>NC_139450.1:27935203-30885055 GCF_963924565.1 Ascidiella aspersa
GCTACAAAAAATATCTAAACGTTAACATAGCAAGGTTATTTTTCTTTAATAATAACCTTTGTAAATGCCTGTATTTTGCTATATAAAGAAAAAATGTTTTACATTATGACAGGCTTTCGCACAATCGTGCTTGATCAGGTCCAAAGTAAAAATCATTCTAGGCTTGTCAAGATTTCAATAGGTTTTTAATACAAATTTACAATATTTCAATAGAATCATATAGTGCCAGCTGATTGCACTTTCTTTAATAAGTGATCCTAAACCACAATATTTCCATTTTTTTTCAGGTTGCGCCGGGGGCTTTCCCTACCTGATCGCCGGCAAGTACGCGCAAGACTTCGGGGTGGTCGAGGAGGGTTGTTACCCCTACAAGGGCGAGGACACCCCCAGCTGTGAGCCCGCCAAGCCCCACTGCAAGCGGCACTACGTGGCTAAGTACGAATACGTGGGCGGGTATTACGGCGCCTGCTCCGAAGCCAAAATGATGGAGGACCTTATCGCTTACGGACCAATGGCAGTTGCCATCGAGGTTGGTGTCTGTTTCAACTTTGCCATAGCTGTCAAATTTTAATCTTACCAATGGCACTTGTCATCGAGGTTGGCAAATGCGTATTTTTGCTTATGTTTAAGATTGCCTCAGCTCAATAAGGGACTTCTAAAAGTAAGCGACCCAACATATTTTGTCCAGCAGTTCGTAATTTACAGCGCCTATAGACACGCATCGAACAAACGTAATTTTGATATCTTGTACCACGTTTAGGTCAATCGCAAAGTGTGTAAAAATCATAACGTTTAAATATTACATTTTGATAAAACGCGATACTGATTGCGCCTAAGACAGCGTGCTAGATAGCAGGCAGTGTTTAAAAGACATGGCCCCCAAACTTTATTTCCTAACAATCCAATTAATTTGCGTTACGGCGATCGTTAAGCGTTATTGCCGAAAAGCTTACAACCATGTGCCTAGCTACTGCGCAGTACAACAAACAGCAATTAATTTAACGATGCTTTATTGGCGATTCGTACAAGGCAGTACTAGACATCAACAGCCCTGTCATGTGACGGTTATCCAACCGTTACCAATGATACAGCCCAAGTATTACGCAATCACGCGCGATACACAATAAGTAGACGGATGTTTTTTGTTTCCAGTATGTTACGTTTTCCTTATCTGTGGCTCGTTTTAGATTAAAGTTTAGGCCTGCGTGTGTAGTATTGTTAAATTAGTGCCGCCGTCAAACTATATCTCACACATGCTAAGTAGAAAAATAATATATATTTTTTAAGTCCTGCCACTTACTAAAACAAATTTTGGCCTTGTAATGCATAACGCGCACCTGGAAATGTCCATTTTTCAAATAAAATTTTAGAAAAATACCTTTCATATCTGTTTAATAATAATTTTTAAGATCATATGTAAAAAATGAAAGCACTTGTTGACCAACTTAGTACAGGGTACTACCTGTTTTCTACCGATGATCATAGTGTATGTACAGGGGCGTATCCAGAAATTCGAAAAGGGGGGGGGGTCCGAATTTTCAACTCAGGGAATTCCCCGTTGTTTTTACGTCGGACGTTAATGACGTCATAAAATAGTGACGGATATCACGTCATAAAATAGCGATGGTAATGACGTCATAAATAAGAAAAAGATCATCCGAAACAGCCAATTAACGTCCAGCAACTTAAAATTAGGGATGCTCAAAGTAGAATATCGAATCCTTGGATTCGAATCCAATTCTGCCATTTATTTCGGGTAATTGGAACCGATATAATTTAATGTTTTACCGCGGATTGTTGCGCCTAATTGCACAAACGCGTGTGGTAAGTTGGCCTGTCGCCGCGGCGACCAATTTATAGTGCTTGCTTTAAATGTAACCTCGTAGTGCAGTGTCAGCGTTTTTTCGGGCGACCAATTACCGCGTCTCGCGATAACGTTCGTCTAATAATTAAGTGTCAATCAAGCGTTATTGGGCGAGCGGCTAACGTGTAATGTCTGGTGTGGAGTTTGCAATTTCCCTAAATGCGTTAAGTTGCAAGTAACATAGCGTTGCAAAACGTGCTGGCCGTCCACAAAATGCGCTATGGGGTTACTTAAGGTCAACTTTAGGCCAATATTCAGGGAAGTTATGCAGATATGCACCACGTAATTGTCAAGAATTCGTTATGTCAATAATAACTTTGTCTTCTTTGCGGTACATCATATGACTGCATAGCAGATCATGTTAGTCAAAAAAGAAGCAATAATACTTAATAATGCTTTCAAAATCAGGACCGAATTGCTTAAGACTTTTATGTGCAGTGTTGCATTTGCTCACTTTTGGCAAAAATATAAGTTTTGGACACAACCTGGGCAGTTGACATATTACAGTTTACAGAACGGCTTAAGATGACAGAACTTTGTTAAGAATGTTAAACATATGAGAGAGTTTTTTATTATAATGTTCACATGTTAGAAAATTGTTTGGGCTATTTTTTGCTGTGATTGTGGGCCCTGTAGGGTAGATTAAGATTAACCCCTTCCCCAAACAAAATCGAGGTTAAATAATTTAATAAAAATATACTAGGATTCGCTATTCTGGATTCGTTATTCTAGATTCGAAACCTATTATTCTAGAATACCTTGGGATTCTACTTTGAACATCCCTACTTAAAATAGTCAAAAAGTATTTGAAATGAACTCGTGTATAGTTTGTCAAAGAGGCGACGGGCCCGATGAATTACAGTAGGTTGCCGACCCCAGTCTTACACCAACATCTGATATTAACGCAGACAACAAACAGAGAGCAACATCAGCACCGTCTAACTCGAAGTTTTCAGAGAGAAAAAAACGGAAACCGCTTAATTTATATTATTAATTGTCAAACACACACTTGCTGATTAGCCAACCCGAACGAATAACGAAAGGCGAAAGAGAAAAACTATCTAGCGTTTACGGTCGACCAAACAAAAGACGAAAAACGGCGTATTGCGTTTGATCTTGGTTTCGCATTAGCTTAAGACGCGTCACCCAATTACATTATAAAACACGCAGCTTTGGACGGTGAGTTTAAACGCTGAAAAAACGAACAAAAAACGATAATGTCACTTACGAAAAGGGGGGGTCCGAACCCCCAACCCGTCCTAATTGCAAATCATCGCAGAGATTCTATGTTGTTTGGTATCGACACCTCTCTAGTATCGGACCGCTACGATTACCACCCATTTGCGTCGTCGAGTTTTGGCACCGTTGTGATATTATAGGGCATTCCTATCGGTGACTATGCAGAGAGTAAACCAGTCGATCCAAACATCGCGATTTTTGTCCAGGTCTACCCAGACTTCCAGCAGTACAAGTCCGGCATCTACCATCACGTGACCAGCGTTGACCAATCGCAGCCCGAGCTTGGCTACAACCCGTTCGAACTGACCAATCACGCCGTTCTGGTGGTGGGCTACGGCGCTGATCAGAAGACGGGCGAGAAGTACTGGATCGTTAAGAACAGTTGGGGCGAAAACTGGGGCGAGGGGGGCTACGTGAGGGTGAAAAGGGGTGTCGACGAGATTGCAATCGAGAGTCTTGCCCAGCAGAGCTTCCCCATACCAGATCTAGAGTGATTTTTTTTTGTCCGAAAAAGTTCAGAAATCCGCCTCGCTGTCATTTTTTGTTGATCTTTCATTTTTTTTGTTTATGTGAGCATCACTGTTTTTTTTTCGGCCATTTCACTTTGTGTTACAAAATCCACCATCCTTGCAATATGCGCTCGTATTTTGTCGCTTTTTGAAGACGACAATTCCAACTAAAAACTTTTGATGTAATTATCGAAATTCGAGACCTCACCCTAACGCAGCCTAAGCTTTTTAATCGCCGACGACCTAACAATTAAATTTGGATCGCGTTAACCAGGATCGGCACAGAATTCTTATAGACGAGATAATTAAATGACGTCATAAAAAAACCTAGACTTAACCTGAAAGTTGATGGTCAAACAAATGTAAAACTGAAATTACTTCTAAATGCATTAGGTCTTTTTCAATTAAATTATTTTTTTTTCAAACTCTACACCAATATTTTAATTAGGTTTTCATGGACCACCCCCTAAACACCTGGTCCACGTACCCCCAATGATGAAACCCAGTTTAATCACCCCTGCTGACGTATTTTTAACATGTTTTCTCAGTTTTGTGATATTACTTGGTGAATTTAGTTCAGATTTCTGTTTACTTCTCATTTTTTTATTCGCAAGATAAGTTTTGTTGTTTAGAGTTTCTTTACTTGAAAAATACAAGTTCTGTAGAATTAGAAAGAGCATGCTAAAAAGACGTTTCGATAAAGGCTTATTGGTTTTTGTGTGTTTAAGAGAATAATGTGTAAAGACGATTTTACCGATTGACCAAAAAACATTTGTAATATGTTTCTATTTTTGTTCAGAATCGGTTTTATTATTTGATTTCATATATAAATATATTTAATCTTGATTTTTTCGAAAAATATTGATCGTGGTGGTCTACAATAAAATTTACCACAATCGTGTCCTTCGTTTACATAAAGGGATTGATTCAACCACAATGGCAAAAACACTATTTTAAACAGTGTGTTTATAGTAATAAAAAGCATTGATTGATTACTATTGGGGCCTATGATTCAGTGTTGTAATGACTTAAGTCGCTGTTTTTAAATGACTTGACTTGACTTAAGTCTTTTGAGCAAATGACTTTGACTTGGGTTAAAATAAATTGTTTTAATTATAAAATTGCGTTATTCAGCCCAATCTTTGCACATAAAAGAATTTGCTTGTTATATGCTGCTTTTATGTTATTTTTAACTTGAGTTGCTCATAATAATCGGAGGAGTTTGCCGGTTTTCATAATTTAAAGTTTTATTTTTTTGACTGGGCTGGACTTGAAATTGACTTGCTCTAATTATGACTTGACTTGGGCAACCGATGACTGGGACTTGACTTGTACTTAAGTTATTTTACGAATGACTTGACTGGGACTTAAGTCATTTCAAAATGACTTGTTTACAACACTGCTATGATTTGACCAAAATGCACACTTGAATTGTTGGAAAGCTAAACTTTCAACAAAATGTTACCCTTATCACACTACTATTCTCAGAAATTGTAATAAACTTCAGGTAAAATGAAGAAAAAACAACGTTTAAGACACAATGTTCTCTCTAAATCAGTGCTCCCCAACCAGTGGGTCGCGAAGCATTTCTCAGTGTTACAGTTTTCCATCAGATCGTGACATTATTGCATTATACGTAACATTATGCTACAATGTAACAAATACGTAAAATAAATGCGTTGCGTCGCATTAACTGTTTCAGTACGCCAGTAGTAAATATGCAGGTGTTATGTAACTTTATACGTTGGGGCATATCTCATTGTGGGTCGCACAACAAACCTTGCATTAAAAGTGGATAGCGAACTAAAAAAGGTTGGAAAGCATTGCTCTAAATGCAACAATAACAACAACAAAGTTTCATCCTATATCGCTCTAACAAGGTTCCCTAAACTACAACCCGCAATGTAATTTTGTCAGCTCTCGACATTCTCCTAACGTATGTAGTTAAATAGTTGATGCAATTCAATAGGAAATATTTAAGAAATATTATACTAAACAAGAATTTCATAAAGTTTGGTACAGCATTCGCTTAACCATAGTCATTTACGTTTGCAAAAATTGTTACTAATGTTACGTGGTCTCAACATGGCTATGGTGGTTCAATGGTAAGCCACAAAGCTAAAAAAGTTCAAGATTTATGAAATTTCAATAAAAAAGTCTAGTTAAAGAACACCGCATTTGACGGATTTCCATAAAGAGTGAAATTTTGTTTTGTTGACAGAATTTGGACGAACGACCCGGATATATATTCAAAAAAGATTTTGTTAGTTGCAAAGTTCTTTTTGGAACAGCACCCAGGAGCTACAAAGACTTATGTCTCATATCCTAAGCACATCTTCCATTGGGAGATGTTTTCAGTTAGCTTATTTCTCTGCAGAACAATTTTAACCTTACTTGTCACTGTCATAAAATGTGAGTAGCTTGCTTATATTCACAGTGACACTTATACCTATACAACAGTGAAACAATAAGTTTTCGTTACCGTACCACACCTATAGCCACTCAAACCTTCGATTAAACCAAATTAACAAATTTTAAAATTAAACAAAACACTCACCACACAATGTTTTTTTACAGATCTTCTTTGTTGTTTTCTGCTATAAACCGAGACAAACATCTTCAAACTAGCAGTATCTGCCATAAACCAGATACATCTTTTCAATATTTAATCAAAATAAACCACTGGCATACAGCATGGTTAGCTAAAAAGGTGTTAAAAGCAGTCGCTTGCCGCGCAAATGACGTAAATTGCCAATTAGTTCCGCACCAACAATTTGCAAACTAGTCGATGCTATGGGACAGGTGTGTAACTGGATTGTAGTTTGTTTTATGGAATAAACTTATATATATCAATTCGCTTGGTATAAGAGTGGCAATCAACTTAACAAGGCATGATTTTAACTTTTTCAAAGGGGAAGTTTTTCTCCGTGTTTTTTAAATAAATTATGTCTCAATTCCCAAAGTTTGTATGCGCATTCTGATCACATGACATTCGCCCTAAAATAAATTTAAGTTTATCACATATTCAGAAAAGTAAAAGTGCGCTTTATATTAAAACCTAAACCTAAACAGTTGTTCCTACAAAACAGAGACAAAAAGCGCATGTAGAAAGTTTATCAATCATAACGTTGTCTTATTGTAAGATATTCTGCATGCATACAGTTATTAAAGGGAAAGTATTTCCTCGTTGTGAAAACAATTCGTTTAAGCCAATCATAGGCCTACCTCATTGCAACGCCCAAAAAGAGGAGAAATATTACAATGAAATGGAGTTTTACATAATAGAATATATCTCTTCTTTTCGAGTAATTGCACACATGCAAAAAATACAGCATATAATGTTCAAAAACAAATAAAAAATTTACCATGAATAATTGGTGTTTCTTACTTTTTTTATTCTTCATAGGAAACATCTTTAAGAATTAAACTCAAACTGTCGCCGAAAAGTCACGTAAAATTCTGTTAAAACGTTAAGCAAAAACGCAATTTGTATTTGGAGGAGTTTGATGCGTTTTTAGTGTCCTCAGAGGGGTGTTCATTTTACTTCGGAAACTAGGGGAAATCCTTCTAAGAAGACGTATATATAATTCCTAAAGTATCAACTATATAATTTAATTATTTTGAGTTTCTCTGAATATGTGTAATTTGACGTTTTGCAGCGTTGGACAGTGTTGTTAAGGACAACAAAAACCTTTAGGTCGTCAGCATTCATATTTGAAATTTGAGCGTGTGTTATGCGGAAGCTTACTTAACTTAACCACGTGTAAATTCACGTCAGTTTTTATTGTCAAAAACTGAACTGCTAAAAATTTACTTGCCTCCTATTTTAAACCGAACGACGGTTTGTTAGCAGACAACACGTTACTGTTTAGCGCCGTGTATAATTTAATAATTTTAATGCTAAAAGCGAGATTAAAGGTCTTACAACCACAGGAAATCATTATGTGGTTACACCTTTTTGTGATTCTTGGTCGTTAGCAAACATCAAAGCTGAAGCATAATAAAAACATAACACGTAAATATCGAATTGTTGAGAAATTATATTTCACGGTTATAACGCAACATTTATTCAACAAACCACCAACGATAAATATAGGTTTGCTAATTACCACCAAACCACATTTGAGGAAATTGAGAGAAGTTGGTTTTATAATACAAGTTGCAATGTAAATCGAACGAAACTTAACTCGTTTCAATTTTTTTAACAAGTAAACAACAACAAAAACTACAACAACAACGCTAATGGGTTCAATCTTTTCGGAACAACAATTTACCAAAGGATAGAGTAGCCTGAGCTCTTTTACAACCGTAGTCCACACTTGACTCTTTAAAGGTGCATTTTTTTTGTTCAGCCTGAATACTATAACAAGAGAACCATGATATTTCAGGCCATAACAAAGCACCATCATATCATTGAAATTCGTACTTGTCAACCTATGGGTCGCTACTCAAATTTTGTCGCAAGCCATATAAGCTTGGGAACCACTGGTTTACGTGGTAAGATTTGTTAAGATTAGTTCTGAGCAAGATTTCTCCAAATTAGAACGAGCTAAAGAAGCAAGAAAAGAAACATGGCCCATATTAAGTCAAACCTACTTATGCTATTGACTAATTGGAGTTGGGTCGCCAAATCCTTGCCGACTTGTGCTTATTATTTTCGTGCAGTGCAAAAAAGTTCGAGAACCACTGTTTTAAATGTTCGGCGTGCTTACAGCTTCAACTTTAGCTGCTTGAGCAGTGTGAAAGTTGCGCGGGCCGGCTTTCTTGGCCCGATTGCTGAAAGCGACTATTTCCGTCCAATTTTCGAAAGAGAGCACAGCGAACATCACGTGGAGACACATGTCGATACTGTAAATTAAGTTAATATGATGCAACGCGTTGTCACGATGCAAGTTGATCATAAACGATAGAGCCACGTCACAAGCTAAACCACAAGCTGTGATCGCTGCTATACGTTTGGCGACGCGCAAAATCTCTTGCGCGTGTCTGCCGCGCAAATGAGAGCGCAGCGGAAAGAGGAACTGGAAAACCAACGATGCTCGTGCCACCCACATCACACTGACCAGCAAATACTCCGGACAACTGGAAATCGAAACCGGACCGTCGTCGGTGCAGCCAGTTCCAGAATCTTCAGTCGCATGAACGTACGCGTAATAAGACTGAACCGCGAATATACCGAAAAGGTACAGCGACAGTATCGACCATTTGAAAAGTTTCAACAGCGGGTTGATGTCCTGTATAATGGATATGTTTACATACAGGTAATGGAGTCTCAGCCAAAAAAGCAAGTAATAACATAAAAAGAAATATAGAAAACAAATAACGCCCAAAATGGTGGCAATCCTGCAGTAAACCTGTGACCCAACGCCATGCTCTAGGTCTAGGTTGAGAACAACTTGGTCAGAAACCAAACCTATTAAGCCGAAAACAAACGTTGAAAGGCTAACGAAGTAAATTGGCCTGCGGGTGACCTTCATCCCGTACGAAGAGTTCCCAGCCTTTTTCCATTTTCCGCTGCGTATCCCGTAAACCACGAAGCTGCCGATGAGCCAAATTAAGCCGACAATTTCAATAACGTTCAAGGCCCTTGCTGCTGCATTCCATTCGGGTGGACCCAGTCGAGAAAAATTACCGGACTCGTTTCCTTTCAACATTTCAGGAAGTTTCCAAGGTTGAGAAATGAAATCCCAAACAAGCGTTCTTGAAAATATAGTTATATACTGATAACTTCTTTAAGTTGGAAAATTATAGATTATTAAAAAGTAAAGTTGGGTTTGAAATAAAACTGTACATTAACTGTAAAATAAAGAGGTAAAGAACACCTTCATAATGCAAAATGATTTATTTCAGACGAAAGTAAACAAGTAGGCTACCTTCACATCTCATTTTTTGCAACTTAAATCATATTACAAAGTGTTTATATTATGCAAAACGAATGTTGTGTTTGCATTACCTACTTCGAAAACGTTTGCCGAAACCAGTTCTGTTGCCGAAACTAGTTCTGTTGAAATATTTTTCTTATACACAATATTTTTTACCATAGCTTTGTACTGCTGACTACAAACCCAACATTATGTCTAAATCGCTATAGCTTATATACAGCACATAGTCACCAGTTAAAAGTGCTTGCTATAGCAATTTTTACTGCCGTCTAATTAACTACAATACTCTCCTGTCACTTATTGAGATTCACCTAAGTTAATAACATAGGCATTTATTTCTATATGACAAAATAAAGTGATGCAACACAAATGTAGACTCTTGTGCGTCTTGCAAGTCAAATATATAACATCCTAGATAATTTTTCTATTATTCCCAAAAGCTCTAATCTAATTGCATTTCGGCACTCTTTTAAAAAGAATTACCGTCTGGGCTTTGATACAAATATCATGTATTGCCGAAACCTATATTCAATCCCAAACGCCACTTTTCCCAATCATCTTAACGCGCCAGGAAAAATACTACCAGGATGCGTCTGTCTACGGTCGCGGTTAAATACCAAGAAATAATGGCCTGCGTAAACCCTTTGTGATGTGAAGCAACCAACTCTGCTGGGATTGACATTTCCTGAACATGTTCGCCTTGGAATACCTGTCCCCGCTCTATAATAGGCTAGGTCAAGTAAAATTTAGGGCGTTGGTCAAGTTAAAAAATATATCTACAGTACATTGAAACTTCGCAAGGAATAGCGGGTCGGCAAGATTTTACAAAGAATTCGAAAGTCATTTTGTCCATTGAAAGACAGAGGGAGCAAGTCCAAACCGACATCCTTCTGTAGCTGATCAACGGTTCGCAAAATTTGACAATAATTACAGTCGCTCGCCAAATCATCACATTTTAGACTTTGCTGTAGATTATTTTTGACTTTTCCAAGTAGATAAAAATTTCCGAATTCGGGAAAACTGCAAATCTAACTAAAATCAGAGACAAAAATTTCTACGCATATAATGTCACTTTTTAGGCTGAATGATTGAACTGCATAGCTGAACCTTGCTTCCTCTAATAAGAATAAAAATCACCTTTGGACAAAATAGCATTTTGATAAAATTGATTATTAGTAGGGCGATTATTTTTTGACTAGTCAAAAAAATTACACGTTAGGTCAAAATTATTTCAGGTGAAAATCTTTACAAAATGCACGAACATCATTTACAAAATTAACAAAACTTGTGGTAAAATTGTCGCTCAAGTTATTATTTTAACAAAATTAGAGTATGCGGTATATGCGAGCAGGCATAATCAACCATGCATGCCTTGTTTATCGCATTAGGTTCAGACCGAACTTCGTTTTTGCCTCTGATAATTGTGTATTCCTGAATTCATAAAAATGTATTGAACAGTTTTTGATGAGTGTTTTTTCGTTTTTTTTTCGGTATTTATAAATATGTTCGGTTTCGAAATTTTTGCTGGTCTTGTTACCTTGTATTTCCACCACACTGCTTTCTGAACAATTTTCTAAAACAACCAACATCTTGTTTTTCTTTGGTCTAATTGTTTGTTTGTTTGATATGCAAAAAATATCAACTATATAAGCGTTCATAAGTTTTGCATAATCCCAACAAAATATATGATTCGTTAACCACCAATCGTCAGTAAAACATCAAAACAAATGACTGACGACGAAGCAATACACTAATTGCAGTACTTTATAGTTTGTAGTTTATACAACAAAGCATTGCTTAAATCAATATATGTTTTTATTGGTAAAATTTTTGTCAAAAAAATATATTTATAGGTCCAAAGATAAATTTTTTAGGTAAAAATGTATTACTTTTAAGTCAAAAAATAATCTCCCTAAAGTTAGATAGCAACTAAAATTGGAGCACACAATTTACAACTAGTGCTTGACGTCAAGTGACGAAGAATCTGTACTTATGAAGGGGTTTCCCCACTGAGTGCAGTGATAGCAGCATGGTCGGTGATTGCGGGTCTTTTGCTTTAAGAAGCTTCAGAGAGCCCACAGACCGATAGGACAGGTTAGTTGCAACAACTGTTTGGTGCTAATTACAAGCAATTCGAAATTGGAACGCACAATCAATTTAACTTGTGATGGTCAAATCGATGAATGACTTTAATGAGTGTCTCACTTTACTATATGTGTGATGTATATTAAATACTTTTTTATTGTTTAAAATTACTGTCAAATGCATTTGGGATTATTTTAGTGCAGGAAATATTTAGCAAACTGTTTATATAGGAAATTGTAATGCTAGCTATGTTTTTGTAAACTTTACTCTATCATTTTGGCTCCAAGCAATGCATCCCCGCCTTAAATAACTTAACCATATAAAAATATGCTGCATAACGCAACGTAAACACCTGTTGTAAAATGTTTGGTAACCCTTGCGTTGGAAGAATTTGCTAAATTTAAAAGAAGTGCCAATGGGACCATGTTAGTGCGACTGTTACTTTTGACTGGGGAGGATTAACAACCGCTATATCAAGTAAGACAAAGTATTAGTAAAAAAGTTACTTTTTCCTGCTAAATTTGGAAAGGGTTTCAAAGTTTGCTTCTATATACAAGTTAATGGTGTAATAATTCTTTTAAACGGAATTTATTCGTTATTTATTGGGAATATCGAAACTGTCACATGTTAGTGGCAAGCGTTTTGCGTTCAGCTTCGCTAACCCCTCTACTTTTACCAGCATGCATTTTCACGTTTGTCGCAATAACGCTTTTCCTTTGTGACCTTATTTGATTCGTGCACCGCTCTAACCCGCTGTTCCGCCTTATTTGCTTGAGATTTTCGTAACCAATCGATTTATCACATATAGCAGTATTTTTAAATTGATCTTTATTATTGTATTTAGTTTTTAGATTTTTTTTTAAAACATTACTCTTGTTTGGCTGATTGCTTGATTTTTTCATCCAAAGCGTTTTGCCTCTCGAATTGGTTAAATCAGTCGGATTTAAAGCCTAACAATTTAAGATTGTGATTTTTCTGAATGCGACTTTTCCGTTTTTAGAACGGCGAAAATACACCCGTCGCAATACTACTGAAAGCTGCGGATGCCACCCTTCTACTGCCCTACAGAAGAAATTACTCTTTTAAGTATTTTGTGAACTCCGTTGTTTTTGTTTTTTTAGACAGGTTCTCTGTTGCCTTTCAAGATAAGGCTTTTCTACAGTTGCTATATGCTGCAATATTACTCACCAGTAAATATCGAAGAGGGTATCGCGCTTCGCCAAAAGGTGTACTACTGCGAAGCTTATACGGGCCCTGATTTGAAGTTTTATGTAAGTCTTACTTACCGAATATTGAGTAAAATGTTTTGTTTCTGCCAAATGCTTATAACAGCTTTACGTTTTTATACATAATACATTGTATAGTAAATCGACCGCTGAAACAGAAATTGTGTGTATGGTAGAACATATGCGCAATAAACTTACTATATAATGTGAAGTCATTCGGGTGACGCGTTTGACCGATTTACGTGAAACCTTGAAGCCGCTTGTCGTGAGTGTGCAATAGTTCCGATCGACAAGTACAACAAAACATTTTTTTCTCTCCACGAATAAAAATAAAGCGCGAATAGTTTTTTGGACTTTTTTTTTTTGGGGGGGGGGGGTTATTTTGCTAAAGATGGACTCGTTACTCGGGGAATCTTACTCGTGCGCATGCGCAGTACCAAATTTAGAAAGCGGTCAGCACACAAACTGTTTTTTTTTTCACGATGGAATAGTTTATAGATAAATATCTTTACCCAACGTTGTATATGCGTGATTATACCCCTTTGAGTAGATTTCTGTAAATCGGCGTTATTTTAGTTGCATAAATGGACGAAAACACGCTGTAGGCTACAGTCGGAGATTGATTCGACAATTGTTTTTAACTGACTCAACAGCTCTGTGTGCAGCCGGCATTTTTCATAAAATACAAACATGTGAGATTTGATTCCGCACTATCACTTGGTTAAACGAAAATATTTTGGTATTTACCATTGCCGATCCTTGTTATAAGGGTAAGATTAAGTCATACTTACTGTGGATTATCATGCAATGATGTATTCGAAAACAGGTGTGCCGCCAATTTTTTTTTTTTTTTTTTTTTTTTTTTTAATTTTTAGTGTGCCGCAAGCTAAATGGTTTGAGAACCAATGCTTTATGTGTTTAATTTGATGATTATTCTAGTTGACCAGTTCTAGTTGGCTGCTGATTCTAATTTAACTTGTGAAATTCTTGTGTGCTCCAATTTTAGTTATTATCTAACTAACGATTTTATTAAATTGCCCTTACTTTTTTAGTTTTTTAATGGAAACAAGTTTTTAGCAATGTTAGGTCAATCATTTAGTCTGAAAAGTGCTAATATAGGAGTGGGAATTTTGTCATTCGTATTCTTAGAAAACAATTTGATTTCTATTGATTGTGAATTGGCGAAACCGAGCCTGATACTAGCTCAGATTTTTTGTAGTTTTTTTTTTTTTCGAACTTGTCAATTTTAATCTTATACTTAGGAAAACTTGAAAACAATCTACGGTAATTCAATGTGATAATTTGGCGATTGGCTATTATTATTAATATAAAATTTTGTAAACCATTGATCAGCTACGGAAAAATGTCGATTTGGGCTTTGCTCCTCCTGTCTTTAAATTAACAAAGAGGCTTTCAAATTCTTCGCGAAATCTCGCCAACCCGCTATTCCTTGCGAAGCTTCAATGTAAGTATATATTTTTAACTTGGCCAAAGCCCTTACATGAACTTGACCAAGCCCAGTATAGAGCGCAATTATAGTTCGTTAAAGGCGATCATGTTCAGGAAATGTCAATCCCAGCAAAGTCGCCCGTTTTTACCGGCCTTAATTTGTGAGCGTTGCATTTTAGTTGCCTTACATCACAAGGTTTAGGTTGGCCATTCGAGAAAATGCATCTCGGTGGAATTTTTCCTGGCGCGTTAGAAAAGGGGCGCTTTAGGCTGAATATAGGTTTCGGCAATACATTTTCAATTATATCGTCCATCAGAAGCAGTCAGACGGCAACTCTTTTTAGAGCGATAAAATGCAATTAGATTAGAGCTTTTGGGGCTAATAGAAAAATTAATTATGCACAAAGTTGTATGTTTGGCTTCCAATTCGTACAAGAGTTTACTTTAACGTTATATATCATCACTTTATTTTGTCATATAGAAATGAATTCATAAATTTTGTACGGATAATATAAAACCACTTTGCAGTAAAAATGCATAGTGAAGCTAATTGTTTACTTTTATCTAAAATTAAACATTTGGCACAAAGAACGTAGACTTATGTCAGACTACAGCTATAAGACATATATATAAGAACATCAACGTTGAAATAAAACACAGTTCGGAAAAAGACCGAAATCGGACTTCCAGTCGTAATACCGTCCTAATCAGATTAAGTTCGAAATCCGTCGGAATTAGGCGTAAATGGTCATAATCAGGTCTATGCAGCATTTTACCTAATCCTAAACCCACCCCTAAGCACATTTTTAACTACCCTAATAGTTTTAACCCAAACCCAATATCTAATCCTCAAAATTACCCCCAAATAACCCCAAACAGGGGAAAATCCGGAGCCAAAAGTGCGGCGCGCTGACGGAGCTGGTCAAACTAGGGCATCCAAACGTTGACACCAAAAAGACTGATGCCAGATCGATGGCCCCGATTTGGCCATAATTTCAAACTACGCAGTATCAGGTGTCATTTCAGCCACATAGGCCCTATTCCAATGAATTTAGGACGTATTCCGACAGGTTTAGGTCTTACTAAGACGATTTAGATCTTATTCTGACGTGGATATTACTGATGTGTATTCGGCTTTAATAAGTCGTTGGTCTTAGTACTATGGTATTATAGATTTTTAGTCTGCTATAGATATTTGTTGTCATGTAGGTCTTATTGTGTGTTCCCCAATTGTGTCCTATTTTACAAAAAAGAATGCTCTACCCTTTTTATAAATTGCAACTTTACCTTCTAGCATAGATGCAAACTAGCAACTGTAGTAACTTATTTGTTTAACTATTTGCGATAACGCTTGTTCGGCATTTTATTTACAACCTTGGAAACGTCCTGAAATGTTAAAACAAAACGCATCCGGTAATTTTTCTCGACTGGGTCCGCACGAATGGACTGCAGCAGCAAGGGCCTTAAACGTTATTGAAATTCTCGGCTTAATTTCGCTCATCGGCAGCTTCGTGGTTTACGGGATACGCAGCGGAAAATGGAAAAAGGCTGGGAACTCTTCGGATGAGATGAAGGTCAACCACAGGCCGATTTACTTCGCCAGCCTTTCAACGCTTGTATTAGCCTTTTTACTTTTGGTTCTTGATCAAGTTGTTCTCAACCTAGACCTAGAGCATGACATTGGTTCGCAGGTTTACTGCAGGATTGCTACCCTTATTGGCGTTATTTGTTTGCCGTGTTTCTTTTTATGTTGCTACTTGCTGTTTTGGCTGCGACTCCATTACCTGTATGTAAACATATCCATTATACAGGAGATCAGCCCGCTGTTGCAACTTTTTAAATGGTCGATACTGTCGCAGTTCATTCTCAGTATATTCACGGTTCAGTCTTATTACGCGTACGTTCATGCGACTGAAGATTCTGGAACTTACTGCACCGACGACGGCCCGGTTTCGATGACCCAATGGCCGGTGTATGTGGCAATCAGTGTGATGTGGGTGGCACGAGCATCGTTGGTTTTCCAGTTCCTCTTTCCGCTGCGCTCTCATTTGCGTGGCAGACGCGCGCAAGACATTTTGCGCATCGCCAAACGTTTAGCAGCGATCACAGCTTGCGGTTTAGTTTTCAACGCGGCTCTCACGTTGGCCGTCGACTTGTTTCTTGACAAAGCGTTGCATCTTTATATCTTATATTACGGTTTCGACATGTGTGTTCACGTGCTTTTCGTTGTAGTCTCTTTTGACAATTGGAGGGAAATAGTCGCTTTGAGCAACTGGGCCAAGAAAGCCGCC
The DNA here is from genome assembly GCF_963924565.1 of Ascidiella aspersa. Classification (NCBI taxonomy): domain Eukaryota; kingdom Metazoa; phylum Chordata; class Ascidiacea; order Phlebobranchia; family Ascidiidae; genus Ascidiella; species Ascidiella aspersa. The sequence continues at coordinate 27,951,749 of NC_139450.1, forward strand.
CCGCGCGAATCTGGCACTGCGCAAGCAGCTACAGTTGAAACAGTAAGCACGACGTACATGTAAGCAGTACTTCTCGACCTTTTTTGCGGCGCACGAAAATACTAAGCACAAGTTTAACGACGAGGCTTTGACGACCCAACCCTCTCGACTGCACTCTTTGCAAGTTTGAAGTGAACAAAGCACCAATCAGCCAATAACATCAATAGGCTTGGCTTTTAATTAATATGAGCCATATTTTCGTATTGTTTTTATAGCTTTCTGTAAAATTACAGAAATCTTGCTTAGAACTAATCTTAATAAATCTTACAATGTAAACCAGTGGTTTCCAACCTTTTATGGCTTACGGCGCCCCTACTAGAATTTTCGTAACCTAATTGACTCACTCACAATAAACGGAACTGGAACAACAAACATCAACTCTTACACAATGTAGAAGAATGCAATTTAATTCTTCATAGTCTAATTATGCACATAAAGTTATACGAAGCTTACCAGTTTAGCAAGAATCAGATTCTTAAATATTGCCGAATATCTCTCGGTACTCTTGAGCATTAGAAGTGGCACCCCAGGGTTTCGTGTGTTGATAAGGAGACGGAAATTTCATATTACTATTGTTATATTTTTCAGGTTTAACAAAAAAATTTACACATTCAGGAGTGAAGAATGGCCGGTTGTGGAAGAACCTAGGCGACAACCCTTTGGTAATTTGTGTTGCCAAAAACCTTACACCAATAATCGTGGTTCGTGTTGTTGTTGTTGTTTATTAAAAAATATTGACTCACATAAATTTTCGTTCGATTTACATTGCGACTTGTATTGTAAAACCAACTGCTCCTTTTTTCTTTGAATGTGGTTCAGGGATGATTAGATAAAATTTATTTATCTTTGGTAGTTTGCTGAATATAGGATGCTTTATAACCGTGAAATATAATTTCTTAACATTTTGAAATTTACATGTTGTGTTCTTATTATGCCACAGCTTGACGTTTGCTAACGACCAAGAATCACAAAACGGGTCTACCACATAATGATTTCTTGTGGTTGTAAGACCTTTAATCTTGCATTGAGTATTTAGATATTTTAGTAAACACGGCGTTAAACAATAACGTGTTGTCTGCTAAAAAACCGTCGTTCAGTTTGAAACATGAGGCAAGTAAATTTTTAGCAGTTCAGTTTTTGACAATAAAAACTGACCTGAATTTGCACATGGTTAAGTTATAAATACCTTTCCGCATAATACATGCTCTAATTTCAAAATGTGAATGCTGACGACCTAAAGGTTTTTTGTCCTTAATAACACTGTCCAACGCTACAAGACTACCTAATAACACATATCCCAAGAAACTGAAAATAATTAACTCCTACTCAGTTGATATTTTAGAAATTATATACGTCTTTCTTAGAAGGATTTGTCCTAGTTCCAAAGTGATATGAATAATCCTTCGTGCACACTAAAAATACATCAAAGTCCTCCAACTGCAAATTGTGGTTTTGCTTATCTTTTTAACAGAATTTTAAGTGACTTTTCGGCGACAGAATGAATTTTGTTTCTTAACGATGTTTCCTATTAAAAATAAAAAAAACGGGGTAAACACAAAATATTCATGGTTAAATCAACAAAAGAAGAGATATATTTCAGTTAAGTAAAACACCGTTTTGCATTTTTTGCATTTTTAAGTAAAACACCGCGTAATATTCCTTGGAGCGAAAATTGTCCTCTTTTTGGGCAATGTAAATGTGGTTGGGCAATGATAAATTCATTTTGGTGATGCGTCGATAATAGCACGAGAGATTTGGGGGAATATTTAAGAATCTTATTTTGCTAAACTGGCAACTATGCCACGTACAACTCTTTGGGTACGATTGGACTACACTACAAAGAACCAAACTACTGTTCCTTGCATTATATAGAGTGGATGTGTGACGTGTGTTGTTCCGGTTCCGTTTAATGTGAGATAAAAGTGAATTACTTCACAAAATATCTAGAAGGGATGCCGCAAGCCATAAAATATTAAGAACCACCGATTAACATGGTAAGATTTACTAAGATTAATTCTGAGTAAGATTGCTCCAAAGTTAGATAAAGCTAAAGAAGCAATACAAAAACATGGCTCATATTAATTAAAAATCAACTTTATTTATGCTATTGGCTGATTGGTGTGTTGTTCAAGCTTGCAAAAGCTCTGTCGAGAGAGTTGGGTCGACAAAGCCTCACCGATAAACTTGCGCTTAAAGTATTTTGTGCGCCGCAAAAAATGTCGTGTTCGGCGTTCGTGTTCGGCGTGCTTACTGTTTCAACTGTAGCTGCTTGAGCAGTGCCAGAGTCGCAAGGGCCGGCTTTCTTGACACAGTTGCTCAAAGCGACTATTTCCGTCCAATTTTCGAAAGAGAGCACAACGCAAAGCACGTAACCACACTGGTCGATACAGTAAATTAAGATAAAATGATGCAAAGCGTTGTCACGATGCAAGTTTGTGACCAACACAACAGCCACGTCGAAAACTGAACCGCAAGCTGTAATCGCTGCTAAACGTTTGGCGACGCGCAAAATATCTTTCGCTCGTCTGCCGCGCAAGTGAGAGCGCAGCGGAAAGACAAACTGGAAAATCAACGATGCTCGTGCCACCCACATCACACTGCCCAGTAAATACACCGGCCAACTGGAAAGCATAATCGGGCCGTCGTCGGTGCAGCCAGTTCCAGAATCTTCAGTCGCATGAACGTACGCGTAATAAGACTGAACCATGAATATACTGAGAAGGTAAAGCGACAGCATCGACCATTTGAAAAGTTTCAACAGCGGGTTGATGTGCTGTATGACGGATATGTTCACATACAGGTAATGGAGTCTCAGCCAAAAAAGCAAGTAATAACATAAAAAGAAATATAGAAAACAAATAACGCCCAAAATGGTGGCAATCCTGCAGTAAGTGCGTGACGTAATGTCATGCTCTAGGTCTAGGTTGAGAACAACTTGGTCAGAAACCAAACCTATTAAGCCGAAAACAAACGTTGAAAGGCTAACGAAGTAAATTGGCCTGCGGGTGACCTTCATCCCGTCCGAAGGGTTCCCAGCCTTTTTCCATTTTCCGCTGCGTATCCCGTAAACTACAAAACTGCCGACAAGCCAAATCAGGCCGACAATTTCAATAACGCTTAAGAACTTCGCTGCTGCGATCCATTCGGGCGGAGCCAGTCGAGAAAAATTACCGGGTGCGTTCCCTTTAAGCATTTCTTTAAGTTTCCACGGTTCAGAACTGAAATCCTGATTAAGCGTTTTTAAAATAGTTATATACTAATAAATTCTTAAAGTTGGAGGATTTCTTCTGCGCTGAAAAGTTAAGTTAGGTTTCAAGTTAATCTGTGCACTAACTGTGAAATAGAACAGTAAAGATCACATTTGTAATGCAAAATGATTTATTTAGGATGAAATTAAACAAGTTGCTTCACATTTGATTTTATGCGAACTAAATCGTATTACAAATTATTTTTTATCTTAACACACCTTATGTTGTGTTTGCATTAACTACTTCGAAAAACCTTTGCCGAAACTAGTTCTGTTGTTACCGGTTTAAGATGAAATGTTTTTCTTATACAAATTATTTTTTACCACAGGTGTAAACTGCTGACCACAAAACCAACAATATACGCAAAGCGCTGAAGCTTATACAGCAGATAGTCACCCGTTGAAAGTGCTTGCTATAGTAATTTTTACTGCCATCTAATTAGCTAGTAGCTACATGCTGACCTGTCACTTATTCCTTAAGTTTAAGTATATAACATAAGCATTTATTCTATATGACAAAATAAAGTGATGAAATATAAAGGTAGACTCTTGTGTGTCTTGAAAGCCAAATCTGCAACATCCTGGATAATTTTTTCATTATTCCCAGAAGCTATAATCTAATTGCATTTCGGCGCTCTATCACAAAGAATAACCGTCTGCTGGGCTCTGATATAAATACCATGTATTGCCGAAACCCGTATTCAGCCCAAAGCGTCACTTCTTGCAGTCCTTTTAACGCGCCAGGGAAAATACTACCAGGATGCGTCTGTCTAAGGTTGCGGTCAACTACCAAGGACGAATGGCAATTACCTAAAACCTTATGTGATGTTAGGCAACCAAAATGCAACGCTTACAAATTAAGGTCGGTAAAAACGGGCGACTCTGCTGGGATTGACATTTCCTGAACATGTTCGCTATTATTTCAGGTGAAAATCGTTTACAAAATGCACAAACATCGTTTACAAAATTAACTTGGAGAAAAATTGCCGTTCAAGGTATTATTTTGTGAAAATTAAACTAGGCGGTAAATGCGAATCAAAATCTTGTTTTTCATTGGTCATTTTATAATTGTTTGTCTTTTTGATATGCCAAAATTGTCAACTACCATTCAAGTGTTTTACATAATCCCAACAAAACATATGATTCGTGAACCACCAATCGTCAGTAAAACATCAAAAACAAATGAGTGACGACGCAAAACACTAATGCCAGTACTTTATAGTTTATACAAGATCGCATTAGTTAAATCAGGGGTCGGCAACCTGCGGCCCGCGGCCAGCCAACGAAATTCATCCGGCCAGCCGCCTCTTTGACAAACTAGACTTCTTATACTTTTTGACTATTTGAACTACGTAAGCGCAAAAAATTTTTTTGATCTTTCTACATCCAGTTTGTTAACGTTATGAAGCTGTATTTTTAACTAGATCGGCGTTTCGTAACCATTGCGCCGTGGAAGGCTGCCAAGTATTGGACAAATATTGGACAGCTATTTTTATTTTTATTTTCGGCTATGTAATAAAAATTGCAGGAAATACCGCTATACCAAAAAAATCGCGCTCGCCAGTTGCGCCGCCACATATTTCGAGGTTCACGTGCACCCTAACTTCAAAAAGATTAACAAACACTTAACAAGATTAACCATCTAAATTATCGCGTCTCCTCAAAGTAGTTTTATTACACTTTTCATTAGTATTATAGATGATGACCTGTGGACTCGCAATTTAAACTGCAGATACCTTTCTAAGTTTGGCTTTGGCCCGCGACTAGAAAAAGGTTGCCGACCCCTGGCTTGAATCAATTTATTTCTTATAGGTCAAATTTTTGTTATAGGTCAAGTTAATTTTTTAGTAGAAATTTATTTTTTAGGTCAAAAAATAATCGCCCTAATTATTAGATAGTAACTAAAATTGGAACACAAAAGCAATTCTCAACTATAGACGGGGGTGCGGTTGTTGTATATTTTGTCACGGGGTATATTTTCAGGTCTTGGTGTTTTTTTTTAATTTTTAATTTAAATTTTTTTTTTTTTTTTTTTGATATTTTTGTATTTTGTCTTGTATATTTTATATTATATATTTTATATAACTTGTTTCTGCAAGCAAAAACAGATATGGGCCGAAAACTTCCTCACTTAACTTCTGGCTTTGATGCGAAAGGGGTTCAAATATGGCGTCGTAGTATTTGGGAAATGATCGAAACATATATTTGATAAATAGAATTTACGTAGATAATGCGTACGGCCATGTTATTACATTCTGGCCAGCTAACATGTTCAAAAAGAAAACATTATCATTTTCTTAAAATGGTTTAGCGCCTATGGTTTCCTATACTTTTGCCAAATTTTACTCGGGAAATTTCTACCAGGTCTTTGTCCGAGCAATCACTGTTTAAACAGACTTTAAATCTGTTGTTTCGAGCAATACGAAAAACTCTTCTATGTGCCTAATACGCCACCTTTTAAATCGAACATTTTGCCAATTTAGACCAAATAAACGCAGTGTTTTTAATACTTAATTTTATAAGGCACCATGTTATGACGTGACTGTGTAACGTCGTCGCTGAAAATGCAATAATCTTGAGTATTTTGCTCGCTGCGCCCTTGTACAATTTTAAGTCGTGCAGGCCGGGTGTTGATATGTTTGATTGAAGCAATATACGAAACAGGTGCAAACTGAGTTGTGTACACTGCCCATTAGGTTTCGCATTTAAATTTGAGACAGTAAAATATGCTGTTCAGTAAGAGCAATAAGTTATTTTGCTAAGAGAAACCTCTTTTGTAAAAAGCAAGTCGCACGTGCCCACTGTTGCCCCTTCGCACAATGAACGTTGCAGTCGTTGCACGTGTGGGATAATATAAGCGCAGCAGGATATCAGCCGCCGTCGCTTTGCGAGCTGAATAAAGCAAGTTATATGAACGCTTTTGTTAATTCTCTGTTAAAGTTTTTCTGCCGCTAGATAGGAGTAGATAGCTGTAAAGGACTAAAACGATGACGTCATTGTTTTTTGTCCCCCAATTAGAGGTAACTAGGGGTGCGGACTCCAAAAGCACATGTAACCCTTCTCTTAAAACTTGATTTAGACTATACATTCGAAATTATTATAAAATTTAATGTTTTTTGTTTACATCGACTAAACATTTTATATTTACAATAAAAATTCTCAACCCCCCCCCCCCGCGTCAAGTCACCCTTTACCACAGCATTTTATGTTTCTCATGCGTCCTGCGGTAACAAACTAAATGCGCACCCGAGCGCTAAACGCTCGCTCACCCAATAACACCCTATTGACACTTGATTATTAGGCAAAGCTTATCGCGAAGTAATTGGTCGCCCGAAAAAATGCTGACGCCGCATTTAAAGCAAGCATTATAAATGTGTCGCCGATATTCTGCCTTCAACATCCCTACCCGAAATGCTTCCCTGCGTTAATTGTACGGTGGGTGAAACTTTATTCACGCCTTACCTCTTTTTGTAATACCGCGACAATACGATGAAATACGATTTGAAGAATATTTAAAAAAATCGTATTTGGAGAATATTTGCTATTTGCACCTGTATAGTAAGTTACTCCAATCCAAAATATCAACACACAATTTTAAGTTGTGTAGGCCTGGTGTTGATATGTTGGATTGGAGTTGCCACCAGATTTCGCATTTAAATTTGCGGCGGTAAAATAAGTTGTTTCTTAAGAGCATTAAGTAATTTTACTAAAGAGAAGCCTTTTTTTAAAATGCAAGTCGCACGAGCCCAGTTTTGGACGTGCCACTTCGCACAATGAAAGTCTCACGCGCGGGACAATAAAGCGCAGCAGGCGGTAAGTCGCTTCGTCACTTCCCAAGCTGGACAAAGCAAGCGAATATGAACGAATTCTGTATGAAAGTTTTTCTGCTGCTAGATGGCAGTCGTTAGCTACAAAGAGCTAAAACGCAATATTTCAGGTTTTTGCCCCCCAAGCAAAGGCCCCTGGGGGTGCAGCCTCATAAACTTCTACAAAGCACTTACATACCACTCTACGCCATGTCTGAAAATTTGAAGGTTCTACGATGTATACTTTTTCTATAAAGCTTCGGAAAAAATCGGTCTGAAACATGCCATAGGAAACCATAGGAAACCATAGGAAATCATAGGAAACCATAGGAAACCATAGGAAACCATAGGAAACCATAGGAAACCATAGGAAACCATAGGAAACCATAGGAAACCAAAAAAGAATAGCGGCAAAAACAAGATATGTCCCGAAAATAAATTTTCGGCCCATATAACTAGTGCTTGACGTCAAGTGACGAAGAATCTGTAGTTATAAAGGGGTTTCCCCACTGAGTGCAGTGATAGCATGATCGCGAGTCTTTTGCTTCAAGGAGCTTCACAGAGAGCACAGACCGATAGGACAGGTCAGTTAAAACAAGTGTTTGGTGCTAATTACAAGCAATTCGAAATTGGAACACACAAGCAATTTAAATTAACTTGTGATGGTCAAATCGATGAATGACTGTAGTTGAGTGTCTCACTTTACTATATGTGTGTATATCACCTGTTTGTTTACTAATTTAGTTTAAAATTACTATCAAATGCATTTTTATTTAGTGCAGGAAATATTTAGCAAACTGTTTATATAGGAAACTGTAATACAATCTGTAAATTTTGATTAAACTTTATTCTATCACATTGACTTTAAGCAATGCATCCCAGCCTTAAGTAGCGTAACGTAAACACTTGTTGTAAAATGTTGGTGACCCTTGCTTTAGAAGAATTTGCCAAACTTATAAGATGTGCCAATGGGACCATATTAATGAGACTGTCACTTTTGGCTGCAGAAGATTAACGGCCGCTATATCAAGTAAGTGTGGTCATCAGTTTCTGTAAGTTTGGACTGAGAAAAATGAAAATACTAACAAGCGAGCGTTGGTAAAAAAGTTGCTTTTTACTGCTAAATTCGGAAAGGGTTTCAAAGTTTGCTCCTAATCCCAATTTAATAGTGTAATAGTTGTTTTGAACGTAATATGTTCGTTATTTATTTGAAATATTAAAACAGTTCAATGTCAGTGCCAAGCGTTTTGCGTTCGGCTTTGCTAACCCCGCAACTTTTACCAGCATGCATTTTTACGTTTCCGCTCCATTTGCTTGAGATTTTGGTAAACAATCGATTTATCACTTAGCAGTATTTTTTAATAAATTCTTATTATTGAGGAAAAGTTTGATTTTATTAAAAAAACATCACTCTTGTTGTGCTGATTGCTTGATTTTTTTCATCCAAGTTTTATAACCAAAGTGTATAAGTTACTTTTATATACTTAGGTTCTCGCAATTGTTTCAGGTTTACGTTGGAATACTGGTAACAAAAATGTACTTTAGGAGTTTTGCCTCTTCAATAGGCTGAATCAGTCAGATTTAAAGCCTAACAATTCAAGATTGTGAGTTTTCTGAATACGACTTTTCCGTTTTTACATCGGCGAAAATAAAACCCATCGCAATACTACTGAAATCTGCAGATGCCACCGTTCTACTGCCCTACAGCGCCAAAGAAATTACTCTTCAAAGTACTTTTGTGGACTGTGCTGTTTTTGTTTTTGGAGACAGGTCTTCTGTTGTCTTTCAGGATTAGACTTTTTCTACAGCTGCTATATGCTGTAATATTATTTTCCAGTAAATATCAAAGAGGGTATCGCGCTTTTCCAAAAGTTGTACTACTGCTAAGCTTATACGGCCCTGATTTGAATTTTTATGTAAGTCTCACTTACCGAATATTAAGAAAAATGTTTATTTCAGGCAAATCGCTTATAACAGTTTTACGCTTTTATACACAATATTTTGTAATAAATCGACCAATTAAACTTCTAGGATTGAAAAGCAACATTGTGCATGAGTGTGTGGGATAGAATATACAAATCATTAACACTTGCGCAATAAAGCATATAATGATGACGTCATTCGGGTGACGTATTTGATCGATTTTCGTGAAACCTTGCAGCCGCTTGTCGTCAGTGTGCAATAGTTCCAATCCACAAGGATAACAAAACGTTTTTTTTCTTCTCGAATTAAACTAAAGCGCCTAAATCGCGTACCGTATGTTTTTGAATTTTTTTTCGTTTATATAAATATATATATATAAGTTCCCCATTGTGAACTTGGCGCGTTTTGGCGTTTATTGTTATATTTTTGTTTCTGTTTGTTATACCCTTGTTCGTGTTTTATTGTATTGTTATCATTGTATTGTATTGTATTTAGTTATCATTGTAATTATTGTATTGTATGGCAAAGGTGCCATTCACAAATTGTGCCCCTTCTGTCGCTTGTTTTGCACCGTTGCCCTTTTGTTTTTTGCTGTTTGTTTGTACCTCTTTTTGTTTTGTTTTTCCACAAAGATTGTTCACTGTTACAGCAGCCACTAATGTGGCCAAAATTATGTTGTTTCATTGTATTTAATTGTTTTTTAATGATTTAATTTGCCGTACCTGTACATGTATTCTGATTATATTGCGGTCAGGGAGCGGCTGACTTTGATGACCTAACGGTCTTTCGCTGCTCCCTGGGAATCTACTTCCCTAACAATAAACATATCTATTTATGTTATATTATAAAAACACACTTCCTCGCTTTTTTGTTTGATAATTTGCAAATCGGTTTGAATCCAATTGACTCCCATCGCTTCCAAGTGTATTTAATGACAAGATGTTTTTTTGCTTGTCTTAATGCCATTTTTGAAGGGTTCGAATTATACAAAAAAACACTGAGCTTAAGCCAGACACTGATACGTTTGCTGTGGTTTTGACATTTTAAAATTTATGCTTTGTATACGACCCAAAGATATCCTTTCGAATTTGCTCGCTAACTGTATCCACAAGTGATCTTGAGTGTTATAAATGTAACGTTTAAAACTGCTGTAAACTTCAAAATAAGTTTTTTGTCAGACCAGTCAAGTAACCTCCCAGCTGGTATAGCGATTTGCTAACCGGTACGAATTTCGTTCGTCCCTTCGTTTTGTTCTTTTTCGACTTTTCTTTATAGAATAGTTCTCCCCTCTTTTTTACGCTGCACATTTAATTTGCTGCTCGCTGTTAGTTACTCGAAAACAGGTGTACCGCCATATTTTGTTTAGATATTTTTGGTGTGCCGCAAGCTATATGTTTGGAAACCAAGCTTCGTGTGTTCAATTTGATAATTATTCTAGTTGACCAATTTTTAGATATATAGCGATTGGCTGCTGATTCTAATTTAACTTGTGAAATTCTTGTGTGTTCTGATTTTAGTTATTATCTCATTACCGATTTTATCAAAGTGCCTTTATTTTTTTTAGCTTTTTTAAAGGAAACAAGTTTTTAGCAATGCAGATCAATCATTCAGCCTGAAAAGTGCCAATATAGGCGTAGCAATATTTGTCATTCGTATTCTTAGAAAACAATTTGATTTCAATTAATTACGAATTATTGAAAACAAGCCTAATTCTAGCTAAGATTTTAGTTTTTTTGCATTTTTTTCAGAAATCGTCAACTTTGATCTACTTTGGAAAATATAAAAACAATCTACAGTAATTCAATGTGATAGTTTGGCGATTGAATAGTATTATTATTGTCAAATTTTGCAAACTGTTGATCAGCTACAGAGATATGTCGATTTAGACCTAGCTCCCTATGTCTTTCAATGGACAAGGGGACTTAAAATTCCTCGGAAATCTCGCCGACCCGCTATTCCTTGCAAAGCTTCAATTTATAAATTAACTTATTAACTTTACCAAGCCCAGTATAGAGCGAAGACAGGTCTTGTTCGGCGAACATGTTCAGGAAATATCAATCCCAACAGAGTCGCCCGATTTTACCGACCTTAATTCGTAAGCGTTGTTTTTTGGTTGTCTCACATCACATAATGTTTAGGTAGGCCATTCTTACTTTGCATTTGGCCGCGATCATCGACAGATGCATCTCGTTAGCATTAAGTGGTGTTTTCCCCCTGACGTGTTAAAATGATTGGGAAAAGGGGCGCTTCCGGCTGAAATACATTGTCATTTATATGAAAGCCCATCAGAAACAGTTAGAGGGTAACTCTTTTTAGAGCGCCGAAATGCCATTAGAGAGCTTTTGGGGATAATAGAAAAATTAATTATTTATGATATTGTATAATATTTGACTTCCAAGTCGCACAAGAGTTCACATTTACTTTATATATCATCACTTTATTTTGTCATATAGAGATGAATTCATAAATTTTTTATGGAAAATAAAAAAACACTTTCTAGTAAAAATGCGTAGTGAAGCTAATTGTTTACTTTTATCTAAAATTAAACATTATGCACAAAGAACGTAGACTTCTGTCAGACTACAGCTATAAGACCTATATAAGAACATCAACGTTGAAATAAAAAACAGTTTGGAAAAAGACCGAAGTCAGACTTCTAGTCATAATACCGTCTAAATCAAATTAAGTTCGAAATCCGTCGGAATTAGGCGTAAATGGTCAGAATCAGGTCTATGCAGTATTTTACCTAATCCTAAACCCACCCCTAAGCACATTTTTAACTACCCTAATAGTTTTAACCCTAACCCAATTTCTAATCCTCAAAATTACCCCCAAATAACCCCAAACTGGGGAAAATCCGGACACAAAAGTGCGGCGCCCTGACGGAGCTGGTCAAACTAGGGCATCCAAACGTTGACACCAAAAAGACTGATGCCAGACCGATGGCCCCGATTTGGCCATAATTTCAAACTACGCAGTATCAGGTGTCATTTCAGCCACATAGGCCATATTCCGATGAATTTAGGACGTATTCCGACAGGTTTAGGTCTTACTAAGACGATTTAGATCTTATTCTGACGTGGACATTACTGATGTGTATTCGGCTTTAATAAGTCCTTGGTCTTAGTACTATGGTATTATAGATTTTTAGTCTGCTATAGATATTTGTTGTCATGTAGGTCTTATTGTGTGTTCCCCAATTGTGTCCTATTTTACAAAAAAGAATGCTCTACCCTTTTTATAAATTGCAACTTTACCTTCTAGCATAGATGCAAACTAGCAACTGTAGTAACTTATTTGTTTAACTATTTGCGATAACGCTTGTTCGGCATTTTATTTACAACCTTGGAAACGTCCTAAAATGTTAAAACAAAACGCATCCGGTAATTTTTCTCGACTGGGTCCGCCCGAATGGACTGCAGCAGCGAAGGCCTTAAACGTTATTGAAATTCTCGGCCTAATTTGGCTTGTCGGCAGCTTCGTGGTTTACGGGATACGCAGCGGAAAATGGAAAAGGGCTGGGAACTCTTCGGACGGCATGAAGATCAACCACAGGCCGATTTACTTCGTCAGCCTTTCAACGCTTGTATTCGCCTTTTTACTTTTGGTTCTTGACCAAGTTGTTCTCAACCTAGACCTAGAGCATGACATTGGTTCGCAGGTTAACTGCAGGATTGCTACCCTTGTTGGCGTTGTTTGTTTGCCGTGTTTCTTTTTATGTTATTACTTGCTTTTTTGGCTGCGACTCCATTACCTGTATGTAAACATATCCATTATACAGGAGATCAGCCCGCTGTTGCAACTTTTTAAATGGTCGATACTGTCGCTGTTCATTCTCAGTATATTCACGGTTCAGTCTTATTACGCGTACGTTCATGCGACTGAAGATTCTGTAACTTACTGCACCGACGACGGCCCGGTTTCGATGACCCAATGGCCGGTGTATGTGGCAATCAGTGTGATGTGGGTGGCACGAGCATCGTTGGTTTTCCAGTTCCTCTTTCCGCTGCGCTCTCATTTGCGCGGCAGACGCGCGCAAGACATTTTGCGCATCGCCAAACGTTTAGCAGCGATCACAGCTTGCGGTTTAGTTTTCAACGCGGCTCTCACGTTGGCCGTCGACTTGTTTCTTGACAAAGCGTTGCATCTTTATATCTTATATTACGGTTTCGACATGTGTGTTCACGTGCTTTTCGTTGTAGTCTCTTTTGACAATTGGAGGGAAATAGTCGCTTTGAGCAACTGGGCCAAGAAAGCCGCCCCGCGCGAATCTGGCACTGCGCAAGCAGCTACAGTTGAAACAGTAAGCACGACGTACATGTAAGCAGTACTTCTCGACCTTTTTTGCGGCGCACGAAAATACTAAGCACAAGTTTAACGACGAGGCTTTGACGACCCAACCCTCTCGACTGCACTCTTTGCAAGCTTGAAGTGAACAAAGCACCAATCAGCCAATAACATCAATAGGCTTGGCTTTTAATTAATATGAGCCATATTTTCGTATTGTTTTTATAGCTTTCTGTAAAATTACAGAAATCTTGCTTAGAACTAATCTTAATAAATCTTACAATGTAAACCAGTGGTTTCCAACCTTTTATGGCTTACGGCGCCCCTACTAGAATTTTCGTAACCTAATTGACTCACTCACAATAAACAGAACTGGAACAACAAACATCAACTCTTACACAATGTAGAAGAATGCAATTTAATTCTTCATAGTCTAATTATGCACATAAAGTTATACGAAGCTTACCAGTTTAGCAAGAATCAGATTCTTAAATATTGCCGAATATCTCTCGGTACTCTTGAGCATTAGAAGTGGCACCCCAGGGTTTCGTGTGTTGATAAGGAGACGGAAATTTCATATTACTATTGTTATATTTTTCAGGTTTAACAAAAAAATTTACACATTCAGGAGTGAAGAATGGCCGGTTGTGGAAGAACCTAGGCGACAACCCTTTGGTAATTTGTGTTGCCAAAAACCTTACACCAATAATCGTGGTTCGTGTTGTTGTTGTTGTTTATTAAAAAATATTGACTCACATAAATTTTCGTTCGATTTACATTGCGACTTGTATTGTAAAACCAACTGATCCTTTTTTCTTTGAATGTGGTTCAGGGATGATTAGATAAAATTTATTTATCTTTGGTAGTTTGCTGAATATAGGATGCTTTATAACCGTGAAATATAATTTCTTAACATTTTGAAATTTACATGTTGTGTTCTTATTATGCCACAGCTTGACGTTTGCTAACGACCAAGAATCACAAAACGGGTCTACCACATAATGATTTCTTGTGGTTGTAAGACCTTTAATCTTGCATTGAGTATTTAGATATTTTAGTAAACACGGCGTTAAACAATAACGTGTTGTCTGCTAAAAAACCGTCGTTCAGTTTGAAACATGAGGCAAGTAAATTTTTAGCAGTTCAGTTTTTGACAATAAAAACTGACCTGAATTTGCACATGGTTAAGTTATAAATACCTTTCCGCATGATACATGCTCTAATTTCAAAATGTGAATGCTGGTGACCTAAAGGTTTTTTGTCCTTAATAACACTGTCCAACGCTGCAAGACTACCTAATAACACATATCCCAAGAAACTGAAAATAATTAACTCCTACTCAGTTGATATTTTAGAAATTATATACGTCTTTCTTAGAAGGATTTGTCCTAGTTCCGAAGTGATATGAATAATCCTTCGTGGACACTAAAAATACATCAAAGTCCTCGAACTGCAAATTGTGGTTTTGCTTACCTTTTTAACAGAATTTTATGTGACTTTTCGGCGACAGAATAAATTTTATTTCTTAACGATGTTTCCTATTAAAAATAAAAAAAACGGGGTAAACACAAAATATTCATGGTTTAATCAACAAAAGAAGAGATATATTTCAGTTAAGTAAAACACCGTTTTGCATTTTTTGCATTTTTAAGTAAAACACCGCGTAATATTCCTTGGAGCGAAAATTGTCCTCTTTTTGGGCGATGTAAATGTGGTTGGGCAATGATAAATTCATTTTGGTGATGCGTCGATAATAGCACGAGAGATTTGGGGGAATATTTAAGAATCTTATTTTGCTAAACTGGTAACTATGCCACGTACAACTCTTTGGGTACGATTGGACTACACTACAAAGAACCAAGCTACATTTCCTTACATTATATAGAGTGGATGTGTGACGTGTGTTGTTCCGGTTCCGTTTAATGTGAGATAAAAGTGTATTACTTCACAAAATATCTAGAAGGGGTGCCGCAAGCCATAAAATATTAAGAACCACCGATTAACATGGTAAGATTTACTAAGATTAATTCTGAGTAAGATTGCTCCAAAGTTAGATAAAGCTAAAGAAGCAATACGAAAACATGGCTCATATTAATTAAAAATCAACTTTATTTATGCTATTGGCTGATTGGTGTGTTGTTCAAGCTTGCAAAAGCTCTGTCGAGAGAGTTGGGTCGACAAAGCCTCACCGATAAACTTGCACTTAAAGTATTTTGTGCGTCGCAAAAAATGTCGTGTTCGGCGTTCTAAATGTTCGGCGTGCTTACTGTTTCAACTGTAGCTGCTTGAGCAGTGCCAGAGTCGCAAGGGCCGGCTTTCTTGACACAGTTGCTCAAAGCGACTATTTTCGTCCAATTTTCGAAAGAGAGCACAACGCAAAGCACGTGACCACACTGGTCGATACAGTAAATTAAGATAAAATGATGCAAAGCGTTGTCACGATGCAAGTTTGTGACCAACACAACAGCCACGTCGAAAACTGAACCACAAGCTGTAACCGCTGCTAAACGTTTGGCGACGCGCAAAATATCTTTCGCTCGTCTGCCGCGCAAGTGAGAGCGCAGCGGAAAGACGAACTGGAAAATCAACGATGCTCGTGCCACCCACATCACACTGCCCAGTAAATACACCGGCCAACTGGAAAGCATAATCGGGCCGTCGTCGGTGCAGCCAGTTCCAGAATCTTCGGTCGCATGAACGTACGCGTAATAAGACTGAACCATAAATATACTGAGAAGGTACAGCGACAGCATCGACCATTTGAAAAGTTTCAACAGCGGGTTGATGTGCTGTATAATGGATATGTTCACATACAGGTAATGGAGTCTCAGCCAAAAAAGCAAGTAATAACATAAAAAGAAATATAGAAAACAAATAACGCCAAAAATAGTAGCAACCCTGCAGTAAGTGCGTGACGTAATGTCATGCTCTAGGTCTAGGTTGAGAACAACTTGGTCAGAAACCAAACCTATTAAGCCGAAAACAAACGTTGAAAGGCTAACGAAGTAAATCGGCCTGTGGTTGACCTTCATCTCATCCGAAGAGTTCCCAGCCTTTTTCCATTTTCCGCTGCGTATCCCGTAAACCACAAAGCTGCCGACGAGCCAAATCAGGCCGACAATTTCAATAACGCTCAAGAACTTCGCTGCTGCGATCCATTCGGGCGAAGCCAGTCGAGAAAAATTACCGGGCGCGTTCCCTTTCAGCATTTCTCTAAGTTTCCACGGTTCAGAAATGATTAAGCGTTTTTAAAATAGTTATATACTAATAAATTCTTAAAGTTGGAGGATTTCTTCTGCGCTTAAAAGTTAAGTTAGGTTTCAAGTTAATCTGTGCATCAACTGTAAAATAGAACAGTAAAGATCACATTTATAAAAAAAAAAAGATTTATTTAGGATGAAATTTAGCTACACATTTGATTTTTTGCGAACTAAATCGTATTACAAATTATTTTTTTATCTTAACACACCTTATGTTGTGTTTGCATTAACTACTTCGAAAAACCTTTGCCGAAACTAGTTCTGTTGTTACCGGTTTAAGATGAAATGTTTTTTTATACAAACCACAGGCGTAAACTGCTGACCACAAAACCAACAATATATGCAAAGCGCTGAAGCTTATACAGCAGATAGTCACCCGTTGAAAGTGCTTGCTATAGTAATTTTTACTGCCATCTAATTAGCTAGTAGCTACATACTGACCTGTCACTTATTCCTTAAGTTTAAGTATTTAACATAAGCATTTATTCTATATGACAAAATAAAGTGATGAAATATAAAGGTAGACTCTTGTGTGTCTTGAAAGCCAAATCTGCAACATCCTGGATAATTTTTTCATTATTCCCAGAAGCTATAATCTAATTGCATTTCGGCGCTCTATCACAAAGAATAACCGTCTGCTGGGCTCTGATATAAATACCATGTATTGCCGAAACCCATATTCAGCCCAAAGCGTCACTTCTTGCAGTCCTTTTAACGCGCCAGGGAAAATACTACCAGGATGCGTCTGTCTAAGGTTGCGGTCAACTACCAAGGACGAATGGCAATTACCTAAAACCTTATGTGATGTTAGGCAACCAAAATGCAACGCTTACAAATTAAGGTCGGTAAAAACGGGCGACTCTGCTGGGATTGACATTTCCTGAACATGTTCGCTATTATTTCAGGTGAAAATCGTTTACAAAATGCACAAACATCGTTTACAAAATTAACTTGGAGAAAAATTGCCGTTCAAGGTATTATTTTGTGAAAAATAAAGTAGGCGGTAAATGCGGATCAAAATCTTGTTTTTCATTGGTCATTTTATAATTGTTTGTCTTTTTGATATGCCAAAATTGTCAACTACCATTCAAGTGTTTTACATAATCCCAACAAAACATATGATTCGTGAACCACCAATCGTCAGTAAAACATCAAAAACAAATGAGTGACGACGCAAAACACTAATGCCAGTACTTTATAGTTTATACAAGATCGCATTGGTTAAATCAGGGGTCGGCAACCTGCGGCCCGCGGCCAGCCAATGAAATTCATCCGGCCAGCCGCCTCTTTGACAAACTAGACTTCTTATACTTTTTGACTATTTGAACTACGTAAGCGCAAAAAATTTTTTTGATCTTTCTACATCCAGTTTGTTTACGTTTTGAAGCTGTATTTTTAACTAGATCGGCGTTTCGTAACCATTGCGCCGTGGAAGGCTGCCAAGTATTGGACAAATATTGGACAGCTATTTTTATTTTTATTTTCGGCTATGTAAAAAAATTGCAGGAAATACCGCTATACCAAAAAAATCGCGCTCGCCAGGTGCGCCGCCACATATTTCGAGGTTCACATGCACCCCAACTTCAAAAAGATTAACAAACACTTAACAAGATTAATAAGTAGTTTTATTACACTTTTCATTTGTATTATAGATGATGACTTGTGGACTCGAATTTTAAACTGCAGATACCTTTCTAAGTTTGGTTTTGGCCCGCGACTATAGAAAAAGGTTGCCGACCCCTGGCTTAAATCAATATATTTCTTATAGGTCAAATTTTTGTTATAGGTCAAGTTAATTTTTTATTAGAAATTTATTTTTTAGGTCAAAAAATAATCGCCCTAAGCATGATTGCGAGTCTTTTGCTTCAAGAAGCTTCACGGAGAGCACAGACCGATAGGACATGTCAGTTGAAACAAGTGTTTGGTGCTAATTACAAGCAATTCGAAATTGGAACACACTAGCAATTTAAATTAATTTGTGATTGTCAAATCGATGAATGACTGTAGTTGAGTGTCTAACTTTACTATATGTGTGTATATCACCTGTTTGTTTACTAATTTAGTTTAAAATTACTATCAAATGTATTTTTAATTAATGCAGGAAATATTTAGCAAATTGTTTATATAGGAAACTGTAATGCTAACTGTAAATTTTGTTTAAACTTTATTCTATCACATTGGCTTCAAGCAATGCATCCCAGCCTTAAGTAGCGTAACGTAAACACTTGTTGTAAAATGTTGGTGACCCTTGCTTTAGAAGAATTTGCCAAACTTATAAGAAGTGCCAATGAGACCATATTAGTGAGACTGTCACTTTTGGCTGGAGAAGATTAACGACCGCTATATCAAGTAAGTGTGGTCATCAGGTTCTGTAAGTTTGGACTTAGAAAAATGAAAATACTAACAAGTGAGCGTTGGTAAAAAAAGTTGCTTTTTACTGCTAAATTCGGAAAGGGTTTCAAAGTTTGCTCCTAATCCCAATTTAATAGTGTAATAGTTGTTTTGAACGTAATATATTCGTTATTTATTTGAAATATTAAAACAGTTCAATGTCAGTGCCAAGCGTTTTGCGTTCGGATTTGCCAACCCCGCAACTTTTACCAGCATGCATTTTCACGTTTCCGCTCCATTTGCTGGAGATTTTGGTAAACAATCGATTTGTCACTTAGCAGTATTTTTAAATAGATTCTTATTATTGAGGAAAAGTTTGATTTTATCAAAAAAACATCACTCTTGTTGTGCTGATTGCTCGATTTTTTTCATCCAAGTTTTATAACCAAAGTGTATAAGTTACTTTTATATCCTTAGGTTCTCGCAATTGTTTCAGGTTTACGTTGGGATACTGGGAACAAAATGTACTTTAGGCGCTTTGCCTCTTCAATTATTAATAAAAAATCAACTTTATTTATGCTATTGGCCGATTGGTGTGTTGTTCAAGCTTGCAAAAGCTCTGTCGAGAGAGTTGGTTCGCCAAAGCCTCGCCGATAAACTTGCGCTTAAAGTATTTTGTGCGCCGCAAAAAAATGTCGTGTTCGGCGTTCTAAATGTTCGGCTGTTTTACTGCTTCAACTGTAGCTGCTTGCGCAGTGCCGTGAGGGCCAGCTTTCTTGGCACAGTTGCTCAAAGCGACTATTTCCGTCCAATATGAGAGCACAACGAAGAGCACGTGGAGACACATGTCGATACCGTAAATTAAGATAAAATTTTGCAACGCACTGTCAAGAAACAAGTTGATCACCAACTATAGAGCCACGTCACAAGCTAAACCACAAGCTGTGATCGCTGCTAAACGTTTGGCGACGCGCAAAATATCTTTCGCTCGTCTGCCGCGCAAGTGAGAACGCAGCGGAAAGAGGAACTGGAGAATCAGAGATACTCGTGCCACCCACATCACACTGACTGCGAAATACGTCGCCCAATTGGAAATCGAAACCGGGCCGTCGTCGGTGCAGCCAGTTCTAGAATCTTCGGTTGCACGAACGTACGCGTAATAAGACTGAATCGAGAAGATATTGAGAAGGTACAGCAACAGCATCATCCATTTGAAAAGTTTTAACAGCGGGCTGATGTCCTGTATAATGGATATGTTTACATACAGGCAATGGAGCCTCGGCCAAAAAAGCAAATAATAACACGAATAGAAACATACCTAACAAATAATGCCAAAAATGGTGGCAGTCCTGCAGTAAGCGCGTAGTCCAATGCCATATCCAACGTTGAGAACAATTTGGTCAGAAACCAAACCAAAAAGGCCGAAAACAAGCTCAGAAAGGCTGACGAAGTAAATCGGCCTGTGGGTGACCTTCATCTCATCCGAAGAGTTCCCAGCCTTTTTCCATTTCCGCTGCGTATCCCGTAAACCACGAAGCTGCCGACGAGCCAAATTAGGCCGAGAATTTCAATAACGTTTAAGACCATCGCTGCTGTGATCAATTTTAGCGGATCCGGTCGAGAAAAATTACCGGATTCATTCCCTTTCAACATTTCAGGGAGTTTCCAAGTTTGAGAAATGAAATGCCGAACAAGCGTTATCGCATATAGTTATGATTTAACAAATAAGTTATTAAAGTTGCTAGTTTGCACCTATGCTAGAAGGTAAAGGGTAAAACAGTTATTGGTAAAATAGGACACAACAATAAGACCTATCCAAGAAATAATCTATAACAGACTAACAATAATCTATAATACCATAGTACTAAAACCAACGACTTATTAAAGCCGAATACACATCAGTAATATCCACGTCAGAATAAGATCTAAATCGTCTTAGTAAGACCTAAACCTGTCGGAATACGTCCTAAATTCATCGGAATAGGGCCTATGTGGTTAAAATGACACCAGATACTGCGTAGTTTGAAATTATGGCCAAATCGGGTCCGTCGATCTGGCATCAGTCTTTTTGGTGTCAACGTTTGGATGCCCTAGTTTGACCAGCTCCATCAGGGCGCCCAAATTTGGCACCGTTTTTTTCCCCCTGTTTGGGATTATTGGGGGTTCGAAATTGGGTTAGGGTTAAAATTACTAGGGAAGTTAGAGATGTACTTAGGAACTGGGTTAGGTAAAATGTTGGATAAGCCTGATTCTAATCATTTAGGTCTTATTCCGACGGATTTAGCCTAGGACTTAATCTAATAGCCTACGGTATTACGACTAGCAGTACGATATCGGTTTTTCCGAACTATGTTTTATTTCGAAGTTGATGTTGTTCTTATAGCTGTAGTCCGACAGAAGACTACGTTTTTTGTGCAAAATGATTAATTTTAGATGAAAGTAAACAAGTAGCTTCACTACGCATTTGTCGACCTAAATCGTATTTCAAAGTGTTTTATATTATCTATACAAAATTTATATTTTGTTTGCATTACCTGCCTTGTTTCAACTCGAAAACTTTTACCAAAACTGATTCTGTTGTTACCGGTTTAAGATGAAATATTTCCTTAAACATGTGTTTATTATACTTTATACTGCTGACCACTAAACCAACAGTATATACAAACCGCCAAAGCTTATACAGCCTACACTGTTAAAAATATTGGGTACTTCATTGAAAAAGTTGCTGTGATGCGAGTCCACAAAATGCAACGCTTACATATTAAGGTAGATAATAACAGGTGACTCTGCTGGGATTGTCTTTTCCTTCTTTAACCCAGTGTTTCTGAACCTTTTTTACTTGGTGGCTCACCTAGAGACCTTTTGAAACGAGGCGGCGCACTTTGCGAGCGAAGCGAGCGCGAAATTTTTGAGGTGTACCCAGTGGTGGGATTCAGCCGGTTCGCACCGGTTCTATAGAACCGTCTCACGAAATTTTATGAGATTAGCGAACCGGTTAGCATTATTGGTTACTGTAAATGGATTTTTGCATCTTATCTGAGACTGATACACCGATTTTTGATATCCATGTAGTTTACGTGTTTTTTTTTCAAAATGTGCAATTCTCAAGTTCGCACGAGTGTTAAATTTTTATAATTGTAATAATTTTCATTAACAGTTTGTCTGGAAATTGCATTGTTGCGTCATAAGTACAAGTCATGAGACGACTGCTGCTTTCTAGTGTGGCTGTTCGCAGTGAGCCAGTGATAGGATTCAGCCGGTTCAAACTTTTCGCTGTAACCAGGGGTCGCATCCTGCTATTGCAACTACTTTAATTATTTGCCGAAAAATATAACTTTTTGTAACAGAACCGGCTGAAAAATGTGACTTTTGTGATAGAACCGGCTGACAAAAATTTTGAATCCCACCACTGAGTGTACCTCTATTTCTCTTAAATTGCTTGCAATTTTTTATTATATAGGCTTTATAGTTGCATATCTTAAAACAGACTCTAGCCTTAGGACCAAAATAAGAACAACATCAACTTCGGAATAAAAGACAGGAATAAGGCGTACATACGAATAAAACCTAATAGTCGTACTAATGACGAAATCGGAATCAGGCCTAAATGGCCAAAATAAGGCCTATATTACTTTTTATCTAACCCAAAACACCATCCATAACTATCACTAACTCCCCGAATATTTTCAACCCTAACCCAATTCCTAGCACCACCAACTATCCGCCCATAACCCCAAACGGGGGCAAAACATCTGGGGGGAAACAGCGGCGCCCAAATGCCGACAGCAAACGGCCAATTCCAAACCGGTGTCCCCCAATCATTCCATACACTTTCCCTACTATCTTGGGCGTAGTTTTGTCTATTTAAGTCTTACTCCGATTAATTTTGGGCTTAATTTGACATGTTTACGTCTTATCTAGACTATATTAGATCTTTTTCTGTCGTGGTAATTACTGCGAATTTGGGTTATTATGTTGGTGGTCTTAGTACTGTGATATTAGGCTATAGATTATCTGATTTCGATGTTGCTTTGTAGGTCTTATTGTGTTTTTTTACTTAAAAGTACTGCGGAATCAATGAGCTAATCTTAAAACAAAAGTAAAAATAGATTTCTTATATATTAAACTACTTTTTCCATTTGAACGGTCTTTAATATCCAGTGTACGTCGAACTACAACTACAACCCTCACTACAGACATTATACTCTAAACATTTTTCGGTTTTTATTTATTTCCTACTGCACAGTAAACTAACAGAGCGAGCAGCAATTAAATGTGCAGCGTTATAAAAGAGGGAAGAACTATTCTATAAAGAAAAGTCGAAAAAGAACAAAACGAAGAGACGAACGAAATTCGTACCGGTCAGCAAATCGCTATACGAGCTGGGAGGTTGCTTGACTGGTCTGACAAAAAACTTATTTTGAAATTTACAGCAGTTTTAAACGTTACATTTATAACACTCAAGATCACTTGTGGATACAGTTAGCGAGCACATTCGAAAGGATATCTTTGGGTCGTATAATAAGTTTAAACATTAAATAAGTCAAAACCTCTGCAAACATATCTGGCTTAAACTCAGTGTTTTTTGGTAAAAATCGAACCGTTCAAAATGGCATTAAGACACACAACAAAAATCTTGCCATTAAATACACTTGGAAGCGATTGGTGTCAATTGGATTCAAACCGATTTGCAAATTATCAAACAAAAAAAGCGACGAAGTACAATGTGTTTTTACAATATAGCATAAACGCCTATTAGACGCCAAAACGCGCCAAGTTCACAATGGGGAACTTATATATAAATATATATTTTTTCAACAAGGACAAAAAGTCCAAAAAAATACGGTACGCGATTTACTTGCTTTGTTTTAATTCGTGAAGAGAAAAAACGTTTCGTTGTCCTTGTGGATTGGAACTATTGCACACTGACGACACGCGGCTTCAAGGTTTCACAAAAATCGATCAAACACGTCACCCAAATGACGTCATCATTATATGGTTTATTCCGCAAGTGTTCATGATTCGTATGTTCTACCCTACACACACAATATTGCTTTTCAATCTTGTAAGTTTCAGCGGTCGATCTACTATACAAAATATTATGTATAAAAACGTAAAGCTGTTATAAGCGATTCGCCTGAAACAAACAAAAAAGACTCGATATTCGGTACGTGAGACTAACATATAAAACTAAATCAGAGACGGTATAGCTTCGCAGTAGTAGACCATTTGGCGAAGGGCGATACCCTCTATATTTACTGGTGAATAATATTGCAGCATATAGCAACTGTAGAAAAAGACGAATCTTGAAAGGCAACAGAGATCCTGTCTTAAAAAACAAACAAAACAAAAAAACCGCGAAATCCACAAAAGTAGTTTGAAGAGTAATTTCTTTGGCGCTGTAGGGCAGTAGAAGGGTGGCATCCGCAGATTTCAGTAGTATTGTGACGGGTGTATTTTCGCCGATCTAAAAACGGAAATGTCGCATTCAGAAAAATCACAGTCTTAAATTGTCAGGCTTTAAATAACCAATTAGAGAGGGAAAACGCTTAATGATATATCAGTTTTTTTATTTTTACATTTTTAATTAAGTACCCAACGGAATCCTGTACCAATTGCGAGAACTTAAGGATATAACTTATATACACTTTGGTCGCAAAAATTGGATGACAAAATCAAGCAATCAGCCAAACAAGCGTGACATTGTTTTGATAAAATTCAACATTTTCAAAATAATAAGAATCAAGTTAAAAATACTGCTACATGATAAATCGAATGGTTACGAAAATCTCAAGCAAATGAACGGCGTGTTAGAGTGGTGCACGAATTAAACAAGCTCACGAAGCAACGTGTTTTGTTATCAGGAAATTCGTTATTGCGACAAACGTGAAAATGCATGCTGGTAAAAGTAGCGGGGTTAGCGAACCTGAACGCAAAACGCTTGGCACTGACGTGGGACTGTTTCAATATTTCAAATAAACAATAAATATATTCCGTTTAAATCAATTATTACAGTATTAAATGGGGTTAGGGACAAACTTTGAAACCCTTTCCGAATGAAGCAGTAAAAAGTAACTTTAACCAATGCTCGTTCATTGTTTTTTTTTCTTTTCATTTAAGAAATAGACCACATTTACTTGATGGAGCGGCCGTTAATCCTCCCCAACCCAAAGTGACAGTCGCATTAATATGGTCCCATTGGCACTCATTTTAAAATTCGCAAAATAATTTTAACGCAAGGTTCACCAAACTTTTAGTGAAGGGCCTGATCACTGAAAGCCCGACGATAAATAAAGTCATGTGCTAACTTTAACAACTTGATTATTATGGCCAATCGAAGGAAATATAAACTATAAATATATTGTTGCTATCAGACAATGTATCAAAGGTAAAATTGCAATCTCCTGTAGAAATTTCCAAGCGTAACCAGAAATCTATTTGCGTTTCCAATAATAAAAACCTATGGCTCTCAAAGAATTTTACCTGGCTGTTGGTTCCGAAAAACAACTCATATTTTTAGCATTAGGATATTAAAAAAAACTAGCTAAGAATTACTTTAACATACAAATCGGTACTTTAACAAACTACAACTAAAAACAAGGTGTCAAATAGTTAAATATTATCAATAAAATGTAAAGAATATGCTGCGGTTATATAATTCATCGGAGAATGTATTTAAAAGTGTAGCCCTGAGTGGCCTGTGGACTTCAGTTTGAGAGCCACTGGTCCTGCACGAAATATTTATCATAAAAATACAAAGCTATCTAATCACACAGAAAACGGCCACGGCTGTTCGCCGAATCTTACCTTTTGGGTGGCTTAAGGCTAGCAAGCAGCATGCAAGCAAAAAAACAAAGGTTAGTTTGTTAGAATGAAAACTAAGGTTATTTTGCAGCCTGTAACCTGTTGCTCGACGTTCCACCGTCGCGACCATTTTGTCACAATCTAGAGTCTTAGCAAATACACAACAATTGTTTACTTTACGTTATGCAGCACATTTTCACATGGTTAAGTTACTAAAGGCGGGGATGCATTGCTTAAAGCCAAGATAATAGAGTAAAGTTTAAACAAAATTTACAGTGAGCATTACAGTTTCCTATATAAACAGTTTGCTAAATATTTCGTGTACAGAATTTGAAATACATTTGATAGTCATTCTGAACCAAATTAATACAAAAAATAGGTAATATACATATATATAGCAAATTAAGACACTCAATTACAGCCATTCATCGATTTGACTATCACAAATTAATTTAAATCCCCTAAAAATAACCAAAATGGTGATGGCTACTTTTCAGAGACAATTGAAAAACATAAAATTGGAATTATAAAATGTTTTGTAATTGCGCTTTGGGCACGTCTACGATAAATGGCCCATGATTGCGGCCTCTGTAAAGATTTGTTAACCATGGCAAATTTGAATTAAGGCCATGGCGCCGGCGCACCTCCATGCCACATTTAGCAAGCAAAACGGCGTGTGATGAACTGTTCTTTTCCTTGTGAATTCACCTTACGCCAGAATTAACATTGCGCTTACGTAGAAGAGTAAGTTTCGAGCGAAAGACCGCTCGTTAAGGAGTTAAACATCTGTGCATACATGCCGGAGAAAGTCGTATAAGGTGTAAAGAGTGGCATATGGAAGTGATTTTTTGTGGGGTATTGCTTTGGTAACCACTGAGGAAATTCACATGGCCTTAAAGGTAAAATTAAATAAAAAATCCAAATTGTAGCGAAAAAATAGAATTTCATATTTCACCAAAAAAATAAATGAATGAACATATTTTGCTTCTTTTTCGCTATATTTACAAATATTTTTAAACGAACCTCTGAAAAGTTGGGCAAAAAAGCTTATCGGTCACTTGAAAAACCTTTAAAAATTCACTCCATATGTACAAGTGTTGGGCATGCAAAGTAAGAGAGAGAGAGAGAGAGAGGGGGAAGAAAAAACAAGAAAAAAGAGAAAGGGTAACAAACGCGCGTCATTGGACGGCACACGGTCACGTGACAAACACATTAATCTCACCGGAACTTAGAAGATGCGGACGTCGGTATTCCGTTACTGCGTTGCATGGAAAAAAATTATATAAAAAAATAGTAGAAAAAACTGTGACGACCGGTTCTCTCTCACGAGGACAACTTAAAACTCGATGGATAAAAAGATATACGTGTATATGATTAATTTGATATGAACAAAATACGCATGCTGATAAGTTTTGGTATGACAGTTGCCCTATCAAGCCATTTCCTTCTCACAAAAGTATCTAGAACTAATAATAAGTTTTTTTAATCTTTATAAAATGTATTTGTCTGACAATAGCGAAATTGTCCAAAAAAAACTAGAGACTATAGCAGAACGCAATACATTTTTTTTAACTTTGAACGGAAGTAACTCAACTTGAGTTTTTTTTTTCATTTGTATTAAGATTTTACGCTACCGAACTGACTACAAAGAAAAAAGCTACCACCAAAGCAATCTGTAGCGTTAAACGCCGTTCTACAGAGTTGGAAAAAATAAAACTTTTAAGGATTCATGCGTATTATAAGATTTGAGATTTTGTGACGAACTTTTCCAAATAAATACGAAAACATTAACTTAACTTATTTGTAAAATGGCGGTCGGCCGTTGTTTTTACTCACAAATAAAAGTAACATTACGAGATTCCTATTGAAAATAAAAGTAATTTGTTTTCACCTTAATTAGACCAACCTAAAACTGGAAAGAAAACGTTTCACAGGCGTAGAGGTTTCACGAAGACCTCAAAAACATAATCGTCTAAAAATCGCGCTTATTTCGACCGATTTTTTCGCGAAATCGTTTTTTTTTCTACTCACTTGTTACTGCGGTTGAACGTGTCCATCTCCATATTGTTCCAGTGTTCGCTGCGGCAAACAACGACCGGTTAGTGACATGCCGACAAGCAGGGGCGGGGTTATCGGTGCAAAGTGCAGAGTGTTTAACCCAACATGTGTAGGGGGTGTAATTGAACGTTTGAAATAAAAAAAAATTAAAATTTTTTGAATTTTTTTTTAAATGTTGGCAACCGAAAAGTGTGAAGTGTGGATTGCTTTAAAAAAATTTAGAGCCTTATTTGCAAGTTCTGTAATAACTAGGTTTAAGGATGGCTTTCGACTTGTTAAAAGCTCAAAATAATTCCTAGAAAAAATAGAGGGGGGAGGGGGGTCTTGTAAAAAATATATAATATATATTAAAAAAATATATATTTTTTTCATATTACATGAATGTTGTTGCATATTTACTTTAATGATGCAAACACTGTTGTAGATATTTTAAGCACCGCTTTTTTTTTTAAATAATTGAATATCTATAGCGGGAAAAGCAAAATGTAAACTTATACTAAACCAGATACTATAGCCTTTTAAAAAAGCAAGGAAACTACAAAAAAAGACGACGTTAAGGCGACAAAATCATATTTTAAAGGTGAAAGCGGTCGAAAAAATCAGAAATAAGGCTGAATGACTTGATCGGTTTTAAGGAAATGGAAACAAGCATGCATTGTATTGTATATAGAGATACAAGGTATAATAAAGGCAATCAAGTAACTTGCAAAAGCTTTAAATAAGTTAACTTTTTTTCATTTGTGTTCCTTTAATATAAGATAAACAAATAGGCTAATTGCACCACGTATACCTAAAATACAAAAAGCTTAACATGTAAGATTATGTATAGACTGTTGCTAACAGGCATAATAATATTAACAATTAAAAACAGCTCCATACACAGTTAAAATTACCATAGGAGCTGTTTTTTTTACTATGGAAATAATGGGAATTTAAAATTATAATACGATTTCCCTGTTTAAGTCGTTCTTACGAATTCCCCCGAAAAAACTTGATTAACCATAAACCTTAACCTAGAAATCTCTAATCAAAATCCAAAGGCGAAGTAGGTACGGCATGGCTGAAAACAGCTAAATATAGTGTCGCTAGATACTCAATACAGTATAATCTCTCGATAAAAATGATCATAGCGGCCTACTTGTAGTCATCGTCATCGTGTTCTCGCAACCTCCGATAGAACTTGGCCAGTTTCATTCCCACGATGGCGCCCGGAATCAGGAAAAAGCAGATCCACCCCAGCGAGAACCAAAGGGCGTTCTGCGTGCAAAAGAAATGGTGACTTTTAAAAGAAACACCTAAATTTCATATAGGCCCAGATATTTTAGTAACTGAAACGTGTATTCACTTTTTTGTCAAATTTTAGTCGGGATCCCTGGAATTGTTAGATTGCGTCTAAAGACCCCACAAACCAAATCTGAGCACGTTTGGTTAAGTATTGACCGTGCTACGTCAATTTGAAAATTCAGATTTCGGCTAAAATTTTCGAAAAAATAAATTATCCTCCCACTGAAAATTTTTTTTCTTCTTTTTTTGCATTGCTTTGCAATTGAATAGCTATAAATAAACCTGTTTTGCAGTAAAAAAGTGAGTAGTCATGCTACAAATGTCACATTTCAACAACATTTGTTAGGCTGTTTTGTACGAAAAAAAGCTTTTTAGCACGTTTTTTTGAACTTTAGATAAGTAATTGATATAATTGTGTGAAGAAATGCACTATTTTACTGATTTGATGTCATGTGTGCTGCATCTACTTTATTTTAAAATTTTAAGCCATTTTCGATGTTTTCAAGCGCTTCACGAAAACTTACCAAGACGTCCATTAGGTAGTCGCACATGAGGGAAACCACCTGAGTGTAGATAAGGTAGACGGGTCGACAAATAGCAAAGTGGTTGACGATCTGAAAAAAAAAACACGGGATAAAATGACTTCAAGCAAACCATATTACCGCGAGTAAATATTGTAGGGTGATTTGGACAGCCTTTAAAAGTATTGCGGGGATTTTTTTTATTTTGTTCAAGTGAAAGTTAAAAGTTCGAGCTAAATTTTTTAGACTGTAATGCTAAAAAATTGAAAATACGTTTAAGCTGGTGGATTGACAAACTAATACGGTACAAAACGGTAAAGTGCTAATAATTATGTTATACTGTACCCGAAAACGAGTATATCAGCTATTGAAGTCTTTCTGAAAAGATTTCTGAAAATTTTCTTTTTTTTTTTTCTTAGGATAAAAATTAATCGGTTGAGTTATTTTCTCCGACCAGAGTATCATTAGTGAATAAATTGGGATGATTATTTACATTTTACTACCTGATTTGAAGTTGTTAAAGTGCCTTTAATGTTGGACCTTAAGACATAAAATATCAACACAAGAAAGTGCTTCACTCTCAAACATCTTACATTAAATGCGCAAGGCAACCCGTAACCACGAGGCATGTAAATTGCCTGGCGAGCCAGAACCGGCCCGGCGGCCGCAGTTTGTCTAGGTCTGCCGTAAATGAAAAAGAAAGTAAATTTGTCAAACAGACGGAACCAAACACTCGAAACCGTTCCCTCGCCTTGGCTTTGCGACAGCGCTACCCATCTGTGTTTTATAGATTTGAGTGAGTTATTTCCAAACAAGCAAACACGGGGTCTGTTTTAGCGTCGGCACTTCGCGGCCCTTCATATTTTTTACGACACGTTAATAGTTAACCAGCATATTCGGGCGGAAAACAGCATTGGCCTGGCATATTGACGTGTGTACAAACCAATATATCACGGAAGAAAAGGCACAACAACTACATTTATTTTTTCAAAAAGTTTGTTTTCTTTGACATGAATTTCGTATAAGTGAATTGACCCTTAAAATTTTTGTTTTAAAAAGCACTGACCAGTGTTCCAGTGCTTTGACACGTCTTTAGTCGAAGTCAATTTTTTTCTTTGACATGAATTTAGTATAAGTCAATTGACCACTGCTATATTTTTTCAGAAGCACTGACCAGTGTTCCAATTCTTTGACATGTAATAAGTCGAAGTCATTTTTTGATAGGAATTCAGTTAATTTAGACTCAGGCCAAGTCGTTTCACACATATCTAGAAAGTCAAGTCTGTGAGTTGCCTTTATCACTGACGTTGGTCACGCTATAGCAACACACTTGTAACACTACAGGCTCTTTCTAGGTAAGTCACGCACGAGAAGAGACTAGCCTGATATCAGTTATTTACGTGGTTAAAAAGTGTAAGTTTGTCCTAACAGGCTAAAACAAAAAAACAAAGAAAGTATGACTGATTGACTGTCATTGTTTTTACAGAACGTATTTAGTATAACTGGTACTTTATCGGCACTGGCCTTACCTGACAAATAAAATATTTTTTCTATGAAAGTGGCTAGTGGTTAGTGGCTAGTGTCTACTGCGCGCGAAAACCGCAATACCGTAAAGGCATATATAACATTTTAACTTTTTACCGTTAATGGGCAACGGTTTTTAACGTTAATGGGCAACGGTTTATTCCAGCGTAGAAAAAAATATTCAAAGCTCGTTTAAATCCATTTTAGCAGACATTTTGCAACTGTGTCACTGTTTCTTAACAGAATGATGCGTACCTGGCCCACAAACCAGTAATTTAAGTGCTAAAAATAAAAAAATCACCAATGAGGCCAAATGTCACCACGCCAGCCCAGGAAAACGTTTGTACCACTAAAATCTATTTATTTTCCAGAAGTAATACCATATTTTTGCGACTGATAATACTGAACTTACCTGGTCTACAAGCCAGTAAATTAGGTTCTAAAACATTTAAAAAAATTTACCAATGAGGCTACATGTTACCACGCCAGCCAAGAAAACAGTTTGTGCCATTAAACTATTTTTTTTTTCAGCAATAATACCATATTTGTGCCACTAATAGAACTGGACATACGTTGCCCACAGACCAGAATTTAAGTCCTTAAAATAAAAATGAAATAACCAATGAGGCCAAATATCACCACACTAGCCCAGAAAACCGTTTGAGCCAGTAAAATCTATTTGTTTTAGCAGTAATGCAATATGTGTGTCACTAATAGAACTGGACTTACCCGGCGCACAATCCAGTAATTTTACAGCTAAAAAAATTAAAAAAATTCACCTATGAGGCCAAATGTCACCACGATTAAAATCAAGTTAACTATCAAAATTAATTGGTTTTAGCAGTAATGCCTTATTTGTGCCACTAATAGAACTGGACTTACCTGGTCCACGAGCCAATCTACGTAGCCGAGCACGTCATTGCTGATGTTGGTCGCGTAGGCAGAGAGCGCGCGCGATACCACTGCGGTTCCGTTGACCTTGAAGTAGTCGTCAAGGGCGATTATCTCCGTTTCTGTCTTGTCGATCGTGTCCTGCCAAGCGGAACGAGCCGTTAAAACGCGATTTCTATGGTGAAATAGCTGGGGAATCGTTTTGGAAAAGTGAGATTGTGAAACCGCAACCAACAAATCTATACCTTGCGGTAAATGCTTGAGAATAGTTCAAAACTATTCTTTGTTATCGACATACCGTAAAATGTACAAGATTATTTTTTATAGATACCTTCAAAACCCTGAAAACTTCTAATAATTTAAAAAAAAATTATAAAAATTATATCGTACTGGGAAAAAGACAATTCTTCAAACGCTAATCGTCTTTTTAATAAGATCAAAATATCGACAAAACTGCATATTCATATTTTATAAGTTCGAAAAAACAACGGTATGTGGATATTCAATATGTAGGTATGTAATTTTCTCATAACGTAATTTCTTCACGTTTTGTAACATTTGCGCTTTAAGTCTAGACACGATTTCTTGTCGGGTTTTCGACTTTTATAACTCTTTACATCTCATTTCGATGATTTATTGCAACCTTCAAAGCAGAAAGCATTGGTATCTCGCCGGTTGCAAACTCATTAAAAAAAATTTCTTCCCAAAAAATTAAAGTCCTTTCCTAAATAAATGGAATGGCCATTTCGTTTCGTAAAATCGAATAAAAATTATTTGAGAAAAAGTAAGTGTAATGCCGTCTCGTTTGGTCACCACGAAACGCAGGTTCTTACGTTGAGGCTGTTCGAGGTTTTCTCAAGGGCAGTAATGCTGTTCTGCATCGTAACTAAGTCGTCCTCCAGGGGCTCCACTTGCTCGGTTTGAATTAGCATCAAGTCGTACGAAGACTTGCGGAGATCATTGGCCATTGTAGTCTTAAAATAAAAGAAAACCGTCAGGCGTCATGTAGTTCTGACCTTACTAAGTCGAGTAACTCTTAGAATGGTTTAGAAAGTTGGGATTTGGAACTTCAAGATGAAATATGTGAAAGCTAAAGGACTGTATTTTTGTTTAGGCTGAATTGTTTTTGAACTGTGTGATCCACAGCTTGGACAAACACAAGAAAACAAACAAACACAAGAAAACAAAATTAGCTTTATTCGATGGAAAAATGCTGCGAGGTTTCGTATAATCATGCTCAAAGCTATTGTTACCTGTATATATGTTTTCACTTTTAACGTGCTAACATCTTAGATCTTAAAATTAGACATAAGTTAGTCAACGGAACGTTATTCAACCTTTACATCATCGCAAGATGTTTCTATTTTTGTAAAATAGTTTTAAACTTTTTTTCTTTTTACAAACTTTGGTTAATCGAGGCCAAAAATCTCTTTGTTAACAACAGCAGCGGTTAAAACAAACGCGGAGGTAAAATACACTTTAAGGCTTGTTTCTTATCTGGACAAAATATAGGATGTTTGCATTTGATATCCGCAGTTAAAACCTTGGTTACTACAATCTGGCGTATGGTCTCAAACAAGTAAAACTTACTGCATTAACACCTTCTAACTGTTTAGCAGTTGCGTTGAGTTCTTCAGCATACGCGGTCAGATTGACAGCTACGATTCCGGAATTAATCTGTTAAAAAAGTCAGAAATTGCTTGATTAACAGACACGATCAAGCTCAAATTAGTAATTTAAAAACTATGAGCTATAAGATCAAAGATACAAGTATTTGCCCCTTGTTTTATCAACAACGTTAAACCTCCTATTGTTTTTAAATATGTATAGCTGATTTAACTGGTAGGATGAACGGACAACAAGAGAAACAACATAAGCGTTCCAAATGCAATGGTAAATGCACCTTTTTAGATAATATTAAATTTTTAAGAAGTCGTGGTCGGAGAATACGCTAGATTTATTCAATGTAATTATCTATTTGAATCGAATATGGTGGCCAGACATTAGGACGGGCGTTTTTCTCCACATATTTAAATGTTCAACACTCAACGTACACATTTTGACTTATAGCACTATAGTTCCAGCTTAAGTCAGGGTAAACAATAAAGAAATAATAATAATAAATCATTGTAAAGCACTTACAGTTTCGTTAAAAGCAGTAAAATTGATTTGACCCAGTCCGGCCGATCTCAAGGATTGGAATATGCCTTTCACATCGTCCGTGTAAATGCTGAAAACGAACAAATAACCGCATAAACGTGAGGATAAATTATAAAAAAACATAATGGACACTTTAAGGTAGCCTTGCATACTACTGACCATCGTGAATTTTGAACTGTGGCTATCGAGTGTAACAAGCCCACAAACATTTGCTTTGAATTTGTTTGAACACAAGAGTTAGGGCTATTTTAAGTCAAAGCAGTTGCTTTAGCTTTTGGTGTGTAAACATAAAAACATTTGTTCTTTTTATATCAACCAGTCGTTATCTTACGACAGGGTTGCATAAATCAATGTAGCTGGCTTGCTTTGTAAGTTTTAACTGTCATAGTATATTGTGCAAGTTTAAAGCAGGGCTTTTTGGTTGGAAAGTACGACAAATACTAAATGACGTAATTAATTAAGTCATTAAGCAATGGCAATAAATTGAAATGTGCAAAAGCAATGTTTTTAATATTGTTTAGCCAAATTATAAGTTAATACGTTATTTACTAAAACACTATCCCACTAAGTTAGATATAATAGCTGCTGTGTGCAGTACAATTAATAACTACTATGTGCAGTACATAGGTGGAACTAACACTACAAATACAATACCGTGCCACAACCTATTCTAACAAGAAAATCGTAAAGCATTTTTTTGAATAAAAAAAATACATTAAGGTTTACAAAACTTGAAGTTATAAATACAACAAAAAATAGTTTAAAACTTGTCTTCATTTTGTTGCACATTCTAAACCCATTGTTACGCTGATAAATTAAAACCAATTCAAAGACTTAGTTTTCAATACGGAAATCGACCTAAAGAAACAACACGGATCTGTTCATAATATTTAGTACAAAAATAGTGGCCCGAATAAATGATAAAAGATTCATTCTTTTATTTGCATACAGTACGTTTCGGCAAGTGCTTATGCTTATAAAGCGTTCTGAAACGTCCGAGCGTCTATATAATGATTCGCGTTTATCTCAAGCTCATTTTACCGCCCTGAAGATGGCATAAGCACTTGCCGAAACGTATGCAAATAAAAGAATGCATATTTTATCATTTATTTGGGCCACTCTTTTTCTACTGAAGATTTAACGACTCTTCGGCAACCCTGCAACAGTATAGCTTAACGCCAAACCTAATTATCGAAAAAGACAGAAAAAACGCATTAAAAACATCTGTTCCACGTACGTTATGTTGATGGTCTGATTGAAATCGGCCACCAGGTCGTTGAGGGACGTGATCTGATCGGAAGCGTTCTGCGCCAGTTCGGTGATGTTGAAAAGATACTCGAGCTTGAGGGCTGTGTAGATCGACTTTTCTTCTTTGCAGTCGCTGCCCGCGTTAACAAGGTTTCGATAGGTGTTAGCTTTTGCTTTAGTTTGATGCGAGTGCGATAATTTTAAGAGTGTCCCCGGAAATTTTGATACTTTTGCTTTTACTGAGAACCTTTGCTTTTACTTTTTAAAAACAGCATTTCCATTTCTCTAATAATTTTTATGAAAATGTTTTAATTGTGATAAATATACAATTTTATGGTCCCACTTAAAGCCAAGCACACGGATGTTTATAATTGATTAAAAATCAATGTATTCTTCTTGTTTCTTCATTGAAGACATTTTTGTTTTGGGAACAAAGTTTAATTTAATTAAAGTTGCTAAGGCAAAGGGTGAACTATATTCACGGACAAGGTGATAAAAAAACAAGACAGAAAACTACTACACGGCAAAACAAATGAAAACGTTACAAAGCACTTATAAATTAAAACCACAGACTTTATAGTCTATAGCCTATGCGGATCTAACTTTTCTATACAAAAAACAATATATAAGAAGATAATGAGGCCAGAATTCTAATTTGACAAAAAATTTTAACGTGTTTGCTGTGTTTCATGTGCCAGCTTTAGGGATCATAACTGTTGCTTGCGTTACAGTTCGCAAATTTTAAGTCGCTTAAAAACAACGTTACGGTTCACAAACAACGCAAGCCGCGGGTAATCTTGAGTCTGAGATGTATTTATAACTAAAAAAGATTAAATGGAATGGCCAGTTTAAAAAGGATATCATATGGCAAAATTCTGTGGCCAGTATAAAAAGCTATCAAAACTAGATTCGCGGTAAAATTTTAATATTAAAATTTAGCCGTTTGTTTTTAACAATTAACAGGTTATTTTGGCAAGCACGTAAGTTTCGAAAGCACGCGAACACACTAGCTGGCACACGAAATTGCAAGCGTTCCGTGACAATTACGTCCAGATCTATGGAAAAAGCGCTTTACAGGCCTTTGGTAGAAGAAAATGCTTACGTGATGATACTGAGAATTGTCAGATTGGCGTCCTCGTTTTGCAAAAGGGTCTTGTCAATCGATGAGTTAAGACCCTCCATTACGCGGTCGGCAAACTACGTGAAAACCAACAAGACGAACGATGAGTTCTAGGACAAACTATTACAGCAAGACAAAACATTGACACGTTACACTAATACATTGACGATGAAAAAACAGGGCTACGGCAGACAGGGTGTGTATTAGACACCAAGATAGGGGGAAATAAACATGTTTTTGGGTTGTGGATCTGCCCAGGGAACATTGCAAGGTTTTGGAGGAAATTAAAAATCGTTGGGTTGCTCCAGAATCCACAATAGCGTTAAGCATCCTGGCAGTGGCACCATGGGAGACTTAAAGGTGGGCCAGGGTGCCCATTCATCATATACAGCATATGAATGAATTTGGCGATTCCAAATAGAATGGTGTCTATTTGTAGACGTATAGCTCATGCTTTCGCATAAGGTAATTGGAAGGCAATATTGGGAATGCCATTGACTTTTTTTACAGCAAGTTCGTTCTGATTCGGTGAACTTTTATAACTTTTAGTTTGATACCGAATCTACGTTGATGTCATGTAGTGGTTACATTAAAATCCTAAAAAAAGGTTGGTTAATTTGGCGTGTAGCCATGACCGCGTTCACGAACGTAAAATTTACAGAGCGCTGTTCGTACATGTAAAACAAGATCGACGACATTAAACCTACCTTACGTATAGACACACTTCCGTTAGTGACGTTTAATATGGACATTAGAATAGCATTACGACAGCAGCACAATAGATTTTTTTTCACTGTAAAGACGCCGCCAGTATTTTAACCATTGTAAAAACCGGCATCACTGTACAACAATGGACTTCCGTTCATAACCCTTGGTATGAAGCCGTCACACCAGTTACAACAAACACAAAAAACGTCGACCCACCATTTTTTTACAGACTGCCAAAGTCGCCCGGGAAAATATTTTGCTTCATACTGTTGGCAAACACCAAACAAGACGTTTAGGATAAATTGACTGAGCTCTGGCGAAGCCGGGAAACCAAGGCTTGTTGTGTTTTACAAACTAATAAAAAATACATTTTAATATTGCGCTTTTTGTTCCGAAACGAACGAATAGGTTCGCCAATAAATTTATATTGGAATTTATTTTATAAGCATATATCCGTTTTTGACTTGTTTTATGGCAATAGGGCACAAGACGTGCACCCACATGATTTCGATTTACGACATTTTCAAGTGCTTTTTATTTCGAGATTAACAAATGCGTTTTAACGAGCGTTGACTGCGAAAAAAATTTAGCTCAATAAACCAAGTATAAGTTAATATTTGGCGTACATCCCATTTTTTAACAAGTTTTATACGCACAAAGAGCCAATATGTTTGAATTTACGACGTTTTTAAGTCAAACAACGTAGTTTTAAAGAATTGGAGACTGCATAAAAGCTCTTTTAACAATTATAGAACAATTTGTCAGCGTACACTGTTTTGTTGAATTGTTAATTATATTTTTGCACTAAGCCACCAATAAGCATAGTCTTGATTTTATCTAAACTTTGGATGTCAGCTGGACCTTAAAGCTATTTGTAAGCATGCTATAAATTAGTGCTTCTTAACCCATGGGTCGCCACTTGATTAATTGGGTCGCCGTCTGCAGTAGTTTTATACTATTAGATTTGTTAAGATTAGTTCTGAGCATAACTTAACCAAAATTAGAGAAAATTTCGGAAGCCATACAAAGACATGGGTGGTGTAAATTAAATTCGAACTTGGAAAAAGTAATTTGTTTATGATCTGATCGCTTGTAAAAAGTCCAGTAAAGAAAATTGGGTCGCCATTGATGTTATACTTATTTGGGTCTCCGCAAAAAAGTTGAAAAGCACTGATAGAAATAAATTGTTCAGTAGCCTGGTATAGGTTATGCTCATTTATTGTCTCTAATTTAGATTTCGCATACCTTGGGCTGGTTCAGCGAAACACGTGTTCACAGTAAAATCACAAAAACAAACTTGCACCTGTGCGTCAAGCCAAAGGAACGTGAACAACACGGAGACACGACGGTTGCGAAGCATGCACGCACGACCTTTCACGTGCAAACCAAGAGACACTTGTACGACTTTTTCTTGGGCGTTTTGAGGAAAACGAAAAAGACGTGATAGGTAAAACTGCTCAGCGGTCACGACTAGAGATGTCCGATAAATAATTTTTGATCGGTGCACATGCCCGATGCCTACAGTTGTAGCAGAGGTACTTGTCCTATACTAGGGTGGCATCGGTAAAAATCAGATGCCGAGATAATTTTAGCATTTGTGAACAACTATGGGAGTTTTTACATTTAAAAGTTTTATTTTTTAAAATAGCATATTAATAATTATAACGTCCAATGTAAATATTGACCAGCGCAATAGCAAAACAATTTTGTAAACATTAAAAAATATTACGTTAGCAAGTTTAAATTTGTCAATCTTGCTTGTTTGACCACCCCAAAACGTAATTTGGTGCCGAATTGAATGTCCATAGTATTTTCCTAAAATATCAGGTAGGGGAATAATAAAATACGAACACTACGTTTTGGACCATGATTGTGAGCCTCAACAAACATCGAAGGGTATCGCAATGTGGGGCTTTGCAATAAAATAAGAATTATTGGACATTCCTAAGCCCCGACCACAGCAGCAGGGCTAAAAAAAGCCGACCTAGACACGACATTTCAGACCCTGCACATTAAGTACAGAACGACGAAAAAACGACAGCGACACGCATTTAACCCCTTACATTAGCACGTCGCTCATATCGAGCACGATGCCAGGTGAGCCGAATAGAGCGGTGCCCAGCACACTGCCGTAATGTCTCCAGAGAACGTCGTCTGTCAGCTGCAAGGGAGCGCGGGGCGAGCGATCAAAGAGATACAAGGAAAGGCGGGTTATTTTGGGCATTCGATTA
Organism: Ascidiella aspersa; assembly: GCF_963924565.1. NCBI lineage: Eukaryota > Metazoa > Chordata > Ascidiacea > Phlebobranchia > Ascidiidae > Ascidiella > Ascidiella aspersa. The sequence continues at coordinate 27,991,191 of NC_139450.1, forward strand.
AAGGCTTGTGGGGATGGCGTTAGTAAACTCTTAGGCGATGGATGCAGCGAGACCAACGAACTACTGTAGTGCCATAGATATTTTATACTATCAGCCTTGGTTGATAGCCGTTTTCGGCTTATTCAAATACTGAAAACAGTGGCACTGTTGACCAAATGTAATTAGTGTTCCCAAGATAAATGTCTAGCTCAACTTCTGATCAGTAATCAATCATACATTCGAATTAAAAGGACGATGCCTTTGCTGGCGAAATATATATATCTTCTAAGATCTTTTAATAGCGTCTAATCTAAGCTGCCAGGTTTGCTAGAGTATTCATACTGCAATTGTATTTACGTCAGAGCCAGAAGTACTTTGACCTGATAAAGCACGGTTGTGCGTAAGCTCGTCAACAGTTCAGTACAATTTGTCAACAGTGCCACATTTTTTCAGATTTTATCTACCAGGATTTGCGATAATTTGGTAAGAAAACTCGATAATTTGGTAGGTAATTTTGTCAAAAAATAATACCAATCTTACAACACATATTACGTTGCAACACGTTTCATAAACCAACAAGTGTATAATTTTATCGTGTTCATTTAAATGCAAATTTTAAACACTTTTGGTTTTGTAATTCATTATTTAAATTCAAATCGGCAATTTAAACTAAAAAATAATTGTCCAATAAGTTTATTTCAGAGGTAACAACACTGAAAAGGTTAGAACCACCGAAATTTTAGGTCTAAAATTATTTTTCTATTGTTTTAAAGTTGTGATCTGCAAAGAGAAGAATTTTCGGCTGAAATAATCTGATTCAAAATGATTTCTCGGAAATGATCGATGGCCTATTGGGCGATATCCCTTTTACGCAGTCGAATGGAAGTAATTTCGTCATGTTTACAAAAAATGAAAATTATTTTGAACCGTGAAGGCGAATTGAGGCGGTGAGGCCACACCCAGCTGAACTACTTCCGCTTTACAATGCAAACTAGCTCCAGCAGGGCTGTCGGAATTATTTAGTTGAAATTATCCTCTGCTTTAGATGTGACCCCGAAAATCAATGAAGTGTCAGTACACAATAGTTAAGCATATTAGACAAACGCTATAATTACAAATGACCATAACATTTGTTCTCGATGAAACCCAAAATTGACATTAACTGCAAATTTAAGGAAATGAATTCTAGGTCTTTGTATAGAACATGCTATACTAATTAATGTAGCTACCATACTCTATTTAGATAGCCTTGATTTTTTTTAGGAATATAGCCATAATACGTGCTGGGTTGCAAAACTTCCAATCGTTAAAACGCGGCGCCTCGCTTGAGTAATTAAAATACGAATATTCACCTTAAACTATATAAAGATAATAACAATGACTTTAAAGTGTACACAGGGCGACGGGCTTTAGGTAAGGTCACAGAATCAAGCAAACAAAGAAAGTATTTACACAAAACTCGATTCGGAAAACCGTTTCGGCCAAACAAGTCTGTGACAAGCAAGGAAATATTGAAGCAAGGTTGAATATTCACCAAGTTCCGCAAACCGGGTTAATCAGTGGCAAAGCACAGGTTACGTGGCAACGAGAACCTTTGGAATATGCGAATCAGCGTTTGGAGAAAAACACATTTTAATCTAAGAGCACTGTTTGGCATCGTAAAGTGTTCGACGTCAGCGCGTTTTATTTGCACTACGGTGTGACTGATTTTTTTGCGAGTAAAGTCATTAAACCGAGGGTAAATTTTGAAACCTGGAAATGAATAAGGTTTAAATGCGTCACGGCAGGTCTTTGTTGGTTGGAGGCGCGCCTCCTTGGTTAAAGGAATTCAAATAGGACGAAGCAATCGAAAATCCCATTTTAGATTCACCTGTTCAGCATAACGAAACTAGTTCCGTTTTTTTTTTTCAACACAGCTATTTCCAATATTTGCTTTTAACGTTGCCCGTCAATTTTCACAGCAATGGTTCTATGTATATCATAATATTCTAAAATGGTGGAGTGGGCTGTTCCTTATCTCATAGTATGTGGTTGATATGTACAGTTATAGGTTGCTGATATATAAAGTAAAAAAACTAAGCTAAAACAATAAATATAAATAATTGTAGATGTTGGGCAAATGAATAAAGGTATAGGACTACATAAACAATAAGGCCATAACACTTATTAGGATTGTTGGATAAATAGACAACACTTAAGGCTTTAGAACCAAATATTCAAATTATTAACAAATCAGTCAGGACATAGACGCAAGATTAAATATACAATAATACATGCTTATATACCAAGAATATAGGACATAAATTGAAGAGCACTGGACAAATTATTGCAAATAATGCAAATTAATGCTGTTGGACAAAACAATCGAAATGTAAGATTCCCTGTAAGTGTGTGGAACAATGAATTATGGTATGAGGGAAAACATATAATAATCACACAGGCCAAACTCTGGTCGTAATGGGGTATAAACAGCGACGCAACAGACCAAAAAATCGACAAAATTGGCCAAAATATCGACACAATGCGCCAAAAAAAAGACAAAATGGGACAAAAATCGACACGATCGGTCAAAAATCGACACAATGGGACAAAATGGGCCAAAAATAAAAAAAGATGAACTGTGTATTTACCGCGAGTCCGGCGTAGGGTGTTTCCAGGTTCTGGCAGAGATAGCGTTCGCCGTGGCCGCCCACCGTGAAAGTAAGCGTGACCAAGATCATGAGAATCCAGGCGAAGATAAAGGAAAAGCCAACGCCCCTGCGAAACAAAGGAAGAAGTGACGTTCTATATTTAAACGCTTCAGCTCGAAAGTCGACTTTTCCGCGTTTCCCGCAACAGGACGGGGTGACGAGGCTATTTGTTCCGTTTCTATTTCCCGCCGAGGACTATTTAGCGTTTGGGAAATTCGAAATTTGTTTATGCTTTATAAATATAAATTGTATGGCATATCAGAAATAACTGTTCACATCTATAAATATGTAGAGTTTCAGGAACGCAAAATTTCCGAGTCAGTTTTTGCTTATTAACGACAGAACTTCGCATCTTATTCTTTACATGGTGTGGGATGAATATTTTAGCTTAACATTTTTTTATCCGTTTCAACGACTTTTTACGCGTTTTACACATCTATTAGTTGTCATTTTAATAAAAGTCCTGTGATATAATTGAAATTAAAAAAAAAAAGATTAAAACTGTTAAAGATAAGCTATGTTTACATTAAACCTACATATAAGAAAACAACACCCAACCTAAACTTACTTCAATTTTTAGTTTTCTCAAAAAAAAAAACACGGCAAGAAATTGACGAACGCCGTTTCACGAACAAACAAAAGACAAACAAAGGTTATTCTTACGCCATAATGAGTATCCCTCCGCAGTTGGTGGTGCACCCCCTGGCCGAGGGTTCGTTGGTGAATCCCCCGCACCCCATAAGGGTACCCACAAGGTAGCAGAAGCACACGAGGGCAACGATTGAACCGAGAACGATACCAGCCGCGTACCTGGGTAAGATATATAAAACAAGACTTGTTAACATTTTTTTTTATAAAATAAATAACTCGTTTTTGCAAAGTTCTTAAAGGATACGGATGAAATTTAAAAATTAACTGATGAATTTGAATGGTGTAGTTCAAGCTTTCAGTAAACGCAAAATTTCGAGAAATTGTGGGCGTGATGAGAAATAACGTGCGCAACTTTATAGTGAAGCGCAGCCTTGATTGATTTCCTAGAATTTTTTGAAAATTTACAACGTTTATTAGAGTATGTTAGAGCAAAGACGGGGGAAAGGGCGCCATGAAAGGTATTGAGCTTGTATAGAACACACACAGTTAGGCCTGGGCACGTTTTCATGCTGTGCACACTTGCCTGTGTTTCGACATGTCTGCCTTGCTTGCAAATAATCCCTTAATTAAACATATTTGCCTAATCCCCCGAAGCCGGCAAGTGTATTGAAAAATCGTTTTTTAATTGCTTGACTACTATCCTTGTGTAAATACACTGTTTTGGGGGAAATATTCAACACTTATAAGAGCCTGACACCATCAGCCCAAGCAAAACGCCTTCAAATGATTCAGCCGCAATGCAATAAGCTCATTTAACTAGTTCTTAAGCAGCCAAAAAGCCACACTTATATACAAAATTTACGCCAGTGTTAAATGTAGTAAAAATTCGTTTTTTTTCTTTTTTATTACTTAGCAAATACCTCGCAAAATAATAACCAAACACAAACGCGAGCAAGATATAAATAACGCCTTCGCAGAATTTTGGGGTATACCAAGCGTAATTTAACATCGAAAATCAATAAAAATTAATGATTACAGAATTTCCATCAATTTAATGAAATAAAATATCAGTTTATCATGTTTTGTAAATTAAGGTTGTTTGTTCGGTATGTGCTATGTATGTGCTGTGTATGTGCTGTGTATGCGCTTTCGGCCGGCATTTTCTCACGTTTCTCATTATGTACACACTCGGTTCCCTATACGATTTTGCCCTATACGGTTCCCTATACGAGACAACATAAAGACATACACACGACGTACTTCGGTTCGTGACGCGTGGAAAGTCGAACCTTGGGTTTAAGTGACGTCAGTCCCGCTTGGTCGTGAGCGTTTTTCAAACGCGTACAGGGATCGAAAACTTTTTTCGCAGTAAAAAGCCGTCAGGGGCATTCATGATTGAGTTTTTTGTAAAATGCGAGCGCGCCAGAGAGACTGCTGGTTTAAGACTGTACGACAGTTGTTTTCAAACTTTATAAAATTGCGGCACACTTAGGAAATTGTAAAATATTCGCGGTACAATTTCTACAAAACTGCATTATCATGGCTAAAAAGGTCATTAACTGATGGTCAAAGTATTGTCGAAACGTCTTTACTCTTTATTAAGATAATGACGATGTACTCGACCTTTTTGACTATGAGATTCAATATTAAGCCATATTACACATCCGGAGCTGTATTTGAACATCAGATCACTGCTCTACGCACTATTTTTTTTACTAGACAAAAAGTTATTATACAGGGTTTACCAATGTATTGATTGAACTAGTTACTTCACAAAAGGCTTTAGGGCAAGAGAGGGAATTTTTATAAAAGTTATACAAAAGTTAACTTTCTGGCCCTTTAGGTTGCTCGTGTTACGCAGACTAAAAAAAATCTGATTAGAACAGAATTTTACAAAACTTTTATAAGAGTGTATTTTTTCGGCCGTTTAACATGCTCATTGCTTATGTTACGCAAACTAAAAAGCATCTTGGTTGGAAGCACATTTTTAACAAATTTAGGTCGTTTCAGCTGTGTATGTTAGGAAAACTAAAAAAAAATTATTTTGATTGAACATCTTTTTACTCTGGCGACCAATCAGGTACAGATATAATTATTAATAACATCATTTTAACACAATACACGTCTTTTAGTAATTTCACTAAAACTACTAAAGCCATAATACTCAATAATTCGACATTTAGCTCTTGACAACCGTTTTGACAATAGCTAATATACACTGATGATGGCATGAGGTAATGTGTTGTAAATAGCGAAATATGGATTTTTGTCGAAATGGCATTAGTCTTTTTATAACAATTACCGTGTTTTGGACATAACAAAAAAAAGTTGTTTATGAAGGTTACCTGTATACGTCGTAAGGCTGGTAAACGTCAAAAACGTTGAAGATGGTGTTTGACAGTTCTGTAATCTGAGTCTTGATTTGCGTTATCTGGTCCAGGGGTAGGCTGTTTATTGAATCTTCCAAAGTCTTGTTCACGTCTTGCAAGGCGTCCAACATTTCTGAGCAAAAAATTAAAAATTAACGTTTTGCATAATTTTGGGTAAAAATATAATCAATTTTGAAAAATTAAAAAAAAAATTGAACGTTTTTTTTTTAAATTAAACGTTTTTGCTTTGTTTTGGGTAAAAATGTAATGGATTCTGAAAAATTAAAATTCAAAATAAATTGTCCTCATCAACACCGCTGTACCTGTTCAGCACCTGAAGGTGCTAAATAATGCTCTAATTATATAAACTTGGACTGACAACAGTTGCGTCCCACCTTTTATAAGTGATGTTTGAATTACTTCTCAGTCACACTAGCTAAGGATGCGACAAATTGCAAAGCCAAAAAGGTCGGGTAGATCGACATTAGTTAATGTGACCTCTGAAGATGACACAAGCTCTTTTGATGTCGATCTACTCGCCTTTTTTGGCTTTGCAATTTATTATACATTACAGAACCGTGCATTGTGTACCCAAACCGGTCAAAAATGTTTATAAAATTGGATAGATCTCACAAAATTAACTAAATTTAACGAACAATAAAAAATCCACCTACCGTTAAAAACAATTAAAATGCACTAAATCTATAAAGAATTGAATATCACTGAATTCCCCGAAATATTTTATAGTGCCTGAACATTGGCAGCTTACCTTTCACAAAACAAGTAAATTACAGTACAGGTCTTCACCATACATAAAAAAGGTTGAGAACCACTGTACCATTCAATTATTTTCAGAATATAGTAATGTAAGACCAAGGAGTTCTCGGAAACTCGGACCCTAGCTTAAAAACCCTTGAGTGTGATGTTACTTTTGTCAGCAGGATAAAAGCAAAACCTTGAAAAACTGGCCAGGATCGTCAAGTATTTGAGCTTACGTTTGGTTTGCTCTGCTGTGTTGTTCGTTACCAAGCCGGGAATATCGTTTATCTGTTTTTCCGCCTCGTCGATCGCTCCTGTGATGTCATAGGTCAAACTTTCCTCAACATTTTGAATTTGGCTGGACAGATCTTCAAGCTGGTAAACAATACACAGAGTCAGTCCTGTGCACACCTGGTAGCCTTCGGAAGGGTCACCCAACATTTTAATAGAAAGTAAGATAGCTGTAAGGACTTGGAGATTGCGGGCCAGGTAACTTAAATATTAAAGGACGTGGGCAGGATGGAAAATTTTACACTAGCCTTGAAAACCTTTGCATTAGCTTTGAAACTTAATTATTATTATTATAACACGAAAGAAACATAAAAAAAAGTATCAAAATATGAACTTCATGAAATTTTCGTTCAGTTTAAAATTTCATTAAAATTTAGCCAAGTTTTGTTTTCGTCATACATTTTTCATTTAGAAGTATGATTTCATCGTTTTCGGATAATTTACATGAATTTTTCAGCGAAAAAAGTGTTGTTTTTACTGCAGTCAAAGAAAAAAAAAGTTCTCATATTATAACTTGCAAACGTAATGTATTCCGGCCCGTTAAATAAAAAATGCTTTAGGGCTGGAAAATTTAGTTGCTTTTAACTATTAATTTACTATTAAAACAAAACTACGTAGAAAACACTTTGTAAGTAAAGTATCAATATCCGCATTTTGGAATCATTGTGGAAATATACCGTGGGCCAAAGGAATTAAACTGGTTGACCGATCTGGCCATTAGGTAATAGTTTGGTGACACCTTGTTTAAAGTTATGTGCAGTTAAAAGCGTCACATCTTTTTGACTGTCATTTTACTTGCCAATGCCAACAAATTTGTTTTGAGCAAAATAAACCAAACAGGCACAATCATAGTTAAATTTTCTGTCAGCTAACAAATAAACAATCTCCCAAGAATGCAAAGCTGTAACATAAGGCAAAAAACATCAAGCAACTTTTAATAGCTTGATAATAGATTGCAAAGCCAAAAAGGTTGAGTAAATCGACAGCATCTTGATTAAGACGTTTCGATACGAGCTTGTATCATCTTCAGTTAATGTGACTTGAATTGCTTCTAAGTCACATTAACTGAAGATGATACAAGCTCGTTTTGAAACGTCGTAATCAAGATGAAGACAACCTAATCGACCTTTTTGGCTTTGCAATTTATTATCAAGCTACATTACATATCCGTGCATAGTTTACCCAACTTTTAATAGTGTTTAATAATAATCGGAACACCAGAAAGAGGCATGCACAAATTCAAGCAAAGTGTTAGATGCATTCATTGTCATAGTGAACATCTGGCGTCTCTTAGCAACCAACTGAAATCAGTTGTCCATTAGGCAAATAGGTCAAAATGCAACAAAATTCAACAGTATATTTTTACAAGCATATGCTTTGCACATATTTATTAATCTGGGAGCAGAAATCATTAAAGAAAATATTTGTTAAAATAAAGTGCAGCCCGCAGTTTTCAAGAGCAATCCAAAACCCATTCCATCAAACCTGTTGGGAAATTTCTGATGCTGTCTATATTTTGTGATGTAAAGAATAGATAGTCAGCTGTATACTTCAGGTATACATGCCATTATTATTCAAACAACCTTGTAAATCTCTACTGCAATATTTTGAAATATTAGAACAGTGTAACAAAACAAACATTCTAAATTAAGGTCAATGTGTTGTGTAATGTAAACTTAAAACAAAACAACCATCAGACTTGTTATTATTTAAAGCAATATTTTTTTCATGATGGTTTTTTAGTAAAAACATTGTGTTGATCATTATGCACACATGTCGTTTACACAACAAAAAATCTGTATAATCCACTACAAAACCAGCTACAATATTACTACAAAACCGCTACAATATAACTACAAAACAACTGCAAATATATAGTTTCAATTTGTTACATTTATTCATGGTAGGGGTTCTTAGACTTTTTCAAATTGAAATCTTAGATCGATAAGTTCATTCCATTTTACAAATGACCAACCATGATTTAGGGATTCGTGGACCCCCTAAACCAGTGTTTTTTAACCTTTTTTAGTTCGCGACCCACTTTTAATGCAAGTTTTATAGTGCAACCCACAATGAGATAAGACCAAACAAATGAACAATAAATTATTGAGGAAATAAGATTAACATTTACATAAAACCTGCATCTTTACTACAGGTGTGCATACTAAAATAGTTAATGCGACACAACACATCTAATTGTTAAGTATCTTTTACATTGATGCACAAATGTCACTTAATGATAATGCAATAATTTCCCGATCCAATAGAAAACTGTAACATTTAGAAATGCTTTGCGACCCACCTGAAATAGACCCACTGGTTGGGAAGCACTGCCCTAAACTATATTACATACACCCAAGAGGTTCACGGACCCCAGTTTAAGAAACCCTCACCTATAGTTATTACTAAAAGAGTGATTCAAAATATATATAGTCCATGAAAAAATTATCCTAAACTATTGCTTACCGCGCCAAAGTCCCCTCCGAGAGTCAACTTATTTGCATCATCACGGGTATCAGCACAACTACCTGTGCAAGCAGGATCGCTCAGAGTAGCTGTAATATTATCTCTCACTGTTTTCAAATCTTTTTCAATAGAACCAACGCTGGAATTTATAACTTTTGTGGCGTTGTCCACAGCTTCCAACTGTTGCAGTGTGCTGTCAGCCACTGTAAAATAACATATGTATTTGTAAGTGTTCAAAAACAGCACAGAACAGCACACAAGCATTTAAAGCAGTCAGTCTTAAACCAATTTTAACGGTCAAGGGTCGTCGTAAAATTGTTAGAGATGGCAGCAAAAATTTACTGCACAAAACAAGGAGAATTAGACAACCTGCTGTTTTTGATACAAAATTAGCAAATATTTTTAATTATTAACCAAGATTACAATTAGGCCTTCATGGACCCCCTAAAATTAGTCAACGAGCCTTCAAGGTCCATATACCCCAGTTTAGGTATCCCTAATCTAAAGGTTTATCACTTACAGCTTGACAGTTCTCTCAGCTGGACAAAAGAGGGTTCAGCTTGTGCCAGAAAGTCATCTCGAATTGGACCTCCAACCTTTTCACCGACATCTGGATAAAATGGACAAAAATGTTATAAACAACAATACGTATTACTAACAAAAGTGACTATGTCTTACATACACAGTGTCATTTATAATTGAAGTAACATTTTTAATGGTTGCCTAAATAAAAGCATACAAGTGTTTCAAATGGAAATATAAGGTTATGAACAAAGTAAAAGGGGCTAAAAGATCGGAGATGTTTGATTACAAAAAAATGTTGAAATAATGCAAGACAAAATCGATCCGTTTTTTTCATCCCAGATTTTTTATGTACAAACTAAAATATAATTTAAGGATTGTGGGTAGGGAAAAGCTTCTTATGTTGAACTGAATAAAATCCATACATTGTTTAGCTAATGCGGCACAACACTTCGCACTTTCAGTATAACATATTTGCCTTTGTTAAGATACAGTTTAAAATTGGAGATATTAAAGCCAGATTGTAATATAACTGATATTCTAAAATGAACAGCAAATTAAACTTGACAGTTTTCTGTGATATCATCCAACATGGCTGCAGCTGATTTTTCAGGAACTAACAATAAGGCAATTAAAAATAAAATAAATTTATCACTAAAAATTTGCATTTCACAGTGGTAAAGAAGGCTGGAAAACAGCCCTTCAACAAAACTGAAGAGTGCTGCTTACCGTTTATGTCCTTGGTAAGATTTCTCTCCAGTTTGCTATACTCGGAGATCACTTGGTCAAACTGCTGTGGCACGTTGTCCAGGTATTTTATGGCGTCGTTCAAAGATTGGTTTGACTTTTGCGGAATGATGTCGACCACTTGCGTCACCCACTCATTGGTCAGAAAAACAAAAATGCAAGGCACGCTGTAAAAAAATAAAGTTTATTTAATTAGAAGGGTTGATGTGTCAGCTGTAGGAGTTAAAAAATCAGTGAAAATAAAATTGCTTGTTGTAGTGATAGGACTAGTAAAATTTAAAGACAAGAAAATTAGTTATATATATGCCAATAAAATCATTTTTTTGGATAATAAACTACACTTCAGATTAAGCCATCATGTCAGATGAATTTTTTAGAATAAAAGTTGTATTTTGATGTAATTTAACATATAGATGAGAAAATGTATTAGATGGAAAAAGATTATACAATTCTCACAAAGGGTCTACATAAAACAGTAACAAAGAGAGATCTTGCTTGCTAACACAATGTTGTAGAAAAATTGCATTATAAGAAAACAACAGCAAGACAGCGCAGACTACAGTTTCCCAACCGACCAATTACACAAATTCTCAAGTGCCGAAAGGAAGTGTTGGGTTTCACGAAACTGCCAATTGATGCACAAATGCAACATAGTTTAACTGATGTAACAGTGCATGTATGCCGCTATCTGCCAATAACCAACACAACTACCATTGGGTCAAAACATTTTTTTTGTGAAAAATGTGCTACAGGCAGGGGTGGGTTAAGATCAGGGACTTGAATAAAGATTAAAAATAGCAACCCACTTCCTTTATTTTAGCTAGCTCGCCATGTGATGGATTACATTGAGTGCTTTCTGGTTTTTAAGCTACCTACTTTGTATAATTTGCAACTTTTTGAAAGTTGTTTAATCATAAAAATAAAAATCGGTTTCACCTTTTATAAAAAATTGCGTTTTTAGCAGATCAAATAATGAATATAAATTCAAGTGTAAAATACAACTAAGTTAAAGAACATATTTTTCAGAGATATATTATGCTTGATCATAAGCTGGAGAGACAGACAACTGTCACTACCTAGAGAAATAAATCAATGTGTGTTAAATAGGTTAATCCAGCACTATGATAGAGGGTTAAGATGTAAATCAGGGGCAGATGCACAATGACATATGGAATGCATCTAAGAACCACTTTACATCATGTAAGAAGGATTAGGGACAATGCATTGCCTTGCCAGGCCATACAACATAGCAATTGGTTTAGTGTATTGTACAGTGTGAGTTTTTCTGCCAAGATTCAAACGTATAGCGTCCAACCAAGCTTTTTCATAGTTTAATGCAACAGGCTACTATGAACTACATCATCAACTTCCTGTAAATAAGCCAACCAAATTCATTCAATGCAAAAATGTGTTATGTTGAAATACTGTTTGTAATAGTCAGTCGTTATGCTCTAATACCAAAAAGCTGTGGATTTTTTTCTTTAAAACAAAAATTTCTGACCAAAATGTTTAAGTAATTTAATTTATTGAAAAACTAACAGAAAACTATGATTTCCAAATAATTATGTTAAAGAAATAATAAAAATGAAAAAGGAAATTTTTAAACTTAAATGGAGATTGGTAGCAATAACCAACATAACAGAATATTTCTCCAGCAAATTCTGTCATAATAAAATTTGGCCCGAGATTAGTTGCCTTAACAAACATGTTTGCCCTGGCTCCTAAGCCATGTTTACACACTTGAATGGCCAAGCACAAAGGTACAAAATAAATTTGCTTGCGGCGAGACTTTCATTTCCAACAAAGCGTAAACCAACATTTTATTTCGGCGCCAATAAAATGGCCTGAACGAAAAGACTTAAGGGCTGAAGACATTGTCACGACATGGCTGTTTGTGTTACTAGGGCAGGAAAACTAGCTGCCAAACAAAGGCAATAGACCTCCTTGAATATAATTGGGCTGTTGCCGCAAATTGAGTTGTTAAATTTTTGTCACTATCTTTTCCGTACCCATTTTTACTTTTTAACAAAATTTACGGCAATAATAACTAGATGTACTGAAACCTCATATTTACCAAGAAAACTTTTTTGGGTGACAACATGCTAAAATGGAACAGCAAAAAAAGCTGAGAATTGTACTCATGAATAATGACAACAAACAAAGTATTAAACGCAATTTAAAATAAAGCAAACATTTTCACAGATTTTATTAAGTATACATAAGTATATACCAGACAAAGTAGGCCTTGTATTATCCATAGTTTTATCCGCAGTCACCATAATAGAGACGCATCCACATGGGTAATACTGTAATCAGCCCAGCTGAAGAGGTACTGACCGATTAGGGCATACTTATAAGTTATAATACATCGGTGCCTTTGGAAAGGGTATTACTGAAATCAGTTGGTCTAATCAGGATTGGAGTGTAAGTTCGGAAGCTTTCCAAATGTACCTGATATTTATAAAAATTTATGGCACTTACAAGATAAATATGGTGATGATGAGCTGTGTTCCGCAGAGGCAATGTCTCCACTTGCTACGCGCCCTTCTCTTGGTTTGTATCATTTCCCCGCCGCAGTTGTTGCAGCAAGTCCGGCAACAACACATGATGGCAGCAACGAGTGGAACAAAGAGAATAAAAAGCAGACCGGCGCAAAGACACACCATGTAGCCGACTTCGAAGGATGCAAGCTGAAAAGTTACACAATTTTTAGTTAGTGATAGTATACCTAGGCTGGTCGAAGAAATTGGAATGTCTAATTGTTGAATAGAATTAAATTTACATATCTAAGGCGATCCACATATGGATACAATATGGGCCGAAAACCAATAGGAGACAACAATATTGGCTAGAAACTAATAGGAGATAAGGATGTTAAAAGCATTCTGTTCATTTTAAACCTTATGCAAAACTATGTTGGTACTGTGATGCATGAAACTTACATATAATAATGAAACAAAAGTGCCTTAGGTATGTGTTCATCTAAAAAAGAAGCATTTAAAATGACAAACTTTTAGTTGAACCTGTCTTTCGCCCTTTAAACACCAACATTCAGTAATTGCATTTCAAATCTATTTAGATTAGTGGAGAAGAGACAAAATTTAAAGACAACAGGGCGTTTTTTCATGACAACCCAGAAATCATTGCTCTACATTTCCAGTCATCTACCAAGGGGATAAAGACAATTTTTTTAGTTTAACATTTAATAACAAAGAAAATACCGTAAGCATAAAAACAGGCTTACATTAGTTAGTGTTTTGGGCACTAAATGCAGTTTAATTGAAAAATATGAATAAGCAGTCCAGTTATACACAAAACACTATAACAGGAAAAGATAATGTTTATATCAGCACTAAAAATAGATTTTTTATTTTTCATTTTTCTTTTATTTTATGGTAATTTGTCCACGACTACTCACCACCAACATTGCTCATAAATACCATTATGATTTAGGTGGAGTCCATTTACAGACCTTGGATAGAATTTTAGGCTTAGCATAGCAATCAGTACAACATGTGACATTACCAAACAGCAGACTGACACCAACTTGCTAAAAAAGGTTATACAAATAAATAGCACTCCTAACACGACAGTGCTGGACTCACCACTGACAAATGGCAACTTTAAATGACATAAACATGACATGAATACTACAACACAGGTTGACAGACAACAACTGGGTGAACTAAATGGGCAGAAATACACAGTACCTTGTATCCGATATATAGTCGATTTGGAAGCTCCTGCTACATAGTGGGTTGTGAAATAATTGTTATTGTTGAAATAAAATAAGTTCTTAAAAGTCCTTCATTACAGAAACAGTATTGAAAAAGTGATTAGAATATAAAGCTGATTTTAAAATTTTGAAGAGCTGTAACACAAAAATTGCTTGAGGCATGTTGCCAATTATTGCATAAATCGCTAACCATACAACCTTATGCATAAAATGAAATTAAAGATTGGTACAATGCCTAACACATTTCATAGTCCAGAAAAAAACTAAGGCCAGCCATATGACAACTGTGTATGTACAATACATAAAATAGAAAGGAAGGTTATATGATTGAAAAACAATTTATTTGAAAGTAAATTTGTTGACCTGGTGCTGGAATTGGTGCAACTTGTGTTATTTTATCTGGGCGTGTGCTGATTGTAAGACACTCGCACGACTAGGAAATGCAAATTTTAATTCAATACCAACCCTGTTCTATATAAAATATTAGCAACATCAAACTTACTGTTTGCCATTGGTCTAGCAGATCTTGCAGAAAGTCACCACTGTTAATATTCACTGCTAATCCGTATATGAAATCTATTAAGAAAAAAAAAACAATAAAAATTTAAGGCAAACAATATACACCTGCTTATATGGAGTATTTTGGTGGAATTAACACATAAAAGCTGGCAATACTATAACTTTGGTTTAAGTGGGACTCATGTAACAATACAAAATATCTTATGGACGAAATCAACAAGCACAAAAATGTTACTTTCAAAAACAATATTTAAAAAAATAGTTTTTTTAATTTAAGATTGTAGTAATGTGCTACCTTCTATCACATAAAATGGTTGAAATACAACATCTACAAATCCCCTTGTCATAACAAACAAGTGACTTAATGAAACAACAGATATTTCCACATTGACGTCTTCATACTCTGCCTGCAAATAAACCAAATAGTTATTGCAAAACTTTAGATCTATACAACTTATCATCAAAGTGGGTCAAGACTAACTTGTGATATGCTTAGAAAAACATGCTAGCACTACTTTTTACAAAAGCAGTTCATATATATATTTATGAAATTTACCTGCGTCAGATTGGGGTATGTGTAGCATGTTGATTCATAGGCAAAACAGGACATAAGCGCGAGAAAAATAATAAATTTAAGACCCATGTTGCGTTTTAAAATATTTAAAAATAAATTATCACTGCACAAATCTGTAACAAAGCAAGAGCAATTGACAGATAAGGCTCTTTTAATTTTTAACATAAAAGTGGTAAGTAATCCAAATTTGTAAAATTGTGCATGTATAGTTGAACTACCACTGCACTTGTTTATCAATTCTAAACAAATCACTAAAGATAGACAAATTTTCCCTCTGTGCTAATATATATTTTATGTCATTGGCTTATAGATTTCTAGAAAAGAAAAAGGGGTTAAATTATGAAAAAAAAAACACAACACTGAAGAACTAAACAAAAAACACTGTCCCTGAAAGCACCTGAACTCAGCATTTTTACATCAACATGAATCCTTATGTTTCGTTTTAGAAACTACAGGACACAAAATGAAAAAAATCTGTGCTTAAACAATCAATAAAATATATACATTGTTCTTTAAGGTAATAGAAAGATTTAATTCAATTGTATCCTGCATATAAATCACTGATATCATAATTAAACCGACTCTGTAATGCTCTGATTAAAATCTATCTTTCCAATTTATTACTGCGATACTACGAAAAATATAGTTTAAAAGTTTACACTAAAATCCCCTATCAGAAATAGGCCTAAAGTTAAGGCCAAAGTAGCCAGTTATAAGCAAAGGCATTTCGTACAGAAGAGAACGGCTCTTCACGTTTCTTGAGTCTTCACCACTTCCATAGATTGAAGTTTCACGGAGAAATTAATCACTTCGACGCCAGCTACTCATGCGTAAAGTCATCAACAACTGAATATTGTTTCTATTTGAAGATTGCGCATTGACGTCACTTAAAGCGAATGACGTATTTGGCTAAGTTTCCGGACTATGAGGTGTATAACATGTGACCATGGGCAAGTAAGGTTAGAAGTTTTTCTTTAAAAAAAAAACTTATTTTATCATTAAATTAATATCGGTGAAACACCTTTGTTAACCTGAAAATAAAATTAAGCAATAGGTTGTTTATCTGAACTGCTGACAATTGTTCAAATAGTTTCCTTGCTAACCAAAAACAGAACTAACACATCGTTTTTTAAAGCACTGCATATGGTCTACCAGCAAGCTACTAGCAGCTTTTCGGAAAACCTATACGTAGAACTGAACTGGAATTAGGAACCAGACAATTGTCGCTGCTTATCTCCGTTCATTTACCAATAACAAGCCAGCAAATCGTGCTCCCATTCTTCAACAACTGGCATCATCTTGGGAAGCTTACGTTTTCGAGAAAAAGGCAGCTCGACCAACGAAACAACCACGGGTGTTTTCCGGAATTGCGAATTTGCATGGTGCTATATAGAGAAAGGCGATGTCAATAGAATTCAGTAATACCTGAGCTACTAAACGTTTACGCTATCTGGGCTATCCAGTAAGTGTACGTCACTGTCTCGCTTGGCGCTGATGTGTCTGAAACCTATAATGTCATGCCAAGTCAGGCGCACTCGCATAACCAATTATGACGTAACTGTTAAAATCACAGCAGCAGTCCAACCAATTCCGCGACCAAAAATTGAGTTTTCGCGCTTAGGCTAAGCTGGCTTTGAATAAAAAAAAAAATGCTGATCTGAGAATAAACCTACCAACTGAGCTGACTGTAACTTAAATAAGGGTTAAAAGTTACACTGTGAGACGTAAAAGTGTTCGATTCTGAATGTAGCCTAATTCATAACCATTCTTTTCTACAACTAATTCGTTAGGCTGTGCCCACCAGCGTGACATACAAAGCCTTAATCATCCAGGTAATTGTGCCGATTAGTCACACGTCTCGTAAGTGGCCAATTACCTTTCAATTCTGTCAACTGGGTTGAGAAAAACGCGTAACGTGGCAAATTGTACGGCTTAAAAAAGAAATCCCAGCGTGCTTGAAATCACAACCGAAGCGAAATAGTCAGGCCGCGAAAAAACATAACTGCCCCGCAGTTGGCTAGCACTGTATTTGCTTAGCCAGGGTCTGTTTAGCCTCTACTTACCAACCACGCATCTCTTAACTATGCGGGGTTTTTCAAGTCACAGGACCCACTTACGCACGTACATCATTCAGCCGTACACATACAGACAGTTGTCACAAACAAGCGACTTTTGAAACGCGTAGTTTGTAGCTAAAAATAGTCGAGTGTGCGAGCCACCACTAACGCATTAGGCCACCAAATGGCTTTTAATGGCGTGGCGTGCCTTAACGTTGCCTTTTCGGTAAATTGGTAAAGTTTGAAGACGACACCAGAAGTTACGCCGATCAGTGAAAAACAAAATATTATGTTATAAAATAACCGCGATTACTAATGCGTACGAGAGTAATTAAGGGCGGATTAACCGATTTAGGTGCCTCAAGCATTTACAAGATAAAACTATATATTCAAATCTGATAAAATAAAACTATAAAAGTTGTAAAAAAACAACAATTTTCAGTAAGATAAAATTTATTTTATATTTATATATATTTAATGATTAGTCCAGCACTGAGTGTAATGTTAAAAAAGTGTAAAAACGCACGATTTAATGTAAGATTATATAAAAACCTAAAGTAGACACGTTTTAAAAGCATAATTCATAGTTCCTAGCTTAATTGCGTTGTTAGGACACTATGCAGTGCAATTAATTATATTATTTACAAATTTCGTTAATCGTTTGGCTCGCTGAAAACTTTCCAACTTTTTAACCAGCGACTTATGCTAAAAAATGTTTTAAAGGACCGTTTAAGGGGTGAATAGCTTAGACCAGTGGTCGGCAACCCCCGGTCCGCGAGTAGCTCGTTACCGGTCCGTAGCAAGGGTTGCCAGATTGAAATTTTGATGTAAACCCAAACCGTACGTGAAATGCCAAAAAACTAAGAAATAAGTCAAAAACAATTAAATGTTGTTTTCTATTCAAAGCATATTAACTTTAGTTTAAACATACTCCATGGTTGATTGGTATGAGATAAAATTCGAAGCACTCGTGGGGCTCAAAACACACCAGTGTACTGTGGCCAAATGAGATGCATTGCAAATTTATTATTTTGTTGTTTAGGCAGGAAAGTTTTACAAACAAACGTATGTATTTTGAATTGTCCATTGAAAAAATGTTGTAATAAATTACCTTTACTGAACATTTGTTGTTTTTTAAAGCCGGTCCGCGGAACAAAATTATAGTTTTAAACCGGTCCACAGGCCTAAAAAGGTTGCTGACCCCTGGCTTAGACAATAAACAGAGGCCAATCGCCTTGTGATAGGAAAATGGCTTCTGGTTAACAGAGATTGATAAAAACTTGATTTGGTAAAATCACGTAAATCAATTTAAATATTACCGTACACTCGAACTGATTTATAACTTATGTTTGTCCCAACCAAATTTTAAAATGCTCGTTGAAAAATCACGGCCTACCTGAAAGAGCTTTTCGTGGCCATTGACCGCCGGATGAGGATGCTGATCAAGGAGGATCAAACCACACACGAGCCTAATAGCTGCATATTGACCAGCAATACCTTGCAACGTGTTTACCTGGACTCCAGCCATGAGACCAAAATAAGAACAACATCAACGTCGGAAAAAAACACACTTTTTTCGGAAATATACCAAAATAGCACTAATACCGAATGGTCGTAATGGAAAAAATTCGGATTAAGACCTAAACCCGTTGGAATAACACCTAAATGGTCAGAACCAGGCCTATACAACATTTTAGCTAGCCCAAAACCCCACCCCTATAAGTACATCACTAACTCTCCCAATAATTAAGTCACTTTCATCAACAAATACCAAGTTCAAGTCATTGCTAAATCAAGTCAAATAAACTTCAGAGCATTGCATCAAAATTAAATATACACTTATCAAATGTTGAACGTGTATTACATTCTGAAAGATGTTTCGCAAAGCCGACGCTAAAAATACTGTTTTAAGCAAATCATATCAAAATGACTACAGTCAAGCCATTTTCGTCATTTACCAAATTTTAAGTTCTAGTCCAAGTCATTAATCACCAAATCAAGTCGAAGTCAAGTCATTTCCAAAGCAAGTCAATTTTAAGTCCAGCCATATAGACATGCAAATTAAAAATAAAAAAGTCAAGTCATTTGCGCTAACGACTTAACTACAAGTTATATCCCTGAATGTCTTAAGTCAACTCAAGCCATTTCAAAACTTTGACTTAAGTGCGTCATTATAACACTGTCTTGTACGAATGAAATTGGAAGATAATGTTCCCATGACCCTAATTAACATATTTGCACAAACTTCGTAAAAGCAAAAGCCAGAAACGTTTTTCCTGGAATATCAATGGCAATAATCGCAATTTTAAGGTAACGTGGGTGCGACCAATTAGCAACAAGGTAACTTCCTCCTAAATGCAAGAACATCGATGTGATACACCTCTCTCACCCAAATAAACTTAGCGGCGAACCATGTTTTTTCGTGACGTCATTAATTACGTGTGCACGAAGTGGTGTATCCGAAATTGTTGCGCCGCGTACAAGTCGTTTAACTTTATAAAAGCGTTAAGCATTTTAACAAATAGTGTGCTGAGAGTTAAAAGTCAACGTTACTTGCAGTTGAGGAAAGATTTGACAATTGTTAGTCATTCTATAGTTAAGGAACTTTGCGATTACCTGAAAGTATTTTAATTTAGTTTGGACAATACCTGGGACAAGTATAGCCTATATTTTGTTTTTAAAACATTTGCGTAAATGTTACAATGGAGTATGCTTTTGTTGGTGCTGTATTCATCATTATAGGGCAGGGGTTGTTAACCAGGGGTACATGTACCCCTTGGTGGTACGAAGCACCAAAGCAGGGTGTACGACATGCAGTATGAAATTATGCGCTGTTTAGGCATATTTGTGTAGAATGCATATTTTACTAAAAGAAATAAAAAAGAGCAATTAGTAAATTGACTGATTGTTTGTGTGTTGTAAATATTGTTGAACTTACAAGACTGTATTTAATGCATGAATTCATCACGTAAGTATACCCTGAGTTCAATTCATATTATTACAATTTTATTTACTTCCGTCGGCCATTGTAAACAGGGGATACGAGAAAATTTCATGAAAGCTTAAAGGGCACCAGCGCAAAAAAGGTTAAGAAACACTTTACAGGGTGTAAGACGACTTAATGGGTCTTAGGCCAGAATTGCATCATGCACATGAATCATGCAGCACCAACAGAAACATTTGTCAATTTATTAGAGAAGGGTTCACTGAGCTACGGTCCACACCAGATGCGGCCCTCTGGTTAATTAATCTGGCCCATGGCGTATTTCCTTATTGTAAAGACGCAGTTCAGGTGTTGTAATGTTAAGGGATGCAATCTAGAACTAAATTTTTATAAAGTGATTGAGCTACAGTTTATTAAGAGCCATTACAGTTTTTATTGTATAGCGTTACAATTGTCCGGCCTTTTTAGGGAAAAAAGTTTGATGATCCCTGTATTACAGCAGTGCTTTCAAACCGAGGTCCATGGACCTACAGGGACCACAGGGGACATTTTCGGGGGTTCATGAACTTTGCGTGCACAAGATCAAATGCCAAAAAAACTAATAAATTCAAGCGTGACTTGGGTAGTTTGCAAAATGCGCCGAATTTAACGCTTAAAAAAACATAGGCTATAGGATTTGCACTGGGACCTCACTTGCTATTTATTGAAAACGATTTGACCTGAATCGAGCAAATGTGCAAATATTTGTTGTGTGCTTATAATACTTATCGCCTACATCAGGAAACATAGTTTTGCCGATTAAAATAAATGAAGCAGCTTTTTTCGCGGTTCCAGCAAATTGCAGGTTTGAATTCGTTTGAATATTTAACACGACTTTCACTGACAGCAAGAGCTTTTCTTAGGGATTTTGCTTAGTGGTATGTTATGACGTACCTTATGACGTCATTTTTGAACATTTTTGTGGCTCCCTTAAACAAAATGATAGTTTGCCCCCTCGTATAAATTGGTTTCGGTGGGGGTTACACTGCTTCAGTCGAACCATCACCATACAAACAAGGTTGGGGATCACTGTTTCAGAGTTTAATATCTCTATACTATTAAGTTTTATTTTTAGACGAGTTTTGTCTACATACTTCCTTCTAAAAGGAATGTACTTTCTCGATATACGAAGAATGAACATAAAAGTTTATTTAAAAACGACATAAGAAACATATATCTACTTGGCGGCTGAAAATGGTGGACCAATATCGTGGCTTGGCCAACGTTGTTTTAGCCTAAGGGTCGATAGAGTGATTATAAAGCGCCTGAAAAGATAATTATTTAGGAATTTACAGCTGACACAGAACCGCAATTTCGAAAATATAAATAATTTTCGAAATAATCGTTATTACAGCAGATGATACTTACAATTTACCGATAACTAATTTTTACCGCCGTGAAATATCATCACCATAATTCGTTGAGTAAGAGATATCTTATTTTGATAAGCGTTTAGTATGACATTTTTTCAAAGATTTTGTTCTACTAGAATATTATGGAAAGAACAATACGCTATTTGTGTAAATATTTTTTTAATAATTTTATTTTACTACCGTACATGAAGCCTTACAAAATCAAAAGCTCTTGATTGGTTTCATTTTTATTTTTGGAGGTACAATACCCGGCCGGACTCCAGTAAGACATAAATAAGATACAATCATCAATGAATAGGCATAGTTCGAAATAAGACCAAAATAGGATTAATTGTTCATATTCGGACTAAAAGTCTAAATTGTAATAACACCTTAACCTGTCGGAATAAGACCCTAACGGTTAGCATAAACTTCAAACAACATTTTACCTTCCCCCAATCCTAACCCTATGTCCAACTTCATAATGAACTCCACTAATAAATTTCAACTCTAACCCTAGCTCTGACCTTAAACGAGGACAAACATGCAGTCCGTACCAAAGAAGAGGCACCCAAAGACAGGTGCAAAACTGTGACACCAATTCGTTACCTATATAGGGGTTTTAATGTTATTTAGGCTATTTGGGTCTAATGTCGATGGGTCTAGGACAGTTTTTCGCAACTTTTTTTGGCTTGCGGCACCCTACAGAAATTATTAGTTGTTCACGACATCCTTGCTCGTATTTTTGCTGAGTGGTTAACTGTAACGTTACAATGCACAAAATTGAAACAGCACAATAGTTGTACAACAAGGTTAACAAAAACCTTTTTAATTTTTGGCAGTTTTATCGTACACAAAATATTGTATTAAGATGCTTATACAAATAGAGCAAAAATTGAAATCCTAAAGAATTTGAACTATGTCTCGGCAGCCTCGAGCGTTAAAATGGCACGGCCTAGAGTGCAGCGGCACCCCGGTTGTGAGACACTGGTCTGGGACTTATTCCGATTTCCGACAGATCTTTTATGTTCTGTTCCTATGAGTTTGTGTTTTCCGCCATCTTCATATTTCGTTTGATTATGTTGTTGGTCTTAATACTATATGGTGCTATACATAATTCCCCTTTAGAAGTTCTTTTTCATACAGAATAGGTCTTAATTTTTAGTGTTCTCCAATCTGGTATGAGTTTACTTTGCAGCCTCTCATGATTTGCATCGACTTGCGTATTAAAAACGCATTCTTCTATGGAGACAAAATAATAACGGATATCGTATAGGTGGAGGAAAAATACCCTTTATAAAACTAAAAGCCACTTTATTCTATGTTTATAGTGTTTATTCTTTCTAAAATATTAACCACAAAAAAAAAATTTCTATCTATTGATTCTTCGAGGTTTGTATAAAAAGCTTTATTATGCCACAGTGTTAAAACCGTCTTAAAAAAACCCGCAGAGGTTGATTTACCCTAAGCAAAAAGTATTGTCCTGTAAAAAATTCCAATTTTCTCACAGGAATCACTAATATTGATAATTTAGGTCACCTACCTGCATTGTCACAATTCGACACACGTAAGCGAATTTTAAAGATAAAATGGCTAAAATAGATCTTTGGATACCTTATCTTGAAATAGTCTAGCCAAAAATGCAAGTTGTAAAACAAAATTGCTATTAAATTTTGGGAATTTTTCAAAATCTACAAAATGCGAATTTATAGAGAAAATGCATGTTAAACAGGGATAAATTGAAAGTATTTATGCTTGATTTCCAATGCATATTTTCGCATAAGACTTATTTTCTGGCATCACGTTTTTACCATGACCCCTTAAACAAAATTACGGCACAAACCCTTTACTCAGGTCCCATTTCCTTTTTGGAGTCAAGTCAACAGGTTTTATAAACTATAAAAGCGTGGTGGCATTTATTTGTGAAGTTTTTCAATGTGATAAAAATATAGCCGAGTTACGGCTCTTTGCGTTTAACAAATAAGAAACGTAGCACTTTGATTGGTTAGCCACCACGCCAATAGTTTTTTTACAGTGTTAGATATCCAGAAAGCTTGTGTTTACTAAAAGCTGTTTTGTTTTTAAAACGCTAACTAGAACAAAATTAAATAAACGGCCGATAATAAAATATAGCAAATATAAAAGACAGCCAGGTTAGGATTAAGTCCAGCCCATCTAAAATTATATGATAGGAGTTTTCTAGAGTTTATTGCACATTTATAGTTTTATCTAAACAATTGAGGTTTTAATAATAAATTTCAAAGCCAAAAAGGTCGAGTAGATCGACAGCATCTTGATTAAGACGTTTCGATACGAACTTGCATCATCTTCAGTTAGTGTCGATCTACTCGACCTTTTTGGCTTTGAAATTTATTATTAAGCTACATTACAGATCCGTGTGTACCCAATTGAGGTTTTATTTTTTGATTATTGCTTACGAAGGTTAGACTGCGCCCACTAGAGGTGAAAAAAATGTAAGACGTGACTTTTTGTCGTCAACACAATAATGAAATAATTTGACATTGTTAAACCTCTAGGTCATTTTACAAAACTGTGTTTTAACCTGTAATATATATCACATATGGAAAGTACTTGTATATAACAATGTATTCGTTGCGTAATGACTTGACATACGAGCTATTTGTTGCTGTGCCTCACATGACACGCGAGTCATATCACATTTCCACCTACAAAAGGCCTTTTTATGACACCCGCCAGTACTATTCTATAACAAGCGGTTGACATGGTCCAGTGCCAACGCTACTGGTATTACGGAAGGTGTAGATAGAAAAACACATAGGTTCGAAGCTTATACGATCTAACCGCCGAACGCTTTTATACCAGATCCAGGGGCTTTTATTCTTTTGTGTATGAAACAATGCTGTTTTGGAATTCCGGGAGCTTTTTTTCCGTTGGCGGCAGACTCGCTGTGTTGTTCGCTGTTTAGCCGGCACAGCAAGGGTGAAAAGAGCGCGTTTTGCGAGATTAGGTTTAGGTAAATGTATAAAAGAGAAAAAACAAGTCGCGAAGTATAGCGAGCAACATGAAATAAGAAAGTTCACTTGTTTAGTTAGTTTTTTGGCTGATATTGTACAGCCGTTAAATTACGCGCAATGTGTCATCTACAAACTTCGACGCTAGTTTATCCTACCTAATTCTACTACGCTTTCGTCCGGGGTTTTATATTGCTAACGATATTTGAGTTAGGGTTAGACTCTAACCCTCTAACCGTTAGAGATAGCGCATGGGTGGGTCAAGTATTATTAGACGCTGGTCTAGAATCCCACCAAAACCCCCATTATTGTTATTCTTTGGGTTGGGGTGTGGGTTAACGTTTGGGTTCGGGTGGGTCAAGTAATATTATTAAATAATAAAATAAATATATTAATACTTGACACACCCTCACCCAAACTCTAACCGACAACATAACCTTAATACTGTGGTTTCATTTAATTGTTTCAACGATGTGTTAGGATTCTAGATCAGCGCCCAAACTTTATAAAATTAAAACAGGTGTGTTGTTGTGCGCCTGAACCTTTTAGAGCTGTGCTATCAGAGTCCTGAATAAATTACAAGCTTTGTAAACTGGTAAAATTGGTATGAAATTTCACCAAAATATTACTAACCCACAGATTTATTAATAAAGCCTGTCGGTGTTTTTTGTGTTTTTTTAAGCCTTTAAACATTTTGGAGAGGTTGTATGCCACAATTTGATAGATAGCTGATTCTACAAGAGGGCAAGAAACTATTTAACTGCGCAAATTTAGCATGTTTTGACGCTCATTTTTGCAAACTGGCACCTTAGAGGTAACGCTGCTTACCAGACTCGTATACTATTATAGGGCAACTGAATCCATATAGCTGAACAGAAAAGTATTTCTCAGTCGGTTTTCTAAACTTCTATCTGTTGTTTTCACGCAGTTAGGTAAAGTTTTTAACTGACGACACGCGAGAAACGTTTTTTCTCGTCTGTTTCTTCAAAACCATGAAAGAAGCAGCGGGGTTGTCGTTGGCCGCCCTCGTGGTGACCTGCCTTGTTGTAGGCGCGAACGGGCAAAGCACCAACTCAACCTACGGGACACTGCCTCAGGTAAATGCTTCAAACAAGTGATTTAGAGATTCGTAGATGTATTTCAAACATGTTTTTTCTGAGGTAAAATAAAAGCCAACAAAGCGTTCAAGTTTGTATGCCGCTCTTTGTGTGTTAAGAAGATTTATATTTTACGAGAAGAATTTGATTAATACGAACCACGAAGAATTAAGGATTGCACGCTTTATCACAAGATTAAACCAATTCTTTAAATAATCACATATTGACTGTGCCACAAAAATACACTTGCAGGGCGTGGAGTTGTATTTTTTAACGTCCGATTCCCGCAAATGTGCACATGAACAATTGTAGTGTAGTTTGTTTTCTGTAAGCGTAACGTTGTTTTTAAACTATTAAACAAAGCCATTGGTCTCTTGAAAAATGGACACCCCTTTACATCAGACTCAGAGCATTCCGATAGCTGCGTGCAAAACTATGGCTGAATTTAGGGAAGGTAACCTATATAGTGCTGGATTATATAGACTTTGGTGGCTTATGGGCTAAAGCTTGGCTTATCCCTAAGTCGGCACGAAAAATACAGTTGCTAAGGTAGATTTTCTGTCGGCCGGTACAAACGGTAAACTGGCATAACTTCGCTATAAAGTCGTTATTGTAAATGACTGAAAAAACGTTTTGTACTAAATAGAACCACAATGGAATTGATTAAAAAAATACGACATTTAGCATATAATATATTAATGACGCTGTACACTTTAGGACGTATTTATGTTGAAGCTTTACACACCAATGTTCGCCATTTCTATGATATGTTTGATTTAATTTGATTTAGGTTTTGTCTGGCCAACAAGGCTATGTAAGCCCAGTGACAATTCGGTTCAAATACAAATGTTGCTCATAATATGACGTAGCGGAAGTGGGTGGTAGTTTTGTGACGTCACAATTGCAAACGATGCGCGCTAATTATTCCCGTTCGAAAAATCAATCAAAATCCCGCCTGTGGTGTTGATTAGGCAACGCATTTTTGTCAAACGATCCAACATTTTCGAGCCAAGTTGCATCCCTTTTAGCAAAACACAAACAAACATCATTTAAAGAGTGCTTTTTAAGTGAGTAGAAATACCCGTTTTACCAAAAGCCAGTAAATGCTTTACTGTAATACAAATTTTTTGAATGGCTGTATAAAAAATGTCGGCCATTTTTTTTTCAAAATTGTCAGGTATGAAATTGCTGGTTAGTGCTAAGTATTTTTCAAAGGGGATTTAAGGAATGTAACGGCCTCTAAAATTGGTCTAGCGGCCTGTCAAACTATAGCCTACTTCTGCAACTATATTCAGGGGAGAGTTATTAAATAATGCTTCAATACAGTCTCCTAAAAATTGTGAGCGGTTACCAAACGCGCTGCAACAAAAACATTTCATCTGCTTTCTGTTAACGCACCATAAAAGGTGTAAGGTTTTTGAGCGTCGGGGACGCCAATGAATAATAGACACATTTAAATATATTTTCCACGTGTCATTGTGTACGGTCGGAAACCACCACAGTCCAAATAATAAACATCACCTATGATCCTTTTTGTACAGGCGACCTCCAATTCGTCGACTATCGCTTCGACAGTCGATACAAGCGGAATTCAGCAGCTCTTCGTCGCCACGACAGCATTCGTCAACGTTGTCCTGGTACCTTCTTTGGCCGATCTTCGAAGTACGTTGTACTTTTTTGACCATGCACAAGGGCAGACTTGGAAAACTAGATTTTTGTTCCGATTTTTTTAATTAGATTAGAAGTAAAATTAGAGCGGTTTACTTTTCCCTAGTTAGATTAGATCTGCGGTTCTCAACCAGTTGGCCATAAGAACATTTCAGGTGGGCCACAGACCAATTTAAAAAACATAGATTTAGTTTCATTTGTGTCACTATATTTATTTCTTTAGGAATAATGGATTGTTCTGCTGTGTTTTGTTCTAAACCTATTTTACAGTTTGTTTGTTTTTCGTAAAACTATTGGGCCACAGATTTTTTTTCAACGTAAATGGGCCACGAAAGAAAAAAGGTTGAGAACCACTGGATTAGAGGTATAATTCCTCAATCCGCGAAAACTAGAAGTTAAACTGAAATCTCAACTATCTGGCGTGGCAATTCATACAAAATATACCAATTTTATTTAAGGTTTATTCATTATATTCCGTTTTTTCTCTTTGACAGATCTGATAAACACCTACGTGGTCGGCACCGTAGTTAACACTTCACTTCTGACACAAAACTGGAATCAGGTGAGGTTGCTCGCTTTAATTTGATGCAAAACCATTATATATACTAAGGGTGTCCGGTATTATCGGACCGGAGCCGATACCCGGAGCCAAGTTGGAGTATGGGTACTGATCTGATAGTAATGTCGTACTGGTGCCGATCTGATACCAAATTAATAAAATAATTTCAGCCATGATTGCGATTATAAACAGCTTCTATTTTGAACAGTAAATTTATCAAAACAACAACTGATGATAGTTAAACGTCTTAACACTCAAGTAATATGGCCTATTAACCTGTGTAAATGTTACGCCTTATCTTGGTCACTGCTTTAACGGCCTGTCCCTGACCGGATATCGCACTCAAGTTGAACATAAGTATTTATTAGTATGAGAATGGCCGTGTGGCGCGAACGCCAACACTAAGCGCAATCTATAGCACAGCGGCTAGCGCGTACGCTAGCTCGCTAGCTCGCTTGCTTCTAAAAACATAGAGTGTACCACGCCACGCTCAAAACAAAACTGCCGGGGTTCTCTGGTCTCAGCCACTTCTGAAACTAAGGAATTGCCCTTTAGCAAAAAAACAAAGGCAGAAAACAATTAGTGGTAACAAGTGAAAAACGCAAAAGTAGAAAGGCAACAACACAAACCAAGTGAGGTGAAGTGAATTAAACAAAACAACAAAAGGTAAATAAAGCGAACGAAAAGATAATTTGGTGTTACATAAATACCTCTGAACATTTCAATTTCATTAATTTTGCTAGTAAGAGCATAGTAATGACGTCATTTGGTATCGGATCTCGATTCTTTTGTCCAAAATATCGGGTAACTGTATCGGAATAAAAAGTCGAGTATCGAACATCACCGATATATATATATCAAAAACAGCTATTCAAAAACAGCATAAAACATCAAAAACAGCATAAAACAGCATAAAACATCAAAAACAGCATAAAACATCAAAAACAGCATAAAACATCAAAAACAGCATAAAACAGCATAAAACATCAAAAACAGCATAAAACATCAAAAACAGCATAAAACATCAAAAACAGCATAAAACATCAAAAACAGCATAAAACAGCATAAAACATCAAAAACAAATCACTTATATATGCCGAGCAAGCAACGTTGGATACCAAATATGGCACAGGATATATTGCGGAGTTGGCACCTTTTTGTCTCTCAATGGCGCTCAGAATGGGAAAGCGGATCGTATAATAGATGTAAGCTCTCCTTGTCGCTTTCTGCGGTCGGGGTATAGATTTACTAGATCGCTATAAAACGTGGGCAGACAAAAAAAACCGCCGCCTGAATTTGAACGACACGTTTCGGTATTTTCTTTTCACCCGTTGTACATGTGATGCCAGTGAGCAAATTGATAAAAAATGGCGCCAACACCATTTTGTATTGCTCTTACGCGCAGTTTTTTGTTTAAGGAGTTGTAAGGCTCCAAAACAGTGTCTCAAAATTATCCAATGGTTTCCCAACATATAGCCTATAGTTCCGTAACTGGAACACAAAACTAGCAGGCATACCTCTTGTAAACGGGACGTTGCGGTCCATTATTTTTCTTATTGGTCAAAACCAAATCTCAAAAAAATGGTTGCATGTGTCAAAACAGAATCTTATTTAGCTTCATTTGTATTTAGGTTTGTTCAACGAGTCGAGTTTTGTTTAAAGGCTAACCAGTCCTGTTTGAAGCGTAAATCTTCTTTTGATAGAAACCAATGGTCCCGCAAACAAACCTTGTATATAGGTAAGCCACGTATTGCCGTCTTCTTAGGAACAACGCCCGAAAGGCCGCCAAATATTTTTCCGGTTGCCAAACGACAAAGTCGCGAAATACCAGGATGATTGCTCAACCGTAATCAAACCTTGCAACGTCTCTTTGTGAGCCGGCAATTCGAAACCGGTATAGTTCTTTCGTTTCGACAACAAGACAGCGTTTCTTTATAACTCGATATGCTGTTACCAAAAAGAAAGTTCTCGTCAGCGCGAGGGGTCGTGACATGGTGTTGTTGTTTCGGAAATCTCAGCAGTGGCCTCTCGCCAACAAGTATGTGTTTGTGCCAAAGTTCATCGGCGGAGGATTGCCTTTGTACGATACACTCGTCGTCGCATTTCGCTTGTAACGCGTAATTTAAGAACCATGGCGATAATTGAACGCTATAGATAAGCCCTTGGCTTGCGCTGATCACCTAAGAGGCATTTTTTGTCATGTTCCCGATAATGTATCCAGTTTGACTGATGCGAGTGCCCTATTTCATTTCCTTTCAGTTGAAAACAATTGTTTTAAAATAGACGGGTTCTTTTTCAGCTTAAGTAATCTCGAAATAGTCGGAACACGGTTGAAGCAAGTTTCATAAACAATAGAACTAGAGGGTAAGTTTAATTTTTGCGGCAAGAACTTGCTTGAGGTCACCTTCAGGTATCATACCTGTGTCGAAGAACGGGAAGCACAGAAGGTAAACAGGAAAACGGTATAAAGCCCTTGGAATTTTTACGGAACAGAAACCTGGGATTTCATTGGGTTGCCTTTTTGGCTTAACAACTTCTGCTTGGGCGAATGGCTAAATAAAAATTTCCTTGTTCAAGAGTCTTGCGGCGTAGCCGGTTTGTCGCCAAGTGCCAGCATGCAATTCAACCATGCAGCCCTCCAAAGATATCTTGAAACTAGAAAGTCAATAATGGTCCCCATCTTAGTTTCAAATTTATAACTTGCCAGCCTTGTTTTGTATGAAATTAATTGAAATATATTAAAGCAATGGTTCCAAACCTGAGGGTCGCAAGTGCATAAAACCCTATGTAACAACAATTTTTAACGCACTTCAACTAGGTGGTGACCCTGTTAGTTCGTTGGGAATGCGCCCTTTAACTGAAAAGCCACCTTTTATGTAGGTGTTATAAACAAAGTTCAAATCAAGTCATTTCTGAAATAACTTGAGTCCAAGTTAAGTCTTTAAACAAATAACAAGTCAAGTCCCACTTAAATCATTATTAAAGCAAGTCATCTTCAAGTCACTGATACCAAAATAAAACGATGAACTTAAAATTGATAAAATAAAATTTGCTAATTCGTCCGATTTGAAGCAATTACTTAACCAAAAATATTAATAAGAAAAATAACATGTAGCATTCTGATAGTTTTGCGTGCAACGATTGAGATAAATATCTCAATTTTATAACAAAACCACTTTTAATCGCCCAACTTAATCGCCCAACTTAATCGCCCAACCACTTTTAATGGACTAGTTGAGTTTGTCTGTAATCTTGCTGTTTTTTTGTGGAAATATCTTAAACAGACAATATTTTCAAGGTTGCAAGTCTTCTGGCCGGCTTGGCGGCATGCATTATCGCCGGTTTCCTCTTCATCGTGTTTGTTCCTCTGGTTGGTTCGATCATGTGCTGTTGCCGCTGTTGCTGCGACAACTGTGGCGGGAAGATGAAACAGTCCATGCAGAGAAGAAAGTCAAAGTGGCAGTACTGCTTCACGGCTTCCCTGCTCATCATAACAATTTTTATTTTGTAAGTTTTGCCCTTGTGTCCTTGAAAAAGTTTACAGACTTGCCCATAGCACGTTTTAGACACTCACATTGACATTTTTTCTACAGATTTAAGCTTAAAGTGTCAGACTGGGCGTAGTATTTCAGTACATCGTCATGTTTTAATTTTTTTTCTAGGTATTTACGTCTTGAGTTGTGTGTCTCTACAACATTGCTTCACAACGCTTTTCTAGTTTTCCGAAAATTGAAGGTTTTCCAACATTTTATCGAATCAGATTGTTAGCTTTTTTTAACAAAAAAACTGCATTTAGTTTTATGGGAATTTCCCTATTTTGCAGTGCGTAAAGTTTTGGGCTAAACGAAGTATACTAGACCAACGACATATGATGAGTTTCTGTCGTTGATCAGACTATAACAAAT
The DNA here is from genome assembly GCF_963924565.1 of Ascidiella aspersa. NCBI lineage: Eukaryota > Metazoa > Chordata > Ascidiacea > Phlebobranchia > Ascidiidae > Ascidiella > Ascidiella aspersa. The sequence continues at coordinate 28,023,048 of NC_139450.1, forward strand.
CCACAAATGAATGGTTTCAAAATAGAAATACTAACCAATGAAAGGTGGTACGATTAGCAAATGTTTTTATCTTGTAATATTTGGCGAGTATCAATATTTTTTGGTAATTTAGTTATTTTGGTTAATATTCATAAAATATAGACCGGTTTTACTGTGGGGGTGAATTATTTTTGTTAAAATGCTAAATTAATATGTTTAATTTGCCATTGAAATTATAGGATGAGGTAGGACGAGATTTTGTAGGTTGGCTAGCTCTTGGTCTGACTAAGTTAGGTTGCGAGTAATGTCTGAAAATTTCTAACCGATATAGTTTTTACTTCTGGGAACTTTACATGGTGACATGTTGAGGCACTTGCTTTCTTTAGATTAATAGCAAATACTACCAAAGTGAAAACACATTTCTATTGCTCTATTTTGGAATTGGCAATTTGACGGATTGTTCCCTTTACGGGTGTATTCATTGTTTTAAGTTAGGCTTGGGGTGGTGGTAACATTAGATTTAATTTCCTGAGTTTCGCAAATTTTTTATGATTTATTCGCCTATAGGTTATTTGCCCGAATCGCTCTTTTTACACTTGCACCCATTAGTGATTATATTATATGTCGATTTAAAATACCTTGGTGTCCGGGTGAATAGCCTCTTTCTTACTTGCAGTGCTCCAGCAGTCTTGGTTTTCTACACAAGCTCCCTCACTACTGACGTGGTGACAACGTTGCCAAACACAACGGTCTCGATTTTGGATTACGCTCAAACTTACTTGGACACCATCAACAGCCAGTTGGCCTACGTTGTCACACAATACGGCGTTTTTTCGGCCACCGTCACATCTGAACTGTCAAGTATGTGAATATATTCTGTAGGCTACGGTTGCCAAGTCTTTAAATCTTTTTCAAAAAAGTTTCTAATTGTTTTTGAAGTGATCGGCAAATTTGTAAAAAAAACAAGTTTTCCAAAAGTCTTTGAATTCTTTTTGTGTATCTGTAGTAAAACAATTTTTTTTTTTTTTTTTAACACTTTTTTATTGTGATGACCATGGCATATAATGATTGCATAGAACAATATCCAAAGGATTGAATTATAGGTATTTAAAATCATATAAATGTTCTTCAAAAGGTCCTAGAATTTATGTTTTAAAAATCTGGGTAAGCCTTTTCTGATAAAACAATGTCTTATCAGGTAAAATATAGTCTTGACTAACTTTTTTGCGGTTGTTCAAATAAAAACAACTTTTTAGATTTAAGAGCCTCCGTTGGCAACCCGATTCAGTCACAGATACGAAGTATTGCAACTCCAACAATTGATATAGTGACTACTCTTGAATCAAGTGAGTATAGAGTAGACAATTCTTTAGGTTTTTTTGAAACTATTATAAATTTAAATGTAAATTGTTTAAGTAAAAATTGCAATGGGTATTAATATTAGTTTTTGTTGTTGAGAAAGTTAGGGCTGTAATCAAACTTGTTTAATCTAAGTAACTAACTTATTAAAAACTTATTTCATTTTTTTTTTGGTCTTTTTGTGTTTAAATTAGGCTCGTAGTCAAGTCACTATTCATGTTGAAAGTAATTAAACAAATATTTGAAACGCCAACAAAATGCTACCTATTTCTTTATGGTCTTTTGTACTCATTTTACAGTAGTAATACATATTTTTTCTGAAAAGGCACTTCAAGCTATGTGGCTCAGCTGAACATCTACCAGACACAGAGAAATGCACTTGCATCAATTGCCACCGACATATCGACTTTCAAATCCGATTTTGCTATTGACTTTCCTAATGACGCTGCCTGCTCTGGAAGTGCCGCCTGTATAACTTTAAGAACTACTACAGTTCCAGCATTAACTTCGGCTGGAGTTGCTGGAGTAAGTAAATGTCTCATACAGCAATGTGAAACTATCGTTTAAAACCAACTGGCGTTTTTGCCAGGTCTTATATATATAGGAGAAATGCCAATTAAATAATTTTGCAGAGAAAAATGCATTATATGAGTTTTGTTGTTGATTATTATTTTGCTAAATAATAACCAATCATAATAAAAATGAGAGGGTGCCTAATTACATGCAGTTTATCTAACCTTCTAAGTAACTTTTTAATTAAGCAGTATACTTGTATTTAAAGTTAAAATATATCCAAACCCAATACAACAGTACCTTTTTTCAACATATGTTTAAAACCTCTGTTTCCTTCTTTAAATCGAGTTTTTGATACAATTATTAATTATGCAGTCTATTGATGCATTAACTGCATACAACGATGGTGCTGCCTGGGCAACTCCGCACGGTGTATTCTGCGCTGGATATGCATCAGCTTTTGATACACCTCTCAACATTATCATGAATAACTCCTTCACAAACAACGGAATTTCGAGTTGTAAGAAGCGTTTTAACAGCCTTAAACGGTCTTTAATATAATTTTTTCTTCTATCAAAGATTTTCTTTTGTTCCAACCTTTCGATGATCTATTCACGTTGTTGTTTAAAGAAGTGATTTAAAAATGACTCAAGTTCCAGTCATTTGTTAAATAAGTTAAGTCCAAGTCAAATCTTTTTAAATAAATAACAAGTCAATTCCCAGTCTAAGTCCTCAGTTGCCCAAGCCAAGTCGTAATTAGAGCAAGTCAACTTTAAGTGAAGTCCTTGTCATTAAAACAAAATGTTAAACTGTTACAATTGGTAAACTCGTCCGATTATAGGCAATATATCAAATAAAAAATAACAAAAACCTAATATATATCAAGCTAATTGTATTACCTAAAAAAATGTGATAATAGCTCAATTTTATGAAAAAATTTAAAAACCCTTCATTTCTACTCAATTCATTTGTCCAACAAACTTATTTGAAGTCATTTTATTTTCCTAAAGTCAAGTCAAGTTATTTGAAAACACTGATTTAAGTCAAGTCGTGTTTAAGCCGCAGGGCAAATCGACTTGCCATTTAGCGACAAAAAATATATATGCAGCCAAGCAACAACAAAAAACACATAGGAAAACGGCATAAAGATCTTCACCCCAATGAAGATTAACTAAATAGATGGCCGCAACGTGGCACATAAAAACAAAATCCTTTTGAACGGACAATGTTGCATTTGATACATGTCTGGCAGCTACAGTATAGTCTTAAACTTTCTGTTTACAACTTAAAATAATTGGCAATAAACAGGTTGTGGTTTCTCCAGTAAGAGATCCATGTGTTTTAAAAACAACTTTGTTTCTTTACAGCTGTTCAGTCAACTCTGGCCTCCTCACAAACTACAGTGGAACAGCAGACAACTGGCCAGACTGCATTCGTAGATTTGGGAACGTTTATAACGAATGCTAAGACCGACATCAGTGCTTTAATGACTTCGTTAAAGAGCTACGATTACTACAGGTGAACCAACAAATGGAACATTGCTACGCATTGTGTGGTTTTCAAAACCGGTTTAGAAACAAAGAGGAAATCGATTGTGTGGTTTAAAAAAATAAGTATGTTCCACTACCTGTGTTAGTAAGTGACTACTAAGGTTTTTACCTAAAATAGGTTGAGTTACATTCTACATATTGTATTAATTTTAGTGTTGTAACTTATTGTCATTTTTTAAAATCAAGTCAAAAAATAACTGAATTTACAGATGGGTTGCAGCGCTTGTGCTGAGTCTTTTCGTTTTGCTCATCTGCCTTTTTTATTTCTTGGGAATGGTGTTTGGTTTTTGCTGTGGAAGCAGAAAGAAGGTTCCAACAAAAAGGGGAACATTATCAAACATTGGCGGCTTGCTTCTCATGAGGTGACAAAACAATAAAAAAATATTGTTAAAAAATAAATCGTCTGTAAGGTGCAACACTTAAAATGTATTTATCAGAATTGTACAAATCATAAATTTTTAAAGACTACTGGTGTACAGTGATTTTATGGCCATTTTCATCAGAATGATGGAACAAAAATGCCGGCCTTTTTCCGGGCTGGAAAGTCAGGTAAAAATAACCCGAGTCCGACTCCGGTCAAATGTGTAATTTTCCTGAGTCCCTAGTGTTGCTTCCAACATACAGCCCGTTTTCAACGGACTACGTAAATAACATAAGATGGATATTTCGCAATCCAGTCATAGGGGTGTCATATAACTTATCGACGCACAATACATGGTTGGAAAATATTACACCATATGGTATTCCACCTTTGCATTCTACATTTCGAGGCCTTTGTAATTTGGTACTGCGCATATCGGACTCGGGACTCGGGTAGTCTTACGTAGTCGTCCAGAGTCTGACTCGTCCAACGTCTGACCCCAACAAAATTACCCGACTCTATCGATTCACTGTGGTCATCACATTCAGAGCTGATTTTTTGTTTTGCTATTGCGTAATGCTTTTTTTACCAGGCAGAATTAGATATAATCCACTTTCTTTCCAGTTCTGTTGGACTTATCTTCATTTTCTCCTGGATCCTTATGATTCTGGTTCTACTCTTGTTTGTGATTGGATCGCCGATAGACCGATACGTCTGCCAGGGTCTTGTCTCACCATATGACGGATTAAAGGTAGGAGCAGCAAATTAGTGTGCTGCGTAATGCTAAGGATATGAAAAAGAAGTCATTAAAATTACAATTGTAAATTTGGTTACCTCACAGTAACATATGCACTAAAAAATTCGTCATGTATTCATTAAACTTTCATTGAAATTTTTTCTGGATTTTTAGCTTGTGGACGATTTTGTCAATCTAAATCTTGGTTCGGGAATTAGCACAAACATAACCAGCTTGGTCACGTGAGTTTCTTATAGAAAAAAATACCAACTCAATTTTTTTTAAATAATAAATTCTTTACAGAAACTATAGGTTTTTACAAACAGCCTGTTTTTTAAATTTGTCGATATATTTATTGTTTTGTATGCAGTGTTGTGAAAATTGAAGGAAATTGCAAAGGATTTAGAAGAAAAATACAACCATAGTTTTTATGGTTGTTTATTAGTTGTAAATATATTTACCCACTATTTTAAAATTTGACTAGTCGTAGGCTATGTATGTATGTTTTATCAGAAACTGTGAAAACGACTCTTCAGCCATTAATGCGCTTGGTCTTGGCAATACCCTTAACCTGAATACAGTTAAAACTGATGTTGTGAACAGCTTTCAAACAACTAACATCGACGTCTCAGTTGACCTGACGTCTGTTTACAAGTATGTACTTTTTCACAAAACAGATTTTTCTCTGTGAGCCACTGGTTGCGCAACAATAGTAAATTTTATTATAATTATTATAACTTTTACACATCGTTTATTGCGCTTTAGTGACCAAAATTGAATGTACTATAATTGATCCGATATTGTAACTTAACAAGTTAACATACTGTTTTAAGAAAGTTACTACAATGTTATTGACAAGATGTTTTATCATTCTTTTAAATTATTTGTATTGTAAATGCTAACCTAAAAATATATAATAACTGGGAATCTATAATAAATAGACCGTCACCCTAAACCAATTGGCTACAAACTTGACCATAACATATATTTTTTTTAGATTAAACAATGCTCAACTGATAAGTGCTGTAAATGCGCTAGGTGTTAGCATTCTGGACGTCTTTCCGTCTAGTGTAAGTTATTTTAAATATATTTGTAGCCATGGTTCAAGTAAGGAAAAATCTAATATAAAAAAGAAATTTCACTTGTCTTTGTTGCTAACTAGTTTCGCAATAAATTGTGTATATTCAGTTCGTACTTTGCTTTTGCTTCAGAAAGTCACGTATCGTTAAGTTGAATAATTGAATAGTTTTGCTGGGTCGTTTTGCGGTGACAATTTGTAGGCCTATTTAGCCTATATATTGTTTTAAAATATGCTAGTTCTGTCTTTTATTTTTAGCATTTTTTTGACACTGCACTCAAACTGTCTATGGATTAATACGCGTATTTTGTTCTAAAAAATATTTCATAGCAGTTTGTCGTTTTTTTGAATTTCCTGGCAAAACTCAGATTTGCTTTGGAAAGTTTAAAGAGTTTTGCATGAACCGGAAAAATCAATTAGTAATTTACTCACCCGTCAAACGCCAAATAATTCCCTAAACATATTATTCGGCCTCTCAACTGTGGGCCCAAGATCCCCTTAGGGTCCATAGTACTATAATATAGTGACCAATCGTATAGGTCCACAGAATTGTCTTATAGTATGATACGTTTGTTGCTGAGTGTCAATACAGTTCATACTGTTATTGAAAACAATTGACGGTACGTTTCGCTCGTGGTCATTGGAACAAGAAGCAATTTTTGAATGAAAGTCCAGCAATATGGCCTTTACTCGTATCTGCTGGTGGCCCACAGAGTTATTTGAATGCGCATGATGGTATGTAAACCAGTTGAGAAGCCCGACCTAGACGCTACACATTTGTACAATAGAATTCGTTGTTCAAATACATGTGTTCGTTTTGTCAAAATTGTATATTTGGGTGAAAAAATGTTAACTTTTTAGGTCGAAATTTCAACCGTTTTAAGTTAAAAAAATAAATCTTAATTTCTTATAAAATAGATGTAGCAAATCGAATATGATCTAAATGCAAAAATCATATTTTACTGTCTAAATGTTCTTTCTTACAGTCGACTTCCGGTGTAACGGATGATTACACCCCTGCTCTCAATGAGTTTCAAACTGCAATCGACCAATCCACTGTAAGCATTAAATTGTGTCAAAAAATGTAAATAAAAGATTACTGTTAACCAGGGGTGTGTAACGTTTTCAACCAAGCAGTCAAATTTGTGTACTCGGATTATACCACGAGCTTAACGCATTTATCATCTAACAGATTCACCCTAACCGAAGTGGCTTTGAAAACAACATGACCATGTATGTCACAAAGTGAAAATATATATATTAAATTCCAGCCGCATAAAGTCCAGTGAGCGACAACATATCGAACCGAATTATTGTTCGTATTTTGGGTAGATTAAATTAAAACCTTGACAAATTACCTGTACGATTAACACGTTTTGAATTAAATTGGACATAAAAATAATAACTAAAAAGCATTCATGTCGAGAGGCATATTTTCGCTCTGCAAGCCGTAGGTTGCATACCCCTAGCAGTGCTAAAAATACCTATTGATTTACAGTTAAAAATAACTTTAAACATTTTATATAACATATAGGAAAGTGTTTAACCGACATTAAAGGGCAAATATTTTTGCTTTGAAATTTTGCTGGTGGACGGATAAAGGCAAAATTACTTGCTTCACCTTGTACCTATAATGCACTTTTGTCATTTCTTAGGGCACGGTAGCGACCACGCTAACCACTCGGCGAGATGAACTTCAAGCTCTGCAAACTAAATACACAGAATTTCAAGCAGCATTCGACTATTGCAAAACGAATGGAGCCCTGATTGAGGTACGTTTATGGCATTTTTCTACTGTGGAATCCCGCTTGTTGGCTACATTTTTTACATGACAAAAAGCGTAATATTAGGTTCAATGAGACTTAAAAATCCTCTTTGAACACGATTATTATAGGTTTGGTCTTTGAAGTGCGAGATAGTAAAATAAACTGATAAAATAATTGTAAATATTATTATTCGATATTTGTGTCTTCAAACAAAAGTTTTCTATGTAAAACCTAACAAAGTTCACTGTCATAGTTTCATGTTATCAACTTTTTGCGTTGTATCATAACCAGCATGGCTAAAAGATTAACACTCATACCACCCCACTATCGGACGAGTACCGATACTACCACTTCGCATCGGGTATCGGCTCCGATCCGATATTATCGCACATTCGTAATGCTAAAGCTTTCCCGAGATATCGCTGACAAACTAAAATACAAAAATGTTTAACGAAAAACGTCTATTTTATTCGCAGTCGAACCGGACTTCGGTTATTTCAACAGCGACGGCCGCTGACGAGCAAATCGTCACTAATCTGGACACGATTATTTCGACGCAAGTCGGTGTGTTGAGGACCACCCTACTGGGACACGTAACTACTTACATGGACTGGGTCATTTTGGAAGTAGGTTTAACACGCATTACGCCTCTTGTTCACATTTCTGAACATTAGTTTTACTTCGTTTGGAATGTGCAGTGTTGTAAAGCTTGGAATGGTATGTGCAGTGTTGTAAAGTTTGGAATGTGCAGTGTTGCAAAGCTTGAAATGGTATGTGCAGTGTTGTAAAGTTTGGAATGTGCAGTGTTGTAAAGCTTGGAATGGTATGTGCAGTGTTGTAAAGTTTGGAATGTGCAGTGTTGCAAAGCTTGAAATGGTATGTGCAGTGTTGTAAAGTTTGGAATGTGCAGTGTTGTAAAGCTTGGAATGGTATGTGCAGTGTTGTAAAGTTTGGAATGTGCAGTGTTGCAAAGCTTGGAATGGTATGTGCAGTGTTGTAAAGTTTGGAATGTGCAGTGTTGTAAAGCTTGGAATGGTATGTGCAGTGTTGTAAGGTTTGGAATGTGCAGTGTTGTAAACAACTTGGGTTGTATTATGTGTTTTCATTTAACATTTTGTTATACAGTTGAGCTACTTATGCTAAGTTTTGCTTGTAAAACGATTGGATTGCAACATAGGGTGTTGTTTTGTTATATCTTAGTTAAATTATTGCTCTTTGATCGGACATTTTTATCAGTTTTAGGGGTTTGTCTATTTAATATGATATGTGATTTGACTTGGAGACGACTTGTTCTCATTATGACTTAATTGGGAGTTGGGCAAGATATGACTTGGATTCGGACTTGACTTGTTATTTTAAAAATGCTTCAAAATGACTTGTTCACATCACTGGCAATAAGCATTATCGACATACCTTTTTGTCGGTGCGGTGAAAATGCTAAAACCTGCCTTAAAATTTTATATTGTGCTTTAATACTTTTGCCCGAGCATAAAGTTCGAAAGTAAATTACAACAACCTTTTGGTTTTGTTTGTTTTAGTTAAAAAAATAAACCTAATGGTAAAACTGATAAACCGATGCAGTCGTTCTCTTTTCCTTATAGACTGAAACCAACCTGGGTAAATGCTCTCTCATCTACCAAATGTATTCGGAGTTTGTGAGCTTGTTTTGCGGCAACCTTATCAATTTGATGGTAAGAAGTTCAGCATTCAAATCTCACAAGATTAACTTCTTTTTTCGATATGTTGTTTTTAGTCATTTTAATAAATACTGATGACTGAAAATAATAAAACCGTGCACACAATGATTGTTTAAATTTTGAACTTAACAAAAAGTGTTCTTGCCAAGATAAATGCGGCCTGCGAAGTTCTCTAAGGTGAAATGCGACTAAATTGGCTTTACAAATTATTTTAAATTTAATTTCACTTCTAAAAGTTTCTTAAACGATTTAGCAAAAAATCGGCTACCGTTGTGTAAAAAATTTGACAAGCCAGTTTTAGAGGTTACCTATAATAGTCCAATACAGTGATTCTCAACCTTTTATGGCTTACGGCACCCCTGAAAAAGAATAAATAGACTTTCGGCACCCGACTTGAATTTGCGTTAAGTATTTTACTGAAATGTCACTACAAATTTGGAACAACACAATTAACTTAAAACATGTAGGAAAATGTCATTTGATATAGTGGTCTCTAATCGTACACAAATAGTGGTAACAAGAAGCTTGCCAATTAAGCAAAATTCAGACTCTTATAAATTCTCAAATAACTATCGGCACCCTTGAGCATTAGAAATGGCACACCAGGGCGTCGCGGCACACCGGTTGAGAATCACTGATCTAATACCTATGTCACGTGAATAAAAAAATATTCTCGTAAGCCCGGTTTACGTTATTTTAACGCGTTCTTCCTATGAAATTGCCTTTTTGCTATCATATTTCCGCGGTATTTAAATCAATTTATTTGATCTCTTTTTCGGGTCGAAATAATACATTAGTCAAATTTACTTTATCACAGAATGCCTTCTGGTTTTGTCTTGGCTGGATTGTGGCTTTCCTCATTCCGAGTGCTATCTTGGCCATGAAACTGGCGAAGTTCTACCGACGAATGGACGAAACGTGAGATAACTTTTTATTGCGTTTACACCATTCGCTGTATTGCTTGGGGTATTTTCACGATAGTAAAAAAATAAGAACAGGACATCATTGCGAATTAATTTGCCGCAAAATGTAGAAAAAGCCTTTATCGCAGTTGTTGTCGTACTTTGGTAGTTTTTGGCATAATATAAAAAAATAGATTTACATTCTTGTGAAACTAACTACTAAACAAAGTTGCTTAACCCCTAAAACAGGGTAGTGCAATATATAAAGACCGTATTGAGATCAGTGTCTGTATTATTAATTAACGGGCGCATTTAAGTCTCATATGTTGGCCTGCAAGCCTGGTTCAAATACGAATAAGGTATTGAAAAAAAAAAACATTTTCGCAAGCAGTTAGAGTATGTTGACTTGTTGAGGCACACTGGCGTGTCGCACCACAGCGTTGGACATTCCCCGCATTAAAAGTTACATGTTCTTAATAATATCAGGGGAAGGATGTAATAACAAAAAACATTTGCAATTTCGTGGTGGTTTTATTTCATGGTGCTTTTATCACACTATGGTGAAATTTTGCTGTGGTGCATTTGGTTTGTTGTGTTGCCACATTTCCAGAGGTTGGCAGCTGATGATATGGCGCCACACTTTTTTTAATGTTTAATTCTTGTGATTGCAGGGACCACGTTGATCCACCTGAGATACTAATGGGGTGAGTAGAAAGTTTTTAAATTGTGTGACGCCAAACTCAACTTGCTATGGTTCTAAAATCAACATATTTGTTAAGTTTTTTTGTACACATTGGTAAGACACGCCTGCTATAAATAACAATGATCATGTTCTATGATCAGAATGTAAAATTTGTTTTTATTTTAAAGGACAATGCCTTCCAACGAAACACATGGCGTAAAGCTTATGGGGTGAGTAACGTAAGTAATCGAATTTCCAATATCTTTAGCGGCGACGGGGTTTAAAGGTTATCTCTGCAGTATTTTTCTTAAGCTTTTTAATTTAAAAACAAAGGTGCCCAAATTAATCAATGGTTAGCAGCAGTGGTGACTACCTAATCCGCTGATGGTCAAATTATCAAGTAGTTAAGGCAATATTTCCTTTCTGTCTAGTAGAAATCGCTTTATGATTTTCCCTTTACATTTTTGCTGGAAATCAATGGACTATATAGGCAAATGGTGACCACTACAGCCTGAAATTTCACCACTAGGCACACACTTAAACGTTTGTAAACAGTCTCTTTAGTCAATAAAAGTCGATGTGCTATAATAAAAAAAACTAACTCAATCTTTATTGAAAAAAGATAATCTGTTTTCATTAAAATATTTTTGTAGGATGCACTCAAACAAGGTGGCTCCGACAGACTATTGAACCGGGGAAGTATAAAGCAATGAAGTTTGAAGAGTGTCTTGCATCTGTTTATTTCAATTGCACTTGTGTTTCTGTAGTACTTTGATTGAACCTTTGTTGTTATTTTGGGTTATTTGTGCAAATTGATTTTTAAAAAGCCTTTCTGTCGTATTTCCAAATTTTAAATTAAGAAAAAACTTTTACATTAAAATAAAAAATGCCTTATTTTTGTAAAGACAGTGCATTGTTGTGTTCGGGTTTTTTTGCCTCCTTGAAACATAGGATTTCGCGTTTTTCCAGTTGTTTTTATTTAAAAAAAAAATATGAAATTTGCACGCTGTATTTTTATCACTGTGGCTAGTTTTGTAAATAAAAGCTTTTTAGTAGCAAAGTGTCGCTCAGTTTTTGAAAGCAATTAGATTTAAAGAATGCTGAATGCTTGTACTATTAGTGAGCAATATTTACAACTACAAAGACTTAACAATTTGTGATTTAGTCTGTTGCCAATGGCTTTGAATTAAACCATATTATTTCGCTGCAAAACCAGATTGTTTCTAGTTTCATTAACTGTGTGTATTGCCTACAAGCGGTTACAGATAGGCCTAGGCTGAGATAGACTTATTGGAATTTAGTTGTCTGACGGCTGTTTTCTCATAATGCCTCACGCTCAGCAGCTGTTTTACAGGAAGCAATCTAGGCATGATGGGCACTGGCGGAAAACTTTGCCTTCTGCTTCAAGTCACGTAGCGAGTTGGAAAGCGCGAATGTGCTGGCACGTTTTATATACTTTGCAGTGTTTTGCTCAGTAAAACCTAGTTTAGCGATTTTATTAATGAAAAGCAAGTTTGTTAGACTACAGAAAATGTTAGCTGAACGTGGTATAATATAGTTAAAAAGACAATTATTGTAATGGACAGCCATGCTGGATAGCATCAGCAAAAACAACAAGCACATTTCTAGACAACTTACAAAAGATGTTGGCGATGATGAGTAGCAATTTAATTATAAATATATATATTAGCAAGGGCAGATACAGGATTATTGTCAGGGGGCTGAAAATGCTTGACGTCACAAAGTTCACAAGTAACATTAATATGTGGCATACACGTACAGCATTAAAAAATGCACTTGTAGCCTATATTTTAAGTCGGCCATTTTAAAACGTGCAATGAGACGCATGGCGCTTTCGGGTTAAACTGCCGTCAAGCAAATGGGAACACTAGATTACTAGAAACATAACTTGTTTCTGCATTTAACCAACGTAGCCGAACTAAAAAAAAAACTCCAAAAAGTTGTTTTTATTTGTTGATAATAAGCCTTACTAAAACGAATATCTCTTTTCTAGTACTTTATAGCCTTGACTAACAGTTACGAATCGTATGAAGGCTAATCACTGTTGATATGAAACATCTTATTCGCATATAGGGGCGCGAGTTTGTCATTTTTTACAAACACAAGCAACGCGTGGACGGCAAAGGAAAGGCTACATAAAAAACACACCATTCCACTGAGGCGGTGGTTCCCAGCCGAGGTGCCGTTTCTAACGCATAAGGGTGCCTAGAGACATTTTAAAATATTTTTGTATTTGTGAGTTGTAAGATGCAGTTTTTTGTGTACAATTAAAACGCAACCAATCGCGAAGGTTTATTTTACCCTGTTCACAGTTGATGTGTGCTGTTTCAATTTGCTTATTGCGACGTTACAGTAAAGCACTTGGCGAAAATGCTAGTAAGGGTGCCGCGAAATATATATATATTTCTGTAGTGCGCTGCAATACAAAAAAGGTTGCGTCATTGAACTAAGGTGAAGCAAGGCATAGCGTAGATCAGGGTGGGCCAAAGTTGACAGCATCGCGGGCCACAATATTCAATGCATATTCTTTGCGGGCCACAAACATAAGGTTACAGGAGCGGATCAACGATTTTTGTTTCATCGGGGCATGAAATGTTAAAAAAATGACGTCACAAAGTATCGTCAAAGACTTAAAACTTCCAGAAACTGGCTGCTATAGTCCGACTTGTGCGCAAATTAAATGGAGTATTATTATTACTGGGAAAAATGGTGGACGCGAACCGCGAAAAATTTGCGTACCTATTTGACAAAACTTTTAATTTAGAAGACTGCTTTTTATAAGCTTGGAATGTTCGCGGAAACCATACGTATCTTAGTAAAGTTTAAAGAGCGATGTTGCATACTGCACAATCGCTAAATTACAAAGACGTTATCGTTTTGCGCAAAAATGTATTAACCAGATAAATTTGGGTAAAATTGCATCTTAGAAAGGGTCAGAGCGTTAGACTAAAGTCACATGAAAACCTCTAAAACAATATTTTTCAGCAGCGTGATATATTTTATCGCTTTTTTTTTTTCATTAATAGTAATTTATATAGGGTCGTACTTTTTTATTCAATGTTTATATCAAAAAGGCGAAAAACAAAACGAAGATATAACTTATAAGTTTGCAAAACATCCATTTTACAAAGTTACATATTGTACGACGCACTGCAGCTTTTCCTAAACCGGTCTAGCACATCCCCAAAATTAGGCGTTCTTGCCACCCCCTGGATCCGAATTTTGTAAGCGATAGGAAACTGGTTTATTTACTAAAATAACAGGTAAATGTAATCATACCCAAACGATTGCAGTATGCTTGCTGTTCATTGATCACTCATATTTCTTTGAACCCTCAAAGATATTACATATAATTCATTACAATAATTCAACAGTGGGTACTTCGCGGGCCATGAAAAATGATGTTGCAGGCCACATGTGGGCCTGGGTTTAGACCACCCTGGCGTAAATGTTTCTAGTATTTGTAGCAGTTTTGTTACAGTTAAAATTGTCCTAAATAATAAACGAACTGTACTGTTTGAACACTGAATTTTTAATAGCACTCTTCGTCGGTCGCAGCACTATGGGGGTAAAAAGTAAACGCGATGCTTTTACCGACCTGTGACTGAAAAGGCGCGGGTTGCAACCCTTTGGTCCCGTAAACGATTTACCAAACTATAGCCTATTGTGTGAAAGTACGGTGTACATTTACCAGTCCTATTACGCTTTTTTGATTAGCCGCTTTGGCTCCCTTACAAAACAATTTCGTGGCGGAATGTAGCCCCGACATAATCAGAACTACGCTCAAGAACTAATATCGTCACGCTCAAGAACTAATATCGTCACAAATCGCCTAAGTCATTTTTTGCTGATTTTCAAAGTTTTTGATTCAGCCACTCCTTATTACCATCCCCATTCATAGAAAAAGTGCTTAGGTCGTTTGTAGGTCGTTTTCCACTCGCTTGTGCAAAAAAATGACTTATTCTACGGATGTGGATGCTAACAAGGAGTGACTTGGGCAAAAACTCTGAAAATCGTAAAAAATGACTTAGGCAATTTGATTTTGAGCGTGACGATATGATCTTATTTGAATATACTTTTCGGAGCAGGAAACCCAAGGTAAACAAACATAGCAATGCAGCTCTGCGTACTGTTGCTGGCGTTATGCTGTTGTTACGGGGGCGTGTGCGCAAGCCAAACAACAAAGGTGCCGGACTTGGGCGATCTGGCCGACAAAGTGCGCATCCTGGACCAAGAAATCAGCGGCGAGGATCTGATTAACGATTTTAAGCTGCGAAACCTCAGCCTAGTGGCCCGCGGCGTAGCTAAGGACTGGCCCCTGTACAAGGCGCTGCGAGATCGCGACCAGTTCGACGCCCAGCTGAAAGACGTCAAGGTGCACGCCGCAATGGTGCACCACGACAATTACGGAGGCGGCGAGTCGAGTATTGGCGAGTTCGTGAGTGGCGCGCTTGCCGGCACAGCTTTCCAGCTAGAAATCGACGAAGACCTGGCGCTGGCCGAAATGATACCGCTGCCTTTCATGGTCAGCTCTTGCAAGAAGATGGAGCGTGATTTCGTGACAAGTGGTAAAGCCTTACTTTCAGGCACCAAGACCAAGATCTACAACGAAGGGCTGGGACGCTGCCTTACCTCGGATCTACTCATAGCTGTGATGTCAGGCAGGGCAAAGCTGTCCTTCTACGGCAAGAAGTCGGTCTTTGTGGTGCACTCCGGCGACTTGGTCTACATCCCAAGATCTCAGTGCTTTCGTTTCCGCAGCACCGGCGTATTCCTAGCCGTGCAGCTAAGCTGGACCAACAACGTCACCGATTCGGCCGAGTGCGCACGCAGGAGTGTCTATGACGTCACTAAGGACTTGCCTGTGGACCCGATCGAGGCCGAGCGAATGGCGCGCGACCACACCTGGCCCGACCTGGAGCTGAACACTGGACACAAAATGCCGCCAATCGGACTCGGCACCGCCCGACTGCTGGGTAAGAGCTATGAGGCGGTTAAAACGGCGCTGGAGATTGGCTATCGCTTGTTCGACACCGCGCAGATCTACTCGGGCGAGGACAAGTGGGAAAACTTTGAGATCTGCTCCGAGCAGGAAATTGGCAGAGCGCTGCTGGACAGCGGCGTTAAGAGGGAAGAGGTCTTTATTGTTACCAAGCTGGCCGACGACTTTGGGAACAAAGAGAATGCGCTGAAAACGCTGGACAGGTACTGGTTGTCAGTGTTGTAATAACTTGATTACTTGACTTAACTATTTGACTAATCTTAAGTGTTTATCGTACTGACTTAATTACTTGAATGTTCTCAAACTACCTACTTGAGTTACGTCGCTTTAGTAATGGGACATAACTTTACTGAAGTCTTTTGGACAAATTACTTGACGTAAATCATTGAGTCAAAAAACTTAAGTTGAAATAAAGTGATTTCATTCAACATTTTATTATAAAACTGAGCTATCAAGTTTTGCACGTACGGTTAGAATGCTACATAATGTTTTTTGGTTATTTTTTAGTTAAATTCTTGTTAAACAAATTGGAATGCTTGGGCAATTTTAATGGTTTAATATTGTTGTTTTATTTTTATGTACGGTATATTATTTACTTGGAGACTACTTGCTCTAACTTTACAGTCATTTACGGACTAAAATAGGGTGGATATACAACAATCTACCCATAGGGGTGCGCTATAACTCATTCACTCACAATAAGCGATTGGAAAAAATTGCACCACTGTTATCACAGCTATAAAATATGTAATTTGGATCCTTATCCATTTTTTTTTTTACTTTCATGAAAAAAATTCAAAGAATTTTCAAAGAAAATTTACAACCTTTCAATGATCTAAAATCGGGCCGCTCGCTGTTTTTTTAATATGATTCGAAACAACAACAGTAGGCTACCAATGTCATGATCGGTGCAATAAAAAATAAGTACAAAGTTGTTTTTTTAACCGCACTTACTTATTACATAACCTAGAAGATGCACATAAAAACAAACATAACGTCTATATTTCATATTACCGGTTTCCAATTTGGTACGTCGGACTCGGTACTCTGGTAGTCTTACTCGATTCCCTAACGTTAAACCGACTCCATTAAGTCCCGAGTTGAGTAGCCTGGCAATAAGAAGCTTCGATGCATTGTAATACTGTAGTTTTGCAAAGACTCAAGTAACTAAGTGCACTTAAGACACAGTATTTAAATAACTTAAATTGACTTGACATATGTTAGGCTGTTTTAATTTAATACGTTTAGTAATATTGGGTTATGTCAACCAATCTGGTTTTTGGGTTTCCTTTGCGAAATATAA
Source organism: Ascidiella aspersa (assembly GCF_963924565.1). NCBI lineage: Eukaryota > Metazoa > Chordata > Ascidiacea > Phlebobranchia > Ascidiidae > Ascidiella > Ascidiella aspersa. The sequence continues at coordinate 28,039,997 of NC_139450.1, forward strand.
TTAATTTTTGATGGCAATCCTGTAAAAAATTACTTGCGTCACTAACGACTTGGGCGCTGGTCTACAAACCTACCACATTTTTTATCCGGGGGTTTATCTTGCTAACATTATTTGGGTTAGGGGGAGAGTTAGCGTTTGGGTGTGGGTTAGGTATTACTATATTTAATTATTTTATAATAATCCTTGACCCTTCAAAACCCAAACGTTAACCCGCTCCCTAACCCAAACAATGCTTGTTGTGGTAGCATTCTTAGCCAGCGCCATGACTTGGACTGGGACTGGAGTGATTGTACAAATAACTTGACTGGAACTTCATTATAAAACGACTTGTTTACAACACTGGCAATATCTTTATTTAGATCGCTACAACATCTCGGCACCGACTACGTGGACGTGGCTCTGGTGCACGAGTTTAGCGATGAAAACTGCCAGCCAGAAAACGACAAGGGAAAATGCGCCGGCAGCTCATGGCAAGGCTGGCGGGCCTTAGAGGAAATGAAGGCCAGCGGTAAGGCGAGAAGTATAGGGGTCAGCAACGTAAACAGGCAAGCCTTGGAACGGCTTCTCGATGTTGCCAAGCAACCGGTGTCGGTCGTGCAGAATTGGTTTGATCCGTTGCACCAGGATCGCGAAGTGAGAGAGCTCTGTCGACAGAAGGGAATAGCCTACATGGGTTACGGGTGAGTGTTTGAGACGGCCATTTTACCAATTGGGCATTTTTATTAGGGATGAACGATAATTCCGATGTAAGCCGATGCCAAATTGATATAGGAATTTTAGCCATCATTTGCAACCTAATCTAATGATATCTACCTTTAAAGTTAACTTAACGGAGAAAAGATTGAACTTTCCAACGCTAAACACATTTTGGCCTAATTGGCGAAAAAACTTTAAACGTTTCAATATTACCAATTTTGAAGGTATAAGCTTAGCTATAGCGTAATTTGGTAACGGATCAAAAGTTAAACTTGTATTTAAATAGTTATGATCCATAATACGGTATGCAGCACATAAGGGTCAATAGGGAAAATTGTTTATCCTTGTTACGAATAAAGGAAAACCATTCCAGTGTGTATTTAACATAATAAAGCCCGTTATGTGTTGCGAAGATTCTAAGTAATCAATTTTAAAAATCAGTTTACTTGCCCCCCAAAAAACATATTGACAGAATTAAAAAAAAATATTCACACCGAAAAAGTCATCGTTTTGCCTAAACGCCCGTTCGGCTCGCACTTGCATAAAAATGCTTTAAAATTTTGCAGAAACTTCGGCTTTGTGTGGACCGAGGAGTTGGGATTGGAGGAGAATCCGGTACTCAACGAACCGGCCATCGTGTCGGTGGCAACTGACTACGACCTGCCGCGGACATCGGTGATCCTTCGCTGGGCGATGCAGCGCGGCGTCGTGGTCATTCCGAGCGCCAAGGACCCGGTTAAGATGGCGAAGAACCTCAACTCGCGGAAGGAGTTTGTTCTCGAAGGTTCGGCCAAAGTGCTGGATCAACTTGACGGCTTGCATGGTGATCCGACTCAGCCAGGTTGGAAACGGCCGAGACAGAGTGAAAAAGATTTGAAGGACGAGCTTTAGCCGAGCAAAATTTTTTTAGGAAGCTTGCTGTTTTTTTTCGAACTGCTGCTGCTGATTGAATTCGTTAGGGGTAAGGGTAAAACTCGAAGGTGTTTTTGTTGGTAGAGATGTTTAACATTGCCACGTATATGTGTTTTTTATACGTCAGTAAACAACACGGGAAACCTACCCTTCGTGTAACTTTGGTTAAAAAATAACAACCGTTCTTGCAATATTTACCCTTTAAAATTCGAAATACAAGCATAGGCAACGATAAAAAAATGACATTTATTTCGATTCACATCCATTCCATTTAATTTTTGTCACGTGTTCATTAAAACTTAAGTTGTGGAGAGTACCAAAACTTAATACAAATAAGCGTTTTTATTACGATTGGTTTTCGTTGTACTATCCTTACTGCCATCAAACTTTTTGCTATGCAAGTATACGTTTGAACGCAATATGTTTTTTGTTTCATGCTTTCAGTTTGCAAAGAGCCATTGCGGATCTTAGAAGGAGGCGTAAATAAAGATAAATTTTACGGGCGATTGTACAATGTTTTGTGCCGTACAAAATACTCTCAAGGAATTTAGAACACCCTTTATCGTGTATGGAAGTCACAAATATTCACGCGTGTATGGTGCAGGTTTTAAGAAAACACATAGGCAAATTGAGAGACCATACCAGTTTTTTTTTCTGTGAATCTACGCTTTACAATCTGACAACATGCAGAACTAACTGTATAGTGAACGAGCCACTTTTTTGGTGACCTGCAAGTCGAGACATTTGCTGAACATCTCTATAATTATGTAGGCCTACGGCAGTAAAACGACATTAGTCAAATCGAGATATTTTCCCATAAATAGCTTTGTCAAGCCTGCAAAACAGTGACTTACGTGATTCTATGCCATAGATCAGGGGTCGGCAACCTACGGCCCGCCAGATAAAATCACCTGTTTTTCAAACTAGACACAGGGTCATGCTTTAAGGTTTTTCAACTTAATCTATATAATCGTTTCTCTGTATTACGTCTTTTGTAATAAACATTTACTAAAAGGCTATCTATTCTGTGCGTGCGCAATGCGTCACGTCTTGTAAGTTAATAGATTTGCCAATTTGGACCAAACAAACGCAATTTTTTTTTTAGAATAAAATAGGCTTTTATATTCCATTATATAAACATTTAGATCTGACCCTGATTTCAAGTGCTTAAAAGCCACGCGTTTTTATAACAAAACTGTAACTGGAAATTCATTACTGCCCGCCGAGACTTGGTTCGGCCCATGAAAAAGTTTGCTGACCCCTGCCATAGAACATACGCATGGCAAGATATAACATATTGACACATTGTAAGCGTCGCCGTAGACGTTAACCTTGCGTAGAACAGAGCCATGTTGCAATGTTAGAACATTAAAGTAACTATTTAAATTTATTTTAGGGGAAGAAAACTATTTACATTGATTTTAAGAAAACAGTGCGGAAAAAAAGAACCATTCAAATATGTTTCAATGTTAATCTGTCGGATTTTCCGCATGTTTATTTAGTTTACGCAATTAGCCGGCATGTTGTGCAAAAACAAAATTGGCTGTGGGTCGGTTTATTGCGTCCAAAATAGTGTTATGACACCAAAGCGAGAAAATTGAAAAAGGGACAAGCGGCGTATGCTAAGGAAGGGAATTATTTCATACTAAAAAGTGACAAAAAATGATGTTGGAAGTAAAGAAATGCAATTGCAAACAACCACTTCAATTACATTTGAAAATAGTTTGAATGTTTGCGTAGGGTCGGTCATGGTTGTTTCAAGTAAAGACAATAGCGATCTACGGAAATATCTGTAAAGCAATTAAATTGGTGTGCTGAGGTATACCACATGATTAAACTACGACCTGTACATTTCGTAAAGCGGTTACTAACGATCGCTTTGTAGTATAGGGTTAAAATATGACACAAACATGTTGGTAAAACTGTTGTAAGGTGACACTGAGTTTCAGTTACTTGCATATCTAACATAACGCACGCTGTACAGTGTGTAGTATACAACTGTAAAGCGAACTTCCACAAAAAAATAAACGCTGAAAAAAAAAACGATGACACCAGTTGTTTTAAAATGGCGTTAAATGCTGCATGAGTATGTTAATGGTTAAACTGATGTATTATGATTAAACCAGAAAAAAAAATTAGGTTTTGTAGTCATCTAAAATATTTAACAAGTGTTAACACCTAGACACAACATTTATTCGTTTATAAAGGGGCAAAAAGTTTTTATTTGGTCGTTTGTCAGTTTAGTCTCCATGGAGAATGATGAATAGTATCAAATTATATAGTTTTAAGACAAAAAAGTAAATACCAAAAAATTAAGACAAAACATAATATGATAAAGCGAAAGGTCGTGTCAATACTGCAAATAACGGTATTTCGCGCATAAAGGTAAGGTACATTAAATTAGAAAATATATGGCCTAAATAGATGAAATGTTAGAAATGACGTTATTAGTGGCCCCTGTGCAGTAAGAACAATTTAAACATAAAATAAAATGTGCTATATATTACTAAAATTGTACAAAACAATACGGGATTTTGCTGTAAAATCACATTTCGTTTCATTTATAGGGTAAACAAACTTCAACATAAAAAAAATCTTTTTTCATTGTTTGTGCATGTATTTCTATTTTCTTAAAATAACATCAGAATACTTCCTGGAAGGTTTACCAGAATCAGTCGGCCTAATCATGATTTTGTAGTATTATGTGTGCCGTTATTGTTGGTCAGCACGATTCCAAATGGGCTTGATCGCATAATATACACATTATGGGTCATAGGTATGTATGTTTCAGTTCTTAAAAAATATAAAGTTTTGGGGGCACATTTTCAGTACAAGTGAAATAAATTGGCGCATTGAAAAAAAAAGGTTAACCATATGTGATATAACGCATGCAGCGCCAATACATACAAGCTCTTTTTAAGAGCAATTCAGTTCGTTCCCAAGTCTCCTGTTATAACGAAAAGTTGTGGAAAACTTTACACAAAAATAAACCCTTTTTGAAAAAAACAAACACTAAGTTGTCATGTAGAGTGACTAAGAATTGCATACAAAGGATTGCCAATGTTAAACACATAATTGCATACAATTAAAACATTGATTAAAATATAATAAAATTATATAAAAATATTTAACACCTTTCATTGCTTTTTAATTGGCGGGAACACACATTGGATTCCACTTCAAATACAAAAGATCCACTCCGGGGTTCGGTTGTATCAAAGTACATTGCACATTGATTCACTTGTTGTAGGCAGCCATTGCAGTCTCAAGCTCAGTGTAAACAGTTGCGTCTTCAATGGTTGGTGAAATCTACAAAAAGGATTTCGTTTCGCTAATATATCAGTGTTGAAGGTTGTCGGATTTATTTTACATTGTAACAGCGTTTGTTTTCTTTGTATTCTAAGCGCGGCAATAAAACAACACGGAAAATTCAGAAAGGTGGTTACATTTTTATAGTTTATTGCGGTGTTTCTCGTCTTTTTTCGCGGAGACCCAAATACTTAGCGTAAGTATAAAAGCGAAGATTTGACGCCCCAATTTTCTTTAAAAACTGAAAAATTAAAAAAAATAGCAGTTACATTTCAAATTAAATTAACATAAGCCATGTCATCCAATTTCCTCCGTAATTTTCGCAAATGTTTTAAAAATCGTGCTCAGAACTAGTCCTAAAAAATCTATCCATATAAAACTCCTGTAGTCGGCGACCAAATAAATCATCTGACGAGCCCCACTTTTAGTCGTGACCCATGGGATGAGAAACACTAGTTCAATGTAAAGATAACATTGGATTTTTATTCGTTTTTTTTTATTCCTTTCTTGGTGTTGCTAGGGATTCTACCAACTAACACTAATTACACAAATAACTTGTTGCAGAATTAACCAGCTAAAAATATGATCGGTAAAAAATCGAATCGGTTTGATCAGATCGAGGCTCTTCAACTGGGCCCCCGCCAACTTTTGGCAAGTTAAGCTAAGATTTTAGTTCACAAGGGACTCCTTGACCGAAAACATTGCAAATGTACTTAACTTTCATTCAGAAAACATTCCGCGGGTCGTATATTTAGGGTCGATCAACTCACACTGCACTGCAGTCTCGTGAAACGAAATGTTTAAATCTACTACCTTACCTTGTATGGTTTTCCATTGCACAAGGCTTGCAGGCTGTTTCTTGGCGTTTTACCAGACCTAGTTTTGGGCAAGCGACTAACAAAGACTACGTCCTTAAAGGCAGCCACAGGCCCGATTTCCTGTCGGACCAGTTTCACAAGTTCGGAAAGCATTATTTTCGGATCTTTACATTCTGGAATGTCTGCAGAAAAAAAGGTATACCTCTATTTAACGAAAAATATATAAATTCCCAAATAAACGTAAGATACAATAAAATTGAGAAAATTTTCAACCACCTGAATTTTTTTTTTCAGAAAAAAAACATGTGAAACATAAACAGGTCTAGTGATCACAGAAAACAGTATTAACAATAAAAAAATAAGTATTACAAAAATCTCGATGAAACGATTAAAAGGCATACAAAACCCGCTTACTTGGCTTAAGAACTACAAATCCGAAAGCAACGGAGCCTTTTAACGCATCGTCTTTCGCAACGACAGCGCATTCGATCACACAGTCATGTTGGTTGATCACCTTAAGAATGAGCAAAACAGTGTTGTAATGACGCCAAAGTTAATGACTTCAATTAGGTGCACTTAAGTCACTGTTTTCTACGACCTGACTTAGGGTAAGTCTTTAGGGTAAAATGACTTCTTTACTATACTCTTTACTAAGTCATTTGGATCGAACACCAGATTTGGACTTTTACTTAAATGACTTGAGTTGAATTAAATTGCTTTAATTTAATACTATTCGGTAAAATGGAGATGGTTACAACAATATATTAAATGTAAAAAAATGTTAACATACTATCCGTGTCGTTTTTGGTGTGTGTTGCGAAATTGTTAAAAATAAAACAATTTTACCAATTTTCAAAATGTGAGATTTGTTGGATTTATACCAATGGGTTTATAGCAACTATTTCGGACTAGGACTTTCGACAATTTAGGCCTTATTGTGATGAGTTTAGATTGGAACCTATTCCGATGGGTTTAATACTTATTCAGATAGGTTTAGGTTTGATTTCAACGAGATTATCTTATTCTGTCGTGGATATGTTTGGTTTTATTATGTCGCTGTAGTTAATATTATGGAATTCAAGAGAAGATATTGTTGCTTTATAGGTATTAAGTGTTCATTTTAGTTAAGGTAATGAACAAGGTAAAAGCCGATGCACAAACCTCTTCGATGTGACCACACGACAATCTGTGTCCAGCAACGTTGATGACGTCATCAGTGCGTGACATCACAGAAATGTAACCTTCCTCGTCCATGACTCCCGCATCCATGGTGTCGTAGTAACCCTTAAGGTAATTTACAAATTCGTTTTAGTGATGCACATAAACATACTTACTATAGCCATAACTCCACAGGATAATTAAAATGTGGATGTATGGTATAGTAAGACATGCATGGCACAAGAAAAAGTATTTAGCATGACTTTGATTGGTGTTCAGGAGAGGTTGAGTCAGTAATTCTCAAAGGGAGCCACTTGGCTTCCTTAGGAAGAATTTTTTTAATTTTTGGGAGGAAATTTGTTGAAGTAATAACTAATAACTAAAAAACGTAGAATAGTTGTTTTACTGGGGAGAGATTTACAAGTGTTTGGGCTTGTAAGGGAGGAATATAAAAAAAACTTCGAGAACCACTGGGTTAAGTGTACTTTTAGTGAAAAAAGCATATTAAAAGTTTATTTTTGTAAATAATGCAAACACATGTGCTTGGGAAATATACTCTTACTCGATTGACTTTGGCAATCATTTTTAATGCACCACTTCTTAAAAAAAACATGATCTGGCAAAAGTAAGGTTGCAATCATTTAAAATATTATTCTCATATAAAAACAGATACACAGTGTTGTAATGACTTAAGTGCACTTAAGTCACGGTTTTAAAATACCTTGACTTGACTTAAGATAGACTTGTTATAATTATGACTTGACTTGTGATTTATTGAAAATACTTGACTTGGACGTTATTTTGCAAATAAGTAGACTTGGACTTAAGTTATTTTACGAATGACTTGACTGGGACTTAAGTCATTTTGAAAAGACGTTTTTACAACACTGCACAAAAGTGCACATATACCTTGTATTTGACGAAATAGGTATTTTTAAATCTCTCTTTGTCATTCCATAGGGTTTGGAAAGCCCCAGGCGGTAGGGGTAACTTAGCAACAAGGTTACCCAGCTTACCCCGGGGTAATTCATTTCCATCATCATCAACCACTCTCACTGCAAGAAACACAACAACACCAAATGTTTAGTCATCTGTCAGATGGAAATGGTTTATTAAGTGAACACAGGTTTACAAATATATGTCCTAAGAAATTAGGTTTTTTTTAAGTAGGGTATTGAGTGTACTTATTCAAAATTTGTACTATAATAAAGATAAACACAGTTACACAGGTATGCAAAATAACCACGGATGGTAGTATCATTGTATCGTCTTACTTTTTAAGAATTTTTAACTAATAGAATCACTACGACAACATTTTGGAAACAACATAACTAAGGCAGAAAAGAGGGCACTTCTTTCAAGTTAAGAAGTTTAGGCAGTTATAAAATTTGAACAAATTGTATCTGTTTATCATTTTCAAAATATACTAATAATACAGCATAGTTTTACTCAAGTACCAACGTTTCGGCCACCTATTCGGACCATCTTCTTCAGGGCAATATAATTGCAACTAAAGGTGAAAACATATTTATATATATGGTATAATGTTGCCCTGAATATGTGAATAATGGAAATCACCTTGAACCTTGCAAGATAAATGTCGACCTTAATTCCTGATCAGTAACAGCAATTTACTTTGTTTTATTTTAATGTTTCTGACTTCTCTTATACTGTTGCGTTTGTTTTTATTCAGATATACTGACGATGCCTTGATTGGCGAAATATATATATATATCTTTTAAGATCTGTTAATTGTGTCTGACCTGAATTGCTAGCTTTGATAGAGTATTTTGCTGTTTATATATGGTATATATATATATACAATATATATATGTATATATATATACAGGCAAAGAATGAAAGAAAGGCCGATAACCAGACGATAACCGGACAATGCTCTCGATCCTCGTGGTTTAAAACGCGGCTCATGTTTTTTTTTCTTTCATTGAAAAAAAAGTACATGATGCTGCTATATAAAAGACCAAACCAAACACTTAAAACAACTAGAAAAACAACACCTACTATCCCATCCTGGAACAGCCAACCCTGAGCTGCCCTCTGGTGGGTTGAGTCGGTTGCCGAGTCCGACACACGAAGAAGTTATTGCGCTTCCAGTCTCGCTCTGCCACCAGTGGTCGAACACCGGAACTTGGAAGGCTGTTTTGCACCAGTTGAATGTGTCGCTGTCGCAGTGTTCGCCCGCCACAAAGACGTTTTTTAAGCTGGGCAATAAAATGTATTGAGTGGGTAAGAAAGATATTTTGATAGTGTTTGCCATTGGACAAAGAAAACATGAACTTTGCCTTTCTGGATTACCATACATGTTTAGGAAATAAATTTAAAAACATTCTACAGAATATTAATAGTTTTTTTTAAGATGTTAAACTGGATTACTCTAAGTCGTTTTGAATACATTTCAAAAACAAAACAGTAATAAATACAATGGTCGATAAAATACCAAATATTTTAATTGTTTTACTTTGGCTATTTTTTATACACATAACGTAAGGTGCACATTAAATAAATTAAATGGCTAACAAAAAAGTTTTGTTGCAAAATATTTTGATTAATAATTATTCATGTTGCTGCATTGACGGTTTGAGTGAACTTCTTTAACATTAGAAAATACTTTGAAGCAAACAAAACATAATGGTGGATTGGTAGTAAAAATTTTTTTCTTCTGCTGAATCAATTACATGACAGTAGAATACTTCAGGTTCCATCAAAATGGACCAATTCAAACTGTAGGCTGTATTCCTAACCGCCACACTTTTAAAACAAGACTTTAATGCACCATGAAAGGTCGTATTTCTTTCTGTTTTCAGCAGTAGGGTCTTCTCTCTTGATCGACCGGATTGCAGTGGGTGCAGCAAAAAAGCAGGCGACGTTGTGTTCGCTGATTACTCTAAAGAAGGAAGAAGGGTCTGGAGTGCCCACTGGTTTTCCCTGGAAAAAAAGAAGAAGTGTTACGGCTTTGTTAAATAAGTTTTAACAGAAGATTATAGCTTGAAAGTGCTTCTTTGTGATTGTACAGTAGAAACAAGATTAACTGGTGAATTAAAGAGGCCCTTGTAATTGTAAAACACCCCCAAGTGTCACTATTTCTATCAAATAAATTGGCAGCAGATTTAAGACTAAAATCGTGAGTAATAACTTTACACAGACCTAATTGGTTTGAAGTAAGATATGTACTACACGGTCATCTTAAAAGAATACTACTCTATGTGCCATTCAGAGTTAAAAACTTCAAATGAAAATCTATTATTAGACAACTATTAGGCGCAGTTACCGCTTTTTTTTTAATTGAGTTATATTTCAAGATTTAATAGTTTTAAGACGATCCATCAAACAAATTGTTGTACATTACGCAAAATCTGCCATGATAGAGTCTTTTATTTACTAAACCATTAACATGTCAACAAATTGCGTTTTACGGGGTTTACCTCATATATAACAGAAGTGGCACCATAAATGAGTGGAGCGTGTGCTCCGTAGGAATGTCCAACAGCCCAGCCAAGATCAGCCGCGGCCCAGTAAACCTTAAGAAACAGACATTTAGAAATAGATCTAGGCCTGTTAGAAATAAGTATTTATTTAATTGGTGAGCTTGCACTGGTCATTATGCCCTCAGGGTTAATTTTGTTTTGTGTCGCTAACTTGCCATGTCCAAATTCAACAATGAGATATTTTACGTAGGGATATGTCAAAATTATGTCAAGCTTGGCAAACTACTTCAATGGAGTCTGATATTCTCCAAGCAAATTTCACAGGTCGCTAATATTGTTATAATTAACAGATACACAATGACAATCAAAACAGCTTTACTAGCTATCCTAATTGTACTTTAATATCACATAATTATCATGCATGTTATCAACCTTGATGAAGGTGACCCTATAATGTAAGACGTTGCAGTAAAAATACAATAGAAGAGCTGTTTTGTTTAATATTAAGCCTGGCAGCAACCGATGTTTTCTTACACAATATAAGTAACACTTGTCCTGATTTCAAATAAATTGTTCTGATAAAATTTTTAAACTTAAAAAAATAACTTAAAGAACTTATCTTACAAACAAGGTACATTCCCTTAGCAATTCAAGGGCGTTTTTTGTTTAATATTAATCACTAACATAATGTGACATATCTTAGATAACATCAATTGTGCTGCTGCATCTTATGACCAAAATAAAGCATTTAGCATAGTGTAACTGTCTTACAGAGCCTTTAGGCTAAAATATTTCATTAAAATAGGCAAAACATATCATTAAACTAAAAAAAAGTTACATATAATGAAAAAAATAGGTTGAGGGTTACATGGCTTTTGCAAATACTTGGTAACTAAGGAAAGCTTTCACTTATGCTGAACTAAAACTGTGCTATCTACAGGAATAAATTTTGCGCACTAATTACGTGGGTAACTTTGCCAATTTCGAGAGGGCATTATAATGTCTGTCAGAAATTCAGAGCATCTAAAACGCTCTGCTCACCCACGTGCGGCACCTATGTACATACCTCTCCAGGGTCAACATCATAAATGGCCTTCATACTCCAGTGTAGTCGCACCGAATGACCCCCTGTGGGCCTGACCACGGCCTTGGGTGTACCGGTGGTGCCGGAAGTGTACAACAGATACAAGGGGTGGTTGGCCTCGACCGGAACACAGTCGTGGGGTCGCTGTCGACCCAGGGCGTCATTCCAATCCATGTCAACATCTTTGCGCAAATTGGCTTTTTCCTATCAAATACAAAACAATGCAGAAATTATTGCGACTGTGGTAATGTACTACTTTACTAGAACAGCAGAAATCTTTAAAAAAAAAAAAATGTGACTATAGGCTATTTGAGTGTTTCTTAACCTTTTTTACTTGGGGCGCACTTAGAGACATATGCAAATAGGGCGGCCCACGTTGCGAGCGAAGCGAGCGCGAATTTTTTTAGGTGTACCGGTATTTCTCTTAAATTGCTGGCATTTTTTTTATTATATAGGTTTTATATAGTTTGCATATCTTTAAAGGGACAGCCTTTGAGACTAAAAACCTTATTTTGTTCATTTTGGACTTATTTCATGTTTAGGTCTTATTTTGACATTTTAGATCTTATTCTGTCGTGGTTATTACTTCGAGTATGGTGTTATTATGTCGGTGGTCTCAATAGGTCTACTATGGTAGCCTATTTATAGATTAATTACTGATTTAGATAGTGTTGCTTTGTAGGTCTTATTGCGTTTTCTACTTAAATGGCTTGTGGAATCAATGAGCTAAGCTTAATAGGAAAGTAAAAAATATATGTTTTATATAATAGTATAATAGGACCTACATTATTTATTCCTTCTGCGCCGCGGCGCACCGGTTAAGAAACGCTGGGCCATTTGCTTTAAAACGAATATTTTAATTTAGACATAGAGGGGAACGTCAAGCATTGAGCACAGATAAAAAAAATGTACATTGCTTGATATATTGGCCTTTATCAAGTTGTGGGTCGAGTTGACTAAAAAATTAAGGTTAAATACGTAAAAATTTCCCACAAAAAACTTACAATGTTTTTTGGCTTGTGAGGCTTTAAGTTACTGATGTGGTATACTTTGGTACAATGGCCATATTGCAAAGAAGGCTTAAATTGGGAGAAATACACAACATGGCATTAACTAAATTAGGCTGACTAACGTGAATTGGTATGTTTCAGAGTTTAGACAATGGCATGTATTTCGTTCATATTTTAAAGTCGGAATACATTCGAAACCAGCGCAATATATCTATATATATTAGGGCTAAGTTTGTTAAACTTTTGTTGGAGAGAGTGCCACAGTGCAGAGGACTTTTTAATCTGTAAATATGGCCAAATAATTCGTGGGAGATACGAAAAAGACAGAAAAGATTCGCGTGAAGCGCAAAATATCATTTTAGTCTTTAAAACAGGCTTAAAATAGAGTTTGGATCCGTCCCTAGAAATAGTGTTAACGATACAACCAAACATGTAGAAAGTCCCCCTTGTTTTCGCTTGGCTTATGTATTTTAAGAAAACTAAGCCGCAGACCGGATTAAATTGCCTGGCGGGCCGGATCCGGCCCGCGGGCGGTATGTTGCCCAGGTCTGATTTAGAGTGTTCGGCAAATACTAAAGAAGCCCTCAGCTCATAGGATTAAAATATAAGTATATCTTACATTAAAACAAACTGATTATTTAATTTTAAAGTTTTGCACTCAAATTGACATAAGTTACATGTAAAAAAAGTCAATGGTAATAAACACTTGTCTTTTTTACAAAGGCTTTTATGGTGAAATTTACAGAAAAGTCACTTTTTGTATTTTTTATAAAAGATTTAAGTACAATCCAAAAAAAGTATAGATATATTATTATTAGGGAATACAATATAGCTTACCATATTAGGTCTTTGAAAGACCACGGTTTTTGCAGGTTTGTAAGTTGCCAAGCCTATTGCCTCTTCCAATATTGGCTTGTAGTTTATGACACGGGAAGGTTCAATACCACAATTTGTCGAAAGAATTACCCTACAAAGCAAAATATCGGAATTAATATTGAGGTTTTAATTTTATTGATGTTCGAAAATCTAAAATCTTCGAAGTTATTCTTGTAAACAAGAGTCTTAAGTTTTAACAAAATCGATTATTTATAGTTGGTGCATTTTATTGCCAGTTATCACAACACTGGAACCTGCAGCAGAGCGACGCATAAATAATATTTTTTGGAGTTTGCTCAGGAAAACATTTTTTCAACTTAAAGCTAAAAATTATCAAGTTAAAAAAGACACTCAAAGCATATAAATAAAACAACCCAAAATGTATGTATATATGTAGCTCCTTTGGTTTTTCATGAGCATTTATGTTTACATTTTGATAACCCTGGTAACAATTTCATTTTTTTTTGTTATACTCGTTTCTCACTTGGGTTTGCAGTTGTCAATTCGCACAGACAACTCCTTTGCAGCAAAGCCACCAAAAATAACCACATGAATTGCACCTAGTCTCACAGCAGCAAGCATCGATATTACAGCCTGAAAATATACAACCAAAAGATTGGGTGTTGTACAAAACTGCATTTAGTGCTTTTTAATATTATCAGTATCCATAACAAACAAACCATACAACTGTAAAGATTTTAATCATAACAAAGTGTAATACAACGCAGCTACTACAAGTTAAAAAAGGTTAGTTCCACCAAATATTTACTGGATAATAGTACTTCACAGATTTAAGTTACAAATCATGTTAACTAGTTATATTTGCATACCAGAAAAAAATCATGCCTACTTACAACTGTATACAAATTCATGTGAAAAAGTGACTTGCCTGTGGAATCATAGGCATGTAAACCATGACGCGGTCTCCTTTCGTAACGCCTAGCTCTGATAAGGCACCAGCCATGTAAGACACCTAAAAAAATGTATAAACTTTTTGTTTTAACGGTCTCAAAGATTAACTAATTAGTCCAGATGGAGAGTTTAAAACAGTGGTCGGCAACGTCCGCAAGGATTTCGTTACCGGTCCGTATCAGGGTTGCCACTTGAAATTTTGATTAAGTCCAAACTGTCTGCAGGAAAAAGAAGTACAAAAACAATTAAATATATTTTATATTTAAAACACATTACCTTTCGTTTAAAAATACTGCCACCCTCAGGTTGTATTAAGTTCAATAATTCCTAGATGGGAACATATCGTTGCGGCCAAACAAACTTAAAGTTCACATTGCAAAAAGATGTAAAACATTTATTTTATGAACATTTATTTGTATTCAAGGCTGGTCCGCGACAAAAATTCAGTTTTAAACTGGTCCGAAGTGCAAAAAAGGTTGCCAACCACTGGTTTAAAACACTGTGTATGTATTACAAATATTTTTTTGCGGATTTTGGTCTAGTCCTATAGCATTACAAATATTTGTTAAAATATAGCTGCAATGACATCTATACCTGCTCTGTCAGTTCTTTGTATGTGATCTTTGTGATTGAGTTGGTGACAGGGCTGTCGTGTATGATGGCCACCTGGTCCCCTCTACCATTTTCAACATGACGATCAAGGCAATTATAACAATGACTCAATTCTCCACCTGGAAACCTAAAAATAAAAAAATAAAAATTTTATAAAATTACAAAAAATTTAGATAATCAGTATGTAAATTTATAAACTATACATCATGTTACTATTGGAAACTTAGAAATTATTGTTTATTATCTTTAGTAAATTGAATCACACAATTACAATTTAGTATATAATATGAATTTTTACACTTGTAGCAATATTTAATCAATAGTCAATTTACAGTTGTGCATTTTGGCTACATAGGTGTAATGAATGAAAACCAATAACTAAATTAGGCCTACAAAGATTAATTGCTTTTGAGATATGGTAGATGCAGGACAAATGTACCATTTAGTATAAGGCAGATTACTTGTGTCCAGCACTCTGTTCCACTTTTTATTCCACACTAATTGTTCAGCCGCTTCACCCCAATATGATTCAGGGTCGTTAATGCTGCGTGGGTGATGAACTTCATATGCAAGCTAAAAAATATTGCTATAATTTTATATATTAGCTACATATATACATTTTTGGCAAAAAAAATGGTTATTTTTAGCATTAAATATTGTATTTGACTCACCCATTAAGCTTCTTAGGCATTTTAGTCCACAGCATGAATATAAATATTTTATCAATATTTTTATAAGGTATTACAACTTTTCATCAATTTTAGCTCATTAGCAACCTAATTTCCAGAGATATTACACTATAAAAAACTCATCGTACCAGCACCGTCCACAGTCATTATCCTCAGTTTTGACTTTAAGTAACAACAATAACTTACTTGGCTTGTCAAATGTAACGACGAGATTGGCTGAAATTGCTTGTGCTTTACATTGTTTAATATTGCTAAACATTTTTTTGCTGTTCCAAGATTGAATAATTTCATTTCCGAATGGCTGCAGCTAAATTTAAGAGAGACTGATTAACGCTGTAAAACAAGCAAGGTGGTCAACTCTGGTGTATTTATATAAATCTATCCACTTTTATAATAGCTTATACTAACTACTAACTAAATCTAATGTGATAAGGCTATAAGATATGAATGTTTGTCAAAACGAACAGTTTTCTATTCAGTACCGGTATAACTAATTCTCAACAGACATATTTTAAAAAATCCGTTTTAGTAATAAAATAATGCCTGTCTGCAATGTACTATTAGTAGTACCCCAAACAAAACAAAAACTATGTGACATCGCTAATACTGGCAGACTGCATAATGCGTCAACACGTTTTTGACGAACGCTCTGACGTTTCACGTTTTTAGGTTGTTTACATTAAAACCAAAGGAAGCAAAGAAAAGTTCTTTGAAGCCTATATGCTTTTTTATATCTAAGCCAAGTAATGTAATGTCATCAAGCTGATTTCCAAAATTTAGTTAAACTTGCTGAAATTACTTCATTTATGCTTTACCAAAAGTTTTATTAGTTTACGTTTCTTAACGGCTGCAATCGTAGTTTTGCATTCTCAGCAAAATTCTGACACAGCGTGAATGATCAGCCAAGCATGACTTGGTTTATAACAGCTGATTGGTGTTCTTTTTTTTTTAATTTCCAAATTTCAACTATAGGAATAAAACTACATTTCTATTGCCTCGTCTAGTTAAATTGTATAATTTGCCGAATCTCTATGAACTCATTCTGCATATATTTTTCTAGACGCATGTCGTGAACCCAACGTAAAACAACTGACGCGTCTAGCGATAACGTAAAAGTTTTTTAATAAAGCTTTTAATTGCGGAAAGCAAAACGTGTCTTGTGTTAACCAACCCTTAGTCATGTTTTGATCAATGATTACGGCTTACGCATCATCAAGATGCAAGCAAGGCAGATAACTAGCCTGCAGCGAGGTTCGAACTTTTTTACAACATTCAGCCATACCGATCGGCTGATTCAGTTAAATCAGGGGTTCTTAAACTGGGGTCCATGGACCCCTTGGTGGTTCGTAAATTAGTTTTTTACTATGAAGGCCTAATTGAAATATTAGGCCTAGTGCATATGTAAAAATTATTCATTTTTAGAAAAGAAAAGCAGTTTAATGAAAAACAAAACGGTTTTGCACTGACTGTATTTAGATTCCATTTTACTTTCAAAATTTTTAAGATTGAAATGAACAGATTTATAAAGTGCATTTGTATTGTTATGTCAATTTATGACGTCATCTTTAGAAAATGTTTGACTATCGGGGTCCACGCGACGTCAACAATTTTTTAGGGGTCTGCGATAAAAAGTTGAAGAATCCCTGAGTTAAACTATTGAAGGCTCCCGGTGACTTTCCGTAAAAATATGTTGAGCTCTTGGCTTATTCATAAAAATTAACAAAAAAACAGCTTCTTTTTATAAAAAAATGACAAAAAACAATACAAGTAAGACAGACGCTTCTTTTTAAACTTTACGATATTTTATTTCAGTTAAAAGGCTGCAGTACAGACCGACGCTATGTAAAACACTATATATACGTTAAAGTAGAAAATAATGCTGGACGATGTAGGTCGCCCCCTCTAGGTTAACAGTTCGTCCAGTTCTGAATCGTCAAAGTCGGAAATTTCGTCATCCTTGGTAGCTTGGCCCATAGGACGGTTGCCTGAAATGCCGTTCAAAACAGTTGAACTGCCTTAATTGCGGTCCGTTAACAAATCAATGTTTATGTTAGACGTAGTAAGAATATCGAAGCTCATAAGTCGGTATAATTTTGGTATTAACATCGTTGAAAAATGGTTAAAGAGTTATACGAAACGGTCAAATACCTACTTCTGTATGGGCTTTGATGTTTTACTACGTAGTATGTCAACTTTAAAATTAAATGAAAAAAATTAGTCCTTTAATTAAAAACGACGTTTCTTCATAAAACCAGTGGCTTGCAAAATAAGTCTTCCTCAGGTCGTAATAATGCGATATTAGGGAAAAGGGAGAAGTTTACAGCCCTCAAACAATTGAGAAAGTTCACGATAAACTGTGTAAATATTAAATATAAGTTATAACCCAAAGAGTAAAGTTATTCAAAAGATATCAGCCATCCACTGTAAGAGCCTGGTCAAAGTTTAAATAAAATAGTAGGGTAGCGACACAAGTATGCAATATATGTTTAAAGAAACGAACCTGATCCCCAAACACTGGTGGAGGTTGACGCCCCACTTTGCCGAACGCCACCGGAAGTGGCCTTTGAGCCTCTTGGGACTAAAAAATATCGTAAGCTTTACTTGAAATGTTCAAAAGGGAAAGATGTCGTTGGAGTTAGATAAACAGCCGTCCTCTTTTAATTTACAGCATACGATTAAACATCAATTGGCTCAATTGGCTACCAACGCACATGTATAACGAATATGAAATTACTGCAATATCTTTGATGGTTGCAAAATATAAAGGTAATGTCTTCGTTGGGTTAAAAATACAACTGATGTGCTTATATATACAATACATAGGATAAATGAAGAAATAAATTGGATTGTTTGGTTTAGTGGTTCTTCAGCTATGGGTAATTAACTTAAAGGACAATTTTATTCGGGTAAGTTACTACAACAAAGCACATTTAACCCAGTGGTATATATTGAACTTAACAACGGCGCATCTTTAACCAAATAAGCTTACCTGGACTCGGTTTGTTTTCGTTATCCTCGAGGGAAGAAACTAGGAAAGAATCTTCTTCGTCGTCTGAAGCCACGAACTCCTACATTAAAAAAAATATTTTGCGTTAAATGGATCATTGTGCAACGTGCATCCTAACGACTATACATGCTCGGGAGTTTATATGTTCCTCCCACATCATTAAAGCCTAAAAGTTGGGTTTAGTTCTCCTGTAGTTTTTTCTTTGCTTTAGGCTTTGCAGTGTTTGCGAAAAAAAAAAAGGTGAGATACAGATAACTTTGATCAAAGTAGGTGAAAGTCACAACAAAAAAATTCGAACGTTAGCAAAACTAATAAAAATTGCCCTTCCCAGTTGTACAGCCTTGTGCGGCATAAAGGCCCAGTAGAGAATATAAAAAACCGAAACCAAATTCAAAATGATATTTGTCATCATGTTCCCACTTTTGTCTAAAAATTAATTTATACTAAAGGTGACCCAACGAAATCTATTTATAATTTTTGGCCTTAAGGCAAGAAACGACAAGTCTTTTGTTTCAAGCAGGGCTGCGGAGTCGGAGTCGGACTCGGGACTCGAGTAACCGCCACGTAAAACTATCCGAATCCCGAGTCAATCGTGCGCATGCGCAGTTCCGATTTTTTAAACTGATATTGCCGCCAACTGTAAATCGTAAAAGTGAAATAGCAAGGTGGAATTTCAACAATGCACGGTGAGTCAATAAACTATATGACACCCTTATTGCTGAAAATCCACCTTAATTGAGTTATGTAAATTGGTAAAATACATCGGGGTTCGACAAAATCGCACATTTAATCAGAATTGGACCCGGGTCGGAAATCGGGTTGTTTGTGTACCAACTCCGCAGCCCTGGTTTCAAGTAAGTAAACTAATGTGTATTTTGTCCGTGTCGAAATCCGTTATTGAGTATTTTGTCCGGAAGTGTGATTACAAGTAAGGCGACGTAGGTAGAACAGAATGCTTTTCTGCAGGTTTTGCCGTTTTTATATTTTTGTTATGTGAAATAGTCGGTTCGATTTTTGAAATACAACGTTTGAGTATTTTGAAATTATGATGGGAACACACAATTAGAACTACAAGGTAACAATCTCCAAAGCAGAATAATGTATAATACCATAGTATTAAGACCAACGACATAATTAAGTGAAATACGCAGTAATATCCACGACAGAATAAGATCTAATTCGTCCTAATAAGACCTAAACTTGTCCTAAATTTATCGTAAATAGGCCTTTATGGTAAAAATAACAACTGGAACTGTAGTGAGGTGTATGGGACATCGACGGCCGCTGGTCTGGCATCGGCGGTTTTGGTGTCGACGTTTGGTCGCCCTAGTTTGACCGGCGACGTTATGGCGCTGCTGTTTTGGCACCGGATTGTTTGCCCTTGTTTGGGGTAAGTGGGGGATAATGGTAGGGGCAAGAAATTGGGTTACGGTTAAGATTATTAGACGAGTTAATGATGTACTTGGGGGTGGGGTTAGGTAAATGTGTATAGGCCTGATTCTGGCCACAGATCTTTTTCCGAGGGATTTAGGAATTATTCCGATTTATAAGTTATTACGACTATAAGGTATTAGTACTATTTTGGTCTTATACCGAACTATGTTTTATTCCGATGTCGGCGTTGTTCTTATTTCAGTCTTATCGCTGGAGTCAATTTTGATTTTATTTATTGTTTGTTTTTTTTGACCAAATTTATACATTTGCATATTGATCAAGGCCGAGATCTCCTGGTTTTGGCGCACACACACACATCTCCAGTTACAATACGTATTCCCTAGGGCCGTGTTTGTTAGTCACAATAAACGGAGATGGTACAACATACATCAACTCTACATAACGTGGGTAGTTAAAACTGGATTTTTTCCACTCTAATCTTAAAAACAATTGAGTTGAGCTAAAATCAGATTCCAAGGATTCTCAAATATCTCTCGGCATCCTTTTGGGCCTTAGAAATGGCGCACCAGGGCGCCGCGGCAACCCGGTTGAGAACCACTACTCTAGGGCCCAGGCCGAACCTACCTCGACTTGAGTGGCTTTCCTGGTTGTGACGTCAACAGCGCCCGCTGGAGGGCGCTTTCTGCTGGAGAACTGCTGCTCGAGTTTTGCCCCGAGGTCCTTCACACGACCTGTAAAGTAAACATGGATTAGTTTTGATTGATTGGAAAAAATGGCAAACACTTCAAACTGTTAAAATTAACGTAGTGTTTACACTTTTTTTTAGTCTTCCTTCATTTTTAGTTGTGATTTGACGTATTTTACTCCTGATTGCAGGATTTGGCGAACGAGGTTCCCGAAGCATAAAACGTACTTTGAAGTTGAATGCCCAATTTTCTTACAATAAAAAACGAATAAGAAAATTCAGAAAATATTCAGCTACGCTTGGTTTATTTTTCAACGAAAGATTGATCCCCTCCAACCATTATGCCATCAATAAAAGTTCGAACATTTTAATAAGTTCTAACACCTTGCTTATCACTCTAATTACGATTAGAGACCGACCGATATTACTTTTTCGGAGTGATATCGATAAGCGATTTTTAACTATTTGCCAACCGACACCGATATCAATACAGTTTTTTATAATCCTATAAAGCTGTAATTGAGTATTTAAAAAACATTGGTTTAAACTCAAAGCATCCAATGATTAACTGCAATACGTTATGTACATACATTACTATACCAATAACCTACTTATTATTATGCTCGTTACCCTAATTAAGTCTATTAACTCGATATTCATCACAACGGAGAAAAAATAAAATCGCTTAACGCAGATTTGACCTTGAGGTTTCGCGTCAAGGTCATCCAGCGCCAGAATGTCGTCAATGTCGTCATCCCAGTCGTCGTGGTCTCCGGTCCCCGCCCTCTCGCCACCAGTGGGCGGCGTTGTCTTGGGGCTGACGTCATCATCTTCGGTGTCCTCCTCGCTGTCCCAAGGTGACCTTCTGCGAGGGGAATTCCCAAATGACGAGGTTGTTAACGTTAAGTGGGTAAAAGGTGGATTTGGTTTATTGATATAAGCGGCGAAATTGGTAAAGTACAGAGTGGGCCAAAAGTATGCTCGCAGTTATAAAAAGTGGGGGTTCGGGTCTAAAAGTAAATTTATTGTTTTGGGGTTCTTCTCATTCACCTTGTTTTTTACAACACCCCCCAAAAGGAAATCCATCGGTGTCAGGTCAGGTGAGCGTGGTGGCCATTCAATGCTATCTCTTTTTCCAAGCCAACGCTGTGGAATAACTGTAAGCCTACTTTTGGCCCACCTTGTTAATGACTATGAAATAACCCGGGTCAAATCAAGCGATGAAAGCTCAGAACACAAAAAATCTAATTAATAAATTGGTGGCAAGAACTGAACTGGAGTTGATCAGAAATCACTATAAATCACCCTGATTTTGTTCATTGTCAGTAGAGCATTGTAGAATAGGACCCAAGCCATTTTAACCTTTTTTTCATATTGCGTATTTTACTACCAAATCATCATTTTTTTTAAGTCCAAAAAATATACGTTTAATTCGTACTTTTCTTGGGGGAAGGACGTCAAACTATTTCTAACTTTAAATCGTCCATTTTTTGTGAAACCGAAAAAAAAATAATACTAATTACAAGTCGCTAACTATTTTTGGGAACCCGAAAAAACAAAGTTTCAAGTTCTCCTATTTTCGTAAAGCTTAAAAACAATATTCAACTTACAAATCGTCGAGGTCTTCTTGCTGCCGTTGCCTGGGCGACGCCACCGGCTTTTTCGCGTGTGACGTCACAGGGGTGCGTTGTTGCGTCACAGAGGACGGGCGATGACGTCTCTCCGAAGCGGCCTTTCTCGACTTGGCGGTCGGACCAGGGGCGCTTCTCGCGTTGGGGGAACTACCCGGCGCCGCGGTGCGTACTTGAGCGTGCATAGAGTGACTAAGTCTGTGGCATAGGGACAACAATGTCTTAGTAATGATTTATGTTTTTTTTTTAATTCTGATTTTCATGATATTTAATTTAGAGTCGTTCGTTAGTCCTTTTTTTCCAATGTCACAAATTTAGGAACAAGTCACAGTAACTCCTAGAGAGGTTAAGTCTTGTTAACACTGTGCACGGATCTGTAACGTAGCTTGATAATGAATTGCAAAGCCAGAAAAGTCGAGTAGATCGACATCATCTTGAATAATAAGTTTCGATACACGGTTGTATCACCATTGTATCGAAACGTCTTAATCCAGATGATGTCGACCTACTCAAATTTTCGGCTTTGCAATTCATTATCAAGTTAAACCTTGTTGTTTTAATAAAATACATAGAATATGCGTGTTAACCCCCACGACTTTAGCGATAAATATTTACTATAGTTTCCAAGCGTACTTACAGCACTTTACTCACACAGTTATTACCGTTGTTTGGGCAACATAGCTGCAGCAGGTCTCTTCTTTTTCGGTCCTTGATGGAATTCTTCTAAAGGGGACAATTCAACATAGAAATTTAGTTAGTTAGAGTCGAGTTCTAGCTAGACTAGAATTTGTGGAGTTCCCTAAAAATGCGTAGCTAAACGGCAGTTTTAAATAGTATCGGTACCCTAGTGATGTATTGCGTATGAAAATGGCACTGATTGATTGTTACTAAACCATACTGTAGGCACAAACGAGTTTATCTGTCTACTGTGGTCTTGGATGTGCAACAAATCATTCAGCAACTATGTATCAATGTGTTTAAAGCAGCGGCTCCGAACTTCCCTAAAAATTGGTGGACCATTGCAATGATTTCGATATTTCGCGGCCAAAATTCAAGGGCCAATTGACCCACGTTTCTTGTAGTATACTAGTAAAGTCACAATTCTTTCTAATGTAACAACTTGTTAAGTAATGCGAAAATTAGCTGTTTGCAGGTGGTACAGCATAGTATATGCTTTATGATATCACAAGACACATCATAAAACACGCTATATTAATATCGAATAATAAAGCATAACTAACCCCACCTCCACCCCCCAAAAAAAAAATAATAAAGATGACAGATAACGTTTAAAACTTAGTCTAATGTTTAAAAACATTCGGTAAAGCCTAATGTTGAAAAGCTTAAAGACTAATTATCATTGTGGACCCTCTGAAACTGATGTACGGACCCCAGTTGGTCCACAGACCCTCAGTTTGGCAACCGCTGGTTGACTTAATATTAACAACATATATCGTCCTGTCGTGAGCTGTCCACTTGCGTCACACCTGAAAATCGTTTCTTGGCGGCCTGTTCGACCTTTCTGCGTTGTTCCTCGCGTAGTTTGTAGAGGTTGGGGACTTCCTTGGCCGTCTGTTTCCTCTGCGCCTTTAGTACGAGCAACTTTTTGGTCAGCATCGACGTGGAAATGCCTTGCTTGTTCTGCGTAGAAATAACTATTTGAGTGTTGTAGTGACTAAAGTCAATGACTTGGCTAAAGTGCACTTAAGTCACCGTTTTCAAATGACTTGACTTGACTTTAGTCATTTTGCCAAAAATGACTTGACTTGATTAAAGTCTTTCGGACATATGGCTTAGCTTGACTCAAGTCTTTTAGTCAAATAAATTGGGTTGAAATAAAAGTTGTTTGATTATAAAATTGAGCTATTTATCCAACTTTTGCATAAAACAAATTGCTTGCTATAGGTTGCGTGTTTTTATTTTTTAGGTCAGGTATTGTTCATGATCGTACGATTTAAAAAAAATTCCAATAGTTTCACATTTTTTATGACAAGGACTTGACTTCAAGTTTGACGTTCTAATTATGACTTGACTGGGACTTGACTTGTTATTTATATAAAAGACTTGACTTGGACTTAAGGTATTTTACAAATGACTTGACTATGACTTAAGTAATTTTAAAATGACTTGTTTACAGCACTGCAACTATAAGTGAGTGCTTTTTACGACTTTAGATTTTTTTTTTTAATAACTAAAAGAGAAAGTAAAAAGTAAAATAAGGGGTGAATGGATAGTGGTAGTATTCTTCCCATTGGCTTAAAAGTAGGCCGGGAATAGCTGAAATTTCAGTAATATTCAGACCCAGTACTCGGACAATCAATCTCCGTTTGAGGAGCCGGTGCCGCCACTGGTGGTAGGGCCAGAGTTGAACTGGCATTTAAGAAGGATAACATTTCTACCATTTTTTTGTAATGGTGGCAGTGTAAAGTGTTATTGTAAATGGTAAGTAAAATTTTAGTAGTAACTGCCCACCAAAAAAACCCGAGGGAAAATGTCAGGAAACTACCCGCAGTGGTCAGTAAACACAATCAGGCGAGTATACTACTAAAGAATGGTGAGGCAAAAAAGAAAGATAAAAATGGATTTAAATAATTTAACTTGTTTTTTTGCGCGTTATGAAGGTATTAATGTGAAATTTTCAGCTTAAATAGAGATATCGTTTTTTTTAACGTCTTGTATTATTTGTTTAACGTCAAAACCCGTAGAAAAGTTTTACAGGCCAAGAAAAAAAAACAATGTCAACTCACAGGATCGACGCCGCAATTTCTTAGTTTGTCTGTCAGCAACTCCTCCACCACACTCCGCAATCTCTTTTTTTCTGTTTGCACCATCTCGTTCCTCTCATCCGGCGAAGGGCCGGCGTAGCCTCCGTCCATTTCTGTGGAGAAATATAATAATGAAAAAAATACGGGGAAAAATATGCAAAGTGCTCGAACTCGAAGCAAGCTTTTATTACAATGACAAACTGAATGTGTAAAAAAAAGGAAGCTATTTCCTCGCCCTTACTCGTAAATGACGACAATGGCTTCAAATGGGAGTAAATTTAGACTTTCCGCCTTAGTCAAAGTCAGTCATTTATAAGTTGTATTCTTTAACAGTAAAATATATTTCGCTAAAATGTGGCATCATTGGTCTCTTATTCAAATAGATTTCACATTTTGACGAAATATATTTCTCTGTTAAAGATTAGAACTTGTGAATGACTGACTTTGACTAAGACGGAAAGTCTAAAGTATATTAGCAAGCTTTCATTATTCTTTATTTTCTAACTTTTTTTTAACTAAATTAAAAGCGTTTTTAGTGGTACAAGAAATTGTTGCACGTTACCAGGAACTAAAAATGGAACTGGCGCATAGGGCTCTCCAATAATAACGGATCACAGCCAATTTCCCAAGCCAAGTGGTAGTATCGTTACCGATCTGATACTAGAATGGGGTCGTTTCGATACGATACTAGAATGGGATAGTTTCGATACGATACTAGAATGGGATCGTTTCAATACGATACTAGAATGGGATCGTTTCGATACGATACTAGAATGGGATCGTTTCAATACGATACTAGAATGGGATCGTTTCAATACGATACTAGAATGGGATAAAAAAAATCACCGGGGTTTGATATCGCATAACACTTAGTTTTAGACAACCAAGCTGGTGTATTGAATTGCAGGCCAGCATTTTCACTCAATAATTGCGTTATACTAAAATGTATCAGTGGAGCTCTAAGGACTAATGAATGACAATTGCATAGCACATATTAATGGAACCTTTGGCCATTGTAAGTTGTTTAACTCACCGTATTCCATTAGATCCGGTCTTGGTTTTGGTTTCTGCCAACAAGGATAATTGGTTTACGAAGGAAACAGGTAGAATAGACTAAAAGTAGCTAAAAAAAGACAGAAATTCTAATTTAAGGATAGAAATGCTTTTAGTTTAAAGTAACGCACTTGTGCGGTTACACGTTTAGTTAACCTATCACCTTATAAACTAAAAAGAAAAGACAGACGATAAAGCGAAGGCAAACGAATTTTCGCTTTAGGTCCAGGGTATGATTTAAGGGGGCCACCATGTCTTACCCCCCACTTAAACGCATATTTGGATCCGCCCCTGACAAGATCCATACAGTATTGTGAGGCTTAAACAGGCCATGCCTCAAACCCACAAAACTATGGACCTGCTCCTAACAAACAAGGTCAATCAGTGTTTAACAGTATTGCGAGGTTTAAACGTTGTATGTTATTTAATAGATGTTATACGCTATTCGTCTGTAAAGTCAGAGTGACATCGGTAGGTTACTGATATCTGCCAACCCACCTGCGTTTTGGCGGCCAACTTTTTAGCTTTGTCCTGGGTCTGACTGCGTCTCATCTGAAACAAAACGCAAAAAGGAATTCATTAATTTTTTTACGCACCGCGAAATCAAGTAAAAAATGAAAAACAAAACAACGTAGAAAAATGAGTAAGGCTAAATCCCCACCGGTTAGACAAAAACGCTTTAAAGCAGACTGATCGAGACTAATGAGATGGTACGCTGTTTTTTTTTTTGGTTGCCGCGTCTCCACCGACCATACTTGACGCAAATACTACGCACAGCAGATAGACACGACTAAACGCGTTTTTAGCGAGATAGCGCGTGCACTACTTTTTTACCGTGTCTGAAGATGCTTTATGTTTAAAAACATGAGTTTTTTACGTTTTTTTATACGTTTTATAGTAGTAGGAATGTTACTTTAAAAGGTTAAGCAGGTATTTTTTTAAATTCTAATAAAAATATATTCATGGAACGGTCGAAAAGCCTTTTAATTCGTATCTTTCCTTTCTATGTTTGATTTTTCTAACTTGACTAGTTCAAAAAACAATGTTGAAGACATCCTTGCGTAATTTTGAAACTTGTCTTCATGTTTTAATAAAGTGCAAAAAAGTATATGGAAAGCACCCTCTTTACATTTTATTTGCCGCCATGATCACAAATGAAATTATATAGCCTAGCTTTGGCCAGTTCAAGTTTCGCGCGCTTTGTCGGTGGGGATTGGACAGAGTAGCTTTCAGGCACGACGCGACAAGTCAACAGTCAGACACGTTTCGTCGCGTCGTGTCTGAAGTCCGGTTGGGATTCAGCCTTACAGTGGGGACTTTCTAAAATTTTGGTGGTTTCACATGAGTTATATTACAAAGTAGGATAGTTATAATGCTTCTCTTTTCAACTAAAGCAAAAGGCAAATTGGAATAAAGGTGCACGCGTCGACAGCATATAGTACAGGGTTTCTTAAACTGGGGTCCATGGACCCCTTGGGGGACTGTGTATTAGTTCTAGGGGGTCCATGAAGGCCTAATTGAAAAATTGGTGTAAATAATTAATTAATTTTTTTTTTAAATAAAACAGTTTAATTCAAAATAAAACAGTTTTGCACCGACTGTATTTAGACTTCATTTTACTTTCATATTTTTGAAAGGAAATCAACAGATTTATGAAGTTTATTTGTATTGTGACGTCAATTTATGACGTTATCACTGACAATTTCTTGCCTACCGTGGTCCACCTGAAGCCAAAACAAAATTTAAGGGGTCCGCGGTAAACAAAAGTTTAATAACCCCTGATAGTGTTCTATTCTACATTTATTCTATATGTCCCAGGATGTTGAAAGTTTAGTTGCCTTGCTCAACTTGGTAAAAGGACTCGCGTCTTACCTGATCCTTAATCTCGTCGAACTGCATCTTCTGACTCCGCATCAAACGTTCCTTTTCCTCTTTGGTCAGTCGCTGATCTTGCTTGAGTCGCTGCATGGCTGCAGTGAGAGTCGAGATCTGTACAAGTCGAAAATAAAACTTTGCATGTTAAACTATAAATGTCAACAATTAACCGCAGGGTAGGTTTATCGTATGAATGTCAAGTTAATTAAAAATATTTAAAAAAATGAGTTGAAATTATCAAATAAAATAAAACGATCGATGAGAAATTTATATTTTGTTTTAATTTTACATATTCATTTATGAGGGAAGACTATTGAAAAGAGCACAAAATTACCCTTCGTTCAACGACAATCCCTTACAAAAATTAGTACTTTACATTCATTAAATAGACCAGTGCAAATTAATAGGCCTCTAAAATGGGTTGTTTTTCCTTGTTAAATGATTCTACCATATATGTTTTTATCACACTGTCAGTGGACACCTGTGGCGAACTACGCCCGAGGGCGATGATAAAATTTTAAATTACCAAAATTATAGTTTTCCTTACGCTTACTATTTATGTAAATACTATATTTTTTAACTTCTGTCCGGTAAAAATTTTTCAACCAAGTAAAAGCAATTCGTTTTGCCTTACGCGCCACTATTCCAGCTGCAAATTTGTGCGCTTGAGAATCGACTAGTATGCCGCGCGCTTTTGTTTCCTGGTTTGCGGCCCTTGTACTATTTTAAGATGTGCAGATCGACCCTATAGACTTCACCTGGTCGTTCTTGTGGGCTGTGAGCTTCTCGAGATGCTGGACTCGATCCTCGTAATCCCTCAGCTTCTGTTTTTCCTCCTGCACGTCATCCACCAGATCACCGAGGTTGGACGACTTTTCCTGCATCGTGTGCTGGAGGTCGCCGATCGTCTGCATGAAAAGGAAGAGTCAAGAGGAGTTTTGGTTAGTGGTATTTGGACGGTTCAATGCGTATGTGTATGAATAGGAATATATGTAGGTTGATTACTTAAGCTTAACAAAGAAACAAAAAACGATTTGACAGTGTTGTAAATAAGTCATTTTTGAAATGACTTAAGTCTCAGTCGACGTCCTATGCAAGACGCCTTCGGGATAATGGCATATCTTGCAAGACAGAATTCTTATGTGTATATCATAGGAAACTTATCAACAATTTACGGCTGTAGAATTTGAACACCCAATACAATACCAAATATAATTGGCATGTTACAATTAAGGCGCAAACCTTCTGATAAGTCTTCTCCTTGTCTTTCAGCTTGGAAATGTCTCCCATGAAGCTTGTGCGAAGCGTTTCAAACTCTTCTTTCCACTTGGCTTCCTCCGCAGCTTTCCATTCATCCATGTCGCGACGCGATTGTTCCGCCCATCGCTTCTTATCCTCCTCGGCCTAAAAATTTAATTTATCATTAATCGTAGTTGACCCTTTACAGCAGTACTCAGCAAACTGAGGGCCGCGGCCCAAATGCGGGCCGCTGAGCCATTTTTTGTGGGTCGCGAGTTACTTTTGAATAGTTGTGTTATCATGTAGTTGTGGGCCGCGTGATAGTTGTACAACATTCATTGCACTTTAATTTAAAAGTTGGTGTGGCATAGAATTTTTAAATTGGCTCAGCTTGAAAAGGCGCACGCCGTACGAACTATATTTTTTGCCAACTTTAACTATATGTAAACGAAAAGTTTTTCGCGCTTCGCGCGTATTATCTTCGTTTTATAGTATGTTTATATTATGATATAGCAGTGTTTTGGGCATTGAAGCGCCGTGTAATATTTCAACTTAAAATCAAATATCCTGAATCCGTCACTGTTTTCGTAGTGGTTTTGCGTAGTTGGCCTTCAATAGGCCAGGTTTGCCGACCACTGCTTTACAGCATGGGTATTTAATCGGTGAGCCATGGCCCACTGTTGGGCTACAGGAGCGTTTTGAGGTGGGACACACAGCATTTGGAAATTTGGAAAGTTGGTGAAAATTTTAGTTTTAATCGTTTAATTCTTTAGTTCGTTTTACAGCACATTCTAAAGCTTTGCATTAACATTTGAGTTATATGTAGGTTATTATAATTTTTTTCATTTTGAAGTTATTTTTGATTTCTCACACATTCAGTTTTGTAACCAATTTAAGCAGAACTTTTAGAAGTGAGCTACGGAATATTTTCAAAACAAAAGTGGGCCACGCTCAAAAAAAGGGTAAAACCTCTGCTTTACAGCAGTGCTTCTCATTTGTCTCACTTGTAGCAACCTTATTTTCTGACCAACAAACAATTTCTGAGAATTTTCGTTTCATTCTACAGAATGGCCGCAAAATAATTTACCCAAAGAAAAACACGATTTAGCTTTAACGCAAAACTTTTACACTTTTATCACTTACAGGTGCTTGGGGTATGCAGAAATTTGGCGAAATATATAGATACGCCAAATCAAATATTCAGTTTGAATTGATGATCCACTTGTAAAAGCTTTGCGTGACACTGATTTACGCGAAAAATATATGTAGATAACACTCACAATGCAAAACATTTACATAACTAGGATATTTTTCAAAAGCTTCCAAACACTACATAACTCTATTTCAAAAAAACGATCCAACGTCAAAGAAAAAACACAAATGACACACGTAAATGATTCCTAGGATCAACACAGTGCTATATATTTAACTTTATATAAAAAATTCTCACAATCTGATCTCTGCAGATTATAATTATGTACCATACAGCTAAAAATCAAGCACGAAGTTACCTCTTTGAGTTTTTTGTTAAAGTTTTCCCGTTCATCAGCTAAGTCTCCTTCAAGCTGTTTCAGGTGATTTCCCAACTTTGACTGTTCTCTTTGGGAATGTGCTTAAAAACAAAAGCATATGTTAAGAGATAACAGTTTGAATCGAAAACACTGTATAGAACAAACCAGGTAAATATTTCAAAACTTAAGTGTTAAACATGATCCATTAATAGTTTAACGAATATTGTTGGTCAGAACGACTTCTGAAGCTCTAGATACCACAGTTGTACATAGACAAATATAAAAGTTATAGTACATTTAGATCAGGGGTCACAAAACTATGGTTAAGGTTAATCTTTCTGTCTTGTCGAATATAGAGAAGTAAATTTTGATATAAAACTCAAACTCAAATTATATAAAGCTTAATAAGTACTTTGGTATTAATTTTATATGTTTTGTCAGTTTAATGATTTGTGTGTGTCACATAAAGTTCAATGTCTGATTGCGGACCATTATAGAAAAAGTTGGGTGATACTTGATTTATATAATCCTTACAAAGCCAAGCAGTGCAAGGTACAGTGGGTTACTGTTTATAAGTGAGTAATACCCCTCAGTCTATAACGATTCTGACACGAATAGAACCCTGCATTGCTGATCAATATTAACAATATTTATATGTTGCTATTGAACAGTAAGCTTGGAAAATTTAGTGTGAAAATTAACCACATACCAATTACATCACCAATGTAGTGCACAGATTCTGGGTGTCTTCTCTGCATGTGTCCTTGCAGAAAACTGGCGTTCATGAATGCCTTTTCACAATGGGGACACTGCAAAACAAATTTAAGATAGTTTGGCTATTTATACCATACCATTTCAATTTTCAAAAATTGTATTTTATAAAAATAATTGAATATGCTGCTGCTGTTGCTGCTAGACATTGTTTCAATTGTAAAATTGTTCTTCCAGCAAAATTTATTGAAGGAGCAACGTTCAACCACCTATTTGGGCAGTCTTCTTCAGGGCAATATAATTGCAACTATAGGCGAAAACAAATACATATATACTAGACAAACAATAAAAGAAAAACAACAATTTGCGATTATATTGCCCTGAAGAAGTTTGCCCGAATAGGCAATTAAACAGTTGGTACTTTAACAAATTTTGTCGGAAGAACATTTTTTGAAAATAATTGTTTGATAGCATTTACATAATAGGAATTTTTACTGCAGATTATTAAAAAATGCCCTTTTTATTTTTAATATAAATGAAAATACCTGATAATAGCTGGAGGCTCCAGACTCAATGACCATCTGCTGCTGCTGGATCATTTTTCTCCGTCTCTTGTTTTCCACTTTTAGTTTCTCAATAGTTTCACCAGATTCTTCCATCTTATGCTGTAGCTCCTCATACTCTTTTGCTGCATTTTCCAGTTTGCCCTCCAAATCGCTGACAACAGATTGCAGATATTCCTGGATAACAACCAATGCGTTATATGTGTTGAACGGTCTCCAGCCATAAGAGCGACATTAAAACACGAAAAAGTTTTAAAAAAAAACACATTTTTGATTATAAACACACTAGGACTAAGTACACTGAAAGCCATTGCAGATTCACCGAATCTGTCGATCATTGATGCAAGCAGGGCAGACTAGAAAAACAACTAGCCTGCAGTGAGGTGAGGTTCGAACTCACGACCTCCAGTCAAGCCGGGACCATCGCTCTACCAGCTAAATCAGAATAAGACCTAAACCAGTTGAAATAAGACGAAAATTACCTAACCGCAAAACACACCCATAACTTCCTAACTAACTCCCATAATAATTTTAATCCTAACCTAATGTTTAACCCAACCAATTACCCATCCCTTAACTTAAACAGGGTCAAACAATCCGGTCCATATCTGGGGCGCCTATCCAACCACACAGTTATGGTTGGAAATTTTCACCATATGGTCTCCACGTTTACAATTTATGTATATGTCTTTACCGGTTTCAAATTTAGTACTACGATTAGCACAACGGACTTAAATAGGACTTTTTGCAAAGTCTTACTGGGGAAGGAGACCAAAGTTGTACTCAAGCGTAATAAATCAACTTTGCAGCCCTTCATTAGGCCTTTGTGCCACGAGTTGGATCACCATGATATAGATCATTAACCTTAAAACTTAGTCTAAATTTTTAATTATGCTTGCTTTATTGTATAAACAATATTACTCTATATTATAAGTGGCATCTATTGCTATGGAGTTGATAACAATAGATGCCAATTACATCTAAACGGATAATGTATAATGTCTCAGAAAAAACAGAAAACTAAAGAAAACAGGTGGAAAAAACTACCTGAGAGTGAAGCAAATACTCAATTGTGTATTGAGACAGCTTGAAAAGCTTGGAGAAAAGTGGATCCAGGTCTGACACCGCATCGATGTTGCAAAAAGTAACAACAGAGATGTTTTCCTGCAACAGGAAGCAATAAACAATTAAATTACTTCCGATTAACTCTTTGAGTCACATCTAGCGAAAATATCTAGTTTAACACAAATACTGCAAAGACATTAATACCTGCAAAGTGACAAAGTCTAATTCCCTTGCTACACGATCAACATCGATTGAACTAAGCTTTCTCCAATCGATTTCTCCGTAACGTTTCCGAAAGTGAAAGGCTGGAACTGGGTCTTGCAGATTTCCTGTTTCCAGCTCAAAGCTGTGATCCATTCCTACAAAATTAGGTAAACAAGTTTTAGCATGCTGTAAGTCTAGGGTTGTCACACAATTTTGTTAAAAATGACATTCAAAGACTTTTTGAAGAAAATTGGAGGTTTTTTAAGATTGGATCTCTCAAGATTTTTTGAATATAATTAAAAGAAGCAGTATAAATGTGACGGTCAACACAATTGAAGAAAAAAAAACATTTTTTTTTTTTTTAATTTTTAATACAGAAATCAATTCAAAGACATCCAAGGACTTTTAAGGATTGGGAGACTTTGTGGCAACCCTGTCTTTGCACAAATATATATATATATGTAACATTTCTTGCACAGTAAAACAATTATATCAGTGGAAAATATCAGTACCTAACTATTTAGGAATACTTATAAACTCCTAACTTAATTAGGTTGGAGGTAAGGAATATCAATTAGGAATATAGGCAAGGAAAATTAATTAGGAATACTTATAATCCACAAACTTCATGTTCAAGAGAAATACGACACATTTTGGGATTTATTGTCTGACAATTGCACACTCAGCTGTGGCCACAGTCTCATATTTCATGAAAAATCCCGGCAAAATCTGCTCAGGCGTGAATACTTGGACCAGCAAACTCAAGCCAAGCTCATCAATTTAAATGGTAATTTATTTGCACCAGCGAAAATCTTAGAAGTAACATTATTACAGAAGAGCAAACTTTAGCTTCTTAGATA
Source organism: Ascidiella aspersa (assembly GCF_963924565.1). NCBI lineage: Eukaryota > Metazoa > Chordata > Ascidiacea > Phlebobranchia > Ascidiidae > Ascidiella > Ascidiella aspersa. The sequence goes on from NC_139450.1 coordinate 28,074,083, forward strand.
TTCACCCTTTCGTTTTCAATCTTGGTTTGGTGATAGTACAAAGAACCCAGTCGACATCTCATGTCACTTACACGCAGTGTGTAAAAAACAAATTATAAAGTGTGCAGATGTGCAATCAAGCTTTTTTGCATACCTAATTCTTGATTTTTTTTCTGCCACTACTCAACTTTTGTGAGCAATTTACTAATTGAGGTGTAGACACAAATTTCTATAAAAAATAATCAGGGGTGCAACCGCAACAGAATGCAGATTAGCAAAGAACAAAATAAAACCATAGTACTGCAAACAAAATAAAAATTAAACTTCAAATAGCTTTATAATGTTTATTCTGGCAAGTGCAACCATTCTAGAATAAAAAGTTTTGACTGCAAAGTCTTTTTGAGAAATTCATAAAGAATGAAATTTAATACTTTTAATTTTATTTCCGGTTTATACAATAGTTCTGGTGGCACTCCATTATTTTAAATCTCCTAAATATCCGTATCATTTTTTTCTGTAGATCAATCAGTTTCTTTAAACAAAATTTAAGGCATAATTTTAAACAAAATTTAACCCAAAAAACTACAACTAATTACCTGGATTGTAGCGATGAGAAGTGCTGTAAATTGTTTTGCCTGGCATTTCAGGTAGCCAGGACCAAATCAGCGGAATAATACGTATTTGTTTTCTACATTTGTGACAGAGTGACAAATAAAAAATAATGATTATTTTTAACTTTAACAAAAATGATGAGCAATTGAAGAAATCGTTGAAGAAATTTAAAACAAGCAGTGAAGTTTATCTCAAGATTACTGATGTCCGAAAAATGTTTAAAAAAGTTTCGGTTAACAACCTAGGCTACTTCTCGTTTTCGTGCTAACAGGTTTGTTGCTAATTTTTGTCAACAACTACAAATAAATTTTAAAAATGCGGGGAATTCCCTGGCTTGTGTGGAAACTGTTTGACCTTACGCATGAGCGATCATACGAAACATGAACGGTACAAAATTTAATTAATGTTAAATGGTGGTATATTTCATTTTAATGCATAATATAATGGAGACCTTTATGTGACTACCTAAATCAGTGGATCAATTATGCAAGCAAGCCAGGCTAAAAAATCTATCCTTCGCTAAGGGTCTAACACACAGCCTCGTCAAGGCCGGGACCGTAACTCTACCCACCAGATTATCCTATGCATAGCATTTTTGTTTTTTCTAAAACTGGCCAACGCAATACAGATTGAATTGTATTTTAGATATATGCTTTACACTGCCAATTCAATTAACTTATATCATTTAAAACGATAGTAGACTATATATAAAATTCATAATAGCAGTAGGTTTAGTCGTAACATTCAATTTTTTTATTGACAACAAATATATACATTGTACAAATCAAATATAAATAAAAATGGATAAATAAAACAAAGCAATAAATAAATAAATGTGTTAGTGTAAAATTATTTGGTATTAACAAGTTTAATCATGTAATTAGGCTAAAAGAGAGTCAAAAAAATAGTAAAACGTTTTGAATAAAAATTGCTAAAGCCTGTAAGCAATGCTTGCTTACTAAGCATATCAAAATACTTTATATTTTGGCAAAAAACTGTCAATGGTAACATAGTTAATGGCACATTGAAGCATAAAAGTAATCAAGAACAACTTCACAGCATTTAGTGACACCAGTGTAACTGTTGTCCTATAATAAAAAAGGTCTAATAGTAAGATCTTCAACAAAAATCGCAAAAAAACTGTTGGCTTTGTTTTAAATGCAAGCAGAGTCTGAGTAGACTGCCGTGCCGATTTATATAACAGTCTAAATGTAAAACGTTTTACGCAATCGGTCGTTTTGTTGTCCATCTTCGCCACAGCTAGTCAACAAAAACCAGGCTGGCATGAGCTGGGTGACAGCATCAACTGTCATCTCTTTCACTTTTTGTACAGTAGACTTTTTATCTCGGATCGTCTACGCGTCCCATGAAAAGCATCGCCCCCGTGTAGTGGTCTTCGACAAAGAAGATAAACGGACGATTGACGTCAAAGTTCTGTTCTTTGGGCGGCATGGAACGCAGAATTCCGATGGCCGATGATACAGCCATGGCGGTCATACCCGTTTCAGTGAAGGTAACCGATGCCTTCTGGATAACTGAAAAGGAAAAGGTTTGCGTCAAAATCCACGACACTCTTTTACCATTGAGTTTGCCGCCAACTTCGCTTGTAAACACAGAATTACGGAATCTGATAATTCTTTCATAAAAATTGGAGGACAAGTCATTTGTAAAATAGCCTAATTTCAAGTCACATTGCCATATTGGCGAAAAATAGCAAGTCAGATCCCATCTAAGTCATTGTCGTAGCAAGTCAAGTCCAAGTCAAGTCAGTTTCATAAAACGCCATGTTAAATTAAACCTGTGCGGATCGTTGTGAAATTAGCAAAGAATTAAAAAACCTAACATATAACGAATGAACTGTTTTCAAGCAGATATTGAGGTAAAACTAATCAAGTTTTACTAAAACTTATGTAATTAAGTCATCTCCAAGTCAAGTCATTTTTACAAAAATACCTAAGTCAAATCAAGTCATTTGAAAACTTTACTTAAGTGCATTTAAGTCAAGGTTATTACAAAACTGAGGTTTGCTCACCTTTTGATAAAGCGATATTGATGTTGCTGGTCAACTTTGAAAAATTAGCGGAACCTTTGAGAAAGGTGGTGTCGATACCTTGTTTCTCCAGGGCTTCAATTATGTCAACTTGATATTCCATCTGCACAAGAAAGGTAGTAAGTTTTATTACCACACGGAAAACAATCCAGCTTTGCTATACTATTAACTTATAGTTGTCTTTGACATCATTATGTTAAAAGCTTTACAAGTTGTTTTAATTTTTCGCAAAACGCTGATTTTAAACCTCATTTTACATTAAAAGAACAAAATAGATTTTGTCCAACGACTTCCGTGTCTATAGGCACAACAGACACTTTAACGTTGGCGCAAAACACAATGTAACCGTAACTGCTTACCGAAAATTTCGGCAGACTGAGATTCACTTTTCCCAGTCTGGTCTGACTGCGCCATTCGTCGACCTTTTTGGCAAAGTCCTGCTGGATTTGCTGCAGAGAGATTTGCTCGTTGGCCATCATAATGACCATATTCTTGTACTTCATACGATTACCAGGGTCAACTCTGTAGGCAAAAATAATTGTTTTAACATTTATGGTAATTAACTTTTTGCAATTTGTGAATGGCCGTAACCAGGTGTTATCATGTTGTTAGCTTTCTCGCTTTTAGTTTGCTTACCTATGTTATTTACTGATGCCCATAAGTTTGCCCAAACGTAACAATCGCCTTGCTTACGTTATGTCATTGTTACGTCTACTGTTATGTTGGAGAGCAGTAACTTTGCCTAGTTTAGAAGTGACAGTGTTTTGTAACGAAAGGTTTATTTTGTTCTGTAAACGTGAAAGTTAAAATGTGTTCCAGGGAGTAATAGCCTAGATACTTTAATGTTAAAATCTTAGGACGCCGTTTAAACTGCTTGGCTTGACCTTACCGGTAAGAACTTGTTTAATGATTTGTTAGTAAAGTTATGATGTGAAACTGTGGCTTACCGGTGCCCACTTTTATCGTAGCTAAGTAAAGCAATTATAATATCTGTGTAAGAGCATTGGCGTAATTTCGAATGATATTTATTTGAAAATAAGAATTGATTGTCGTGTAACGCTGCAACAGTGCGCCGCTTCGGCTTATGGTTTACTACAGCCTTCTTTCATTGCAGCGTTTTTTGCAACTGATTATTGGTACGAAACCCAACGTATTTTATGCTTGGACAGATCATAACTGATGTGTATTTGTGTTACTTGCTACAGATGTTGAATTCTCGTTGATGCCTTCTCGTTTTCCCACTATAGAAAACCGCATTTAAGGAGAAGGTGTAATGTGATTAGGGCCGCGATGTATTCTCTCTTTGCCATATAAAGTAAACCTAATTAATCTAATATCTGTGTTCTTTTTAAACCAAATGTCACATAGACACAGTTAAAATACTAGGTAAAACGTTTCAAGAATAGGTTTTGAACCACTTCCTTAAACAGATTTTCTTCTAAATAATTAAGAAACAAGCTTCGAAAATCAACTTACTTGAAGGGAACCTCCAAAATATCCGGGGTCTTGTCTTTGTTGTCCAGCGCGCCGCATGAAACGTGGTGACGATAAGCGCCTTCCTGTTTCATCATTGGAACCTGGCATTTAAAAGCAGTGTTACAGTTAACAGCAATAAAAGAGGCTAAAGCGTTTCACAGTTTGACCTAATTGTATGCAGTACATCGATTAAACAGTACAGTTGGCAACTATCTTTAAGTCTACGGGTAATTGTAGCTTCGAGTCTACGGTAATAAATCACGCCAATCCTATAATGGCAAAGAACGACAAACATCACTTTGAGAAACGTATATAGACACTATTATAGATTAAAGTTAGTTGATGAACCAAGGGGATAAATTAGTTGGCTAATGTTAGAGTGTGTTTTACTTCTGAAAAAAGATTCTCTTTTCTTCAATATTGTTTGCTTTTTACTTTAAGCACTATAAACAATAAAACTTAAAATGTAAAAACCCGAGTAAATGCAGGCTCAGACATTTCTCATGGCAGCTGATCGACAAGCAGAAACCTGTTGCCAATGGTCTTGGATTCCATAAAGGATAGATTCCATAAATTCAAACACTCCACTTATCTTTTACCTGAACAACTGTTTTGTCGGCCAAGTTAAAGTCCCCGGTTGTCGTGCGTTCAGCGGCAAAGCCGTTGTGCCACTGTCCGTTGAAGTACAGCGCGTTGATGAGCACCATCTTGGTGAACCTTGTGATGTCCTCCTCGCTGAGAAAGGTCTTGGCCAGGCCTCGCGTCTGGTTCGCTATCCAGCTGTTAATCTTGTGACGAACTTGCTGTTGAAAAAACGGATATTTTTAGACTTTGTGCACATAAAAAGAAATTTGATTGATTAATATTAAATAATGTAAGTTTTTTTTTTTCTGTGGCCGAGTCGCAAAGTTTGTAAAAAACAACAAAAATCTTTGTAATACAACTAATTTACAACCTTTAACATTGGTTTTATCAGGCGTAATTCAATTATAAAACTCCATGTGCCAATTTTCAAAACGACCCTATTGTTAGTTCCACTATCCCAAATAAGCAGGTTGGACAAGGCTGGGACTACCTCCAGTTTGGATCGTCCTTGTTTACGCCAGTTGTTAGACGTTGGGCGCTTTTTATTACGCCCTTTTCTTGTTTTATGTTTCAGCTGGCCTATATCGCCCCATGTGAAATACAACTGTAAGACGCCTCGTGTAGCGCTCAGGCATCCGACAGGCCCGATATTTTTGGCCTAACACCCTAAAAAAATTACCTGGTGCCTTTTTGCAAAGTCGCTCCGGTTGATGAAGGTTGAGTGGTCGTAGAGCGCTGCCCAGACGAAGCTCGGCTTGATCTGAATCGATTGGTCGAGAAAAAGGCGAGTGGCCAGCGAAAAATCGGCCGTGTCTCTCTTGTCGGCCGACAGTAGACTCTTGCGCAATCGCCGGAACTGGGCGTCGACGGAATCGTTGGCGCCGTCAAAAAGAGGCAGCTTGTTTAACTCCAACCTGGAATACACGTTGTATGAACTGAAAATCAGTTTATTACGCTTGGTGGATGTTTTATGAGCTTTGTTCTTGCACTAACCGGTTTGACCAATTCACACATGGAATACACAGTTGCGAAAACTTAAAACCTATACTGGAAGTTATTACGTTTGGTTGCGGTTATGTTCGATACTTGACATTTCGTTGGGATACCGATACCCGATATTTCGGACAAAAAGTATCGCGATCCGCTACCGAATGACCTCATTATTATGACAAAACGAGCAAAATTTTGTCCAGTTTATTAGGCCCAAATTTGCCTTGTGTGAAGAAGTTGAGTTACTACTAGTTGTTAACCTACTATGTTTTAAAGAATTTACCTTTTAAACTCGAACCCATTGTGTTGGATCGCAAGCCAAGGCTGAAATTCGATATTAATTTTGAGTCGGATTGGCACCGATACTACCACTTGTATATTACATGATTATGCAGATAAACCAATGTATTGATAAAATAGCAAAATGAACATATTGTTTGCAGAACAGCGCATGCAAATCAAATCATTACAATGTTTAACGCCGTGCATTACCCTGGGAATAAGTTTGTTATGCAATGTATAACCTCTGCGGGTATCTTTACATTTGTAATTGCTTAATGCGATTTAGTGTGATTATCCGACGGCATTCTAATTGTTCTTACTGGACGATACACCGTTGATATCAGCAGATTAGAACTAACACTTTTCACCCACAGTTTCATTTGAATGACGTAACTGTTTAACGTTAGATAGTAACCGTGTAACCATTTTAGCAGAGATGACGTATTCAAAGTTCCGTTTCTTAAACGAGGCGAAAGTCGTAAATACGCGTTAGCGCAATTAAAACGACCCAAGCAGTACTTTGTAAATACTTGAGCCACTATAACCGACACCTAGATAATTGCTGAACTTTAGACGTCATTTAATAGCAATAGTTATTACACTATAACAAAAACATCTTTTGCTGTCGCCGCTACCAACTTGATCTAACTCGCTCTTTGTATTAACAGATGAAGGTTAACGGGCGTTCTGTCGTGTAAGATATGGGGCACATATATAAGAGTGATAAAAATCTGTCCAAAATGAAACTCGGTTTAGGCAACACCTTGATTTTAGCTATAACCCTTAGCAACAGGAAATAGTTACGTAAAAGCTTGGGACTCGACGAAATCGCACAATTGACCGGAGTCGGGTCTCGGGACACGTAAGTCGGACTGGGGTTCAATTAATTTTTGTCCGGGGTCGGAATCGAGTTATCTTTAACCGTCCGCTGACCTTATGTTACAAACGCATTCGTACCCCTGCTGGTTACGCAACGACAACCGACACATTCATCCTATTGTTCCCTTACCTTGTTTGTCCTCCGGATGCAAGTCTGACGACCGCCAGCAGGTTGAAAAGTCCGAGAGGAGAAAAGAAGACGTTGCGATTGGCCGTCGTCCCGTTGCTAAGGTCCTGGAGAATGCGACTTGAAAAGAACTTGGTGCCGTTTAGAAGGGGTTCGATGAAGGCGTTTCTAGGTCGGTCCCACTCGAACATTACAGGCTCCTGGACAAAGAAAGATTTGCGTTTGGAATTCGGGTCAAAAGATGCTCTCTCTTTCTCCCTTTTCTCTTTCTATCTTTCTCCCTTTCTCTCACTGTCTTTGTCTCTTTTTTTCTCTCTCACCCGACTCGATTTCTGTTTTTTAAATTAGAGTCGGCCAATTAGGTAAGGGTTCGCGTTTGGAGTCCCAGTCGAAAGAACATATTTCTTTATTAGGAGCCGGTCATTTTTTGGCTGCGTGCTCATTCTTTGCAATTTAAAAACCTATTTAGAGTAAATATTTTTTTGTTTCTCATCGTTAGACTTAACTTTAACCGAATATACCAATTCAGTCGTTTTGTGATAGGAAAAACTGTTACATTGTGCTTTTACAGCTAAACAGGTCGATTATTTTGTGATGTTTTAGAAGTTTTATGTATGTTTAAGAAGTTTTAGACAAAAGGGCGCTGCGCTGTTAAACCGCTGTCCGTTGCCGTTTGAGAGGCTAAGACTGATTAGGTATTGACGTTTTTCATTTTGTGGTTTTAAGATAATCTGAAGCTCCGGCGCAGTTTCCAAGTTGTACAGGCACGCAGAAATAAAGTTTATTAAAAAAACACTATTTAGTTCCCTCAATTGGCCATGAAGGGCCTCAAAAAATACATTCTTTGGTCTTTGAGAATTGTGCTTTGTCATAACAATCGTATAAGGTATGAGCGTTGCAAAGCCAGACGATTGCCCTACATTCCAAATTCAAATTTTCAGTTTGTACGTTTTCGGCGGCCGTTTGTTACCCGTCATCTGAGTTGACGTAATGTTCCGATGAAGCGATTTGCACGGTATGTTGAAGCGGCAAATTAAAGCCAAACCCGAATTGAAGCTCGACATAACTCTGTGTATACGCTGTGTCGACGGCGGCGGTCCGGAATTTGACCGGCCGACAATAGACCTCATAGGACGACTAACCCACATGCACTTAACTGTTTTCAAGTGTTGTTGCTACTGCGAGGCTGTAACGCTTTCGCCGCCCGCGTGCCTTAATTAAGCATCTCGTTTTCCAAGTGTACCAGTTTTTCGGCCACGTGCTAAAGAAAGCAATGCCTCGTGGCATCGGAACAAGTGACGCAGGTAGAGGTCGCGAAATTATTACCTCATGGTCGTGTAATCGCATTGTAATTGGCGCGCGCGGCAAACTACCTACTAGCAGCGAGCGGCAAAAATTCGCAGTCGACTAGAATGCTTGCCTGAGACGCAACATCACTCGGTCTTAAGGAGGCACAAAAAGGGCGGTTCCTGGATTAAACTGGACGCTACACTTAAAACTCGAGGCTGCCCATTGATTTCAAGCGCTTACTCTTAAGCTGTGATGTAGCGACGCCCTTTGGCCGGCCTAAGTGGGCCTTGCGACATTCAATTAGCTCGGCGCAACTGCGGTAATTGCTGTACATTGCTGTCGCCCAGCCGCCAGATCCGATGCGGAAGTTTCAAGGATCAACGGTCTTCCGGGCTTTCTAGATGTTTTCCGACTAACGCCCGCGAATTAGTGCCACGCTTTGGTTTTGAAATTGCCCCCCAATTGTGGTTTGATTTTCGAGCGTCAAGCTGTCAACAGAAAGTTCGATCGCCGCTTGCTAAATCTAAGGCGACAAAATACCACGAAATGGAGGTCCACGACCCACGTGTTGACAGCAAAAACTTCAAACGATTTGCTCACGTATATACTACCTTTTTACATGTTCGATATAGGCTGCTAACGCTGAATTGAATTGTTTATAATTTTAAGGATTGGAAATTGTAGCGTCAAGTATAAAGCACACGCATTTCTACTTCTTCAAATATTCTAAATTGTTTTAGGGAGTTTTTTTGGGGCTCGCCAATTTATCCATTTTTGTTTAAAGTTTAAAATAGAAATCTGTATTAAGTATGAAGCATATATGTAAATCTTCTTCGAATACGAAAGTTTACAGTGTTTGTTTAAAGTGGGATTTAATTTTTTTCGCGAAGAATCTTTTCAAATTGCAATTGAATAAATTTTAACATATTATTCTGTAATTTTGAGCTGCCTTTTCACTGAGCTTCTACTTTAAAGGCATGATAATTTACATAAATATAAAAAAAACATTGGGTTGACTATCGTTGAAATTTTCCACTTCAAAACAAAAATACGCTCGTAAGAGTTATGTCCAAATCCATAGATGCAGAAGGAATCGGTTAAAACAAATGTAATCTTTTTAGAAATTAAGTGTCAAACACTCACCATATACGTCGGAAAAGCCCTCAAATTTCCGACCAATTGAAGTAGGAAAACCACGATGAGCTGTGCGTTGAACTGCATGTTGCTTCTTTGGCAATGTTTAAAACAAACAAATTCGTATTTTAATTTAATTTCGAACGGTTTTGATCTGGAAAAAGGAGTTAAAACGTAAGTGAATGACTAAAAGCGTTTTACACGTATGTGGGTTCCGCTCTTGAAGTTTATGTACAACGCAATTATCGACTATACCAACACGCTGCTTCATAGCCAACTATATGTATGAAGAAATGGTTTTAAAGGAAAAAAAAAAAAAGCATGTTTTATTCGAATTTTCAGCATTTTCGCTATGATCAAAATATTAAACCTTTCAATTTGATTTAAACCCTTAGTCGACTGTGATAACGTTGCCGCATACTCTTGTTCTGGAAAATAAATACAGGCACCAAAGCCTATTTGAAATCCTGGTTTATATCATTTAAATATTTTATGTATAAATGGGTCTTTTAACGCCATCATTTTGATAAACCCACAGCTGACCATTGCAATGTTCCCGTTTCCAGGGTTTTAAAACTTTAACTTGATGATTTTAATTTTACGTGAAAGTCCGAATAACCGGTTAAACATTTTAAATCACATTTTGTCGAATTACAGCACTTTTTTCAATAAACGGCCAGCCTATCATTCCTAATTTCAAAAAATACATACAGTCGCGCAAGTTCCCATAAACTATATAAAAAGCCCTTTAATCGCCTGAACAAGTTATTTTGCCTTTTAACGCCAGCGAAAATACTACATGCCTTCTTCGAAGCACCAGACCCTTTTGCTTCAGCTGCATTTTAACCTTCTCACGTCTCGGCTCTTGACTTTGATTGTGACGTTTGGCAGCCTCGTGCTCGAATATATAAGCGCATGGCTGCGGCGCCGAGAAAAAAGAGGCCGAGCGTCCGTCACCCACAATGAGCAAAACGACAAAGCACGCGCCAAGGCCATAGTACAGCAAAGATTCCTGCGCAGAAAAAGTCGCACGGTCTCCTATGGCAATTTAAAACGACATCGGGAATCACCGATTTGAGCTTGTTTTCGGCTAAGACCGCCCGTTTTTTTCGACCGCCCGCTCTTGAACAAGAAGTGCGCATGATTTGGACGTTTTTCCTCTTTGTTTCGGCAGCAATACGTCTCGCTTTTGACGTTGAGTTTACGCCGCTGTTCAGATTCGAATCTCTCCGACCTGATTCTTGTCACACGACCCGGGTATCGGCTCATCTAAGATGCTACTTGTGTCGATCGAATGAAATGTTGCCATTTTAACGTCGGCTGACACGTGGAGATAAACATTACATTAAACAATACGCAATACACGAATTGCAATATTTTAGGCTAATTTTTTAGATCGCTGTTTAGGATGAACTACTTCACTTTCTGCTACTCGTTATTTTGGTTCTTCTTTAGTGTAAATAAAGTTGATATTTATTACATCGTTTTTAATTATTATGTTGCAACCTGGAATCAAACAACACATATTCAACATCAGAACCACCTTATCTACTTTAAAAATTAAAGTCTTAAGTATGAATTCCGCATTTTGTTATAACACGTTTAACAATAGCAAATCACAAAACTTGTCAACATCACCCCGATATGATTGTCAAGTTTCGAGTAATTTATCATAATATTAATTTCTCTGTACTCTATACCAGACCTTGGTAAACTACGGGCCGCGAGCCGGATCTGGTCCGCCAAGCAATTTTATTCGTCCGGCGGTTCGTTTTCCACAAACGTTTTAAGCAAATATAAACCTTATATTTTATTTTTACAGTATTTCATTTATTACACTTGTAAGGCATCATGAGTTGACCTATTTCTACTCTTTCCAGCTAATTAAAACGGGAATATTTGTAGCATTTTTTGTAAACGGAATCAAACTTTATAATGCGTGTTTTTGATCTCCTTTTTTTGGCCAGGTCCTTTAAGACATTTTGTGTTTCTTATGCGGCCCTGTCAAAAATAATTGTCTATCGTTGCTCTACAAGGTAATGCTTAAAACGCTATTAACGCCTTATGAAATATATATTACGCCACTCCGCAGACAAGCCACGACCTTGTCTATTCAGCATAAACTCTCGTTTTCTACGAACTTGTTTACCCGGAATGTACAATTAAAAGGCCATTCAGACTTAAATCTCTGCACGTAGTTTCAATGCATCAACACGTGTTATCCAATGCATCGAATTAGAGGTATTGTATCTATTTAAAACGCGGATTCCACGACCTTGTGATTGAAGCATACCTTTAAATGTTAAAACATATGTTGCTGTAGACCAAAGGTTTTAAATTGATGTAAACCGCCTCGCCATTTACCTATAATGTAAAATGGCTCCTTATTCCGGGTTCAAGATTTTTTCTGCTGACGATTATTTTTGTCTCGTCGCGCCTACATTTATTTACCTTCGGGTTTTTAATTGTTGTCTTTGTTTTACGTAGGCCATTTATGTGATGCATACAGGTTTCTGATTTAGGATTATCCGCTTGCCCACGCCTTTTAGACTATTTACGTTTCCAACTAAGGAAAAAAAACGGATAATCTTTCGTCCGTAAGAAAGTTGTTTATCTTAGAGTTGAAAAATAAGGTTCCGGCTAACGAACAAAAGCGTTGAGTGTCTTTCGCAACTGAAGCGCAATAGTTCCCAAAATACCAAAATAAACTTATATTTTGACAAAAAATCTGCAAATTATAGGTGACTCTAACCTTTACGATTGGTTTCTCCTCAGACAATCGTCCTTTACAGGTCAAAGCATGAATTTAATTCTTTAAAAAATAGAAAAAAAAAGCAGATTGAAAGAGATAACAAATTAATATAATTGTTATGATTTTGGACCTGGCGAAATACCGTTGTCCACAATTTCACCCTTAAAAAAACAACTGTTCCATTAACAGTGCTTTCAAGTTAATTCGGTTTAACTTTGTGGGCCGGGTAGATTCGCGCACAACCGATGGAACAGCAAAAAACGAACCGCCCGTCGTATAAAAAAAGACTGAAAGACGGCAGAAATAACGGAATTTTCGCAAATAATAAACAATGAGTTGGTGCTCAGACGCAACGTACATTGGGCCACTTAAGGCCGAAAAGGTCGACCGAAAATTCCGCTGAAAACGTGACGCCCGCCTGGCAGAATGGGCAGATGACCTTCATACCAGCCGAACAGCGGCCATTTTGCCCTTTGGCCAAAAAGTGTTTTTTTGGTGTTTTTGTTGTCCGATTCGCACAAACAAACTGGCCACCTACGTATGAATTTCTTCACATAACACGGCGTGAAATTTAGTATAGCGTTGGTGGCGAACGGTCAGCCACGCAGTTACATAATACTAAGGTAAAGTCAGCAAAAGTTCGTTTTAAAAACTAGAAACAAGAGATTTTGTTTGCAAAACTGGTTGGTGATCTTGCAATTGTATAACGATTAAGGCTGGTAAGGTATTTAGTTTTCATGCTGATAACTATGGTTATGGATGAGTTTTGTAACCGGCACTTGTACGATCAAGTTTACTTAAATCGTCTGGTGTAAATGGCGGCAAAGAATGATAAAAATTCGCTGCTAATTTTTGTTGAAAATATTTAATGAAAGTATTTTTAATGCGATTATTTTTTTCATAATTTCTTGACTAAACTCAAAAAATAAAATCTTGTTTTCAACACATGCGAACTGGCGTTAATGTTGCTTTCATATTAGGAGTTTAACACAATTGATTTATTCAATATTCAGTTAACAAAAGGATCGAAGATACCGAGAAGGTTTTTCATGTTTATTAGCGAAAACTATCATTCTATCTAAAAAAAATACTTTTTTGTGCACTAGTACACCATTTTGATATAATTGTTTTTATGGTTGTCGAAAAACGTGGAACTGCTAGTTTCAATTGTAGTTTACGCATCAGGTGTTGCGACAAAATGACAGATTAAAAGCAACAAAAAAGAACAGTTTGAGGATTTTATTTTTGCCAGACGGGTGCGTCATGTAAAAGTTGATAGTTCTGCCATAACGTATTGCAGCGGTTTTCCATTTGGTCGTTCGCTTTAAGTTTTTCTGAAATATCTCGCGAATATAGCCTATATGCTCCGACCGACGATCTGCGTATTTTGATGTTTTTTTCGAGTTTTTTTTTTCTTTTTTTTTTTGTTCGAACATTGAGATTGGAAACGATTGATGACCGATTTGGAAATTGATAACCTTATGGATTTGGATGTTGATTTGTTACCTTGCTTCACAACAAAAGTCATTTTTAACATTTGTTTGTTTTGTGCAATTAAAAAAACAGTTAGGTTGACCGAATAACTTGGCGGTTCAAAAATATTTACTTTGAGTTCAAAAATTAACCATAGTTTACATTCTTTTTTTACACGGTGGAGAGCACGGCTTTGGAGTTTTCGTTTTTATTTGAATAAGATTCATAAATATAACAGGTTTAGATTGTGTATTTAAGATGTCAATTTGTGCAGGTTTTATGTGCTTTTACGGACGGATGAACTCATTTGATATTTTACAATGATTGATAATTACCTGCAGGTACTATAAGACAGGTATGTTAAAAGCCTTTAACAAATTTCATTAATCCTTTTTTGTACACTTGTTTTTTTCTTCTATTACCTACTTTACCAATGCTCCGAATTTAGCTGACGACTGTTTAATCCCTGTTTGCTATCAAACGGTTCTTGTGCGAATTTTACCGTGTAATTTCGAGAAAAAAATCTTGCTGAGCGAGCTATTTAAATCGCGCGTGTCATTTTCCGAAAATTTATTGCAATTTGGCGCAATTACTCTGTCACCGGTTGGCCTGGGTTGAGTGAATAATTCGCAGTATTGCTCTTTTTCGCAGCCAGCCCACGCAATTAACGACGACCTGTTTTTCTGTGTTTTTCGCCAGGAAAACGGCCAGGTGCTAAAATAAAAGAACGATCCTCATAATCCGATTAAATTTTTCCCGATAGTTGCCTGCAATTCTTTGTTTTGCCATTGTAGATATAAAAAATGACTTCCTATCACTTCTATTTCAAACGTTTTAAGCTGCTTTTGTTGCATTTCGTTGTTAAAGCAAGTTTTGGTGCGGTTAGAAAATCACTTTTTTAAATTCTACTTAAGCGAATTGATATGCAACGTCGGCAATTGAGAGTTATTATTCATAAAACGAATTAAAAAGATATATTTTTGTGTTTCCGCCTTTTATGAAGGAGAAAAGGGTATTGAAAAAAATAAAGTTAAAAAAACTCTTCTAATATGTTAGTAAAACAAAATATGTATAATATGGGTTTAAACACACAAGATTTCGCCAATACTTTGACATTCCTAATTTGTTTCTAGAGTGGTTATTAAATTATAATGAACAAAAATGCTTTCTCAAAAAGTATATTCAGACAAACATAACTAAATGTCACTTTGCGTTGTTATTAATATACGCGAAACTAACAGTGTTTACAACGTAAATGAAAAATGTGTTGCAGTGAAACGTGCTTGAATTTCTTGAAACGCAAAAACGCATTAGCGTAAATATTGCTAGCACCCATTTAAGATTATTTATTTAAAATGGCCGTATAGCGCGTGCTAGGACTACATGTCGGCAAAAAGTATTTATATGGATTAATTAACAATCTTCGGCGCCAGAAGGTCGAATCGACAAAAATGTAATCTATTTGTGCTCTTCTTCAGAAATGTTCACGAAATTGCCGAACATTTGTGTTTCTCAACGATGCTGAGTGGACATTTATGAACCACAATATTATACAAAGTTCGAACCTTTGGTTTTAAATCCGCCTAAAATCGTATTTGATTTATTGCCAGCATCAAACTTTGACGTGTGTTATAAACCCCAACTTTCCGATGACTTTCTAGATAAAGAGGTTACACAACTAAATCGCATTCATGTTATCCTGTGTTGTGTCGACAAACAAACGAACAGCCTCTAAAATGTTTAATGGAACACAAATTGCTTTTTCTTATGTCGGACGGTGCTGCGAGGAAATTTGCGGAATTTGCTTTTATGTGATTATGTGACCAACATTTATTAATTATTTTATGGAATATTAAAGGCTTAAAAAATAACATAGCAACGAAAAGTTTATTTTTTCTGACTCAAAATATTATGGCGCATTGTGAGCAGACTTGAACAATTAGATAATTCTAGATTTCCAATTCAATGAATTTGAGCAAAGTGCAGCTATTTCTAATTCTAATTTGTCAATTGGTTGTGTGCTCTAATTCTAGTTCTTATCCAACTTGGATTTTACCAAAAATACTACTTCGTCTAATAGTGGCACTTTTAGTCTCTCAGTCGAAACTTGTAAGTGATATTTACAGTGCTATGTGAATTAGCACACAATATTTACCATTCACATTATTATGAGCATAAATTGCGATTTAAACTAAATTCGTTGTGAATAATTAAACATAATTTTCGTTCAGATACTTGTTTGAAATTCGGTTTTCAAGAATTTGAGAATTGTAACTTTAATCTAATTAGAAATACTGAAATACTCTAATTTTGATATATAATTGTCCGAGTCTAATCGTTAGGTTCCAAGACTTTAGTCGCAAGTTTTGAAAATTTAGTCGCATATCTGGAAATACCGTATACTTTTCCTAATATTAGGAATGTCAAATTGTCTTTTTTAATACTTCAATAAATATTTTTAGGCGCGATTGTATGCCCTGCTTGCCGACAATAAATCATTTCAGGAATTTTATTTCAAGTGGTAAAAACTCCAAACTCTATGAGCTATTTAATTTTCTTCGAATAAAAAAAGGTAAATACTCGGCCAAATCTTAGTTTTTGTGAAGGGCTTGTTGTATACTTCATTTGAAAAAAATGTTTTAATTTTCAGTGCGGCCTTCTTTCATAATAACCTCGAAGGTGCGACGACAGATGTAACACAAACATGGGCAAGTCCAGATTTTCGTTTCGACACATTGTAGTGATAAGCTTCGGTGATGTATAGAAGAAAAGTCACCAAGACTTATACTGGAGTCAAAACAACCTTTGTTTTACACCACGTGGTAGCTCTATAGTCACGTTTAACGTGTGTTACCCAACCCTACCCATTCGTCATGGTAGTATGAGCTTGTAGGGTCTTCTGTGCTACTCTTATCGTTTTTTGTGTTTTTTTTCGTTTTTAAGGACAGATTATTTTACTTTGGGTGTACAAAAAGCGCTATGTGCTGTACAACGTATATGGTGGCGCCTATATAGGTCGTCACACGTTTAAGCCTAAACAAAACTGTGATTTTAATCTTTGACCTTTGAGAAGCTTATTAATTATTATCAGCAAACTGGTGCGCCTTTATCTCCGCTTGATGTATACAAAGGACTGGGCTTGGGCACGCCGAGCCAGCGAAAACTAATTTAACCGAAGACGAAAGATTTAATATCACTTCGCTTCCTTATTTTTGCCACAGTGCTGTTTTGAACCGTATAGGGCGCGTGCATTTTTTAATAAAAATAATTCGATACAATCAGCGATCAGAAAGCAATGATAATTCGCCCAGTAAAACTACGTCGCCGTTTTTCATTATTTTGCATTACACGGCTTTTCCTCCGAGAAGGGTTCTGGCGTCAGAAAAAAGATGAAGCTATGACCGCACTGAGAAAAGGGCAAATCCTAACGCAAGGCGCACGCTTTGATTCCTGTATAGCTGAGGTAATGCTTTAATTCAAAACAAATACGAATATACCGGGCGATGTTTTAAAGAGCTCGCCGGCGAGATTATGCGTTACGAATCGACTGTCAATCAGCCGTTATCCGCGATCAAATTCGTGAAAAAACACGTGCGCCTGTTTATCTTTGCTGCTAATTGCATTTTTAAGAAATCGGCGGCAGCCAATTCGGCGAAAGGCTCCGTCTTGTAATGATCTCCTGCCTCTGTACATCTTACCTAAAGCCTATGTACTTCCATTTAACGGGAAGTCGGCGAAATCGGAATCAATATATAGGCCACGCTTCCAGGAAAAATGCAAAACCGACGGCAAAGCGCCCTTTCTCGTCAAAATAATATTTGTGTAAAAGTCAAAAGACTGCAAGAGCACGGAAATCGATTTGAAAAAACGCCGTACTAAACCTATTAACTGCAGTGAAGGCTGCCATATGGGGAAATAGCTTTCGGTTATTAGGTGCGTTAAGTATCGGCCACGGCACCTGTTCAGAGCCCATTATCACACAGTACCGATGCGTATTTATATCTCGGCCCGACACAGCCGTTTTTATGTACCACAGGGCGGCCTAATTCCCCTGGTTAGTGGGGGTGACTGGTCGCCATAAATTGCCCGCCGCCTGTTATCGAAGAAAACAAACGCCCGTGTTTAAATCCGTAGTGGTATTTTGACTCTCTTGTCGGATTTGACCGAAACGAGCGTTTTGCCGGATTTGTGACTTTCAGGGGGTTGGTGTTTTACTCTGTAAGGCGAATGTCGGGTTTAAAGGGCTGGCATTGCAATAACCCGTTTGAGATTTTAACCCAGTCATTACTTTACCTTGCTGTTCTATTTTTGCGAACCACTCTTGTGCTAGATCCTTTCTCATGGTCGTGGATTTTAAGCCGGTAAAGGCATTTTTTCTGTTATCTAACTTCATTTCGATTTTTGTTAAGACTGTTATAAACCGACAACCATTTCGCTTCCCAAAAAATAAGTTTGCGGTTTAGTAGCCAAGTTATAGGTTACAGGCAGAAATATTTGATTTGCAATTGGATCAGCTATTTTATATGCACAGAATCCTTCAAAGCAAACACATTTTTTTACCTTGAACGTGTTCTATGAGCTAGGAATGTTTAAGGTGTGTATGGAAAGTTTATTAAATTTAATCATTTTACTGTTTACTTCATTTATTTCGATTTTCAGATTTTAATCTGTTTTTATTGAAAAAAGTCAAAAAATGTGGTCTATCTTTATTTTCGAACATTAGCTGATGTCTACGATAACTTTTTATGTTACAAAAAATACTCCGACAAAACTGTCTTTTTTTAATGGATGGTTATTTGGTAATGAAACGTAAGGCAAATTAAGATACTAAATTATGCCTAAAAAAATTGTTTTTTGTTTCATGAAAAAACTACTAGGATTTAAGTCAGGGGTCACTAAATTCCGGGCCGCGCGCTAGATGCCCGTCAATTTAATTAATTTAACACTTGATATATTTGTGGCCTACCTTGCTAATGTTATAAATATACATTATATATACTAAAAAGCACAGTTTATTAAGTTACAGAAAAACAGGATAACCTAGTGACTGAATCACTATGATTAAGATTTTATTAGGGCTAAATCTTAATCATTAAATAAAAGGCATATTTGCTTAATGAATTGAAGTACAGTTAAATGTTGCCGAATGCTATTGAAAACTAAATTTTGATCGAAACGACAATTTATTCAGGCTCACTGTACAGTTGTTATTGCATGTTGTAAACAAGTCATTTTAAATAACTTAAGTCCCAGCCAAGCCATTTGTAAAACAACTTAAGACCAAGTCAAGTGTTTTTGAATAAATAACAAGTCAAGTCCCAGTCCAAATCATCAGTTGCGCAAGTCAAGTCCTAGTCAAGTCATAATTAGAGCAAGTCAACTTCAATGTCCTTGTTAAAAAATAAAATTTTAAACTATTAAAATTTTTTAATTTGTATGATTATGAGCTATAACTGAACTAAAAAATAAGAAAAAAACGCAACATATATAGCAAGCAATTTGTTTTTATGCTAAAATTTGAATAAATAGCTCAATTTTATAAAAAAATACTTGAAAAAAACGCTTCATTTTAACCCAAGTCATTTGTCCAAATGACTTAAGTCAAGTCAATTCGTTTGAAAACAGTGACTTAAGTGCACTTAAGTCAAGTCATTGACTTAAGTCGTTACAACACTGTTGCATAGTGATTTATATTTCCTTCGAATAACAATAATTAAGTTAATAAAGTTCGACAAAAATATTTTCATCCGGCCTGCGATCGTAAATTCTTACAATTATCCGGCCCATGATGGTCAGACCTCACAGTTAATCGGCCTTCCATGAAGAAAATTTAGTTACCCCTGATTTAAGTGGTAAACGTTCAGGAAGCAGAAACCACACAGAAGACTTTGTCGGAATTCGACGATGTTAATTTTACAAATCTTCGGTGCAGACGAGAAATCTCGCCGACGGCTTGTTATATTCCAGGAAACCAAAATGGAGACTTAACGGGAATTATGTTTTAAAATTAAATACTCGCCTCAGACGAGTAAGGAGTGCGAAGCAACTGCTCGTCCTATACACAGTTAACGAATACGACTTTTATCGAAATTTTAGAAAAGTAACATATAAAAAGTTCGATTTTCTTTTCGGCATACAAACAATTTTAACAAAAATTTCCTTTAAAATCCGTTTAGATTGGTCAAACAAATTCCGACAATTTCAAAATTGTGGTTGTTTCTCGGTCGCAATTTTCACATTTGCTTAATTCGGCCAGTTTACAGCTCATAGCGATACTTGTATCCAAAAATACTCGTTCCGTTCGGATACCAAAAAAGTGTAATCTAAAAAAATGTAAATACTACCAAAAATGTAATCTACGTATTCGTGTACTTTTTGCATTAATACTATGCAGTGTTGTAATGACTTTTAGTCAAGGACTTTTAAATCACTGTTTTCAAATGACTTGACAGTATTTTGGGCAAAATGACTTGACTTGACTCATGTCTTTTGGAAATGTGGCCCGACTTGATTAAGTATTTTGGATTAATGACTTGACTGGGACTTAAGTTATTTCAAAATGACTTGTGTACAACACTGAAAAGGTTTTTAACGAAAAAAAACGCCCAATGCGTGTTCATTTACGGGCAACACAAACACAAAAACGCATTCGAAAGGCGCAAACTTTACGCTATACCTTGAACAATATGGCGAATCGAAAGCGAATGCGCCAACGGGAAAAATACGAAAGCCCGCTCATAGATGGACGTGTTAATTACAAGGCTTGCCAGACCGCCGCGTTACGATGCTATACGTCGCTACTGGGCGGACTGGATTAGTTTTCGTGTGAAAACAGGCCAAGTCGTAGCAGCCCTCGTCATTTAGCACTGGTCTTTCGGGCCTTAATTTGCCTTCTAAGCTTTTAAATGCCCTGTAAACAAAATTGTTTCGTCTCGTTTGGGCGTGCGTTTCTTTTTATTTTATTTTTTTAATTCGACGGTTCGTACGGGTTAAGCCGCTCAGCCAATCGAAGTGACGGGATTTTTCGCTGTTTTTAAACGTTTCGAAGCTAAATCCGAGCTGGAATTTTTCTCCTGTCTGAGTCTCGATGTTTTTTTTTTTTTGCTGCGCTGTTCATTTTTTTCCTAGGCCGCTGTTCTTGATGTAAAAAATCCCAATTATATATGCAATTACAATATAGTTTTTTTTCTCGCAAAAACTTTAGCTTGTCAATCACTGAAGCCGATTGAGATAAACTCAATTATAAGCTGGTTGTCGTTTTTAGTTCAATATAAGCTTTGAACACCAGTTTGACCATCACTACTAATTTCATATTGTCATCAATATAGAGTATGAAGGTTTTAATTTTATCCGAAATAACAGAATTTTTGGTTTTAGAAAACATTCGCTTTCAGAAGACGAAAGCGGTTAAAAAAATTGGTAAAGTTGTAAATAAGTTTTTTTTTTTTTTGTACCCGAATTAATTATTTTTATTACCATTTTACCATTATTTTTGATATACGCATAAGCAAAAACAATTTTTCTGAAAAGTAAACGTTTAGCAATATAAGAAAATAAAGTTTCCTTATTGATCTGAACTTTATACAAGCATATATAAATAGAGTACAGAAAACGTTTTACAGTAGCACCTTGTTGCAAATTAAGGCTGCCTAATGTTTTGACCTTTTAAATGTATACCTCCACAAACCGCCGAACAGGAATTAAGTAATTTCGGTTGTCAAAATAGTCGAAATTAGCTACTCGATTTGCATTTTAGAATGCGCCAACGCCTTAATTAGACGCATATCTGCTGAAACGTTGTTATAGTTATCCGGACGAGTTTTATTTTTATCGACGTGGAGTGTTAGTATTTAATACTAATTGGAGTGTCGATTGTTTTGTTTACTTCGAATTTGAACACAGAATACACACTTACTTACAATTTTAGTTGCATACCAGCACGACAAGCAAGTTTTTCTACCTAAATTACCTGAGAAAAGTCAAACATGTCGATATGAAAGGAAACAAAAATGCTATACGTGAATTTAATGTCTACTTGGTACCAGTGTTGTGAATAAGACATTTAGAAATGACGTAATTCCCAGTCGAGTCATTTGAAAAATAACTGAAGTCCAAGTAAAAATTGTTTTGAATAAATAACAAGTCAGGTCTCAGCCCAAGTCAAGTCATTACTAGGGCAAGTCAACTTCAAGTCATTAAAATTAAAGTGAAACGTATAAAAACGTTATAAAAATGAGTTAAGTCGTCCGAGTGATATAAGCTAATTTCTAAAAAAAAAAAAAATCTAAAACAAATAAAAAAATAAAAAATAACAAAACCGCAACATAAAGCAAGCGAATCGTTTTTCGGCGTAAATTAACATAAACAACCAAATTTTATTAAAACATATTTAATAAAAACACTTAATTTTGAATTAAGTTATTTGACACAAAGACTAAAGTCCCAGTCAAGTCCAGACTTGGACAACTAGATAATTCTTGTTTTCTAATTCATTGAATTAGAGCAAAATGCGGCTAATTCTAATTCTAATCTAATTTGTGAATTGCTTGTGTGCTCTAATTTTAGTTCTAATCTAATTCGGATTTTACCAAAAATCCTACTTTGTCCAACGACATTTTTAGTCTCTTAGTGAAAACAAAGAATTTGAATTCAAACTCTTTGGTTGAAACGTAATTTTCACAACCTAAAATTCACATGCTATGCTTAAATGCTTAAAAATTAGCGCACACATAATTGACGTGCACATTCCTAAAATACTTCTCGATTTACTGAAATTGATTGTGAATAATAAAATGTAATTTTAGTTCAAATTCTAGTTCAAATTCGTTTTTTTAAGAATTCGGTAATTCTAATTTCTAATCTAATTTGAGAAAACTCAAAATGATCTAATTCTAATTCTAATCTAATTTGGAAAAAACTGAAATGCTCTAATTTTAATTGTCATCTAATTTAAAAAAGCTAAAATAAATCTAGTTGTCCGAGTCTGGTCAAGTCACTTGTCCAAAATACTGAAGTCACGTTGAGTAATTTGGTCAAAAGAATCAAGCCAAGTCAAGCCATTTGGAAAACAGGAAAACATGTGTTTTCTACGTTTGTTGACTATTAGCGCAAAGTCTTTTTGAGTGCCATTGCATGTTTTTATATCATCTATTTCATTACAATTTTGCCAACTTATGGATAAACGACAAAAGTCATCCACCGTTGGAATGTGTGTCGTCACTTGCGCGTGACATTTTGATTTGCGCTCGACATCACAGCCTTACAACTGTTGAGCAAATGCCCTCACAACAAATAAAATCGGCTCGATAAAAACTAATGTGTCGACTGTCGAGCACGAGCAATTTGTTTTGTGCTTAATGCTAAAAGCTTCCTGAATTTATAGTTTAGCGCCAATTTAACCAATTAAACTCAATTTTTTTCGCGCTTCGCGTGACTGAAAACAATCTTCACTATTTTAAGTTGTCTCAGTGATATTTAATTGAAAACACCGAATTGCTTTTCGTATAGGGAGGCGCAACGCGCAAGGCATAGGAAAATTACCAAGGGGGGCGCGGCTGAAAAAAGGTTTTTAAGAACCACTGCTCTATAGCGTGTTTTAAGAGAATGTCAAGTGTGCCGCGAATCGTTTTGTCATTTTGAGGAATACAGGGAACATGCGAGAATTGAAACCCACTATCCAATATAAAACTGGTAATATCAAAGCATTTACCTTATATACTTGTATTGCGGGAGATTGTCAAGTTACTAAGTTGTTGTTTTGTAACAAGTGTGCCGAAAATTTAACTTTTGTTGTTTAGTCTGCTATAAAAAGTGGTTTGTTATAATGTCACACAAAAAAACAAATAAACGAAACACATTAACGGTGAGCAATGTACAACAAAATTCTTGATTTGTTGCCATTCATACGTACACAGCCTAAGTTTCATAAAAGCAATGTTGCCCCGTTAACAAAGGCATTTATTTCTTCTTGTGATACATTAACATGTGTAGCGTTTTTTCTTTTTAGAGAATGCAGTTGGAAGTGTCACGTTCAGAGTAATTCTTATTCGGTTCGATAGTAATTAACCATCAATTAGCTGTTAAGTTTCATATAGCTGAGGACAGTGACATCCCGTTAACAAAGGCATTTATTTCTCTTTGAGATATATCTAACACGTGTAGCGTTTTTACTGTTTATCTTTAAGAGAATGCCGTTGGAACTGTCATGTTCAAAGTGAATCTTATTCAGTTCGATAATATTAATTAACTAACTAA
The DNA here is from genome assembly GCF_963924565.1 of Ascidiella aspersa. Classification (NCBI taxonomy): domain Eukaryota; kingdom Metazoa; phylum Chordata; class Ascidiacea; order Phlebobranchia; family Ascidiidae; genus Ascidiella; species Ascidiella aspersa. The sequence goes on from NC_139450.1 coordinate 28,097,966, forward strand.
TAACTAGCTGTTAAGTCTCATAAAACCAAAGACAGTGACATCCCGTTAACAAAGGCATTTTCTCACTTTTTAAAACCGCTTCGCGCGACGCTAGAGTCTTTAAATCACGTCGCTTTTGCGAATCCTGGAATGCGCTGCGACGCCAAAAATCGGGCGACATCAAAAAAATATTCCATATATAACGTCACCGGCGAATGACGCATGTGGCCTCCTCGAGGATAGCGGCAATCAAAGCAAGGACGATCGGTCTAAGTGTCCGCTTCATTCCCATGCACGCATTTAAGCCTAATCCTCAGCAGGCGCCCGCTAACAATCCATTTCAAACCTTGCGGTCGAAATGCCTCCACAGCAAGCCGCTTATTCGACGCGTCGCCTGTGAGTTTTCTTTTTACGCCGGTAAGGGGCCAATTAAGGACTTAAGCCGGGATTGCGGAATTCCAGGCCGGTTGTTTCCAGTGCGAGAGAGCCCACCATTATTGTTTCCGCACTGAGCTCGCGGCCCGCAGCTTCAAGCACATCTGGAGGATTGTGGACCGGGCGCGTCCAACGCTTTCCCGGAATTGTTTTTCGGTCGCGAGCGCTATTTTGCCGCTCGAAATTTTTAAGACAGCCTATTAATGGCTTTTCTGCTTCTCACACGACAACGTTGACTGTTATCAGTCCTTGTTAATGACCTATAATGTCAATGACTGAAATACTTAAGTTATTGTTTTCTTTTCAAATGACCTGACTTGATTGGAAGTCTTTCGGGAAAAATGACTTAGTTTGACTTAAGTTGTTTTGAAATCTACTGGTACTTTTTTTTGCAACACTATTGCAAAGTATTCTTATGATATGAAACTAAGACGGGTCTATTTAGTTACACAATCAAACAATGATGTTAAATATACAGACGTCGTTGTCTTCTGGAATGGTGTACATACAATTTCATCCGAGATAGCTCAAACTTTTCTTTAGGAAAATACTCGCTACCTTCAATCAACGGAAACATATTAAAATACACACTCATTAGGCAAGTTATGGCTGTTAAAAAAATATTTCAAAAAAATAATTTGAATGGATATTTTAACATAAGAAAAAAAAATTTCAACTTTTTCTATGTAAATAAAAAGTTTTATCGCGCTAACTTCCAAATAAACGCATTTTTGTTCAAGCTTTGTACGATTAGACAATATTCAGCTTTCGCACTAACTAGTGTTCTTAAGTTTGATTTGTTTTATGACGTTTACGCCATCCCCTTCCCCCTCAATAAAACGTCTCCCTAAAAAAAGTAAGTCCCCCTAAAACAAGAAATTAAGTTTGATTTCCCCCCGAACCTGTTTAGTTAATAGAAAACACCAATCGTCGCGTACGTTTCTTCTAAGCGGAGCCAAAACCGGAATGGTGTCGCGAATCGGGAATTTCTACAAACTGTTTTCGCCCAGAGAGAGAGAGAACACAACACACATCTGCGCTGGCGACTTGCCACTTGTAATTATTCTTCGACGCTTGATAGATGGAACCGCAAGCGACCAGGAAAAAACGCCCTTTTCTGAGAAATGACTCTCGACGGCTTCACTTCCGACAATTGTTTTCCCAGTTGCTCTACTTTTATTTCGAGGTTTTTCCCATGTTAACACGGGTTTAACCGCGCCAATGCCATGTTATGGCTTGTAAGTGGCTATATATGCAGTGTTTAGTTTGTTTTGTTGATGAACATGAAAGTAAAACTTGAATCTGCGTGATCAACTTTATCTGATTGTTTTGTTATTTTCGCTTAAATGTTTTGCATTAAACTGTACGAAAAATTACAAGGCAAATTGTAGCAACAAAAAAAAACAAGAATCCTTGTAGTAATGCTTCAAAAGCAGTGGTGAAAGTAGAATAATTTTCGTATAGGAACGATAAAAAAATTTTCCACCGGTACGCATAAAATTTTCTCAGATGACGTCACAAAGTTACCTCATAACAGGATGTCTTAGTAACCTTAGGAAACCTGAGGTTACCGTTTCGAAACATATCTTAGTTCAAATACATTCAAGGAGATAGGATGGCCTGATAAAAAAGTTTTTATAGGATCGACGTTCTGGTACCATTTTTTTTTACAAAACACTCTAGAAAACAAAGTTATTTGAGCCCACGTGCAAAAACCTTCGCAAAATGTGCTCCGTCGACCGCACCCATATGTCGACAAAACCAGAATAGCAGTTAAGCTGCGCAAGAGCCGTTATCAGAGTCGGAAATTTCACCGCCTCGCTAATGAGAGATTCTCGCTGGCCGCGACATTTTAATTCGCGCCGCAATGAGTTTTGTTCGACCCAAAAAAACAAAATAGCTTTTCGGATTAAATTTAGAGCTGTTTATTTGGGAGAATGTATCAATTTTTAGGACCATGAAATACATAAGTAAAAATTTAACACCTAATACAAACCAAATTACATAAGATTTTTGTTATACATGGCGTACCGGTTTGCAATTTTTTAATTTCGCAAAGAATTTCTTCTTTTAAATATATATATATATATATAACAAATATTTTGAATGTTCAATAAAACACAGAAAAATCGTTATTTATTTGCTTACTCTAAACATATTTTTTCTGTTTTATTTAGTTTTTAATAAAAGTTTAAATACTTATCGAATTAGGAGCAATAATTTTTTCCTTTACATTATTGCGTCTTTGGTATATTCCGTAAATAAAACAAAATTTACCTTCAACTATATATCGAACATATTTTCTCGGTTGAAGGAACGTTGCCCATTAAAGATTCCCCGGTCAGTCACGTTAAGGTTTTAACACAAGCAGTTGGTCTATAGCAATTAAAGCATTAATGAACGCCTTGGAAACTCAATTTTGGTGAATTTAATTTTAAGAAGGTGATATGCCAATCAAAACGCCATTAAGATCTTCATGTAATGGCTATGCTTTGTTTTTTGAAAAACTAATTCGGACCTTTCAAGGGCGCGGTTCTACTTTAGAGCTCCCTGAAAACGTCTCATTACACTTGTGGCTTATCGCTAAATGGAGAGTCTATCCCCTGAAAATGGGCGGAATCTGACATATGAGCTAAGAACGCCCCGCCATTATTCTGTCACTTGTGTTGCCGACTGGTGAAATGCGTATAATTTTGGCCGCATGCCTGACCGCTCGTTATGTATTAGGGCGTATTAATTCGTTCAGCATTAGCTATATACATATACCCACGCAATTTTAAGGTATCCGGTTTAACTGCCCTTCTGAATAGCTTTTAAAGAGGCGTCGGCTACCAAGTGCAATACTAGCATAGTTATTAGGCCATACCTTCTTACGGTGAAATTTGATTTTTTAATGTAGGCATGGAAAATTGACTATTTATGTTTGAGAAAAATCGATTTCTTTTTTTAATCAAAAGACAAGAAAATATGCGCATTTTACTTGTATGCAATACGGAAGCATTTCTGGGTTGTTAGTTTAGGATGTTTTTTTAGCATTGCAAAATTCCTTAAACCAAAAACATGTGTAACGGTCATTTAGTTTAACATGTCTGCATTTGTTAAATTACATTCGGCAGTCTTCATAAAAACCCGTAAAACGGATTTCCATTTTAGCTTTATGTCGTTGATAACTAAGGTTAAGCTGGGGCCGCAGTACCGTTTTGTGTATTTGTTTTTCGCTGTGAATCAACACAAGTTTCTGTGAAATCACGCAAAGCCCAATTAGCCAGGAGGAGGATAGTTTATTTGCACGCAATTCGAGCAACGAGTGACTTTTTCAACAGGATAAAGAGCGGCTTAGTAAAAACGTTGAGGTCACCATTATATGTTAGTCGGAAGTTCTCAGAAGCACTGTCTAAACATAGTAGTTTTCTCAAAAGGCCGTCTGTACACTTGTAAATCGAGAAATATTTGCTTTATATTGGTTGAACATATTACGCCTTTACAGCAGTGTTTCTGGAAAATTTTGACTAGAAGAAGTTATTTTTTCCTTTTTCGCCATTCTCATATTGTCTACTCTAAAGTGCAAGGGACATATTCAGCAGTTTTGGATTTAAATTGGATATGGGCTTATTAAAGCCTAATATTTTTGTAGAACGGAGTGTTCCACTTATCATATCCCTGCCTTTCAGTCGTAGTAAATATGGTATTTATATATTTGTAAGCCCCATATCTGTTGTTACAATCATGATAATAAACTTATACTACATAATAAATATACAGGTAGCCTATATTTTTTCGTGGTAATTCTAATTAACCTTTGTGGTGGTACCTGTATTTAATCCCAACAGCTATACCTGTTGTTACTATACATTCGAGGTAGATAACCAATGTATAAACGTATAATTAACAATGCATGAAATGTATCGCTGATTAGCGGCTCATAAACTGTTCCCCCATAAGAAAGGTTTAGTTTAGAAGCCCCACCGTAGTTGGACGCCTATACAAAGTGGACGTGACAAACGGTTTACGGCTTTTGTTCGTTTAATATGCCAGTACAAAATTTTGACCCTCAGTTACCTCTTTGAACTTGATGGGCGTGGCATTTTGACAAGGTCCTACCACATCCGCTGCTATGATTAGAAAAAAAATGTATAATAGGCGTAGCATTTAAACTTTATTCGAATAAAATGTACAGGATAAGGCCGATATTGGCAAATTGCATAACCTTTTTTTATTTTTAAAATGTTTTAAAAGTGCACATTATTGTTTCAAATATGAAGCACCGATGAATAATTTGTCCGATAAAAAAGCACCGATAAATCATTTTTCCTATCACTTCACAGAATTTTAAATGTAGCAAAAACAACTTGGACCACTTATATATTCTGGAGCACAAATTTTTTTTTTGAAATCCTAAAAAAAATTTTTTTATTTTTGCCTCTAATTATTTCATTCGGTTTTAAAAGTCAAAAGACTTTAGCTTTAGTTATAAATGTCGGTCTAATCCGATAAACGCCATCCTGGGTGTTAATTACAAATAAATTCTTGTTTTCCAGCCTTCAAACTTCAAATATGCGGCGTATTTTCATTCTTGCAGCTGTTTGCGGTAAAACAACATCACGATCGCGGTGTAAGCGATGTTATTCCGAATTAGAGCGTGGCACGTTGCATATCCGCCACTCTAATTTGCAAATAAATAGAAAACAAGCTTTTCTCAAATTTCCTTAAATTAGATCAAGGATAGGTTATACGTGTTTTTACGGTGCTATAATCTCGCTAATGCGATTACTACACTTGTTGGTCACGAACCGTTTATCATTATGGTCAAACGTTGCTGCCTTGAAAAACTGGTATTACATGTGCGAATATATGTATTATTGAAAATAGATTTTCTTCTTTTTTCTGTAAGGAGAAACAAAAGTCCCAAGCAGTTTAGTTTTCTCCCAGCGGTTCACTTATCGCCACTATATGATTTAAAACGCTTTCCTGGCACTGCGGTTTCGACAAACACCTGGCAAATCACGTTTGTTAAAGCAGATTATACCGGCACAAAGTTCAAATTGTGTTATTCCTTATTAGGCCTAAATGCAATATTTGTTACAGCGGTTTGGGGTGAACAACGCAGCCTTTTCCTTGTGTCAGTGGCTCCCTATATCCATCGGCCTCAGAGCGCAAGCAGACACGTGTCAGCACAAGAAACTTTTAATTTTTTCCAATGTATGACACCAACACTTGACTATCTTAACTCTATTCAGGGGCGCCCGCAGAAAATTTTCCAGGGGGGGCAATCAGGGGCGTAACCAGAAAAAAAAGCAGGGTCATGAATTTTCAACTTAGCGAATTCCCCTATTTTTCGTCTGACGTTAATGAATAATGACGTCATAAAACAGTGACAGTGTGACGTCATAGAATGGTTATTGCAAGACGTCATAAAAAAAATAATCAGAAACAGCCAAATACGTCCAGCAAAAGCGACCATGTGCGTCGTTAACAATCCTGTCAGGCGCCAGCTGCGAAACCACAGTGTGCAATCGTTAACTTCAGGTAAAAAAATAAACCAAAATCGTGAAATATGTGTGATTAATTGAGGTAGAATCATACATAATTCGACTATAGGCAGCGCAGTTTTCAAGTTCCATGAACAGAACTAGCGCTACATTACAAGCACGCCTTTCACCACCTGCAATACTAAACGAAGAACGTTTTTCTCGGGTGTTATCATGCCACGTTTAGCGCAACGTCTGCGCCGATCTATGTGCCAAGTCACCTAAATTACAAGCTGTGGTCGAGGGAAAAAAAGTTGTGTCCATTGCACACCTAGCACGTGGTCGTAGAGTATGCTTAAAGAGCATAATTTTGCGTTAATCATCATTACATAAAAGTGAAGACTTTGAAACGCGCACGACAGTCACCATTATACCTCCTTTTAAAAATCTGCTTCATTTAAACAAATGTCTACTTTAGACCAACATCGGATATTAGCGCAGAGACCGACCAGCGAGGAACATCAACATACTGCGCCTAACTTGACGGTTTTTAGCAAGCAAAAAGAAAGAAGGTTTGACTTAGCTTTGTCAGTTGTCAAATACACCCTTGCTAATTAGTCAACCTAAACAAATAACTAAAGAGAAAGGGTTAACGGTCGACAAAACAAAAGACGAAAAACGGCGTTTTGCGCTCGATTTTGGTTTCGCATTAGATTAAGACGCGTGACAGAATTACTTAAAAAGCACGCCGCTTCTAGCAGTTTGTTAAACGATGACAAAACGAACAAAAAACGATAATATCACTTATAAAAAGAAAAAGAGGGGGTAATAACTACAGCCCCCCTGGATACGCCACTGGGGGCGATGGATAATGTATAATATTTTAAATCTTCAAGTGATACATATTACACTTGCAACTAATTCTAATAATCGCATTTTTAAATTCCAGGGGGGCGGTGACCCCCCCCCCCCCTTCTTGCCCCTCCGTACGGGCGCCCATGACTCTATTTACAAAGTTTTTCAGTTTACGCCACTTAAACGCTGAAATTTGACGCGATTGGCCTAAAGACATTTGTTTGAGGTGTAACTTTAAAGACACGTTTATACAATTTATTAACATTCCTAACATAAAACATAATAAAATAATAAAAATAAATGCTCTTTCTATAACTGTTGGTGGCCGCCGTTAATTTGTTTTCTATTTCTATAACTGTTGGTGGCCGCCGTTAAAAAAAAATTTTTTTTTTAGACCTTTACCGAGCGGTAAAATGGTTTGAGACTAAGAGGGTACAAATTATGCGGCCAAGACGAAAACATCTTACCAATCGTTTTCTCGGTCATATAGGTTTCACGAATGCCGCTGTGGGCGACTAGATCAGCGTGTCATGCAAATCGTGCAGAGCTGGCAAATTTGCAGCAACTTAATGGCCACCGTCGCAAGCGGTGTGCCGTAATAAACCAGGTGGCGTCAGAAAACCGCCAAGAAAAAACGTCGTTTCAGCATGACGCGTGCGGCAGAAACTGGAGAAAACATCGTGTTTGTGACACACGCCCTGACAGCGCGCAATTAGGCCGACCGAAAGCCGCTCCAAAGCCTGGCTATTTGCTCGTCTGGCCGCGGACCTAAGTCATGTTTCCTTGCCCCACCCGGCCCGCCTAATAACCGCCCGCGCTCCGTTTAAGAAGCTAAGTTTTCCGCTGGGCGCGCGCTTAACCGGCTACAGGGGATACTTTGCGGCTGGTCGCTGGCCCAATATCATAGGAGAAGTTGGCAGGCGCTTGCTGGTGCTAGAATTAGCCACCCTTAAGCCTGGTTCGCGCGTGCGAAGTCCCTTGTTTTTTAGGACCAAATTTGAGCCGAAAAAAGGTCCGGAACCCGCCATTAGCGTTGGGCGCTCGTCTGTCTAGATGCCCCCAAACCGCATATACTATATCCAGCACTACCCAACGGATGGTTTACCACTTTAAAGGCAGGCGACCCAAATCTGAGGAAACACATGCCGTCTGTAAAAAACAAGCTTGATAATGATAATAATTATGGATGAGCGCTTTTTCAATTGGGTCATGTAACTAGCCCTACAGGGGAAAACAGATTCAAGGCATATTTAAAAAGTTGGGTATGAATGAACAAAGTGCTTTTCGGGCTCAACCGGTCCACTTACCTCTAGACCAGGGCTAATTAACAATTTCAGCAAAGGTCCAAAAACTAAAAATTGGGTTGAATATTTTAAAATATGGCGAATGCAACTTGTCTGGAGAGCACATTGACATTTATTGTTTCCCAATTCTGTTTCTTTTCTAATTTTTCGAAAATGACCTTATCACCCCGCGTGAATGGTTATGCCTAATTCCTTCGTCTACAAATTGGATATTTGTTGAGGTCCATTTGTTTGGTCTGGCGTTTTTGTTCCACATTTGAGAAAATTTAGGGAGCAATACAACAATTACATGGCTCGAATTTATTAAAAAAAAATTCGAAACTTATGTAAGCTGAAAAGCTCTTTTGTTTTGTTGGTTTACAAAAAGCTTAGTGGCGACTATTGGGCCGCTGTAATATTGATGTTTGTATTTCAGTCACCGAGAAAAAGAGGTTTGAAAGCACTGATCTATATAAAGTGGCAAATGAGTAAAATAAGGCGCGGCCTAAAATAATTGAAAATAGCAAGATTGAAAATAGCAAGATTGAAAAAGGTAAACAATACAGCGATTTAATAAAAAAAAGGTGGCTTTCACTGTGGTTTATTTGTTTAAATCCTTTAGGTTTATAAGAAGAAACTAATATTTTGTCGCCAGTATGATAAATTTATTAGTTACGTAATTTTCCAACAAAAGTATAACTTTTCACTGTTTCCATGAATCCTACCTAAGAAACCCTTTGGAACCGACTGAGTATAGGGCTGTTGAACCTGATACTTAAATAAGCAGTCTGCGTACCGGCTTAACGCCCAGATAACAGGCGCTATCGAATCATTATTCGATGAAATCTATCAAACCAAGACCCGCGGAAAATTTAAGGTTTTGCGGTTCCCGGTCTAAGGTTCAAATCACGAAAGGAAAAAAAGCGACAATAACAGAATGCAGCTGACTTTTGCGCCACGTATTTCGATGTTTTTTTTCATGTATAACTAAAGTGTAAGTAATTTATGTATAACTGAAGGGTAGGTCGAGTTACTTGGAAAATTAAGTCTGGATATTGGTTCTACGCTTTGATACTTGTTGTTCCAATTGATAGGCTATAAATGGCTGTAAAGGTTTTAAAAACGGAGCTTGCGTTGTAATATAGACTCGTAGACTATTAAAAGAACATTATGAATCCACCATTAACCTCCAGGTTATAATTCTCTGTTATCGGCAAATTAGTTGGAAATTGCGCACAGCCTTAAAAACCCAGGTTCTTGAACTGTAGCTCACGCGATGTATAGGTCAAGGCCGTTATCAGATGGCTGAGTACACGCAGGGCTCGAAAAAATGCGGCTGCCACAAAAAATGAGTGATTCTCTTTGATGCGACGCCATGACAAACAACAAATTTAGAAGTTTAAAGGTTTCTAAGAAAAAATCGCTTCTAAATTCTTCTTTTTGTTGCACCACAAATGCCTTGAACGGTAAAACATCTCCCCAAGCGTATTTACATCGATAAATCACAAAGCTAGCACGAATTAGCAGTGTTGTAATGACTTAAGTCATTGACTTGACTTAAGTGCACTTAAGTCGCCGTTTTCAAATGACTTGACTTGACTTGAGTCATTTTGTCAATCAAGTTAGGAGTAAATTAAGTGTTTATCAATAAAATTTGGAGTTTTTCACATTAAACACTTTTATTGCTGTATCTTGCGTTTGTGTTATTTTTTAGTTAGACTGTCGCTTATTATCGGACGAGCCAATTTTAATAGTTTAACAGTTTACTTTTATGTCAATGATATGACTTGAAATTGACTTGCTCTCATAACGACTTGACTTGGGCTTGACTTGTTATTTTTGCAAAATACTTGACTTGGATTTAAGTTATGTTTCAAATGGCTTGACTTGTACTTTATTTCTAAATGCCTTGTTTACAACACTGAAAATCAGCAAACAGTTTAATCTCTGCTTTGTTCAGCGGGCAACGATATTCGCAATCATTTCGATCCCGACTTTCAGCAGTCGGGTTTTCTCAGAATAGAATAGCGGCCGCCCGATCGATGCTATATCTCAAGCTCGCGTGCCGCCTACTCTAACCACTGTGAAGCCCAATACCCATAAGTCGCTCGCGTTTACGCATCACGCCGCACGCGACCTACCTCTGTGACGCGACACGCGACACAGGCCGCCTTATTTGTCGCAAAACCTGCGGCTATAGTAGCGTGACAAGTAAAGGTTCCAGAGGCTAAAAATGTTCCAGATTCGACTTGGAGCGGCGGAATTGTCGCGTGAGAGTGTCGAAAACAGCGTTCTTAGCGACACGCGACGATCTCGTTGGTATCCCGAAATCGGTGTCTATTACAAACGTATTATGTCGCGCGGTGCACTTGGGTTTGTCACTTTAAAAAAAGATTTTGCTTCTATGGGAAAATGGCTCCGAATCGCGGCCGATCGCTTTTGCTGGCACTTCCAAGGTCGCTTGCTTGTGGCTGAAGTTTAACTCTGAAGCAACATGCGCTAAGAAAGTTTTAGAGGTGATTATATATGTTAAGTGTTTCATATATCTTTGAATATTTACTTGGGATTGTCTGATATTTATCAGAACCATTTTACGACGCTAAGTGGTAGTATCAATACTCGTCCAAAATTATGGAAGATAAAATTGGTACCGATTCGATACCAAGTTAATTTGGGTATTTCGTTCATTATTTCTACCTTGAAATAATTCTTTTTTGATAACATTAAAAGAACGATTAATGCCATCCAACTTCTAACGCTAAAGGAAATGTTTTTTAATAACCTGACAATTAGATTTTTTAAATACTACCATTTGGTATCGGATTAGGTGGTTTGTTGTCTGATAGAACATTTATATATATATATATATATATATATATATATATATATATATCGGTAGCGGAATCAAATACGAAATATTTGACATCCTCGTCGTATTCTAAAAACACAGTAGGACCTATCCAAATATGCCTCTCTGTATGGTGTTACTTGTAGATTTGCTGTATGCTGACACAGATAACAACATTCATCGACTATAACTTCTAATCGTAGTGCCATCTTGCCAGATGACAAGTATGCCACTTACATTGCAATTTATCTCAAACCTAACAAAATACATAAACAAAAGGCTGTACTAAACAATGTGAAGATACAAACAACGCCAATCAGAATAAGGATATGTATGAAAAAGAGGCAACAACTTTTTCAATAATTGAAAAGTGGACTGCTTTTGTGGAGCATTGGAGAAAAGCAATGTTTCTGATTTCGCCGTTTGACGCTTAACAGCGAGGCATGCATTTAATCACTGGTCAAAAAAATGAGTTATGAAAGATTTGCATTGTTTCTTTTCAGTCGAATTTGGCCGTTTAGTTGGACAATAACGTTCGTCAGATGCGGTAACATGATCATGAAACTACATAGCCGATTTTATTATTAACGCCTGTCAAACAAATAGAGCACCAAAGCTGTGAATCGAAATGATTACGGAGACCTGACAACAATTAACATTTTGCAGTTGCAAAACAGAACATGCGTGTATTTAAAAGTCACGTCCTAAAATGTAGACCAAAATTTAATAGAAGGAGAAAAAAACTAAAATGCACATAATATAAACTATTTTCAGCATTTGTATTGCAGCGGAATTTATGTGACTTTTTTTTGTCATTAAACGTAATTTGTGTGACTTTTCACGTTTCGGGTTTGGTGACAATCTTCCAGTTGCACCCAAATAAAACACTTCACTTAAAGGCTTTAGACCTAGTTAGTTGACCCGAAAACAATGTGTTCAACCCTTAGAGAACCAAGTGATGAACATACCTTTTCTTTTTCGACGTTTTTATCTTTTTAAAAAAATAAGTTTTGTAAAAAATTCTAGTTCTCCCTAAATGGCGTCCCTTTGCTATGCAATATATATTAATTTTGACATTTTTAATGATAAAAATGCGTTTGTACTAGAAAACATCGAAATGTAACCCTACTGTTTGATTGAGGAAAAAAAAAAAGTAAGGAACAAACATCCATTTATTAAATAGTAAAAAGAACGGCAAACAACTGTTCCGGTTATCCTTATTCTTATTTTATTAGCATACAGATATAGATAGGTTACAATAGAACAGGGTTTCTCAAATCAAGGTTTGATTTTTTTTCGCCGAGTGCAGCATTATTTACAAGGTTAGATTTAGTGCAATCAATTCTGAGTAAACAATTCTTACATACTTCAGACATTAGCGGAAACAATACGACGGCATGATTCTTATTTAATAGATTCGAAATTATTTATTCTTATGTATTTATATTTTGTTTGCTTGTAAAAAGTTAGGTAAAGAGAATTGGGCCCGTGTTATGTTTTTGTTATAATATTTGAGGGGCGCCTTGAAAAAGGTTTAGATGCACTGCAATGAAATTTATAAATCAAACCAATTTTTTTTAGATTAAATGCTTTTCCTATTGGTTTTGTTCTTCCAGCATATTCCTCAGAAGTGCATCGTTGATATCTGAAATTCAAACAGTTGTATGGTATTATACTTAAATGAATTTAGCTGACCGAGTTTTACAAAATTTAGAAAACATATTGGTTAAATGTTACAGGTTTGATTTTTTTAATAGGTATTAGTACAAAATAAAACAGAGACTTCTATAGTCATACATTCCGGAGTGTTCTTAGCCGTTGGGTTTTTATCCCAAAAATACTGCATCTGTTTTAAAAGGCGATAAGGTAAAAACAATCTCCCTTATTTATCACGAAAGTTGTATAGTGGAAGACCAAAAGTATTTGATGTCTTCATGATTTATGCTTTAGTTTTAAAATAAATAAATGTCTGTTGTTACAACCAATGCAGACTTAAAACAATTTAAAACCTTTCTTGTACATCTTTGTTTTTTAGTAAATTCAGTGATTTATTTGCACGTTAGCAAGCAAAGTAACACACCTTTCTTTTCAGCAACTAAAAGCAAAAAATCACACACCTTGTTGAGTGAGGAACATTTCTTTACCAAAAGACAAAGTACTTTAACACGTAACAAACTTAACTTTTAACCTATTTAACAGTAAAAGAAACAATCATATCTTGGTCTTACCGGCTTTGGCCATAGTGATGAAAATTTCTCTCTCAGATTCATCCTCTGCGTTGTCCCCATGTCGTCTTCTTGCTTCGGCTTGGCTACAAAGTGTGAAAGTGTTGAGTTTGCTTGCTTAAACTCAAAACCTGCATACGATTGTTCTCTGCATACGATTGAGTACCCGCGTTTAGTTTAGTATATACGGCGTATATGCGAATATTATACGCTTCTCTTTATATTATTCGCGAACGGAAAGTATTTACATGCTGAGTATACATATACCGATTAGGGATATTCGATAATATTTAAACGAAACCGTTATCCGATGCCGGGTGGCAGTATCGGTACTCATCCAATACCAGGGTGGTATCGTTGACGATCCAATACCAAATTAATCGGAACATTTAACCTTAATTTGCGATCTAACCCAACGATTCCATCTTGAATGTTAAATGTATCATTAATAGAAGAACTTAACTTCTTTTACGCCAAAGCAAATTTTGATCTAATAACCGGGAAAAAAAGTTCATTTTGTTTTATTTATTTTGTTAGTTTGCGCATCATAATGACGTCATTTGGTATCGGATCTGATCGCGATACTTATATTGTTAGAAATTTCGGTATCGGAATAAAATGCCAATTAAGTATCGGACAGCCATAATACCAATGTTAAAACGGTTTTCTGCAAGTTCCCAAAATGCATGCTTTTTAGTTTTATGAATGTGATTTCGTTATTCTAACGACCAACACCTTTGTAAGTTGTTTATTCAAGTGATTGCAACAATCAATATATTAGACAAGTTTTACCCGTGCTCAAAACGCGTAGAAACAGAAAATCTAAATTTTTTTAAGGATTTGGTTTTTATGTTTAAATGAAGTTGCTATAGGTAGCCTAAACATTTGTGTGTTGTTGCAATAATCCAACTTAAAAATTGACAACTCAGGGTTGCCGCAAATTTAGTAAAAAACGATTAAAATTGTTTTCTGCTTTAGTTAACATACTTGATCTTGTGAACCAGTCCAGTCAACTCTCTAGCAGGGAGCCACGAATCCTCTTGATGGCATTAGCTTCACTCAGTGTAATTTTTACTCGGAAGCTGAGTTCACTAGCCGAAAGCTGGAATGCTGACAATAATATGCATAGAACCGCTACCAAGGCCACCAGTTTCATACCGAAGGAGTAAATGCACTTTTTAGCAGTTTAAATAAAATCTAAATAAAATTACAAGCTTGAAGTAGAAAAACTGCAACACTTTTAAGGGGTGCAAATTTTACGTGCTACATTTGGTTTATAATTGCAACAAACCAAGTATACTTTTTATAATACATAACTTATTTGCAGCTAGTGAGACGAACCAAATGAAACTACACTTTCTAAATGTTTATTTATATTTATTCAGCCAACAAAATGAATTTGTATTTTCTTACTTCCGATTTGTCCCATTTTATCGAACGCATGTCGCATCAAGACAAAGCATTTTTCGTTGGATTTCAAACCTTAAAAAAACTTCTTTACGGGTTAAGAACTGATTTGACCCTTAATTGAAACGATCTCTTGAATAGGGGTTATTCGTTGTGTGTTCGGTTTGAGTAAACGTTGCAAAATGTATTGAGTATTGTTCAAACGCTTCCTGTATTTCATTAAGGTAGTTTATCGCTAGGACAAAGGGCTGATGTGAACCCAGAGTCATTACCCTTGAATGCCCTGAGTCTGTTGAAAAAGTAATTTTTTCAACTGTTCAACCCTACTGTTGTATTATGTGTTTCGTGCATGAAAAACGAACTAAAGTCGAATGCTCAAATAAAAATTACAATACGAACCGCTATACACTATAAAGAGATGCATTGTGTTCTAGCACAAACCTAGGTCATTGAAGAATTCCTACTATAACGTTACGATACCATCGTAATTTTTCCACAAAATTAAACGGACTCTTACCATAAGACCGAAATGGGAACAACATCAGCATCTGAATCAACACAGTTTGGAATAAAACCAAAATAGGACCAATATCTAATAGTCGCAATAACGTCTAAATCGGAATAACTCCCTAATGCGTAGATAAGACTTAAATGACCAGAATCAGGCCTATATAACATTTTACCTAACTCCAAATCCCACCACTATGTACATCACTAACTGCCTAAATAATTTTAACAATTAATCAATTTCTAACCCGTATCACTAACCAGGAATAACCCTAAACAGGGGTCAGCAATCTGGTGCCGAAACAGCTTCACCCTAAATGCGCCGGTCAAACTACACAAGTGGTTGTCAACCTTTTATGCTTCGTGGCCCACTTTAAAGGGCTCATAACCCTCGTGCCCCCCGCTTATACAAAATATCTAGCATTGTATTTAGACTCAGTGTTTTCACTCACAGAATATTGGCCTAAAGTTGACCTTAAGTAACCCCGAAGCGAACTGGAATGCTTGCTTTGCAACTTAACTCCGTTTAGAAATTTTTTTTACCCGGCATTTCACATTAGTTGCTCGCTGAACAGCATTAGACCGACAATGATAAGGCGAAGGTTTCCTCCGCCAGTATTTGGCCGCCCCCTAAACCGCCAACGTCTCATATATTACCGCATTTGAAACAGCATAGTGACCTAAATGTTTTCGCCATAACTTTTCGTGATAAAACGAATAAATGATATCAGTAGGAATAATAAATGGCAGAAGTTTTGTAACACCTTGATTTAGCTAGGGATGTATATGCCCGCGTGGCCCTCAGGGGGGGAATTGTACCCCAAAACTTTGTGAGAAACGCGAAACAATTTACATAAAGTTTAGCAAAAAAACTACTTTTCGGGGAGCATGACGGTTTTTTTTACCCCAGAATCCGCCCCTGTGTGTATAGAAGATGTTAATATTTCGCTTTTCCCTGATGACACTAGATAGTTAATATGTTTGGCTGAAGTAAACTGAAAATATTTTAAATAATTATGGATTTGTGTCAAACAAAGGTCAAACCGGTTCATAACCCAGCAGGTCAGTTTCCGTCAAAAGAATTGCCAACCAAATAATATAATTTAGTTGCCGCTGAAAATTAAAACAATAGGACATATCCGAAGCAGTAAAACAAACTTTTATGATCCAGAAAACATATAAATAAAACACCAGAAGTTTTTTTTCATTTAAATTCGCTTTAGGACATCAAAGTAAGTAGCCGGGAATTAAACAATTAATTGCCCTTTTTAATATACTTTCGTAATTATTTGAGACCGTCTGAATTGGTGTTACTTAAAATTGCATAATTTATTTTAAACACCTCACTTTTTTTTATACTTTATTGTATAACAGTAATAAAGCAGATTTTTTATCGACATGAAGCAAGTGATCTTTGTAGCGGTTTTGTGCGTCTTCTCGTCAGCGTTTCAGGAAGCATTCAGCTTTACAATTTACCTTAATGCTGCCGACGCGCATGCCATTCAGCAGATTGGTGTGGCTGGATGTAGACCCCGCAATCCAACGATCATTAAGCTGATAAACAAGATCGTGTAAGTGAGCGTTACAGAAACCATTTATATCAATTTCGCCAACTTTATTTTATTAATATGATACGTATGACTCCATTTGGTGGTACATATGTTTAGCTTAGAATATCTTAGACTGTATAAGCAAACATATATATGAACAACTTAAAAAGTAGACATGGTCGTGACAAAAACAAAAACACGTCAATAAAATTTCGAACATTTGTTGAACATTTTTGGGGCTTGTTTTGAACATTTGACGTAGGGCCTATAGCAGGTATTGCTGTAAGATAGGGCCGAATTCGGGATTTGGATTGGCTGTATGTCCACCTACTTTATTTGATAAGTGTAATACAAGGCTGTATAATGTAGTCAAAATTGGACTCAAGACTTGACGAAGTATATTTGGCTAAAGTCGGACTCAGGACTCGCGTAAAGACTATTAAGTCCACTTATGGACCTAAGTCATTACAACACTGTTACATAGCAAACGTTCGGCCATGAGAAACCCTTGCTTAATTTAATTTTTATTTAGGAATGCACAAGCCTCTGCCGCAGCAAATGCCTTAGCCCCACTGCGACCACGTTGTCGAACTTGTGGACGATCAGGTGACAACAATGATAACGAACCTAAGACAGACGATCCAATCAATCTCGCCCAAGCTGGTATGACGTGATGTTTTTTGTTTTGTTTTTATTTTTGTTTTTTCAGTAAAAAGAAAACTGTATGAATTTCGCCATTTACATCAAGTCGATTATTATAATATTGCGTTTGCTGAACAAATCAAGGCCTTTTTTGAAAATATATATATGGATTTTGTTTAGCCTAATACGTCGTTTTAATTTGTTTTGCCTTTTGTTGAAAAAACATCTACTATAAAAGAAAAACATATACTTTTGTATTTTTGTTATGTTAATATATTTAGGCGTCTATACTGAAATATGTTAAATATCCAGCGTTTAAACTAAACTAAAACATTGCATTGATGAAGAAGTCAGATAGAAGTACGATACTTTAATTTAACACTGCAAGGGACTTAAAATATCGAATGTGTACAATCGAATGTTGTATGATTATGTTTCGCCAAGTAAATTTTAGTAATGAACCAAAACTATACATGGATGGGTCTGTTTTAAGCTGATGGATCATCCACATTAATTACGATTCTTTATATTTCAGATAACAACGATGCATTTCTAAGGATGATGCTGGACGAACTGAATGAATAAATAAATCTGAAAATGTCTAGTGAGAACCGTAGTAACCAAGCATTATCCATATTCTAATAAAATCGGAATAAGCAGTATTGAAACAGCTGTTTGCCGTTATTTTGACGATTTAAAACAAACTGTTACGCAATTCACTCTTAAATTTATTACAGCACATGTTGAAAGATGTAGCGATTAAAAAGTAGTTATGGTGACTAAATTCCAAAGAGGTAGTGAAGACGAAGGGAAAGAAAAGACCTACTGGCAGACTATAGCAGGGGTGGGCAATTAGTTTTTACCGCAGGCCGCATGAAAAATATAAAATGTTGAGGCAGGCCGGGCCTCAAACACACGCAAAATGACGTCATACGGTAACGTTATAAAACAAATAAGCTAACGAACGTGTTAGTACGTTAGGAGTTTTTGGAAATTTAGGTCGACTTTAAAAGAAAGAAAAAATGCTACTATAGCCTGTATGATATAAAATGCAAACTTGATTTTATACAAAGAGGGGGACGTCACGCATTGAGCACCCATAAAAAGGTACGTGGCGGCCGTATGTTGCCCCAGGTCTGGACTATAATGTTGTAGTGTTGGTTTGTGTAAAAGGTAAAAAAAACCTCGCTGGGACTTGCATGAACATATAGAAAGTTTGGGGCACTCTAAAGGTATAAGACGAGAAGATAATAGTATACGCTTTCGTTTTAGTACGATTTTAACAATGAAAAAAAGAAGGCAAACTATCAAAAAGTTAGTTTAGCTAATGTATACACCATTTCAAACGTTAAGTCTATACATAGTTTGTTTAATATAGGGAACTATACAGTACCCTTCCCAAACCAAAAGTTGCAGTACATTGTAAATATTGCTATTGTATTGTTTTTCCCAAACATTAAACTGTTTGATTACCTCTAGCAAACAGATGAGGTTTATATTTGATTGTTTTCTAGTTCAAAGCTTTTTTTTAATCATCACCTACAACGGTATACGCTTAATATATACTGCAGCATAGTGTCACAATGTAGGTATTTGTTAACAAAATGTAATATTTAAAAAAAAACTAAACGCTTCAAATTAACTAGGCATCTTCATTTAGTCCTAAAAAAGTAAACATTAAACGCGAGTTCGCATCAATTTGTCGAATAAATGAACACATTTGTTTCGGGTCAACTAAATATAGCCTTCAAGTAAAGTGTTTGATTTGAGTCCCTACAACTGGGAGAGTGTCACCAAACCCGCAACGTGAAAAGTCACACAAATTAGATTTGATAACTTGATAAGTCTCATAAATTGCGCTGAACTATGTAATGCTAAAAATAGTGCAAACTATATATATGTATGTGAATTTTTCCCTTCTTAAATTCAATTTTGGTCTATAATTTGAGATGCCATTTTTAATGCAATATAGCATCGAGGTCCAACCCGCGGTCCGCGGGCCTTATTGCGGCTGATGTTTACTGCGGCCCACCACTTATTCTCACTTCCAGTATCCTTTATTGTTAAAGCGTTGTGCTTCTATTTTCATTGCAAAAGGTAGTGTAAGAAATACATCAGGGATTTTGCCTGAAAAATGTTGTTAAAACATCCCCTAATCGAAAAACATAAAAAACACATAGTGATGCACACAAAATATAATCTGTATGTGTACTTAGAACTGTGTTTTACAAGACATGAACTTAGGTGTATTGGGTCTTAGCTACAAATAAAACACTTGTAAGGAAATTAATGTTCTTAAACTTGAAATGGAAAATTAACTTATGCTTTAGTCTGGGGTCACATGTATGAAATCACACATCATTATTGCATCACAAACAAACCACTGCTCTGTTTTATTTTTCTTACGGCAAATAGACCCACGATTTTGTATGACGCTGGATCGCACAGATTTCCTCACCACCTACCCTAGGATGCTATTTGCCGTCGACGTTTGTAGCTAAAAGCGTCCGGTGGCCAGACTAAAACCCCACAATAAAACAGTTACGGTTGCCCCAGGGGTTCTTAAAGGGAGCAACTTGGCTCCTCTAGGGAGGAATTTTTATATTTAGGAATACATTTATTTTAGGGAGGAGTTGTCATTTAATCGATTATATGCAATAAAAAGCTTATTCTAATGATTGCTATTGTAGAAAAGACTATTAGGCCTGTAATCTGAGTCTATTGTTTCTTCACAGTTACAGCCTTTTAAGAAATACACGTAGGTATAAATTATTACCCATGCGTCATACCTTCCAACAAACTTAACTTTTAGACCAGGGGTCGGCAACCTTTTTCTAGTTTTTTTTCTACTTGCCCTTAAACATGGGTTTAATAACGTTAAGGAGGCAGCAAAGTGTTGGCGAAAAGCGCAAAAAAAAGCTTTTGTTTGATTTAAAATTCGAGTTCGCACGTCGTCATCAATACTACTAATGAAAAGTGTAATGAAAGTACTTTTAGGGACCGTGATAACATGTAAAGTCAATGTAGCTCAGTGTTTGTTAACCTTTAAAGTGAAGACATACCTGACGAGCGAAGCAAGCGCGATTTTTTGGGGTATACCGGTATTTCTTTGAATCTGTTGCAAGTTTTTAATACATTGCCGAAAATAAAAAAATGTTAAAAAATATATGTCCAATGTTTTAAATGCCTTTTCCTTGACGCACTCGGCTGCCTTCCACGGCGCAATGGTAAAGAAGCGCTGATCTAGGTGAAAATACAGCATAAAAACGTAAACAAACCGGACGAATAAATGTCATAGAAAATTTTTTGCATTTACGTAGTTAAAATAGTCAAAAAGTATGTGAAATGGACTGGTGTCTAATTTGTCAAAGAGGCGGCGGGCCGTAGGTTGCCGACCCTGTTTTAGACGATTAGCGCATCCAAAGTTTATAACAAGTCTTGGCTTTTGGCGCAGTTGTGTCTATTGCAGATTTACATATATATTTTTTATTTTTTTTGACTCTTTTGTGTAGCTTTGTGTTTTTCTAAGCAGGGTACATTGAAGCAATAAATAAAAAAGGTAGATTACTTCGTGTTTTTGCTGGAGAGGGCTTGACTGTGTTTGTGCTTGTAAGGGAGGAATATGAAAAAACTATGAGAACCAGCGTGTTGCTCTTTTCAATAAAACCGAGTACCGTAATGTCACCAGTCTTTTCTTTATTATCAAGTCTAGATACGATTATATTTGGGTGCATCACTATGTGTTTTGTTTTTTTTTGTTTAGCTCTTAGGGAATGTTTAGAGACCTACAACGCACTTTAAAAAACTCTTATGTTTTATATTGTGTTGTTCTTTTAGCGTTACTCAAATGAATGCTCTAATGTCGGCAGTCCAATGTCCTTTGCCATGGCAGCAAAACAATCTGTGGTAGGATTCAACCTATAGTTAACAACTTCGCATAACACGTGCGGATCCAGTATTTTTGTTTGTGGGTGGAATGAACATGACGTCACATTGTCGGAGATGACTTATTTTTAAGACGGATTTTGCCGCTCAGTTTGGAAATGACGTTCGTCCAACGCGGCAACGTAAATAAGAAGAACCGGGGCCGATTTCAGTGCTCGGCTAAGCCTATCAAACAAGAAAGCACTATAACGTCATGATCCGAAAAGATTATCGCGTTCTTACACAGATTTAGGCTATATTGCATTAAAAGTAACATCTTAAAATTATAGACCAAATTTCAATTTTAGGAGAGGAAAATTTACATACACATAGTTTCGAATCATTTTTAGCACTATATTGTTCTGCGAAACTTGTGTGACTTTTCATGTCATAAAAACGTAATTTGTGTGAATTTTCAAAATTTTAAACCTAATTTGTGTGACTTTTCACGTTGCGGGTATATGCTGCAATATATATTAAGCGTATACGATTGTGGTTGATGATTAAAAAAGTTTTGAATGAGAAAACGTTGATTGTAACCCTCATCTGTTTGCTTGACGTAATCAAACAGTTTATAGTGTTGGAAAAAATACAATAGCAGCAATATTTGCAATGTACTGAAACTTTTGCCATGCATTATATTTGAACATCATCGCTATTTCTAATCGCTCCACTAATTTGGGAGTAACATACCATTAATTTTTTTTTAAATCGTCAGAAAAACGGCAAACAGCTGCTTTAATATTGTTTATTCCGATTTTATTAGAATATGGATAATGCTTGGTTACTACAGTTCTCACTACACTTTTTCAGATTTCTCATTCATTCAGTTCGTCCAGCATCATCCTTAGAAATGCATCGTTGTTATCTGAAATATAAAGATTACGAAAAATGACTTTAGCGAATCATAATTGAATCGTACATATTTGATGCAGTGTTAAATTAAAGTACTTTACGCTGACTTCTTCATCGATGTAATGTTTTAGTTACTTTCAATGTTAGAAATTCAACATATTTCAGCAAATACTTTTAACTTAACACAACATAAAACACAAAAAGCATATGTTTCTCTCTCATTGTAGATGATTTTTCCATTAAAAGGCAAAACAAGTAAAAACGACGTAATAAATATAATCCATCTATTTTTTTTAAAGGATAGATTTGTTCAGTTAAAAGCAATGTAAATATTGTCTTGATGATATAAATACCCAAATTCATACCGTTTTCTTTGTACCACAAAAAACGAAAAAAAAAACAAAGAACATCACGTTATACCGGCTTTGCCGAGATTGATTGGACTGTCTATCTTAGGTTTGTCATCAGTGTTGTCTACAACATGTCCACAAGTTGCGCAACGTGGTCGCGGTGGGGCTAAGGCGTTTGCTGCGGCAGAGCCTTGTGCATTCCTACATAAAATCTAATTAAGGAAGTTTTTTTTATGGGCGAATATTTTGGTATAACCAAGTGTTGTAATGACTTTTAATGACTTAATATTCGACCATCGAGTCGTTTGAGTCCAATTTTGACTATATATACAGCCTTGTATTACACTTATCAAATAAAGTAGGGTGGATATACAGCAAAACCATATTCTGAGTTCAGCCCTATTCCACAGAATTACCTGCTATACGTTAAATGTTTAAAACAAACCTCAAAAATGTCCAACTTGGAATTTTATTGACGTGTTTTTGTTTTTGCAACGATACCTTTTCACTTTTTAAGTTGTTCGTAGGCCTATATAGTCTTATCTAAGATATTATAATCTAAACATTTACACCACAAAAGGGTGACATACGCATCGTTTCAATAAAATAAAGTTTGATATAAATGATTTTTGCAACGTTTACTTACTGGATCTTGGTTATTAGCTTATTGACCATTGGAAGGTGGGCTACACATCCCGCCTGAGCCATCTGCTGAATGGCATGCGCATCGGCAGCATTAAGGTAAATTGTAAAGCTGAATCCTTCCTGAAACGCTGACAATAAGACGCACAAAACCGCTAAAAAGGTCACTTGCTTCATGTCGATGGAAAAATCTGCTTTAAAACTATTACAATAAAGTCTAAATAAAAGTGACGTGTTTATTATAAAGTATGCAATGTTTTTAAGTAACTCCAATTTAGTTCCCGATGCCTTACTTCCATGTCCTTAAGCAAGTTAAATAAAACAATGCATTCTGATGATTTATTTATATGTTTTTAGATCACAAAAGTTTATTTTTCCACTTATGTCCTATTGTTTTGACTTATGTCCTATTGTGTTTTTCCACTTATGTCCCATCGTGTTTTGCATATGTCCTATTGTTTTGAGTGCAGCGGCTCCAGTAAACAATATTATTTGGCTTGCAATTCCTTTAACGGAAACTAAAATGGGTTATGAACCGGTTTGAACGTTTGACACAAACTTTATAATTAGTTAATAAAAATTCAGTTTGGGCAAACGTTGCCAGCCAAACTTATTTATTTTGGTAACAGCAGTAGCCTACGTTAACAGGATAAAATGCTGGTGTGACCGGGCGGTTAGTAAACATAGCCTTTAAATGTTCTGAATTTAAAATTAATGCGTATTTCTAGTGTGTTTTTTGCCCTTTTTTTTCATGTGATTCATTTTGATACGTTTCACGATTTTATTATTCAAACTGTATTTTTTGCCTATTTTTACTACGTAAATGCACAAAATTGTATTTACCCTATTTTAAAAACTTAGAAATGTTTTGGCAACTTAAACAATTTACAGATCCTTTTTCGCTTTGCGCGAATAAATAACATGTTTGTAGTGTAGCTTTTGCATTAAAAGTACCACCTCTCCAACTCAAAACTTCAACAAAATAAACGAAATGTCTACTGTTCTTGAGAATCTTTCTTAATCAAGTCAGGTGTAGATATAACTTTGTGGCTTCACGGTTTAACGTAACTTTGTGACGTCATTTCTGAAAACAATCATGACTCCCTTAAACAAAAGTCCTAGAATCGTGGCTATGATCGACGGTCCAAAACGCTCAACAAAATAAACGAACTGTGTAGTGTTCTTAGGATGTTTTCTTCGTGGCGTCACGTTAAGATAAAACTTTGTGACGTCATCTTTGAAAAAAAATTCATGACACCCCTTAACAAAAGTCCTAGATCCGTGCCTAATCAACGGTCGGATACGCTACCAAGAGAAGGTGGACATTTTTAAATCTACGTCACAGGCACAGGCGGATCCTGTTGTAAAGGGAACCAGTCATGCCGCACGAAAAATATATTTTTGCCAACCTTTATGTTAGTTGTTTCGCGTTTCTCGCGAAGTTTTTGGCGCTGTGCAATTTTTAGGACTTTGTCTGGTTTCAGAAGTCTGCAAAACCTCGGATTTAGAAGGAATGTAGCATGTAAAATTTTTGGCGCCCTAGCTTTCATTATAAATTCCTCCTTTTCTCTTGGCCGCCTAGTACATTTGCTGATGTTGCTCATCGACATACATTTCGTAGGTGTACCGCCGAATTGTTTTAGCTCTGTTAGTGTGCCGCAAGTGAAAAAAGGTTGTAGAGCATTGTCCTAAACTAGACATAATTACTGCTCTCCAGCAAAACAATAAACATAACAATGCACAATAATATGTAAGCAAGGCGATTGTTACGTTTGGGAAACCTTCCAGGCACCCGTACAACACGTTGGTAAACAAACAAGAGCCGAGAAATTTAACAGTGCTCACGTCACGATCCTACAGTGAAGTTTTTCCTATTTAAATAAAGGACAGCCTATTTTTTGCGCTTCGCGCGATAAGCCTGGATTTTAACTGTGGGCTATATTTGCGCACAAGGTCTCTCGAGAAAATCAGGTATTCAACAAGATTGTTTGGTGACGTAACGTTTTTACGGCATCACAGAAAGTTTTCATGCATTTTCTCATTTTCTACGGCATCACAGAAAGTTTTCATGCCCCCCCGCCGCACAGAAGCATATGTTGGGCGATAAAAGGACATGCAGGCCTACACAACACTTGATTTGCTAACTGCTTCTGAAAAGTAAACTGCCTTCTCGACAAAGATCTTTGGCGTGGAATGCTTGCCCAAAATCACGCCAGTGACGTAATTAGGCGGGGAACATCGCCGGCCTAGTGAATTTACCAAAATGTTTTCGTATTTGGTTGTTTTTTGGTAGAGGAGTTATTTATTGAGCGACAACGTATGCAAATACGTTTATGTCGTCGCATAGTCTAAGTGGCTTATTGTTATGCTCAAAAACAATATTTTGTAAGCCCTTACCACTTAAAGTAACAGAATATCAACTGTTAAACTCATAAGTCTATAAATATTTTCCAGTTAAAAAATGTTAGACCGTTTTTGTGTCGCGTGTCGCTGTGTCGCGTTTCGTTTTATAGCCGCGAAGTTCATTTGTAAGATTTTTTGTAATTGTGGAGTTTCCTAGTGGTGATGTTTTAACAGAAAAATCAAGTGCTACCTATTTCCTGTCACTGGCTTTGCAAAAATAGGTTTGCACACCACTGTATAACGGCCTTTGCCTTTTGCAAAAAACATGGCGTTTTCTACGCCTCCTCGCAAAATTATGGAGGCCGGAAAAGTAAGTCCGATTGTGAAGCAGACAGCACAGCAAAAGACCCATATCGTAAATTCGCGAAGTCTTTACACCTGGTCCGCCGTAAACCTGGTCGCAGCAGTTCTCCTTTTTTGTGAATTGTAAGTAACCATTATCCAATCTATTTATAGCCTGTTGATTTTGGTAACTAGGCAAAGTTAAGGCTGCAGAAGTTTGAAACAAAACCGTGCGTTTTGTGGCCACGGTAGAAAAGATGTATTTTATTATAGATTTAAAAAACAATTGTTAATGTCATTAGGTGTGCACACAAGTTGCTTTAAATATTTGGCACTTGTCTAGAATCCTTCCACATTTAGTTTAACACTTAACGAAACAAGTTGTCAAAGTGTAAATTGCAAGACAGCATAAATATGTAAGAATAAACATGATAATACTTGATCCACTCAAACCCAAATGCTAATTCTCACCCTTACCCAAATATTGTTAGGAATATAAACCCCAGACAAAAATGTGGTAGGATTCTAGGTCAGCGCCGTGTTTTATTATTTTAAAAAACAATTGTTAATGTCTTTCGGTTTGCACATAACTTTCTTTAAATACTGCCACAGAATGCAGACTGGTCTCTTTATATAACACATATTTCTTTTTCAAATCACAGCTACTTCAAACACATTGAAGCCATTCTTCACATGCAAAGCACACTGCTGTACTCCTGCATTCTAGCGTTGGCAGTTCTCTTCACACTGAATGCTCTGGTAGACTTCATTCAGGCTGTCAATGCTTCATTTTCCATGCAGCCGGTATTTTTGTCCTCTGATCAAAAAAGGCTAATGGGCATATCTAATTCAGGTGAGTGCCTTTAGCGATTGGAGTTGTGTTGCTATGTGTGCGTAGGTGTGACCCGACAGCTGCTTAAGTCTACTATACAGTCCTTGTATGTATCTGACCCCAAAGGAACAGTTCGCTGAAAATACCAGTACTTAACTTTTTGAACTCTAGACAAGAGTCACTTCACTCAGTTGATATTGCTCTATGAGTATATTCTTAATTCAATCCCAATACACATGATGCAGTGATTCAAGCCACTAGTTCAGTGTTTCTCAGCCTTTTATGGATGGCGGCCCCCCTTAGAAATAATAAATAGATTACAGCACCCCTACAAGATTTTTTCAGGGGTAATTCACTAGAATCTCACAATAAACGGAACTGGAGCAACACACATCAACTCTACACAACGTAGGAAGCTGTATTGATTTATTCCATTCTAATCTTACACAAACTTGTGTTAAAGTTGAGCACAAATCAGATTCTTAAGAGATTCTCAAATATCTCTCTGCACCCTTAAGCATTAGAAATGGCACCCAAACCCGGTTGAAAACCACTGTGCTAGTTTAATGAATTGTGAAATGCAGAGACCATTTGCTTCTTTTTCAAGTTAGTAGACACAGGTCACTTCTATTATGACGAGTTGACGACATTCTTAAATGCAACGCAGTCAGGAAATGTAGGGAATATTATCTTACATGGCTACAGTGCCAAAATGGTATATACCTTTTTATAAAAAAACATCTCACATTTACAGTTGCAGATATGTATATATTGTTGTGGAGTCAGTTATATATTACAATTTGTGAATCCATTTCCATTTAAATAAAAAAGCTGTGTCAGGCCAGTCAACAAATTTTCGTTTACTTTTCTAGATCCTAACTTTTCAACAATTTCACCGCAAGCAAGCCAGAAGCCCGCAACTGTGACAGCCCAGCCTCACAAAACACCAAGCCTTCTGAACTTGGTGAGACCAATCCAACAAAGCAGCACACCTGTATCTGCTGATAGACTTAACTCCAGGTGTGTAAAAGATGTTTACATATTTTTCATTTCTTTGTCCGTTACATGTTTTCATTTCTTTTAAGCTATATCATATAAATGTAATATAGATGTATATTACATTTTGTTAGCTTTTGAATTTGAATAATTATTTTCAAAAGTCTGTTATAAAATAAAGCATGTAGATTATAATTACGTTTTGTTGTTATTGACAAAATGAGGAACCTTAGATGTATTAGCTTTTCAAAAATTAAGAAAACTGCAAAAAAAGTGTTTTTTATTACACTGATTCTGGTTGCAAATGTGGGTGATCTTTAGATAACAACTTGAAATAAGAAAAACTTTGCTTTAGAAAGACATTAAATTAGTACAATATTTATATCAATATACCTTTAGAAATAGCAGAGGTTTGAGATTTAAAAATTGGACTAAATGTATAATTTTTGTGATATAAACATGAATAAACAGGAGCAAAATTTGTAAGTGGTAGTAATTTGACCATAATCCTTGGATATCCAAATAATTGTTGTCAGACACTTGATTTGCCTTTACCAGCGCAACTACAGCATTATATTCATGTGTTTTTGTTATTCCAGTCACTCCCCATCTCCCAGCTCATCATTCCACACAACTACAGGAACACCCGCCTACCAGGGAAACGTAACGGGTGCCTCACAATACTCTCCACACTTTGACCATTCCTACAATAAGGTGGTGGAATATTACAGCTAATATTTACTTTACAGCTGTTTAAAATGTGTGCATAACTCGTTTAATGAAATCAGGGGTATCACAAACATAATTATCCAATCCTAATGATAGACTTTTGTACCCTTACAGATATATTAGTAGGATAAAGTATCAAGTTTATTTTTCATTTTATAGCCAATTAAGCTTTTGTGCTTAACATTTTGAAAGAAATTTAGGATTATGCAATTGTTGATATAAGACATTTCTACCCTTACTGATATAGTAGTTTGATTAGTATCAAGTTTATTGTTCACTTTATAGCCAATTAGGCTTTTGTACTTAACATTTTGAAAGAAATTTAGGACCATGCAAATGTTGACATAAGACTTTTATTACACTTGCATTGTTAGCATTCAAACATTCACTTTGCAATCAAGTGTACATTTTGTGCATAATGTTTTCAATTACATTTGAGTTTACTAACAACAAAACAACCTCATTATTTTTTTCATGGTTAATTGCCTGTTGTTATCAACAGACTAGTCCCATCGGCCACAGTCTTGATGCCAGCAGTTTTCTAGACTCATCTGGTGGAAGCCCATTTCTTCGTCATAGACGCTCCCCAATGGTTAATTCGCCATGTGAGGATTATTTTTTGTTGTATTTTTTAATATTCCCAACCTTATGAAAATAATCTGTAGATTGCTGTATATTAAAGGGCCTAAATGTAAAGTTAGATATTCTTTTAACTTTCTTGTTTTAGTCAAAGTCAGTCATTGATAAGTTCTAGTCTTTTAAAAGGAAAATATAATTCGCAACAAAGTAGGGCATCGTTAGTCTCTTAATTCGAATGAAGCTTAAAGTTGGATTTTACTACTTTTATATTGGCTGCTTTTTCCCGAAGGATAACTTTCAAAAGTCTGCCTTTTCCCCTTGAGGAAACTTTTATTTTTATGTTGCAGTGTCCAGCGATGATTTTATCACTGACAAGAAAACTTTGAACAACTACCTTAAATCTCAGTTTGAGCGAGACCAAAGCAAGGCACACCTTTGTAAGATTTTGCAAGATTCGAGTATATCAAAAGATTTTTTGTTAGCTGCTGGCATGAGTAGTGTTAAATTTCAGTTTAAGATATTATTTTCTTTATGAAAACCTAGTAGTAACTTGTATTACTTTTTATTAACATATTCCCCTTCCTTTTTATAGCATTGAATATTTGGGTGTGGGGATGTTCAATATTATCGGATTGCATCCAATACCCAATGCTAACTGGTAGTAACAATACTCATCAGATACACGGCTGGTATTGGTGCTGATCTCACACCTAATAAATATACGAATTTCAGTGATGATTTTCGATCGAAAACACTGAAACGGTAAATTTATTAAAACATAGTATGTTGGCAACTGGTGGCAACTGAACTTCTTAACTCCAATACAAATTGTAGCCTAAAAACCTGTAAAAAAAATAATTTTGAATGTTTTAGCATAGCATGACGTCATTTGGTATCGTTAGCATCATGATACTTTTTGCCCAAATATTAAGTATTGTTATTGGATTAACAGTTTTGGCATCCCTAACTGAATGCCGTGTTTATTACTAATTGCAAGTTTTTTTGTGCAGATGGAATTGATGGGTCTCCGAGTGGCAACCAGGGTTACTGGAGCTTCAATTCAAGCCTTCACGATTACGGGGGAGAACTTAGCAAGAATGTCTACCAGGTTTATATACATTGCTTTGGTTTTACGGGTTGTAACTAATAAATATACTGCAGTTTTGTTTCATGGTTTACCACTTAAAGCTGTGCATTTAATCTGGTATAAGCGATTTAAAAGTAAGAAAATTTAAAGCAACAAATTCCATTGTTGAATTTAAATGCTGGTGTAGTATATAGTTTTTATGCGTTTTTATTTATTTATTTATTTTTTGATTGGTGTAACTGTAGTATATAGTTTTTATGCGTTTTACCTAAATGCCTTGTTTTCCAAAAAAATCATAAACATTTGTCGGTTTTCTAAATCTCATTATTTTGTTTCAGTTGTCGACAAGATCCCCAAAGTCTCCAACAAGAAGCAAGAACAACAAAGACGACCCTTCCAAGATTGCTGCTTTGGAGGTTTACATAGTTATAGACCACATCTGATTCTTTCTGTGTTAAAATTGAACGAATAGGTTCAAATCATGTTAAGGTCTATTAAGGCTTGGTTGGATTTGCTAAACAAAACTAAATTACAATTTCGGTGGATACTAATGTCCAACATTCTTACTTTTGATAACTTATTTTCTTGTACTGAAATGCTCAATATAGGGATCAACGAGCTCAACTTCAAAGTAGACAAAAAACTAAAAAGAGCATGATTTAATAGCAGGGCTACCAAGCCAATAGCCCCCTTTTACATGGTAAACATAGTTGAGCACCAAGGTTAACCGTTAATTCCTGCTCTTTCGTCCGCAATAGTACTGGACCCAGGCAGGTGTTGATTCGGCCTGTCTTGTGGAGTGGATAGGCAGACTGCGCCGTTGGATTACTATCACCGTGCTAAGGGGAATCGTGAAGGAAATCAACAAGATAAACGAGCAACTGAAGCACCTTGGTTGTCCCGAAGTACAGGTGATAGTCAAAAATCCGTTTTTTAAGCATTGTTTTTTCCGCCATAGATCGCAATGCATTTTAATCCTTAGCACAGTGGTTCTCAACCGGGGTACCGCAGCGCCCTGGTACGGCAATTCTAATCGTCAATGTTTTTTCCGACATGTTTCAAGTTGATTGTGTTGTTCCAGTTGCATTTATAGTGGCATTTTAGTAAAATAGTCAACGAAAAATTCCAGTGGGGTGCCTAAAATCTATTTATTTTTTCTGAGGGGTGACGTAAGCCTTAAAAGGTTGAGAACCACTGCCTTATCACGTAAGAGATGCCATATGTGACGCATACAATAAGTTGTGCAAGAAATGGATGAAAAGGCGCCAATGTTTTTTGCCATACTTTGTGACCCTACAATGTTAAAACGTACCAACGTTCTATAAAATACCTAACACCTTAAGTATTGAGAAATGCAAACTAAGGAAAATAATTAGATCATTGTCCGCAAAACAACCTTTAAAAATGACCAATAATACATAGACGTATACTGACAGACTATATTCATATCAATATTCAACTTTCAGTTTCTATTTTCTTGTTTATATGCCCGCTAAATTTTTCCTAGTAGCAAGCACTTTTCCTATATTTATGACTACCTAGTCGAACCAGCAAAAAGCAGACAGATATGTTATAAATGTAGGATTGCTAGGAGTAGTCATGGCCACTTACGTAAAACGGGCCGTTAACGTGCTTGCGTTGATATTGTTATTCCACAGATTGGCGAGTCTAGTCTGAGCGCTCTTAGGCAAATCCAGCAAAGCAAGACAAGCCAGATCCCGAAACTGACCTGGATGCTTCCCTACCTGGAGGTCACTCCAAACCAGGAATATCTCGTCGACAGAATCCGAAGTAAGTGGTCTGTGTGTACCTTTCATTAAATTATATGGTGCTGTAGATCTCCTTTAATGTCAGATTGCTTGTGCTAACCGTTGTAGCAAGCAATGATGTATTGGTTGTTTCTCGACTTGCTTTCCTCTGAGCCCGTCAGTTGGTAGAGCGATGATCCCGATGTGGCCGGAGGTCGAGTTCAAACCTTACTACAGACAGACTAGTTGTTTTTCTAGCCTGCCTTGCTCGCGATCGATCATTGAGTGAAAGATTTGGTTAGTCTGCGATAGCTTCCTGTGTACATAGCCTGGTTTAGAATATTAACCAGCAAACACCTACTAGTGATTTGAGGAAGGTTGAAGGCCGATTTTGACAGGAACAACTACTGTTCTGACCGGTTTTCGAATTTAGGTTACGTCCTATGGCAAAAACAATAATGTATAACCGTTTAAAACATCTTAAAAAACTTAATATATAGTTTAGAAATAAAAAAATGTTTTTTCATTACCCGTTTAGTTTTGGTAGGCAACCTTTAAAATAGTCTTACTCGTTTTAACAAACTTAAAAAACTGCTTTAGAACGCAAATTTAGCTAGTATTGGTTCTTTTGCCCACTTTATTTTGAAACAACCAACCACAGTTTAGTTATATCTAAACCAAACAAAACAAGTTCCGCTTGTCAAGCACTAACCACAGTTGGAAAGTCTCTTGCAAACTAATGTAAGACAACAGTGTTTTCCCAGTTAACTAATCTTTCGCTTGTATTTTCAGCACTGGCTTCGGGCGGTTACATGAGCGAGTATCGCTGGGACAAGGGCGGTTCGGTCCAGGGACGTGAGTGGACTGACGAAGTACTCACCGACTCGGCCCTGGTCATCCACATGTTCTGCACCTACATGGACACACACATGCCCCCACACCCAAGGTAAAGTGGGAAATATCTACATTTCGATACCCCTAGGGTGACACCCGCCTGCCCCCCCCCCCCCCTCACCCAATATAAGCTGATAACTACCTACTTATGTAGGTTGGATTAGATACCCAAAGGTCTCCACATCGGAAACAAGGTTATACCCACCACATCATGCTCCCAAAACTGAGCAATTAACTCCCAATGCGGCTAATTTAACCGCATGATACAATGGTTATCGCCTAATATGCACCTACAACTAGGCTAAAGCTAGTACCTTAACTACGGAAGGAAAAATGTCATAATACCCATACCTAAGTCAAAGTTACCCGCAAAACACACCATCTAACGCCCGACTCCAAAGAAACTGTATTAAAAACACTCTTTAATTACTCGTTTTCAGGGATTACTCGTTGGCCAAAAGTTAAACGTGTATATTGCGGGCAAAATGTATTTCCTAACATTCCTAAGCAATAACCACCTTGGTTCTTGGTTTACTTTACAACTTGCCATCTATAAAGTGATTGCAGCCCTGGTTCAATTGAAACAACTCCAGCGATCTATATAATCGAAAGTGTTTTTCGACGTTTTAAACAATAAAAACAGACAGGTTGAAACCGTTGAGCATTGCAGCATAGAACCACCCTTATAAATTCCGCTTTCAAGGTACCCCGACGGTAAGACCTTTACGTCCCAGTTCTTCGTCCAGTCTCCCTCTAAGGCCACTCCTGGCAGTGACGTCAAGATGCAGATCTTCCAGTCCAAGTTCCATCCTCCCCACTACCAGCTGCTCACCTCAGAAACCACCTACAACCCGCCGCCGGTACGTAACCCCACTTAGTGGCGACTATGTTTGTTATGGCTCTGTCGCTAGGTGGAGGAAATGCGCTGCTGTGTTTCACATAAAAAGTGTTGTGGTCTGACTTCTCTTTGAATGCGACCATATTTTTCAGGGTTGCTTTAAGTGTATTTATGTTATGTCTAGCTGATGTTCTGTGTCATTGAAATAAAAATGTCGTGATTTTTTTGTAAACTATTTTTGTTGTTCTGAGTTTTGACCATGTCATTTATATTGTTTTGTTTGCTAGCTATGTTAAACAAACGTAGAGTGATCAAATTTAAGGTCCAAAAAAAGCTTCAAGTTTCTTTAAATGTCTTTGAATTTTTGATTTCATAAAATTATGTGGCAACTGGGTTTCACCTTTAATTTATATTATGGCGAACTTTAAACTTGAATGAAGATTATTTACTGGCAAAAAATGCATTAGATACTACACACTTATAAGTTAACAATCGGATAAGAAAACACTGTCGCACCTATAAACAAACATGTTTACAAAGCCTTTATAAACAAAGCTATTTGAATACGGTAAAAGCTTGTTGATTTTCCGAATTAACTGTCAATAATTTTAATTTTTTTAATTGAAATTGTGACTTAAGGGTTTTAGGTAACGCTTGTTAATTTTCCAGGGCCGACACAACCTGTTCGCCACCCTACTCCTGTTCTTCCATTGGATCAAGACCAAGGAATCCTCAATGCTCGGGTAAGTGGTTACGGCTTACTTAGCGTGGCGTTCAACCCAAAATCACCGATTTAGAGAAAGGCGTATTGTGGAAACACTTAATAACAGCAGTTGTTTTTGATGCCTAAACAACGAAGAACATGCGATTGATTTAAAACCGTTAACAGTGTATTTTTTTTAGTTTCCATAGTTTAAACTACTTAATTATTCGTATATCTTCTAGTTTCATGTAATCAACGTTAGCTTAGGCCGCTGTTTGTGCCAAAAAGTAGCCCGACAAATAAGGCTTAGACATTTCGCTGAAAGCCTTCGCCTTTGCCACAAGCTTCATTTCAGATCGATATAAGATCACGCTAAGCGGCCTGCGATAGTGCCAAATCTAGTAGAGACGCTAATTTCGACCTCTTTCGCTTTTATTAAGCATTGAGCGTCCAACCAAAATCGACACTAAGTTGATTGCGACGTAAATTCTCCCTAAGTATGCAAAGCGCTTCATCCATTACGATGATTGGTCTAATCCACTCTTGCCGACATTTAGTGTTAGGCCGTCCCTTTTTAGTAAGTTTTTTGTCAGTTTAACTTATCCAGTATTGTTGATTTTTTTTTTTGAATGTTAAAACTCGTAGTTATGTGTTATAATTTCGAGAATTTTAGCAACTGTATTAAATTGTAATATCACTTAGATTTGAATCTTGTTGTTTTATATGGCGAATTTAAGCAGGATTGTTTGTTGCGTATCATATTTTCTTTATTCTGTAAAATCGTAGAAACTATCCTACTCGTAATAAATTCAGTTGGCTGTACAAGAAAATATCTTAAACATAAAACTTAAAGGTAAATAAATCTAAAAAACGACACATGGTTTTACACACGTTATAACCACGAGAAAAAAAGTTACAAACAGAATTAACATATCACCTGCTCGTTTTTTTTGTTTGTTTTTTAAGTGTTAAAAAAAAAGATTAAAAGTGTCGTGCGTTTTTGGAAGATCCTGGGCCTAAGAAATTTCAGGGGCTCTGTGCTCCGTATTAAACATTCACCCAACTTTACCGCTATTCAGGCAAGTCAATCTCGGTCTGAGCGGAATCAACATTCTTTCCGTCATCGAACCGGTGACCCGGATTCACGATGACGTCACAATGGCATCGCGCGCCAAAGATTGACAACGACGACGACCAAGCCTTTTCTGTGGAGCCCGAGCACCACCCGAACTCTTCCTTTATTTTGCGTCTCACGACGAAGAAAAAGCTCCCTTCCTGTGTTTTTTGCACAACACACACTTCGTTTTTTTTTAGTTTTGGGTTTTTGGCCGAAATTCGTTGAACTGATTACGTTTCTTCTTTTTTTTCAATAAAGTGCTGGTGACTTCGTTGCTTTACCTATTGGTGTGAAAATGTGTTTTGTTTTAAGATGCTTTTTGTATGTTTGACAGTAGCCTGTAGTTCGCGACATACATAGAAATTAAATGCCTAAAGGATAGGATAGGATTTTATTTTTAAAGAACTAATGAAGGCAGAAATATTCGAAGAATTTATAAGGGTAGAAATGTTTGAAGTCAATACTTACACAGGAACATTGGTATCATGAAACTCTGAGTTTATTGCGTTAAGTTACACCAACGCCTACAGGTTTATTTGGGGCGACTGTTTGATTTGAAATAATGCGTAACAACTTCTCAAGGGTTCTTTTTGAACTTATAAAAGTAAGACTGATTTAAACAACTTTCCTTCGATTTCAAATTTTCTACTTGGGAAGTATATTTTTTTGAAAAAGTCAAGGTATTTGGGGGGCTCTAAGTGCCCACGTGGTTGTTTCTGTAAAATTCCAGTTCAAGTTCTGCGGCCATCACACGATTTATTGCGAACTGACAATAACGACTGTACAGTTGGACAACAAAAGCACCCTCAAACCGCAGCTGCCATGTAATCTCTGGCGAGACAACTTCGCAACTCAGACCTTGCCTCTTCAGGCTACAGCACACAATAGTGGGATACACACAAGCAGTGCTAGCGCACACAACTGCACCACAACATATTTGACCGCAGCGACCTTGCTTTTGTTGAAGTGTCGGCCTTTATAAGGGTTTCCTCGCGAATTCTGTGTGTGGCTTTTTCACCGACACAAGGCGATGATCATTAAAATGTAACTTCAGCCGCTGCAAGATTTTGGCGAGCCTTGTGCACGAATCGGCGAAGTTTTAGCCGCCGAAACGTCAAAAATAGTTTGATTTTGAGCGATGGAAGCAAATTCGAGATTACTCGACTTGTGTTAAGCAAGTGTAGCGTAATTAACCTTTAAAATGTTTTTCTGTTAACCAAATTTAAACGACAAAACGACCTTTTCATGAGTAGTTTTTGGAATATGGTCTTCCAAAAAAAACTTTTTCTGCTATGTTCGACTAAACGCAAATTGTTATTCTTTAAAAATTGCGTTACGAAATCTTATTAAGTGGTTTATAAAGTTGTACCACATTCCACTTTTAAAATCATCAGCAAAAATACAAATATAACGATTCCGCATTTTCTTTAATTTTTTGCAAGGCACCTATTTGGCTATTTTAACATTAAACTAAAACAACATTTTACAACGGCCTTAAGCAAGTTTAATTAGTACAGACCCTTAAAAATAAGAAAATTTGGTTATCACTCTTTGATTGCTTGACAATTGACACATTCGTCGTTTGTTGTCATCGGTTATAACTTGAGGGGCAAATTCACACGGAAATGGTAGAACTTCTTTTTTCAATAGTGATGATTGATAACATAATAAATTCCCACATTTGGTTTAACCACGCAAAATCCAGGTAGATTTTGCAAATTATCCTGCTTATTGCAGCGGTTATCGATTTACAAACGCGAGCAGTCAATCGCCATTTAGAATTCAACTGGTAAATATTCTATTTAACCTAGGCGACGCCGGGTATTTCGTCTAGTGTTTTGATAAAGCCAACATAAAGATGGCGTTTTAGTAAGGCGCCTAACCTAAACGCAGCAATTACTGTTTCCCCCCTCGTGTTTTAACATTCCTCGCACCCAATTTAGGTGATAAAGGCGTCAAGACAGGCAACAAGTTAAACCATAGGGAGTAACTAAAACCAAAGCGCGGCGAATTACCGAGATTGGTGGCTTTGATGTGGATCGAAAGCATGCCCAAGGCAAGGTGGAATACACGATAATAAATCGGGCAAAGCGTGATGCCGGCTTGTCGCGATTTGCAGCAGATTTATCGACGCCCCGCTGCTTGATAACATCGCGGGACATCACAACGGCTGCTTTCAGCATGTGCGGCTGTGCTTAAGTTGAACAAGGCCTGCTGATAGCAGGTTCAGACGCTTTTTACATATTATGATTTCGAAAACAGTGTTGTAATGCCTTAAGTCAATAACTGACTAAAATAAACTTTAGTCACTGTTTTCAAATGACTTGACTTAAGTATTTCGGTCTAAATGTCTTTCAGACAGAACGAATGGACTTGACCTAAGTCAGTTGGTTAAATTGTGGGACACGGGATTAGTTTGTTTAGTTGAAGCTTCTGACTCTCGTTTTAAGGTTGCTTGAAGGTTGCGTGCGTATAACTCGTTAGCCAACCACAATACTTCTGGAGATTATTAATTGTATTATCTGATAAGCGAACACCCAGTTGAAACTATAAAAGGCGGACAATCAACACTGTTGACAACACAGCGCTGTGAACCGCACAACACGTTAACTGAGAAGAGGTCCTGTTAACAAGCGGATAGCGGCCTTTAAGTAGCCACAGACAATCGAACTGCTGACCGCCGAGATAATCGCGGAACAGCACATTTAGCATTTACACTTTGGTGCGAGTAAACAATAAATCTGGGGCATAAGCCGTTACAGCGTATATTGCACAATAAACACAAAATCTCTTAGTCGGTAAATAGCCGTGCGCTACAAAATGACTGGACTTGAACTTAAGTCATTTACGAAAATGACTTGACTAATATTGAAGTGCTTTAATTGAATATTTTTTTTAGCATTTGGTTATTTTCGTAATTACGTAAAACTATGAAGTTGCTACTTGTTTCGTTTTTGTTGTTTGCTTTGCGAAATGTTATTCCGAATATATTTTTTTGTTCAGTAGAAAGAGAGTGGCCCAAATAATAGATAAAAGATTCATTCTTTTATTAGCAAACGTTTCGGCAATTTCTTTTGCCATCATCATCTTTTATCTATTATTTGGGCCACTCTCTTTCTACTGAAGATAATCAACAGATCCGTGTTTAGTGTTCCTAATTTGATTTTGTAAGTTTACCATTATTTTGAACGACAGTGTCGTCAGATTTGATTACTACGGCAATAACCTGGACTGGAACTTCACTGAGATAACTGGTGACTGGACTCGAACTCGAATTATTTAAAAAAATAACTTGACTTTGACTTGGCTTTTGCAAATGACTTGACTGAACCACGAGTAGTTAAAAAAAAATTTGATCGGGCAATAGTGTTTTGTTTTCTCGTATTCGACAAAACCTGCCTTTGTCATTGAACACTTTATAGGTCACCACAGCAAATAATCTTAAAGTCAATTTGGCCAGACAAGTTATTATTAATGTCAAAGAGGCTTAAAATTTCACAAATCTAGCCGCTTTTACAAACCTCGTCGCTTAAAACTAAATGAAAAAGTTTACAATGGAAAAAAGTTCGTAAATTTTATGATGTTTAAACTGAGTTCAGTTCTAATAAAAATACCCCCCTAGGAAAGCAAAAATTGTGGCCAAATAAAATAAATGTGGTCGTAAGTGACAAAACGACACGTTTTGCAGAAACATGGAATTGAACTCAATGTTGCAGACGATTCTATCCCATAGGCCGCAGATAGGTTTAACGGGTATAGTGTTTAAGTCCAGTCTAATAAGTTAAGACAGTCAAAAGCCGCCTCAAACGTCATTGTATACGAACAACAGCAACAGTGTCGACCGGCACAAACATATCGTTTAGTTGGCGGCGACCTTCGCTTGGGAAACTTTCACACGAGAAAGAAAACTTTCGCAAGGGTTTCGGATTAGCGGGGTTCGCACGCAGCCCCAGGGGACCCCGAAAATCGCCTTTTACCCAGCGTTTGACACGATCGGCCGACCCCGTTCACATCTTGGGTAACAAACCCCGAAAAAAATATTCCCTTTCTAACAGCAGCGGGCGCATCGACCACCGGGCGCAAAAATCAAACCCTAGACGCCGCAAATCCCCACCGTGGCGGCCCCGGGCCACGAGGGTTCACCACCACCCCCAAGCCCCCCACAACACGGGCGACAGCCCCAGGGGTAATCGTAGACGCGTGGTAATCGCCCCGGCAACTTTCGAGCTCTGACGGAATTCGTTAATCTTCGTGTTCCTTAAGCTAACCTTGATGAGAACGGTGTTGTACAGTGGAGAGGGAGTGCTGTGTAAAACACTATTTAGTTCGCTGGAACAGAGCTTCCCAAACTGGGGTTTTACGACCCTGCTGGTAGTTTTAAAGGTGATGTGTAGGTCTACATAAATATCGCACTCATAGTTGTCGATATGCACGAATCCACAACTGAATAGCTTACTTCTGCTAAAGCATAATTTAGTTTGGAACAGTATATTAGTGATATCACTGATGATGGCATGAGCATTTGCCGAAACGTTTGAATAATAAAGCATGTCGTTTTTTATGTCTATTTGGGCCGTTATTTTCGCCATTAAACTTTTATTGTTTTGTAATAGGCCTTTCACATGCTTTTACAGCAGATATAGCTACTACAGCCCGCAACTGATTTTTAATAAAACTTTTTCAAGCAAAAAGGGGGCTTATCTTTTTTTATTTTAAAAAATTTATTGAATGAATAACACTTGTAAGGCATCCTTCACATATTTCCACTCATATCAGATTGGCAAAATGAAGTATTTAAAAAATTATTTTAAAATGAATCACACTTTGTATTATGTGTATATCAGATTGACTTTTATACCCGGCCATACACAACATTTTTTGTTCACCATGCGACCCACTGTCAAAAACAATTACCCACCCCTACTTTACTGCAATTGCGTTAAAACGCAACAATGAATAGCCTACCAAGTTTTGTCCTAGCAATGTTTGTACTGAAAATGCATTTATTGGTGTAGTAAATGCGCTCATTTTTAATGAGTTACTACCACCAAACTCAACATCCCATTGCACCTTAAACCCTCTTTTCTGCTGTGGTCAGAAATCACTGACTTTAATATTTCAACCACTTCTTCCCACGCATAAACCGTGAGAATTCATAGGAATATTTTTATTCGCTTGAACTTGTAAACACACTGAAGTACACGCCCAGTCGATTTGATGGGAAGGCCTTTCGCTTATTTTCCCTCCCAAGGACTTCTCGTAGATGTCGTTTGACTCTGCACGATTGGCACATCCCTGTCAGAAGGAAGTCTGAATAAACTAAGACCTTTCGATCAGCAGACACCGCACACGTCTCCCAATCTTGATAATACTGAAAATGGCGGAAAAGTGCCAATTCCAATCAGCTGTTTACGCCGAGCAGAGATCAATGCGTGACTATGCTTTTTTACTCACCTGACATTGGTACATATTTTTATTATTCCTGTCTCGGGAGAAACTCCTAGTTTGGCAAAAGGAGAGAACATATAGTAGACAGTATAATATAAAAAATAAACTGTATATGTGGCCTGTTGTTTAATCCTACAAAAAACAGGGATTTAATAGAAAACCAAACCTCATAGCATGGTTTTAAAACCGTTCTAGTCGAAATGAACTAAAACGAAGGGCGCTGTAGCCTTAAAAAATTACTACTTTTTTGATAATTCGTTCTTTCACTGATTTTACGTGAAAGGCGATGGAGAAAAATTTGTGTCAAACAGGAAACTGGCTGTCATTAGGCAAGTCTAAAATCTTGATGTCAATCCAGTGGCTCGAAAACCTTGGATAGGAGAAAGCTGCCTTTTAGCAGCCTTCTTGCCAAAACCGACAGCTCTGTACGGCCGCATTATCCTCGCACGGCAAAGAGGAATTGGCGCAAGATTCAAACAGTAACCGACGTCGGTCAGTCCGCAGGGACGGCGCTTAATTTTCCCAACGGACGGCCCTATAATGCTCTGCCTGCGGCTCCTAGAATACGCGCAAGCACCATCTTCTCCCTCAATGCCAAACGAGCAACTATACGCCGCTATAATCAGTTGTTGTCGCACCAAACCTAATGCAATAAAGGCGCCAGCGTCACGACAAGGTGAAAATAAAATGCCGAGCGCTAAACGAACAAGGGTTTCCGCAGTCTTCCCAGAGCAATTGATACTCTTCTCAGTTATAAGCTTATTCAAGTCACTGTGGCTGCCTTGTAAATTGGGTGATTGACGGGGCCTGTGGAGCTCACGCGCGATTGCAAGTGAGAAAGGTCTTTGCAAGTGAAACTTAACCTTTTTGTGTGGTTAAACATCTTTAGGGACTTAATTTATCATTGTTTGAAGTAATTAAGTTGCTATCCGCAATCGTAATGATTAATCAATACAGAATTCACCCATTTTTTTAAACATTAGCTAAAAATTAGCATAAAGGGTATCACCAATTTAGTTCATTAAAAGACTGAAGTCTATTTTTGAATTTTATATTACTGTTAAAAATTACCTTTGGGGTTAGTTATACACAGGTTAAGAACAACTGAGCTGATTAAATGACGCCTGCTGCATGCTGCATAGCATACGCTCGATTTAGCCCGCTGTGGAAAGACAAGCCAAATGCAGCGGCCGCTCGCTTTCCGCGTGCTATGTTTAAACAACCGCAGTCGTGCAAGCTTAATGCGAACTCCGACTGGGCGACGAATGCTATATACGCCGCCTTACAGCCAGGAGGCTTGTCCTGTTATGCCTCCAAATAACATTCGATAGACCGCTAAACACGGCTTTCCAGCAGTATAGGGCATTTGGTCGCACTCCTTGGCTTGTATTTGTCTGTTTATATACAAGCGACCAGCGTCCGCTGACATTGCTCAACGAACGCGAGTACAGGAGTGCTGTAATCACTTTTACAAACCTATATGTATTATTGACACAACGTTTTGTCGGAAATGTATACAAGGCGTATATATGGATACTCATGTAGCTGTTCTTTATTGGTGCTTGCGTCCTAATACTATAAGCCAGGGCTTCCAAAATTGTTGAACAAATGTTTTACTAGGCAGATCAATTTGTGATTTTATTTGCAATATTTTTCACATTTACACAAGTAAAAGTGATACTAAGTACAATTTATATACAGGTTTGACACACATTTTTATGAAATAAAATTAAAGACATTCAAATATTTTCCATAGAAAATTAATATGTTTTCAAAGACCTCAAACTTGACTTTTTAATACGCAAATCAATTTGACAATTTAAGATTTGAAATATTTTTGCGGCAACCCTATATATAGTCACATTTGTGAAATAATTCTATACACCTCTTCGCGACACAAAAAATCTTGTTGGGTCCTGTAGGGTCGCGACCCCCAGTTTGGTAAGTTATGTTATGGGCAATGTAACCTGAAAATAAAGATCTGTTTATCAACAAACCTAAATGACTTTTGCAAGTGGAGATTCACCTTTTTGTAATGGAGATCTGCCTTCCGTGACAATGTAAACAAAATAAGCCAACCACTCGCCGTTAGATAAATAAACAATAGGATACATAGGATTATGGGATCTCGAGTCGTATGGATAGCTATTAAGATAACCTAAATATTTACATCAAAGGCCGTAGCGCCGATAAGCTAAGGCAGTGATTCTCGACCTTTTATGGCTTACGGCACCCCGAAGTATTTTACTGAAATGTCACTATAAAATGGAAACTGGAACAACAAAATCAACTTACAACATGTATAGGAAAACGTAGTTGTGTCAAGAAGCTTATCAATTGATCAAAAATCAGATTCTTGAAAAATCTCAAATAACTATCGGCACGCTTGAGCATTAGAAATGGCACACCAGGGCGCCGCGGCACACCGGTTGAGAACCACTGAGCTATAAGGGATGGTGCCGTAAGTTTCTAGTTTAATTGGCTGGCATTGCCGAATGAACAGTAGGCTAACAAAGAAAGTAAATATTGCGGTGCAGGTAAACGCCGATTCAAAATTCTCACTAATTGAATCAAACATTTGCCAAAACCGGTAATTAACATTGGTTTGCAAATAATCGTAATTTGCTTATACTAGAGCTAGGGATGCTTGATATGCGCCAAGCCTTCGTATTGCTCAATTATGGAGTCTCAACTATGAAATCGTATTTAGAACCAAGTTTTTAGTTTAAATTGCTTGCATTGCCGAATAAAATACAACAAGATACCAAAGGCAGTAAATGTTGCGGTGCCAGCAAACGCCGTTTCAAATTAGGCCGAAACTCTTCGTAAACACGTAAACATTGCCGGCGGGATGATTTACCTCCTATACTCAATAGCATCATAATTCGTGTTGTGCAAGCGAGCGAAATACAACAGTTAGGAATGCTGCAGCGGTCGGTGATAATATTTCCATTACAATCGACAACAGGAGTCCGAAAGATTGGCTCGCGAGATTCCAATAACTCGGCGGCTAACCAATGGTGCTGTGAGTGGCGTTTGAGAAACACTATGCGCCTTGTTTATGGCGTAACAATGCACAACACTCGCGCATCCGGATTTGGAGAAGATTTCGACCGTTTTTGGACTAGGTGGGAACTCAATCGATCTATTGTTGGTACGTTTAGTCATACAGACGAGGATTTAATCTCGTTCCGCTTATGAAACGATTTGGTTGGCAGTTTTTTCAAGGTTTCGCTGCCCGTTGAATTTTTATGGATAGCATCAACTGTTTTTTTTTTTTTTCGATGACCGCTAAAC
Source organism: Ascidiella aspersa (assembly GCF_963924565.1). Taxonomy (NCBI): domain Eukaryota; kingdom Metazoa; phylum Chordata; class Ascidiacea; order Phlebobranchia; family Ascidiidae; genus Ascidiella; species Ascidiella aspersa. Next base: position 28,141,889 of record NC_139450.1, read on the forward strand.
GTTTTTGATGGACAGCAAAATAATTAGGAACCGCAACTAATTCATTTAAGTACTAACTGCGAATAATCTGTCGTTTTATATGTAGTCTAATTTTCAAGAAACTTTTTCGGCTTCTCAAAAATGTAAATTGACAAAAAATTATATAATAACAAAACAATTAAGGAGTCTATAAACGGAATACAATCGCTCACTACTGATCGGCAAATAACTTTAGTTGGCTATTTTGGTAAAAGAAAACGGATTGCGCAGTTGAATAAACGAGCAATAAATTATAACTCTCACAAAAATGAGAAATGGGGAAAAATAAAATGAAAAGTATGCAAATTAACGTTTCTTCGGCGTTCGGAAATAAAATTATGAAGGTTTTATCGTCTATTTGTGCCTGCTCTTGCCTCTTTAAAGAGTTTTAACGGTTTGCTGCTTGGAATGCTAAAGTTTTGGTAAGCTGGTTTTCGATTGCCCCGTTTTGCAGGTGCTGTTTGTTAAAAAAGCTTCTATCGTTTTTGTTTTGCAAACAGACCTGTTTGTTTTAATACAATGTAAAGGTTTGATCGGGGGCAAAAGCACCTGCAGAAATGTATGTGAGCAAATAAAAGTGCTTATAAGACTTTAGGTTTTAATTGAAACGCCAAAAGATTATAAAAGCTGGACGGCCCTAACGACAATTTAATTATTTTTAAAGTCAGAAAAACATCGTTTCTTAACTTTCAGGTGTTCAAAAGCATTTTTCTGTGCGTTTTGGTATGATTTTCCCCTAAACTGCTTTAGCAAAAACTGTTTTGGTAGATTTAGATCAGTGATTCCTAAACTGTGTGCCGCGGCACACTGATGTGCTTCGAGAGAAGTGTGCCGCAAAACATTTTGGTAATTTCGGAAAATAGAGTATTTATATTACCGAGAGGTATACAGGTAAGCAATTAAAATTAAGTACGCACTTTCCATTACAAATTATTAATATTGAGACATTTACATATAGTTTGTCGTGTGTTAAGGGCGATTGTATAATTCCTCTATTGTGTTCTGTTAAAAGTGTGCCGCGAATTATTTAAAACAAATTTAGTCTGCCGCGATCCAAAAAGGTTGGTAACCACTGGTTTAGATACACTGACCGCCGAAAAGTGACCATTGTCCGCATAGTTAGGGTTGCCAACTGGACAGTCGGTCGCGAACCTATGGCGCATTAACCTTTGAACCCAAACGTCCCTTAGGTATGATGGATGTTGGGTTGCCGACGCGGAGAGCTTCTTATCGCCATTTACATGTGTACGCGGCGTGCCATCTGCGCGCGTTTCTTTCAAGCCACTTCAAAGGGCTCGCAGGCGCTAGGGCGCTAGGGCGCTAGGCAATGTATTTGCGGTCCAACAGAAGAGGCCCGGATTTTTGAGGCCGTTTCAAAAGGCCGGCGCCCTATTTCGGCCCGTATTTTGGCCTGGAATAAAACACAAACGGATGGTTTAGGTCAGGGGTTTCCAACCTGGGGGCAATGCCCCTCTATTTATATCATTTTAACTACCGGTTACTGTATACACTAGTTTGTTAATTAAAATTGCGTTTCTTAATTTTTTCAAAAGGTTAAAAAAACAGGGGGCCATTGATGGGCCACGGTGTAAAAAAGGTTTAAAACCCCTGGTTTAGGTGGCTCAAATGTCTTTAGGCGCAGGATAAAAGTTTATTTAAGACTATACTCTTTGCGAACCCCAACTGTTACTGGGGGCTAAACGATTAATCCAGACCCTAACCTAAAATTGCCCCTAGGTTTTTCTTGTGAATAAGAGAATCTTCCTGAATCCGAACGGTGAAAAACAAACGATTTCTGGCACATAAATGATAAATATTAAGCCAAGGACAGAATTTAATAAAGCGAATTATATACACCCAAACTAACTGATTTTCTGTTTTAAGTTCTGTACTTAGCTTAATCTTTATCATGTACAGTTGTACACCAAACAGGAAAAGTACATTTCAACACAGCCTGGCGATTTCAAATGACGTTGTTCCTTGAATTCCTTCGACACTTCGACAAAATATCGTTAGTCATTCGAAAGGCCCGATAAACGGCCGCCGATTGTTTTTTGTTAGTGGTTCAGCATCCATTGCACGATACGCAGATTTATATACAAGGGTATATATATATTTGCGCACTGGGCATAACGTAACGGAAAGCATGTACCAAGGTATTCTATGGTCTATGGAGCGAACCTTTTAGAAAGTTTCGTATCATTTGAATCAAGTTCAAACGCTGTCCAGCGTTCCTTATATGCAATGCTGCATCTGTGTGGTTTCGATATAGATTTCTAAACCCCACAATGGATAAGCAATTTGTCGTTATCTCACATTATGTATATAACATACATAATATACTTTAAATTTATTTGTTTTTCCTATCCAAACAACACAAAAGTTCCCTGATAGTCACAAGGAAACACAGGTAATATCAAAGCCTATATAGAAGTGGGTAATATTTTAAACGTTCGAATTAGTCTTTATTCATTCTCAACATGTTGAATAACTCTTTGTTTATTCTCGCCATGTTAAATACAAATAAAGATATATATTCGAAACGTTTAAAATGTTACCTATTTTTACATATGGTTGACACTGATACTCGACGGCTACAACATTGCTAACTCCGAGTTTTGCTTGTTTATGTACGAGTCAGGGAAATAGGCAGAAACCTGCTTAACAGTGGTTTCGCATTCTATAAGGAAACTGTGTTGTGTACTTCCCTGTATTAATGCCTCCGTCAGCGTACGACCGTTTCAAGCCAATTGGAGTTCAGCAGAAATAAGAATCGTGTATATAGAGATGCCAACCGTTTTTCCATAACGAAAGCCATATTTGTACAGTCCACTACAAGCACGTGAAAACGTTAACTTGAACTTAGTCTGACCCAATCCGAGTCTCTACGTTGATAAACGTCACATTTTCCGACTTTGGAAATACTTGCTTCATATACGTGCGTCCAAAGAGAAAGCTTCGCTCATCGGGTCAAAGGTCACCTCTCGGGAGCCCGCTTATATCAAAGCTGGTGACCGCCTTCGGTTGTTTAGGCGATTTTGTGTGTTACGTAAGCGGACAGGGGGTGAAATCGGAAGGGGTTACATAGCGGAAAGAGGGGAAAAATACTTTGTTTTACTGTTGGACTTAGATAACTACGATCTGATGTGACAAGTTACGTTTTTTGCAATACCCGACATAAACAAATTATTTCATAAAAAAAATATATGATTTTTTTTTGGAGTCCCATGGGATTTGTGAATGCCTGCCGGGAGCCAGTTTGGTTTAAGTTACTAAAAATGCCGCTGGCAACATGTATAGGGTTTGGCCCATGACTACTTAATAGAAATATTGCAAACGTTGATAAAATTAGGAAACAACTTATATCACTGCAGGATATAGAATAAATTTTATCTATGAAGGTTACAAAAAGAGAAAAGAAAGTTTAAATATGCGCTATATTACGTTTGAAGATCATTTATTCAGGCTTAGGCCTTGAACTTTAAATAGGCAAAAAGGCTTATTCCCGATTTGTTTACTAGGTAAACCTAAACGAAATTTCAAGACTTTTGTAAACCTTAGTATATTTTTATGACGCCAGGCAATAAGTTGAATTTCTACCTAAACCCACCGCTGTTAATAATATTGACTAGGAACGCCTTTACACACGTGCGCCATTTAAATGATATAGGGCGTTTTCTCTTAAACAATTTATCACCAAGTGACTGAATCAACAACCTATTTTTCGGGTTTTAGACTTTCGAATTGTAAAATTCCAGATTTTTATTCTTTTAATTTGCTTCAAATCTTGATTCAACAATGGATTATAATTGCTACGGTAATTAGGCCGTGTTTTATCAATAACTGTTGACAGGGGGAGATTTATGTTGTTTCTCTTAAGCAGGAGAGTTAAATTATTGGAATCCGTCGATTTATTTCAGTAGTAACAAAACAAAAAACGTTTAATTCTGAGTTAGGGATAAATAAGGGGTTTGCTAGGAGTTCACGTTGTTTTGCACCCCGTCGTCGTCAAGGTTACCCCCTAAACTCGGGGCCAACGAAAAAAGCGCGACGGTCGCGCGTCGCCGTGACGTCAGGGTCGCCGTGACGCAGGAAACCGTCGTCTTCGCTTCTTACGCATTCGAAATATCCCATTGAGAAAGCGGCGCGCACGTTCGTTCTTTCGTTTTGCGTCGTATTGACATAGGACCACGAGATATACGCCGTTGTAAAAGTATTTGCGCGCTGAGACCACCGAAACCGCCCGACGCCGTGCGAATAAACGCCTCTGCCGCCTTCGATTCCACCGTCTCCAACGCCGCGCGAAAAAAGAGCATTCCTAAAAAAGAAAGGCGCGCTCGACTAAGGTCGCCAGTTTTGCGCAGGCCGCTCACCTGAACAGACGAAGACAGAAAGTTCGACCGGGATACGAGTTTCGATTTCTGGCAGACTCGTTCAAGTTTGCCGGGGTCTCAAGGTGTGTGCCTGTGTACAGCTGATTAAAAGGCTCAGAAAAGACTTCTCGAATCGTAGCAGCGATTTCAGGCGAAATATAGTAGCGATTTCAGGCGAAATACGTTTTTCGCGGTCTTACAGCTCATTAAAAGGCTCAGAAAAGACTTAAATCGTATGCCCGATTTCAGGCGAAAGCGTTCAACATCGCAAGCTTCTCACGGTCGGAGAACATGTGTAGCCCCGATGTATACATAATTAAGCACTCGAGAAAGCGATCTGCGTCAAGGAGCTGAGGTTGTCGACCCTCAGCCGCGACTTGAAACTTGCGCGAATTCGAGTGGATAATTGTCCCCCCGACAAAAACGCTTCCTGCAGTTTACTCGACTTGGCAAACTGGAAATTAGGCACAACTACCAAGAGATTCGAGTCAAAGTTCGTAGTCCGCGGCGAAAGGTTCGAGTCAATATACAACTTGTTTGCGCACGCGTGGGTCCAGGCCAAATCTAAAGCGAAATGTCAGGCGGTGGACATGACAAACCGTCCCGTTTGCCTTGGTGATGTTTGCGGCCTAAGTTTAGAACAGGGAGAAAGGGAGTCCGCTAGCGTTTTCAGAGACGGTCTCCGGGGTGCAGTCTTTATATTGGGCCAAATTGCACCGTCCGCTTAAGCCCTTGCGTTTTAGATCAGTCATCCAGTCAGTCAGCCACAGCCGCACAACCACAGCACAGCCGTAATGACGTTAAAAGTTGACAGTTGCCGCGAAAGCCTGGTGCGTTTCCTTGTTTTACCAGATAGGGGTAATTTGGCAGGTATTGCGGAGCAAAAAAGGCAGTGCAAAATTTGGCCAGTTATATTATCGCTGAAAAGGTTTCTCGGTCAAGTTGCCACGAAACGATAAAATAAACCGCAAAAAAGATTTGTGAGCCTTGTACTGAGGCGCTACAAAGCTCCATGTTTAGTCAAAGAGAGTGATTTTTGAACTATTGGGTGATTTTAAACCAACCGCTCAACGTTTGGGTATACTCTCGCTAGAATTCGCCTTTTAAAGCTTCAAACAGAGTTAGACAGCTTTACTTCAGTTCTTTTTTGTCGTTTGGAAAAGTACTTTGTTTATGCCGGTTTAGTTTGAAACTCATTGGAAAACGAAGACTGTGTTGTAAAATTGAAAAAAAGCTTGTTCGGTACTGTAAACGTTTTATCTAATAATAACCAACAGGGCGCTTTAGGTACATATCGCCTTAATAAAGGTAAAGGGTCCTTACGGTGAAGAACCGGTTCAAAAAGCGCCGACTGGAGGGAACAGGCTAGACGCAAGGTCGAGGACGTAAATCTTACCGGCGCTGCCAGGCAGCCGGCGTTATAAACCGCAGAAAAGCGGGCGAGCCGTTCGCTCCAGCCATAGCCCGAGTGGAAAACCCGCGCTGCTGGCTTAGCTAAGGCGGTTGTCGATTCTCAGGAAACAGGAGAAGCGTGGTGCTATCCAGCGTGAATGTTAGAAAGTGTTTTGGCAGTGGCGGCGGTGAATTGAAGGAAGTGATATTGCTTTGTTGACAGGTTATCCGGCGTAGACGTGCACTGTTTTTTTGGTTATTGATATCTGGGTCAAGTGCTCGAGCAATGCACGTTTAGGAAGCCTACGCTTAAACTTGGAAATATTAGGTATGGTTTGCAATTGAACGGTTTATTTGACTAGTGCAAATTTGTTAACTTCAGGCTATAGCCAAGCTGTACGCTTTACGTGAAATCTTAAGCAAGCTATGTTCAAAAGGAGGAAAGCTGGCGCTGGTCTAGAAACCTACCACTAGCAACTACATTTTTAACAACTCGTTTCGTTACTGTTAAAAAAGGTTGTAGGATTTTATTAGACCAGCGCCCAGAGTTATTTTTTATCAGGCTTTGCTGACTTGCAGCGCTTTTATCGAGCTTGCCATGCAGGATTTGGCCTTTGTACTCTTGCTATCAGTCCCAAGCTCCTTTCTTGCCGCCGAGCGACGTGTTTTATCGAATGCCAAACACTGCTGAAGAGGGTTGGCGCAAAGGTAAATCGGGGTAACACTCCTGCTGAATATTGACTTAGGCACGCGGTTACATTTGGAAAGACAGGCCGTCAGTTTGCGGCCTGCCTCTAACAATTACGTCTTGCGACGCGCTAAGCTTGAATCGACAGACCAGTGATGGACTGTTGCTGGTACCTTTTCGGCCTTTGTCGTGTCAGAAAGGGCATTGTCTAGTTGCGGAATGCGGCACAATGAACTTGTCCCGGGTGTGAGAGCAGTTATCATTTGTTTGAACAGGTACCAAAACACAATGGATAAGAACCAAATAACGGGACGCATAGCGTGAGAGGGGCGTTATTCTAGATTTTTCTGTTTAGTTTTAGCAAAATAGTTTTACGTCATCTTATTTACGACTAGTTTAGTAAGCAAGGCTTTCTGTAATCACATAACAGCAGTCGTTATGTCCATTCAGGTGGCTGTGTTTGTCCAGCAGTAGACCAGCACAGCTTAATGTGGAGATAGACAAGCAGGCAGTGCCCCCAGCAGACCTGTGTGCTGTTTGCGTAGGTGCATCTTCGTGTGATTAGCCTGTTTGTTTTGGTCATAATCGCGCAGTCCAGTCAAAACGGATTTCCTCCGGCCGATATCGCGCGATTACACGTTTAGCCTGTCTCGTTGGCCAGTTAATGGCGATTAAACGTGCCTTTGTTTCGATTTTTGGTTTAATTGAGTATCATCTAGGCACAGTTCGTGTTTACCTGGATTATCCCATTTGTCAGGAAGATAAACACTAAACATGAGGCAACAGAACATTATCAGGCTTATCAGGCTAAGAATGGTAGGCAGTTATCAAGATATGTATTCAAATTCAAAATAATGAGGTATAGATACTATATCAACTGAGTCACCAGCAAAATTGTTTCCGCTACAAGCTAAAACACTTTCCCGAAGTAAATAAATGATTTTCGCCATTAAAACCTTCGTCACGAAAAACAGTTTTGCTTATCGTAAAGTTATAGTAGTTAATAAGGAACTGGAAATTGAAAGGATGTTATTTGTGCTGCGAAAACAACGAAATTTGTCTGAAAAGTCTTTAAATTTGCGGCCTATTTAAAAATTATTGCCTGAGTTTTGCTCTGCATAATATGTAAATCTCTGCAGTACGCAGCGGACAAACAAGCTTTTCGATGGATTTCGCTTGACCCGTGGCCAACACGTCAACTGTCCGGAAGTTCTCGGACGTATTTCCCGTGCCTATTGACCCGCTTCAAAATCCGGCAACAACATCAGATCGGCAGTTCAGGATAGAAACATGAAGTTTGCGAGCTCGATGGCAACGCACAAGGCTCAATTGCATGTAAAGCAGCGAGCTCGAAATGTTGGGCGTTTTTTGCTTGACTCTGTTTAACGCAGGGGAGGTTACTGTCGTTTTGAGAAGCATGTATTGGTAGAGCCTGTTACAAAGTGACTCATTTTCTCAAACAAATGGACTACTTGCCGAAACGTATGCAAATAAAATAGTGAATCTTTTATCTATTAAATGGACTATAGTTCGCCCAGGGTTTGTAAACACATACATCAAATTGACCCTAATAATTTTTGTCCAAGCTCTTTCTACCTTGAATGGTAAATTTTGATAACAAATAGTAGGTTAAGAACTGATGGCAATTCAACATTTTAGCACTGAAAGCAAATTTTGGCCTAATACGTTGGGAAAAACAGTTTGAACTTTTCAATATGATATATTCTGTTTGACCATTGCAATGACGGTATTTGGCGTCGGATCGGTTCGCATACCTTTGTCTGAGATATCCGGTATCGTTATCGGAAGAAATGTCTTGTATCGAACATGCTTAATTGCGAGCGCCGAACTTGGAGCCTTGCTATTGGGCCTAGTTCTAGGTAAGTTAGCCCAGTGCGGTCATATCAAGTTCGCTATAGCATGGCTCAAGTCGCCGACGAGAGGCTATATAGAAGAACGATTGCTGCTCGTTGTGTGTCGATTGATTGTTGAGATTGCCTTGCGCGTTCCAATTGACGCTCATATTGGCGACTGGCCGCTGGTTGTTGTCATGGCCTGGACTTATTTGGGTCGAAAAACGCACCGCTTTGGATCTTTGCCGATTTGTATCGCTTCTTGCTTCGCCGCCCAAACCGCAAACTCGCCTGGCGACAACTGTACATTCGACAAACTGTGTTTTTTGTTGCGACGCTATTTGTACACCGTTACATCACGCGAACGTGTTTTTGCGCCTTTTGCGCGAATATGGAATTGAATGGTTTAAATCGTTTCCAAAATTAAAGCCTTGAACCAGGCGTGCGTTTTGTGACAAAAACGCCAAACGTGCAAAATGATGCATGCCGTAATGTGCGCATTTAGCCTAGACATAAGGCTAAACTTGTATATCAAACTCGGCGGTCACCTTTTGCCGATTTTTACCACAATTCAACCGCTAATGAAGATTTCCCGCCCAGTTATTAGGTGATGGGCGGACGTCGGGAAGGTCCTTTGCTACATCGTAATTATGACGGCCCTGGAGTGGCATTAAAGGCGGGAGAGCGTTTAATTTGGTTCGAATGATTGCCAGTCGCTGGTTTAAAGTGACGCAAGTTCCACTTGTAATTGCGCGAAGGGATCCAAAGGACCATTTACACACCGAAAAGTGTAATTTAAAAGGGTAGAACGGCGAATAATAATAATTTTAAAGTGACAATGTGAATTGCTGTTATGTTATACGAGACTTCAAATAAACAATTCTGAAACGATAAATTAGGACGATATGATGTTTGTTCCAATTCTTATCTATTTAGTTCTCATTTTTAAAAGGCTTTTTTGTCTAACAGCGTTTTTTTAGTTTCTTAGTCAGAATAAGTTTTTTAGCCATGCATGTAGTTGAATAATTCCGCCTTGAAAAGTGATAGTTTTGCACACAAATTTTTGGTGATAAAAATCGCGAAAAAAGTTGTTTTCTGCAATCGATAAAGATAATTTTAGTTCAAAGTTTAGGTTAATTTGTAGTTTTAGCGAATGTTGTATTTTAAAATTTAACCCAATTCGGGAAAACCTAGAGGCATTAATTTTAATTGTAACCAAATTTAAATAAGGTGAAAAATTCCAGCTGTCCAACTCTACATATGGGTTGAAAAAAAAAACAACCTAAAAGTGGAGGCCGGCACTTTTACGAAAGCCTACGTGAAAACGAAGCGACGCGAGAACTGACAGGATTTGTCAGCTGCCGCAAACGGCGACGCTCGCTGAAAAGTGTCGCGAAATTATTGATGGCTTCTTCCTTCGCAGTTCCCCAGACCCCTGGCGCACCTGAGCGCCCGAAACGCCGGGAAGCGAGCTAAATCGAGCGGCCCGTGCCATTTCGCTCGCGTTTTCCGTTCGCTCTGTACAGCTGGCAAACGTTATGAGCGATGGCTGCGAACTGTCGGGTGCAGAGCGCTGGAAACGAAGCGGCACGTGCGGCATTATCGTGCATGGTTTCGCCACGTATTCGCCGCCGTAAACGAAGGTGTATTACATTATATCGCCTAACTGCTCTATGTTAATGCTCAGCCTTGACTTTTTAGCTTTGCTGCAGTTTTGATGCCTATAGTTAAAGCTACATTTCGATGTTAGTCAAATAGGACTAATGAACTTGATAATGAATTGCAATACCAAAAAGGTCGAGTAGATCGACATCATCTTGATTATTAAGACGTTTCGATACGAGCTTGTATCAACTTCAGTTAATGACATTAAATCATTAGCAAGTTACATTACAGATCCGTGCATAGTGTACCCAAGGACTAATAAAAAATGGTAAAACTTGACTACAGACTGCAACGTTTCTTAGCTACAGCTGGACAGCAATATATGCTTGGTTGTGAGTGGATTGCATTGTTGTTATTTAGTTTCAGGTGAATTCAAATGTGGCCTACCTAAAGCTATACTCCAAGATTAATTGGGAAAATGTGAATGTCAACTGTAGAACTGTTCTTCCCGCAAAATTCATTGAAGTACCAACGTTTTAACAACCTATTCAGGCAAACAATCCCTGGCAACAACAGTATATTCAGTGATATATTAACATTGCTATGCCACAAATGCATTTTAACAATGCTATATTATAGCTGGTTTGCAGTCATTCTTTCACTGCTTTATTATTTCGGTTTGTATAAAAACGTTTTGCGATGAAACGAATCACTCTTTAAACAACCCTTTATTTTCCTACAGGCGAAGCTGTAGGCTGAGCAATTTAACTTTAAAATCACAACACAGAAATTCGCTGCACACACACCCACTCTGTTGCCATGGAAACAAGGTCCGTCGTCGCGCTTCTGTTGCTAGGCGCCGCCGTCGCCATGACAACCGCCTACCCCTACTCGCACCTGCGCAACATGAGAACCCGAAGAATCCCGAATCCGCGCCAGCTCTACCAGAATCAGGACATGCTGATCCGGGGCAGAAGAGGAAAGGGTCCGGATGACCGGGAAGTCGGGTATCTAGGTCAGAGCCAGATGGAGTCCGCTGCCGCCTCCTCTTCTTCGTCATCATCCTCTTATGGAGGATTCAGGGATCAGGGTCCGCCTCTCCAGCCTGTGGATGTAGACCCGAACGCCGATCGAGCCTTCCAACAGCCCGGAGGAGCGTACCAGCGTCAGCAGCAGCCTCTGCAGCCCATCCAGCCTAACATCCTGCAGCAGCAAGCTGATGGCTTTGCTCCGAATTCGAAGCAGCTCGGCTTGGAACCAGTTCGCTCTGATTCCGGTAAGTTACGCTTTAGTTTAAGTTGCGCGGGGTCGCATTTTTAGTACATAGGTAAAACATGGTTTAATGCAGTGATTCTCAACATTTTATTGCTTACGGCACCCGTAAAATACGATAAATACATTTTTGGCACCCCGACTGGAATTATCGTATTTTGGTTGCGTTTGCCTTTGTTATTTGTTTAGCCGCTGTAGAACGCAAGAGACTGGCTAAAGTTTTTTGTTTTTTGTAATATCTTTCCAGACTTTCCAGCTAGACCCAATGTTTCTCACTGGTTCTCAACCCGTGATGTGCCATGTTTTTTTAGTTTTTGGGCCGCATTTTTAGGACTTTGGAAAAAAACATGGCTTTGATGCCTGGAAATTTTAGGGCGCTGTGAAATGCAGAATGATGGAGACATCTATTTATTGAACATTGAACTTGGAAAGTTCGATAATATAGGGGTCTGAAGCGATATCCCATGCCAAATGGTAGTATCGGTAACCGTTCGACACAAGGGTGGTATCCGTGCCGATCCGCTACAAAATTAATTTCAAAATTTCAGCCACGATCTTCACTTTTTTTTCCTAAACGCCTTAACAGGTTTTTGGTGTGATTTGGGAGTCATGTTTAAATTAGGAAAATGGAAACTATACAGAATGTAGTCTACTTTAAAGGAAAAACACCAAAATTGGTCCAAATCCCAAAATAGTCACCCTTTTGCTTGCAGTGCGCCACAACAAGCTGTATTATGTAATCACAAGTTCTAAAAGAATCGCAAACTTCGCGGCCAAATATCTCCTTTGAAGCACGAACGAGGCGCCATTGAACTGTAGCCATCCAAACAACTGCAATCAAAGGCACCAAGTGCATGCGACAATTTCCCATCGTCCCACGTCCAGACTTTATAAGGGAAAGGGGGGCGACTATGACTAATCGTGATGGGGCCAACAACAGTCTACTTGGTCCCCGGCTCGCGTATCACGCTTTCCAGCCGGTCTTGGCTCGGCGCTGCTTCGCGCTGACTCAGGGTTTGGCCGTCGGGCCTGTAGGAAGGGGTCGGCGACACTGGCAGGAAAAAACACCGGGCACGATTTGCACCCCCGACCGATTTCGCGGTTTCGTGATTTTTTTCGTGGAGCGAACGGCGCGTCGGGGATGTTACGTCACCCTTTGTCGGGTTAAGTGTCGATTGCGGTAAAATTTGGTTTAATTTGCGAGTTTAACCTTTCGGGAAATTTCAAAGCGGCGAATGTTTGACGTTTTGTACTAAAGGATCCGACAAAGCGGTTTCTACTTGAAAAGTCAATTAATCAAATAGTAGTATAAGTTAACAACTAGAGTCACAAGTTTAAACTTCTTTTTACTAAAGCAAATTTTGGCGTAATAACCGTATACAAATTACCTATGACCGTTTCAATTTGATTTATTTCGCATGCTTGGGCATAGTAATGAGTGACGTCATTAGATATCGAATTTGAAAAGCGATACTTTTTATCTAGAATATCGGGTATCGGCATGGGAATAAAATATCAAGTATCAAATAATACCTATATCCGTTACCAAATTATGTTTCCTTTTTTTACTAAATGCTTTATGATACCACGCAAACGTTTTCTCTAAAAATATGAATTTCTCAACTTAACACTTTGCGTATAAGGCCATGGTTGTTTTAACTTTTTCAAATTTCGGTTTTGAAATGGTTTACTAAGTATCAGACGTTCCCATTTTACCTGCTTATTTCATCAGTAGTTTTTAGTAATTGATTCTGCTGCATGAAAGCCAAAAAATTTTTAAAGCAAATGGAAAGATAAATTTACCTTACGAATGACTACATCGCTTCCTGAGAGAAACAAAACCATGTATCACGCGCCAATCCAATTGCTGAATGCTTAACAAAAAACAAACAATTTTTGTTTGAAATGCTCTGTCGCAAAGGGACGAAGGTCGCGTTTTTTGACAAACGCGTTCAACTTTTCGGAAACGCTTGGTCAGCGTCCACGTCATTCTGGCGTGGGAAAACATACTCACTTGATAAAAATTGATGTTTTTTTATAATACCGACGGGCAGTCTCATAACGCCATGCGTTGTTACTTCAAACAGGAACATTGAAAACTGATTACTTCTTAAACAAACACTTTTAAATTAAGTTAATCGCACTTACAATGTTTACATTGTTAGCAGTGTTGTAATAACTTAATATTACTTTTTGTTTTAAAAACAAAGTTTAAATGACTTGACTTATGTGTTTCATGCTGAATAACTTGACTTAGCACTGTTGTTAACCAATATCACGCCCGTAGTACTAAGTGCCCTTGCTGCTTTTAAAATAGCTTGTTCGAAAAAATTGTTCATAAATTGTGACGCGTCCTAAACATTCTCCCTTCCACGCTTGTTAGAATGCCGTAAAATCTCAAGTTCGGCCACCTGGACGAAATTCCTATCTGAAATGCGTCGCAAATTGCCCGTATTTTCGGTGCATAGCGCAAGCGTTCCGATAAAAATGCTAAATCAACAACCCCGGGCAACAATGGTCGTGAGGTTCGCCATGTTGCACCCGGTAATTCCCCCCGTAAAGATAAAAATCTCAATGCGCGAGAGCCAATCTGTTTTTCGCATCTTTTCATGCACTGGCGTTTATATCGAACGAGGTGCCGGCTTCCGCGGTCACGTTTTTTTGTTTTCGTAACCACCTCGCAACCGGAGTTACATTTGAGGCAACTGTTTTACTAAACGTGCAGAATAATGTTAAACAAAAGAGTAAACGGTTTCAGCGGCTGTTCTTTAAACTTATGGAGGAGTGTAGGTTGTTAGTTAGTCGTGAACTTAATATCAAACAAATAGGTAGCATTTTTGAAGGCTTTCAAATTTCAATATGATTGACTATTTATTCGAAACGCTCACCAAATTTCTGTTTGGGTTGAATGTTAATTCGTTGTTTAATTGTGTATTTTCACATTTTAAATATTTGTGACAGTGGACGACATTCGTGTAACCACAATAGCGATCTTAACATTGAAGGAACCATATCAAACCATCCAACCCTTTAAATAACAATAACTATTTTTCGTACACTGTTGTCTAATATATTTTAGAACACGCAAAAATTATTCAATTTTTATTCACAGAAAATGCCCAAAAAACACCCATTTATGGACGTCACACCGGTAAAGTGTCTTAAAAACAAATAATATTTTCACCAGGTCCGCCTTCGGTGCTTTCCCAACAGCCGGCGGTCCCAATCCGCCAGTCGCAACAACAGCAGCTGCCCGACGCCCCAAGTGACCCTGAAGCTCCCTGCGACCCCAGCTCGTGCGTGGAGCCGGAGAACTGCCTGAACGTAACCCGAACGGGGCCCTGTTGCCCCACCTGTGCCCAGTACGGGTGCCTGTGCGTCGGCTACCATCAGCTGTACGATTGTCGGCAGAATGGATACGGGTAAGAAGCTTATTGATCCATATGATAAAACATCCACAACTGGAAGTGTTTGAACAGGCTTAGATCCGAATATAAGAAATGAAACTAATTATAATTTTAAAATTTATTAACTTTTTTGTTGGGGTTTTATTTTGTCCGAATTGCATAGATCTTTGGCCGGGAATACTTAGCCAAACCACGCTAGTGACGTCATTTGGTGTGAAATATCGCCGGCCTAGCGAATTTACAAATGAAAAATAGCCGTTTTTAGTGTATGTATGGTCCTTTCTTGGAGCAGGGCTTTGGCCAAATTTTTTTCGTCGCGAGTCTATTATGAAATGCAGTCCGAGTCTCTCTGGTGCCACTCTCACAACGATTTTTCGCGATTATTTTAACAAAGATTAACAGCTAAGTCTCTCCGGTTACAGCCTCACACGAGTTAGTTTATATTTTAAAAGAACGCTCGAGAAGTTTGAGAGACTGTTTCTACCCCTTAAACATATGCTGATAATTAACATGATACAAGGTATTTTTTCGATAGTATTGTGCTTTGCTTGCATAAAATCCATGCCCCCTGACTCAGTTTTTTTCTGGCATTGTAGAAAAAAATGCAAATCGTTTTTTAAATCTAGAGAGACGTTCGTGTTTCAAACTCACCACAGTTTCGTTATTCCTGACGGTGCGCGTCAAATGCCTCGCAGCCTGTCAGTGGTCCGTGGCCTGCGGGCGGAAAGGAATGTTTTCCGGGGCCCCGGCCCAGAGCTGCGCCCCATTTGGGCGCCGGCGGAATTTTCGCCCCTCGGTTTTTGAGAGTTAGTTTGGGGCGGGACTACATCTCGCGGGTGTGGGATGGTGATGGTTGTTAAAGCTGCTGCTATTAAATTCCTGGGTTGTGTTGGACCATTTCGGAAAGGGCGTGAGGAAAAATTCTCTCATAGTTGCACGGAACTTGATTTTGTCAGCGGTTTTTAATTGATTTTGCAAACGAAACCTAGTATTTTGGAAAAACGGTCATTTAATACACGTAAAGTATGTTTAGTATTTTTTACATAAATATACCAAATTATAGCTGGCACTGCGATTAACCTTTTTCGTGTTTCAAGTCATGGTATCTAAGTAATTTGCCAAAGAAAGACTTTAAAAACCAACTAAGTTGATACTAGAAACGATTTAGCAGTAAAGTGTGTCACCAAAAGAACGATTTGTACATGCACGAGAAAACAACTCAAGCCTCTTCTGTATAGTGATACAGGAGTAGGTAAGATGTTTTCAATTACATATTGATTTATTTTCAGTAGTAAATGTTTATCATGCTAAAACCAATAGAATTTAAAGCCCTAATAGAAATATTCGGCCAGCATTTGGCGGAAAGGCAATGACACGAGCCAAGAGAGAGTTGCAAACATTTGCCTTACAAGGCCTCCATCTTGTAGTGGCTCGTTCGACCAAAAACATCCGCCCGCCCAAGGCCAAAAAATCTCCATATTCGCGCGTTTTTTCGTCCGAATGCCCGACATCCAGCAGCCGTGGCCAGTCAGGACGTCTGCTATTGCCGACTTTTTGTCCTCTGCCTGATCCTTACAATATCACGCAAACCAGGTCAAGAGACCCCTCTCCCCCCACCCAGCCTCAATACTAGCCTAAGCGATGCGTAAATCGGCGTAAATATTATCATAGGCGGCCCACTCGTAGAGTCCGCGGAATTGCCGAGCCGCGACCGATCCGGGGAGAAATTAAAAAAAATAAATTTACAACCGGCTCGCGTGCGCTGCGCGTCTGTCATGCCAAAACACGCGTTTGGAAAACAATTTCTCCCGGGTAATTTTCCAGCGAGTAATTATGAGCATTTTCGTCAGTAATGGACGTTTTTTTCAGTTCTTTTGATAGGTAATAAATGAAAACGTCTCTCGTAGTGTGTATTTTGTCAACCAAAAACGAAGAAACACCACATTTTGGTTCATTTGTTGAACAAACTCCACATTTTCATTTGTTAGTGAAAAGCCTAGGTATTCTTGAGGTAAAAATGACACTTTTTTAATAATCACGACCACTGCTGCTTTCCGGCACTTTTTACAATAGGAAAATACCATTGCCGATATTGCAGCGGAATTTGTTGAAATTCGACGACCTTCTGCAAAAATCTTCGCCACCCGGGCGTTTCTAATTGAACAGCGCCGCAAAATGTCGTATTACAAAACCGTTACAAGGGCCACCTCGTCGGCGCGGAGGCCTTTTCTCACAAGAACCTTCTAGAAAACAATTATTTATTGGGTTGTTTATCACCTAGAGCTGCACGAAATTTTAAATTTCCAACTCCCGGCGAAATCGTTAGCCGGTCGTAAAGCGCCGAGAATTCCAAAACGTGATTCAGACGCGAAGTTTTTTTGTTTTCAAATTCCTAACGAAAGCCAACGCGCGGTTGCTTGTAGTTATGCACCGCTGCCAAACCTCGGAAAAATGCCTCGGAAAAATAAAATTCAAGCTTCTGGCATCGCACGCGAAACCGCAACGCTATATGAGCAACTTTTCGGCAAAAATTCCGGAACAACCCAATTGATGATCTCGCCAAATTCTATTCACCTAATTTAACTCGCGCTTTTGCGGCGAACTTGGGCGCTGGCAAGGCTAAGAAAAAAAAACGCGCCAAAATTGACGTCACGCTTCCGCTAGGAAGGCGAAAAACAACGGTATTCCTTAACCGGCGAAGTGTCCCCGAAGCCAATATGGTACGCTTCCTGTAGCACTACAACACAAGTGGTAAACAGGCGTGATTCCAAACGCGGCTTTGCCTTAAGGACGGCTTTTCCAGCAGCGTCGGGCAGTCCAACTAGTGTCGGGCCTTTTATGCCCACTGGGTTCCGGTTTTCCAAGCGAGCCGCCGGGCCTCGAACGAGCCCGAGGCCGCTCCTGTTTCGCTGCTACTGAGGCTGCTGTTGGCCTGAGGTGGGCGTTTTTTCGGCTGTGGCGTTCCCAGGCGACGACGGATACAAATGCCGCCGAGACAGCCAAGCCGCATTCGCTGTGCCTGCGCAGCGGATTACTGCCTTGTGCTGTATGTTGAACTGGTTAGCGCGGTCCATTTAAAAGCACGATATGACTCTTTTTTTTATATTGCTGGATACATTTTCCACGCCCTCGGCAGCGTGAAAAAGAACAAATATTTACACATAGCTACGTTTCTTGTGAATTTTTCACCACATACCGCTATTTGCAGTCATGCTTTTTTATCGGAATTAGCTATTTTTTGTGATTTTTAACTTGTTTTTTTGTGTGTTTTTTCACCGTGTTTTTTTCTGTGGTGTGTTTTTTCCACAGCCTTTGGTGAATTTGCGCTATCAATTCGAAAGCGAGCTATTTATAGCCACGTTTTTCGAGTTTGTCCAACCCTTTAATCGGTTCGAGTTACCAAATCGAAAGCATCCGGGTCATTTCACCACCCATTGTCCATTTCCAGAAACGAAAAACTTAATCCCAAACTTTTTCGGGCGAATTCAGGGCCAAAAACGTTGCGTTCCAAGCGAGCCAGCTTTACGTAACGGCATCTCATCGACTGCACACGAAGTCTTACCGCATTTCAGACCGCGCACCGGCTTGTTTGCGCTTCTCGGCAGCGTTTTGTCGAGCCTTTCCCCGGCGAGCGAGGTGTCTGTCTGTTTGCCTAAGGCCTCTTTCCTTTCTCGGCGGTCGTAACGCAAAAAAAAACGATTGTTTTGAGTCGATATGATCAGGCTTGTTATTGCGTTCGCTTTTATACGCCATTTGACTGCTACGCCGTTTTCAAGGGTGTTTTTTTGGTATCTATTGTTTCTGATTGGGGTGTACGAAGTTGGCCGATACCGGATGCCAAGTGGTAGTATCGGCATTCGTTCGATACTAGGATGGTATCGGTGCCGATCTGAAACCAAATTAATTTATGGATTTAGGCATGGTTTGGGATCAAACTGAACTTATTCAACTTTGAAAGGTAAAAAATCATTTTGACAATAAATATTACCCAGTTTTACATGACGTAAGCATTTTTGTTGTTTTCAAACCCGCTTAAAACGATTCACATCGATTAATTTTGCCTGTTTCGCGATAGTAATGACGTCATTTGGTATCGGATCAGATCATCAGTACCTTTCCTAAAGTATCGGATACCAATAACTGGAAAAATGCCAAGTATCGCACATCACCCCTTTCCGATATACAGAAGCAAAAGCGATAGCGAAGTTGGTGACCGTTTTGCTGAAATAACACGTTGGCGTTACTGTTTGACCGCCTTTGAAGCCGCTGTACACGTATGACGGCTATCTTGGCTATCACCGTAGCTATCTGCTGCTTGTTTTTAGCTAAAATCGCGTGCGCGCAATTGTTTGCGCAGCGGAACCGTGTTTGACATAAGAGTGGGTGCGATTGGCCAGGGGTTTGCCGATAATGATTGTAACCTTTGCGCCGACGCCGGCCGCGGGTCCATTAACGCCCGAGCACGCCAGATACCAAAGTTTAACGCTACGTCATTCGGGCCGAATTAATGTGACGTAAAGGCCCTCTGGGATAGGATTGGCGAATGGCGAATGGCCAAGGCAAAGTTCAAAACGTCGCGATTCACCATGTCCATTGTCACTAACTTTTACCTTTTGGGTTATCACATAAGGTTATAATGCAAGCACGCCGGTAGAACAAAAATGCCGGTTGTTTAACTTCGCAGAAAAAAAGGAAAAGCGGTTTCGAGACAGTTGCCCAAAAGAGCCACTCTCCCCCAGCCCTAAGTTTCACATTCCGAAAGCCCAGCAGGCCTGGTTGGATTTATTGAAATTATTTCTGAGAAAGATTTCTCAAATCTTTGAGAAGACATGGCTCATAGTCATATTCGTTAAATTTGAACTTAATTTGCGCTTATATCTTATGTTTGGTTGTTTACGAAAATATGCAGTAAAAATAACTGGGTCGCCAAAGCTTCGCTAACGCTTTAGCACGCCTGTAAAAACTTGCAAAAATATCGGTTGTTTTAACGTCGTATAGCTCTCTTAGGAAAAGGCGGTTTCGAGACAGTGTCCAAAACGACCCCCCAACCCCCAGTTTCACATTCCGGAAGCCCAAGCCTTGTCGTCTTGAGCCTCTTTGCGGTCCGCACTCTCAATTCTTCTAATCTCGTTACTGCCCACTCTGGGCTCGTTGAGACGTGTGAGTCAGCGGCCGAATTGCCCCTATTTGTTTTGCTTTTCCTTGGCCAAAGATCGCTTCGCTGAGTGGACACACTCGGTCAGTTTGCATGGCCACTTGAAAACGCTGATGCCCCGTCTTTTCCAAAAGTGACCATCCCCTGTGGCCGTGCGGCGCTGCCAATATTTTTTTATTGTTTTTTTGTAGTAGTACGTAGGACCCACCAGGCATGTTAGAAGGCCACAGTTTGTTTGGCGCCTTTAAAAGCAGTCGGCTCCTGATTTTTTAGTCATTTTTGTAACATTTTTCCACCGATTAAGCAAACAAAATAGGTGATTTTTCTGCATTTACCTCTTGTTTTTACATGTCAACCTTTTACATTTCGCAAAAATACCCCATAAAGCAAGTAAAAAAGGGTTCAACTAATCTATGTAAACCGGTTAAAAAACTTTGCCGGAAGAGCAGTTTTACATTTTATACAATGCCTGCAGCAACAGTATATTAAAGGTTAATAAACATGTCGAACAATGGAGCTGTTCAAAAGGTCTTTAAACTGACCAGGGGTTACTAAAAATCTCAAAACCACGGTTAAAAGGGAGAATAGGTCGTTTTAAAACGGCCTCGCAAATTTGCCTAAAATCTATTATTAGGATTAAGTAAGGCAGCCGATCCCTTTTAAGGGTCTTTGCCAACCGGTGTGATACATCTCGCTGGCCGCTCGAAGCACGGTTTGTGACTCACAATTGCACCCATTGTTACCACCAGCTGCCGTGCGCCAATCAATGGCAACCTTTGTGCCGCGTCTTGCTCGATTCCGGGTCATATTTGCCGCGTAAGCACGACCATAAATAACAATACACAACGAATGCATTTCTACGGAAATCGTGTTCGCCTAATAAGGCTTGGGGAAGGTAAACTGAGAATAACCATATTTATACGATTGTATAGAAGGGCATTTTGGACTGGGTGGTTTGGATATCTCATGTGCGCACCGAAATAGAAGACGTTAAGTTTCGCTGCCGCCGTGACGTTCGTGGCAATAAGGCCACTAGTTTTTCGTTTTAAATGCTATAAGACTACGATATCTGATTTTAAGTGTATGTATGATTCCATGCAATTAAATTCCAACACTTTACCGTTTTCCGTTCAGTTGGATTTTAGCGATTTGACATTCGCTGCAAAATCTTTAATCATTTTACACCACACCTCTCCAAGTTTCACATCTTTACTCCGATTGGTGTTATAGCATTACAAAGAAATCAGTTGTTAAATGCTATTCCGAGAAAAGCCTAATCCCGGCCCATTTCCAGCTAATTAAATCTTAACGCTGTCGCATTAGTTACTAAACCTTTCCGACCTCTCCAATCAATTTTCGTCCAAATTTCTCCCCGTTTCGCGTCGTCAATCCGATCACCCAATCAATAGCGACAGAACCTTGTTTATTTTTTTGGATTAAACTAACGTAAATTTACGCTTTTCGGCCCGAGGTTCGCGAAACACGAGCCAAAAATCGAAGGTAGGATTCGGCCGACGGGCAACAAGCCGAAACGGAAACCCTCTTTAGATTAGCATCGGCCACTGAAGCGAATTTGTCCACCCCTTTCGACGGCTTAAGATAGTGGAAGATGGACGGCCTGAGAAGCCTCTTTTAGCGCTATAGGCGAAGTCCCGGTATAAGTGAACGCTCCGTTGTGGCTGTATGCTAGTATAAGCTGCGGATTGAAATTTAACAGCCCATTTGCCCCGTCTATTAGAATTGATGAGTTTGAGACGTGGGAAGTTTATTTGCGCCTACGGACTGCGCCTTTATTTGTCTACCGTTGGACACAAGAAAAAATCGATTTTTGCGTCCGGATCAAAAAAAAAACTTTAAGTTTATAAAGGATTTTTTCGTTTTGTTCTAATTTGGCGCGTATCGGGAAAATGTGTACCTTATTCTTCGGCCCTGGTGGGTAAAAAAAACTAGCAAACTCGGTTATAACTTAGTGCGAGATTAAATAAAAAACCTATCAAAGGTATGTTTTCAAGATACAAATAAATAGACAGCTTCGTCGTTTTGATATTAAACTTTTTGCTCAGTCCTTTTGTCAATTCAAGCTTTAATATTTTACCAAAAGCTACAAAACAGCGAAAAATCAAGGATTTTTGTTGGGGTTTGGGTCATGGAAATTTTTAGAATGACGTCACAACGTTACGCAACACACACTAACTTTTAAAATTTAGTACAACAAATATACGATATTAGTCACGTGGCCCACGACTACATGATAAAAATAAACTATTAAGAAATAGCTCGCGGCCATCTAGAAATGGCTCTGTGGCCCACAGTTTGCCGACCACTCAACAAATCGAACGTTTTCAATTGATTTTAATGCGGTTCTCTTTTATGTTGCAGAGAGGGCAAGGTTCCGGCTGGCGAGTCCTACTCAGTTGACAGCGGGAGTACGGTGTGCCAATGTCCGGTCGGGGGAGGAGTCATTTCTTGCAGGTGACCAATATATAATCTATGGGTATATATTTCTAGTTTCACCCTTCGTTTCGGTACGGGTGTGTGTGATTCATGAAAGTGGCTGGAAATTGTTCAAGGTTGTAGAAGTTATGTCATGTTCGCGGGGAATTGGACAAATATTTGTATATGTTTTGAAGAAAAATTTCATCACTTAACATCCACATGTGCCCTATTATGTTGTTTCGATTGACACTTCCGAAGGTGTATATTCACCACAACAAAAAACTGAATTATTTGCTGTTTTTTAGCGTCTATACAACCTATGTGTTCAACAGAATGGCCTCTTGTCTAGCATATAAGTGTCCAGGTTATGGTCTGAAGTCCTACCAGCAGCGGCTTCACATTTGAAATCAAGGCGACTTATGTCGAACTTGATTGGCACCGTCGAATCGAACGGGTGGGAATTTTAACCTGCTGGATTACACAAGCACGACACAAAGCCAAACCCGTGCAGAGCGTAGGTGGCCTTCTCAGTCAAAACCCGACAGGCACGTTCTCCGACGATTTACGCGAAATCAAAGCGGGAAAGCGGAATAGTTTGGAAGCAAGGCTTCTGCGTCGTGTATGGGCGGCAAAAGCTGAGCACAAAGCACAGCATAACCAGCTATGGTATTTACGAAAGCTGTCCGGCGGTCGGGTGCTTTTATACCTCCCATGTCGATTCCCGAGTTCATTGGCACGCTAATGCACCGGCTTTTCTCGACTCAGTATTGCAACCCAAAACAGCAATAGGTCTTAATGGACGCTAGTTGGATTCGCACACAGGATAGATTAGGGCGTGTCGCTTTGCTTACGTGACCTGTCCGAGCGTGAAACGTACAGAAGGTGCTGGTTTGCTAAATCCCGGCTTCGGAACGTGGGAATCTAGTCAGTGTGACGCGATTGACACCAACTGGCACCAGTGTGTGTTGCGCCCTCGGGTGCAACTGGAATGCGAATTTCTAAATGGCAGTCAAGGCCTGTTAGAGACTTGAATTCACAACGTTATATATGTTAGTTTGTACAATTTTGATATTGTTAGTTTGGAGACCAAATTGCCTTTTTACAATTATAATGAGACAAAAAACACATAAAAAAACAATAAAAAAAACGAAAATAAAATTAAACTATTTACTTTGAGATCCGTTATAGGGGCGAAAGCCAACATTTTTATACACCTGTGTATTGTTGAATGACACACTCCATCAAACGAAAAAAACATATTACACCTTTTACAAGACTCATAAAACTGTAGGCGTATGAAACACGTTTTAACCCGACAATTTTTTTGAGGTGACAATGTTAAACGTTTATGTCCTTGTTTGCGGTTTCATTGCCTGTCGTTTGAGGCTTAGAGATGCCGGGTGCGAACTATATACTGTTCCCAATTTGCGATCTACTAACTATTAAACACGTGTATCGGCGCGAAATTACCTCAAACCGTTGAGGCCCGTGAAATTATCACCAATTGTATTTGCCTCAAATAGCCTTAATTAACCAAGCCGGCGACACTCCAGTAAGCCGCATACCTCAAACCGATCGGAAAAGCTTGTGTAAACATCCACTTCTTGAGCTCTCTTGTACGCTAACGAGCAAAAACAACCGACGCCACACGATTTCAATACTTGCCCTGAGCAAGTCGCCGCTAATAGCTCTAAAAGATCTAATCAGCATCCGTCTAAGAACGCAACCGCTAAAGTGCGGTTTTGTATCGTTTAAAGCCCTATTGTCTCTTGTCGTATCGTCGGCATCGAAAAAATTAATCGGCGGCATCGGAATAGGCCCTGTTGTTGGCATTATCCGCTTCAAAATCGATAAAGGGCGTCTGGAACAGTGTGTATTGGGATTACTTTGCAATTTTGGGGTAAGGAACATTGACAATGATATATAGAAGGTCGTTGATCGCCAATAGCAAAAATTACACCTCCCAGTTGTTTTAATTTTTTTTGTTCAAAACGTTTATAGGCCATTCTGGTATAGATCATTCATTAGGTGATTGTACATTAGTAGAAATATCAGAGCCTATATACAGAAGTAGCAAGCATTTTAAACGTTTCGAAAATCTCTTTATTCATTTTCAACAATAAAGAGTCACCCTGACGAAGGCGGCTTGTATAGGTTGCCGAAACGTTGGTTAACAATTACACTTACTAGAGGAGCTGTTTTTTGATTTATAATAAAGAGTTATTCGAAACGATCAAAATGCTTCCTACTTCTGTATAAGCTTTGATATTCTTACTACAACCTCCAATCATAATGATCCAGTGATTGTACGTTATTATGCACAGATCTTTCTTATAGCTTTGATTTGAATAACAAGGCCAAATTGGTCGCGTAAATCATATAGTGATCTACATCATATTGTAATGGAGACTATAAATTTGCATTAAAAAAAAAGCAACAACACTAGAAAGGTTAAGAACCACTAGTGGACCTAAAACCAGGTTACGTCATAGTCTATTAGGTCCGAAAGACGGCGCGATATAGTTGGATCCTTTCCGGCTCTTTCGCGGCTCGTATCGCCTCGATAGCATGAAAGGAAATTACTTGGCTTCTACCCCCCCAGGCCACATGAAAGGCGTCGTTTTTACTGCGGTTCCTTAAGAGGTACACAATGCGCCTTTTCGGCATTGTAGTTGAACGTGCTGTGCGTGAGTGCGCGTCTTTTAACGCAGGATATATATCTTTTTCTCGAATCGAATCAAAGCGGATCGGAAACCTATTCGATCATTTTACCGCTAATTTGAAATCGACCCCATATCAATTGGATGAAAGTTTTAAAAGAAGCTAAAAATGTCACAGAGTTTTGAGGATATTGTCTATTAGATGCGGCACATAAAAATCCAAGATATTTGTTACATTTTAAAAATTAAAAAAAGTTTCGGAATGATTGAACAAAAGTGTTTCGGGAAAAGTAACGGCAATACGAAGTCAAGATTCTCAAAATTTAAACACGAAAACCGTGATGCTGAACGTTTTGCACAATATTAATAATGTTGCCTATTACAGTCGCGACCACACAATCAGTTTTTATTTATTCGCAATTTAAAAATGATTTGTGAGTTTGTTTGCACTAAAGAAAAGCAGGGGCTTCTATAAAACTAAACGCTAATAGAGTCAAGCTTTCCAACATTAGGACAGATTTGACTGTTAAAAAAATACTAGTGCAGCTGCGGTGTGCGATCATATCTCCTGCCAACTCCTAATACAACTGGCACCCAGCAGCGATCTGGCGATGGGGATTGTAAGCCGGCGACAATTTCGTGGGAGATCGTACGCGCAGATATTCAAACGTTTAATGGCGGTTCCAGCAAGCGCACCTGCTTCCATGGGGAAGGGGGGATCTTTCTCCCAACCGCCCTAAACAGCGCGAAATGGCTTCAACGCCGGATGCCATTCTGGCCAAAAAGTGACCTCGAAGGCACCAGGGTTCTTTCTTCGTTGTCTCCCTTTTAACTGAACGAACGCAGATCGCTTTAATCCTCCGATGTATTGAGGTTAAACGTTATCGTTCGATTATTATCAACAAACGCCCGTACTGACTCACATCATGAGCTAACAGGCATTTTTTCCATACAATGCCAGGTCGTTAACAGCTCGCTTTACTTGGCTTCTTTAAATACAGTCAGCTTCTTTTTTCAAACTGTTCTACAGTCTCAGATGTGCAAACTATGGCACAAAAACTGGATGAAAAAAGGGCCACTTTTTTATGAAACTGTTAAGATGGCAGCGTCGTTTTTCCAAACTTTTTTCCTGTGTCAGATGTGCAAAAAATGGCACAAAAACTGGATGAAAAAGGGGCCACTTTTTTATGAAACTGTTAAGATGGCAGCGTCGTTTTTCCAAACTTTTTTCCTGTGTCAGATGTGCAAAATATGGCACAAAAACTGGGTGAATAAGGCCACTTTTTTCTGAAACTTTTAAGAGTTGTTTGGCAGCCTCGTGTTTACAACTATTGTCCTTGTTCAGGTGTGGAAATAATGGCACGAAACTGGATGAAATAGTCCACATACCTGTTAAAACTTTCTAGATGACATACACGGTAAGAAAACTGCAAAAATTTGCGTTTAAAAGGGGGCCAGGCGCCTTTTTTTGGTCCTGTTATTTGGCCTCTCGCGATCTCCTAATACCGGCGGGTTCCGTCGCTTTTTGCTCGCCAGTCTAGTTTGCTTGTTGACGATAACAAGCGCCCGCTTCAGTACATCGTCTTACATCACTCAGCTGTCCATCGTCCGGCGCCTTTTTCGTCGACGTTTGACCTTCGCGCCGCCACCGGCTTTGCTGACGCTGATCAGTTTGCGACGTCACACTGGCCGCGTGACATCACCTTGACGGTTTTCATGATTGCCAATTTCGCTTAGAGATTGAGTTTGGTTTGCAAACGAGCGTATGTACACGATTAATTTAAATACCGTTAAAAGCAAATTGAGGTTTTTCATTGTTTTAAAGGACTCAAAAAAGCATGGCTGTCATGTCAATACCAAACGACATTTTTTTTTCTAGCACTGCCTCATTTTTCCCACTTTCATTAAAAAAGAACACATTTTCAGCCATACTTTAAAAAAGAACACAGTTAAAACTTTAACTTAACAACTCTTTTACACGTAAATATTATTTTCAGTTTCCGTGACGCTTTCTCGGGCGGCCCTGAGCCCTTTGGCCCAGTCGGGGGCGCCCCCAAGTTGGTCTGCCCGGCCATGCCTGTCTACTGCGTCGAAACTTCGTCCAGGCCCGACGGGTGTTCCATGTGCCTTAATGTAGGCTGCGTGGAAGACGACGGTACAAAGCACAGAGGCGGAATGACGTGAGTTTTTGGGTTTGTTGTTTTTCGAATATCGCCCCTTTGTGACGTATAAGGAATTGTTTTCACGCAAATCGCACGAAAAACGCTTGTTTAACGCGGTGTACTGTTTTTTAATAGCTTTCTGTTTTCTTCAGTCTTATTCTTCATTTGTGTTGTGTTTTGAAAATAAGCCCTTTGTGACGTGTTAGCCATTGTTTTAAAGAGAGTCGAAAGAAAAAGGCAAATTAACCGTCATCAGTTCTCTTTTTAAGCCTGTTATTGTTGTTTTCAGGGTGAACCGATCCCCTTGCTCGGTGTGCTTTTGCCCCAGAGAAGGCGGAATCTTGATTTGCAGCGAAGACCGCGCCTGTATGGAGCGAAACAACGACGGTTCGTATTTACTAGCGCTATATAATGTATAAGATTAAGCCACTTGTTTGGTGTTTTCTGGTTGGACTGATGACGCTTTTTATGGCGAAACTTATGTCTATTACACACTTATTGCCTTACATCATAGGTTTTAGTAAAGACTGGTGATTAATATACCCGGCGTTTTCTCATTTCTCTTTCCATTTTCGTCAATAACATTAAGTTTTACCCTTCATTTCCTAAGAAAAAACTAAAAATATGATTTTTAAAATTCTATAAAAGTTAACCCACCAAGATACGAATAACGATTTCTCAATCTATTCACAGACACTCTCCACACCTTATACATTTACTGGTTTACATTATAGGTTTGGTAAAGGCTGGTGATTAATATACTCAGTGTTTTTTTGTTTTTTTTCTGTTTTCACTGAAAAGGCTCTCGGGAGTTTTACACTTGATTTCCTACAACTATAAAAATAATGATCTGTAAAATCGTGCAAAGTTACGAATAACCCATTCTCAAACTATTCATTCACAGACACTCTACACACCTCGCAAGCGCTTCACGCCACCCAGCGGGTGATGCGCGACCCCATCCAGCGCGAGGCCGAGCTCGGTGATTCCCCGGCGCCGCAGGCCCCGGCGCCGGTCCAGCCGCCGCCGCAGAGCCCGACCCAGTTCGGCAACTCCGACGAGCTAGGCTACGACACAACTTACTTACAACCCGACTGGAATAAGTTCAACAGCGGGGCCAGCAAGCCTCAATTGCCGCAGAGATCCGTCGCCTCGCCTGATCCCGCTTCAAAAGAGGTGGCACCCGCCAACAAGTGGATTGCTGACGATACGGACGCTTTCCGCGTCCGTCCCGATTTCATTCCCCCCACACACAGGTACGCCACCAGGTTCGCCAAAGACACATTCGGCCCGTACGATAACCGCGGCACCGAGAGTTTCAACAACCAGCAGGGATACCCGTACGCCACCAACTACGGCTACCGCAGGAATGCGTACGGCGTTCCGCAGCAGCCAGAACCGCAGTATCCCTTCGGAGGTCGCGGCAGCCTGTATACGGACGGGAACTCGGCCGGTTCCAGCCGGAACGCGATTCCTGAAGACCCGGCAAAGACGATGGAAGCGGCCAAAGGGAGCCAGGGCGCCGACGGCTCGCAAGAGAGAAAAACTGAAAGCGACGACTCTTCAAACCGGGAAGTGAAAGCTGCTGAAAAGGGCAGCAACGGTTTGTACCCGAACACCGATTTCTACAACGACTATATTGTACAAAGGCAGCGCAACCGGTACGACAACCAGCTGTACCAGCCCCTGCCCAACTACCCTTACAACCCGTACGATAACACGAACAACTACTACCCCAACCCCAACCTCCTACCTAACAAGGCTAAGTTACCCATTGGGGCTGACCCGTCGGCCGCCGCCGGAAATGAAGCCTCAAATGACGGCGGAACGGACCCGAATTCCCCAAAAGCGAAATCGACAGGCGATGAGAGCGTACCGTTGCAGCCCAATGCAAAGTATAGCCCTAACAGGGACGGTAGCGTTTACATGCCAGTAAGCACCGACAACCAAGGCGTGAACCAGCCAGGCGGCGTAGGCGGAACTGGAAACACTCTAGGCCAACCGAATTTCAACCCGTACAACCCAAATTCTGCTGCAGGCGCTGATTCGAGCAAATACAACCCTAACAGCCCTGGCGGAACAAATGGAATCGAACAACCCGCAGGACTGCCGAACCAATACCCACCCGTTGCACCCGACAGCCAGTATTACCCAAGAAACCCCAACCAGTTGTACCCCAACAATCAGTTATACCCCGGGCCTCAGCAGCAACCTTACAATCCATACAACCCGACCGGTGACCTAAACCGTCGCAATCCGCTCGTAGTACCGGACCGTTTCGGGGTGAATCAGGGTGATTTGGGGCTCCCGGTTGCCCCTAATGGCGTAGGGGGTGCTGGTGACACCTCTAGCAATAACCCCTACAAGAGCGAGCCGCAAGAAAACGACGTGGTCCGCCCGAAGCTAAAAGAGCCTGGTATTGACAGCGTGCAGCCGGGTGCCAAAGCACCAAAGCCAGCCGAGTCCAGTGTACAACAGGGTTTAGCGAAATCATCTTCAGATGACGTAGACGTTGAAGTCGAGCAGTCGGACCGTCCAAGATTAACTCAACAAGCGAAGAAAACCGACAGCGGACCAAATCGGCCTGAAAATCTAAACGCTGAAATGACACGGGATTCGAGCCTAACCCAACCGGGAAACCCCGGCCCAAACCGCGATGCCACTGGGCCCCAACTGATCCCGATTGGTAAATTCCCCAACTACCCTCTGCCGTACCACCCCCAACAGCAGCTCATGTCCCAAAGCTATCCGAACCCCCCAAATCCGCAGTACAACCCCTACGATAGCCAGGCGATGTTTTACAACGGAGCAGGTGGACCGCCTTACCCGCCCTACCAATACAATCTGGCCGGCAACAGGGGACTGTGGAACGCGCTCGGAGTCTATCCGAGCCGGGTACCCTATGGAACTTCACATGGGTAAGGAGAAAATATGTTTGTTTCGCTATTATCGTACGACAATATTTTTACGTTTTTCGAGTTGAGGTTTATTTCTGGGCCTAAGAAGTATCTTCCCTGTAAGTGGTTTGCCTATTTTCAATCTTGTGCACCAAACAAGTTTATTTCACTTTAAAGCTTTTCTATCCGATCGCAAAGCCCATTCGAAGTCATTGTGGCGCCAAAATATGTGTTCAAAGCGTGCAATGGTTCAACTGAATTATTTACGCCTTGTCGTTCTTGTTCGGGATGTCCGAAACATTACAATTCTTTCCGATACCAATAATCGATATTTGCGAAAAAAAGTATCGCTTTCCGATCCTATACCAAATGGCGCCGTTATAAGATTCCAAATAGTGTAGAATTTAGTTTCCTTAATTTGCCAACCTTCTATGTTCTAACAAATTTACCTTTTAACATAACATTACTGCGTTGGATCTCAAATCATGGCTGTATTTCTATATAAAATCGTTATTAGAAAAGTTATTTCAGGGTATTAGATCCAAATTTATTTTAGCAATTAGAAGTTTATAGCCGTATCCTGTTGTTAACCTAGTCTTTTTTTATAAACCGATCTTTCTAGGTAGAACCGTTGCATTTGATTGTCAATCACAGCTGAAACTCTTATGACAAACTGGTGTCGGATCGGCATCGATACCGCCCTTGTATCGGACGAGTAGAGCATTCTACCACTTGGCATCGGGTATCGGCTCCGATCCGATCTGCTATTATCGAACATCCCTACTTTGTGTAATTTTTTAATTAATATGTGGACCAAATCCAAACTTATAGGTCCTGCAGCCTTGTCCTAGGCCAGTGTTTCCCAAACCTTTATATTCTGTGGCCCAATTTTTTTCCTCAAAACAGGTCGTTGCCCATCGTTTTTCCACCTCTAGTGATAACTAGTGCATATTGATTAACAAAAGTTTTCCAATATTATAAGGATTTTTATTCTTTGATACCATTTGTCTAACAACAGATGGAGCAATGAAGCAATATTTTCAAAAATCTCCATGGCCCATTTAAAATAGTCTCATGGCCCACAGTTTAGGAACCACTGTCCTGGGCAATAGGTAACGCCTTCTTAAATTGTTTCTTTTCATTTTTCACCTTCAGATCCAACGACAACGAAACGTCGGCGAGCGAAAATCGCGACCCCCGTCTTCTGGTGCATCCCCAACTCCACAACGTCGTACCCAGCATCGTACCCCTGCACTCTTCCACCCTGTACGCCCCCGCCATGCCCCTCATCGTACCCACTTCGGACATGAGTAAGAAATGCCCGTTTTAGACCGGTTTTAGCTTAAGCTTAATTTTGTTTTGTTCAGAGTCTAATTACTATCAATTTAACTAATATGTCTTTTTGTTAATTTCAAGAAATTATTTTATGTTTTATACTTGTTGACATTCTAAATTTGAACTGATTCCAAAGTAAGAATCTTCAATTTACATTCGATTTTCTGCGATAGATTTCTTATTTAGGAAAGTGTTTCAGGAAATGGAATATAGTGTGAACAATACCCCTTCTATACTTAAGGTTGATAAGTTTTGGAATGGTTATAAGTTTGGCCGAGTTTTTTGTTGGTATGGGGCAATTCAACCTGGTTTTCTGTATTATATTCAAATGTTTGCACAATATATCAAGACGATTACGTTAAAGCTGTTAAGTAACCCCAACAGACCTTGCACATATAGAGTGTGACAGTTAAAAACTCGTCCAATAGAGATACGTTTTTTCAAGTAAGTTTTGCACAACAGCCGTAACCAGTTTGTTAGATATATTGTTTAGGTTTCTTTAGTTTTTTTCTAATACAAGTCAATATATAAACTGTTGCTACCAGGCATGGTAATATAAATCAAAAACAGCTCCTCTGGTAATTGTAATTGTAATTGTATACAAGTCAATATATTTGCTATAAAAATGTTTATTGAACGCTCAGCATACGAAACTTTAGCTATACATCAGGATTAAATAATGTTTCTTAATGAACATATAGCTTTCACTTTGTGGGTTTCTTTTGTTTTGCTGAAATAAAATAAGCCTGTACCTTGCTGGAAGCAAGTTCAGTCTTTTTCAACTTCAATATAATCAATAGCGACTACAAGTTTGATTTTACATTTCATACCTAAATTTGTCGCATAACTTCAGCCTCTAAAGAGTGCGTGTTTATCACTGGACTAATCTCAGAAATCGCCTCTCAGGTGTAAACTTCTGCACTTGACCCAATTCGGCTTCCGTCCCCCAGTAACCCAACTCCACCCCCTGACCCCTATTGTTCCCATTGTGGTCCGGACACCGGGCACGTGCTCCCCCTGTAAGAGGAAACTACTCTTATGACGTCACAAGCGTTCCGTTTGTCACGTTGCAAAGGGGGGGCGTATGACACGGCAAAGGCGCGCGCGCGCTCAATGCAAATAGATTGTTTGCCGAGGGTTTGTGGAGCGGAGCCGAAATAGAACGCCGTCTATTTTTGGGGCATATTTTGGTTGGGTTCGGAGTGTATTTTGACTCGGCGATTTTGCAAGCACGATTCGAGCAAGGGCTATAGTCTTTGTGTGTACAGAATGCCTCTTTCTCGTTTTTCAAACACTGTAGTGGTGAAAGAATGGCAAAAATGCCTTTCTGTGCGCCGAAAGGGGTTTGTACACAGCGAATAATTATGTCTTAAAATGCGTTTTGAAACTACATATGAAGTGCGAACTCATTGTTGTGTTAGTTTTTTTTTAGATTTAGACCATGATTTTTAAAATGGTAAATCATATACGTAATATGAATATCAAAGCCCATACAGAAATATGTATCATTTTGAACGTTTCTATGTTGAAAATGAATAAAGAGTTATTCGAACGTTCAAAATGATACCTATACTTCTGTGCTTTGAGGCTTTGATATTCTTATTACGTCTTACTACAAGCCCCAACCATTATGCTCCAAAGCAATTCATACATATTTGCTGAAACGGTTACAATACAAACTGCGAAACTAAAAACATATGTGATATCAAACGTTAGAAATAGAAGATTTCCTGGCAAGCTGTAACATCCTGTGCCAATTTTATCAATAATGCCACTCCGAAAAGTAGCATTGCGACTTTGAAAGAAACCCAATCTCTTCGCAAACTTCATTACACGCCGCAAAATTGGGGGTCCATGAAGGCCTAATAGAAATATTAGTATATATTTAAGAAGTAATCAATTTTTAAAAAGAGTTTAATTAAAACGATTTTGCACTGACTCCATTACACTTTCACATTTTTAAGCCGAAACAAGTAGATTTCTGAAGTCTATTTGTATTATTACAGCAATTTGTGACGTCTTTCTCAAAAAAATTGCTTGGCAACCGGTGGTCTACGCTAAGCAAAAAAAAAATTAGGGGTCCGCGGTAAAAAAAGTTTAAGAAACCCTGCTTTAGTATATGTAGAAAATAAAGATCTGTTGTTTTCACGAAAAACCTCCGAGAGATATAAGTTTAACGAGCAAAAAAACATCCGTATTTTGATATCATTCTTGCGGAACTTGCGCTTTTAACCTCTTACGAAAATCACGCGCGAGCCCTAATGCACCCCTCGGGTCGATGACGCCGCGCACGTGTCGCGTGCCGCGTGTCGCTTCCGTCGGTGTCGCGCGACGATGCGGTTGCGGAAGGCGCCACACCCAGCGACGATTACGCGACACCCGATCCTAATCCCGCCGCAGATAAAAGACAAATCGGCGGGCGCTGGCGCTTCGAAATCCCGCCGAAATCGCATCATTTACCCGATCCCAGGTATCGGCGATAATTTGAGGGCGGCCGACATCCGGTCCGCATAATGGCCTCGCTTGTTGGCGTCCTGCTGAACCGGGGGCGTCCCCCTGGCCGTGCGCAACGGGACCCGGTCGTGCGGTCCGGGCGGTCGGCGGCAACGCATAACGCGGCGCTGATAAGGCGGAGTGATTTAAAAGGTTTGGTCGGTTATCGCGTTTAAACGTGCACTGAGCGTATAGCTGCATTTTGTTTGGCAAAAGAAAACGGGCTTTCTTAGGGAGAAATTTTGAAAGAACAACGACACTTGTTTTTAAGTTGCGCTTTGACGTCATGAAAACGCCAGCCGCCGAAAGATTTATCTCACGGAAACCCGAAAATCATAACTTTATCGCAGTCGTAGGGTTTGGCTGCTATTCGGCCCACATTTACCCTCCTATATTAGCTATGACGCGGTGCATGTGAAAAATAGTGGAACTGAATCGGCCTGTTGTTGTTTTTTTGGTTTTTATTACCACGGTGGTGAAATTGCCATCGCCACTTGAAAACACACTCTCTGTGCAATCTCTTTCCCGAAAATAGTCATTACCGACACAAAGGCGATCGATTCAGGTCCAAAGCGATTTGCGCGTCACAAAAGATGTTCGATTCCACGTATTTGCTCACTCTCTGTACATAGGGGATGATTTTGAGGGCGAATATAATGGAGATGAAAATATACAGTAGGATGAGAATAATATACAGAAACTCGAAGGAGTACGTTTCTATGTTTCGCATTTTTGATATGACTATTTCCGATTAAGGTTAAGGCGTACAGTTCTCAATTTGTAAATTCCAAAGCTCAGTTCTTTGAATTTCTCTTACCTTTTCATTCTGTATAGTAGAAAACAGTTTAGTGATAGTAAAATGATTTATCAGCGGGAATTTTTAGCGATGTTTCTTTCTGCATTTATCCAACTTTTGGTCATTAACCGTCAGTCAGTCATAGTTTTTAACCCTGTTTCAGCAATTCAGCATACAGTAGGAAAGAAGGGTGCTACTGCTTTAAAAATTGAAAAGTTAAACCTTGTTTGTCGCGACGCGAGTTCAGCCGTTTGCGGTTTGGCGCTTGTCGCGGGTCGCGTGCTTCGTGCCGCGAAACTCGAGTGGGCCATTTAGACGCTTCCGCAGTCGATTACAGCCGCCTGCCTTTTGTAAAGGCGACAGGACACTTTGCGGTCTCGCACACTTTACAGACCGGTCTAGGTTACAGCACAATGCGAGTGCTGCTATTTGATTTGAAACGCGGCGTGACGAATCCAAAAACATGTTCGCCCCGATTTGTAACTGATTTCGTTACTTTTATCGAACAACATTTTTCGAAAGCTCTAGCCTGGTGTTTTTTTTAAAAGCAAATAAAATTGGCACTATATGCTTTAATAATGTTATCCGTACTAATTTTATACAGTAAAAAATATGAAATATCGCCTTTTAACTAACCGTTTATGCTTTTTTGGCAAAGAACATCTGTACTTTTCATAGCTAAGTGGGTCATGTTACAACCATTGCAGACAATTATGCCTTACAACTTAACTTAGAGTCTTAGAACATGTGCAAATCATTGCAGCTCTATCCATTGGCATAAAGATGGTGTATAGGTCCAATTGAAATGAATTTTTCTTGTTTTTGTGGTATTATTATTTGACATCCAAGTTAAGAGTGAGTAACCAAACAGGCCTAATATAATTGAAAGTCCTTGTTTTCAAACCGATTTCACTGCAAACAAACTCAGCTGGATTAAACGTATAGCGGCATACTTGGCAGCGCCAAGAGGTCTAAAGCCCAAATCCCGAACCTTGGACATCGATAAACGAAGGGTCGCACGGGATACTCCAAGGTCCGAAAGTGCCCGACGCGTCCAACTCAGGACGAATCGACCGTAACCGAACACGCGAGAAAAGCGAAATGACAGGAAGTTGGCGAAAGCGTTAAATCCAACGTCAAACAGGGCGTGTCAAAATGCACTCAGCGGGCGTCCCTCTTTCAGTAAAGAGGCCCGATAAAGACTTTTCGCGTGTTTAGCGAATTCGACAACTAAATTTTATTCGCCCATTTATGCGAGGTAATTTTAAAAGTTGAAAGCGCTTGCCAAGATAAATGGTAGAAAAATAGTGCAAAAAATATGACCAATGTTTAATTAACCCAATAGAAATGAGATTTGTTGTTTAAATTTGTAGCTTTTAAAATAACAATAAATTTTAAAATCCTAGTGTAGGTAGCTTTATAAACGTTCCAAATTAATGATGCCTATGATATTAGGCATCGTTAACTTTGATATTAATTCTACGTCTAAGCACAACATCCATCCAATAAGCTCCAAAATCATTTTGATTGTTTACCCAAAAGGTTAAAAACACGAATCATTTCTTATATTTACAATAGTTGATCAAAATAAATTAGGTTAAAAATGCGTTTCTTGTTGTTGAAAAATGGTTTGCAAAATGCAAAACAAGCGTCATCGTATATATATCATATGCCAAGAAACATCTGCGCAAATATTTGGCGAATTTTTATAGGATTTTTTAGAAAATGCAATTTCCGAAAGGTTTTCGAATCGATTTTTCTGGTCTGGTCTGATTTGAAGATTTGCACGCACAGCGAAAAAACCTACACCGACCCCGTTTAACTGCTTACGATCTATTTGCTCTGCTAACCGGGGCCTTGACTTTTATGTCGGAAGAGTAACGACCGTTATCGTTCCCTTGCTTATGCCAGCCTATCTTGACTGTCATCGCGCCCGTTTAATTTACGAGGACTGGTCCGCCCTCCGACAAACATATGGGCAACTGAGCTTACGGCTACTGTTCATCCCAAAATGGAACAACCAGGGCTGGGGCCTTAGTTTTACCGGATTATAAACTTAGTTAGGGAATTGACATAAATTGCCAATAATGCCAATAAAGTCAAATCGTGTCAATATCCGTGCAAAATTATTTCATATTTTTTAAGCTGTGTTGCATAGTTCAGCTAAAGGTCGACGCGGGCCACAATAAATAGCCAAGCGGGCCACAAGCTCCCCACCCCTGTCTTAAATGTCACAATTTAAAAGAACGCCATTGTTTTCCACGACGCGCCTTGTTCAATGATCGATGCGCAATCTTTCAGTATTGCCTTGACATTGCGTTTATCGCCGCCAAGCACACGGCCCATACCCGAAAATAGAACGCGTGCCAGAATGCCCGTGCCTTTTTAGGGGCGACGCGACAGATTTTTCACCTCTAATAGAAGACGTCATTGGCGTCGAAGGGGGGGGGGGGCTTTTGGCGGCTCCCAGTGGCGACCAATCTCACAACAACAATAAAATTTTGCGAAACGCCTTTTAAGGACCGATGTCTCGCGCCCGTATATATGCCCGGCGTCTATTTTGGTGCCAGACAAAAGTTAAAAAAATGACGATCGCGACCTCATTTGCAGATCGCTATTGGACTTGTATAGGGATTAGCGCCGTCAAATTCGCCCGAGTGGCTTTTAGGCCGGCGTCTCCGGGCTCGCTTGTCGAGTGCCCAGGCAGCATTGGCTTTACTTTTTCCCAGGGATATAGTTGAACTTACCGGCAACCTCTCTACGCTAAACTCAAAGACTGGCGGTTTGTCGCGACGCGCCCGGAGCCACTAAAACGCGCGTTTTGTGAGTTTGGAGTCGACCGCAAAAAAGAGGGGGGGAGGGGGTAGTTTACGTTGGCCCCCGCGAACGCTGTTTTAACAAATCCAGGCGCTTCCATGATGGATGATGACGGCGAAGAATTTTATTGGCAAGGTCCCAAATCTTAATGGTTTATTGGTGAACGGTTTGATGTCCACTTTGCAAAACGCTGGACTTCCTTTTTTGGTCAGGATTGCCTCTGCCTGCAAACATTTACCTTTTGAGTACTCGCCTTGCCTTTTTAAGCTCTTTTCCGCCCATGCCAAAGCACCATTGCCATTTCACGAAGCGCCAGTTCTCCATTTAAGTCATTTGGGCTTTCACTTTTCCCCGTATCTTCCATACAAAAGCTAAACCAGATAATTTAATAATTTTACATTTGCCTAAATTGTCACCCTGTACACATTTCACATAGGCTCGATTTTTTTCAGCCAAAAGCTTTTAAGTTCTTCCCCATATTTAGCCATGTTCAAAATCACTTGGTTAAATTATGGGACATATTCGTTTACGCGTATTTTCACGCCTTTACCCAGTAGGTTTACCGGGCCCTCTTAGATGTAAAAGACTGACCCAAAGTGGAGAAGGCCCAAGATGGCACAATCGGAAATATGTTGTTTATCACAACTCAAGTGTTTGGAAACAGAACATCCTACTTTTGTCAGTTTTATTGTGGAAGAGTCAACGGTTAGATGCACTCCTCGACTATATTTTTTTTTATATTTTGACTGGCGGGGCAACTTTGGTAGATTAGGTAGCGCCGTTGAAGCACGTAATACATTTTTTTTTCTTTTTAATAATGGCATTGAAAAGCCGATAAGTTCAGTTTGAGTTACTATGTGATTTTTTTTATCGATGGAATTTCCACAGCTCACATATCCACTTTGGCTGCTTTGTGTTGTCACGCGAGGTCAGTGGAAACGAGGCAAACACATTACCCACACCTCGATAATGTGCTAGGCATAGCAGCCTAATGTAACCTTAACATCAACACACGATACATACCGACCCAATATAGCCAGGCGACTGTACAGGGGGTCTCCAGGTATCTCCCTTTCCAATCTTCCCCGTCACTCTCACGCCTTTTAAACTGGGGTGTCCGGACTTTGAAGTTTGTCAACGCTTTCCCTATATACATCTATACGCTAGAGATGCGCCTTTTAATGCCGCCGTGCTTCCCTATAATACAGTGTTTGTAAACTTTAACCGTCCCCCAAACGAGACCACATGCGTCGACCGCCGAGTTTATCTAAGGGCCCCCTTTCAGCGTTGGAACGCGGCCAGCGTTATTCCAACGCGCCTAGTTGTTTGCACTGCTGTATAGGCGGCCTGGTCAGCGTCAAAGGAGCACCAGGGACCGATTCCCCGATTTTCCCTGCGTTTGCATTACACAAGCCGGTATGGTTGGAATGCTTGTTTGACATGCTCAAGCCAGGACAAGCCGCTGTTTATCTGCGATGGATTTGCGCCAAAACCAACGTGTCGGAAGTTTTATGATGTAGTGGCTTTTCCTTTTGGTGATATTAAAAGGCAAAGATTTCAAATCGCGTTTTCTGTGTATAAAGTAAGTTATTCTGTAGTTTTAATACCAACACCATTGTTTTTTTAACACAATAATTTGGCAACTTGATTGTTTCTCGAACCAACGTAATTATCATTAAATTGCGTTAAACAAAGCTTTAAAACTTCACTTTTTTCAAAAATTGCAAGCACCCCCTTCACCCCAGAGAACCGGAGATACGATTTTTCCAAGGTTTTTGTGACGCGCTAAAAATGTTTGCAACTATAAGTGGATCCGAAATCGTATTTTTGTGTTTTGAAATTAGTAAAAGTAGTCCCCTGTCAATACGGCAGAATTTGCACGACACAAGGCTTTAAATTCCAAAAGTAGCCTATACTTTGAAGTTCTGAAAAGCGGATTGGCCAAAATTTGGTAACACAAAATCAAGGGTTTTGTTCACGTCAGAGATTTATCGTCTACCACTCTACAAATGTTTTTAACTTTATCCAGTCGCATTCCGCGCATATTAGGCCTACTAATCGTCGAAAACCTTTTGTAGAACTTCTACCCTTTGCTAATACCGCCCACCTATAACACACAAGAAAGGGTCCCTACGCCAGCAGCATCAAGACAAAGCAACGCGATTTACCATCCCCTTCCCCCTCGTTCCATGTGTGTCTGTCTTCCGACTGCGTGTTTGCGACTTTGGCGACACGTCACAGTCAATATTGACCGCCTTACGCTGCGTCCGTGTCGTCACAACAGAGGCCTTGTTACGTCAACACACGACCGTGATTTTCTCGTGGCCGCCGCCGCTTCGCACGGGCGTGTCCAACGCTCGTTAAATTGACCCAGAGACGACGCGTGTAATTTTCGCCAGACTGTGTGCTGGCTTCTGATTCACTGACTTGGTTTTATTCGGTTCAACCCGTTTGACTCTCGTTAACGGTTTCCTTGGACGATGTATTAACAGCGCTTGTTATAACCGTAAGGCAAGTTGTAGACTCTCATTCCAGTTGAAATCGATTGTTTTCGAGGCATGGCTGTTGTGATGAGGTTTAGCTGATTTTCTAAGTGAAATAATCCCCCGTCGATTAAAATATCAAAAAAATATTTTAAAGTTGACTGAAATGGCTTTTATTGCATGTAAACGAGTCAAAATGTCCGTTCAGCGACATTACGAACCGAAAGTTAACAAATATATTCTTTCGTTGTACGTTTTTTGCTGCGATCACCGCGTATAACATCTCCGTCTATTTTAGACCGCCTCCTTTTCAAATTCGTGAAATCGCAAAAATCCCAGCCCCTCAAACCAGCAATCGACTAACGATTTATTTTCCTTGGCCCGGGGGCCGCCAGGAGGGTCTCTCGCGTTACATCCCTTGAACAAACAGATGTCCCGCCAACGCCGAACCTTGCTTGTGGCATGTTGATACTAAACACCGCTACAAGCCTAATCCCCGTTGGGTCACTGAGAACTGTCGATCACTGTGTAGCGCATCAAACGAAAAAACGCGATTTCTTCGCACCACAGCTAAACGAGGGAACATTGCACGCTAATTGGAACTGGTTTTAGCAAAACGACTACCGTTATGGGAATGTGCTAAAAAGTACGATTTACCGGCAGCGCTTTGCCTAAAATTTAGAAGCGCATAACCCCTAGAATCTAGATACATTAAAAAGTCATTTCGGATACTAATTTCGGATTTATCAAGTGGGAAAATATACCAGGCATACGGTGATTGATCTATGAATAATATAAAATAATCAAAACAGAACCGAAAAGGGTATACAGTTCTGCAACTGATTATGCATTTTGCGTAACTGTAATAGTATACACTTCTTTTTTTAATAAACTTAGATTATTTCTATACCCTTCGTGGTCTTACGACATGGATAAAAGATTAACAGCTGGCAGTGTTGGAACAGGCTGAGATCCGAATATTAAAAATAAAATGAATATGAACATTATTATTTTAACAACATTGTGAAAAAGTTTCGAGCACTTAGTTCACGGCATGTCAAAGGAAATTAAACAAAATGGAACACTTCGCTGATGTTTTCTGCTGTTTGGTTTTGCGGTGACGGTTTCAATCCAGCGTGAAATGGAATGCGAACGACATCAAGTGAATTATACAGGAACTTTCTCCGGCTAAATGTCCCTGAGATACCAGAACGGCGGCGAACCGCAGCCGTTGCATTCAGTAACAAACAGGTCTGTTATTTTTAGCGGCAAGGCCCACACGCGACTTAAAACGAAGCAAGCGCCAACCTTTAGGTATAGGCGTTCAAACTGCGCGAAAAATGCCTCGGTTTACCTAACGTGTAAATAAGGGGTCACTTTCTCTAAATTCGGGCGAATTTCTTTCCCGGGCGTCACCGAAATCGCACAAACGCCCCCTTGTGAAACGGTTCCCACACTTTTGGCGGAACCCCAAGCCTCCCTTTTTACCCCGCTCTCTAAACCCCCACATCAGAGGGGCCTATAATCTGACTAAACACCCCGGGGCAGCGCCTGCTTTAATTTGCAGCGCTTGGCTTGGTGCAGAAATTTTACAGCATCCAGTTAATCTTCAAGTTCAAACAGTTCGTTAATTATTATAATCCGTACATAAGTTCAAAACAGCCAGTTGTTGCGATAGCCCACTTATGTTATATGACCTATAAGTGAATTCAGTTTGTTGTATTTAATACAAAAAATACAAATAAAATTAAAAAAGCTAGGCGTGCGTCTGACACTGTGAGTTTTATGCCGTATCCAATGCTAGGTCGCCAAATGGTGCGTTTTTTTCAGAGAAGGTGCAATTTCCACGTCGATTCGCCCGTTCTACATTAAACACTTCAATCAAACGTGACACTTAGGAAGCCATATTGATTCAAAAGACGATTTAGTTCAAACTCTAAAGTCTAAATCATTTACGCTGTCCATCACTGTGAAACCAAGCTCCCTAATTTGGTTATTAGGTTTCCGAAAAAGCAACTAGAAATTAAGATGTGTCAATCATGGCTAAACGGGAACTATACGTGCTGAGAAACACACCCTTTCGTGCAAAGGGGTGTCTCTTAAATCGCATGTCACCCCCACAAGGCGATCGCGTTAAACTGTCATCCTTCACCCCTTTACCCGTCCCCATCAAAACTCACTCCCCCATTAGCCCCCAATAAGACGGAAACCGCCGCTGGGGCGCTAAAAACCGGGGGCCGAAACCCCTGACATTCAGAAAGCTCTTCTACTCGGTCTTTGCCCGCCAACGAAGAGAGTTGTTCCAGACGTTTTCAGTCGTCGAAGATTTGCGGAGGGCTTAAGGCCGTGATCGCCTGTCGTTCAGACTCTATCAAGTACCCCTCGCCATCACCTGTCGCTCTTAAATTGCGCAACGTCAAGTTTTCGGCCCCAGCCGCGATGTTTGTGACGTCATAGCCTCTCGCGTGATGCCCGACGCATTTTTGCGGAGGTTTTCGCTGTCACTTTGGGTTGATTTTGTTGTTCGGCGAAATTCTCAGGGGATTATTGCCCGTTTTCTTTACACAGCGGTTTACGGCGCTAAAACGCGATGCTTTTGGAGTTAACGACCTGTTTGCGTAATCGGCGGGGTTTCGAGGCGCGAATCCCCGCCGATTTTTCGAGTCGACCGCCCGCATTGCGCTGCATAAACGGACCGCGGATCTTTTAACGAATGACTGTGCAGGTTTATGCAGATAGCTGCATCGCGTGCAGAATTCCGGGCCTGTCTTCGTCCGATACACAAAGCAGATGCCTTCGAACCGCCTTTGCTTAACTGACCCGAACTTCACACCGTCTCAAACGCTCCGTAAGCCTCTCGTAAACGCAAGGTAGCGTCGGTCGCTGTGCGCCTAAGCGCGATGCTGCAGCTCTGGTTTCCGAGCCTCCTCGGGCCTATCTTAATTGGCACTTAGCACTCGGAGCGGGCAAAGTGACAACTGTGACACCCCGGGCCGGACACAACGAGCTTGATGCGATTTCCATTCACTTTCACTGCTTACATGATTGTCTGTTTGGACGCACGACCCGCTCAGTTGGAGTTCGCTTAGGTTCGGCAGCGTGTTGTTAATCTTGCTGCTGTTATGCATGCAGCTGAGGTACAAATCGTGCTCGGAGATATTAGCTATGTATAAATTAAAA
Source organism: Ascidiella aspersa (assembly GCF_963924565.1). Taxonomy (NCBI): domain Eukaryota; kingdom Metazoa; phylum Chordata; class Ascidiacea; order Phlebobranchia; family Ascidiidae; genus Ascidiella; species Ascidiella aspersa. Next base: position 28,184,911 of record NC_139450.1, read on the forward strand.
ATTAAAATTCTGGTTGCAGTTTTGAAAGACTAACTGTGATAAGTGAAATTGAAGTTTTGATTATAAAATTAAGAGCTGATAAAGCACGGTTGGGCAAAACCTAGCGTTTCTTTTTTTAAATTGCCACTTGATTTTCCAAATTATGCTTTAGGTGTACGTGTCCTGTCGCTTTATTGGTGGTTAGATAATTCGTGTCTTATGTATGTCGTTGTTGCATTTTCTTGAGTGTAGTTCTTATCGGTCTTCGATGTATTAAAACTTGAGTTTGCTTAAAACTACGAGTGTTTTACTTTTTACGGTTTTTCCAGTATTATATAATTACCCCCTTCACTAGATTAGTACTATCCAATCAGGGTAGCTTTGTAGCCGTTGATTAAAAGTTGAAGGTTCACACAAGGATTATTCATCTTCTTTCGTATTACAAAAAAGCAGGATGAATCTTCCGATTGGTTTATTCTTTCTGCTCTTTATCTTACCAATGGCATTTGCACGTTTTCCAGGTGACTTTTGAATTTGTGCAGAAGATATAGCCAAAATTGTTTTCTTTTTTATGCATTGAAGGCGTTTTGTGATTAAGCAGGTGTATTGCATCTGATTTACAAGACTAACTAAAAATGCTTTTTTGAACCATAATATAGAAAAATTTGTAGGAGATTGTAAACACAAGTATTTATTGTTTAAAGCGTTTGCAGTTGCATGTATATATAGATGCATTAAGCAGTGTAGATAACTCTATACTGCAAAGTCCTCTTTGAATTTACAGCGGTGGTTAAACCACTGTACGGAGCTAATAAGGTTATATAGTAGCTAACGAATTGGTCTTTGCTTTCAGCGAGCTTCGAGAACGTTCTTTCGGCTTGCTGCGTCGAAGGAAAGAAGTGGATCTTACAGCACGATTCCTGCACCGGTATTCCTGTCACCGTGGAGACCTACGGACAGATTTGCGCAGTTGCACAGGTCGGTTGAACGCTTATCGTTTTTTTTTTTTGAACTTATTAAAACAAAGTTGGGTAAAAAAAGTGTGACGTAGTAGCAACAAGGATTGGGTTAAAGTTGAACTCGTGCGCTTGGATTATTGTTTCACTCGCGTTCCGAGCTCTTACAAAGTTTTTCGTGATTGGTCCGAGTGAAAAGCGGCGGACGAGATTGCACAAGGGCGTGAGTTCGAGTCTCACTAAAGCACAGTTGCGAGTAAAAACAGACATAAGTAAATTCTTACAAATAGACATTTTTTGAATAGTTGCTCTAATCACCACACCTGATATATTTATTTGACGCAAAATGATATACTATTAATCAAAAACAGACTAAAAAAACTGATCTCAAAGTTATGATTTGGAAGTTGGAGTCGGCATTTACTATTTTTTCGTTTGTTTTTCTTTTTGTAAACATAAATACGCCTAACAGATGAAAAAAATCATACCCACTGGCTACTATAGTCAAGCTTAATGAGCAACATTTCTTAGCAATGCTTGAATCATTTCCAATAGTCCTTGCAGCGTCTCTTAATCCTACAACTTTGCTTTCGCAGGAGAAATGCTGTATGCAGGCGATGAACGAGGAAAGTTGCCAGCTGGGAATCGAGACCGCACGAAGCATGGCCGCATGCGAAGTACAGCCAAACCTCAACGGACAATGTGAAACTGAGGGATTTAAGGTAAGCTATTGCGGTTTGAATATTTCAAGTCTTTTGTTTAAGGTAAGATATTGCGGTTTGAATATTTTCAAGTGTTTGTACTGGTCCAATCGACTGCAGTCCTGATGTTTATTGATTTAACCGCGAAAGAGACGTGCATTTTGGTTTGGTGGCTTTAAATTTTGTTATGATTGGATTTTTGGTTTAGGAATCAAGTTATAACAGTCATTCAAAAATGGAATAACATCACAGTCCTGATGTTCATAGACCAAAGCGCCAAAGGAGTGTTAATTTGGCGGGTTAAAACATTTTAAAATTGGGAATTTTGGTTTTGCAATCAAATTATGTTTAGATGTTGAAAATCAATAAGAGATATTCTAAACGTTGAATTGTTGCCTACTTCTGTATGGGCTTTAGGTGCCACTAAAACCCATTTGTTTTCAACCAATATGCCCCAAGGTTATGTATTCATTTGGATGATAAGAAGATTTATTTATTTAAACTCTATAATTTTACGAAACATTTCACATTATTGGTGGTAAGCAGAGTAAAAGACTTGAATTATTTCTCTTTGAAAATAAAAAAGACCATACACAACTAGGTCTAGGTGTTATAACACGCGAAAATATATGAAGGTTTAATATATAAAAAAAATTAAAAAAAAAATCACCTGCGTTTCGCTCTAACCGCGTCCTTATACACTTGCCAAAATAACGCGAAGGCACTAAAATGAATAAATTAAGCCGGACGCCATTTATGTCCAATCGCCTTTGACGCGGCGCTAAACGTCCCATTGCTAATCCTATTGCTCTTTTGCCGTTTAATCTCGACCGAAGCCGCAACATTAAACGCCTTGGGATAATCCAGTCGACGGCTTGTTTTCTGTCGCGCGATCCATTAACCCGCCGCTGTGTTTCGTCACAATGCTGTCATTGTGACGTAAGCGGTGCGTGTGACGAACCGGCGATTAGCCAGGGTCTGCTTCTGTTGTTGGTGGGCGCCTGTGTTGTCTGAGAAACAACCGGATGTTTTTGCGACGCCCTGGAAAGACTTGGACAACTAGATAGTTCTACAGTTTTTTAATTCAGTGAATTAGAGCGAAATGCGACTAATTCTAACTTTCAACTAATTTGTGAATTGAATTGCTTGTGCGCTCTAATTCTACTTGCAATCTAATTCGGATTTTACCAAAATGTTAATTTGTCCAGCTTGTTTTTTTAGTTTCTCATTCAAAACAAATAATATGAAATAGAACTCTTTTGGTTTGGTTGGTCTGAAAAGCATATGTTATGCTAAAAGTCATACAAATTAGCACACACATATTTACCATTCACATTCTTATTGGAATAATTCGCGATTTTAATGAAATTGATTGTTAATTGAACGTATTCTAGTTCAAATTCGTTTTTTTAGGAATTCGGTAATTTTAATTCTAATCTAACTTGCGAAAATTCAAAATGATTTAATTCTAATCTAATTTTAAACAGCTTAAATAAATCTAGTTGTCCAAGTCTGCGGTCTGTTGCATTTCTTTGGCCACATTTGTTTCTCCTCGCGTTTGGATCGCTCGCCAAACTGTGCCTATCGTTGTTCGCCGCTGTTATGCGGTGTTTACCGGAAGCGGCCGTGCGCTTTCGGAGGCCATTTTTGGTCTGTTTATGTTTACGCACGTTTGAATGGCCTTATAGAGGAATTAGTCATGCCTCTGTTGATTTCGGAACTACTATATATAAATATTTACCTTAGATTAACATGTTTGATTGTGATTGTTTTGGGACAATTAGCCACGTGAATGTGCTGTTGTGAAAGCCCATTTTTGTTTGAATTTGTTTACATTTAAGGTTTAATTCGCCCCCCCCCCCCCCCCCCAATCCGGAAACTTAGAGTAATTTGTGTGGTCATTGTTGTCGCTACGCATATTAAGTTAAAAACAAAACGTTTTAAAAGTTTTCACGGCATCTTTGTGATATCGTCAAGCCGCTTTTTCTGAAAGCAATACGAATGTCAAAATCCATGTGTTATCTGCATAATATTTATTCTCGAATAAAATTCTTGATTGTCATGCTTCACTTGCGTCGCCTATACAAGCGTTACGCCGCAGTTTAGCGTGGATTTAGCCAACAGCTGCGTTTTGGGGCGTATATATGTTACGCTCCCATCAGGCAAACACAACTTTCGCTTATCGCAAGCGCGATCTCGCCAAAGGAAGCGTGAATGAGATTCGCTTGTCAGCAGTTCCCACCCGCCCCTAATTAATCACTGCCAAGCGTTTAGCTTTTTCCATTTGAAATATCGAGAAACCGTGGCCTATACGTGACATATGGGTAGTCCGTTTTTTAAAAAAAGGCGGTGAAATATCATATTTCTGTCAAATGATGGTCAACGGCGCTTACCTACCCACATAAACGGTAACAAAACTTTCGCAATCAAATCCTGATGGATTGTCAGAAAGCAGCTCGAATCGCCTATACGTGTCTTATAGAATATCACCTTGAAAAGCGTCATAACTTGATTCCCCAGTCAAGTGATGGTCATCCGTGATTTGCTATCCAAATATCAGCAGTATGTCAAACTCACCACCCTAAGTATATGAAGGACCCTCTAAAAGTTTAGAGTCTAAACTAAATTAACGAGCTCAAAATTAGGGAGAAATATTTTTTTGGCTGTTTTTCCTCGTCGGTTGTTGCTTATTTTAGAAATAAGAACCCTACTTAGTTTATGTAAATAACTCAAGAAATGTGCGCGGTATGCCGGGTCAATTTAGGCCAACTTAACAGATTTTGGCCATTTCCTGTCTAGAGTTTACTTAAATTTACTTGAGTTTTCAAAAAAATATTCAAAACATTTCTTTCATATACGTTTTGGAAGGTTTACACGGTGGCTCATCAAAAACCTATTTTTTCTTTAATTCTTTTTTAATTTTTTCCTGCGTTTAAAACAAACCCCTTTCTGTCGAACGTAATCCAATCTCATTAAGTTCGCTTCCAAACGCTTTGATTTATAAGCAAAAACCGGCTTATCGCTAGTTTGTCAACCAACCACATGAACAAATGCCCGACGTGAGCGTATTAGCGAGACAAGGCGGCGAGCTAATGGCCCGGTGTGTAGAAGACACGTTATGTAAATAAGCAAGGCATAAACAATCGAGCTTCGTTTCCCCGACACGCCGACAGTTTAACGGCACTAAGCAAGAACGATTGACCCCCCCGGGTCCCCTAAACGGCTGCGCGGTCACCCAGGGTCCCCCTTTTAACCCCAGACCCGCACAAAGCCATCAGTCACCCATGGGACCCTAAAGTTTGACGGGTTTCAAAGCCGGCGTGACCGTTTTGAGTTCTCTGCGTCAAGCATGGTAGGTTTAAGCTGACCCTCCTGTGATAATTACCAGGGACGAAACAATAACAACCCTCAGAGTTGAGTGCTTGTTTTTTTTTCGGTCTTGTTGTTCTCTCAGCTAATGGCTTTCCTCTGCAAACAAGACGCTTGATTACTTTGTTGTTCTTTGGATTTTGAAGAGGTCCTTGTTCGCATTAAAATTTGCAAAGTACCAAGGGAGTCTAATTTTGTTTGGGAACAATAGTTGCTTGTTGATTATGATCGATAGTTTTGTCATTTTTTTAAACTGTTTAACGAAAGCGGCGTACCTCGACCACTATATGAGTTAGACGTGGGAGTTTTTCGGGGTTCCGCTGGTGTTTTTAATGTAAATAAATAGTGTTTTGTTGTTTTCGCCCGATTATCTGTATAAACCTGTGTAATTTGGCATCATATAAAAAACACAATCAAATTTTTAATTTTTTTGGTTTGAAATTAAACCTTGTCAGGCACAAAAACGAAAATGCATCAATGAAACACTCTTTTTTATTAAATTGTAAGGAAATTATTGCCTTACTATATATTTATTGTTGTGATAGGATTCGAATAAAACATTCAATAAATTATTTTCAACATACTCTTATTATAAACATTGCACCACGAAATGCAAAATAACTTGAAAATATTAGAGTTATCTAATAATGTTTATCGAAGTCCATTATGTGTTAGTGTTATCTGTTGTACACCAGAATATGGGTAATAAACATTTTGTTTGCATTTTCAGCCGTGCTGTGATTGCTGTGCCCTTGGACTCAAGGCGTTTGGACTTTCTCTCAGCTGCAACATGCAAATTCTAGGTAAGCAAAAACCGCCTCTATTCCGCTTTGTTGATCGTTCTATAAATACGTTAAAACACGCGACAATCAAAAAGGTTTGCCTTGAGTTTACTGGGTTATAATGTCAACCGGCGGTCTGCATAAAGCAAAACTTTAAAAATAATGCTTTAAAACGGTACAATAGTCTACCGGAGAAAGCCAATTGAACCTTATTAACCCCACAGGTCCCTGGACATTTGCGGTGTTGACGTTTCTTACAATTTTCCAGGGGTCACGCGAAGGTTACAATTTTCCGGGGTCAACTTAAGTTTAAATCTAGGTCAATCGGTCATTTTTGTAACATAGCATTATCGCCAAACGGTTTTTAAGGGGCTGTTGACCTTTCTGGTGCGTTATACCGTATCCATCTACTGCAAGTTTTGCAGTTGTAGTTTGCTGCACGCGATATAATGGATCGCAAAAGGGTTATGGAATAAAAGTACAGCTGGTCGTTTAAATGGACTGTTGACCTTTTTGATGTACAATATCGATTTAAAATCCAATATACTGCAGAGATGTGGCGCCAATGTCAATCGTATGACTTAAAAAATATTTTTTTATCGCTTTACATTTATGAACTCAGCACCACTAAAAGAAAATTTTTCTTAACGCGAAAAAAATATACTACTTTTAAAGCCAATTAAGATTTCTATGCGTTACGATCCTAACCTTTTTTGGCAGGCGAAGCTTGCAACAGAGCTTACTCGGAATGCTGTCGTAAAGGAATGCTGATAAACGGCGACGGACAAGGTAGGTGCTTTATAAACGCTGCGAATACTGTATCCAGAAAATCGTATAACTCGTAATATTCATCAAAGACCATATTGTTTCCACGCAGAGATTTTAGACTCGTAAAGCAAATCTGGATCTCTATAAATACATCTATTGTTATATGTAAACTTTTGGGTTTGTTCAGTTTTGTGTTAAGTTTTCGTTTTTATAGCCATTTCTTTCGTATGTTTTCTTTAAAAAAAGTGATTTTAACCTGTTTTGTCTTCAATCTGAATTGCCGCACAAATTAAAATCTGATTTAACTAACTAACATCAATACATGAATCGTGTTAAAACGCTGTACAATACAACCTCTATTCCTTTTATCCGCGCAAAACCACTCTATTTTCTTCAAAGTTTGTCCTTTGTTGCAGGGAGTCAAAGTATTCCTCTACTGAGGCCATCCGCTTCATCACCGACTCTTGCAAGCACGACTCAAATCAACGGTAAGTGCACTCAGCTTATAGCTCCATATCACTTAGGAATTTAATGGACCACGAGTTCTAAAATTGGCCAATACTAGTCAAATCAGAAAATTTTAGTGGCTGTAAATTGCATTTGAAAAACAAGATGCGTTTTCCTTAGTGCGCGCAAAGTGCACCGACTTTTATCGCACATCAAAACAATGCGCTTCAGGAAAAAATCATGGCTAAAAACTTTTACGGGAAACGTGAAAACCACTTTACCCAACTAAAATTGCATTTGGTTTGCTTGGCAGTACGAAAGCTCAAAGATATAGTGCCTTAAGTGCGTTGCGGGTGTTGTCAAGATTTTAACTGCGAAAATCGAAAAATTAGGCACTTGCGTCACGGCTATCTTTGTAATTCGGCCCCGAATCTCGACGGCCATGACCGCGCTAGGAATTTTATCGCGCCTAGTTCGACGCCGGCCCGAAGCGCCGGAACCCAACGGGAATTCGGCAAAAACACGGTCGGCGTGCGTTTTCAGTCGTGTTTTCGGGTTTGAAAAAGCACCCCTGGCGCGCCATTCGCCACCAACCAGGCCCCTATAAGCACAGCTGGCGAATTCGTTACAGTTCGAAGCCGCTGATTCATCATTCAAGCTTAAAGGCATGGCCGGAATTTGAAACACGCAAGTCGACAATGGCCGTTGTCAACGCAACAATGGGCTGTGATGCCATAATCACTTCTTTGTGCAGTCGAAAATTTTCGAACCTAAATTGGTGCGTTTAACACCTATATATGGCAGTCGCCCAGACTAGTTCCGTTTACAAAGCCGTCCTTTGATTGGGGCCTCGGGTCATGTACCCGTGGGGCACATAAAGGACCACTGATTGGGGTATCCAATTAAGCTGTCCAGCCCAGTTTACCACCGCCCTGTCGATCACAATGGTAAAACAACATCACGGCTATCTAATTACTGTGGCTGATTCTCCTTGTCCGAATACAAAGATAAAATTTCAAGGGTTTACTCGCCCAAAGCCCATTGTCCACTCGCCCAAAAATAACCTTGAGGTCATTTTCGGTTGACCGGGTTAGTCAGTGACCCGATAAGGTACCTCGTTCAGCCCAACACCGAAAGTGTTTTGTTTTTTCTTCACTTAAAAGTTCTCTTCAAAATGAACTATCACGCCTGACTGTTTATTTTAGCGTTCACTCTCCCACCCAATTTATCAAAAATATTTGGAAATAGCAAGATATCCGATATTTTGTGTTGAATTATGATCTTGATACCTGATATGTTTGGGAAAAAGTACGGTCGTATGATTTGATCCATTGTTTTTACAACACCTTCATTGCCAAGGTTAATGATTTGAAAAATGTATAAAATTAATTCACACAAGGTTAATACCAAATTTGGAAACTTGCCTTGAATTTAGGAATTTAGTAAGTGTCAATTGTATTTATAACAAATAACGCTCCATGTAGAAATCACTCTGTTGCCGATATAATCGTGGATGAATTCCTATATTAAACTTCCATCTGTTCTATACCATTCTAGAATCTAATCAGCGCCGATACTGACACCTGGCATCAGTTATTGGTTCCAATCCAAAATTTTCGTACATCTAAAAGACACACTTTGATTTATTTATACTTGCACTGTTGACATACGGTCAGTGATGCGCTGGCAGCAGCTGTTGAGTTCCAGCTATAAATGCCTCTTGGGTCAAGTCTTGCCCATCGCGCGATGCAGCGAACATATAGAAGGACGACAATGGTCGCATTGTGACGTCGGGAAATTGCTACGTCAAATTTGGCGCAGTGCCAAGGCGCGTTATTTAATTGCGGAACGCTGCCAACTTCTCGCAATTAAAGATGCTAATTTTAAGAAATTAAATCAATCTGAAGCAAATTTAACCAATAAAAAACTCATCACAAAACTATAATAAATTAAAGGAATGGGTTTGAATGTAAATGCCAATTTACATAAAAGAGTTAAAAGGCTTATAATATGTAAAACGCCACCGCATTTTTAACAATAAAAAAAAAAAAAAAAAAATGAGTCATTATCGCGGCTACATGTAAACTGCCAAATACAAGCCAGATTGTTTTTCCGGGCTGATACAAAAGTAACCTCATCGCCGAATGCCCCGTTTGTTTTCTTTTGCCTCGCCGGGAAAAACATTTGCGACCCGACGACCTTATTACGTCACAATCGTGTTTCGCGCGCTGTCGCCGGGCGCGAGTACATCCTGAACGAGTCCGGACCGATGACATCACCGCTCGATTGTTTGCCGTCATAAAGGTCGCATTGTTACGCGGCAAAGAACAAAAGTGGCAGCTGACCCGAAGGCTGACCGAATTGCGCCAATGAAAAAATCCTGGATTATTGTTGTTTTCTTGAAAAGCATTAGATCATTGATAAGAATGGGAAAAACATAGCGTCGATTATTCATGATTTCTCCTATTAGATCACTGGTAAAAATGGGATGTTTTTCCGTTTTCATGGCTAAGTTTTAAAAATGATGTATGACATGCTTTTTAACTTTTTGGCATCCGAAAATATTGTCAACCGTCCAACTGCTTTCTATCGTCAAGTAATATAGTAGACAATGATCTTATTATTTGGCATCCATGCCTTCCATACAACGTTGTGCGGACAAGCAATGTTGTAAACAAATCCTTTTAGAAAATCCCAGTCAATTCATTTACGGCAAAGTCAAGTCATCGTCCATTGTCGTAGTCCAAGTCAAGTTATATTCATCAAAACATAAAGTTAAATTATATAGCAGCGGTAAACTCGACCAATCATAGGCGATTTTTTGATTAGCAAACAAAAAACAACCAACAACCTATTACAAGCAATATGTTTTCTGAAGTTATTCAAAAACAGTGACTTAAATGTACCTATAAGTCAAACCACTTAATTAAGTCAGTTCAACAGTGCGGAAAACTATGTGCGAATTGCGTGAACGCCGTTTGCAGTTTGGCAAAAGCAAAAAAAACAAATTCGTTTTGTTCAAAAATTACTGACGTCGTTTGCGATTCTTCTGTTTGCCAATTCGGAAGTAACCCCACTGCGGGGCTAAGCCAACCCCAACCACCTTTAAACCCCTCGTCAATTTATCTCTTGGGGTTAAGACGGAAGCTTAGTAGCGGAAACTATAGGGCGCCGGTAGAAATTACAACGAAAAATATGCGCTGAAATATGTAATAGATTTTTTCTTTTTTTCTTTTGCGTTTTTTAATACGGACTTGGCTTCAATTTAACGATAGCACGGTGGTTAAGCAATTTTTATGACTAACACAGCAAGATCAATTTTCCGTTTATTTTTTGCAAATTTAATTTTCGCAAATTCTCGTGAAAAGGGACTGTTTTTAAAGACAACTGCTTAAACCTCAAGCAATTTGCCGTTAAAGGATGTCGCCTGATTCCAAATTTAGAATTAGGCAACATACGGCAACCAACAAAGACTACTTGAAGTGGACCATGTTTGTTTAAAGGCTATAGAGAAACTTAACCATTGCGACCTGACCCTCAGTGAAGCGTCCGCGCAAACTGACCACTAACACAATATCGCCACGCCCTTTACGAGTAAGTGGGAGTCACGCATTTTCTCAACTCGTCACGAGGATTAGGCAGGGGATTGCGCGCGGTGTAAATATTTATCTGCATCCCCTGGCCGTATTCGCCGGTGGCCCTAACCGCTTCAAACGATTCGCCCTGCATCGCGCAAACACTTCTGTGCCTTAACTCGCTTTCAAGAGACCGACTATGCCTGTTTACATGACCGCATCTGAAGCGTTATGCGACTTGCTTTCCTCATCTGCGTTGTTATACCGCCTCGTCAGCGAAAATGACACTTTGAAGTTAGCCGTGTAAATTAACCTCGCTACGAATGGCACCGGAACCCTGAAACTGGGAAGCGACCCTGATCAACCGAGGCCCATAATCGTATTATAAACTGAGATTTTTCGCTGTTTTTTTGCCTCGAAAATAGGCGAGAGACGCTTTAAAGATGTACGGACTTTATTTGGAGGTTGTATATTGTCGTTATTATTAACAGAAACCTAATGTATCTCAGAGTTGGCCAGGAACGCTAACAATAGCATCTGGACGGTAATTAAGCGGCCGTGATTAACCGTGCCCAAAATTTGGATTTTACTTTTGAATTGACTCACCAAAAAATCAGGAGCGGTAAATTTGGCGCGTGTAAATCGTGGTCGTCTAAGCTGAGATTTGGCCGTCGAAATAAACCTAAATTTACTGGGGGTCGTGCATGGTCATGGTCTTAGCTATGGATTTGCAGTGCGAGTTGGCGAAACAAATTGTCAAGCAGCGCTGAAACTGCGTTTTAGCTGTGTAAGTTAATGGACCAAGAAAGCTAAAAACGAACTGGATTTCTACTACCCGTGCCATACCAATGGCCTAAACCGGACTTTTGCGATCCACTTGTGAAGGATTTAAAACGGAAGTTGGCCTCGTGTTATCTGAGCTTTCACAATATTTATAAGATGGCGGACTATATGGTCGGCCCAGTCTCACGGGCACCGACGTAATCACCCCTCCTTATGTATGCGTTGACCGCTTCTCAGTTTCAGATTTCAGTGTTGGGTTCGTTAAAGACACTTTAGGTCACTTGATTTCTAGGACTTTAGTGATTAAAACGTTTAATATGCATAAAATCGCCAGTTAGTCTGGCGTGCATAATAATTTAGTCGCACCTATTTAGGAGTAAATCTTCTTTCGGATAGCTCAATATAGGGAATAAGCACGGCAGTGATGCCTTTGTACATTCGTGGCTCCTTAGGATCTTAGTGTGAACTTGGATTTGAATAAACTGTGGTGGTACGACAAAAATTACGAAAAAACGTGCTAAAATTTTTCTTAATATTTTTCATAAAAGCCTTCACGCTTTATCTTAAACAGTTAAACAGAAAAATACCTAAATGTTACAACCCGTTTGTATCATTGTCTGTGCCTCAGAAGTAAATTGTCGGCCGAAAAACATCAGAGCACTTATTTTGCTACATTTTTCGAATCGTTATCGATCAATTTCAGTTACTCCGCTTTGCGATGCCAACTTACTCGAACCTTTCGCTCTCCGCGCCAAACCCCAAATACCCAGGGGTCTCGATTTTTCGCCCCCTAAAACAACGGTAGTCAGCCCCCGCCCTGCCAACCAGCTGGAAAGCACGATAACTGGATTTCGCTCGATCACGAAAAAACAACTTTTCTCGCGCTGCAAAAAGCACAACGACTTAACCTGCCAAGTCAATTGCAAGGCAAGTGACGAATGGCAGCGAAAACCGACCCAAAATGATTCCTGGGGCCTAAATCCATGGATTAGGGGGAAGATAGACAACACATACCTGAAGGCCACTCGCTGAAGTAGTTAGCCCCACCGCACGTCGCACTTGATCCCCTTGGGGTTTTGGGGGCTTTGGCTGGGGCTCATCGGTAAAATTACACCCGGGGTTGTTTGTGTGCGTCGGCTCGCGGGTCGCTGCAAACGTGGGGGCACTTTGATACCCCACCTAACCCTCCTAAGGGGGCCACAAGTAGGCAAACATTGGCTTTGGGGTCGCAATCTCTCCTAGACGTGGAAGTGCGTGGGGCCGGCGTCGCGTTACGTTTGTGACCCCACAAAGCCCCAGGGGGGTAACGAGCTGTCGTACCCGCGTCTGCAAGGGAAACCCCACCGTGGAATGTCAACCCTCGCTGCTGTCTTTGTAATCTAAACTAAGCAATTATTGCGCCCTATTTGGAAAGGGCACCTTGTAGCCGATTTTTTCCCTTAATAAAGGAAGACTGTTTGTTTCGCCATCCAATGCACACACAAATTAACTTGAATGTGTTTTGACCTAACACACAATGTTTGCGCCACCGTTATTGACTTCAAGAGTAAAACGCACACAGCTGTGTCTAATCTTACATTAACTGGATACATCTAATTTGAGGAACTTCCAATGCCTGTTTTGACCGTTTCACTAAATATGTGATAATGGAAATCACATTCACCGCTGTAAGATAAATGTCGACCGTAATTCCTGATCAGTAACAGCAAAATAATCTAGGAAAATTGTGTCTGACCTGTATTGCTAGCTTTGCTAGAGTATTCTGCTGTTTTGACCGAACACAAAATCGCATACTTTTGAGCACGACTTACAAACTTAAAAACTATATCGCTGTATTAAAAAAAACAGCTCCTCTGGTAATTGATATTATTTACGTTTCAATAATTACAATTACCAGAGGAGCTGTTTTTGGTATATTACTATGCCTGGTAGCAACTATATCGGTGTACTCGATACATATGGGTGAGGAGCTTTACTAGGGTGTTATTGCTTATTGCTGTCAACCGCACAATGTCTCTTGGCATTGTTATTGACAGCCTAAGGAGACAGTGCGTGGGGCGTTCAACAGTAAACATTCAGTTCCAGTATTCTTCAGACTATATTTAAGTTATGAAACTAGCTCAAGGGACGTTCCTTCGGCACTTAGGCAACTCTAATATCCGCTTTTAGTTTTGGTTTAATTTTTGTTGCACAGCGCAAAAAAATACTAATTATTATTTTACGTTGCGCAAAATAACTACGGTACATCAAAAGTAGCGAACGAGCAAAGTTACTAAATAACTTTTCGGACTTAAAACAGGCGCTTTGAGTAATCTGTATTTTCGTTGAGTGGTGGTCTTTTCTTGTTACGGAAACCAACTAGCCAATCTATGTAAATACATTTTTGTTTTGTTTTAACTACAACTTAAAACCAAAGGTAAAAATTCGGTCACCCAGCTAATAGAGCTTTGTTTATCTACGTAAGTAACAACAAAAAATATTAATCCTATTATTTTAAGTGTTAACATTCGGATCTAAGCCTTGTTTTTTCTTCGTGTTTGCGATTTTCATTAGAAGTGTGCGGTTTTGGGCGTAACTGCAATATTTCTGTCTTTTCAAAAAGTTGTTTAAGATCTTGTTCGACCTTCGTGTTTCTTTTTAGATCTAACTAATAGTTAGTTTTTTCTCCTGTCTTCTCCAGGTGTGGACAACAGCGTTCAGTGTCCCAGCGAGATACGATGCGACCACCACTGCGTTAACACTCCAACAGGTGTGACATGCGCCTGTAGGACTGGATATCACTTGGAGGACGACCGTAGCACTTGCGCTGGTGAGTGGAACATCTTCTAACCAATTTTGTCGTCGATAAATAAACTTTGTGCATCATGGATTTTCAGCCTGGTTAAAGGCTTTCGCTTAGGACAGTGTTTCTTAACCTTGGGTCGCCGTTTGATGTGATCGGATTCCGACTGAAGTAGGTCTTTACAGTTAAGTTTATTGGGATTGGTTCTCAGCAAGAATTTTCCCAAATTTACGAAATGGCTGAAAGCAATACGAAGTCATGGCCCATAGTAAACAATATTAACTTTACTATTGTCCACGACTTTTTTTCTTTAGAAATTTCAGTAAATATATACTTACGCTCGGACGCTCGGTATTTAGGTCGCCCCGAAAAAAGTTTGGAAACACTGGCTTAGGAGCTATCCTTACCGGAATACTAGAGCAATTTTGTGCTTCATGTGTAAAATTTAAAAATTTCAGCCCACCACCTAACGCAGTGATTCCAAACCTTTTATGGCTTGTAGCACTCCTATAGGAAGTACTAACTAGATTACGTCAACCCTACTGGAATTCGTTAAGTAATTCACTATAATTCCACACTAAACCAAACTGGAACTACAAACATCATTTTCACAATGTAGGGCAATGCAATTTGATTTCTTGTAATCCAATCGTACCCAAAGAGTTGTAAGAGGCGTACCAATAAGGGAAAAAGAGAGTCTTAAAAAACAATTGATGATCAGGGACAATTGAGCATATTTGCAATGGTTGATGGACCTTAAAAGGTCGAAAACCACTTAACTTAAAGATCAGTGCGTTTCGCACTGTTTTCTGGATACGGCTCCCCACTAATAAGCTCAGCTTCAACCGTGGCAAGGCATTTTCTTATGGATTTTCCAATAAAGTTGTGTGAAACACACTACTAAACGTTAACAGCTAAGTCAAATCGTTTAAATTTTGAAACGGTTAACATGTAAAGACTGACATTGGTGTGATCGATATTGATCAAAGTAGTTTTACTCAGGTCCATTTTTCAATTAAAATAAAGTATTGAAAGTTGTAAAATTCTGTGTAGTAGTTGGTAGCCCAAATCGTTCGATCATTCACGGCCTAAGACTGTAAACAAACGTTACGCAACAGTTGCGCATACCCCAAGTCGAAAAACTAATCTTGGCGCCAGCTACTATCTTGGCGATAAGCCACATGAGGATGCTTTGCGCCCCTCTTGGGTTCAAAGTTCTGCGACGGCGTCTGCGGTGTGAGGCTCCTAGTTTGTATTTCGTCGGGAAATTGCGTTTTTCGCTGATGTCGAAAGATCACGAGACGTTGTAAAAAACCCAGCGATTATTGTGTGTCTTCGTTAATTATTTTGACTAACGCAATCTTGACAATATTTCGACTTTTTTGGGTTTTCTTTTTTTGGGGGGAGGGGGTATCATATTAAGGGGGGGGGGGGTATCATATTAACTATGAAGGCTAACGGACGGTGTGACTTTTGCGGGGATTGTACATGAACCGTGCAGACGAATAGATTATCGCTTGTGGTAAATTGTCAGCGAATGAACCCACTTAACCTTTCGTTATCCTTCAAAGAGCGATAGTGATATAGGTTCATGAGTACACACGCCCTTCGGACGCCTGGCCGTATCAAGGCCAATGTGGATCGGATCCGGCAACACAAAACCGCCGGTAAACATCGCCGCTTCCCAACTTAATTAAAGGAGATAGAAGGTCGCTGACAATCAGCACGTCCGCTTTCGTAAACCATTGGGAGGGGGGTAATATGACCTGTTTAATTTGTTTCTCCAAAATTTTAACCTTGGTGGTTTAGCGTTTTTGGCGTTAAGCGTAAATGAAGTTTAAAGTTGCGAAATATTTTATGCAGTAAGAATTTGACTTGGATCATTGTTTTGTGTTTCGTACGCAGCCCTGTTTTCGATTGTCCAATGCTTGTTTTTTTTTTATCTCAAAACCGTGAAAGGGTTAGAATTATGCAACCTTAAGCAGTCATCTAAATTTTTCACCAATCAGATGTAATCTACTTGTAAAACTGAAGCGTTATTTTGACCATTTTTTTTGAAGCAAAATTTTGCAAGAAAAACAAGGCGTTGCCAGTTTTGAAGCACTCATCAGGTGATCCAAGCTTTTCGCCAGAAACAAGTTAACCTTTATTGGCAACAAAGTCGACCATGCTTTTTAGATACTTGTTAGATAAGCTAAAAATTGCCAACAAACCTCTCAGATAAAATTAAAACTTCAGATAAGGCCAAAAATTGTCTACAGAAGTCAAAAACTTATCTAAAATTACTAAAACTTTTCGGATAAAGCTGATCAAGTAAGAATTTTTGTAAAAGGCCAAAACCTACATCTGCGAAGTCGTAGCGGCTTCGACGATTGCAGATTTGACCGCAATTTTTCGCCACAGACACGAACGAATGCGTGCTGGGAACCCACACTTGCAAGGAGGGACAGTTCTGCTTCAACACAGTAGGCGGCTTCAAGTGCCAGCGGCGCATCAGCTGCGGAACTGGGTACGAACTCACCGACAAGAACACTTGCAACGGTAAGGAGCCTTGCATTTGAAATAATATTAAAAATATAATCCTCGAAAAGCATATATACGATTTACGGTGCTCAGTGAAGTCGGGCAACTGTAAAATGTATTCAGTTTCAATCGTTTTGTTTTTATTTACAATATGTTAATCGGTACAAGCTAAACATCAAAACCAACAAACCACGCCATTTTTATTAGAAATAAATCGATAAGAGGCGTCATACCTTTGTAGAGTAAAACTAGTCAGTTGTATAAGTTTTCTGGAGAAATTCAACTAGTTAGGTCGGATTACACGAAAAAAATAACAATAGAAAATCGCGAAATGTTAAAGAGAATCTGAAGTTCAATCTCTTAAACTCTTCTATTAATGTATTTAAACTCTTCTATTAATGTATTCAAGAAAGCGCATATCGACTTCAAACTAGATTTGTTTTTGTTTGCCATTTTAGGTTTGCAAACAAAATAGGGATGTCCGATAATAATATCGGAGCGGAGCCGATACCCGATACTAAGTGATAGTACCGGTACTCGTCCGATAATAGGGTGGTATTGAACAATAGGGTGGTATATGTTTAAACTCGGGACTTGTTTATTTCGACAGATATTGACGAGTGCGACTTGAATCTGCACGATTGCTCGCCCAACCTGGATTGCATGAACATACGCGGATCTTTTCGCTGCGTGCCCAAGACCTGCGACACCGGCTACATAACAGACGCAACGGGGGGGTGCAACGGTAGGAAATTAAAATCGTCGTAAAACATTCAACCCTACGAAACGCATAGCGTTTTTGAGTTTCCGAACTGTACCTTTTGCTGTCAAACTTTCGACAAAATTCGCCGTATAGTATAACCAACTCGAAAACAGTTAAAGCATTGGGCGCAAGGGGCGGAGCTGTTGTGGCAATCGTATTTTTTAAAAAGTTATTGAAATAGACTCAAAAAATTAAACTCAATAATTTGTTTAAAAATGGTCTCCTTTATGTCCACAAACTGACAAAAAAACAAAAAAAAGACAAATCGAACAACGTTTTTTTAACTAACAAAAAACTATTTTACTTACGGTCTGTGCAAAATAAAGTTTATATTCTCGAACTGAGCTTATTGATTTCAACAAAAAACTGACCGATGCTGAATTTTGCTTTCGTGAGCGCTTAAAAAAAAACGCCTGTAAAAAAGAAAAAAAGATTTATACCAGTCCGTAATGGAAGATCAACATCCCTCTTCTTCTTCTTCCTCCTGTAGACATCGACGAGTGCCGTGGCGGCGACTACTTTTGTCCTCCTCACTCGCGCTGCGTCAACACTCCCGGATCTTACTCGTGCTCCTGCCAGGAGGGACTCATCTTTAACGATCAACATCAGCGATGCGACGGTGGGTGAAGATTTAGGGATGCGAATGTCTTGAAAGGAGACCAACCCCGTTTTATTACGTTTCTTTTGTCGGGAAATCGGGAGGCGACCGGTTTGAAATTTCCAACATTTTTTTGTACAAGCGATTGTTCTATTATCAACATTTTTTTAACAGACAAGTCAGCTTCACTAAATTTGTAGCGGAAATTTTCCAACTTTCAAGTGAATGATTTATTTGTGTAATTTTCACTTTAACCTAAACATATATTTGGCATTAACTGTACCAACAAATAGGTTATTTTGTTCCGTTTTTAAGAAATACTTGGGCTTACAATAGCGTCTAACTAAAAACATGCAGGCAGCATAATTTAAATAAAAAAGAGCAAATGAACCATACTTGTTTATTTTGCATGTAAGGATTTTGTATTTTCTATGTGTATGCACTCTATGCAGTTTTTAAACAAAAATGTCTTCGCGTAACTGCACTATTCCGTATTGAAGTTTCTTTTTTAACAATATATGATTCGTTTGGCCTATTTCGTGCCTAATCCTGAGATGATGTGGTTAACAGACAGCGTTTTCTATAGCACATACTCAATATGCCGTGAACTTTTGTGTGTAATTTAATGTACCGGTAACGCCATTAGAAAATACACACTTCCGAAGTACTAAACTCAGTTGTTAATAAACACATTCGTGTGTGTGTCTTTCATGAAAATAAAACGAGTTTAAAATCGTTGCGACCTACATTCAGATATTGACGAGTGCGACCTGGGCATCTCGAACTGCCAGGAGGGATCGACTTGCATAAACAGCGTGGGAAGCTACACTTGTCGCGACCCCCCTAAGCTCACTTGTCCACCGGGATACACATCAAACGGTGACCACTGCGCAGGTAAGGATCGCAGCTTACTGACGGTGTTTTTCAATATTGATTTTTGTTTGGGATTTCAGTTCGGTAGCTTTGCGGCCCGTTGGTCTACTTGCGGTACGTGTAAAAAATTGATTCACTTTTCACAGGTGCACAACGCAAGCCATAAATATTGTGCGGAATATTTTTTAAACGGAAAAGTGCGGAAATCTGTTGTTGATTTTGATTTGCGAGGCAAGCTTTTCTGCTTAATGCACACACGACCGGTATACGAGGATTTTTTTTGACAAGTATGTTTCCGGCTATTTGCTTTCGAAATAAACGTTTTTTAAAGGTTTCAGACCAATTTTGATGTAAGCCCGTGTGGATGCCTTACGCATTCGATTCCGTGGGTCGTGAGTTCGATTCCAACTCTAACAGCAGTATCTACTGTTAAAATCTGCGTTTGTGCCATTGTGGGCTTTATTTTTAACGAGCGTGACCATTAAGTCTAAAGGTCATTTCAACGGCAGTGCTGTGCTGAAAATGTTGACGATTTCGCCTGATTTGTTTTGTAACGTACGCCGTTTGAACAGCGGCGTAAATTCGTCCCAAATCCAAAAGATGACGCTTCTCTAATGTCACTTAACCACTATTTAAAGTTAACAACCGGTCGCGTGTGCTTATTTGCGACTTGGCCAAAAGCCAGGCAAACGTAAACTCTCAAAACGGCCCCGAAATTAGCCCAAGACCTGGCTTGGCTTGAAACGACCGACGCCGGTCCAAGGACGACCGGTAATTACCATTCGATTACCAGGCCTTAGCAAATGCCGCCTTTGGTGCGGTGCCGGTGTTCTGTTTGAGCAGCGATTGGGTAGCGGCGTTTATGCGATAATAGTAGGTGGCCAAAGGATTTGGCTGGCTACAGTGTTTACTCTGTGATGCTGTACGGCACGTTAAATTGTGTTTAGGGTGGGATTTTGGGAAAATGAATGCAGGGGAGTTTTCAACATATTTTTGTGCCAGAAATTTCGGCTCAACTTTGAAATATAAATTTGTTTTTGCGTATTTAACTAAATAAACAACGGGATTACTTGTTCTTTTTAGTTTTATCTTACCCTTTAGAAATTTACGCGGCGCCCTTTAGTTTTGCGTGGGTGGTGAGTTTGATCAGTGACTCGGCCAAAATTGAGTTGGCAAAAAAAACAAGAACAGAACAAAAAAACGGAGGCGTCATTTTTTTTCATTCTCCGCCGCACGTTCGTGACAACATGGGCGATGTTTGTTTTGCAATTAACAACGGCGGCCTTTTCAGTTCGCCGGAAGCGCGACTTTTTCAAGTGGCGATGCTGGCATCTGCCACTTTTAGGCTGACCCCTTCTCAAAGGCCTTGTTTGCATTTTGCCTGCCTTAACCACTGGCCATTGCTTGTCGTTACGAGTGACCTTTACGTGAATAATCTTACAAGTACTATTTTTTCTCTGTTAGCGACGTTACGCAAACGATGTTTGTCGAAATGATCCGTTTTCTATGATGACACTATGGCGTCAGATTTGTTATTGAAGGACATTCACGACGGTACTCGCTATTTTTCTCTATTTGTCGCTTAACCTAATTTTTTCATTTTTTTTCTTTATTGGATATTATTTGGGAGGTAGAGGGAAGGGGTCATCGTTATTCTGGGCCGTTTCGGTTAGACTGGTATAAAATACAGTTTAAAGAAAAAATGTCACCGTTTGATAATCAGACATGGACCTATACAGAAACATATGGGCTGTGAAAACGTTTATGATACTTTTGAGCATAATGGTATAAAAAAAATATATTCGAAAAGGAAAAAATATATATATTCGAAAGGTTCGAAATGCTACCATACTTCTGTATGGGCTCTTACTACGTTTTACGAAATTTCTTCTTCGTTCAAACGATATTCTCCAATCATTAGGCCCAAGTATCTTACCCCCCAAAAATTTTCTAAAAAGAAATAAAAAGCACCAGTACAATTATGCAACAAGTCCCATAAAAAAAAATCGAAAAAGGTCGTCACAAAAATATTTTTTGTAACGGGAGAGATTAACAATTCATCTTTGACTCAGATATTGATGAGTGTGTGGAGGGCACGAGCACATGCGGCGAGGGTTCGACCTGCATCAACGAAATCGGCAGCTTCAGGTGCCAGGACCCCATCGTTTGCCCCCAGGGGACCAGACCCAGTCGCAACCAGCGCTCATGCGTCGGTAAGTTTCACGCTCGAAATAGTTCGTTTTTAGGTGGATAGACTATGCACGGATCTGTAATGTAGCTTAAGAATGAATGTCCTAATGAATGAACCCAAAATGGCCGATTAAATAGACACCGTCTTGATAAAGACGTGTTGATACGCTGTTTAACTGATGATGATGCAAATGCACATCGAAGCGTCGTTATCAATATGGCGTCAAATTACCCACCATGTTTTCCTTTTTTTTCTTTCTTGGTTGCGAAATATCAGAAAATACAAAAATTCTTTTGTATAGAGGTTAAACAAGCACGGTTTATATTTTTAAAATCAAAAGTATTAAGTACAGCTTAATGAACTTAAGTCCAGCTTAATGACAAAAAATATACTTTAGTTTGTACTAGTCTTGGCGATTTTTTATGTTCAATCAGTATCTAAAACACCACACACGGCCTAAATCAAGTACATATAGGCTTACAATATTGGTGCATTATTTTGTCAATAGAATTTTAACGATTGAGTTAAATATCGAGTGATTGTCGGACCGAGTAATGGACAAAGTGTCTCATAACAGAACAATAATAAAAACCCAGACTGCGAAATCCAAACATGCCTTGTTTAGTTTTATATATATATACAGATATCATCAACTTTCTGATCTGTGCGCAAATATGTTCGACGCGGAATTTCAAGAAAAAAAAATCGATTATTTCAAGCTTTTGGTAATTGAAAAGAGGCAAATCACTTAGTGAGCCGCTAAGTTTCTTAGGACCAAAGCTTTTAATTTATTCACGGGCATACACGGATTTTCCTAGGCAGTCGTATACCGTTTACGCAACCACAGTACGGGGTTGGAAGAAAAATGATTTAGAATAATTGCCCGTTTTGCCAGCTTTATCAAATACGTTTCAGTGATTTACTGCCAAAAATGTACTAATGGAAGTAGCCCTAGCCAATTAGGCTCCCCAAAGGCAACACAAACCTTCTAATCGCAATAAGCCAAAACGCAAACTTGTTAGCTTTGGCCGTCGCCTTGTCCCAAGGTTGCTCTAACCGCCCGCGTTGATTGAACGTCCTATTAGTTTAATAAGATTAATGTCCCATTTTCCGCCCGTTACTGAAGATTATGACGGATAGCCACCTATTTTGTGTTTGTTTAGGGCCTTTCGTTGCCCAATGGGCCTACCGCTGCTTTGGCGGCGAAATATGATTAGCGAGCCCAGTTTAACGTGTTTGCCGAACTAATTTGTGCGGGCGATTTTCAGTCGCCGAAAGTCACACAAGTTTGGCACCGTTCGCCGCCTTGATTTTGCGTTCGTGTGTTTCGAGACATATTTCTTCGCTTTGACAATGGCGAAACTTCGAAGGGCTTATATAACGAAATGTATGGGGCCGGTGTATCATGATTTATTTTGAATTACGCTCGTACTTTAAACAAATCATTCATTTTTTAATAAAAATGTCTTTCAATACTTAATACTTGTAATAGTTTTGGCTAACGGACTCTTTCGGGAAAACAATAACTTCTGCCATTGTACGTACCATTAAAGTTGTAACTAAAGCCACAAATATAAGGTTGAAGCTAACCAAATCAGTTTGTTTGAATATTTCTAAACACATAAGGTTATTTAGGACGTGCTGTTTTAATATAAAAAGTATGACGAAAAAAAGCGTCATTATTTTTTCGGTCTGAATCGCACAAAAACCATAGCGCAAATAAAATGAAATTTGGTTCAAATCAGTCCGCCAAATAGTTTCGTTCAATCGTACTTTTTTTCTATCGCAAAATTCCAAAAATGCACGTTTCGAGGTTTGATTTTTTGGGCGCCGTTCGCTTGCATTCTAGAGTTGCACGCTTCGATTCGGCCAAACCCTGTTGCAACACGCGGTCCCCACTCCCCTTTTAGCCCCCCAAAGAGAGTTCCCCAAAATAGTTGCCCCAAAAGCTTGACGTGCGTCGGAATGTTTTCACAACAAGCTTAGTCCGAACGCGCCTACAAAAACACGGCACCTATCAGTCGAACCTACGTCTTAAGCGGTTTATGTGGGATTTTTCACCCTCTAAAAGATTTTTTTCGACCTTACGGATACCTGAGCATTTTTTTTCGTTTTTCTAACTAACGTGATTTAAAAAATCTGTCATCTGTCACAATGCGTTTGGCTATAGTGGTTTGTCAAACGCACCACAAAAATCGCATTTTCAACGGACGTTTCTTTAGAAAAACTTCCATCAGAAAAGTCGAATGCTATACAAGGCAAGTTATTAGTTGTTAAAAAAAAATTACAATGATATTATGAGCTATATTTATAATCATATGGTGATATATCTTCAACCGTGGGCCTGGGGCCCCCTGTGGTTTTGATTACGACCTCAGAAATAGGACAAAGTCTGGCATGCTTGCTGCCGGTCTATTTTTTATTGGTAATTCCTATTAGCAGTTGTTCTTGATAAGGTTGGACTGCATAAAAGTGCGTTCCGACAAAATAAGGTCAGACCGTCAGACGTGTTCCACCAATTTTTAGTTGGTCAGAGTTTGCCTTATCGCATTACCCTTTCGGGAACTAGTACCCAAGCCAAAAAAGTGACGTTAATTGGTTACTACAACAAAGTGTGACGTGTATTCCAACGAAAAGGGTTGCAGCTTGTCGAATGATCCATTTTTAAACAAACCGAGTAAAACGTTTGGCTACGTTAAATGACAGCAGTGTATATTTTATAAAATTTGCTTATTTCAAGAGTTATAAACAAAACAAGACATTGTATTTTTCAATTAACCACATCAAAGCCTGATTATTTAACAAAATGTTGACAAATTGACGTTTCGGTAGCCAATGCCGTCATTAGTATATTTGAACATACACTTTAATTAAAGTTACTTCTCAAAAAGAACATTGTGGTGGAAGTAAGTAGATATCTTGTTTTCAAACATTTTGTTTATAACTAATCGTCCTATTTTACTGTGCGCCAGCTTCCACGAAAAAGCCTAGATTCACGCGAAAGATTGACGTCGAAAATCGCGCGATTTCTATGTTTCAACGCTATTTTCACACCTGTTCAGACGTGAACGAGTGCGAGGAGACCCCCGGCCGGTGCGGAAACGGAGGGGAGTGCGTCAACTTGCCCGGATCCTATCGTTGTGAGTGCATCAGGGGTTACAGGCAAGGCAGCAATGTAACGGACGGAGTGGAGACTTGTCACGGTAAGCGGACATCTTATTTTTATATAATTTCTTTTTTTATTTTATTCAGAGACATTCGAAACGTTCAAAATGATACCTTATACTTTTGATATTCGTATTACGTCTTACTACAACCGCCAACCATCATGCTCCAAAAAATAATTTTATATTGTTTTTAATATCGAGCATTTTTGACAATAAAGTTGGGAGCATAATGATGGCCGGAGGAGAATGAATATGAAAGCACCTACAAAAGTAGCTAGAAGTTGAACTTTTGCATAAATCTTTGGCTTTCTGCGGTTCACGTTATTTGTGTTTTATTTGACATTAGTTTGGTTTATTTTTGTTATTTGTGATTTAAAAAATAAAACTGCTGAAATGCCTCAATGCTTCTGACTTTGTGCGAGGCTTTTGCTAATTTAGTTGGACAAAGCAATTCCGCTGCGATTCTTAAAACGCCGCGAAGTGGTATTAATCGTTTTGCCGTGTTCGTAAATCCTCTTACGTATCTTTTTTGTAAACTCTAATTTTTTTCGTGCAACACGGTAGCAAAAGCAACCTTTTAAATGTAAACTTAAATCTTTAATTTAAATTAGCGAATACAAAAATGTTACTGCAGTAACAAAACAACGCTAAAAACTGGCAAAATAGAACACTTTGTGACTTCGTCTGAGCGGGCTTATCATGTTCAAAAAAAAGCCTGCGCACACACAATAGAGTTACTTCTCGATTGGACTATAGTTTGAAATACTCGCTTTATACGATTGCGTAAGGGTTTACAAAACCTTTCCGTTATTTTTTGTTCTTCCATACGGGATTATTTCAGTCGTAACGTAATGTCGGGCCATAAACAACAAAGCGTACAATCGCCCACGCAAAGTATAATAAATTCTGCCTTTGATATTTGTTTTCCTTCTAGAGCGAAAAAGCTTTTTGTTCCTTGTCGAAAGGGCAACAAGCCCGTAATATTTACACATTACCCGAAATAACGCCGCGATGCACGAAAAATTGGCGCCGATGCTAATGAAAAATTCCTTTCCCCCCTCGGTAAAAAGCAAAAAAGCAACATCGAGGTTGACTTGGCTAAAAATAACCTCGTAAGGCCGACATTAGGTTATAATCTTGCACGCAAAGAAGGTCAAACTCTCGATTTTGGCGTTCTTGCGGCCGCTTCGGAAGGCTCTCGACTTTTAAGACGCCGCCCTCTCGTGTGACATCACAATCGAGTGACGTAGTTGACCCTGAACTCGACGCTTTTCGAGGCCCTTCAGTTGGTGTGTTCAGGGGGGATTTGAATCGTCCCTTTCCTCGTTATTTACGGGTGCGGTCGTCGCTTTAACAATAGGGTGACAAGAAATGAAAAATTGCGGCGTTAGTTTCAGAAACTTACATTTTTGACCGCGATTTTTATATTGGAAAGCTATACTCGGATTGCTGGGGAGTTAAAACCTCGTACCTGGGCCAATTGTAAGGGCATTAAAAGGGCTTTACAACGGACCCTTCTTTCAAGGTTGCCTTCTCGTACCCTTTTACCTTTGGCCAGTTTTCCATCTGTCGTAATTTATGTATAGAGGATTTAAAAGAGCGGTGACCTTAACTGTTTCTCAATGCAAATATAGGAAGGGATTTTTGTCGAAGTAAACGCTGCATTTAAAAAAAATCAGGTAAAGTTTTGCAAAGAGCGCTTACAGTATGTAAGATGCACCGAAATCTACCAAAATTTTGGGCAAAATTTTTTTCCCACCATGTATCGATAATTATCGCCCCGATCCGATAATATCGGGCGTCCCAGGCACTAAACCGTGTTTTTTCCTTGCCAGATATCAACGAATGCCGGATCCCGAACAGGCGTCCTTGCAACCACAAGTGCATGAACACTCCCGGAAGCTACACGTGCATTTGCCCAAGTGGATACCGACTCAAAGGGAAGGCATGCGAAGGTAGGCCTCTACGCCTGTGTGTATAGTGTGTATAGTTAGGCGTGGGTTAGTTTCGGGTTGGTTTGTGACCCGGCTGGGGTAATTTTAATGTTGGAATAAGAGCAAGCGTGCGGTCAAGATAGTGATAGGAGTTTGACTTTTTTTCTTGCTATATATGTGGCGGCCCTTTTTGGTTGGACCTAAAGATTTTCGATATTTTTTGAACGTCTGATTTTTAATCAAAAATCCGGTGGGCCTTCGGGTTTAACACAGATTAGCTACAGTACGACTTGAGCAAAAACTAAGACGTTCAGTTTTCCTTTGGATAAACCCATTAGAAGCCCAGTTCACCTTTGGGTAAAATTAGGATTTAGTCCAGTGGGCCTTTGGATAGTTAAAGTCCAGTTAGACTTTTGGTAAAGTATCAAGTTGGCCTTGTAGGGGGAAACAGGTGCAAGCAACATTATTTAAAACGTGTCTTCCATGCAGGTTGCGTGGCCCTAAGCCGTATCGTTTTCCTAACCCCTGAACGAGTTTAAAAGAACGGCCTTGGTCTCTGCTAACTGCATCAGAATAGGGTAATTAGGTGGCACTATATATAAAAAATTGTATTAAATTCTCGACAAGCATTCGCACAACCGTGCTTTATCAAGTCAAAGTAGAAATGAAAGCAATTAAAGTGCACGAAGTAGAAGCACAAGTGCGAGTAAAAGGCGATAAGAATGATGATTTCTAACATATCCACATGCTCGCACAGACGTGTGTGACTGACTCAAAAACAATAAATAACTGGAGGTCTGGGTGTAGAAAAGTGTGCTGCGAGGCGTAGCATGACATACATCAGGAAGTCACTTTGTGGCTGTTTGAATCTCCCGGAGCCGTGTAGAAGGCACGACCAATAGACCTGGCGACTTTGCCGCAATTACAAACTACATGCATTGGCACGCCCTATAAAGTCGCTGTAGCGCGCGGTGTGGGCCGTGTGCCTTGTGTTGACGCCTGTCGCTCTTACACAACTTCAATTGGCCGCAGCTTTGACGCGTCACGAATCCGACACGCTAGAAATTGTGCCGCGTAACATACCACCACCTGCACATGTCGAGCACCAAAACCGTTACAATGACGTAATTTTGCACCAATTAGGAAGCGACCATTGATCGGTGATGCACGACTTTTCTAAAACAAACACGCTGTTGGAATTTTATGAACTAAGGCCTACTGTTTTTTTTTTTTTTGAAAAAGAAGCGCAAATACAATAGTGGCAAAGCATATGCTTGAATGTTTTTTATCAGGAGCTGAAACAAAAAATCTTCTAAAAAAAGATGATAGCCACTAAAGCTTTTTTCGCGTTGAATTCTGTCATTTTTACCGTGAAAATGATAGCCCGTCAACGATGGCTTTTTATGCACCAACTTTAACCAATTTTAATTTTAACTTTTTTTATGCGCCAATGTTAACCCACCTGCGTGTGTATTACAATTTTAACGTGTGCTTGTATTGAACCTCGCAGACTTGAACGAGTGTGCCCCGGGCGGGTCGAACAACTGCACCGAGGCCGAGACTTGCTTTAACACCAGGGGTGGCTTCAAGTGCGAAAATCTTCAGTGCCCGGAAAACTACGCCAGGATAGCGAAAAGGTAAAAACGACACGAATAAAGTTTGGCGTTTTGTTATGACGCGCCTCTTTTCGTATTGGCACTAAGTGTGCTGAGTGTTAAGTTTTCCATTTGGAGTGCATAAAGGTGAATGCATAGTTAAACACAACCTGTTTCTAATGGATATTATTAAGAAGGCTTTGCTTGATCAAATAAAGGGAGTAAGGTTTAAATACCTTGCCGACAAATATATAGATGTTTCGACTCTCGGCCTAAACAGGAAGTAAATATTCAAGCTGTAACTCAACAAATAGTAATCCGTGGTTCTACAAATGGGAACGTAATTGTTCCGGCTTGCGTTTTAGTGTGTTTTTAAAAAGGTTGTGATTGTCTAAACGCACTGTTTGCGTGGCCCGATTTCTAACGGCCTGTCTTGTTTCTTTTTCCTGTTTTGCATGGCACGTTGACACTCCTCCGGACAATCAAAAAAACAATACACGAACGCACACACACACACTCACGTGCACCCCCTTGGCGAACGCGCATGCGCAGAAACCGCTGCGTGCGTAACCTGTGCCGGAACGCGGTCAACCGACGCGAGTGCATTCGCAAGCCGAAGCAAGTCTCCTACCACAACATAACAGTGGCGAACGGCGCGCACGCCGGGAAGGCCATCTTCAGGTTCAGCTTTATCCAGAGCTCGGCCAAAGACCGCTACTACTTTCTGCTGACCAAGGGCAACGTGGACGGCAGTTTCCGTGTCGAGAAGCGACGAAAACGCAAGCGACAGATCGGCGTCGTCTACACCGCTAAGACCATGACAGGGCCGCGCGATTACGTGGTCGACTTGACCTTGAAGCTGTACCGGCGGCGCCGCTGGACCAGTTTTGTGTCTCGTCTTTACATCTACGTAGCGCAGTACCGCTTTTAAACGATCGCGCGCGGCCCTTTCTGCTAATTCCAGCAGTTTTTAGCCGCGACGCTTCGCGGCGACACCGTGCGGAAAGACGCGACGCGCGAGGCGGCCCGCGCGGTGGCGCTGTCGGCGTACACCCTAGGTCGCGGCGAATTTTCAGCTTCTCTTGTTTTTTTATTTATTTCTGCTCTCTTTGTGTGTTGGCATTACGCGCCAGAACAAAGGGGTTGGCTTAACCACAAAGCTCAAGTTTTAGAAACGATTTGTCAGAGAAACTACATCGCTTAATTCAAGCATTAATTTAGCAGCGGAAACTGCTAATTGTACAAATTGCGCGAGTTCACCGGAACGCAGTAAATTTTTTTGTTTTGCATTACCAACTTAATAGTAAAATATTTCTTTCGGTAATACTGGAAAAGTGACTCTCAATCTTAAATACTTTTTCCAAATAAAACGAACATTTTCCCAGTTTAAAAGTCTCTATGGGGAACACTGACCAAGAACCTTAGCTTTGAAACCTCTCACGAAATCGTTGCGACTTACAAAACGTCCCTGAAATAATGTTAAATAGTTTATAACTAACACATTTAACGCAACTTTTAAACTGCTGTTTTCACTGCGTAACCCTTAGCTGTTCTAGCGCGTAATGCTGGCGCTTTCGTCGTTAATATATTGTTGTTGTAAATAAGCCGATAAGCGCTTCAGTCAGGGAATCGGCGGCGAAACGAAACGCGAAAATAAAAAAGCAGCATAAAACTCGACATAGAACCTTAACAGATGCCCGTTGGTTTGTAATTACGCCCAGTGTTTTGTGTTTTGCACGTGCCGCCCCTTTTCAGTATTCTCGCCTTGTCTAGTGTATTTTCGCATTTTATCCCGCTCGGTTATCGTTTCGGCAATCTCCGCAGGCCTTCATTTTTCGCGAACGCTTTTCCATTTTAAAGTTCACCGCAGTGACGCGGTTTTTACGTTCGGTCCAACAGCATCATGTTCAACGCCGAAATATCGGCTTTTTAATTACGTCAACACTTTAGTTCGCCTTTGTTTTTTGTTTTGTAATTTAAATAAGTTCCTTTCGGTTTTTTAAAGTTTCAATCAAAATGCTGGCGTTTTTTTTCTATTTCATGGCGCGTTTTTCACCAACCTTTTTGTTCTGTTTTATAATGGTTTGATTTTGTTGTTTTTCTTTTGTACAGCCGTTAGAGTCAGTTAAATTCTGTACATTGTCGTCGGCGATCTAATCCAATCGGATGAAGTTCGTTTTGCGAATGGATATTTCTTGTATTTTTATTGTAAATTGCTTTGTTTCTGACAATACTGCCACGCCTTTCATTTACTCACCGAAGCCCTTTATTTCAGGAAAACGAAGCTTAACTTGATCGAGTCCATATCGAGTCTATTTTGATTGCTTTTAGGGTAAAGTTTAAATTACACAAAAGCATGGTTTTCAACATATCTTGTCGTATCACTAAAAAACGCACATCAATTGTAATAGAAAGTCACTTTTATAACGTGTAGACTGTAGATAAACTAATAGTTCAGCATACTCTGTTTTAACACTTCCTTTTGTGTACGAAGTAGAAATGTTAAGTTTTCGTTGCCGCTCTTCGTATTTGTTACGTCATAACGACGTCATCGGGCCCTGGTGGCTCGCAGCACGTCACAAAATCACCCGGAACCCTTATTTTGTCCACTTTTCTGCTTTCTCACGTTAAAAGTCCCGTTTATTTTGTCTTTCTGCGCTTTCGCATGCTTGTCGCGCGATGGCGCCCTTGCACCGATTTTTTTCTCTCCGTTGGGGAGACGATCGGCGGACCGTTTTATGTTCCGTTGCTTGATAATACATAAGAAGTTTTACGAACGTGTTTGGCATGATACTATAGGTTATACGAATGTACGTGTATACGCGAGCACACACTTTTTGCATCGTCGGAATTGTTCTGGTTGCCTTGGTGTTGTAGCACTGAAGGACTGCAAGGAATCGCTTGGTTGGTTGTGTAAGAGTATGGGATAGAGTCGAACTTGAAATTATTATGTACATAATTAAGCACCATTTAAATTAGGATCAAATACCGGTTCTAAAGACCTGTCGTAGTACGAAGGATGCAGCAGGCAACGGTGTCTTGGTTATTTCTTCATTGCTCCATCCTTAACCCGCATAAAGTTATATCACAGTATGGTCGGCTTAGTGAGTAGAGGCTAGCTTTTCAAGCGGACAATGTATACCTTGCTTCCTATTGAAATCCTTCCCGGCATAATGTTTAGCTACTGATACGAACTTAACGATCCGGGGACAGAACTTAATAGTAAGACCTGCTGCCTTCAGTAAGTGAAAATCGAGAATTTTCTTACGTTAATGCAGACGAAAACTTGCTAAGCTTATGGGCACTAAACAGACGAGAATTAAACGATTTAAATTTTTTGTTTTTTAAGAGATTTCAACGGCAACAACAAGGTTTCTCAAAATGCTTAATACATAAACCAGGGCAACGTTACAAATAACCAGAGTCCGATTACGGCCAAATGTGATATTTCGCCGAGTCCGGCCCAGACTCTACAGCAGTGTTTCTCAACCTTTTTCACCCCAGGGCGCACTTGTAAACCTTTCAAAACCTGGCGGCGCACCTGACGAGCGAGTCGACTGCAAACTTTGTTTGGGTATTTTGTTTTTTGCTGGCAGTTTTTATTACATCAGGCTCCTAATTTTATTATCTATAAAGAAGCCTGCGGAGTCGGTTAAAAATAACCCGACTCCAACTCCCGAGTCCGACTCCGGCCAAATGTGCGATTTCGTCAAATTCTGAGTCCGGCTGCCACTCTACAGCCTTTATTTCACCCATGCACGCAACTAAATTAAGGTAGATTTTCAACTATCTCCTCATAGGGGTGTCATATATATCTCATCACCCACAAAAGCCCCGCTAGATACATGTTGCAATAGTTCCTCTTTCTTTGTTAGCGAAGAGCCAACATCAAACATTGGGACTACTATAAGGGCTACGAGTCCAGTCCTATTGCTCAGTGTTTATTCACAGAAAATAGTGACTAGAGTTTAATTACAGACATAGTCCTTTATTAAAAAAAATAAATCTGATTGGTCATTTTTGATTAAAGAATCATCTCCAAACAGCCTAATTTAACTTTCCCTCTCCTATGTTTTAAGAAAAGCCTTAATTTTATCTGTGGACGAGTGTTTCCAATTTGATTCCGCATTGACAATTTTAAACTATTCAAATGTTGGAATATGTCATTTAAATTTTGAACTTTGAATTCCAAAATTGACCGACGCCATAATAAAACCCAATACATTTTTGTAAGACCTAAGTGGCCTAAATAACATCTTGATCCCTAGGAAATTGGTATAAGACGATTAGGCGCCGCCACCGCCTTATAAGAGCCATGTTTTTTAAACGGCGGCGTTTGTAGACGCTGTCTTGACACTGGACTGTTGGTCCGATAGGGGTTTGGGTTTGTTATCTGTTGGCCCTCTTTCGATCTTATTCCGAACTGTGTTATATTCCGACGTTGATGTTGTTCCTAATTTTGGTCTTATTGCTGGAATCCACTATCAGTCGCAAATTCTAAAAATAATACAGATTTTTTGTATTATTTTTTCTCTGATTTTCTCGCGGCGCACCTGGCAACCTTCCACGGCGCACCGGTTGAGAAACGCTGCTCTACAGTCTGTATTTAACCAATTTACGTAACTATAATTATTTCATGTTGCTGGTGTCTGCTGTTTAAATGGAAGATAGGTTTATTATATTTGTTCCAAGTTCTGCGTTTTTCGTCACGGCTAAACTTTCATGGTAAATTGACATAGTGGTTTACAAAGCCAGCCCCTTGGAATCTTTAAACAGTTTTCTATAAGAAGGAAAAATTGAAAAACAAACTAGTCTTGATTACTATTATGGTTGAAATCAACTAGAAAGTCGGCTGTGTGATCCAACGAATACAATTTAGTGGGTAAATAAGGTTGATATTCAGCAATCGCTCATAGGGACAGGGTACGTTCCATAGGCTACAGCTCACCAACACACAACACATGGTGAGAAAGTAATAAACCATATATGCTATCCACCTTCACAATTTAAAGTTTGCGGCCTTATCAATTTCGAGTCTTACTGGAGTCCCGAGTCTACTCCAGCAACACAAACCGACTCCGTCAAGTCGAGTCTGACTCCGCAGCACTACTAGAAACACGTCAGTCGTCAGTATATGGCTCAAAAAGTTGGACGAGGGCCACCGTCGAGAAACACTGGTCTAGACACATTAGTTTGATCAATGCCGTAAACCGCGTTTAGTGTTTTAAAGCAAATGCAACACGTCCTAATATCACAATGTCGTTTGTTGTTTTATGTCAGTCAGCTCTAAGGCATAAACGCTTTTTACTATTTACTTCAACTGAATTTGTACGAAATTGGCGACTTCCGAGTCTAATTCAAGCCAAGAAAATAAAATCAAGTCCGGATCCATCTGAATCCATCCGCCCACGTAACTAAAATATGGTAAATATCCAGCAATCAACCTATAGGGGTGTACTCATTAGGTCACAATACGTGGGTGTTTTTTCAACCTATTTTATTTTAATATTTCAACCATTTTATTTTGATGAATGATCTGCTGTCTTATCGAGTACAGCTTCGACTACACAGCCGTGGTTTGTATAAGGTTCGCGATCTGGTAATTCCGCAGTCCGGTTATATAGTGCATCTTGTAACATCTACCTTTGCTTGTATAAAAAAAGGCCGGGTCGCTTCAGCCTTTTGTGGTAACTGAGGATTGTGATTACCGAATACGGAGTGTACATCTAAAAGTCACCCGTTATCAATGGACAGAACACTTATTCCTCTAATAGCCCCGCATCTGTCAACAAAATAACCGACTAACACATAATTAGACAAAACTAGAATTTTTCTTTTCTTGAATAAAAAAAGCAAATAAATACCAAATAATGATTTAAATATGCCCTGTTTTATATAAACAAAAATTCTAACAAAATTAGCATTAAAGCGAGGCAAGATAAAGCATATCAAAGAAACTAAAACTTTGAAAAAAAAAAATAGAATGGGGTGAAAATAGAATGATGTTTATATCGGAACAGTTCGAAAAACGCTCATTTTGAGAGATACATTACGAAGAAACGTGATCGTTCGATCTAATGCTAAAAGTTTAGCCTAAAAGGATTGAACACCCTTCGCAACGAGACAAAAACGTGTATTGGGATTGGCACATATATACTAAATGCGAGATGCAAATGAAATATTTCTCTGTAGCGCATTCATATTTTTCCTTTACCGGAACGACGTTCCGGCTAACTTTTACCACTGCGTAGTAAGCCCATAGCGCTTCGGCCAATTCAAGGCGTATTTTGGCAGGCACAGACTAGTGAAGTGCATCCTACGGACGTTCTGCCAGGAAGAGCCCTGTCCGCAAGAGGTGAAGAGCTACATTAAGCTTCATGTGGCACTGCCATCCGTCCCGGTCTTGCACAACCCGGAGCTGCTCATCAGACTGAAAAAGGTACGCGGGCTGGCAAAGGATTTGGGGAACGCACAATAAGACATGTAAAGTAACAATAACTTAAGCGCAATGATCAACAACAGTGTTTCTTAATCAGGTGAATGAAACTTTTGCAGGGGTGAACCAACCAAAAGGGGTAAAAAGGGTGAACCGTCAGAACCCGTCAGAAATGTGATAGCTTGCGAACAGGGCGTATATTCCGGGTGTTCAACCTGTTTAGTGAACAGGTGAGAATTTCCAAATAGAGAAGGGTGAATGAAATTTGGAGGGGTGTACAAAACTAAAAAAGTTTAAGAATTACTGATCTACAGTACAGTGTTGTAAGTAGAGAAATGACTTAAAACCATACCAACGCATTTGAAAAGTAACTTAAGTCAAATTAAAGTATTTTGCAAAATAGTAATTCAGGTCCCATTCCAAGTGATCAATTGTCCATGTCAAGTCATTATTATAGCAAGTCAACTTGTGTCATTGCCAAATGACTTAAGTCAAATCAATTTACTTGAAATGAGTCACGTAAATGCCCTTAAGACAAGTCATTGACTTAAGTCATTACAACACTAATAATACCAGTATTGGGAGTTCGGACCAACGGCATAGTAATCCAATTATGCAGTAATACCTATATATGACTGAAGTAGGGCCTGAATTCGTCAGGATAAGACCTAAACACGTCGGAATGAGTGCTAAACCAATTTGATCTAAACAGTTTTTATCCCTGCTCATAATATACTCGCTCTTTTTACAGTCACGAGCGGCCCACGATTTTTCCGTAAAAATCACCCAAGGGAACGAAGAGGAAAAGTTCATGATGCACCAGTATCCCACCTTCGGTAAGAAATAGAAAATTGTTGGCTATAATGACATTAAAATTATGTCAAAGGATACTTTTATAATTCAATTGACCAAACGCGTATGAAATATGTCACCGTCTGTGTTTAGTCTAACCTCGTGTGATGAACAACCGACAGCAGTTTAGTTATGTAAAATTGTAGACAAGGAGGTATGGGAATTTGGCGTTACTGCATTGATATAGACATACGCATGTGCGTTTTTTTTATAAGGTACAGCTTGCTAGACCGCTAAGAAATTTTAAGAGGCCGTAAAGACCCGCTTAAAAAGACAGTTACAAAAGAAGGGTATATTTTAAGATACCGTTTTGGTCACTAAAACATGTTAAAACACTTCACATGTGTATATTTGTAACTGGGATTTGCCTTCTTTTTGTATGCAAAGGAAGCATTGGTCACGCTGGAAAGTGTTCTAAACAACTCATTTCAAAATGACTTTCAGTGAAGCTAGTTTATAAAAATAGCAATTCAATTCTAAGTCCAAGTTATTAGTGGCCCAAGTCAAGTCCCAGTCAATTTGCCGAATCCAAGTCACGCAATTAGTATTTCAAAATAAGTCTAAAAAAGTATGTGACGAACGGAACCCAATTCACTAAAATGTGGCCTATTCCATTAAAACACTTAAATTTTGGTGTAACACTTTGCGACCATGACCTAAATTCAAGTCAAGTACTTGTTTAGCGAAAGACTTCATTTTAAAATATTATAGAAAATCATTGGCTTCAGTTTATACAACAAAGGAAAAACTGCCGAAATAAAAAAAAATACACAAGCGAGACATGTTTTGTTTTTTGCCTTTTTTAGCAATGCTCTCGCTGGTCAGAGACGTTATTGGTCCTTGGGAGACCGTTTTGCAAATCCACGTCACGGAAACGGTGCCGGACCATAATCAACGAAAGGCCGCGAACGGGTTAAGGCCCCTCAAAAAGGAACACAAGATGGTCAACATCTACATGTACGTATCAAAGTACACCTTCTAACAGCGAAGCAAAGGAAATAAGGAAAATGTGTACAAAATCTAATAGTCACCAAGTTCGTTTGCAAAGCTCATCTGGATCAAATTATTAAACTGCTTTTCACGTTATGGCGATTTTTAAGTTGTGCCTTGAAAAACGTACTATTGAAGCGTGTTTTTGTATCTGCAAATAGCTGTTGATTTAAAGTAAAAACATGCCAACCAAAATGTTTAAAAGTGTACAACTAAATTTTATATATTTACCGCCTTTCTTATTTGTTAAGCAAAACATTTAGCTTCTCAGATGCTTACAATTAAATCCACAGCATGTCAAAAAAATATTTGTCGGCTGTACATTGTGTGTAACATTTTTATTTGTTTCAATTTTAAGTTGTGTATTGAAAAACGATTAACGTTTTGAGTGCATTTCGTTTTTAAAAAGCTAATGATTTAAAAGCTAAACATGTTAATCCATAACTTGGTATAAGGATGTCAAAAAAGTTCGGCAATGATTTTTTCACAATAAGTACTGTATGATCTCGAACTGCGGTTGTCAGATAATTATTTGGGAAAAAGTATTGCAACCCAACGTAAAATAATTTGGTATCGAATCGACAACGATAACACCCGAGTATCAGACGAGTCCCTATAGCCCCTTTTATTATTACTTAGCATAGGGTATCAGTTCGAATTCGATAGTATCGAACCCTATTGGTTAATACAGTGTTTCCCAGCCCTGATGGCTTACGACAACCCCAAAATTATTTAACAGATTACGGCACCCCTCTTAGAGTTTTCGGAACTGCAACAGTAGAGTCAACTTCATGCATGTTGGAAAATATTAGTTTATTATTCGCACGGTATACTCTAATCGCACACAAAGAGTTGTTTCAAGAGGAATATCAATAGAGCAAATATCAGATTTAAAAAAAAAATATCCGAAAACTCTTGTCACCCTTGAGTATTATTACAAATGGTACCCCAGGGTGCCACGGCAATCTAGTTGGAAACCACTGAGTTAGTATAATAACAAATTTCCGCCTATAAAAGATGGCGGCAATAGTTAGCAACATTAGTTTATTGCTTAAGTCAACTATTTAATATTCATGTAAACAAAAGTTTTATCGGTGTTGCTGTTGTGTATATATATTTTTATTGGCCGCTCTTTCACAAAAGTGGTGATTTTTCTCCGCCAAACATTTTGTCCAAATAATCAAGTATCGAAATGCGGACCTATTGAGTCGGTTATGATAGTTTATATTTGTTTTCTTCTGAGCACCCAATGCGTTGTGCGAGAAATCGCTTGTTATGTTGTATTTTTGAAACACGTTTACCAATCGCCCGTTGATAAACCTATAAATATCGAAAATCTTTTAAAATCAAATGGATTGATTTGTCTATAGTCAGATCTCTGGAAACGTAAACATACTTTGTTAGAATGTCGAGAGCAATATTTAGGTTTCTGATATATAAAAGGGTGTATCTTTAACAGGTTTCGGCTTGTCGATCACTGTTCCTCTGACACGAACATAAACAATCAAAATCAAAGTTTAAAAGCCCGATTAGAACACAGGATCAGACATTTTTTAAGAAGTGTAGGTGAATTAAAATAAATGATGTCTGACCCAATGTTTTACCCGGGTTATTAAACGTTGGAGTTTTATTGTTACGTGACATATATATGCGATTCAGTAGGCACTGTGAAACAGTGCATACACCGAAAATCGGAAATTACAGTAGATTCAAAATACAGCCACGGCCTATATCAAAGCGGCCAACTAAGCAGACCAATTGTCGGCTGCTCGTCAGAAACATGATCCCAGTTCGATGGAAAATGGAGCGTTTAATAACAAGCTAGAGTGAATCGTTTGTTCGGCTAGGCCACAGCCTTGTGCCGGAAAGGTCGAAAAGGTCGCGAAATGTAACGAAGTGGCTGGTTGGCGATTGAATAGCAGCTACAGGGGTACATTAACACCCAAAAAGGGTTGAAATTTTGTCAGGAATTTACGAGCAATGTATAAATTAGAATTAATCAGTCTGGGTGCAACGCTTCTTGGCTGGCCACACCTTAGTTTTTTGACGTGTTTTACGGTTGTCTTGTTATTATTTTCCTAAAGGCAGTCATTGTTGGGCAAGGTAGAAACGATTGTGTAATAGTTACGTTTAGCTAAATATGTGACAATAACTATTAAAACAGGACAGGCAGTTAGAGTGGTCAATTGGACACGATACTTTGGTTAAAGACATGAACTGCAGGTCTACTAGGATTTGACGACTTTATAAAATATCTTCGCCAGCTAACAAAGTTGTATCCCTGTTCGAGAACACATTTTTGTTTTTCGAGTCTTTATTTAGACCTTTTTTTTACGAATACCAAATTTCTTTTTTTACGAATACCAAAGTACCAATAAATTATAATCAAATAACGCTGCATTAATTAGGGTTTTCTGAATTGCGAAAATATTATTTTACCTTTACAATTACAACCATTTGCGGTTTATTACTAGACAATAGTTAAGGTAGAACCATTAAGTTACGATTTACTAACCGCGTGACTAGACGATGCAGATGAAGAGGATAAGAAACAAAAATGTTACGAGATGCTATAGATTGCATTTCCTTAGCGCTCATGCTATTGAATATTACAGGGTTGTCACACAATATTACGAAAAATATTTCAAAAACAAGACTTTTCAAAGACAATTTAGGCTACAGCTTTTTAAAGACCTAAAATATCGAATCGCTTGCTGTTTTTTTGAAAAATATTCGAAAACAAAACAGTATAATTGGCTTGGTTTAAACAATAATTTTTTTTTTTTCTTTTAATTTTTTTACTGTCACTTGCTGAACACATTACTTGAGCTGCACATAAAATAAATTCAAAGACTATTTAAAAACATTTTGGTGAAACATAGGGTTTTTAAAAGTACTTTTAAAACGCAAATCAATTCCTACACATTTTAAGACTTTGGGTTAACCCTGTATTGCTGACGGATACGCATAAAAGGACACCGGTGTCATTCTTGCAAAAAGGTAAAAACCCAGAAAGTAGCGACAAAAATAGAACGGCGTACACGGTTCTCAAAAACTACCAACATCTGGCCTTCCGAAAGGGGGCGGCGAAATTGTATTTTCGAACACGCAGCGACATGTGGTGTCGTGCCTGCTTTGTGCCTGGCTCAAGCGTATGTTGTGTTGAGCACAATGTAAACACGACGAAATCGAGATACCGAAGCCTTTGTTCGGTCGGTTTAAATGCCCAGAGGAAAAGGCGTTTTGTTCCATGTTGGATTCGGACTGGAAGTTTGTACACTGTCGTTTGGATTGACCTGATTGCTTTGCCCTAACTAAGCGGGGGTAGATTTAAGCCAGTTAAGTTCCTGTTTTGCAAAATACTATAAGCAGGAGATAATATAGTTTAAAATTACGTTGGATGTTTGAATGTAGACTGTGGCGTTGACATGGTTGCTCTGCCGAAGCTGGCTTGAACCAGTGTTGTAATGGCTTTAACTCGAATTGTGTACTGTTTTTAAATAGCTTGACTTTGGTTTGTTAAGTCATTTAGGATTTTTAGCTAGATTTTAGGGCTTTATTAAATAAATATTACTAAAGTTGACCCTTTCAGCTTAATTTTTTTAATATTTGTTTATTTTTTGTCTTTGCTTTGCGAAATATTACACAGAATCTAGTGACTTTTTAAAACCTAAATACTCGTATCTCGATGCCAATAATTTGACTTAGTGTATAAGCGTCTTGAACAACGCAGCTACATTTTTTATTTGATTTGGCCAATTGTTTATTAATTGGTATGAGCTTTAGATTACAGATCGAAACATTAGCAGCAAGTTTTATAGTCCCAAGAGTGCCACAGACGTTGTTTCCCTTTCAAAAGATTAAAAAAGAAAAACACCTGTTTAGGTGCGAACGAATCAAATTAAAGAAACTTCAGAGCAAATCGGATTACCAAAGTTTTAAAATGATAAAGTCGCCTAACTTATGGTCCAGTACTATCCAGCTTTTTATGCGAGCTCCTTAAATAATACGCTACCCCGCTTTTATTCATTTAAACATCAAACTATAACAAATAATAATGCGAAAGTACTTTAAATTCAATAAAAGTCTTCGGGCTAGTTGCTACAAGCAGGGCGAAATGAGTATTATCATATTAATCAATAACATCCTTGTAACATCTCTTAGAAAATACTGACAATATATAGCACGTTTTCTGTTTTTTAATAGAAGAAAAAGCAATAACCAACTTTTTCCGGGATTAATTACTTTTCTGGTTTGGCCTAACCCCGACTGAGGCGGCACAATTGCAAGAACAACATTGACTTTAAATATCCTGGAAGAAATATAGACTGGATATTTGTCATCCGTGTTGGTTTAACCCCAAAGAACAAAGCACTTGGAGCTTATGAATGGTTTGTAGCAAAAGCCAAGAATTGTGAATGACTTTCCTTGAGTGGCGACCGTGAATGTGCAAGCAGTGGCTTTCAGTATTTTTAGGTGACCCTGCTAGCAGCCTATAGTCGCATTTTGTGTTTATATTTTTTTATGAATAATGTATACACCGTAAGTCGAACTCGTGCTTGCTTTATGCGGTTCAGGTTCAGGTTCAGGTCGAATTCTTCTTTTTTCAGAATTAAGTTTTGTTCCGATTCATGTTGCAAGTCATTTTGATAACTGTTTGAAAACCCATTTGTAAAAATCCGAAATATCCTCAGGTCAAATTGATTCGGATACTTCGTTTCTAATAGTAAGACACCCCTGTTTCCTAATAGGGGTATTAAAGAAAAAAATCAATTAGAAACATAAAATTTGAATTTTTAGGCAACATTCTGACGTTTTTGTAACATTTTCATTATTTTTCTTCTGCCATTGGCGATGATAATTAACTTCTTTGGATAGGACGTTTTAGGGCAAACATTTGTAACAACTCTAAGCTTCTAAAGCACATAATGACCTGACAATAGAGTACAAAGGCCCGAACCGCAACTCTCGAAATACTCCAGCGATTGAGCAAACATTCTAAGAATCGATCGACCGTTACGTCACAATGGTAAGTGAATAACATTTGTGTTTGTTGTTGCTATTTGAAAGTGGCTGGCACTTGAAAGCAAGTGGAAAATGCGAATTCAGTTTACAAAACGAATGCCAATAACAAAATCAAATAGGTCTAGAACTGTAGATCGACACAATAAATTTAAAGAGAAACAGTACCTTCATGGTCATAATTTGTTACATTAACACTGACCCTAACCAATAATTTTGCTAAACTACGTCTATACATGTAGAAATAGCAGCAAACTTTAAATGCAGTGTTGTAGTCGAATGAAACAGTTCTGGACCCCTAGTTGGGAACCAGTGGCCTAAACGTTTTAAAACCCGCCTTTTTCTACGAAACGTTATGTTGTTTTAGGGGTCGGCCGTATATAGTGGTATACTGTCTTGGGAGAGAAACCCATTAACTCTGTAAGCCGTAAAAACGCGCCGTAAACGCGAAAGGTTTCGAAATGGATCGCGTCGTGTCCATCGAAAGCGCTCGACGTTTGGCAGCTTGCCAGTACGATATGGGAAGCGGAGTTGTAAAAAACAGCAAACAACGTCCGACTTTTGACTTGTTAAGGTTGCGAATCTACTGTGAGCAAGTAGAGCGATCTTACTTATGTTAAAAATCTGAAAGTGTTTTTGTTTAATCAAAGTATAATAAAATGACAGATCTTGACTCCGTGGCTAACAAAATATCTACATGTTACAAAAAAGGCGAATTGGTAAAGACAATCCACCTCTTTCAAGGTTTTTGTTGACAGATTAGACCCAACACGCAGGTCATATTGCCGAGGCCATGAGTAAATTATTCGTAAGTGAAGAAAGTTGATTATGTACATTAAAGTTTGTTACCGCTAGCGAAGTGCAATAGGTTTAAAAAAAAATTGGGTTTTTATGTAGTCAAGGTGAATGCGTTGTCAAGTCCAAGGTAACAAAACATACAATGACGATTAATCGTTTAAAGTTCAATGCGAAAGCACCCTTGACACTCCCGACATGAGGTGATAAAGGCCCCTCAGAATATACCACGTAATCCACTTAAAAGCACTCCAATCAGTACAGAACTCTATTTGTTTCCAATTGCTGTAAAGTGTTAGGTAAAGAATAGTGTTCAACAATAAAAACGCGTCCTGCCGAATAAAGGTCAGAAAAAGTTTATAAACAGATTAACAAAAAAAATATATAGCTTAAATAGCCGAAAGCAATGTGTTTAAAAGTAGAAGCAAAGAAGGAAGTAATATTGCATTTTTTATGGAATATTCTGTTATTTAAATCACTGTCCCTAATATTGCGCAATGTAGAAATACAGAAAATTCGTAACTAACACTAACTGGGCTCCAATAAAATTAGTTTTCCGAAATTTCCTTGGAAAGCAAACGGTTTGTTTTTATTTATGGAGTTTCGTTTCTGTTAAACATTTAAATAAAAAATAAACAATAAAAGATAAAAAGAAGATTTTAAAGGACGTGGCTAGAATCACAATGTAAAAAATACCAATTTTGATCTAAATCAAAATACACTTTGAAAAAAGGTAGGCTATATATGAGAGGGCAAAATAGATTGTTACTATGTTGAAGCTAGCTTTACGAAAACCATGGAGATCTAATAATGTAGGCCTATTTCTACAGAGAACCACATTGTCGTATGGAGCGTAGTCCACAATTTTGTTTTATCATTTTTCGAAAGCCGTCACGCAAAGTGTCGAAGAGCCCAAAGCTGAAAGGTCAAGGTCGAAAAGGTCGCAGCGCCAGTCGCGGTGGATCGTCCAAGTCGAAGAAAAGAAAATCGTCGACCGGAAAGTCGAGAAGTGCTTCGCCTTTGGGACCCGGAAAAACTGAAGTCGAGGTGAAATCCATTATCGCCAAGTTTGCTCAAATTGTTTTATGGATAAAAATGTAAGGCAAGGCACTCCGCTTTTCACCGTGGTATTTTCTTATTTAATCTTAGTTGGTATCCCGCTTTGTCTTACCTATACATGACACAGTTATAGATATATTCATTACCGA
This sequence comes from Ascidiella aspersa, assembly GCF_963924565.1. Classification (NCBI taxonomy): domain Eukaryota; kingdom Metazoa; phylum Chordata; class Ascidiacea; order Phlebobranchia; family Ascidiidae; genus Ascidiella; species Ascidiella aspersa. The sequence continues at coordinate 28,228,000 of NC_139450.1, forward strand.
TGAGTATTATTCACGCTTGAATAACCAAAAGCCATTTTACGTAAAAAAGCTACAATTTTCACTCAGCTGTTTACCACAACTTGTTTTATTTCATTTATCCCAGTTGCTGGCCATTTTTCCTAACAGCAGGCAGCACTATTAAATTCCACCTACTTTTTATCGCCAGTTGCCCTTAATGTTTGTGCCACTATCCGTTATATTATATGACCTGATAAACTTACAATATTAAAATATAACTTTAATATTTAATAGTTTGCCATGATATACATATTTTGTTACCTTAAATTTGGTATGTATTTTTTAAATTGAGCTACTTATCGTGAGTCTTTGGGCTTCCAGTTATCTTGAAATCTTTAACATAAATGTTTAACCCACGAATATTAAAAACAAACATAAAACAGTGGGGGACCCACGTAGGCCTATAAATTTTGTAAGAAAAAGGGTTTGGACCAAAAAGATAAACGTATTGAACAATAACATGGCATTACAATTTAAAGTTAAGTTCTTTTTTGGCTTGGCAGATTGACATCCTCAGTCCTGCCGCAATGTACAACGCCTACTACATTTGCCACCACGCTCCGGATTGTTTGGAGAAGAGAGGATTTGCCTGGCCCGGAGCAAAAGGCGGGAAGAAAGGAAAAAAGGGAAAAGGCAAAAAGAAAAAGAAGAAATAACACTCGCTATTCTGCGTTAGACAATTGATTTTTTATAATTTTATTTTTTGGTCATTTTTACTAAAAAATGTAATCGTATTGTGGAATTTGTTGTTTGATAATTGAATTATCGCTCGTATTTAATTGCATAGACATGTTGAAGTTTACTTGTTCGTCGTTTTTATATGTCTACCTTAAGCGCAAAACTTACCTATTTTAAAACCCAATATATTGTTACCTGTTATTAGAAAATACTATTATCGGTCTTCCGTTGTAAAAAATATACGTTTTACCTAAAACAGCTATTTTCCTACACCGTTCTTTTTAAATAGAAATAATCGATCGCCACAACTGGCAAGAAAAATTGTTGCACATTCGCTCCACGACAAATGCGTTATTTCGACTTCTTTTATCAGTAAAAATTCACAATCTTCCAAAAACGGCAAGAACATGGCTGAGTCTTGCAAAATAGCGAATATCAAAATCAGAACAACGTTAAATGAGATTCAAAACTGTTTCTTTAAACGCAGTCAAAAAAATTTAAGATGAATATTTGAACCTGTTCGTTGACAAGTTTCAGTATAGATGTCCGGTTTAAACCTTTGTGACAAGGTAACTTTGCCAAAAGGCGATACGATTTGCACGTTGTCGTTGGATTTACAGCGAGCTTGCACAAGTCTAGGCCTACTGCTATTAACATTGTTTTAGTCGTACATCATGTCAAAGTACTTTGTCGTCCACATACAATAAATTCTAACAGCCATTTTCGTTTTGATGTACGACTGTGTGAGTCACAATCTTTTAGGACAGATATCCTAAAGTTGCTTTTTTGTGCTGGCAAACCTAAAACTGGCACAGCAAAAACATCGGATGTTTATTAGCGTAGTTTATGTAGAATAACACGCCAACGCCCTGCCACGAAGTAACGTCAAAACAACAGGTTACTTCAGGTCAACTGGCTAAACGATATTATATCACAATAGGAATATTCCGTGAAAAATGGTCAATGAGAGATGGCAGAGTAATGCAACGTCTGGGATCATAAAGTAGATTTACAGGTATAACGCAATTTGTGACAGTGTGTCTTAGTCGGCGACCTTTTAAGTCTTGCGCTTAAAGCAGTACAAGACTTCTCGACCAAGACACGCCTGAACTCTTAAGCATTTCATAACCTTTGTTAGTTTAATTCGAACAAAGCTTAAGCTCAAGCAAATGAATACTGGAGACGTTGCGTTTGAAATAAGTAAACATTCGGTTTGCCAGTAAATTTTATTGCACTTGAAAAGTAGCGCTCAGACACGAAATACAACGCAGTGTCAGAAACTTTGTGTACGATACAAGTTACGAAAGCACTCTGGGTTAGCACAGCACAATATGGGCGATGATAAATAAGAAACAAACAGGATAGAAGGGTTGCGGATATTTGATTCCATTGAAAGCTTGATATTTCAACTTCTATAGTTGGCAAATATCTTCTTCAAAAATAATTGGGTGCTTAGTACAATTCGCCCTTTCGAATAAGAATCGATCCTTCTTCAAATTTTATACTGTTCCTATTATGTTAGGTTTGCCTTAAGATTGTACCTTACTTAAATGTAGTGTGTATTTCTTTGCATCATCACAAACAGAAAACCTGTGGTTAATGTGTAGTTTCCCCCAAATGGAAATCGCAACTTTTGACCAACCTTAGCGTAGTTCGGAAGATAACAATGTGCGACCTTTTAGGTATTTTATAACAGGAACCCAAATGTGGTATCCGGTTTAAAAAAAGTAGAAATAATCTCCAAAATATAATAGCTTTGTTCACAAAAAAAAACACCGCGTACCACAGAAAGTGTTTCTCATCTCTCCGGTTCGGAAACTCCGGCGCTGACCATGACTATAGGCGAGAAGTTGTGGAAATTCTCCTTCTCCGTGGAGGAGCTGGAAGAAGTCCTCCTCAACTTGAGCTGCGCAGAGGACTCAAGGATAGAAGAGGAGGCGGCGCGATGGAGCCGGAGCAGAAAGCGACCTCGCAGGAGAAAAATAACGGTGGCCTCGAAATCGACGCTCGCCCCGGCTTTAATCTTTGGGGAAAAATATTTTTTTGGTCTCGCCGCAAAAAAGGTTGGGAAACACTGTTTTAAGGCAGTTGTTTCACAACGTAAGATTGCATAACGTAAACGACTTTGATTTCAGCGAAACAATGCCTGGCAGCAACACCGTATTCTTTGACTATCCAAGCTGTCATTTGATTGAGTGTGTGCCCATATAGGTGATTGAGGCCAGGAACGCAGCTTATGGTGACATGATTATAAATATTTGATTTTTGAAAGACTTGAAAGACGAGAGACAAATGAAAGACGAGAGACGAAATTGGGTCACTGTTTTCAACATAAAGATATAGTACAACCTTTTTTCTGTTGAAGGCTGTGTATGATCGAGGCTGTAACTTATCAAGTTCCTAATGGCTGCTAATTAAATATTAACTATGGTGGTCCTAAAAGATGCACACAAAGGTTTATCATCCGTGGTGAAACATATGTGAATACAAGAATTAACGACCATCTTTAAACAACATAATTGAATTGCACCCAACAGAATTGCTAATAAATTAGTGGTGAAATGTTTATAGCGGTATGTGTTAATTAAGAATCCAATTTCGATACGTATCCGATTGAGCATTTTATATCGGGCAATTGGAATCCGTTTTTTTTTTGTTTTCGTTTTATCGTGGATGGTTGCGCCTGATTGTACATACGCGAGGGGCAAGAAAATATAATAAACATATGTTAGCAAAGTGTTTTGCAATTAATTTCTACCATTATAGAGTAAATTATGTCCCCCCCCCCCAAAAAAAAATAGAAGTTATATTAATAAAAGTATAATACGATTCGACATTCTGAAATTCTTATTCTAAATTGGAAAACGAATATTCTGGAATCCCCTGGGATTCTAATTTGAACATCCATATTTACTTGCATTGATATAACAATTATTGACTAAGCTATGGCCTGTTCAACTATAGAGTATATTATGATTACCCCCCTACCCTAAAAACAAAAAAAACGTTAAATTAATAAAAATATACCAGGATTCAATATTCTAGGTTCATTATTTTAGATTCGACATCTAATATTCTCGAGTTAGTATATTGTCTCCCTATTTACTTGCATTGAGAACAAATTATGACTGAGCTCTGACCTCTTCAGCTATAGAGTATATTATGATTAGCCCAACCCCAAAAAGCAATAGAAGTTAAATTAATTAAAAAGGTAACATAATTCGTTATTCTAGGTCATCACTTTGGATTGAGATACAACAATTATTGACTTAGCTATGACCTGTTCAATTATAGAGTATAATATGATTCCCCCCCCCCCAAAAAAATAAAAGAAATTTAAATTAAAAATAATATGCCAGGAATCGACATTTCTTATTATTTTTCACACCTAATTATTTAGAGGTCGTGCATTGTACTTGCATTGACAACAATTATTGACTGAGCTCCGACCTGTTCAAAGCGTTGCGGCGAAGTTCATTCTAACTTGAACATCCCTATTTACTTGCATTAAGAAAACAACAATTGACTGAGCTCTGACCTGTTCAAAGCGTTGCGACTGAGCTCCGAGGCAAAGAGCGCAATCCTCCATGTTCCACTCCCGGAAGCCGTTCATCTGATCCTGGAAGATCTCGAGGTCCACGTCGACGAGCGGGATGCAGAAGTCTTCAAGCAGAAAAGAAGAAGTCAAGTTGGTTACCCCAAACTTAACATTGGTAAAAAGTTGTTTTGGCAAACTTAATTTATGCGTTGTATCACTGCTAAAGCAACTTTTCGATATATTTTTTTTCCAGATGTTTTAATGCGATTTTGCAGGTATATTTTTTCAGATTTAAGAATGAGATATTCTATAAAATATGTTTTGCAAATAATTTTTATTGAGCTATTCTTTAAAACACGTTTCGTTAATATATTTTTTCTTCGGTGTATTAATGCGATATTTTTTTTAAAATGTTTTGTAAATGTATTTTCTTAAATTTATTAAGCCGGCCATGTTATTTTATTTGATCCAAAAATTTTGTGGATATATTTAATCGAGGTGTAATTAATGGTGAAAAGGCATTTTAATCACTTTTTTGTTTAATATACCGTGGAACACAATTAACCATCACGATCTACAAGCTATAGCAAAACATTTATCTTCTAAAGAAGAAATATTGAGAATAGCACATAAGAAAACTGCACATAAGAAAAATTGTTATTAAAACAAAAAAAACCGATGATTTACTGAAAAACCATAAAAATATCAATGTTTGTTTTGTTTATCATGTTTCACCACTTTTTTCGGCTATCTGACTAAAAAATGTTGGTTGCAATTAAAGAAAACTTAAATGCTGACGTTTCAATATTAGACAAAATCATAGACACAAACAAAATTCACCTGTCGTGTTGCGAATCGTCACTGTGACGTAACAAGGCTCGCCGACTGTCGCGTCATAGCGCTTGATTTGTGTGACGTCAACGTCGTTCAAAAAGAAGCGCCAGTTCACTGGAGGACGAATCAGGTTCACCACACAATCACGTGACAGCGGGAGTTTAGACGTGTCAAGCGAACCGTGACGACCGTTGCCTGTTGGGAAAATTTTCAAAATAAAACCAAAAAAAACAACATTTTAAACTATGGAATATCGTCACCTAGCATTTTAGAAGGGGGGAATAATTTAAAACACCTGATAAAAGTTCTATGGTGATGACCTTAATTACATGTGTAAAACATAATACGTAAACGTTTTTAAGGGCCATATTTCATAGCTGTGTACTGTTTTCAATGTGTTTTTTCGGCAAATTTAAATTTGACGATATCTTAAAAATGTAATGTGCTAGAGAAAAGCTAAAGATTTGTTCGAAATCAGCGCAAAAAATAAATCTAAGATAAAATACTCACTCTTGTTAAAAAAAGTGAAATTTTGTTGACCAGGGTTATCTTCTGATTAACAGTTTTTTTTTAATGTTCTATTTTGTTGGGTAATTAATGATTTCGCTCAAAGAATTTTAAATTTTACAGAAACTAATGATCCTACTTTATTAGATATATTGTATTTTCCTTTTAGTAAACGCCTCAGTCTGCATGTTACAAGGATATTATTAATTTTGAGTGAATTAACTTTCAGATGACCTTGATAGAAGAGCTGAAACTTGGGCACAGAAAGATTAACTTTTTTTCACTATTCTGTATTTTTTTATGAATTCTGATCCAGTTTCATATATTTGAGGGTCACTTCGATCTGGGAAATATCAGTTGTCGCATCTTACGTTTTTTTTCACGCTATCCAAATCGTATGAATAGTTTAGTTCGAATTTCTAGTGAATTAAAACTTGATTGCATCGAAAAGTTGACAGTACTTTTGTTAATAATATACTAACTACAGACACGAAATATTTGAGTTTTTTCAAAACGTTTCAACCTTACCAGGAGACTTTCAATTTAAATACCGGTAACTAAAAAAATTAAGCAAAGCAATAGGTTTAAAAATAGGTATGACCAAACGGCAATATCTTTTGTCGAAAATACATATCGGTATGAAATTAAAATGTTTAGTACAGGACAACCTTTAGTTCAGGGGTTCTTAAACTGGGGCCCATGGACCTCTTGGGGTCCGTGAACTAGATTTAGGGGGTCCATGAAGGCCTAATTGAAATATTAGTGTATATTTAAGAAGAATCAATTTAATAATTGAAACAATTTAAATAAAAATGACAGTTTTGCACTGAATGTATTAAGACTCCTCTTAAATCCACATTTTTCGACCAAAATCAGCAAATTTATGAAGTCTATTGGTACCGCAACGTCAATTTATGACGTTATTTTTGAATTTTTTTCGCCTACAGTGGTCCACGCGAGGTAAAAAAAAACTTTAGGGGTCCGCGGTAAAAAAAAGTTCAAGAAGCCCTGCTTTAGTTAGAATGGAAAATCGACATGGTATCTTAGTAAGAATGGGCATGTAATCAAATGCGTTTGCGCAAAAATATCGTAATAAAACAACAAGTAACATCTTTACCCTTTATCTCCCACTTAACGTCCAGCAGTTTGCTCAGTCTGGTCTGTAGATCACTGGTTTGGCTGGAGGAGGTTGGAGGATTCCAAGAGCGACTCTTCTCCTGAGATTCGTTGGAGATCTTGAAGTCGATGGTCGGCATCATCGCCACTAGAGTGTGCTGTTCGTCCGGCTCCACGCTACAATTCTGTCGGGATATAGAAGTAATTTGTTTTAAGACGTAATAAGAATATCAAAGCCCATACAGAAGTAGGTATCATTTTAAACGTTTCGAATATGTCTTTATTCATTTTCAACAGATGTTACTTCTGTATGGGCTTTGATATTCTTATTACGTCTTACTACAACCTCCAACCATTTTGCTCCAAAATTTGTTTATTGTTTAGCAAAGCTTTTAGTTGTGGAGTGTGATTTTAAGAAAACGTTTTTGTAGAAATTTTCAATATGTTTATTAAGTGAATAATTCTAAAACGTTTACTCTACATTCTTGGGCCCCTAAAATATTTAAGGTCAATTTAAACACTTGGGTATAAAATTCGAGACACATTATAATTAGGTGTGTTTTGATCATACGCCTTGCTTTTAACGCAACACTCTATAGACTTATTATTATTTATTCTTAAAAGAAGGGTTTGTGCCTTAAAAAAGGGTGAATAGTGAATATCGAAGTAAAATAAGGTAAATACAAGTAGTTTAAGTCTGATTTCTGGTTTTTAATGCTTTAGCTGAAGAGAGTTTTAGGTGTTATACAAAGTTTAATCTCTTATGCGCGTTTCCATAAAGGAAATTTCTCTGAAAATTTTCTGCTTCTACCTTTCTTTCCACAGTTTCTTGCGCCCCTTCGTTCCACGATAAGTCGAAGACGTGCTTGGAAAAGTTTATGACGACCACCGTGACTTTGCAGCATTCTTGTCTGAAAGGTAAAAACACGAATATGGGACGTGACATAAATAGTTTAGAGCAAAATAGGAAAATTAGACTTATAAAGTCGTTTTTATAATGAAAAGAAAATGTGAAGGTTGGAGGAGAAATTTAGATTCGGAACACAAAATGCCAATTACTTCACTATTAGCTTTGTATGTGTATTAACAACAGAATCTGGCCCTCCAACAGAACACATAATGCCGACGATAAAAGTTCTAAAATTTATTAATAAAAGCTTGAGAAGCGCACTGCTCCGAACAAAAATCTGTCAGCAAGGTCTAAAACTTTAATACAAATATGCATTTCTCCTATAAATGGCATCATCAGTTTGTCTGTACAAATAAATAGTAAAAAATTAAAATATTAAAATATTAAAATATAAATGTAAAATAAATTAATAAAATACATCCAAGATGAACAAAGACAAAGACAGTCTGCGTATAAACCCCAACCACTACTGTAAAACAAAAGCAAAAGGAGCATGCGATACGTGTAGCGGCCACAGAAAGCCACTGATAAAAACACGGCCCAGAGGGAAGCGGTATGAGAATCAGTGACGTAGCAAAACATGGTAGATAAGAAAAGGTGGAAAGGCAAAAGCAAACCTAAAACCACAGTTGGACAAGAAAACGGATATGGCTCACATTCCGAAATGGAACAGCACAACGCAAAAACGAAAACACAAATCCGCAAAGATATATATAAAAATATATATAAAAAGGCTACCGAATTTGGGGTAATATCATTTTTTGAATGTTAATTGAGGCTCTGGTGAGTTTGAGCCATTTAGCCTCACATTCATCGAGCTTGCTGGTGTCTGGCTCTTCAACGAAAATGACCGTAAAACATTCGGCAATATGCGGATGTTTCTTTAACTTCTCGCCATGGTAGGTTGCGTAGTGGTGAAGCAGCGCTGCGTTGTCGTTTGTTGTTGCTGAGTTAAATGTATTCCTTTTGTATACTATTTTAACTCGTGATTCGAGCGCCTTTTCTTTGTTTGAGAGCCTGAGTAGATGAGCGAATGGAGTAGCCCATGCGACAACACGGTCTTTCGTCTTTTCTTTAGTGTGTCGGAGTCTCTCGGTCCACGATTTAGCCTCATTAAGGTTGTAATCCGTGAGGCCAGCGGGAAAACAGGACTTCCTGCATTTCATCTTCAGTTGCTCCAGATTTCGGTGGTAGTCCTCATCGGATTCATTAAGCCTCCTGAGGCGGCTTGCTTCACCCAACACAATAGATTTGTAAATATGCAATGGATGGTAAGAGGAGCCATGCAAAAAACATCTATTTTTTGCTGTGATCTTAACGTTGTCCCGAGTTGTGAATCCTAGTGAAGCCGTCTTAGAGTGAGCGTGAAGCACATCGAGAAATTCTACGTCGTATTTAGGGTAATCCGAACAAAAAACCCGAAATGTTAATTGCAGTCCCTCGTTGGAGAATGCCGACAAAAGCGCAGATCTAATTCTTTGCGTGGTATTGACCCCCATGGATATGAAAATGATGTCATCAATAAAACGCTTGAAGATTTTAGCCGTGCCTAACGTGTCTGCGATCGATTCAACGATGAAGTGCATGGCAATGTTGGCTATTGAGACGGAATGATTGTCGCCTGTTATAATACCCTCTTTCTGACGATAAAAACTGTTCTACGTCTGTCGTCTAACTAGGCTACAACTTCAAGCCATTATGACTGTAGAGTAGACCAGAGGTTCCAAACGTGGGCGGTACCGCCCCCTTGTGGGCGTTGACGAGTTACAAGGGGGCGTTTTGGGTCTTTTTCTCATTTGGGGGGCGCTGAACGCACATAAGGGGGCGTTACATGAAAGTACTTACGGAAACATTTCATAAAAAGTTCACATAAAATACTAACAAACAGCAATTTAGGTAACTTTTAACCTTAAATGGCAACTTCCGTACTGCGAATTTGTAGTAGTTTCCCGATCATTGTTACGCAATAATTGGCTTTCTTATGTTAAGTTGTTGGTTGCTGTTGCGTTTCACCGTTTTATACGTGACAAAATGTTTGTATATTTAAAGACATAACCTGGTGAAATAATGTATGTATTACTTCCTGTAGTGAATGTATGTTAGATAACCAAAATATGACTGACAGCTTATCGAAACGAAAGTGAAGACAATATGATGTTAGACAACGATTAATGTAATACTTTACCGTAAAGCAAGATGAGGGGGGCGATATGAAATAATATTGAGCTCGAGGGGGCACTAGTGTAAAAAAGGTTGGGAAACACTGGTGTAGACTAATAAAGATCATAAGTTGTAAATTAATAGAGCGAAACAATTCTTGGTATAGGCTGAAAAGCGTCGAAGTATGCTAAAAACGCGGGCACTTTGCTTCGTGATACACGGATTACACTTGTTTCTTTTTTTCTCCCGAAAGTTTATAGACGCGTCTGCCATTATCGTAAAGCGTTTGTTTAAAAAACGCTGCTGGTTGCGGAAAGTTAAAATATTTCAACGCTTTCGGTTAGAAGCGAGGAAATTTGCCGTTAACGCTGGCAACGCGTTATGTGTGAACTGGACGACGCTAGTGTTTTGCGCCAGATACTAACGCCATACGCAAAACGCGTCTAGTGTGAACTAACCTTAACATTCACGACAGATTTCTCTTAACGGGTTACGTTATATTTCCATCAATCAGTACTCACCTCTCTGCAGGTTCAACGTAAAGTTTCTCGACGAAGAGTCCTGGATGTAGTTTAGCCCGTATGTCGATGGCGATTTCGCGACACCAGTTGGCATCAACCGCCTTCCCACCAGAGTAGCGGATCTTGATTTGCCCGTCGCATACTTTCGAAGCTGCATAAAGACGACAGACAATTGTTTAATAAGGCATAAAATTGTGATGGGCTAGGTTTGGTCTTAGACAACGCGTCTTGTAGGACGATATTTTTAGTTATTCCAATTTCTCGTTAATGAGAGTTAGAAGGTGGCCTTTAACGAAAGGATTTTTGTAACTTTTCATATTGCAGTATTGCCCAATGGATCCTGCAATAGTACCTACACTGTCGTTGGAAATTACCTTAGCCATCAAGCACCCCTCGGTAATTGATCACACAAAACAGTCAGCGATGGTTTAAACACTACATCTTGCCTAGGGCAAGAGCCGCCAACATTTTTGTCATAAAGGCCCTGGCTATTGTAAGGATTGACGATAGCGGGCCAGATTTAAAGTTTGTTGTCAAACTTTATTAATTTGATTATTATCTAAATAAAAGAAATCTAAACAACTTGGCAACAAAAACTGTTACAGGTTTTATAAATTGTCTTTCAGTTGAACATTTCTTTAAAATTGAGTTCTGAATTGGGTCCGACAACATTTTAACTGTGTCTTCATTAAGATGATTAAGGTAATATGCCTTGGGCCGGTAGAATTAACTCTGCGGGCAGAATCTGGCACACAGGCCAATTTTGGTGAACCCTGGTCTTGGGTCGGACGCTGTTTTAGGTTGGCCAGTCTGATTTTGTGTGGTGTTTATGTAACGTTATTGCCCGAGCAATTGCCAAGTAGAGTAGGAACAAGGATGGAGAAACTACCTACTGCAGACTGCACGGCACGAATCTATCGCGTGTTAGCCTACAAAATGTAGCCAGTGTGGAATGTAATTTTTAAGGAAATTTTGATTGTATTGTTAAATGGTAAACGTTGTACACAAATCGCAAGGATGGCAGAACTCAACTTGACCACCGAAATTATTATTCGGTTTATATAAAAGGGCGGATCGTTATGAAACCTGCTTGCCCGAAGTAGTGCCCCGCTCACGCGTTTATAAATACCCGCACTGTAATTGGGTTATAATATTTCGAGTTAACTTTACTTTTTGAATGGGCTATAAACGGCATTTGTGATGACAAACTTTTTATACCACAGCTGCAATGAAAACATCGAAGACAAAAAACAAAAGAGTAAAATTTTTAGGAGTTTAATAATTTAAATTCAATGCTATGGCAAAAATAAATCTTCGCTATATTTCGAAGTTCGAAAACTAAATATCTAGACCAGGGGTCACCCAATCAGGTTTTTTTTTAAGGTTTGGTTTGGGTGACCGCTAAGTAGTTTTAAGAGACCGCAAGTGTTTCATTTAAATACCAAAAAGTTGCAAGTCCAAAATTTGGGAAACCGCTGGAGAAATTTGGGGGACCGTTTCGGTCCAAAACACCTTAAAAAAAACACTGCACCAAACTACGGATATTAATCTGGTTCGAACCTATTTCCTTAACGAAGGTGAATTACAGTTGAAATGTGGAATTGGATAGTTATTTGTATTTTTGTAGAACGATAATTAACTTGATAAAAGTGGACAAAAAGACTTGTATCCGGCCCGCGATCGTAAATCCCCAACAGCTATCCGGTCAGCGATGGTCAGGCTCTATAATTTACGGCCTGTTTCGAAAAAAGGTTGGTGACTCTGGTCTAGGCTTTGAGGAAAATATTTTCTAAGAACGTGATGTCTCTACCGCGCCATTTAATTTAACCTAGCCCGAAAATCAGACTTACGGCTCTTGGAAAACTTACAGAAAAGCGTAAAATCAACCATCACTGGTAATCAAGGAACGCACACGCATACGTAAGGGCTTTTTCGCGCTCGTATACGTATGTGGAAACTTTCAGAGAAGCAAGAATAAACCATCACTGGTATTCGCTCAACGCATACGCGTCCGTAAGCGCTTTTTCGCGCACGTAAACGTACGTAGAAGCTTACAAAAAACGTGAAATCAACCATCACTGGTATTCCAGCAACGCATACGTGTCCGTAAGCGTTTTTTGCGCGCAAAACGTACGTAGAAACTTACAGAAAAGGGAGAAATCAAGTACAAACTAGAATCCAGCAACGCGTACGCGTCCGTATGTGTTTTTTGCGCGTAAACGTACGTAGAAACTTACAAAAAAGCGAGAAATTAATCATCACTCGTATTCCAGCAACGCATACGCGTCCGTAAGCGCTTTTTCGCATACGAAACGTACGTAGAAACTTACTAAAAAGCGAGAAATTACGCATCATGATATTACATCAACGTAAACGCGTCCGTAAGCGTTTTTGTCGCACGTAAAGGTACGTAGAAACTTACAGAAAAGCGAGAATCAACCATCACTCGTATTCCAGCAACACATACGCGTCCGTAAGCGTTTTTGTCGCACGTAAAGGTACGTAGAAACTTACAGAAAAGCGAGAATCAACCATCACTCGTATTCCAGCAACGCATACGCGTCCGTAAACGCTTTTTGCGTGCGTAAACGTAAGTATAAACTTACAGAAAAGCGAGAAATCAACTTGCACTGGTATTCCAGCAACGCATACGCGTCCGTAAGCGCTTTTTTATACTTATTACTTACTTTTCCTTGCGATCGGTTTGTCGTCGGCCAGGTTCTCGCTTCCGGCCACCAGCTTCACTTTCAGGCTCTTCTGTTTCCCTGGCAACAGCGGCAGGTGGAGGTCCTCGCAGGAGAGCCGGAGCCAGGACTCGGAGTCGATTATTTTCCGAGAACCTGGAGGCAGGGAAGATGTTGGCGTGGAGACGGAGGACTTGAGCTCGACGAAGTCGATTGGAAGACGGTTCTCGCAAGAATCCCGCATCAGGGACACATCCAGATCTTGGCTGAGGAAGAGAGAAGATTAGTGATGAAAAGTGGATTAAGTAATGAGAGAAAGGCGACCTAAATGATTTGAAAGAAGATGTAGGGACTGTAAGATAAGATAGGAACAAGAGAAAGACTTGACCTTAGCCAGAATCCCGCATCAGGGAGACATTCAGATCTTGGCACGAGAGAACATTATTAAGGAGGATTGAGGATTAAGTATGGAGACAAAGGCAAGCTGGATGAGTCGGAAGAAGATGTAGGGACGGTAAGATAAGATAGGAAGATTTGAAAACAGGATAAGGATGACACGATCTTAGCCAGAGTATCGCATTCGGGATACCTCCAGGTATTGTCTGGGAGGAAGTAAAAGCATCATGAAGGAGGAGAAAAAGAGATGTGGAGAGCAAGATAAAGTATGAGAAGATGAGCTGTTGAGGTGATGCTAACCTTTTAATATTTTATCTTATTTAACATTGAGCACTCCTACTGGCGCGCTTTGCCTCGAGCAGAAACGTGTCTTCTTCGTGTCCTTTATTTTAGACGTGACCGTGTTTCTGTTAACAACTACTTTTGTTGCGGTGTAAATTATAGTTGTACACTTATTTTTGTGAACCATCATTGTGTTTATGGACTGTTAACTGATGAAGACTTCGGTCGACATCAACTTTCAGTGATGATTAGACAAGGCGGAGAACATTGAGCAAGGAGACAATAAGGCGGAAACGAAAAGATGTGGCAACAAGGATAAGATGGTTACAGATAAATCGCGCATCACGGTCAGGCGCTGGCCGCAGGTATTTGCATAGGAAAAATAAAATAAGGGTAAGGGTAAGAAAGAAAACGATCATCTAGAGCAGTGTTTCTTAATCTTTTTTGCGCTCGTACTCTTTGAACTTCCATAAAATTTTCTCGCACCCCTGTCTACGATGGTTAACGGAAGTAAATAAAATTGTAAAAGTAGAAATTAAACTTAGTGTATTTATAAATAACGTGTTAAAAGCATGCATTAAAAAACAGTCTTGTAAGTTCAACAATACTTAAAACACACAAACAATCGGTCAATCTACTAATGGATTTTTTGTTGCTGCTTTTCGTAAACTACGCATTTTTCACAAATATGCCTAAATAGCGCATAATTTCACACTACATGTCGTACCCCCTGCTTTGGTGCTTCGTACCACCAAGGGGTACATGTACCTCTGGTTAATAACCCCTGATCTAGCGGATAAGAGTGAACAGAGAGAAGATAGGAAGAAAAATATAAGAGTACTAAAATTAGATAGGGTGGGAGAGAAGAAGCAAAATACGTAAAAAGAGAATAGTGGTTAAAAAGAATAAGATGGTGATGCGAAAAGGAAAGTGTTGAGATGGTATGAAGATAAACGTGATGGCAAGATAAATAATAAGTGAGGAGGAAAAGAAAGTCATCAATTTGTGTTAAAGTCTGAGACGTTTGAGGAAAATAAAGGGGCTTTAAAATATACCGTGTGCGCATCACAAGTCTTTTTCGAGAAATATTCAATTAACCGCTTTAAATTCTCCACACACCTTTCTCCAGGATACATGCCGACACTTATCCGCTGGGCTTCGGAAGACAGAAAGCTTGAGTTCCTCTGAATAACACATGAAATAAACTGTTTACAAACATTAAAATCACTTGGACAAACTGCTCTACAAAAACAGAACCGTTTTAACATTCTTTGCACCAATTTCTCTCAATCTTAAATAAAAAAAATGGTGTTAACGTAAATATTTTTTAATTTGAAGAACAATTAGGTATATCTTTGTAAATAAAGTGTTATTTTCGTATGTAAGAGCCGCAACAAGCAACTTATTCTTGAATAAAATATTTTAAACTTCGTTGTAACCAAAAACGAACTGTTTGCCGAATATATTTACTTAGTTGTAAATATCGTGTTTCCCGATATTTTCTCGGGTAGGTAAAAGAGGTGAACTCCTAGATTGAGAACCAGACTTGGTAAAACAATATAGATCGTTTATTTCCTACCTGTAGCAAAATTATTTCCTACCTGTAGCAAAATTATTTCCTACCTGTAGCAAAATTATTTCCTACCTGTAGCAAAATTATTCCCCACCTGTAGCAAAATTATTTCCTACCTGTAGCAAAATTATTCCCCACCTGTAGCAAAATTATTTCCTACCTGTAGCAAAATTATTCCCCACCTGTAGCAAAATTATTTCCTACCTGTAGCAAAATTATTCCCCACCTGTAGCAAAATTATTTCCTACCTGTAGCAAAATTATTCCCCACCTGTAGCAAGGGTAGCTCTGGTATGACCTCAATCTCAAACTCGTCCACTTTGATCCAAGGAATGTTCGAGAAAAGACACTTGGAACGAACTCCGAACAACACGAACTCGTAACCTGCAATGAAGTACACACAACAGGTTTACTTACCTGTAGTTCAATGGACGATAAGTTAGCAATGATCTCTATTTTTTAAACTGGTTTCTGCTAGCAAAAACAGATACAAAGCGAAAATTTCAGGCTTAACTTATGACTTAATGGCAAACGGGGTAGTTTACCAAGGGATACATTTTCAGTGTTGATCTTATGGTAAAGAAAATGAGAAATATTTTTTTGGGTAATTTTACAAACAAAATATATATTTAAAGATAATTTTATTCTTATTTTATCCTAAGTTAAAAATCAAGCTTAACAATTTATTATTCGTATTTTCCACAAAAAACAAACATTTCCGAAAAATAATTTTCGACCCATATAATAAAGGATCCTATAGTTGTTTACTTGACAAATTACGTTGTGGGGGGATAAATTTGCTGTTCCGTAACGATACAAGTACCATGAATTATTGCTAATGGCCACGCTTTCTTAGGTCTGATTAGCTTGCATTTCGATTAAAAAATAGTTCAACAAAAACAAAAACATTTTTTAACGGTGGAAATTTGAAGCAAAGGTAAAAGACGCGGATCCGAGGCATACAAGACAAAAGCGTTTGAAGTTAACCTTGTTCAGAATTTAGGTAATTTGCAACGACAAAATTTATGGTAAGCTATCTCAACTAAGATCCCAGTGTCCCTTTTGTGTACTAATTAGAAAATTTCAAGAGCTTGTTTTACAAGAGCATAGGCAAAAAATGATTAAAGTTTGTTGTTTTCTGGCTTGTTTCAACATGCTATTTCGAGAAGGAAGTTAAATAACACAAATAAAAGGTAAATACAAACCAATCTATAAAAGGGCTTAATTTTATATTCCTTTAAAAAATGTCTGAGCCTGGTTTTACTCGGGTTTTTTAACTTTGAGTTTTATTGTTTATATACGCGTCAGCGGAACAGTGGTCAACAAGCAGAAACCTGCCGTCAATGGTTTTGGATTCCAAAAGATTCGCCCTTTTATAGATTGTTTTATTTTGCAGCAAGTAACACGGGCGCCTTTTTATTCGTAGCTAAATTAACCCACAAGCTAGAAAGTTGAAGGAATTCAACCCTACAGACCACTCACTTAAGTAAAGCCTTTCTTAAACACTGGTTAATAACACGTGCGCCTTTTTATTCGTAGCTAAATTAGCCTTACAAGCTAGAGCTGAAACACTTCACCCGTACATACCACACACTTAAGTAAAGTGTTTCTAGCACACTGGTTAGTCCTCTTACCCTTGACATGTATCCTTCCCGGCTTTAAGGGCACCAAGGCCAGTGTGACGTCAGCGCATCCAGCGGGTGGTATGTCTAGCGCCACCGAGTGACAGTCGAAGTCCTTCTGCGGACTTTTGTCGGGCAATTTGATCTCGCAGATGAGCTTGAGACGGGATATACGCACGTGGTGCGAGGATAGGGGGTTGGTGACTTTGAGAGTGATTTCAGCCAGAGTGTTCACGCACCATTGGAAATCTGCGTGAATTTTTTTTTGAGATTTCCGAGTTAACTGTACTTTTTGATTAAACTTTAAGTGGCATTTGAGATGACAGACTTTTTATACCACAGCTGCAATAAAAACATCAAAAAAAGAGAAATAAAAGAGGAAATATATAGTTATTTTCATATATATATATAATTATTTATATTAGTATAGTTAAATATGAATTCTGCGTATTTTTTTGAAGGGTGGATAAAAGATGTATAGGGTTGACATATTGAGATTTTTCAAATAAAATGTAAAGTTTTTAATGGTTTAAAATTGGTGCCCTCTACTTGTTTTGAATATAACTTAAATTGATTGTAAAACAGTTTCAATGTCATGATCAACAAACTTTTGTTCGGATAAATGGACATAGAAAAGATAAATTTTACAAATATAGGATGTTTTTTTTTGAAGGGTGGATAAAGGATGGATAGGGCTGCCATATTGAGATTTTTCAAATAAAATGTAAAGTTTTCAACGGTTTAAAAGACGTTTATTGAGTTTGCTTTGAAATCGAAAGGGTATAAATGCAATGGCCAACACAATAACTAGTAGTTTGAAAATTGGTTTCCCATTTCTTTCTAAAAAGGTTAAAGTTTATCACATATTATTTATTTCATGGATGATTTTTTAGAAAATAAGTTTTCAGGAGTTAACAGGACCAATCTAAAGGTTGTGGCTTTATTAGGTCAAGGATGACCGTTGCCACACAGTTGACATTCAATCAAAGAAAATTAATAGCATTTCAAATACCTAAAATTGGTTCGCTTTACGTTTTTCAATGCAATTCGGAAATAAAACAGTATACATGCCATGGTCAACACAAAACAAAAATAAGTAAAAAATATTTTTTTAACCGCACTTACTTACCGCTTAACTTAAAAGACTCTTAGGAATAACATAGGTTTTTTCAATGACTTTTCAACCCACAAATCAATTCAAAGAAACTGAAAGACTTTTAAAGATACAAAGACTTTGCGTCAAGTGGCACCCCTGTATAGGCCAATGCAAGCTAAACACAAGTAGGACTCACTGATAGTGTCCGAATCGTCGTTGGCGCCTTGCTGGGCGAAAGGCGAGAAAAGGAAAACGCTGCTGGTTGTTTCGCCAGTTCGAAGCAAGGCAGGTCGAAGGGGTAGTTGCAACGGCTGTGGCGCGACATCGCTGCATATTAATATATCTGAATTGATTAAAACCCCTTCTATAGTTTGGCTTCGTCAACTTTAATGTTACAAAATTGTGACCTTGAAATAACTATCTTTTAACGCCAAATAGCACAGTCTTTCGATTGCTGTTTAACATTTAATCGTTTATTTAAATGTAGATTCTTACGTCATTCTAGTATTTGTCATTAAATAACCACAAATTTTGCAATTTTTTACAATAATTGATATACATTAGGTCAGTCAGGGGTTCTTAAACTGGGGCTCGTGGACTAATTTGAGTGGCTCAACGAAGGCCTGAAGAAAAAAAAATTGTAAAAAAAAGAGTTTTAATTAAAAAAAGTTTCTTAAATACTTTTTTTTCATTTCAGTTTCACATTTGTTGAACTGAAAACAGCAGGTTTCCTAGGTCTACTTGCTTCATGACATCAATGTATGACGTCATCTCTAAAAATCCCACGCCTACCCTGGTTCACAAGAAGTGAAAACATTTTTAGGGCATCCTTCAAAAAAGTTTAAGAACAACTGCATTAGGTGTTAATTAGGCGTAATGGTACGAAAGACCACTAGTCTGCGAAGACCAAAATTTCAATTCACCGGACAATAGGCAGACTGTAGAGGCTAAGGGAAGGCAGAATCGTTCCGTCTTGCAGCTGTAGCAGCTCGGCCTCCTTATTCTGGCTGATTCGACTGGAGGATGCCTCCAGGTTGACGCAGTACTCCTTGATCTCGGCGTCGGTTAGATGCCTGTGCATCTTCATCAGCAAGTAAACCGTGTACCTGGAAGTCGGGTAAGAGAAACAAACAGTGGTTTCTAGATTGTAGCAAAGGAGTATTTTGGCAACAAATGATGCCAACTGATGATAAGATATTTTAGTTCTAAAATAATGTAGATGCGGTAGACATGACACCAAATCAATAAAATAGTGCATTAGTATTCACACAATTATATCAATTACTTACCTAAAGTAGATGAAAACATGGTAAAAAAAAATTTTCGTAACAAATGTTGTTGAAATGTCACGTTTTTACCGTGACTATACTCACTTTTAAACTGTAAAACACGTTTATTTATACATAAAATCTGAATTTTTCAAATTGACGTAGCACGGTCAATACTAAACCAAACATGCTCAGTTTTGGTTTGTAGGGTTTTTAGACGCAACCTAACAAATCCAGGGGGTCCCCACTGAAATTCGACAAAAAAAGTGTTTTTTTTAACGACTCTTATGAGTAGTATGGTGTAGTGTACATACAACAAACATCCTAAAAACAGAAATTGTATGTTTAATCACATAAAATAGTGATTGTAGAAGCATAAAAGAACCGTGAAAACAACTTGCATCTTGTTGTGCCTTGTTCAGTGCGTAAGCATTAGGCATGTAAGGTTGTTAAAAGAGCAGACTGAAAACTGCCAAACGCCAAAGGACATAAACCGGCTTATCAGTAAAACATTTACTTTTTTCGGTTAAGCTAACATCCCTGTTAAACAAAGAGTATGAGGACAAAAATACAGCACTCCTAACATTGAAAAACAGCATAGCCAGGCCAACGGGAAATACAGCATACGGCTTTATATTTTGCCATTTAGATGGCCCCAAGCTGACAACATTGATGTTATAGTTAAGATTGGGGAGAATACATTTTTTCACATTCGCACGATGTTGACCTAGCTTCTATAAGTAGTAAATTTTTTTTATAAATAAGCAGTAAAATTTTTATTTTTTTTTTTTTTTTTATTTTTTTTTTTTGAAACAAATAATTACTAAGCTAACCAAGATGTTTAACAGGCCCTTTTACTTTAAAATGTCGCTTTTGGGGGAATGTGCTTTTGGCGATAGGTATATAGTATTTAGTACCAGAGCGGAAAACTGTTTTGAATAAAATAATAGCGTAACGTTGCAGAAATTCAAAACAAAGTACGAGGCTTTTAAAACCTGTGATTTTCAACTTGCCTGATTAGTGTGCCTCGAGACATTCTAAAAAGTCTACCGCGATTTTTTATGTGCCGCAAGCTAAAAACGTTTGGGAGCCACTGTTTTAGAACCGCTGTTTTAGTTTAATATAAATTTTTAATTTTCAAGAGTGGCTCAAAAGGTAATGCTGGGATAGTTCCTCAGATTTATAGTAACGGTCAGATACCCACTTAACTAGTCGATATATTTTTGGACACTCCATAAAACAGCAATCGGGAATTATCTTTCACTATTTAAGAAAATTCACCTTAGTTTTAAAATTATTTTTTACAATTTTTTTTCATATTTTTTTTTATGTTGTTTAGATTTCATTTATCGTGACATTGAAATCAAATAGGAGTGCCCCAATCTACAGTATTATCTTCTCTATAGGCTGCTGTAGCTCAGAAAAGGTTGATACTGCTTTAACCTGTTGGCCATCTGATTTGCAAACTCTTTTTTTATAATTTTTTTTCATAATTTTTCATATTGTTTTAACTTCATTTATCGTGACATTAAAATCAAATAGTGCCTCAATCTATTATCTTCTCTATAAAGGCTGCTGTAGGCCAGAAAAGGTTTAGAAATACTGCTCTAACCTGTTGGCCATCTGATTTGCAAACTCTCTTTTCATAATTTTTTTCATAATTTTTCATATTGTTTTAACTTGATTTATCGTGACATTGAAAAATCAAATGGAGTGCCGCAATCTATTATCTTCTCTATAGGCTGCTGTACGCCAGAAGAGTTAGAGAAGTACTGCTCGTTAGAGCAGTTTCAGTCGTAGATATTACTGTGTATTAAGCTTTATCAAGTCGTTAGTCTCAGTATGGTATAATAGATTATTTTGTTGAGGATATTGTCGCCTTTAAGGTATTATTGTGTGTTCCCTCTAACCTGTTGGCCATTTGATTGTCCCCGATCTTTCGAGAGGCAAAGATAAGCTCGTGCATGATCCGAAGCTGGATCTGGGGCCACCCCCGGTTAGGAGTTGCCTCCTTTTCACCGGGAATCCCCATGTCGCTGGTCAGGTCCAACTTGCTTCCAAGGAGAGTACCTTGCAAAAGGAGGTTGCACTGAAATAGAAAAATCGGATTGTAAGTTATATGTGTTAAATTAGGGGACGATCGGTATTGTCGGAAAGCAATCTTTGGATCTTATACTCGATGCCAACTGCTAATATCGATATTCGTCTGATACGAAATGGCGTTTTTTTATTTTTTTCTCGCAAAAGAAAACAAGGCTATAGGTCAGGCGTAATAGCAATGCGCATTACTGCATCTATATGTATCAGTAGCTGACTTTGATTGTTTCTCCACAACAAGCTATATAATTAGGTGAAATGCAATTGGCTGTATAACAAGTTTAGTATTTTTTGATAATTGGCTGAACAACAAATGAGGTATTTTTGGTGGGCTTGCGTGTCATTTTTTAATAGTGCCGCCTGTTGGACACCCCTGCTATAGGCTGTTGGGAAATATTGATCACACAAATGTAAGGAAGTTCTGCGGCAAAAAACGCAAGCAAAACACTGTCAAGCCGTTTACGTCAATTTCATATTTTAAGTTTGAGTTGATCTTGTTTTCCAATCTTTACTGCTATATCAAAGTAATATAGGAATTTCAGCCATGACTGCGATATAAAACAGCACTTGTACGTTAATCGGTAATAAAAAACGTTTAAAATTTAACGATTTTGCTTTTTGGAGCATAGTTGTGATGTTATTTGGTATCGGCGTTACTTTTCGCACAAAATACTTGTTATCGGTATTGCAAGAAATATATCTATCTTGAATGTTTTTTTATATAGACAGAGGTTGTTAAAGTTTGGTGACCAAGGCCAGAGTTTGAGTGGCCGAAATTTAGAACTTGTTCCCCGGTAGATACCTTTTTGCAGTAGTTGGTAGTATTTCGACCGGGGCCAAAAAACTGATAGCTTTCGTGAGATCTTTAAACATAATTTTTAAAACCTTTGACAGAAAATTTGAATAGCACAGCTGAACAGGTGGGAAAATTAAGATTCTGTCAAGATGATAATGTTACTTTTATCGTTATCAGATTAATATTAATATTAGAATAAAACACATTTGACAGATCCATACTTCTAGACAAGAAATTTTGTTATGTTTTTATTTTTGATTGAATTCAACAAAAAATTCTAAACAATAAATCACATTAAAAAAATAAAGCATAATGGTTTTGGGGTTGTTGTAAGACGTAATAAGAATATCAAAACCCACACAGCAGTAGGCATCAATTTGAACGTTTCTAGAGTTATACGAAACGTTCAAAATAATACCTACTTTTGTATGGACTTTGATTTTCTTATTACAACATTCAAAATGTTTACTTAAATAATACCAAAACACTGCCATCAAGTTAAAAAATTTACCCCAAACCAGTCGGGTTGCTCAAGGTTGGGTGCCACACATTGCATGGCTGCTATTCGCTTGTAGAAAGAAGACTTTCGGTGGAAGTTGATCTTGTTGTACAAGTTCGCCATGCAATCGTACCTGACAAAAAAAGGATACACAGATATATGAAATAAGCAGTTACAACACATGGCCTTTGTTTTATCAGATGCCACATTTCAGGTTATTTTTTAGAACAATTCAAATTATAATATGAAAAACAATTTGCTTTCTGACAAGATCATAAAAAAGTTGTGTTTTAAAAAAAAGTACTTTTACATGTTATACGCCAAACACTTTTTAGCTTGTTATTTATTTTGCATACTTTATTATTCTTTCGGCATGTGTGATGTCCAGCCCGATGTAAATGGCATTCTGGATGAACTCGGCAGCTTTTAAGGGTTTGTTTAAAACCGCCAGCACTTTAGTCGCTTTGATGCAAGCCTCAACCTCCACTATGGCCATATCTCTGCACTGCAAAATATAAGAAAAAAGCTTTCTCTGGAGACACTTCACTGACACAAAAAGATCAGTTCCATAAACAGATTTGTATGGAAAAAAATACATTATATGTTTTGACACAAATTTGACCATTTAATGTGTATTTGATACATTTCGAAAAAAAATATTCTATTTAAAATTATAAATGCCTTCACCAGCACCAGGGCTGCGGAGTCGGTTAACAAAAACCCGAGTCCGACTCCGGCAAAAAAATAAACCCGAGTCCGACTCCGGTCAAATGTGCGATTTCGTCGAGTCCAGAGTCCGGCCATTGTTCTAGAGCCTGTATTCCGCCAATTTTCGTAACTAAAATAACGTGGATATTTCAGAAATCCATTTTTTTTTCTGAAAATCTTATAGGGGTGTCGTATAATTCATTCACTCACAATACATGGTGGAAAATATTCCACCATATGCTATTCCACCTTTACAACTTCCAGTTGGCGGCCATATCAGTTTTTAAATTTGGTACTACTCATGCGCATGTCGGACTCGGGACGGTAGTTTTACGTGCTCTTACTCGAGTCCCCGAGTCCCGAGTCCGACTCTGAAGCCCTGGTCAGCACAATAGAAAACAGTTTGGCAATTCGTTTTAATACAGGACTTTATGAACACATAACCTAGGCCACACAAAAAACATATTCAATACCTTCTAAAAATATGTTTTTTACAAACTTTTAAATAAGCACATCGATTCAAAAATATCTAAAGATTCAAAGACTAGGTGTAAACCATGCAAACTAATGAATCATTAAATACCCTTGTGTAACAGATAACGGCATCTTTGTACTTTTCGACAAGTTCGTCTTCAGACTGGATGCAGTTTTTCTGCAGGTGGGCGAAGGAAGGGGCCCCGGTAACATTGGAAGACATCAGGTTTCGTGGATCGAGGGTTTGCTTCTGAAATTGGACAATAACCGAGACATTTACATAACTTAATTTTTGGGTAATAGTCATTTTTTTGGTGCCCGCGGGTGTTAGTCGCCTTTGCATAACATAATTTTTTGGTAATTGTCATTTTTTAGGCTATGATATGTTTATTCTCTGTTGTTGTTCTCTCAAGGCAGTGGTTCCCGAAGTACGGGTTGTAAGTTTGCAACTATCTGCCGAAAATTGGACTGTTATAAATTTTACTTTTTTCTTTCTAGTCCAGTTCTTTCCACACCAAAAAACATTTCTTTTTTGTCTTATTCAACTGAATTTTTGCATCATAAGCAGTTTTGGCTGCATTTAAGTCACAATAAATCAAGTATGAGTTCAATTCAAGTTTATTTGATTACGGAAAAACAATATTGGAGCTGAATAGTTAGGTAGACAGGTCAGTGGAATATAACGCCACAAAACCATTTTAAACTGTTTGCTATTAAATTCCAAAAAAATAACACAATTTATAAATGCTAGCTTTATGTGACTTGGGTAACTACATTTGCAGACTGTTTTTACAAAACTTAAGTTTGAGTTGCAAAAGTTTCGGAACCACTAACTTAAGGCAGCAAAACAAAGTTAACATCACATTTTTAGGTATGTTAACTCTATAATTTGCACTATACAAAAAATAAATAAAAAAACATTAAAGCAAATGTTATTTAAGAGAATACTTACAGTTGCTTGAGGCGATTCTTCTTCGGGTTCTGCAGCTGGAAAATCGGAGGCTTCGGGGTAAAGGATAATTGCACTTGCTATAGCCAGGCCCTCCAATGCACCTATTTATTTTTGTGATGGAAAATTCAACTAAATGCCATTTCAGGCAACAGCCAGTACAAATTAATTAACATTACAGTTATGAACATATACTTATTTAACTTTTATATTGCACATTAACGTTGCATGATGCTATATAAAAAAAAACTAACAAAAATACAAAAATTGTTTTGTTTTGGGAAAGCTATATGGTATTTTTAAAATAAAGAAATCAGCAGAAAATTGCACCAAATTTATATCAGTAAACTAGAACTAGAAACATTTTTCAGTGTAACAAGGGTCACCAATCTACCTTAAATCGTCACCAGATAAACATTATTCAAAATCATTTGAAACTTTGAATTACCAATTATTTTATTAATAAGTAAACCATTAATCTTAAATCAGGGTTTGAAACCTCAGCAAAGCAAAAAACGCACCTCCAAGCCAAATCTGATCGTTGATGAAGCTAAGAGCGTCAATTGCGATTCTGTGATTCTGCAATGCTTCCAATGGAAGTCCAGCAAGCAGACTAACGTCGGCCAGATGCTTTCTCCATCTTCCAAAGTGCTTCTTTTTGTGGTTGCGACTGT
Organism: Ascidiella aspersa; assembly: GCF_963924565.1. Lineage (NCBI taxonomy): Eukaryota > Metazoa > Chordata > Ascidiacea > Phlebobranchia > Ascidiidae > Ascidiella > Ascidiella aspersa. The sequence goes on from NC_139450.1 coordinate 28,253,399, forward strand.
CGCTGTCCGTGTTGGACGATTGGTTGTTCTCAAAAATGGCAGTTATGAGTGGAGGCCTAAACAAACAGCCAGTTGTTTTTAATCTTGCTAAATTTATTATATATAGCCGGAAAAGGCTATTAAAACTTGTATTGTGTTTAAAGTTTATTTCACAAATATGTATGTTATACTATATATATTTATTTTTAGTTTTTTGTCAATATAATTAACTAACGTAATGTGGGTAGCAATCCACTCATTGGGGTGTCGTAATAATTCATCCACCCACAATACATGGTTGGAAAATATTTCACTTTAAAAATACATGACCCTGCTCTGGTTACAAGTATTATATTTTTAATTTGGTCATTATGATACACATTTTGTTCACACCTGTCGGATTTATCATTTGCAAGCAGCACTCTTTTTGATTCAAGTACATAGAAGACCGAAGTGAGAAATTCCTTCATATCACGGTCGGAAGACGTCCAAGCTTCAGCATTAGCAAACTGGGAAACTTCAGCCTTACTCTGTTGCAACATCACTGAAAAAAACAAAACAAAAACTAGACTGGGCTAGTACAGAAGTTACTTTTGGTTTAATTTGTATATTCTTTTTCTAGCCATATTAACGTTTTTCTTAATTTGTTGCATTGTATTAGAGCAGGGATGGGGAACCTTCATCGAGCGGGTCACAAACACGACCTTAATCCTTACAAAATGCGCAAGTGGGTCATACATATAATTATATGCTAATTTTGTGCGAAACTTTGGTGCTGCATCGTTTTAAGTGTTGTTGTCTGGGTTGTTAATTCAAGGTTTTTAGACGATTTCCAAACTTGGAATCCCCCAAATATTAAGAACCTAAATAGTTAACAATTGCAGCATTTTTTATGGGATTACAGGAGTTCAGCAGAAAGTTTCTAGCATGGTTTCACCAGGGTTTTCAGAATTTTTAGTCTGTCGCCTCCCTTTGTTTTACAGCGATAAACAAAATACTTTTAGTTGTCTGCTTTCCTGCAGCGATTTGTTGAAGTGCACTTAATGTAGGCCTACTCCTCACCTCTAAAACACTTTTGCACGACCAACAGATTGAGCAGCTCTGATTTGAACAGTATACTGCTATCTAACGAAGAACTGTTTTTTTTTATATTTATTCTTTCCTGAAAATGACTAATAAAACTTCAATATTTCTAGAGAGACAAGTGGGTCATTAAAAATGTGTGGTGGGTCACTTTGTGACCTTGGGGTCAGTGGTTTTAGAGTAGGTATCATTCATCTTTTTAAGTTGGCCCAATTTGAATCGTTTTTAATATAATGGAATTAAATGAATATTATAAACTTTGGAGGAAAACTTATTTTGGTGCCAACACTTCTAGTTTGCAAATTGTAAACGCTTCTTACCATTGTCTATGCCAAAAATGAAGCAACGCGAATCGAAGATAAACTCTGCAAAGGAGTCTTTGGTTTTCTGGAACTTCTGATGCATGAGCGCCACATCCATTGCAGTGGGACACCCAGCCACGATTACCAGGCCCATTGCTTTGCGGTGAGGCTGAAAGGTACCCCATCTGCAATTATCCGGGGAAACCCCAACCTGAACAAACAATAGTCAACTATTGTGCACATTGATCCCACAGGTATTGCAAATTTTGGAATGAATTAAGTAGCAATCAAGGCATTTGACAACTAACATAAGCTTCAAGTCAAGTCTTTTGCAAAAACTCACTGGTCAAGGCCCAGTCCAATTCACCTGTTGCATAAGTGAAGTACCAGTCTAGTAATTATATGAGAGCAAGTAAAGTCATTGTCATGAAAAAAACCTCAAAATATTGGTTCACTCTTCCAAATATAAGCAATAGCTTAACAAAAAATAATCAAATCATTACAATACTGAATCCCACTAAAGGAGATCGCAAAATGATAAAAATATTAGGAGTCAACAAGGCCTGCAGGATACCAGTTGTTATATTTATTTGCCTCAAATATTTTATAGAATAATCTACTACAAAGCCACTCTTAAAAATGACAGGGTTTAACCATTTTTGAGATTATTTCTTTGCTTCATTGTAGTGCAACAACATCAGACAGGAATGTATTGTATTTCAAAACTTCTCTTTGCCTTTCTGTTTTGTAAAATTTACAAATTACAACAGGGGATGGTGTTGAGTGTTGTCTTCAAATGCTACGTGGGTATAAAAATGTGGCTTCGCTTTTGGATAGAGTAGGACATTAGGTTTTTCAAAAAATATTGCAAAATACAATCTTATTTGTGACACCAATCATTTCACTGCACTTAATATAACTAAACTGTTAAAAAGGCTGTCAAATTTCATTAGGTCCATTTACAAATTACACAGCTGTTAGTTTTATATTTTGAGAAAATAAAGCATAATTACTTCATTAAAAATACTAAGTGCATGTTATTACTGAACATGGGGGGTAGCCACATAGACTAAACTGAACAGCAGTGTGGCAATTGATTTGTGTAATGCATCAAAATTACAATTCAGATTAAAGTAAACATATATACAATAAAAGATAATCTTTAACAGATTGTTATATGAAAACACAAATATGTGATGTGGCTAACAGGACATATGTTGCACGCCTCTGGTATAGAGAAACAAATACATACCTGAAATCTGAAGTACACAACCCTCCCTGCATCAGCTATGGCAAGTCTTGTGTGCTTTCTGATTTTTGCCAACACTGCGTCCAATTCTCGCCCCTGGATATTGCCGATGATTTCAATGTTGATTAGTATCTCGGCGTGGTGGTGAGGCGTCGCAGAAAAGTCAACGATACTCATTTTTGCCTGCATAAGAAAGGGAAAGAAATATATAGATAATGATTTTTTACAAAGTTTTATTTTGTAGAGCTTTATAATTGATTAAAAGTTTTGGCAATCCTTCTTGCTTGATAGTTATATCCAGAAACTTTTTGCTGTGGCAGTCATTTTTTAAAGGTGTAATATGCAGAAAATTCATGAATGAATGGTTGCAATCTCTAAAAATTGTTGTTTGACCCCTGTCGCATAGTTCAAAAGCTTTGACGTACATATTTTTATTAAACAACTAATATAACACATCAGAAACTATCCAATAATAAAATATTTATAGTTTGAAAAAGGCACTGTAAATGCAAGTAGTAAAATAATATTTTTAATTTATATAGAACTTACCTGTTTTATATACCAGAGACCCAGAGTGTTGGCCAAATCACATTTTTCTTATAATGCTAGAAGTTTAGCAAACTTTTTAACCATCAAAAGTTTAAATCTATAAATTACACAAATATAATTAGGTAAAGCACTTGAATAAACCTACAATTTAGGCATTTTTTTGGTTACATAAAAGCATTGTAAATCAAGACTTAAGCGAACAATTTATAACCATCTACTCTATTATTAGAACTGTAGATAAATCCACATGATTGGAACAAAAAACGGCGAGTCTATTTATTGCAAGTTTATTTGTCTTGGAAATTTGCCTTTCGCTTTTCAACAAAGGCCGACATTCCTTCTTTTCGGTCGTCAGTCGCAAAAGTGGAATGGAACAGTTTCTTCTCAAAGTGGTTTCCCTCGGCCAAAGTAGTTTCATAGGCAATGTTAACGGCCTCTTTGCCAAGTCCAACAATGAGCTTTGAATTACTCGCAATCTTTTCCCCGGTTTTGATTGCTTCGTCCACCAAACTTTCCTTGCTGACCACTTTACTGACCAGTCCAGCTTGCAGGGCAGTTTGGGCATCGATGCGGTTCCCAGTCAGCACCATTTCCATGGCCAGGGACTTGCCCACGACCCTTGTCAGCCTCTGGGTTCCGCCAGCACCAGGAATGGTTCCGAGGAGAATCTCCGGCTGGCCAAACTGCGCCGAATCACCGGCGTAAATGATGTCGCACATCATTGCCAACTCACAGCCACCTCCGAGAGCAAAACCATTGACCGCGGCAATGATCGGTTTCTTGTTTTCGGTGATCTTCGTCCAAGTGCCCAGAAAGTTACTGGAAATACAATCGACGAAGGTTTTATTTTGCATTTCTTTTATATCGGCCCCAGCTGCGAAAGCCTTTTCGTTGCCGGTGATTACGACACAGCCAACATCTTTGTCAGTTTCAAAGTTGCCGAGGGCATCGTTGACATCGCTTATGAGAGCGTCGCAAAGCGAATTCAGCGCTTTTGGCCTGTTGAGCTGAATGTAGCCGACGCAGCCATTTTTCCCCTTCTTTTCAACAAGAATGTTTTCATAGGTTTTTAAACCATTGGCATAAAATCGAGTGATGCCTTTCAAAGTGGATTGGCCACAAGCAAGACCACGATAAGCTTTAGCAAGTACTCCAGCCATTTTTTTATTTAGTACGCAAAACACTATTATATTTTATTCGAAAATTTGATACTCTAAAAATAATTTACTATTATTTTGTTTGTGCAATGTTTCATTGGAATGACTCTTAATTTAAAATATGTATTCAAGCAAATAATTACTTTTTGAAGTTATTTAGTTTAGTTTATTATATTTGTAGCTGGAGAGTATACTAATCTATGAGGAACTATAATTCTATGACTTTATCTCGAATTTTTACACGGCAACTTTAAGGTATTTCTAAAAAAAATACCTCATTAGCAAAAACTTTATTTGCATAACATTTTGGCAACGCATGAATGGCTTCCTTGCATGAGTTGCTTTAGTTATGCGATATCTATGCAAAGTTGCTTTTCGAACGACGCTACAAAAAATATAAAGTACTATCTTAAACTTATCAATGTGTTGCTTTGCAACGAAAAATTAGGGCTTCAAGATAGATATTCTATCGTTGATTTTTAGTTTTATTTGCCTGTTTTGTTTATTAGGGCGCCATTACTGCTTTTCGCATTGTGCAAAACAACAATGTTGTCACCTAAGAAAGATATTTTAACTGCCGCACTTCCTAAAATTTGGCATACAGTCTAAATTTAAATCTTGTTTGGTAAATACACGTCCCGCAGGCTGGTTTGACTGATGACTTTACTCAAGGACTCAAAATGCTAAAGTTTATCCTTTGCAAAACGACTGAAACTTACTCCCTGCTAATTAAAAACAACAGCACGAAAATGTTAAGAAATCATGTTTCCAAAGTCGGGTACGATACCAGAAGCGAACGACAAGACACGACGAAAAAATGGCAACTAAAGCATGCAAGGGGCGACGTCATTACATAAAAAATTTGTCAGCCGCCAGTCAACTTTATAAATTCCTTTGCCGATGAAAGACAACACAACTGCGTTTTGCCAATGTAGCCATTTCGGCCTACAGAAATAAAAAGTAATGCCCGAAAATAGATGACTCCACGCAAGAACAGTTTTTCTTTTCGTTTAGGCAGGGTTGAAAGAAGGAAAAAAGTTTTTTTATACATTGTACATAAACGCTTTTCCTAAAACGAAATGACTGCACGTTTCAGACCTATAGCAAGAATGGATAAAACACCGTGATAAATTAACCTTTTTTGCGAAACAGTGCATCTTTGTATAAGTCAGTGTATACGACGCAGTTACATCGAAAGCGTAATAGGACAATTGGCCACACGGCAGTTGTTACCGGTGACTAAATACGGGGCTGGATCGTCAAAAAAAATATAAACAAAGCAATAGTTAGCACCAAAAGTAACAATTGGGAGTTGATTGGAAATCCATTTTTATCAATTACAATTGCGTTTTAAAACACTTAATGCTTGTATTGTGCGAGGCCAAGCATAGTGACCTAAAAAGTCGCATACATTTTAGCACAAACATCGCCGATTTAATTGTTCTATTAACCCGTTGTTTTTCAATAAAAAGTGAGGTAACCTGCGTTGTCTACATCACAACAAAACGATCGAAAGTATCAAAAGAGAAATGTTCGGACGCAACGCGCGCATGCAATATTTCGAGAGACGAAAATGCGTCATGTGCGTGTAAGTAAAGGGCAACAGGCCGATTGAAACGTGCGCAAAGAAAACGCGAGATGCGTGGCAGGGAGAAAGGCAAAACGTCATGGTACGCCAACACTAGGTAGTGTAACAGCATGCAACGATGGAAATTACCTCACGCCAGCTTTGGGATAATTCAATGCAAAATTCAGCAGTTGCACGGCCCAAATTTACCGCGTTTTAATTTAAAAGTATTTTTAACAGTTTCATTGTTGAATTTATTTTTTTTGACACTTTACCACGCTATTAATGAGAATGCTTAGTTTGTTGGTTGTTAGTTTTTTGCAAGTCAACAATAATGCAAAATACAGCTCAATAAGCAAATAATGAAAACTGCGACGTAAAACTACTTTAGGTCAGTAACAAACAAAGATGTAACTTTGGAAAAAAGAGTTTTCGGAAGTCATTAATTATAACTGACACGGGCAAACCTAATGATGATTAAAGCAGCTGTTTCAAAACGGCCACAATGATGTTCGGTTTGCTCGTCTGTAATGGTCAATTCTGCGAAAAACGTTTTTCTCTAGGGTTTGGCAATTCGGCTAACATAAGTAGTAACGGTTGTTCGTGACAAGGTATTACGATTGTACGTTGGTTAGGCAAAGACGTTACACTGTTTAACGTGAGGTTAAAAAACACCAAAAAATGAAAGCTGCAACAACAAGAAGTACATCACACCTTGGGAAAAGGGATTACCTTTTTAAAATCTATGTGTACACTCTACAGCGTTACTTGCGTAAAAGCCTTACGTGCGCAATAGTTTTGTGCCCTTTGCAACGCCATTTTAACGACTCCTTGTACTACTTACTTACGCAATATTCTCATTTTCCAGGATGTAAATCCATTGGTAGCTAAAAGCAAGAAAAACAAACGTTATAAATAAGTTTGCAGCCTGGGTTGTGGCGTTTGTTTTGCAAAATGCTTTCTTACCATGTCACACACATTGAGCAGTAGTTCTTTTTGGTGTCATTACCCTCGTGACATGCATAAAGGATTTCGTTTACTTTTTAAAGTTCCATTTAAAATATCTTATTCAATTAACAATACATAAACAACCTAGCCATCTTCTTTCTAATAAACGTTAAAAAATATAGGACATCCGAAGACTGACACTACATAGTAAAATGTCAAAATTACCGAAATTTCAAAAAACTCTAAATGGTCAAACTACCTCTTTGAAGGTGATTAAGGTTAAGAACCACTGCTTTACAGCAAGCTGCGGGTTATAGAAACGCCAACGCTTTAATGGATTTGTTCAACACAGACATGAAACCAAAAGCGGACACGACCTCGAACGGACGCGACAAACTTTGAACGGCGCATCCATGTCCAGTCAGGTCACCGCGCATACGAACTGGTGAAAATCAACAGCGAAACGCCGTTGTTCGATTTTCGAAAAATCCAAAAAAGAGCAGCGTTTTTTTGTTTCTTTACGTCATCACGGCAGTGACGTCACCAGTAGAGGTTCTTGTTGACGGCGGTGATGACGGAACCGAACCAGGAGCTGGCGTATGAGCCGATGGTGCCGGCCGAGTCGGGCCTTGCCACGGCCTTGTCGTCCTTGAGGGGAGACTCGACCACTTCCTCTTCTAAGTAAGGAGGCAGTTCTTTGTCCTCGTCGTCTGCGCAAGCAAATAAGGAAATTGTTATTTTAATGCTTATTTCGTTTGTTTTTCGGGGTGTTTAGGACAAATTTCAACTCGGCTGAGAGTAAGGCTTTTTTGTGGATCATTCTGTGGTATATTTTTTGGAAATATAATATTGGGAACTCTTTGGGGGCCGTTCAATTGATTTTTAACAATATATTTTTTTTGATAATGAATTGTAAAGCCAAAAGGTCGAGTAAATCGACATTATCTTGATTAAGACACTTCGATATGAGCTTGTACCATTTTCAGGTAAATATTTATTTTTTTAATTTTGCAGTTTTTCATATTCTGTTGAAATTATTTGCCATCAATATTGTTACCTTTAGCTAAATCTTTTGCATTTTGTATTTCATGGTACTTCAATTCTGGGTCAACTGTCATTTATTTGTTGGTCTTTTTTGGAAACTGTGTTAGAATTTGTGGTGACAAAATAAAAATATACATCTTTTTATGACAATTTTAAATTGCCTGGACCAAAGTATTGGGAACTCTTTTGGGCGATTATCTGATTTTTTTACAGGTATAATTTTTTTTTCAGGTTGTATTTTATCATGTTCTATTTGAATTGTTTGCTTACAATTTTGGAATATTTATATTAATCTTAGGCATTTTGTATTTTCTACGGTATTTTAATATGGTATACCTTCAGAGTGAACTGACATAACGATATTAGAATTTTTAAGGTTTTTTAATGGAAAAAATTAACCGGATATTAAAAGAAAAAAAATGCTACAAAAAGCTTTTTCTTTTACATTCACTAAAATGACAAGTGTTGATGTTATGACATAACAGTCTGCAGAATATTTGCTTTTATTTAAAGTTACGGTCACTATTTACTTTTAAAGGTGAGGTTTTAAAGGTGATCTTTATAAACATTTTGTTTGCTGTCGCTAGCTGACACATCAAATATTGGGACTGTTTCATTAAACAATATCTTAAAGCACAACGCAAGTTTTAATTTTTTTGGTGATCCTTTTGATACGATATACGATTTTTTTTAAGAATTTTTCATTGGAAGAAATTTAACCGGATATTAAAAGATAAGTCTTTTTAAACTGTTTCAATGTTTGTTTTGTGTTGATTTAGTAGAAAATCCACCTTTATAAAAACTTCACTAAGTAAGGACTTAAGATTTATTGTCCAAATTTTCAATTTAGAACCAGTCTGCATGGGCAATGCATTTTAGTTGAGAACAATTTTAACTTTTGTGAAACCACTGAAACAATGTATTGAAGGTGCAAGGTGAATTTTATATTTAATCTTAAGTCTAGGAATGTGAGATCGAATTCAGTTACAAGTCTTTATTTTCTGACCTTACTTTGCTAGCACAGAAAGTATTGACAAGCCAACTAGTAAGCGTTTAACCGTTCATGAAAACAATATAACAAAAGTAAACAAAATCTGAATTTAAAAAAGTTGGCACTAAGTGTAAAGCCATTTCAAGAAGGTTAGCGATAGGTATTAAAAGTCATACATACGTTAATTACAATCAATGTTTAATCAATACAACACGGATGAGCCTGACTATGATTTTAAGGTCATAGAAACCCTTCATGCATGATGCATGTTGTGTGTTGTGGTTTTACTGTCACTCTGGTGACCTGGTGTGTGTATGATGATGTCAGCTCTGCCACCATGTTCATTTTTTACTTCAAGAAATACATATAACTAGATTTTAAAGTATATTGATTGTGATTCACGAAACAACAAATTAGAAACAGAGATATTTAACCTAATGAAGAACAATGATTGATATAATCCTAAATCTGTATATTGTCAACATATCGATATCACCCTGTAATTTAACTGTTTTGTTGTAGGTTGTAGCCCAGATATATGTTCCAATATTTAATCAATTGTTTCGTAGAAAACTAAATAAAACTAAAAAGTTTACCATTGACTTTGCTTTCAAGAGAAACCATTATTTCCTTTCCGTCTGCATCTTTGAGAACCTGCATTGCCTCCATAAGTTGAGTGCGCTTTACGGCAGTTGCAAGAGCCTAGAAAACAAAACATTGTATTTTAATTTATATGATACCTGTACAGGGTTTTTTTTCAAGGTTTGGTTTGGGTGACCGCTAAGTAGTTTTAAGAGACCGCAAGTGTTTCATTTAAATACCAAAAAGCTACAAGTCAAAAATTTGGGAAACTGCTGGAGAAATTTGGGGGACCGTTTCGGTCCCAAAACACCTTGAAAAAAACACTGTACCTGTATATGTATTCATTATTATGGTCAAATAGTGGTAATGGGTTTCAAATCAGCATGTTCTAAATGGATTTTTTTAAAGGAAGTTAGTTAACAACAACAATATTTCTAAATATTTATTGCCATTTAAAGAACGGCAATGTCATTATAAGCGATTATTTTGCTTTTACATTTCACAAATGACAAACTTTAATGTTATGAAATAACAGTCTGTAGAATATTTGCTTTCATTTAAAGTCATGATGACTATTTACTTTTAAAGGTGAGGTGATATCTTCATAAACATTTAGTTTGCTGTTGCCAGCTGACAAATCAAATATTGGAGACTTAAATAATATTTTAAGTTTCATTAAACAATATATTAAACCACAATTTAACGTTTTAGTAGTAACGATAAGCATACATACGGGTATTACATAGTAAATAGATATATTTGTTAAATAAATAAGTAACAAGATTAACCTCAGCTGTGAGTTCAGCCTTGGCCCTGACTGTGCATCGCTGCAGATGCATGTTGAACGTGAGCGAAATGACACCCTTGATTCGCACCATTTCATCAACACACTTTTGTCTTCTCTCCTGGAATAAAGCAGTTGCTGCTTACAGGCTAACCAATATTTATTTGACTGTGGTATAAGGAAGTTTTCTATAAAGAAATTGGCTGAATCTTTAAAATAAATATAACACAATATCAGTATCTACTGTTTTGGAATAATACCTTTCTACCCTGCACTTATAAACCTTTTTTGTAAGTTATATTTTAAATGATTAACTTCTACTTTCATATAAATTATATAAATATCACGAAAAAAGAGTTATGCAAACTAATTTTCAAATTCAGGAATAAATGCTGCAGAGGAATTTTTACTGTAAACCATCAAACACTATATGACTGTTTGAATATATTAGTTAGTTTTTTGTAAAAATTACTTGATCAGTTAATCCACTGATTTGTAGAGTGATCACTTTTGCCTTTTTGTTGCCTCCGAGAAAACTTAGGGAATCCCTTGATTTTTTACCGCTTCTTAATCCACCAGCCCTGGTAATAACACCAGAATCTGGAAGACAACATGCTTTAGTCTCACTTATTTTCGTTTTAAGTCTAAATTAATACATGGCAGTATATTTAAGTAAAGTCAACTTTTTGTTTTGTGATGCAAAAGATTTGTTTCGTGATGCAAACCCCACAAAATGTTTTGTAAATAAAAATAGACAAAAAATTGAGTTAACCTTCACACACATATTTTAAAGAAAATCTAAAGTGGTGAAACATTATGAATTGAATGACAAGACTAAATATAGAGCAAATGCCAAAAAAGTTATATGGTTTACCAAATAGACATACATTTTGTTCATCATTAGAGAGATAAGGAAACTTAAGTTGCGTTGAACCGACCACAATACTGGGATCTTATAATTTTTAACAATAGTTTAACATAATTTAATAATAATTATCACATGTAATGACTAGCATAACCAATATCAATATACAGTGGGGCAAATGTTAACTAACGTTCAAATAACCGACAAATGGTAACAAAGTGCCACATAAAGTTTACAAGCATTGAGATTGAGATAATCCTGGTCAAGATGTTTTCCATTACTTGCAAAACATAAATTACTAACCACCCTGTTGTTGGTTCTGGGAAGTAACAGGTGTTTCCACTTTAGGAGTTAGCAATCTCTGAATTTTGATGGACAGAGCTTTGCATTCAACTGAATATCCTTCGCTGTAAGTAAGAAATAAAACCTATCAAAATATTCTTATAAACATAAAACACATAAAAAATTAAAAACGCCATTAAAAAAAATATACAACTTTTTTCTATTCTAATGAATGTGTTAGTATTTATATTTACACAAACAACGCTTAAATTTTTCACATGTAACCTAATAAAAAGTAATTATCGCAGCAGTGTAGAAAGGAATATGCAACTTTGCTTCACATATATATACCGGTTTTCAATCTTCTTTATTGCTTCCAGAAACCCAAATGTTGCCCGTAACGAATCTCTAGTGATTTTCTTTTCGGCTGCCTCTTCAGCGAGACACAAGAGGGCATTTAATGCTTCTGTGACCTGAGATAACACAAGAAATTTAAAATCAAACACTGTTGAAAAAGGAATGAAATATTCCAGTACATGTCAAACCCAGGCCAATTACAATACCACAAAGTTCTTACTTAAAAAGAGAGTAGAAAAAGGCTAACCCAGTGAATTAAAAACATCATTATAAAATTCTCAGTGTATTTTTAAAGTGTCCTGGGATCAAAAATTTAAAGAGACTAAAACTTAGGTATTCTGGCAATTTTGTGTTAAGCATATACAAAATAAGCATAGTTTAAAACGAAAATAAGTTAACTGTTATCACTACTTTAATATGCTTGACAAAATCATAATAATAACAATTGAAGCTAAAAATTAAACAGTAAATTCAACTTGACTTATACATATTAATCTACGATAAACTTTTTCAAAGGCTTTCTATAAATGTCATAGCTACCAAGTTTGATTTATGATTCATGACAGTTAGCATTAATATAATTTTGCAAGTACAAACTAAAGAAGCAAAATTGACAGTAATGGTGAGAGCCAGAAACAATCAATTTTTTTGGAAAAACAAATCTTAAATAAACAATGTAAAATTACCTTAGTAACATATACCAAAAATAATTCACTAAATTTAAAGTCAACTTACAACATCTACTGCATACTCGTCAGCATCGACAAAAATAAGAATGGAGTTTACATCATTCCTTAACAAGTATTCCCTGTGCGCTGGATTTTGCGCCAAGCGTCGTAGCTCCTTAACTATGGTAAGCGAGGTGGTGGAGGCGGACATCTTGCTTCAGTTGTCCACAATTTAAAGTCGAGTGAATTAAATTGTTATTCCATTATTTTTTAGTTTAGATTTGTCTATGAAAAATCCTGCAATTGAAAGGTAATGCCTTACATCCATAAACTTTGAACGGCTATAGGACGCAGGTCTAAAATCCTATAACAACGCAAATTATTTGAGTTGGGGTGTGGCTGGTTAAGCATTATCATTAAATAATAAATATAATACAAATTGACCCACACCCTTACCCATACAATGTACGTTAAATTGTTTAAACGCTGTAGTAGGATTCTAGACAAGTGTCGGCTATAGTTTTGACTATTGGCTGTAACCTGTAAGGTAAGCTAATTCCTTAGCAATGCCTCGTAATTTTATCCTACTTTAACTTCGAAAAGAAAAATTAAAATGTACGTAAATCAATATTTGAAAATGAAAATTACTTAGCTTTCGTTAACTGCAAAACCAAGATAAAAAAGGCAAATCGTATTCCAAAGTCCAAACATTCATCCTGATTAAAATTTACTCTGATTTCACGATATTATCGGCATTAGGCTGCTTTACCTGTTTCTGCAAACAAACATTTAATAACAACTTGTGAGTCTTAAGAGAGTCAAACCAGCACTCATTTGTAATAAAATTATCTTTGACTAGCTGTAAACAGATTGTAACACGAAAAATCTATTCAAATCGAACGCCATCTTGTGTCGTCAAAAGCAAAAACAGTGCTGATAGGCAATATCTGAACTTCGTTATATAGTATCACTGCTTCAAGGCATGTAAATACGCAAAATAAGAAATTGAAGGATTTTTAATAAATTATTTTAGCCCAAAGGTGTCGTACGTCCTGTCGCAACATCGCATTGCGGGTCGCCCGATATTTACGTGCGGTCCACCACATATTCCCACTTTCAGTAGCCTTTTAAAACGTTTGTTTCGACTATCATAAATGCAGTATTTAATGTAAGGCTAATCTTATATTTTTTCTAAAACTATAATTATAATCGAGTCGAATGTCGCATTTGAACATCCATCGAACACTTGTACGCCCATCATTGTTAACAAGGTGTGTTTTTATTAATGTGTGATTTTGCGGACCGTTTTAAGGAAATATATCAGCCCAAAGGTGTCGTACCATGGCTTCATGCGGCATGTAAACTTTTTTTTTCGCTTCGCGCGATAAGGCCTAGATTACCTTTCCTAGTCTATTTGCGCACAAGTTCAATCTCAAAGAGCGGGTTTTTATAAGTTAAGTTGTTATATGACGTTACCCCTTTAATTTGATAGGTTCTGTAGCCTATCGAGAATTTTAAAGTGGCAATGCGGCCCATTTTGTATAAAGATTGGTCATCCCTGAACTAGGCGTCCGAACGTCCACACCAAAATCGGCCTATGCCACACGAATCTTATTTGTGCCCTTAGTTGAAAGTAACACCTGTCCATTCTAAAACTTTAAACAAACAAACGAACTGTGTGGTGTTTATAGGCTAAGGTTACTTTTTATGACGCCAAGTTTAGATGTAACTTTACGAGGTCACATTTTGACGTATCCCTGTGACGTCACGGTATTACGTAACTAAACGATGTCACGTTATGACGTCACTTTGTGGCGCCATCCTCGAAAAAATTGTCTTGGCCCACCAAAAAGATTATAAATTTCAATCTCAAATAACTGTATACGGGAACCTCAAGGCAAATGCAAAGTTGTACCGCGTGCTGTTTGGAGAATCTGTAAAGCATTTATAAATTGTTCTTGTAAACAACTTAACACTTAGTTGGACCTAAAACTTTTCCGTTGCCGTAACACGACATACAATAGCGAACCGTGCTCCCTGGCAGTCGAACTAGGATTGTATCACATTATTTATCGATTGTAAATAAAACAATACGCTATAAATACTCTTAAACCCATATGTCCACTAGGCGTTAATCCGCCCCAAATTGTTTCACACACGTTTGGGCTCGGTTAGTTTTGTTCATATTAAATCAGCCGTGTTATAATGACAAATGATTCGACTGTTTTCATCAGTTTTCCATAAACATAAAAACAAGTTACTTTTCAATACATCTGTTTTACGAGTTAGCATGCATCATATTATGGTATAAGGCTTCCAAGTCTCGGGACTGACCATACAATCCATTGTGTAATCTTTAGCAAAACGTATACCGGTGGTGGCAGTGGCAACCCGCTTGCCTCACCGGTACGGCCCTAATTTTTGTATAATAAACACGGGTCTTCTAAAAAGTTAACGTCGGAATGCAGGGCTTTATTATCCGTTTGGATGTAGATCTGTTTAGTTTAAGAATTGTTTCATTTAGATCAGGTGATCAAATTACTGCCCACGTGCAAAATTTGACCCGCAAATTTGAACCTTCGACCAGCGGCATTTAACCCTAATGCCGATAAAAAGCAGCTACAAAGTTGTAGCATGCAAATTTAAGCACAGTTTTAACGTCATTTTAAACGTAACAACAACTTTATAAAGATCACTAAAGTTTTTAATTTTACCTATAATTAGGTTAATAAAGTTCTTCTCTTTTAATAAAATAGCCTTGTCCTACGTAAAGCCTTATTGTATACCCAAATTATTTTCCAGAAAAATTTGTACGTTACCAAAAAAGTTTGGTAAAATCTGACTTTAAGTTTAAGTTTGATAAATACGAGCGGCTGCGTGAAATGTTTGGTGAAAATAGGCGATGACCTAGAAAAGCTTAATTGATAAGCTTGCACGCTAAAAAGTTGAACGCAGCTCACCTGTCCATGCTGCACTTACGTTTTTACCAAAGCAAGTTAAGCAACAAGGACTGACCTTAAACTATTATCAACAAAGCTATAGGCTGTAATTTCAGCTTAATTATTATTATTGTTCGTTGCATTTTAAATATAGTAAGACAAATATCTGTTTTGTTACAAAATAAAAATGCGGCGAGATTGCCTGGTGAAAAAGACATGGCCTGATAGGTAACACAACTTTTTCACCGGCATAGCGTACTCGCAAATAATAATTGACCGGAATGCAGTTTTTTATGGTTTTACAGCTTTTATTAACATTAACTTTTTTAGCATTACCACTCTATTCTGACTAGATTTGTCAAGATACGTCATCAGCCAAAGCTACTGTCATTTATCAGTTGTTACGGTTAAATTTTAAAGACTAACCCCTTACCCCAACACATTAAAAAACGATGGGTGTCAATTGGGGCATGAACACTTTCTTAAAAATAACCAATACCGACACTCCTCGTCATCGCGGTATGTATTAAAACAAATCGTAAACTTCGTTTTCAATAAATTTGCAGCCGATGAGGTTACGGTCGGAGGGAGAGAAATGAAACTGAACTTTAGCCTTTTAATTAACTTTAAACTACAAGACCGAGAAGTTATTTGCTGTACTTTTCGATGATCAAGTCATCGACGACTTCCCTATGTGGCCAGGCGGGGTGCTTCTCGTAATCCGGCCGCAGACGTGGAAAGTGCTCATAGACATCGTCCATGGTCATTTGCTCGGCCGGCGGCAGCGCATGTAGCCTTTCTAGGTTTTCGTTGACATCAGCTAAGTCGTTGTTTCCGTCTTCGATGAACTTGGCCACTTGCTCCGCCTCTTCCTTAGCCTTTTTAGCCAGTTCAGCGCTCTTGGTATCCACTGGCTGCGGAATCTTCAAAGCCTTAAACTTCGACTCGAAATCTTTCACCAAAGCCTTGTTGGCGATTGCTTTTTCGTAGTGGGTCCAGTCGATTGTCAGCTTGGTCTCCTGCGCTTTGGCGTAGTTGCCCAGGATCGCGTCGCTTTTGCTTTTGAAGGTGTTCACCTTGGACCTCATTTCCGGCCCGACCCGTTCCAGGATTTTGGTCCATTCGATTGGTTTGATCAAAGCCTGTCGCGAAGCCATTACGTTGCCCACGAAATAATAATTTAAAGAAAATTTAACCTAAAAATAAGAAAAACATGTTTTAATTCAAAGAGTGTGCAGCATTTTATTTTACATGTTTAAAACTATCCGACTGGCATGTTTATCTGCCCAACTTTGATCAGAGGGCGTAATTGTGAGAAAACAAGTTTATTCATTAGATGTTTAGAAACTTGTTATCTGCATTTTGTTTTCTTTTCTTTTTAAGAATTGCTCCCATCTGAGCCTGTGTAGCACAGCTGGTAGAGCTACGGTCCCACTATGGGAGAGGCTGTAAGTTAGACTCGCCCAATAGGCAAGTTGTCTCTCTAGCTTGGCCTTGCTGCATAATGGTATGATCTATATGATATATGTCAACAAAATTACTCGAAACAACTTTTATTAGAGATTTCGGATGCTATATGATGTGGCCTTTAACCTAATACACCGGGTATAAGCTTAGGTATAAGAACATTGATTCCCAAATAATAAATTTTTTAAATTTTAAACTAAACCATGAAATAAACAAATCTGTAATATTGCCCTTTATAACAACACATTAAATTATAGTCAAGTACAAAGGAACTCATACTACTTTAAGATGTTTTTGTTGTGATACAAAGCAGTTTTTTAGCAAAATTATAAGAATGAAAGCAGATACTGGGTCAATAAAAAGAGATTTATATATTTTGTTTAGCTGAAAATCTTAAAGATCTAATTAGTACAAAATCAGATAACCTCCTATGCGCCATTTTGTGACTTTTATTTTATTTTGTTAGAAGTTACAGCAAAAAAATGGTTATTACTCGTTGATATTTTGGTATGACAATATTTAGGTTGGGATGCAAGTTAGAATTTGGTTTGGTCAAGCATTATTATTTTAGTTATTCTTCCATATTTATTTACTTCAGTTTGGTATTTTAATTTGGAGAACTCGTTTTGTTACTTTTGACATTATTTATTTTAAAAAAAGTGGTAGGATTCCAGGCATAACATTACTTCTAAAATTGGGGGAGCTGTAAGTAATAACCCTGAATGCATAATTTCCTTCACACATAAAATATTCTGGCCTGCACACAAGGGATCTCAATTCGCATACATAGATAACAAACAGCAAAAATTGTTTAACAATAATTTCAAATAGATTTGTTTTTACTTTGATAGGACAATTTATGGTGCTGGTCTAAAATCCTACCACAATGTTTAATATTTGGGTTTTGTTATATTTATTATTTAATAATATTTCTTGAATCAAACAATGTGCTCTGTGGTGGGATAATTCATGATCAGGCGCCGAACTTTCAAAAATCCAGGGCATTTTTTTAAATCGGTACAAAATGCTTGTCAGAAATTACCAATAAACGTATTGGTATTTGGGAAATTAAGCGTGTTTTAAAATTGAAACAATGCGTTGTGTCTCTTGTAATTTTCTTCATAACAAATAGCAAAAGTGCGCTCTAAAGCGATGAAGGGCAACATATAGTGGCGAACAACTCTTTTCACAACGACTAAATGATATAAACGCTGATCTCTGTCAGTGAACAATATATAATATGTCCGCGATCAAACTTCGATTGAACAATAAACTTTGCGTGACGTCGGAAAAATTTGTGTCATTTTACGGGAAATTTGTATGACATAATAGATAATATGAAATTGGAGGAAATGACAAAAAGTTTGTTTTTGAATATCGCGTAACAGATATGGGACGAGGTTTAATTGATACTAAGCAGTAATTAATTAGTAAAGCGTATTAATATAGTTTTATACACCAGAAGCCATCGCTAAAGCTAAACGTAATTTGCAATGTTGTGACTATAAAAAATATGTAAATGGTAAAAGCAATACAGAATGGTAAAGCTTTTAAGTTATACTTGCTGGCAAGGTTGTAAAAATCTAAAAATTAGGGCGTCTAAATATGCTCTGCACACCCACGTTCGGCGCCTAATGAGTAAGGTTCCAGACCAGGGCCCAATTTATAATTCTGAATTGCTTTATATTAAAAGTTACCTTATTTTGGCAAAGATATTTATACTGCTAAATTTATTTAAACAAAAGGTTTTGATGTCATGCCCCCTTTAAAAACCCGGCGCTGGTCTAGAATCCTACCACAACGAAACACCAATTGGGTTAGGGTGCGGGTTAGCGTTTGGGATAAGGTGGGTCAAGTATTATTATTAAACAAAGAATATAATAATACTTGACCCACCCACACCCGAACGCTAACCCGCACCCTAACTCAAATTTTGTGCGTTGATTTTAGAACTGTGGTAGGATTCTAGACCAGCGCCAAAAACCCAGTAGTTTTATAGATTATGGTCGTTTGTCTGTAGGGTTTAATAGCAAACTGACAGAATTTACAATACAGTCTCTATCTTTAATCGAACAGTGTACAACAAAAACCTACTTGTTACAAAGTAAAGCATTACAAATAAATTAAATGCAGTTATTTTCACCAACAACGGAATTAACATAAAAATATATTCCTTGAAATAAATGCTTTTGCAGTTAATTTTGACCTCTCCAGATTTGCGACATAAAACAGATGAGGGAACGAACATTTACAAACTTTATTTTTTAGCCAGGTTAATAAAGCAATGATTTAAGTAAATAAAAAGTCCTTAACTTTGTATCTTGTGACATAAATTTTCTGAAAATGCATTAACCTGTTGAAATTATATATCAACAGAATTAAAACGTTTTCATTATCGTGTAATTTTAGATCAGTCATCCATTAACTTTTATATTTCAGAAACTTTTAATAGCTAGTGCGGTGATGCGTAAAGATGTGCTGTAAGATTTTATATAACTCATTATAAACACTAAAAAGTGATATAAAAAAGGCTTAGACGAAAGCAGCAGTGTTAGATTTGATTAGGCAAGGCAAAAGCAAGTCCAAAACCACAGCGACAGCTCCAAAGGCAGCACAACTTAACAAATAATAACATGTATTTTAAATATGAAGTCTGTGATTTTGGACAAGGAACAATGTTTTAAACCAGGGAATACAAGATTACCTTTAAGCCCGCATATCCTAGACTTTGACACTTGTTGCAGGTTATATATTACATTTGCTTTTCTAAAAAATTTAACTGTACAGCAACGTCGCACTAAATCCTTTTGTACCTCTTCAGACTCAGTCAGTTGTTACAATTTATAGGCATTGTCCTAATTTTATATTGTTTATGTTTTAGACTTGTCTAAACAGTTTTTAATCGACAAAGCCCAATCTTTCATGTTCAGTATCAAATGCTTTACGGCCAACGCAGGACACAGGTAAGCAATTTTTTTAACAAAATACGAATTCGGTGCGTAGTTTAATGTTTCGGGTAAATAGCAATTCATGATAATAAAACTGCAAAGTTTGTTCTGTCAATTTCGAACCTCTGTATTTTGCATCTGAATTGATAACACGAAGAACGTAAAAGAGCACCTTTGTAAATACATTACGTTTCAAACACACTTTATAACTCCAAAAGTAATCTTATCGCGATAGGGCTCATGTTGTTCCTCGATGCACGAATAGTTGTAATGCGTGTTGGAAGAAGTCCTTTTCTTCACATAAAGCGGAACTGGCTGATTCAAGAGCGGTTTGTTAAAATCTTTGAACAAGATGCCTTCTCTGCCGCTCAAATCGAACACGCTTTTTCGGCACTTGATCACGTAAGAGTCTATCATTTCGCCAAAACTCGTTTCAGTAGGTGTACTCGTTTGAAAAGTGTAATCCGACAATAAACTGCCGTTATACGATGATGGTGAAATTGGAGTAAGCTTAGGAGCCATGCAACCAGAGATAATCTCGTCTGTAGTCAAGGTAGATATCTCCAAATATGTGCTGTCCAATTCTTCCGTTGTTTTTTCAAATGCAATGTCTAAAACAATATTTCAAAGGTATCAAATACAAGGTTCCCCGGTTTAAATTAAAAAAATTACAAATTAATAAAAGTATAAATAAGGTTTGATTTGCTGCTCGAAGCCCCTAACGGCAATTTAACTGTTTGCGATAGAAACAAATAGCGACTCGTTATTTGGCGTTATTTACGTATATTCGATTTATTTTTGATAAAATATCACATTTCATAAAAATAGAAGCTTACCAGACTGTGCATTTCTTGTATAGGTTGGATTGGACAATAAAGAAAGTGAAGGACTGCGATGTATCGAAGACTGTGCTGCGTCGAGAAAACTCAAGGTAACGCCATCTAATTGGCCTGAAAAAGAATACATAATGTTCCGATTCTCTTTAAAATGGAGTAAGATTATAATTGCTGTTACATAAATTAGACTTACCCCAACATTTATCGCCACATATTTCCTTTTCGTATTGCTCAGGCGTATCGACAGCCTTAGATATCGGATGTGGAAACGCCAACCCTTCTTCGCACAGTATGTCATCCTAGATAACAAGGATAATAAACAAAAAAAGCGCTAAACAAGCCAAGAATATTTTTGCCATTTAGGGAGTGACATGATATATACCTTCGTAGATAAGCGCGAGCGCGGGGTTACGATACCTTAAAAAATGGTGCGGCAACCTTTTTCTCGTCGCGGGCCAAAACCAAACTCAGAAAGATCTCCGCGGACCGCACGAAATGTTGACTAGGAATTGTGTTGTTTTCATGTTAGAATAACTGTGAATCAGTCGGGCTTCGGATAGTTTTGAAACTTAAAAATGTGTTTAAAGAAACGTTAAAAAATGTCTAACATTTTGAATACGTTTTCCGTGACGAACTTGTATCTAATTTGTCAAAGATGCGGCGGGCCGGATGAATCACTTCGGCGGGCCGCCGTAGGTTGCCGACCCCTTCCTTAAAATACTGAGTTATATATCGGTGTTTATATGCTATGTAATGTTAAGGTTGGTGTTGTTTAAAAAACGTCTGAATGATATTTATGAGTATTTTGAAAAAAACTTTCAGTTTCTAATTAAAAAAACGGTGACTCAAAAAATGTAAACAATTGTTCTAAAACAATGTACAAAATAAGAACAAGAGCAAAACCCTGCCAAAGCACAACGTCTTATGAGGCCAACTTACCAAATAGCCGGGCACTTGTTCTATTGCTTTGGTCATTTCGCGAACCCGCCTCGCGCACTTTCGCAAGCTCGCGAACACCACGACCAGCAGAGCGATCAATCCGAGGCTGCTGACGACGGCAATGACAAATATAACTTCCTCTTTATCAGTAGCTTCCGGTAACCCGGCTCGTTTGCTCCCAGATAAAGAGGCAGGTGTAACGTAGGTAGCTAAAGGAAGGGCGTAAATAATATGATGTTATGCCGTTCTTTGGTTTCTGGTGCGCTATGGCTTCTATGTATAATGAATTGAGTTACGATTTGACTCGCTTTTTTTAAATGAGGTGAGTCGACTTTAGTCTTTTGGACAACAGCTTAACTCTGACTTAAGTCAATGAAGCCAAAACTTGGGTTAAAGTCAAGTGTTGTAATTTGATAAATTTTGTAACATTGGCGTTATGTAACGCGTTCATCGATTTTTTATTGAGTTCGGTTAAAAATAATTTTTTTCACAATTTTCACAATTTGATTTTTTAATAACGCTATGAGTTTAACTTAGAGTTTGAAGTTTACCTTTTAGTAAGAAATTTATGTAAGCGTAGAAGAAATAGCAAGGCAAGTGAATACTTGCGACCTTTGAATATTATATAGCTTTTTGTATAGGTGTAACTATTTTTTCACCGAACTATACTTTCTGTGTCACGGCAATACCCATCTCTTCATCGACGTTTATTTTAACGAGAACCTACCATTTCTTGGCATACATTTCACTTGGACTCCTCCGTCGGTCGCTATGGTCAGCCACAGCACAAGACACGTGTATGTGTCGTTGTCGGCCAACGGCGACCACATGTCGTAAACCTTCTCCGTCGAACGCCCGTAGCTTCGACGCGTGCAATTTACAGGGTTAGCAGGGCTCGTTTTATGTAGTACGGCGTCTCCACGATAAAAGTAGCCTGGCAGGTTATAGACCCCTCGCCTGAACAGGTAATGGTCGAGGCTGAACGGCGACGCTTCGCTTCGTTTGGCGAGAACTTGTTCTGTGTAAAGAAAGATCTAGAAAAGCTTGTATTTTTTGTTTGTTTTGTTACCTGAAACAACCAAATAGAAAGACGGAAGAGAATAAAAAAAATAGCACCTATCAAGAAGCGACAGGTTGGGCTAAAGGCCAGCCCACTTAACTTTATGAATTGCGAGATTTTCTGAATTTAAACCACAGATATACTCAGAGTGTTTTACAGACTTGATCATAAAAACAAACATGGAAAGCGTCGGTAATGTCTTTGCATACTTAGAACGGTATATAACGAAGCGCGCACATAACAGTAAGCAATTCAACAAATCATTGTCAACACCAGTTCCATACAGGAGAGTTACAGGGTCGTTTTGCAATGAAATTAAAAGTTTTGAAGAAATCCAAGATGTTTTTTCTTCCCAATAGCTTTCAATATGAAGACAATTATAAAATACGTGCGAAATAGTTTCAGGGCATTTCGACAGAAAAGACATTGGTCGGAGTCAGTTCTCCCAAAGGAGTGTAATGCTTCGTTTGTTACTATCGCACGTAGGTTAAGTTTGATTTGAAAAGAGCGTAGCTTGGTTTCGTATTGAAACTTGCATTATTTTAAATTGTAGCTGCTGGCGTACAACCCGAACTGCTTAGCTTACCACCAGTGGTATAGGCCTAAATGTGACACGGTTTGAGAAAATCGCTCTAGTGTTAATGATTGAAACGAAACAATGCATTTAAACCATATGAATCTAAACAACCACAGTTATATCCATCTTTTAGGAATGGAAAAGTGCATGGAATTGAGCAGACACTTTGGAATGCTTTGCTGTAAAGTGCGGGACTCCAATATTACCAAGATAGTTTATGGTTGTCCTAAAAACGCTTTTTGATTGAACAACTTTGTTTAGGTGAACTTAAAGGAGGTTGGGAAACCACTGTTTTAGATGAAAAAAAGTTTTAAGCAAAAACCAGCCATGTCGTCTGGTTTATTGTGGGTTAATCCCCCGTGAGACTAGAGTTTAGGCTGCGGAGGACCGCTAAGCTTTTGAACGTAAGACGCTGCCAGTCCTAAAGTAGACCGTACTTTAGCAGATTTGATCGTAAAATGTATGTTGGGAAGACTCATAACCAGGGTTGCCATCGACATTGACCCAAAACTAAGGACTATCGCAAATTAAATTAGCATTTAAAATACGTTTTTGGACATACATTGTATATATACGAGCCGTGTAATATCACATTCCATACTTTTTGCCAGAAACAATGTGCTCCAGCAATTTATCAAGGTTTGTGGTCTGTTTTTCGTTCTATTCCTATTAATGTCGCGATCGACGTGTTGGCCACCCCTGCTTATGGCTTTACTGCTTTAATCTAAGTGTTGGCTCAATTGCATCCATTTTCCCCTTAACAATTACTTTGCAATAAATGCTGCCTTCGCCGCACCCTATTCGGTTGTAGCCTAAACAGCAATAACCTTGTACTGCTGTTTACCGCCTAAACTGCTGTGCCACTAGCTTACGTCACGGGAGTACCTTTTATATATGATGTCAAAAAATGTCGACGCAAAAGAATAATGGAAAGTAATCGAAGTTCTGTAATTGTTGTAAATAAGACAAAATAAGGAAATGTCTTAGAAATAAGGACATTTAGGTTTTCTGAGACCTGGCCCTTTAAAATAAGGACAAATCTTTAAAATAAGGACGGTATGGTAACCTTGCTCATAACTTTCACATATTGTGCATTTTTTGTTTCTCCGTGGTCTGTTGGGTACTTGACCGTGTTTTAGCAGCTTTGATCGTAAAATATATGTGGCGGGCTTAACTGATAACGCGTTTTTGGTTCCGCGGTGAGCTGTTAGATACTTTCTTGATTTGTTTTTTGTGCGTTTTATTAATTGTGATTGAGAGCTAACGAGTTTTGTAGTTTTATTTATTCTGTTATCCAATTTGTTAGAAAATATGATTCAGGTTGTCAGCATTATGAGCAAACCTTAAGAAATAAATTTGTCATATAATGCAAGAATTGAAGTTGTATTCTTTTTTAATTAATCGCTATAGGTCTACGATAAGGCTGAAATAACCCGTACAGAAATAGGCACATTATTATGATAACGTAATTAACAAATTTGATTCGAAAAACAATGTTACCTATCGTGCATTTGCTTGATATTACAATGTTATGCTTCCAAGTTGCCACCAGCATACTAT
This sequence comes from Ascidiella aspersa, assembly GCF_963924565.1. NCBI lineage: Eukaryota > Metazoa > Chordata > Ascidiacea > Phlebobranchia > Ascidiidae > Ascidiella > Ascidiella aspersa. Next base: position 28,278,132 of record NC_139450.1, read on the forward strand.
ATTGAAACCAATGATACCATCCTAAAAATGAATTACAAAGCCAAAAAAGTTGAGTAAATCGACATAATCTTGGTAAAGACGTTTCGAGAAGAGATTTACTATGATTATTCAAGCTACTTTTTAGTTCCGTGTGATGCTTTAGATTTAGATCCTTATTATACTATCGCTATCAATACAGTATCATTGTTGCCACTCACCTTTTGGAATTTCAAACAGGCAAACGTGCGCGTATTTCATGGCGTCGTCCTGTCTCACATACTTTTCCCACGGCGGCATCCCGTCGAACGCTGCTTTCTCCTTGACCCGAATCTCATCCTCCGCAGGGAAAAGGTGTCCGCTTTCGCTCAAAACAGAAACGCCCGTCGAAGCATTGAAGAGAAAAGCTTCGGTAACCACGTCGAAACTCGTGCTTTGCGCGGGCTCTTCTTTTTTTTGGTGGTAAATTGGCCGAGTTGAGTTCTCGTCGACTTCTGTGGTTTGTTCTGGCATTGCTGATGTTGCTGCCATTTCTTCGCTACTAGCGTAGGCGGGTTCGCCGGTCGCCGAAGAGGAAATTTCTTCCTCTTTTTTCAGCACCAGGTTTTGCTCGCTTGTAACTGTTGGTTAAACAAGTTTTACACACCATACTTCGCAAAGCGATTAATAAAGGAACGATTATCTTTCGACGTGCTTTACGTTTAAACCAACCACAATTTAGCTATGGATCCTATAATAATATGCATGACTAATAATAATGCGTTAGCGGTTGTTTTGAAACTATATAAATTAATAAGTTTTGAAGTTCGTTTTTTTATGAATTGTCTATAACTTACCGATAAATAGGAGCTCGGCATAACGGGTACCGTGATTAAAGGTTCATCATAATCAAACGGTATACAGGTGACGACACTAGATTAAATTTTTAGAACAAGCCTTTGTTTTTAATTAATTGGTCACCGATACTGTGGCACCGGAATGCTATACCTGCATGGCCAAATGTTGTGATTTCAGTTGCATTGACGTCGTAAGAGTTAAATGCGCCACTTGTGACTTCCCTCGAACCTGTTTCCCGTAGAATTACCCCAGTACTTAGCTCGACAGATGCTGTGGTTTCTGCAGGTTGGAAGATGTCCTTGTAGTAGTCTTCAAAATACTCGGTATCCTGGTCTTCGTACTCTTCGTACGGGTTTCCGAAGACCTTTGGAGGAAAGTGATACGGACCCAAGTTCCCTGCATCCGAGGATTGATTGTTGTCCGGCTTATATCCCGAGGTCTTAAAATAAGCGTTAAAAAATTTGTCCCAAGCCTCTAGCAACTTTCGGTCGTCAACAGGTGTTGGTTTTGGATAACGCTCTGCAGGTCGTGGTATGGTCGGACCGCCCAACGCCGGATATCTCATATCCGGGTGTCTCATGTCGGGATATTTCATGTCGGGGTGTCTCATGTCGGGATATCTCATGTCGGGATATCTCATGTCGGGATATCTCATGTCGGGGGGTCTCATGTTTGGGTCTCCAACATTTGAATCTTTCATGGTTGTACCTTTTATGTTTGGACCTAACGTGGTTGGATCTCTTACTTTAAAAAATCTCTCATACGGATCACCCATGTTTAAATCTTCTCTGTCTGGATATTGAATATCGTGTGATCTCATATCCGGATAATTAGGATCCTTGTATCTCATGATTGGATCATTCATGTGCGGATATTCGGTTACGGGAATATTTATGTTTGGATATATTATTTCGGGATACCTCGAGTATGGATCTCCGTGATTTGAACCAGTGTCCTCATCTTTTATATCTTGATCTCCGCTGTATGGATTTCGTGCGTCCGGATATCGTATGTCAGGATAAATCATATATGGATCTCCTTGGTTTAGATCTGTTATGTCCATATCCTTTATATGGGGATACCTCATGTATGGATCTCCTTGATTTAGATCTGTTATGTCCATATCCTTTATGTACGGATCTCTCATGTATGGACTTATATCCGAATCTTCAACGGGTGTATATCTCGAGTCCGGTGAGATTTCTTCCGTTTCGAAATTTTGACTAGAGCCCAATCTTCCATTAGGCGAGTTTTCATCCTCAAAAGGGTGGTAAGGATATTGCCAGGCGAAATAGTCTGCAACGAATGGGTACCTTTGGTAGTTTATAGTGCTGGTTGTTTTTGTGCCAGGCTTCGTTGTTGTTCGGATTCTTTGTGAATTTGTTTTCTTTGTGGGTAAGGCTGTTAGCATTATAGATTTTGTTGCTGCAGTGTTAGTTGGAATGGTTGGCGTCACTCCCACAACTGTTGGTATAATCGGTTTGATTGCTGTTCTGATTGTTGTTCTTGGGCTTGATACTGTCTTGGTTGGTATTGTTAGCGTTGTTGCAGTAGTTTTAGCTGGGATTGTAAGCGGTATTTTTGTCTCAGTTGATGTCGTTACTGTCGTTGTTGAAGTTTTTGTTGATATAATGGTTGATGATTTTATTGGCGGCGATGTTGTGAGCGGCGCAGTTGTTTCAACTTTGGCCCCTGATGTTTTTTCACCGTGAGGCATGGTGGTCGCATTTAGTGCAACAGATGAGGTAGATTCGCTCATTGAATCTGTTTTGTGAAAGGTAATACGATTGTGTCATTTGGCTCATTGCCGCATTATTAGACAAACGCTGAGCAACTTGTTGCTATATGTTTTCCATGCCATAGAAGCAAATTTAAATGTACATTGGCTTCAAACTACGTTAAAAGTGTTTTTCGTTGGTTGAACACTGTTGATCATTCTAGTTTACGCTAATCATTTGCTTTAACAAATATAGTAAATACATTACGAGTTACTAACCCGCCACGGCACACTTACCTTCACATTGCAAAACCTCCACGTCGCTAAAGATTGAACACTGTTGCTAATTTTAGTTTATACTGCTATGATTCGCCTATCGCGTCACACCCAAATTAGCGTCAACCAGCTTGCGAATTACTAACTAACTGTCAACCAGGCACACTTACCCTCGCATTGAGTAATTTCCACGTCGCTAAAAATCCTGACGCGAAAAAGCGCGAAGCTGACGTAGAATCGTTCCGACCGATTGAGGGCGCCAAACAAAGGCTCGACCCGACACATTCCTTCTTGCATTGCGATACCGCAACACCCTGTTACTGTTGTAACTATTCTGCAAAACAATCGTAAACTATTTGAATTTGTATAAAAATGTAACTATGCTTTATCAGCATCAATGTGTTGCGTTTAATGGAACGTTTTACAACTTTTTGCCATAACTTTTACTCAAACCAAGTTATATCAGTGGGATCTCTCTAAAAATGTTGCACGACATGGTTTACTTATTAGAGCAGGGGTTGTTAAAGTGGGGTCCATGGACCCCTTGGGGTCCGTGAACTAGTTTTAAGGGGTCCATGAAGGCCTAATTGAAATATTAGTGTATAATTAAGAAGTTACCATTTTTTCAAAGCAAACAATTTAATTAAAAATAAAACGGATTTGCACTGAATGTATTTAGACTCCATTTCACACTTTCACATTTTTGGACCGAAATCAGCAGATTTATGAAGTTTATTTGTATTGTGACGTCAATTTGTGACGTCATTTTTGAATTTTTTTCCCTCGCGTGGTCCATGCGAGGCAAAAAAAAATTGTAGGGGTCCGCGGTAAAAAAAGTTTAAGAACCCCTGTAATAGAGTAATAAAAAACATGTTTTCACTAAAACTATGTCATTATTTTTGCTCTTGCATAACCCAATAAACGATCAACATTGCGTGTTGAGGTTATTCTGTTACATTGTGGTGGAACAAAAACAATATAGTGAAGTAGAACCTTTTTATCCAAGCGATTTATTAAGAGCACACTTGTACTGGTATGTTCAGCATGGCTCAGTAAAAAACCTGATACGCTTATCTTAGTAAAAATTGATTTACAAAGTTTACTAAACAACTATCCTAGCATTAAAACAGAAAACCATAGTCATTTTTTATTTTTACATTGCCAACGTTTGTGGCCAAAGAAAGTATAGCAAGGGGCGCAGAATGACGTTTTAAAATGGTTATACTACGCATTAAAAATAACAACTTAACAAGATCCAATAAGTTGCTATAAAAACACAATCAAAATACACAATGCTAATCCTGGCCCAGTATCACTGTCCAAGGCCTGCTTACCCAAACATTCTTGTACGACAGCGAATATAAAAAAAACTTCCATGTTTGCCTTCGCATCTCAAAAAATGAATTATTGTAAAGTAAATTTAGCGAATTTATTTTAATTATTTAAAAAATAGCTCACCTTGAGTCGTTTCTCGACTGAGTGTAGATCGTGACGTATGTAAAGGGAATCTCGAAAGTTCGATAGGCGTAAGTCCAAGTAATCTCACGATCGCACATTCCAAAGTTAACGAAACTGTCCCGGATCAAAGTAGTCAGTTGATTGGTCACGATAGAACCTTTAATCACAAACATGAGGCGGTTTTCGTAGACTACGTTTTTGTGGCGGTGTTAAACATAACTATATACGTAGCTCATTTATTTAACTATACGTAGCTCATTTATTTATGTTTTTGGGCCTTATAATTGTTATTTATATTTGTTCATTTAATGAACAAGTGTTAAACTGAAATGTGTTTTCTTTATTGGGCTACTTAAATTAAAATGTTGCCATTATTATTTTTCTAATGTATATATTTTAACCACAAATTCGAACATTAATTTTAACTTCTATAACAAATTGATGACTGCTTTGTCATTTGACGGCTTTTACCTTAATTTGACTTACCTTCATTGTTGTATATTGGGTCAATTCGACACTCGCTGCAATCTACGTTGCTGTAAAGCAGCTCGGGACATTTCAGGTTTGTCACAATCTTGCCTCGAACCCTCAAAATGGTCAAAATGACCAGCAAAACTGACCGACTGACCATCGTACGCATGATACCTACTGTCCAAGCAAAAAACCGAACTGCTAACGGCCCTCTTAACTACTCCAAATACAGCCCTGGCACTGCTAAGATTATTAGCCTGCATGTAATTCTCCTCACTAAGACTACGTCATCTAGAAACCCTTTGTTGTCAACTTTCGGGTAAGAATATTTATCTCAGGATAAGGATAGGCCAGTGTTAATCTCATCCGATTCCCAAAGGATGCAGATTTCGACCTCCAAGCATCTTTTACATACTTGGGCGGCTCAATGCACCGACACTACTCCCTATAGACGATCAAATGGAGTGTTTTGCAGATAAACGATCGTTGCACTTCGACGTTGGGATTCTTTGATTTCATTGTTTCGATCTTATTCATGGCCTATTTTGTCGTACATTTTTTTTAAATTCGATACTACAAGTAAAATTGTAAACCATCGCATAAAATTTCTAAATTGTCTACAAATAAACAAAATAAAAATATATCCATGGCAGTCCACAAACCAAATAGTTCTAAATAATAGGAACATCGTATCTATTTTTCTAAATATTTCTAACTTTTGAATTGTTTTACCTTTCGTAAACACCTCAATGGAATTGAATATTTGTTATGTACAGCAAAACACATTTTATCGCGAACTGTGAAGTCGACGACCTTTTGGCCACAGTCTCACTACGGATGCATTATTTTTACGACTTTATCAATCAAGCAAATTGTACGTATGCATAAAAAAGTAAGTTACATTTTTCGTCTTTATTCGCAATAATAAAACGCCAAGACAACCATAAAAAACGAACAAACATGTTGTCATTTGTCCGAAGTGCAAATAATACTGACATGAAACTAAATGAACACTCAAGGACAAAATGGTTCAAGGTTGTAGTAACAAACGCACACAAAAATAATAAATTCTTATTAAGTTGTAACACTAATCTTTGGAATGTATAATAAAACAACATGTAAAACCAAAAATATTTTTTTTAAAAGATAAACAGAAATATATTTAATTTGCCGTGTAAAACAGGCATCGTCAGTTTCAGCAAAATAAAGATAGAAAAAAATGCAAAAACTTGTTGTTATTTCCTGTTGCTGTTTTTTTACCCGTTTTATAAACAGTCTTAAAATGTTATCTGTTTAGAAGCAATTTTTTATCTTTACCACCTAATTGTCTGCTGAGCCTACATTCAAAAGTGTGAAGGGCAATTTTTAACACGGCAGATTAATTCCAAACTTGATTTCTATACTACTCTTGATTTCCCACAAATTAAACACTGATAAGAAACAAAAAACAAACAAAACCAACAAGTTTTATGCATATCACGCAATTTCGGGGTTAACAAATCGTTCTGTGGAAGTCTGGTCGACACCACAACGTCCTAAAACCGGCACGGGCGCCAGTGCCTGCTTGTCCAGGTAATGTGCCTCAATCGCGCTTCTCTCGAAGTTGTTTAACAACGAGAACTTGTCCAGGTAGGTTTGGCACTCGGCCAAGTCTCGCGAGCCCGCTGGAGCGCAATCTGCGTTTTCGTGAAGTTCGGCAACTCGTTCCGACGGGATTATTCCGTCGTCGCGCGGTTCTGGGCTAGGCTCGCATTTGCCGTACCATGTTTTCGGCACGTACCCGTCACATGTGGTGTTTTCCGTCTTTGACGTTTGTTCTTGTCTTTCCTGGTTAAATCGATGCGTTTCGCCGAATTCGCGTTTCGTTGCTTCGTTAACCGTTTCCCTAGGAGTATCATCTAAGCACTTTTCCGTCAAAAAGTTCTCTCCGGGTTTGTTTTCTCGATACTCCTCACAGCGCATGTTGGGCCAGTCTTTCGTTTTATACTCGCCTTCGGCGACAGCGTCGTCTAGCGGTAAATCAAAATCGCACCTTTCGAGGCTTTCATCCGGTTCTGGAAAATCGACGCGGGATTGTTCTTTCAACATCGGCCAATCCTTCGGCTTGTAGCCATCGCATTCGGACTCATCATCTAAATGCGGCAAGGCTTCGTTTTCATGTTTTAACGACCCGAATCGTTCAGGGACGGTTGTGTGTTTTATGACTTCAGCTGAGCAGTGTAAACAGTCGCACCCTCTTCTGTTCAACGGCTCGTCTCCATCGCTGCTGTCATCAGCCGTGCACAGGTTAGGCGGCGAGCCTGGCAAGCCGCTGTCCGCAAACGAAAACGCTTTGAGCCGCGGCGACGGTTCCTCTTCTGATTCTACGGGAGTCTTTCTTGAATCCTTCGCCGACGGCGGGTAAAAAAACACCGGCCCGGATTGGATGCCGGAATCTGGCGAGATCACAGCCTGCGGGTCAGACTTCGGCGGGATTTCGATCATGCTAATCCCGCGGATTGGCACTTTGTCGTTTGGCACTTCAGTATTTTGCGTAACTTTGCCAGGCTTGTGCGCCGCTCGCTTTACATAGTTCCCCGGCGGCTTTGCCTTCTCAGTCTCAGCCTCGACCGAGACTTTGGTTTCGGCTTTGGTGTTGGACGGCGAGCGGCTGTGCTTTGCGAAGTTGATGGCGAAGAACGGCGAAACGGGAAGACCGTTGCGCTCCAGGTAGGGAAGGTCGCAGTCGTCCACGCAAACACCGCTGTCACCACTGTCCCCGCCGTGGAGTTCGTTGCGCCGCTGATCCTTTAGAGATGCTGGTAGGATGTGCTGTTTGTGAAGAGAGTTGTCGCTGGTTTGCGACTGCGCACCGCTGCTTCCAGCGCTACTACTGCTGCTGCCCACACCGGAATCGAACGAAGTGTTCTGGCGCGATTTCCCGAATCTCTCGCCGTCTGAAGGAGAAAAACGAGTTTACTCATTGGTGTACTAATTTTTTAAGCCTGCGTTAGTATCGTGTTATCTTAAGTGGGTTTGTTACCCGGTGGAAGTCATCAAAGCGTGTGGGGCGAAATATATGGTTGGATTTTGTTTCGGTTTTCGGCACACAGGTAATTTTGACATCTCTGTTTTTTGTAAAACAAAAGAAAAAATATAGTAAACAGGCTACAACATTTGTATTTTAGGCTTTCTAGACCAAAGGTACCTACTGTTTCATACTTTTGAAATATGTATAAGGAAGCATATCAGCATTCAACAAAAGCAGCAAAAATATTAATTTTACTCTCGATGGGAGTTGTTGAACGTTTTTGCAAGTTTAAAATTTATCTTGGTGTTAATGATTTAGACTGGGACGACTTGACTTACTGATTGTTGTAATTTAGGCGGCATTATTCAATGATGATTGACTTTGTTTTTATGCGAATGATTGGAATGCCATTTTAAAATAACTTTTGCAACACTGTACTCGGAAAAATTGTGAGTTTGGTGGCTAACAAAAATAATTCCTTGGGTTCTTCCTATTGGTTAGAAGTATACTTAATCCGTTAAACCATTCAAATGGTAATTTAGTACAGAGATTGATTTATGGAGAAACTTCTCGTATAAAATATGCTAAAACGAAATATGGTCAATGCATTTTTTTGTAAATTACCAAACCAACCAAAATTTTTTTGTAAATTACCAAACCAACCAAAAAAATATAACACTTGTTTGGTTATGTAAGAATAGGACCTAAAAATAACAAAACACGTATGGTAAAATAGTTCTCATGATTGAAACGATAAACATCACACGACTGCATGGCGAAAAACGGAAACGTGCATTAGGAACTCATGCTATTTTCTCCGAAGCCACTTTGATGCTACCGATAACAAATATCTGAGGATGAGCAAAACGAGCCAACCCGTCACAACTTTCAATTGCAGTACTGACTGACTACTGTGTATACGCTATGGTTATCCACTCCAAGTAGCTCTATGCACATTAGGCTATTTATAACTCACCGTAGGCCGGGTTGAGGTATGCACGCGGGTCGTCGATAGAATTTTTCAACCGCGGCTCCGAAATTTTCGCATTCGTGAAGCAGTCGTTCCGATCTAAAAAAGAAAAATTCTGTTTTGAATATTGCCAAGAATAAATGAATAGGTGTGGTCAGGGCGAAAGAGGAACACCTTTCTTGTCGAAAAAAATCAAACAATGACGTCACAAAGTCACGTCATAACTGAACGTCTAAATGATGTAACCTTAAAAAACCTGTGGTTATCGTTCGATTAAATGCACGAACATGCAACTCAAATTTTGGTTTAAATGTATTCAAGGACACATTCGAGCTTTCGGTGTCATTCACCCTGAAGAACGCGATTTGAATAGGTTGCCGAAACATTGGTTTATAGTTTTTTGTTTTGTTTTTATGCAAAATTTACTGCGAAAAAAGATGAAAATTTTAGAGGACGTTTAAAGTTAAATTTGCTTTGCGACATTGGTTTACAGTTCCAAGTACCAGAGGAGCTGTTTTTGATTGGTATTACAATGCCAGGTATAGCAAGCAACAGTTTGTATATTCGAGGAGATTGCGGGATGGCCCGGTGAAAGACCGTGTTGGCTTACTATCACCAGTGGGTTTTGTAAAGCTTCTTCATCACACCTCGCGCGCTTGATTTGCAATCTTTGAAGCTGTATTTTACTAATCGGTTTATTCTACTCTTTTATGAGTTTTATAGTTTGTGTTATGATTTGTATAGTTATGTGTTTATTTCTACTCCGTCATTCATTGCAGTTTGTGTTACAAATCTAAATTGTATTTTCGACGGGTCTGTATTTTAAACAAATCATTGGCAGCGTTTTTGTGAGTTGAACATCCAACAGGGAACTCTAATAGCCTAAAACTTATCATTGTTTGACAAATTTAAGAGTTACTTTATGCTTTAAATTCATACAAAAATCACTGAGGATAGAGGGGGTTATGGAAATTTAGTAAAAAACATCAAAGTGTCGTCTTGGGTGTATAAAACCGTTAGGGCTTAGATTTTAGTTAGTTAGGACACATGTTGTTCTTATAAACCATTTAAAATGCCCTAATTTAAACTTTATACCGCAAAACGTTCATTTAATTTTGGAAAATACCGTATTCGCCTTGCAAATGACATGTAGACAAACATGCAAAATTTTCATGCACACTTTCAATTAGATTAAATAACCGAAATAATTATGGTTCTAATCGATTGCCCTGTGTTCTAACGGCGATTGCGAAGTTGTAAATACTAATTGTTACACATTGGTGTACTTTAAGACAACTAAAGAAAGTCGTTTCACCCTTATTTATACCTCAAAACAAACAAAGTCATCGCATCAAAATTTACAAAATAGTAGTTTTACCTAACTTACTTTTGTTTAAAAGTTAACCGCGTTTTCTCAAAATCTTTTCAGTGCACCATGTGCTGAAATATTTTCAGAAATACTGTTTTAAATGGAACTGGGTTCTTGTTATGTGGACGTCTGTCAATGCCAACTGGCCGAATGTACAGATGGTATAGCCCCGGGGCAGGTCTTTTTTTGCAATCGTCTCTTTCCGAGTGACACCAAGGTAAAGAAATTGCGTCGCACGAATTACTCTATTTGTGTCGATCTACTAAACCAGTGATTCTCAAACTGTGTGCCTCGAGAGATTGTCAAGTGTGTCGCGAAACTTTTTGTTATTTCGGAAAAAGAGACTATTTGTATTACCAATAGGGCAATAGGCATACACCCAAACATTTTAGACGTAAATACGCACTATTCGTTACAACTTGTTAATTTCGAGACATTTACAAATAGTTTGTAATGTGATAAGAGCGATTGTAAAATTACTCTGATGTTCTTCTGTTAAAAGTGTGCCGCGAATGAGTTAAGATTTTTTAAGTGTGTTGCGAGACAAAAAAGTTTGGGAACCATTGTACTAAACCATGTATCTGGTATTTCAGCTGTGCGACAATAGAATTTTTTCTCACAATGTTCAATTGTGAATATTAAGTTAAATCGGGTTCTGCTTTTGTCTTTGTTAAGTCCTTTAAAGTTTAACTTTACCTAATCGGCTTGAAATCCGTTTTTACACAAGAATAAACCGCGTCCAAAACTTTAATAGGCCTCTCGTCCTTTTATACCATTTTATTACTTTATGTGTCTCCTTTATTTAGCTTTAGTTATAAGTGTCTAACTATATTTACGACCAATTTTAATACAATAAAATATGTCGTAAACCGCAAGTATTAAATATTTAGCTTAACAAAGTACTTTTTAATGGCAAATAAAAATATTACACTTTATTGTGCTCATAAGAAAATAATAATTATAAATAAAATAATATTACTCATTGTAAAAAAAGTAAACCTTGATCCCATAAAAAAAACATCTTTCACGGTAGAGGAGTGGAAATTTTAGCTGAATTATGCACTGACTAAATAATTGGAGAATTTCGATTTTTTTATTTGTTTGATTTTATTTGTTTCGGTGCATAATGTAAAACTCGGAAAATTTTCGCGGCTTTGCGCCAATACTTGCGCCCAATTATTCTCGAACTACAGCTGTGAAATTTTATTTTCAATGAAATTCCAGTTCGAACTACCTTAGTTATTTCAGGTGAACAACAAGCGCCGAAACGAAAGCAATGCGTCACCAACAATTTTCAAGTTTTGCGTATTCAGCATTTAGCTTACGTTTCCCAGCCTTCAAAGTGCGGTATTTCGCCTTACTGTTTGCGCCATTTCCAATTTCCGACCGTAATCGTGTTTTTGCATAGCAGCAAGCTTAAAGCGCTATCTCCTAAATCAGTGTTTTTTAACCATTTTCGCGCTCGTACCCTTTGAGCTTTCATGAAATTTTCTCGTACTACAATGGCCGACGAGAAAAAATAAAATTGTAATAATAGGAACTAAACTCAGTGTATTTATAACTTACGTGTTGAATGCATAAATTAAAACAGTCTTGTAAGTTCAACAATATTAACAACACACAAACAATCATTCGATTTACTAATGGCTTTTTGTTGTTGCTTTTGTAAATTACGCATTCTTCTCAAATATGCCTAAACAGCGCATAATTTCACATTTCATGTCGTACCCCCTGCTTTGTTGCTTCGTACCACCAAGGGGTACCTGTACCCCTGGTTAAGAACCCCTGTCCTAAATCGTCGCAGGCGAGTGGCGCGGTTTTGGCGCACTAATATACCGCAACTTAATCTCTGAGTGATCGTGGAAGATTAAGTAAAGCGACAACACACAGTGGAAGGCCTTACCTTTCTTGACTTGGTGGTATTCGTACACATCCACCACTTCTTTCGAGCTTAAACTGCTTCTCCTTGACGCCAAAGTATCGAAATCTTCGTCCATCATTTTCCCCTGAAAGTTTAAGGGTGGTTGAGATTATATTGAACAGCTATTTGCCGACCTCAATCTATTTTGGGTACCGTATGCACGGATCTGTAATGTAGCTTGAAAATGAACCCACATTAACTTATGAAGACGTTTGTAACATCTTAATCAAGATGTTTTCAATCTACTCGACCTTTTATGACTTCCAATTCATTTTATCAATCAATTTAGTTTGGTCGCGAAGAAAGTTAGATCTCGGAAATGGTTTAAATCGAGCTGACATTAATATTCTATTGCATATAGTTTCTCATAAAAAGATAATATTTTGAAGTTGTAAGGTTATTAGTTCTTTTACAAAACTATAACTACTATACAGTACACTATACACGGATCTGTAACGTAGCTTGAAAATGAACACAGATTAACTTATGATGATAAAGTGTGTATGGAAACATCGAAGATGATGTCGACTTATTCGGCCTATTTGAATTTGACATTCATTTCCAAGTTAAAGTTCAAGTAAAAAATATTTTAAAAATAATATCAGGCCATGCAAACTTGTAACCGTTTCACTTAGTATAACTGATTTACGTTTCTGTTTATACAAGAAAACGTCTTGATTAAATAACTTAGTGATCCACATTTGCCTAACGCGAGGAATTATATATTAACTTGCAGTTATTTTGTCATAAGAACATGGGTTTCAATGTATTAACTAAACCCATTTTCAAAATGAAATATTTCAAAACTCAAGGTGCTGATTTTATATGAACCAGAACTGTATTTATGTGTATATAGTAATTTAAGAAATATATGTTAAACCGCAGTTATTTTGCCATAGTAACATGGGTTTTAATGTATCAACTAAACTAAACCCATTTTCATAAGGTTCCAAAACTCGAGGTTGGTGTTTTTTCAATGAACCGGAAATGTATTTATGTGTATATAGTAATTTAGGAAATATACAATGAACCGCAGTTATTTTGCAATAAGATCATGTGTTTTAATTTATCAACTAAACCCAGCGCAGTTGTCGTTCCAAAAGTAACTCGACACCTTCATAACCGGACTTAATGACAAAACTTCAGTAATTTTTTGACTCACTAATCCTCCAGGTAGCTCTCTCGTGTCCTTGATCATCTTGTCATATCTCCTCTTGCACCTCCACATAAGAGTGATGATCACTCCCAGGATGCAGGTGGATCCCACTGAGCAAACGATGATGATGATCATAGCGGTGTGAAAATCCTCACGCGTTATTTCGGGGGTCTCTTCTGACTCGAGGTAGGTCGCTATTGAAACAAAGCAAACAGTTGTGTTAGTCGTAGCCTAATAAGAATATCAAAGCCCATACAGAAGTAGGTATCATTATGAACGTTGCGAATAACTCTGATCTTGAAATTGAATAAAGAGTTATTCGAAACGTTAAAAATGATACCTACTTCTGTATGGGCTTTGATATTCTTATTACGTCTTACTACAACCTATAACCATTATGCTCCAAAGTTGTGTTAGTCTTCTGTTAAGTTTGTGGCTTTGCGACTAAACAATGATTTAAACAAGACGTTTTGAAACAACTGAATCCGAATCAGGGCAGTTGTCCCACCTCAAAAAATCACGGGATCATACGATATAACGCTTTTGAATATTTTTGACTACCAACAAGTATTTTTTTAAACAATTTTCGATCTTGAGCAATTATCACCTAAAATCCACCAAAACTATGCATTTTTAAATCATACTAAGTTTTGTATATCCATCTTCCATTGTAAATTATGGCACTTTAACGAAACACGCTTATAAGACCAGTTATACAGGTTCAAGTATTCAAGGCAAATGACTTATGAGTTCATTTAAAGACTTCATTTAGGTTTTTCAGTTCAGTCGTTACAAAACTAAATAGAACGTCTTGAAAGCACACTAGACTATTTATGTTTAGTAGAATGCTTAACAAGGTGGTTTGAAAAACAACAAAATCAATTTAATGGTTTGAAAAACAACGAATTTAATAAGCGGCGTATGAAAGAGATTTCCTCCAAATTGTAATTGACCCCTGACCTTGCTTTTTTGAGTAGGCGTCCTAATGGATCGCCAACTTAAAAACTAAGTAATTTTACCAATTGTATCGCACATTAACGTAGTGCAAATAAAGTTACACCCTAGGAAGTCTATTCCTGCCTTTATAATTACCGCAATTAGCTCTACATTTCCTCGTGTTTTGTATTTCGTCTCTGAAGCTCCTTGGGCTTGTCGTGCTAATTACAGCGCTAAAGGGTATTGTCACGTACAATTGATCTACTGATTGTTGGTTCTTAAAATCGCAGCAATGCCGGGTCCCATCACGACAACACGTACAAAGCGGCGTAAACCGGTATTGATGCAATTTTTCACATATTTAAACTCCTATTTGGGTACACTATCCACGGATCTGTAGTGTAGTTTAATAATGAATTTAAAATCCAAAAAGTTTCAGTAGATCGACATCATTTTAATTAAGACGTTTTGATCAAAATATTGATCTACTCGACCTTTTTGGCTTTGCAATTTATTCTTAAACTCTTATTATATCGCCTTGAAAGCATTGTTAAATTCGAATATCAGTTTATACAGATTTTGTTACCACTAGAAAACACAATAACTGTAAAGCGGCTTGTGTCCTGTAAAGTCGCTGTAAGGCTACATTTTTTTAATTTGTGTTTTACATTTGACATCTTCGTCAACGTTAAAACGTCGCGATTGGTTGTCGAAAATTGAAGAATCAATGTATAGTTTGAGTTATTGAAGTAAACCCTGAACTGCAGTTGTTAACATTACGCTGGCGTCTATGAGATTTGAAGTTGTTTCACCTAAAGCTATAGGGTCGTTAAACGATAGACCACACATTTCTAATTGTCTATATCCTTAAAAAAAATAGGAAATATAGTGGTGTATATTTTACTTATATGAGAGTCAAACAAATCACACCAAAAACTCCCAAAAAATGTTCTGTCTATAAACCGGTTTCGAACTTGCTACGTATGTCGGGATGTCTAAGATAGCCTAACTCAGTCCTCCGCAGCCGGTGTGCCCGGAGACCATGCCAGGTGTGCCGCGACGTTCCCGGAGTCGTGTTACTTGTTATTTTAAGGTTACCGGTACGCCTACTTTTTATCAGTCGAATTAGCGTATATCTTATCAAGGCAGGTATTTTAATCTTATTCGATAATTCCCAGGTTTAATTTTATGAACTTTCTGTAATGTTTAAAACTTTTTTTAAGACCTAGGTTATCTTCTATTACCGGAAATCAACTATTAACATAGGTTTCGTTAACTGACTCAACTACCAGGAGTATCTTACAATTTAATCTCTATTTTCGATCGCCGAAATTGCAAACAATGCAAATTTACTGCAAAAAAGTTGTTTAAAAATCACCTTGCTAGCCATAAGACGCAGCACACTTCATAGCAGTGGTTCTGTTGGCCTCGAAGAACTTTTTGAATTTATAGGAAACAACTAATTGGTATTACGAAAAGGATTCAGACAAGCATGGGGACGTAAACGCACAACATCCTTTCGAATACTGGTGATAATATATCTTTTGGGCGTTAAGTAAGGTTCGCGTCAATGTCCAACTGTTTTGGAGTGTTAAAAACATTCGCGAGTTTTATGTATAAAGTTCTCCACAAGCTGAAAAAAATTGAAGAGCACTACTCTACTCTTTTCCCCAAGACTAACCGTTGTGTGGCATGCACTTGACTTGCACCGAATCCGAAGCGTTCATTGTAGCCCACAGCACCAGGCAAGTAAAGGTGCTGTTATCGGGGTTGGGCGACGACATGTTGTACACGCTGCTGTTCCTAAAGCTCCTGCTGGTGCAGTTTACGGGCTGCATGAAGGTGCTCTCGTGGTAAAGGGTGTTTCGCTTGTAGTGGTAGCCAGGCATCTCGAATACACCGCGGTTGAAGAGGGCGCTGTCAATGTTGTATGGCGACACTTCTTCACGGTCCTTCATCACCACGGCTGGAAAGGGTAAAGTGTTGGCTACTAGTCAATTTCGTCCTTATTCTTTAAAATGTCTTTCCTTTTTACAGCCCCTCTTGCTCAAGAGGTTCCAGTCAAGTCATTCGTAAAACAGCTCAAGTCCAAGTCAAGTCATTTCTAAAATAACTTATGTCCAAGTCAGGTATTTTTAAATAAATAACAAGGCATAATTAGAGCAAGACAATTCCAAGTCAAGTCTTTGTCATAAAAATTATAGTTTTGTGTTCGACTGTGAGCAATAAACCAACTAAACATACCAAAAATCACAATATACAGCAAGCAAATGGTTTTTATCGAAAAATAAGGACAAATAACCAAAAATAATAAAAAAATGCCTAATGAAAACACTTAATTTCATCTAAGTTGTTTGTCTAAACGAATTAAGTAAAGTAAAGTCATTTGAAAACAGTGACTTAAGTGCACATTGGCCAAGTCATTACAGCACTGATATTTTGAAACTATCAATTTCAGCACACTCGATAAAATTTACCTTTCGACTCCTGGAAGACACACACATAGTTGTACTTTATCGCGTCAAGGCTACGAACTTGTTCAATGATACGCGGCCCATCGTACTTCTGAAAGGTGATTTGCAAAGGTGGCGGGTCTAAGTATCCTGTTCGTCCAACAACAGGGTCAAAGGGCAAAGAGTCGGGGGTAGATTCCGGATGTCTACTGATTGCAATTATATCCGATCCGATATCCGATCCGGAAAATGTTGGTTCTTTAATAGAAAATTTATAAATAAATCCTCAGCATTGTTTAATTTACTTTAATAGTTCAAATCACTCTGGAAACAATGGAATTTTATATAGTCGTTAGCAATTTAGCCAAACGTAACGCGAGTTTTACTAGGTTTTACCGCTGTTATCGACATTAGTGTGATAAAACTAAGGTTTCAGTTGCATATTTGTGCACGACATAGAACAATAATCTTAAATTTCCTAATTAAGGTTGCTTGTTTTAAACGTCCTGCAATGACGTACCTGTATGACGTCATTTCTAAAAACTGTTAGCGTTCCGTTAAGAAAACTATTTCTACTCCTGCGCACAACTATAGGTATCACTCATGGAATATTAAAGAGATATTTTTTTTTAGTTATAAGAATATGGTTTCTCAGTTTAATAATGAACCTGGTTAGATGAACATTTTTTTAGATCACAAGGCTGTAATCCTAAGAGATTTTCACCGTTTTGCCACGTTTTAACATCAATACCGTATTCGTTACTCACCCATAAAATGGTTTCGCGATGGCGCAAACCGTGAGGGCACCCTGATACTATCCACGTTGTTCTGCGAAGGTACTTTGGGGGAGTACCAAAAAGGGTTCTTGACCGTCGAGGTCATAGTGGTAGTCGTTGTAAAAACGTCGTCCTTGCAAAAGGAACGGATGTCCTCTTGAACCCAACCAAATGACCTGGCGCCGAAAAGCGACAGGCCGAAGTAGACGTCCATGGGCAGCGGATGTAGTTTGCTCGTACACGATTTGTCACTTAGCGGAACTTCACAACACCCAGGAAGCGGCTGCATTGTTCTGCGAAGAATGTATTGCGTTTAGACCGGGCCTTCAAACCTTTGGTCAACCTTTTGCTCAAAAAGGTCGAGTAAATCGACATTATTTTGATGGGACGTTTCGATACGTACTTGAGTGTGTCATCATCAGTTAATGTCATCAGCACACTAACTAATGATGATACGATTGCGAATCGAAACGTCTTTTTCAACATAATGTAGTGGTTCCCAAACTGTGGTACGCGAGAGTCTTTCAGGTGGTACGCGACTAACTTCAGCATACGTATAAATTTCGAAAACGTTCAACTTTTAAAACTTTCAGATTGGGTAATTTACCGTGCTGCGTTTTAGTTCTCTTTAACTTGAGGTTTCGCGCGTTTATGACGTAACACTTATCTTGTTCAAGATAATAAAACGCTAATTGTTAGCTGATTCAATATATATGTAGTAATAAACTAATAGTGAGCTCTGTGTAGTATTGTCGTATGTATTGACCAGTTGGTGAAGAAAAACAACTATCGCATTAAACCTTGGGTTTTGTTTAATTTATGGCTTCTTTGTCTTCCTGGTATGGCGTTTGGTAAAGTTTAATTCTGCTTACATGCTCTTTTTCTTTTGTATAATATGCTAAAATAGTTAAAATTTAAGAAATTCTAGTAAGGTGTAACTTAGGTGGTACATCAACACTGTACAAAAGCTCAAAATGGTACGTGAGAAAAAAAGTTTGGGAATCACTGACATAATGATTTACTCGACCGATTTGCCTTGTCATTAGAGATTCGTTATCGAGCTACATTACAGATCCGTGCATAGTGCAGCTTCAGTCTACAACATGCCTACTGTTTCAACTAAACCCAAATATAGTTGTTTCGTCGTGATAACCTACCCACAGAACCAAGTCTAAATAATCCACCTAATTAACAGAAAAGTGTGTCCCACAAATAGGACATTAAGGTGATACAAACCTGCAGTAACATATTCTAAATGCCTTATCAAATACACTATATAATTTCACGCTGAACTATTTAAATTGCGATGATTGAACGCTTAATAAATTTCTTGTTTTAACAACGTTTTCGCTCTAACCAGTTTAGTGAGATAAACCAAGGAATGTAGAGCTATACTTTTAGACCATACAGCATTAGGCCGAATAATAAAATCTGATAAACATTTATAACTCAGTTGGACTAAAAAAATAAATAAATATGGATTTTATTCCAAATTTGTGTAGTCGATTTGAAGCAGCTCCTCCAGAACGACTTCCGCCCATGAAACAAGTGTAGTCAGAAGTTCCATTTTTGTCAAATAAAACGACCATGTTCTGCCTGGATGCCGGCTCTTACTTAACAGCCTTGTATTTTACCAATCCATGTGACATTTTATATATATATATATATATATACAGCATTCGATTCTCACATGGGGTGGCATATAACTCATCTACGCACGATACGTGGATCGGAAATATTCAAAGCAATGCTATTCCACATTTACTTTAGAGTGTGCGGTCTTAAAAGTTTCAATCGAATTTGGGGCTTTACTGTTGTTAATTGCCCCGATTTATCAAAGTTGGGACTCGAATAATCTTCGTAGATTTTACTCGATTCACTAATCTGACTCCAGGCAAGTAAATCATCTCCGTTGAGTCCTGAGTCAGGCTCCGACACCGCAGCCCTGTGTTGTTCTGTACAACAATGAATCGTCGTACTATTCCGCGAGAATCCACTATTTGGTTCACCTACATGCCAATCGATCGTTACTGACTTAAAAAGCCAAGTTTAGGACTTTTTTACCCTCAAACAAAGCAAAATCTTACGTGTTATCCGTCTGGACGTAAACGGTGATCATCATGTGTCTTGCCTCTTCCACAGCTTTGCTATAGTTCCAAGTCAGCTTGCCGCAGTTGTCCTCGACAAACATAATCTGGCACTGGCCGATGTAGCTATCCAGCTGCTTCGTGAAAATATTGCCATCTTCTCTTTTCACTAACTCGCTTCGGTTAGCAGGAAAACAAGTCTCGGAGCAGGTTTGTCTGTTGCTGCTTTCGTCCAGCGGACATGTTATCGTTTTATCCGAGACTCCGAGGGTTGACGTAATTGCCGCGACCAGGATAAACACGGCCCAATAACGCAACAAATCCATTGGCGTCTTTTAATGTTAGCGGCGGTAGACGTCTACTCTGCCAGCAAATTTAGTTAACTTTACCTGTGTGCAAACGTGAAAAACATTGCGATGTACGTTCAACTTTTGTTAGTCGGTTTGAAGCAGTTAAATTGTCACTAACTTCTCTGAACTCACGTCAAGTTCCAGTCAAGTCATTATAAGACGTCAAGTCATTGGTATAAACATAAAATATTATACATTGTAAGCAAATTGGTTTCCGTACAAAAATTAAAATAAGTAACCCAATTACTGAAAACACTTAATTTCAATCTAAGTTAATTGGCACAATGACTTAAGTCTAAATCAAAAAGACTTAAGACAAGTCAATGTCAAGTCATTTAAAACAGCGACCAAGGTGCACTTATGTCTAGTCATTTACTTAAGGCACAAAAATTCGTAAAGAGCCAAGTCTTTGTAATGCAAATATATAGAAGGGAAAAGGCAAAATAAACTACGTCCATGATTTAAAGTAGCTTACTTCACTTGATTAGCTAAGTTGGAGAAAGACTCCAACTCCTTCATATATATTACGTATAACATTGTAGTATTGACGTGCAATCATTTGTCCTGAGTGCATTTAGGTCGCTCAACTCAATGACTTGCCTTGACTTAAGTCTTTTGTTCAAAAATTATTTATCTCGTTTCACGTAAAACAATTTGCTTACTGTATGTTTTTGTTATTTTTAGTTGATATATTTCTCATACACAGATGATTCCAATTTTTTTTGTTTTAATGCCAATGACTTGACTTGAAGTTGACTTCCTCAGATATTGAATTGACTGGGACGAAAAAATTGACTTGGGCTTAGGTTGTTTATCAAATGACATTACTGCGTCTTGAGTCATCTTGAAATGACTTGTTTACATCACTGACGTATAGCCTAAATAGGACTTCCATCGCTCTACCCATCGAAATAAGGACGACTGAAGCTAATTTGGTTTTATTAATGAAAAGCCCTGAAATTTAGGATAATAGAAACGGGTCTAAACTTTTAGTTGTTACTTTCATTAAAATTTTAGGAAAAAAGCATGTAGGTCACATTTCTTTTAAACTGCAGAAAATATGTAGACCTTAAAAATAAAGACGATATGGCAGCTCTGCATATAAGTATTCAGATATAAACACACACACTATAGTACGACTAACCTTAGAATATAATAATTTATAGACATTGCTCTCTAAGGCATGGGATAGGCAGTGATCATTTCGTAACATGACTCGACTCTTGTCCCATGACTATGATAATCTAAATTCCTGTGTATTTTTATGCCACTAATCTCAAACTGAGATAGACAGGTTGGTTAATTAGGGTTCTCTTCTTAGGATTAGCTCATACAAAAATACCAATACTCCCTGTAAAATAAAGGCTAAATTCATAATTTGAAACAGCCGTAACCTGTACTTTCCTGTTTAATTATGTCGAGTTATAAGCCTGAATTGTTAAGACAGTTGCAGGACAATTTAAGAGTCGACTATTGTAGCGTAGAGTTAAAACTCCTCCAACAAACATAAAAGCACTAAAACACTTAACTAACCTTTCGGTGTAATTTACATTTTAATTAGTTTTATTTGTTTTAGTAGTCATTGAGAAATGAATAAGTGATACTCTGATGATAAATTTTCTTTATTAAAGTATTTGATTCTGCCTTCGGAGTAACTTAATACCGAATGGCTCTGGTTGATATGGTTTCATATTCCCTAATACTTTCAAAACAAATTAGTTTTCGTTGGGTGGTAACTGTTACAAAGTGTTTGAAAAGACACAGCCTTTCTGAATTAAGTTTAGATAGTTATACTCTAAACCAGCCTTTCGTAACCTGGGGTAAATTTCCTCGTTTTAGGGGTAAATCCAAGAATATGTATTCAAGCTCTGAATATTCTGGTTCCGTTATTTTCAACTAACCTATTCCCTGCATATCAAATATAAGGTACGAAACCGACTTAAACATGTTGCATCTGATATTCGTTAGGCGTTATCTACTACTTTACCAGGGTAGCCGTCGCACTGAATATTAACAGATGTATTTCGTTATGTGACTTTCGTTATTTTAATAAATGAGCTCCACTTTAAGGGGGTAAATATGATTTTCATCTTTGTTAAAAGGGTAAAACATACAAAAATGGTTAAGAACCCCTGCTCTAAACTTTTCCAAAATTCATCTTACTGAGACTAGTTCGTTGACCATGGCTACAATTTCTTGAAATCTCTGTCAAACCTAGCCTCAACATACTACACTAAAAATTTCCCAAAATATAAACGCAATTTCCCAAAGATAAACAAAGGGATTGAGACTCTTAGTCCAAAACACCTGTACGTAAACAACACAAGACAACTACACAGCTCACAGTGCTATTGTGGAACAAAAACAATGCGGCTCGTCCACGACATTTCCCGTAAACGATCGAGCCTTCTGGCCAAAGGGCGCGAATTAAGCCCTCGAAAAAAGTCATCACAAGACGTTCGCGGCCCAAGTCGAGTGCCAGGCAAGGAGGCGATTCTTTTAACTTACGAGATCCGAGAAGTCGACCTTGCGCGTTTTCGTAGCCTACGTCACGACTTCGAGTTAACTTGCCCGGGGCCAAAACGCGCGTGCCAAAGCGCGAGAGTTTTGTTGCGTAAGAGCGCGCGTGCTGACGATTGTGACAACAGGTCGGCGAGCGGGCGGCATGTGCGATTTCGTGGCAATATGTAATGGCTTTGAACTTGGCCAACGCGCCGCCCGCCTTGTACCGCCTGCGTATGACGGGGGAAGATAGGTGGACTCCCTCGGATAACAGGGCGTTGTGAATATCGGAAGGACCTTGGTTTAGTGTTATATATCTTTGCGAAAGTTTGGCTGTGCTCTTTTTCTGTTCTGTGTTCTAGGAAAAATGTAGGCTACTGTATTTTACCGTATATTGATGGCCTTTTCGTTGCTTAACCGGTAAAAAGTGAAGTAAAAATAAAATAAAAATGATACGTTACAAAAAAATATTATGCCAAGGTTTTACGCTATAAATTTATGTAATAAAATTATAAAATAACCTGCAAGTGGCCATTGGTTAATGTTTTTAACTGGTAAAAAAACAAAAAAAAATCAAAATAATACCTTACGAAAACTTATTATGCCTAAGTTTGCGCGATAAATTTTTGTAATAAAGTTATTAAATACCCTTCTTAGCCTTGGCAAAGCTTTACAGTAGACCATGATACCCTTTTGTGGAGTTTTTATTATGGAATTATTTATTATTACTTATTTACCTAACGGTAAATCCGACTCTTGTCACACTGCACTTTTACCGGAAAAGAGGGACTTAAATAAGCAACCGTTTAGGAACATTTTTACTTTGGTTTGTATAACAAACTCGTGAATTTTTTTGAAACCATTTGTTATTTATATTTGTTTGAAATATGGTAAAATTTAAGTTGCAAATCAGGTCACTTTAAGTTTTACTTTGTTATCTGTATGTTCAAAAACAGGGATACACATAATTTAATGCGAAAGAAATAGGCTATTGTCCAATGTAACACGAAACTATTGAATTTATTTGAATAACAACGATAAAAAAATATCGAAACTTGAAAAGTTTCCAGTTATTACCGGTTTTTCAGCCAGCCACGGCCAAGTGTCAAGGTTTAGAAAATTGGCGAGAACGTCAAACCGGCTGGAAGCGGTCAATGCGGCGAATGATTCCCTGTTATGAAGCTACTCGCGCCTTGCCTATACGTTTATCTTTGGGCTAATCTAAGCTGCGACGCATTTGAGGAGAATATACTTGATGTTTTTACGCGTCAACAAATTGCCACAAAAAGTTGGCCTTCTATTTTCGGGTAAATGGCAAAGCGCAACTGCTGCATTTTTTAGAAAACTTCTAGGGTTTTTCCTTGCCGAATGGTTTCTACCGGCAAAGTGTTTAGTATTAGATTACAAATTTCTTTTTACAGTGTGCGGTCTTGAAATATTTTGTTTTAAAAGTTTAAAAACAAGCCGGATTTAGGTTTACTGACGTGCTATAAACTGTTTAGGTATAAACTGTTTACATGTGAAAACTGCATACAATGTAACACAATATATTCGTAAAGTGTGTGTATATTACGCAATCGCTGTGAGTCAAAATATCGAACAAATATGGCATCACGCAAAATAACAAAACTATATTAAAAAACATTAACTTTTATCAACCTTTCTTAAGATTTCATCAACTTTTTGACTTTAAACAAATTCAATTCCGTTATCTTGTCAAATAGGATCTTTAAAATGAAGAGTGTTTATGTTTCTGGAGTGCAAGAATTAACGACAAATAGATTAATTCCATAACAAAATATGTCAAATTGTATAGTCGATTATTTGTTATTCCACATCCCCCCTCCAAAAACAAGTCTGAAAGAAGCTAATTGAAAAGCGCTGTTCTAAATATGACAGCATGATCGTACAATAAACTATGTTTTCTTTTTTAAAATATGATAAAATATTCAATGTTAAACCAACAATAATCCTCTACAATGCTTTTGATACTATTTACGATCAGAATACAGTCAAAACGCTGTACAACTCACAACCCGAAATCTCAAAACATAGCGAATAAACTCTTTAAACAAGGTCCCGACAAATTAAAAGAAGACAACAACAAGCGAGTCGCAGCAGCAGTGCCGAAACATCTCGCGCGCGGCCTTTGTGACGTCACGGGAGCTCTTCAATCGTCACGACCGATTCGTTGGCCTCTCTCGAGATGGTCGGAATAACCCCTCGAGTGCGTCTCTTGTGAGGGATCTGCCAAGGCGAGAAAACACTTAAGCGTATGACTATATGAAAGAAACACACATAGGTGTTCAACAACAGTGATATAGCCCTTCTTGTTAGTCTACAATGGCTTTCGGTGTACTATGATACCTAAGCTGTAATCTTTGGTTAAATCGCAGCTTTACACGGGCTTAGATCACTGTTGGTGAAGCTAGTCTGCGATGGCTTTCGGTGTACTTATGATTAAATGTGCGAAGATGGCTCAAGTGTTGTATTGACTTGAGTCAATTGCTTTACTTACGTCCACTTAAGTCACTCTTTTAAATGATTGACTTTAATATATGACTTGAGCCATTGTGTTTTCATTTCAAAGGGGTGTTTTCATTCAATATTTTTGAGAAAATTCAATTAGTTTTCACCCAAGTTCTGCTTGTAACACAGTTTGTTCGAATTGATACGTGTTTGTTTTTTGCTAATTAAAATTTCGTTTAATATCGTATGATCCATTTTAATACCTTAACTTTCTGATTTGATACAAATTACTCGGACTAGCTATGACAAAAGGCGTGTTATTTTACTTGTAATTTTTTGCAAATATTGTAACTTGGAGTAAACCATTTCAAAATGACTTGTTTTTGCAACAATAAATAGCAAACGGCTAAAGTTGCTTGTTAAAAAAAATATGTTTTGCCAACTTTGTTCAAAGCCATTTTTGCTGCTTTCTGGTGGACGCTGACCGCTGAAACTTCTAGTGTTTCACTTCTAACAATATTTAACGTCAGTGATCCAATAGGATAAAAGCC
Source organism: Ascidiella aspersa (assembly GCF_963924565.1). Taxonomy (NCBI): domain Eukaryota; kingdom Metazoa; phylum Chordata; class Ascidiacea; order Phlebobranchia; family Ascidiidae; genus Ascidiella; species Ascidiella aspersa. The sequence goes on from NC_139450.1 coordinate 28,303,417, forward strand.
GCCTTTTGATTTTGCAACTTTTTAAAGCGCGTAAATTTTCTAACTTCGTTCACGTTGTTTCACTTTAGAGTTGGTATTGCTTTAGAACAGTTTTTAGGTTTTCTGATTTACAAAAAGAAGATTTGACTGGATAGCTAAGATTTGACTGGATAGGTTGTATTGGTACTCATAAAGTATTACAAAACAAAGACAAAAAAACATGTGGATTTACTGTTGTGAGGTTTTTCATCACTTACGCGTGTGTGCTACTAAAACGCTTCTCAGAAAACCTTATCCACCACATTAAATATCCAAGGGCGATTATAACGATGGAAAGTTACTTTTGGGTTATGTGTCAGTCCAAACACGTTTAGTTCGCGATAAAAAAATGAAGCAGTGTGCCACACATGTGACTTCATTTCAAATTTCTAAAACAGTTTGAGTCCACACAGCGATTTGGCTGTAGACACAAATAGAAAATTTTAAAACAATATGCTCCGATTTTAGACTAAAAAGATTTCCTTGAATAGGGCAAAACATGGCACAAAATCGAAGTAGACGACAAATTGTTACGATTACTTAGTTGAAGCTAGCAAGAAATATTATTTAAGTTGGACATGACCTTGTGATTCCCTTTGGATCCGCCTCTGTAGGCCTAAGTCACTTGTATTTATAGTTAAAGTAACATACCGAGCGTTAAAGTTTAGTTATCACTTGTCTAAGTTAAAGTAAGAAAGAGAGAATCTATCTGGAAGAAAATGTCATTTTAAGAAGAAGTGTTTGTTCCACAACTTACGGCGTAAGTTGCTGTTGCATCGTAATACCCACTCTTCTTTTCCCGTCTCCTCCTATACACGCAACACGCCACGATCACGATAATGACGATAAGTATCAGTATCGCCAGTACGATGACCACGATCAGCCAGCTGCTCAATCCAGCCACTAGGGGTCCATCGATAGTCGTTGTTGTTGGACTGATTGTCGAAGTGGGAGCGTATGTTCCTAGAAAGATTCACAAGTGATGCTTACTTGTGCTATACAAATGTTTAAACATCGGCCCCGTTTTCCAAAGTTGTGATTTAATAAAATGTGGCACAGGTTATTGCGCTGTTTGGCCTCCAAGTTTAACGAAGGTATACTTTTAATACGAAGTATGAATATCTAAGCCCATACAGAAGTATAGGTATCATTTTTAAAAACGTTTTAACCAGTTGTTCGAAACGTTCAAAATGCTACCTACTTCTGTATGAGATTTTCTATTCTTATTACGTCTTACTACAACCTCCAACCATTATGCTCCAAACAATATTTTCATGGTTTTATTTTGTTTTTGCCACATTTCATCGACTTATAAATCTGAAATCAGCGACTCTGACAAATACGTTGCTAGTTTTTTTTTTTTTTTTTTCATTAATTTTTTTCGACCGATCAAGTACACACCCATCGTAAAAAGCCACTTATAGGTGGTACGTGCCAGTAAACGTTAGAAAAAGAACTTTTTTTGAATGGTTTTAAAATCTGAAAGAAACCTATAGCCTAAATTTTGTTTCTAGAAATCAAATCATATTTGTTGTTCCTTTTTTTGCCTTGAAATGTTAGCGGGTGTTGCTGCTGCATTTCAGGTCATTACCGTTATCGATCGACTCGGTTCTAGAAATTTCTGTGGGGATGACGTAGGCCGACGTATATTGGTTTTGGCCGGAGGCGTTCAAGATGGCTGCAAAAAGAGAACGTATCGTTTTTCGTTTTTTTTTCTGGCAAAGGTCGCATTAGAAGCTGCGCCTTTCTGAGGTAAACCCGAAAAACTATTGGTGCTGCAACTTTTAGGGACTTTTTAACAAATTTCATTAAAACAGTGCGACGAGATGAGTCTTGTCTATATAGAGCCAACATAATGCAAACTATATTATTTCATAAGGTTTAATTACTATAGGTTATCCAATAAATTGTAAAGCACAACAGCTTTTGCCTCGTGGTCGGTCGTGTTTTCCGTTCTCTTTGCAAGTAAGGTCTCGCTCTTACCTTTCTTGTGATAGCACCACTTGTCGTACGTTGCTGATGTGTTTGGTCGGTAGCAACACAACCTTGACAAACAGGTCGTTTCGTCGATGCCTTCCCATCCGCATTCAATCCTCGAGTCACCTGTTTCCAAGTCGCACGTGAGGTCTATAAATAAACTACTGATGTTGAGTAACGAAAGCACTTGGTGTATTGCCGCGCGTATAAATGCCTTAAACCAGGGGTGGGCACCTTTTTTCTAGTCGCGGGCCTAACCAAACTAAGAAAGGTCTCTGAGGGCCGTTAAATATTAACTGGTATACTTCACGCATGTTATTATAACCGCAACGACAGTTAATCAAGGATAAAACTAGGGTATTTTGCAATTTACACTCGACGGAGGAACAAGATTAACGCAAAGCGCAAAATATTTTTTGCTTTTTCGTAGTTGAAATAGCTAAAAAATATGAATAATGACCTCGTGCCCAGTTTATGAAATAGGTCGCGGGCCGGATTATTTGTGTTGGCGATTTCCGGTAATAGCCTTACTAAGAAGGCACCCGGTTTTAATTTTATGTACGTCTTAAAGGTTGGTGAGTAGCCTACTACTATAGCAGGACTAGATCACATAATATAGGACCCATGTGGATTTTGTGGTCGAATTGCTGAAACAAAAATATACGGTGGTCGAAATGACAAGCAAAACACCTTAGAGTTAGTTATTTTAAAGTTTTACGTGCATTTTAATTGTTTTCATTTCTACTTTGACCTGATGAAGCACGGTTGTGCGAAAGCTTGTCGAGAATCAAATACAATTTGTCTTTATACAGTGCCACCTGATTTCTCTATTTAGAATTAGGACAAATACGGCCATATACAAAGATTATTTTAAAGTGCTTCAGTCTGCCTACAGAATTTCTTTGACGCAGCTTCCCATAATATATTCGCCTGTGATAACTTTTTTAAAGGTTACCTTGCATTATAGTCATGTTTTTCATAAAAATAAAGATATGACCAAAAACTGGACAGATCACACTTTTCATTACTGCTTTTTGGTTTTGTTGTTTTTATCTTTTTTAATATACGCCAATCGAATATAATTCATCGATTACACCAAAGCAGGCAAAGTTCCAAGCCCGAGGTTGTTTTGTCAGGCGTTCCAATAAACGATAATATAATACATGTCTAATGTCTAAACTTTGAACGTGTGCGGCCGGGCTTAGTTACATCAACATCTTTAATACGGAAAGTTCAGGAAAGTCGAAATGCGGAAAGTTTTGGGGAAATTTCGCACACCTGTTTTGGAAGTCGTCACAGATATTGCGCTGCCGTGTTGCAATTTTAATTTGTTTACCGCGTGAACTTTTGAAGAAATAAGCTGCTTCAAATCATCACGATTAAAGGTAAACTCGTCTAAATACATTTCAAACCAAAGCAAATTATTACTTGAGGAGGAAAAAAGTTTGTGGTTTAGATAAAAAGAGTTTGTCAACTAATAGATTTTACTATTAAATAACAACTTACTTTGGAAAATATTATTGAGTTTTGCTTTAACAATAACGGTTTACCAGGATTTTTAATGTGTACTAAAAATAAAAATGTTAAATTAATTATTATTTTTCACTTAACGTAATTGATGGAATTAACATAATAGGCTGTCTCCCTTTACATAATACTTAAAATAGGTAACTGTTGGATTAGTGCAAGTTACTTAGATGCCGTTTTTGAAAAAAGTAGGTATTATTATCGGATAATTTTTAATTTTGGGGGTTTTTCATGTTCGTTTAGATGCAAATTACTAGATCACTCTAGTGTTGCCGGTGACTAACTGATTCCAGTGCATAACTTCATTATTGAAAATAAATCTCTAGAGCAATACTTTTTTAACTTTTTCAGCCTGCCCCGAAAAAAGGAAAATAATTTAAGCGCCAAACGCTTTTACAAAATCATAGAATTAAAATTTACCAATTGTCCTACAAACCTACACTGTAAGGTAGGAGATAAATCATATCGTATTGTCTGTCATCTTATAAAGAGTGCATTCAAGTCGTGCAGGTTTAGCTATATGCCTTGTAGTTATACAAATAGGATTTTTTAAGTGCAAGAATGTTCGCCGCACCCTCAAAAACTCTCGTGGCACAATAATGTCCTGCTGCACGCAGTTTAATAATAATCGCTTCTCTATAGTGCAGTGTTTCGCAACCTTTTTTGGCTTGCGGCACCCTACAGAAATTATAAACAGTTCGCGGAACCCTTGCTCATATTTGTGCTGAGTGGTTAACTGTAACGTTACAATAAACGAGATTGAAACTACACATTAACTGTGCACACGGTTGAAAAAACCTTTTTAATTTCAGGCACTTTTATCGTTCACAAAAAATAGTATCAAGAAGCTCACCAATAGAGCAAATATTGGAAATCTAAACAATTTGAAATATCTCTCGGCACCCTTGGGTGTTAAAAATGGCACCCTAATTGAGAACCACTGCTATAGTGAGTAACGATGCTAAAATGGTTAAGAACGACTTCCGTAAAGTTTGCACTATTGTACCAACAACTCTCATTCTTGCAAAATCAAAAAAAGCTCTTACCTGTCGTGATGCCGTGGCCAATGTTGCAGGCGAACGTGGAACAGCAGAAGTGGCATAAGGCACCCGATACTCCAGGTCGGCACGAGTCCTTGTTGGACGACTCCAGTGTGGCGCACAGTTCCCTGGTCATGCAGCTACGAATCGCGTACCTGTTTAACCAGATAAAAGAACGGTGAACTAATGTAGACCGCTAAAGAGGTCAACAAACACTTCGTTAAAATTTTAATTTAGACTAATTTTAAGTTAAGAGTTAAGGGCGCCAAACTTTTGTGGATTGTTAAATGTATCTTAGGAAGGAATATAATTTATACAATAATTTGAATATAATTTATAGAATAAAAAAAATAATTTTATACAATGAAAAGTAATAGCCACAAGTTGTAATCCCTAAAGCAATTGAATAAATTAAAATTATTATCAACAATCCAAGTTCGTTATCCAAATTTGAAGTACAAGAGCTTATGTTTCACCAAATAGCTAACATGCGTAAACACACGTAACCAACAGCACATGTAACTCACGTCGATCCACCATCGACCGGGTAGTGGAGGGTCGTACCGCACATTTCTTCGTTGGCGGCGCACGCCTGCATCGAGGTCGCATTGAGGTCGAAAACTGTAGCGTTGGTCGTTAAGGCACACGCCAGAATAGCTTTAAACCAAAAAGGGACAAGTAAATTGCATTATTTTGAGTCAGGGGCGGATCCAGGTTGGAGGTGGATCAAGTAGCCCCCCAAAATGTATTTTTTTCCATATTTGTACTACTAAATGAAAAAATCTTGTGAGTTTTATCCCATTTTGATAATGTTCTAGTTTATAGCACAATAGAATTAGGCAACTTTAAATTTATGAAAGTAATCATCCACTATTAACAGTTTTTATTTTCTAAAATAAGTTTTGTGCTCTTCAAAACAGGCCCAGATATCGCACTAAGAAACAACTGAACAAACTTGCTTTGTTGTGTGGAATATTTTAATGCATTATTATATATAAAGTTTAATTTGGTGTTCGCAAAAATTATTTAACGCATAAAGTGTTCCGTGGCTCAAAAGGTTTAAAACACTGCATTATCGCACCAAAAAATCAAATAGGTTTACATGCCACTCACATGTGTGGTTAATGGTTTTCTGCTGGACACTCGCGCTTGCGCTGAAGCGCCCCATGTGGACGGATCGCACCTCGAACCAGTAGGAAACGTCCGATTCCAATCCTGGCACTGTGACCTGAATATAATAAACATACAACCTGATTAACACCATAGCGCGTAGTTTTCTATCATCACAAACACGTATGGAGATATTATAAGACCTGTACGTTTTCTTACGAAAACTGTATCGATCTGTTATGTAAGCTTGATAATGCACCTTAAAGCCAAAAAGGTCGAGTAAATCGACGTTTCGATAAATTCTTGCATCACCATCAGTTCATGTGACAGAAGTATATCCAAACCTCATTTATAAAAGGTGGAACGAGTTCTTGTTCTTAACGTTCAAAATGATACCTACTTCTGTATGGGCTTTGATATTCTTATTGCGTCTTACTACAACCTCCAACCATTATGCTCCAGAGTTCTTATCAGTTTGACTTTCTGACCATTTAATTTTAGAGCAATAATTAACACCTTGAGGTGTTGAACAGTTAGCCTACAGTGGTATTGACACTGTGTCAAGGTTGTACGTTTACAATTGAGCACTGTACTGAAAACTGAGGCAATCGGAACATTTAGGTACAAAATTGTGTGCGAAAGGATTACGAGAATTAACAGGGCTGATAGGAAAATGTAAACTCTGCAGCCTATAAAGGCGCTCACAAACTTATGCGAAAAGTTAAACTGTGTAACGGATCTATAGAACTCTAGCATTATTGGCAAAACCTAACATATCCTTATAGAGCAGGGGTTTTTAAACTTTTTTCACCGCGGACCCATAAAATTATTTTTTGCTTCGCGTGGACCCCTGTAGGCAAAAAAATTTAAAAAATGACGTCACAATCAAATATCCTGTCAGAAATATGCTGATGATTTAAGTAAAAGGAGTCTAACATTCAATGGTAAAACGTTTTATTTTTAGTTAAAATATTTTTTTAATTTGATTTTTTTTAAATGTACACTGATATTTCAGTTTGGCCTTCATGGACCCCCTGAAATTAGTTCACGGACCCCCAAGGGGTCCATGGACCCCAGTTTAAGAACCCCTGTTATAGAGTCTATCTTCAATTTTGTGCTATCTGTCACTCAGTTAAATGATACGCTGTACTTGAAACCGTGAAATGAACAAAAAGGCCTGACTTTTTTGCAAGAATGCTAAAATGCCACATTTTAGGGCGTCTGGAAAAAAAATAAGAACCGACACGGCAAAACTTCGTTCATTCGAAAACCTTTCAACTTAAGTAAATACCTATCTGACTGGGATTCGAACCAGTAATCCTCACCTCCTGTCCAGTGATGTTGGTGACCGATTGCACGTTCATGTTGTCTCCGACCTTATAGTAATCCACTTGGTAAGTGTAGACGTTGTTGCACTGGTAAGCCCACTTCAGCGTCATTGTTGTCGGACCAAATGACGACACTACCATTCCCTGGGGCACGTTTGGACCTAAGGGAAAAGCAAGGTGGTTAATTTTATATAGTACTTTGCTGCGATGACCGGTACTTGACATTTTGTTCCGATGCCGATTCCTGATATTTTGCACAAAAGGTTTCGCTTTCCGACCAAATTTCGTTATTACAGCAAAATAGATGAAGCTGAAAGTTCTAACGTATTTGTTGCTATAAGTCAAAATTCGCCTTAACCTTTGTGCGTTGAATTACTTTTTGTTGTCAATCTGCTGTTTTTTAATAACTTAACCATTTAAGGTAGAAAATCGCTGGGTTGGATTAAAATCATGTCTGAAATTCATAAACGTGGTAGCCCACCGGATCGGCAGCGATACCATCACAGTATCGGACCAGCAACAATCCCACCACTAGCATCTGGTGTCGGCTGCAATCCTAACTATTAGACATCCCTAGTACTGTGTTCATTATCAGAAAATAAAAGTAATCATGGCTTTTATTAAGCTATTTGTTGAGCCATGATTATAATCAAGTACAATCGCGTAGCCTAAGTGGTGGTTGCAACAAATACTCTTGTCACAGACGTGATTCTATTAATTTGGTATCTCAGTAAGAAATGGAATTTCGCATGCTACAAGTATGGCCCACCGATCCGGTAGCGGTTCTTCCGTAGCCAGGTTAAATTATTAAAGTTGGAAGAACCATGTATGCGATTTCGCTGTTGACCTCTTCGTTGTTTTTCGAGGGTGTTGACAAACTAAAAGTTAAGTCTGGTTGTGAGCTACAGAAAGTAAAACACTGAATCAGTTCGATTAAAACGGGTTAAATTCAAAATTTGGTATCGAATTTGCCACCACGAAACTAGATGAGTGAGTGGTTTTTAACAGAATACGGCTATTGGCGCCCTTCCATAGGCTAATTAAAAATCGACATTAATTTATATGCTTGTAAATTATTGTATGTTTTTGACCACCCATACATAACAATTAATAGCATCTTGATAATAAACTCGACACTGGATATGCATATAACAGTTTGACGACCTCGTATACCCTCGTTCCTGTCTGATATTATCGGACTTCCTTTTTAAAACCGCAGTTTTCGGCCACAACATTCTTGCCTTTGTAAAGCCTCTTGGATATATATTTCAACTTGGATATATATATGCATTTTTTGCTGTTGCAAGTTAACTTACGCCAGTTGACGAACGGGTCGGCCTGGTTGCAAAAGTCCGACTGGCAACACGAAAGCGAGTTGTCCAATGTGCAAAATAGTTCAGCGTTCTTCTGGCAATCGACGATGGTCGACGTCTGGCAGCCTTTTTGATCTAAGTAAGATTGGAATGTTTGTTATGGCGCATTCTAGGATATTCGGCAATATCGGATCGGTGCCGATACCCGATGCTAATAGGAAGTATCAGTACTTGTAGTGTTGTAATGATTTATTGACTTGAGAGGATTTAAGTCACAGTTTTTCAAGGACTTAAGTGACTTAAGTCTTTCGACCAAAATGACTTGACTTGACTGAGGTATTTTGGACCAATGATTTGACTTGGACTTAAGTCATTCTGATAAATAACTGCGCTAAAATTAGGTGTTCATGGCATTTAAATTGCCTTTGTCTGCATTAGCGACTTCACTGTTAGGCTTATTAACGCATTAAGGCAAAACCTTTTAAACAAGTTGTTCAATAACGGACATTGGAATTCATTCACCGAATGATTAAGGAAGCCGTGAAAACACACTTTAGAAAAATATTTTTTTTAAGCTTCAATCAAAGATAATTTTCCACAAACGGTCTCATACCGCCTGGCAAATTTCTTAATCCTCTATTTTTTTGGTTTGCTTTCAAGACGATGTTACACTCTTATTAGCCCGCGGCAATAAATTTGGTTACTGTTTTATTTAAATTAGTTTGTTATACGTCATAATTTTTCTGGCGTGTCCGACATTCGATGGCAGTGATTTGCCAGGAAGGAAATATTTTAGCCTAATCTTTGCAGTCTAATCTTTTGACATTTGCGTATAAACTATGCATTTAACTTTTGCAAACGTAAGAAACTATATCTCAAAAGTCATGGATGAATCGTTACTATTGGACTGTATGTGATTTTGCATGTTAACCATGACAAAATAAATCCATTTTTTATTTGCTTCATAGGCAATATTACCTTCTTTTTATAGGTTGCACATGAGCTTCTAAAACTTATAACGAGTTAATTTAATTCGTAATATTATATAAGTATCAGTTATTTAAAACTCTTTTCGTGTGTATTTTTTGCTATTTGTGTACTTTTGTCTTAAGCCTATTGATTTGCGTCACAACTGAAAAATATACACAGTTTAAGTTTTATTTGAAATTTTTGTAAAAATACAAAATTTAGACATAATATTTTATAAAACAAATATTTGTAGCACAATTTAAATTCAAAGATAAATAAACCTTTTCCTGTTAAAAAGTAGAAGGCAATTTTCGGGTAATTAATATACAGTAGTACAATGCAATCAGTGTTTTTCTTTGTGCGTGATAGAAAGCTACAAAATTCCTATAGCCTACATACAAAGTTTCTTTACTCACAAAATCTGGCGCCGAGATGCAGCCATGTGCGCGAATAACACCCGTTACCAATCCCGCAATTCCAGTTCAGAAAGCACTCAGCAAGGTTGGTCGTGGCGGTGCACAACTTGCACACACTGCCATCGCAACCTGTAGTAGAAATGTAGATTTAAAACGTGAGGTACCTTGCGGTTAACAGTTTGGATGTCCAATGTTTAGTACTCCGTGCCAACCGATATAATAATTGTAAAGCAATTCAGTATTACCAATGTCATCCCGGAATTGAGCTAGTTTTGATATTGCTACCTGGTGTGACAGCATTGACTTTAATACTACAACCGTATTTTAACTGGTCAGAACGCGGCCTGAAATGCTTTATAAGGAATCAGCATTTACAACGACAGACACACCTGTTGAACTTTTGCATCTGTTTTACGTGTAACACAAACTAGGGCTAAGGAGTCCCTTGAAAAAACCCGAATCCGACTCCCGAGTCCGACCCTGGCCAAAAAAGTAAGCTGAGTCCGACGCCGGCCCATGTGTGATCACGAGTTTCCAGCTCGGCTCCGACTCTAAATCCTGTATTCCGCCATTTACCGTAACTAAATACGGTGCATATTCAGCAATCCACTTACAGGGGTGGAATCCTAATCTCCTAAATACATACTCCACTCCTAATACATATCCACCATATGCTGTTCCACCTTTATAATCTACAGTTGGAGGCCATGTCAGTTTGAAAATCACGTACTGCGCATGTGAACGTCGGACTCGGGCCTCTAATAGTAGTTCTAAGTGACCTTACTCGATAAACAAACACATGGTCTATTCTTTGGAGAACGCTAGTTTTTGTGTAAAAGCCATACCGTTGCATTCCAATGAACAACGTATTCATCCCCAACTGAATTACTGCCCTTATAGGCTTACGAAATTTGCGCTAAGCCTAATCCATCGTACGTTTAGGACGCCGTAAATTTGTAGCCCGATCATAAAACATACATCAAATTAATAAAAATTGTGTGTTAGTTGTACGCTTTTTTAGGATGCATACATTTATTTTGGTATTTCTGTTTGCCCCTAGTTGTATTTATTCACTTCTTACGTTCTGGCCTGCACTTAACATTTCCTTTTGTAACAATAACACACCTGATATGAGCAAAACCGATGTAACCGTTAAAAGAATCGAGCAGAAATAATCCATATCGCTGTCCCGAACAATTCCAGATGCACGAATGGCGATTTACGGGCAGTTTGCAAAATATAAACCCGACCCATCTCGCCTTATTAGGCACCAAAAACCGAACCCAGTTTAGTGACGTCATCCAACATCAAACACAAATTGTGGCGAAAATTGGCGAACAGAAACTATGACATTTAAATCAATTTGGGACCGAAAAAATCTCCGAGTGCCCCCCGCGAACCCCAATTACCCACAATTGCCCCCTCGCCAGCGGCCATTTCAATGGGGCCATTGCGCTTTGATGTCGTTTTGGGTTACCGGCCTCTGTGAATAACTCAAAGGAGCTCTTCGTTCGTTTTAACGGCTTGTTATAACGTCGCATGTCAGGCCAGTTGGCCAGCCATGCGTTAAAATATAGTTTTCCTTGTGTTACGGAAACAGATTAAATCTCGTGACGCGCCAGGATGAATCAACCGGTTTTGTCGTACTGAAACTGTATGCAAAAAGGTATGCGGTTTATAACAGTATGCAAATGAACTGATTTCAACGAAAATGCGATGCCAAGAATTTAGTTTACATCCGGCAGTTCCCAGAATTCTAATTCTGTGGCCGTAATCAAACTACTGTGGAAAGAAATTATATGTAAATTTTAGAGCACTTAGAGATTCGCAGCGTATATTTCCAGCTGAATATTTTGCGTTGGATGGCCATAACACAACACTTGGGTAACTCAACGCAGAGTCGATATCACCTTGTTTGCAATCAATTGTTTCAAAGGCAATATTCGTATTATAAAAAACTGTGAATTTATCAACAACCTGACTTGGAAAGGTGACTGACTTAGATATAATTGCTACGAACCATCGATTGAGCGAATTTTATCAATGAAGCAGCAACAAATATCTCACTGAGAAGTGATAAACAAAATAACTGACATTTAGTTTCTTTCCGATTTTTGTATTTTTTAGTGAAATACCGGTTTAACTTGTAATGGAGCTATAAAAGAAATGCAATTTAGCAATATATATCAGAAAAAATTCATCAGAATTTTTTGGGGGTACGAAGATTGCTCTGACCTGACAAAGGGGTGCGAGCAGCAAATAAGGTTGAGAACCCCTGATCTAAATAGTTCACACGAAGCGCAAAACAGCATAAATTACTTTATTTTATTTTAAAAGTTGGATACGTTGTACTCACGCTACAGTCCACATATTGGAAATATGTAGAATGTGAAATTAACTGGATAGATTAGCAAAAAAAACATTTCGTATAGAGAGTTGTCTCATCGCTAGGCTGTGGGCACATAAAAGAGTGAAAATACTACACGGCGTCTATATAGGCTGAAATAGATTCCCTTGAAACTGGGAAAACATAATATAAAAGAAGAATAGACGCGGGCCAATAAAAACAAATTTCAATATTTCAATTTTTATTTGATTTTATCACCGGACCTCAAAAATAAGATGATCTAACAACAGGGATGTCTACTTATAAGTTATCCGCACAGGACCATCTATTGGGCAAGGCCTTCCTTGCTCGTAAAGGCACAAATCGGCCTTTGGCGAAGGACCATTAACCCCACATGTGAAAACGCTTAACCTTGCAGTGCTAAGCGGATTCCCCACTTGGTTTAAAAAGACGAGCTGCAGGTTTAACAGAAGAGGCGATGTCGGTAAGACAATGGCGTCAGACGATGGGTTTGATGAAGAGGACCCGTCGCCTAAGACTTTGAAGTATCGCAAAAGTACTCGTCTGTTCAGACAATGGTTGTCTTGCGGGCTACAATTGGACGGTGATACATCAGTGAGGCAAACTTGTTGAATGAAGGGGTTCCTCGTAAAACTAACATTGGTGGGTTGCAAAATAAGATTTGTCCAACACAAAAGCGGTTTCACTTTATGTTTACGACTTTTAAAGAAAATTTTGATCTGTTTAAAGCATTTGCTGGTCACAAACTGTCTAAGAGAAGCCAGTAATTAAACATGCTCAAATATAAGCTGAAACACTTTAGGAAGTAAAAAATCTTCCACAGACAATAAAATGTAAAAGAAATAGGCTACTCTTATTTTCGTATCAGATGTTCTTAAGACTGTTTATATGTTCTTATAAATTTGCGTCTCAGCGCCGAAAAAATGTAAAACTATAAATTTGTGTTAGTATGTGTTTGCTATTTGAACAGAAGTATCATGATTAAAGCCTAACTGGTATAACAAATTATATTATCCCAAAATTCCTCATTTGGCCATACGTCACACGACCGGCCATGACCCCCCCCTTTCTCCCCCCCCCCCCCCAGCGGCGACGCGCGGTCCCTTGTCGCAAGACAAACGGCCAATCAAGGGCCGTTGTGACGTCACAAAGAAAAATTGTGGTGGAAAACTGAAGGGGCCAATTGTCGCGCGAAGAAAGGCTTGGGGTCGATTGTACTTGTGGCTTGAAAAGTGATGAAGCGTGAGTTTGGTTAAAGCCAAGTTCAAACCGGCCTGCTGCGATAGCCAGTAAGGTTGTAGTCCTTTTTTGCGTTGTACTGTGGACAGTTACTACTTCTCATTTTGTTGATCTTCCGGTCATGACAGTGTTATAGGTGGACGGCGAAGGCTATTCTGCAAAGTCGATATGGAGGTCTTGAAATACGCGAGCGCTCTTTTAATTATGTTTTTTCTTCACTTTACCAGGGGTGAGTAACGTTTAAGGATTTTTGTAAGCCTAACTTTAAAAATGGTGTGATTTGATATATTTGTTGTGTAACGACCCGCTTTTTTGAGTGTGTTGCTGGTACATTAAAAGAGTGCGAATAAACTTTTGAGTACGTTACCCCTATAAAGAACGTAACAAATTTTCAATATATATTTTTTTAATTGAAAATAAACACTGGACGAAACGAATATTATTTTTTGAAATTTGCGTTAAATAGTTTAAAAATTGTGGTTATATAGAACACTTTAACCCCTAAAATTAAAAAAATACCGCCTAAAATTATCAAATTTTCCCTTTTTAGGTAAAATTCTATTGCCAACTGGAAAACTACTGTTTTACAAAACTTTTTTTCTCCGATACACTAAAAGCGTGTTATTCAGTAAAGGGTTCCAGAAACAGGCCTATGGTAAAAAATATGAGTTAAAATTATCCATACTTAAAAAATTTTGTTTTCAAATGAGGAATCCTTTTTGTTTATATCCCTTTGTTTATATTTTGGGTGAATCAACATATTAAACATTTTTAGCAGAGAAGGTAAAAAAAAATAACGGATGAAAACCGCTAACAGTATTATGTAACATCAAACAAACCACAAAAATTCACGAAAAAAAACAACGGAAGCATTGATTGTATTTAGGATTTTAATTTTTTTCTAAATAACTCTGTAAAAATTTGTATTGTTTTTAAAGTTTAACAACTACTAGAACGTAACCCAATTATAGCAACACATCCGACACAGCTGCCAGAATTATTAATATCACTGAAATAACATTTTTAGGTCAAGACGAAGGGACAACAGCTGAGGTGTGTGGGGGTGAGCTGACCCCAATTGCTGCGACCCTTCTGATAAGCCCCGATTACCCAACTGCCGCCAACCCCCAATCGAAATACCCCTCAAACTCGGACTGCACTTGGTTCTACGACGGCGATCGAGATACACTAGTGATCGTAAGTTTGGCGTGAAATAAAGAAGATGGTCATTTTTACTTTTATTTTTAGATTCTATTGGAATAAGAGACACATGATGCCATATTTTGACGAAATATATTTCTCTGTTAAAGACTGGAAGCTTATGAATGACTGACTAAGACGGAAAGTCTTAAGTATATTTGCTCATATTTGAAGCCATTGTCGTCAGTTACGTAAAGGGCGAGGAGATATCTTCCTATTTTACACATTCAGTTTGTCCTGGTCTGAGCACGTCCGATTATTTTTACGCAACAAACATTTTAAACTTTCCCGGTAAAGAATTTCGCCCAATTAATATCAAAAGTGTAACACTTCACTATGGATGAAAGTAGAATAATTTTCTTTCCGGAACGCTTGACATGTTCAAAGATGACGTCACAAATTGGGTAACAACAGACGTCATAAAACAAGTTGGGAAACCTGAGGTTGTCGTTCGATGGCGTGAACTAAAAAAGGCAAACATAGTTTTGGGATATGGCCTTGTAAAAAATAACTAGTTTTGCGGGTACGCCTAATTATTTTACCGGTAGCCGTTTCTGCCCGTTCCGGCATATACTTTCACTGCACGTTACTGATAACTTTGAAGTTAAACACAGTTAGAAATGCTAAATGAACAATTTAGGATCAAATAGTCAATTAAATGTAAAACCGCTTATACGCATTTATCCGAAATACATTTATCTGTTTTTCTGTTTGGGTGTTGTACATGTGTCGGGATTTTTTTTCAAATATCGTTTGCATTTTTTTATTTTTTCTATTGGCTTTAACTGCGTAGTATAGGACGTGTAAAATATAAACTGACGTGGAAATTTGCAGTATTGTTTTTCGCAATTGAAAGTATACGAAGTAAAGAGGCGGCTTCTGTAAAAACGAAGTCGAAATATACGCTGAAATATCTTATAGGTCAACAACGCCGTTTATAATATAGATACCAAAACGGCATCCATAATGAATTGAGTCACTATGTTATGTACGTCTTTAACTTCCAACAATTATAAGAAACTTTGTAACTTACACAAACGACTAATTTTGTACAAACAACTTCTTGACGATCTTTGATCTTCATCGTCGTCTTTCAGTAAAATCCCCCTCTTCTTATTTGAGTAAACGATTACATAGCATGAAAATTATTTCTTGTAAAATACATTAATTATAAAGGAACACTCTAAGACTCAATAACAACACTTTCCGTTCTATTACAGACTCTTATGTCGAATTCTTCGCAGGGGACAAAATCACTAAAAGCCTAAGTCATTTATCAGCTTGTGTGCAGAAACGTGTTTTTCATAGTAGTACTGATTTCTGGTTGCTAAGAATAATTATTGTACAGTGATTTTTTACCTTTTTATCGTTTTAAACTTTGATGTGGGCCTCTTATATAAAATATTTATTATAGAAAACAAAATGCGTTCACCACGTGAAAAAGTACATATACACACGAATTTACCGTCACTTGTTAATTTTTCTTTTCTATTGTAGGTAAAGTTCTGGAACCTGTTTATTGAAAGTGGTGAGAACAACTCGAACTCGACTTGCGAATACGATTCCGTCACTATCAAGATGACTTCGAAGGGCGAAGAGGGAACTAAATATTGCGGGTGAGGGTGGTTTGAGACTGTTGTAAACATCATTGCCGAAAGTTGGTTTGAGTCAACCGAAGTTCCAGTGAAATTTTTCACTAAATAACAAGTCATGCCCTTCTCTGAATAAGCAAAACCAAGTCATTCGACTGGCTTGTTATGACTACATTACATTTTAATGATAATGCGGCATTTAAACTGTAAAAGTATTACTTACTTATATCAAATTAAAGTGAAATATGGGGAAATTATCCTTTCCAAACAATTAGCTTAAATGTGGTACACGTTAATACAGTCTGATTTATGCATCAGAAACCGAACAAAAAACGTATTTTTTTTACCCTGTTAAAAATTTGTTTGAAGTTGAATATTCGCGATGTTTTTTTATCGATCAAGCCAAACTGCTCATTGGATTGAGACAAATACAAGGTCCACTTAGTTTCCCTTGCAAGCCGCCTGAAGTGTCTTCAAAGCTCCCAGTAAAAATCGATAATAAGCTATTTCTGCCTTGGGTAACTGGCTGCGATTAGGCGACGCTTTCCACCAAGACGACGTTTGAAGTGGTTTGTTTTCCGAATTAGTGCCGAGCTCTTTTCGCGGCCATTTTGCCTGAAGTTCAATTGAGAAAGTTTCGTTTCGTTTTGCCTGAAATGACACATCGGATTTTTTCGGGTACTTGATGACGCGCGAGCTTAATAGGTTAACAATCTTATGCTGCTTAAGTGGTGATCCGAATTTTGGGTGTTTTTTGTGAGAAGCTTATTTCCTTGGATTAAGTTATTTGGACTGCAAGCCCGACAACATTACCGGCGAAAATAATTTAAATGGTGTGAATTCCAATTGGTAAAAAAATGAAACATACAATTCTCGATGAGCATGTCAATGTACGCGTAGCAAATATGCTTAGTAGGGTTACATGATCAGAAGTCTCTGGCAAATCAGAGTTTTAATTTTAGGATTGGAAGGCAATATTATCAACAACGTATCTGTTTTAATGTGGCGTAAGGCGTACAAATTATCAAAATTTATTATACCGAAAATGAGAGAACGCTACACTGAATGCAATAAGATTAATATGACAATGTAAAAATCACGAAATTAAACTATATTCCTCTTATTAATTAATAACAATATTGGGAGGATCAAAAAAAAGCAGATAACATCAACATGATCACCAAAGTGTTTTAAGACCTAATTAAGTCCCAGCAGATAAACTGTTAAAATTGAAAATCTCGTCCGTGTATGATCAGTATCGCAACTACAAACAATAACGCAATATATAGCAGAGTCAAGTCAAGTCATTTAAAACGGTGACTTGTAATTAAAACACTGGTTATCCAACTGCGGGGAGTAAAATAATTAAAGCTTATAATCGTTGTTAAGATTCGTTGCGCCACCGGACACAATCATCGGCTTTGGAAGTCTCACGATCATCTTCAAAAGCGACGCTTCAGTCAACTATCAGGGATTTCGACTAACCTACAAAAGTAAGCGAACAACCTGACAAAACAAACGGCATTGACTCTTTTGGTCGATGCATGGCCGTTCCGGTATGGAAACGACGTTTCCTTATATTTTATTTGCCCTATATATATTTGGGCTTAGAAAAACCATGGTTCAAAACACAAGCAAATCAATATAACGCAGGTCCCAATTTTTTTATTTTTACTTTGTCAAATAAATTAGGAATGATTGCACCTAGACGTATGAGTTCAAGATGACATCAACATACATTATCTGCAAGATATCAAGTCATATTTTAATAATTTGAATTGCCCTTTAAAGCTAGTACAACGTTTTTAGAAATGCTTTTAGCACAACCCTGTCTTTGTAAAAATATTGAAAAACATAGAAACGTAACAGAATTAAAAAAAGAGTATAGGTCTTAACTTTTATAAGCATACATTTTGTATTTAAACTATTGGGGACGTTTACTTGGTACGTTTTAAACTATTTGATGTGGTATAGACGTACTTAAATTTCAGTTAATTCTCTTATCAACAGTCTACCTCCCTAAAATTATTGAAGTCGTTACTTGGCATATAAACCGTGACGCTGGTCATTAATATATGTCTACCATATTCTCCTTTCTCATTTCTTTAGCATTCAAATTAGTTCTGAGGCATGATATTATTGTTATCGCAACTTTCTTCCTTGCAGTCTCCCCAGACCACAACCCATGTGAACCGGACCCTTGCGTAAATGGCGAATGCGGAAGAACAGAAGATCGGGTATCGGCTAAATGCAATTGCGACCCAGGGTAAGTTGAGTAAAGCAATATGTTTGTTATGATACTACTTAAGCTGATAACGATCGACTTTGTTAAACGATTTACTTTTTCACCAGTATTTCTCAACCTTTTTTCTTTCCCTTTTTTACGCTATTTGAGTAATCTTGCTGAGAATCAACTTGAATAAAGGAAAACTACTAAAGGAGCCGACCCAACCATTTCGAACGGCGGCCTAATTTAGGGTCGCGACACATAGGTTAAAAAACACTGCGTCAAACAACTGCGATAATTCTAGCGTTTGGCAAACTCTTAATTTACTAGTGTAAGATTGAGGCAAATAACTCAATTTGAACCAAACTATATTTACTGAAAATTTAAATAAACAAAATTTCAAAATCAAGTCATTACAACACTGCCTTTTACATTCACAAGCCTATTGAGTGACGTTACCTAATTAAATATAAATCTGTTCGCGTAATATCACGGCCTCTCCTTCCGCCTTTTCGATGTCCATCATTTTCATTTCCTTACCTATACTTATACGTTACGCCATCTGCCTTTCTTTCCCTTCTCTCTCCTATGTCCGGTGTAATGTACTTACGAAAAACGAGTTACGGCTAAACTATAGAACGCAGCTTTCAGGTTAACGCAATCGACTTAGCCGAATTGTGGATTGATGTACGCCACTACCGACAGAAACCAGATATAACGGAGTCATATAAGGGACAATTATATAGTCTACTACAGTTCGCTTCAACAGATGTGCACGGTAGGCCCTAGGGTGCACCAAAATATGCATAGGCTACACCAGTACGAAAAGGTATACAAGGGTCAAGGGTGTATGACAAACTTTTAATAAAACCATTAATATTTGACATTGAATGCTGTTTTATGACACACAATAAAACGCGCAAGCAGCCTGCAGCCATAATTGAACTCTCACCATCAGTGTGTACAACTTCGGCGGCTCCGCTCGGTTTAATTGACATGATCATATTGCTTTTTAGCTAAGTTTACCTTTCAAGTAAACAGAGTGCATGAGTTCGTCACAACAACTTTAAGGGTTCGCCAAACCAAAAAAGGTTAAAGAGCACTGTTCTAATAGACAATGGACATAAATTTACTTAACTTTTACGAATCCCTATTTTTTTCGCCTTCAGTTCGTCTGGTGAATGGTGCGAGATCGACATCAAGGAGTGCGAGTCCGATCCCTGCCAGAACGGGGCGGCATGCGACGATTCCAGCGCGCCCAATGAGTACAAGTGCCAGTGCCCAATACGCTACGAAGGCGTCAACTGCGAAATCGGTTCGTGTGTATTTCGGAGTGTTGTGTTACTAGAGCCGTTTGAGGTGCTTATCTGATAAACTGTGTAAGATGCTTGACAAATGTTATGCCTTTGGGCCAGTGTCTCTCGACCTTTTTTTTATGCGGCGACCGAATGCTAAGCGTAATCATAACAGCGAAGCTTTGGCGACCCAAATCTAAAACATTAGACAACTATCATAAATAAATTGGAATGTGGTGAACTACCGCAGTCGGTGACCCAATTTTGGGTTGCAACGCATAGATTGAAAAACGGCCTTAAGAGGCTGTGTTTTTTAAATAGCGTAACAAGAGCTTTAGACACAAGTCATTTGAGTGGTAACGTTTGCATAGTAAATAACATTGAACTGACCCAGATTACATGTTTTAAATGCGTATTTTCCGTTTGTCGAGTACATCAAAGAAACGTGCGTTATTGACGGGGCATTATTTCGTTGTGAAGGGTCGGATATTTGATCTCAGACCGGACATTAAATCTTGTGGCGAACTTTATTACCTTGATTATCGTAATTTAACAAAAAATCAAAGTAAGCGTACAGTAGTCTAGTAAAGTTTGAGATTAAATCTAAATATAATTTGGAGTTGCATCCATAACATTCCAAGTGTACTTTATCCTGATTATACAAATCATCTGGTCCGCAGGCCGTAGTTTGGCGACACGTGTTGTGTAAGATCCACGATTCATAAACCAAAAAACTTCTACCTATAGCTTGAATCGAAAATAATGCTTTTTCGCTCTTTTTAATTGCCAGAAAGGGACTCGCCTTGCTCAAGCAACCCTTGCCAGAACGGCGGGACCTGCTTATTCATAGAGGATTTTTTCGAGTTTGAATGCGAGTGCGCCGAGTTCTACAAGGGAAGCTTGTGTGAGATAGGTAAGTTAACTTAGTATACGTTATTGTTTGGGATGGCCGGTAACATAGGATCGGACCCGACTCCCGATACTAAGTGGTAGTATCGGTATTGGTCCGATACCAAATTAATATACAGAGTTTCAGCCATGATTTGCCTTTCAGCTCAATGATTTGAACCTTTCAATGATTTGAAGTTAAATTTATGAAAAAAATAGTAGGTTAACAATGAAGTCAACTAAAGTTTGCTATTGACCTAATATTGTGAAAATACCATTGAACGTTTTCTATTTCATCTATTTTGCTTGTTTAAATGGTCATGACGTAATTTATTATGGGATCAGTTTTCGATTTTTTTTGTCCAAAATGTCTGGTATCGGAATAATTTTTCGCCAATGGTGTAATGCCGATATGAAACACTACTTCTGTAAACGCAATGAATATAATTAATATGCTCAATACTGAATATTCCGTGCCGTAGCAATAACCAAATTTCTCTGTCCCAAATTTCCCGCTCAAGCCGACCTTCCTCCTTGCCAGTCAACGCCCTGTCTCAACGGCGCCTCTTGCGACGACCTCCCCAACTCTGACCGAGCGACGAACGACGAGGGTTTCATATCTGATTTCTATGGTTACGAGTGCACCTGTACGGCCGACTGGCGTGGCGAAATTTGCCAAACAGGTTGAGCTTAAGTCGTACCCGGCCAGAATCGCGCTTATTTACTTGCTACAGTACAAAATCGCTAGTTAACGCACACGCGCATGTAAGCGAGCTTGCTGCTTTTTTAGGATGAGTATTATCACTATAGGTAGAAATAGAGTAATTTTCTTACAAGATCGATAAACAAATGCTTACCGAAACTGAGAAACATTTCGAGATGACGTCATAAAGTTACGTTAGCAAGTAAACTTGGGAAATCATAGGTTATCTTTGGTTGTTTTGCACAAAAATTCAACTGAAAAATCAATTTAACGAAATGCAGGTTGAGCTTCAGTCGCAACCGGCCAAAATTGCTTATTTACTTGCTACAGTACAAAAGCGCTATAGCTAAACGCACACGCGCAATCAAGCGAGTTTGCTGCTTTTTGTAGGGTGACTATCATCACTATTAGGCTTGGTGTATATCCAATGGCCGTTCTCAGTCTTCTAAATTAGTTATTTCGCTCCCACACTTTAGGAGGGTTGACTTTGTTAGAGTCTTGCTTTTTGAAGGATGAACAATGTCAAAATAAATATTGTATTGCTATAATAGTTGTTCACGGTTTTTCATATCTCTGTTAATTGGACTCTCATCCAGATTAAGGGTTGAAAGGTCTGTTCGATTAAATGTTGCTTTTTCCTGGTAAAAAATTGAATACCTGAAATCAATTGAATTATACATTTGCATTTAATAGCTTGTTACCACAAGCACAAAAGGACTTGCATTTTGTTTTGAGTTAAAGCTTATTATTTCTTAGATTGCTCATACTTGCTTTTAGAAAAGTAATTACGCTTATGCACCAGCGGCAAATCACCTGCATCTGACTGCTACGAAGCGCTAAACAATACACGCATGTCCGAAATGTGTCAATGTTTGTTTATCTTGCATTTCATCTGTTGCTTATCATTTTTATCTTTAAGTTTTCATGCGAAAAAAAACACACAGAAAAACAGAACACGAAAACAGTAGAAATAACATAAATTTGACTAGGGGTTGCTGTACAGAGCTCGCTTTATTAAGATTATATTGCTCACTTTTTATTTTAGCTGAAGCGTTAGAGAACACTAATTAAGCAACCTAAATGTTTAATAAAAAAAATTTAGACTCGCTGTTGCAAAACTTGCGGCAAAAACACAATTTCCCACAGTTCTGAAATGTTTTCCATGTCGTCAAAGTTTGCTATTTGAATGTGTTTGCTTTCAAGTCCAACAACAGCCCGAAGAATCATTACCGGGTTTACAAACTAAGCCACTCCAGCATAACGACAAAACAAATATCCGTTGAAACTTGCGACAAAGACACAATTTTCTACTATTCTAAATTTTTGGGGTGATACACTATCATTTAAATGTACTGGCTTTTAAGCCCAACAACAGTTCGAATAAAAATTATCGGGTTTACAAACTAAGCCACTCTAACATAGCGACAAAACCTTCGAAAAAAATTCTCCGTTCAAATTTTTAGAACGAGGTTGCAGCGACCCGGGAATCCCCAACCTGGAGAACGGGCGCAGGTTTGAGGAGGGGGCGACCTTAAAGTTTTCCTGCGCGGACGGCTTCATACTGGAGGGTCCGGTCAACCTTACGTGCCACGTGGACGGCAGTTGGTCCCACGACATGCCGGAGTGTGTAGGTGAGTCGGAAGTTGCTTAAGAAAACTGAAAGACTCTACAACAGTGCTTTTCAACAGGGTGTATCGTACACCCCAGGGTGTACCATAATTTTCAAAGGGTGTACCATTTAGATGGGGGTGTTCAGGGGTGTACCAGATAATGCATGACAATAGGCCGATGACTAGCTATCTGATAGCAGTTGTGTTACTTTGCCGCCTCTCAATGATCATTGTGAATTATCGTGCGGCCAATTTGACCTGTATTAACCTGTTGTTTTGACGTGGATTTGTGGCTACTCGACATAAACGATGGTAAAGTAAGCATCTGCAGGTTTTGCTGTACACGTTTAAGGTTTGCCAACTCAAAATGGTAAAGGATATCTGAATTAAAAGTTTTTGACACACTATTTAGAGCAAAATATGGTTGCAACGATACCCTGAAGAAATTTCAAATGCCTGCAACTGAATGGTTTTTGGTGCAGGTAAAAAAGTAAAGCACACCGCGTGCCACATATTTTGGTTCCGCGGGCCGCATTTGGAAGAGTAACTTGGACTACTTAACCAGTGAACTCATTGAACTACGATCATATTTGGTTCAAAGGCAGAGTTTAAACATTTTAAAAACTATACTGAATTTTCACCCGATCCGTTAGAAATTATTGCAGTTCTAAGCAAAAAGGTCTACGGCAATTAGGGCATCCAAAGGACCAGAAAGTCTGACTTGTCCCACCCGAACCCAAACGCTAATCAGCACCCTAACTCAAATATTGTGCGTTGATTTATTAATTCTATAAACGCTTTAGGCCCCAGTACACCAATGTGTGACTTAACAATCCTATGAGCTGGGCGAGAAATAATATTATGCCCACCACAGCATGGGCTTTCCCCAGCGTTTAAATAATTATTAAATTAACGCACATTATTTGGGTAATTATTAATTCTATTTACTTTAGGTAAATATTAAATTCTATCAACTTTTAGCGAATATTTTCAATTTATTTATGCCGGGAGTTTAGCTAAAGGTCCAATTACTGCATTACCACGACCCCAAGGTCTAAAAGTCAGACTTTTCTGCCCTTGGATGCCCTAATTGTTGTAGACCGTTTTGCTTAGAACTGCACTAATTTCTAACAGATCGGGTGGGCCTTTGGTATCGCTCCTAAACATTCCTAAATACCGAAATCTCAGTGAAAAGGCGATTTCCATCCTTGTTCGCATGCCCACGACATACCTTTGCGAGCAAATATTTTCTGCTCTTGTTAAAATTAAAACCAAAAACGAATTTCTATCAAGGATGTTTATAGGCTTATGATAGGAGCATTCGAAACAAGGCTACTATGCCTCGGTTGGCACAACTGACTGAGAAAATTCAACAGCAGCGCTCGCATTAGGTGACTGATGAAATTTTGTATTTGTATAAAAATATGCTACGGATTTCCTATACTTGCAGCCCTGCTTATCCCTATTTCGATTAGGATTACTACAGATTCGATGTATTGCGTGGACTGGGGTGTAAAAGTTTTGAGTAAACGTAAAAAAAAAAAAGGTTGACAAGCACTGCTCTACAAGACGTAATAAGAGTATGAAAGCCTAATAATGAATTGCAAAGCCAAAAAGCTCGAGTATAGATCGACAGCATCTTGATTAAGACGTTTCGATACGAACTTGTATCATCTTTCAGTAAATTAAATAAAGATGATACAAGTTCGTATCGAAACGTCTTAATTAAGATGCTGTCGATCTACTTGACCTTTTAAGCTTTGCAATTCATTATCCAGCTACATTACAGATCCGTGCATAGTGTACCCAGGTTTAACAGCCCATACAGAACTATAGGTATCATTTTAAATGTTTCGAATAACTCTTTATTCACTTTAAACATCTTAAAGTTTATCTAGTTGAAAATGAATAAAGAGTTATTCGAAACGTTTAAAATGCTACCTACTTCTTTATGGGATTTGATATTCTTATAAAGTTTTACTACAACTTTCAACCATTGTGTTACAAAGTTAACTTCATTCATTTTCAACATCACTTTACAAGAGTGCTTCCAAAAGTCGAAATGGGTTACGTGGTCTAATTGTGGTCCGTGAAGTGGTTTTATACGGTTCGTTAATAAAAAGGTGTTAATCCTAAACCAAACCTAAAAAAGTTCATGGAGTAAAAGCGAGTTTGTTTTAGTAAACTTCGCTATGTATTAGGTACTTTATTATGTTTTCTTTTACACCAGTCTTAATGTAGTAAGCTTTTTGTAATTTTAAGCAATTTTTGTTCAATGGCGACAAGTAATATAGAAATTGCAAAAAGTCTGTCGCGTAAAAACCAATAAAAAAAAAACAATTTCGGAAACTCATAAACATTTTGAGATTATGTCATAAAATTACGTCTAAATCAAGTAACTTTGGGAAACCGGAAGTTATCGTCGGATGTATTGCCTAAAAATGCAATTGAAACATCATTTAAGGAGATGGCGAAATTGCCCGGTGAAAGAAGGACATTGCTTGGTAAAGAAATAGCATTTTATACCGGCGTAACCAAAAAAGGCTTAAAAAGGGTTTTACCGGAACGCCGTTTCGGCTAACAAAAGCAAGTAATAACAAAGAAAAAACTAAACCAGAAACGTAGAGTAACATTTTTTTGGAGCAAGGGCGTTTGTAATTTAAATTTTATTTGCATCCAGCCAACGTAACTTATTCTACTGAGGAACCGGAGGGATCGATATCTTCTTGGCTTGGGACTATGATCGGACTCGGAGTGACACTTGCAGTCACTGTTGTCGCCTTCACGCTCTGGATGGTTTATAAGGGGTATGACAAAACTGGTCACAACAAAAAGTAATTTCTAGTAATGGGCGACCGAATACTTTGAACAAAACTTGACGTAAATTTGTGCATATGTTATTTACTTCTGATCAAGGTTTCGGCGTATACGAAGTTATAGAAAAACTTATTTATATTCTGCGTCTTTTCAAATGCGCAGTTCATTTGTCACAATGCTTCAAGGCGGCAAGACATGCTATGGAAATTAGTGCACTTTGCAGAACATTTGTAATACTGGTTTAAAATTGTAGTTTGCAAATGCGACTGTCTTAAATATAATTAATTCTTAGCTCATACAAGCTTCGCTCTGTTTGAGCATGTTTTTATAGTGTTTAATTTTTTTTTAAAGGCCATGGGTTAAACTGGAGAACGAGGAATTAACAGGCCGCGCGATGTCGCAAATGAGCACAGTTAGCGACAGCGTTTTTCTGGAAGACGCGAAAAGTGCCGAGTTTTACTGATGATTGCCGTACTTCACGAATTTTTTTTAGATGAATCTACATTTTTACTTTTGTCTTTGTTATCCTTCGGACGATATACGTTCACTTCTCGTGTAGTTTTGTAACAATTTAAAATCTTGTAATGTGATTGTGTTTATGATCTGCAATTTTACAGCCTGTATAAGTAAAACGTGGATAGGGAAAAATCCTAATTACACCGCTTTTGTGATCGGGTTGATGGGAACTAAACCGTTAGGAAAGAAAATGCGTTGTTTACTTTTATCATTGCATCAGAGAATTTTCACAGAGTATAACAGCTTATCAAAATGTTTTCTAAATACGGACTTGTTTTTTGTGGCGAACGCATGTTATTTATTGCTTTGTACTTGTGACCCAACTAAATTTACCTGATTTATTCGTAAACTTCCATAGCCTTTGTTATGTTCTATTCCGAAAAAGGGAGTTTTGTTGTATAAAATGAACACTTGTAACGCACAACACGATGTTCCGGATTTAAGACTTACATCGTTTTCGCAACGTTCACGCAAAAACTTGACACTAGTACCAATCAATTTATTTTTAAAACTGTGTAATGTTCCATTTGCACTATTCAGTTCAGTGTTTCTCAACCTATTGTTTGTAACTCAATATTGTGTCGTCGTTTGATTTAATTGGATTGCCGATTACAAATAGTAGTCACGTGGTTAGTTAATTGAGATTTGTTTTGAGCGAGCTTTATTCAAAATGTGAGAAAACTGTGGGACAAATTGAAATATCATATTTATTAAATTTAAAATTTATTTCAAATAATGTTTTTTCACTTAAAAGTTCAATGAAGATAATTGGATGAACAGAACATTGATGTTATGCTCAAACTGAGCAGTTAGGTCTCTGCGAAAAAAGGTGGAGAAACACTGATTGTTTTTACCGGGGCGAGTATTGTTTTTCTAAATCAATGTTAACCTGAAAAACAAAATCGGATTAACCCAGGTTATTTATGTTTATGCCAAAACTGTCAAAATTTTGCTTTATTATCCACAGTTACATTGTGTCAACAATCCACTTTAGATGTTTGCCGACTTTGTTTAAACATAAGTGCATACCTCGTTGAAGCATTTACAACAATCATTGCCAAGTGCCAAAATGTGTTAAAATTTAAATCATTCATCCAATCGGAATACGATTAAAACAATGTTTGTTTGTACTTTTAAATACTTGTAAGTTTCAGGAATTTTTGCACGAAGTGGAACAGTCAACTTTCCCGCCGCTTCTCTTAGCATTTTCATTGTGAACAGTCTTTAATTAAGTTGAGTGCAGTTGTGGTTTACTAGGCTCGAACTTGAGTGTTTTTATATTGTACCGAAAACAGACGATTTAAACCCTGGCGAACTGCTTTTTTCAAGTGTTAGTTTATTTCCAATCTCAACCAAAAGCTACGCTGATGAATCAGCATCGCCGAGAACTGTGTTGACTGTTTTTGTTTGTGTACGATTTACCGCAGCTCTAATTGGCTTAAACGCAAGAAGCGCAAATACGCCAAGTCCTAACTTAACCTCGTCACAGCGTGCTCTAAACCTCCTTCCATTGTTCCTAGTCTTCTTACAAGGACCCTCAAATCTTGAGCGACTGGTGATTGGCGATCCCGTTTTTTCTATTCGTTAGTCACAGCGCCAAGGAAACGAAACAGTAACGAACCAAAAGGCTCGCAGAAGTTGAATTTTTTTGCTCGAACGCCATTGTGGCATTGTTTCAGCTCGAGATTGGGACTTGACATCTGTAAGTCGCGACACTCGAAAGCGATCTGCCTGCTTATTTCCGATTAGGAAGACCGACCGCAAAGATAACCTTCGAACATTTCAATGAAGCGACCAGGCTAAGCAAAAAAACGAAAGAGCTAAGACGGTGTTACCTAAAACCTGAAACTTTGCGAACGTTGATTTTTTGGATTAAAACGATGACAACTTTTGACGTTTTGATCGTGGCGATTTACCTTTCGATAAAACTTGTAAAAGGTGAGCTATTCCTACTTTATATTTCGTTACCATTGGATATTGAAAATACTTCATGTTAGCATCCGTACTAGAACGATTCGTTCATTAATAACGGCTCGGTACGATGATAAACGCTATACTTACTTAACATTGGTGCGTAATTAAACATAGGCAAATACTAATTCGTAACTATATTTATTCCTAGAAATTTCCTTCTAATAGATTTACATTTAGTTTCAGGCCAAGACCCGCAATACGGAAATTACCCAAACTACGGAGACGGAAATTACCCGAACTATGGGGGAGGGAATTACCCGAATTACGGGGGTGGAAACTATCCGAGCTACGGAAACTACAGTAACTATCCGTATTACGGCAACTATAGCAATTACCCCAACTACGGCAATTACAGCAACTACCCCAACTACGGCAATTACAGCAACTACCCCAACTACGGAAATTACAGCAACTACCCCAACTACGGTAACTACAGTGACTATGGGGGTGAACCTCACCCAGCCCAGAACGAGTCCTGTGGCGGTGAATTGACGGAGCTGCAAGGCGAAATTGTCACCCCTGGGTACCCCAGCCAAGAAAACCCAAACGGCACTTACCCCCCGTTCAAGGACTGCTACTGGTACAGAGATGGGGCGGATTCTCTAGTGCAGGTAACTGTATAAGATTGTGGAAACGTTTAGGCTAACAACGTACCCCAATGATAGAGTTGTACACAAATGGGGTAATCTCGACAAATCATCACATGACTATCATTTGACCTGTGAGTGGAATAATGTAAAATATCCTCATTGCGACTTGTGAGTCAACAAACTCTGGTCAATAATTTTTACACAATTATCAATAGTATGCCCAAACTTACAAAAGATAACATTATTATTGTAGCTTATTGCAATTTATTTGTAGGCCTATATATTTTTAGATCATCTGAGATATTTAAATAAATTACCTCCATTTGTAAGAGTTTATTGATGGTTCAGAGTTAACGTAGGGTGTCTCTAGTTATTATGCCGACATGTTGTGGCCTATAGTTCTGCACAGAATTCTGAAACCTCTGATTATTATTATCCAACAATTTTTATGTCGCATCGCTTTTAAGCAATTAACTTGGATACCCGAATGCTTAATTAATCTGGCCAAGGTAATACAGCACTTAACCTTGTACCTGAAGCCTGAGTCAATTAGCGTAAAATTCAAATAAAAATGCGACTCATAATCTTAATATGTTTAGGTCCATGAATAATAATATGCACTACAGTGTTCGGCATGGTTTTATCTCTTTACGCTTTCCTCAATACCCTTTCTCTTTAAGTTGAAGTTTTGGGACTTGGAAATTGAAATTGGCGAAGGAGGTTCGAATGTCACTTGTGATTTCGATTATGTCAACGTCACCATTACATCTGTCGGATCGAAGAGATATTGCGGGTATTACTATACGTGTTATCAGAGCAATTAAAATACTTAACACATCTGTGCAAAGGTTTGTCCGTAAAAGTAGAATTTGTTTTATACCTGAACGCAGGAAACGTTTTAGAAATTAGATCACAAAGGTACGTCATCACGGAACAAAATAAGCAATCTTACGAAACCTATCGTTCGATGTAGTGCACAAATATACCACTGAATTTAAATACATTCAAGAAGATGGCGGGATGGCCTTGTAAAAAAGGGTCATGGCTAGAAAAAAATTTTTACCGGTAGAGCGTTTTTACCGGTAGAGATCAGTTTAAAATGACTTGTTTCAAACACTTTCAAAGGAGTCTGATGTTTTGCTTTCTACTCCAGGTACCATCTGCCGCCAGAAGAAAGCAAGGGAGTTGGAAGACTGGATATTCACTTTCGCAGCGACAGTTCAGTCAACTACAGGGGATTTGTTGCAACGTACAGAAGTAAGGCGGCTAAGTCATTGCTGTTTAGGCATTAACAACATGGACCTTCTAATGGGCCTACATTAAATCAACGTAAAGTAGTGTTAGAACTTCACGCGATATTACATTTAAAATAATTCGATTTAACTTTCCTATGCGTTTAATAAACTTGCGTTTACAAAATATTTTTTGGTCATAGTCTGCTTTCAATTCTCTCTGTTTTCTGTGAGCGGCGTTAAATAACTACTACCGAAACATCAAATTATCATAATTATTTTTGTTTGGAACAAATCCGCAATTTGCTAAGCACAATTCCACTAGCGGTAAACGGAAGGAAAGTCTCCTAAATTTTTTATCCTAATTAAAAACACAAAAAAAATACAATTTGTTGGACACATTTGCGTCAAAATGAAGTTAAAACTAAGTTGCGAATTACGTTTTCGTTTCCGCAGTCACTGAAAACTACGACCCATGCCAACCGAACCCGTGTGTTTACGGAACTTGCAACACAACAGACGACGGGACGTTGCCATTGTGCGACTGTGAACCAGGGTAAGATTTTCAGATGTCAAAACCGTCATTTTTTGGAAAACGAGATTTTAATAGTTTCGGTATGTTAGGGCAAAAAATGATTTCAGCCATTGTTCAACACAACTTGTAGGATCATTTATTTTCGAAAATGCTAGACTAGATTAAAAGTGCATAAAGCAACGGTATACCGGTATCTTTCCCAAACAAATGCAAAATTATTTTCACCAAAGTTTCTTTTAAAAATAGCCAAGTTGGACTCCTGATGCCAGGAATTACTAGTTGAAATATTTGGAATTATCTGGAAAATTCTTTTTCCTGCGATTGTTTTAATAGCTGTGTTAAGTTAAACAAGCTTTAGCGTTATTTTTAAAGAGATGTGATTGCGTTTTTTTGAAAGGTACTTTCAGCCGCGAAAATTTTAAAGTCAGTTAAAAAAAATAAACTGGCAAAAGCGTACATTGGAAATATTTCATTTATTTTACCACTACAAAGCTCAGTTTATAAACTTATAGGGTAACATGTGTTTTAGTGTTTTAATTTTACACCTACTACCTTTTCTCTAAGGTTTTTGAAAGGTAGTATTTTTCCTACAGAATTTGGCATCTATTTTACGACTCCCAAGCTCAGTTTATAGACTCACAGGTTAAAACTTGTTTTAGTGTTTCAATTTACAGCTACTAACCTTACTCGCCTTTTGATTGACAGCTACAAGGGCGACCAGTGCCAGATTGACATTCGCGAGTGCAACTCCAACCCGTGCCAGAACGGTGGCAGGTGCTACGAACCCGAACCTGCCATGTACAGGTGCCAGTGCCCACGTGGCTACGAAGGAGATAACTGCGAAATCGGTAAGATTTGAGATGACTTGCTTTAATTTTGAAACATCACACTTTTATCAACCTTTGGTTAAATAATCGCGGTTGCCAAAATATCGGAGCAGGTTTTGCAGCTTTGGGGTCTAAACCCTCATCAGATAACTCTGAATCAGGGCTGAGGAATCGGAGTCGGACTCGGGACTCGTGACTCGACGGAGTCGGTTTTGTTTTGCCGAAGACGGACGGGACTCGAGTAAGACCGCGTAAAACTACCCGAGTCTGTACTCGGGACTCGACAAAATCTTACATTTGGTCGGAGTCGGACTCGGGACTCGGGAGTCGGACTCGGGTATATTTTTTTGGTCGGAGTCGGACTCGAGTTGTTTTAACCGACTTCGCAGCACAGCTCTGAATAGCTTTAAACATCGCACTTTTGTTTTTCAATCTATAGGTAAATTTTTGCCAACTACGAAACAACCGACCCAGGTTCATCAAAATAGGGGGTGTTTAGCTTGTGCGGCCCTCTCATTATGACGTAACACAGGCAAACAAAGGGCGGCCAGTGGTGCAATTAAACGACGAGCGGTCATTATTACGCGCGATGCTTAACGCCGTGTTTGTGCTTCTGGAGGGAAAAGGTGCAGTTGCCTTTTCGTATTTTGGCATTTTTTCACTATCGTCAAATAAATCGTTGACTAACTTTGGTTGGCTATTGCAGTTTTATCTTTTAAAATTCTAAACTGTAAGTCTTGTACCACTGTTTGCATTCTTCAACTTTTATCTGATCAAGCATAATTGTACGAAAGCTTGTCGAATTTCGTAAGGCAATACGTCTTTCAGCAGCGCCACCAAATTCATATGTCAAGGAATTTTTTTGTTGAGTTTATAAACTAGCGGACAACTAAATTTGACTAGAAATAAAACAAATTGAGTTTTGAGCAGGTGTTCGTTTTTTAGCCGAAAACCGTTATGATTATGGCTATAGGGTAATCACTCAGTATTGCACCAAATTTTTGTTTTAAGGAATTTCGTGTTTTTGTTTGGCACACATGCTTGCTTGTACCATGCGAGTCTATAAACACCCCGATAAATTCGAAAAAAAATTAGATTTTAGTAGTGCATCAAAGTTTTGAAACAGTTTTCTTACTTTGGAAGCCACATGAGCGTGAATATTCATGTGGTAACTATAAATACACCTAAAGTAAGAATAGTATTATAAATTTTACAAAAGTGTTAGTTTACATATACGAAGCCATGCTATTTCTCAAGATTGTTAAGCTGGCTTCTCTACAATCCAGGTGTAACCAACTTATGTTGATTGCCATCTACAGAAATATTTTTAAAAACTCTCGATCGAATGGTTTGGTAAAAAAGTCACAAGAACACTAATTAAACACTTTGAGCGTTAATTGCATTCCAAGCCAGCGATGGAGGTTAATTTGTTATGTCAAAGAACTCGTTATTAAGCTTGTCCAGACAACAATAGGTCATTTTAATGTTCCGCTTGTGTGCGACAGCTACTATAATGACGTAACACATGTTTGACGCGGTAGACCAGGTGTAATGTGGCGATCGACGTGTTAGCTTCCCCTGTAATAAGAGGCGCCCACAGAAAATTATCCATTGGGGCAGCAATATGAATATATACACATAATTTAACTTTAGTACCAGTACCTATAATATTAATATGTACATACGATTTCATATCAGTGGAAATTTATATACAAATCAACGTTATTCCATTAGTAACTTAGTAAAACTGATATACATTTGGACAGTCAAAAACAAATTGAACTTTTCCCATTTGTTAATCTTTCTTTTCCACAAAGTCGACAACCCACTTCATACTTTTTTTTAAATATTTCGCAGGCGACGGAGTCCAAGAAGAAGAAGAAGAAGACAAAGAGGAAGCCAAAGACGAAGGAGCAAAAGATGAAGAGGAGGGAGCGGCAGGAGGAAGCAAGCAGGAGCAGTCGGCTCCTCCCAACCCGTGCGACTCGCATCCGTGCAAGAACGGGGGAACTTGCATCTCGGGAAGCGGGGAAGATGAGTACGACTGCCAATGCAAGGAGTTCTACGAAGGAGACAACTGCGAGATTGGTAGGAAGCGGTCGATGATTTAATTATGTGCATGTTGCTATTGCGGGAAAAGTATGTGGTCAGCCCAAAAACATTCTCCATATCTTATATTGCTTTTTTAACACTTGAATTCGTCTTTGGTACAGAAATTCTGCAATGGTAGAGCTAGAATTCGGATATTGTAGAAGCCAGTGTTACCAATTTAGCTTTTAACACAGTGCTGTGTTACGTATTTGCAATATGTCAAGCACAGCTGCCGACAATAGAAGATCTTTCTGTTTACTTTTTTTTATTGCTTTTACTTATTATTATATATATTGAATCTCAAGTTGCGTTTTACGGCTTAATTCTAAGATTGTTAGTTTAAGCTACAAAACAAATAATACGACACCATGCCTTCAGCGATAAATGTACAAACAATAGAACAGTTTTTACCAATTTTTTATATGCATTTACTGGTACATTCATGACCGAATTTCTTTCTGTTTACATTAAACTGTTTTATGTGCGCTTAAGTTTTAATGGGCCTTTACCAGTTGAGACCCACGGCTCTACAAATCAAGAAAAATAAATGTGAGCATAATGCTAACGCCCTTAGTTTAATCTGAAGAAATGGGTCTTTATACTCACCCCTAAATCGTGGTAGACCGCGGGTAACACATATACTGCATCTGTGTTGGGCAGGGCTGCGGAGTCGGAATAGGGACTCGGGACTCGGGACTCGGTGGAGTCGGTTTATATTGCTGGATTTGGATCCGGGACTTATACTATATAAGTACTATATTTTGGATCCGGGACAATACTATATAAGTCCAAATGCCGACGTACGTACGCGCGCCGCCGAGTTTCAAAACTGACAAGGCCGTAAACTGTAAATTGGAAATATGGCATAGCATATGATGGAATTTTTCCCATTCATGTTTCGTGTGTGGTAGATTTATATAACAGCCCTATGAATGAATTGTTGTATATTCACCCTATTGTAATAACAAAAATGGGTGAGATAAAGGCTGTAAAGTCGAAGACGGGGCGTTAGACTCGATAAACACGGCCGAAAAGTCGAACTCGGTACTCGAAAGTCGCACTCCGGTTATTGTTAATCGACTCCACGGCCCTGACTGTAGGCATGTAACAAAACACCAAGAAAATCGAATATCTTCTCTTAGAAACCGGGTGCAAGAATCCGGGTATTCCCCAAATCGACGAAAGCAAGCGTTTCGCGTCGAGGTCAAGAGTTCAGATCTCGTGCGACGATGGTTTTAACTTGGAAGGCGAGGACGTGCTGACTTGCCACGACGATGGATCGTGGTCCCACGACATGCCGGAGTGCGTCGGTGAGTGTGAAGAAGTTGGGTGAAAGTGGGGTAAGCACCTACTCAGGGGGTTACAGGTTTCACGTGAGGTCGTGAACTGGTTAAATACCTTTTTCCTGCGTTGTTTTGTTTTATTTCGAAACGATATGAAGTCGTTTGGTTTAAAACGTTATTTACAAATTCGGAACAATTTTAGATTACTGTTTATGAAAAAATTGGGGTGAAGGTAGGGGAAGCAACTAATCAGGGGGTGATAGGGTTTCACGTGAGGTAGTGAACCCATTAAAAGGATCACTACTCGTCCGATACTAGGGTGGTATTGGTGCCGTAACCAAATTTATGCATAAATTTCAGGCACGATTTTTAATTCAACGTAGCAATTTGTGCCTTAAAATTTAGAATATAGAAGATACTATAGTTTAACAACATGGTAACTAAACTTCTTAACTTTAAAGCAAATTCTAGCCCAATAACCTGAAAAAACTACATTTGAACGGTTCAATTCACATATTTTGCTTGTCAGGGCACTGTAGTGACGTAATTTGGTATCGTATCGCGATATCGGGCGAGTAACGGTACTAACACTTAGCATCTGGTATCGGCGCCAACGTTATATCATCGGTCATCCTTAATCATAAGCCCTATATTTTGCGAAAAATCAGAAATGAAAATATAAAAATTGTACACTCCGTAAAGATGATTATAAAATACTTGTCTGGAACCCTAATATGAAGAGTGAGGCCCATTTGTTTTTTGCCAGAAAATTTTTCCATAGCTATCTATATTCTGATATTGGTCATTATATGGCTTAACGTTTACTGGAGGGCATTTGTGAAATATATGCGGTATCGATCTCGGTATGGGATATCCCTGCTAATAATGGTTGAAACACTTTGCAAAACGTTTGCAATTGAAATACGTTTACAATTTAATTTGGCTTTCCAACAGTTTAAATCACTTTCCGTGTTTATAGTAAAATATGGGATTATTTTTCAGGCGATCCCGCTTCCGCCGCGGCAAGGCAGAAACAGGAAGGCGGAAATTCCAGTTGGCAAACCGCAGTGGTCGGCCTCGGGGTGGCGCTAGGGATCGTTGCCACGCTCTACGGAGTTTGGCTCATCCAGGATAAGTAAGTACATGCTGAATTATTATATTTGACTTCAATTTTGTGTCATATTGATGTTTTAAGTGGGTTTAAGGCAGGAATTTAATTAAAAAGTAATACCATTTTAATTATCACATTGAGATGTTAATTCAGCCTTCATATATTTCATATAACTTTAAGTTACGAGCCCTAACGGGGTCCCCAGGTTTAGAATCCCTGGTTCAAGGGTTAATCTTTTTCTTTGACGTTACTGACCATTCGTTCAATCGTATCTTTGTGACATACAACTAAGTACGATAGATTAAGTTTTTTGTTTTAGAGTAATAAAGAGTTAGGGGTCTAAAAAAATCAATGGCTTGTAAACCATGAACCCCCCCTCCCCCCCCTAAAAATGATAAAAATTAAAAACAGGAAAAATAAAAATCCTGTAAAAATAAAAATAAACATAAATAGATTAAACAAAATGCTTTCAATTTTAAGCCATTTCATTATTTATGCTCACAGCCCACTATATTCCAGCTACATTCATTTTAGTTTCTTCTAAAAAAACACCACAAAAATAGCAACACACTTTTTTTAAAGCCTCGTGGTAGCTTAATATATTAATACACGCTATAGGATATCAGCAATACACGCTATAGGATATACTTTTCCAATATTTTTTTCAGCTCTGTAACTTTCTTTTACCAATTTTAGTAGAGATGTTCCTATACCCTCACCTTTTTTGCTTAAGTATAAACTGTCCAAAACTTCACTCGTGACCCGCGCGTTATATGTCTTCTCACCGTAATGTGCTTCAAGGCCCTGGTTGCAAGTGGGCTCGGGCGGAACGGCGCCGGGTGCAGGTCTCAAGGCCAACATGAACAAGGCCGACACGATATCGATCAGCACTTACAACATATCAAGTGACGAATCAGACGAAGACGAACGACCGACAAAGTACTCCTCCAATAACTACATTGACGTGCCTTGACCGGGAAACGATTTAACTTGGAAATTCGGCTTCGTGGAAGTCGACTTATATTGAGCTTGTTTCTATTTCGCGTTTTCTTGTACATATTTTATATATATGTTGGGCGTTTTTTCAGTTCTGCAGAGTATAAGGTGTACAGCATGATTTTAGAAAGCTCTTAAATGTGTTTTTTCACAACACGGGACCATTTTAATGCACAATATATTGCAAGGAGTTTAAGAAGGATGAAGTATTTTCCATGCTTTAATGTTCAATGGGTCTCAGGGCATCAACCCACTGTACATTTTTGTTCATGGTTCGGGGGATTGGTCCATATTAAACTTCTACAAACTTAATAACCCGAAAAACGTTATATGACATTTGTAGGTGCACGGTATTACGCGATAGGTGAGGCCAAATGTAACCTCATCATATTTTTGTGTGTAGACTTACAAACTTAGTACCACGAACCCCTATGATTAGCTTTGTTATTTTACGTTTATTGTACAAGTAGCTGCAACGCGATGTTTTTTCATTTAAATCGACTTTTCGTAGCAGATTTAGAAAGTTTATAACGACGTTACAGATTTTTAAAGTATTTACCAAAGATTCACATACTGCTATCTTTTCCACTTTAACAAGCGTGATTGCCTTGTCAAAAACCATAACCATTAACCATATAACGCAAAAAGTATAGCGAGAACAAATACCATTGGTTTGATATGCTAAAGTGTTATTTTGACCTCGTAAATTTGTACTACATTGCTTACAAAATCGAGTCGGATTAAAAACGCTGCATTTAAACATTATACCAACCCCGTGTAGGGCGAGATATCTATGATAAAACATTTGTTATCGTCTCGGTGTTACGTAGTGTTAAACATCTTTATGCTTAAAGGAACTAATCAAAACGTGGGAGTAGCGCTGTTTGCACAACCGCGAATCTTATATTAAGATGACACTGGTGTTTAATTAATTTTAACGGGTTACGTTCTAAAATAATAGACTTATCATTGCCTTTTTCTCGCCTTGAAGTTGTGAGACAATTATATAGAATCATCACATTTTAATTTGGATTGTTTCAGCTATGGAATCACAAAGTTGGTAAGCTGTTGGATGAACTAAGGAAAATTGCCTACAAGCACTACAACCAGTAAAATACTTTTCATCCGATGTAGCAATATAAACATCACATGTTAACGGTGTAAGATGAACACTGAACATGGTAAAGACAACAGAGACCGCAAAACTTGAAGTAGATAACCAGAAAGTGCTTACGGGACTCAGTGAATGAGTGGTTGACGCACGAACACGTTAGTGAATTGGGGAAAACGTAAACATATTTACTCGGATGGGCTTCGTACTTCTTTAAGACAGTTACCCTACGCCATATTTAAATTGAAGCTAATCGTTAAAAATGTTCACTGGTTTTTGTGACAAATTTCCTGAATTGGACGAACCGAAATCATTAGTTGTTCTACAACCTTAAATTATTGGTCAATATTTAATTATATAGCTTCAATTCACGATAGCCGATCGTTAACATGAAAAGAAAATATAGCTAATGAAGTAATACAACTTGCAAAATATTACAAATTGATCAATGACAATAACTTCATAACAAATAAGTTGAAATTTCCCCTATGCAGGAGCCGAAACGAGTTTTGTTCCCTTTAAGAAATAATTACATTATTGCTTTACAGTATGTTTTACGACATATGAAATGCATGCTATCCGTAAAAGAAATGTATACTATTTTTATGAATTTTACCTTCGGAAACCACATAATAGGTTTATGTAACCTAACCATTGGTTTTAGTCCACCATTTGTATTTGTCAACACCATACCGTGGGATGTTATTTTGTTCAAAATATGATTAATTTTATTGTGTACTATACATTTACAAAGCAGATCCTATTATTTTAACTGTATAATTATGATTATGAATGTACTTCTCGGGTGAACGGAATCAATTGCACAACATTGCGCAAGGCTAAATGCCTAAAAGAGGTTTATTTCTTCCAAAAGTGAATTGTGCGAAAGCGCTGATTGTTGATCGAAGCGCCACTCGCTTTAAACGAAATCAAATCGCGCCTCAATCAAAGAGATGTCCGTGCGTTTGTTTCGCGAGGATTTTCAAAGGGCCAAGATTCGGCAACATTCTGGAAAGCTCTCATGTAACCTCTAACCGCGGGCCTGCTCGGTCAGCGCCTTCCCAAAT
This sequence comes from Ascidiella aspersa, assembly GCF_963924565.1. NCBI lineage: Eukaryota > Metazoa > Chordata > Ascidiacea > Phlebobranchia > Ascidiidae > Ascidiella > Ascidiella aspersa. The sequence continues at coordinate 28,342,387 of NC_139450.1, forward strand.
CAAGGATCACTCGACGACGGACTCGCTTTGTTCGCCGCTAACTGGTCACCTTCTCGACTTGGGACTTCAGCTGGATGTTTTCGACTTGTAACAGGCCACTTCGAGATTGCGAGAAAGCGAGAAAGCGGTTGGCCCCAATTACGCTAGCAAACAAGGCGAGGGGCACACAGGAGAGGCCAAAACGTGTGATTGAATATTTTCAAGTTAAGAAACAACCACAAACAAAGAGGAGTTTGGCGACCTGGCGAGCAAAGCGCTCTCAAAAGTGAGAGTTTCAGTTCCGGAGTTTGTTTGGAGGTTGTCGTTGGAAAAAAAACGTTAATTATATAGACAGATATTCGTGGGAAGTTAATCCTTGGTCGTATGTCATGCAGTAGGCGGCGTTTTAGGCCCGATCTGTGATGTTTTAGCAATAAAAGTTGTGATGTACTAGCAACAAAAGGTGTTTTGTTTTATAGAGAGAATAAGTTTGGGGCGTTTTACAGCGAAATATTTACCAAATTATTTTATACTTCCAGTAAACAAATAGTTTGCACCTGCCGAATTTGCTAAGATTTGCAACTTTAACCTACATTAAGGACAAGTCGAATAATTTAACTCGTTAGCGCTAAGGGTTATGTTAAATTTCCGTTAAAAGGCTACATTATTGATTAACGGCATATTTTTACAACGCTGAATGTTGCATATCAGCAAGTTTTATTTGCTTTTGTAGAACATCGAATTGTTTAGTATTTGCCTACATGGCAAAAAGATAAAAATATAGAAAGTCTTTAAAATGTTCGTTTACTTGTTGATGCAAAGAATATCATGAAACGGAAAACAGTCTCTCATTATTTGTTGCCACTTGCCTTTCTTCTGTGCATTCGCATCTTCGTGGGTAAGTAGAAAATTTGGTTTTAATTACTCATACTGGATAGGATAGGGCGTTACAATACGTCCGTTCTCCTTTATTGACAAACATTCTGGCTTCATTTTAACATTCTAAATTTGTATTACATTTAGAAATTAATACTCGGAGTTTGTTTTCAATTCTGGCTATTTACGATCGCCAGAACTCGTAACACATAGGTACAATAAACACACTTACCCTCATTGGACTAATTGGCATGCATAAAATTTTAAATTGTTATTAGACCAAAGACCAATACTGGGACGATAATATCGGGTATCTCATTCGGTACATTTGTATAAAAAGTGTATAAAAACGGCGCTTTTGTTTGTAAAAGTGAAATGTTTCGTATTTTGGGGTAACCTGTTTATAGTTATAACCTTATAAAGGGCAATCCAGCATCATTGATGTCTCGCAAAAGCGAAAATGTGCAAAAAGATAAGTTGACCACCTTTCGTGTTTTAAAGGGGTTGTTCCACCTATCAACGACCTTTCCTGGCCATGTATAACTTTTTTTGAAAATAAACTATTTTGTTGAAATTAAGTTATTTATCAATTTATAATGTCAAAGATTATATTAACCAAAAAAATAAAACCTAGCGCAAACTATTGATTTTTACGTATAGGGTGATTAAACATATAATAATCCAAGAAAGACGCAATAATACTACACTTGTATTAAATATTCTAAACTCAACATAACGTCAGAAATCTGCTCGGGTATACCTCCCGAAATACTTATACGCGACCTTGGTGGAACGTGTCTCAAGTTTCGAACAACTGCTGGTTTAACGCAATTCCCAACATTATACTTTTAATGTAGTTCATCTTCTTAGTTGTAAATTTTACAAACTAAACAAAATTAATGACACCAATGATCTGGTTCCTAAGTGACATTACTATTATGCTTAAACAAGCAAAATAGATAGAATTGAAACGTTCAAAGGTAACTTGATACGCATCTCCAGTTGTTTCCTACTATTTGGAGCATGATGGTTGGAGATTGTAGTAAGACGTAATAAGAATATCAAAGCCCATACAGAAGTAGGTATCATTTTTAGCCTCTATGTTGAAAATGAATAAAGAGTTATTCGCAACGTTCAAAATGATACCTACTTCTCTTTTGATAAACTTTTAGTTCCCATCCTTACGCTTTAACGTTTTTGTCTCCAAATGACAGGCAAAGCTCAGGAAGACTGTGGTGGGGTCCTTACAGCGACCTGGGGCTACATAATGAGCCCGGGGTACCCTGTGAATGGCCAGGAGGACGCCAGGTACCCCCCAAGTGTTGACTGCACTTGGACCGTCCCTGGGGAATCGGATACTTTACAAAGGGTGAGGTTAAATTATAAAATATATTTTTTTTCACGTTGCAACGAAACTAGATGTGGTAGCCTTGTTTGCCAACATGAAACTAAATGTCATGAAAGTCAAACCCAGTCCATAAGGCAGTTGTTTTCACAACAATTTGAATGTCACAACACTACTTACGCTGCAAATAAGTCATTTTAAATGACCTAAAAAGTCCCAGTCAAGTTGTTAAAGTCTAAATTAATTCAAGTCATTTGTAAAATCAAGTATTTTGTGACAAAGTCAAGTCTCAGTCAAGTCATAATTGGAGCAAGAAAAGTCATTAACTCCGTTTCATACAAAATTAAAAATTAAACTAAAAAAATGAAAGTTCAATTATGAGCAATAACATACATACAACAAAAAGGCAACATTTAGCACGAAAAATGTAGGCCTATTATGGGCAAAAATAATGATAAACAACCCAATTTATAAAATAATGCGTAAATTTGTGTTTTTTATGTTACTTTTAAGAAAAAATATCAAAGCCTTTATATTTCGAAAAAAGGTCCTTTATACTTCGCCTTCTTTCCTTTACTTTTGTTCTCTTTTCTAGTTTTTTTTATCGCTTTTATCATCACTTGAACTCTTACACTGATAATGGCATGGGATATTGCCGAAACATTTTTGAACAACGAAATGTCGATTTTATCTAACATTATTGCTTTTGATATTTTTATTGAAACTAATAAGAACGCCTGTATATTGTGTTCCAAAATAAGGTTACATTTTTTTATTGTAAATGCGCTTTTTTGATTTCCACATTGAGATATAACCGTTGTAACAAATTGAAACAACTTATATTTGAAAACTTTGAAACATAAAGGTTGGAGGTTGGAGTAAGACGTAACAAGAATATCAAAGCCCATACAGAAGTATAGGTAGCATTTTAAATAACATTTCATTTGTTTTCAACATCAAGATAGTTTGAATACATCACGATGTTAAAAATGAACAAAGAGTCATTCGAAATTTCAAAAAGATAGCTACTCTTGCATGAGCTTTTATATTCTTATTACGTACATTTATAAAGTTGCGTTTCTTCGACCTTTCCATCGAACCTGGTGAAAACAACTCCAACATAACGTGCGATTACGACTATCTCAACGTTAGTCTGCCCTCCATCGGGTGGACAAAGTATTGCGGGTAAGTCCTGAGTTACTCAGTTAATTGTATTTACTTGGGTACACGATCTGTAATGTAGCTTGGTAATAAATTGCAAAGTGTCAAATCTACTCAACATTTTTGGATTTGCAATTTATCATCAAGCTAATTGTATTTACGTTTTAAACTTTTATTTCATTTGTTCTGTGGTTCAAACGGCGCCTGTCCTTGTCGTTTTATGCAAGCTCTAAAAAGGGGTTGGTAATAGTGAAGACATATGAAAGTATGTAGAAAACTATTGTGTTGACACTTTCAATAAATCTTTTTTCTACTTTTTTTAAATGTTACAAAAGCTCTGGCGAAATGTACTGATAATTCTTTTTTAAACCATTCGGTCTGATTGATCTACGCGCCAAAATCAAAGCGTCTTAACGATTTCCGGAATATCATTAATCAGGCAAAGCCAAGTGAGCGTTTTCCCACTTAGATTTACTCTTCACACGCATCTTAAACGAGAAGAAACGCCAAAGAATTTGTTACTTTGTATCGTCTAGTAGGCCTGCCAACTCTTAAGTAGGCTTGTTTTTGCAGCTGGGTGCTTGTTTCTTGGCCTGAGTGCTTCGATGGCGTTAGGTACAACGACAACTTGTCGCTCATTTGGTTGAGGGATAAATTCAGGGGTGAACGTTGAATAATTTTCTTACTGTAGCGCATTACTTTTTTAAGAGATGACGTCACAACGTTGCGTCATAACAGGACGCTTAAAACATGTTACCTTTGTAAACTTTAGGTTCTCGTTCTATGTATAGTGCACAAATACATGCAACTGAAATCTTTGTTTAAATACATTGAAGGAGATGGCGTAAAATGTAATGGTCTGGTAAAAAACGAACAAAACAAAAAACATTTTTTAGCAGTACGACGTACATGAAAATTATATTTATACAAAACAGTCTGGCATACTTTCATCACTGTCAATATTTGTCTAGTGACGCAACCTTCAGCGTCTTTAAGTTATATTTTAACTTTTATCGAAATGTTTAACAACGATTTACAAAAATCTGGCCCGAAATCATTTAGAATCTAGATTAACGCATTTGCTTAAACGGCGCTTGGTCCAAATGTATTAAACACAATTTGCTTCGATGGGCCTGACAAAAAAAGAAAAAAAAAACATTAGGATAAATTTAATCTGTGAGCTTTTTTCTCGATTTCAATTAAGTTTACGTTAATTAAAAAAATGCTTTTTTCGTGTATGTTTTTCAGACTTAAATGATTGAGAATTTGCTTTTAAATCATAGAAACCTAACTTACTCTTTGGTGTTTACTCACGGTAAACTTTACGGTTTTAAACCGGCAACACTATATCTGAGCGCCAAATATTTTGAAAACATTTTTCGTAATGTTGACATCTTCGAACGTCCTTGTTTTAATGTGTCAAATCAACCGATTAAAAAAACTGGAAGTTGTGTTTTTGCTATCGTTACCAATTTTCTTACTACTTGTCAGACTATTACGTAAAACAATTGCCTTCATCAGTGTTTCTCGGACTTTTATGGTTAGGGGCACCTTTCAGAAATAACAAATATATTATCATAATAAATGTTAACTGGAACAACTCACATCAACTCTACACAGCGTGGAAAGTTATAATTGAATTTATTCTACTCTAATCTTTCACAACAAGTTGCAAGAGTTAAGCAAAAATAAGACTCTTAACGATTTCCAAATATCTCTCGGCACCCTCGAGGCTTCGAAATGGGTACTGCGTCACCCGGTTGAGAACCACTGGCCTATATATTTAACCCTAGCAGCAACTATGCTTACCGTTTTATCGCTGTTACTATTTGCATCCCAGCTCATTCAGGCCCCCTATGGTCTCGGGTTTGGGAGAGCTGACCCTCCATTTCCACAGCGACGAGTCGGTAAACTACCGAGGATTCCGGCTTGGATACCAAAGTACGTGATTTTATTTTTTTTTTCGGTTCAATGTATAGTGGAGTGTCCAAGGTTGTAGGTATCTTCTATTGATATAAGTTAGGTTGATCCCCTGTGGACCGAATTCGGGTAGAATCCTACATTTTTTCCCCTAATTACATAAAAAATGTTAGTAATTACATTCAGCTCCCGAGCATAGTGGTTGGAGATTGTAGTAAGACGTAATAAGAATAACACAGCCCATAAATTACATAAGTAGGTATGTTGAAAATGAATAAAGTGTTATTCGAAACGTCAAATGATATCTACTTCTGTATGGGCTTTGATACTCTTATTACATTCAACTCAATTACAAACTAAATATGTAAAAAAGAAGATATCTCCTCGCCCCAATGCACGTTAATGACGACAATGACTTCGAATGGTAGGAAAAATATTCGTTTTTTAGATTCGTTTTTTGGACACTGATGATGCCGTGATTGGCGAAATATATTTCTCTTTTATAAACTAGAACCTATAGTGACTGATTTTGACTGAGACAAGAAAGTCTATACTGTTTTACATTCAACTCAATTACAAATTACAGTTGATTTATGTGGGCAGCATAACTTAAGCCAACAAATACCATCATTCACAAACCTTTTACCGCCACTGGTTGAAAGAGTTCTAATAGCGTTTGAACAAAACGTTTTTCCGCATTTAAAAAAAAGGCTTTTAAATGAAAATAAATACACCTGGATAATCATATTTCTGATACAGAGCAAGACAAATACAATCCATGCGCGGCACTGCCCTGCAAACAAAATGGAGATTGTTCGGCCAGCCAGGATGGCATCAATTACATCTGCAGCTGCCATGCTGGGTCTGTATAGTAATTATTACTGATTTTAGCCTTGTTTTCGCTTCTTTTGACGAGTTCTTTTGAAGAGTTGTCTTTGTATCCTGAAACGTATTTCGTCGAGGTTTACCCATGAGTTTTACTCAGGGGTGTCCAACAAGCGGCACGCGTGCCAAATGTGACACGCGACCTAATAAAAAATGGCACGCAAGCCCTCCCCCAAAAACTAAAATTGTTATTTAGCCAATTGCAAAAAAGCTCAATTTGCTATTCAGCTAATTGTCAGAAAATTCTAAGTTTGTCATTCAGCCAATTGTCATTGTTTGTTCACAATATAAAACAATCGCGGCAATCACGAAAACCAACAATTACTTTTGATATAGTAACATTGTACTGTGTGGAGGCTAGCATTCACATAACTATATAGCTTGGTGTGAAGAAACAAAAGTTAGCTCACCGAGAGACACTTTGATGTAGTGATGCGCATTTCTACTAGACGGTTTGTTTTTTTAAGTTGAAATAAACGTTCTTATTTTTTGTAAAAAAGCGCTTTTATGATTAAAAAGAATTGGTTCGGTTACGAAACTTTGGCACGGGAAGAAGTTATAAGATAAAAATTGGCACGCCGGCATGTTTGAGTTGGACACCCCTGGTTTAACTTAGACAAACTATATTTGTATACGGCCGTATTTGTCTAATTCTAAATAGAGGAATCAGGTGGCACTACGTACAGACAAATTTTATTGAATTCTCGACAAGCTTTCGCACAACCGTGCTTCATCAGGTCAACAATAGGGTGTATCTTTATAGAATCCAAAACCATCGGCGGCAGGTTTTTAGATCACTGCTCCGCTGACGCGTATATTAACAAGTAAAACTCATAGTTAAAAACATGAGTAAAAACAGGATCAGACGTTCTGTTTAAAAGGAAAATATATTAAGTGGCATCATCAGTTCCTGTAAGAGTACAAATAAATAAAATCAGAGCGCCATCAGGTCAAAGTATGAAGGATTTTAAATTTGTTTTTTCTACAGTGCCACCTGATTCCTCTATTTAAACAAATTAAAATCTTAGTATAGTGAAGGTATACCATACCAGCGGCAGCTACAATACTACACGTAAAATCACAAAGGAATGCATATTTATATTAAACGTCGCGATCAGACATGAAGTTGCATTTTTGAGTAAAACATATTAGTGAAAAATGGATAAAAACAGCCAAAGTTTTGTGCCTTTTTCTGGATTCACAACACAGAACCTCAAAATGTGATCAGCTCATCTTATTGTCAATTGGTCCTTTGTGCATAGATGGACCGGGCCGACGTGCGAAATCGACATTGCAGAATGTGACTCGAATCCTTGTCAGAACGGCGCGATCTGTAGCGAAGCCGAGGGACCCAATATGTACAAGTGCCAGTGCGCTGTACAATGGGAGGGCGTCAACTGCGAAACGAGTAAGAAAAAAAAGGATTTTATTATTATGTGTCCACCAAAAAAATGTTTGGACACACGTTGTTTTTGTTATTTATTATTTTTTCTCCAGTTTATTTCTTGTTGTTTTTTCAGGCTTAACGTAATTTTGTTTAACGCCTTATTGGGCAAAGTATATACAAATTGTTGAAGTTTGTTGCATTACTTAACTTACAAAAGAAAATCGCTTTTTTTCTTTTAAAACGTTACGCAATTTTCATTGCTATTTTTCCAAGGTTTGTTTTCAGTTATACAGATTTTAACCGCTTTCCCCCCAAAATGGTCTAAATACTACATGTTAAAAAATGGTTTGACATTTGTTTAGACTTTTTATTTGTCTATTTTTTACTTTTATGCCCCACATAAAAACGGTATGGTTAACATGTTCGTTCTTCGAGTTAGATATAGATATACACGAACGAGACGTACGCTTTTTGAGGATCATTATTACATGCAATTTAACCGTTTCAGGGCGAAGTCCTCCTTGCGATCCAAGCCCCTGTAAGCACGGAGCAACTTGCATTCCGGTCGGAGATTTCGAGCGAGAGTGCGAATGCGCACCTGGTTATTTGGGCGAACTGTGCGACGAAGGTATGTGAACTTAAATACGTAATTTTGAATGTTACGTGCGGTGCTTCTATTAGCAGATATAACAGTGTTGTAAACAAGTCATTTTGAAACATCAGGTCAATTTCAAATCAGCTTCTTGTCAAAAAATTATGAACAATAAATACCTTATTTAAAAATAACGCTAAACGCCACAAATAGCAAGAAATTTGTTTTATGCGCAAAACTTAACATCAATAACCCTTAGTAAAAACATTTGAACCTAACTCATTTGTCCAAAAGACTTAATTTAAGTCAAGTCATTTTATTCAAAAGAGCTAATTCAGGGCAGGTCATTTGAAAACAGTGACGTAAGTCATTACAACACTGGCAGATAAGGGAATTTTTCGTTGTCTTGTTACATTCAGGTCCAGATTGCAGCAAAAATGTTGAATCATAATGCAAAGACGAGATCTTATTTTCGAGCTTGACTGCGGGCTTAACTTCACAGTTGCTAAATTTGTTTGGCAAAATAATTTTTGTACTGGAAACTTATCATGTAATAATGCTAAAAACAAACGATAATAAAAAATGGCGTAGAATATCTTATAATCAACTATATGTCCTTGTGTGATCATACTGTCATAGTAAAAAAAAACGGCCAAACCATTTATTTGCCAACAATAAAACCATATGTGTTGCAACAAAATATTAATATTTGCTTAATGAAAACAAAGGCTATAACCACACCTAAGGGTCTAAAATTAAACGCATTAATACAATACTAAAAACTATATACTTTTTAATTTAAATTGCTAAATGATTTGAGGTGACACTGTGACAAATCGCTTAAGAATCTTCGAGATTGTTTTGAATTATTAACTGTCTAAGAATTACAGTCAAATCAGATTGGTAACTTACGCACAATTGTGTCGGTGAAAATTCGAAAACACTATAAAGGCAAGTTTTTAATTTCCTATGGCTTTCACTTTGTTCTAAAGAGACCGGTTGCGGCAACCCAGGAATTCCCTACCTGAACAAAGACAGGAGATTTGACTTTGACACCGTTCTGCAATTTTCGTGCAAAGAAGGTTACATCATTATTGGACTCACCGTGTCCAAATGTCATTTGAATGGCTCCTGGTCTGTGGCCATGCCGGGATGCCGGGGTAAGTGGTTATTTTGTTGCATGTCACATTACATATTAGAATATAATTTACCAAAGACACTGCAAAAAACAGTCAAACTAATCTAATGTCAGACAACAATTAATCTTCGAACACGTTTTTACCCTATCGCACACAAATGTAATGCTTACAGTTCCACTGAAGTTTAGAATTTATTAGGCGGATTTCAATTTTAACTTACAAATTTCTCAGCCCACAGTACACCTTAAAACATAATTACCCGACATATTTTACAGTTTCTCGTTATTAAAAAAAATGAAATCACAATAAGACAAATAGAGCAACTATGCGTAAAGCGAAATTATCTATAAAACTTTAGTATTTAGGTCAACGGCATCATAAAATTAATACGCAGTATAGCGACGGAATAAAAATGCTCGAAATAAGCTCTAACACGGTCGGAATAATTCCTAAATCCATCGAAATACGATCAAAAATAAAGTCGTATACTGTAAGAAAATGCTATGAGTCAATTGAACACATTTGTTCTGACATTGTCATTTTGGGTCTGTAGTTTAAACGTCGCTGCTTTGCACTGAACTAATGGCCTCTGTTTGAAGTTAGGACTAATGGGTGTGGTTAAAATTTGGATCAATTGCTTTTACTGACGAAGTTAGTGATAAAGTTAGCGGTTGACTTCGGGGTTAGGCAAAAGGTCGTAATTTTTTTCTTCAGAACGTTTAGGTCTTCCGCAACTGTGTTTTATTTCAATGATAATGTTGATCTAGTTTCGGTCTTATTGCAGAAATCCATTGAAACATAAAATAAAAAGAGCTCACAAATAATGTTTTAATTTTAACCATTTTAGAAAATGGAACGTCTACTGAAAAAGAAACAGGCGTCAGTCCCTGGGCTAAGGCTATGATCGGTCTTGGAACCCTATTCACCGTTAACGTTGTTGTGATGGTGTCTTACTTGGTCTACAAAAGGTTATTGAAAAACATGAAACAACGCAATAATATACTTTATTTTATTTTATATTTTTACTACATATTTGTTGTTGGGTATTTACTTAGCATAATGTTAAAAATTCTTAATCGTGTCAAACGTAATTAACCGCAAACTGTAGACTGTAGAGCTATTGGAAGCACTACCATGCCTATACCTAATGACAGTACGTGTGTATAACAAAATTAAAACTTTGGAGCATAATGGTTGGAGGTTGGAGTAAGTAATAAGAATATCAAAGCCCATAAAGAAATGGGTATCGTTTTGAACGTTTCGAATAACTCAATTTATTTCTTTTCAACAAAATTAAAACTGGTATTCAACATACTGGAATAACATAACACTGTAGACCTCAGTTCCTTAGGCATGATTTACATTTTTGTGTCCGTAATCGCTAACTATTAGGGTTGTATTACTTTTTATTTTGCAGTCCTGTGTCTGTGTTGGAAAAACTGAGAAGTCTAACATCAACGGAATTCAATTTGCAAAAGACAACCACACCTGCTCAAATCAGGAAGGAAGTTTCGTGTGTTTCGGCAACTCAAAGCGAAGATGTAGTCTCATTCGGATCAAGTTATCTTTCATGATAATCAGCCGCATCTCGGGTGAAACATAAAATAACTGAACGAAGAAATGGCATCAACTAAACGAAACCCTACTCGCTTTGGTAAAATATAAGATTTCATTAGGTGCCATTATAATTTTTAGCCTATTAAACAGAAATCTCCTTCCTTAAGTTTATACGCCCTTCTTGTGAGTTAAAAACGTCAACACTTTAGCTTACAAACATGTAAAAAAAAAAAACAACAGTTGCCCAAATAAGCAGTTTGTTTCTATGTTCAGCACAGGGATTTCTAATGTTTTTTGTTGTTCTACCTCTTGAATATTTTTGCGTTTTGCTAATATGTTATTTATAAAAAGTAAACAATTAATGCTTTTTTTTTCACCATGTTGAAATGGTTACCTTGCTCGAAATAAGGTGTTAATGATGATTGTAGTATAAATGTGTTTGCTATTTGTCGAATGATTTTATCAGAAGTAGCCTACACATTGTACTTACTTGTTCTGTAAGTTGCTAACTGAATTGTACCGTAATTTACGTAGATTGTAGAAGCGTCTATTTTGGTATAATAAATCTTTTCTATCGTGAATGTGTAGCGTCTATAATGCTAGCCTATCTTACGGATTAATATATTCAAAGTCGGTGATATAAAACGTGGTCAAGCTAGAGTAAACGCAGATCCAGGATTATTGTTTGGTTGTCAAAAACAAAAAAATCAGAGATAAATTGACTCCACAAACTTACGCAAAACCGGACGGCGTGAATAAGCAGCCTAACTTTGAGAATACCACACAATTCGTTGATTTTGTTTGAGTTTTAGGTTCGGTGCATGTATGGTCACTGGCCTATACATGTGTACATCTGATATGCAAAATCTGGAAATATTTTCTAAACTCAACTATAAAACAAAGTTTAGGACTTCTAGGTAAATGTTAGGGGTGTTTAAATATTTTTAATTTATTTTTTTTATTTTAAGAACATTTAATTTTAAAATCCTGGATTGGTTTAAAAAATATGCAGATCCTGTTTCCAATCATAAGAGAAATATTGCCGTTTGATAGCAATGAAGTACCCTACATTGTGCTACATTTTTGCCTTCTGTAATATTTGATTATTTTTAAGCCCTGATTTTTGTAAATATTTTAGCAAAACATAGTGGTTTAAAATGTTAGCATAGTTATAACCTTAAATTTAACCACGTCCGTACACAACACCTTACGGGGGTAAAATCTAAACATCGTCGCTTTTAGACTGAATGAAAATATACATGTGGTAAACACGCACGAAATCGACCCCGAATGGCGAAAATAAAATCACAAAGAAAAAAATATGCGACGGTATCCGGTCGCGCCATAGAAGTCGACTCATTTTGACGGCGACCGCGGCGGAGAGCGGACCAAGCACTTGCCTTTTCAATTTACAGCTCTTTCCAGGCGTGCATTTTCGGAGCAAACTGCATTCCGTAAGCATTTGGTTGTTATAGCGACGTTTGGCCGTCGTCTTGGCGCGTTTCTGTCGGGTAAACACCCCGAAAATGCAGTCTCTCGGCCGCCAGCCAATCGAAGGTTTCTGAGGGTTTTTACACTTACAACACCAACAAATCGAACGAAAAACACCGATTCTAATGTTGACAAGTAATGTGCTTTTGGTAAATTTGTGAATAAACTCGAGTTTGTACATTAAAACACTTGATTCCATTCGTCCTTGACCACACCCTTTTTTCAAAAAGTTGCTTTTCCTGGCTTTTTCACCTTTATAAAGCTCAAATAACATGTACTTTTAGCAAAACAAGCACCAGATTTAAGTTACTTGCATTTGTTTTCTAATAATTTACAACTTTTTAAATTTTTAAAATACCCTTGATTCTTCATTTAATCATACAAAACAGTGTTTTATGGTCACTTTGCAAACATAAATAGGAAAGTTAGAGAAAATACAAAGATTTTTAGAAACTATAAACACTGCTTAAAACCTATATTTTAATGTTACAGAGACTGAATGCATTATAAAACATGCAATGATCATTTTGTTGTACATCTTACAAAACTATAAATTGTAGAAAGCATACATTTTATCAGTTTTAGCTAAAAAAATGTGCACATTGAAACATTCACTACCAAAAGTGTTTTGCAACATGTGTATACAGTATATTGCTCTGTAAATACATTTTAACTGCAAATGTCAGTTTCTCTATACTATACTTGGCTAATTTACTAGTAAAATATATAGTATTTTTATCTAATTCTACAAAGTTTGTATCATTGCAGGCCACTCTTAGAAAACCTTTACTGACAATTTCCCACAAATTTATTCCTGATCTTACCGCACTGGGAGACAAGTTTTAAAATTTATTTTGATGTAGATATGAGTGGAAACAGCATAGACCTTTTCCAGTTTAAAACTAACATTATTTTGTTAATTTTGTGTGTTTATCCAAAAAATTAAATTTTATGTTTGGTTTCAGATTTAGCGATAGGGATCTTTCGCTCTAGGTACTATGTAAGTTTAGACAAGAGCTACTTATGATTTGATGAAGGTCCCATCGGAACCCTACGCACACAGGTCAACGTCCCAAATGTCGGACGAATCAACCTCTTCATCAAGGTGGGATTTCACTTGTACTAGAAGTGTTTTTTAAAGCAATTTGTAAAAATTTTCAAAGCAATTAGAAGCAAAGTATCATTACGTTAAAGATTTTCATTAGAGGTAGTATTCACTTCTACGAAATTTCCATAGAACACCTTATATTGACCAATCAAGACAAAATGACTGTTGTGGACTTCTTAAGAAAGGAAAACTTAAGATGTTGCGCTTGAGAGATATCTTAGCAGCTTGAAATTGAACTGCTGTAATAAAGTTATTGCAATATTTTGTGCGGCTTCAAACAACTTTACTTCTAAAATTTGTGTGACTGTAAATCAATTAGCCTACTACGGAAATCTGTTAAGCGCAACTTACCTTTTTCATGTTTGCGTAAACTTTTTCATGTTTGCCTTACTGATTTCACAGCGATATTTCATGAAACGTACTGCTGCAACCGTCGCTTGAAGTGTAGCTACAGGTGTTATGATTGGAAAAATTATTAGTCAGAATATGAATGTTTGGGCTGAGCATCAATGCAACGCTAAATGTTCTTGTAATCTATTAATTTACTATAATAAATAACACAGAATTGTGCAATGGTATCAAATAATATTAAAAATACAAAATTGTAGGCTTCTACAATAGATCGGTTTCAAATATTAGCTATTATTTTGTTTAGCAATTATTGGCAAATTTTTTTGTCGCGGCCCAAAATACTCTTTCCAAAGCTATTGAAGCCCCACCATGCAAAACCACAACCAAACAGTTGCAGATTCAGGATATTTAATTTAAAGGTTAAATATTACACGGCATATTGATGCCCCAAACACTGACATGCCATAATGTAAAACATACTATAAAACGAAGAATATACGCGCGAAGCAACAAATTTTTTTGTTTACATACAGTTAAAGTTGTCAAAAAATATAGTTTGATAGGCTCTCAGGACCACATTTGGCGCATGGGTCTTTCCAAGCTGAGCTAATTTAAAAATTCTATGCCACTCCAACTTTTATAATAAAGTGCAATGAATGTACGGCCATGACGCGAAACCCATAACTACATGCTAACACTAAGCTACTTAAAAGTAACATGTGGCCCACTAAAATCCCCACAGTTGTGGCCCACAGTTTTGCTGATCCCCACAGCATGTGGCCCACAGTTTGCCGACCACTGTGTTAGGTGCTAGGCAAATATACCACTGCTTCATTAAGCTTTGAAACACTAAGCCGGGAAAACACTGAAATATTACAATGGAGTGCTACCGACTCGAGCCTTTAATGTCACGGTGACAATTAATTGTATGCAATGTAGTGCTGCCATTTACCCCAACTGGAAGAAAGCAAAGTTTTTTATTTTTTTTTTATTTGGCTGTGTCGTCGAGTGCAGTAGCTCACATGGTAAGTTTTTTACTGAAATTAGTTCTGAAGTAAGAAATTCCAAAATTGCAGAAAGCTCTGGAAGCAATGTAGAGACATGGCTCATATAAATTGAAGAGTGGTTCTCTTATGGGTTAAGATAGGGATGTATGATACTTTATGTTGGATTCCGATGTACCTAATATTTTTGACAAAAAGATAAATGTACAGTATATATATATATTTTTTTTTAAATGTCTTTCTGATCTGATACCAAAACTTCTAGTAACTGTAATTAAACAAAATTTGTAAATGAAGTGAGCCAATTCTATGTTTTAGCTTATTAGGCCAATATTTCTTTTTGAGTGGCTTCTTTGGTATGATTAATTTACTATTTTCTAAAAAAAAACTAGGTACAAAGTATAAACGGCTTCTACTACAGCATTGTGTTTCTTACCTTATGTATTGGAAACAATTCCTTAAAGCTACTAAAAATCTAACAACACTGGTTTAAATAAACTGAACAATTCTTAGTTTAAATGGGTATTAATATGAAAATTAGAAAGTAACTGTTTACCTTAAAATGTAAAAGCGTTGTATAATTAAAAGTACTGAAAACTACTAAGTTTACTATGTAGTCGTTCTAATTTGTTATTAGTTCTGACTCGTCTGATGAAGAAGAAAGCTCGTCATCTGGTGAGGAAACAACTCAAACTGTAAGCTGAATTTTTAAACATTAAAAGTGTTTTTTTGTTTCAACTGCATGTGAGTGTTTGCATGTTTTTTGTTTTGTGACTGTTGTGTAGTGTAAGAAATTGTAAGTAAAAGAAGATAAAATTAAAAAAAAATCTCCAGGACTTATATCATTGAAAACATGTTTACTTCAATGTGAAAAGCTTAAAAACTTACTGGTGAAGCATGGCTTGATGCCTAAAAAACAATGTTTAAAGTTGGTAACTATAAGACCCAGTGACTCAAAACTCCGGCAATATTGGTTAACGATAAGTGTTCACTTGCTCGTGCTCATGTTTTAAGAATAATGCCGCAGGTCTCTGAAGTCATAATGAAAACCAACAACTTGCGGTTAACTGGCAAATAACTCTTTTCCCCAGGGCAGAAGTGTGCAACCTTTCATACTGCCGGGCCAAATATGTGTATTCTGATTAGACCACGGGCCACTTGCATATCTCGTCGTCTACCTGTTAGCGCAGTGGTCAGCATACTTTTTGTTGCTGCCCAAAGTAGTCTTTTCAGACCTACTTAAAGGCCCACTACGTAAAACCACTATGAAAACAGTGGCGGATTTCAGGGGGATATTTGGTTTTAAGGTGAAATATTCTACATCGCTTAATGGCCAAAACACTGCAATGCTATAATATAAAACATTGTATAAAAAAGAATATAATCGCGAAGCGCGAAAAATATATGTTTACATAGAGTTAAAGTTAGCAAAAAATATAGTTTTACAGGCTCACAAGACCACATTTGGCACGTGGGTCTTTCCAAGCTGAGCCAATTTAAAACATTATATGCAAGATCAATTGTTAAAATAGAGTGCAATGAATGTACGGCGATCATGCAGCCAACAACTACGGTACATGATAACACCAAGCTATTCAAAAATAAATCGCTGTCCAAAGTTGGCCTAACACTGTGTTAGTGACTACCACAAAAAAAATTGCTCACACACGTACGTTGAACCGAACAATGCCACCTTAAAGGCGACTAATTTTCTCAGCTGTGGCAACTTATTTAGATGGAGATATTCGCGGCAAAAACCTACTTTTTAGCTGCGCAGAGAGAAATTGTTTCTTTTTTTTACAACTCACATGAACATTGAAATTAAATATAAATCCATTACATTTCAAATGAGTGAAAAAGATCAAACGGACATTTTTAATAAGCTTTCTTTACATGGCCATAAGTAGCTATTCAAAAGCATTTCAAGAGCAAAAAAATTGCAGCGCTCAGTGCAATTTACTTTCACACAAAGTTGTACCCTTTCAGCAACAGCATCCAAAACACATTTTGTAGTTTTATTTTTGTAAATTTAAGGCGACCTAGACTAAGGAACAGTCAGGAAGTTTCAGGTTCCGCTGGCCGCAGGTTGCACACCCCTGGCCTAGGGCACCTGTTAAGAAACCCTGGTGTAAACCTTTGTTTTATTTTATGTGCTACAGAGCCAGGAGATAGCAACGACACTTACACCCACAAGCTACTTGCATGAGCCATGGCTGCTGCAGAACAGGGAAGATGGCAAAGTAAACACTGTCAAAGAACAGGCGCCAGATTCAAATCAGGAGGATTCTTCTGGATCGCCAGTGAGTAATAATTTGTAAAAAAAAAAAAAAAATCATCATTTTCTTTTTCGGCATTTTGACTAAAAAGATTCATAGTCATATCTTGAAAATAAAACAGAAATACCAAGCAAAACCTTTATTTTTTACTCATTTTTTTAATCAACCTTGTAAGACTCTACTAGCAGCACACATGTCATATATATCTTACCTAGATGTTCCATTCTTTTCAAATGGTTTAAATTTGGGTTTAGCTGGTCTTAATTTTACCCTTCTAAGCTAATAATTTTTGTCTAAGTTTACTCAAAGATCATGACGTGTGCACTAATTTTTGCTTGAATGTATCCTGTAGTTGGACCCCACTGTCCTGGAATATAAGTATTAAACTTCTATTGCTCATCATGGCCTAAAATAATACATATCATATGTAGATTAAGCCAAGAACGGCAGCACACCAACTTCAGACAACTAAAAAAATAATACATATTGTTTTACGTAGTAGGATTGGCACTCTTATATGTTGGATTGGCAGTCTTGTATCTAGATTTTTATAATCATTTAGAAGGATTCTGTAGATTTGCCATTAGAAAATGAAACACACAAGAGTCTAAAGGAGATATAACTATTTTATTTTGAAAAATCACAGAGCAGCACAGGCTGTTTAAAACTGTTGCATAAAATATATATATATTGCTTGAAAAATCAATCTTGAGGTGTTTAATAAACCGGTTCCTCTTTTGTTTATAAAGGCCAGTGTTATGAAATAACTTGAGTCCAAGTCAATTAAAATAACAAGTCAAATCCTAGTTCAAGTCATCAGATACCCAACCCAGTCGAGTCATTTTGGGAGCAAGTCAACTTCAGATCATGTCCTTAACATAAAAATTTAAACATTTAACTATCAAAATTGGTAAACTTGTCCGATTATGAGCAATAACTCTAAAATAACAGAAATGCAATATACAGCTAGCAATTTTTTTATGTGCAAAAATGAAGATAAATAACCCAATTTTATAAAAAAAATTTAATGAAATTAAACCCATGTTAAGTGACACAATGACTTAAGTCACTGTCTTAAGTCATAACAACACTGATAATGGCTATCGCCTAAGCCTGTAGTGCAAATGTTCCCAGCCTTCAGGTAGTACGCGATTAGCTTCCGTTTTTTTCACAAAACCCTAGATTCACAACTAAATATTTTGTTTATCTGGTTTTATTAACATATAAAAAAATTCTCCCAAACCCATTCTTCTTCAAAATACAGGCCATGTGAATTGTCAAGCACAGTTGCTTTGTAAAGCGAACAACGCTGTTGGACAGTGGGCAATAATTATACAAATGATTGCTCTTGATAGATATCATGTACTGTTTTATAACTTAAGCTACAAATAGCGTTGAATAATGCTAGTTGTAACCTAAAAATAGATAAAAATATGATTCTATCAAATTAGTTGTACCGCAAGAAGTGGCATGTGTGACACTACTGAGCATCCAAGTGGTACAAGATCGTAAAAAGGTTGGGAATCCCTGCTGTAGTATCTATTTATATTTTATCAGGCGGCCCAATCAAATGCAAGTGGCTCCGACGAAGAAGAAGAAGAAGGGGAGGAAGATCCAACAACTGATGATCTTCCCACTCCCACAAAGCACTCAGCGAGTCGAGCTAAGAAAGACCTTCCTGTAAGTACAAGATGGTTTTGTTGTGGTTGTTAAAGAAATTGTGGATAAAATGCTGTATTAGTTAATTGTTTTTGTCTTTGTGATTGGCCTTTGCTTCCCTATAAATAACCAAAATAAACTTATTTTTTTCGTTACAATAAATCACATTTATAAAAAAACACCATTTAAACTAGTGGTTTCCAACCTCTTTTGGCTTGCGGGCTGCGGCGCCCTACAGGAATATAAATAGTTTGCGGCACCCTTTCTTTTATTTATGCTGAGTGGTTAAATGTAACGTTACAATAGTATTTAATAATTGTTTTTGTCTATATATATGATTGGCATTTTCGCTTTTTTAAATAACTAAAAGTAAAAATATTTTTGCAGTTAATTTAAATCATATTTATAAAAAAACAAATTCACCATTTAATCATTTTTTTTTTAGTTATTTAAAACAAATGTCAATCAAATACTTTACGCTTTGAGTAGAAAATCATTTAAAAGAGGTTTTTGTGTGATAAAGTTTACTGTTGCTACCAGGCTGCACATGGCTTACATTTACTGTAATCATAATTTCATCTTTTTTGTTTCAGGAATGGGAGAGCAATCCTCTTATTTATGGTTTGAGGCGATCTTCCAGACAAAAGAAAGAACCAGAGAGACTAAATGTCGAAGATGTGAGTGTGTGTTTTATGTCTTACCAGCACCTATTACTACCAGATGACTACCAGAAAAGCAGATGACCTACTGAACTCTATTTTATTACATGTTAATATACTACGAAACAATTGCACCAATATTTTTACAGAAAAAGGTGTGGTAATAAATGTTAAGGTGCGAACACTGTACAAAAGTGTTGTTTACAAAATGTTACGGTTTGCTGATATGTTGATGTTAGTGAACAGATTTAACACGAAATATACTTTATACCGGAATCAACACAAAATATATTTGAAACCAGAATCCACACAAAATATCTGTAAACCAGAATCAACACAAAATCTAATTTAAACCAGATTCCACACAAAATATACTTTAAACCAGTATTAACACAAAATATACTTTTGTTCAAATTCCATTCATTAACCCTATTTTAACAGGAGGATTCAGATGGTGACACACGCAAATCCAGAAGAAAGCGCAGAGAGTAAGTTTTTGTTTAATTTGTAAAGCTTTTTCAACATATTGTGTTGTTTTACCAAGTTCTAATCGTTAAACTGATCTCAGTTGAATGCAACTACGTGGTTGAATGTTATTTGATACCTATCGACAGATACAATGATAATGTAGCTTTCAACACCTTCATCCCACTATAAGGCCTAATTGATTAATATTTGTTTTGTCGTTCAACAGGAACAAGTATTGTCTTAGCTGGCTATTTGCCAAAAACTGATAATTGTACAAAGGACCTTTAAAAAAGTGTCGATTTTCTGTCTAAGTGGTACTTAAAATAACTTGACTTTTAAAGCTCTTATCGCCGGTTGCAAGGTTATATTATTCAGAAATCAGAGTTGCAAAGTTTTATTGTTGAACAGACTAGTTTATTTTGTTCAACAAAAAGCAGTACGCTTTGTCTCTCGTTTTGAAAAAAATGCAAGCATATTTATTCAACATTTATTGGCATTCGTGTTTCACTGTGATGTAGCCCTTCAAAACTTGTCTTTTTGATCACTGATAACGTGAGATATATCATTGTTAGTCTTCAATGGTCTTATTGAATCAGTCGTTTGAAAAAAGGACTATATGCAAAAAACCCACACAAAAAAACGCTTGGCCTGTGGCAGACTGATCCACTTTTATGCGCAACTTTGTGTTAAAGATGTCTATTATGATGCTACATTTTTCTAACTTAGCTTGCTTGCATTAAAGTTTTTGATTAAACAGATTTTGGTTAGACGCCTAATAGATTGTGTATAAATTAAATTGTATTCTAAATCAAGGGTTCCTACTTAAACTGGGGACCATGAACCCCTTGGGGGTCTCTGAACTAACTTTAGGGGGTCCATGAAGGCCAAATTGAAATATAAGTGTATATTTATGAAGTAGCCTAATTTTTTTAAGAAAAGAGTTAAATTAAAATAAAACGTTTTTGCATTGAGTGTATTTAGACTCCACTTTACTAAAATCATCAGCATATTTCTCAAGTCTATTAGATTGTGTCGTCAATTTATAACGTCATTTTTAAAAATTTCTCACATATCGTCGTCCTTTTTTATATTTTTAATAAACATTTTTACCAGAATGCCGCTGAGGCTTACTTTCACTACTGCCAACATTGTTTCAAATAATATTTTTATTAGATCTGATGCCGCAGCAACTCTGACTGGTTCCAGTGATGAAGAGTCCAGCGAATACGAGTCATCGTCCAATTGGAAGAAAGCGAGTCGAACGAATAACCGCTCGTCGAAACTCAGCCAGATGAGAGCCAGACTCCAGGGCAGGAAGGTTAAGAACATGAAATCATCGAAAGGTGAATTACCAAACACTTTGCAATTATTTTTTAATAAAAAAGTAATCTTGGTAACATATAATATTGAAGTAATTTAATACACATGCTTAAATCATAATGCTTAACTTTCAATTATGACAAGATATTTTTAATTTGATTTTGTTTTAATCTTGTATGTTTGTTTTTTGTGAGATAACTGCTATAATGGTTTTAATGGTATGCATTGTTTTATGCCTCTTGCCAAAATATTTCACATGTAACTTTTTTTTTTTTTATAAGATACTCTTTTGTCTTAATTTTGTATCCAGAATAATTTGTTCTTTGTTAAATGAATAGTTGTCCAACGAAACTTACTACTATTCAAATTATTGCAAATTAGTTTAAAGTTATGCTTTGGAACAGGTCATTCTTCCAAATCATCTAAGGGCAGATCTCGCCGGGCAACTGACAGCACAATGTCTGATGAGGAGGACGCATACTCAGATGATAATCAGCCAGTTCGAGCTTCATCCAGGATTCAGCGCAAGCAGAAAAATATAAGGTATGTAACTGTCTGAAATTACCTTTGTTTCAGATAAGGTGCGGACTAGGCAAACACTGAATGAATTAGTTTTTAAGCAATACATTGTGGTTTAAAACACTGTTTTGATGGAGTTAAATGGACCAATACATAGAACAAAGCCACAAAAAAGGCTTCTTCTTCAAAAAATTATGCTAGTTCTCTGAAAACAACAGTTGTGATTATTTATCTTTGCTTACTCTTTGGAACTGCTGCTTTTAAGTCCCCAAGCACCATATTTTTACCACTGTTTTGCTAAATTCCTAAAATTTTGGTTTGCAATTTAAGCTAATGTTCAAAAGTCACCGTTTTCCAAAATACCCCTGGTGCTAGGACGTAGAGATCCAGCCCAAATAGCCAACCAAAAGTGATATATAATAGCCCATTAAAAGTGCCATAAATGTATGGTGTATCCCAAACAAAAACTATTGATGTATCAACGTATCTTTGATGTCCTAGCCGTCTCCATTTTCTGCTCCCCCGAAATCCGCTCCCCAAACAATAAACATATGTGTCTTCATCGCGACCTTAAGCAAAAGTCCAACAAAGCAGAACCCACACATTACAGCAATTTGCGAAATCGGCAACGAGTCTTTGTTCACAGTTACAAGGAAAACGACTCGACGCAAGAGACGGACAGTGATGACGTAATGGAAGTTGCCGAAAAGGAAGGAGAGGCGGAAGAAGATCCTTGCACCGAATCCATCGAGAAAATCATGGATCACAGGGTAAATGAACTGGCACTGTACATTTTTCTAACCAAGATGTGAAATATCGATAGCTGACGTTTTGGATAAAGAATATATTGAGATCTTTGGATAACGAATATGTCTTTCCTGTAGTCAAATTAGCAAATTTGGTCGCATTGATAAGTGTGATGTAATGCTTTTAGTGGTAGTATGCAGAAATTAGCTTTAAGCCCTTTTATGGTTTATGATCTAACATAGATAAATGTGTATGGTAGTGCAATACTTTTCAATATTTGCGAAAAAATACGTATTATGGTAGACAACTCTCATGTTAGCTCACAAACCGTGGCAGTAATGCACAAATTAAATGGATATCGGTTGGACCGCGATATCACCCTAGTATCGGACAATTACTCGTACCTACACTTGTTATCGGGTATCGGTCCGGGAATATCGGACATATTATTTCTAACCACTTATTATGTTTTCACTGCCTTCTGCACTTGTATATTTTTTCCTTTCTGGTAGTTTTTCTATTAGGTAGCCGTAAATTTGACAACGGAATTGATAATAGCTTGAAAGAAGAATTAAAGCAGTCTCCAACTTGGTAAAAATAATAAGGTTCTGTTTTTTTACAACGCTTGAGTGAAATTAGGACCAGGACTTTTTAAGAATTTCCAGAATATGAGGACGAAAGATTGGTAATGAATTCGGTTATAATTATGTAACCTTTCAAGTGTTGTAAATCTGTTTTATCAGTTAGATGAGAGCCGTGGGTCTATTCAATAAACCATTTCAAACCGCTACCTACAAATGATTTTGATTATACAATGACACAATGAATGATTATAAGCTCGTAGGAATAGGAAGATATTACTCATTAGACAGAGTTGATTGCAAATTCAATTCAAATACATTATAGAATCTTCACAGCTTTTATTAGAACGTTAAGCCATTGATTTCTGCTTTAGTACGGGCGATTGGGTGCAACTGGTGGTAAAACCACAGCGTACTCCATTATCAATGAAGGTGACCCGAACGACGGCTTTGACAAAACGAGCGACGAAGGCGAAACTCAATACTTCATCAAGTGGTCAGGTGGGAAAATAATTTTAGCCGAGTGGTGGGAGAAGTGAGCAATTTTTTTTTTGTTTGCTAAAATCGTGCGTTGGATTGACATACAAATTGTTGATTTTCGTTAATTACCTACATTAGAAAGAACTGAAATTTGAAAAACCTTGACATGAAAAAAATATTTCAATACCTTTTCACCAACTGAGCAAATTGTTCTATTTTCGAAAACTGTAATTTTCCCAACACCCTTAGAAATGAACTCTCAGTTTTTGGTCTTAGTTTTTAACACCCGCGCAACGCTTGGGTTGAGTTATTTGCACCATAGCCTTTTTTCATGTCATAACAAATTGAAAGCACTTGAATTCATTTCGTAAGCGCCAACCCCCTAAAGAAAACACTCAGTTTTTACCACAATGTCACTTGCGCAATACGCAATACGTGGTACCCCCCCCCCCACACACACACCCAAAATAAAAATAAAAAAACAAGCTTCTCATATGTTTTATTTTTTCCACCAGGATGTTCCCACCCTCATAATACATTTTTATTTTCCACCCTGTTGGAAGTTTTTGTTACACCTTAATTGATTTCAATGAATAATTTCGTTATGTTTATTCTTTCCACTAAGCTGGTCCTACCTTTATAATCATTTTCCACCCCGTGGGATTTTTTTCACGCCATAATTAACTTTATCATAGAAGTTCATTACGACAGCGGCCTTTCCCCAAAACCCGAAAAAAAAACTCCGCGTAATTTTCTCGTTTGTTCCTCCAGGCTGGTCTCACCTACACAACACTTGGGAGTCGGAGGACACGCTGAAGGCGCAGAACGTGAGGGGGATGAAGAGGTTGGAGAACTTCATCAAGAGGCAGGAGGAGATCGACGTCTGGCTTCGAGCCTCTTCACCGGAGGACCGGGAGTACTATTACTGCCAGAACGAGATGAACAGGAACGTTCTCGACAACTACTGCAAGGTCGACAGGATCATAGGTCAGCACCAAACTTTTTTTTTTTAATTTTGTTAGAGTCTTAATTTTTTAATCGAATTCCGTGCATAAATGCTAATTGTTAATTTTATTAAAAAAAAAAACAATTGAAAAATGTATTTTAATCATGTTGACCATTGCTTTTATGCTAGTTTGTTATCTAATTAACATCAAAAATCGTCAAGCGATATAGTTTTTCCAATTTTCCTTGAAAAGTCTTTGCATGTCTTTGAATTTTTTTAACTAGCAACTATGTGGTCAGTTCGGCCACCTATTCTTATTATAGCTCGTTATCTTATTCAATTTTAACACGATATAGCCGAATTAAGATCAACTGTTAACCCGCGTTTGCTCCGAAATGCCGGTGAGGTATAGCGACCCAATTGCATCGAATTCTAAACTAGAGATCGACCGATATCACTTTTTGGGACCGATACCCGATCTTTTACAATTTTGTCAACCGATACCGATACCGTTTTTTTTATATACCTGGAAAATTTTCAAAACTAGAGTTAGTTATACATAAAATACAAATAAGGTTTTAGTTTATATACCTTTATTAATTATTAAACTATTATTTTGCATATTAACTTGGTGTGATGCTAAAACCCATTTTTTATCAATAAATGGGCAAGTTGTTTGTTGTACAGTAAAAATTATATCATATTTTCGTACTAAAATATCGAAGAATCGGCCTGCATTTACCGATACCGATATATCGGTAGAAGCCATATATCGGTCTATCCCTGCTTCAAACTCCCGTTGTCGTTTTAGCACGTTCGCGAGTAAAGAACCAGCACGACTTCTGGGACTACCAGGTGAAGTGGTGCGGCCTTCCATATAGCGAGTGTACCTGGGAAGATGAACAACTGCTAGTGAGGGACTTTAAGGGCGAGATCGACGCCTTCGATATGCGACAGGACAATCCTTGCGTACCCAGGAGCGATTGTAAGGTAGGACTTTAATGCCCAAGAATACAGATCGACCGGTATCACTTTTTGGACCGATACCGATTGGCGATTGGCGATTTTTTACGTTTTTGCCGAACAATACCTGATACCGATTTTTTTGTGCCCTTAATATGGTCAAAATTTTACCTATTTAAAAATGAAATTTCATTAACATTTCAGTTTTTCTACCTATAATTATTAAACTTTTACTTTGCATTGCATGTTAAAGTGGCGTTATGCTGAACAGAATTTTGTTTTAACTAAAACTTTCCTAAAATTCTGTTTAGGATTTCTTTAATGACACCGATAATATTTCGTCAGAACTTAGAATTTTTAGAGATTGTCAGACTGAATTAGGTTTTGAAATTTTTGGCAAACCCGGCTTTTTTTGTTTTTATTTTGTGTTTAGCAAAAAAAAGCAAGTGTAACGATTTTAGACAGAAAGTCGTACTTTGAGTCGTAAAATATTTACGTTTTGTAAAAAATCACTTTTCTAAAACTTCGGCGAAACACCAAATTGCATTCGAATTAAATAATTGTTTTTAGAATGAACGACTGTACTTTTGCATAAAATATTTTTAGTTGAAAACGAAAGTCCTTCAAATTGCGTCAGGTCAATCCTTGTGTGCCAATAGGTGGAATTGTAATTAGGTTTTAGTGCGGGAAGAACCTAAATGGTTGCGTCTAGATCGAGTGTGTTTTTTAAACTTTAATAAAAATTCTCGTTAAAATGTCGTGGTTTGTTTGGAAATAATACCGAACAAATTTAACTCTGTTTCGTTCACCCACTCCCCAAGCAAAAGGTCTTTCGAATTACAATTTTTCGCGAGAACGCTTAAGAATAAGCCTTGCTGGTTCAGGAGTAAATATGGCCGCGTGTCTATTTGTTTGTTCGAAATCACCTTTAAAAACTGTTCAGAGTCGGTTAGAGTGCCGAGGTTTCGGAAATGTTTTTGCAAAACACATTTTAGCTCATTTCGTTAATCCCGAGAAACGCGCATTTCAAATTACAACTAAAAGGATCGCTAGGATAACCCTTGTGTTCGCAGCAGATATTTCTTACAAAACGCGACTGTCTCTAAACCGCTAAAAGTAGAAGAAACTCACCCTGCAATAATGGTAAATAATGCAAACAAAGTCCTATTGGAGCATTTTTTACTTTTGGAACTTAACAAAAAGATGTGTAACTCCCTCAAAAAATGGCTGCTGATGGCTCCCTGATACCACCCCGGTTGACAAACCCCAATTTACAATCCCTGACAGTAGGCTTAACATGTTGTACGCCCCCTATAGTTGTCGCTGGGTATAACACCAAAAATTATTGTTTGTTGATTTAGGCGATTTTGCTCTTTAAGGATAAGTGCATTTGCTGGATATTGTCTCAATTTTAGTAGGAATTTTTAAGCTCATATAGAAGTATAGGTAACATTTTTAACGTTTCGAATACATCCTTTTTCATTTTCAACATGTTTGTTTCTTTATTCATTTTTAACAAATGATACCTAGATCTACATGGGCATTGATATTCCTGCTACATGTAACTTAAACCTCAAGCATTTTGCTCCAATGTTTTTCTACACAGTTTGCATAATTTTTTAGCTTCTGTACCAGGATTTTATTGTTTTTCGTTTGCGCTTTATTAAAACATTGAACGGAGGTAACACTTTGTATAAATAAAATTACGCGGCACTGTACAACAACACTGTAGTCATTAGGAAAAAACACACACACTGTAATAGGTGCAACTTTGCGTCAACGAAATAGTTTAAACAGCAGAAATAAAACGAACAACAATGCACAAACACGAGAAAAAAATTGCTATTTTACAGGACCACGTGTCGCAGGGCGAGGCCCATTGTTACGTCACGATCTTCAACTTTTGCTCCCCGCCGTTAGTGACGTCATTGGACGGACGGGCATATGCTCTGCGCTTTTTTTGTTGGAAATACCACGGTTGTCGGATTTCGCTGACCAAAGATCGCACAAAACTGCGACTGTTGTCGTTTTTTGAAAATATTTCATTTACAACACCTTTCAATGAAAAAAGGCCAGCAAAGTCGTACAATGAAAAATACGCATCATAATGTCAAAGTAAAACAGCGTCATACACGCGCAAACATTTTAGTAGGCAATCGCGAAATATTACAAAGAAATACTGTTACCCCATAGTTGGGGATTATTAGCTGAAGGTTGTGGTATTGGAATGAATATCAAAGCCTAAACAGAAGTAGGTATCATTTTGCGAACGGTTCAAATATTTTTTGTTGATATTTATTACTGTATTGGCTTTGATTTTCATTGCACTTACCTCAGCGTCTTGCGTTATGACACTCTTTCGGGAAACAACCAATCAAAACCCCAAAACAAAATGCCGCATGATGTGCGTAAAAACGTCCGCAATAAATCGTGTTGTCAAACGAACGTGCAAAAAACAGTCAAGTTCGCCCGTTTGAAAGGATATCCTGTCAGAATAGGACAGCAAACCGCCGAATGCAAGCGCAGTATCACGGTCGGTTCCTTGCGGCGCACTTGCAACGAAAGCTGCATATCCCTCGACCACAAAACGCACGTTTAAGGCTTCCTTCCGGTTTCGGCGCATTGTTGCAACACTTGGGCGTGCACTGCGCATATAGTGCCGGGTTTAATAGGTCGCCGGCCCCCGAACTCTTGCAAACATAGGCGGAAACTTTGTAACCTTGGCGTTTGGTGGGTTTCGTTTTCGATTTTTTAGAGTCCCCGTCTAAAACGAACAGTGTGTCCTCGAAATCGATATTTTTGTTTGGTTTGAGAAGTCCAGTGGTTCCCAAACTTTTTTGGCTCGCGCCACACTAAAAATATCTTAAATATTTCGCGGCACACTGTTAACAGAACGACAATATGGTAACTTTACAATCGCCCTTAACTCGACAAACTAAATGTAAATGTCTCAATATTATTAATTTGATATTAATTAGTGCGTATTTGAGTCTAAAATGCTTGCCTAGTGGTAATACAAATACCTTATTGTCCAAAATTACAAAAAGTTTCGCGGCACACTTGGCAATCTCTCGAGGCACAGTAGTGTACCGCGGCACACAGTTTGCGAATCACTGCTTTAAAAGATAAGGCACGCAGTTTTCGGTATGTTTTGACACCTCTGAAAAAACGCCCAATTTCGCCCCACCCTTGTTCACTCGCGTTCATCGCTCGTTAGCCAAAGGTCACGTAGGCAGCGCAGCAAAAGGTTGTGCAAGGGCTAGCGTAAACACATCAATCGTGCTATGGATAAAAATAAGTTGGCCGTGAACGATGTAAACACACTCGAAGTTGAGGTCATCGCTATGGCTAAAAATAAATTTTTCGTACTGTGCTTATATCCGAGAAGGGATATGCAATACTACCGGATCGAAGCCGATACCCGATACCATGGTGGTTTTATCGGTACTTGTTCCACACTATAGGCTCGTATCAGTGCCGATGTGCCATCCATTTATTTGTGCATTTGAGCAATGGCTTCTTAGTTTCTTACTAACACCTTTTCATAGAAAGAGTTAAAATGGCAATCGAAGAGACAGGCCTCTTTGTGGCCTGTTAACCAAAAAAACATTACCATTTTCCCCTTACATCTTATCAGTTGTCATTTTTTGGGATCGAACTGCCGTAGTTTTTCCAAAAAATAATGGGTTTCAGTATCGTAACAAAATACGAAGTATTGGACAAACTATCCGAGCGACCCGAAGATGCCAACAAGCTTAACGCACTGCGCTCAAGTTGCCATCACGTTAGCCCACCACGAGCTAACTTGACGTGTGCTTCTTCCCCGCCGACGCCGACACTTTGCTGTGTTTTTGGTGGTACTGAGCTGCGTCCAGTGCCCCTGTAAGTCGCCGTTTGACCGCCTCGCGCACATACCTATCCTTCAGCACGCAAATGGCGAAGATAAACAAGCCCTGGAGCCCGTTGAGAGCAGCGTGGAAGCCTAAAAACACGTCGTGAAGGGTATCCGAAGTGGTGCACTCGTCTAACTCCGTACCACCGCTTAGCATGAAGGTCGGGAGCCAGCCGAGCACCCAAGTCACTCCAAGAAGCGGAAAGAGTCTTAGGAAGGCGCTGAAAACCACCAGGGGAATTTCCCGTCCAGCTGGCGGGGACGCGGACCCCTCGTTGCAAGCCCCACTACTTGAAGTGTCGCTGCTGATAAGGGTCGAGTGCGAGGCTTGATATTGCCTGCTCTCGCGCGAAAGCCGTACGATCACTGTAAGGACCCTGGCCAGTAAGATCGTGTTAAAGAACAGAACGATTAGAACCGGACCGCTTGCAGCCCACGAGAGGTTATTCTCGTGCTCTAGGAGGCAAATCATGCCGTTTCGGGCGAACTCAACGCCTTCGTAGATGTACGCGCCTGCCGCAAGTCCGTAGGCCAGCGTCGCGCCGCTTACAATCGCCGGAAGACCCCATCCGACTGCGAACTTAACCCAGCCAAGGGTGCGGTTGCGTATGTTGCCGCGTATAATGTAGACGTGAAGTATAAGGCCTTCGACGCCCATCCACGCGAAGCTGGCCAGAACAAAGTAGTGGCTGACGAAAGCGCTGGCCGTACAGGCGACGCGCCCCCACGAGGCGGCCAGGTCGCTGAACAAAACCGCAAGACTGACGCCCAGAACCGCAAGCGTAAGGTTTACGTGCGTAACGTGCCGCTCCGATTTGCCAGCGTTGCCGGATGCGGTACGCGCCATACGGAAGCAGGCGATTGTAATGAGACAGAAGAGCGCCGAGACAGCGCAGCAAGCGTAGCTGACCAACTTGACTTCCGAGACGCGGTGACAGCGATCCTTGATCTTCCGGAGGTTGGAGTTGACCAGAAAGAGCGCGAATGTGGTGGTGTGGTTGCACGAGCAAGTCACCTCTTCTTCTTTGCTGACTCCTGTTACCCGGCAACCGAAGTCGCTCCACTTGGAGCTCGTGTAGTTATAGAACTGACACGAGATCTTCTTTCTCCTCTCTTGCTCTTCTTTTGACTCTGAGGAGGATGTTTGTTCCCGGTGAAGAGTGAAGTTGAGGGGAACGCTCACCTCGCTTCCCTTTCTGTCGTACATAGTGTAGGATAGCACGGAAGAGCCGTAAACAAACTCTTTGCTGTTTAAGCCTGTTGAATAATAAGGTATTTGTTAAGCAAGTCATTTTAAAAACGTTTAGTGTAGCAGTATGTTTTTTTTTAGCTGAAACAATCTTGATGATAATGTCTTTCTACGGGTCTTGTGCTATGCACTTATTCATTATTCGTGTTACTTTTTGCAATGCACTCTGTAACTGACAAATTTGAGCTTAATGTACACAGCCAATAAATATATATTTTTGGTGGTGGAAGACTCTAGGTTACATATAGATGACAGTGATTAATGGAATGAGGATTCTATACCAGTCCTACTGTTTTTTGTTTTATTTTACGGCGTTTGCATATGTTTATGAAAATTTATGGGGTTACAAAAGGGTTGCAATCAATTTTTTTTAGCAACTACTTGTAAACAATATAACGTGTTTGTATCAGATGCCTGTTTTAAAATTTAACGTTTAAAAAGCGCAACTTCAATAGCTTCTACGACCAAGGCCACACTTTCATTGCGTGATCTTTGGTTTCCGACCCTGGTTAAACCATAGAGGCCAACTTTAAGCGGAAGTCTGCATCAGTCAGCAGCAAACTCGCCTTTCAACGTGCTTTCCTTCGTGTCCGTCGTCAGCAACAACGTCTCATCCTCCTCATTCTGCATTCTGCTCAGCAATCGAGCCAAGTTGCCGTATTCGATCGACACCGACGTAAAGCCACCTTCGGCATATACTTTCTCCTTCAAATTCCTCCCGTGCTCGCGGACTTGGACTGCGATGCTGCCGCTCCGCAACTTCTTGCTGCCTTTTAGCTTCTCCTTGCGCCTGGCTATGACCTGTCTGAGCAGGCGAACGACTTGCATTGGGTTTTGCTGCTGTTGCTGAGGTCTGCTGTCGAGCTTCGCCTTGGCTGCCGAAAGACGCCAGCTTTCCGAGTTGCGCTCGTCCAGGATTTTGCTGTTTGTCATAAAAATTAGAAATTATGGGAAACAAGTTCGGAGCATAATGGTGGAGGTTGCAGTGAGACGCAGTATAAGCATATCAAGTCCATACATAAGTAGGTGGCATTTTAGCGACTAAAGTAGAATAAAATACTGTGCGTAGCCGTCTTCGTCGAAATATTATCTTTACTACCAGCATTGGTGTCAAAAGTTTGTATTAACGGTTCGACGGTTTAATGGACAATTTGGTGTTTTTGCAGATGCCGGTTTTATCTCTGAATGCAACAAACGGCGATGTTTTTGTCTTGAAATAATTTTCAGTATGGTCCCTGATCCATTTGTTATCCCTCATGTAATACAAAAGCGATTAGTTTTTAGTTTTAGTCATTAGTTTTGGTTTAAGTTTGATGTGCGATAAGGGTAAAAATTTAAAAACAAATTGTCAAAGTTTCTTTATATTTTTTTGAGTTCAGAAATATTACAACCTTTTTAGCTTTTGAAAATTAATTCCTGCTAAATTCACCTTGTCACTGCCACAAAGTTCCTCGCGAAGTATTCGACTTTTGTTTTGTTTGCTTTTTTCTCCCCTCTCATGTTGGCGATTTTCTTCAGCAATTTTCCTGCTTTGATAAGGACTTGAACTTCCAAGGGATTCTGATGGCTTAAAACGTGTCCCAGCGTATCTAGTAAAATAAAATTCATGAATGGGGCTTCACACTGCCTTTTACAATACCGTTATCGGCCGAAGAGAATTTTTTGTCGTCTTTTTTAGTGTTCCTCAACCTCGCGGCAACCCAAATACTAAGCAAAAGTATAGCAGCAAAGGTCAGGTGACCCAAATATTTTCATCAAACTTTTTGTAAGTGAATAAAACTTGAAACGTATTTTTATAAGTGCGAATTAAATTAACACGACCTATTTAAACTTTATCAGCAATCTTTCTTAAAACTCAAATTTAACCATGTAAACTAGTGTAGTCAGCCAACCAACCAAATAAAACTGCGACCGAACTTTAGGTCGCGACTGATAGGTTGAAAAACACTGATCTAAAGAAACTGATGCTCCGCAAACCTATTTTATCTCAGTCGATTAGTTAAGCCTACAAAATGCATAAGTATTCGTCAAAGATTTATTTTTTTCTTGATGTGTCAAGATTAAGGATTAATCCATTTCTCAATAAAAGTCTACTCTTTTCTTAACTTCCGATCGACATTTAGATTATAGTTTAAATTCTTACCGTTGGCTTTGACCAATATGTACGTGGCCTGTTCCATCGACGTATTTTTGGAGAGACGCAACCCTCGGTTTAACACCTTCAATGCCCGGGACTGCAGCGCCTGTGGTAAAAATAAATAAATAAAACTGTTAAAAACATTAAACAAAGGGTAGTGGAGAAAATCCAACTGTTAGATGAGAATCGATCACTGTATATTGCCTTTATTTTTCCGTTGTTAATTTCGCCAAACGTAAAAATTAATTCGCGCTGGTTACCAAGAATGGTAAGATTTCGCACTAAATACATATTGAAGAACCAAATAAAACGTAGTAATTGATCAGTTGTTATTTATTTTGAATTCCCATGCAATATAATGTTTTCTAGTTGCCTTCCTTTTTTTTTACAATTAAAATTAAGCAACGTGTAATGTGTTCTTAATGTGTAACAAAAAACACCTAAAAGCTTTCAAATTATTTCACCAAAAATCACCTTCGCGCCGTTCCTGACTTTCTGCGGACTCGTATTCTCACTTGTTGTCAGATTTTTTGTCGAAGTTTGAGTTGTTTCGGGACTTGCGCTTGTCGTAATTTTAGTTGTCGAACTCGGGACGGTAGAAGGCTCTGTTGTGCTGGTCTTGGTCGTGCTTTTAATCTTGTATATTCCTGTCGGCCAATCTGTAAATGATAACGGACTCCGTTAATCAATAAATAATTCGCATTTTAAGCTCGATCCCTATGGTTGGTTAAAGAATTGTTGCATGATCAGACTGGATATAAACGTTGTTTCGAAGCTAAACTTTAGATTCGCTGCGCCATAAATAGCAAACCAAACGATTGTTTAACGCAAGTATAATCTTTTAAAAATTCCATTTATCTTAGCACCAAGATTTGGCCTGTCTATACTTGACTTTGCACTAAAAATTCAGTTTTACTCACCTTGAACGCCGGCTTGTGGTTTTGTGTACTGGCAAATAAACCCCGTGTAGTTGGTGTAACACTCAGTGGTCAGTATGTTGCCTTTGTGCATGAAACTGCACACACCTGTACGTTATACAAATTCAATTAAAGTACGAATCGCAGATTAAAGTTGGATTTATATCTTGTAGAACGAGTAATTTTACCTTACTTTCTCGTTTATCTTTGGAAAAATTTTAAATTAAGAGAAATTTCTTAATTTAACCATTGAGTTATTTTTATATTCGTAGAAGCAATGTATTGCTTATTTAGCATTATGAACGTTTTAATTTTTTTAAATAAATTAATGGAAAACTTTTTTACAGCAATCAATATACATACTTTACAATCATGCATACTTTATCTATATAAATGAACTTTTTGAATGTAATTTTCTTGCTTTTAAATACAAACCTAAATTTTGCCTGGCTGTATTTAAACTGCTATTTTTGGTGCGTTGAGTTCCTTAAAAATATAAGTTATATATATGCAGCTATTGGGTCATCTGCGGAGCCATAAGGTCATAACTTAACAGCCCTTGAAACTCTTGTGATTTGGCGAAATCATCTTAATAAATGACGTCATATTGAGCACTGTGGGAATCTTAGTTGTGTATAGGTAGAATTAAAAAAATAAATTTATTTTGTATTGTTTCCTGAAGAGTAACTTTATTTTAGTTTGAAACCGACATCTATATAACATGCCGTTTATTCCCAAACCTTGACTTTTTCCTCGGTCTGTCGACTTGCATTCCTTTCGCGTCTCGTTGTTGTTGTCAAAATGAAGCGTCCCGTCGATTTCGAACAACCACTGTCCAGTGTCGCAGTGGTACCTCAGTCCGAGCCAAAACCGGGAACTTTCAAAAGCCGTTGTGAAGTTGCCCTGTGCTTTTCTGAAAATAAAATCATTAAACTTTTAACAACAACGCAGCTTATTGGCTTTGTTAATGCATTAAATCGTTAAAGACACTGGGACAGTTCGTTTTGTTACCTGCTGTTTCGTCACAACAAAATCGCCACAAACTGGATTATTCATGTCCGAAATGACTGTTAAATTGTTTTCTTTGTGCATTTTAATTTTAATGTGGTCGGTCAATTTTTTTTATATCACATTATTGGAGACCGCAGTGACAAGGCTAAAAGGTTGCGAAAAAAGCACAAAAAAAAACAAAAAAACATTGGCACAGATTTTTGTAAGCATATAATTTTTTCCAACCTTTAAAATGACAATAAAATCGGGGGATTGCTAATTTGCGTAACAGACTGTGATTATGGAGCATAATGGTTGAAGGTTGTAGCAAGACGTAATAAGAATATACAGAGGTAGGTAGCATTTTGAAAGTTTCCAATAACTCTTTATTTATTTTCAACAGTATAAAGAGTTATTCGAAACGTTCAAAAGACGGTGATTGGTGTACATTTAGGCCAAACCTTACTAAAACAAAAATACGAAAACTCGTACCCACCCCGCGCAATCAGCGATGCACCTCTTCACCGTCGAGAGCTCCAAGCCGCCGTCGATTTTGGCCAGGTTTCCGGGCCCCAATTCCCGCAGATGCTCGACGGCGCTCCCGATGTCTGGGCGCCAATCCGGCCGGCCGCAAACGTCCCTTGCCCCGTAGTAGTCGACGCCGGAGTCGCCGGTCGCAGAGAAAGCAACGAATTGCCTGCTACCGTTGTCGCAAGGGCACACGTCCAAGTCCATTGCGCTGCTGAGTGGGATTGTCGCCATTGTCAATATGGCTTGAAGCAGAAATCCGAACGCGATTTTTGCGTTCATTTTTTTGGGTTTGCGGCTTTGAATATTTGCGGCCGTTTTGTTGTGCGTCGCCTATGGTCGCTTCTAGCCTGAAAAACGAAAATATTAGAGTCCCGAAATAGTTGCCAGCGTGTGTTGCACATCTTTCAACTAGTAATACCAACTATTCAACTTGACTTCTAGCTTTCAGCACAAGTATTCTTGGTTTTATTTTATTTCAGTGAGTTATATAGTCCATAAATGCACAGGTTCTAAAGGCCTTTTTTGAGAATTTATATACTGTTCAACATTTGTATGTTGTTTTAAACCAACTTAAATACTTCTCACACAAAAAC
This sequence comes from Ascidiella aspersa, assembly GCF_963924565.1. Classification (NCBI taxonomy): domain Eukaryota; kingdom Metazoa; phylum Chordata; class Ascidiacea; order Phlebobranchia; family Ascidiidae; genus Ascidiella; species Ascidiella aspersa. Next base: position 28,378,109 of record NC_139450.1, read on the forward strand.
GAATAAGGTTAATAACTTGAAATTGGGTAAATGCTAGAAGAGTAATGACAATACAAACGATGACATCACTAATAACTCGGCCAAAGCATCTGGTTTCTACTACACACTACATACATTGAGAGAACGGTATATTGTGACGATCGGTATCTTTTCTGATATCTTACATCGATTTAAATGAAAGTATTGATATTCAATTATTCCAAAAAATAACTGTTTCTACATAAACCTGTGCACGCGTACTTTCGTTAAACGACATTTTTACAAAACCATCTCCAGATCATATTCTTATTTCAAAACAATCTCAAGATCATATTCGTGTAACTTGGCAAGGAAGGTTTCTATGTATTTGTTGTAACTCACGATCTCCAAAACTGAATGAAAAAAACGGTTTAGCCTGCTTTTAACGCCGCCACGTGCACTGACTGAATTTTATATCTGCTTTGTAAAAAAAGTTGTCAGCCCAATTTGCTTTTAACGCTGCCGTCAAAACAACCGCTTGAATAGATACAACAGCAATACCAGCAGTTCCCCTTAAAACTCAAACTATAACCTCGCTATAACCTCGCTGTTGAACCCCGGAAAAAAACGCTGATGTTCCTTTTTCTGCGAACGAACTGGCAATTCTTTGCCACCGCTAGAGAAATAGCTTGTTTTGTCAAATTGATCGTGTTGTGGCTGCTAAGTTGCGCGTCATCTTCTCTTACTTGTTACGTTGGGGTTATCTCATCGACTGACTGCAATCAGCATCCGTTAGATTTTTCCTGCCTGTGTGATTAAGTCCCCCAAACGGCGCCGGTGACTAACCGGTTGTGCTTTGCTTTCAATTTCCGGCTGTCCGTCAACCTACACGCGACTTTCAAGTGGGGATTTCTGCTATTTTTAGGAATTTTGGTGACACTGTTTAACGACGAATTATATTAGAATCTTGACAAAAAAATTATTAAAGAGCTATTAGAAACGTTTAAGATGATACCTACTTTGTATGGTTCTTGATATTATTATTAAGTTGTCCTTTAGTGTAAATTTTCGATAAAGAGTGCCTCCTGATTTCCAGATTTAGAATTACACAAATACGACAAAAGATTGTTAGTTTTAGATAACTTTTTTCATGGTCTGCTGCACTTCTATATAGCTTTATTGACAAGCAAATTTGACTTTTTTACCATTTTGTCTGTCTTGTTGTTTCTGGTGACAAATTTAATCCTAATTGAAGCACATCAATCTGTCAAAATTGATGATTGGTTGAACTTAAATCACAACGTCCACAGCACACAACAGTTTAATCAAAATTCAACGGAAATATAATATAAGCTCCAACCCTTCTTCTTAAAGCCTAAACTCTGGACAAAATTAATCAAAGGTTGATACCACAATAATCTTCTGCACTTATAAAAATACTTCGATTCAACTCTTAGCGTTAACTATTTGGCCAATTAGGGCGCTGTTTTCAGTGAACCGTTTAAATCTGCACCTTGGTAAAAAAAAAAGTTGTTAAATTTACTCCAAGCTTCTGCCGTGCTTCAACCCATAACGTTGAACGCCGTCAAATTGGTAGGGTTTACTTTTGTATCAGGCTATTTCTATGATTATAGCAGCATATGTGCGATCTCAATACCTTGTCTAGCACTCTGTTTACACGCGAGCAATCTTGCAATCGCCCACCGCAAATAACAGTCGCCCAGTTGGCATCACATTCCCAAGCAAGAGTCCCCCCTCCCCCTTCGTTCAACTCACGTTGATTGCGTCGAATGATTGGAACTTCCTGTGACAACGCCGCGCGCGTGGCAGGCCTTCGACTGTGTGCGATATCTAGTTGCGTTTCCAAGTTATTTTTGCTGGGCCCTTTCCCCATTCGTTTGCGACAACCTAATCGGAATACTTTTGATGGCTTGAAAGCTATATTCTGTGGTGGCCTTGAAGCCGATCAGTAGATACCTACTGCTATACTGTCCCGATTACCTTCTAGTGCCTTCCCGCCAGAGATCTTTGGCGTTTATTGCTTGCACAAATCACGCCAGTGACGTCATTTAGCGTGGAATATGACCGACCTAGTTAAATTACCAACAATTTTTTTCGTTTTTAACGTGAATATCGTCCTAGTTTTGATAAGGATTTCAGCCGAAAAAAAAAATAGCGTGAATTTTTAACGTCTACAAATTATGGAATGCAGTTGGGTCTATTGGTAGATAATGGTTTAGTTTTTGATGCCGGCTCGTTATATTACTTACGATAATTAGTTCGGCAATAAAGGTTGTTTTACTCGGTTGTGGACAAACGTCCGAACTCCTAAGTTTGATGCCAAGTAATAATAACCTTAAACAAGTATTACGTAAAGTGATTTGTTTTATTCATCGCGTTTTGGGCGCCCTCCATAGTATTTATTTTGAGAAAAAAGATATTTCATTTTTGGCATTAATACGGATTTTTCACAAGCCCTCATGGAAAAACGTCACACAATTGTTGGGTTAAGACTGGGGTTAACGCTTGAATTCGGGTGGTTAAGTGTTATTAAAGAAATTACTCGAGTTTTGCATGCTATTTATAATCAAGTCCCATGTCCATAAACGTGTGGCGTAACTATTCTGCGCGCATAGGCCACTGGATCAGCAGCTATCTACTGATCGGCTTAAAGCCATAGGGGTGAGATTTACCCCACTTAAAAGTTACCCACTTACTAACCTGGTCGGCTGTTGCGAAGCACGTCTGCTTTTTGAACCCAGGCTCTTGCGTTTTTGGCTGTAATTCATTTTATCTCAAATTCGGCTGAAAATCCTTGTGGGTCGAGTAATTACTTTAAGGCGTTTCGTGCGTGTTATAAATACAGTACGTTTCTCAAAATCCGAGCCGCTTCAGAAAATTGACCTGCCAAAATTTGTCTCTTGACCTGCCGAAATTCATGACCCGAAATTGTTTATTTTAAACTTGTTGTACCCACTATGTTCCATACACAGTTTACACACATATACGCATGCACCTAGCTCATAACACTTCAGTCATCTTATGTTGCTTTATCTCACGAAGAGTAGCTTTTTCTTCCTCGAAATTTGTTAAGTTTGAAAACAAAGACCAATGCAAAGGTTCGCTGGAAAAATTTTCACATCAGCACTATGGAATAGTTTTGTAAAAAAAAGCACCACGAAACATTTGGATGTATGGGCGGCCGAAAAAAAATTGAAAGAAAATTCGATGCTCTCGCAAACAAATTTGCTCCGGAGATCTAAAATTTTCTCCTGAGACCCCCGCATTTGTCTGCTCTCGAAGCCAAGAAATATATTTTCCACATAAGAAACTCAATGCAAGTGAACCTAGCTCATAACACTTCAGCAAAAGCTTAATGTAAAAAGCCGCACACGTGTGTAAAGTGTGGCCTCGCCTACTGCTCCGCGTGCATCAGTGTTGACACGACCCTCAATAGCCAGACCGCGTACTTCCTCAACGGCACAAGGGCCGCTCCAAAAACCGCTTTTTGGCAACTTTGCGCGCCCCGAAAACGGCTCGCGATGAAGCCAAACTTGTAGCGTCAACCCGCGGCCAATTGAGGCCGAATTGTTGAGTTCCTGTTTTGGCGAGAGGCGCGAAATTTTCTCGTTGAGAAGTTTGACATGTTTTTGCAACCGTTCGGCGCGTGTCTTAATGTTCTTGAAACGAAAACTACTCCCGCGTAACCACAGCGAGTTTTTTTATATATAACAATTTGATTTATTTCAATCGTGCTTAACTTTTTAAAGCCGTTTTCCTTGAGATAATCTTTTTTGGTGGCAATTACCTCCTTTTTGCAAATGGTAAAGTTATGTGATCTCCTATTATTTAGGGTTGCCACATAGTCTTTAATTCTTTAAAAGTCTTTAAAAAATGTTTTTCTAAAAGTCTTTTGAAGAGTCCTCTAAGTTTATGTGCAGCTCAAGTTTTGTGTTTAGATAATGCCGTTGCAAAAACATTTTTTTAAACTAATTGTTACTTTGTCATGGTATTTATACTGTTTTGTTTTCAAATTATGTGCACAGCTTGGAGATCCAATTTTAGGAAGAGTCTTTTAATGTCTTTGTTTTTTTAATAGAAGTGTATAATCACCTTGATTTTTAATAAATATTGCTAGAATAATAATTAGGCACAATTTGAAGTCTTTGCCTTCGATGACCCAACCGCTACCTGTGTAATGGGCGAACCATGTGCCATTTTTGAAAGTACCTTCATCGCAAATTTTACTTCCAGTTTTGACTTTCTGCCGTTTGCTCATGGACATTAATCTTATTGTACTTAGGAGTTACTTCCCGGTTATTGTTTTTGTTCCCATGATGAGGAATACCCGGCTGAAACAGGGTCTATTAAAAATGATTAATTACCGTTTGGTTCCTGGTTATATGCGGTTGGATGTTGAACGTCCCCGTGCAATTTTTTTTTGCAATGCACTTAATTAATCAATTACCCCCAAATGGAAATATACAAAAGTTGATTAAACCAGGGACCATAGTAGCAAAATACCACCGAAGCAGTGAAACGAAACAACGCCACCAAACTCTCAGTTGTTTGATGTTTACAGAACTGTTTTGTGTCATTTCCTTGTCGTCTTTGCCGAGCTATGTAAAGTATTTTACGCAACCGCAAGGTTCAAAATAGTAGGCCTCTACGCTTTACGCATGGACCACCCTCAACTATTTTCGAGCTCTGCCCAGCTCAGAAAGCGGAAACGGTGCTCATAAACCGGTGATGAAATTAACGCCACGGTCAAAATAGCGTTCACACGTTTCCGCTTAAACAATGTCACGCCAGGTCGTTTCGTAGCGAAAAAGTCGATTTATTTCGTGAAAATTTCACGGAATTTCCTTGTGACGTAACTGGCGGCATATTAATCGTTCTAGCGTAAACTTTTTGCATCGATTAGCATACGCGAAAAACTACATCTACCCCGTATTTTTGCTCAGCTTTGCTGGCTTTCCACTTGTCACGAAACTTTCAGCCACACAATTTTCAGTGTTTCATTACCGCCATTGGGTATAAAGTTATATGTCGGGTTTCTGTCTGCTCATGTAGCTGAACGGCTTAAGGGTCGCACACCTTCGTTATGTGTTGGTGCAAGTTCACAGTTCTACTCGAGCGGTATACTTTTAATCTTTCGTTTTTCGCGGCCTACTTTTACCAATATAGCTTACTATTTAGACCGCTTTATTAAAAACAAGAATTAATTCAGGTCTTTTTACGAAAGTAGTGTACCTTTAATGTTAGGTACTTCTTGTATAGGCAAGGTTTGAAGAGAAGTAAATTCATACGAAATCACATTAAAATAAATTGAAATGTTGTAGAGTTTAATTCCTCAAGCCAAAAATGAATTGAAATGACTTCAGTAACAAGTTAACAGCCCATCAATTAAAAACCGCTCCCCTACGAGAGTAATGTGTTTTAATTAAAACTCCATCAAACACAGTAAATTCAGATAAATGTCTCCACTCTTCCGCATTAGCTCACTTCCTGATCTTTTCACAGCACATAAATAAAAAACAGAGAGGCTAAAAATAGCTGCAAGTTCTTTCCTGTAGCTTGAGCGAAACTCTTGCAGTTGCTGCACGGGCAAACAGCACAGGAAGCGAACAGCACACGCTCTGCACGCTCATGACGCGTATGACGTTGCACTCTATGACGTTGCCATGGTTTTGAAACGCGCCGGCGGTTGGTCACGTGACGTCATGTTGCTACGTCGCCGGTTGTTATCAACGCACGTTTGCGGCGTTGCTTGTATTCCGGGTAGATTTAGCTGAACTATAGTAAGAAAAATATTCCTGTTGATATTATCATAAACCGGATATATAAAAATAACAATGACAAGAAGTTAAAACAGCACAGTTGATGTAGACTTGTGTGTATCCATCTTTCATTGACTGTTTAAAAGAGGGTTTAAACGGGGATTCTAGCAAAATCCGTGACACTTTTTTTAGCAACCTTTATTGAAGAAATGTTTTTGATTTTTGAATGAGAATTTTTTGAAAATGACAAAACGGCGGTACTTCCGATTAGCCCAAATTTCGGAGTTTGAACAGAAAATAACTCTTACTAAGAGGTATTAGCAGAAAACTGTCGACGGTTTGTGGCCAATAGCGCTCATTTTGTGGGTTCGGCAGTTTAACCAAAATTAAACAAAATGTTTTCGGCGCCAGCAATACACAGTAGAATTGCACTATCAACCAAACGAAGTAAAATAAAATTGCCAACAGATGCACCTCGATTCGCTTCAGTGATTCCCAAACTGTGTGCCTCTAGGTATTGTCAAGTGTGCCGTGAAACTTTTTCTAATTTTTGGAAAATAAGTTATTTGTTTTAGCAATATTAGACTTGAAAATACGCACTATCCATTACAAATTAATAATATTAAGACATTTACATGTGGTTTGTCCCGTGTTAAGAGCTTTTGTAAAATTACCTTTTTATTCTGTTAAAAATGTGCCGCGAAATATTTAATTTGCCGCAAGCCAATAAGTTTGAGAACCACTGGTCTACTGAGAGAGTTTACAGGGCTGTCAAAGCAAACAAACATTTGTGGCTAACGTTGTCTGTATGCTCGCAGGTCCTCCGACACCGCCCCCGCTTCGTGCCGATGACGCGTCAGCCCGACTGGTTCGCGGGGAGGTTGGAGTTGAGGGACTACCAGCTGGAGGGAGTGAACTGGATCAGCCATTCTTGGTGCAAGTGAGTAAAACTGACCACTTTGCCTCATCTTGACCACTGGTTATACAATTGCGTATATTTTACAATTGATTTTATTTTGACCAATGTTTATACGATTGCTTATATCTTGACCACATACCATTACTTATATCTTGACAACTGATTACTGAGTTGCTCTTACTTTGGCCACAGGATACCGTCCTTTAGTGTATTCTTGTAGTTACTGTTGCAGTACTGCATTTGACTGTAAACTATAACTCTTCATTTCATTTTGACCTGACTATTGAACTATTCTTATTCTTACATTAACTCCGTTATCCTTTGCTTCACCACCACAGACCATTACTTGTATCTTTACCACTTGCTATTGAATTAATCTTACTTGACCACAGATATTATTCTTTAATTATTCTTGTAGTTGCTGTTGCAGTACTCTTACTTTGACTATTGGCCATTACTCTTACATTATCTTGAAAATTGACTATTGCATTACTCTTTCTTGGGCCACATTCTTATATTTATTCTTGTAGTTCTTTGTATTACTGTATTATCTCGCCATCAATCTGAATGCTGAAAACTTTTAGGTAAGTAAGACTCCTCTAGGTTCCAAGTCATTATTACAGACTGTAATTGGATAATCGTGTAAGGTCGTGCGTTAAAAAACAGTTATGTGAAAAAAACAGTTGCTTGTTGGATGCTTAAACTTTACTATCGGGATTCTAGGGAAAGTTTGTAATACTTGCATATAAAAGGATTTTTTTAAGAAAGCAGGTGGTGCTGTGTTGATACATACTTTATCTAAATATGTACTTAGTTTCAATAAATTATGTAATCGTTTTTTAGTGGTTAAATCGGTCGACCAATTTTGCTATTAACATTTTCTTGATTCGATTCACCCGATATAGTATAGTACGTATTGTATGTTGGCCGCATGTAAGTTTTTTTTATACGATAATTTTCGCGCCCCATTTGTGACACTGGTGCTATACGCGTACGTGACTCACCTACGATTCAATGCACAAAAAATACCTATTACAAATAACAGTGCTTTGAACCCCAATCACATCTAAGTCGCTTCCCGACGTGTGGCGACGTATTCACTTACTTACCACTAACTAACAGCACGTTTAGAGTACGTAATGTTAAGGTGATACTAGGATTTTGTGGTTACCTTATAGCTTAAATCTTTGGTAGCCGTCAATAAGACCAATGAGAGACGAAGAGACGAACTCTTGTATAATGCAAAGCTCTTTTGTGAGTGAAGGCTTGCTTCGAATTGACAGACTTAGGGTTGCCGCAAAGTCTTCAAACCTTTAAATGTCTATAAATTTATTTGCATATTGAAAAGTCTTAAAAATCCCTTTTTTTCTGAAATTCTTTGATTTGATTTTAAGTGCAGCTTAAGTAATGTGTTTTCAAGGAACACATTTTTTTACTATTTGTTATTCGCTTTACCATTATATTTACACTATCTCGTTTTCGAGTTATTTTCAAAACACGCAGGGTGATACAATTTTAATTAACTTTTTTTAGGGCTTTGGATTTGCATCATAAAATGCGCGGTATTTTTGGTCCATTTATTTTTGGTTGCGATTCACACCGTCATGAATATCCTCTTAGTTTCGGTATATTATCGCGTGGTTTCGAAGTCGCGCATGCAAAGTTACTTTTTTATTCACACGTGTTGTTTTGAGCGACTTTCGGTGTTGCGCAAAATTTTCAAAGAAATTTCGAAGAATTGATTAAAAAGGCGTTTGCACTCAGAGCGCCTTTTCCCTGAGGCTTTTGCATTTAGAGTTTCATTCAAATATAAATTTGCGTAATAGTGGATGACGTTGTCTATACGGAAGTTGGTTAACACTGTGCATTTCCACCCTAACTGACATTTATCATTTATGCTTAAAAGGGAAAGAAAGGGTATTTAGTGCCCACATCATACCTATTTTTGATTTTGTTCCACCTATTATGGCTCAAAAAGCTCTCATGTGACTTCAAAAACCCAGTTGTTCCTTGCCTTGCATAAATTTGTTTAAAAAAATACCTAATGTCGTACAAGTGTGAGATTTTTGTTTGTTATGATTACTTGGCGCACCAGACAACTAAAAAGGGTGGTAACACCGATCTGATAGCAAATTAAATAGAAATATCAACCACGGTTTGCAATCCAACGAAGCGAGGTAATTTATTGAAACATAGTAGTTTAACAACTGGAGGTAGCCAAACTTAACGTTTAAGCAAATTTTTAGCCTAATAACACGGAAAACTGCATTTGTACTTTTTAATTTGAATTATTTCGACTATTTGAGCATATTAATATATTCGGATAGCGATACTTTTCCTAAAAAATGTCTGGGATCGGTTTAAAATACAATGTTAAGTATCTGACATCTCTACTTGTTTGTGACCGTCTTCGATTACGCGTCTTGTTTTAAATATTTAAAAGTTGATAATTCTTGAGTGTATGTTTCACCTAATAACTGCGGAAAAGAGAATATATGTTTTACCTTATAACTGCGGAATGAAAATATTTTGTAATTTCTACAAAAATCTTGGCGTATAGTTTGTATGAACCGTGTAAAGTAATACAATTATCCTAAATGTGTTATCCTCGGAAAAACGATATTTTTTTATTTGTGCCAAAATTGTAATTTTTTTTAACTTGTAATTTTTATTTAATTTGTGCACACACAAATCTAAAAAAAATTGCTCAGACTTAAAAAACTAGTTTACAACCCTTTTTTCCACTTTCTTTGCAATTAACGTACTTATTTCTTTACGCAGAGGCAACAGCGTGATCCTTGCCGACGAGATGGGCCTTGGTAAGACAATCCAGAGCATCGTATTCCTGTCCTACCTCTACCACACGCACGAGCTGTACGGTCTCTTCCTGGTTATCGTGCCCCTCTCCACTATGACAGCCTGGCAGAGCGAGTTTAAGCTGTGGGCGCCTTTCATGAACACCATAGTTTATATGGGCGACCAAACCAGCAGGGCTACGGTGAGTGCAGGCTCTTAGGATACAAGAGCAATGTAAGGCATGCATGCTTTTTGCTACTATAAAAAAATCCTTGTAGTACGTTATAAGAATGTCAAAGGGCTCCCCTCCCATACATAAGTAGGTATCATTTTTACAGTTTCAAATAACTCTTTAATCGTTTTCAACATAGACCCTGTTTGGTAAAAAAGATACCTACATTCTGTATTAGCTTTGATATTCTTATTACGTCTTGCTACAAGCTCTAACCATTATGCTCCAAAGTTTCTTATAGTGTTTGGTAAATTCCCTAGACCGGGGTTGGCCAATCAGTAGAAGATCAAATTTGTTACTTGGTTAACCGCAAAGAGCCACATCTTACACTTAGGCAAAGATAAATATCACCCAGCACCCTGTTTCTATCTCACCACCTTTGCCTAGCAAGATTTTTTCACTAACAATATTGTGTAGGGCTGTAGGCTATACGATTTTTTAATCACAAAAAAAAAATATTTCACAAAAAAAAAGCAGGACTTAAATCAATTCCATCAGGTTGTCTAAGTTTTTAAAGTCCGTTAACTTGATTGAAAATGAATAAAGAGTTATTCGAACGTTCAAAATGATACCCACTTCTGTATGGGCTTTGATATTATTACTACGTCTTACTACAACCTTCAACCATTATGCTCCAGAATTTAATATGTTACACTTAGGCTTAATATTTGGTCGCTAAAAAGAAAAAAAGATTGACAACCTCTGATTTGGAACAATACGTTCGGCTGGTTCGCCCATGATTTTATAATGCCTGTTCTTAATGTCAATAATCATCAATTTCCAAAAACTACAGACCACCGTAACGCGTTCTTTTTTATGTCACAGATTCGCGACATCGAGTGGAAGTTCCCGAACAACCGATACAAGTTCAACGCGGTGTTGACCTCGTACGAGATCCTACTCAAGGACAAGAGCTTCCTCGGCTCGCACTCGTGGGCGGTGATCGCTGTCGATGAAGCTCATCGACTCAAAAACGACGACTCACTGCTTTACAAGTGAGTGTCAGGCAGGGGCGAATTTTAGGGGGCCAACTTTAAACTGTAGTTTTTGCGTATTTTAATTACGTAAAATTGCTTCGCTCGAATCAACATTATATTTCTTGTATGTTCTAGTCCAGTGGTCGGCAAACTTTTTTGGTTGCGGCCCCAAATTCTGTTTTTAGAACTATCGAAGGCCCACTACATAAAACCACTACGAAAACTTGGGCGGATCAAGGGTATTTGGTTTGAGTTTGACGACCACTGTTCTAGTCCTTTTCAATTAAATCTTGTTAACATAAGGGCCCCTTGCGCAAACCCATTTTTTTGCATATTTTAGCTACTACATATAATTGACTTGTTGTTTCCAGTATGTCTTTGGATAAAATCTTTTTAACATAACGACACTTTACGTCTAACCCAGTGGTCCTTAACCGGGTGCCAATTCTAATGCTCAAAGGTGCCGAGAGATATGTGAGAATATTTAAAAGCTGTTTTTTGCTCAACTCTTACAACTTTTTGTGCAAGATTCGAGTGGAATAGCTCCAATTATAACTTCCTACGTTGCGCAGAGATAAAATGGAATGTTTGACACTTTAAACGATTTAAAGGAATTTTTTCATTACAGTATCCACCGGAAATGTTGTTGGTCTTCTAAATAAATAAAAAAATACGTTATTTTTTTAGCTACAAACCTTTAAAACACGTTTTGACGCAACTTGTGACGTCACGTTTAGACGTAACTTTGTGACGTCATCTCTTGCTTACGAAAACTTGCACGGCATTTCTCTTCAGGAGGAATGATCTATATACAAATATATGCAACGGGAAGCATATAGCTTTGTATATATAAAAATTTTTTTTTTGTTTTTTTAACTCAAAATAGAGTTTTTTGTTTAACGCGTTTTTTGGGGGGTCTGGCTAGACATTTTAAATTTCCGATTCTTTAAGCATTGTCACAGTAAGTTTGCCGCGCAGGTCTCTGATCGAATTCAAGTCCAACCACCGGCTCCTGATCACGGGAACTCCCCTTCAAAACACCCTTAAGGAGCTTTGGGCCCTCCTGCACTTCATCATGCCTGACAAGTGAGTAGAGGCAGTTTGTCGCGCTAACTAGTAAATTCTAGATTTAGTTAGTCCTTATGTACTGTAAGCTAAACAAGGTGGAGATTAGAGTGTCAGTGGTTGATTTCCGTAAAGCTATCACCCAGTAGTACCCAACCTGCAAACAAAAGTGTCCGCGAAATGACGTCCTGTTTTTTGCAATTTTACGTTTATTAACAAGTCTCAGTTGTATATGTATCATAAAAACGACTGGTAAAAATAGCAGAACAATGTAAACGATTGTTACTTACTTTATGTATTTGTTTCACTGTAAAACAATAAAAATTCACTGGTAAAAATCAAATTGCTGGAATCTGTCCTAGTTGCAAAGGTGGCCCACAGACCCATTAAGCATTAAAACTTTGACACGCAATGGGTGCAAGGTTGTGTATAGATTATGTTCATTATCGCTGATCCTTTCCGGACATGTAAATATAATGAAAACCAGCTGTTAAACATAACATCCCAGTCAATATGCGTGGCAAAAGTCTGTTAAACATTGACCCTACTAGACAAGTGTAATTGTTGCAAAACAATTCTTTATCATAACAACGTGACACTAGTAAAACTTTATGAATGAAGATTGTTTTGTAATAGATGCTTCCCATTCGAGTTCAACTGCATTAGTGTAGCGGTGTAGCCCATGGGTTACATCGCACTTCAAACAGGAAACGAATAGAGCAAAAGTCCCAACATGGTGCACACTCGTAGCCTTATTTAGGGAAAAATAGCTGGAAGAAGGTGAAGGGCCGCACAAAAAATAAGAAAGGGCCACACGTTGCCCACCCCTGCCTTAGGACAATGGAGAACGCTTGCCTTGATTAAACGCAAGCTGACGTCCATTGTCTGTCGCATAAAGCGAAACTGCTGTGCTGTTTATTTGTAACAGTACAAAGGTGCCATTCTGGAACCTAGTTTTTTAAACTCCCATTAAGGCCACTTTATATTTAAATTTAGACTCTGACCTGATGAAGCACGGTGGTGCGAAAGCTTGTCAAGAATACAATTTTGTTAGTAAAGACTGATTAGAATCGAAAAGCACAATTCGCAAAATAATTTAAAATATACTGATATTTTCAATATAAAGCACTTTTACGTAGATTTAATGATACCTATTCGCTTTTCTAATACCTTTGGCAATATAGTTTTAAGGATGAACAATTAACAGCCCCGTTATCATATTATATAAAAGTTTATCGTTGTGTACCCGTACGCTTACTTATGCTTGTTGTTACAAACAAATTCACAAACAAACGATTTCACGATATATGTTAAAGTTGGATAGGGTTTGCCTCAATAATGACCTCCCCCTTTAGATTTGATCTGGTACAGTTTCTTTGCATTAATCGCGTTCCGGAAACGACAGAGCAGAACTCACCACAACATCAGTGCATTGTTCGAAAGGCACGTCGTTCTAAGTAACAACACGTTCTGTGACATAACAATGCCCCGTTCCGCCTGCCGGGGCAAGGGCGGAAGTCCGGGCGTGTTTTCATCGGTGGCTTTCCGCCAATAGTCAGCGTTGTTGAGTGACCTTTCATCCGGTTTTGCAGTGTTGCAGAATTTTGGGGAAGTGCTATAGCTACAATCGTGTTATTTGTTTCACACTTTCGATGGTCGTTGGTGACTGTTATTAATGCTACCGCATTTTGAGAGATCAAGAAATGTCCGCAAAAACTGATTGAAAAAAGGTTGTTGTTATGCCAATTTACATTTACTGCCAAAAACAGTGGTTCTTGACCCTTTTTTTAGGCCTCAACCTACAAAAACAACAAAATTAATAATCTTTTTAAAAATGTATGTTATGATAAAGGCAATCAATTAATGAATAAATTACACTGGGATGACCGTACAAATCCCTCTAACTTAATATTAAACTTTTAAACAATCGAAAGCTTGGATAATGCATTTTGATTTTTACCAGTCAAACATTGCGCCCCATATCATTGTTAAGATTGCCCCCATAAAATTACTCGATACCCTTGGGGGTAATCACCCAGAGTAAAGAACCACTCAGCTCAGCCTTGTTTTAAACCAGCGGTTCCCAAACTGAGGTCCTCGGACTAATTGGGGTTCGTACAGCAGTTTCAGAGGGTCCGCAAGGAGAATTATTTATTAAGTTTAAAAACATTAGGCTTTATCGAATGTTTTAAACGTTGTCTGTCATAATTCTTATAGTCATCACTCAAGTTATGCTTTATTATTCGATAATAAAGCGTGTTGTATAATGTCTCTTGTGACATCATAAAGCATCTATTACGCTGTACTTCCTGCTATCCGTGAATCGTTCGCATTAGTTAGAAAGTTGTTACATTAGAAAGAATCGAGACTGCTCCAGTGTACTACAAAAACGTTGGTCAACCGACCCTTGAATTTTTATAGGGCCGCAAAATATCAAAATCATTGCAAAGGGTCCGCCAGGCAAAATTTTTGGAAAAGTTTGGGAACCGCTGTTTATAACAAAGGGAGTTTCCGGTTAAAACTGTGCATGTAAAATCCTATATCCAAACCTTAGGAGTAGTCCAATGCTTAACACTGTGTTTTAAATGCTAACCGAGCTCCGTGGATCGCAGGTTCGAAGCCTGGGAGACGTTCGAGGCTGAGCACGTGCAGAACCGGGATTCCGGCTACGCTTCGCTGCACAAAGTCCTTCAACCGTATCTGCTGCGTCGCGTCAAAAAAGACGTGGAGAAATCGCTGCCTGCCAAAGTCGAACAGATCCTTAGGATTCCGATGTCGTCGCAACAAAAGCAGTACTACAAGTAAGGATTTTTACTTGTATAAAACAAAATCATGTACAGCTGGGTTTCTTAAACTTTATTTTACCTAGGAACCCTAAAAAAAAATTTGGCAGAGTAGACAAGAATTTTTTAGAAATGACGTCATTAATTTACGTCATAATACAATAGACTTCATAAATTAGCTGTTTCCGGTGCAAAAAATGTGAAATGAAATGAAGTCTAACTGTATTGAGTGCAAAACAGTTTTTTAACTAAAGCCTACTATTTTCTTTGAAAAATCAATTGCTTAAATATACACTAATAGTTCAATTAGGCCTTCATGGACCCCCTAAAATTAGTTCACGTACCCCCGAGAGGTCACATGACCACAGTTTAAGAACCCCTGGTGTACAGGGAATCGGAATAAATGCTTTAAAGCTTGTTAATCGATAATATTTTTTAGTGTGGAGTCACTATGCTATATTCACGGATCTGTAATGTAGCTTGAAAATGAATGTCAAATTCGAGCAAAACTTAATAGGTCGCGTAAATCGACATCATCTCAATCAAGACGTTACCTGTATAATCATCAGTTAATGTGACTTCTAATCGTTTCGTAGTTTCCAATCGTTCACTCCCCATATATAAAAATGGATATCCTCTCTGTCTCCCCCAGGTGGATTCTGACGAAGAACTACGAGGCGCTGACGCGTGGCAACCGCGGAAGTCACACTTCCTTCTGCAACATCGTAATGGAGCTGAAGAAGTGCTGCAACCACGCCTACCTCGTCAAGCCGCCAGAGCTGGAGCCGGCCAATAAGCTACAGGTGATTTTTATCGAACTTTGTAAAAAAAATAGCAGGGAAAATTTTCGAAATTTTTTTTCCAAAAAAAGACCGCCTGCCGGGTCAAAAAGTCGAGCGATCCATTTTAGGTATTTGAAAACCTACAAATTTTCTCTGAAAAGTCTTTAAATTTCTTTGCATTTTTTTCATGAAATTGTGTGGCAACCCTGATATTGTTCCGCAGCAAAGATAAGCTATAAACAGGGTTACCGTCTGCTAAGACCAAAAAAATAAGCCCGCTACTATTTTTAGGACATCCAAATACAAATAGTCCTAAAAACACGTCTTTATTATATCGCGGAAAAAATAGAAACTTCTTATATGAAATGAGATGTAGCGCCTTCGACAGGTTTCACCAAACTTTTTTCATAAAGGCCCGGAAAACAGTTAGGATTTACGATTACTGGTTAGATATTACTTTGTCAACCTTTTCAACGTGAATATAGTTAAACGACGGAAATAAAAGAAACCATACAATTAAAAATGTAGTGAGGCCTAATAAATTCTCGCATACGACTCAAAAATAAGCACTTTTTTTAGAAATAAAAGCACCTTAGTATTTTCTAATGCTACCAAAAATAAGCACAAATCTTGGAAATAAGCACGGTGTGGTAACCCTGGCTATAAATAAACGTCACCATCTCTAGATGCAATTATTTTTTTCTTGCTCTTCAGTGCTTGCTGCGTAACAGCGGTAAGATGGTCCTCCTGGACAAACTGCTCCTGCGTCTGAAGGAGGACGGACACAGGGTCCTCATCTTCTCTCAGATGGTGCGCATGCTTGACATCATCCAGGAGTACCTCATCTCACGGCGACTACAGTTCCAGGTATTTCATCTGCCGAGAAGATGTTTGTTTGTCTGCAAATGCTTTAATCACGCTGCAAAGAAAGGATTTTCTTCGGGACTTTTGGCAACTGAATTTAGAACTTATTCGATAAAATCGACATTTTACTGATTACAAACGTTTCGGCAATACCTCGCCATTATCAGTGTAAAAATACAAGTAAAGATAAAAACGCTAAAACACGCACAAAAAAAGGACAAAATAACACGAAAAGAAGGCGATGTATGTCAGTATATAATGGCTTGAATATTTTTATTGAAATTACTAAAAAAACGTGTATTGTGTTTCAAAGTTTATTGGTAGTCTAGCAATTTTGTATATTAAAATACGTTTCACTATTATAACATTATTTATCGTTGTGGTTAAATGTCTCATTTTTTTCCAAAATTATATAGAAGACTTATTAATTTTTTCAATCATCAGGTTTATCTTTATGGAATTCGAATTGCTCGCTTTCCACCCGGTATAGCAAGTTTCACCGCAGGCGTGATTTTTTTTTAGCCTTAGCTACAAATCCGTAAAGACTCCACTGATTTTGAGTGGTCTCTCTAAAACACGCAGTGTATCATTGGTGTATCTCCTGTACAACCTAAGAAGATCGTGACCTAACTTGTAACATAGATTCGCGCTTTTTTTGAATAGTTAGCGGTTCAGCTATACATTAGCAGTCGGTAGGGTCAGATAACAGTTCTATCTTTCTGTATTTGAGATGAACTGTATTTGAGATGATATTTTCACCATGGTCTTGTTTTTCTAGCCTTTTCTTGTGAATGGTTTAGTTTTACGAATGACTCGGTAAGTCTTTTCTAAACATGCAAGCACAGTGATAGTACGTGCTCTTTTTACCCTGAACAAAAACAGCTTATAAAGGACCAAATCGGGGATGTCCGACCCGCGGCCCGACTAATGTTTACGTGCGGCCGACCACTTATTCTCACTTTTAGTAGCCTTTATTTCATACAATTATTTCGACTATAATCAAAACTTGTCGAACGCGCAGAATTTGATGAAGGCCTAATCTCATGTTTTTTCTGACACTATAATTGAGTGCTATGCCGCATTTTAACATCCATCGAACACTTGTGCAGCCTTCATTGTTAAGCAAGTTGTGTGTTTTTCTAAATGTATGTTTGGGGAACGTTTTAAGGAAATACATCAGTCAAAAACATGTCGTACCATGGCATGATACGGCATGTAAGCTCAATTTCTAGTGCTTCGCGCGATAAGGCTGACGTTTTCACGGCCCATTCTGTTAAAAGGTTGGACATCCCTGGACTAAATCAATCAACCGCGAGGCCATGTCAGGTGTGCCGCGACGTTCCCGGAAGTGTTGCACTTGTGTTTTTTTTTGAGTACATTTTAAAAATCAGTGAAAATACTAAAAATGGACATCAAGGCGGGACTTTTCAAATCTTTATTTTTTTAAACCGATGTTACGTTCGATTGCAGGAAGTCATTTTTTTTTAGTTTTTTTAACAAACCAAACTACCAAGTGATAAGAGAGTACAATTTTTTTAGAACTCTGCCGGTTAAAGATATTTTAGAAATATGGTAAGATCTATAAGAAAGAAATAAGTCAAATTTTGGCGCCTTTGTCGCATTAAATAATGCAACGCACGTTTTTCTAATTGCCTATTTGGTAAATTGATTATAAATTGAAACGTAGTGAAAGATTATTTTTTTTGAAAAGATTTTTTTTATTTAATTGAAAAAAGTTACTCAACCCTGGGTACACAATGCACGGATCTGTAACGTAGCTTGATATAATAAATTGCAAAGCTAAAAAGGTCCTTTTTTTTACATTACTGAAGATGATACAAGCTCGTATCAAAACTTCTTAATCAAGATGATGTCAATCTACACGACCTTTTTGGCTTTGCAATTCGAATATCAAGCTAAAATAACCTTATTTGTCGCAGCGACTTGACGGGTCCGTGAGCAGCGACAAGCGACGTCGCGCGCTCGATCACTTTAACGCCGACTCTTCGGAGGACTTTTGCTTCCTCCTGTCCACCAGAGCCGGAGGACTCGGGATCAACCTGGCCACCGCCGACACCGTGGTGATCTTCGACAGCGATTGGAACCCGATGAACGACCTCCAGGCTCAAGCTAGAGCGCACAGGATCGGGCAGAAAAATCAGGTAGGGTGGAATGTTAGATGTTTTTTTTTTTGGAACCGAAAGACCTAGAACGCAGTACAAAGAAAATTGCAGTCGTTTATTCCAGGGTGCAGCGAAAGACCGTAAGGTACATCGAGTCAACTGCACCCTGTTTGCGAAAATGTTTGTTAGAAAAAAAAAACATTTACCCAGCAAAAATATTGTCTCGTTGAAAATTTGTTTTCCGAAATTGTGCGACTGTTTCAATACATTTAAAGCGACCATTCCTTTGTTTAAAAAGCATTTGTTTAGAACAACAAGCTACTTTTGCATTTAATACGAAGGGCAGAAGATGCTTCACACACTGACGCACATCCGACCTTACCTTTGTTTTTAAACCTAAGTGGTGGTAAAATCGACAAATTGCTGTAAAGCTATAAAAAGAATTTCCATATAGTAGAGTCGTTATGTTTATGAAGGGAGATTTATGATAATTTCTTGAGAAATAGATATAAAATTTATTCAGCTCGACGCCGCCTATAAATTAAATTCCAAGCACATGATTTGATTTTCATGTCGATTGCCGCAAGTAAAGTTGCAGCACCATCATTCGATCCGTCTATTCGCGGGACGTTTCCTAATCACGCAACGAACGATCAGCAAATATAACCTATAAAGCGTGCGTTTTTTGATGGCCTGGCTTGATCAGGATGTGCCGCGAACTGCCATTAGTTTGTGATAGCGTTTCCTTCTCATGAGCGACGTTTTCCTAACAAGCGTTTCTAAATTTAACGCCACTTTTCTTTTCGTTGATCTGTCTTTGACGCGACGAAACGTCTTTTCTGTGTTAACGTGCTGACTGCATCCGATGCTAAGACCTTTAATAGGTCTTCGGCATTCTTCCTTGTGAAAGGACACAGCGTGCCGCCCTTTTGCGATCGAGGAAAAACGCGTTTGACATTGAAACGCGTAAAATGGATGCCTGGTCAATGTTTGACAAACTCGGGATACGGTTCTTCCAAATCGCATTTTCAAAAGGCCGACCACCAAATTTAACGCAAACGTCAATTCTACGAAAAAAGCGCATCTGTAAACAATGTTTACGCGCAACCGTGCACATTTTTTTACGAAAATCGTCTAACTAATCGCAGTGGTGAGAAAGGTTTATGCAATCAGGTGAGCTGAGGTGATCTATTTTATGTTTAAAAAGTGTTAAATGTGTTTAATTTTTGTAAAATCTGTTAAATTTGCCTGCGGTAAGATATACAGCAGTATTGCACAACCATTCTGTGCCTAATACGCGTTCTTGCAAAACTGCGTGTCCTGTTCACAGTCACTTTTACTTAGTATTTACACTTTTCGTTTGTTTTTCTACCGACACAGACATATGGATCCTGTTAATTAATTAAAATAGCTTGTAAGCTGATTATTTTTTCTTCTCCAACACAACATTTTATATAATGTATGTATCTTGCATGGGGCGTGTTTATCTAACCACACGCTTTGGTCCGTTTACACGTCTAAACGGACGTGCATTTTTTTTTCATGTTCAGATTTTGACATGTGGTTAACTCGTACTCAGGCAGGTTTATATAAAAAAGCTTTTTCGTCCGAATTACGCAGGTATACGGACTAGCGTACCTTACTAAAATTCACCACTTGGTCGACAAACATCGATGTCTGTTTTACATATGGATTCAGATATGCTGTGATCCCGCATGCGGGCAGATTTAGTTAAG
This sequence comes from Ascidiella aspersa, assembly GCF_963924565.1. Classification (NCBI taxonomy): domain Eukaryota; kingdom Metazoa; phylum Chordata; class Ascidiacea; order Phlebobranchia; family Ascidiidae; genus Ascidiella; species Ascidiella aspersa. Next base: position 28,398,124 of record NC_139450.1, read on the forward strand.
AAAGAATTTTTCGTCCGGGTTACGCACGTATACGGACGTCCTTGCTAAAATTCACCTCTAGGTCGCAAGCATTTCCGGTTTATGTACACATATCGACTTAATATGACCACATGCAACTTAAGCACTCATTTTTGCCCGAGTTACGCACGTAAACGGACTTGCGCATCTTCCAAAAATTCACCTCTAGGGCCCCAAGTATTAATGTCCTGTTTTACGTACGGATTCAAATGGGTTGCGAACCCGCATACAGGCAGATTTATGTGAGAAATAATTTTCGTCAGAGTTACGCACGTATACAGACTCGCGCATCTTGGTAAAATTCACCTCTAGTTCGACAAGCGTCGATGTCCATTTTACGTTAAGATTTCGGAATGTTGTGTAAACATGCAATTTAAGCACGCGTTTCCGTCTGATTAACGCACGTATACGGACTTGCCTACCATTTAAAAAGTTACCCCTATTATAGGTTTCCAAACATCGATATCCGATTTACGTGCATATATCGAAATGCTATGTCAACATGCAATCTAAGGACACATTTCCGTCCGAGTTACGCACGTATACGGACTCGCGTACCATGCTAAAATTCACCTTTAGTTCCCCAAGCATCGATAGCCGTTTTGCGTTCAGATATCGACATGTTGATACTTGCAATTTAAGCACGCATTCTCGTCCGAGTTACGTACGTATACGGCCTTACGTCAAGACGTACAGATTTTGATGTTGGATCCCGCATATAGGCAGATTTATTTTGGAAAGAATTTTCGTCCGATTTACGCACGTATACGGACTCGCGTACCAAAAATTCACCTCTAGATTTCAAAGCATTGATGTCCGATTTACGTACAGATGTCGACATGTTGTGTAAACATGCAATTTAAGCACGCATTTTCGTCCGAAGTACGCACGTATACGGACATACGTACGTACGTACCCTGTATACAACACACATTACAGCACCAATTTTATCCACAGGTAAACATCTACCGTCTAGTGTGCGCCGGAAGCGTGGAAGAAGACATTATCGAACGAGCCAAGAAGAAGATGGTCCTTGACCACCTTGTTATCCAACGCATGGACACATCCGGGAAGACCGTCCTCTTCAAGAACTCGGCTCCCTCCTCCAAGGCGAACAATCCCTTCAACAAGGAGGAACTGACGTCTATCCTCAAGTTTGGAGCCGAGGAACTCTTCACTGTAAGATCGCGTTTGTATTACTTTTGCGTTTTGTCCGATCATAATTATAACTATAAAAATATTAAAGCCATAATATTCGATAAAATCGACATTTCGCAGTTTACAGACGTTTTAGCAATACGTCATGCCATCATCAGTGTAACAACCCAAGTGAACGCACTGACCCATAATTCACCCTTCTTCTGATATTTTTTTTCTTTTTTCCTTTCTTTTCATGTTTTATCGCTTCTATCTTCACTTGGATTGTTACACTGAGGACGACACGAGGTATTGCTGAAACGTCTGCGAAATGTCGATTTTATCGAATACTGTGGCTTTAATATTTTTATTGAAATTACTAGAAAAAAACGTGTATTTTGTTCAAAAAAATTATAACTAGATATATTACATCGTTCACTATATCAGGGGTAGGTAGCCAACACGTCGATCGCGTCGAATATGTGTTACGTCATTACAGTAGATTGTCGCACACGAGCGGAACATTAAAATGACCAATTGTTGTCTGGACAAGCCTGATAAAACGTTGTGTGACGCGACAAATTAACCTCCATCGCTGGCTCGCAATGCAATTAACGCTAAATCAAAATGTTTATTAGGTTTTCTGGTGACTTATTTACTGAACCAATCTATCATGAGTTAAAAAAATAATTTAGTCGATCGCAATAAAACGTAAATTACACCTGCCCTATTCAACAAACCCGAGTATTGTAATATCAGTCTTTTTTTTTATCAGCTCAACGGCCTTTTGGCACTAAGTATACATACGGCTTGTATTGTGTGCATCACTATGTGCTTTGTTTTTATGTTTATCGATTAGCTATGCAAGGCATTTCTGTTGATATGTGTCCAAAGTCCATAAGTTACTGGAAATACTACAGGCGGTCTTTCGTACCAGGTGGTAGGCACTGATTAGCCTTTTCTGCTTTTTTCAATATTGCATGCTATAAATTGTACAACGCAGCATCTTTATCTTGCTGCATTGTCTCTGAAAGCTCAACACCATTGCCTTGTGTTTCTGATTTGAAACACACATGCCTATAGAAAACTACATAAGTGCGTGTTATTTGCGTTAGGAAGCGGACGCAGACGACGAACCGGATTGCGACATCGACGAGATCCTGAAGCGAGCTGAGACGAGGCAGGAACAGATCGGATCCAGCGCAGGGGACGAACTACTGTCTGCTTTCAAGGTATAAAAAACGTTTGGGAAAGTCGGAAAAATAAAAATTTGGGTTGGGTTTAGGACTGAAAACTTTTTATTCGCGGACACCTTTAAACTGCTTTTCGGACCCCACCTTAGAAACCACTGGGATAAGCGATTTACTACTACTTAATGAACAAAGCGCCATTTTCAGGCTATTTGATCTGGCCAATTTGCATTGTTTAAAGCAAACTCTTATATTTGCGAATCAGTTTTCTAAAAGGGTATAGCTCGTAGTTATAGTTACGTTATAACGCCAGAAAATATTTATTAGTGACAAATTTAATATATCTTTCTGAGTCGCTAAAAAGCGGGAAATCAAATATTTTGTGTTTTAATATGCCATTTTTAACATGTCGTAATACGACAATTCTGATCTCGACATTCCAGTGTACAATCAAGATTTTTCTCACTATGTATTTCAATTTTTAAACATTTCAAAAAAGGTTTTCTGTCGTAAGACCAACCTATTAGATAGTATCATAATAAACTTTGTTGTATATTAGGTACCTCTAATATAGATTTTTAGTTAAAAGATTATTTTCACTTCTCGTCCAGGAATAAACTGTCTAGACATGTCTATAAAGTCTAAAAGACAATGTACTGTAAAAATACACGAAAATGAAACTTAATAGTTAGAATTTGCGCGGTCTACAAAGTAAAAAGTCATTTTTGATGAGATCAGCTGGTATCTGCTGCCGAAACGTCCGTTTATACTTACACCAGAAATGCGATTTCTATCTATTAATGATATGTTGCCTGGTGGAGCTAACTCGTTTAAAAAGTCCTTGTCAAGCCGGCACAGTGAACAGACTTAAACACCTAACGCGTTAGGCCAGGGGTTCTTAAACTGGGGTCCATGGACCCCTTGGTGGTCTGTGAACTAGTTTTAGGGGGTCCATGAAGGCCTAATTGAAATATTAGTGTATATTTTAAAAGTTACCATTTTCTCGAAGAAAACAGTTTAATTAATAATAAAACGGTTTTGCACTGACTGTATTTAGACTCCATTTCACACATTTCTGGACCGAAATCAGCAGATTTATAAATTTTATTTGTATTGTGACGTCATTTTTGAATTTCTTTTCTCTACCGTGGTCCACGCAAGGCCCCCAAACAATTTTAGGGGTCCGCGGTAAAAAAAGTTCAAGAACCCTTGCGTTAGACCAACATATACTTTTCTCCTTCCAGGTTGCTACTCTCAATTTCGACGAAGAGGAGGAATCGGCCGATCTCGGCAAGGATTGGAACGACATCATCCCGGAGAAGGATCGCGTCCTCATGGAGGAGGAGAATAGGAAAAAGAAAGAAGCCGAGCTCTATCTTCCCAGGAGGGCAAGAAAGAAGTTTAAGGTGCGAGGACTTTTTAAGCTTTTTTTGGAAAGCAGGGCTGTGGAGCCGGTTAAAAATAACCCGACTCAAATGTGCGATTTTGTCGAGTCCCGAGCGTTTATTTCGCCAATTTACGTAACTAAATACGCTGGATATTCGGCAATCAATTTTATAGGGGTGTCATATGATTCATTTACTCACAATACATTGTTGGAATATTTCTATTTCTTGATTTTTCGTTTTTTTTATTTTCCAACAACGATTGCAAAATATCCACCATATGCTATTTCACTTTTTTTTTTACACAGTTAGCGGCCAGATGAGTTTTTAAATTTGCTACTGCGCATGCGCACGTCAAACTCGGGACTCTGGTAGTTTTACGTGGTCTTACTCGAGTCCAACAAAACAAACCGACTCCGCAGGCCTGGTGGAAAGTAAGCGGATCTACCGCTTAGTACTTACACGATTTTGTTGCTCGGTCTGGTTTAGTATTCGGACAAAAGTTTTAGTCGACTTAAACTGCCAACAAATTGGAATTTTTCTGTCAAACTTTTGCTTTTTACCACTCATAAAGGTTAACCCTGAACGTGTTTTTTGTGTTTTCTTTAAAGTGTTTTTGTGTTTGTTTTTTTTTAATCGAAACTGTAAGGAATTGGATTTTTAATTTTGTCAAAAACCCAGAAAGTGAAATAACTCTACTTTTCCATGAGAGCAAGGAACAAGTTTAAGGTGCGAGAATTGATTGGGAAAAGAAAAAAATCTAAAATCGAAGAGTGCTGACGTTGAAATAGAGATGTCTGATACTATTTTTACCCAAATTATCGGGTATATTTGTATATTTGCAGCATTTTTGCAAAAAACTTTAATCGTTTTGTTTTTTATTTTACCTTGTAAAAATTTATATTTAGTATAACGTAGTAAGAAGTTCAAAGCCCATACAGAAGTAGGTATCATTTTAAACGTTTCGAATAACTCTATTTATTTGCAACATAGTAAAAAGGCACTGAAGTATATATATTCTAAGTATATATAGAGCGATGAGGATGTGTTTCTCCTTGTTTTCTTCGTTTTTGCCGTCTGCCTCATCAGAATCTATATACTCCCATAAAGATAAATTCAAAACGTTCAAAATGCAACCTACTTCTGTATGGGCTTTACTGTTCTCATTACGTCTTACTAAAACCTCCCAACTATTATGCTCCAAAGTACATTGGATATCCGTGTGATTTTCCAGGTAACAGCGGGCAGCGACAGCGAAAACGCGGCCTCTGGCGACTCCGGCTCATCAGAGGACGAAGAAGAGGACGGGGAGGCCCCCAGAAGGCGGGGTCGGCCCCAGCGACGCAAGGGTGACGACGACAGGGTGAAGGGGTTCACCACGGCAGAGGTGCGACGCTTCGTCAGGAGTTTCCGAAGATTCGGCGACCCGCTATCGAGGTTCTTTTTCTTTTTCTATTTATTAACCAGTAGTTGGTATTAATAAGCGCTGCTATCTGATTATAATTAAAGTTCATAATCTACTTGAGTATCTTCGAGATCCTGTTTTGCTGAGAGAATCAGGTGGCACTGTTCAATGACAATTGTATTAAAGTACCGTCTAGCTTTCGCACACCCGTGCTTCATCTGGTCAAAGTAGAAATAAATCCAATTAAAATACCCAGGAGTAAAAGGCGATAAGAATAAGTCGAATTAATCGAAAGGCACAAACTCGCAAAAACGTGGCACTGACGCAAACATTTAATCCTGTATACTGTCCAATTTGAGATTGTCGTTTTTCATGTCCTTGTCAATTTGCGATCTTTCGCTTTCCGACAAATATTGCTTTAAAAGTTAATTAAATGGGCACAGCTTCACATATTGGTTGTCAAAAAAGATTTACGAAATATACTATTGCTGAGCTACAAAAACAACCAAACAAGGTGTTTGTTAAACAAAACCCATGGCCGTTTAAAAAGGCGATTTCACCCGTAGCAGTGACATGTGATTGATTTTGCATTAGCTTTTACCATCTTACATCAGTTTTACTTGTTCAGTATCGTAAATCATAATAAGAATATCAAAGCGCATACAAAAGTAGGTATCATTTTGAACGATGCGAATAACTCTTTATTCATTTTCAACATCAACATTATTGGAAACGTTCAAAATGCTACCTACTTCTGTATGGGCTTTGACATTTATACTACGTCTTACTACAACCTCCAACCATTATGCTCCAAAGGTATCGTGAAGGTATTTTACTTTCTCGTTGCCAGGTTGGACGCAATAGCCCGTGACGCCGAGTTAAGCGAACAGTCAGAGGCTGACCTCCAGCGGTTGGGTCAGCAGTTGTACGACAAACTACACGAGACCAAGTCGACACCAGAGTCACAGGTAATTTAACCGCAGCGACGAGTTTGAGTTTAACGTTGAAATTCTGTTGTTATCGCTGTACGTACGCAGATTTCAACTGAAGGAAATATCATTCAATGCCCTGTTAACAACTAGTTTCAACTAGGTATTCCGCTGAATTAGCTTGAAAGCTGTAAAATCCTTAATCAAAAAAAAAATCAGACCCAACAATTTTTTTTCAATTTTGCTGATAGTATGTGTTTCATTTTGCTGGAAGTTATGTGTTTAGTTTTTACACCTATTTAACAGAAACATTGTGGTTTGCGAGAACCTGATATTTAGACAGAACGCATCCGTGGGAATGTTATTTAATTATTTGTTAGCTACTAGTTTTAGCTCAATATTCCGCTGAACTAAAATTTTTAGTGTTCCTGAGAGTATACGTTTAATTGAAAATCCATTTACCGAAAGAAGATTTCTACCGGCGACGGAATTACATGTCTTGTAGTCCGCTTAAAACAAAAGGTCTGCCTATCAAGAGTGGAACATAAACAATTGCAGGCAAAAAAGGAAGCTCCGGTTAAAATTAAAAAAAAAATAAACAGACAACAAAATCTATTATCATTTATTTTCATATTGTCTCACATTTTTTGTGTGTCACAATGTCACATGTTGTCTGCATCAGGCGGCCGTATAAATTAAACACCTTTGGGACCCGTCTAAATACGCAGACACGCACAAAGACCTACAAAGCAGCGATATCTAAAGCAGAATGTTCTATTATACCATAGTATAAAATCAACGACATAATAAAGCCAAATACGTCGTAATGAAAATATGGGACGAGCTAGTGATATGCTTAGGGTTGGAATGTGGTTTGGTAAAAGGTTGCATAGGTCGTTTTTGCGTTTAGGTATTATTCCAACGGATTGACTTTTTTGGATTTATACTTTATTACCACATTCAAGCATTAGTCCTATTTCGTTCTAACTCCTATCTGTGATTTATTTCGACGTTGAAGTGCCCTAATATTGTTTATATAACTGGAAAAATTAAACTAAAACCTAGTAATGCCCAGTGACTACTTCAGCCTTAAATATGATTCCTGTTTTCCTCCAGGAGCCAAAGGAAGACCCATCAGTCGCAGGTTCGAAGCAGGGAAGAGGACGCGGACCCTCGTTTCGCATTGCTGGCGTGTCGGTGTCGGTCAAGACAACCATGGCCTGCATCAGTGACCTTCAACCTTTGGTTGACGTCATACCCAAGAAAGCTGAAGAAAGGAGGGAGTAAGTTGCTATGAGGATTGTTTAATTAATATTATTCTAAGCTTTTTTGTGAAAGAATTGGGTTTGGGTGAAAATATTGCTGCCTCACATTTTTTTCAAAGGAATTATTTGCAGATACAGTGTTGCCACAAAAATTCAAGATTTAAAATGTTTGTCAACCGATTTGCACATTGAAAAGTCATTTGTCTTTTCAAACTTTTTTTTATTTATCTGCGACTTAATGTATGTGTTTTCAAAATGCCGTAGTAAAACAATTTTTTTAATCTTTTTTTTTCTTTGTTCTTGTGTGTAAAAAAAAGCATGTCGACTGTCGATTGTCAAGTGTTACAATTTAAAATGTTTAAAAAATTATAAATTTTAAAGAAAAATTTACTTCCTGTGTTAGCAAAAGCTGCGTATGACTATCGCGTATTTATTCCCCCAAAAAGAGCAAAATAATAAAATGTTTGTAAAAGATTTTCTCAAAAATTTCATCAATTTTTCCATAGACAAAAGCTTGTTACGCCCATATTGTGATAAATAAGTGACTTATGACTGCGTTTCGCAAAATACCGGTTAAAACTCACTGCCTTACACATAAGCGTAGTATTTGATGTCGATGGTCTCAATTGTGCTTTAGTTTTCTTCTTTTTCCTTAATCTATTATCCTCCTCATTTTCCCAGATTCCGACTGAGCATCCCTGTGCGTCCGATCTGGAAGTGGGATTGCTCCTGGGACTCGGAAGACGACGCGCGCCTCCTGGTGGGCATTTATGAGTACGGGATGGGAAGCTGGGAACAAATACAGTCCGACCCGGCGCTCAAACTCGACAAAAAGGTAAATAAACGCTCTAAGTAGCTGGATTTTTTAAACTGGGGATCGCCACTCAGCATTGGGCCCCGCATCAAGTTTATTTTTTGGTTTATTTCTGTTTTTTGATATCCGTTGGTCAATGCAAAACAAACATAAAGTATGAAAGTAAAAACCGCAGCGGATTATTAAAAAGGAGCAGCTTTGAGCAACTAGTGGCATTGCCAGTAAAGCTCAATTTCACAAAGCTTTTTTTTTCATTTATAATTTATATTTCTTTTATGGTCTATCATAAAAAGAAAGCCTTATGACTGCACATCTTTTGCATTTTAACTTTTGTCTAGATGTACATTTTGCCTGAAATAACAGACTCTTAATATGGTTATCTAGTTCGAATACAATTAAAAACGTCATTCATTCATTAAAATTATTGTTCATAAAACTGTACAGGACTTATGTTCTTTAAGTCACTTCGAAACCAATATTTACTACATTTTAAGTAGGAATATAATATATGAAGCCTAAAATCCGATACCAAATGGCAGTATCGGTACTACGCTAGGGTGGTATCGTTGACGATTGCCAAATTAATAAGGAAAGTCATGACCTGTTATCCAATGCAAAAACACTGCTAGGTTTAATACTACTGTTTTAGCTGATCATAATAACTCGATATTTTCTCGTTGCAAATATATCTTAACACTATTTGCAAATAAATAGTAGTTTTTAGCAAATTGTGTTTAAATATGAATAGCGTTTCCTGTAACAGTTTTGCGTGCTTATGGTATTATACACTTAAATGCATTGTACTACGTTTTGTCCAAAATATCAAATATCGAACATCCCTAGTTTCAAGCATCAAATTTCTCGCCCTTATCCCTATATATCATGCGTCTCAACAACGAAAACTAACCTGGCAAAATCGCCTGTTGTCCGAAATATCGGGTATCAGTAAATGAAAATAATATCAAACATCGAACATTCCTACTTTAGCATAAAAATTTCTCAACCTTTTCCTTAGATCATGCGTTCCAACAACGAGAAGCCGCAAGCGAAGCAGCTACAGAGCAGGTCCGAGTACCTCATCAAGCTTTTGCGCAAAGCCCAGGAACAGAACCATCCCGGGGTTTCCCCCGCCTTCGCCGGCAGCCAGCCCAGACGGAGGGCGCCACCACGCGACAACGAAGGAAAGGTGAAAAAACTTGATTTCGAGGGGAAAAAACTTTGACCCAAAACCTAACCTTCAACAATTGTCTTTATATTGTTTTCCAACTGCTTTGATACTTGTTCTGTTTTAATCGTAAATTTATTTTTTCAACCCGCAGCAATCATGTTCTCGTTTATACATTAAGTGTTTAAAATTCATGTCCAAAACATGCCTTTCACTTTTAAAGTGTCCGCCATTGCAAACGTAATGTATTTTAAAACAGTAACAAATTAATCGAGCTATAAAATCACCCTACAGCCCACATCAAAAAATTTGTCAAAATCTGTAAAATACACAATCATTTTCATTATATTTATTTATATTAATTTGCGCAAAAGACAACCCTTCTAGCTGCATTAAAAATGAACTATTATGAACACCTTTGTTTGCCGCAGACCAAACGAAGCCGCAAAATTAAGTCCAAGTCGCGCGTCGATGACGTGGGCAGCGACGTGGATGACGTCATGATGACGACACCGGCCCACGTGGTGGCCGAGGAGCAGACGAAGCAGGAGAACGGAACTTCAAAAAGCAACGACAACGAGGTGATTGTTAAACAACGATTAGATTATGCGTTGTTATATTACGTAAACTTATAACGGATAGCGTCATTTTCAATTACTTGGCCAAGTCAAGATATCGTGAAAATTACGACGGAGTACCGAAGGGTTTCCACAAAATCTTTAAAAGTCTTAAAATATCTTGGAAATCCTTTGTGTACTGTAAGGTCTATGAAAAATCTATGCTTTTCTAAAAGTCTTTGAATTTATTTTATGTGAGCTTTAAGGTTTGTGTTATGTAACTTCGGCGATTAAAACAAATTTTCAACTGTTTTTTTTTTTATCGTATTTACCATGAAATTACTATACTGTTTACTTTCAACTTATACTTAAAACGCCGAGCATCAAATATCAGATCTTATTAATTGCCTTTAAAAAGTGATTCAAGTGGCAACCCTTAGCAAACATGCTACACATCTTGTGTAAAACTAAGAGTTTTATTCACATCAACATAAAATCTGCTTTGCTTTGTCAAAACGCCAGAATATTGCGTCATAGCGTCCGAAAAAATTGTATAAATAGATTTCCTGCTATTTTTAAATATTTGTGAGGGACCCTTTTTATTGAAACAAGCCAACAAACGACATCACAAAGATTTTGTACTCGACAATTAGTTGCACATTACCCGTTGCTGGATGGTAGTCGCTTCTCTCAATATTCAATTTTGTAACAGACTAAAAAGCGCGGTCGTCGAAAACGCAAGGCAGCTGAGGTCGGGGAAACCCCTGCTACGTCATCGAAGCCAAATGAAGCCGAAACCAACAACGAAACTGTGAAGGAGAAACGACGGAAAAAGCACAAGGTGCCCGCCAAGGTAATTAATTTTAAAAATTTTACATTGTTTTTTTAATTTTGTTTTTTAAGGGGGAGGGATCTTTAAAGTTGAATCGCTACTGATTTTTTACCAACTAATACAAGTTATGATTACAACAACTTGTTTCCTTTATTCGAACACTTTACACTAACAATGCATCCCATGTTGGATGTGAGACTTTCTTTGTTAGTTTCGGTCGTATGCTCGTAAGTAATTCCAACCAGATACTAACATAAAAAAGTATACAAAAAAAAACTTTTCAATTTGAACACTTGTTTTTTAACACTTGCTTTTTTTAATTTTTTTTGTAAATATCCAATGAAGAACAATAGGAAAAACCTTCTATACTAGACGTGTATTTTGATTTTTAATATACTTATTACTAATGGTGTTACTTGCCAATAATCGAGGAAATGGCGGCAAGTAGCAGCAGTATGTAATATTAAAAGAAACTCCAAAGAGACAATCTAAAGCATGTTTCTGTTGTGTTGGTAGGAACCGTCTGTCGCTGCCACAAAGAAGAAGAAGGGTCCGGTTCATATCACTGCCGAATCTGAACCCGTGCCAGTCGGTAAGAAATATTTTTTTTTTTTTAGTTTGGATAAAAGTCATTGCTAACCACTAATATTAAGTTGTTAGTAATGGGGTGCAGCACTATTCACGGATCTGTAGAGTTACTTGAAAATAAATGTCAAAACCAGTACATGTTGTTAGTAATACTTTTTTTAAGCTTGTTGAATAGATTTATTTGGCAAAATTATATTTATTTATTTTTTAACTCAATTTTTTTAACAAAAATCTTTTGTCTGTCAAATTTAACTCCAGCATAAATCGTAGGTGCACTATTTTTAGAAACCTTTAATAACGAAAAAGATATATAGTTCTTGTTCACTTTTTCATTTTTTTTGTTACCAAGCGCTTAGCTTTTATTCAATTTTCTTTGACTGTCTAAAGCAGTGGTTCTCAACCTTCTTTTCACCGCGTACCACCTCGAAGTTCTATGATCTTGTTGCGTGCCACCAATTATCAAAAAACTCAACTTTCGAAATGTATATTGGATTATTAACAGGGACTGATTAGCTAATTATAGTTAACCCGGAAATTTCGAAACAAATACGGCCCACTACTCTCAAAAAAGTTTCCCTTTTTTAACTTGCAAGATACTGGTAGTCAAGCTTCGTGATTATTTGTTGTTTTGCTATGATGTCATAAAATAAATTTGCATAGATGTTCTAAAAAAGATAATAGTTTCTATCATTGGTAAAAGCATAAAATATTCAACTATACAATAATTACGATTAAAGTATTTATTACAATACAAAAAAATGCTTAACCTTTTGGTAAAACTGTAATTTTACTTAAAAACATGTACTGCGTACCACCCAAAATGACTTCGCGTACCACAGGTTGAGAACCACTGGTCTAAAGAATAATAATCAAAATCGCTCTTACTCTTGAATCAACGAGGAGTTTTTCAGACGACTTTAAATAGCAAATGCACAACACACAAATTATTGTGTAAACAAAAAATCTCATTTTTTGTGTAAATTGTTCTTATTTGTGTGAAGATCCTACGAAATGCATGCTTATAAGCATAAATTAGGTTTTCAGTTTTTTTGTTTTAAACATTTTTGATTTTGTTAAAAAACAAACATCTCGTCCGCAAAATGAGATATCGCAAAAAAAAACTTTTTGGTTCCAAAACGTTTTTTTTTTTTTTCTGAAAAAAAATCCTGAAAATCATTAACCTTTCCTTATAAGGTAACGAGGAGTTCTCGGGCGAGCTCGACCCCGACACCTTCAACGAATGCAAGGAGCGACTTCGGCCCGTGAAGAGAGCTCTTCGTCAGCTGGAACGACCTCCACTCGCTCCGGATGGCAAGGAGGAACAGGTGAGAGCGGAGCACACCAGGAGCTGCCTCCTCCAGATCGGAGACAGGGTCATCCAATGCCTCCGGGAGTTTCACGATCCTGAACTCATCAAGACGCTAAGGAGGTGAGTTGCGTAATAAGTTGTACTAATAAAAAAGCGATTGTTAAGTCTGATAAGCAAAGAAGAAAAAAATCATATAAAAGTATATTCTATCGCTAAAATAAGTTAGTTTGGTATTTATTTGCTAATCAAACGTTTCGGCTAACTATCCAGAAAGCCTTCATCAGGAAATCACACCTGTATTTGTTGTTTTTGGACACGGGTTCTGCATGCTGAAAGTTACTAAAATTTTATGATTTTATTATGAATTATTTTTTGCCTTTTATTAGTCATGCTTAGATTACTTCTTAGTCACATTAAATAATGATACAAGCGAAACATCTTTATTAAGATGATGTCGATCTACTCGACCTTTTCGGCTTTGCAATTTATCACCAAGTTATATCTTTTGACAACTATATATTATACACTATACACTGTATAGCATAGTATACAGTGTTTGACCTAAATTACAAGCTTTGCTAGACTTCTCTGCTGCCAATTTGGTGAATGGATACAACTACCACACGTAGTACAAATCTAGCGAACATCCATTCGAATAATAGTAATTTTCATTAGTTGTAATTTCTTCTTTATTTTTCCAGAAACTTGTGGATCTTCGTGTCCAAGTTCACCGAACTAGATGCCGAGAAGTTGCACAAGATGTACAAGCACGCCATCAAGCGGAGAGAACAGGAGAGGAAGGCCAAGGCTGCTGTGAGTCTACCAACCCTAAAACCCATCTTGTTATCGCTCTTGATCCTATCGCCTGGTCGGTCAACGGCGATTGCGTCTTTAAGAGACGTTTTAGTCTCGCCGCTTAAGTAGTGTAGATTTATTTATTGCTCGCTGGAAATTTTAAAGCTCGCTAAAAAAACTGTAAATAGGACGATATTTCTAATGGTTGCAAATGTTTGCTTGCTAAAAATCTTTTGCCATACTTTTTTTTTTTTTTGATTTTTTGATTTCTCACCGAAAAACTTTACATTTTCTATAAATTCTGGTTTATGAAGCACTGCTGTTGGCGCCTTTTATATTTACACCAAAACAACTTTATATAATTATGGAGCAAAAATTAATTCTTTGGCAAAGTGCACCGAAATTTATCGCAGACTCACCGAATCTGTCGATCAATAAAGCAAGCAAAGCAGGCTAGAAAAACAACTAGCTTGTAGTGAGGTTCGAACTTACAACCTCCGGCGATACCGGGACCGTCGTTCTGCCATGGCTGGAGGTCGTGAGTTCGAATCTTACTGCAGGCTATTTTGTTTTTCAGCCAAATTAAGCCGCAATCGTTGGTCAAAAAAACAGCTTCAGAAGGGCTAGATCACAGTTGTTAAACACATATATGTGCGTATCTCTCTTCAGTAAAGGATATTTAATATTGTTTTATCAGTAATGTTATTTTCCGTAGGAGCACTCCAAGCCGGCGGAGGGTCACGGTGACAGCAAGAAGCATACGACCGATGAACACAAGCATCAACAGAAGGAACAACGAACCTCACTGCTAAAGAAAACCGACACAAAGCCAAGGAAAACGCACCATAAGGAAAAAGTGAGCCTTTCTGCCGTTATTACATTTTTTCTGTATACTGGAGTACAGAATTTAAAAAGGAATCGGGAACCTTAGGCACAGTATGAACTTTTTTAAACACAAGAGCACTAAAGATATTTTTTTGCGTCGCGTGGATTAAATATTTAAAGATAACGTCACAATTTTTGTTATTCCACTTTCTTGTGTATACTGGAATACACGATTTAAAAGTGACATGCGGAACCAAGATAACTATTTTGTACCGTTACTGCTGGGAGCAGCTTTAGTTAGTTCAACAACAATGGTTTTTAGCGAAAATATACGAAAAACGTGCTTGAAGCCACTTAAAACGAGAAAAAACAATGAAATACTTCCAAACTTTTGGAAGTTCATACCGCCGTGTCAATTTTAGCCCGTATTATAACCTTTACTTGCAACAGCTGTTTTGCATGATTTCTTTTGTGACAAATATGAAAACATCTTGTATAACGCAAAAACAACGATTGTTACTGATTTAAAACGTTTTTATTTATACATTTGTTGCTGTGCGTTACATATAGGTTCCCTATAAAACCGTATTGTTTCAATTCCCGATATGTTACTTTCATATTCAGTCAAAGAAGAAATCCAGCTCCCCACCTCCGGTAGACGGCAGCAGAGATCAGCCCGATGTTTCTCCAAAACCGGGGAGGTCCGAATTGCCGGCCGACTCTAAGCCTGAAAGGTGCGTTTCTTAACAATTTTTGACTTTATAACAAATTTGGAAAAAAGGGAAAAGCCTGGCATAGTTTGAACGTTTGAAAGTATTCAAAAAAAAATATATGAAGCCATCAAGGTTTTCAGTTTAGTGTTTTTCGGGTCCAGTTATTAGATTTTACGTAAAGTATTTTTGAGTCCTAATATCAGATTATAAGTAACCTACTTTTTGAGTCCAGATACCAGTGAGAAAGCAGTCCTACAGTCAACTAGATTTTTTTTAAGTGCCTATTGTTTATTTGTTTTAAAAGCATTAGTTTTCATTTCTCACAAACTCAGCGAAAAAAATCTGTTGATTAGAAAAAAATGAGCCCCTAGAAAAGTAACCCTCGAGTTCCGGGTTCCTGAACGCTGTTAAGGTCTTTGTAAAGGTTTGCCGTCAAATCCGAGTCGCAGGCACAGCGAGGGCGACATAGCAGACAGCACCTGGACCACAGCAGACCCGGCCAGGAACACAGCAGACCAGACCTGGACCACTGCAGAGCTCCATTCAGAGCCGAAGGGCTGACAAGTGATGCCAGAAAAAGTCGCCAAAGCGAAGACGGCGTTCCGAGCAGAACAGGGAGAAAAAGCGACGAACAAGCCAGACGTTGTTACACCAGCAGCAGCAGCATAAGGGTTAGAGCCCACCACAGCGGTGACCTGCACTCTAGGCATATGTGGCAGGAGCCTATGCACACGCAACATTGGCAGCAAGATCGCGGCCAACGCCAGTCGACGAAATACCAGCGTCAGCGGCGCGATCGCTATCCGATAGCCGGCCAAAGCAGCGGACAGCTACCCTCGCGTTCGAACCCGCTACCTTCGGAACTCGAACGCGACCGACACCGTCACACGTCGTCGTCGATGCGTGACCGTTTTGGACATTGGGGATCTCCCCGCATTCCGGGCAGATCTTGCGTTTGGTGGCGTTCGAACCCTTATTAATAACAGTTACGTGTTATTTCTACTTTTCAGTTTGCTACCGATTTCTTCGTTGTACGACCTTTTAGGTTAGAGAGTTTCAGTGTTGGAAAATGCGCCTCGATACGACCAAGTCAATCGTGATTTCCTTTAAACCTGCAGTTTACCTTTAATTTTCGACGATTTCGTTTTTTATTTTGTTCGTTTTTTCGCCCTATGTGAGATCACTTTATTGTGATGTGTAAAGTACTTAAAAAACGACTAGAAAAGGTCACGAAAGGTTAGAAAATCAGGGTCGGTTTTGGAGGTTATTTAACGTGTTTGTTTGTAGTAGTTTCAGAGCATTTGCTAAGCGAAGGCTTACAGGATGTTCAAGGTTGCAGAAAGCGTGATAAAGTAATATAATTTGCTTCAGGTAAAGCATTTTCTTTAATAATAAATAGTTTGAATTATTTTAGGACGGCGTTCCTAATATTGTTTTTTGGCCCAAGTATACGACAAGAAAGGCTATTGAGGTACAGCTAGTTTAGCAACATAAGGCTAAAGGCCTACGTCTAACGAAAATAAACAAATTATACGGATTTGACCAGTTTGGGCTTCACTGGAATATTCTTGTCCAGGTGGTTGGTATTCTTATTACCAGTAGGTCAGTAAACATTTTTCATTAACTGCCAAGCAACCTAGATAAAAAAAATAACTTTGTCGATTCCTTCACTTACGATGTATTTGTAGCACAATAGCTTACCCGGTTACCCTATAATTTTAAATCTAGTTTAATCAAAGCGCTAATCGCCCAGTTCTCGGTCTAGTCAACGGCAGGCAAATATTTATTTTTCAATCAGGCAAAACACACACCCTCGACCGCGTCAGGGCTCGCCCCAACGACACCACTTCGAAGATAAAGCCCGGTAAGTTGCATATACCATAACATTGTAGGCTTGTGGCGCATTTAACCTGGAGCCCACTTAAGTTAATTGGTCGTTAAACACTTAAAAACAATTTACTATCCAGCGATGAGTTTGACTGGAGGTCAACAAGTTTCCGAGCTAAGATCCGGTCTTGCTGGTGCACACGACAATCGGCCCAATTTTTTGCCCAGTTTCAAAAGGCACCTATTATGATGATAATGTAAATCACAGGCCAAATGAGAAAGGGTCCGATTATTTTAGCTTTTTTACCAGTTAAGGCTGGATGCTCTTTTTATGGTAATAAAATGAAACGCAGAGCAACTAAAACGAAAGCCTTGCGATTTTAAAATGTCCGTAAAAGCTGTGTGTTGTCAAAAGGTTTTGTTTCCTACACACACAGCCAATAATGGCGCTTTTATAAACGTGCCGTTCGGTTATAATTCTGTGCTATGGCCAATAAAGCTATAGTTTTAACCATGGCGATTTAAGTCAGCAAAGATATTTTGGTTAAAAAGTAATCATTACTAACTCGTCATTCCTAAAAAGTAGTTAAACCAAACCACATGAATTACTTATGCATTGAAACTATTTTAGGTTTTAAAAATCTTGTTCTAGTAAACGAAAAGCTATAATAAATCTTGAGATATCCCGATTTGCCATAATTTCAAACTTTGTTAAATATCATCCAAGTTCGTCGATCATCCCTTAAAAAAAATCTCATACTTAACACTTACTTTACCGTCAGATACCCGCCTCCAACTCACGGCAACAAACCTTTCGACGATCGCGAAAGCTGGAACCGGCGTCACGCTACTGGCGGGAGATCCCCACCGGGAAGCACAGAATACAGTGGCAGGGACCCCTACACCAAGCGGAAGCGGTCCCCGTTCCCGGGGGACCCCCGTTCCGCGGCCGCCCCGGCCAGCAGGAGCCCCGGTTACCCAAGGGACCACGAATACAGGGAAGAAAGGCATTCTCGCGATTATGGACCCTCACCCCCACACCACCATCACCCCCCTGACCGCTACTGGCGGGGGCACAGGGACTTTAGGGGCTCTCCCCCACCTGCTGGGTATTACCCTTCCTCTGGGGCACCAAGGGATTGGGAAGGCAGGGGTTATCCGCCGCGTGGGGGTTACCCTCCGTATCATCACGCACCCCGCAGCCCCGGTAGATCCCCTCACGCCGAATTTGGGCACCACCGGCGCCGACGCCCGGATTACCCGGCCCACGGTGCCGAGGGGTCTCGTGGGTCAAGGGGCCCCCGTTATGGGGGATACAACGGCTCGCCACCCGGCGGTAACTTCAGTCCCCCTGCGTCCGATAACTCTATGGATTCGATTCGCAGATCGGAGAAGACCTGATGGAGAAGTGCTTAACAAAGGGGCGATTGGTTCAACTCAAAGCTTGCTCTCTAGAGCTGTGAAACGCCTACGACGCCTTGTTTCCTAATGTGCGGAGTTTAAAACAAAACATGGCGCCTTATCATTTTGCTGCTGCATTCTGAGCGTTGAAAACTGCACGTGCAAGAAAGTCGACGTCGTCAATTTGAAATACAGCATTGTCATTTGGGCGTCGAAAATTTGTGAAAAGAGGTTTTTCTGTGCATTACGTGGAAAAAGTCTCTTATACCGCCGAGACTCTTGGAAAGGCGTACTGGTTTGGCGTCGTATTTATTTTTTTCAAGTCACTGATGCGTTTTCCTGCTGAAATAGTTTAGATCTTAATTCTTCCAAGGCAGTTTAACGTGCCCCTTCGCTATATTGTGAAGTCCTGTCGGTGTGCTAGCTTCATTTCATTTTAGCAATCTCAAGACTTGGGCTTTGAATGTGTCACGGTGTACGAGTTTTTGGCGAAAAGAGCCCTATTACACCTGTTGATTCTCCATTATTTGCTGCTTCGCTAGTAGGCGCGCACGAAAAACACTGCGTGGAGCCTTGCGATTTTTTCGTTTAAGTGCCATTTCGGTTTCCATTTTTTCTCTGCCAGCAATATGACTGAGCATTTCTAGCCTGCGTGCGTGCGTGTGTGCTTACGTGCGAGCGCATGAGTTCGTGTGCGAGTGTGCGTGCGCAAACTGCGCAGCACGCTTTTTCTATCGCGCGTTGTCAAAATAAAAATACATCGCGTTCCAGGTCTTATGCCCGCTTGAAAATAGCAAGAAGTATTAAAGACAAGGGGAAATTGCTACTGTTTACTGTTTTTCGTAGCCTACAGTTGTTTAAATGGACTACGGCAATAATACCCAAAATAAGATAACATTATTCTCGTAACACAACGCAATACGACTTAACTCATTAAGAATAAGGTCTAAATCGGAATAAGACCCAAACAGCCAGAATATATTACTAACCGCACTAATACACACCCATAAACCGAAGCAAGGGCAAGCAGAATGGTTCCAAAACAGCGACGCCAAATGACGCCCAATCGTCCAATACCCTCTTCTTACCATTTAAATGTCCTTTATGCTTTCAAATTTTTTTTTTCGACTGGTTTAGGACTTATTCCGACAAGATTTTATTTTGACAAGGGTGTTTTGTTTTTTGATTGCTTCATACAGCTAGTTATGATGTCGTGACCCGAAACATTAATGTAAAATATGCCACAGTTATACAAACTGTTGCTACCAGGCATAGTAATGATAGACCTAATCAAAAAACAATTTCTCTGGTAATTTGACTATTATGCTGCAGTTAGTTGCGTTTTAGAACATATTTGCCCAGCACTCGAGTAAAACATCGTAAGTTCGCAGCAGTTAGTCTGCTGGTTATTTCATTTCCATGTAATGATTTGCAAGCAGGATTGCCAGCGACATGAAATTTTACGACCCTTTAAAACGACGCATGTCTAAAAGGTGAATACAGTTTAGGTAGCGTTAGTGTGTTTCCAAACCGTTTTACCTAGCAGAACGCCAGCGGCCCTCTAAATAAATATGCAATGCCGCACATGGCAAATCAATTTTTTTTTCGTATTATTTATCTTGTAAACTTTGATTAGAAAGAACTCCTAATTACATTATTTTTAAGTATGTAAGCGTAATGAGATAAGCTTCACTAATAGACAAAATATATAAAAATTAACTTTTAATTGTGTAATAATTTCATATTATAGAAAAACACAGCACAACCTTTAGTTGAAACCATTTAAATCATAAATGAAAACAATTATCAGTCAGTTAATTAAACTGAACTACCCATGCAGTAAACTCAACTACTAAGAATTCTAACAAATACTTCCAGGTTTGTTTTCAATTATTTTACCATTTCCCTGTGGTGCTTCTGGCCAACTTCAATTGCGCACCGGTTAAGAAGTGTTGGTTTAGGAGCCCTATGAAGAACAACCTGTTAAGTTACCTGAGTAGGTTTTTTGTAAAGTATTCGTCAAGCCGGAAAAAAACACGACCACGTGTCAGCGTGTGGACTCAACCTGTAAGCTAACTCGTCAAACCGCAGGGTTCAACCAGTTTACAGCGGATAGTCCAGTTTGATGTGCGCGTTGCTGTCATAATCGGCATTAGAGTTTCCCGAAATTTAACACCAAACCATACTTAATACTCATACTGTACGGTAACTATTTCATAGATTGACGTCTACGGTAGCCTTACACTTCTTGGTATTTATAACACATAATTGTTTTATACGCTATAAAAATCAATGAATAGACAAACACTATTCTTAAAAATATATTTGATTCTTCTTCGAAAATATAATAAGTCCACTGATATGACTTGTAATTCAAGAGCGGTGGACTCAATTTGAGCCCTCCAAAATACATATATATTTCCATTTTGAACGCACAAAAGGCACCATATATATTTCTGCCTGTAGTAGCTTACACAAAAAAACATCTATGCGTATACAAACTATACATGCATAACATTCGCTATACGTGTACATACGCCATCTTGGAACGTATGAAATGCACCCCATATAATGACAAAAATAAATAGGAACGCCCTTGTTTACATTTTCTGTGAAGGTTAAAAATATACCCGAAAAATGTGCATCTGTGCGTAAAACCAAATGAAACGCAAGATGCATGTCAATTACAAAAACAAAAACATTTTAAACACCAATACTATCTGATTTCGGGTATTTGCAATGTATTTGGACATCTGCAATTGTAGACGGAATATTTAAGTATTTAGTGCAATTCTTATTTTGTAGAGTAATTATCGTCCAGAAAAGCGTGGTTATTGACAATTTTGGTACCAAAGCCTATTTAAAAGAGAAGTCCGGTGATGCTTGAAAAAAGAAACCTGACCATTTTTTAAGTGATTTGAGTTACATTTGTAATTTGGTTTTCTTTTGTAGTCACACAAGGTGCTTTATAATCTTAAAAAGTGCAAGTAATATTACCTTTTATTTCGTGCAACAGGTATTGGGTTGTTGCATATGCGATTCGCAAAACAGTTCTAAACTTTAGGGAACGAAGCCTAAATAACAACGCTTTGAATATAGTGGAACGTTAAAATGAAATTCGAGCTTAAAATTTTACGCTGTTAAACACAAAGGTAATTGATACGTAAGCAGCAAGAGTCATACAAAATTCAAACAAATATAGTCCCTTAATCCATTTAAAGGACTCTTTTGAGCTCATTAGGTACTGCTGGGAGTAAATCTAGGATGTTCACGCACATTTTATATACTTTTGCATATTTGTGCCATTTGCCAAGTTGACGTACTTTCAGTTCAGTTTGCACAAGTTTTCAGTAAGGCGCGACAGGTCGGCTCCTCGGCAACCTTAAAAGCCATTAAACGCCCCCCTTTTTGGTCGAACTGTATAAACAGGGCAAAGTCGAAAGCACGAGTCGTTCAAGTGCAAAAGCAAACAAAACGCCAAGACAATATCGCCTCTTACACTATTCGGCCTTGTTCCCGGGTTTATCATAGCAACAAACCCAATTCCAAACGTCCGTTTAACTTCAACCTTTCTGTGCGTTTCTTCTCTCGTCAGCTTAATAAAACCACCCTTACAGCTATCAACCGAGATTTATCCATCGGAAGGTCTTCTCTCGGCACAGGAGCGCAGTTCTACAGCGAAACAGGCCCGCTTGTCTCAACATTCGTGCTCAGAATTAACATCAACCTCGTGATAAGCGGGCGGATCAATTTCCTCAGGCGCAACACTGTCGGAATCCGCATGATTCCCAGCCTCAGCGTCTTCAGCAGCTACAACGGTAACTTGCGCAGCCGCCCGCGTCGCTTTGCCGCCGTTTTCCGCCTCGTACCACTTGGCCTTGACTGCATCTACGTAGGCGGGCGGCCGGTGCCTGGTTTCCCGCGGAAGATGGGCGACCGAAGTCGAGACCGATATCTCGCCCAGCTCTACAGTACTAACCGAAGTGCTGCTCAAGGTTAGGATATCACTGTAAGCTGGAGGCGGGTCGATTACCAGTCCGCTGTTGTAGTAGCCCGACGAGGAGTCGCTGCCGGCTCCTGGAAGCCCGAATCCGGCCTCCTGCAGTTCCCTCGTGGTCATGGCGCCGCCGCCCCTCCTGGCCCGCCTGGCCCGTCGCGGACACGCCCAGCAGAAGACGACGCCGAACACCGTGGCCGTTATACCTAGAATCGAGTAGAGATGTAATACTTTGATAGATACAGAATCAGTTGTTTGTTCGACAAATGTTTGTCCAAAGTGGAGTAACCTGTATCTTATTTAATACATATTTCATGACAAAGGCATTTTTAAGATTTAAATCAAGGACACGGAAGTTGGACTCGGGACTAGGGACTCTCACTTCAATTCCCGAATCCGACGTGCGCTTACACATCGCCAAATTTCGAAACGGATGAGGAAGCAAACTGTAAATTTTCAAAGTGGAATAACATATGGTGGAATATTTTCCAATCATGTATTATTGTTTTGTGAGTGGACGAGTTATATGACACCCCTATGAGTGAATTTATTAATACCCAAGTTATTTTAGTTACGTAAATGGGTTAAATACTTGGTGTAGTGTCAGAGCCGGACTCGGGACTCGAAAAAATCTCACATTTGGCCGGAGTCGGACTCGGGACCCGGGGTTAATTATTTTGGCCGGAACCGGCCTCGGGTTATTTTAAACCGACTCCGCAGCCCTGGTTTAAACACACACCGTGGCGTTAGTCCAGGGATTAGGACTTATTTGTTAATAGGCAGAGCCGTCCTTGGGTTTACGATTACAAAAAAGATTATAACCGTAAAAAGGTAGATAAGGGCGATTTACAGCTAACAATGATTCTAACCACAGAGAACAGTTCTTGGAAATTTTTGTCTCTTGTCGTTTTGGAATGGAACTAATACGATTAAAAACGGAATTTGCTTGAAACGCATGGTTGCACACTAAAACAAATTTGAATGATACAAATGTCAATGTTTTTACAAACTTGTGTTTAAAATTAAACTTTGTTTTTGGACAACATCCGGATTTGGGCACATCAAGCCATTATCCTTAGTCTAAAAAAAACACTTTTCAACCCAAAACAGCAAACACAGCATAATGCGATAATGGCTGATGCATTTGATAAGAATTACTACATTACATTCTACCCTGGGCCTGATGAACTGAAAAGTTTCGTTTTTTTCGTGATCGATGTTGAACGATCGAACGCAACGTTAGAGTTATAAGCCTGGTTAATGTGTTTTTAATTCATTTAAATTTGAAGTTAGGCCAGTTTATGATATTCTCCATAAACCAATTTGCACTTGCTGATGATTTAATTAGGTGGCACCATTATTCATTATTTTAACGCGTATCATACTATTTTAAAACTATTTTTAAACAAACTATTTAAATACTGCGAATAATGATGGATATGCCATTGCACGTATAGTTCTTCAATCAAATCTCGATTTTGTGTGACATTAGCCAGACATCTGTAGAAGCAGTCAGACTTACCAAGATATGTACATCATTTAATGAGAACTCGTGCGACGGTTCATTTCAGTATTGACGCAACAGGTACGTTATTAATACCATACGAAACGTCTAAATGCTTTCCCGAATTGTGCCTTTTTGTGGATATTAATTGTTCGTTACGTCTCTCAAAACCAAAAGCGCTCACCGCTCATTTAAAAAGTAACGTTGTTTTTTCTTTGGATTTTTTTTAACACTATAAGATAACAACTTTTTATGCAATTTTACGCGTAGGCTAATTCGATTTCCTTCGCCATTTTTTAATTAAGCAGTCATGTTCCATTATTAACTGGCAAAATCTCAACGACTAACCATAAACGGTTGCAGTGACGCAAAATGTGGGTGTATTAAAATGTAACGATTGGATACCCGATATGCGTTGGTGAAATGCAGTTAGCAGTCAAAGACTTAATCGCAACGTTTAGATCCTGAGTCAGTTGTTTTCTTCACAACACTAATCAGCATGACCTTTACAGGCTCAGTACAAAGCGTTAAGCGCAATCTCCTGACCCGACCACCGGGCTATACTTTGACGGCAACGCACCACTAACTCTTCTAGTTGCCCAGCAATGTGTATTAGAAAAATTTTCATGAACACTTTGTTCACCCATCAATTCCACACTGTCTTTCTATTTATTTCAAAGATGTTGTTCAAGATATAATGCCACTATAACCCCCCGATATAATATTCGGGTAAGGTTGCCTATTTCTGTGTGGGCATTGCTCTCTTTTATGCAAAACTATGGCCTACATAATAATTATGGCTTAAATACCTACGTTAAAAACGTACGAGAAAGGCGTATACCTATATGGGTCCGTTTCAGTATTGTAGGATTTAATCAATGACTTGCGTTAAGTACACTTCAATCACTATATTTTTAAATAAATTGAGGTAAACCAAGTATTTTGTTTATAACGAACTTTAGATAATGCGTAAAACAGTTTTGTTGCCATCGGTTTTGCTTTTAGTGGTTGTCTTATGATAGATAAGGTTATCAATTTTCATGATTTATTTTTACTGCGAACAACTTGACTTGGACTGTGACGAAACTTGGATAAGTGGAGACTAGTGTGGGACTTTATTTGTTAAAACGACTTAATTTGAAACTATTGTGGACATAACGTGAGATCGCAAAATTACTTGTTTACAAAACTGGTTACCTTACCGGCAAACAGAAAGCTAAATCCGGGAATAGACAGGGCACTGGGATTTGACAGGTCGCCGAAGAAGGTGGTGTACATTCCCATGATGTAGACGATTATGAGTCCTCCTCCGGTTGCAATGAAAATGATACCGCAAGTGCAGCAGATCTTGGCCATCTTCTCGTGGTGGCTCCCGCAGCGGATCAGCTTGGGGGCTCGGACGCCCCTCCTTACCCTGGGGCTGCTACGGGTTGTGGTCACTTGCGGCGCCGCTTCGGTGGTGATTTGGCCGCTCGCCGGGCGGTCACTGACCCCCCGCGGCTCTGCGGTCATTTCCGCCGCTGTCTGTTCCACATTGGCTGTGCCGTGGTTGTTGCTGTTAATGTTATTGCTGCTCGCGTCGTTATTGCCTTCTCGGTCCTCCATGTCGTAAACGCAATGGCGGATAAGTGCCGTTGTCTCTTCACATTAGTGCATCAGGTTCAGCTTTTAAGCAACACTTCTAACCCTAGAGAAACAAAACCAGTTAAATCGAAGTGCGTTAAGTTTTGCTGTAGCAGCGAAACAGCAACTGTCTCTGTTTGGGATTTATACCTCCGCCCATAAACAGAAACCATACGGCCAGTGCGGCGAATTCAATTTTACCTGCATACATTTAATCACGCCAGTTGTCCGATATGCCCTTTTTAAAGGCCGCACGCGCGACATATGTTCCATAGTGATAGCCAACCGCACTAAACCGTATGGGCTATGGTTTATCTTTGTCAACCTATAACCACCACTGTTTTTCGCACAAGATTGAGGCATATAAGAATTTATATTCTATAACAAATATCTTGTGCCTTTCTCGCTGCTGCTAGACTGAAAGTTCAGATTCGCCTCGAAAATGCTAAGATCGGAATACAAGGACATAACTGTATAGGGTTGATATTTGCACAGCACTTCGCCAAGTAAGTACACTTCTGCGTTATGTCTCTGACACACCCTCAGTTTCGCCTTTCGTCAAAGTTGGATTGCAACCACAAGCAAATTTACTAGGCTCTGGCTAAACTCAAGAATCGCACTTCGGCGTCCAAGGTTAAAAAACGCAGTTTTCAGGCAGCACTTTGCCATGCCTCTCTATATGTGTGTGACACAAGCCATTTACGCGAATCGCACGCCGTTTAATAATAGATGCGGCCAAACGACTGATTGCAGCTGACAATTTGACTGCGTATCTCGACAACGGTTCCAGCAGTCGCCCAGGCTGCGAAAGCTTCGCAAAACAGCAAAGTTTTGCCCCGCGTAGAACTGAATGCAGCTGACAATTTGGTTGGGAACCTCGACAACGGTTCAAGCACCATCAGTCGTCCGAGCTGCGAAAGCTTCGCAAAACAGCAGCAAAGCCTTGCCTCGCGTACAACGCACAAGTTAGCGCTACAGGCGATTCTGAGAGGTTCGCGTATTGCTCTGTGGCCGCTTCCCGCAAAATGCCAACAAGCAAGTCAGGACCAGACGACCGCTCGCTCCCCAAAACTACGCAGGAAATGACCCACATCGATGATCGAACAAGCTGAGTCTTCGATTGTGTGCGCTTTAATTGCATTAGGCCATCATACGAAGCGACATGCGCCGTCGATAAGGCATATGCTCGCCGGGCCGACGAGATTATATGCCCGGTGTTTGATCTACACGGGAAAGCGAACTTGTCAAAAATCGATCAAGGGTCAATTTAAGGTCTGAAACGCAATTACTGTCGCGCGCCAAACGTCGTTTTCACCGTTTACGCTTTTACTGAACAGGCGAAATCTTAGACATATCTGCTACTTAATGAACTGAGTTAGGATTAAAATGGTTTCTGGAGTTAGACTAAATCCGTTTCTTGCTTTAAGCGAGCACACTTTATTAGAAGCGCCAGCAAATACACAAAGAAAAGTAGCGCGGCGAGTTCTTATTACACCAGTCACTCTGGCATTAAACAAACTGGCGCTACACTTCAATGCCAAGTTAAACCAACAATGTCAAGGTACAAGCTTGTAAAACCAGGTTGATTGTCATCACCGAACAAGGATGTGAATCCAAAAAGCCCAGTAACTTGTCTGTAAAGTTTCGGGACATCAGACTTTACAGCGTTTTTTATGAGTCATTTACAGCTAATTCTGAAGATTTCTCATAACAATCCCCTTCAGTTACTATTGTGGTAGAGACTTTTTACGTGTAAATAACTTTTAAAAAGTACCGAGCTTTGTCTTTTTAGTTTTTCAGTAGAGAAGGTTATTACTCTTATAAAATACATTTAAATCAGGTCTGTTCAATGTACGGCCCGCATAACGTTTAGTGAGGCCCACAATGTAACGTCTCTTTTCGATTTGTTGCCACGATTTTAATTAGGTGCCGACTTGATTATGTATTACATGATATCAAAATTAATACATTGATAATACATCTATCGATGGTGACCGTTTCGGCAGTTCGTTTTACAATTATCCAACTCAGCGACACCCTTATTCGACTACAGAGCATTGTATACAACACACAACACATAAATGTTACATTTATGTAAGTTGTACTTTCTTTCAATTCCGATATGTAAATCTCACAATTTCAAAGTCTACCTATTTGCAGATTATGACAAAAATGCGTGTATATAGGTAAACTATAAGAAAAAGTTATTACTAAAAAAGGGCCGAGAAGACGTTTAATAAATTAAAATAAGTCGCAGACTACGGCCTACAGTAGGCTACTATACCCGTTACAATGGTTACACTAACGTTAGTATACGTCATGGAAAAATATTTTTCTTATTGTGGCCATTGTACAATTTAAAGTTGAACAGCAGACCTATAATTTAAAGCTTAATTGCTGGCTGTTAACCATTGTTTAGATGTGTGAAGGAGAAAAAAACAAAACAAAAACACGTTTAATTTTCTGCTGAATCTTACTGACAAAGCTAAATCTACCGAAAGGGCAATTTTGTGTAAAATGCCTCTCTTGCCCAGAAAGCCTTGTCGACTAACACTGCCGCTGTATTTGCATTTTAAGATGATAAATTATGGCAAAGCCTAGCTAACTGACCGCCCTGGCGAAAACTGTTTAAATCAACTAAATCCTCATTAAAATAGGCATGTTGCACAAAATTGCGACTTCGGTATGTTTCAGTACGTGACATCCTTCTACAGTGCTTTTTAAAAATATCTGCCCTTTCAATCCATATTCTTCGAGGCCTGGAGTATAAAGTGTATCGTTTCTCAGTGACCTGTCTGCAAAGACCTGTTTAAATATAGATGCACAGGCGTTTACGGTTTAAGTCGACACGTCGACGCTCTTGTAGCCCAGCTATTGCTGCTGTAGCTTAATGTGAACGCTGCGGCGCGTATCCTACGCTGGCTGCTATGGGACGTGTACGCTATTTGTTCAAGCTTTGAAGCGGACAAAAGCTTGAATAGGCTTTTTGTCAATAGGATATAAATCCTGTTATTTTCCCAACAAGGCTTCGCTGTACTGTGTTGTTCACGGCTGACTCGCAAAATGCGAATTTATTGGCACCCTCGGGCTTTTACATTTTGCCGTAAAAGCAGATAGACCAAGCGGTCTTGATAAAAAGCTGTACCATCTTCTGATGCCTATACTTTTGCACAACAAAACAAACTAAAGACTATTCTGAAAATGAATAAAAAGTTATTCGAAACGTTCAAAGCGATACCTACTTCTCTCAAGATACTTTTCAAGCTCTAAGTTGATATTTTTGCTGCTCTTTTGTATTTAATATAGGCTTTTCTTTGAGCTCACTTTTGAATACTATTATTCAACTTATCTGGAACCACTCAGGCCTAGAGTTTTCCATCTGCTCATAATCTCAAGGCTTAGGTTTAACATCATATTAATTTAATTATCCAGATACAAACTCCAGATAATCCGAGCAGGTCAACCAGCGAAAAGCGAACAGTTTAAAAGATTTCATTTTTTTTAATTTATTAAAGGTTTAATACCTCTAGAATGATATGAAATTACCCCATACCGACGATAGTAACATAACCTACAATCACTTTTTGTTCAACAAATATTCATGAAATATTAATTTTCTTATTTATAAGTAATAATATCCAGTCATTATCGCGCCTAAACATCCATCGTGAGCGTTTCAAACGAATCATAACTTTACCGCCAACTATTATAAAGGGGTGTTAACATTCCATAAGTTTAAAAATTTATGAACGGCAAAAAATCCAAACTGGGCAGCTCAAATACGAGTGACAACAGACGTGTTTTTTGTGTTCAATGCTGTCCTGCCGAAGAGTCTTCCAAACAGAGGCGTGCAACATATATTAGGTCATTTTACAATCGTCAACGTAGCGCGCGCACCCTAAGGCGCTTTACAATCCTCTTTTGGGATTGCAAAATTTCGGTTGTCTTGCTTATACAGCAAAGCGCCACTCAACTTATCAAACTTGCTATGTGTATATCGCAGTTAAACTTAGGACGTGTGTTGCCTGCAAAAATGACCGATAATATCGGTTCGAAGCCGATACTCGATGGCAAGTTACAGTATATCTACTCGTCCGATACTATAGGCTTGGGTAGATAAACACACTTAAGTATGAATAGAGATTTCCGATAATATCGGATCGTAGCCGATACCCCATGTCCAGTGGAAGTATCGGTACTCGTCCGATACTAGGGTGGTATCGATACTCGTCCGATACTAGGGTGGTATCGATACTCGTTCTATACTAGGGTGGTATCGATACTCGTCCGATACTAGGGTGGTATCGATACTCGTCCGATACTAGGGTGGCATCAAAGCCGACCAGTTGCGTATTAATGTAGGAATTTGAGCCATGATTTACGATATACCCGATACGAAAAGATATGTGCATTTAAGCCACAGTTTATGGTATGATATTTCTCTAATCGCTTGTTCAACTGCGTTTTCTTCCCTAAAAAAACTTCTCAACTTAAACCGCCTAACGCTCAAACAAGTATTTGCAAAAGCAAAAGACAACATCTTGACCGTCTCAATTTTACCAAATTTGTAATGAGTAACTTAGTATCGGATTTGTACTGAATTGCGCCTAACGGAATCGAAATAAAAACAAAGTTTCGGACATACCCAGCTGCTTGTGATGACAAGTTTAAAAATCAGGACTGCTGCCGCATTTTTCTCAAACCTTTTACTGTATAGGTGGTGCAAAATCGGCTGAGTTCCCTCGTAATTCATTCACTCCCTCGAACGCTTCGAGTCTTTGACACGGTCCTCCTCCTGGTTCAATACGGCTGTCTTTATAAACAAATCAAAGCCGACATAGAACGAATATCAAAGCCCATACAGTAGTTGGTAGCATAACTATTGTACATATTTTGAAATTTTCATTAATTATTTCTCCATTTTGAAATATGCTATACTTCTGTATGCGCTTTGATATTCATTCTACATTGAACTACAACCTTCAGCCATTATGCCCAAAAATTAAAAACAATTTTCAACTAAGAAATGTGCCAAATATAAAGCTAAATATCGAAAACACGCTTGGAATCACGTAATGGTCAAGGATGGGAGGCCTCAGAAAATTTCCATTACCACATAATGCAACATTAATAAAAAACTATAATGGCGCTAAGGTAAAACCCTTGATTGCTGAATAGAAGTTGTAAGTTCTGGGGTTTAGCAATTTTATTATTCCACATTGCTGTGTGTTTGCGGTATTGGTTTGTGGGGTACGTGACCTAAAGCACCTGCCTTGCAAACCCAACGCGTAAAGTCGTTAGCTGTGCACATTCTGAATCTTTGTACTTTTCGATTTCGTCGTTATAAATTGGATATCATACATTACGTTATTATTTCGGAGGTGATTTTGTCAACTTGACTGTTTGTAAGTCGCGCTTTTTTGTCTTGCATGGGTCGCTTACATAAAACATATAAAATAAGAAAACAGATCAGTTTTAGACACCGTACGGCCTTTAGTTGACCTATACAGCTACTTTGCTGTTTCTAGTCCTACCAGGGGGCTACACATTCCAAATTCGAAAACTGGTCCCTAAAATGCAGGTCACCTACACCTTAATCGCTTTTTCTACTATATCCTTGACATATGTCGCCTTTGGCACAGCAAAACGCCCTGTCAAGTTTGGCACAGCAAAACGCCCTGTTATCATAGGTTCAAAACAGCGAAATTCCTAAGGCTTCAGGCCACAACCGTGGAAAGCGGCGGAGTCGCGAACCCGAAACCTCGCCGCTGTATCTGGTTACCTGCTGCCATCACGCAACCACAAATCTGCTTAAACACGCCGGTCCGCTGAGACTAAGGCGAATAATAGCGACATGAAGGCAATCGTGAATTGTTTAAGTGAAGACCTGTCGCGCTCGGCCGCAAAGCTGGCCAACCGCCACAGCGGTAACGTTTTTTTGTGCCGTTGTTTCAACAGCTACCTGCTCGATGTTACCATTGTGTTTAACCATTTTTTTTTCCTTTCCTTTCTAAAATATATTTTAGTTTAGAAATTATTTCACTAATTCTAAATAACAACAAGGATCCTTGTATTTAGCTTTCTGCGTTGCAGGACTTATTTTGACCACCACCTAAATTGTTTTTAAAGTAAACGTGCAGATTTGTATCGCAAACCCAACCCTTATCGAGCCGACGCTATTTGCTCTTTCACTTTCCAACCAAAAATTTCACGCTTGTGCCTACAAAAGTAGCGACCAGCGATTCGGCCAAAGTCAATATAGGAAAGTAATTCCGATTCCCGTGCCCTATTGGTTGCAGTCACGCCCCAGCGAACTTGGTCGGAAGCACAAAACGTGTATTGTGACGTCACAGTGGTTTGGGGCCGCTCGACCGGAACGCCGTCTGCCCGAAGAAAGCGTTGGGTTGTCCTGGCAATTTTTGTACCGGTTCATCTGTTCTGTGGTTTATGCGTTATTGAGCAACTATATGGCTTATGGGCTGATGTTTCCGAGAGATGTTGGAAAGCCTGTTGCGATCAGGAATTTGTAACGCTGTTTCTCAAAGATGCTTTTGCTTTGCTAAATCTTCAATTCATTAATTTTGAATAAAAATACAGTTTTGCCTGTCCATTTAACCAAGCGTACCCCCAAAAGCCCTCCAATGACCTGAAAATGCGCTCTGGTTAATTTGACCCCAACTTAGCAGTTCGTTCCGCGGCGCTGGTCTACAATCCTACCACAGCGCTCAATCAATGAATTATTAAATTAACGCACAGTATTTGGGTTAGGTTTTTTTGAGGTGCGGGTTAGCGTTTGGGTGTGAGTGCGTCAAGTATTATTCTATTTATAATTTATCAATAATGCTTCACCCAACCACACCCAAACGCTAACGTGCACACCAAGCCAAATATTGTGCACTGTGGTAGGATTCTAGGCCAGCGTCTGTTCCGCCTTACATTACTAACATTGTCGTCCCTAAACGTTTTTAAGCAGTATAATAACTAGTAAAAGGCAAAATTTTGTACAGTAGTTCTTATTCGTACCTAATTTAAACCAACATTGCACAATTGTAAGTCTACCGCTTGTACTTGCGTCATACAAATCTAAAAATGTTGCCATCCTTCGTTCCACAACAAATGTTGTTTGTGCCCACTACAACGCCAATGCTTGGTTAAATCTTTGGTCAAATCTTTCATGTAACGATTTGGGTATCGGAAAAATAGTTGACTACGTTTTTTTTTTAGTTTCCTCGTTTTAAGACTAATTGGTCCTACATAATAACAATAAAGCAAAAAGCCCCAAGTGATTTTTTTATCTCTTTCAACTTTATATTCAATTAGGATTCTACATGAAAGTGATTATGCATGTTTAAACTGCGCAAGTATTTCGGTATAACGTAGCTTGTGTGCAGTCAATGAAACAAGATTTGACGCCAAAACACCAGAGGTAATTTGAAAAACTTTCCGTTAAACTCCTTTCCATAACTTGGAAACCGATCGCGAAGGAAATCGTAAAGCCACAAGTAAATAGAAGCACAAGGCTGTTGCCTTCTATGTAAATCCTGGGAGATTCCAGGTAAAGGCCCTTTTTGGAATGATGTCTATAATCACAAGTACAGGCCTGGAGACTTTCTACCTGGAACCCCACGTTTCATCCCAAAATCCCCAGTTCGTGTTTACAGGGGTGGCGCAGACTCTCTGTGTGTTTTTCCCAACGCACTGAACTTTCGGAAACTCCAAAACAATTTGACGCCTGTGCTTGCAACACTTTCGCTCACGGCGGGTTTTGAGCACCTGCTAGACTAGACATTTGTTTTCTAGGTCTGTATGGCAAACACAATACACTTTATCTTCAGGTTTTTTAACGGTGTGCTGTGGCACGACAGAATGTACATCAATAGATACTAAAGTAAAATGGTTAACTTTTTGTAATTTTAGAAGAAACAATATTCCTATTTGTAGTATATACAGGCAAGCATTACAGATTTAATTTCGCACTACCTATTTTGGGACTCGGACAGTAATAAGGTAGTGATCGTTTTTTCCGCTTGTACTTAATGTAAAGGTTTTTTTATGAAAAGTGTGCCGCTAAATGATTTTTTTTTAATTTCACAGTGCACCTGAAACAAAAATTAAGAACGACTCTTCTATATGGTAAAACCTACACCGAGCTAGATAACTTATAAAAAGCATTGTTGTTACCTCATTTAAATATAACCAAACCACAAATTACGCGTAAAGCCACTGTAAGCAACGGTCAAAGAATTCACAAACGGTCTAATTAAAATTCAGCCGCATTCCCTTTTTCCGAAATGGGTCGTACAAATTTCCGTATAGCTTTCCGCAAACAGCCGAAAACATTATTCCACGTATCCAGTCTAGCTGTTTACGCGATCCCTGCCCGATTGCCTTTTCGGATTCCTTCCTATTTGCGTAGTGACGTCACTTGTCAGGTGACGGGGCTCGGTGGCGCGTACATTTACGCCTGAGAAGTCGTTTGCGTTACTTGGCGAATTTCGCGGGTCACTGGGCTCGTTTACATGGCACGCCAAATCGCGGCTTCAATAACCGCTTAAAATATCGTTTATCGCGCGCATGAATGGATTAAAATTTCCTAATACCTTTCATTCAAAAATAGGTTTAAAGAAAGGTTTATTATACTTGAAGAATCGCTTAAAGGTGTGTGATGTTTATAAAACGTTCACAAACTGAAAAAAATGTGTTGACGAAAGCATATAACACGAACATTTTCCCTTGAGCCATTTATACCTTTTCGATTAGTATGTAAACATGTTTAACAGGTTATGTTACGTATATAGGCAGGGCTACCATTGGCTAAGACCTGCAAATAATTACGCCTCTCTGTAATGACATAGTTTTTTACCCCTTGTTATTACAGTGTATTTAGTGCATACTTTTCTGTAATGCTTTTATTACAACTATTTGGTTTGAGATTTTTATTACCTCAGTTTTGAAAAATAGCTTATAATGGACCTCTCTTTCAAGATAAGTGATGGAAAAATATTCATAGGAATAAAAATAAGACAACTAAGCTTAAAACTAAAAAATAACCACGTTTCCCAGAAATAAGCACAGGAATATGTTGTAAGAAACTGCACTCAAAATTAAGCGTAAATCTTTGAAATAAGCACCTGTCGCGATTCCAGACACACTCTTTGGGTCACGTACACCACAAGGAAACTGTAACACACGTTTAAAAATATGAAGCGAAATAGCACCACAATGAGACGATATTACCAACAACCTACCAAACATTAAATTATAATAACCAACCAAGCCGATCCTCTATCCCTAAGCAAACATTTGTTCTAATCGTCAACCTCATTACAGCTTTCTTTTGCGTTTTTGTTAATTTTGCGGTGGTGTTTTTGAGCGGTTGTAAAATTAAGCTTTCGTAATTGGACCCTCACTTGTTTTTCGTAACCGGATCAAGAATATTTTGTATGTAGTTTTATTGAAGCAGGTAAAAACAAAATCATGACTTTACTAAACACTATGCCAACTAATTTTTTTCCCTTTAGCAAAATAGGTTTGTTGCTTATACCTTTCTCTTTTCTGAAATTTTTTTGTATTTTCATAAGATTCTATAATGTTGATATAATAGAATAATATTTCATCTGGGATATTGGGTAATTTGATCCTATCGCGGTTTAAACCTTAAAAAGCGCTGTACTTGCATGTACATGTTAAAGGACCCTTCAGTGCTGCATCATATATAGTTTTACATCTATCTGCCGTCTAATACATATTAAATCTCCTTCTCTAACCAACTAAGCGGTTTTCGACGACACCTGTGTACTCAAGTAAACCAGTCCGGTGGCTCAAAATGCTGTCAGCAGTTGACAGCACCGACGCTTGTTGGACGCTATCCGCTCTACTTGGCTTGATTTTCGTGACAGCGTCGCTCTCTACCTTGTCTGTGTTTTCTTTGGACAGCGCGCGAGGTAAAAAGAGAAAGTAAGCGTCCCTGTCGATTTGATGAGTCAGACGGCTTTCCATAGCCTACGCGTGGACCTACGGGCTTAAGATACACGACAATCACTCGAAAGGAGCTAAATTTAGATGGGAATGTTTTAAATATATGGGCCTACCTTTTGGGTGGTTTGTAGCGGGGGGGGGTCGCGATACTGTATTGTCAGTAAGGACATTGTGATGATCCTTTGTAGCAACAATTAAATTGACTGACTCCGGAACCGATCTAGCCGTTTCTTCTACTAAGCCAACCTGGTCTAAAGGTTTCTGTTTGTACGAGTTATATGTAACTTCGTTGTTTGAAAACCGCTTAGCAGTGACAAATGAAGTAGTCGATTAGGCCTGTGTTGCCTGCCTGCTAGGAGTTGTAAAACATAGAAAAGAAATAACCTACTGCACACAAGTATTCTGTAAAGAAAGCCTTATTTTGAAGAATTTCGTATAACTTCAAACTGTTGCCACTGAAAATGTATATATATATAGGCCTATATCAAATTTACATTAAACAATTCTATAAAGATAGCAATATTTGCACAGATATAACGTCGGCCAACAGAATGCAAGGCGTTTTTCACGTTAAAGTTTAATAATAACTTTATTAAAACGAAAAAACCGAAAACCACGTTACCCACAGCGTATTCCATTTTCCACAATGGTATAGCTAATTGTTTTTGTTTCTGCATATTGTTCATGAAGTTTAGGAGTCTTTGTCTATATTTTTTTTGCAATTTAGCAGTAGCATATTCAACTATAAACGTGGTTGTCTGCCGTTGTTCCTACAGTGGAATCAATTATCCAACAGCACAACAAGTATATGACTTTTTTCATTCAAGATAAGTTAACAAAAGTGTAGTAAAAAGCTACAAGGCTTTAGACAAAGTCTACAGCTTACAGCGTTTATGCTCTACTTGGACCCCAAAAAATATTTCTGACTTGATTTTGTAGCTTTTTTTACCTCTGTAATCCACCTTAAGCCAAGCGCTGGGGCGTCTTTTAAAGCCTTCCCGGCTTATAGGCATGAAACATGACTGCACTTTACTTTGGAGTGCTCAGTAACTTTACTGGTTCAGTTTGTGCACCAAATTTACCTTTAGGCAAAATGTTTCGATTCCGCTATTTTTACTGGGAACGTAAAGTTGAGCTTTACTTTAAATGACAACAATAAATATAAGCGTTCCGTTAATAAACAGGGTTCAGCTAATCGCCATTTTGTTGCATTTGCATAAAATAAACTACAATCAACTCCGCTGATGGCTATACTGTTCTATCACATGTTGTAAACTTTAACTTCAAAACTGCAATTTCTGAAAAAAAATCTATAAATTCAACTAGGTCTAAAACGATCAATGTGCAAAATCATTTATGAACCAAATGCTTCACGTCTACTGCTTATAAATTAAACGTTTTGCCAATTGAAAGCAAATAGACGTAATTTTTGATTCGATTTAACTTCAACTGTAGGCTATTTATGCACACGAGCTGTTCAATAAGGGCAGTTATTTTAGGACTATAATTTTTTTATGACGTAACTTTGTGAAACGATCTCTAAAAGCTTACATGGCCTCCTTACGAAAATCCTATAATCCAATATTGGTAAGTTTATTACCTGTAAACATTTAAACGAGACCATAGTGTTAAACTGAGGCCGGAAGACCCATTGGGGTATGTGAAGTTTCGAAGGATGCGAGCATCGTCTTATAAATACATAGACTGATAAATTATAATGGCCGGAGCATATCTTCATTAGGGTTTATTGATATGAACTAGTTCTATAGCTTGTTTATAGTAAGAGATTGTATGAGTACTGATTTATGTTTAAAGAAATTTTGTACTTATTTTTTTTATTAAAATAATTGATGTATCCGCTATTATTTCTGAAAAACATATAGGGTCCGCCAGGTAAAATATTTAAGAAACAATTTTAATCCGTCTGCGTAAGTGAATAACACTTGCTCACTGCACCCCCGCACATGTTAAATTAAACGCAAAACAGTTAAACGTTCAAAAAAACGAAATAATACCAGGTAATCCTGTATGCTAATCGTGTAGGGTTCGCTTCTACCACGAATAACATGTCACAAGGATATTGATGGTTTTGTAACGTGTTCAAATATGCGTTCACCACAGTTGACAAAATAAATACGTTCACAACCTTTTACCTTATAAAGGAGTTTAACTTTAAAGCAGTTGATGAATATTAAGAAAGCAAGTGGCGCGATGAATATAGGCTCCCTTGGTTGGTAAATTTACAAAACTAACAGCTCACTTTATGTTTAGATGCTGTACACTGGACAAAAGCGAATTTCATCCATTTTAACAGCAAATAATTAAATAAAAGTACAACTAACAGCATTGTTTGAACTTAAAACACACATAGTTGTCATAAGATTTTTTAAATCAGTAAGCTATTTGCAAGGAGTTGCAAAACGCACAACCGTTTGCACTTTGCACATCCTAATCAGTTTGCCGACAATAATAAAGCTCCACTCTGGTCTTTAAAAGTCTTTAAAAACAAACAGGGATGCCAATAGATTTTTTTTCCGTACGCTATTTGCGAAGAGTTACAAGACGCAAAAAAAAACT
This sequence comes from Ascidiella aspersa, assembly GCF_963924565.1. Classification (NCBI taxonomy): domain Eukaryota; kingdom Metazoa; phylum Chordata; class Ascidiacea; order Phlebobranchia; family Ascidiidae; genus Ascidiella; species Ascidiella aspersa. The sequence goes on from NC_139450.1 coordinate 28,435,958, forward strand.
TTTGCTCTTTGTACATAATCAGTCTGTCGAAAATAATCATGCTCCACTCTGGTCTTCAAACACACTGACCGATACTTCAGAAACCGAAGATCCTGGTCTTTCCCTCGTAACAGAGATTCGTCCGTTTTGATCTGTTTCTTCCCTCTGTCTTCCGTCTTTGATGATCGTCTTCAAAGACACGACGCTCTTCTTTTGCGTGATAACGGGTTCCATGTTGCGGTTAAAGTCTACCTCGACGCCAGCGATTTCCACCAGCCTGTCCTTCATCTCTTCCCAGTTGCACTGCAGTGTGACGTCATTCCAGTATCGGGGTAGCTTCATCTCCTGACCCAACTCCACCAGAGCGTTCATGAACTCGCCGCCTGCCAGCTTGTAGATGGAGAAGAACTCGTCATCGCGGTATCTATTGGTAAAATAAGTTACCGATAATTAATAAAACTCTTTAATTGGATACACTATATGTACGGATCTGTGGTTGGGTACACTATGCACGGATCTAGGTGGTTAATGCAGAATTTCTTAAACTTTTTTTACCTCGTACCCCTAAAATGTTTTCTTTGCCTCACTAGAATCATGGTAGGCAAACAATTTTCAAAAAGTTCGTCATAAATTAACATCACAAAGCAAATAGACGTAATGAATCTGCTGATTTCGGTCAAATAAATGTGAAAGTGAAATGGAGTCTAAATACAGCCAGTGCAACACCGTTTTATCTTTTTGAAAATATTATTACTTCTTAAAAATACACTAATATTTTAATTAGGACTTCCCTAAAACTAGCTCGAGGATCCCCAAGGGGTCAATGGACCCCAGTTTAAGAACCCCTGGTTTAATGTGTTAATCGACACGTAGTCACCTTATGGCATCGATGAAGTTTTTGAAGCGGTCCTCGTGCTGCTTTTTGTTGTACATTCTGGTCAGCAGCCGCTCCTTATTGTCCAGGACGAACTGACGCAGCGCCTCAAACCAAATGTGCGATGCACTAAATGGAAGAAAAATAATATGTTGTTCATCAAATCAAGAAAATTTGGAAAAACTAACATCAAACTTTGACTAGTTTTATATTTTCAAAAAACTACCGTTGAATTAATTTTACTCGTATTTCACATTTAAAAAAATGTGATTCATTGAACTTGGGTCATAAACACTGCGGAATTATTTTTATTAAAGCATTAATTATAAATCATATTTGCTTATCCAGCTGTTAATTTGAAAAAGTATCCAAGTGTAAAAAATTCAACTTCTAACTAACCTTTTTCCAAGTCCCGACTGGTTGATTATGTAGATGAATATATCGTTGTTGTCCATGTGTCGATATTTGTACCAAAGGGCGAAAAATATCGAGCATTGCACGAAGGACATCAGCCAGTAGGTCATAACAACAGGAAAGATGACAGGCTGAGAGGTGTACAAGCAGACAAAGGCCACCTCTTCTATGACGCAATCAAACTGGTCGTCTACGTGCATCAAAGAAGCCAAAATCAGCACCGACACTATGTTGTAGCTGACTGCAACGACCAGCGAAATGCCGTTTCGAAGGCGGTACAAGAAACCGAAGTTGGTTTTATCGTAATACAGAAATCCCTTCCAGAGTTTTCTTGATTTCTTGCGCTGGTCTGCCTCTTTCATGGCAACCCGCTGCTGAATTTCCGGTAAGGATTCGTAAGGTTCTCCAACGGTGCTGACCAAGTCCAACATCTCCTTGTTTCCCGGATACTCGTTCTTGTCAAATTCGTCGTAGAAGTTCTTTAGCTGCTTAATAGTGGTCACCACCGAGGTGTTGTACTCCCAAAAGTTGTTGGCGATGAATAGTAAGATCGACACAAGGGTGCTTAGCCACCAGAAGTTGGTCAGGATCCATCCGCGCGGCAAAAACGCCTTGCATTTCAAACTGGTGAAGGCCATTTCGGCGTCACCGAACGCTTCGCTATGATGTTCCAAGCCCGGTAGAGAAGCCCCACCATCTGGTGTTGAGGGAAGACAGGTTATGATCCCGGAGCTTGTTGCTGCGATGTAGAAGACAGTGCTCGCCGATATCACCAACAACGTTTGAGCTATGACGTTTTCCCACCAAGGCTTCACGTTCATTTCAGCAAAAACGTCCTTTCGTCCAATCGATTCGGTCAACCACATCTCGGATTTCGAATATGCTCAAAATAACCGACTTCGTAAATAAAAACTGACAATTGTAAAGCTTTGAACTTTATACTTGACAAACACAACTTAAGGTTACTTAATGTTTTAAACGTCACGTAAAGTTAATGTGACCTTATCACTGAAAATTTAAAGTTTCGTATTAAGGTAAAATTTTTAAGCACATTTATTTCTCATTACGCGCGAGCACTAAACTTCAGTTGCAAAACTGCACACCAATTTGTCCGAAATCAGCACGCTGCGCTTTAGTAAGACGTTACGTTGTAAAGTAACTATGCGTCACATCTGAAAAATTGTATGTAAAAAAAAAAACTTTGATCTATCCTGAAGAAAAAACCTTGGACCTATCCTGACCAACATGCACTTTTAGTCTGCCTTCGCTCTGATTGCCTTGGTTAATCTAGTTAATCGAACTAAATTCGAGCAACATGGAACTTGACTTGATAATTTGCATTGTAGTTTGAAGAGCCTAATTAGCGATTTACGTGCAAATGTATGCAGACAGACCAAAGTTAAACAATAACAACAGCTTGTCGCAATTTTCTCGAAGTTTGCTTGCACAGAAGTTCAAAGTTCTGCAGCACGAAGGCCGAGCAAAGCAACCACAACCACAAGCACATTTCCATAAAATGACTGAGGTAGTGAAAAAACAATGATCAACGCAATTTTGGTACAAATTACCTGGTGGCATGTTTTTATGGTGTTTTTTTATTTTATTATCGTAAAATAGCTGGATTGTTAGTTGCATGTGCGGAACATCTTTATTTACTAATGACAAAGGTGCTAACTAAAAAGAGTGCATATATTGTATAACCATAGTTGTTTTGATTCGTTTTAAGTGACTTACTTTCCCCAGTTTGAACGTAATCACTGCGACTATAATGCCGTTAAAATGTTCGAACCCAATAAAGAAAATCTTATGTTTTCTATACTGGAAAAAACACCCGATCAGAAAACACAAAAAAACGTCCTTTATTTTATGATTTCATTAAATAAATGGCAAAAATGTTATTAAAAAATCATAGCTAAACAAAACTGTGAGTGTTGTATGTAAAACCACCGCAGATTAATGTGAGTTAAAATACTGCCATTGAATAAAACACTTGAAGAACAAAGAACTGAATTAGATGAAAATCCCATTTTGACTTAGAAAAACGGAAACAGTTCTTATACTGGTTTGACGTTTCGGGGTGCTTCAGATGTTTTTCAAACAACTCTTCAAAAGGAAAAATGCCAATGATTCCAATTTATAATAGAAAATCAAACAATAGGTAAAATCATACAACTTGGAGTCTGACGTGTTTTGTCAACTTCAGAACATAACATTAAGAACGATAGTCAAAAATTGAATGACAGAAAAGTTTGATTTGTTTTATTTGCGTATCCCAATTACCACAGCTTCAGGCAATTCCGACTTCAGGAGAAAAAAGCAATACTGATAAAATAGAGTGTAAAATACATTCATTTTCTAAACTGCACTTGTGTTTTAAAGTAAATGATAAATAGTTTTGTTGGCATACAACAGTGTTGTGCTATGACTGAAGTCCCAGTCAAGTCTTTTGCAAAAATACCAAGTCAAAAGTTACCCAATCACTTAATTTTAACCAGAGGTATTTAACAAAATGACTATTTAACAAATGAAGTCGAAGTCAAGTCATTCGTCTAAAAGACTGAAGTCAAGTCATTGACTTAATTATTACAAAACTGGATATGGATATGAACGGTTTGGTAAATTCTTACGAATACCTTGTGCACATAGCAACTTTATAATCGTCAACAAACGTCCCTAATTTAACCTAATTACGCCATACTTCCCGGCTGTCGATTTCGACTTATTGTGAAATGCATTTCCAGTGTTAAGTTTTCGACGTGCTTACCTTATGTGCAAACTAACAGTCGATCAAATACACGTCTGTTTGCTTTCAGTTCAACTGTTGTGTTAGGTGCGCCGCTTAAAAGGGACATTAGTAAATGTTTCTTGCTTGGTTGACCAATAAAGGCGTTTAGGGTAGCCGAATTCGCAATTGTTGTGCTGCTTTGTTAAGTTACGGAATATCATATTTATATGGGAAACGATATGCCAATCAGTCAGTCGCTAGGATGGAAAGACGTATTTGCCGACATTCATGTCATTCCTTGGTGGGAAACCGTGCGATCTCACACTTTGGTCGTCATTTCGGCCAGCATAATATTCTACGTGGTGGCCACGAGTTCGGGCGCCGTTACTTGCCTTCCTGCGACCAACGAGACAAACGCTTATCGCCGGGAAAGCATGGAGTTCAGCGATACTGAAGCGCTGTTTACAAGCGTCAAGTGCAAGTGGTTTATGCCCTTTGGCTGGCTGCTGAACAACTACTGGTGGCTGAGCGTGCTGGGCACGACTTGTCTGTTTATAGCCAACAACTTTTGGGAGTACAACAGCGCCGTGGTCGCCAAAATCAAGGAGCTGAAAAAGTTCTACGACGAATTCGAGAAGGTTCGCTATCCCCCCAACGAGGAACTCTTTCACTTGGTCATAAGCCCTAAAGAGCTCGTGGACGATTCCTTACCAGTCGAACATTCCTTGGGACCAAAGGACAGCACAGCATATTACCGCAAAGAGGCAAGAAAGCTTTGGAAAGGAATTTTATACCTTGAGAAGAACGATTTCGTTTGGTGGTACAACGTGCGAAACATAGTTTCACTTTTCGTGGCAGTGATTTACTCGATAATTTCGACCGCCATTGTAGCCGGTTTAGCGAATGTAGAACCCGAATTCGACTGCGTAATCGAAAACTCGAGCTTCGTTTGCATTTACACGGCAAGGTCTGTCGTGATTCCTGTTACCGGGACGTTTTTTATGATGTGCTTGGTCCAGTGCTCCATATTCACCGGCCTTCTGTACAAGTATCTAAAATTTGAGAGTTTCGAGCTGTTTATCCATATCGTCAAACATTCGGGATTAGGCAAAAGGTCAGTTACAAATTCTTTATCACGTTTACATGAGCGTCATTGCTGGACAGATTAGGAAATATTTTTCTCTTTACGCTTTATTAGACGTATTAACTAGTGAAACGTAAAAACGGGAAGCATTTGTGTGCTTTAAACTAGAGCAAGACCGCCTTGGCTGCGATGTTCAAAGTTCCCTGAAGTAGCCCGCGAATAAATAAAATTACTTTTTCCAATTTCCTAAACCCTTTTCGTGTATAACAAATCTACCGCAGACAATGAAATATAAAAGAAAAATTATTGGTTTCGAATGAGTTGATCGTTGTTTTACCTTTACCATTGATAAGCCACCAACATCTGGTTTTTATCTTACATTTTCTTCCGCGATTTAGAAGGGTAACATTGAAAATAAAGGAGAAACATTTAAACCGCAATGAGAATAATGTTGGGTAGACCTGAAGTAGCATATCCATAGATAATTTCCTAATTTACCCAATTATTTGGAGCATAGCGGTGGAGGTTCTAGTAAGACGTAATAAAAATATCAAAGCCCATACAGAAGTAGGTATCATTATTCAAGAATAAAGAGTTATTCCAAACGATCAAAATGATAACCTATACTATGGGCTTTGATATTCTTATTAACCAATCATTGCAATTGTAAACTGAATATGTAAAAATGAAGATATCTCCTTGTCCTTATGCACGTTAATGGCGACAATGACTTTAAATGGTAGCAAATATACTTTAGACTTTCTTGTCTGAGTAAAAAACAGTCGTTTATAAGTTCTAGTTATTAATAGAGAACATAATTCGCCAATTAGAACGAATCTTTAAAGTGTTTCGTTTTATTATAAGCACCCAACTACCCTCTTTCGCCAGCTCAACCCACAAGCGGTTCTGGAAGCTTCGTCAGTACGTGAAAGAAAACAAGGAACGTCTTCAGCGCAAAATGAACGACGTGGACAACCTGATCAGGGCGGTGATGGGCGGAGACGGCGAGTACTTCGAGATTTACTATTTGGTTGACGGCAACTGCGAAGCTGCTTTGGAATCGGTGATATTTTCCGAGGTGTACGTCAAAGACAGGGCGTTGCAAAACGACTGCGAGCGAATGAAGAGGCGAATCGAGCAGATTGAAACCACTGCTGAAGACACCTACTGGAACCTGGAAACCTTTGCAGACGTAACGTGCCTGAAAACACAGGAAAAAGCGGATTTGTCACATGTATAAGGAAGACGGAGACTGGGATTGAAGCATATATGTCTTGTCTTGCTGACCATGCCGAAACTTGATTTAGACCAGGGGTTCTTAAACTAGGGTCCATGAACCCCTTTGGGGTACGTGAAATAGTTTAAGGGGGTCCATGATAACCTATACTTGAAATCTTGGTATTATTTAAAGAGTAATTTTATTTTTCAAAAAAAAAATAGTTTAATTAAAAATAAAACGGGTTTGCACTGAATGTATAATTATATACACTCTATTGCCCTTTCACAGTTTTTTGACCGGAAACAGCAGATTTTTGAGTTTTTATTGTATTGGGACATTATTTTATGACGTCATTCCCAAGTTCCTTACCGACACTGGAACACGCGAAGCAAAAATAATTTTTAGTGGTCTGCTGTGAGAAAAGTTTAATAACCCCTGCTTTAGACCCTTGGTTGGTAAACTGTATGTCTCTAGAGCAGGAAATTTTCCGTACGCTAGCTTACTTGCAAAATTCAGCATCATAAAGAGAAATATGAATGAAGAGTTTTCAACTGTTGTGGGGTACAACTAAACAGGATTTTCAAAAACATGGTCGCTAATGATAGATATTATGAAGTTACGACGGTCTGTGCTATTTAAAAAAATGCAACTTCATCGTAACATCTCTCTGGCAGTAGTTGCTTTCAAATTTCAATGTTAAATCACGGTGGGTAAACAAAGTTACTGCGAATTTATCATAAATCAAATCTGAATTGACACAATGCAAAGCAGAGATACATTAAACATATAGTTGGTAGGTGAAACCTCTCTATCAATTTGGAGATTACTCTTCAGCCAGAATAAAAACGAAAGTAGGCTACATGTCGACGAGCAGCAGTTTGCCCACCCTTACTCTAGAAATTCTAATGTAACAAAAGTGTAACACAAAACGATTGAAATTTAGGAGAACAACCTATTCGTATTACATAGAGAGGTAGGCTAGCAAATACGCGAAAATTTTGTTCTTTTTTTAGTTTAGAGCACCAACCTAAACCCCTAATATTGTTTAGAGCAGAACTTTTATTTTTTCAATCTCCGACCCATTTCGATTTATGAAAACTTGAAACGATCCTCAATGGTAAGACTGTTGAGAAAACGTTTTATCATTTTCTACTTGGTCACGCTTTCTTGACGTAATGTGTATTTTGTTTTGTATTATAGTTTTTAGATGTGTCACTTAGTGTAGTATTTATGTAACCTTGTACTCTAGACTCCTAAAATTCGCTGCCCGACCCAAGTTTGACGAACAACAATAAATGAATGCACGACTTGCAATATTTACTGTTTCATATTACACGAACGAGTATGTTCACGTTTAAGCAAATATCCCCACCTTTCAGTAAACAAGAGTTACGTTGCCGTTGCGCCAAAAAGTTAAACTTTAATTATGTTGACAACGAGTAATAATTAATGGAATACTGTAATGTGTGTTGCAACTACATTGTAAATTACTGAGTGGGACTGTTGGGTTTATAAATATAAAGTTACAGACAGTGTGGTAATGACTGAAGTCAATGACTTGACTTAAATGCACTTAAGTCACTGTTTTCAAATGACTTGAAGTGACTGAAGTCTTTTGGGTAAAATGACCTGACCTGAAGTCATTTGTCTAAATGACTTGACCTAGACTAAAGTCTTTTACACGAATGACTTGACGTTTGTTAAGGTTCTTAAATTGAATGCATATTTAGTAAAATTGGTTTTTTTAGCCAATTTAATATTAAATGTTAACTTGCTATTGTTTCGTTTTTTGTGTTTAATGTGTGAAATATTGGTCAGAATAGAACGTTTTTATCATTTTTGAAGGTTTAATATTACTTTTTGAACCAATTCTGTGACTGAAAATTGACTTGCGTAACTAATTGACTTGACTTACTATTTGTTGAAAATGACTTGACTGGCACGTAAGTCATTTTACAATGACTTGTTTACGACACTGGTTGCAGAATAAGGGCAGGGAAACAATTGGTTTTGGAACAACTAATATCCTTTGCATCTTTAGTTTGTCAAACTAGAGACTGAAACGATATTCTTATTTTACACAAAGAATTTGTGACATATTTTGGCGCACAGATGGTTTAGCGAATAAGGTAGGCTAATAATAAACCCCGAAACGAGTTACCTCTGAATCAATGCAGTTTATAATGCATAGTGGTTAGCCCAAATATATTTTGTTTTTAGGATCCTAATTTTTTCAGCATTCGGAATTTTCGTTTATTCCAATTCAAATATTCTTTTCAACTCTCCTGTATACCGCAGGCCAAAAAACAAAATCTGCCCTACGGTTAATTTTATGCTACACAACTCTTTTTTCGTAAAACTGGATGTCCTCAAAGAGAACTCTTCTAAAACACCTCCTTACTCATTTTTATCAGGGCAACCGGCGCCAGTTCGATGATAAAACACAACAATCACTCGAACGAGCTAAAGTTTGAACCTTTATTTCCTCGCACAAACCTTTAAGCTGTATTTACATGCAAGTAAAAAAAAACGCTTGCAAAAACTATAGGGGCCTGATAAACGTTGACGTATAAGGGCAAAATGTTGGGTGGTTTGTTAGCTATTTAACAGGACCGTTAACTAAAACCAGATAGAGAATGTTGAAATTTGTAAAAGTAATATTAAACAGAAAAAAATATCGTTTAAGGCTTTTTATGTACAATATATTTGTTTGGATAAATAGAGATACAGATTTTTTGAACGTTTAAAAGGCTTTTCGACATACCAAATGAGTGTAAACGTTTGACACGGAAATAAATCAAGAGGAAAATCACATTCAAACAACACTGCTGTGTATTGCAAAAAAAATCATTTGAACTTCGCGTTTGGTCGCGATCAGAGCTTAAAAAATAAAAATGACTGCTAAACCGACAACTCGGCAATCGGCTTGGGCGTCACAAGTCCGTCGGACACCAATTCGCTGTAAGAAGGCAGTCGTTCCTCAGCGTCGGCAGAATCTTGTTGAGAAGAATACGGCGGCGCGTTACCGCCCCCTGCGGCAATATCATTAAGTTCAATCGGCCGCAAGGCGTCGCCATTCCCGCCCGTTCTAGCTTCGGGTAACGTCCGTTGCACCCAGTAACCAGGCGGGTAGAGGGCGAAATAGGAGGGCGGCGTTTCGGTGACGTTGCGTTCCGCTTGGCTTGCGTCACGATGCCGACACGCGTGACTGGCCATGCGTAGCATGTCGGCCCGGTGCCTGTCGTTGATTTCCCGGAGACGCTGATTGTTCTGGCGTAGCTTGGCACGGCAGTACCACTCCCCAAAGGCGGTAACCGACACTCCTGCAATAAAAAAAAATTAAACTAGAAATAGTAATGCGCTATTTAGTTTGAAAATTTTTTTGCCAAATGAAAAATCAAAAGTGAATAGTTTGCAGCGTTAACCATGTTCAAGTTCAATTCCTTTATCATTTGAACGTTTATCAAATCTTTTATCATTTGAACCCCTCCCAAAAATGCTAGTCGTGCGCCTTTGGACTTAAAAATGCTGCTTTCCTATAACTTGTCGTACAATTTGCAAACCAAACTGTATAGTGCTCGATTAAAAAAATAGATTTGGACACTAGAAAATCGTTTGCGCTTCTTCAGATTGAAATTGTGATTTGTTTTACTACGGTCGCTGAATATTAAACAAGGACACGAAAAAACGGGTTGCAACAAACATGTCTAATTGTCTATTTTATCTCAAAATGTCATGAATGTTAAGGAAAATGTAGTTAAATGTTTGTTTAAATTTAAGCACATTACTTTATCTATATCGTTGTCTTGGCTTACGTGCCCGATCAAAAATGGAAAAGAAAAGTTTCAAGAGCCCTTAGGACCTTTGTTTGATTTAAAAGAAAAAGCGTGACAACAGTATAAACTTTAAAGACATCACGCAGCCTAAACATTCGGACAACTTTGATTTTTTCAATGCACTAAACTACTAAAGCACACAGGACTGGTTGTCGGGTTAACTGATGCATTACAATGCCTCTAACTGTCGCTACGGCAGTACACAGCTTTAAAGCGCAGCGGTTGGGTAATTCATGCACTCTCTTGGGAAAGCATCCTTGAAAAAAACATCCTTTTTTTCTTGCACACTTGGTACTAGAAATTAAAATCATAATAATGCACCACAAAGAAGATTTGCCTCCAGTTTAATTTAAAACTTTGCTGTCCTTGTCAACGTTAAATCCTACAATAAACTTAACCAACAACACCAATTTACATTTTTACCATTTCTAGTTTTAAATCTTGAATTGTAAATCGAAGCCTGCCATCAAATGGGGAGGTTTTAAATTTAAGAAGTACTTTACACACCGGCGTTAAAATCGCAAAGACAATCACTATTTACAGAGATTCTCTGTATGTTTTCCTGCTGGTTATACAAGGTCCAAGTTTGATTGTCGAAAGCAGTGTTTCTCAGCTCATTGGTCGCGACCCAAATGTGGGTCGCCGTTTGATTTGTTTGGGTCGCAAACTGCAGTAATTAAAATGATTTGGTTCCGAGCAACTTTATCCAATACGTTAGAAAATTACGGATGCAAAACGACGACATGGCACATAATAATTAAATTTGAATTTGTAAATGTTATTGTCTTATGACAAACTGAATGTGTAAAATAAGAAGATATCTCCTCGCCCCTACACGTAAATGACGACAATTGTATTCTAATGAATCATTCAGTCGAATCAAGAGAATGATAATGCCATATTTTGGCGAAATATATTTCTCTGTTAACTGGACATTATGAATGACTGACTGTGACTAAGACAGGAATATTTCAAGTATATTGGCTATTATCTTATTTATTTATTTTTTCTCTTTAAGTTTAAGCTCACAAAATGTTCAGTAAAGAGAGTTGAGCCGCCTTCGCTGTTACACATATATTTATACTTACCGCAACTTCTAAACCAGTGGTCGGCAAACTGTGGGCCACAGAGCCATTTTTAGTGGGCCGCGAGCTACTTTTGAATATTTTAGTGTTATCATGTAGTTCTGGGCCGCGAGAAAGCCGTACATTCATTGCACTTTATTTTAAAAGTTGGTGTGGCATAGAATTTTTGAATGGGCTCAGCTTGGAAAGGCCCACTTGCCAAATGTGGCCTAAGAGCCTATCAAACTATATTTTTTGCCAACTTTACCTGTATGTAAACGAAAATTTTTTGCGCTTCGCGCGTATATTCTTCATTTATATTATGTTTTACAGTATGGCATGGCAGTGTTTTGGGCACCAAGGCGCCGTGTTATATTTCACCCTAAAATCAAGTATCGTGAATCCGCCACTGTTTTCGTAGTGGTTTTACATAGTGGGCCTTCAAAATCTCTGAAAAGAGTACTTTGGGCCGCGACAAAAAAAGTTTGCCGACCACTGCTCTAAACCAATACTTTCAACCTATAAACTATTTTACAAAAATATCATCTTTTTGCAATAAATCATTTCCGACAGTAGCCTATATCCTTTCCTACACAATACAAACATATATAATCCATGGTAAAATTGCTAGGCCTTTCTTGCATTGACTTGCGCTCACACCTGCATTCAGCAAACACGGTAAGCAAATATGAAAGACGGTATTGGGATAACTTGGTATTTTGGACGAGAGAAAAAAAAATTGACAAGCAATGGCCTTAGCTAACAGACGAATAAGCGCAACTCACCGACTACGAAAAGTGAAAGCCCGGGCATGAGCAATTTGCTGTACTCGTTCGAGATGAAGTAGAGGAGGAGGCACACAAATCCTCCCAGAAGGAAAATGGTTCCTCCAAAGCAGGCGAGGAACGATCTCTTTCTTGCTCGATGCTGCAGCTGAGTCTTACACCACCAACCAGCCCGCGTTAGTTTGTACCTGATCGCCGATTCGCTATTGTTGTTGTTGTTTGTGTTGCTGTTGCTGTTGTTGTTGGTGTTGTTGTTGTTCCTGCTGCTACTAGGTCTGTTATTGTCTCTGTTGTGGTTGTAATTGCTTAGTTCGTGGTTGTTGTTGTTGTTGTTTGTGTTGCTGTTTCTTTGATTGTTGTTTACGCTATGTCTGTTATTGTTGTTGTTGTAGTTGCTATTGTGGTAACTGTTGCCGTTTAAATCCCTGGTGTGATTTCTGTTGTCGTCGCTGTTGTCGTTGTTGCTTGTACAGCTGTTGTTGTTGCTGGTATTGTTGTTTCTGTGGTTGTTATTGTCACTGTTTCTGGCGTTGCGATTGTTATTCTTGTGGTTGCGGTTGTTGCTGTTACTTCTTGCATTTTCGCGACGCTGTTCGGTGACCTGAGTGACCTGGTTGCTGAGAATATCCATTTCAAGCTTTTTGTATTTCAGTACCTTTTACTGACGCCAGCGCGCGTTTAGCGGGTCGGGCTTGCAAAATTTGGAATCTGCTACATTCTGCAAAAAATATTACGAGATTTTTAAGGGTTTGCATCACCTCACGACATACTGTGTCTTAAGAGAAACTGTGTAAAAATATATCAAAACTGTCCTCTACGTGAATCACACTGACCTAACACCTCTTTAACGAAATCTCTCCTTATACTGCAACCTGAACGCATAACACTCTTATCGGGAACACAGAACAAATTTCTGGCACATTTACTTGGGGAATTTAAGCAGGGGATCCCTCGGACGCCTATCTTCCAAGGGTTTCGGTTGTTGCTTATAACGTTACATTGATTTCGAACGGCGGCATTTCACCTGGTCATAGTAAATTGCACGTTTGTGAACTAAGACACACGGTTAAGTGAAACATGCACACACATATGTGTGTTAGCAACTGTGATCTGGCCCTTCTGAAGCTGAAACGATTGCGATGGCTTTCGGTGTACGGTAAAGTGTTAAGTATTTTTTTTTAGTTAGTTAATGGCGTTAAATTAATCGCAAAGGCGATTTGCAGAACCTAAAAAAACAAAAGAAACAACGTTCAAGGCTAAGAGACCTTAAAGTTGAACAGGATGAATGACAAAACCGCGCTCGCCAAAAAAACGGCCTATTTCCAACGACGTTTCGCCTGATTGCGTTCCTGTGCTTACCAAGGTAAACTCACTGGTGCGTTACATCTGACGCTGCAAGCAAGCAGTCCTAATCAAGCGAGGAGCTTCAAAGCAGGTTCGTTGTCTTTTAAGATGCTCGAAATGCCTGTACTGGCCTTTGCTTAATTTTTGTGTAGCTCTATGCTGGAAACAATCCTTCATTGAACGTTTTGCGGCCCGCCCTTTAAATTCAATGCACATGTTCGTTTATGGTTTGGTTAGAAATTTAATAGCCTGCATCTTAATTTTATCGAAGTATGTGAAAAAATACCCATAGTTGCTTAAAAGGATTTCTTTGTGAGAGAGCGTTGACTAAATTGAAGAGAGTGCTACACTTTTAAACACTAATCGTGTTTATTTGCCGCAGGGATCAGCCACTTTAACTTCCAAGCAGAACACAAAGCCCCGTCTCCTGAAAATATTTTTAACCCTATTAGGTTACGATACAAATCCCGGGTTTTGGTCTAGATCAGTTGTAGCCAACTTATGTTTGATTATTATCGAATAAATACGTTGGTTCTTAACACGATTCCATTAATGACCACTTAAGGCTTAAGCCCTAAAAGTAAAAAGCTAAGTAAAAGCGTTCGCATGCAACGTTAACTTATCCAATCTTAACCTGTTTTTCGTAAATACTTTTTCCAAAAACTTGATTTCCACCCAAGCGCCTTCTACCTCAATTAATCACCTTATAACACAAATCTACATTGCAAATTTTCAATAACGTAGGTAAACGGTGTATGAGTTTTGCAACATTCAGTCACTCAAGATGATAAATACCAATAAGTTAAAAATCTACTGATTGTCTATTCAAAAAAACACAAAATTTTAGTGAGCCAAGCAGGATACCTTACTGCAGAACTTTAGAGTATCCTGAACTCTTAAAACAACAAACTCCGCAAAAACTGGAACAACAAAAAGGCCAGCATAACCGTTCTCTGCAAGTAAATAGCTGGCACAGAGATGGGCCTGTTCGCTTACCAACGCTCTTCGGTTTGAAATAAGTTGAAAAGCACCAGGGCCCGCGGGCGTGTACTTTAACAGGCTTTAAAAGATGACTTTTCGCGTCACAGGCTCTTCGAGAATACAAAATAGGACTCTCGCCTCACTCCCTCAAAAGGGAACAACAACAGCTTAGAATTGAAGTAGTTATAAGCACATCGACCAATGGGCCGTGTCGTATAGTTTATAAACTTTTCAACCACGGCAAATCGGTTTGTATAATAAAACATATGATGACAAATACACCGCAATAGAAACGCTTGAAACAACAAATAAACAGCATGGATTGCTTTCCATAGTCATATGACGTATTTAGAAACGAAAAATATTTATAAAGATTTGAATGAACATTATTTGTACACTTTATTTAAACACACAAATGGTTTCCTAATTCTTATCTTCATTTCATACTAACGCAAACTCCAAACCAATGCTTTAAACCTGTAAATTATTTCACAAAAATATCAACATTTTGGAGTAAATCAATTCAGATAATATCCTTGCCTTTCTATGAACAATTAAATAGCCTAAGAACATAATTCATGTTAAAATGGCTCTCTATTTTCAGGTTTTTCTTGTATTGACTTGAGCTTTGCTTTCCCAAAGCTCGGCACGTCTTTAAAAACGAATATATTGCCATTTATAGGCCTACACTTCATTTTATTGTTCTATGCAACATACACATAAATTTGGCCAAACTGGTTTCCCAATCCTAATGTTGATTCCCTACTTACAACCTCGAAATCAAAGCTTTGAAGCTTTAAATTATTCTACAAAACATCATTTTGAAATGAATCCTTTCCACCATATCCTTGCCTTCCTCTGAACAAATACGAGCCTATTTCATATTAAATTGCGGCTCTATATTTTCAGACCTTTCCTCCATTGACTTGAACTTTGCTTTCCAGAGTCACAGGACGTCTTTAGAATCAAAGATATTGCCTCGAAGTTCGAATGAACATTGATCCACTTCATATTTCGTGCTATGTAAAACACACATAAATTATTTTCCTAAACTAGTTTCCTAATCCTGATGTCATTACAGAAACCTCGAAACCAAGGCTTTGAACCTTTAAATGATTCTAAAAATATTAACATTTCGGAATGAATGGTTTCCAACAATATCCTTGACTTTCTCTAAGCAACTACGAACGTAATTCATGTTGAAATGACTCTATATTTTCAGGGCTTTCTTTCACTGACTCGGGCCCTCACCTGGCACTCTGCAGACGCGGCAAGTATAAACGAAAGCCGGTGTTTGGATAGTTCGCGCTTTTCTATCAAAACGCCCCGTTTACTGCCGCAATAAAAAGTCGTTTCGTACAAAGCGAGCAGGCCGAATTATGAGCCAATTCAATTTGATCGTCGCTGCGCGGTGCAACGACCTTGTTAGTTTTGTATACGAGCGTGGTGTCTGTGTTCGCCATACGACTTCGCGGAAGTGTCAAGTCCAACTTCGCGCGCATGAAGTTTGCTATAGGGCGAAAACGACTATCGTTGAAAAAATATAGACGTCAGACGTAGTTCCAGTATAAATTAATTAATTAGTTTATTTCGTAGCAGATTAATTTATTTTGGTTGTTTTAAAACCGACACTCGGGTTAATATTACCTTTTTATTCCGCTATTTTTTTCAGCCTAGCTTTAGCATATAACAGGGGTGGGCAAATTTATTCAACCGAAGAGCCATTTGCAGAAAATACAAGTACCAGAGAGCCACTAAAATATTTTAATACAAAACCGGTAAATAATGCATGTTCAGCAATAATAACAGAATTGCATATAACAAAGCAACACGCACATTATTTATCAATATTAGTCTTTTGTTTGATTTGCTAATCGCAGAAACCTTAGCAATGAGATTGCGTTGGCTTGCAGCAACTAACTCTTTAGTGTCACGTCATAATCGAAATGCTGGCCTAAATAAAGAAATAAAAAGAGAAAAGCGTTCATAAACGGTACTCTTGGTGGCCTTTACTTTTTTTGGAATTTTACGATTCGACTAGAAGAGCCACCAAAATCTTTCCGGAGAGCCGCAGTTTGCCCGCCCCTGGCATACAAGGTTGGTATCTGTATGAATAAACCAAGAATTGATCCTTTCATCAGGACGGGATGATATTTGCATTTACAAACACAAGCGCTTCTTTTTGCGGTACTTACAGAATTGTTTACTTTCACCGACTAAAATCGGATAAAAACACTTTATAAATGCGTCCATAAATCGCAATTAGGAATGTCCGATACTTGATTTTTTATAGTTATAATCAGGGCTGCGGAGTCAGTTAAAAAAAAACGAGTCCGACCCGGCCAAAAAAATACACCCGAGTCCGACTCCGGCCAAATGTAAGATTTTGTCGAGTCCCGAGTCCCGCTCTGACTTTACAGCCTGTATTTTACCCATTTACGCAACTAAATTAAGGTGGATTTTCTGCAATCCACTCATATTGATGTCATAATTGATCCACCAACCGCATTACATGGTTGAAAAATATTTCACCATTTGCTATTACACTTTTACAACTTACATTTTGCCGCCTTAACAGTTTTAAAATTTGATACTGCGCATGCGCACCTCGGACTCGGGACTCGGGTAGTTTTACGCGGTCCTACTCGAGTCCCGAGTCCGACTCCGGCAAAACAAACCGACTCCGTCGAGTCCCGAGTCCCGAGTCCGACTCCGACTCCGCAGCCCTGGTTATAATACCGATACCCGATATTGTGGACAAAAAGAACCGTAAGTCGATCTGATACTAAAGGTCATTGCCATACTGATAACAATCAAACTGGGTGAAATTGAAGCGTTTAAAGACCTTTTCCAGGTTATTAGGCTACAATTTGATTAGTTACTTTCGTTGGTTAACCCAGGGTTTCCCAAACTTTTCGGGCCACGGACCACTATTTGGGAATCTGTTATTTCGCGGACCGCAATACAAAGCAAAAAATAACACAAAAAAAACTGACAGCATCATCATTTCGTTATTTGTGTTATTTGTGAAACGCAAACTCGTAAGTCAGAGTCCACGGAAAGTCTGGACCTGTGTTTTTCGAATGGCGATAAGCATATATTATTACGTCATAGACGAGGAATACGAGAATTTTTCGTAAACAAATTTTTGACTAACTGCGGCAATTATCTTTGAAAGGGTATCGTACTGTACAACGTATATGTGCGACTTTTTAATTTCTTGTCATATCGTTACGGACCACCTGTGCAGTCGTCGCGTACCACAGTTTGGGAAACCCTGGGTTAACCCACTCTGTTTGATAAATCTACCTATCAATCTAGAAGTTGCTGCGTTGAATTTGAAATCATGCGGATCAAATTCTTCTGTTTTTTTAGTATCGGATCGGTACCGATAGCAAGTATGGATCGAGTAAGATTCCATACCACTTGACATCGGGTATCGGCTCCAATCCGATAATTTTAGACATTCTTATACCGAAGCATCAGAAACGTCCAATTTAAACCATAAGCTTTACCTCATTAACCTTTATCAACGACTTTGGAAATGTTATTATAATTTCATAGGGACGAACAAATCTAGGCGAACCTTGGAGATTAATTGGCTTTCCAGTAGGCCTACACCTTTAAGCTAACGTGATAACACTTCTGCCTATAGAACAGGGGTCGGTAACCTACGGCCCGCCAATGTAATTCATCCGGCCCGCTGCCTCTTTGACTAACTAAGCACGAGTTTATTTGAAATACTTTTTGACTCTTTTAACTACGTAAGTGCGAAAAACTTTCGCGCTTCAACCTTCTCCATCCGGATTGTTTACGTTTTGATGCTGTCTTTTGAAATAAATCAGTGCTTCTTTATCGCTGCGCCGTGGAAGGCTGCCGAGTGCGTCGCGGACAAACGGAAAACGTACTCAAGCATATTGAACATAATTATATTAATAATTACATTTTGCGTGGCCCGCAGAGACCTTACTGGGGTTGGTTTTGGCCCGCGACTAGAAAAAGTTTGCCGACCCCTGCTATAGAATATGTGGAATTGATCTTTATTGTTACTTTCAAAGGATGAGTAATTTATATATTTTTATGCCACAGAAACCTTTTAAATTAAAATTGGTTTCATTTTGTCATCAATTAATTTCATTTTGTCAATTAAAAAATCAGATTTACCTAATATGGCCTGAAGCAAATAATTGACACGGTAACTAGAAAACATCGAGAAAAATTTGTTGTTAATATCACAATTCTTATAGATATCCAAAACATCAATCAAAGTATAGTGTCATCAATATAAGCCAACACATTGCAGACGGCGGCGGTAAAAAACGAAAAAAGCGGAGTAGGTGAGAGAAAAAACAAAACGGTTTTAGCAGATATCTAAAATAAAGCAAATGATTAGACTCCGGGAAAAGGCGTTGAAAACATCTAGAGAGCTTTTCACGCAATCGACCAAGGAGAAATACGTCTTCAATATAAATCCCTTAACCAACCGCTAAAACAAAAATCAGCTGCGAAAACATTCAGTCTTCGATATTCATATCAACTGCCAAAAAAGATTTTAAATTGCAAGAAAGCAAACACTGCGATGTACATACACACATACGGAAAAGAAATACGTCAGTTTGCATATAAGGCAACGGGAACACACAATAAGACCTAAAAAGCAAAAATATCTAAAGCAGAATAATCTATAAAACCATAGTATTAAGACCAACAACATAATACAGCTAAATACGCAGTAATATCCCGTAAAGCATAAGATCAAAATCGTCTGAATAAGACCAAAATTTATCGGAATAACGTCTAAATTCATCAGAATAAGGCCTAAATTCATCGGAATAAAGCCTAAATTCGTCGGAATTAGTCCAAAATTCATCGGAATAAAGACTAAGTTCATCGGAAAAAGACCTAAATGGTAACGCCATAATAACGCCAGAACCCGTGGGTAGAGGGTATGGGACGATCGGGGGCCATCGGTCTGGCATCGGCCGTTTGGGTGCCAAGGTTTGGACGCCATAGTCTGACCGGCGCCGTCAGGGCGTCGCTGTTTTGGCAACGGATTTTTTCTGTCCTGTTTGGGGTTATTGGTGGGTAATGGGTGGGGTTAGAAAATGGGTTAGTGTTGAAATTTTTAGGGGAGTTAGTGATGTAGGCTACTTCAGGGTGTGGTTTAGGGTTAGTTAAAGTGTTGTTTAGGCCTGATTCTGACCTTTCAGGTCTTATTCCGACGAATTTATGACTTATTCCGATTTAGACGGTAGCAATACCATTAGGTATAAGTCCTATTTTGGCCTTATTCCGAATTGTGTTTTATTCTGACGTTGGTGTTGTTCTTATCTCGGTCCTATGGCTGGAGTCCAAGGCAACATCAATCGCATTCTCCTAACAGGCGTTATAAATGTTCCACGAATAAAGAAAAACCGACGACATTTAAGATAGTGATTCGTGGATTTCGTCACACCAGCGATAAAGATGAAAATGCGTTTATACAGTACATCCTGATGAAATTTGGCGCTTGTAAAACGTTCGAGTGGTTTACACATATATAATAGTGTTACATGTCATTTACAAGCGCATTGTACAAAACTAATAGCGCGAAATATGCATTTTAAGAAGGTGCTGGTTTAACGTTAGAGGCAAATAATTAGTAGTTTTTTTTTTTTTTATTGGTTAAGAACAGAAATAACAGCGATTAAAACCAAGGTACATAATTAGTATTTTTGCTCAGTGCCTTGATTCCACTGAATTGCAATCAGGGGTGAAAGTATCATTTTCTTTTCTGAGCGATGAAAATATTTTTTTAACCGGAAAACATGATTTTTTTCAGAGATGACGTCACAAAAACCCTAAGTATTACTTGATGTCGTGTACAAACATGTATATGATATCTTAGTTTAAATACATTCAAGGAGATGGTGGGATGGCATGACGAAACAAGGACACGTGCTAAGAAAGAAAAGAACATTTTTAACCAGCGTATCCCTGCGAAAAATATTTTAGCGCAACGTCGTTTCTGACTGTTCCGGCTTACTTTCACCACTAATTTAATACACCACACCAATATTTCATGCCCGAGCGTTAATTACCTCAATTCATCCATCAACCGGCCGAAAATAAATGAGGAGAAGGTTATGTATTTCAGCTACCAGCAGCTAAATCGATAGAGCAGGTTATGGGACAACTTACAGATGCAACGAATACTGCAGACGCACGTATAGGCCGCTAAGCACACAATAGAAAAATGGTATGACGTCAGTTAAGGTTTACTACGATGCCACCTAGCGCATCCTGTTCGTGCAAAAACTTTTTTTAATTATTTTTATTTTTTGCCGACTTGAATTGTGATAAAACTTGCGATCTCTGACCAAGCGACCAAGTTTTGAAATTAAAACAGACGATTGCTTCAACTGCGCATCTTATCGTCACAAAAGTCAAAACCTAAACACTTACTTACGTATAAGGGTTAGGTCAGAAATTCTACATCACATTATCAGACAACTTTGGCATTCCGATCGCACCCAAATGCGGACCGATAATAAAAAACCTAGGTAATAAATGGAACTCAATTTAGAACCATAACTTAAATAGCACTGTTCAGACGACAAAATGGGTTTAAATGTTTTTTGAACTTGTGCACGACCGTGCCTTTTCAGGACACGCCACATAGCGATAATCAGGGTTTAGACCAGAAATTGTAATTTAACCGGTTCAGACCGGTTGGTGCGAACACAATCTGAATTTTCTAAAGATTGGCAAAGTTAATGTTGGCATTACTTTTGTAGTTTTTCTTGGTACAACTTTAATCGAACGATCTGGTGCTTGAGCCATTTTCAAATCGCACTGCTTGCATGCGTTCGCAGATTAATTTCCCGCCCTACACAAGAATGAAACAGGCTGTCTGCCACTGGCAACCCGCATTGGCACCTCGTCACAGTTTAGTAGCTTGCTCCGGCAAATCGGTGATGCTGTATCTGACAACCTGCGGTTGCCCGCTGTTGTCAGTGACAGGTGTCGGTGGCAAGTTTTTCTCGTCATCCAGCATAACGTAACGGAGCGGTTCCGGATTGACCGATTTCGCCACCTGTCTGTCCAAGTCGGTCGGGTGCTCGTTACGTAGGGCATACGTCATGAATGACGCAGTAGTGGTGGTCATGGCCGTGTCCAGGTGGACCTTCGGGCGCTTGTGGGCGGTCAGGTCGTGAGTGGGCACCGACTCTGGCAGGCGACGCTGGCGGTTGCCACTGTCACTGGCGCCATCCTTGCCACTGCCACAACAGCTATCGCAGCAAGAACACAAGCCGCCTCCTAAAAAATAATAGTAATTCTGTATTATTATAAGGTGTTTTACACCATGTCTGAACTTTAGTTAATTCAATGAAGTGTACATACACATACACATAAGTGTATAACAGTTGTAAACTAGCCTAATAATACATATTTGACTAAAACTCAATTTTTCGCAAAAAAGACAAATTGTTTGATGTAGGGTAGAGTTCCGTTACAAAAACGTAGCTAACGATTTGTTGTTTCTATATTCTTCTGTTTCAAACAAGGTTGTATCGCCATTGGGACAGCCGCGCCCTTTTAGGAAATGTCGTATTTTAAATGTTGAGGTAATTACAATAAAAGCGTCCTGTTGAAAGGTCCTTTCGCTGCCTTTGTGCTACTATTTATGTTATTTTGCTTTTCAATGTTGGCAAAGATGCACAAAAATAAATTGAATCTGAATCTGTTGATAACCAAGTTATTGTTGTGAATTTTTATAGACGGCTTCTTAAGTCAAGCTCTGGCGTTCAACAGTTTGTTTTATCGTGGTCGGCTGATTGTGTTGATTTCACGTTAAGAACATATATCGGGCTTCGTTACAATCCTAACGGCGTCACTAGATCTCATAAGCAAACAAACACTACCACGTCGTTAAACAGGTCTAAAGCTATAATGGGAGAACATACTGTTTTTTCTTTCAGCACTAAGAGACTGTTGCGTCAATACGAAAACATTAGAAAGGGTTTCATTTCATAATAGAATATTTCCTTGGTATAATTACGGCGTTACTTTGCAAAATGCAAACACCCGCATAGGCAGGAAACAATTTAGTTTTAGCATGTAAAACGAAGTACCTTAGGGCTGCAGGATTTTACAAGATAAACTAGTGGTTCCTGTATTTAGCACGTACGTTAGATCCCATTCGAAACTACAACAGGCCAAAATAATAAGTAAGCATCAAAAGTAATTACTGAGAAAACGCCCGCGGGTTGTCATAGTTCTTTTATGTGTTTTTAAAGGGCGAGGCGACACAATAAAGCAGCTTATCGTTACCACAACGTTCTACCACAAATGTAGAAGACCAAGATGTAACGTAAGCTGTATGTCATGACGAGCCAGAAACTCGTTTCCTCGCTTTAAAACACAGGATAACTGTCGTCACAGCTACTGACCTGATTTGGAACAGCAATATCCCATAGTGGAAACCGATTGGGTAAACAGTTACGTCTAATTTGCAATTACCATACCATCGCCTAGTAATAAGCTATGGCCTAAAACAAGGAAAAAAATCTCCGTCGAATTTTTTTCTCGGTTAAACCTGAGAGTTTCAACAAAAAACATGACTTGTAGATTTAAATGTTGTTGCACTATTTTACTCCTATACTGTACATAAAAGCTTTTGTGCTTTAAACTGTTTAATGTTTGCCCTACTACACCTCGTTGTTATTTTAAAGAAATTGCAGTTTCCGCTATCAACGAATCGACTCTTCTGGAACTGTTTAATATAAAAATAAACTTGCAACCTCACTGCCGACAATTGTTAGTCGGAAAGCAACTAACTAGTCTATGATCAGGTCTAATGTGGATTTTTAAAGCCGTTCTGTTCATGTTACCTCTACGTAGCTTAAGAAGCACGACGTTTCTGTTTCGCTTCAGAAACCGACGCCTGTGTAAATATTCGTAACACGGCCTGTACAACTGAAAGTCAAACACACCGTTTACCACTGCTATCGGTAAACTGTATACAGCTTAATCTCCAGCACTTGTCCTTATGCCGGCGTCTGTTTCAAAACAACAGTGTGTTCTGTTTTTGCAAGGCTTTCAGTAGCTAACTACAACCCGCTACCAGTACGGCCGTATTCGTTGAAGCGAAACGATCAGAATATCTGCTGTGTTAAGCGTTAGGTTCGTTTTTCTTTATTCCATTGTTTTCGCTTGTTTTTCGGACAAATGTTCGCCGCCCGCCTTTCACAATGGGCGCTGGATTTGTTGTATTGTGCGATTTAAAGATGGAGGAAAATTTTCACATTGGCTGGTTACATAAACTTTACATTTTACAACAATGGATGCAAAAACTACGGCACAAAATAGGGGTGTTGAACAATCGGACATGCTTTCCACTTACTTTACGTTTGGTTGAGTCCCTGTAAGTTAATTAGCTGCAGAAAACAACCTTCTCATCTACTTTCGTTTTGTACAATAAAAACTGTTCTCTCTAAGGTAGCCCACGCCTTCTTAAAGTTTTTTTTATTGTCATAATTCAACCTGTTGGAAGATAAATGCCATTTATGTATTGTTATTGGATTTATAAGAGTTTTATTTCCCTAATGCTATGTGCTCATCTGGATTTTCAACGCCTTTTTCAATATTTGCTTGTATTCTTTGTGAAAAACACGGTGTATTGTTGTCCTTGCTAAAGTAAACAGTAGT
Organism: Ascidiella aspersa; assembly: GCF_963924565.1. Lineage (NCBI taxonomy): Eukaryota > Metazoa > Chordata > Ascidiacea > Phlebobranchia > Ascidiidae > Ascidiella > Ascidiella aspersa. The sequence goes on from NC_139450.1 coordinate 28,459,953, forward strand.
CATGAAATGACGTATACATCAGGAATGACGTGATGTTGTACATGAAGTTGGATGTCGCCTACTCAGGTGCGCTCGTCGGCTGTCAAGTCGTTGCCAGGAACTGTATCTGTCACTTGCCGCTGGCGGTTGTCACTGTCACCGTAGTCACTGTCATTGTCACCGCCGCAGCAGCTACCACAGCACGGAAATAAGCCGCCACCTGCCAAAATAATGATGAATTTATTTCAAAAGCTGTTTTGAGATTTCGTTACGATGCGCTGCACGCGTTTGTTCTACGTATCGTTAGTTTGATTTAGTAGAATTTTAAAATAATCTATACTAATTCAAAATTAGAATAGAACAAAACAACTCTCGAGTCTCGACCTCTACTCTGTGCCTGTGTATCTCAGTTGGTAGAGCGACGGTCCCGGTATGATTCGAGGTCGTGAGTTCGAACCTCACTGCAGGCTAGCTATTTTTCTAGCCTGCTCTGCTTGTATCATTGATAGACAGATTCGCTAAGTCTGCGAGGAGTGCGAGGGCCTCCGGTGTAGAACTAAACAGCGCCTGAGATTTATCAGTGATAGTTGCTTCAATCTTGCACGCTTCGGTTTGCTCTTTTGATTTTATACTAAAACTAACATTAAAAAAGCTTCTTTGTAAAAGGATATACAAATAGAAGCTCTTAACGTACGTTTTACCAAACAATTTGTCTCTGAATTAAAATGGATTAAAACAAATATAGCGTTTCGCACTTACTTCACGCCCGCAAATATCGATCTCGAAAACAGAAACGTTATTTGGAAACAACAAACTAAAATCAGTTTATCCTAAATTAGTCCCTAAATCATGGCGAAAGGTTCATTTCCGTATTTTGCGCGCACTGGGTCCCAAAACAAACACTTCCAAATTATTCAGAGAAAACGCACGGCTGTTGATAGATTCCCTTTGTGTACCTTAATAGGCGAAGTCGCTTATATTTAACCCCGTAGTAAGGAAAATTTTTTTGAGTTCAGAATCAATACATAATATCTTGAAGAATATAATTTTGCTAAAATCTATTAATTTTTGTTTAAACTTTGTTTAAAAGCTCACCTGTGCTGGAAAAGCAACATCCCATAATTGAAACAAATTAGGACAGTCAAGTCGCCTTTACGCTATTATATGATAGCATTGCTAGTTAACCTTTACTAATACATGATGGAACATGAAACCAAATAATCAATTTCAATGTTGCTTTTGTCTGCTAAGATTGACAATTAAAACTGTTTTACGAGCTAAAATCAAGTCCTTTTTGCATAACTCCAGTACATCTATGTACCAGACTAGAGTTTTAAACCTTGTTTATTCTAAAATAACTAACAGTTTAGAAACATAAATCAACTAACGTCATTTAATTATACGTTGTTTAGTTCTGTTTTCAGTCTTTGTAAGTGCGCGTCCACAACAACAAAAATGCTTTGTCATTGTCGTCACACGCCTTACAAAAGCTAACTTAAGCACCAGAAGGCATACAGCTTTAAGCCAACCTATCGGTTGTCCTTTCTAATCAAACCAAACGTCAACAAATCCTACGCCGATTTTAAAACGTTAGCACGCTGCGCAGCTATGCAGCAATGGCAGGTTTTCTGGCTCTGCGGAAATGGCTAAACAACAAGCCTGAATTCGTTCAAGCGTAGCTAATGTGATGTCTGTTGGTTGTAAGTTTTCACGGTATTATCTATCTTGTTTTCAGCTATAACTTAGAAAACTGTTGGTCCCATTTCCGAAGGCACTGAAGGCTGTCGTATTGCAGCTTTAAATATGGGATGCTCAACAGGTGAATTTAAACCAACAAACCACACATTGCTTTATCCAATTTATCCTTGTTCACAAAACCCAGTAACATCCTTAACTAAATGACTTTTATGGTAAAAGTCCATTCATAGTTCTACAATTTCAGAAATACCTGTACTTTTATAATCCCCATATAACGTAGTTTGTTGGGTTTTCGTCAGTGTGTAGATCGCAAACATAAGATGACCAATACCGTAAAAAATACAATATAAATTCAAAATGATTGGTTTCGGGAAAGTACCCTGTTTCCGACTGCTGTTATTTTTTTACCAAAATATGAAAAAGCAGCTTATTTAGCGCCAGCGGAAAAGGTTATACCTTTGATTGTTGAATACTTCGAAGTTCTTTCAATAACAAATCAAATACAATCTCTAAAAATGTTTAGGAAGCAATGCAACGCTGGTCAAGAATCGTACCACAACGCACACTATTTGGGTTGGGGTGGGGGTTTCGGTTTTGGGTGGGTCAAGTATTACTAATTACTATATTTATTATTGAACAATAAACTATCAAAAGTTGATAAACTTAGTAATTTCTTAGCAGAAATGTGATCAGAAAAAATCCAAAAGAAAAAAGCAAAGCATGCCTTGAAAATAGTGAAAACTGAAACATAACAAAGTTCAAAAGTACTCACATTAGATTGCATAGTGTGGGTTTTTTTTATTCAATATATAAACGTACTGCCATGCTAGTAATAATCCTGCTTATTAAGTATAAGTATGTTAGATGCTTCTCTATGATATTTTATATCATTAATTTTAACCTTAAAATAGCACAATTATAGATGTAGGCTAAGTAATGAAAACAAAAACTTAATGTGTTTATTAGCCATTGTTTTATTTGAATTTCTTTAAATAACTTCACTAATACTGGCCAGTTATATCCATGTAAACTTGTTTTATGTTTCAAATGCATACCCTTTTAAGATATTAAATGTATATTTATTTATTTGCAAACAGCTTATTTAAATAATTTATTTATTAATATGTCAACTGAGCAACCAACAAATATGGACTACGATTCATTGTCACTAAAAGAAAAGAAGATTGAATTTGTCAGCAATCTAAATGGAACAACCATTTTGGAAGTAAATCTCATATCTACAGTGTCAACAACATGCTACGTACTCAGGGCATTTTTAATTGCTATGTTGCCACGTATTCTAATGCAAAATATCTTTGCCAGATGTTTGCTGGATTTTTCAGTGCTTTTTATTCCCCTGATACTGTCTGTTACCCTTTGTTCAGAGTATGTCTGGGAACTGTTTTATGTTATTCTTGCACTATGTGTGACCATGTACTTTTGGGTTTGTCATAAAAACACTGAGAAAGAAACTGAAGAATCACCATCTGTTGCTAAAACTTTGGTAAAAAACATGGTGTACAAATTTGTGTTTGACGAACTGTCGGAAGAAGATTCTGGCATTCAGGAGGAAGACAGTTCTTCGTCATTTGAAAAAGACAAATCTCAGCGTGACTTTCTCTTCCTCTTGACTTCCAACCTCCCGTTTGTGACGACCTTTAGATCCTTTGTCAACATCGCGACTTGCATTTGCATCCTGGCTGTGGATTTCCATGTTTTTCCGAGAAGATTTGCGAAAGTCGAGACGTACGGAGTCAGCGTCATGGACTTGGGAGTGGGAGGTTTTATCGTGGCCAATGCTCTTGTTTCTCCGGAGGCTAGAAATCGTCAAAGCCGCGACAAAACTTGGTCGCTGCAAAGATCGCTGTCGACTGTATTCCTGCAAATTTTATCCACCTGGCCTATTATTGCTTTAGGTGTCGGCCGTTTGATTGTTGTAAGTTCCTCTGTCACCCAGCAGCATGTTTCTGAGTACGGGGTGCACTGGAATTTCTTCTTCACCCTTGCCGCCGTCAGGGTGTTTTCGTCAATTTTGCTGACAATATTAAACCCAAAATGCTGTGGAATCTTGGCTTGTATGATAGCTGCCATTTATCAGTTTTACCTCAGCGACATAGAGTCAGGCTGGACTGAGTTTTTATTAAGCGATGAACATGAAGGGAACTTGCTAGTACAGAACAAGGAGGGCATATCGTCGTCCATCGGGATTCTAGCCCTCTATTTAGCCGGAATTGAACTTGGCTCTTTTCTGTTCAAACCAAGACAAACATATGGCGAATGGAAGCGTGCTGCTTATCATATCTTAATTATAAACGGAGCATGCTGGTTTGCGTTGTATGCAAGCATCTCATATATACAACCAGTGTCGAGGCGGATGGGAAATATCTCCTACCTTCTCTGGCTGCTTTCCTACTCAACACTCATCTTATTCCAATATTTGGTAGTGGATTTATTTCTTGTTGGATTAGTTTACTCCGGGACCCTTCCAATTGAATCAATGCCCAATCGTTGGATCACCGTTACAAAACAAAGTGTGAACGAAAACTCTAATGTTGATCATACACCAAACGGTCCTTCTCTTTGCTTGATCAAGGCCATTAACCGCAACCAGCTGTCTTACTTTTTGCTCTGTAATATCCTTACTGGCCTTGTGAACATGTCTGTTGACACAATGTCGGTCAACGATTTGCACGCATTTTTAACACTGTGTGTTTACAGTTTTATTGGAGCCATAGTGGTGTGGTACCTCCACTTTAATAGTATCTCCCTTAAGTTTTGGTAAAACGTTGTAGATTTCTTTTGTACACCTACACACATTCCACAATTTGCTTTTGCTGTAGTGCCTTATTGGTAACTTCATGAATATTTTATCTCGTTGTTGTTGTTTTATAGAATTTCTTTAAATAATGAATGTAGGTAAAGTCTGTGTCTGCTCTGAAAACATTGCTTTTTTAACAATAATGCCAAAATTGCACATTAGTTTCTCTGATTTTTGCTGATTTTATGTTTGGCAAAATAAACAATTAGATAAATTGATTTATTTGTTCATAAGTTGTAAATGGCGTACAAAACATGAACTCAAAACTAGAAGGTAAGGGTGAAACTTTTTGTATGGAAATATTTAGAAATGATGGTTCTCCTAATAAACGTAAAGTTTATATAATATACGCTACAATATAAGTGTGTTTGTTTTAGGTTTGAAGAATGTTAAGTATATCACAGCAGGAAACCCGTTTTATTTTGCAGCAAAGTATCATAAAACATTCACCGGAAAGCCATTCAGTGAAGTTGATCACATTGTAAATGCCCAAGGATTTTACCTATTTTGCAAGTACTGGAAACCAGAAGGAGACATAAAGTAGGTGTGAAGTTGTGGGGTTATTTAAGTTTTAATTGCTTATGACAGGTGCAAATTTAATTTGGTCAAAAATAGAGATGTCCGATACTTCACATTTTATGAGATACCAATCCCCGATGATTTGGACAAGAGGTATCGCCATCTGATCCAATACTATATAACGTCTTTAATGTGCTAAAAAACAAAATAGATGAAATAAATTCTTTTGAAGGTAATGTTTTTTCTAAAGGTTAATATGTCAAAATTGTTTTATTGTTATTAGGTTGGTTACCTTTAGTTATTAGGTTATTATTTAAAAAAAAAAATTAAAAAAAAAAAAAAAAAAATTGGATTTTAAGATAAAAATCACTGGTTGAATATAGCAAATCCAGGATGAAAACCCTATGTTAATTTGGTATTGGGTCAGCAGCAATACCACCCTAGTTTCAGACAAGCACTGATACTACAACTTGGCATAGATATTGGCTTCAATCCGATATTATCCGACATCCCTAGTACTCAATTGCAATAGCTATATACTTGAAGCACTGGTAAAGGCTAGTTTTAACTTTAAGCAATAGGAAATTCCATTTGTACAGCGATACCTTATTACAGGTTTTTAATTGGCTGCATCCATGGCTTTGGTGGACACTGCGTAAGGTTTGATGAATTAGCAAGTCGGATTAATTCAATTGGAGGATTTGTGTACTCACATGACCATGGTCAGTAGTGAAGCATATTGTGTTATTCCAATGCCATTCAGATTATTTAAGTATATACCTGTAGAATCTAGGCCTGCTGTTAAACCTAAACCATTACCCTGTTAGCCCTGTTACCTTACCGACTTGGGTTTGCAATTGTTGAAATTTTGCCTATGCTTTCTTATCTTCATATAACTCATTACGCTGGCCTAATTTGTTATATGCAGTAACTTAATCATTTATACGTAAACCGTGTAGCCATATTGATTGCTTCTTCAAATTTGGTGTATAACAATTACACAGTTTACACAGATGTCATTATGTCATATGATAATAAAGAAGATTTTATAGTGTTAATTCCTTAAATGTATTTTTTGTTATTTTACAACGGTATCTTGCTGGCGGGTTAATCAGAAAGCAGGGCTACACGGTTGGTTAAAACAACAAGTTCAGACAAGAAAATTAAACGTTGTCTACTTGTCTGTTTGTTATGTTCAACTCCATCTTAAATGCGGCTTGGACTCTGTAGCCCTGCCAGAAAGACATATCATTGATGTTTAATATGCAATTTTTATAAAAATGTGTGCAGCAAATGCTGTAACTCTGCAACACAATGTGATTTGGAAAATGCACGAATATAAAGTTGCTGCAGTTATTCATGCAGAAATGGCAATTTGAATTAACAGATGGTTAGATTTTAACAACAAACTGTATTTGCAATTCTCATTCAGTTGGTAATGGTGAAAGCGAAGGACCCAGGACAATTGTTGACGACTACCACTACATGATTGACGACATTAATCAACATACTGAGAAAATGAAAAAGGAATATCCCGGACTGCCAGTGTTTCTTTATGGACAGTCGATGGTAGCTATTTATGTTTCATCGGAATTTGTGGCAAGAGTGTTATAAAGCAATACTGATTATTTTGTCCAACCCATAAAAACTCAATTATTTTTGTGTTTACCTTATTCTACATGGTTTGATTAGTTTCAGGATTATATTACCGGTACACAAGTCCGACATATTTTACTTCATTTGATTTATAGTACCGGTACATTGAACTATATATCCAAATTTTTTACCTCAAAGTTGTTTTTAATTTTTTTGCCTAGTAGTTTTGTAACAACATGCAGTAAAATTTTCGGCCATTTAAAAACATATCTAAATTTTTTTTAAATTTACCTAAATTCGTTGGGCGTTTTGCTTGGTAAAAGGAAGTGGCCTACCCCTTTAATATTCGTCAATGGTGAAACTTTTCGTAAGTTATTCTATTTATTTTTTTTTCAGGGAGGAGCATTGGTGACAATTGCTGTCGTAGAGAATCCTCACATTTACAAAGGCTTTGTTTCGCTCGGTGGAATGTTTGTGAAGGAAAGGCAATTACAATATTCCGTCATGGTACAGTGCAAATCACCACTTGTTGTTACAGCTTTTATATAACATACATAGTTTTTGGTACCTGCGTTAAATCACCGCCTTTATTTTATAATGTTAAGTTCAATGACAAATGCTTTTGGTCAAATTGAAAACATGTAGTTGTTTTTATCGCATTTTATAGCTACTAGGAAAGACAACTAATGCTCAGAATTAGTTTTTCAACTATGTCGGCGGGCTTATAGAAATGCAAAAAAATAATGGCTAATAATTCTTTTTTGGGGCTGTGTTTTCAGGCGCGTAGCGTGACCGTTTCAAAGGGGGGTGTCCCGAATTTTCAACTTTGGGAATTCTCCTATTTTCCGTCTGACGTTAATGAATAATGACGTCATAAAAACAGTGACGGGTGTGACGTCATAAAATAGTGATTGTAATGACGTCGTAAAACAATCTAAGCAGAAACAACTAACGTCCAGCATATTCGAACACGTGCGTGGTCGATACTCCTGCCAGGCGAAAAACTAAACCTAGACCGTAAAATACGTGTGATAGTCGATTTTTTTTACTTTTAGCAGCGCAGATTCTTAAGTTCCACGTACGGGACTAGCATTAAATTACCAGCACGCTTTTGGCCACCTGCTTTTTGCCAATACTAAACGAAGATCGTTTTTCCCTGGTGTTATTATGCGACGATTAGCGCAACATCTGTGCTAGCTGTGTGCCAAGTCACCTAAAATACAAGTTGCGGTTGAGGGAAAATATGTTGTGTCAGCTGCACACTAAACACGTGGTCTTAGAATATGCTTATAGAGAACAATTTTGCGTTAACTATCTTTACAAAAAAGGACGACTTTAAAACGCGCACGACAGTCATCATTATACCACCTTTTAAGAATCTGATTCAGTTCAAAAAAATCCGTTGTTAACCAATATCTAATATTAGAGCAGACAGCGAACAGCAAGGAGCATTAGCTGCGCCTAACTTCGACCTTTCAGCGTAGAAAAAGAAAGACGGTTTGACTTAGCGAACTGTTAATTGTCCAATTCACACTTAATAATTAATCAGCCAATCTCAACAATTATCAAAAGAGATAAAATATATATTGCGTTTACGGTCGACCAAAAAATACAAAAACGGAGTGTTGCGTTAGATTTTGGTCACAATAGTTTTTTTTAAACCCCAGCCCCCTGGATACGCCACTGTGTCACATGATCAGTAACCCAAACCAACTAGGGGGGCTAGATAGTGTAAACAAACTCCAGCAAGTACGGGCGAAGCCCGAAAAAATTTACGTTTCGTGTATTCTAGACGCTAAAAACGGCGATTATTAGGAGCTTACGGCTGTTTAAAGTTGTCTATTTGACGTTAGAATATTGCAACACCTCGTTGACTTATTCACGTCCGATTGTCAAGTGATTTCAATTGCGCGCGAAACTCTATGGAATTGTGGTGTCAGAACAGCCTCTGTGACGTAACAATCACAAACTGTTGGACTTCGTTGTCAGCAAACTTAACGATGTTTATCAAACAAATTTGGTGATATTTGTATTTTAATTTCGCCGATGGTATAAAGCGTGGCTTCAAAATCGCCCTTTTAGAACTCTGTATAATTAGCAAATTATTCAGCTGAAACTGAGCAAGAAAACCACACAAACATGGCTTATTACTGACGGTAAGACGGCCATTTATTATCAGTTTAGCGGAAAGCTATAGTTCGCGGACGTTTTAATCTATGCTTCAAAATGCGACGGCCAAGCGCTCTTTTTCGAGATTGAGGCTAATAAAAAACATTGAATAGAGCGACCTGCGGTGAAGACGTTTGCTGTACCTTACAAGCTTGTTTTCTACGTTGTTGAAAATGTTTGTCCCAACAATAAAATATATTTTCGTTATTAAGCTTGATTAAGACTAGAGTAGTTGAGTTGTTGACAGACGAAATGCTAAATGAAACAACGATAACGAGCGGTGATTAGGCGGCGATAAGCACCGACCTGTTTTCAACGCCAGGTGCAATGTTTGCGATGTAACATTGCAGCAATCACGGTTTTAGTTTTGTGATAATTGTTTACTGAGATTTCATAGGGGGGTATCAAGACTCCTAGATTTTGTTTTTTATTTATTTTTGGTGAGGCAATTTAATTTGTGATTGAAAATTTATTGTATCCAGGTGATTTTCGCAAGTCTTATTACAGCAAACTTCAGTTCCGTTTTATAGTTTAGGTTTTCATATAAGCACACGGGACCCTGTTTGGTGACCGAAAATAAGAGCACTTAAACCGTTATAAATAACTGCCCTGTGCTGTCGAATCGGTCCACCGAAAATGCTGATTTAGATAAAATATTCATTGACATGAGCAATGATAGCTATTTTTTTCGTTACAGCGATTTGCGTTGCAAGTTGTGTCATACGTCGCTCCTAACTTGCAACTGACAAGTTTTACCGAAGACAACACAACAAGAGACGAAGAAGAGGTAACTTTACATGGAAAACCATATTGAGTTTATCGTTCTACGGCTATTTTTTTATGTGTTTAAATTGTTCGATATGAAATTTTGACACTATAGGTCTTTATCTACTTTTAACGTAATCCATTGGACAGCTTTAGAACTCGCATTTTTTTAAATAAACATCAGACATCCTGTAAGCTTAATTACTCCGGTACTTTTTTACTATAAAATAGGTAAATCTGTTTTAACGATTTTAATTTTCGCGCTAGAAAACATTCAAATAGACCCGATCGAAAGCCATTAAAGGTTTTATTATCGGAAGAAACCCGTCTCCATTTAAAAAGGATTTTGTTGTGTTTTGTCGAAAAATAAAAAAAAATTGGCGGATATCAAGATACTTTTCAGAATGTATTTCCTTTCTGTATGTCATTTTAGAAGCAATCACAACAAAAACTTATGCAGAGAATATAAATGCTGGGCAATGTACACGAACAAGAACATCTCTGTCGTATACAAACGCGATATCCGAACTAATTTTTTTGGCCTGATTGTTTATAACTGGGCAATCCGGCCATTTAATGACTCTGATTTTTTTAAATGTTTGAATAATTTGCACTAACAAGCTTTCGTGATGATCAACCATTTCAATATTTATAAATCCAATATTGCATAAAAATATTTTAGATACCTCTATGTTTTCACGCGTTAATTTCAGGTTCTTTAAAACCTGCCATTAAAGGAAAATATATTACATGTTTCAAAAAGGTAGATTACAAAACTAAACGTTCTATAAAAAAATCACAGGTTTCTAAAAACAACAGGTTACAAAACCTGCCACGTGGTACAAAAATAGCAACTCTAGCAAGTTATAAGAAAATACAGATTACGTTAAAATCGCAGGTTGCAAACAACAATGATAGGTTACATTACATGTAAGAAAAAAAAACAAAGTTAAGAAAGTCATCACCTACTACAAAAATAATGACATGTTAACCAATCACTGGTGACTAAACTGATGGCTAAAAAAAGTAAACTGAGGCTAAAAAAAAAACTAAACTGAGAAAAAAAATAATATTTTTTTTTACGATAATAAGAGTTCAATTTCCTAGCATCGAAAAGCAGAGAGCGACCCCCTCAGGAGTTGCGTCATCAAAGTCGGGATGGCCTTCCAGCTCATTCGAATCTGCGAACGCCTTGACGAAACAATGACGTCATTGGAAAGCCCCTTTCTCGCCTTGCACGGCGGCGATGACGTCACTTGCGCGGTCGAGGGCTCCAGGATTTTGTACAGAACGGCCAGCAGCAAGGATAAGAAACTCAAGGTTGGATGTTTTTTTAATTTTGGAGGAATTTCCAAAGATTTTCAAATGCGGGTAACTTACCATAATACTCAATTGTACATCATTTCTCCGATTTTTCCGTTTTTTTTTTAATTCCCGAAATCATTTAATAACTTCTCAAAATACTTGACTTCGAAGACATTTTTTATACGTAAGATCGATGCTGCTATGTCAAAACAATATAGACTTTCTTGTCTCAGTCAAAATCAGTCACTATAGGTTCTAGTTTATAAAAGAGAATTATATTTCGCCAATCACGGCATCATCAGTCTCTAAAAAACGAATACAAAATAATGTAAACACGTAAACCAGGTGGTAGACTTTAAAAATCATAGGAAAATAATCATAGAACCAAGAGCAACAAACTACGCGACCAGGTTAAAAATATATAAGATAAAAGTTATAGGTATAGGGCTATAGAAAACCGGACCATCCTGCTACCCAAGTCTTGGGAAAAACAACAGCCAGCTGTGTTGGTAAAGCGAAAAGAAAAGGGAAAAAAGGGTGGCAAGAGGTGAAAACAAACACGATAAGGCAAACGGTAGAGGCTTTGTTGTCTCAGTCAAAATCAGTCACTATAGGTTCTATCTAGTTTATAAAAGAGAAATATATTTCGTCAATCACGGCATCATTAGTCTCTAAAAAACGAATACAAAGCTATGTCAAATTGTGTTATGCATTTTTACTGAAATAATTAGATCCTATTTATGGTACATGAACTCTGATCGGCGTTATTATGTTAATTTTTCTTTGTGTCTAATTAAAATGCTTGCGTCGTTTAACCGTTCAGGCAATACCGTAACGCTTATCGTCTAATTGTCCTCAGATATACGACGGCGTAATGCATGACGTCATTCACGAGTTAAAACCGGACAGGGAACGCTGCTTCCAAGACACACTGGACTGGCTAAAAGAACACATAGAAAAATAAAAATAAACTGATAAAACGACTTTGCCATAAATACAAGGGACGCTATTTTACTTACGAGGTTACCACAGTGACTCTTAAGAAGTATATACAATATTATACATGGCCTGTTTGGTGGAAAAAGATAAAAATATATGTACGCACTTTGCAAATGCAAACGTTAGTTTGTAACTGTTAAATCGTAATGTGCCTTCGCAGTTTTTGAAATTTTGTGTTTTTTTGTGTTGTTGTTTTACTCTTGGCGGGCGTTACAAAGTGTTGTAAATTATTTTTTTACAACGTCTGTATGAGCATAGCAGGTATATAAACAATATTATTATTATTTAACTTACTCTTCGCTATTAACTACCACTGACAGTATGGCAACACCTCTAACCCAGTCATTTCAATTTTGTCAACTTAATATCCATACCGCCTTAGGATTAACATTAAAAAACAAATACAAAGATAAACATTTCTCGACACACAGAAAAAATAATTTATTAACTATTTTAAATTCCAAGTTCCGTATACAAACTGAAATAAAAGTCCTGCTGTTAAGGTTCGTTGCACATTTTTGAACTGATTCTTGTTTTGGGACAATCTACCTTTATTTATCGACTTATTGTTTTTATTGAACTGCAACCAAACTTGGTACACAAAAGATTCACACACATGATATCTGTCCGGTTTTAGCAATTTATTATGCCAGTCATGCGTTAAGTAATATTTCACGCAACCTAAACAAATCTCCGTATACTTCTTCAGACTTTTATTGTGACGCTATTTTTATTTATTGCTTTTATATTTATTAAGCGTTCCATGCGTAGTTGTGTTTTCGCAATATCTTGTTTTAACTTTTATGCTATCTATACAATCCTCAATATGTTTTTTGTTACTCTGGGTATAAAAGCTTCGCCATTTTGACAAGTTGATGATTTTTCTTTCCGTTGTTGTTAATTGTTTTCCAGTATTTGTGGTTAAGTTAAGGGTAACTTTGAAGTGACAAACCGTAGAGAAGTTCGTTTTAAAAAAATTGTACTAATCGTGTATTTCCTTGTTTTGTTTTTAGGTTGTTATAGTCCGGGTCTTTATGTTAATATTATTAAAAATTTTATAACAAAATGGATTCCGCAACAGAAGGTAATTAAGTTGTATATCTCTAGGTTAATTTTGAAAATAAATTACATACAATTTGCAGTATATGTTTCAAACATTTGATATCTGTATTTCCATGTCGTTCTTATCTGTTTCTTATTAGTAAATTTGTGGCAAAAATACGGACGATTTTGATAATTGTTAAAATGCTTTGATTTTTTGTTCCAGCTCAGAACCACAAGACGTTCACAGGAAAGCCATTTAGTGAAGTTGATCACATCGTAAATGCCCAAGGAATTTACCTGTTTTGCAAGTACTGGAAACCAGAAGGAGAAATAAAGTAGGTGCATAGTTGTGGGACAGAATACCAAGCCTTTTTAAATTGATAATGAACGTTATGTTGATATTTTTTTTGGATAGTCCTCCTTTACTGAGCTAAGGCCTATTTAAAACGATTTACAATAAATGTTACGATTTTACAAGGATGAAAAACCTACGAAAACATATGTTTTTGAAGATGGCTAACTGTTCATTATATGTGCGGGCTTTTCTTATTTGCAAACTATGTTCAAATCTGTTTTATGTTACCTAAAATCATCAATGTTTTCCTTAGTATGTATATTTCTCTTTGGATGGTTGTAAAGCAGGGGTTCTTAAACCGCCCCTTTACACAATCTATCAAAACTCGGCCCCCCCTATGCAAATAATATGTGTTATAGTCTCAATGATCAGCATTACACAGACATAGCGTAAATAGAAAAAATTGAATCTAGTACAAAGAGGAGCTCAAATGTAAAGCCTTCTATATAAGCAAAAGCTGTTTGATAGGTTTTATTTAGCTAAAACGTTAGGTTCGCGTTGTAATTAAGCAAGCCAGCATCTGCAGTACAATAAAGTTGTTTATTATGTCACAATTACGAATTGTATGAAGGTGAATTGTAGATTCCATTCCAGAAAATAGTATTTTACACAGCACAACATATGCGGTAGTGTGCACGGAGCCTTTGGAATGAAACAATTCCCTCAAACGGGAAAAGCGTACTAATATAAGAAAAACTTTTACCCGATTCGCACAAAAATATAGTTTCGAATACAGCATAACTTGATATCAAATAAATAAAAACAAAGTTTATATTTTACGAAAAATCTTTCGCGCCCCCTTGCAAACCCTTTACGCCCCCAGTTTATAAGCCCTGATATAGAGGTTTGTGAAAATCATCTTTGTTTGTATTGCCTGATAAAGGTCTTTTATTTAGTATAGTCGCAAAGGCTGTGAATGCAGCATTTACATTTTTTTTTTCAGATTTCTTCTTGGATGCCTTCACGGCTTCGGTGGTCACTGCGTGAGATTCGATGAGCTTGCTTCACGCATCACGACAATCGGGGGACTCGTGTTTTCACATGATCACAGTAGGTCAAAAGAAGTGAACGATTGAAAACGCACAAAAAAGGATTTAAGTTTAATGTTTCTCTGCATATATTTGGGTTACTTGCACCTAATAAGCTGAAACGTAATATAGCTAATGCAAAATATGTTCGAAAATTGTCCGAACGTTAACCAAGCATTTTTAACTTTATAATTTTTGTAAAACGTGTTGCTCAGTTTACAAAGGCACGGCATTTTTTAGCTGCCGTATTCGCATGTTGAACTTTTTTTAAGTATTTAAAAACCCGTTTTATGACAAAGGTATAGTTTGAAGAAAAAAAAGGTTGGGTTACCTAATTAAATACTCCTTGTGCAATATTACGATCCCAAACTGGCAACAAAATTAGTAGCAAGCGGTCAACACTACTATTGCTGGTCACTGGTCAGCCAAGAGCCTCAAAAAAACTTGTCAGCTAGACGCAGTTTTTTCACCTTTGAAATAAACCAATTCTCTCGTCCTCGCAGTTGGCCATGGTGAAAGCGAAGGACCCAGGACGATAGTTGACGACTACCACTACTTGATTGACGACATGAATCAACATACTGAGAAGATGAAAAAGGAATATCCCGGACTGCCAGTGTTTTTGTACGGACAGTCGATGGTAATACGCATTTCTTTGCTACAAATTTGTCATTTAATGCAACTTTAACCAAAAATGCGTAGCGTTGTACAACTTCTTGATCAGCGGTTCACTAGCGTCCAAATCACATATTTTAGTTTACGAACATATGTCGGATTTCAAGCCCAAGGCATTTATATCATACGTAGGATGGTTTCGAGCAAGATTTTTTTTAAATTCTATGATTGAAAAATTATGTTAACCAGACTCAGACTACATTCGACTTATTTTTGTAAATAAATCACTTGACAGCTTATGTACAGTAAGGATAGTTTATAAAAGTATTAATTTAAGTTTAAAATCCACTGTTCCTTTTGTCCTTAAATTTTTCTTGCGTTCAAAAGTGCCAGGGTCCTCCAGTGTTTCAAGTAAGCAAAAGGGCTCCGACAGTGAAACAATTTCGGAACCCAATGTACTGGAGTCCATTCGCAAACCAAACTTTTTTTTGTACATTTCAGGGCGGGGCTCTGGCCTCTATCGCAGTTGTGGAAAAACCGGACTTGTACAAAGGCTTTATATCAGTCGGAGGGATGTTCGTAAAGAATACATCGCTTCAATCACCGGTCACGGTATGAACCAATTATATTCCCATAAATCCGCATAGCAGTAACCTCAGAGTCGCGTTTATCAAAGGACGAGAAAATTTGACAAAACGTGTATATAATGAAAGATGCACATTGCATACACATGTGTGTGTTTACCACTCTGATCTAGCCCTTCTGAAGCTGCTTTTTGACCAACGATTACGGCTTACGCATAATTAGTACACCGAAAAGCCATCGCAGACTCGCCAAATCTGTCGATTAATGATGCAAGCAAGGCAGGAACAACCAGCCTGCAGTGAGGTTAGAACTCACGACCTCCGGACCTTCGCTCTACCAACTGAGCTACACAGGCTCAGAGAGGAGCGAGTCGAGAAACAACCATACGCCAATGCTTGTATATACCTGCAATAATTTTTAACGCGTCTCTTTGATTAATGAACATATAGATTTCGGGCACTCGAATGGATTTCTTGGGTATTTGCAATAGCACAGGAAAAAAGTTGTGTTTTTTAACATTTTTGGGTATAATGGTTGAGGTTGTATTTAAACATGAACGTTCACAAAACACTTTCCATTTTTGTACTTGGTTTTGACATAAAGTTTTATTTCTGTTCACGAAATTTGTCTATAATATAGTCTATAATATATAATCTAATTTTGTCTATAACATATAATGTTGTATGTTGTTTTACCTAATCATTTTTCCTTGCAGAAGTTTGCCTTACGCATGGTGTCGTCGGTTGCTCCCAACTTCCAAGTGTCCAACATCACCGAGGTGACAAGCACAAGGGACGAGGAAGAGGTATAAGTATCTTTATGTTACTGTTAATTTGTAAACCTTTTTTCTGGAGCACACTAAGACCCAAAAAGCAACAATCCCTGAAGCAGAAAAATGTATACTACAAGAGTATTCACCATCATCCCACCTTTTACTGAAAAGTTGTTTAAATTTTTTTTTTAATACCTAAAAGTGCTTCTTGAATTTAAGACTGTTTTTACCCCTTTTTTAGGTAGAAAAACAATTTATCATTTATCCTTCAGGTTTGGGGTGTACCTCAAACCTACTTCTACTTCTTTTCCACGCAAAGTCTATATTATTTTATTTTTTACTTATTCCGAACCCCCTAAATTCACATCAGGCTCAATTGTCCGAGAACGACCCGCTCAAAAGCGGAATCGTCAAGGCTGGCATGGCCTACCAGCTCATCCGTATCGGCGACCGCGTGCAGGAGATTATGACGTCACTGGAAGCCCCCTTTCTCGCCACTCACGGCGGCGATGACGTCACTTGTACGGTGGAGGGCTCCAAGCTGATTCACCGAGTGGCTAAGAGCAGCGATAAAACGCTTAAGGTGTTTTTTGCAAAATAGTAGCTATTATGTGTAAAAAGTTTTTCAACAACAATAAATTCTCAATATATATAAATTTAAAATTACATATTGTTCAGTATAAATACCAAAACCCATTTAAAAGTAGGAATAGCATTTTTTGTACGTTTCAAAGCCATAAAAAAAACTTAACTTCATATAAAAAAAAGTGCTACCTACTTCTATGTTGGCTTCGAGATTCCTACAACGTCTAACTAAAACCTCCAGGCATTATGCTCAAAAAACTCGATAAAAATTTAAATCAAATAGTTTTACCAGAAAAAAATTATATTTACTTTTTACTTTTTGTAGCTTTATGCACTTCGACAATACCGATAGCTCATATCATGCAGTTATAGGTATAATATTTCTGGTCTCATAATCGGCATGTTTTCTGTGACGTTTTATTAAAAAAAATGTTTAGATCCTATTCTAGTCGTTTATTCTTTTTCCGGTAGATTTTAGACTTGTTTCTTAATCGGCCTTATAGCTGGACCTATAAGTAGCGAGTTTTAAGCCTTTGCTCGTTAGTTAAATTGCCCAGGTATGTATGGGTTAGACAGGTAATGCAAAAAAATGTTTGAATAAAGTAAAGCGGCAGCGGCTGATAAAACCTTTTTACACTGTAAAACAAACTAGGTTTTGCGAAAAAAGTGTCTATATTTCCTTTAACAGTCTCTTCAATTTTTTTCTCATCCGCTTATCGCTTTAACACGCGATCTAATCTACTTTCAGATTTACGAGGGAGCATGCCATGACCTGATACACGAAATCCGGGTCGACAGAGACCGCTGCTTCCAGGATATCCAAGACTGGCTGAAAGAACGTGTTTAAATCGTTCGCCGGCCGGCTTTTGACTATTTGTTATTGTTGTAAAAGACGATATTGTGAGTTTCGGTAGAACGTTTTATGAAACATATGGATTTTTTTTACATTTTATTTAGGTATTATTTTTTTTACATTTTATTTAGGGCACGTTGAATTTACATTGGCCGTGTTTGCATTTTGAAAGTTTGTTTTTATCACTATTGTGACGTGTAGAGAGCAGCTGTTACGTAACAATCCGCCAGAGTGATTGCATCTTATGTAGTTGGAGTCGATTATAGGGTCACGTAACATTGGTGTTTACTTAAGTTACTTTAGCGTGTTGTAATTGCTAGAATCTGGCTACAATCGCGCAGTTGGACGTAAGTCCAAAGATCAACTTACTGAATTGCGCAACAAGCTAAATACGAAACCTACCTACCTTACATTTTCCCTCATGTTTTAATAGTTTAATATATTTTATCAACCTATACCCGATACCGATTTTTTTATATACCTGGAAACTGTTTAAACCTTTACTTAATTGAAAACAAAATCCAAATAACGTTTAGTTTATAATTGTTTAACTATTATTTTGCATATTAACTTGGCGTAATGGCAAAACCCAAATTTTTTCATCAAAAATCGGTAAGTTGTTTGTTTTGCTGGAAAATTATATCACATTTTCATACTAAAATATCGGCCTACATTTACCGATACCGATATATCGGTAGAAGCCAAATATCAGCCGATATTATCGGTAAACCGCTATATCGGTCTATCTCTAGTTTAAAGTGATATGCTCCAGCAATAGCATTGTGCTTTCTTTAGTTATAGCTATTTTTGTTTATTGAACTTAGACGTTTTCCATCACTAGGCTTGTGTTACTGTATTTGTTGCCGTTATTGCGAAACTATCTTAAAGACGTTCCGTTCATTTTGCATGCTGTGAGAGAGTGTTACCATTGCCACGTGCAATTTTCTCGTGTGTAGTTTTATTGCATGATAACGTTACTGTTATGGATGTTCTAACTTAAACGCAGCGTTACTTACGTTTTTGCACTGATATAAAGTACTCTCATTCACGCTCGCAGTGTGTAAGGTGGCGCTATGGACAGAGCCTTGATTTTAAAAGAAATTTGCATTTTTTTAATTTGAAAGACGAAAAATTTGTCAACAGAGCAACCTATTTTAGAAACTCTTAAAAGTTTTAACCATTCTTTATAATACATATATCTAGTCTAAATAGTACAAAGTGTGTTTAGTATTGCAACTTTTTCACTGGGTATTTGATGTTGTTGCACCCCCATAAACGAAAACCCGTATTGTTTTGATGCATTTTCCAATGTCTCATTGTCCCCGTGTTATATTATTTCACGCCTATAACTTACCATTTTATTCCTCTATATCCGAAATAAAACTCGCAAGACGAAAACTTAAATCGTGGTCTTTCTTGTTTCCAATTTAGTTTTCTTTTTTAATTCTGGCGCAATTACAAGCTAAACTCCTGAAGCTTGGACTATCATATGTATTGAACTTTGTCCCCAATGCGTAGCGTAGCTTTGTGTTGCCAAGTCAAAAAGGATTTCCCTTCGATACAACCTTTCGAACTGGGCCGCATTTCGTCCACCAGGGTCGCCACGGAGCAGAAAGTGTGCAATGACGTCAAATTAACAGTAAACTAGCGGGAAGTTGAACGGGAAGCGGCAAACAGCTGCTCCAATTGGTGGTTGCTTGTATAACTAGCTATCTACAGTGGTATAAGCTTGAGCAGCCTATGTACATTATGTCCTTGAGATTCGAGTAGCCAACACTAGACATTACGACAATGACAGTCTTGTAAAACTCCGGATTTCGGCGCTACTGTTTACAATTTCCTGATATGTTAAGAAGTGGAGCAAATACTGCGAGTGAAAAAAATTCAGAGATACAGGATACATTAACTTGTCATATTAATATACTGGAAAGTGACCGAGTACATATGGAAATTGGTCATGAATGTTGATTGGTCGATTTGAAGGTTAATTAACGCTTCTTGCAAAGAGCCGCTTATGGACTAAAAGTAGTCAAATTTTACCATTTTTAAAAATATTATTTTGTTGGTATACAAGTTATTAAAGCAAAAACTAATGAACCGAAAAACTTCGAAGTAAACTTTATTATAAAATTAAACCCCTAAACAACTGTTAACTTAATTCTATTGTTTTACATTAAAACATTTAATCATGTTGACAGTCGGCACGGGGATTATTGTAGTTTATGGCCCACTTAAATCAAACGTAATAAAAAAAACTTGCCCTTGCAACTTAAATTCTTGTGTGCAACAACTACGTGTTGTGTTTGCATAGGGCACTTTAGAGCCGTGTTTTTAAAATTGACCTAAAATAAACCTATGGCGAGCGGATTATACAAAATGCAAAAAGGTCTGCAGAAAAGATTTTTAACGGAAATAGTGAAGTAGATCGGGTTACACTGTGGTAGCGTGAGAAATGACAAGTGGGGTTTTGTGCTTTCCCGCCATTTCTAACACTTAAAACCCACTTCAGTCCGAATTCAGAATGGCAACAGAAAAAAAGGAAATAGTAACTGGATTCTGTTCCCACTGGAATATACAGCGGGCTAGTTAATGTAAATAGATCTCCGCGCGCGAACAAAACAATTAGTTTTGTCTCCCGAACTAGCACCGATTATTCTTTAAGTGTGTTAAAAACAATCATGTAATCCGTCCGCTTACTATCCAACCGCCGAATTCCGCCCATCGCTGAGGCCTTCGTAAAACGCGCGGCGGTCGCCTATTGTTTAGAAACACGAGGCAGGGCGACTTGTAGTAAGCTTGCAAGAGAGAGCGAGGATAAATAACAAAAGCGGGCTTGAATCAGCCAGGTCGACCCAATTGCCATGACGCGGCCGCCACGAAGGCAGCGTGGTAACGGCTGAACGACTTCGATAAAAAACAAAGCGGCGTAGTATCGCGCGCGATAAAAGAGAGAAAGAAAATGGGATATTTTCGGCGCTCTGAAGCTAACTGCTGCGCGAGGCAGTTGTAAAAGGCAGTGAGTGCGATTTTGCCTCGAGGCCTGCTTACGTAACTCAACGGGCTACGGCGGGAATTCACTCAATCGTGGTCGGGCTGCGGCGTGGCTGTAGTGTAGGCACAGGAGCTTTGTTTGAGACAATTTTAAGTACTGTACTTTCAGCAGCTTACATAGCGCGGTATTATAGGGAGAGCTGTGTGTAGCGTTGTTGCCTGTGGATTACTGAGGATTTGTTTGCTGCTACGCTTTCGAAGGTGCTTTCCTATATTACGTCGGCCATTAATCTTGCGATATTAAATTTGAAATGAGTATCAAGATAGTTGGCGATCCGGCCGATTTGCAAGGCGAAGCCATTTTACACCATCTGCCTTGCACCATCGAATCGGACGATGTTGCCAATGTCACTCGGTATTTTAACATCAAAGATGACAACAGCAATGGCATGAAAACTGCTTCTTTCAGGGGAAGGCCGCTGGAAGGAAAAACCATCAAAGTTGCTGACGGATACGTGGGCCTTGTGTTGGAGGAAAAGAGAAAACCTTTTTGCGAAGAGCAGGACCGCACTTTGGAAGTATCGCAGAAGTTTAGCGAATTTACCCAGTGGTATCTCGATTCTCAATACTTAAGCAGAAATGGTGTTGAAAACAGCTGCAATACCTGGCAAGATAAACTGTCAAAAGCGATACACGACCCCATTGATGTGGAACAAGTTTTTTATTAGTATGCTGTCTGTGTTACATTTCACTGCCAAACCTTTTTCTTTAAAGTTCTCAAATACATTGAAAATGATGCTGCTTTTACTTGTTTTGATACAAAATGTTTGTTTTTGCAGAAATTCAAATTGTGTAACTGGTAATTATTAAACTTTTGTATCTATTTTGCTGTTTTGTGTAGCCATTAAACTGCAATCAAACAACCTATACAATATGGATAATCTTGATGTTGTGATTTTCACGGAGAAAATAAGGTAAGTAGTTCGTATTTTACTGTATTTAACTTTTAAAAATAACACCCATTTACCAAAATTTATATCAAAAGAGAAAAAATGCAAATGACGAAGCCATCTCTAGTTCGACAGAGAAGGCCTTTGATTCGCTCGTACCCAGATGTTTTTGTTGGAAATGAAGCAGTGACCTGGGCAACAAATAATGCTGACTTGAGTAGGTTTTTAATTATTTTATTTTAGCACAACTTGTACGGATGGATAAAACGTAATCAATACAAACATGTACACCTGTTTTAAAACCCATAGATATATCTTAATCACCGAGGTATTTACATATTTTCATTTTACCCTTTTTTGCAGATAATTTAGATGACAAAAATAACAATGATGGCAAGCCAGAAAGTAACTCTACTACAACAAACAAAAAGGTTTTGGACGAGACCGAGGTTGTGTGCTTTTTTCAAAGACTAATGGATGCAGGAATGTTAAGAAACGGTAAGATGTTACGACTGTAATAATAATTATGTATTACACAACATGATTTTTTTAGATCATATTACAATTATATATTAGTTTTCAAAAGGAGACTTTTCCCTGATTAATCAAATGTAGTTTCTAAATTAGTTTGTATTTATATTATAAAGAAATACATTATTTTTTTTAGTTCTAACCATGGAGGGATTTCAAAATGATAAATCGTTGTACCGATTTTCCTCCGATGACATTGAAGGCGATGAGTTTGTTCGAAGCGCAGCACTTGGATATCGATTGTTCAAAAGGTTAAAAAAAATTTTTTTTTTAAAATCACAATTAAAAAAAAAAGCAATCACAATTTAAAAAATGATGAATCACACATCCGTGTCTGTTTTCATATATTAAGTTATTAATTCAATTAATCAATAATAGTTAAAATTTATGTAACATAACAGAGGCTTAATTTGTGTGGTTTTAAAACAATGTGCTGTTTTTGCAGTGCATGTGTTCCCGACTCCGGACTGTTCCAGAAAGTTTGTGAATTTGGTCAGCTTGTTTCTTCTGAGTGCATCAAAGCTTCCGATATAGTGTCTTGGATTGTCAGCGTCGGTTTTTGCCAGACCAGGGAAGCCGCCGTCGAACAAGGCAAACTCATGTGCGACCACAACATCATCAAACCAGGTATGAGAGAACTATGTAATTTTTTTCTAATAAGGTTGAAAAAAATATAGATATGGCTCTGCTTTTGAGTATTGGTTGCTTAAAATTATTTTCAGAGAATGTTTTAGAATGTTAAAGAGTTGAGTGGTTGTCTCTTGTGTGACCGTCAATCATTACAATTGCTGAATTCGAATTTGAATTTCTGTGTTATTTCAACTTTTATTCCACGTTAATAAATTATTCCAAGCACGGCAGCTAGGCTAAGGTTTATTCAATTGGGTTTGTACTAATTTTGTTTGCATTTTGCACCTTGAGAAGTTTGGTGTGCATTGATCGTTTTGCTAAATTGCCTAATGCTCTTAAATAAATTGAATAACGTGACTTCGTTGGCATTGTCATCAAAACGTTTATTTGCATTCAACCTTGACAATGTCAGGCTAAATTAATAGTTCAACCCAAAGTTATTAAAAGCGCGTCCATTTTAACACCACCAAGCTCTCTTTTTATTTGCATTCAGCCCTGATATCGATATAGCGACAACGGGCTTTGTTCCGAAATCGAGCGTGTGTTTGACAGTGCGACTTGACGCGTTCAAATTTGACGTCAATAGGTATTGTGGCCGCCCCGTTGTTTGCTCAAACAGCGCGAAAAAGTTGTTGTGTCTTCCCCGGGCGACTGTGGTTTTCGCCGAGCCTAGCCTGTGGTTGTTGGGAGAAACACTCAAGGGCCGCACTATTTGTACGTAAATCCCAGTGAATCAGCACCAGTTTGGGTTACTGTTTACCCGCTGTGCTTTCAAAGTGGACGAATCTCTAATGTTTGCGCTTGGTGTGTGAGCCCTTTATGCCTTAGCGACGTTGAGCTATGCGAGCGAATTTGGCCTTTCTTTTTTCATTTGCTGAGCGTGGGATTTCGCCTTTTGCCGTTCGCAGCAGCCCGACGCCCGTAATTTGTGAAATCCGCTGTCTTAACCCCCTTACTCCAAACTGTAAGGTGGATTTGGAATCGGTGCGGTTAATGTAGCCTTTCGGGTTTTTCAAGTATTGATTTCTGGTATATATAGATTTTCCGTGTCCATCTATCTCTGTCAGCAGAGATGTTTTGCTACGTTTCACACACTCTTATTCAATTACACATAGATTTTTCGTTCCAGCATTACAGTGTCTTATTTTATATGCGGTTGTTAAACATAAAACATTATTCACTTTTTTTGTATACCTTTAGCTTTTTTTTTAATTTTCGTTCTAATATCTGGCTGAAAACGCATATAAAAAGATAATGTATTAACCCAAGTTTTACTAAATGGCAACTTGTCGCCATGTGTTATTCTTGCTTAAGAGTTTGTTGGCAGCTTATCTTCGAATATCCAATTGAGAAAAAACAGCTCATTTATTTAGGCTCATATTTTCTCTTGTTTAAATTAAACGGCGCCCAAACGAAGCCGTACTATTTTCGTTCTGTTCTGACAGAAAAACAACGTCGGTTATATTTAAATAGCGGCCCTTAACGCACGCGAATATGACACACACCACTTAGGCTTCGACCGTCGTTATCACAAGAAGCTGAAGCACCCTGTTCTGGCGCTTTGTGCAAATACCCCGTTGCCGGGTTATGCCTCTCGGTGCCACGCATTCTATTGCATGGCATTGCGCAATTCTTTGTGACCTTTCGTTTGAATTTAGGCTAGCTCTAGTAACCTTTTGTCTATGCCTTTGTTCCTAGTAGCAAAAATACTGCAGTGGTTATGTTGAAACATCGACTCTCAAATGATTTTTATGATCTTAAAAGGACACTTTTTTTGCAAATTTGCCAAATTATATAAACCTATTGGCCTAAACATTGTTTTGACAAGGATTGTATTATTGTGGACATAATGGGTTGGAAGTTGTCGTCAACGTAATGTATCTTAAAGCCAGGAAACTTTGCGTAAACATTTTAACGAAGTCCTTTTTGATTTGCGACATCCTTATCGAATTTAATCCATGTCATTGTGCTCTCCGGCTTGGTTAACGTTTTCAGAGAAAAATCGCTAAAAAGAAAAACTTCAAAACCTTTCGCGGAAAAGCTTCCCAGTGTAAGGCGTCACTTCTCCGAAAAATGTAATTGTGGTCGCGTGTCGCGAGCTGCGGCGCAGCGTTTTTGTCGCCTGTCGTGAAGGGCTGCAAATTAAGAGCTGTCAATAAATTCCTCAGAAGCCAATTAAGGGCGGTTTTATCGCACCAAAGAGCGTGAACCCGACTAAACCCGTGAAGATCAATTTCAGACAGCTTTTAAATTTTAATTAAATTTTGCATGTTTAATTGTTGGCGGCGGTCGGTCGTGTATGGTCATCAACGCGACTCTGTGTATAAGGAAAGAAGCTCAAGTACGGAAATGCCAAATATGTATTATAATGTCAAACGTTTATAGTACTGAAATCCGAGTTAGTAGTGAAATTCATTTATAGTATAGTGAAATGCGAATTAGTAGTGAAATGCGTTTATCGTAGTCACCAACTTTAAATGCAACTCAAATTGTGGTCAATCAAAAAAAATACTCATATATAAAGGCGCTCTCAAGAACTGTAGCCTAAGATTTAAAAGCAATTATAAATTTCCTGTTCACTCATGGGGCCCCCTGCAAATTTTCCGCGAACCCATTGTGGGTCCGTTGACCCCATATTGGGACACTGCTCTATTGTAACGCCTTAGTATGTAGAAGAAGCGTATGTTGGAAACGGTGTGTCTTAATGCTCTTCCCTAGTAAAGTTATCTGCGGTTTCGCAAAGAGCGTTTACCCTCTCCCCAGCGTTGTATGCCTAGTCTCCTTGGCTCCCATTTATACTGAACCAGGTGCTACGCCCTTGTCTGTACACATCTGCGCAGCAGGTCGCCGTAAGGTCACTACCGTACGCAGCTCATACAGTTCCTGGTATTAAAAGACAACGCTTAAATACATAGGCAATAAAACTCAAAGTTTAAAAAGCCCGGTGTTACATAAGGTATCTACCGTACGCAGCACATAGAGTTCCTGGTATTAAAAGACAACGCTCAAATACATAATAGGCAATAAAGCTCACAAATCATAGATTTATATTTTTTTATATATAGTTTGCCTAAATTTTATTGTTTATACACGCCTCGGCGGAACAATGATCAAAGCAGAAACCTGCTGCCAATGGTTTTGGATTCCATAAAGATTCGCCCTTTTGTATAGTCCAATTCGAATTAACGACCCATGTAGTGGTTTTAATAGATTCCAAAGACCCCCTCTAGGAGTTTTTTCAAAAGCTGATAAAATGGAAAATTTAAGCACCTTGTAGAATTCCTCTCGCCTGTGGTCCTGGCCTTAGTCATCACCCCTCCACCACCATTGCTTGTTAATTATTGATGGAGCCCTACATTGGCGTCTCCCTACGCCTGTGTCATTTCGACAAAACTCTGTAAGTACGCCCACCATTTCTGTGACAGGATCCTGTGTGGACTTTGCCTGTGCATTTTTCCCGTCGTAAAAAAACGATCCCGTGTGAATGTGCGCACGCGTGCGTGTGGGTGTGTGTGCGTGCGTGCACGCGTTTTGCGATTCGTATTTCCGTCTTTTCCTATAGCGTCGCCGTATTGCCAGCTTGCTATCTTCAACCTGTTAAGCACACGAAACGAGCAGCGTAATTACACAGGCTAAGTTGGGAACTTAATTGTGGCCTGTCTTTCCGATGACGAGCCAGCGCCCGACCGATCAAATTAAACCCGAATAAATAGCGCGGCAATTTTAATCGATTTACGTCGTTACCCTGTCCATTTTGCGTAGTTCAATGCGGTTCAACTTTCATGTTTTGGGAGCATCCTTTTCCTTATTTTTCATAGTGAGCTTCCTTTAAACAAGTTTGTTTCCCTAACGGTTTAGGAAGTTGGTACAATTTGCAAATTAATAGAGATTTGATAACAAATGAAGGTATTATTGGCTTGGTAGATCATACCTTGTATAACCAATTATTACAGGTTCTTTAGAATATAGCTATAGGCGAGCCATTTTGTACTACAATTTAAAAAGAAGCTGAAATTAGGATGATTTTGCTAGGAAGGCCGATGGTTTCCGATTCCCTTCTTATAACAGTGTTACAACTAAAGGACGTAGATTTGTATCACTCCAAATGAAATGTACCCAATCCGATCCATTTGTATTGCGTCGTCCTTTGGTTACACTCAAAAAGCGCGCGAATTCGCCAAAAAGGCCGAACGGGTCTTATTTCGTGTCGTGCCG
The DNA here is from genome assembly GCF_963924565.1 of Ascidiella aspersa. Taxonomy (NCBI): domain Eukaryota; kingdom Metazoa; phylum Chordata; class Ascidiacea; order Phlebobranchia; family Ascidiidae; genus Ascidiella; species Ascidiella aspersa. Next base: position 28,486,955 of record NC_139450.1, read on the forward strand.
CTTTTCAACCGGGCATGCAAGTCGCCAGGGAAGCTATAAACGTCCGTTCTGCGTCCGCCGATCGAACACCGATGGTCACTTAACGTGTGACTCGATTGTCCGACCTGCTATTTGTGACTTTGGAAATTTTCGCTTGCCAATTTGCCGCCTTTGCTGTCGCTTTGCGAGTCGACCAAATAGGTTTGCTGTGTAGTTGCACACGAAGCCACTTTGGATATTTTTTACTTTTATTTTTTGGATTTAGGCCTCAAAGTGATCAGATCACAGAATGTTGGCGTGTTATAGCGTAACATAGCGTAACGCTGGCTGGGCGACCTTGGTTAGCTTTTATCGTATGATCCTTTGGCTTTATTGTTTTTGCTGCCATCAAGTTTGGCAAACTTTTTCATGCATTCTAAATATGAACCCCGACGATGACTGATGGTATCTGCTGCCGAAACGTCAGTTCATTCATAGCTTGGTTGCTACCAGAAGAGTGACTTTGTAAAATGTTGTTGAGATGATGAAATTTTTTACTTGAAAAATGGGAATAATGCTTCGAATATTCCTAATAGCGACTCTCAACCTTTTGTCATTCAGGTACCGCCCTTAGTTCTTAAAAAGTCAAGACAAACCCTCAATACGCTGCCACCACATACAGTAGTAAGTAATATATAGTGTATACCTCAATGAAAATGGTATTACATACTACAAAGTGTATGATAGCGTTACCTGAAAACTAATATGCCATCCAAGTGCGCAAGCTGTGAAATCTTTTACGAACTTAGTTCTACCCAACTGATATATAACAACGTTATCGCGGCGTTTTGCCTACTACTAACACTCCAGCAATAAAAATTCCACTAAATCACCTGTTTTTTCTTGCAATTGGATTGGAAGCGTCCCGAGAGCCACGTTTTTGTAAAGCGATTGAAAAGTTAACCAGAGCTCGCATTACTCGCTTCCCCTGTTGTTTCGCTGCTCGGTTTCAGAACGACCTGAATCACCACCGGCAATTCGCAATCGGACACCTCGACAGCCGGCGTTTGGTCGCCTGCCAGTTGTGTTCTTGGCCTACTTTTATCATCCCTCTCTCGCACGCCCTGCAATAACAGCCCAGTGCCGAGAATCAGGACAGTTCTTCACGTTTTTGGATCTTGCAACAATTTGTTTTCTTTTTTATCCTATTTTAAACACTTTAAGTTTTAGTTTAAACAGGCAGGCCGCATGAGAAAAATAAAATGTCTTGGCGGGCCGGATAAAAAAAGGGATCTCAAAAACACCTAATTCAACGTGTGATTCCTTTAAATAATCTTTAAATATCAGTAGGTGAGGATGCCTTACAACAGTTATGTTTATGTTTTCAATAAAATATTGTATGCCACATAAAATGTGTTTTGCCTAATTTTTTTTATTAAAAGTGAGACGCGTCCCGGATGTGACGCGCGGATCGCAGTTCGGTCTGCTTTACGGGTAAAAAAACTTTTTAAAGCGTTTGGGTGTATAAACTCGTCCCAGTTGACTGCTTAACAAAGCAATTTTATATAAAGGAAACAAATGTGCCTTTACTTTTGTTTTGAAGTTGTTTTTACACTTGTTGGCACAGGTAGAACCCGGTGCTGTTTTCATGTGATTTCTTCGTAACAGCCAGTACCCTACTTTGCAGTGATAAGGAATGTACTGCTTGTCAGACCACGTTCAACCAGTTTTAGTAGTGCTGATAAGGAGGCGTTGGCCCTTTTAGTATGTGACGCATTGGTAGTAACGTTGCTACTGCATTCGGTTGTGGTCCAGTCTCCCAAAGCAGACATCTAAATTGGGATCGGTGGGTTATTTTGATTGTAAGAAGTGTCTATTGTAAGCATATGGATTGCGTATCGACTCTGCTCTTTATTTATATTGCGGTTGCAGTTTATGCTTTTTATTGCAACTGCAGACTCGTGTTGTAAATATGCGGTTTCGTGATGCGACGTACTACATGTCACAACTGGTATTTCGGTACAGCTCGCATGTTACACGCGCAATGCGCAACCAGGTCACAGGACACTGGACTGCAATTGTACGTCTATTTAAACCTCCAAACACTGCAGAAAAACCTTCCTGATCACATCACATCATCGCCTCGCAATCTCGCATGCAATCGGCCACGGCCTTGCAGCGCCAGACGATCACGCGTCGGCCGCCTGATCGACGCGTGCACATTTGCAAGCGTCCCGAGTCTTATAAATAGCAGCGCTGAGCGCACGCATTCTGTGGCGCATGTGGCGAAAAATTTCCCTCTCGGGCGCAGCGACGAGCGAGAGAGAAGAGAAGACGACCTTTTTGTCAACCCGGCGGATTTTCATGCCGAACTGAAAAACGCCCGATCCCTTTTCGCCGTGTGTGCCCTTTGACCGCACCTGAACACCAACTTTGCACGTGAATGAATTTTGGAGGGCTGTTGTTTGTTTTCCAGCGAAGCCTTACGGTCCCTCATTGTTGGTTTCACGGCAAGTTAAATCCATAGGCATTTCCCGGGTTAAAATCAGGCATATTTTTTTGTATATTAACCCTTGTTTTCTCATATAGCATGCTATTTCCGCGTTAAAAAGGCCGTTTTTAGAACTTTATACGCCCCTTACTTAATTTTAGGCGCTTTTATGATAAAAATGCCGTAGTTCATGGAAATACGAAATCTAAAATCCAGTCCAGCATATTATTCCCATGTTACAGAGCTTATGTTTAAAGCATTATAGATTCCTTCAGTCTAATTTGGGTCCATTCTTAAATCAATATAACAGAGTTGTAGGGCCGAAAGACTATCGTTGTGCGTTTAAAGTGTGAAAATGTAAAAATGTAAAAATGTGGCCCAAATCCTATAAGCCACATGGTTGTAGGGTCGACAGTGACACTCGACTTCTCTACTAGGGATGTCCGATAATATCGGATCGAAACCGATACTTAATGGCAAGTGGTGTACCGGTAATTGTCCGATACTAGGGCGGTATCGATACAGATCCGATTTTTTTAGCTCGAAAGCAAAATTTGGCCAAGTAACCTGGAAATCATTGGCATTGCATGTTTCAATTTTATCTATTTTGTTCGTTTGTTTGAGCTCAGTAATGACGTCATTTGCTATCGGATCGCATCGCGATACTTTTTGCCCAAAATATCGGCTATCGGAATGAAACGCCAGGGGTATCCAACAAGTTGGCACGCGACCTAATAAAATATGCCACGCAGGCCCCCCCAAAACACTAAAATTGTTGTTTAGCCAATAGTCAAAAAATACCCAATTATTTATACAGCCAATTGCCATTGTTTTTTTTATTTTATGGTTTTTTTTATTTTTAAAAGGCAAAATATAATCACAATGTTATGCAGAATTGCTGCTGACCAGGAACTGTGTAATTAGGCAAAAAAAAATACATTTTGTCGTCATTTTCGTTATTGCACGCGAAATGACCAATTGCCATTGTTTGATCACAATATAAAACAATCGCGGCAATTACGACATCTAACAAATACATCTGATAATATAACATTGTACTGTGGTGAAGGGCTGGAGGCTAGCATTAACATAATTATATAGCTTGGTGTGAAGTTCAATAGTTATCTCACCGACGGACACTTAGATGCAGTAATGCGCATTTCTACTACACAGTGTTTCAAGTTTTAATAAACGTTTTTGATTTTGGTAAAAAAGCGTTTTTATGATTAAAAAGAATTGGTTTGGTTACGAAGCTTTGGCACGGGAAGAAGTTGTAAGATAAAAATTGACAAGCCGGCATGTTTGAGTCGCACACCCCTGCTCTACACGAACACGCCTTGATTTGCCTTGGCAACCAGTGCATTCACAAAACGATCACCAGGCGATTTTAGATCGAAAGTAATCAGGGGTGGTCCCCCGCATAACTGTTGTCGCAATACAACCTGCCGAAATTTACGTCCATCTGTGCCCATTGTACTGTTATCTGTTGCGCATGTCCGATATCGCGTTACGAATGTTTCATGATATCCAACACCCCCAAAACAAAACGCGAGGGCGTTTACAAGGTTTAATACGCCCCCTCCGTACGTCCCTGTGATGGTATCAGTGTTGCGCAATTACGTGGAAAATAGCCTTGCCGATTTCATATATGCACATCACTGAGAAATTGCCCTCCTATTTTCGGTTTTGCAACTTTCATAAACACGCCTTTATCTTTTGGTACGCTCTTTTTGAGTTAATATTTGTGTGGAATTTCTTACATTTGCTTTAATTGGACTTCTTGAGCGTTTGTGAGATACTGGCTAATTGTCTTTTCATAGATTACTCGCAAATACTTTTGAGTCGTTCGGTTGGGGTTGATACAAGGCTTAAGCCACGTTACCTAGTAATTTATTCCTATGTCGTCCAAGCCAAAATAGATGGACAAATGTGACCCAATATTCCACATTTCGGATACCTCGTGACAACGCTGTTCCTTTGTTTTGATTTGTCAGTACGGAAATAGCTAAAACGATTCGCTCGATTGCACCGAGCCACTATGCTTTGCACTTCGAAGTTTGAACCGCGACCTTATCACGGGACATCGGTTCGCAAATATGCACGTGGTCACCGACTTTGTTTGTGTGTCATTAAATATAAATCGTGCTGAAAGTTGCTGCTGAGATCGCAACTTTACGTAACCGTATAACACGCTCGTCGCTCGTTATAAGTTTCAGCGCCTTTCGTTTATGTGTCAGGATTGTCCGATAATATTAGATCGAAGCCGACACCCCATGCCAAGCTGTAGTATCGGTACTCGTCCGATACTAGGGTGGTATCGGTGCCGATCCGTTTGAATTACGCATTTCAGTCACATAAAACGTTTTATAGCTTAGAAGGTACCTTTAAAAAAATTACAAATCCAAAGGAAACGGAGTTTCCCGCCTTCTAACAAACTTTGCTTAAAAATCTTAAAAATATTTCGTATGCTGGTTTCAGTTTGGTCTGCTTAAATGGGTATAGAAAAGACGCCGTTAGGCATCGGTATGGACGGCCTTCTTATTTTCACCGAAATGCCAAATATATATCGGTATCGAAATAAATTACAAAATATAGGACTTCCATTCTAACAAGAACCCGACCTAATTTGCCCACGCAAAACTCCGGTCGTTGTGTAACGGACCTTAGTCAATATCCGTATTCGGTGCACACCACGCACGCCGTGTTGGCCGATGTTGGTCCTGAGTGTTGCTGTTGCTGTTGTTGTTGATTCAGTGAATCAAGTTGGAGTAAATAAGGCACTGATGATACGAGTGCTTGTATTGTGTTTGTCGCCGATGCGTCACCGCTCTGATTTCAAGGAACTGCTGTTTTGCACCTTTGAATCAGCTTGTTTGTTTCAGTGTGTTTGCGGCAATTTGGAGTATTTCATCGTAAAGTTGAGTGTCATAAAATCACGGGAACGACTCTTATGTTTTGTATGGCCGCTTATCCGAACATCGTACAGCGATATAAAGTAGATTTAAATCCTTATAAGGGCAATCAAGAGAAGGTATTGTTTTTACTGCAAAGCCGTCCATTGCTTTAATGTCGAATTTCACCAATGTTCTTATTTTAGCTCCGTCATGAACTAAATTGCAATTTCACATAGAGAGAGAGTGGAAACGTCGTTTTTAAAATGTTTTTTTTGATGGTGTATTAAATCTTATGCCATTAAACGAATATGAATAATGAGTTATTCGTAACGTTCAAAATGATACCTACTTCTGTATGGGCTTAGATATTCTTATTACGTCTTACTGCAACATCCAACCATTATGCTCCACTGTTTTGAAGTATTACGCTTTATTGACGTAAACAGCATAATCGATAGTAAAATCGTACATGCTGTCCATCACATTATGACAAATAGCTCTTTCACGTACTACAAAGTATTTAATTGACAAGATGCCAAATCGTTGTGTCACGAGGCTCAAACGCCCAAACGCGTCAATAACATTGCACCACGTGTCGTACACCCGAAGACCCCCCCCCCCCCGAACGCAACAACAAATGCAATCGGCCCAGTTTGTGACGTCACAAATGCGATCGGCTTGTTGTGACGCGCCCGTCTGAATCAGGCTTGTTTTGCCGCGCCTGTTACGTCACAAAGCAGGCATGCAGTCTGACCCCGAATAACCCGCAAAACGGACCGACTGGTCAGTAGTTATCACTCACGATGCTGTCCATCTAATTGAGGTGACAAATTAGCCCGTCAAACTGGCCGCAAATAAGAGCCGGCCTCTTAATTTGGAGCTGGCCACAAGCGCCTGTGGGCCGGTTGGTACCTCGGCTGTGTAAAATGTTATGAAAACAGATGGGGAAGTGGAAACCGATTGCCTAAGTGGCTAAGCCTTGTATTGGATCTCAGCTGTTTGTAAATTTCTGAAAAATGAGAAAAGCGAACATATAGCACTTTTAAAGCGAAAAACTGGCACGTAAACGTTGTCAGAGGGAATAAACCAAAAGAGTGCTATAAAATAGCCGAAATAAACATACAAAATAAATAAAACCGGCGGTTGTTTTTCAAGCTGCCCCGCAAACTCTGAAAACCTAATGACGGATTAAAAAACGAAGTGAAAAATCCTTGTGGAAAAGACTGGCATTTTATTATTACGGCTATCTAAAGAATTTGAACAGAAATCGGCAAATATGTGCGATACGATCGCAATTTTAAGTGACCGTGTTAACTGATTAGTGACCGTCCACTCCGCCTCAAGCCAATTCACCTACTCCGGTCAAACTTGGCAACATAACCGATCAATCATCGTTGTATCTATATCTCCTTTTACATTGACCTGCGAAGCGCTCTATACCTTTTAAAACACTTAAAAGAAAGTAAGTTATTTTTTCAACTTGCTGTATATCTGCATTGAAAATTAATACTTCTTAACCCCCGTGCGTTTAAACACAGTTTACGTATTGGTCATTTCGATCCCGGCATTTTGGTCTTTTTTGTGTGTTTTCAAACAACATTTTGAAACAGTTTCGCTCGTATTTTGCCAGTTCAATTCTCTTCAGTCAAGATTCTCATTTAACGGCCTAACTACGCTCGGTAATAAGGTATAATGTGCGCAGTTTAAAACCCCGTACCTGCCTCCTACGCCATGCGTTAAACGTTTTCCTACGCCATGCGTCAAACGTTTTGATTCGCCTTGCGTAATTGCCCCATTTTTGAAGCGCGCTCAATTGCAATCGCCTCCAGGTTACGGCAACAAACTCCAGCAATCACTCCGTTGCCTTTTTGCAGACCGTTGGTTGAACCCACTGACCCTGTTATAACGTTACGGGCAATGTTGTTCTTTCGGTAGTGGTTTGTTGTCGTAGCGCATAGGGCGTATTTCAAACGGCCCAAAGTTAATGCCCCTTTAAATAATGCAGGGTATTATGAGAAAAGCCTGTCAAAAGTGAAGATTCCATTTTATCATTGGGGGCATGTCAAGTTAAAAAAAAAACAGAGTAAAATGCGAACCTGGGCCAGGGTTGCCATAACTTCTATGAACTTAAAATTGTTTGAATTGATTTGCATATGGAAAAATTTTTTTTTGAAAAATGCATGGTTATCCAAAAGGTTTGCGCGGGATTAATTTTATAAGGTATTTTTAAAGCTGTAAATGTTCTATATATTTAAGTGCCTTAGAATTTATTCCATAAAAATGTGTGACAACCCGGTATTATAACAGCAGTTCACATAACAGTAAGATATATTCGTGTCAAGACCTTAAAAACTATCAAGAACAGTAGGAAAAATAGAAATAAAAAAACACAATACATTATCATGTCAATTTCCATGTCATTTCATACACGTCTTGGCTCAAGTTGCGGCTCGTTCGCTGTGTGACGGAATACGCTGTGTGTGATGTCGTCAATGCCTGTATTATCTTCCACATTTCTCCGCGCGTCTTTCCCGGAATGTTTGGCTACACGTGTTTTACGGTCGCTGTCAACATACAGTCGGCAGTGGGCCAGGGAATTTCTGAAAGGCCGCTCCGATTTGGGCTTTACTATGTTTGTCGAGACGTTTTTTATTGCTGATGCCGCTTTACGACGATTTATTGCTGTCATGGTTTAACTCCCGTTCGTCGGCCGCACGTTCAAAAGCGGCGCGCGCAACCTTTTGAACTTTGTTTTTTTTTCGAATAAAATGTGGCGATTTTTTGTGTATTCAACTCTACGGCTCTCCAAACTTTTTTTTTGCTACCTCTTTTAATTTGATTTTATTTGGCAAAACTTGAGGTTTAACATTTGACAACAAACCTTGTCTCATTTTGTCGTTCGTCGCGTATTTGTGCGAGCAGTGTGCATTTGAAGGGGTTGCCATTGGCATGCCGAAACGCAGAAAAAGTACAACTGTAAGGCCGTGAGTTCAAACCTTCCACGGGCGACGTTTTTGTAACGGGTAGCCTTGCCTTGCTTGCACGCCATCCTGAATAGGCCACCTGATTTCGGTAACATCCTTAACGGCGGCACCTAATATACTAGTGAAAGTGTGCGTTTATTCAATGCTAGTTTACAGCATACCCTTTTCTATAATCCACTGATTAGTTTATTTTCTTCTTTTGGTATCGGTCGGAACATTCCGATACTACCTCTTGGTATCGGGTATCGGCCTGGATATGTCTGTATCAGACAACCCTAATCAAGACAAAAAATGGTTATTTTAAGTCCGTTAAGAAAACACACGCTTTTACATTAAAAAGTAAAATAAATTAAAATATTTATTTTTGTTCACTTCCTAATACGGCCGAAAAATGTTTCGATAAGTCGACCTTGTTTACTTAAAATCCACTCATCCCCGCTTGGCCCGAAATACTTTGTCTGCTGGGAAAGTGCTCTGGCGTGTTCGTGGCCACAACAACACAACAGCGAAATTCCACGACGCATTCCGCATTCTAAGTCGCACCACACTCGTGGCATTGGAAAAGTTACTCCCTAAATTCTGTGTCTTGTGCTCCCGCCGTGGGATAGTTGACTCGGCCGAGTTTTCGCACGGACCTCAGCTGTGCAGTATTGTTGTTTAGGTTTGGTGGTGAATTGATAGACGACTGTTCACTGCTGCCATAAAAACAGTCAGGCGGTAGAAAGTCAGCTAAAAATGGATTTTTTTTTCTAACTGGCCATGTTCCGGGATTCCACACAGTCTTTAAATCTAATGTCTGTGAATGTTTTTTTATTGATTGCGTATTACAAAGTCTTAGAAAAACGCTATGTTTTTACAAAAGTATTTCAATAGTCGTTGAATTTATCCTATGTGCAGCTTAAGTTATGAGTTTAAAAACTACTGAAGTAAAATATATTTTTTAATCAATCGTTAGTGCGTTGACCATGGCATTTATACTGCTTGTTTACCAATTATATTCAAAACACGTCGGGGAAATGATTCCATTCTAGGTCTTCAAAAACCTATAAATTCTTTGAATCTCTTAAAATTGATTGTATGCAAATGTGTGGCACATTGGCAAACCCTGATGTTGAATGCCTAAAAGTTGCCTCAAAAAACATTTTTTTACCCTGCCCTATTTATGTGCCATTCTCTCCACACCTTGGTGTCCAGGAAGTCACGTTCACATAAAAGCTTTTTCGCCACGGTTAACTGACAACCTCCCCATCCCCAGTTGTTTTCTCTCAATCCGAGTTTTCGGTTTCGAAAGCTAGGCCGAGTCCGTGCGTGATCTGACGTATTGAAGTGTTGTTGTCCTTTCTCGGAATTACCTGTATAGGTCAGCATAGTTAAACAAACCGCACCTAATGGATATTGTTATTTCGGAGTCTTTAACGCTCCAGCCCAAATAATAACCCCTACTCGCCGAATTTGTTTTTTCCTTTTCAAATTTGCGCCCAACACAAGCGAACCCGTTCGACTCCTTGTTGTTCGGCCTAAACCCACGTGCGCCTTTTCTATCTCGCCTGTTATGCGTCGTACGGTTATGGCGCAGTTCGGCGTCCTGTTTGGTCCCTTATTTCCAGCTTTCGCTCGCTTGGAATAACAGTTTTATCAGTTGTCCAGTTAACTTGGTGGCTTCAATAACATCCCATAGACCTTCTTGTCTTTTACCTTATTTCCGTACAATTTTCGCCACTTTGCGGATTGCGTTATCGAATTACGGTCTCTTTGTTAGAAATAATACCTTAAGTTGTCACAAAAACTGCAGCCGTGTTTGCAAACTACCCTTTTCTGTTATTGCTTGTTTTTGCAATACTCGTGCGTGGAGAGTTTTCATTGCACAGTTTTATGATTGTTTTGCACAAAGGACTCAATTTGCACAAAAAGACTTAGTCAAGTCAAGTAATTTTGCACAAAAGACTTAAGTCAAGTCAAGTCATTTGAAAACAGTGACTTAAGTGCACTTAACTTAAGTCATTGACTTAAGTCATTACAACACTGTGAAATACTGTCCTGAAACTACGTAACCCCAATATTGTCTTACTTCCAGTCGACTCGGAAGTGTCGAAGTTCAGCGACGACCGCTTATCGTAACTGTATTTTGTTACTGTATAAAAAAGGTGGTAGGATTTCAAGACCAGTGTGGAGAATTTTTATTATTCTAAAAGCGACGGCCCCTTTATCTTTTTTCTACTTGCAGTCGACTCCGAAGTGTCGAAGTTCGGCGACGACCGCGCCTTCTACGTGTTCGCGGTTGACTACCGACGCAAGCCGCTACCCCTGCGTCACTTCCTCAACTCACGCTCCGCTGCTCGGGATTGCAGCAGCCGAAACAAGCTCATTCACCTCAGGTCGGTTTTTCTTTTTCGCCTGCGTTTTTTTTTTATTGTCGTATTGCGGTTTTTCGCGCCGTTTTTGCGAGCCATGCGTGCCTAAGCGGTCACGCCGTTAGGTTTTTTGTTTTATGCAGCCGAAACAAACTAATTCGCCTCAAATCAAACTCTGACAACTAGATTTTTATATAGAATTCGAACTAGCTTTTGCGTCAAACCATTAAATTAGAAAACTATAGAATGATCTAGTTGTCGAAGTGTGTCTCAAGCCAGTTTCTTTTTCCCCTGCGTTTTTTCGCCTGCGGTTTTTTGCGCCGTTTTGCAAGCCATGCGTGCCGAAGAGGTGTCACACCGTTGGGTTTTTTAATTTTATTATAGGCGAGTTAGCCCGTGCAAGCCAGCCAGCCAACAGTGGCGGACTTGTGCGTTTTTTTTGTTTTTTTTATTGGATTGCTGTTCAACCAATAGGCGCGACCTTAATACTTGGTTGATTTAGTTGCGTCTGTTAGATTTACTTTTGGACCTGATGCAAGATTATTGTTTAAAGTTTGCTGGACGAAGACAAGGCCTACATCAGTTCAATTCAATCTTAATTAACACTCTGTTGTCTTATTTAACGAAATACTTTCTTTAAACTCGTCTCAACAGAAAGTCAGCATGTTGCAATTTAATTATAAAAATCACCTTTTCCGTTTAATTATGCGAAGAGATTTAAAAGAAAGTATATAACTTTAAATTATTGCTGATTGCAGTTAATTCATTTAATTTTAATAAACTGTAAAATAAATGCTGCCTTTGTTGATATGTAATAAAAAAAACTTTACATTTCTTGCCCCACGTCCAATATTACAGCTTACCATTATTATTTTGAATAGGTTCATCCCTAAATAACAGGTATTATAAAAATGCCTTTTTTCAACATTTTAACTTTTTGCTTGCATAATGTGTCAACCGCTCTGACTAATAACTGTTCAAACGCTTTTCTTAACCACAAACAACTTCAATTTTAGAATAATTGAGTGTTCTGCGATATTCTGGGCCAAGCAACTTACAATTAATGTTTAAATCATCCGCACGATTGACGTTGCGCACTTGAAATAGACCAAAAAAGCTCCACTTGGAACTTAGGAGAAGGTTTTGAAACTTGATGCCGCAGCGGCCAATACACTCGAGGCAACCTAATCCCTTCTTTTGAGGCTTTTTCGCGAGTTTTGTTCGAGTTTTAGCGCCACAGAGCCTGCAATAACAACGTTGACCTACATTTCTGCAAGCAAACTTGGCAGTTTTTGCCCGAGCTTCGCTATGTGTTCATGTTCGCGAAATTTTCGTCGCTATTGGTGTTTTTTAAGACGTACGAATGAAACAATGCATTTAATATGGCGGGATTTTTTTCCTGATTTCTATTTGCATAGAGGGCGATGGTTTCACTTCCCATCGCCTCTCTTACAAAGGAAACGTGGGTCAATCAATATTGAGGAATGCGCACGTCTGGATATTTGCGACTAGAATTACAATTAGGTTGTTTTGACGTCTTGGCGATGCCATGTGATCCAAACCATTAAAAACATCTCATTGTTATCCTTTCTTGCGTAAGTTTCGTATTGCGCAAACAGTTTCGTAACGGCAAATGTCATTGCCTAAGATAAGCTTTTTTTCTCCAAAGCCCTATTAAAACCCTGTTGCCTTGTTAAGCCGCTTGATCTAAATCTAAACCATTAAACGAACTGTTGCTGTATTTCCTTTTACAAGCTTCACTCGTTACACAAACGCCTCCCCAACGTGATCTCTGTTGCCGAAAGAAGCATCGTTGAAAAAGATTTTCCAAATTCAATTGCACAAGATTAAGAACGGGGTAGTGCTAAGCAGATTCAACTTGGAAATTTCCAGCTGGCATTTTAATGCGCAACTGTCATCCCCTAATCACGTTCCTTACGCAGCATTACATTCGAAGCCATTTGTGTCTTGTAATGACAAGAGGTCTGGAGAGTGCCAATTCCAGAAACCGCTTTCTTTCGACTTATGCTGGTCGTTAAACTGGATTGAACAAAATTTTAAAGTGGAAAACGTGCGTTGACGTTTTAAGTGGTAAACGTGTGTTGTCCAAATGGCTGAAAAGCTTTGCGAAAACAAGTAGCACAGCTGACTACTCTTAAATGCTTTTAAACACACGAGTCAAATCTCGGCATGCTACAAAAACTTGCTGAAGGACTAAAGGCTATACTTTATTGCTAATTGCTAATTGCTTTTCTATCTTGTTGTTACCACGTTTTTTTCTTGCATTTATTCTTTGTTTTCAATTTATTGTACTGAGAGCTTTCGGTGTCATTCACCCTGACGATGGCGACTTGCATAGGTTGCCGGAACGTTGGTTATGAATTATACTTAGAGGAGCTGTTTATGATTATTATTAATCGAGTTTAACGTTTTACTTTTTGTACAGACAAACCAGCGACCATTTGATGGACCTTTCGCTGTACTCCAGCTCCAATGGCCTCCTTCCTAAGCGAAGCTCAAGGCACAAAGGTACGTCGTTTGGGAAACTTGCTTTAATGTCAAAAGACAAAAATTTACAAAATATCGTGTACAAGTAACTGTGCTTGTGATTGAACAAATCTGGTGAATGGCACCTCTTTGCAGAGCGGACAAATAGTGAACACTGCTGCGATAGATTTTATTAAACTCTTGCAAATAAACGCGCATATTATGCCGGAAAAATTGTATTTTAAAGTACACTTTGTACAGTTCTGTCTTTAATGAACCTTTAAGCCAAAAAAGGCGAGTAAATCGACATCATCTTGATAAAGACGTTTCTATACGTACTTGTATCATCATCAGTTAATGTCAAGATATTTTGCATTTAAAACTGTATTGTATTTAAAACTACATAGACAAATCACTTTGTAGTTATCGGCCAGCATTTTAGAAACGTATGCACGAAGTGGTCTAGCAGTTGAATGCAACTGCGTAATTACGATTTGGGAGTCACAACTTGCAATATTTAATTTTTATTTTCAGGTCTCTCCATATCTTCGGACGATTCCGGGTACGACACTGTGTAAGTTCAAATTAAATTCGTTGCTGGCCTTATCAGAGCGTAAGACACACACAAAGCGAAACGGTCACTCTTTGACCGCTCCCTGCAAAGTAAATCAAACTTCAAGCGTTACGCAACGGTGACCTTTAGATGACCCAAATTATGCTGACGTCATCGTTAGACAGCTCTTTGCTTGACGCTCACATTAGTCGGCATTCTATCAATTTGATGTGATTAGTCGTGACCGTGATTCATAAAATTAGCCCGTTTGTAGCACTATTAATAATATCGTGAAATTTTAGACGTGTTGACATCTGATTGGCTGGTAAATTTTTTGGCCTGCCATATGTCTGAAGCAGTTCTTTTCCAACCGTGTCGCGGAATATTTTAATTTAAAATATTTTGATTATTTAGGAATCTAATTTTGCTATAATGATAACTCTATCAATTCGATTTTTTATACGTTTTGAGGGAAAAGTAACATGTCGTGAAATATTTTTAAAAGTAAAGTTTCCTGCGTTATGCACAGCAAATTAATAATAATCTCTGATTGGTGTTTTAATTTATTTAATCATAGCGTAACAGCAAACTATAGCAAAAATGGTATTTTTTGAGTCGACGAGTCGCATTGCTGCTTTCTGAGTCGCAAAAGCACAATGCAGCATGGCGATTCAGTCATATTAAATGTATATAGCCTCACAAAAAATTGGCCTTCTTTCAAGGACTAAAATAGCACGCAGCGAGCTATCCCTTTTGCGGTGTACCAAGGCTTTACCTGCTTGGCCCATCCTTGAATTAAGGGATAAGGGCGCTTTATCCACGAAACCTCGCGCTGCATTGACCTCGCTTTGTTATTCAAGCTGAACGCGTTTCAACGAAAACTGTCGCGGTTTTATGATAATATTCCCGGCGCAAAATTTATGGTTGATTTATTTTAAGCTGCAAGAAGCGGGGCGAATCCTAAACGCGTAATTTGTCTCTTCGCATCAAATATTTGTTTCATCCTTGTCGATTTTTCGTTTAAATCTTTGTCTGCGCTCTTTTTTGAAGCAAAGCAGCCAGTTTTGTTAACTGAAATAAAAAAATCTATTCAATTCTTTTACAACCTGAAAACCGCGTTAGGGTTACGATATAACGTTAAGAATAAGCGCTTAATTTTAAATAGGTGCTGTGCAACTTTCTAACATTGCTATACCCGGTGCTTGTTTTTGATCAAAACAAACATAACCCGAGTACGACGTCTGTTGTATTAGCAAGCATTTCTGCTCTTGCGCAATCTCTCTATAGGCACCCTTTAGTTGAACAAGTTGCGTGTAATTATAACAGAGGCGCTTGACATTCGAGACCTTATATAAGCCTTACATAAACGCCGCTTGCTTCAAGTGGATTTTTTAAATGCGTCGACAAGTATTACCGCAAGTGGCTGACACACCGGCGCTCGACCGACCGTAAAATGAACAATTTTTGTGCTGACGACTCAATTTTTGCCGCGTCCACCTTGATGGTTAAAGCTGTACAAGATACCTGGGTGATTTTCGTACATCAGGAAGCTTCCAGTACTCGCTTTTTTCAACGTCATGTTAAAACCTGACAATTATTCTAATTTTAGTTTAGGTAAAATGTATATCGAATTTATAGTTAGACTTGTCCTTTTGGTCGTGCTTAGTACTTTTGCATGTTCATTTCATTATGAATGTGTAGTTTGTTAATTTTTTTTTTCTGTTAACACTCTTTTGAAAAATAAAACGGATTGATTTTTTATGTTTCCGCTACCCTAAATATTTGCTAATGCCGTGCACTTAAATAACTAATTCCAAAACCTACACTTAACCTTATGAAGGCGATACCCGTGTTAAATATCTCGTACGTGGCCTGTGCACATGTTTCGGCACTTGAAAAAAAAATATTTTTTTTTATGTTATTGACACAGCAACAAGCGATACTCGCAAGCATGCGTCAAGGCAACTGCCCTGGGGTGCTGAGCCGTAAAAAACTCGCGGTTTTGTGTCGCCTTTTCGCGCGAACTGGCTCGCGCACAATGGCGCGATTGTTGAGATGAACGTTTGCCGAGTTTTGTTAAGTTCAAGTGAAACGCGACCCTGGCCCGAGTTCGTCTGTCTGAACATCGCCACTGCGCGCTTCGTTTAACCGATGCGAATTGGAGTCGAAATGGCGTGAATGCGTGGCGTTGTTAGCGCTGAACATTTCGTGCGGTGATAAAGTTTTTTGTTTGACGGAATTTGTCGATGACTAGGCTTGCGCCCGTCATTCAAATCCAAAAAATCTAAGCCAATTATGCATTCGAATGTTCGTCCGACTTTCAAGCATAATCAAAGTCAGTTATTTCGTAATACGCGAGATTTAAGTTCAAAGTCAGTCATTTTGTGAGATGTAAGGATGTAAACTCTTGGCATTCCATGTTATATCTCACTTTAATTATTCCAGAAAAGTCTAAAGAACATGTGCTTTAATTTGAGGTTATTGTCGATTTTTTTTTTTTAGATATAAGGCGATTTCTTTTTAAACATTTCGTTTGCTATTGATCAAATTTTATTATAATTTAAAACCAAGAAGTAAACAAACCATGTCGTTATATGAAGCTTTCGAATATGAAGTGTCAACGTTTTCGTTCACGAAGTGCAAACCATTATTCAATCATTAAATAAAACACGTTAATAATGCCGACCGGTGATAACTCATATTAAGTGTCGGCCTTTGTTTTGTCAGTACGAGTTTCCACGAACTTTTACACTTTTTCAAAAATCTAAATTTGACACTGTTCGTGGTACTTTGTCGCAACAAATCATATCTGTGTGGGGGCGTCAACGATTTTAAGCAAAGTACAACAGGGGGGATTTTTTTTTTTAGTTTACAAATGCTATACCCTTAATATAAACTCAACGAAAACAGTGGGAAGCGTTCTTCACGCAAAACCGTTTCTTCATGGCGAAAAAAAACGTCACTCTGCGTTTGCGTCAAACGTCGATTGCGTGACACGTAATTGCACCCTCTGTGCGTGTTGCGTGTACCTCCGCACTCTCGTTCGCAGAAATCGAGTTTTTACAAAAGCTGGAAAACACGTTTTCGTGGCTTTGCGACGAGTTCTTAGCACGATAGCCGACCCCGAAAATTTTCCACTCCATATGGGGGATTTGTTTTTGAGAAATAGTTGGCATTATGGCTGGACAAAACGCAAAAGGATGGTTTAACGCGCAGATTTCACCAATAACCCAAGAACGCTTTGAAATCAATCGTAAACCTACTTTACTTATATAAAAGGGCGTATCTTTATGGAATCCAAAACCGATATATATTCCTTTAACAAAATGTCTGATCCTGGTTTTACTCGGGTTTTTAAACTTTGAGTTTGTTTGCCTATACCTTACTTAAAACGTCCAACTCGTGGTTACCATTTTAGCAACGTTTTTCTTATTAACAAAGGTATGTTTTTCATAGAAAGGTGCTTGGCGAAAAAATAAAAAACTTTGATGGAACTCTTATCGCGAATACTTTTTAAACCCAAGGAATGCTTCCTAAAACTCTTTTAACTATCACGTTTTTTGTTTCTTAATTTTCCCGATTCCGGTAGACAAAGGATATTTGTTGAGGCGTAATATGGGTTGTGCTTAAAATGGACTGAAATGCTCGTAAAATCTCATCTCCACGTTGTATCCAATCGTATGGGGAACACTATGAAGTCGTTTTTGTTTTAACAATTTTATAAAAGCGCCGAATAAAACGAACGGCTTGTACCAAATTTCCACCCACGCTACCGCAAGCGTAGTTTTCTTTGAACAGCTTGATTAATCAGCGGTATTTTTGGCGATGCTGACGCGACGCGCCCGAAACACGACATTAGTGTTTATACAAAGCTTATTAATAGCCAAAGCCGCCCTTTAATAGGCCTCGGTCAATTGTTCGAAGGTGTATTTTCTCACACGACCCACCCTGTATAATTGTACGTACTTTGTAACAATGCTTACGACGCATTATTACACCCTAAGTTCATAACTCACTGACTGCGACATTGTAAACTTAGTTTTGTGTTGACTTGTAAAGTGAACCTTTTGTTTGTTTGTTAATTAGGTTGAACTGTTTAAATACAGATTTACTTTGAAATTTAATTTTGTCTTGCAAGCGTCCCTCAAATTCACAATGCAATCGAGACGGTCAAACTTTTACGGTTTTGAAACAAAAAAAATTTAATACATTTCGAATAAGAGTGTCTATTTAAATACAACTTGTTTATCTAATTCGCAACAAAGCCCAGCGAACGCGTTCTTACCCTGACACATTAAACCATTTGTTTTATGTTGATTGATGAAGTTCATCAACATTTAAAAAAAAATTGATCGGTGGGCCCAGCTGGAGGTCAGAGTCTACCTTAAAAGCAATTTTATCCCAAGTGCAATCTAATTAACGCCAAAGATCGACAGCATCGCTGCAGCCAAGCAAACGCAGTAAACCATTAACCACAGCTCGCTGTACGTAAACTACAGCCGCCATACGCTCAAAATAACGCCGGCATAACAATTTCCGAAAATCTTGCCTTCCGCCGACTTTCAGGGGAATCCCCCTCACTTTCGCCATTCTGCCAAGAAAAACATTCTCTAATAGTCTCTGGTGCGTACTTTGCCCTCGTGTCTGTACCCAAACTGCCAGTTTTTAATGCCGGCTCATTTTGGGTGAAAAACGTGCCCGAAAGTCGCAATCAAACTGCCAGTTTTTAATGCCGGCTTATTTTGGGTGAAAAACGTGCCCGAAATTCGCAATCGCTTGCTGTTTGTCTCGCCATCACGTGCTAGAGATGCGTGTCACTTTTTCTTGGCGTTTTGCCTCGATTTTGGCGACTCTGCCTTATTTGGAATGATAAAGGCGCTTTGAAGGAGAGCAATTAATTTTAAACTGTCGACACTGCCAGCGCAGGTCCGATACTGGACATTTTATCGCATACCGATACCCGATATTTTGGACGTAGATTATCGCGATCCAATCTGATACCTAATGACGTCATTGCTCTACTCAAACGAGAAAAAAAGATGAAATCGCAACGATTAAAGGCATTTGTTTAGGTTATTAGGCTAAAAAGCACAAATGTTTGTATACCTACAGTGGTTAACCTACTATTCTTGGACAGGTTTTTTTAAGGTTTGGTTTGGGTGACCGCTAAGTAATTTTAGGAGACCGCAAGTGTTTCATTTAAATACCAAAAACTTGCAAGTCTAAAATTTGACAGTTTCGGTCCCCCAAAACACCTTAAAAAAAAACACTGTTCTTGGATAAATTTACCCTTTCAGGTATAATTTGCTGAGTTGAATCACAAATCATGTTTAAAATGCCTATATTAATTTGGCATCAGATCGGCACCCTAGTATCAGACAAGTACTGATGCTTCCACATTTCTATTGAGTATCGACTACGATCCGTTATTATCGGGTATTTCTAACAAGCACCATAACAAGACGCCCCTAAGCACGCTATAAAGCAATTTGCATAACATTTGTCAAAGCCACGTTGGTTGTAGTTTTATTTTGTATTACGTCCGACTGTTGTACGATCGATTGAGATGCAACGGAAACACTGCAATGCTCTAGTATTGCCACGCCCATGCATTATTCTTGTTGAGGTCAGAACTGGGTCGCTATGGTTTACAACACGTTTTTCAGTCTTAAGTAGTATGTATAGTTGTAGTGGTTTTGCGACCTTGATTGATCGCCTTGTTTTTGCGTTACGTAATGTCACGAAGCTTTGTTATGGTGCAATTTACAAAACGGCGCAATTTGTCCATTTTTTAATCTCAGAAACGTGTCTGTAAGTCGAAATAGCACATTCGTAATCCCATATCATGTTTCTTTTATGTTTTTTTTATTATACTGGCTAACTGTCTGCCAACTTTTATTTCGGAACACCAATTCAAATCACAGATAGGCCAGGGTCTTTTAACTTGCGGACCGTGGAATTTTAAAGCATGACCATTTCCAAATTTTTAAAAAGAGCAAGGTTTTTAGGTATTTGCTAAGGTATAAGAAAATGTGAAAAAAAAAACATAAGCTCACTCGCACAACAATAATAACTTGTGTTTGCATAATTTGACATTACTAAATTTGCATTTTTTTAATGTGGCTGATACGATTTTAAACTTTTCCATCTGGCCCTTGCCTAAAACTATTTGAATATCTTTGGCATAGGCCCTAAACGCTCGATAAGGCTTAAGATGCGCCGCCCCGTTTAATGCAGTCGCCAAGGCACGCCGGACGCCGGTTCGTTTAATACCAAGTACCAAAGCATGACAGTTCATTAGAAGTTGCGTGCCAACGCATGCCGGCTCCTTAGGGTTTCGGTTATCTTAAACGCAGAGTGCCAAGCCTTACATCAGTGTAACAAAATAGCGCGCCAGTCTTATCTGCAAAGGCCATCGCACTTTTCGCCTCTTGATGTTGATCCCCTGGTGCCCTGCGCTGCCAGGCTGACAAAAGTCCCTTGTGTTGCTTAACTGAATCGTGCATGACGCTTGTTGTACTACCGAATCACGTCATCCGCATTCTTGTACAGTTGAACCGAGGGTCGCCGGTTCGATTCCCGGTGTCGTACGGTATATTTTCAAAGCGTTAAAACCCCCCCAAAAAAGAAAAAACAATAAGGAAAAAATATAACCCGAAAGAATTTTTTTAAACGGATTCCGTAAATCAGAATTAACCAATACTAAAATGTTTCCCCGACGCTTTACTCTTAGCAAGTACCGCTATTTTATCAATTTCTTTTTTATTTACATATAACGACACAAAAAACACAAAAAACGAATGCGAAAGAGGAGAGATAAAGCACATGCGACGATTTAGCAGGGAGGCATTACAAGACACCTGTGAATTCAGGACTTACTTGTACTGGGTTTTAACAGAGCCCTGTCCACTTGCAATGAAAGTCATTCATTTTATTGTTCTTAGTGGCGAAAAAAACGGTTCGATTTCTAGACCGATTTGACCATATTAAGGATCACATAACGGTAAATAACAAAACGCGCGCACAGCAACAAATAATTCAGCAGAATTGCGTACATTTATCAAGTTTCGCCGATATCCAGGCAGTTAGGTCTTCCCAGAAGGCTACTACTTAGCTCCAAAAATAAAACACGTGTGCTACAGTTTCTAATACATAGCAGTAGAAAACACAATTATTCCAGTCTTAATACCAGATGAGCTCATTGGTCACTATGGCTTTAAGGTTTGGTTTATCTGAAAACTTCTAGGTTTGTTTTCTACAGTACAATGTCCCGCTATTGCAATAAAAGTAATACTAAAGCCTTAAATATCACCAGTTGGCGGTATTTGATTTCACGTGGACGTCAAATGACGGTCGTTTGGTGCGGATGACGACCCGTAAATCTCGTATAAATCTCATAAATTTGTTTGCGGTTGCACCAGCCTATAGTAGTGCACATCACAGTGAACCCCGTTTGCGGCATTCAATTAACTTAACGACGATTGTTTGTGCCGGTATGAGGCGGTGCCTATAGGCCATGCAACCACGAGAAACAAAGGTCTCGGCAAAAGTTAATCATTGCAAATGCACTTGTGCGGCCAATGTGCATGGCGCCACTAAACCCTACGCTACGACAACAATCAGATGTAAAGCCTTTTTTAAAGTACCAAGTTTTTTTGGCCCAGCGTTGTTTGCCAAACCTGAAAAGGCCGCTACATACCCAGTTAAATTGCATTTATGCCCAGTGGTAAATTATTCTCATTTTTTGTCAAACATCGCTAAAATCAGACTAGAAAAATAGTGGACCGATTTTAAGATGGCCATTTTTTTGGCCAAAGTTGTTATTTTCCTGGCAAACCCTAATGTCTATATACCCAGTTTAAATTGCATTCATACCCTATGCTGGCCAGATTGGTCATTCTAAAAAATAAATAACACTCTTCCAGTCAAAAATTTGCTAAAAAAAATACTGGGCCGGCCGATTTTTAAATGGCTAAGTTTATTAACCGAATTTGCTATTTTTCTGGCAGACTCTAAAAGTCTAAAGGCTACATAACCAGTCTAAATTGCATTCATTGCCAGTGCTGGCCAGAACGGTCATTCAAAAAAAAAACACCCTTTTAGTCAAACATTTGCTAAAAAAAGAAAAATAAAAGGGGCCGGCCGATTTTAAAATGGCCACATTCCCCGGACAGTGCATTGCTTATGCAAGCGGTCGTTAGCCCCGAATTTGTTTGGCTAGGTGCTTGCGGCTTCCTATAGGCGCCCCACTTCTTTACCGCCGCCTAATTCACAAGTTTGTCCCTGCAACGAGGCGACGTGATCACTCACCGAACAGCATTTGACCTTAACCCACCGCGGAAGTGCATTTGTGCTGTGTGTATGTTTTTCTACCGCCTTGCCACCATTTGGTCGAGTTAAATGCTTTATGTAGACGGCATTCTGAGCAGTTTTTTGTCAAACTGGCTTCCGCATCGTTTATTTTTTAATTTACTTGTGTTAAGCATTGATAGGGTCCGTCGTTATTCCCAAGAAAGCAAACGAGGTCCACAGGGTTTTATGAGCACTTCTTTAATGTTTACAATAACTGAAAACCTAATTTTTGAGGCAGATTTTTTTCTTCACTTTTAAGGACTGTAAATTAAAAAATATACAACAAACGTTAGCTTTTAACCAAAGTTTTTTTAATCAATGTATACTTTACGCTTTATGATTGTGAAAGATTGCGACATTCAGTTATGTGCGCCTAATATGCAACTGATGTTAGACCAACAGCGTTGCCCATTAGTATGAACCAATATAAAGATGCGTGAGTCATCGTGATCTGCAAAAATCCCACATGAACTAACTGGGGTAGCGCAAATGTAGTTACACTGCCGACGCCAGTAGCAAGTCTTGAACGTTTGCTAAATTTTGTTAATACAACCGTACAACATCAGAATTTAAGTAAATAAAGCCTCGTTATAGAAAATCACTTAGCGTGACTGCAAAAATTATTAATCAATCCTACAAGCACTTGTTGGAGGACAAAGGCAAAACTTTATCGCTAATTCTTTTTCTTTTATTCTACGAGCGTTCGGTGTCACTCACCCTGACGAAGGTTACTTTGCATAGGTTGCCGAAACGTTGGTAAAAAATTACAAATACCGAAAGAGCTGTTTTTTTATTAACATTCAATTATACCCGAGTGTTTGATTTATCATTTTCTTCGTAAATTATAATGTGGTAAGCGGTACTCTGCTTGTTTTACAGTTCTCCTCCCACCTACAAGACGCTGCTGAAGAGTGACGGAAGCATGACGTCAGAGGCCTTGCTGCATCCTTCTGCGCCTTACGTTCGCAAAGATTTTAAGGTGGATATTTTTACAATCTAGAGAACAACACACACAGTATGCACCCAAAGCTTTGCAGTTTAAATAAAAAGTTATAATCTGTGGTCTAAGTGATTGTGATATTATGACATGACTTGAAAAATTGTTCTGCCAAAATGGCCTAAATTTAGGAAGGAAAAAAAACATTGTTTTCTCAGCCATGTGTGCAGCTTCCGAGGCTGAAAACTTGATTGGATAACTGGTATGTCGAGAAACTACAAATTCAAGTTTTTAGAGGGATCATGTTTTGCCTTTCTATTAGGCATTGTTTCGTGTTTTAATATTTCAATCTAGCCTTGTCTTTATTATTTGAATTCCATTTTAAGTATAATATATATAAGGTATTAACCTCAAAGGTAGATTGCTCGAAATGCACAATTTAATTTGGGCTCAGATCCGATATAATTATCTTGCATTTCTTAAAATGAATCGGCATAAACTTTCCAATCAAGGCAGCGACAGTTTTGTTTCGCCAGTTTTGTGAGGTCACGAATTTCATTGTTTTCTAATTGTTCAAAGGTACTAACCTGAAACGTCGATTGCTTGAAATGCACAATCTAATTTGGGCTCAGATCCGATATAATTATCGGAAATCCCTTAAAATTAATCGATAAAAACTTATTTATCAAAGCAGCGACAACTTTGTATCGCCAGTTTTGCGAGGTCACGAATTTCTTTGTTTTCTAATTGTTCAAAGGTAATAACCTGAAACGTAGATTGCTTGAAATGCACAATCTAATTTGGGCTCAGATCCGATATAATTATCGCACATCCCTTAAAATGCATCGGCAAAAACCTATCCTATTAAGACAGCGGCAGTTTTGCGTCGCCAGTTTTCTGGCATGCGCGACCCGGCCTCGGTTTTTGTGAATCGAACCGACCGCATCCGTCCGCCCATACAATGCTTCCGTAAAGTAGCAGCGAACCCGTGCGACTTGCTGCTGCTGTTGTTGTTGTTGTTATGGTCGTGCCACCGCTGAACTGTGCTGGCCACGTGGTGCTCAGACCTCGCTTTCGGCCAGAAAAACATGACTCGCGATTGGCCTCTTGCTGCTTTTGATGTATTGACGCTTATGTTTGCTTAAACACTGATCAACATCATCAGAGATCGAACAGAATAACAAATGTTAAGAATAATTTAAAACAATGGGGCATGATGGTTGGAGGTTGTAGTGAGACTTAATAAGAATACCAAAGCCATCATTTTGGACGGTTCGAATAAGTTTTTATTCATTTTCAACAACGTTTAAAATGCTACCTATACTTCTGTATGGGCTTTGATATTCTTATTACGTACTATATAATAAAACTTTTTTAGTACAGCATTCTGCAGTTACACCAAAAACTGCATCGTCAGTTGTGCTAAAAAACTTATTCAAATATAGTTTTGATAGAATTGTTTTAGATCTTTTTAACCTTAGTGTTTGTTTTTTGGATTTTTTTACTATAAATATAATAGCGTTATTCTGTTTTCACCCAACGTCATCAAAGTTAGAGCCTAACTATTTGTTGTTTCTATTTACTACATCTTAACCTAATATTTTTTAAATATTTTCCCCTTTAAGTTTCCCTCACCTATATAAATTGCTACAAAATTGTAGCAAAAGTTGAGTGCAACTAACGAGCATTAGCAAATAGTACTTTGATATCTATATCTATAAACCTATGGGGTGGTAATTACAAAACGGCTGATGTGTTATTAAATCTTTTTTAATGTAAAATCACAATCTGCACAGATTCCTACACAAAAAGAGTTACATGGGTACACTGTGCACGGATCTGTAATGCAGCTTTATAATGAATTGCAAAGCCAAAAAGGTCGAGATCGACAAAGTTTAACATTAACTGAAGATAATACAAGCTCGTATCGAAACTTTTTAATCAAAATTATGTCCATCTACTCGACCTATTTGGCTTTGCAATTCATTATCAAGCTACAATACACAGATTCGTGCATAGTGTACCCATGTAACTCTTTTTGTGTAGGAATCTGTGCAGATTGTGATTTTACCTTTAAAAAACATAAAAGAGTTACAGTTTCGATGTTTTAGCGTTTTAATTGTTTTTCCTTTTTTGGCGACCACAACCAGCAACAAACAACATGTTCTCGTTTCGTTGCAGATTTTCCCCGACCCAGTTGGCTACGGTTTCGTGGTTCGCGGATCCGGACCCTGCTACGTTAAAATCGTCGACCCCGACTCCCCCGCCGGCAAAGCTGGTTTGCAGGTAAACCCAACTCACATTTAAAATCGAACGCTTAAACATTTTTAAAATTTGTTTTAAATTTACCGTGGCCTATTTAGTTGTCAGAACACTAAAGTTTATTTCATTCACGTTGCGCAGTTATATCACAGCGGGTATGGCTTGTACAGCAAATTGCCTACTCCTTTTTTCGTTTGTTCAAATATCCGATGATCCATTGCCGCAAAAAAATTGTTTACAATATACCACCTAGAGATTTCCTCGCGCAGCCTGTCAGGTTAAATTTAGGGCAAAATAACAACGGGTCTGAAATATGCGATGGAAAATGCCTTGCAAAGCTAATGCTTTCGGCATCCGCGCCTTGCGATGCAACATGTTATTTACTTACGCTCTATATGCGGAGACAAAGAAAAAATAAAAGTAAAACGTATGGGCGTAAACGTGGTTTTGTGTGGCGGCAGCTAAAAGTTTAAAGCGGCGTGGTATTTGTTTCACAGATAGCATTGTGTTGCGCTAAATAAGCACTTGGATTTTTATCGTCATGATATGGCGTTATCTTTAAACCACTATCGTTTTGCCCGACTCGAAATTGCCTTTTTCGTTTCCAGGGAACTCGAATCGGCAATAAAACGCCATTAAAATTTACATACTAATTTCAGTTTAGCCGGCCCCACCCCTCCTCTATGGTTCGTGCACGCATTAGCGGCAAAAAATACCAACATTATAAAGCGGGGTTCAACGCGCAACATCTTGCAAACTAATTAACGAATAATTTCTGCTAGCCGACGCACTTTATTTCATTAGATTTTAATGATGAGGACTTTTTTAAAAGACAGCTTTTCTGTACAATTGTGGGTTTGTTGACCTACTTGGATGTCAAAATGTAACAGTGATTTTCCTTTTCTTGAAATAAACTTGGCTAACTAGAATATTTTCAAAAAGCAAAAGGGTGAAAAAGGTTAAAAAGCGCTCCTACAAAGCAAGCACCTTTTGACCTTTACCGTAACTACCTGGGCACAGTGCCATCGTTTGTATAGCTTTTTGTCTAAATACCGGCATAGCTTTAAACACAGCGACTATTATTCACCTTTGGTTTTATCCCCTCACCACAGGTGCTTTTACGACCTTGTTCGTTGGTATATCACTAGCGACGACGGCGCCCGAGAATGAATCATTGACCAATTAAAAAGTCCCCTGTGTGTGTACCTAATGTTGAGCTTTACAGCGCCGTAACTCCTTTATGCTGTCCAATTAGGGTGTTTCGAGTCACGGTCATGTGCTGAGGTGGATACAGAAAATCGATTTCCTTTTAGTAAAATTTAAAGTTATCTTTTTAGGTAATTTGGCCAAAATTTGCTTAAGCGTTAGGAAGTTTGGTTTTCCCGTGTTGTTACCCTATCATAAATTAACGTTTCCTAATAAATAAATCAGTGTTTGATCGCAAATCACGGCCGAACAACAATAAATTGATATTGAATCGGCACCGATATCACCGTATAGGACAAGTACCCGATACAGCCATTCGAACTGGCTATCGGTTTCGATCCGATATTATCGGTATTCACTAGTCACTACAAATACAAGCTGGAGAATAACTGTTTTAAAACGAAGCCAATATACCATTAAGGAGATGTTCCAAGTGTTTATTAAGCAATGAAAGTATTAAAAACCAAAAGTTAAATATATATTACTACACGTTATGAACGGGTCATAAATTTAGAAAAATTTAGTGACGTCACATTTAGCGAAGAATTTAAAGCACCCTTGTGGAAAAACGACAGTCGGCGTTTATGGCTCGTGGCATATATAAAGGGATACAAACCATAAAAGATTGAGAACAACTGTTTTAAACTATGAGCACAACGACTTATTTTCGCACTCAGGCCAAGCAGTTCATCATCGACATAAACGGCAACAGTGTAACCGAGCTCCCGCACACAGACATCGAGGACCTCATCCTGAACGGACCAAAGTTCCTCCGGATCGGAATTATGGAGCACAACAAAGCCGAACAGAGGCGGAAGTTGAGCGAGGTGCGTTAATTGCTGAAGTTCAATGAAAAATGCACACTCACATATGTGTGTTAAAAACTGCGATCTAGCCCTTCTCAAGCTGCTATTTAACCAACAATTACGGCTTACGTAGCATTAGTACACCTAAAGCCAAGCCTGCTTGCATCATTGATCGACAGAAATGGTGAGTCTGCGATGACTCACGGTGTACTAATTTCTGAAGATGGGAGAAGTTTAACTTTTAGAAATCGAGAAATATAAGTTACGAGAGAAAACGTTCGAACCTCACCGCAGGATAGTTTATTTTTCCAGCCTGACCTTGCTTGCACTAAATTAATCTGTTCTGCAGCCATCCATCAAAAAATTAACTTTTCAAATAAAAATGCACAAGTGATGCACTTAACAACTTGGTATAAGACTGGGCCAGACATCACCCTAGTATCTGCGAGTAGCAAAATGACAGGTTAAAACATACAATCGTTTTTGACCGAAATATAAATGACATTTCTATTGCTAAACTTTGCCTACACGAAAGCTAGCGCAAATCAGTTAAACTAAAAAAGCGCTATATTCAAAGCTCTAATTTATATTTTTTCTACCTTGTAGACGGCCCCCGCTCCCCCTGCAACCCCCACCACCCCCGGCCGGGTCCGTTCCTCCCCTACCCTGCCCACCGCCCAGCCCTGGATCAAGCGGCGCGACAGCTACCGCGAAATCCACACCAGCGCGGTAATGAGCCGTTCCTGAGAGACAGCGTGTCGACACAGTCTGTGGTGCTGTTGTTACGTCACAACGGACGCGCGAGGGCTGAAACAATGCGAAGCGTGAGAGCCGAAAAGTCGGACGCTGCGGTTTGGCGCCGAGATCGCCAAGTGCTGGATTCAGGATCCAGCTTCGGTATTTTATTTCAATCGGAGATGAGCAATCTAATGTGAATCGCGGCTGCCTTAAGAGTAACCTGGCTAACCTTAAACGTTATTGAGTGAAATACAGGCTGTAAAGTCGGAGCCAGACGCCATACTAAAAAAAAACTCCAATTTGGCTGGAGTCGGACTATGATTCATTATTTTTCCGGGATCGGACTAGGGTTTTTACGGACTCCCAGCCCTGGACTTGGACTCAATCCGGTTTTCGAGTGACGTTGTTGCTCTAAAGTCCCGATTCAACACCTTGAACAATATTGGGCTTAAAAACTCAGGTTGTGTGCCTGAGTTTGTCGCGGCAAAGTGGGCTTGTGTTGGGCGGATGTACGTTTAATCAAGATCATTCGCCTTCTAGGTTTTCCTGTATACGTGCCCCTTCGAGATCGGCCATATCGGCTTTTTCGCCGTTTTTCTCAGCGCGCGTATCGTTCTGCTTACTTTACAGCTTTTTTTTGCTCGAACAAATCCATCTACGTAAATTAAGTGGACAGAGGTTGTACTTTGCCTTAATGTTTTCATTGTGTTTTAAAAGCCTTTGCGATTAAATTTCGTCACAACTGTTTTGATACCGATAACATCACACCGTCTCTGCAGTTACGACGACTGTCTGATCATCTATCAATAAATAATGCGTAATCTGCTAATAATACTCGCCTTTTCACGGATAAAGGATGACGTCAACCGTCCGCTCGGATCCAGCGATATTTATCTCACGGTCGTGCCAATTGCTTTTTTCATTTGTCCGTTCGTCAAACCTGTGGACAGGATCGGCGTTGGTATGTTCAACCCTGTTCTCCAAATCAGCATACTACAATATGTTTATGTCAGAAT
Organism: Ascidiella aspersa; assembly: GCF_963924565.1. NCBI lineage: Eukaryota > Metazoa > Chordata > Ascidiacea > Phlebobranchia > Ascidiidae > Ascidiella > Ascidiella aspersa. Next base: position 28,515,990 of record NC_139450.1, read on the forward strand.
TAGGACGCTTTTTTTTCACCGACGAAACTTTGCATTAGGGATCACGTTAGCGTTTAAAAGTCTCCAACGAAATGCCCCTGTTAAAAAATTGTTACCAAACTGTTGTTGTATAAATTGACCTGCTATAAGTATAATGAATACTATAGACAATAATTTGAATCATTTATAATAAAGTAATAAAAAGTATTACAACAAATTGTATAGTCGCATTTCGGCTAATGGCGTAACTGTTACGATATAACATTTCAGTATACGTACAAAAAAGGCAGTATGATGTGTAAGCTTATAGAAAACATCTTTATAAACATCGAACACATCGTATATAAACTTGAAATCAGGTTACCGGCTGTCCAAAGTCCAACGTAACGCGAACTTTAAACTTCTGGTTGGCGTAACACTTTCAAAGCCAATACGGTTACCACCAAATCACCCTTGGGACAGAATTCCGTATGACGTGCTGCCGTTACGGTACCATGATCCACACTTGTGTGAAATCTGCACTTCAAGGCGACCCTGTAATCTTTGTATAAATAAATGATGGCGCGTCTAGCTGGCATCCCTTTACTTATGATGACTCGTTCGCGTGTAGTACTCAGCGCCCGTCAAATTCGTGAACGGCAGCTGCTTTTGGCGACTTATTTCATGAACGCTTCCTGTAACCTTTCTCACAAATTGGGTTTGCGTTTCATTCTGTCGGTCAGCTTTTTTAGCAAAACCGAAAAATTCGTAGGACCTGGTGTGATTTTTTTTAATTGTGTCGCGCATACTTCGCTTTTCGATTGTCGTCGGTTTTGTTTGCGAATTTGCAAGTTATTTTCTTCGCACAGGATTTTGGAATTTTACCGACGCTCGCGCACACACACATACACGTTTTTAAACCCATTTCGAATCGCAATGGAAGTTTAACAAGTGAACAAATACGACTGATTTTCGTTGCGAGCCTTGTACATTCGCAATTGGCTGCACGTCCCTTTGATCTGCACACACACACATTATAAGCAGCGCACATTGCGCAGTATGTTGCCTTATACGCGTTTGTTTATTTGTTTGTTTCTTCTTTCATAGTTTGCCCGCATACGTACAACTTTTATCAACCACTTGTTGTCTGAGCCAAGCCAGTCGCGGTCGAAAATACGTAAAAATTGCTCAACTCCTTTCGATTTTTCGTGTAAAATGTTGCTACCCCGTTCTTTGTGGACGTAGCAAGCTGTGTTCATTTTCGTGCTACCTCCAGAGTACTACAAGTTTGACTAAGTCCGGGCGTCTCATCACTGTCGTATCACGGTGTTATACCTCAGTGAAAGGACAACTTACCGCTACGGTGGATTGCAGTCCTGTTTCATTGTGAAACGTTACTTCCCGCTTAAACGTCATATACGGAGTGAAGTCGCTCTTGGACGCTATCATGCGGATAATCGAAATCATATTTTTGTTTATTTTACCGATTTTTTTTAACTCTATAGAAAAGGAATTGCGTTTGCTTTCTTCGAACGGTAAATATTGACCATGACGTCTTCGATAATTTTTTTTCGATCGCTTATTTATCCTTTTTTGTTCGATTGAAACGCGACAATCAATTCGAATTCTTTTCGCTTCTCCCTGTGTTCCGCCTTTCGCCCCATCGGCTTTTTCCCGCCTTGTTTTTTTTCCCACAAATAGTGACGTCGCCGTCGAGTTCCGCCTTTTTCGTGTGTACAGACTTTCGCCTTTTTGGACAAAGCCGCCTGATCTGATTTCGTACGTTTTCAGTTGCTGTTCGTTTTTTTTTTGTTTGTTTCTTCGTTTTTTTGCTGCTTGAAAAAATACAGAAAATGATGTAAAAAGTAATTTATTGTCCTTCATAAAGTTTAAAGAGGAGTGTGATAAGTAAAAATGTAGAAATAGGCATTTTAACAAAATTAGTTGAGAGGCTTACAATTTTAACGATGTTTTGTGTACCAAAAAACAACTATGACAATTAGTCACCCTATTAACTAGTTTCCAGCTTTTTTAATAAAAATTCTAGCACTGGCGTAATTTTTATTGAAGTAAACCAAACCGTATTGTTTCGGACAAAATATTCTTACTAAACCAGACTGACTTTTGTTTAAAACGTAGAAAATGATTAATTTTGCTTTAATGCTAGTTTGATTGATTTTGCTTTGAGGCTAGTGCAAAATTGTTTTAGTTCAAAAGCAGATCCTTAAGTGGCAATAGAAGATCTACAGAAATACTATTTAATAGGGGAAAGGTTAATGTGTTGTAATATGTTGTGTACAAAATGCCACAATAATGTTGGCCTACATATCGTCATACCTACTGACATATCCAGAAAGTGTTTTCTTTTTTCTGTATTTATAATGCAATTGAGAGTAGGAAGACATTTCGATGTAGGCCTATTTAATCTTTTTGCTGTTAAGGTACTTAGCGATTTATAAAACATAAAAAAGTTGAATAGAATGGTCTGCAATAAATATTGTTTTGTTCCAGGGAGTCGAACCGGAACCGAACGGTGTTCGACTCCCTGTTTTTTGCAAACGTTTCAACAATTTACATTTCATGGTTGGCCGAGTGAAATTTCCGCTTGACCTATTTCACCGGTGGACTTTCGTACCAAATGTTTGAAAGACGATTACAAGCGCTGCTTTAATGATTTATTGATAACGGCCGCGATACTAATGAGGTTTACGATTCGTGTGATGGGCTACATTTAAGCAAAATGACATAAATTTGTTCGAATAAACTGCTTTGCATGCAGGACAATAAGTGACACTGTACGAGTAAAACAGTTAATGTCGTTTATCGACGGGACCATAATGGGTTGTTTCCTCTTAAACCAGTGAACCGAGTTGTATTGTTTCTATACTAAAAACAACATATGGTTGCTTTGTCACAAGATTAAGCTAGATTAGAAACTGAAATGTGCTTTACGTGTTGTTATATTTTTAACTGAAACAGGCATTGAGATAAACTGTAAATTCTCATTACCTCACGCAGGCAAGCAACACTATTTTACAGGATATTAAAAAAAAGAAGTAATTTGTGCAACTGTAGAATGAAATACTCCTGCAATAACTGTTTACTAATAGACATGGCCCAGGTCGAAAAGTTTTGTCTGCGCAGGGGATAGTTGCATTTGAACTCACCAAGAGCTAGTTTTAAGGGAATGTTATTGAAAGAAAAAATCGCGATATTGTGCATATTCAATTTTGAATATGATTTAAATCAGTGGCATCTGGAGGTAGCATCGTTAGAAAGGTATGATTAAGGCCTACCCCACTTTTTTAATTAAAGGGTTGGTAACGATTTATCAACAATCAGTTATATATATTTATCTAATTTATCAATTTGTTTTCTTGTGAGGGTTTGTTAAACTAATTATTTACCTAGGTTAGTTTAAGTATATTTTATTTCTTGACACTTTTTAACCAACAAATTTGTTCTTTAGCAAGCCAGATTATAGACTTGGTGTAATTAAACATTTTAATCATGTATATATCAAAAGAACAAATAAAGGGGTTTGACTCTTATAAGGTTTGTATTGTTGTGTTGTTTTGGATATTCTTGTTGCATATACATTACATATAACATAATTATCAATAATTTTATTATTTTTCCTAAAGCTCAAAATATTTATAATTAGGACTTTTGGTTATAATTATTCAGCGTCTTTCAACCCTAGAAAACATATTTGATGAAAGAAGTCTAGCCAACATCTAATATTGTATTTTGTTTTTTCAGTATAGCTGCATAGACTCCTCTCCATTGTCCAACTATGTTATGCACCCATTCTGGAATGAATTTGTTAAGGTAACAGTGAAGTTTTTTAATTTAATCATTGTGGATTCTTTTAATTTTTTTTAGACTGACCTGAAAAAAAATTTATTTATTTTAAATATATATATGTATATTATATATGGAAGTTGGAACCTTGAAACAGGTATAAAATCAGACAGGGTTGTTATGTTATAGGCTAAGCAGACATCATTCTACAATTGCTGGTCGTCGAAATTGCTAAGAGCATTGAGAGACAGAAGTTCTATCTGTCTTTATTGTGTTTAGTGCCATTTAAGTAAATCCTTATTGAAACGCTACATATTATAGCAACAGGCAGCCATGAGAAAAACTGTCAATGTGGCTGTCAACAGCTAAAAGGTTGTACACCCCTGTACTAAATTCTCAATCAGGGTTGACATTGAATGGAAATTTGCAAATCGGTTTTTATAAACCTAATATTAAGTTAGCTTTTGGGTTTGGTCATTTTCTTGAGACCTTTATTACCACTGAAAACAACAAACAATTTTTACCTAAGGGCACTTGCCAGTCGGACAAGTGGGTGTTAATTAAAATTCGCCTCGTGCAAATTTCTATGCAGCAATTTGAAAGCGAGCCAGGTATGGGAAAAACCCAACCATGCCCAAAAGACACTACTAATGCCAAAACAATCTTTCAGTGGCTCATTTATACCTTATCTTAATAATTAACTTTTGTAAAAAAAAAACACGATTAAACTACTTTACTAATTTGTGCAAGACAACTGAAGAACATAGAAAAATGAGCCCCCCTAATCTTTTTAACAGCTTTTTCCAAGATGGGTTGCCCCAAACCTGTTGACTTTTGCCGGCTTCATGATCCTGGTTGCTCAATACGTTGTGCTCGCCATTTACGACCCGTTTTACTTGACCTCATTCCACGGATCTTTTCCCGCCTGGATTTGGTGGTTCAGTGCTTTCGCCCAGTTCTTTTCCCATACTCTTGGTGAGTGATATCTGACATCCGTACGTCTAGTTCAGGCAAAAAGCGATCTGCAGCTTGATTTCCCTTGGAATTCTTAACCAAAAATAAGCCTTTTTTGAACCTTTATAAAGAAAAAGAGTCTTGTCAAATTTTAGCTTGTATTATTTTGTACTCAGTTTTCCAATCTTTTTTGATCAGATGGAATTGACGGCAAGCAGGCTCGACGAACCGGAACTTCCTCACCACTTGGTGAGCTGTTCGACCACGGACTGGACTCGATGTGCGTCTCCTTTTTCACACTAAATGTGTTTTCAGTTTTTGGCATTGGATTAGTTTCAGGTTGGTTTGTTAACTATTAATAAATATTTTTGTATGTATTGGCCATAATTTTAGTAGTAGTTTTGCTACAGTGGCTCATAAAATCCAAGGAGAATTTTCTAGTGTACCATAGAATAATCCAAACCCTAACTTGCAGGCCATATGTGACATATTATTACCTGTGGCCCACTGAGCATTTTTTATTTCAGTGTTTTACGAACTTTTTTTTTATTTTGCCATTTGAAGGTTTTGTGCAGGGTTTGCAACACACCTATACCCCATTTTTTGTTACATGGTTATGGATATAAGCAGTTATTAAATCTTTTGACCGACTACAAGCTTGGATTTTAATGGGTGGATATTTTATATTGCCAACAAATGTTATGCCCCACTTTGTCACACAGGTTAACAGATATACTTCAAACGACGAGCTTATTCACAAGTGAAACTAAAACAGCTAAATTAACTGAAATCAGTCAAGTTTCTAAGGTACAAGACAAAATCTTAAGATACTTGTAGCATAAACCACGAGGTTTGCATGCTGCATTATAGTCTTGCGTCTACATTTAACTTAACTGGAGACTTTTGATTTTGTTGTGCAGTTGAAATTTTCTACTACGCCCTACTGGCCACCTTGCTTTCATTCTTCATTTCACACTGGGAGAAATACAACACCGGGGTGCTTTACCTCCCTTGGGGCTACGACCTTAGCCAAGTGGTAAGTTGACTTTGGTTTTAACTACTTATTTTATAAAAATGGTGTGAATTGACTTAATATTATTTCACTGATTTTTCATTTTTCTTCAACAAAATTTTTTTCTTGTAAAATAATTTCTATGCCTAAGTGAAATACACACGCACAACGTTAAGCCAGGTATAATAAATCTTCAACACTTATTTTTCTTGTTTTTAAGTAATTTTTAAAACATCCTTGCAATAAATTAACTAATAAATGTTATAATTTCTTGAAATTTGGTGTATTAATTTTTTTTTATTTCTAACAGTCACTCTTCTTTGTATACATCCTGACTGGATTGACCTCGGTTGAAGCTTGGCGAGTGGATTTTTTTGGAATCACTGTCAAGCAATTGCTTCAAATCACATTATTCGGTGAGCTTTTTTATAAAGTAGAGTCCATGCCTGATGTACTTTGTAGTTACAGGTGCTTTTTGCTAAGGTGAGATACTTCAAACCATCATACGGTTTATAAATTCTCAAACCGGTTGAAAAATAGCTTTAGATCTTATCTAGATTAGTTTCATGGTTAAATTGTCTATGAGGGGAAATGTAGGTCGAAATATATTTTAAAAGCCATAAAGGATTCAGTGTTAACATTGTACTCGTTTAAAACAACAATTGGTGTTACGACGAGGGATTTTGCCACCTGATTGTCGATAAATCAATAAAAAAAAAAAATCTGATTTAAATCGTTTTTTTAGGCACGTCGTTTGGCATCACACTTCCAGCTTCCTTTTACAATGTCTATGCGTGAGTATACGTTGGATTTTGTATTTATCCCACTGGTCGGCAAACTGTCTGCCACAGAGCCATTTTTAGTGGGTCGCGGGTTACTTTTAAATAAGTTTTATTATGTAGTTGTTGGCCGCGTGATAGACTTACATTCATTGCACTCTATTTTAAAAGTTTGTGTGGCATAGAATTTTTAAATTGGCTCTGTTAGGAAAGGCCGAACTATAGTTTTGCTAATTTAAAACTGTTTGTAATTAAAAAAGTTTTCTCGCTTCGCGCGCATATTTTTCGCTTTATAGTTATGTTTTACATTATGGCATGGCGATGTTTTGAGCATTAAGGCGCCCTGTAGTATTTCACCTTAAAACCAAATATCCTGAATCTCCCACTGTTTCGTAGTGGCTTTACGTAGTGGGCCTTCAATAGGTCTGAAAAGAGTACTCCGCATCAAAAAACCGACCGCTGGTTTAACAAAATGCATAACAAGTTTACAATTAATTATCTGCATATGTGTGGAGCCCTCTAATCCTGCTGCTTGTGTTCAGAAGGAAATTCAGAGCCTTTGTATACTGTTGCCTATCGATTCGGGTGCATTTAATCACAATCACATTAGCGGTATTATTTCTAATAATTTCCGCGAACTTTTTGGACAATGTATTTATTAAAACCGTACTAATGCTCATTGTAGTGAACTAATAGTTTCTGTTTATACTAAAATGCGTTTATGGTTCTTTAGCTTTATTTTAAACAGACAGGCCCTCTTTTATTGAATTATTTTCGTGTTTAAAAGCAACGATTTGATTACATTGATATTAGGTCGGCAAATGACCGTTTAACGTAATTACCTTTTAAAATCGAGTAAACAATTGACTTACTCGCAAACAAAAAGCGAAAATCCGAGAGCAACCCTTGCAAAACAGTTTTTTCTGTTTTTGTGTATTGACATTATATGTTGGGTAGTGTGGCAAATTTGGTGCGCCAGCCTTATTGTAGGAGTGTTTAAAGTAGAATTACCGGGTCATTAGATTCGAATCCAAATTAGATCATGTTTTATGTGTTTTTTGTGTAGTTGTGCACAATTTTTTAAACAACTGCTTTAAATGGCAGTTCTTAGAAAGACTTAGAATGTTAATACTTGTGTATTTAATCATACTTTTATATATACCCTTTAGTGCTGTTTTGTAACTTAAGGCTATATATATTATAAATAGTCCACCGAAAAATAGAAGGTAAAAAAAAATAATTAAAAAAAATATACTAGGGTTCGATATTCTGGATTCTAGATTCGAAACCGATTATTCTAGACTACTTAGGGATTCCACTTTGAACATCCCTACCTACCTATTACGCAAGCGAAATTGCACGAATAACGATTTGCTCGCCAACGAAATCAAATATATAAGAGAAAGACTCCGTGAAAAAAGACTTGCAATCTCTTTTTTCCGTTTTGCTGTCGACCCATCTTAAAAATGCCCATGTTAAAAATGCAATGAGCGACTTGCTTATATAACAGCTAAGTACTCGTTATTCACAGATTCTATTTAATTAAGATACAATACTCGCGTAGGAGTATTGTATAACATAGTGTATCGTAGCATCTAGATCAGTGGTTCTCAAACTTTTAAACTTGTTGCACTCTAAAAAAACAACAACAAAAATCGCGGTACATCTAACACAACGTGTTGCGGCACACAGTTTCATAATAACCGCCAAACTAAACAAAGTGATGTTTTAATTTTTTTGCTAGCTTTCTATTCAGTTTGATCCTAATTCCTTGAAGCGCTCCCAAGATCGTCTGTTATCACCATCCGTATCTATGCAGAGATTTTTTTATTTTATGTTTAAAGACGGCTACTTAAACTTGTGCGGGTTAGTTTGCGAAACAGTTTATGACCTTCTTCTGAATGTATTTTGCACCCGGTCGAACTTTTAAATGACCGAAACCAGAAGGTTGCTTAAGTCTACTTGTTTCGTGACGTCATCACTAAACCAATAGATTGTTTTAATATAGTTTAAGAATCCTTTTTTATAAAAACAGAGCCTTGCAGAAGGGAACGGCGAAGCGGAGCACCTTGTATGAGATTATGCTTCCCTTTGTGTCGATCGCTCTTGCTGGCGTCATCCTGCACTCCTGGGTGATCTTCTCACCATCCGATGTCCTGCACACCAATCCCCGTCTCATCCTCTTCACAATACTTGTGGTCTTCTCCAACATCCTCGTGAGTTGTTAAAACCAGAACTGCTGAGTAGGAGTAGGACTCGGGACTGGACTAACACCACGTAAAACTAACCGAGTCCGATGTGTGCATACAAAAGTTTGAAAATGATGGTCCGCATTCGATAAATTGTGAATGTGGAATGGCACAAGGTGGATATTTTCCAATTTCCAACCATGTATTGTGAGTAAATGAATGATATGACACCCCTATAAGTGGATTGTTGAATATCTACCTTAATTTAGTTACGCATTAGCGGAATACGGTATGACTCTGGACTCAACGAAATTGCACATCTGGCCGAAGTTGGAATCTGTTTTTTTTTTTGACCGGAGTCGGACTCTGGCTATCTTTAACCGACTCTGCTGCCATAGTTAAACATAGACACAGTCGCATTTAACTAATTTATGAGTATTTGCCAAAATCTAAATCAATTTTTTCCTTCATCTTTTGCTCCTATACGTTTCGGTAGCTATACTGAAACTACATATACACAAGGTGTTTTCTGTTGTCGAGCCCTTCTGGCCAAGGATAACGTCATACATTTTTAGTACGCACGATGTGGAATATTGTGTTTCAAAGTGTAAACAAACTATACAAACACCTGTGGTATCGGAAATTCTTCAAATAAGTTTTAAAACGAACTTGCCTCCAGAAAGATAAATCACGCAATAGCAGTTTAAAGCTACCAAATTAATCAGGATAATCAGGAATATTTATCGTTGGCCTGTACGACTCCCAAGGGCTTGATCACACAATTTCATAGTGTAAGGTTGTAAGTTCGAACCTGGTCGCAGGCTAGTTGTTTTTCTAGCCTGCCATTGCTTGCATTATAATCCTGATTAGTCTGACTGAGATGTTTACATGATTTTGCCACTTGTTTGGTAAACATATATGCTTATTTAATATTTTATATCTGTATGAATTTTTATGCACTTAAGCCAGCGCTTCTCAACCGGTGCGCCGTGAAAGGCTACCCGGTGCGCCGCGAGCAACAAAAATAAAAACTAATATGTCTAACATATATACATATATTTTACTTTTCCATTAATCTAAGCTCATTGATTTCACAGTACTTCCAGGTGGAAAACGTAATAAGACCTACAAAGTAGCATTATCTTAGTATTAAGACTGGTCACCGACATCATAACGCCAAATTGGCAGTAATCACGACAGAATAAGATCTAATATAGTCTATAGATAAGGCCTAAATATGTCAAAATAAGTCCAAAATTAATCTGAATAAGACTCTGGCATTGGCTGTTTGTTGTCGCCATTTGGGCGCCGCTATTTTTGCCCCGGATTTTTTGCCCCTATTTTGGCTTCAATTGGGTTAGGGTTGAAAATATCAGGGAAGTTAGTGATAGTTATGGGTGGAGTTTGGGGTTAGATAAAAGGTGGTATAGGCCTTATTTTTGCCATTTAGGTCTGATTCCTATTTTGTCATTATTACGACTATTGGGTATTAGTCCTATTTACGCCTTATTCCTAACTGTATTTTGTTCCAAAGTTGATGTTGTTCTAATTTTGGTCTCAAGGAGATCTTTTAAAGGTTCACAACTATAAAGCCTATAATGAAAATTTGCACCAATTTAAAACATATACCGGTACACCTCAAAAATTTCGCGCTGGCTTCGCTCGTAAATTGCGCCGCCAGGTTTTCATATGTCTCTAGGTGCGCCCCCATGTAAAAAAGGTTGAGAAACACTGATTTAAGCCAACGCAGAATCCGAAGGTCTGGCCAAGGACGGAGTTAAATAACTCGACGAAAAGAACAACAATGAATGGTCTTTAACTATCCTATCTTCAGATTATTGTTCTCCAGAACTCAAAATGGATGTCTGATAAAACGTGGTTTATATTATATCTATGCGTGATATTTTAGCTTCAAGAAATTTCTTTTTTGGATGCTAGTTTTTCATTATTGTGGTTAAATGAGGAAACAGCCAAACAAGAAAAAAATGGCCCTAAATCAAGTTTCAGTGAAAGTAAATTATAAAGATTTGCCTTATTCTCACTAAATTGCCTTCGAATGTCATGCCGAGTTATTTTTCCATCTTTCAGCTGAGTGCATTAGTCTGACGTATGCAGTGTTGTAAACAGGTCGTTTGGAAATGACTTAAGTCGCAGTCAAGTCATTTGAAAAATAACTTAGGTCCAAGTCAAGTCTTTTGCAAAACTAACAAGTCCCAAGCCAATTCATCGGTTGCACAAATCAAGTCCCAGTCAAGTTTTGTGAGGGCAAGTCAATTTTAAGTCATGTCATTGAGATAAAAGTAAACTGTTAAACTATTAAAATTGGTAAAACCGTCCGATAAAAAGCGACAATCTAATTAAAAAAATAACACAAACGCAATATACAGCAATAAAAGTGTTTAATGTGGAAAACTTGATTGACAAAATGACCCAAGTCCAAGTCAAGTCATTTCAGTCAAATAAGTTAGGTAAGTCATCTCATTTAAAAACAATGATTGTCAAGTCATGGACTTAAGTCTTTCCAACACTGCGTATTGGACTCCACTTTGTTGCAGTTGTCTAGACGTTCCGCAACTGTTTTAGCATACAGTGACAATCTACAGTTCTAATGTATTTGTTTCATTTCGCAGTGTCGCCTCATCGTGTCGCAAATGTCGGGCACCAGGTGCCAAGTGATCAACAAGTTCGTCCCTATCATTGGCGCAGCGGCCGCCCTAAGCCTCTACATTGGCCAACCAGAAGCAGACCACTACATCTTGCTCGGTACCACCGTGTTCTTGTCGCTGGCGCACATACACTATGGACTCGTCGTGGTGAGTAGATACCCAGGTTCTTGTCGGTAGAGCGAAAACGGAAAACACACTATGTTTACTGCAATGTTTCGTAGTAGAGATCAACCAACTTTTTGGGACCGATACCCGATTTTTTACAAGTTTGTCAACCGATGCCGATTTTTTATAAACCTGGGAAATGTCGAAAACCTGAATTAATTGAAAATAAAATCCTAATAATGTTTAGTTTATATACCTTTTTAAACATTATTTTGCATATTAACTTGGTGTGATGCTAAAACCAAAATTTTTTTGATCAAAAAATGGGTAAGTTGTTGTTAGACAAGAAAAATGATATCATATTTTCGTACTAAAATATCGGCCTACATTTACCGATACCGATATTTCGGTAGAAGCCAAATATCGGCCGATATTGTTGGTAAACAGATATATCGGTCTATCTCTATTTAGTAGCGCGGTTGCCCCGTCGCAGTATTACTACCAAGTTTTTGCATAATGTTGGCTTAGCCTGCCACCCCTAGACCAACGAGCCGGATTTTCATAATTAAATATCTAGTCTCAGCCATAAAACCATTTCGTTAAAACAATTTCAAAGCCTAAAACGATTTAAAAAATCTGAACTTTTTAATTACAATGTAAAATTTAGTAAAGCGGGCCTGTCCAGGGGTTGAAACCGGAACCCCTCTCGCACCCTAAGCAAGAAAATATGTTTTTACGGCACGATGTTCTGGTAGCGCCTGGCATTTTTTCGAATACAAAAAGTGGTGAAAAAAACAACTTGAAGAATTACTGAACCAATCCCTATGCAATTTATATTATGTAGCTTTGTACATGTAAAGAAAGGGCAACATTTTGCTCAATTTGTAGTTATTTCTAAGCTGGCTTTGGAGATTAAAGTAAATGATTACATTTTGCCGAAAAATTATTTTGTGAAAGTCATTTGCCTCGAATGGCTTAAGTCAAGCCAGGAATTTTTGCGTAACAGGCTTTGAGTCAAGTCATCATATAACACTGCATATTGTATTATGGACCACAAATACGGACATATATTTGGGTTTGTTGGCTACAGTTACCCTTAGTTTTATTCACACCAACTTGTCATCATATATTTTGGGTTTCATCATACATAATAATCACTTCTAATTTTCAATAAAAGGGTACGTTGTGAGTTACGCCGCTACCTTATCCAATTCACTGGGGGAAATGTAATAATGTTGGACCAAGACACATTAAACTATTCTGTCAGGTGCAAAGGTCAAAAATTTCGTTTACAATACCGGCGCGAATAAGCCTTGCGATCGACGGCACCTGTTGATTGAACCTATTTATTTAATGTTAAGTTGCGTACTTTGGATTTTCAAACCTTAGACTCGCAGCAATCATTTGTCTAACTTAATGTGGCAAGGGGTCGCCGTGTAGTATTTTATATAAAAAAAACTTCTTAAGAAATAAACAATATGAACTAAAAGTTTAGCAGTATAGAAGAAGCAAAAACAACCGCCAGTCTAACATTTGTGTTTATGTGGCTTTTGCTGCAGTGTACCAGTCGTGTTTATGACGTCACCATTTCACTTTTCAATGAATCAATCAATCGTAGCTTTAGTCAAACAATATCTAATAAAAATCGATGGACGCTCAAACCGTAACTTTAGCTTGTTGTGCATCGGTAAATCCGGACATTTTAGCCAAATTTTGAGACAACTCGTCTAGATTTTCACAATTTGAACTTAGCCAATTTTAAAATGTGTTTTGGATTCAGTCTGGTTTAATGTATCATACACTTTAATTGGGGGTCGCGCAAGTTATCGAAAACTTAAAAGGGATCGCGAAAACAAAGAGGTTGCAACCACTGGCCTAAATGAACCTGCACTGTTTACTATTCGTAACTACTTCCGTCAAAAGTATTATCCACCGGTTGATCACTTCCTCGTTTTAAAACCTGTTTTCTGGTCGAACCTGTAGTAGTGTAGTATCATTGTTGTGCTGGTTTGTACCCACGCTGTTATAGCTTTGGTAAATTGTAACTAAACGTACGGGTGCATTACGTACCTGTAAAAAATATATATATATATGCATAAAAAAAAAAATCCAGGGCAATAAATACGATTTTCAAACTGTGTGCCTAGAAAGATTCGTAGATGTGCCGCGTAACTTTGGGATATTTCGTAAAACATGCTATTTGTGTTACAAATAACGCATACGAGAATTGAAAAATTGCTGATATTAGGACGTTTACCTAATGGCCTTGCCCTGTAATTGTTGGCTATTTTTAAGTTATAAAAATGTTGATTTACATTAGTGTGCCGCCAATATTTTGGATTTTATCACTGTCCCACAAGCTAAAAGAGTTTAAAAAGCACTCCCGTAGTGCTCTAGGCATTATGGTTTTGCCATACTTTTACAAAACAAGTTTTTTGTCTTGTAAAGTGACACACCATCCAAGTCTTGGCAACCGCCAACCGGCTAAATCGCGTACAGTGTAGGTTCAGCATTGGACCATTTATCTTAACCTAAATTAGAACCACTTGAACATTGCCGTTTGCTTTTCGTGTGTGCCAAGCACTGATATCACATAGGCTCGCTCGAAGAGGCGTAGTTCTATTAAACAAATACACACTTTATTTGCCGTCTTGTCATCAGCCAAGCAAGAGTGGTGTGAATGCGCGGTGAATCACTATCATAAACGCTGTACCAAGGCTTGGCTTACAAAGAGGCCTTCAGTCTTTTGTAAACAACTCCAATCGACTTGAACGATTTCGAAAATACTTTTTTACCAACGCTCTTACAGTTACTGTTTTACAAAAACAGTTCCGGATTTGTTTGTTAATACGGACTATTTAAAACCAAATTACAAGTAATTTAACTTTTCCATGTTTCTTAAGTTATTATATTTATTTTGACTGCTACTTCAATATAGCATTTATTTTCACCTCTTTAAACAAACCAAAACATAGGAGTTGATTTAAATAGTCGAAGTAGGGCAGCAATAAATTTATTAACAATACAGACGAAATGGACGTTAATTTGCTCGCCTAAAAGTTATATATTAATGCTGTGAGATCTGCAATAGTAAGTTCATTTACCCACAATATGGCCGTTGATTATATTCCACGCGGCAAATGTAGTACCTATGAACAGCAAAAAAATTTCACCGAATTAAACAAGTAACCGAACACCCTCCCATTTCCTTTTTCCGTTCCGCGAAACATTTATTTCGCCCACAGTTTAAAAAATTACAATTCGTGTGTTCGGTTGCTCAGTTGCCCGAAATGTCCAGAAATATCGGATCGCTGCCGGTAACCGATACCAAGTGTAATATCGGTGCTCGTCCATACTAGGGTGGTATCGCAAATGCAAATGGTTAAACATTTCACGGAAACACTTATAAAAATACTGCTTCGAGCGAAACGTTTCACCTGTTTTCTGTGTAGTCCTAAAGCTGTTGGGTCAATATCTGCCCCAATTATATAAAGAAATACCAAATAAGTGGCTGGGAAAACACCCCACATGGTTGTATCTGGAGTAAAATAACTTGTAATTATTTCTGCTTGTAATGTGACCACAATGCAGTGTCGTAAACCAGTCATTTTGAAATGTCCCAATTCAAGTGATCAGTTGACCAAGTCGGTCCATAATTTTTAGAGCAGATTAAATAAAAATGTCATAAAACTAAAACGTTATACTTTTAAAGTTGGTAACTAAAAACTAACAAAAGCGCAGCATATATGGTAAGTGTTTCATTTATGTGCACAAACTAATATAAATACCTAATATTGCTTCGAAAAAAACATATTTCAGCCCAAGTCAGTTCAAAATACTCAAGTCAAGTCAAGTCATTTTACCAAAAAGACCCTATCAATTTTAAAACAATAACGTATAGGTAAGTGCATTACAATACAGTCACAATACGCTGTCACTCGATATGAAAACGTTTGCTGTCCAACTAAACTTATTCTTTTTTGTTTCAAAAGGTCGACACCCTGGCCACACACCTCGGTATTCGCGTGTTTTCCATCAGCAAGAAGTCGCAATGATTATATGGACCCAGCGAAAAATTGTGTCGTGCCGCCAAAGAAAAAGAAAGCATCCCAGCAAATCAGAATTTGTCCGTCTAAACGCGCACATCCGAGTTGACCAACGCAATTTTGTTGTCTCGTGGCCTATGTGTAAACAGTAACACCCAACATGTGTCCTTCTGCATTATTACCATCGCTTAACCCAGTGGTTCTCAGCCTTTAATTGCTAGCGGCAACCTTTAGAAATCTTAAATGGATTGCGGCAACCCTACAAGACTTTTTTAGGTAATTCACTAGAATGTCACAGTAAACGGAACTGGAACAACACACATCAACTCCACACAACGTAGGAAGGTATAATTGGATTTATTCCACTCTAATCTTACACAAAAAATTGTAAAAGTGGGGCAAAAATCTGATTCTTAAAGATTCTAAAAAATCTCTCGGCACCCATGATCATTAGAAATGGCGCCCCGATTGAGGACCACTGGCTTTAACCCATGGGATGTACAGTATATGTTCTGAATTTTTTCACACGTCGCCGGAAATCTTTTTGATTTTTCCTCGGACGCTGTTTCCCAATTCTTACCTTTTTTATAAAAAAAATTTTCATGAAAGACATAGCCTGACATTCTTGATGTTTACCCACCCTTGTATATTTGCGTCGCTTATAAATTTGTGTTTGGCAACGTTCCACCCAACGAATTTTACCTCGAAAGACCAGTATGCTGAAAATGCCTTTACAAAGAAAGTTACCATCCAGTCCAAAAGCAAAGTTTTGAGTAAATTTATTTTGATAACAAGGTTTACACTTTTTTAAGACACACAGTTAATGTTTTTAAAAACGACGATTCAGTTAAAAAAACATGTCCAATATTTGTAGCGTAAATAAAGTAGTTGTTGTTTTTTTCTTAAAACAACGCAAACTGTTTCAGCTTAAACCATTCTGCTGATTTCTTTAATACTGCTGAAGACGCTCTATGCAAACTTGCTCACTTTTTCAGGTATATCACCTTTTGTACGTTTTCACCTTACTTATATGGCGCTAAGCCTATTATAGACAAAGCCCGTATAAGGGTCCCCATAAAAACACGCTTAAAATAGTGTAATATTCTTTACATTTTTTTCGGTATATTCTAAAGACCAAATGGTAAAACGATTGCATAATAATTTGTGGCGAGCAATTTTTTCCTGCTTGTGGAATAAGGTTGTGCTATTAATTTGCACCCACATAACGATTGCGGCGTTTAGATATTATTTGCGTTAATATGGCTGCGTATTCTTGAATGTCAAGTTTCTGGTTATTGCCGTTTCCTGGCATTTAAGATACTATTCAATGGCAGTTCAAATGTATAATAGGCAAAGTTTATTTATTGGTTGTATATTACCTATTTAATCGGGAGTATGGTGGTATACATTTAAAAAACTCATATAGAACATGAAAAAAAGTTCGACATTTCTTTTTGCGTTTTTGGTTTGACAGCACCATTGTAACTTCCCACACATTTTTTTGATATATTCATATTAACTTGCTGTTGAATTGACGAATTTCTCATTGCTTGAAGCAATTTTAACCATTAATGTCAATGTTTTAAACTTAGTTGGGAAAAATGATAGTCGCTGACTTGAAAGGTTTTGTTTTTTACAGCCCCCAATCCTCCAGTCAAAATTCTATAAACGCTAGTCCACCGCTACATTGACTTCAATTTTATCGCATTTTTCCAACTTCCAATTCACACTAAGGTTTTTTGTGGTGGTTCCAGTTTTAACTTATTATTTCGATGCCTGTGTTTAATTGCATGCGTACCTAGTGATGAGAAAATACTCTAATTTGTAGATGTTTTATTTGTTTATTTATTAAGACAGTGCTTGACATGTTTTTACTTTTAAAACCCCTCTCGATCTTTAAAAATCAGCAACATAATATCTTGTAAAAATAATTTAATAAACAAATGTCTTAAAGTTTACCGCTATTACAGTGTAATTTTATTTAGCGTTTTTTGTCGCGCTGAGCATTCATATTGGTTTGCCAGCATCGTGAAAGTTTTAATAAGCATTTTTAGTTAGCTAAACTTACTACCAGCTGCTATAGTAAATTCGTGCTTAATGGTTGTGTTAATCGATATTTGGGTACAAACAAATGTGGGTTCACCCGATGTATCTGAAATCGTGAAATATAATTTTGTCTATACTTTTGTTATGCACCCCGGCATAAAAAAATATATTTTTTGGGCAAACCATTCACCCATTATAACTAAAACTGGGCTGACCCGTTTTGGGTCATTAAGGATAGCTTTGGTTGGTCAAAAATGCTTAAGGCTGGCTCTCGTTCCCCAAAAATATAAGACTTAAATATAATATAAAGCTAAAATATAATATAAAGCTAAAATATAATATAAAGCTTCTTCAACTGTTTTTCTTTTATTCGCATGTACGTTTTTTATTTGTTCGCTGTTAAGGTTAACGTTCGTTCCGTTTCTTTACGTTTTTTGTTATTTTGCGCACACCAGCTTCGTTGCGTCTAAACGTGCCGTAGTTACTGTTACTGCAATTTAAACCGACGTACTCTTTTTCTTTACCCGAAAAAACTAACCGCCCACTATTTTTTGTGTAAAAAAGAAAAATATTTCTGTGTAAAAAGGAAAATACTTAAAAATCCATGATTAAATGTACCTAGAATTGCAATTTAGTTCTCACATATACCTAACAATTTCGTTTTGTTTAAGATACAAGCAATAATGTAAAGCCCAGAAGCGTTTTTAACGACATTGTCATGAAGCTTAATTTCACAGTTTTGCATGCCCAATTACTGTTTGTTTGTTTTTTCTATGTTAGCTCGTTTTACGTCGAACTGATTTGTATTTGTTGTCAACTGTTTCCATCTGAACCTGAAGTAAAATGGCAATGCAATGTTGCTTTGCGTCTTTCATGCGTTTTGGACATTTTATCGTTGACAGTGCAAAACTGTTTGCTTAATTGTGCAGTTAGAAATGTCGATAATTGGTATGTTATTCCGTGATCCCATATTTTTGCAAAAAGTACCGCCATCCAATCTGATAACGTAGGACTTAATTAAAATGGTCAAATTAGGAACATTGATTAAATTCAAATGTGCTAACCGTAATGTTATTCAGGTAGGCTAAGCAAAAAATGGCTTGAATTATTGCTAATACATTATGTTCAAAAAAATAACTTTTAAAATGGAAAACGCCAAGTTATATGACAAGCTATGAATGGAATGCTTAAATTAGTATGATATCGGATGCATACTACCTTGTTTGGACCTTTAGTCACATCCAACAGCGTTTCTTATGACTCGAAGCATCTGGCTACACTCCTAACACTGTATGTCTCTTAAACTTAGTAGGGGCGACTATGTTTAATTTGAAAACGTTGCTACTTGCTAACATCACGCAACTTCGCCATCCCTCTAAGCCAGTGATTCTCAGCCTTTTTATGCCTAACTGCACCCCTCAAAAATACTAAATAGATATTTTGGCCCCCCACTGGAGTTTTCGTTAAGTATTTTTTGAAATGTCTATAAATGGAACTGGAACAGTATAATAAACTTAAAACATGTAGCAAAATGTCATTTGATAAAATGGTCTCTAATCGTACGCAAATAGTTGTATCAAGAATCTTACCCTTGGAGCAAAAATCAAGTTATTAAAAATTCTCAAATACCTATCGGCACCCTTCAGCATTAGAAATGGCACACCAGGGCGTCGCGGCACCCCGTTTGAGAACCACTGCTATAAGCCAAAGCCCATCAATTAACACACAAAGTTAGGCCCTTTGTTACGATTAATTCTATACTGAAAATTATATGGTACCCCTATAAGTGGATTGGTGAATATCCACCGTATTTAGTTAACCAAATTAGCGGAATATAGGCTGTAGAGTCCAACCGGACTCGGGACTCGACGAAATCGCACATTTGGCAAAAGTCGGATTCGGGTTTATTTTTTGGCCAGAGTCCGCAGCGTTATGAGGTAATGTTTGCAGCTTAAAGGCGCCGTACATACACTGTAACTATAACCAGTTAGAGTTTTGCAAATTCGTACATCTTTATGCAGTTTAACGCCGTCTTGTTAATGAATTAACACCCAATTTCTATTGAGATAGAACCGCTAGCGGTAACTATTAGTAAAATACCTGTCATCTACACAACGCAAACGCAAGTTGAAGCAAACAAATGCGGATTATTTTGTACCTTTCGAAAAGGAATTTATTTCCATCTAAATATTGTTAGTATAACAACAGTAAATTTGGGAAAATTTTGGAATTTTTAATTCACCGAGGCATTTTACTTCATTTTAGACAAAAAAAAAACAGCTTGTAATCAACTAATAAAAACAACACACAAAAATGTTGCCGTAATCAAATCTACATAAAAAGTTTAATTATTAGGAAGCTTTTTTAAATGCTTTTATTTTCGCCCAAAATATTAATAATATAGGTAGGCCTAGTCTAAAAGGTTGCAATGGCGCGATTCTTATTGACTCTGGCTAATGTGTGTTACACCAACAAAACTGTTTTTTTTAATTTTTTTAATGGTAAAAAAGGTGGCCAGAACAAAAGTTGGACGCTGGACTCTAGCAGAAAGATATTTAACGTTGATGTGTTTTGAGACCTTGGCGAACCGTGCGTGCCAATATTTTCATAGGATAATATCTCCGAAAGTTGTTCAGCTAATAAGCTGAAATTTTTATACAGTCCTTGTATTGGCTTTAGCTATCCAGCAATCACAGTTTTATTGAAAATTACCGGTATTAATAATGATTTTATGTATGATTAATAAAATTATTACCTATATTTTACATAGTTGGTATGTTAAAGCCAATACAAAAGACTGTATGAAAATTTCAACTTTTGGGAGATATTGCTCTTTAAAATATTGCGGCGCCAAATTCACCCATAGATGTATTGAGCCTACTGTGTTAGAACTGTACCTACTGCTAAAGGGGAACCACGGGTCTAGTCTAGGATTTTTTACAATGGCAGGAACTATGTAAACAGGTGCGGAGAAGTGCTTACTAGCTGAATTTACTTTCGATCTCGTGAGCACAAGGGAAGTCACATTTAGCGCATAAATCTAACAAATAGGCTCCTTATAGATGACTAGAACGCAACTACAAAACGCTATTTTAGGCCTATTTTTTACCCCACAGAGAACATCACCTATAATATTATTAAGTTTAAACTCTAGTAGTAAACTGGGCAGTAATTATTTGACATCTTGACACATGTACCCGTTCTAGCCTAGCGTGAAGAACACTACAATCACTACATGTGTTTTGGAAACAGTCTGCCATGGCTAAACAAATATAGCAGTGGTTCTCAAAGATTTTAGCTTGCGTCACACAGAGCAAATAAAACATAAAAATCGCGAAACACTTTCAACAATACAATAATATCATTACTTGACATTCGCTTTTGCAACACAAGGCAAGAGTTGAATACTAATCTCTAGTAAATTACAAAAAGTTCCGCGTCCCACAATTTGATAACTACTAAATTAGAGGTCAAATTTTGGGTTGTGTCTGGCAGTGGTGCTAATGACTTAAGTCAATGACTTGACTTAAGTGCTTAAGCCAGTGTTTTCAAATAACTTAACTTGACTGATGCCGTTTTGGTAAATGATTTGACTTTTGACTCATTTCAACACTACTGGGGTCTTAAACTGTACACAACGCATATGTGTTTGAGTGATTAACTAGAAGCATATTTGGCGTAGAACTAGATTTACATTAAAGTTTTGCCGGGGCCACAATATTGCACAAAACGTAGGAATTTATTTGCTTATAAAAGGTTGCAAAAATCATTCCACATTCTATTTCGAGCCCTGTATGGAAAGGCCCTTATATATTCAGTCAACAACGTGGATTGTGTGTCAACATTTGCGTGGGTTGGCGACTGGGCGTTTAAGCAGTAAGCACACATAGTCAGTTAGTCAACTCCTAGTTGTGGGCATTAACCGCTAGACCAGTCACCGGTAAAGTCAGGGGTGCAAAACAGACTTATAATTCTCCGTTAAATACTAAATTATTTTTTTTAAAGGATTGGATTTTCAAATATGTCGGAAGTGTCTGAGCAAGACAACTTAGAATCTGAAGCAAGTTTGAAAGAATCTGGACAGCTTTTAACTGAGGAAGCGAAATGTGGTTCAAGATCGTCTGAAGTTAGCATCGATGTAAATAATAAATCCTGTTTAGAATTGAGGTAAGTAATGTTTTCAAATCTAAAAGAATAAAACGCACCAAGAACTTTCAGGTTGATTAACCAGTATTTGGGCAAGGAGTTGCAAGCAAGCAAAACCTTAAATAAACTTTGCTCGCCACTAACTTCACTAGTTCTAGCACGCTCGTAAGGAGTAAGGTAGAGCAACTTGCTGAGCGGGTTCAACAAATTTTAATCCCTTACGTTGGCGTTTACTTTACGATTTGTTGTTCAGTTATCTTTATGATATATTTACATCAATATTTGGAAATATATACATATTTTATAATGGGTTTAAGGACACATTAGTATGGGTGTTGCTAATATTATTTGCAGAGAAGGATAATAATCGTAATATTTATAATAATCGTAATATTTTAATAATCGTAGCCTAATTTTTTTTTAACAGTTATCTATTCCACGAAATTTAACGATTCAAATTAGTTTTATAAAGAGTATGACTGCATTTAGACTACTAGAGCATCCTTAAGATATGACTACAAAAATTAAGTATGTCATGCAGATACACCAGCTTTCCCACGGGGTGCAGACGCAATTATCAGAAATGACGTCACAAAGTTACGTCAAATGTGACGTTTTATATTGTATTAAAAAGACGAAAAACACTCGCGTCAGCGTGAAAAATGCCTTCCCGCCGTTTAAGCAGCTACACTTTCATTTTCGAGGGTTGCGGCGAATTTCGACTAAGACATACTATAAACGCAATTTAGATTCGCGCAAAGGGGTAAAATGTTTGCATTTGCGTTGTTAAAATAGGCAATGGAACAGTTGTTTTATGGGGGGGATGTCCACGTGTTCCCTGGATCCGCCCCTGCAATTACGTGATTGCTTTAAGGTAAAAAGTAAAACAACAAAACTAAAAAATGTGGAACGAAAATGATAACAATATTATTGCGTCACAATTTGTTCGTAAAAATATTTTTTTGCTTTTATTTTTATTGTAAACCCGTGATTTTTAACCTTTGGTGACCTGTCGAACCCCTATGTTATTCTGCAAGCTGTCGTCGAACCCCAAATTTTCGCTCAGTATTCGTTTCTTCCTCCTAGCAGCATAATCAAATTACAAACTTTTATTTTATATAGGTTAAACTGTCAATTTATAACGTTACCTTGGCACATAAAATAGATTTGAATTTAGCTTAAAATAACAGCATTTATGTTTCAGAGGACGTTCTTGCCGAACCCTTGAAACAGTTGCGTCGAACCCCAAGGGTTCGATCAAACCCTGGTTATGAACCACTGTTGTAAACTATTTATTGACTTAGCTCTCTGTGTAAAAAGCGTTATGTCAGCTAGCAAACCTTGGTTAACATGCTTACATAAATTTCATATCGGATCGGCACCGATACTAACTTTTAATATCCTGTGAGGATCGATAAAATAGGTATTTCGATTCCATTCGATGATGTTCGTTTCAACTAGAACCGAATCGTTTGGCAACTCAATATGCTTACCGAACCTTGCAATTTCTTTCAAATTTTATTAGAGTTCCGTATGTATTCAAAGTCGTAGTACAATATCAAAGCCACACACAAGTAGGTCGCACTTTGAACGTTTGGAATACTTCTTTGTTCATTTTTTAACATCATATGTTGGAAATTAAAGTCTAACTACAACCTCCAACCATTATGCTCCGAAATATTTAAAGCATTTGGAGGTGTAGTACTTGAAAACTTTTCAAGCATTTGATGGTGGTGTAGTTGACAACTTTCAGGTCAATTGGAAAATCAGCCTTAACCTCTAATTCATCCTGCGAGCTGGTTCGTGAATCCACATCAGATTTGGTGACCCCGACGCACCAGCTTGAATCAGCGGAGAATAGTAACATTAGACTTGAAGAAAATAAATCGAAGAAATATGGAAAGGTATATAAAAAGACAAATGCTCTTGTTTTTCGCCGAATTTGTGTAAGGTTTGCAATTAAGTATTTTATTATTAACATTTGTTATATGAAATTGGTTATTTTTCTTAATTTTTGTTCTTTCTATATGTTTGATTTTTCTTGTGTTTTTAGTTCAGTTGTTGCTCATAATTGGACGAGTTTACCTATTGTAAAAGCTTAACATTTTATTTTTATATCAATGACTTAATTGGAGTTGGCTTTGCTCTAATAATAACTTGACTTGGGCAAACGATAACTTAGACTGGAATTTTTTTAACAGACTTGACTTGGACTTTAGTCTTTTCAAAATGACTTGTTTACATCACTGTCATTATGCATAAGGCAAACCTAAATGTAATACGCAGGATGCGTAATTATTAAGTGGAATATAGCCTATGATTTCGCCTTAATGGCAGCATCAGTTAAAAAAATTCACTGCAGTATTTTACCTGGGTTTTTGAACTTTTGTTTTACTTTTTTTAAAATAGAGCAGCTTTAGATATATTTTAAAATCAAATTCCAGAGGCTTTAAATAGGTTCCAGTAATTACGTTACTTCTATTTGCTGCTTAGCCATACTTTGCATTTAAAATTTCTGTCAAATAACCCATTAATGTATTTATGTATTTTAGAACTGGCTTTATCAAAAAATATTTGAACGACAGAAAAGAGAGTTTTCCGGATTTAACTTGTTTTTAGCATTAGGTAAGTTTTTTATATTGCTTAATGCAGGGGTTCTTCAACTTTTTTTTACCTCAGACCCCTAATTTATTTTTGTTGCTTCGCGTGGACCACGGTAGGCAAGCAATTTCCAGAGATGGCGTCATAAACTGATGTTAAACACAAATAGACTTCAGAAATCTGCTGACGTCGGTCAAAAAAATGTGAAAGTGAAATTAAGTTGAAAATTATTCAGTGCTAAAACGTTTTATTTTTAGTTCAATTAGGCTTCATGGACCCCTAAAACTAGTTCACGGACCCCAATGGCTCCATGTTTATGAACCCCTGGCATAGTGGCTAGCTTTAAATCTCGTCACAAAATTATGGCAAGCAAGTTTTCCCCAACCCGCAAAAGGTTCACCTAAAAAGCTTTCAATTTGTGAAAAACAAATGTTTTTTTTCAAGTTTGATGGAAAACGTGTGTTTTATTGCAGTCTCCATTGGAATGTATATATTCGACGTGGGCAGTGACCTTCTTAATGCGTATTCGTATTACCGAAATCCAAACAATCTTAAAAACAACATGATCTATTTTGGACTGACTCTATTTTTTACTGCGGCACCTTCTCTGATGATGCAGGTAACTTATTGAAAGCGTTCACAAAATAATATCTTTAGGCGTAGAACATAAAACAATATAACTTCGACACCACTATTGCTTAAATTAAGTTTTCAACCTCTCAAAAATATACTATCGCTAGTTACTTTGCTGTACAATAAATAAAAATTAATCTTAATCGTTTTCTATGACAACCAGTATTTTTAATGTGTTTTTTAAAGGGTGAGAACGGTCTATTATTTTCAACAGCCTCTCAAAAACAACATTTAGCAATTATGTTATTGCTAAATACAGTTTCGGTCTTTCAAAATGTCTCTACTACCATCAAACCAAACCGAACTGATTACAAAAATAAAATTTTGATTGAGCTGGTGTGCCAGAACATTTTTCCTGGTATGCCACGTTAAACGTGCTGAATACCTAAAAGGTTTACCAAGCCTACTCCATTTTGATTTGTTTGACTCTGGTTTACGTAGATTTACTCAATGGTGAAAGAATCAAAGTCTCTGCGGAAACACAGAAAGCTCAACACTCGCGAGAACAACTTACATTACTACGCTTTTATTGTGGCTCATGTGCTACAAGTTGGAATAATTTACAGGTGAGAGCATTGCATAGGCTATATCAGCGTTGTGATAAGTCAACTTTTTAACCTTAATGACTTAAATTGTTCGAAAATTGACTTCACTTAGAGTTAGACTTGTAATATAGTCAAATAACTTATTTTTTATGTGTTTTCAATATTTTTTTGAATAAAATTTGGTTATTTATATTATTTGACGTACGTAATACGATTTGCTTGCTCTACGTGGGGTTTTTGGTATTTTTAGTTGATTATTGCTCATAATTGGTCAAGTTTCTCAACTTTAATCGTTTGACGTTTTATTTTTATTTCAATTATTGACTTGGACTTAAGTTATTTTTTAAATGACTTTACTTAAGTGATATCAAAATTACTCGTTTACAACACTAGCACATATACACCAGTGGTTTAATCCATGATATTACGGTTTTTAAAAATTTGGTTAAATAAGTGAAATAAATATTTATGTCCAACGTCGAAATATTAATCTCAAACGCAGTCCCACCGTCTATTTCTGTGTTTTGTTTGACTTTTTTGAAATTCTACAAAAAAGTTATTCTATTGAGTTATTTTATAGGCATAGTAGACAGTAAAACGGATATAGTTACGTTTAAACTTTTGACAATTTTTATAATAAAATTTTACAAAATTGGACTCAACTTTAACGGAGCATTAAATATTTTTACCTCGTGTAAACGTGACAAACAACAGCTTAATAAATGCAAAAGATTGAAGTTCTTTGGTTTTGTGCGCCTGAATAAGTTATTTATTTTCCAAATTATTAAGTTTTTACTTTTCCACAGA
Organism: Ascidiella aspersa; assembly: GCF_963924565.1. NCBI lineage: Eukaryota > Metazoa > Chordata > Ascidiacea > Phlebobranchia > Ascidiidae > Ascidiella > Ascidiella aspersa. The sequence goes on from NC_139450.1 coordinate 28,542,281, forward strand.
ATTATGCGAATGATTTATTTTGGAAGAAAAGATAAAGAAGGAGAGCAAACAAAGTATTACCACAAAAAGGTACGACTTTTATTTAAAAAGCAAAATGCTAGCCCCACCGACCCTACTTTTTTATGACGTCACGTTTAGATGTCGCTTTGTGACATCGTATGAGGCAACTTTGTGACGTCATCTTCTTGGAGAGTCTGGTCCAAAATAGGATCTGAAATATTCATTATATTAAGTGGTTTCTTGTAAAGAAAGCTGTTAATAGCATTGTTTCGAAAAGGGTTATTCATTACTGTTTACTTCAATTAAGTGCACTTAGGTCACTGTTTTTAAATGACTTGACTTGACTTGGACTTAAGTAATTTTTTCAAATAACTTTGGATTAAATTAAGTGTTTTTCATAAAAACTATCTCAAGTTTTGCAAAATTTAAATTGTGAAATTGTTGCTCATTTACCAATTTTAATAACATTTAACAGTTTACTTCAATGTCATGCCATGACTTAAAATTGACTTACTTCGACTTAAGTTATTTTTCAAATGACTTTACTTAGACTTAAGTCATTTCAAAATGACTTGTTTTCAACACTGGGGTTATTTTGACTTAAAAAAATGTTATGCTAAAAAGGATTAAATTGCCAAGTAGGCCTAAGCCATATTTTGCCCGGGTGTGTAATTGGCCGTTTTATTTTTTCTTAGTGGATAAACGAAGAAAAGCAAATCACAGCAATGCGTTTATTTGAAACCTACTTTGAAGCAATTCCACAACTTACCTTACAAATATATATCATGTTAACCACTGCTCATGCGTCACCCATAACAGGTAAGTGGATATCTATATATTATATTAAACAGTGTTGTAAACAAGTCATTTTGAAATGAATTAAGTCCAAGTCAAGTCCTGGTCCAAGTCATCAGTTTCACAAGTCAAGTCCTAACCAAGTCAAAATTAAAGCAGTCAACTTTAAGTCAAGACGTTGTCATAAAAACAAAACGGTAAACTTTAAAAATTGGTAAACTCGTCCGATTATTATGAGCAATAATTCAACATAAACATAGCAAAAACGCAACATAGCAATTAAATTGTTTAACGTGCAAAAAATAAATATATACATAAATTTATATAAAAAAAAAGCTTAAACAAAACATTTTATTTTAACCCAAGTTATTTATCTAATTTTTTTTTTTGGCCCGATAAGGAATTATTTTGCTTATCGAAACATTGCTTGGATTTAGAAGAGTTAACCTATTTTAATAGTTTCACATTTTTTATTTTGATGAAATGACTCGAACTATAGGACTAGACTTGGCAACTAATAATTCGGATTTGGGACGTTCTATCTTGTGCCGATAACCAGTGTTGTAATGACTTTTTAAAAGTTTAACGTTTTATTTTGGACTTCAATGACTAACTTGAATTTGACCTGCTCGCATACTGACATGACTTGGGTAACTAATGACTTGGACTAAGGCTTGATGCAAAAGACTTGACTTGGAATTAAGCTAATTTACAAATGACTTAACTTTTACTGAAGTCATTTTAAAATGACTTATTTACAACACTGCCAAACTTACTTGACTTAAATTATTTTTCTCATGACTTGACTGGAACATAAGCCACTTTATTTTGACTTGATTTGAACACTGGTTAGACCATTCGAGGCGTTAGTTTATAAATTTGGTTTCCAGTGCTGGCTTGCTTCGGTTCTGTGGGCGGACTGTCAATGTCACTTCGCAGCTTTGACGTGTTTGTTGATGTGAAGGCGGAAGAACCAGAGGATCTATCCAAAGTTGAAACTCTCTTCTACATGCTTTACCAGTCCTTCACTATACTCTCCAGGGTGCGATGTTTATTTGCGTAAGCAAAAACACGGGAAAGTATTTATGCCGCCTGTGGGCGCCTATATGACAAAGAAACTTTTCATGTTCATTTATCGCCAAGAAAAGTTTTTCCTAATTCGGGTTTAGTGTGATGCCACATAATTTTCCATTAAGGTAATATTTCCTTTAATGAGCCGTGGTCAATTTTTGTTTAGTTTAATGAAACCACAGTTTAACGGTTTTGTAATGATGTCAGTATAGTTTTATGAGGCCACTGTCCAACTCTAAAAGGATCATGTTTGTCAAATCATGTTTCAAAATCATGTTTGGCTAGGGACGAAAACGAATTAAAAAGCTCTTTCTTAGAAACTCTTAATACACAAAACTTAGCCTATTTGTAAATGAATAGTCTATTTGTAAATGACTTAAGTCAAAGGCAAGTCATTTTAACCAAAAGACAAGTTAAGTCATTTGAAAAACGTGACTTAAATGCAATCAAGTCAAGTCTTTGACTTAAGTCATTACAAACCTGCTTCACAGCTTTAAAACTGTTTTTATTTCCCAATCCAATAATAGATTAGCACGTTACTAGCGATCAAGAGTTGATATTGTCTGAACTAAATGCCGTTTTGTTTGTTTAAAGGTTTTGATCTACTCCCTTTTACTTAACCTCGGCTTTTCGGCTTGCCTAATTGGTGTCTTGTTGCACGTGGTCCTTGTATGTCTGGTTGGTAAATGCTGCACCGGTGATCCAAGAGTCCAAGGTGTTATGAAGAGAACATCGGTAAAGGAACAAAACGTTCTTGCTCGCATGATGATCGGGTATGTACAGTGTTGTAAATAAGTAATCTTAAAATGACTCAAGTCCCAGTCAAGTCTTTTTAAGAAATAAGTTCCAGTTTCCCAAGTCAAGTCGTTAATAAAGCAATTGGAAACTCCAATTAATGTCCTTGAAAAATGTTAACTATTAAACTTGTCAAGACATAAGCAATAACTCAATAAAAGTTAACAAAAGCGCAACATGTAGCAAGAAAATTGTTTTATGTGCTAAATTAGGATAAATAACCCAATTATATAAAGATAGTGGTTGATGAAATCTTGGTTGATGAAATTGTTAAGTAAAAATACTTTACACTAGTTCTTTATCCCAAAAGACTTAGGTCAGGTCAAATCATTTCTCCAAAAGACTTGAGTAAAGTAACGTATTTATGCACAAAAGACTTAAATCAAGTTGTTTAAAAACAGTAACTTGGCAGAAGTGAAGTCATTGACTTGACTTAAGTCTTTTGACCAGAATATCTTGACTTGACTTAAGTCCTTTGGACAAATGACTTGACTTGGACTTAAGTCAATTTGCCAAATAACATGGGATTAAATTAGGTGTTTTTCATTAAAATTTATCTCAAGTTTGGCATATTAGACACTATTATTGTTGTATATTGGATTTGAGTTATTTTTAGTTGAATTGTTTTTCATAAATCGGACGAATTTTAATAGTTTAACAGTTTACTTCATGTCAATGACATGACTTGAAATTGACTTGCTCTCATAATGACTTGACTGGGACTTGACTTGGGCAACCGATGACTTGGAACTGGGACTTGACTTGTTATTTTTGTGAAAAACTTGGACTTATTTTTAAGTTATTTTTTAAATGACTTGACAGGTACCTAATTTCATAATGACTTGTTTACAACACTGAGTCTAGACATTTGTTTTAGGGTCGTTGTGAAGTTCAACTTCCCATTTTTCGGTCTCCGAGGTCTGGAACATCTTCGCGTTCTCAACTCGAACATCCTAGACTGTTTGGCCGGCTTGCAAATTGTGTACTTCCTTGAAAACTGTGCCGTCGCCACGTTTTGGTTTGGATATAGACCGGGAGCCGAAAACTCGTGCTCTATCAACTCCACAAATCAAGTTCCACCTTTGAGCGACACGACAACGGAAATACAAAACGTTGGCTTTACACAAATGATGCCAACCTTCAGCGACGAAACGACAGCCTTGCCGTTAGAATGCGGAGTCCCGACTAACGTTGCGACCGCCATCGCGATTCTGGCGCCGCTTTTTTTCCTGATCGGAATAATTTGCGGCTTCGTTCTTAACGTTGTGCGAAAGAGGAACGAAAAAGCGCTAGCGGCAGTCGAGAAATGTTGACAGTGTGACTGTGAGCCTTTAAACGTTGACCACTCATGGTTATACTTCCGGACCATGGCTGCGTATATAGTCGGTTAAACTCATTTCGAGTCCGAGTCCGTCGAGTCCCGAGTTCGACTCCAGCAGAATAATCCGACTCAGCCGAATCCCGAGTCGGCTCCAGCAGAATAAACCAACTCATTCGAGTCCCGAGTCCAGCTCCAGCAAAATAAACCAACTCCGTGGAGTTCTGAGTTCGACTCCTGCAAAATAAATCGACTCCATCGAGTCCAAAGTCCGATCAGATCGATGCTGAGATTACTGGATGTGATGTGTACAAGAAATCGCCAGAAAACGTATTTGATCATAAGTTTTGGAACATTTTATAATGTATGTTATTGTACTGTACCTGTGTCTGTATGCATCAGTATTAGTACTAAGTTATCAAAGTGCATCACCCGTTTTGTTGTCTTCGTATTGGTGCTGGAGCCGACTGCCAAATGCACCGAAAAACAAGAACTAAATTGGCCCCAGAGGCTAGAAGCTGAGTGCATTTTTACGTGGAATGCGCTGCGATGCGTCGCGCCATTATGCGCGCGCAAGAACGGAACAATGAGCTACAGCTAAAGGGGAAAATTCGCAATCTCCCCGAAAAAATAAGAGGGCGATAAGTAACATATGTTTTATAGAAAGTCTTACTGTTCAAAATCAAACAGTTTGACGAAAAGATTCATGAGAATTGATGGTTAAGCAAATACAAACACATTCATTACGATCAAAGTTTGGCATTATATAAGCGTTACAAAGTACAGAGTTGCAGTAGCAGGAAAACATAAGCAAGACAAGCAAATAAAAACTGATATATGATTTTTAAGTTAGATATTCATCTCATTGTTTGCAAATAAAACAATTTTCTTGTTATGTTCTACATTTTTCAGTTGAGCTCCCAATCGAACGAGTTACTATAATTTTAATAGTTTATCGTTTAATTTTTATGATAAGAACTTTAATTGGAATTGATTTACTCTAATAATAACTTGACTCGTTATTTGTTCAAAAAAAAATTAACTTGAACTCAAGTAATTTTACAAATGACTTGACAAGATGTTAAAATATATACTTCCCAGTCTACTAGTTAGCAGTGTGGTAAACACTCGACTTAAGTGCGCTTCAATCACAATTCATATGTGATTTGCCTAGACTTAAGTATTTTGGGCAAACTATTTCATACAAATGACTTTACTTGGACATACCATAATATTATCTAACCTTAAATGGTTACAAAGTAGTATTATGTCGTTGCTTCTTGTCTAAAGCGGTTCATGTTAAATTTTGTTCTTGTTAATTTTAATTTTTTTTTGACAAGGGCTTGATTTGGAGTTTCCAATTGCTTTAATAACGACTTGACTTGGACTTAAGTTATTCTTCAAAAGACTTGACTGGGACTTGTGATTTCATGATTAGGCCACTTGTCTACAACACTGCAGACTGCACCTACCCGGTCATCATGCGAGCAAGGGCATTGTGTTCCTTTACCGATGTTCTTCTCATAACACCTTTTTGGATTACCGGTTTACCAATTAAACATTCAAGGAGCAACAGGACACAAGGCGAAAAACCAAGATTAAGCAAAAGTGAGTAGGTCAGCACCTTTAAAGAAACTAACAAAACGTAAATTATTTCGGATAAATTTTCTACAAATCTTGTTCAGAAACAATTTCAGTATATCAAACCATGTGATCTACTGCAGTCGGAGACCCAACCAAATCAAACGGCGACGCGACCCATGGCTTGAGAAACACTGCTTTACATGAATCAAAGTTAAATAATTCGCCTAAAGACTTAAGTTAAGTGAGTTTGAAAACAGCGGCTTGAGTATACAAATGAGCAGTTAAAAGTTGTGTAATGGCTTAATTAAATTAACTTGACTTGACGTGATTCTTGGGGCAATGTTCCTTGACTTGAACCAAGGTTTATTTTGAGAAATAGTTAGTAAAACTTGGGTATATTTTGTTAAAACAAACGTCAGCAAAACACTAACATTTTGTAACCCTACATCTTTTTTTACTTGTTAAATGGCCGACAACAATGGCCGGTTACCAGCGATTGATGTACGCTCTGCGCGAAATTTGAGCCTTGATTGCGATTTTAGAATGCGCAACTTCTTGCTGAAAACAAGTGTGCGAGGTGTTACACGTTCTTTTTGTTAATGGACTTGGACGAACCATGTTCGTTGCCTGATTTGGACGAAGTAACGTTGAACGTTTTGTTGGGATGATCTCTCGTTTTGTACGCCACTGGGGAAAACAACTAAAATGAGGTGCCGTATAAAACTAGTGGCTGTCACGCGCGTCCATCTCGGCTTTGGAGTTTATAGGCTTTAGTTGTAACCTCTTCTAACGCAGGGAAACCGCTTGGGGCAAGTTAAGGCACGGGCAGGGTCCCTCACTTGCCCTTTGGCGGCGCAACGTAGAAGGTTAGGTTGCGTTATAGGTGTCCCATAGAAATAGTCGTGGCACCTTGGATTTATGAAGTAGGTTGCTATTATATCGCTTCTTTAATTAGTGGATAACCCCGCCACATAGCTTCGTCAGATGTCGTTTTACAAAGTGGCGGTTTATAACTCTTTGAGGATTCGCGTTTTAAGTTTTCGACGGTTGTGTTCACGGACTTGTCTTGTGTCCGTGTAACGCCAGTCAATACAAACCAGTATTGGCATCAAACTCGCGTAGGGCATAGGACCCCACTGGTTTTCAAGATAGCTGACGGAGGTAGCCCGATTTAATTTAGATTCGTTTGTTGAAGAACGAGGCCTTGCCTTGCAGTGTATTCCCATATTTATTCTGTTCTGTCCCCGTGAATAGGCAGCAATAAACTGCCGAGTAAGGCAACCGCTTGAAAACGAGTAAAAATCTGAACGGTTCAACTTTTCAAACCTTATAATAATAACAGTGCGTTTAAAACGGTAAATCTGAATCGTGGTTTACCGTATAGAATTACCACACACGAGATGTCTCACTGCCAAGCTCTTCGTACGGTCAATAGCCCCTTAAACCATTTTTGCAGGCATATCTTTAAATATTACTCCACGGCCGATGTTGGCGTTGCTTATTGCGAAACATTTTAACTATGCTCGCGACAATAAAATCAAATTTCACAATCGACATATTCGCGTGACAGCCACGCCTTCTATTGTAGACGTTTTGCACTCAACTTTATAGCTTTCTGAAGGCAGAACAGTTTCAGGTTTGGTTCAGAGCTTTTTAACTTTAAAACTGCACTTTGTATTCGGGTAATCATCGTACTGCACCGCTTTGAATCAGCAAAACGGTATATATCGGCAATCACATGTGTTTGTTGGAATTTGCATGTTTTAATTAATTATGGGATGTGAAAATATTCCACCCCAACTCAAGTAAACGCAATTCGAACTCGTTCAATGCAAAAATACAGTGCTTAGAGAAGCAAATGAAAACTCTTGAGGAGACTTCTTGTCTAATTCTGTTTTTTGCATTGGACTGATTAAATATATTACCACGAATTGATGAGACGACGGAATTCATCTCCAACGAAAGAACAGTGTTTTTTGTTTTGACTTTTCACTTAGTAAGTCATATCAAATAACATTAAATCAAAAAACAAAACCCGACACTTAAAAAAAAAACAATGGAGTCAGCTGCACTTGGTTTTTCCGATTTAGCAAACTTGTGTTTGCCAGATTATTAAGTCAGCAGAAAGCAAACTATTGTTTGGGGGAAGTTGGATAAGCATTTAACGATTTCTTTTTACACGTTTTAACCAAACCATTTAGTTTTTTCAGGCATTTCTCCGATTCCTTTTATTACAGGTATTTAACCAAATCCCATTTTTTGTCAGGCATTTGGCATTTAAACATTTTTTTCGCAGAAAATACAGGTAGGTAAACCTTTTATTACAGGTGGTCACCAATCAACCGATTAACTTTTTTTTTAAACAGGTAATTTTAACAATTGTTTTCCGCGGGAAATAAATGACAATAGTATGTGAATGAACCTGACTGGAGTAGAGGTAAGGTTTAAGGTGAAGGCTAGGAAAAGGGTTCTAGGGTTTTAAGGTTAGGCTCTCAAATTATAAAGCCAACTTTTTTTTTCGTCCCCCCGTCAACTTGGAATCTACGTCTTCGAAGAGCAATATATTCGTGACGTCACCCTGACCCAATTGTGACGTATTTACCACCCGTTGTGAGACGAAAACCTGAAGTGTTCGTAACTACCGCTGTAAATTGTGTCAAATCTTTTCGTGTGTCGTTATTGCGTTTAATACGGAATTTATTGCGTTAAACCCACTTGGACTGTTGGAAATAAGTCGCATAACTGGAGACCGGTCTACATTTTTTTTTTTTTAATAAAATTTACGACCGGCCAGGACATTTAAGCTAAAAAATGTTTTCGATATTTTGGATTTTTTCAAAAAGTCCCTTTGTTGTAGAAAAACACGGGATTTTCCCAAAGTAACCTATTTAAACCACGCTTTTTACGCCAGAATTGAGGCAACTTGAGGCAACTTTAAGCACAAAAGTTTTTTTAACAGTTTAAAAATAACGCCTTGCTAAAAATTAAGCAGTTGACGGTAAAACAATATTTAGGAAATGCAATAGAAATATTAACGCCCAAATAGAAGAAGGCTTACATACCGAATGTGGGTTTGCCGACATTTTATTTTCAAAGCACCACAAGGTAAATATTTCTTACACCATGTTAAGTACAAGAGACCAAGGGCGGTAGGTGGCGCTATTGTGATGCTACAAATGCACCTGTTCCGTCAATAATACCAAAGTTATTTAAGTTTATCAAGAAAAAAGACAGGTAAAATGTAATTATCACTCAAACTGAAGTTTGCGAGACGTATCAAACAACATGCTGAAAGTTGGCGTGAAATATTATCTAGCTCATGCAGCAAGTTGCTGTTAAATCGTTTACTCCGGCAAAGTCATTACAGCCCTGCATTCAATCTAGGCGATAAACAACTGTCGGTATATGTATTAATAATAATAATCAGGGACAAAAAACTCATTTTGGAATACAATACACGTTTTTTATCGTAATTTCAATAAAAATAATAAAGCCATAATATTCGATAAAAGAATTTTACACTGATGATGGCATGCGGTATTGCTGAAACGTCTGTAAACTGCGAAATGTCGATTTTATTGAATATTATGGCTTTAATATTTTTATTAAAAAAAAACGCAATTTTTACGAAATCAATTCTGCCTAATCAGCTTCTCAATGTTTATCATAAAAAAAAAAGTCGTATAAAGCTCATTGGGTACATTCAGTTAGAATAGGCAGGGTAATCGTCACTGTGTTGCTGTTTTACGGCTATTTCAGCTTTTCTTGGGGGCACAAAACAGGGGATGTCGGGGGCTCTGCTTGTGAGTGGGTTATCACGACTTTGACCCTCCGCGCCAACTGTTCGGCCCCACTGTAGGTGTGAACAACCCCCGTCGGCAACCTTACCCCGCCGCTATTGTCCCTGGGTCACTGGGGGCCGATTCGCACGGACGGTTTCTTATGCATCTCTTCCGAAACCTCTTCGAAGGCTTGAAATCAATATAGGAAATGCCCGTGAAAAATCAACGCTTTGTTACCTTCAATTTTTGGCTTTTAGTTCTTTAGCCATGTACAACCTATAAGTTGTATTTTGTTGAAGAAATTTATTGCTGTATCGTTGAATATCATGTTAGTTTGTGTCGCGTCTAACATGTAAAACAGGACTAAACGTTGTATCTCAATGATGCAAATCAAAATTTCGTTGATCCGTAGAAATGAAACCATGACTTTCAACACATAAACAAAAACTGCCCATACATTAGATGTCAATCATAGTCTTGTTTTACTAAACTGAGTATAATTTTTTTTTGCTAAATTGCGAAATATTTTACAAAAATTATATTTGAAATACGCAAATACTGTGCAACATAATGCAAAAAAAGTTATAATTGTTTATAATTACGCCATAAACAACAGAAACACACCTTTGTGACGTAATGGAAGCTACACGTAAATACAAAAGGGGTAACTTAGAGTCTGTATGCATGAATGGTTCGCATCAAGGGCCGAATATGGCTTGCCGAGAACAGCGGGGTTTTCTTGTAGGTGATCTCATGCAAAATGTGGCAGCGGACCAGCGCCCTCTCCTGTATCTACCGCCTCGCTGCTTTGGGAGTCAGATTCATTGACTGTACCCCGCAAACCGACATTAGTGCTGCCTGCTGCCGTCAAAACGCAGCTGATGCGTGTGCAAACAAGCAGCAACCGGGCATCAGCAAAGCATGCATGCATTTATCCACAGAATGCGGCGTGGCATTTCTTAGCCAGCTGTAGAAATCGCCTGTTACTTTATGGGGAGTTATTTTGGAATATAATATATATACTTTTGTATATTAATCCGATAGCATTACCCGATATTTTGGGCGAAAAATACTGTCGTACGATTCAATTACTTCAGTGCTGTAACAAAATAACCAAAATGATAGATTGAAACATTCAGATGGAATGTTGACAAGTTGTTTAATCAGGTAAAAATCTAAGTTACACTTGGCTGTTAACTCCGTAATTTCTAAAAAAAAATGTTTTGTTGAATCGCAAATTATGTTTGAAATGCACCTATCAAATTAGTATCTGATCGGTTGCAAAACGATAATTCTGACAAAAAAAGACTTCTATTTGTCGGGAAACACTTGTTCGGTAAACCATGAGCCTATTTGGTCACACTGCAATGTGCAGACCAGTGTGCAAATATAGAGGTTAACCAGTTGTGTCCAATCCTAAGACTTCAGTGTAGGAATTTTGTTGGCCATCACATAAATTAATTTCACCTCTTCTCAAAGATGTCTACAACTTATTTAATGACCACATACTGCTATAAACCAATACCACAGCGAAATAGGAAACATATTTTGGAGGTCAACTTCGAACGAACCAACATTGGTTGATCAATGTTTAACGATGGCAAAGATGGTTTTAATAACGCGGAAAACATCAATCGAACTGTGATGCATTTGGAAGATATATACCCGCCACGCCGACCAAGATCATAAATCAGAATCCTTTGCAGCGGCATTTAAACAATTTGAAACAGGCAAACACGATGGAGGAAAAGCGCTCTGCTGTTTACTCAGATAAGTGGGTAAAGTTGTAAATTAAAATCTCCGCGCGTGCTCTCTGGTTAACAACAGCGATACACTTAAACGCAAAAAGGTATCTCTGGTGACAATAACCATTTTTATTGGAAAAGTATCTGTTGTATTTTTATATTTGTAAAGGTATGTTGTTATCAGACCATACGCTGTTTTAAAAATTTATACTATTGATTACAACTGACATTATTGGCATTTTTACATGTTTACTTTTTGTACAGAAACTTATGATGCCTTACAGGCGAAATAAATATTTCTGTAAAATTTTAAGAAACGATTTTATAGTTTATCTGTTTTTATAAACAGTCTTAAGATCGACTGGCATTTTAAAGAGTTTCCCCTATACCCACTACTATTTCGCCAGTACTCAGCACTAATGTTGTGGCGAAAAACTCCGAATTGCGGAATAAACAGGAATCGAGAAGCGACGAGCCTGAACAATGTCCCGTTGAGTCATTATGTTTCGGCGGTTTCAGTGGTTGGTGCGTGGGCTGCTTGTGTCTTTTGGCGTCCCAACGCCTAGTGATTCAGTCGTGTTTTGCCTTAAACTTTACCAGGAATAACGGCGACAGGAAACCTGAAAATGCAAAAATGATTCAAAGAACTCCCCCACCTACTAAACACAGTGAAAGCAAACAAACGAATGTGCAAATGGCCCGTTGCAATGGTTCTCAACCTTTTATGACTTACGCCAGCCAAAAACATGTAACACCCCTCAAAAATAATAAATAGATTTTCGTCGAGTATTTGACGAAATGTAACTATAAGTGTATAACTACAACAACATATCAACTTTAAACATGTAGGAAAGTGTGATTTTATATAACGGTCTCTAAAGGTACACAAACAGTTGTATCAAAAAGTAAATTGAGCAAAAATCAGATTCTTAGAAATTCCCAAATACCTATCAGCTCCCTTGAGCATTAAAAATGGCACAGCAGGACGCCGCGGCACCCCGGTTGAGAACCACTGGCCTATTGTAAGAAAAATGTTATAGCTTCGTTTTTCAGTTTCTTATAATTTTTTTGATTCCAATGCTCCAGTTGTTTCTAAAGTCAGATGTCTATACTTTCGCCCTTAAACGTATGCCTGAAATATCTTGAGCATCTGACAAACTAAAATATTGTTTTTAACGTATTTTTACTCGGTAGTTAAAATTTCAGTAAACACCAGATGTGTGTATTTTCTCTCAAATTGAAAAAACAAAAATACGAAAACAGCGATTATCTCACGAACTTTGAAACACCCCAGTTAACCAAATATCGATGCTTGAAATTGCGGTTAGAAACAGATGTGACCCCTTCAGATAAATTAAAACGAGTATTTTTCAACGTGCGAACCTTTAAAATCAACCAACTCGTCTGGCATCGATTGTCAAAAAGTCCGTTTAATTTGAAAACAGGCATTCGCGTGACAATGGGTCGCAGCTTGATTAAACCGCAGATGGCCTTTCCGGCACAGCCGTTTTGGCGGTTCACTATGACCCGGTAACGCTATTAATAACTACTTTCTCTTAAGGATAGTGTTACAAGTTCGACTGTTATGCATTGCCCTCACCTTACCGTCTGTGTCAATTGGGAAAACAAATCACTGCATTATTTTGGCAGCCTGACTGTTCATTCTTTAGTCGTTTTATTTTGTTTGTTTTTTATTAAAACCGTGGTCTCAGTTATTATCATATGGCAGGACTAGCGACGGAACCAATAGACCTTCGAGTCAGCTGCACGGTAACTAACAAGCAACACTTTGTTTAACACAATAAATAAATACAGCAGTTAGGTCAAAAGTGCCCGAAAGAAAAAAAACACCGTTGTTACTTGCCTAATAGTTGCAATAATTTAACAAATTATACTTTAGCTGTATTACAGCGGCTTGAAGTTAAACAAATGACCAAAGATGCAATAAAGGTTGCCCTTTCAACTTAATGCAGGGATGCGGTAGGGTGCCGTTTTTTTAATTTTTTTGTTGTTAACTAAAATCAAGTAAAGAAAGTAATGTAAAAACGTGGTGAACGTGTATTTAGTGTCTTTTTCTTCCAATTGACCAACAAGTAGGCCGGGAATGGCTGCCGGTAGGGAGTTTGGCGTGCCCCGTATAGCTGCGGCCCGACATTTGGCAAACTCGCGGCAGTTTAAAGGTCCCAATAACCAGAGGCCCGGTTTCGCCAGACACCCTTATCGCCTCTGTTTTCAGCGATTACCCGTGCGCAAACACTTCGCGGTGCTTTACAACCCGCAAACGCACACACCGCACGAGTTCTGTGTGTTGACCTAACACCTCACTGGAGCTAACAGCGCCGGAAACCCAATGCGCCTATATAAGCCGCGTAATGCCGCAATGCAAGGTTCTCTGGAAGGGGATTATCGTTTTTGTAACAAAGGCCGTCGAACGCCCGCCCAGCTCAAGGTGCTGTCCAGGTAATCCCGGCTTTCTCGAATTCGTGAAAACAAAATCTGGTTGGATTTTGGTCGTGTTTTTGCAAAGTCACTGGAAAGCCTTTATAAACACAAAACATGCAGAAAAGTTCTGTGATCGTCCCAGAAATAAATAGTCAACATTCGACCACGCTAATTTGACTTCAATTCTATCCAGCTCGCTAAAATAGAAATGATGTTTTTATTTACTGACTACAAAAGGAAAAATGCTAACGGTGGTCCATAAACTTAAACTATAGGCGCTGTAATAGTAGTTTTGTTACAGTATATGTTTAGCAACAATTACGATGTATTGGTAGCAGGCAGGCGAAGATTAACGATTGTTGTTAAGGCGGATTTGCAATTTTTTGCATATGACGCTACAAATGTATGTCATAACAATACACACGTAACAGTGCTGTACAAAGTTACGTCAAATGTGACATCAAAAAAAATGTGATGGCACAAAGAACAGTTTGTTTGCTCTGTTAAAGTTTTGGGTTGGGGAGATGTTACTTTCCACACAGCCCTACATTACCAAAATGTTATCGATTCCTGCAAAGCGAAAATAACGACATTATATTTGTTGCCAAAACTTTTTTATTAGGTTTGATAAGACGCACGACGCTTCGAGGTAAAACAATATTATCGAAATGAGCAAGGTATACTAAAAGTCACACAAAAATCCGAATTTTAACTTTGCGTAGTTAAAATAAACCAAAAAGACATTTATTTGCACTTGCCCCCCCCCCTCCCCCTGGATCCGCCCCTTTTAGCAAGTAAAATACAATGTGACCGAGGGTAATCACATGTTTAAATCGGAACAAGCTGTGGTAAAATGAAAAATGGAAGGTGCATACATGTCTTTTCTAACGGCGCTTAAACTAAAATAAATAAAATTAATGTCCAAAGGTAATTTTCTCCGGGTATTTGGTCAATATTTGCTTTAAAATGAAGAAGTTTAGTTTTGTCCAGTTATAATCCACTGTTTTTTGTTACATATACCTTTTTAACCTTTACCCTCTTTGGATACAGCAAAATCAAGCGTGTATAAGGCGCATATGCAATTATGCGTGTTTCACAACATCAATAATCCTCGTCACTTTTGTTTCGTTGCCAAACCGTCAGTTTTCGGCTCCACATTCTTGCAATACGTTTGAGTTGACAGCAGCGCACGAATTAATACATCGACAGCACCTCGTATTAAATACCTCACCGCCGCGTTGCCGCAAATTAGTTGCAAACCTCCTCGGCTTGCCTTAGCCCTGAGGTTTTCGGGCGCGTTGTTTCTTTGTTTTTGGCAAAACACGACGGAGGGCAAACATGAGGCAAATACCTGGGCGCTGAATCTGGCGGCATTAAGCGGCTCGGTCTAGAAAGCTGTATTGTTTTAAAGCCGCCTTATGAACGGATCGCCGCCTCCCAAACGAGCCGCTTTACCAAAACCGCTGGTTTATAAGCCATTTTTTTGCTACTTTGTCAAGCACAAGTCTTCTTTTTAGCAAGCATTTTTAACACCGTGTCCAGTTGGTAAGAGCACTTCCAAAATTAGTCTGCTTCTGTTTATTAAAGATGCGAAAATTTTACGAAACCGAAACAGAACGATTTTAAATCATACAAAAAAGATGCTTGATTGGCATTTAAACCGGTCAATGGGTGAGAAAATAGCGTAAAATAGTGAATTAAAAGGGAGCATATTTATTAAGCCGGATTCCTATTTTAAGCAAAAGCAAATGGAAAAGAAAGGCCGGTAGATTGTTTTAAGCGACCAGTCAGATTGGCAAAAGCAGTAAAAATGGCTCCTAAGCTTGGCTAAACGATTCGACTTCGTAAAGTATTGAGTTGGATCCCTTTTTCAAGCGAAGCCAAATGAAAAAACGCTATAGCCCTTACTATAAGCGGCCCAGGCAAATTGGCCACAGCGGTAAAAAAGGCTTCAAAGTAAAAAGAAGTCTGGCTCTATTCGACTCCGTCATGTGTAAACCGTTTAATTGTAAAATAACTTAAGTCAAAGTCAATTCATAATTTGAGCAAGTCAATTTCAAGCCACGTCATTGTCATAAAAAAGAAACGTTATACCATTGGAATTGTTAAAGTCGTACGATTATAAACAATAACTAAACTAAAAAAACGAAAACGCAACATAAAGCAAGCAAATCATTTTCTACATTTTCTATGCAGAAATTAGGATAAATAGCTCAATTTTATAACAAAAATGCTTAAGGAAAACACTTCATTTTAACCCAAGTCATTTGTCCAAAAGACTTAAGACAAGTCACATCATTTAAAAGCAGTGAGTTAACTGTTAAGTGAACTTAAGTCATGTCATTGACTTAAGTTATTACAACACTGATATTTAGTAGCAAGTTGTTTAGGTTCCAAGCAGTCAGTCAAAGGCTCCGAAGTAAGAAGAAGTCCGGCTCTATTCGACTCCGTCATGTGTAAACCGGTACCTTGTTTGCGTTGCAAACCTCAGCCGACCCATAGCGGTTATCTCTCGCGGCGGCAATGGCCTGACAAAGGCTATTAATTACCGTCTCACGAAATACGGTTAGAGTGTTGCCTGGTCGCGTTTATTCTATTGTGCATTGTCTGCCCGTCGCGCGCTTGGCAAGCAGGCCAGCCAGTGCCGTTACGGTCGAAGGCTGAGCCGTACCTCGAATGACGTAATCATGTGTACCGGCAAACATTGAGCGTTGATTAGGTTGTTGCGGTCGCGTGAGACCACCGCTGGGGAGTCGATACGGTCGACGAAACGACAACAAATTTGGTCGATTTGTTAGCTTAAAGAGTTGTTTCGCATAGTATGGTGGCCATGTTGATTGTATTACCAATCGTAACATGTTTTGAGTGAAATTTTCTTTAAGACTGATGCTTTCTGTGCGATGTAAAACTGCGTTTTATAATTTACCCAGTGTTATATTTTGTACTTTTTGCTGAAACGTACCCTAATTTTTCCATCCATGCATTTAGCTTTTTGTTGAAAAGTTTGATAGGCTTTCGTTTACCAGGTATTGCATTCTGTGATTTGGTACTCCAATAATACGTATTTTAATTCACAAGCATTGCATTTGGTGCCTTTTCATGCAACGTGAACTGCACGTTTGTGCCTTTATCTTAAGGTTTAAATTGATAAATGTACATTTTTACCCTTAAAATCAGGAAGACCTGATAAACCAATGACAAAAAAGAAATACGTCCTAAGATGCCTTCCATTGATAAAGAAAAATCCCCAACTCCCTATTTAGATATACTTGTACAACTTTTCTCATTAAAGGAAATCAATCCCGACATACAATGTTTATTAATGTCTTCGAACCGGTTGAATACAACCTTACCCGTACCGAATTTGTCTCGAAATCGCGTCTATAGCCTTTACAGTTTGCGCAAAGAGAAACCAGTCACGGTCAGTATCCGAGCTGCATCAGAACGACCCTTGTTACGGCGACAGCGACCGGGGGGCATCGCCAGTCACCATTTTAGGTCACCTGAGCAAACCGGGCCGGCGAACCTTACCGAACGACGTCACATTTAGCCGTCCTCGGAAACCAGGCGGGCCCAACAAAAAAACGATGACGTAAAAGTTTTCGTAGTTTCACCGGCGAAGGTTCTTCGCTTTGCGCGGCGTCCGCAGCCTTTTTTCTTCCGCGCTCGGGCCCACTCAAATAGCCCCGGACGATTTTGGTCGACGCGTAATTGCAGCAGGGCATACGGCTAACCGACCTTACGTTGGCACTTTGAGCAATCGCTTACGAGCGTGTGTGTGGCAAAGGATTACACGAAAAATGGCCAAGGTATGGCGGGATTAGAGTTCAGCGTTCAGGAGCCGAGTGTTGCGCGCGATACGGCCTCCGGACCAATGCGTTTGGATGGCAACGAGAGCAGACGTAATTAAGAATGACGAGATAATAATGCAAAAACGGCAGCTGGTGAATGATGTAGAGACAAATCTAGATGTCATGCAGCATGCCACAAGAAATCCAGAGTAGGTTGCTTTCTCAAGTTGCACATTATTATAATTATAATATGCACATTATTATAATTATATAATGTACAGATGTAGCTTGATAATGATAACAAAAGCCAAAAAGGCTGAGTAAATCGACATTATCTTGAATAAGACTTTTCAATTCGAACATGTATCATCTTAAGTTAATGATGATGATGTCGATCTAGTCTTACTTTTTGGCTTTGCAATTCATTATTAAGCTATGTTAAATTACAGTTTCATGCATAGTTTACCTACGTTCGGGTGTTATTACATAATAAATCAATGGACGTAGTATATCTTGAATTATAAGCTTAGCAGTGTTCTCAGAAAACTCATACAGTTAACAGCTAACAGAGCGTCCACGTTCTTGAAAAGGACACGAAACTCAAAAAGTTTTCATTCAAAAGAATGCACTTTGCAACGCTTGGCTACGGCCACTCAAAAGAGACCGGTCCTCATTGTAAACTTCTTGCCGTGCCATGTTTTGTGGGGGTAAGGAGAGGGGGGAAGTAATGGTAAAAAGCCTTAAAGACTGTTTATGTTATGGAAAAGGCGTGTTTAGTTTGTGTTAAAAGGTCAAAAAGCCGGGACGAATTCCCCGTTAAGTGCAAATGCCGCGACACACGCGGGGTTGTACAAAATATAGTTTATACAAACCCACCAAGGGAATGATTGCGATCAGCTATAGGTTTCGGTGATGGACAGCCCCCTTTACGGTTTGGAAGCTGCGGAATCCGTGCTATGTTCGGCGAATAGGGGCTGACGACATCGGCGTGTTGACCCAAGGGTTTAAATCTGTGGTTCCCAAACGTTTTTAGCTTGCAGCACATTATTGAGCACATGGAGTAAGTTCGCGGCCCATTTTTTTACAATATTCTACAAGTCTAACTTTTTTAACATCGCTCGAATTTGGTGGGGCAATAAGTTACTATACCATAATATTATTTTAAGTTATTAAACCAATGGCGTTCATTTAATCTCGCATGCTTGCATGTTTGCGTTTTGTAATGCAAATATAGGTTATTTTCCAAGATTTATCTTTGTTTCAGTTCCGCCACACACTTGTGAATGTCTCCACGCACACAGTTTAAGAATCAGTGGTTTAAAACATTTTATGCGTCGCCTTTCAATTTGGCCTGATTTCGGTTCCTTTTCGATTGAGGCAATGTTATTTTTGGGCAAAATAGAATCCCGACTAAAATACGAGGGCAAATTGGGTCGTTTAGCACAAAGTTATGAAAACTAGAAAGATTTTGCCTAAAAATCGTTTGTTTGCCTATTAGTTTCTTAATAAACTATTGCACTATCAGCTTGCCTTAAGCTATTATGAAAGCAAAAGTTTATTTTTTTTGGTTAACTATTGTTTTAGTTTTAAAGTTACATATGTGAATGTATGGTAGATCTCCCTGTCAAACACGTATAACAGCTGAAAAGCTATTTGTCTAACTGTATATCTTTATTACGACGTAAACAAGGTTGGACGTTTAGTTTAAGCCGCCAACAGATAACGGTGGGCCGTGCTAAATAGCGCTCGTCATCTTAGTTTATCGAGGTGCTTTCATTTTACAAGACAAGGCGATTTTACTGTCGACTCGATTGAAAAGCCTCGGAGTAATTGAAACGAGATAAGGTGAATAGAATTCGCGACAGGTTAACCCAGCTTATCGGGCGCCGTCTAGACTTGGAGGCGTAAAATCAATGCCAGTTTGTGCGCAAATTCAGACTCTTTTCCAACGTTTTCGCGTCTGTTTAGTATTCATAAGGCTGGGGTTTTACGTATGCTAGATAGAAGTGAAAGCACCCTAAGAATTTTTCACACCAAATATGACGCAAGAAGTTTACATATAATAAACAGAAAAGCTATTTCGCATTCTTCGTACATGGTTGCAGAATGCTAGGTAATGGCGAGTTATTCAAAGGAAACTATCGTAATCCATGAGATATATAATGTTTGTATGAGGCAA
This sequence comes from Ascidiella aspersa, assembly GCF_963924565.1. Classification (NCBI taxonomy): domain Eukaryota; kingdom Metazoa; phylum Chordata; class Ascidiacea; order Phlebobranchia; family Ascidiidae; genus Ascidiella; species Ascidiella aspersa. Next base: position 28,561,783 of record NC_139450.1, read on the forward strand.
TTCAGGGGACTCACAAAATCCTTAGTCAGTAGGCTACATAAGATTTCTCTATTGAACACTTGAAATTTCAGTATGCCGCATCAAAATTATATAGATGTAAATACATTTATACATGCCAGGCAAAGGCAATAAAAGTAGAAATAAATTTCATAAGAGGGAAGTGTTTGTCATTAAACGAGAACACAGTTTTCACAAATCTGATGGCTAAATGTTGTCTCTCTCATTCTTTATTATCATATCTGTAAAACAGTTATACGCATCATTTAGTAAACTATGAAGTGTAACTAAAAGTTGGAAAATAAATGTTTAACGACAGTGTACCGGTACCCTAAGTCTATCACAGCAGCATTTCGGACATCGTACTAATATAAAAACAGTACTAGTAATTAGCACTTTACTTTTATATTGCAGTAGAATAGACCAAGTGTGGTGCTAGTTTCAAAATTGGCGTCACTAAGGATTAGCAGAACGTGCCATTGTTGACGTAACAGAAGAGAAATGACGCTCAGGGCCTTTCGCGCCTTTTATTTATTGGCGCTGCTGATTGGAATAATTCAGCTGCAAAGCACACAATCTGCGGATAGCGAAGTGAGCCCAAATGACGCTCTTAGCCTTGGAAGGGCAAAACGACAAAGTCAAAGAGGTAAGTGGTATTTGCTTTGGCGCTGGTCTAGAATCCTACCACGTTTTCGTACTGTAACGAAACGACTTGTCATAATTGAAATTGCAAGAAAAAAAATGGGGGCGCTGGTCTAGAATCCTACCACAACGCACATTATTTGGGTTAGGGTGGGTTATGTAATACTTAGTCCCACCCACACCCAAACGCCAACTCGTACCCAAACCCAAATATTGTGCGTTGATATAATCCGTGGTATATGATGCTAGACCCGCGCCAGAAATAAACATGAGAGAATAAATATAGTAACAATACTTGACCAACCCAAACAATGTTAGCAGTAGAAATCCTCGGACGAAAATGTGGTAGGATTTTAGACCAGCGCCTTTTCTGTTATACGACAAGTAATACGATAACACAGTGGCCGCCATTGTTTATTGTAAATTCGATAAACGTTTTGATGTTTACTGGCGGAGATACGTATCAGCTTGGGCGGCACTTACAAGTAGGGCCTAGTTGACATTACCCCAACCATCAGATAATAGATGAACACCTTAGACAAGGGCCCATGGCTTATCAATTAGCTTTAGTAGTGGTGTGGATACTACAGTTTGACATATTTTAGGAATTGTTCAAGGTTATATGCTTAAAATGAAAAGCGATATACTACGATTAAATGAAAATCAACCAAGTCTGAAAACACGCAGCGATTTATTGTTCTGCTACATACTTTGATCATAATTTGATGTACCAGTCTTATGTCCAAAAATCATACAACTACTTTTCAATAAACAGGATAGCCTACATTTAACACTAGGGCTCCTAATTCGGACCGTGGTCCACCATTTAGGTAGCCCTGCCCTAGACTACGAACCAAACCGTTTCGTGTTTGAAATTCCATTGGCGTTTTCTGATATAAAAGACATCAACCCAATTTTCACAAAGGCTGCACTGTATAATCATGATACCGTTTTTACATTAACGCTTGTTGATTTTTGTGAACGATTATCCCACGACCGGGACCTTGGACTCCGTTTTGTGTTTTCTGTAACTGACACCGTTCTTCTTGAAAGATACGCGAGATAAAGGGGTTGGAGAAAGTGCCGGTATTTTTGCCGCGGTTTGGAAAGCTTCCCAATTATGCGGCGCTCGATGGCGAAACAGTCCTGGTCGCAATTCCACTTCACCTCAAACCGACGCCCAACGCTCTCCTTGTAACTCAATACCCTCCCCTAGTTCACTTCCATGACAATTTGGCTAGGAAGAAATGCCTGAAAATGCGATTTTTAGATTAAAGTAGGGGCTAGCAATCATTTTTAGTTTATCGTTAAAAACACCATGCATTCCAATGCACGCCATCTTCTTTAGTGCGTAAATAAAGTATGACAATTTGGTTGTGGGGTATCAAAAATTCTTCATTTTACTGGTTACCCGTTGAAGAAGTAGTGGGTTAAGCAATAAACTGAACTTCACCGTTCGAAAGATTGAATACCGGTCTTTGTTTTATCTTGATAACTATTCAGTTATATTTCAGTTTGTATGATATTCTATAATATAGCCTTCGCAGTAGCTTAAAATGCAAAGTCATGTCGAGTTTAGTTCTGGGTCTCAAATTAAAACTTGTGTTAAACAAACGGCGTTTTGTTCAATTATCGGTTTTAAAATGCAACAGACAGTTTAACTAACATACTGAAAATTGTTTAGGCGCCTACCCTCTCATGATTATATTGTAGGAGTTGCTCTGTTTTACCCTCTGTAAGCCTTTTTAAAGCTGTTGCTGTTTTTACCATCTGTAAGCTTTTTTCGCTCAAATCAGCTTTGTAATTTTTGCAGTAAAATTCGTGAACTGTGGCATTAATTCCTTTAACGCCTGGATTAAGACTGTATATAGGCACATTGCAGGGCAGTATACAAACAAGATTGGTGTAAATCCGGTCTTCAGCTTTAACGTCGTAATCTCCTCTGCAAATCGGCATTGTCCGCAACTCGATATGCTTGATGTCGAAATCTAGTAACCTGGGTAAAATATGCGCAGAAGGGTATGGGCGCTCCATCGATTTGGTACGTAAAAAGTAACGCAAAACAACGGTCTACAAATACCGCATACCGCAACGTACATTATTTGGGTTAGGGTGCGGGTTAGCGTTTGGGTGGGTCAAGCATTATAATTAAAAACTGGACTCACCCACACCACACCCAAACGCTTACCGACACCCTAACCCAATTAATGTGGCTTGCAGTATGCGGTGTTTGTAGACGTTTTTTTGCTTTACTTTCTACATACCAAATAGGAAGAGCGCCAGGGTGTGTAAAATTTTCCAAAAAATTCGAAGTCGTTCTACGCGTAGCGACAGATCAAGGGTCATCGCCTAACCCGGCAATTGCAGGCCAGGCGTCAAATCAATTGTAAGAACCATATACCCGCGCCTTCCATATAAGTGGTGGTTTTGCTCTAGGAATATCACATTGTAGTTTTGAACGCTGTAACTTTCGATTCTTTATAGGTTTTCTAGGTCGCGAAAAAGGGCGTTCTTCAACTTGAATTTTAGTGTCCAACTATATGATTTATAATATTTTCGAGATACTACCGCGTTTATCTTGAAGATTCAAATGCAAAACACATTTCAAAGCGGTAAAAAATATACAGATCATGTAATTCTATTTTAGATGTTCTTCTGTTAGGTTATACAACATAAACATTTGTTTGTTTACTAAGATGGCTAGTTTCATTTTAAAATCACAAAACAAAACGCAAAGTTTAGCCCTAAAAAGCTCGTCACCATAAGACTGTCAAGGAGCATGGGAAGCAGTTAGACCAGTGGTTCTCAACCTTTTATGCTTCGTGGCCCCCTTTGAAAGGCTCTCGGCCCTGGTGCCCCCCTGCTTATAAAAATACCAAGCATTGTGTTTAAAGTATTTTCTTTTGTTTTACTTCTTTACGTTAATAATAAATATACAGCCATGTCCGCGACGCAGTTGGCAGCCTTCCACGACGCAACCGTTAAAAAGCGTTGATCTAGCTCAAAAGACAGCATGCAAACGTAAAATAACCAAAAGTACAAAGATCATTCGCAGGAAGCGCGAAAATTTTTCGCACTTAGGTAGTTAAAATGGTCAAAAAGTATTTGAAATGGACTCGTGTCTAGTTTGTCAAAGAGGCGGCGGGCCGGATAATTTTCATTGGCGGCCCGCGGGCCGTACGTTGCCGACCCCTGGATTAGGCCAAGGGTATCGCCGAGTAATAATTGGCCGCCCGAAAAAACGCTGACGCAGAACTGGCTACGTATATGGGAGCACAGTAATTGTTTCGCCACAGCGGCAGGTCTCAAAGCAAACTTGTCACTCGCGAACGACCAATTAGGCGTAACTGTCCGCGATAAAACTAATAAAAAGGATTTCATATTCTACTTTAAACATCATACTTACGAGTCAAAGCAGGTGTCAGAAAAATGTGTTACAAACCGTTACAAGAAAGGTTTGCAGTCATAATAAAAACACAAAATCAAGTCAACTGGTAAATTTTGAAAATAGTGACACTTTGGTTTTCGCAATATCTAGCTGGAGAGTTATGCCCGTGACCCCCCAATGACCGCTCCGTGGCCCCCCAGGGGTCCGAGGGCCACAGTTGAGTAACCCTGAGTTAGACAAACTCTAAAACAATAGCCTCTTTTGTTGTTCAAGGTTTATGCTATGCGCTACTTGGTATCTGAAACCTCAACCAGAATTGCGTGGCCAGCATAACGCAATTTATAGATTCCGTACAATGCATCTGTTGATTTGAGCAGCAGCCAATGGCCTGTCATCGATAAACGTACAGAAATGACTGGGAACGATATACAATAAACCACAGCAAACTTGCAAAAAACTACAGCAGATTTTTTCGAGATTTGCACCCAAATCATACAAACGCAAAATTCCCAGCCTTTATTAAAAAAACAGAGCATTTTACCACTTTATGAATTAAGGAAACAGAAGAATACTTTTTTTACGGAGTATATTTATAAGAACAACGTCAACATTTCAGAAAAGCTGAGACTATATAACATGTATGTGCGGATATGGACCTAACAACAAACCATATATAACTGCGGCGGAGGATGTTGCTTTGAAGTGGATTTGGCAGCCCTTTGCCCGATGTGTACAGCGCACACAGATAAACATGGGGCCCGAAAGTTCAACCTACTTGGGTTGTCGTATATAAATTCTTTAAATCGCTACAAGGCCACTGTTGCAAAGCGCTGTAATTAGCCGCGGTTTTTGCGTTTTTCCTCAAGAGTTCGATCTCGAAATAGAAAACCTCACGCCGTCTGGCCGGCCCACGAGTACACAGCGCCTACTCAACTGCGAGTACTTGAGCTGAAGTGTCGACGCCGCCTTTTTGTAGTCTTCACGCAACGTTTATTGGATGCGACCGCCGAGTGCGTATGCGTCGCTTTGAAATTCTACCGCGAAAGCGCCCATTCTACTTGTGTACAACGATCTTCGATCGATATTCCTGAGAAATCGTAGGAAACCGCAGTTGTATGATTTGAAAAGTACACTTTGCAGGGCATTTTTATTGTGGCCTCAAAACTTATCTGATAATTTTTGTATTTATTGATACTATCTATTATTAAATTTCATTTAATATTATAGTGTTCGAAACCCAAACACGCCATTGTCTTGCTCCTGTTGTAACAAAAAACCTATAAAACAAAAATAGAAGTTTTTTTGTATTTCTTACTATTCAAAACTTTGTGTATATCGTTGCACAAACAACACAATGTTTAAACTTTAAAGGCTCATTATTGTTGTGGCCAACTTTTGTTTCAACTAAACAAACGACAGACAGTGTGCAATAGCAATACACATATGTTTTATTATTTGCTGTAAACCTGTTGAATTAAATACCAGGCGAAATTATTGGTACATGTCAAAGATTTCACAGATGATTGCACACAGCTGATTTGCTGTAACGCACGTAACTGGCAAAGTTAAACTGGCAAAAAAAGCGAATTTGCACCACAAATAATGACCCATGGCGTTTAAAGAGTAGCGTTCGGCAGAAAATACCACCAGTGGAAAAGGTCACATCTGCAATTTGCAGTGCAAACAGATTATACAACTATATTTAGTGGCTTTTGAAACATAGAATCATCTATAAATTGAGCGCACACCAAACCCAGCGATGCGCTGTTGTTTGGCCAATTCGAAAGTAAAAGAGTTAATATAGTTTATTTTGGCAAAATGTTGGACGCTGTTGGTTTATGTTGAGTATCTTTAGTTGTAGACCATAATATATTATTCTTCAATCATGTTAAACCACGGGTTATTAAACTGGGGTCCATGGACACCTTGGGGTCCGTGAACTAGTTTTAGGGGGTCCATACAGACCTAAAGAAATGTTAATGCATATTTAAGAAGTAATCTATTTTTCAAAGAAAACAGTTTAATTAAAAATGAAACGGTTTTGCACTGACTGTATTTTAGACTCCATTCCACAATTACATTTTTTGGAGCGAAATCAAAAGATTTATAAAGTTTGTTTGTATTGTGATTTGTGACGTCATTTTTGAAATTATTTTGCCTATACCGTGGTTCACGCGAAGCAAAAAAAATTAGGGATCCGCGATAACAAATTTTAAGAACCCATGTGGTCTACTATATTCCATAATATACCATTATTTAAATTTTTAACAAAGAAATACTTTAAGTGGTAATTATAGAAACCATTTATTGATTCGTAAGACTGTTTGTTTATTGCTCAACTTCCTAAGTGTCAGGTAATAACTGGCTTATTTGAATAGGCGATAATTTCCCCCATATTTACGCCTGGTTGTCTTAGACATGGTTCCACGTTACCCTTGCAACAAGCTTAGCTTTAATCCATCTCATAATCTTCGGGAAACAAGGCAATACTTAACTCGTTCACGTAATTTTACACTCAATGCTTTTACGCAGTTCGTTTATTGCGGAAACACGATTACGTAAACGCAGGCAGTGTCTTCCTTCAGCATTTTTGCCTAAAAATGTGAAATTTTACCCAATTCGACTAACTAAAGCCCATGGAAAGGTTTCACTCTAGCGATTTTGCTCCTAGAATAAACCTCCTTTAGATATGACTCACGGGTTTCTCAAGAGAACGAAATTGCATCGGGTGAAAGTTTAATCCTCGTAGTCTGGCTGATATGTTTGTAGTGGTGCAAAGTGTGCTCGTTTTTCCACTTGTTACGTATTCTGGTTTGCCTTTTGCACTAATTATTGGATGCTGAAAGTTTTCCCATAACCAAGGGATGGTTTTCTAATGCTAAAAGACACCTCTTATGCCGAAAAAATTGTTTTGTGCAAGAAACCTTTTTTGTATTTAGCGTTGTCTAATGTCTATTTACGCGAAATCTTACGTTACACTTTGTGGCACCTGAAACACTTTAACGCTAACACGTGCGTTTGGAGTTATGCTCTTTGGAGGAAAATGAGGCCAAACCAGCATTAATCAACATTCATCACCGTTGTGAACATGACACTTTCCGTCAGCGAGCAACGCTGTTGATTTAGCAAGTTTGCGGTGCTTTTGTCCATTCGCGATAACCGATCGCTACTACAGCAAAAGAAACAAGACAATCTCATTATAAAACCGCATGGCGATTTCTAACAGCTTTATAGCCTCGTAAAATGTCCCTTAAAATCGCCCATTAGGCTTCGGGATGTGCCCGCTAAATGTGCTCCGTTCTGTATCTAAAATAAGCACCGCGTCACCTCAGTGGCTTTGTTGGTATAGTTGGCGTCTTGTCTCCCTGTTCGCTGCTAGTCGTTTAACCCTTTGCTTTTCGATTAGCCTTGTCGTGAATACGCGGATTTGGCGTTGGCTTGCCTTAAGTCGTTAAATAGAAACCAGGTTAAATCAAACGATTTTTTGGGGGTTTGACTTGACTTAACCAAGTTTCTGATTTGATTTAATTGGTTTGAATTTCAGTGGAATCCAATAGGGCTTAAAACGTTTTACTTTCACTGTAGAAAAAAAGTTTGAAACAACGAAATAATTAAAAAATGCTTCGTTTAGGTTTGGGGTTCTTAAACTTTTTTTTACCGCGGTCCCCTAAATTTTTTTTTTGCTTCGCGCGGACCACAATACGCAGAAAATTTTGTAAAGACGTCACAAATTTACGTCAAAATACAAATAGACTTTCAGAAATATGCTGAGGATTTAAGTAAAATGGAGTGCTAAAATGTTTTTTAGTAAACTATTTTCTTTGAAAAATTGATAACTTAAATATACACTAATACTTCAATTTGGCCTTCATGGACCCCCTGGAATTAGTTCACGGACCCCCAAGGGTTCCATGGACCCCAGTACCTAAACTTTAGGTACTTCCGTTATCCGCGAATAATGTCTTGGCTATACTTATGACCTTGAGGCTTCCGTTTTTAAATTCTCGTAAAATTGTAACTTGGGCCGGATTTAGGAATTTACCGAGTTTTTTCCCTTTTTTGCGGCCCCATCGTGGTTTTACCATACGGGTTTTCCTAAAACAAAACTTATCAAACAGATGTCCGTGCCTAATTTGAAGTTTATGAATGCATATCGACAGACGCATCGATTAAAACGATTCGCCTATGCTGCACAATTTTTCTGTTTCTCGACGACGACCGGCTTCAGCCAAAGCTTGTTTTGCCCAAAGCGAGATTGTTTAGGCCTAAACCGGAATTCGGACTGATCGAAGTCCCGAAGTTATTCGTCGAGCGCACTCTGCGTCAAATAAACACGTAAACATGAGCTTAAAGTGCCCCGGCCGGGTTACCTTGCCCTCTGACGACGGCTTTGAGTTCAGGATGCTGCCATTGGGTCGAGTCTAGCTAGTGTAGTAGGAGTAAGCACCCTACTAATTTTTTTTCTAAGCTAAGGTGTTGTGCATTTATTGGTGTATGTTATGGTACGACATATAACAGATATAAAAAATATTGAAATTAAAACGCATAACAAGTTTAGGGGGACACAAATAGGTTTTACATCAATGTTGTATTTTTTTTACATGATTTTGTTTTGTTTTACAAAAACTACCCCCTCCCTCCGAGATTCACATTACACCAACAAGTAGGATAAATCCAAAAAATCCAAAAAAAATTTGGTTTGTCTCTGTCAAACGTAAAGTACGCGTGAAAAAGAGACGCAGACAAAAAAAATGTAAAGCTGTTTGCTATGACGTTTTTTAAATATATTTCCCAAAAATTATTGAACTTGTTTAACAGAACGAGGATGAGGGTTGATCAGATTATAATGTTTTCGGGGCAACGTTCCTTGCATAGCCACAATGATTGCGCATTATATATTTAGTCCGATGGTAAATACCAGGTTGCTTGGCAAGTACACGCAGTAGCAGCTATTTGCACAAAGTCTAAAATATCACGCTCAATATTTGAACATCAAATGTTAACACGCGCACCCGCGTGTGTCGAAAGCGTATTTTTGTTGATGCCACATTCGCCTAAAACAGGGTTTTTTAAACTGGGGGTCCGTGAATAATGTTTAGAGGGTCAATAAAGGCCTAATTGAATTGCTAGTGTATATTTAAGAAGTGTTCAATTTTCAACGAAAATAGTTTAATAAAAAATAAAACTGTTTTACATTCAATGTGTTTAGCCTCCATTTCACGTTCACATTTTTGGACCGAAATCAGCGGATTTCTGAACTCTATTTGTAAGGTGATTGTAAATTTATGACTTCATCTCTAACAATTTCTTGCCTACCGTGGTACACGAGTGAAAAAAATAAATAAAAAAAATAAACAAATTAAATAGGGGTCCGCGGTAAAACAAACGTTATCAACCCCTGGCCTAAAAGGTCAAAGAAAAGAAACAATTCTGCTACGTTAAGCGAAAACGGCTGCAACCTTGCAATTATACCACGCCTTGCTGCAAGCAAAGTTATGGGTGTAAGCAAAGGCTATATACGATTGTTGGCAATCTTTGGCGCAAAAGGCCCGCGGCGCATAGGACGGTAAAAGTTCGAACTCTCGCGTGAAATCTGCGGTAAAAACGGGACGCCGGGACTCAAAGAAGATGCGATTTTTGCGGCAGATAAGGCAGCGGCATTGTTCTGAGGCATACAGAGCCTCGCGGCGCTGTACAGTACAAGGCCTGGAAAGTGGCCAGCCACCATCAGCCGCCGTTTCCGCATTTCGCCGATTCCCGCGCGTACAAATTCGTCCCGTTTCAAAATCGGACGCTTTTTTATCCCTGGTGGGCGGTGGCACTGTGGCCCGTCCCGAATAGGCCTGCAAATATATTCAACGGAGGCCCAAAGCTAACGGGTTGACGTAAGCTCTATAATAATATTTACTGAAAAGCGTGTGAAAATCGCTTTTGTCTGTATAATTGAGTGCGTCATTTTATAGTTGCTATTGAGTTTTTCTTCGGGATTTCTGTATAATTTATGATATTTCTTGATTAGGCAACCCTTTATACTTTTTGGCTTCCTATATGTGTGCGTAGGCCTATACCTCTTTTTAATTTAAATTCGTAAGACTTATATTATTGTGCCAGCTGAACGCTTTCGTATGCAATAGAAAAGCTATAGTTCTGTATTCCTAATTAAGAAGAACCAATACACTTGACTACCCTTATCGGATGGTTGATTTAGTCATTCGACCACCCACTTATGTGCATAGTAAATATCGCACTGAATTACCTTGGCTTATGTACATACACCTATTTACGGAAGGGTAATCTCGTTCGGGGTCATTTGCAAAGTTCCGGCAGTTTCAGAAGCAAGGGCATTCGTCAGGCTTTAGCGCTTCGGAGCAAGAACTCCTAACCACATTTTCAGGTGTTTTCTGTCATTCAGATTTCAGTGCTTCGTTGAAATATGCCACGTGTTAAGAAATTTGTTTCAAAATTGTTAATTTAAAAACAGGCAGTATAAGTATGCGAAAAAAGATTAAATTCCTAAATAAGGTTTGACAATTAAGTAAACAGATTGGTTTCCCATCCTTTCGTCAGTTACAGTTTATCAAAACGACCTTCAACATAATTAAAAAACAATAAAACTATATGTAATTCAATTTGTCGTTATTGCGATTTCGGCCGCATCGCGTCTTGCGCTCGAAACCCAGGGGGTTCGCTTTCCAAGTATAGCTCCTTCACCGGGCATCATCATAGTAGTAAGTAAGTAAGTTCTTCACATCTCGTGGAAACCAGTCGTAATCCATCTCGTATTCGTGTCGTCGACGGTCCGCTTCGTAAGATGCCGAGTTTAGCAAACTGCGGTCGCCGTGTCTTTAACTCTCGCGAGTATAATGACTCCCGCCCGGCCTGGGAATCGTGATCGACGTGCGAAAATCTTTCGGAAAATCGAAGACACTTCTTGATTCGATGCGATAAATACGGCGGGTTTCCTGCGGTTTTGGCTGCATATTTTTGGCAACAACAATTGAATCTTTCGTCGCTCTGCGGTGTCTCAGTCTATAACGCGCTCCCATTACATAAATGTTTATAAAGCTTATATTGTTGTGGCTGGTATTGTCTCGTCTGGAATTTTGTAATTTGTGCGCGAAAGCTTTTTCAGACGGTAATGAAAAAAAAACTTGATTTGAATTATTGTGTTTATTTTTTTACTTCTTGCTTTGGGATAAGTCTGATATATTCTGAAGAGATTTTAATATACGTCAACTTTTAAAAGCCATTACTACGTGCAATATCACCATTGTTGGCGGTATTGCATGAAAGTAATTTTTTTCCTAAATTATTTGTAACGACATTTTTATATGTTTTATTGTCTGGGTGTCATGGAAAAGATTTCTAAAAAAATTGGGTAAAAATTTTAGGAATTTTTTGGTTCATCAAGTTTCGCACACCGATGGTTCGACTTACTTATTTGTGTTATTTAACCTTATTAATTACTTTTTTAAACTTTTGCCGTTTACGGAAGTGTTGGTTTTGTGTCTAAAACCCTTTCTCCATTTCTTTATCGTAAACAAGCTCGGATGTTTGTTTCCAGTGTTTTTTTAAGGTGTTTTTTCCCCAGCGGTTTCCCAAATTTTGGACTTGCAACTTTTTGGTATTTAAATGAAACACTTGCGGTCTCTTAAAACTACTTAGCAGTCACCCAAACCAAACCTTAAAACAAAAACTGTTTGTTTCCAATGCAAACAAACACCAATGCCGTCTTTCGCTTTAAGTATAATCGCGAAAACCCAACACAACCACTTTACAAGCAGCACAGTTAATCGCTTTACTTACATTCAAAAGGGCGCCGAGGTGACGAAGGCATTTCCCTGCGGATATAACGGCACAGACTACCCCGGGTGCCAAAACTTAATTGCCCAGTGTCGAACACACGAGCTCTCGTCAAACTCAATGTTTTCCCATCAGCAGATCGCCGAACTCGTAAGCGCAATAGACTCCCTGGGGGATTACAAATCTAAGCGATAAAAGTCAAAGGGGATAGATGTCGTAAGCCGCTTTTATCCAATGCTGTAAGGCCCTGACTCATAGTATGGATGCCCATAGGCCCGTGGTTGTGTGGCAATGTTGTTATGATGTGGGCGAAATCTGTAACAGTCGTTTAGGGTTGGTTACTCGTTTAGTTTTATTAAAAAGGTGAGTCACGTCTAATTTGGGAGCTTTGTTATCTGATACCGCGTGAATTTTACAATATTTTTCGTCATGTCCACAGGGGACCGGGATGAGTCGGACTGCAAGTAAGACAACCTAAGGCATGCGCAGTACCAAATTGTGAAACTGGAAAGGCCGCAAAGTGTTCACAAAGCAACCTTATTTATAGTTACGTAAAAGGTTGAAATGCAGGCTGTAAAGTCGAGCCGGTCTCGTGACTCGACGAAATCGCACATTTAGCCGAGGTCGGACTCGGTTTTATATTTTTGGCCGGAGTCGGACTCTGGTTATTTTTAACCCACTCCGCAACCCCAGGGGACCCGGTAAAAATATCGCTAATGACAGTCAGTTGACCTTTTCGGAAATTTTGTGTATGTAGGACAATGGCTTTCTTCTGATTAACGTCTTTAATCGTTACTGACTAATAAAATGTGTTATTAACCGAAGAACTTCTATCTCAATGAATTATAATTATAATAAATCATTTGGCAACTTTAGTATACAATAAGTGATTTTGTATTTGTCGTAATTTGAATCACCGAGGATTTATACCGTCCGGTTAAAATGGATTGTTTTGAAAAGTCATGGTAGAAAAAAAAGAAAAAAAAGCTAAAGAGGGGTCCGCCACATAATAAAGTGCGAGAAACCCTGCTATAGATTATTTGTGTTACTAAAACAAAAACACCAATTGTTATAAACCGATCACAACTATCACTTATCGGTTACTTTCTTGAGTAGGCGAAAACCGCGTTATCGAAATGTTAACTGAAGGTCTCCACTTTATGTTCAGTTTTGCTCGTCTTCGTATGACCATAACGCCTTGGATCTCTCAATTTTTGCCATAGTTTTGCGAGACCTGGTTGCATCACGTTCGCTTATACCACTCGTGGTTCAAACAGCTCAAAAACACGGCCCTTTGATTTCCAACGACTGCCGCAAATCGCCGCTTATCTTCTATTTTCCGCACCAACGGAGGACGCGGTTCCGCTTAGTGGTCGTCCGACGCGTCAGCGCTGCTGTGACGCTAATGTCTGCCGCCGGATTTAACCGGGATTAACACGGGCTGCGTTCCGCTGCCTTGACTGAATGTACTTTCGCTGAGTCGAATCGCCAAGCACCTCACTTAATACTATACATTTTTTCGAGTGGCCAAAGTGTGCTTTTGACTAGAAATTTTGTCGGTTGGTAAACAGCCTCTAACCTTTTAAGTTCACAGTTTTAGGATTGTAATGTTGTGAATATATTGTATAACTTGAACAAAATTCACGTTTTTCAAAGCTCTTTAGGTTAACGTTTTCCGATTGATGTTGCAAATTTATTGTAAATTTTTTTCTATGCCAATTTTCGCACCCAAAGTAACTAAACTTTTTTTCGCACAAAAATAACTGAACTTTACCCTTAGTTCTGTGTGGTGCATTTTCATGTCCACGGCACGGGTCATTTAAGAGCAAAAGCGGCCCAGGGAATTTGTATTAAGCCCTTGACGTGATCCAACACTTTGTTCTAAAAATGGTCGTTGCTTTACCTCCCAGTCAGATCCTTTCTTTACAAAGAAAGAACTTTTCAGGGTTTTCAAACGTCACCAAAATAGTGGATTTGTAAAACAAGAAGTATTTCCTCTTTTTAAAGTGGTGCCAAACCGAATCAATTGTGCGTCAAAAAGAAACCAAATAGTTAAAATTGTAGCGGGAAAACCGTTCAAAGGCACATTACGTATGAACAGCTCTTTGAACCTGTTTATGCGTTCGGAGTCATTGGAATTTTTACAGTTGCTCATCAAAGTGCAATTCGTGCAACCTATCGTTTTATGGCAAGCGTGTAAACCCCTTGAAGGTGGCAGCAATAAAGTGTTTATAGCCTGTACAGACGTGCGAATTTGTGTGTACAATACGGTAGCAATTACACGGGGCCCCATTCAGGGGAAGATCCAGGATTTGATTTGGGAAGCAATAATTTTTTTAGGAATGACGTCTTAAAGTTACGTCATGGCATGACGTCTTAAAACAATTAAACCACCTAAAAAACACTAGTTGTTCTCGAGCAAACTCATGCGCAAATTGAAGCTAAATCCAGTATAATAAAAAAATATTCGTTTATTTAGTTTAAATTGGCAAAACTTTTCATTTGGCACATACAAGAGATTCGCATATTGCTCGAAATAATAGCATTTAGTGTTTAATTTACAAAAATTGCAAATAGATTCCTTAAAACTTACAAAAAGTTTGTAAAAATATATAGAAATATTTTTTTGGTATTTTTATAGTAAAAGCTGTTAAAAAATACTTAGGAAGAATCCTGGCCTGATGCCCCCCTCCCCTGAATACGCCCTTATCGCCATTAAACCCGGCATCGTTAAAATGACAGCGCAGTGATTGGTCATGTGTGTCGTAGCTAGTCTAATCAAACAACGAACAAACCATAGAAACCCAAAGCTGCACAGTTCTGCCTTCACTTCACGGAACGGGGGATTCTTTGCTTTGCAGCCGAATCTCGGCTTTAGTAACCCTAAAGACCCCCTATATGAGGCCTAATCACCGCAAGGTTGCAGTAAGACGTAATAAGGATATCTAAGCCCATACAGTAGTAGGTAGCATTTTGAACGGTTCAAAATGATACCTACTTCTGTAAGGGCTTTAATACAAGGAGTGAAACAAGAAAATATTTTTTGCTGACTTCATCAATGTTGATGTGACCACTGTAACCACTCAACTGCCTGAAAGGTTACCCCTTCAAACAAACTTACTTCAGTTTCTACCAATATCTCATTGTTGAGATCATACAACCCCATACAAAAAGTTAAAAATGGCAAAAACTCTGTTCAATACGAAGCACCCAACCTCAACCACGTTCAGTGTGAATTTCGCAAATGCAGCGTATATCCGGGGCACTTGAAGTAACTTGTTTATGAATATACTGTTGCTGCCAGGCATTATATTAATTATAAAGAAGGTTCTTCCGCAAATTATTTATTCTGTACCGACGTTTCGATAACCTATCCAGGTAATCTTCATCAGGGCATATAAACTTGTATAAACATCCAGAATGCCCTGATGAAGATTACCTGGATAGGTTATCGAAACCTCGGTACAGAATAAATAATTTGCGGATTACCTTCTTTATAATTAACTTGTTATGTTTTGTTTTTCGAAATTCCCTTCCTAAAAATATAAAAAGGAAGAAAAATGGGCGCTTGTCTACAATCCTACCACATTTTTTTACAGTAACAAAACCAGTTGTTAAAAAAATTCAAATTACAAAGAAGAAATAAATATGGGACAATAAATATAATATTAATAGTACTGGACTCACCCGAACTAACCCAAACAATATGCGTTGAACGAATAGATGTGTGGTCGGATTCTAGACCAGCGCCGAAAAATGCATAACATCCAGAAAGGTTTTGGATCTTGTTTATATGCAGTTTTGCGGCACGAATGCCTAAACTTTTGTTGTCAAGATTGGGATGTGACCCGCAAAAAGCAATATACGTGTCAACCTCTAAGGAAAATGTCCGACTTGCGTAATTGCGCTGATTTAAAAGTATTCACGCGGAAATGTTTGGTTTCACGTCGCTGGATTTGACTGAAAAGTATTTTGTTTTGTATATCGATGCATATTTGCGGCGGATTATATAACTGTCTTATGCTTTGGTGAGCCCTATAGTCATCCTATTCTATGTGTAGGGCTACTTTTTGTGTTGTGATACATTTAACAGGAAAAGAACACTAGTTTTTAAATGTCAAAGATTTTTGCGGGATATGTGTATGTTATTCCAATACCGATACCCGTTATTTTGGCAAGATTTGCAATACCAAAATAACGTTAATGCTACGGAAAAAATAAACAAAGTATATATGTTAAATATTGTTGTCCGGGTTTTAAGGCCTAATTCACTTTAACGTTAAAAAAGCCTATTCACCTTTCAATAGTAATTTACTTTTTTGTGTTAATTTGGCATCTAATCATCTCCAGTTTAAAGTTTAAACCTAATTATGGAAGGTAAACTACAGTATACTCGAACAAACCCAACTTGGCATCACAAAATGTGAACGCAGATGCAAAAATACAATAGTTATGGTTCCTGTCGTTTGCATGAAAAAATTGTCACTTGGCTTTAAATTAGCTTGCTTATCACCCCAATGTAGCCAACTTAGATAAATAATTTATCTATTCTTTGGTTTAAAAAAGGTTTAAAAGTAGCTTTGCTTTGTGGCGCAACGTTGATAAGGGTTTATCGCGGTACTCTTTAAAAGGCCACAAGATTAGTCAACATGTCGCTACTTATACATGAGGGGTTAACAATTAACAACCACTTGGGTTTTGCAAAATCCTTGCGTGGGCGAGCGATTAACATTGTGGTTTGACTAAATTTTTGACTTTATCCGTTTGTTATATCTTGATGTTGCTGCATTTTACGAAGAATGTTTAAATACACCAGTTTGAGACAAACTTCTCGTTTGTTTAGAATTAAAAGGAGTTACCGGCTTCGTTTTAAGAATTACGATTTTTTTGATTTTTTTTCTAATTTTGTTGCAAACAAAAAAGTTGTACAAGATGGCAAAGGCGATTTAGTTGCAGCATTCCTAGCCCTACCTTAAGCAGTTGTGACGCTGCAAATATTTATAAACACAGAATATCCCCAATCTTACTCCGACTTTTGGCGTGAATAAAACGTCCATCACTCATCCCAAGTAACCACATTTGAGGTCTGCAACAGAAAGCACCATTGTTCGCTTTGCGTTATACTTGAGCTTGTTAGTTTGGAGCAAGCACGTCACAAAACAATGGGCTTAACTTAATTTTGACATTGGCCGTAGAAATAATGGAATTAGCGTTTGCCCAAACAATAACATCCGGTGCGACCGCTACTGGTAAACAGCTACATGTATTGTCTGTATGGCCATATCTGTCTTTTGCACCGATTTCGTGTTGAATAACATAAATGGATGCAAAATAAATAAAATTGTAATAATAGGGATTGAACTCAGGGTATTTATAACTCAAGTGTTGAATGCATGCATTAACAGCAGTCTTGTAAGTTCAACAATATTCACAACACACAAACAATCAGTCAATTTACCAAAGGCTTTTTTGTTGTTGCTTTTCGTAAATTACGCATGCTTCACAAATATGCCTTAATAACGCATAATTTCACATTGCTTGTCGTACCCCTGCTTTGGTGTTTCATACCACCAAGGGGTACATGTACGGTTGAGAACCGCTGCTTTAGTACATTCAACTAAATTACAAAATTTATTTGTAAAGAGTTAACATCACCAAAAGATTTCTATTAGAAAAGCTTCACACCCAGGCAATTGTGTGAATTGGCCGACTCGAAGCCCATCTATACCCTGGTACATACAAAATACTATACAAATCCAAACAGTTTTTTCCCAAAACAAATTAAAACACTCTGTTTGTTGCGCGTGAGCTCGCTTAATTTGTTTTCACTCTCCACTCGAGAAAAACCGCCGAGTGAATATTACCGCGAAGAACTCGGCCTCAAAAACACCACAACCCGCCCGCAAACTTTTCCAAAGGGACCGTCAACATTTCAAAGGCAGTTTTCTCCCGCTAATTTCGTTACTTTTGTGTTTCTGTACACTGTACTGCTTACTGGTAAACAAGGTGGCGAAAAGCGCTCGGAAACATGATTGGGTATTCGGAAATACAGCGCTCTGTTTTGCACACTTGGTCATTTTTTTCAAACCTAATATTTTGAATGGTTTTCTCCGTAGCAGCCAATGCTCTAAAGCTAATATGAACAGCGTCTTTCAAATGTCCATTAGCTATTAAATCAGCTGGCAATATGATTTGCAATTGTAAAAAAACAGCGGGTAGATGATTTCTTCCGAAGAGGTCAATTTAATTGACCCATCAATAAATCAAATTTATACCACAATGCTTAAAAAAGAACTGTTTTTTTTATCGAAACTGTCATGTTCTGAGGTTTAGGTATGGCCCTGTGCGTCGTTTTGATTATGCCATTGCCTTTCATCCATCAAGCACTCTGCGCAGCGAACCGTAATGTTTGCTGTCGATTGATCAGTCATCACAGCGGTTCGTCACTGGTGTTTTTTTCGCCTACTCTTAGTTTGGCCTTGTCTAGGGTTATCTGATACTGTGTATTGTATTCCTATATTACCTGGTGTTTTTTACGTGTTATTTTAGTCGAAAAATACGGTTCCGCGGTCCTCTGCCAAATGACGTCATCACAATGACCAAAAACACAAAATCATAAAATCAAAACGCGAAAATATAATATTTTAAAGTCAAAATTAACTTCTTGCAGTAAAGTTCATTTCAACTGTTGACTAACTATTTTCTTAAAAAAAATTCCCAAAAGGATAAAACGCTGCGTTTGAATGCAAATCGTAACTAAAATACACTAATAAATTTGGTATCGTTTATGCACCGATATCAACTTATTGTCGCACAAGTGCCGATATTAGGACTTTGTATCGGTCATCGGCTCCGATCCGATATTATCGGACTATCCTAGTTTTGACGCTGGGTATACGCTTTCCAGAGATGTTTTGCGTCACATAAAGCGCAATGAACACGATAATCAGAGAATCTTCTCTTTGACCGCAGTTCGTTTAAGTTGTATGTCGACCAATTTTGAATTAACCTTTAAACTCGTATTAAATATCTTTTTTTGGGCCGAAATTTAACCTTTTCTTTTGTGTGTGTGTGTTTTTCAGACTTGGAGCCTCCCAACAAGTTAAAAGTGGACGCAATAACCAAAACCAGGTTTCGTGTGCGATGGACTTTACCAAGACAGTGAGTTGGTTAATTTTTTACATCTTTTCTTCGAGAAGTAATTTCGTGGTGACGCCAGCATTCCGATGAAAACTCCTGTAAAATCTGAAAACCAAAGAAGTCCTGCACTACTTTAACTATATACTCAGCCTTTGTAGCTTATACTTTGTGAAAGGAGAGCTCCACGAACAAGGTCGTGAGTTCGAATCTCACCGCTGGACGCTTTTTGACCTTTTTCTTGTCCACATAAAAATTCCTTAAAAAATATTTCATTTTAGTAAGCCTTGTTGAAAACACCCGATGTGCAAAGTATATGTAGAAGGACTTTCAATATGTATAAGGACTTTGACGTGTTCACCACAGGCATTGTTACGTGATCCCAGATTTCCTTTGTTTATAAAAGGCATGATAGTGGAATTGGCTTAATTTCCACCTTGGGAGGGCCCTCTCTACATTTCTAGCCCACCATAAATCCCCCGGAAACACGTTTACGTAGAAAACGACATGCCGGTCTTCGGGTCACGTCAATCACGCGTGTACGTAGCGAACTCTGGTGTGGTTGACACCTGGAGAAACACCTTTGGTATTTAGGGATTATGTTATCACTTGCAACTCTTGTAGAGCGCAACGTTACGGGTTGGCAAAAGTTCTTTTTTATTAGCTTTCTAGTTGTTTAAGTCGGTGGTCACCGAGATTTTTTCGAAAAGGGATTAACTGTAAATATTGACAGTCGCGGACAGAATATAAAATCATGTGTACAACTTTATTGACATGATTTATATCAGAAATGGTGGTAAGCTTTATGAAATTGTCGTCCAGTTTAGAATTATTCAAATCTAGACATTTAACATGTTTTATCCGCATTGTATCTTCATTATGGCAATAGGCCGCAGAAAGAATTAATATGTAATAGGCAACACCCGGCCCGCGAGACGTAGTGAGCTCTGATTTGGGCTGACGATAGATGTCGTCCAATTTCATTATTTTTAATCGTTAGTGTGAACTGTCCGTTCCATGATTTGTTTTTTAACTAATAAATCCTCAGGCCAGGGTGGTGCAAAAATAATTTTAATCACGTAAAAAAATGTGACGGCTCCTAGATACCAGCCTTTGCGGTTTTGAACATGTTGACAGAAAAAAACATTTAACATAAGTGTAACGTTCTTACAGCGCCGTTAAGTTAAAAACATTTCATTAAAATGGGCAAAACGTAACATTAAATCAGCAAAATTTCATTTACGTTTAATAAAAGATGAAGTTTTGGGGTTTCGTTGCCTCGTGGTAATCCAGGAAAGTTGTGAGCGCTTTAGGACAGGTGAATTAAAACTGTGCCACAGGGTTTAATTTCACACACTAATTGAGCGCGTAACTTGGTCAAATTCCGCGGGGGGGGGGGACGTTTTGACGCTTTGTCAGAAATACAGAGCTTCTTAAAACGCTCAGCACATTCACGCTCGGAGCCCATGCACCCTAGTAACAGGCGAGTCCCATAACTACCACATGGAATCGATATCGGCTTCAAACCAATATTGTAAAACACCCCTTGTGCTAACTGTAAGATGCACACACATATGACATATGTGTGTTAACAACTGTGACCTAGCCCCCCTGAGGTTCCTTTTTGACCAACGATTACGGCTTACGTATCATTAGTACACCGAAAGCCATCGCAGACTCACTTGTGCTAACTGCTAACGATATTTAAACAAACAGGCGAATGACGGGCACGCACGTGACCATACAAGAGGTGGATGGCGATTACTTCTTGGAGGCGACGACGTCTCGCCCCAGAACACGTCACGTGATCGTCAACGAACTGCAGCCTGGCACCACCTACCGGATCAGCCTCAGCGCAGTGAATAACGGGAGAAACAGCAACGTCGTGACAACCACCGTCACCACAAAAGGAATAAAAAGTAAGCAAAACGATCATGCAGCACCCAGGGATGTCGAACTCGGGACTTGAGTAAGACCACGTATGACTATTATAAGACCAGGCTGCTGGAAGAATCTTGCCAGCCTTCTGATGACAAGCATTTCGGCACGAATTTTTCGTTTTTTAGGCTCGTCTCTAAAGTTAACTTCTGTGTTCGCCTAACAAACGTATAAACCGCGCCATGTTAGCGATAAGCAAGGCAATTAGCACGAAAAAAAATAGTGATCCAAATAGAAGGTTTAAATATTAAAAATTAAATTATTTTTAAATACTATTTGGAACCAATTTTTTCGGTTTTTTGGCTGATTTTTAGGACGACATAGTCGCCAAGTCGCCAGCATTCTGCCATGCTGCGTAAGACTACCCGAGTCCCCGAGTTCGATGTGTTGTACTAAATTTAGAAACAAAGATCGCAAACTGTTAACTATAAAGGTGGACTAGCATACGGTGGAATATTTCCTAATCGTGTATTGTCGGTGGATGAATTACATGACGCCCCTATGAGTATATATTGCTGTTTATTCATCTTAATTTAGTTACGTAAATAGGTGAAATATAGGCTGTAAAGTCGGAGCCAAACCGAATACACACATTTGGCCGGAGTCGGAGTCGGGTTATTTTAAACCGATTCCGCAGCCCTGGCTACACTACTGTCTTTCCTCTGTGCATATTTCGGTAGAGTGTTATCGGGTTGGTTGGAAGGTGTTTGAATGCTAAGCTTTTTGTGGATGCTGCGGTTCTTTGAAGTTTTATAATCCAATCTTCTACTGCAGAGCAGCGGTTGCCAGACGGAAGCCCCCCCCCCCCCCATGGGTCTTCGAAGCGTTTTAAGGTTGTCTGGGAAAGTTAAACCAAAAGGCCACTTGTTACATTAAAACAAAATATTTAAAAACCACTGGTTATATACACGCACCAGGTGTGGTCTGTACAATATTTATTGAAGCGTCGATCCTTCTATGCAGGTCTCGACAGTCAAATCAACTTATAAATTGTTTGAAAAGTGCAGCAAAATTAAAGTATTTAACTTCTGCGTAGGATTAATTCACCTAACCGAATCGCAATCGAATCCTTCTAACATTTCTGCAAATGTAATAAATCCTTCTGTCTATAGGAAATATAAGCATGACCAAAAGTTAGGTTAAACATGACGTTACATATAGCCAGTTATAAACGAAGACAAAACAAAGTCCTATCCTAACCGGAGATCTTAATTCTATCGATGTTAGCCCCCTTCCCCCAAAAAGAATCAGCAATAAAACCTGCAATATCGCTCAGCGCTAAAAGCGTTCGGTCTCAGTGTTTTTCAAACAAAAAGCGACTCGGCGGTAAAATGCGGTGGAACTGTTGACGTTCGCAGCTATAGTGTCTTTCAGTGGCGTCGAGCCGAGAAATTTTCCCACGGCAGTTTGCAGAGCCGCATTGCTCGTGTGTTGCTGGCGTGACTCCCCTTAAAAACTCAACCTTTTGCACTTGACCGTTACCGCCGTTGCATTTTCTGCAAGCGATTCCTTTCGAGGGCTCGATTTGCAAGCCCAAGTTTGTTTAAAAAAACGTCAGTTATAAATAGCTTGAACCCCAGTCATAGCCATTCAAACACTTTGAAGTCTAAGCAGGGGTATTTCAAAATAATTTTAAACCTTTAATAAGAGTGTACAGTGAACACGTTCCATTTTGACCAATATTTTGCAAAGCAAACACAAAACAAAACAAAAAGCAAGTTAACGTTAATTGTAAATAACCCAATCCTAGCAAGCTGCAATCTATTTTTACTGCAAACTTCTACCAACAACAAAAAAGATGAATCTTTCTATAAAATTGACATGATTTATTTTTTCCAAGTTTTGGCCTCGTGTTTCGACTTATTTATTTGTAGGAAAATTGCTATTAAAGCCAGTGTATTATTTTCCGAAATACGTTTTAATAATCACAATTTCAAGTTGAGCATTGCAACAGATTGCGGTCTAGGCTTCATTAACCGCTTTTTACCCTGCAACTATTGCAACTGTATAGCACACCTCTGTTCCGCATACGTTTCGCCAACGCCTTCTGCTGTCCGCTAATCCCGACATCTGTAAGCTAACAACCGAGTAACTCAACAGTCTGTGTCCCTAGACCAAAAAGCAGACGCAAGACAAGCCGGGACATATTGAAGCGTAGAAATCAGCAAATCCCAGACACAAATCAACCTTGCCTTTGATAAAAGTCAAAGGCATGGTAACGGCCCATACTCATCTGTACACCTCATTTGCACCCACAACATAATCAAAGTGCACCAGAATGGGACACGCCGGATAATTTGCTACACGGCTTTGCCATTAGAAGCGCCGTGAACCACGACGATTTGTGGGCACCTTTTTAATGAGGCGTCGACGAAAGTGACTAAACGGTTCGCGCACGATGACAGGCGAAATTGGCCGTGACCCGGGGTTCTTTTGATGGCCGTTTGTCCTTGGTTTTGTTGGATTCTTTAGGGTTGCGAGTAAATACATCAAAAGAATCTTGTGTGTTTTAAACTTGGAATTGATGGAACGTTGGGCGAATGGGCGTCTTGTGGAAAAAAAGGTCAACCAAAAGAGTCTGCCTTTGGCGTCGATTAGAGCATCTATGCAAGTAAGACTCTTTTGCTAGAAAAGATAAATCTGTTGTAAGATGCTAACGGTTACTTAATGACTGATTCTCCCTCTCTCCCTCTTTACATTAACAAGTTCTGATAATAAAATCGAAGTTCACCTCAAAATTTTCTTTTGTATGTATTCTTGTGAATCGTTTCTCAAACCATTATGCACTTCAGAGAGGGCTTGGATATTACATTTAGAAGAGGTTTGGAAAGGCGGCTTTGTATATCTGATTAATTTTTTATTGTTATCGGTCATCGGTTAGTGCGTACACTGCGTACTTCGAAATGACACAAAGCAATGGTTTACAAACTGTGGCACACAGGCAGCCCCCCAAACTGCACAGGAATCAAGCTTAAGGACAACTAGTAGTAAACGCATGACGTATCGTATTGTTACACCCGTGTCATGACGTCATTCTAAAGCACTGTAGGTAATGGTGACATTTACATACCAAAACAACGCGATTTTGTATGTTTTTACTTGACTTTACCATATGACGGTGAACCTAATTTTGCTTCATCTCTTGTTACAACCGAAGAGGAACTACAACAAGAATCGAATAAATCTAAAATTAACTTATGTGGTCCGCTACACTCCACTCTATACGCCTAATTATGTCTGGCCTCAAAAGTGCGTGACCGAGCCGAAAATATCACCGAGGAAAATTCGAGACCGTTCCTGGATGTGGCGAAAGCTACGCGCGGGACTAACGACACCGCGAAAACAATCGCAAGCATTGTGACGCAATACAGACGGACGCGATGCGGGGTTTTGGCGTGGGAGCGATTACAGGTTCGGACCACCGAGAATTGCACTTCTTTGTACTCGGCATTGAAGTTAGGCAACAAACGGATGTTTTTAAAATACCTAAATCCACGGTACCTATACCTACGTATCAGAGTTTGAGTGGTCATTTCCAAGGTTGCGAACAATTTTTTGAGAGATAAAAACTTCAAGTCTGAGTCAATTATTTTGTCAACATGACCAGTGCACTTAAGTCACTGTTTCCAAATGCCTTAACTTAAGTGTTTGGTTAAATTCTAGTCGTATACAGTTAAATTCTAGCCGCATACAAGTCAATTCAAGTTAAAGTCCTTCAGTCAAGTCATTGGCGTAAACAAACTGTTCAACAGTGAAAATTGGTAAACTTTTCTGACGCTGAGCAATGTTTTGATTCCCAAACATATAAATTTATATATATATTAAAAAAAATGTTTTCTAAACAAAACCTTTAGTTGTTAATTTAATTTAATTAAAACACTAGGTCCATCATTTGTTCGAATGACTTAAGTCGAGTCAAGTCATTTTACCAATAATAAATAAGGAAAGTCAAGTAAATTGAAAGCAGTGACTGGCCAAAACAAGGTAGAACTGGGCCTGTTGTCTATTTTCACCCTTACCCCGTTTCCGTGGGCTTTGTAAGGCACTATATAGAATAGAACGAAATAAAGAAAAAGTGATCTTGAGTTTGACTTGAAAGAAATGTTGACCTCTTATGCCCCGAGACATTTCCCATTTCAAGCAACGCTTGAAACTTGAGCACCTGTTATAAGTTTCAAATAGCGGAAATGCTCGGGCGGAAACTTTAACAGCGAAACTAGCCACAACAGACTTGAACTGTAGAGAGAGCCAGGGGTGCCTTTATAGTACCAGGAAGTGCCGACCGTGAACTTCTCACACGGGAAAGTTGTACAACTGGAGAAGCATGTAAAGTCGTTTCTGGTGATGCCGTTGTATCTTATGCGCGAATGCCGAATTGGCGGAAACGTAAACAAAACAACAGACCTGGTCGGCAGAGCGCACCGAGCAGTTCTCGTGCGGTTAATGCTTTATTTGTGAGATGTTAATCTTGCATCTTCCGGATGTTTCAACCGACAACAGCATTATGCATGCACAATTTCGGTAAACAATGCGTTCCAATGATGTTTATATATAGGTATACACTGACGCTGCACCGTTTGTTAGGCAAAAATATTAACAGCCCTATGCAATACATGAGTGCTTCTTAAACTGTTTTAGTTTTGTTAACCCAAGGCATCTATCTCCAGATTTCATTCACCCTTATCTCATAAAATGATAAAACTATCTCGTCTATATATAACAGCACAAAATAACTTGGGTTGTTTCCCAAGCTATCATTCATATCTGACGATTCACCCTTATTCATGCCTTTTGGTTGGTTCACCCCTGCAAAAGTTCTATTTAACCATTCACCTGATTAAGAAACACTGCAATACATAGTCCCATTAATTTACCACATAGTCCCGTTAATTTAATTTTTTAGGCCTTTGTTCACTTGTCATCTTGCTATTTAAACTTCGGTATGTGCAACACCACCAAGAGAAAAAGCCAAATAATTTATGTTGTTGTAAAGCGCCTATGATGCTGCTTTGACTTGGCATTGTAAAGTATTTGTTTACTTAATACACGGCGGTTTGACCTTTGTGCATAACAGGCAGGATAATATGTAGAGTTGTCATATACCGCTTGCTACAGGCCAAACCGTGTGTTAAAGCTGATGTGACACCACCACTGGCAGCAAGTTAAACTCCAATTCTTCTTCGAAAAACGAGTGTACGTGAACACATGGTCGTTTGTTTTGCTCAGCTGAGCACGCATCCGATGCCCGAACTATCATCACTGTCATGTGACACTTTCCACAAGACCGAGGCGATGATATGTGTGTAGACGATATTAGTTCGACTCAGCACGTTTTGTTACTCCATGTCTGTGGTGTTTACTTTTTCAAACAGCGCCCCAAAATAAAAAATATAACGAAATTCGCGGCGTACTTTTCACATTTATACAATAATCGTAACTACACGTTACGGTAGTAGTACTAAATACTCTCACTTTATTTAAACCTGTGCATCACTTTTTACTAGCTTCTCGTAGGATTTGTCAATTCTTTCCAGTGAACACTGTTGAGCTATTATCAGCGTGTTGTTCGCGAAAACTGTTTTGTTACGCGTTGTATATGGACGACAAAAGGTATTCTTCAGTCATAGGACTGCAGCCTGATTGTCGTTAATTCAATAATAAAAATAATACTGTTTTGTACTCAGTTATCTAATGAATAACGTGCATGCTTTCTTGCATGTTCCTAATAGAAATAAGTTAGTTTCCAAAAACACGAAAAATTTAGCTGCGAACTCGAGAAAATCCCGATGCACACTGGTGTGTCGCTGTTTACACAGTTTTAGAATCACTGCTCTATGTTCGTAACCACATTAAGTTTAATCTGCAAAGGTTCAACGAAAATCCAGAGTCAGTTGCATTTTAAGCTTGCTCGTGAAGCGGCCTTATCCTTCACCAACATTCAAGTTTATTGGGCTGCCAAATCGAGAGATGAAATTACACCGGGCACCCGATTTTATTCTTCGAACTCTATTCTCGGGCGCTTTTCGCCTCTGTTTGTTCGGCACCTGCATCAATCATTTGTCAGAGATTATTGGCGAGCTTGTGTAGGTTTCTTTCCGGGCTTGGCTACTATACTCTGAGTCAGAGATGGTGAGTAATGTGTGCTTAACCCCGCACCGTAGCGGGTCGTTAGTCCCACAGTCTGTCTCTTTCACTATGGAAGACGTTTCAACATCGGCTTTATCTCAAAATCATCGAAATATCTCTAAAGAATTTTTTTCAAGTGCAACTGTAAGACGAATGGTTGGTTGGTTACTCAGTAAAGCGATCTGCTGCCTACTCATGAGTAACCTATATGCAAACGCGTACACGGTAGCTAAACCAGGGTCTTTGTTTTGATTTGGAGCTTTATGAAGGGATACTTTGGCGAGAAGTTTAATCCCATCTGGATTTTCCCCCGTCATCGAATTGCTCTCTGATGATATATAATATCTTTGACTTAGCATTTTGCACTGGTTTGCTTTAGTTCCCCAAATTTCTTACGACAGTCTCACGTTGTTTACTGTTAGTGGAAATGATCCTTTTATGGCTAAAAATTATGGTTATGTTTATGAATTTCCCCTTGTATGATTTCAAAAATACAACATTTCTAGTATAACGCGTGATTGGTTTTTGTGCAAGAATACCACTAAGTCCCAAACATTTCAAGTCTTTAAATGTCTTTCAATGGATTTACGTGTTGAAATGTCTTTGAATTTTTTTGATTTGCAGCTTAAGTAATGTGTTTAGAAAGTTCCAGTTGAAAAAACAATTAAAAACTATTTTTAATTTTGTAGACCAAGACATTCATACTGTTTTGTTTTCAAATTATGTTCAAAATACGTCGAGCGATCTAACCTTAGGTCTTTAAAAACCTAAAAAGTTTCTTTGAATGTCTTGAATTTTCTTCCATAAATTTGTGTGGCAAACCTGATTTGCGGTCCCCATTCATATTTTTATTTATAGAAGCATTGAAAAACATTTGAATACCAGCTGGGCGTCGTGTTTACATCATAAAGCCCACTATATAGATCTCCCATTCGGTGCTGGTCAACCGTAAGACCCCGGCGTAGTCTTCACTCAATTCACCGCAAGCTCACGATCCGTTATAATCGTTTCTCGGGCGCACATCAACCATTAGTAACCCGTAAGCTCGCCCGAGCGTACATTAGGGGTGACTCAAATCCCCCGTTGCCCCTTCTAAGCACGAAATGCCCCCGAATTAGGGGGCGGGGGCAGGTTCTGATTTATGCCGCGTGCACGAGGGGCAGTGATTCCTTTGGCGGCCGAATGGCTAGACGTAAAGTCGCTTATTGTTCATCTTTTTGCGGTTTGTTTTTAATAAAAGGTCAATTCGAGGAATTCAAATAACGCTGAGCTACGACGACTCTACCGTCTTATCGAAGCCATATAATGTTCACCAATTTGTTCGCCGATTTAGACAACAAGATTATTTTAGTTTTGTATGTCAATGAATTAGAGCAACATGCGGCTAATTGTAATTCTAAACTATACCAGATGTTATCAAAAATGCTACTTTGTCCAACCATATTTTTAGTTTCTCATTTGAAACAAAGGATTTGAAATGAATACTCTTTGGTCAGAACGGTGATTTTTGATGTTTTCAGGCGATGTTTCCAGTATGAAAAGCATACGCCATGCAAAACCGTATATAGATTAGCATATTCTAATTCTAATCTTATTTGATAAAAACTAAAATGATCTAATTTAAAGATGTTAAATCTAGTTTTCCAATCTATATGGCCGACTTAGGCCAAAGGAATTTATATTGTTGTTGCTGCAATTAACAATATTTCTAAAAAAAGGTAAAAAAAAACATTAGAAATTGCTTAACGCAAATCTCGCTTTAAACTTGGACTGTCTTAGAAAATCAAAATCCGCACCTTTTTTCAAAAAAAGAACGTTTTCTCGGTACAAGAAATGCATGCACTCTTTTCTGCAATCAACGAAATTTTCTGAACAACCATCGGGGGCTGTGCTTCTCCAAAATGCTTAAAATAAAAAAATAAAAAAAAAGCAGTTGCGCAACTCAAAAAGCCACTCTGCGGTATAACATAACCGCAGGTCAAGCGTTTTACTCCCCTGAGCAAATATTTCCCCGACAAGTAACGTAGGGCCATTGTGATCGGCTGCCGGGTATTCAAGGCAAAATCGTCTGAAGCAATGGCCGTAGCCTCCGATAAATAAAGAGGTTCCAATGGTGCCGATGATGATGGATTGATTTTGAGTGCAGGCCTGACAGGCGACTTGCGTGGGTTACTTCTCGCCACTGTTGGGTTTAACCCCGGTGAGGGGCCGGGCGTTTAATCGATTTTGTTTGGGTGCACTTGGACTCCAACCGGGCGTATACGAGGGTGCTCGACATTTGATCGTTAAGAACTTATAGGACAGATTGATCGGGCGGATTAGTTATTAGCGTTAACCAGAGACAACTTGCTTAAAATGAACGGATCTGTCTCTTATTTCGATCTCAGAGTCCCTTAAAAAATATATGCTCTTACCCAGTAAAGATGTATGCTTTAAAAACTTCACATCAGTAACAATGGATTATGTTGCTAAATTTAATACCTTCTATCAAAAACTATTATACAGCACATCCAATAACCATACGAAAAAAAATTAATTTCTATTTTGAACTTTTACCAATTTATATGGAAAACGAGCTTGCACTGTTACAAATAGATCTTTTTTTTCAAAAGAGCAGGGCTCAGCAAGAATTTTTTAAAAATTAAGTTTAAATCAACAAATAATACATTTTGCTATATTCAATGTTTTGCATTGTGTGACAGGCGGTCTTCGTCGTAATGTATATAGATCATAACGTTTGGGTAAAGTGCGGTTCGTTAAACCAGTTAGGTCGCTAAAGGCCTGTTGCTTATCTACGTACATACACCCGCGAGCGCGCTTCCAAAATATGAGAGTAATCCTATTAGCGAGACCGCCAAGAACAATTTATGCCCGCCGATTTTTGTTTTTCCTTTTTTTGGTTTCACAAACTGCCGCGCTGTGGAAAGCCTTAAGCTGTTGTTATCATAAAATAGATGCCGTGAAGGATTAACATAGCCGACCTAGGCTACTAAACTGCTTTGTGTAGATACAATCGCGGTTACTGTTCCTGTAAACTTCGTCCTTGGCGTGTTTGTGAAGGACTGTGGATCGTTTTACTTTCGCAAATGTAAGCATTTAGACCAGGGATTCGTAATTTTTTTTACTTGCGGCATCCTAAAAAAATCTTGAATATTTCGCGGCACAACAATAGGTTAATTTTACAATCACTTTCAACACACGACAAACTATATGTAAATTATTTTAAATGGGTTGTGCGTATTAAAGTCTAGAATGCTTGCGTGTATGCCTATTGGTAATGCTAATAATCACTGAGTTAGACCCGTGATTCGCAAATTTTTTGACTTGCGGCACCCTTGAGTATTCATAAATAGTTCGCGGCACCCTTCGTATAGTTTTCGCTTAGTGATTTACTCCAACGTCACAAAAAACGGAATTGAAACCAAGCATGTCGTTAAAAAACCTTCACGATTTGCGACACCCTAATCGTACACAAAACATTGTATAAGGAAGCCTACAAATTGAGTAACAATGGAATTAAAAAAAATTGGAAAAATCTCTCGATCTCTTTGAGCGTTGAAAACCGGTTGGAAAGGACTGATTTCGATCTACAATATTATTAGCGCATGTTTTTTTTTTATCAAACCTATTGTGTTTGACTTGTTTGGCCGTCTTTCTTGATTGCATGGTTCTAAACATTGTCCCTTCATCTTTCGGCAAGGCGTGTTTGTCGGGCTTTTTTCCCATATACCAGGCTGGCAAAAGGTGTGCCAGAGTTTACAACTTTTCCGCAAAAACGCAAAATAATAAACAATTGTATCTCGAGAAATCTTTAATGCATAGTTTGTGGCTTTTAACCCGCCTAATCACAATGCTCAAGATACGACAAAAGGTAAACAAAATTAGACCGCTACCAACTACAAATAAAAATTGTAAAATTGTAACAGTGTGACTAGGAAGATAATAATGCAAAATATTTCTTTAACAAAAAAACGTGTTTTTTTTCTTGTTGTAGTCTTACAAGTGATTAAATTTTGTTTAAAAATCTATTGCTAACCCTTTAACTTCGGGCTACCTCAATGTTTGGAAATGCTGTTATGGGGAAAACGAATGTATTTTGATCAGCGATGTCAACATCAACGTTCCTTTTATTAGATCCTAAAACTTTTGTTGTTCAGTAGAGCTAAAATCTTGTTGATGTTAAACACTTGGCGATTGTATCTGCTAAACGTGCACACGGGCAGCAGCGATATTGGTAATTTATCGTACTTTCAATGCGAAAAGGCAATTGCAAGGGTCTGCAATCGGCAAAGCGTGAAATTTAAAGTAAACTGATCAACAGTTGTAGTAAACTACACCTTTTTGGTCGTTTTCACTTCAGCCAAATCACGACTCTACATTGCTTATAGTATCACAGCTGTAATGATTGTCTTGTTTTTCGAGTCTTTAAATATTTTCTGGTCTTATGGCAGTTTTACAAACTTTGTTATTTTGGTTGCAAGATAGAGGTTATATTTTATTTGACCAAAAATAGGTTTCGTGGCCAACAAAACATGTTTTTTCACGACTTAGCTCTAAGGCAGGGGTTCCTAAAGTTTTTTAACGCAGTTTACTAAAAAAGAGTTTCGGTTCTCGTGGACCAAGGCGGTACAATTGTATTTTAGAAATGACGTCATGAATTGACGAGAAGACGGTGCCACACGTTGTTTTCAATTAAACTCTTTTTTTAAATATTTATTTGATTGTTCAATTTGTACTCTAAGAATTCATTTAGGCCTTCATGGACCCCCTATAACTTGTCCAGGTGCACCTAGGGGTCCACCAATCCAAGTTTAAAGAACCCCTACTCTGGGTTGCAAGCCAAGCGTTTTCTTCATAATGAAGTGCAATACTTTTAATCTGTATTGAAGAACGACATATTAAATTTACTGCTAGTCTATATACTGATAACTAAAAAAATGATAAAAGTGGTGAAAGAAGTGTCGAAATCGAGGGTTCTTTATTTAAGAATTTAAAACGCAACATTGTTTTTTTTGTTGGGTAAACCTTAGTTAAGAGACAAATTACCAGAGGAGCTGTTTTTGATTAATATTACTATGCCTGGTAGCAACAGTTTGTATATTGTCTTTTTCATTTCCTAAATGACAACGTCAAACGGCTTTAATTTACCACACGCACTCAAATACGTGGGAAAATGTCAGATGTAATTTCCTACCACCTCCATTTAACTGCCTGGAACGGTTTAATCGCAGTTTAACGCATCTGGAGTTCGTCTACTTGGTTTACTCTTTATGGCGAAAGTGCGATCTTTCGGTCGATCTTAATTATGTCGGAAATTGTGGCTATCCACATCAAGCTATTTCATTGATTAAGATTGGTTAAGGCGCTAACAACAGAAATGTCCAATGCTTTGCGAGTCATTTAGAGCAGTGGTTCTCAACCAATGGGCCACGGAAACATTTTAAGGTGGGCCACAAACCAATTTAAAAAAAGCTAGGTTTATTGAAAAATTTGCTTTCATTTGTGTCACTATACTTAATTTTCCAGGAATAATGGCTTGGGGAGGAATTGAGAAGGAATGTAAATTAAATGTAAAATTATTTTTCAGCAGCAAGTATCTCACTAGTGCACGGTTGCATAAATATTCTGTTTTGAAACATGATGTGTTGTCTTTTGTTATGTTTTTTTTTTCTTTCAAGAAAATTTATTGAGCCACAAATTTTTTGTGCAACAAATAATAGGCCACGAAATAAAAAAGGTTGAGAACAACTGATTTAAATAAATGTATTGGTTTTTTTTTCGGACAGACTGGATGTGGAATCCATCGCAAAAGTTCGACTCAATTTTATTGCAACGATATCACTTATTGAAAAAAATATAACTTTTATAAAGTTACCCCGAAAACAAGTTTTGGTGCTTTTGTTTATGTTCTTATTTTGTTGACCAATATATTCACGGAGCTACCTTAAACTCGATTTTGATGTGTTCTTTAACTGGGATGTATCGGCTCCCTTTTTCACCTATCGGCCGACTTTTATTTTAAAATTTCGGTTCACAGAAAAAGGGTGGCAGCCAAAGGATTAAGGCAAAAAATTGTTACAATTTAATCCTAATTGCATAACTTGACTATTGTCAATGGTCGTAACTTCTAAATCAAGTAAACTGTACGTTCGACGACGAACAGCTTTGATCCGCCCGTTTAACCAAAACCGAAATAGCTCCGGTGTAAGAGCTGGGCCAATCGGTTGACAAGCGCTTGTCGATTAGGCCTGTCGTTACAACGGTGCTTTTTAGGTTTTGGCTTGAGCGCAAACGTCAGTTCCGGTCTGTCTAGCAGCGAAGTGGCTAGTCAACCTTTTTAACTCGCTAGATAAGATCTGCAAATCGCGACGCCGCGTCACTCAAAACAGCTGACAGCTGGCGTTCGGGCCGGGAAAAAGCAAGGGTTGCGAAATAGCAGTGCGCGTTTTTTTCCGTCGCTTATAACTTGCTACATTTTTGTCTCGGCCGCAGATTGAATGGCGCTGATAACCGAGAAAATGCGCCGCAAATTATTGGGTGCTGACCAACTTCTTCAGCAGACATTATTTCGTCCGACTTTATTACACTCCGAAATACGAGTTCGCGCAATAATTATCCATATACCAAGCTTGCATTATTTCCTGCAATAATTTTAGAACATTTTGAAAACACTATTCTCTAAGTTTAAGCTACCCTGCCAATAAGAATATATTTACTAATGAAAATATTTTAGTGGTTATGTTGAAGTGACTTTAATCTGTGGTTATTTCGTTTGTTTTAAGGGGTGTCGATATATTTTTAAGCTTTGATTTTAAGGCGACTTCATTTTCACTTTTTTGTCTTAAACCAACGTCAATTGATTTTTCAGTAACGGTAATAAACTTACCCGAAGTGAATTTTCGGTAGTACATGTTACTTAGATTATGTACTTTTTTATTTTAAAATGATTTAAATTGTTTTTTCAGTCGTTTTTAATTTATTTCAAGTCAATTTTTTAAAGTTCATTTTGAGGCGACTTTCTTTTCTTTTCTTTTTACCGAGCTTCTTTATTATCCAGAGCCCGTGAATCCGGTGTCTCGAGTCCTCCTTGAAGCCGGAACACACGGAAGACCCGGACACGTCCACGACCCCGGATTCGACGTCACCTCAAACTCCGGATCCACGACGCACACAACAACAGGAGGAGGATCATCGGGAAGAATGGTTGTGACGCATCAAGGTGGATCTTCTTCATCTTCAGGATCTACGGGAGAGGGCTCTTCCCGAAGAGTCGTGGTGACCTCCGGAGGATCAACATCCGCAGGAGGATTGGACGGATTTGACAACGCCGGAGGAGGATCTTCAAGAGTCGTAATCACTCATCACGGAGGAAGCAGCTCTTCTTCAACAGGAGGAGGCGGTAACTTCACAAGAAGAGTCGTAGTCACCCATGGCAGCTCTTCTTCAACAGGAGGAGGCGGTAACTTCACAAGAAGAGTCGTAGTCACCCATGGTGGGTCCTCTTCGTCTTCCCGAGGACTTGATGGCAGATTCGTCACTTCGCAAGGAGGCTCCTCCTCTTCCCGTGTTGTGTCCGGAGGAAGTTCGTCTTCATCCTCTTCTTCCTCCTCGAGTGGACAATCTTCTTCCCAGGGCGGTGGTTCCTCCATAAACGGAGGCAGATCTCGGGTCGTTATCACTTCGCAAGGTGGCTCCTCATCCCGTGTTGTGTCCGGAGGAGGTTCGTCTTCTTCCTCTTCCAGTGGTGGATCATCTTCCGGAAGTTCCTCGTCTTCTTCACAAGGTGGAAGGCTTTCCGCTGGAGGTGTAGGGCCAGGAGGCGAATTTGAATTTCGACCGGAACGTGAGTTTAAACGTGATACGTAAAAAATGTTTTATCTTCATATTCATATCTTGCTTTATACCTCACATGTTAATTGATAATCGCCTAATTGTTTCGTATCTTGGCTGCAAAGTATCAGGCAGGATTAATTTATTTCTTTTATTTTTAAATATTCAACTGTCAAAATACTGACAGCAACTATTATGTTTATCTTTTGTTAACCGCGTTTAAAATAGTTCAAAAAGGCCAACCTCAGGCAGCAGTTTTGACATTTTAAAGTCATGGGATCCTGCTGCAAATTATTGAAGACTTACACTTTTTTCCCGGCAGTACCCTAAACTCACATTAATGCAAGGAATACCTTGATCTCCAGCAAATTATCCTGTAAGTCTTTTAAAACAAACGGTATCGGGGTCTAACTTGTGCAGTAAACCGTCTGGAAATACTGTTGAATTTCACATACAACAGTAATCGGCAAACCGAGGAACAACAATGGCACAAACCATTGCGTGCTGCCAGTTGTTTCATGAATATATATTGGCTCCACTGGAATCTTTTTTGGGCGACTAGTTCACAAAATGTTAAACAACATATCTAGGGATGCTGGATATCAGTTCGATACTGATACCCGATTTTTTTTTTTAAATTATAGTGATTCAATCCTATACCAAATGACGTCATTTCTATGTCCAAACTAATTAAATATATAAAGTTAAAACATTCAAATGTTTTTTTTTTTCAGGTTATCAGGCCAAAATTTACTTTAGCAGTCAGAAGTTTAGTTAACAAAAGGCTGAAACTTTCATATCAATTTGATTTCGGATAGGCGACGGACGTACCACCAGTATTGTAATGACTTAAGTCATTGACTTGACTTAAGTGCACTTCAGTCACTTTTTTTAAATAACTTGACTTGACTTAGGTCTATTAGACAAATAACTTGACTTGGAATTAAGTTATTTTTTTGTATTTTTCATTGAAATTTATCTCAAGTTTTGTACATTAGACAATTTTATTGCTGTACATTGCGATTGTCTTATTTTTTAATTGAATTGTTGCTCATAATCGGACAAGTTAACCAACTTTCATAGTTTAACAGTTTACTTTTATGTCAATGACATGAAATTGACTTGCTCTCATATTGACTTGAATGGGACTTGACTTGGGCAACCGATGATTTGGACTGGGACATGACTTAATACTTTTGAAAAAGACTTGACTGGGACTTAAGTCGTTTCAAAATGACTTGTTTACAACACTGCCACGTAGCATCGGGTAACGGCTTCTATCCGATATTACCGGGCATGCCTAAACATGACTCTCCCATGTGGCAGAGCCGCGCCGGAGCGGAACAATCGAGAGGTGCAAGCGAGCGCAGAAGACGGACCTGGTCATCCTCACCGACGGATCGTGGAGCGTGGGTCCGCGAAACTTCGAGAAGATGCAGAACTTCCTGGTGGGCCTCATCGACTCGTTCACGATCGGATTCGACGGAGTCCTGGTCGGAATCGCTCAGTACTCGGACAACGCCAGGTGAGGAGTTTGCGTCAGTTGTATAAGCGGACGCCTCCGTTTACGTGCGTAGACGGGAGCTCTGTTGTAGCTGAACTCGGTAACGATTTGAAAACAAGCGCCTTGATCCTCGAAATAAGTGTGGCATGTCAGATTTCGCCTCTTTCGATTTGATACCTCAAAATGATTTATTTTAATACACGAGTCGGCCCAGTATAGTTGATCGTTCTAGCCTGGATTAAAACTGTATTTTTTAGATGCAATAATACCCCTTTTGATTCGATTTTCGTTTTACCAAATGTAAAAAATATGTTTTGAAACCACCCGAATAAGCTTATGCGATCGAATTTCGATTTAGACAAATACAATGTTTCAGTTAGATACAATGAAAGCACACCACATTAAACCAATCCCAGTATTGAATGCATTTTTTACGCCTGTACACTCAAAAAGTTTCGCCTAAATTGCCCGTATATTGCTCTCATACCTTCGTTCACATTCTATTTTTTGATAATCTATTTAAAATATGGCGGTACAAAAAAAATTTTGGCGCGTAGTATCACGCACCCACACAGCAAAGCACCCATTAAAGGGGCCACGCAATGACCCCCGGCCTAGCCCTTTGATCAAACGTGTATCCGACAGAAACTCGACTTCGGATATAAGACATCCAAATTCCAGACAGTATAAATGACCTGGACATCCTGTAACCTACACCACCTTAGGTCTCACCGCAAGCCTGTTGCAGATCTCATTACTCCTATCTAAGTCGCAAAGTCCAAGGACATTGCAGTCGGCCCATTTCCTTATTCGGACACCAGCTCCTTGTTGCTACGTCATCGTACGTCACAGTGGTCGCGCTTTGTGACGTACGCGCGATCAGATACGACGCGCAGGTCGGCCGAAGAAATGCGTGACGTCATTTTTGGTTTCCGACGGCGCAAAAATCGCGAAAGAAAAATCGCCCGGGCGGAATTTTATCTTTTTTCGCTTTTCTTCTGGAATGTTCCACGAATAAGTTCAATGGGGATTTGAAACACTGCTTTCTGTTTCTCGTGCAAACTAACAGAGAAAGCCCTCAAGTAATTGGGAATAAAGCAAAACCCTGAAATAACCAAAATATTTGAAAAAATTTTGCCGCAATTAAATTTAGCCGTCGTATCATTTTTTCTAATTAATTTGGAAATGGAAATCTAATGTCCGCGTGCCAAGTTAATGGTTTCCTAGCTATGGCGAGAAATTTGACGAAAAAAAGTAGGCCAACAGCAAAACAATTTTTTCGCGTTTTTTTGTCCAATGTTCATTAGCCACCAGTGCGTTTCTTAGGGATTTGTAACACCGTCTGCAGCTGAAGAAAAAAGTTAGGACTAAGAGGAACGTTTTCGTTAAAAGCTTTTAACGACTGTCCCCAGCTATATTTTAAAGGAGAGTAATTGACCGACCCGACTGCTGGCTCTGTTTTCTCAGCACGGTTCAAGGCTAATTGTTGTGATTCTAGGCACGTCACGGCGCCCAAACCGGTTCAACTCTCATGTACGTGGTTGCTTTTGTGGCAATTTTAAGTATCCGTAGACAAAACTGGCTTTCCGTTTTTAAATATCGTTCGCCACTTTGGCATCGGTCCTCGGATAAACAGTGTCGGTGTATTTTGAACAATACCACCTGCGAATTGGTTTTGTTCACATTTAACCTTTCATTAGTGCGAAATCCATTGTAAAAAAAGTTTTATGCCTTGCACTTCACGAAAAAGAAATTGCGTTGACGTTGTTATGATTGTAGACGCAAACAGTTTTACTTTGCAAACATATTTTTGCGCTACTAATTTTAAGGCCGTTTTGCAGTATAAACAGTACTATCAAATAACAGTCCTATCGCCTTGGAAGATCAAAATACACATCCTTGCCATAAAAAATAAAGATATGCGCGCCGCCGTTGACAAGTGGGGCCATTTAGGGATTAAACTTAAGGATTACGGTCAAGGCGAAATGTTGTTTCTATTTCAAACTTTTAAATTGCTGGCTCAAAGCTGTCGCTATGCATTATGCGTGGGACAGCGACATGTTATCGTGTTGCAATCTTTTGATCTTCAGAAGATTGTTCTGTTTGTTGTGGGGCATTACTGCAACGAAATGTTTTGCGTCGAAACTGTGTCCTGTGCTCCAGTGACGTCAAAGCAATGGAAACTTTCACGGGATATTACTGTTTTGGATGCTAAAGGCATTATAGGGACATAGTTTGACGGAAAATGCATTATTGGTTACAAGGCTTGCTGCATAAGTATGAACAATTTAAAGTCGTTTTTATGGTACTGAGTTTGACGCTTAGCATATGAAAACACGCAAGTAACATTTAAAAGTTTCCATTTAACTATGGGCAATAACTTTGGTACACAGCAATTATAGAAATCAGTTATATCAATTTTATCCGTTTTACAATCATTTAGTATAACGCTCAACCTAATTATTACGATTTTTAGCGACCTTTTTAGTGCGATAAACCCCAAGTTATTTGACTGAAAGCTGCTGTAGCCAAGACATGGTTAGAAAAGTTCGTGTCCCGATATATGTTCGAAGGGTCAATCACAAGTAACACTTCTGTTTAAATCAGGGGTTCTATAAACTGGGGTCCATGAACCCCTTGAGGGTATGTGAAGTAGTTTTAGGGGGCCCATGAAGCCTTAATTGAAATATTAGTGTATATTTGAAAAGCAATCAGTTTTTCAAAGACAAGTGTTGAATTGAAAATATAACGTTTTTGCACTGAATTTATATGTAGACTTCATTGCGCTTTTCCTTTTCAGGCCATAAACAGCAGATTTTTAAAGTCTATTTGTATTTTGACATCAATTTATGACGTCATTTCTTCGATTCCTTGCCTACTCTGGTCTGCGCAAAACATATTTTTAGAGGTCTACGGTTAAAAAAGTGTAAGAACCCCTGGTTTAAACGTTGCTCTTACGTAAACCCTCGATTTTTACTCGAGCACGTTTTAACTTCACAGAACGGAGTTCAACCTGAACGATCACGTGACCCAGGAAAGCCTGGCAGAAGCGATCCGCAACATCCCTTATCTTGGGGGGAACACCGCCACCGGACAGGCGCTCGACTACATTCGCGAGAAACTTTTCACCACCGCCGACGGCGCCAGGCCAGGTAAGATACAGGGAAAGGATATTTTCTAGTTTTCTAGGCTTGGTAACAACAGTTTGTGAATAACAGAATAAGGTTGGAATTTCAATTTGATAATATCATGTTTGTTTTTTTAATTACGAATATTGAAACACTTTTTTGATGATTAAACTGGTTTAGCTGCTTCGACTGACCCCGCCGGGTCAATAAATCCGGCATATTTTCCTTAATGAAGATAAATTACAGTTGACATGATGTCCAATCCAATTCAACACTAAATTTTGATGAAACTTTTAATGTGAACGACAATTTATCAAGGCTCACTAAATTTTTTATTGCATAGTTATTTATATTTCCTTCGTATAACGGAAATTAGATCTTAAGACTGTTTATTTTTAAAACAGATAAAACATAAAATCATTTCTTAAAATCTTTCAGAAATATATACATTACGCCTATAAGGCATCATCAGTTTCTTAATTTAGAATGATATCCATGAAGACAAAGAATCTTTCTTTTACATTTTATTGTCCGCGGAAGATCCTTACTTTTCTAAAGTGTTTCAGCTTATAACGGAAATTGGTGCTGGTCTAGAATCCTACCACAACTCACATTAATTGGGTTAGGGTGCGGGTTAGCGTTTTGGGTTAGGGTGGGTCAAGTATTATTATTAAATAATAAATAAAATAATACTTGACCCACCCACACCCAAACGCTAACTCGCACCCTGACCCAAATATTGTGCGTTGATTTAGTAAATGTGGTAGGATTCTAGACCAGCGCCCGGAAATTAAGTTAATTAACTTCAAAACATTTCAAATTCGCCCGCGATCGTAAATTATAACAGCTCTCCGACCCGCGAGTGTCAGCTCTTACAGCTATCTGGCCTTTGATGAAAAAAGTTTGGTGACCCCTAACTTGAATGATCCGTTTTCTCCTCATATTTCCGTCTTAGAAACTGAGTATAAAGCCATGTAATATATCTCACCGTTTTAAAAGTTTTCGAAAGCCTTGTTACGAAAGCGTAAATGTTGAAAATCGTTTGATTTTTTAGTATGACAAAAAAGCATTGAGCATGTATAAAATGAAAAAGTTTGTATCGTGTTCTTTGAGAAGCTTTCAGTAACAAATGTGAAAAAATATTTAAAATTAAAAAAAATGTATCGTGCAGAAAAGTAATCACAGTTAATGAAAAAAATCGAATTAATTCTGAACCCCACCGTCTAACTCAGGGGTTCTTAAACTGGGGTCCATGGACCCCTTGGGGGTCCGTGAACTACTTTTAGGGGGTTCATGAAGGTCTAATTAAAATATTAGTGTATATTTAAGAAGTAATTAATTTATTTAAAAAAAACAGTTTAATTAAAAATAAAACGGTTTTGCACTAAATGTATTTACACTCCATTTCACTTTCACATTTTTGGACCAAAATCAACAAATTTATGAAGTCTATTTGTACTGTGACGTCAATTTATGACGTCATTTTTAATTTTTTTTGCCTAAAGTGATCCACGCGAGATGAAAGAAAATTTTAGGGGTCCGCGGTGAAAAAAGTTTAAGAACCCCCGGAACTCTATTACGCTTTCAAAAAAAAATTCAGTTTCTTGAATGGAGCCGATTTATACTTCGCAATTGAAACGGAAATTCCTGTTCACTTTGTAGCAATACGAGCTGAAAGCTGCGATTTCGAAACCCGTTTTTGACGGATCCACCTGGATCAACGAATCCGGCTATCATGTCGTCATTTCACGCGCGAAATTCGATCTCCATAACGCAAACTCGAATCGCAAATGACAGCTTTCCGCTAATCGGTTGACCACCTGGCAGCCGGGGTTTGGCTTTTCGTAAGGCCTGTAATCGCTTGGAAACTTTAACCCACGGCGTGGGGTCGTGAACATTAGGGATGCCTTAAAATATGCTTTATTACCGTGGAAAGGCCATTTATGCCTGTGAATCTGTGCTTTTTACTGTGATTTAAGGAACGGAAACTGTCTTTTAAAATATAGCTGTAACTACTGGCGTGGTTAATAGTTGAAAGAGCGCTATACTAAAATAAACTGGTCTCATGAA
Source organism: Ascidiella aspersa (assembly GCF_963924565.1). Lineage (NCBI taxonomy): Eukaryota > Metazoa > Chordata > Ascidiacea > Phlebobranchia > Ascidiidae > Ascidiella > Ascidiella aspersa. The sequence continues at coordinate 28,603,346 of NC_139450.1, forward strand.
TTTTTTCACTCAGGCCAAACTTAAATAAATCTGCCTAGAGTTTAAATTTAAATGAAGCATAATATGGTCTGTAAAGGTGTATGGTTTAGTCAACCAAATATGCTGTTTTAATGTATCCGTCCATCTTTGTTGCATTTGTTTAAAATATAATTTATAACAAAATATAATTTGCATTCCCATCATGTACGTTTTTCCTTCCCATAAAATGCGTTTCGTTCAATCGTTTTACGCCAGTATTTCTCAATCTGTTTGGATGGCCATCCCAAATTGGGTCGCCGACTGCAGTAGTTAGGGTTATTTTTGGATTCTGAGCAAATTTTGTTCAAAAAGTCATTACTGCTATGGCCTTTTTAGTGCTTTGTTCGCATCATATTATGCTAACAAAAAAGATTTAGTTATATTGCCAAAACTCTGCTTTAAACCCACGTGATTTGCCGCGAAAAAAGGTTAAGAAACACAGTTTTAAGCGGACTCGATTTAATGCGGAAATTAGATTGGAACCACTTCAAATAAACCCGACGACGAGCTCAACTCGTCGTTTTGACATTTGTGAAAATGAAAAAATGTTGCGTTGAGCTTCAGTCTGTGGTAATTTGCTTTCAACCACTTCCAGCAGTCAAACGTCGCTGACTAAGTCCAATGTCAAATTATAGTATCCGCTTACATTGCTCTATAGCTAGTCTATAGCTTATTAGCAAACACAACGCCGGCCCTTAGATAATTATCACAGCGCTTTGACTAAAATTTTCGTGGCAAAAGAGTGCCGGCCTCGAAGATAGCCATAAAAACCTGGCCGTTTTGCCAGCCGCCGATAGACATTCTAGATTGTGTAAACATAATTACAGGTACTTTTGCTGTAGGCGCGATAGCAGTCAAGGTCTGTTACAGCTTGACGTTGACGTTTCTACTGTAAGCGTCCGTCATGTCAAACTTTACACAACTGTTTTCGAAGTTTTCTCATTAGAGTGAATGAGTGGGAGATTTAAGCATTGCGCGAACCGTATTTGGCCATACGACAACTTCTTAATAGACATTTATTTTGCACGCATTTACTGCGATTGTACCTTTGGGTTGCTGTGTATGTCTTATGGGTACGATCAGAGAAAGAAAAAGAAATTAATGAAAGAACTTAATGAAAACGATGTTAATGCTTCATTTAATGGAAACAAACAGCAGAAACTATCCCTTTAAAAATAAAAATTGTTTTCGACCTTTTTTAATGTCAAGTAACCACCAGTAGAGCGGTTCCTCGAACACCTATAATAGGTACGCGTTGAACCAAATCCGAATCGAATTTCGTCGGGACTTGGGCAAAATAACCCACTTAAAAAAACTGGCTTATGGGAGCTGGAATCCAAACCGCATAACCCCAGCAAGCCGTAAATGCGACGCGCTAAGTCAACGGGATCGTATACGGTTCTCGCGCCGTGTTTTTGCAATCGCGCCTTTGTTGAAAAGGAGATTATGGTTGGCGACGCGGGGGTCCTCTCTTGTTGTGAATGTCAAGGCGCCGAGTCTTGTGAATTCTGGCAAATAGGTTTTGCGTTGCTCTTGATGGTTTCTGAGTAAGTATCGGCCCTGTTGAAAACACACATAACCGATTCATTAGGAAAAGGGCACGAAGTTGACTTCTTAGCAAGGCGATTGCGGTCAGGTTTGATCATCGACAGTTATTACCTACAAACAGGCGTGGATTTTTCTGGATTTTTCTTTGTGGTCATGAATTTTTTTAAGAGATGACATCACAAAGTTGCGTTCTAAAGTGACGTCACAACGTTAAATTAAAAGGCGATGTCAAAAAATTACATCTAAACGTGACGTTATAAAAAGTAATTTAAGGACACTACATAGTTCGTTTATATTGGTAAAGTTTTACGTTAAATATAGATGTCACTTTCCCTACAAAATCCACTTTACAAAGATTTTATCGATTCTTACAAAGCGAAAAAACGCCTTTATACTGTTTGAGTTGCATAAGTTTAGACAACCATAACCCAGCCCTCCTCTGTCCGAATAAAGTTCCGTGTCCGCTTTGTTAGCTTTTCAAAAAATGTAATCGCCATACAAGTTGTCCCCTAAAAAACTGCTCGCCTAACGCGGCTTGTGGATTTGATCTTTCATGGTTGGTACACAAGCATAAAGGTTGCGCGTCTGGCGCAAAACGCAAGCGCCGTCCAGTTTCACACACAACGCGTAGCTTTACCAGCAAATTTTTTTCTAACCGAAGGCGTCAAAGTCAAAATATATCAACTTTCCGCAACCGAAAGAGTTTTTTTGTAAAACGTTTTACGTCGACACCAGACCCGTCTTGTGTGGACCAACCTTAAGACTGAAATCCGTTACTTCACCAGGAGTGAGCAAGACAGCGATCATCATCACTGACGGAGAATCGATCCTGGATTCGGTCACCGAACCTGCTCGAAGACTGAGGGAGGCCAACGTCACTGTATTTTCCATCGGTGTGGGAGCCGCTCTCAAGTTAGTGATGGAGTGGATATTTTTTTTAATTTATTTTTCATGTAAAGTAATTATTATTTATTAATATAGTGATGCAGTGGATATTGCAATCGGGAAAAGTCCCCCAGAGTATTGTGTAGTTTGGCGTAAATCAGGTTTGTTTTGTGTGCGTTGTGCGTGGTACTTTTTTAGTTTTGACGGATTGTTGTCCGCGATTTTTACAGGTAAGTTATGTACGCGGTATCCCGATTTACACTATACTCCGTAAGTCCTGAACAACGTCTTTAATTATAATGTCGTGAAATGAATATTGAAAGGTTCTCTCCTTGAATTTTTCTGGGTGTGAGCTATGTAAGCACCAAAAAAGGTTTATTTGTAATCTTCGTTTTAAAGCGTTTATAATCTTGCCAAAAAAGGTGGTCTCTTTAAAGCACACTACTATACTTTTTTAAATCCTGTTTCTTAAAAAAATCACATAAATACGGCCCCGACAGTTTTTAGGTGGCCATAATCTAAGCGCATTCGAAACACTTGGCAATAGCTTCTGTATAGACATACCCTGAAAGCGTTGCGCCATATTTTATTCTTGGCGGCTTGTCACTGACCGGATGTCGCGCTTAATTTAAATATTAGTATTTATTATCAGAATGGCCGAGTGGCGCAAACGCCAACAGTCCAACACTAGGCTCAATCTGTAGCTCGCTGGTTCATAAAACCAAATGAACTGTACCACACAACGCCCAAAACCAGACTGGTGGGGTTCGTTAGAAAAAAAAAAATTTCCTTTACAAAAAGGAATTGCCCTTTAGCATTAAAACAAAGGCGGAAAACCAGTAGTGGTCGTAAGAGCAAAACGCAAAAGTAGCAAGGCAACAGAACAAATAAACGGGTGGTAAGGTGAATTAAACAAAACTACACAGAAGGCAATAAAGAAAAGTAAAATACTTGATTTTGCATTACACATGCGCTTGACTCCAGACTCTGCGGACTCTCGCAGAGGCGAGCACTTAAATTTGAAAATAAACAAAGCGATTGTGACGTCACAGGTCCGAGTTGATTGACATCGCCTCGAAGCCGAGCACGTCACACGTGTTCTCGGTGAACAAGTTCGACGACATCGAGGGTATCAAGGACTCTCTACTGAGGGACGTCTGCCAATCTATAGGTGGGAATATGCTTAAACAAGGATATTTTTAATAATACTGTGCAAGTGACGCCGGCAGTCCTTAGCCCAGAGGTTCTTAAACTGGGGTACATAGACCCCTTGGGGTCGGTGAACTAATATTAGGGGTCCATAAAGGCCAAATTAAAATATTAGTGTATATTTGAATAGTTATTATTATTTTTTTTAATTCCCCCCCCCCCTCCCGTTGACTTAAACCATCGGCATATAAGTGTATTTGTATTGTGACGTAAATTTATGAATAAATCAGCATATTTTTGAAGTCGGTTTGATTGTGACGTCAGTTTATGACGTCATTTTTGTAAATTTCTTGCTTCCGTGGCCCAAGCGAAAATAATAGGGGTCCGCGGTAAAAATAGTTTAAGAACCTTTTATTTAACCCAAATGAACAGTTTCCAGTCAGCAATCGTACCCGGCCTTTTATTTTGTGTATTAGACGTGGATCGATATCATATCGCCCGAGTATCGGACAAGTGCCTGACTGAGTTACTAAACCCACCATAAAGTATTTGAACCTTTAAATGTCTTTGAGTAGTCCCAATTTTTTTCTGTCAAGCTTAAGCAGCTATTCGTTGTTGTATTGGCCGTTGTATTTATATTCCTTCGTTTTCGAATTATACTAAAAAAGTCAAGCGATTCAATTTTAGGTCACTGAGAGAAAATTTTTTTTTTTTGAAGTCTTTGAAATGTATTTTCTTCATAAAATCGTTCATTTATTCCTCAGCTAACGCTTATTACACTTTTACAATGTTCTTTAGACAAATCCGAGGTAAAACAAGATACGGAGTATTGACGTCACAAATAAAAATCTGATTTTACATTCTTGCAAAAAAAAATCAATTTTCGCAAAGAAAAAAACTCACCGTGGCCTAATAACACTCTTACTTTTGACTAACGCATATGAAAAATCTCACCATACCTTTTTCACAACGACCCAAATGCTAAACCTATAAGGATAACAGCAAAACTTTGGCTTTTTAGGCCACAATTTTCTTCAGTCAACTTTTTGTAAGCGAGCAATGCCTATGATATTAGCATAAACAAGTTCGAATTTAATTTATAAAAGCCATGTCTACGTATTGTTTACTCAATTTTCTCAATTTTTGAAGAAGTTTGCCCACAGCCAGTGTTAATTAATCTTTCCCAATTTTTCCCCAATTTTTTGGTCGCGACCCATAGCTTACTAGCCTACATTTTGGAGCATAATGTTTGAGGTTCTAGTGAGACGTAGTAAGAATATCAAAGCCCATACAGAAAGGGTATCATTTTGAACGTTTCAAATAATTCTTTAATAATTTTCAACATAAACTAGCCTAAATAATTAAAACATATTTCTATCATATCCTAAAAAAACATCCCATTTTCCGCAGCCGTATGCCGCTCCCTTGTAACTCCCGAGAACGGTCGTCAGGCCTGCGACAAAAACATGACTGTCCAGGGCACCAAGTGTGAGTTCATATGCGACCAGCCCAGGTACAAACTAGAGAAGGGCGGTCTCACTGTGGTTAGAACTTGTCTGGACACTGGACGCTGGGACAACCCGGAACCCTTCTGCATAGGTATGTGATTTTTTTTTTCGTGTATGTTTTTTTGTTCACGCTTTGGTAACCGTTATTTACCCTCGTGTCTGAAGTTAATTTTTTATCCTTGACATTTGCGCAAACACAATTGTGGCAACTTTCAAGTTAAAAGTATTTTTTCCTTTTTTTTTTCTTTGCAAAATAATACTTCTCTTTTTAGAGCCAATTTCAAAAATTAATCTTCTTTTCCATGTTAAATTATGGTGTATGTATAGGGCGTCGTAACGGATTATATTCTTCCAAGTCCTGCCACAGCCTTTTTAAGCTATTAATCGAAATAGGTGTCCAAAGCGATTCTGTTTTAATCTCGAATATCATAAAGGGTTTCATGGCAAAAAAACGCATTTACCAAACACACATAGTTTTATAAACCTACGTTCTTGTGCCTCTAGCGGCCTTGTGCGACCAACTCGAGCCGCCGCCAGATGGCAGGTACGAGTGCACGGACAACAACCGTGTGGGCAGCGTATGCACGCTCAGGTGCAGCGTCGGCTATAGGCCATTCGGATCCATCACCACTAGGTGTCAGGACAGCGCCAGGTGGTCTTCAAGGAACGCCGGCTGCGAACGTGAGTATGGGAAAGTGCTTTGTTTGAAACGCTAGAAAGGTCCATCCCTGTCAACTTAATGATGTATATTTAACAATTTTTAGGCCTAATTAAATTTAATTTCGTAAAAATATATCTCACTGCAATCCTAGAAAATCTATAGGTCTATTAGTGGTTTAGTCATAAAAGACATATTTTCTGAACAATTTAAGTCATTACATATTTTTAGAGAGTTGCCTGTGCATGAACATTTTTTATTTGCTGTTTTTTTCGGGTTGAATAACTTGGAAAAACCGACTTAAATTGTTCTTCGGAAATCTATTACGTCAATGTATAAGAACTCACAGCCATACTTTATAAACAATTGGCCTATGTTTTTTAACTGTTCATATTTTACCCATGTATAAAGGACACCTCTTAAATAGGCGAATCGTATTGGTTAACCGGCATTATTTTATGGGTAGATTAAAAGCACCATAATTGTATGTAAGAAGGTCTCGAAAAAAAAGTTCGTCAAACTTGTCATTTTTACGAGTACATTTTTTCTTCAATTGCATGCCGATACGATGTGCATTTTTCACTGAAATTCGGCAACCGCCCAACATTTACATCACGTTCAAGAAGACCATAAAAACGTCCCCATTTCGTCCGCAGTGATCACTTGCCCAGTAGCGATCGCGCCTGTCCACGGAACGGTCTCGTGCACGCTGGACAACGAGTACTCGTCCATCTGTACTTTCACATGCGACCAGGGATACGAGATGCAGGGAGAGGAGTCGTCGAGCTGTACCGCAACCACGCGCTGGTCCGTTGCCTTCCCAACCTGCTACAGTAAGTTGGCTGTTTTTTTATCGAAATATTCACTTTTAACTTGATTTTAAATTACCTTAGTGACCCTGGGGTTAAATCTAATGTCATGCGAAAACTACTCATTGATTCGATTTACTTTGCAGGTCAAACTTAAATCTCACTTGAAATCATAATTACGTGAATTGAAGGGATTTGTACAAGAAACTATAGATTCTTGAAAAAGCCCGACTTGAATTTGTCGAATGAGACAGAACCTATACGCAAATTAATATGATAAAAAAACAGATCTAAAACCTATAACTTAATCGGCCAGTGATCCTAAATTTAGTGAAACTCCAACCTTTATTTGAAAACAAAAACGTAAAAGTGAATTTTTTTTTATGTCAATGACGCTCGCTAAATGACTTGGGCTGGAACTTGACTTATTGTTTATGCAAAAGACTTGACTTGGACTTAAGTTAATTTATAAGTGACTTGACTTAGACTTGAATCATTTAAAAATAACTTGTTTACAACACCGATGGCCGGAGGTCGTGAGTTCGAACCTCGCCACAACCTATAAGTTTTTCCAGCCTGTCTTGCTTGCATCATCGATAGACAGATTGGTGAGTCTGTGATGACTTTCGGTGTGTATTTTACGCCAGTGTTCTTGTTTTTCAGTCATCACTTGCCCAGCATTGAACGACTTGGAGCACGGTAGCGTGGATTGTAGCGACAACCGCAACTACGCGTCGCGATGCGAGTTCGACTGCACGGCCGGTTACCAGCTGATCGGCTCGCAGTTCGCCACTTGCGGCGGTGTCGGGTCTTGGGCCTTCGCCAGGCGAGGGATATTCCCCGTATGCGAGAGTAAGTGCGAACCTATTTTTTGTTGTTTTTTTGTACGAAGAGGGTTTATTTTTTTTGTTCTGTGAGTTTTATTGTGTTAAAGCAGCGATTTAAAATCTTTATCCTGTTTTGCGGGCATTTTCATTATGACTGCGAGTTCTTAATTATTTTATATCCAAGAATAATACCTTCATTATTATGCGACTATTAATTTGTAGAAAATTATAACAGACATAAAATAGTGTAAAAATGGCAAAATAACTTTTTTTTAATATAGATTGTAACGCGTTCTGTGTTAGACAGCAACTATTAGTTTTGCGGTCCTAGACGTCATTTTGATAGTCCGGTAAAGGCAATTTAAATAACAAATGCTTTCTCCACGTTTTATTTGGGTACATTCAGGACTGTATTAACCATTCAGCGAAAAAAGCACGTGCTTAGGGCACCAGGGCAAGGGAGGCATGACAGAAATTTCCATAGCCGAATTTGTAATGGTGGCTTTGTGTTTAATAAAATAATCTGATTTGGTCAGACGGCACAGACCTCAAAAATTGCCTGGTTGAAAAAAATGTTTCATTTTTTTATTTCTCAAGTAGTATCTTAAACCTCTATGTTTTCGATGGATAATATCTTGTGTGGTTTATTGTCTTCATAATTTGAACGAAACATATAGGACACCAAAGTCTAAAGTGCTTATAGGTATAGGGCCTCTTAAAGGCACGATCCGGCCCTGGGTATAGTTGTAACCCAAAACAAAAACTAGGTTCAAAATAAAATAAATCATACAAAGCATGTAAAACATAACTTTGGTATGTTGCTGAAAAAGGCAGGGATTAGGACGCTAGTAAACCGTAACAGCATATTGTTTGTTATGCTCCGATGTACTTGACAAATCGAGTTAACTTTCACCACTCCGTGTCTCTTTATTTCCTTTTTCGGGCAGAGAAAATCGCACGAAACTGTCAGAACTTTAGCAAATTCGACTCACGTTGTTTACAAAGCAATATGCTCGGCTGGATTGTTGCAACGCGCTACATCAGGGGCGGGTAACCAATGGCTCGTGAGCCGTATATGGCTCTTTCGGTTAAGTACTCGTGTTCGGAGATAAATTTATTGTTTTCAAAGCAATATGGTCGGCTGGCTTCTATTGCAACGTGCTACATCAGTGGTGGCTAACCAATGGCTCGTGAGCCACCGTATGTGGCTCTTTTGGTGTATTCTTGTTCGCAGATAAATTTAAGCTATCATTTTAGCATGATTTGAAAAAAAAAAACACGCTGCCATGAACCCTTTTCAAACAGTAAATCTTACATATTTGAAACAAACGGTGGCAATTTTTTCGAGCTTCGAGTGAAATCCTTCTGTCTGTACGTGACTGTTAGGCCATATAACGGAATCTCTTATAATCTAAAAGGCTTATGGCAGACCGTAAAGTTTTGCAAACTTTGCCAATGCATTTTTTTCGCACATTATGTAGAAATGAAATTACCATTCCTATTTAAATCGCTATTTTTACCAGCCGAAATTAGATACTGAACAATATTATATGGTGCCCATGGAAGTACAACCAAAAGTATTCAGCTTTTATGGCTCACTTAGCCTAAGGTTCCCGACCTCTGCGCTACATTAAGACAGTTCTATTGCAGCAATCATATCGCTTCACGCTCTGTCAATTCATGGGGTTTCACGTGATCGAATTTCCGTCACGCTTTGGTGCGTGAGTAATGATGGAAAATTTGCCTTTTAGTTCCTGCTCCTAAAATAAGCGTTTTTTACCTTTTATTCTTCGACGGTATATTCTACCTCCCATTGCAGATCCCAAGTCTTTGAATATTAGAAAGACTTCAATTGTTTTTAAATAATGCATATGAAAAAGTCTATGAAAAGCAAAAGGTTTCCCAAAACTAGTAATTAAATAGTCTTTTTATTTGTTTCAAGTGTTAAGAAGGTTCGTTGGTAAACAAGATTTTAACCTATTTCTCGTTTGTGTTGATCATGACATTCATACTGTTTTGATTTCAAATTATATTCAAAACACGTCAAGCGATCCATAAATTTTCTTCGAAAAGTATTTCATAAAATTGTGTGGAACCCTGAGCATCAGGGCATAAGTATAGATTAGGTATGCTCGATAATATCGGATCGGAGCCGATACCTGATGCGAAGTGATAGTATCGGTAATCGTCCGAGACTACGATGGTATCGATCCGATGGCAGATTAATTTGTGCATTACAGTCATACTTAGCTATCTAACCCTTATTCATTCTTCAAAGAAAAACTATATTACATTTTAAATAGAATATAAATACCATTTAAATGGGCTTCCTAGCGCAAAAGCTAATTTCGGTCTAATACCCTGAAGATCATTACCATTGCCACTTTGCATTTTAATCATTTTTTTTTCAATTTGACCATAGTAATGACGTCGCTTGGTGTCTGATCAGATCGTGTTACGTTACGCTTAAAATAACTGTTATCGTGTTCGAAATGAATTATCAAGTACCGGACATCCTTACAGTATAGGACAGGGGTGGGCAACCTTTTTCTAGTTGTGGGCCAAAACAAACTCAGAAAGGTCTCTGTGGGCCGTTAAATTTTAACTGTGTATAGACTTGACGCATCCTATGATAAAAACAGCAACGACTGTTAATTTTTAAAGATTAAACTAAGTTCAAAACTTGGATTAATCTTTATCAATGATATGCATTTGATCTTTATCAATGATATGCAACCAGAAATCGTTTGTTTTCACCATTCGGATTTAGGCAGTTTCTGTTATTCGAAAGAAAATTCCGACTGTTAGTCAGGTATAAAACCAGGGTATGCTGTTGACGCTGTTGTGCAGCTGAAAAGTGGTCTAAACTCTAAACTACATTGTACATTCGATGCAGGATAAAGATTTGCACAAATCGCCACAAATTTTTTCTTTTACCTATAGTTGAAAAAGCCAAAAAATATAAGGTATGGTCTCGTGCCCAGTTTATAAAGAAGTACGCAGGCCGTGTTGCCAGCCCCTGGTACATAGGGTAACGCTAAACAACCCGAAAAGCCAAAAAAACTTTTATTTTTTTCCCAGGAATCCGGTGCAACGAGCAAGAACTGGGCCCTCACCTTCAGGTAACTTGCACTGACGGCCTGTACTACAACAGCGAGTGCAGCTACTCTTGCGACGAGGGATTCGAACTTCAGGGCCCCGAAACTTCGCGCTGTCGTGGTCGGGTGAGCCCGGGAAGGTGGAGCGAGATCGTGCCGGTTTGCAACCGTGAGTGTTCAAACTGTATACTGTAGTTTACGGGCGGATTTCGAATTTTACAAAAATGCTACTTTGTCCCACGGCATTTTTTTTTTTTTTGGTGCAAACAAAGAATTTGAATCAAAACTCTTTGGATGGACACAACTTGTATGTAATTTTTACAGTCTAAATACTTCGCGTGAAATAGATAACGTTTTGTAATGTAGCTTTTGTATTGAAGGGTATACCTCTGCCACCCAAAGCGTTAAGAAAATAGACGAACTGAGTGTTCTTAGGGCTACTTCATTATGATGTCACGTTCAGATATAGCTGTGTGACGTACGCCCATCATTTATGCTCCCGTTTTCAAATATAGTGCAACTTAAAAATTGACAATTTGAGCCATTGACTTTGATTTGAGGATACCAAGTCACGCTAAAACACTGGTGAACAATTAATATCTTGAAAACAAGAAAAGAAAACGACTTAAACAAAAGACTCAATAATAATCAAACTCAAGTTAATAAACCATGTAGCCCGTTAATTTAAACTCATACTCAAGCACAAAGATTCAAATAAGCTCTCATGCAAGCCAAGGCCGCAATTTCGAAGCTCACATGAGCCTATCTTATCATAAATTGTCACCAACGTACATTATGTACACCTAAACAACCGGAAACTGTAGTGACGCCCCACTTAAATACTGTCGAGTTTTTAACAAAATTCCTATTTTGTCGATCAGAAATCACATGCCCTGCCCTGCAGTCGATCCCCAACTCGCAAATCGTCTGCAACAACGGACGGAACTACGGCTCCCGTTGTAGCCTGAGATGCAACGAAGGATTCCAGCTGAGCGCCGACAGTCTCACCACTTGCGGCGGCCGAGGGCTCTGGGCCGGAGCGCTCGCTTTGTGCATAAGTAAGTTGAATTATGTATGTGGGCCGAAAAATTTTCGGTGACATGTCTTGTTGTCAAAAAATTATGGTATGGTTTCATGGTTTGGTTTGTTTCAGACCGATTTTTGTTAGTTTGTTTAAGTTTTACATAATTCGTATTTGGTTAAGTCAGATGTCGACGAAGAAAATTTAGTGAAGTTAGATGACATAAAGCAAACAATATTAAACCTGTATAACACTTCATTTTTTGGTTTTATTTCATAGTTATGTAGTAACTATATACGTTTGCTACCAAACAGTGCGTGTTAACGTCTGCTTAATGGGCACTTTTTACTCTGCGCAATAACCGCATTAAAGTATAATTACCAATGAGCCCATAACCCTTCAAGTATTTGGACTGTTATGAAATCGATGACGACATAATACACAAGTAGACTTAAAAAAACCTACTGTTTCCGGTCGTATTTTATGAGCAAACGTTAAACTTAAATCGAGACTAAATGCACTCAGCCAAATGGCAAAGAGTTTTTTTTTTATTAATGTATTTTATTAAAAAATATCCTTTTGTCTATAAAAAATTATACACTGAGATTCCAATGAGCCTCCATAGGCCCCCCAGAAAACTAGTGCACCTTTCGTCCGAGGAATCCATGGACCCCATTTAAAAAAAAAACTGGCATAAAATAAAAACACACAAGTCATTCGTCTCGATTTGACAGCTTCGAATGTGAAACAAAATCAAAGCGAAAGGGAACAACGGCCTACCCTATTTTCATTTATGCTCGGGCTGACAGCTAACCGCTAATGCGTTTGTGCGAAAAACCGCGCGATTTTAACGAGCCGAGGTGCGCGGGAGTTTCGACGCCATTTATGGTCCGGTCGAGGCGAAATCCCCATTATCTTGTTTTGCAAGAAGGTCGCTTGCAAATAAGTCACGGGCGGATAAACATGCTTACATGGGCCTGTGCGTACTGAGCGACGTTGCAAAGTTCAAGCCGATTTTTTGCAGAATTCGGTTTTGCAAAGGTGTCCTTTTTTGTAACCTTTGTAGCAAAATGCATACTTGTATTGAAAAACTAGTCTCTCTTCTAGCTTTGCCAAAAGGTTCACTCTTTCTAGCTTAGCAAAAGTTTATTTTTGTAGCTCCACAAAGAGTTTATTTTTGTAGCTCTTGATTTTTTTTACGTTTTCTGTCCTTACAAGCTTTGTACTTATAGTCTATATCATTAAAAAAAAACTTGTATTTGACCTGAATGTAGAAGCATTTCGCCCCGCCCACACTAACACCCAATCGTAAAGTTAATAACAAACAGCCCGATCCAAACCCTCTAATTCATTCTCGGCTTAAAATGCAGACGTTTCCCCGGCTAAAACTTTCTAGCTGTGCCTTTTGCGGTCTTCCCGTGTATTTGCTTGCCGTCGATCCATCGCCGCTTCTGTGCGTTGTTTTATCGCCAAGCCTAGAGAGAGGTTTTGGGTTTGCGTGATTTATCCTGCAATATACAAGCAGGCCGGGCGAGATTACTCTTTTTGTCCGCAAGGGAAGACGAAATGAAACTTGTGAGACGTTTGGGTACTGAAGCTTGAAAACTGGCGATTTTTGTGCTGAAAGGGTTAAGTTAAATATCACGATGCAACCTTTTTCTTATTGTGTACAATTTCTAATTAAAAGTTGGATTTTTTTAGTTTACTTTTAGTACTACGTTTAAATTGGTAATAATCGTGTTTGCGTTAAAAACAGTCGGCGTTTTTCTCATAAAGTACACTTATCAACGCGTGGAGAGGACTGCAGCCTAAAAGGAGCATTTAACTTTTCTAAACAGTCATTTGAAACTAGCTTAGGGTAGAATATAACCAACAAGCGTTATCTAAACAAAGAGCCCCAACTTTGTAAATTAGTTTTGTTATAGCGGAAGAAAAGGTCACTATAGCGACAGTGAAAAAGAGTGCTTGACAAGTGATCTTACTTATTGTACATTAGATGTAAGACCTTACAAATGCGCGTCCAAAATGTAAGATTGGCGCTGTTACGAAAGGCTTTCTTATTGGTAGGAAAAGGAACTGTAGTTACAAATAGAAGAGTAAAAGTTACATCGAAAGGTAGCAAAAAGGTATTAGCAGTGCGATAAACAATCACAGAGACACATGCATATAAAGCACAAGATTTGAGGTTGTTATCTAAGACTATGTAAGGTTAGGCGATGACCCTTGCAATTTCAGCAAAGCGGTCTGACATGCATAGCCCAAATGAACACTCTCGCTTGTTCAGCCCTCAAAACAAAAAAACGCACGACGTTCGCACACACACGCGCATTTACACGCGCGCGCACGCTCAACACACACGCACACACTGACTTCCATTGTTCGGGGCGAAAACTTTGGCGAAAGTAGCTGCTCTAAAGGCGCCCGCAAAAATCCTCTCCGTTGCACACAGCCCGGGGGCTGGCGACGAAGGCTAATATACACGCCTGAACGCGCAAAGGGCTTTGCGGAGGCCGTATCTCATCACTTCATCTTGCTTGCTCTAGCTCAAGGCCGCTTCTTGTCTCTCTTTCTCCCGCATGCTTATTGGATTAGGCTCCGATTTCTAGGCGCCGCGTTTCTCAACGTTCACGAAGACGCCTGAATCTTTAGGCAAGGCTCTGGCCAGGTCTTCCAGTGCTTTGGAAAAATATACATTTTCAATCGATAAAATTTATCTATGTAATGCATTGTGGGGTTGGTTTCTTACTGGATTGTCTAAATTCATATTTTTATTTACTTTACGTTCATATTTGTAGTCTTCAATTTTCTTAAAATCTGGCCTAGAAGCGCATTTTTTATCCAAGTTTTTATCAATCAACTATATACCTAATTTCATGTGGTAACTCATATGCGATGCAAAGGACTTGCTTGGGTTGGTTTCTGATTTTTCCTTGTTATTAGTTTATGTTTGAATTATTTAGGCCTTGTTAAACTTTTTTTCACACCGACCACTAGAAAATATTTTTGGATTCATGTGGACCTGTGTCGGTATGGATTTTTTTAGAGATGCCGTGAGACATTAACGTCATTAAACAAGTAGACTTAAAATATGCGCTATTTTTTAGGACAAACTTATGCGCAAATATAATACCTATTTTTTGTAATTATACAGTAGAATTTTCATCAGTCCTTCATCAATCCCAACACTAGTCCACGTAGCCCAAAGGGGTCCACGGACCCCAGGTTAATAACCCATGGCTTGGATGCTGTATTTACATCCAGGCATTTCCCTATTAGGGCATTGGGGTGTGTTAGTAACACCTCGCCTTAGTCTCGATTGTGTATTGATAAGGGCGGAACGGCACGACGCTAAAGGCAAGCCGGGAAAGGTTGGGTCCTTCGAAAAGAGAAGGTTTTCTAAAGATTTGATCTCGCGGGATCAGTTTACTGGTAAACTTCCCGTCTTAGGATTGAATTCTGATTTCAGGTTCAACCGAGTTGAGCTGACTGCAGATTAACATGTTTTGACCAATTTAAATGTCGCTAAGAAAAACGAAAATGCATATTAGGGTGCCTACCCCTTAAATTACTAAAAAAATGTCATATTAGCGTCCCCCTTTAAAAAATATACATATTTATTAGCGCCCCCTCCCCCCTAAAAAACTTTAAAAACTTAACTTTTATGTTTTATAGCTTTTGAGCATTGGAATCATTTAGGACTCATTGCTTTAAATCTGTCAACAAAATCTAGAAAGAGGTTGATTATGTTTAGCAGTTCGCCTTTTTGTAAGATGTACTGATCTTTTTTCAGCCACGGAGTAAAGCTCTGTCATTTTATTATACTTTGTTTAAACAAAAACACTGGCATATGCTTAAGATAATATGTAAGATCGCTATAACGGCTCCACGTAGATACACAGCCTTAACAAATCAAAAGCCAGTGGTTTTTCGCTGTTTTTTTTACAACTCCATAACCCATATCGTACTGGCAAGCTGCCAAACGTCGAGCGCTTTCGATGGACACGACGCGATGTATTTTGAAACCTTTCGCGTTTACGGCGCGTTTTTACGGCTTACAGAGTTAATGGGTTTCTCTCCCAAGACAGTATGCCACTATATGCCGCCGACCCCAAAAAACAACATTACGCTTCGTAGGAAAAGGCGGGTTTTTAAGAAAGTAGAGCTGATAATGTTATAAAAGTGGGTCTGTGACTAAAAAAATTTGGAAACGCTGTTTTTTCAATAACTGCTGCAACAAGCTGTTAATACACGTCGCTTCACTGATTTTGCGGTTATTTCAAAATATTTTTATAAATTTAGGCCCTGAAACTTTTGTAGTGGTCATCCAAGAAAAACCTTTAAAAAACTCTCAAATCCTTAAAACACTATGCACGTTTCTGTATATACTGTTGCTTGATAATGAATGTCAAAGTTAAAACGTTCATCTTGATAAAGACGTTTCGATACACACTTGTATCATCATCAGTTTGCGTTCCACCTTCTACAAATGGGGTCTGGATTTATTGATGTCACATTTACTGATGATGATACAAAAACGGATTAAAGCGTCTTTATCAAGGTGATGTCGATTACTCGACCTTTTTAACTTTGACGTTCATTATACCAAGGTACATCACATAAACGTGTATGGTGTTCTAAGGATCTGAGAGATTTTAAAGGTTTTCCTTGGATGACCACTACGAAAGTTTCAAGGCCTAAATTTATAAAAATATGTCAAAACCGCGTCATTCCAGAAGCAAAGTGTTTAACAGCTTTTGGCGTTTGAATTTGGCATTGAAATTCATTACCATCAAACTCAAATCGTTTTTTTTTTTTGAATTCCAACCTGTCCAATTGAAAGACGGACGCCTTGAAAACGCAAGTCGCGCATATTTTTGCGTTTTGTTTACTCACGGGTGCCGCCAGTTCTCGTGAAAAGTCGAGTATTTGCCGTTTCGATTTCCCCCGCTTTGGCATTCGACCTCGAATCACACTTTTTTCCCGTTCGGCGAATCCGTCCGGCGGCCTGTGTTTCCGCTGGATTTCGCGGTATTTTCATGACACTGGCGGCCGTAAAAAGCGGTGCAATTCCGAAGAAAACGCTTTTTACGTTCGAATTCCGAAGTGATAGTAGAAACTGTTGAATCCGTAAAGCTCTTACCAAGGTTATGGGATGGTGTGATCCTGACAATTGTGTTTCTCTTTCTTCCAAAGTGCTACATAAAACAGCATTGGATGTCGTCCAAAATGACCTTTCATAGTAAATTATAGGTAAAAGTTGAAACAATAGCAAATGCTTGAAAAAAATGTGTTAAACCATGTTCGTGTTGTTTTGATAGTACTCGTGGCAGCATTGTAGGAATTGAGGTGTTTACAAATAGCTATAGTTAACCTTATTATTTTCTAATCTATATTTGCCTGCTTACAATTACAAGTCCAGAACACACTGTGTGTTGATTGTAGCTATAGCGTTGTCACAACCTTAAAAACACAATATATATATATATGGTTTTCAATTATTGTACTAGTTTTTTTTGTGCAGTTGTACGCATGTATATGTATATAAAACTTAGGACTATATCTGGCCCTTCGACCAACGATAGAATGACACATCTTCTAAAGTCCACTTTTTGACAAGTTATTTTCATTAGTTACCCTTATCCCTAAAGAGCCGTTTGTCCTTTTCAAGCAGGTAAAATTTTAAGCTCAAAGATAAACGTTAATCGCCCGCTCTAACGACCAAGTTTCAAGTTTCAAGTTTTATTTTTTCTCTCCATCCACGATCAATGCAATACACACGCACAAATTAGGAAAGTAAATAACCTCAGCGGATTACGGGAAGAAACAGCCTTAAACCACAAGTGTTTATACAGAGAGACTGATCCTTCTGTTTTGGCAGTATTTTAGAAAGATTGAATTTGCGAAGAAAAAAAATTACGAGGAAATAATCATATAAACACAATCACGACTTTTGCCAGGAATTAATTAAAGAAAACACAATTACGCACAAAGCAACAAATAATACCAAAGGTTCAAAGGCCAGGCGCTTGAAAACGGTGCTCTATTTGTCTTAGCAAAACCGTGATTTTCCTAGCTAGAGTTACCACAACCTTAAAAACACATTAGGCCTGCATGGTTTTCAATCATTGTACTATTTTCTGAACTTAGAACATTTCTACACATGTTTATAAAACTCAAGATCTATCTGGCTTTTCGATCAACATTAAAAAGCACACATCCTCTAAAGAGGTGGTTCCCAACATAAATTTTGATACAATCCTTCTAGATTTTTCCAATTTTTAAATGTTTTTTATTGACTCTGGTTCATGCATCATACTTTATTATCGGGAGGTCGCGCAAGTTATCGAAAACGAGAACGAACAGGTTGGAAATC
Organism: Ascidiella aspersa; assembly: GCF_963924565.1. Classification (NCBI taxonomy): domain Eukaryota; kingdom Metazoa; phylum Chordata; class Ascidiacea; order Phlebobranchia; family Ascidiidae; genus Ascidiella; species Ascidiella aspersa. The sequence continues at coordinate 28,621,240 of NC_139450.1, forward strand.
ACTTCTCTAAAGTCTATTCGTTAGTTCTAAAGTGATTTTCGTTATTTAAACTTGTCCATAAAGAGCCGTTTCTCCTTTTAAAGCGGTTGTTATTCGACGCTCTAAGTCTAAGACAAACGTCCATCGCGCGCGCAAACGGCCAAAGGCTTGAACACAGTGCTTTATTTGTCCTCGCGAAACAGCAAACCGTGATTTTCCGCCCCGTTGAAGACCGCAGCCAGAGCAGTAGAACCGACCACATAAGCACAGACCGCCAAACCTAGCGAAAAGCAGCAAAATCGAGCTCTTTTAGTCGCTTTTCGTGCTGCAATCTCCCATACCCTTTGCGTTAGTCGTCCCACTCGGGTCTTAGGCAAGCTCCTCATGCGTAAATAATGACGGGCGAGGGCATTCTTCCTTGTCTGCGGGATGCTGCTGGTTTTGTCGAAGTTCGCCAGGCTTTTTTTTTAGGCTGTTTTTTGGAACTCTGTCCCACTTTGGGCCGACTTTTTTGGCCTTTAGATTTTAAAGCGCGATCTCAAACCAATGACTTGGAAAAGCATGAAAACCTGCTTGAAAACAGATAGAGCCTTCTCTAAATTTACCATATCATAGAGGCGTAGGGGCTTTATCCAATTGTTAGTTGTTGTCATTTCCCTGTCTTGATTGGTTTTACAGCCATGTCAATCGGGAAAGACCTGTCTTGTTGGCTAAGTTTTCCGATTTAAAAAATCCACTCAAAACCAAACGAGCCCCGTTGTGTGTAAAAAAACAAGATGTTCTTCGAAAAACACATGTAACTGTGCTTACGAGGAGGCAGTGTCCCGCTATTAAAGCATAACAGCATCAAGGCTATAAACCGCGGAAACCGCATTAAAATGTCTTCTGCAAACCGCAAATTCTGTTAACCCCTTGAACGAAAAGCAACCGCAGGTGTGGCGCTGGAATCAGTGCCAGTCGATTCCAATGCATCGCTTCGTGGAACAAATGAAAAACAACGTCACATTGAAATTGTGGGGCTTGAAATAAATAAAAGCATCGTCTATTTCCTTCCATCGACATGCCTCAAGGGGCAATGCCAACTGGGGTTCAAGGTGCCGCTCTAATATACTGTTGTATGCAAATTATATCGATCAGGACACGCGGGTTTCGCTGTCCGCCTGAGTTTTTTAGCGTTATGAATGGAACCCTGTCGATCTGAAAATGGTGAAGGAGTACATCAGAAAATGTACGCATAATAACAAGATGTAGAACAGAATAACAAGATGTAGAACAGAACATTATAAGGAGAGCCAGCCGAGAGTATAATAGAAACACACACAGTAGTAGATTGGCACAAAAAACACTAGATCAGTGGTCCTCAAACTTCTCACCTGACCACCTTTTGCTTCCTTGTTAATAGAAGGCGCTATAAAGCGAAGAAAACTCAAAAATGCACGGTACGATAATCTCTCAAACATGCGAGATAGTGCTCTCAATATGCACTAGCAGGTAAAATGGTTTGTCATTATTAAAAACTAACGATAAAGGGGTTCTCTGGCTGTTATATAACTTAGCAGTCAAACAATTTCAAAATTTCGTTTTTTTAGGGGTTGGGCGGACCACGTTTGGGAACTGCTATAGTGTTCTAGATCATGCAAAAGTAAACTCGGTAGACAAGTCGCGCTCTAATGCATAAACATTCGAAAAGCGCGAATTCCTCGCTTCGCCACCGCCGCCTTCACCAGTGGATTATCCTATTTTAGGCGTTTTGTTTTTGAGCAAAAGGCGGATGGAGCGTAGAGCGAAACAAGTCAGCCAGTCCAGCATTATGGGGCCACTCTAGAAGATTGCAGTCTCGGTTCAGCTATAGGACAGTAAAGTGGGTCCAGATGTGCTCAAAGTTGAACATGTGAAGTTTAGCTATAGTTTTGAAACAGCCATTTTAATCTTTTTTAAGCAAATTTCCTTGTAAACCGGTAAATGGGTCATGGCTATATTAGTAAAAGGCCGTAACTGTTGATAAGGGAACCGTTTTAAAACTATATGTTTTTTGTTGTCAACAAACCGTTTTCTTTTGGCCGTATAAATTAGCCAATAAATGTACGGTATTTGTCCTCTTTTCGGTAATTTTCTTACTCCAACATACAAATGGTAGGCAACTACCATTTGTATACAGTAACCACGCAGACAGCATACTTGTCGAAGAAAGCGATTCGCCTTTTGTAAGATTTTTTCCCTATTTTCGACTCAAATTTTCGTGTCGGCGCGCGCGCATAGGTCAAACCCGCGCCCGCAGACAGAGAAAAGGTACAGGGCGGGCGCGGAGATTTTCCGCTTGCCATGTCGTTTTTTTGCCAGACGCTGTTATGTTCGCCGAGTAAAACGGTCTAGAGATCTAGAGAAGACGCCGCTCGGAATTCCGACGGAGCCGATTTTTCGCTGTTTCAGCTGCGCCGCTGCTTGGGACTTGTTATCTGAACGTTCACCAACTATAGAGGGTTTAAATGGGGGACGGTGGCATAGGTTAAGATTCCATTGAGTGAGCGATAGATTTTGAAGGCGTATACATTTTACAAAAAGTTTTTTGAAGTTTTTTAGTGTTGCGCACTGAAACGTGGGTTTGGCGTGCAGATGGCGAGTTTACTGTTTTTTATTGCTTCGTCACGAACTGTTAGAACACTGTTGCTGGTCAACGCTGTTTGAGATTTAGTTTAGACTCAACGGAAATTCTAAGCAAAGTTACATTTTAAAAGATGTGAAATGCCTTTTGCATACTGCGCATAGTATCAGGAGACTATTCGAATTAAGGAACTGACGATGCCAGAAAATGCGAGCCATATATATTTCTTTCAAAAGGTCTGATCCTGGTTTTACTCGGGCTTATAAACTTGGAGTTTTATCATTAGCATCAGGAGATGAAACATGCACACACATATATATATTTACAACTGTGATCTAGCCCTTCTCTGCGATTGCTTTCGGTGAACTATAGGATCAGAAGACTTAGCGTTAAACGCCATAAATACCTGTGTTGACATTTTCTGTATTGGCTTGTCCTTTGCGAGAGCCAACATTATCCCGATACTCAGGCCAGTGTATATGTATTTGCAAAGGGCTGAGCAAACGAGAGGGTATAGCTGGTACCTTATATTAAAGAGCCGTAACCCTGTAGCATGAGGTGTTACACTTTTACAGTAGTGCTTTACTTTTAGTTAAGGGAACATGTCTGCCAAATTTCAGACTACTAAGGCGGTATTGTTAAGCAAAGAGCGGCGTCAGTGTTAGATTCAAGCCGATTTTGTTGAGGCAGAGGCGAGCCGCAAGCTTGTGGCGCCAAGCAACACTAGGGATCTTGTTTCGTACTTGGCCACGTCGAGGGAAAGCTAAGCGTTTTGCCGCGCGAAAGTATCGACAAGTTCTCTCAGTGCGGCTCGGTTGCTGTGGAGCGACGCGGCGTTGCCGACTGCGAGGAATTACGCATTTTCTGACGAAATCCGGTTTTTGTTTCGAGTAAAGCCGGACCGGGTCACAAAAACGTTGTTAATAGAATTAACATCACCCCCTACACTTGTAACCAAGTCGCCATCGTTTATGGGTTTAATGGTACGGGGCCTTTGCGTTGTGGACTTGAGCGTTTGTGGTCCTTTTGGAAACATATTTTTGCCGGCTCAATGTTTTTCGTATTCAAAGCGCTGTCTATTTTAGATAGATCTGTGGACGAGTTATTGGCCTGATGGTTACTGTTGATTTTTTCTTAGTGTAATTGTGGGTTGGGGCTCCTATAAAACGGCTTAAATTAAAGGTTTGAGTTGCTTTATTTTGCGATTACGTGTTCGCCGTTCAGGTATGGGTTATTCGGGTCTTTTTTACGACAAATTTACGTCAATTCGTTGGTGTTCTTTAGAATTTTGTCTTTTTGGCGGATGTTTTATTTAATCCGATAAACGCAATAGCTGCTGCGATGGTACAGATACCCACGAGATCGAAATTCAACGACGGATAGCAAGCCACTGGTTTCCACGAAACATTTGAATTTTAAGTCGTGGAATACCGTTGAATTAATTTGCGCATTGAAACGTCTTTGAAAGTTGATATCATGTTGAGCAGTGTATTTATACTGTTTTTTTGTTTTTTTTAATTTATATGCAAAAAACGTCGAGCGATCCGATTTTAGGTCTTTGAAGAGCTATAAATTGTTTTTTAATTTGTTTCACGTATTCAAGTGACAACACCGTAAACCCGAGTTTACATTGAAACTAAATATAAATTGGTCTTATGGACTCCAGGTCTTTCGTGTCAAGGTTGCGGCTCGAGTTGGTGAGATGGTTTTAGGGTTAAACCGTTTTTTCGCGGATTCGCGCTTATAGAATTTGGCGGTGCTGTGATTTCCTAGTTTGGTTAGAGGCTTTTTAAAGATTTTTTTAACGAAACCCCTTCCACTATCCAGAAGTAATTGAAGGCGACATTGTAAAACAACTTAATTGGTGTTTAAACACAAGCCCCGAAAAACATATAGCCTTTGTCCAGGAGAACCAGTTAAGTTTTAGCCTGGAATGTGATATAAGCTAGCGCACAAATTGCAGTTCTACAATAGCATGCAGCCTATACCTAGATGCATAGCCCGAAGCCTAAACTGTAAGGCATACACAATATCAGGTGGACCACATAATAAGATAAGCCGAGGCATCACATAAAGCGAGTCAAAAATCGAGACAGATTCAGCTAAAAGTCTCTTATGCTGTTCGAACCCTAGTCAGAACGCTTGTGGGACATTTTCGACTTGATTTCTTCGGAGAAAATACACTTCCGCCCTTTTCCGAGTCGTTTCCAACTCTTTGGACGTGTTTTGGTGCCTGAAAAGCGTCTGCCTTATCGCGTCTGCAATCAGCCCGTCGCCACCCGAGGCCTTGAAGAAGATCGATGGCGGTCAAATATATACCAGGAAAGAGTTTCTGCTTTTTGCCAGGCCGCTGGCGCATATGTCTTCTGCGCAGTTATTCCGAACCTGTCTCTCTCTGCTTGATTAAATCAAGACCAGCGTCGACCGCAATTATATTTCCCCCGAAAGACAGCTGCGCCTTGCCGTTGAAGGTAATTGATTGCGAAGCTTTTGAGCCAAATTGGTTAAAATATGAGGAAATGTGAATCGTTTTGAAATGGCCATATGTATGACCGACAACAAATCATCATAGTCGGCCCGAAATATTTCAAATCAATCACGAGAAAATTATTCGAACTTAAAAGTTAAAATCCTCTGGTTAACATAATTGTATAATTACCGCAGAAGCTTAACCTATAGGAATTAAACGTTTATTTTTTTTTCAAAACTTGACCGCTTTACTTGTACAACCAGGCTTGGTTATACTATACACAGAAAAACAAGTGCTTGAAAAACAGTCTATTCGGCCTTTTATGCCTTAGCTTGCTTCCTGCGTACCTATTAGGCCGTTTCACCTGCTTATTTTCGCCACTCTGTCGACCGCGCGGAATCAACACGCAGGCCACTTTGCCTGTTGCCGCAACGACAATTTGTGCAGGTCGAAATTTCGACCCGACCAAACTGGAAGCTTGCGACAAACCGCGCGCACACACTTGAAACATAGGCGAGGTGCACTTGAACACAACTTTCACCTTCGAACGCTGTCTGTTAAACCGGAGATCGCTTTCCAATAGTTTTGACTTGTGTGTGTAGAATTTGAAATATTAAAGCATTTCCAGTTTGAACATAGATCTTTCCAGTTTTTCCATAGTTTTAACTTGTGTGTGTAGATTTTGAAATATTATAGCACTCGCCAGCTTTAGACTCAATATTTTTCGGCGCTAATTCTAAAATAAAATGAGCACTGAACACTTCCATTTAAAGTACAAAAACATACTTGAGCGAAAATTACGTTTACAGTTGTGTTTGTCTTATTCGATAGTTGAAATTCAGGCTACATTTTTTTTGACACATTTTATGTCGGGGTACTGCAAATATAGGTTTTTCTTTGGGTAAATATAAGGATTGTAAACTTTATGCTATCGTATACATCATGTTTTTTAGCTTTTATAGTTTGTTTCTATTTCGCAACAGACCCCGTGGTCTCTTGCTGATTACCTTTTTGCTTGCACCTAAAATTCGCCTGTTCAATCGTTCATATTCCAACTTTTTCCCGATGGAGCACAGTTGTGCGGAAGCTCATTTAAATCAAATTGTTTTTTCAACTTGACAAAAAATGGCGCCCCAATTCACGCGACGCGTTCGTCCTCTTGCAGGGATTACCTGCGACGAGCTGGGCGGTATCGCGAACGGCGAATTGACTTGCAACGACGGAGTCAACTATGGATCGGAGTGTACTTACACCTGTGAGGTGGGCTACAGACTGGTGACCGGTTCGAGGATCAGACGATGCCAGTCCGACGGTCAATTCGACGGCGTAGCGGCTCAGTGCGCAAGTGAGTGTCCATTTTTGGTCTGTTTACTAGGTTTTTGTGCAGTTGTTCCCAACTGGGCCGGGTAACGTAAGACAACTGTTGTTGGGGCATAGTGGTTGTAGGTTGTAGTAAGACGTAATAAGAATAACAAAGCCCATACAGAAGTAGGAGCATTCTGAACGTTTAGAATAACTCTTTATTCATTTTCAACATAGTGAGAAGGCAATCAGAAAATGAATAAAGTGTTTTTCGAAACGTTTAAAATGTTAACTACTTCTGTATGGGCTGTGATACTCTTATTGCAACTGTTATTGATGATGGATTTTTATACATACTGTGTTTAAGCGGTAATACTTAGCTGCGACCCCGAGATTGTTCGACAAATGGTGGTCACTTCATTTATCTGCGTTCTGCTACAATCAGGTTTTGCCTTAAACAATTTGAAATGTTCTATGTTTTTTGTTTTAATGCAGATCGTTATAGAACGTCAAACGTTTGATGGAAATGGAAAGGGTAGAAATGACCAAACTTCTATGTCTAGAATTTTTAGAAAGGTTGTCTGTTTCAAACAACCGAAAATGTCACGGTATAGCTACATCTATATTGTCCTAAATTAAACCCACCGAAAGCCCAAGAATTCCTAAACGAAAACGATTTCCAAAACGCCATAAAATGGACAAGAATTATTATTATTGATCCGGTGCAGAGCTTCTCAACTCGAAAACCTTCTTTGGCTACAGGCCTTAGGAAAACATACGAATAAAAGGCTCTTTCCAGAGCTATGTCTAAACAAGACGAAGTTGTTACTGCTTCATTGACCAGAAACTAAATAAATCGCATTTTTCTAAAGCAGCATTACCTTTATTGCACTGAGAAACAAAAGTAACATATCATAATCATTCTGTGGAACCTTTTAATACCTCAGGAGGCTAGACTATTAGGGGTCCATGGACACCAGTTGAGAAGCTAGGTCTAGTGCAGTGTTTCTCAGCCTTTTTTTACCCGGCGAACTAAATTTTTTCACTGGACGTTTTATAAGGAATCAAAAGTTAGTATATATTTCTTATAAGTTCAAACTTATTTTCACATGAGCCATGTCTTTGTATTTCTTACGCATTTTTTTCAAATTTTGGACCATTGGTGCCGAGAACCAATTTCAACATTTCTAACCTTATGAATAACAGCAGTCGACAAACCATCCAAATCAAACGTTCACCCCAATTTTGAGTCGCGACCAATAGGTTGAGAAACACAAGTCTAGTGTATGCCCAGTTTTTGTCTATCCTATTTACCTGTCCATTTTTGGCAAGGTACGTTTGGCGCCGTGTCACCCCTTAGGTATTCGTTCCACGTTGCGTTATTCAGTCACCCACCGTCATTCCTGTTCAGTGACTGGTTTATTTAGCGCCCTGAACCGTGATGGCATTTCCAGCGCTCGCCGCTTTAGTCAGATTTCGTTTGGTTCCTGAGGCTCCCTTTATTTTACGAAAACGTGCGTTTTCTCATAGCTGGGCGATTTAACACATCACTCACACGAAAAAAATTTGCTCAGTTTTTACCTGTTCAAGTTTAAGGAGTTTTAAAGGAGCGTTTTCGTCTGGCTTAAGTGGTGTTTTGTAAACAGATTGGAACTCGAATGTTTAATAAAACACGTTAACGTCATTTTTTTAGTTTTAATTGACTTGGGTGTCCCTTAAGAACTGGTTGTACTAAAATAACGCAAAGGTAAAATGGTTTGGGACACGAAATGTTTAGATTTAAACGGTTTCAAATTGTACGTTTTTTTTATTGAGTTATAATAATTTAATACCAATGAAAAAAGGATTGAATCCGCAATCACTCCAATTTTAGTTTATTTTGGAAAAAAAACTTACATATCTGCAGAACCGATTCCATATCAATTCTGTCTCTGTGTCAGCAATTTGCTATTTCATACGATTTGAAGGCAGCGCGCAAAGTACACTAAAACGCATTTGGGTCAGACAATGCGTCGGTCGTCAATGGTCTCACAGGGGTGAACGTGCCCCCCCCTCCCTAAAAACATTTTGTCAACACTTTCTATTTTGCATTTGTTAATCGCAAAAACTTTATTCTTCGCGACCATGTTGTCCAACTTCCAGAATCAAACTACAATGGAACAAACACTGCTTTGTGTAATTGAGGCAATATTTCAAACTGCTTCCCCATCAGAAAACAATATTCAGGCGACCTTGGCCTAAGTAAAGTCGGTTCCATTTGCTCTGTGGTTTTAACAGAGACGAAATCGAACGTCCCTTTGAAATGGGACGTGAATCCCTCTGTATTGAAATCCCTGGCGGCGATTCGAGATTAAAAGGGACAAAGCGCAAATATGACGAATGCGGGAGATATCTGTCTATTGTGCCGGTTGGAATGAATAACTGGATAGTAAATGGGTTCTCCGAGGATAAAAGGCGAACGTTTTACGCGTTAATTTTACTCTACCGCGAAAATGCAATAAAGCAATTCCAAACTTTACCTTAAGACAAAGCAAACGACTCATGCTTGCATATAAGACATTAAATCCCAAGTACACCCTCCCCTTGAGCAGGGAAAATAAAATAAAGTTGGACCGTCGACTTTTCCAGTTCAGCTTTCAAACATAGGACAATTTATAGGTTTTGGTTTAAGTGGCTGAACCTAAAACTCTGTATCTGTAAACGCAAAGACCAGTGCTCTTCAACCGGTGTGCACGGTGAACCCTAGGGTGCACTAAAATATACATCATAAACTTTTAATGAACCATTTATATTTGACATTGAATGCTGTTTTATGACATGCATTAGTACTCGCAAGCAGCCTGCAGCCATTGTCAAACTCTCACCGACAGTGTCGAAAAGTTCGACAGCTCCGCTTTGTTTAATTGACATGATGATATTGATATGGATAATGATTTTTCAAATCGGTTTTTACCTCAGTTTACCTTTTTAAATATACAGGGTGCATGAGTTCGTCACAACACCTTTAAGGGTTCACCAACCTAAAAAAGGTTGAAGGGCACTGGCATACACCAGTGCTTCTTAAACTATTTTAGTTTTGTTAACCCCTAGCATTTATCTCCAGATTCCATTCACCCTTATTTCATGAAATGATAAAGCTATCTCGTCTATGTATAACGGCACAAAATAACTTGGGTTGTTTCGATTTTTGTTAAGTTTAACTCAATCTAAGTTTTACCATTGCAAATGTACAATTTCTCGAGTCCAGAGATATAAAGCTACGAAAGCACAAAACACAGTCACCAAATTTTAGAAAAACATCGGACTATCACCCATTTCTGACGGTTCACCCTTATTCACCCCTTTTAGTTGGGTAACCCCTGCAAAAAAGATATTCACCCTGGGTTGAACCATTCACCTGATTAAGAAAAACTGGCATACACTATTTGTAGTGTGGTAACTCGTATTTAATCTCTCTTTGTATTCCTCGCAGTCACACAATGCCTCACCCTAGTGGCGCCTCTCAACGGACGCGTGGAGTGCACCAGAGGCAATGACTTCGGCTCCCAGTGCCGCTACACTTGCAAGGCAGGCTACGAGCTCGACGTCGAGTTTAGCGCCAACGGAGTGCAGAGAAGATGCCGGGAGGATTTGCAGTGGTCCCACGAGCAGCCCAAGTGCAGACGTGAGTGTTTTTTGGGCGATGTGGGGGATGAATGGGGTGTGGTGTGGGCGGGAACGTGACTGAATTTCAATGGAGTTTAGGCTGGTCGTTTCTGCTCTTTTTTATTTTGGATTTTACGGTATATATTTCTTTGTTATAAGGTTAAACAAAAGATTTCAATGCCTTAATTTGCAAATGAGATAATATGTATGTTGAGACTAAAATCAAACTTAAGCTATGCGTATTTTATCTTTTTGGAGAATTTGATTTTAATTAATTGTTTTCTAGCCTTTGAGTACTTGACCTAATCAAAATAAGAACTGACACTAACTTACTGAGTCTGTCAAATCCAATTGATTTGACGAATGCAAATATTCTTTGGGCCCACTTGCAGCAAATGGCAATGTATTTTTACCTCAAAATAGATATGTTTTTACTTAAGTGCTTTCTTGCTATTTACGGTCTATAGGCCTACTGCGGCAAATAGGTAAAATAAGTGATTTGACCGATTTTAAAGTAGTTCAGGCTGGGCGTATTTGCTCTTGCTAGAATCTAAAATCTTTGTAACTTTACGAAATTGATGATTTTTTTCTTTTTATTCAACTAACGAAAGTCTAAAGTCAAACATGTATCAACTGCTTGAACTGGGCCTAAAATAATAAAACTATTAATTTTTCGATTCTTACAAATTCGGCTTACCAATGGAAGGGACCAAATAGCTTAATTTAAGTTAGATTGCCCTTTACAAACTGAAAGTATTTCGCTGCCTTAAAAACCTATTTGTTCGCGTGTGGTAAATCGCCTTTCTCACATCACATTCATTTCAAGCGTTGCATATCAAAGAACTCCAAGTTCAAACGGCTTCAGTTTTGCGGCAACCGCAATTGTGAAATATGTGAGTCACGCTGAGCGCTGTGGATCGAGTCAGACTGTGTCTACTCGCCTTGCTTTGAACTGCGAAAGGCGACCAACAAACAAAGACGCCCTTCATTCGTCGTATTGTCCAAATGCCAATAAACAGAATCGCGCAAATCTGATTTAATCTAAACTCGAATCTGATTTAATCTAAAGCGGTGCTAAATATATGCTCCTAATATCGGAGAAAGGCCTATACGACGATTATGGCATTAGGACAGCAAAGGTGTAAATAGCAATAAAATTATTCGGATTTTTGCTTCGCGAGACATAAGATCTAAAAGAGAGAGTGTCATATTATCCGGTTTAGTAGAATAAATAAAACGAAATAGGAGAAACGTAGCCTGCATTAGTGGCCAGGCAAACCAACCTATAAGTTAACTATTTGGACAACTTTCAGTTGAACTTTTCGAAATCCTTGGGTCTCAAAATGCGCGGAATTTTTATTCCTTTTATTGATTGTCGTCCACGGCCTTAAAACAACTTTGCTGGTTGAAATCCAACAGACGTTAATTGACATCAACAGCAATGATGAAAAACACAATACATTTTTTCGGTAAATTAAAGAAAAATTGAAAACGATTTATCTGACATACCTTGCAACTTTGATAAATATCAGGTTTTATTTTTTCTCTAAAAAAAAATTTTTTTTTGACTATTACTTTTTTGCATTTTGCCTATAACTCGAAACGACAAAAAGCTAAAGCGTTAACAGCGAACCGTTGGCGACTCTATTCTCTTCTCCGCACTTTTTTTTATACAAACAAATCATAAAAAAATGGCAGAAATAAGTTTGAATTTGTTTGGTGTGAGACTCTCAGTATTGCCTCGGCAATTTTTGTTTAAGTATTTCGGAAATTTCGCTGAGAACCAATAAATCTAACCATGTAAAGTACTGCAGTCGGCGAACCACTGGTTTACTCTAACCTACTTACAAAATCTATGTGCAAAACAAAAGTTTCAAGAGATATATTTTATCTGTTAACAGTTCAAACGAGGGGGCACGATAAACAGTTGATAGAAATCATACAAAACAGAAAAAAATAAACAGAAAAAATTCAGCCAAAATTCAAAAGTTCCCATTTTTTACAGTGATCAGCTGCGGCATCCGGCACTGAAAAGATAAACTTAAAAAAATCCAGCCAAAATTCAAAAGTTCCCATTTTTTGCACTGATCAGCTGCGGTATTCTGCCATAAAACGGGAAACTTAAAAAAAAACAGTTAAAATTCAAAAAGTCTCCATTTTTCTACAGTGATCAGCTGCGGCATTTTGGTACCTCCAGTGGACGGTAGTGTGCGTTGTTCGGACCACGACCGCTACGGATCTATCTGCCAGTTCGCCTGCAACGTCGGGTACGAGATGTCCGGGTCGGCAGAACGTCTCTGCCAGGACACTCGCGTTTGGACCGGGGTGCTTACAACCTGCAGACGTAAGTATAATTAGGTTTAGTTCATCTGCGACCATTTTTTGTATTGATTTGATGATAATCGGGTAGCAGTCTTACGACTGAAGAAAACCTTTTGTCGTGACGCAATTTTCAGCGAGCTATTAGGCACGGTATATACTGAAAAGAAGTTCTTTCGGTAATTATTTGTTTTATCATAAGTTTCAGCTACATATCCAGGGTGCTTTCGTCAGGGAACTTAACAACACCCTTTACAAGTTACTGGCAAGCTGGGAAACGCTTTAAATGCGTGTCAAGAATTACAACTTATTGAGATAAATGCACTACGTATTAGTATAAAGGCCTGAAAAAAAGTGTCTGTACATATGGGTACAAAACAACACGTTAACATTAAAAACAACTCGTTACAGTAACAAACCTTTTTCACTTCCTGTGGCACCACTTATTGTCTCGAAATTTAAAAATTTTATAATACATTTGGATCATAATTGCTTGACGTTGTAGATTGACGTAGAATGAGTATAAAAACCTTAATTTTAAAATTCATTCTATACTTGTACTTTGGTCATCTGGTCGACTTTCAGTATTTTTGCCATTGATAAAATGACTAACTTTTACTTTTTAGCTATTGTGACAGAACAATTCCGAGAAATTATTTTTCTTTCATTTAAAGTCGTGGCCGTCGTTTTCCTTGCAAGTGACAAGGCTTTATATTTTTTTAACATTCAGCCATACAATTTTAGGTCTTAAAAACCTACATTTTTTTTGAAAATTTTTTTAATGTTTTTGAATCTCTTTTTATAAACCTATGTGGCAACCCTGCCTATAAAAGTAAAAAAAATCCAGCGTCCGCAAAGAGGAACACTTTCTATTGTAAGTAAGTGAATGTCTTAAAATCCAATAACCGAGTCCCCGATAAGCATATAAGTGATAATTAGGGTGATTACTTTTTGACCTAAAAATAAAAAATGTCGGCCTATAAAATAAAACGTTTTACAAAAAAAAAAATTCTGGACAAATTTTTGACAACTTTTGACCGAACGTATAAATTTTGACAAAACTTCGACTGTTTTTTTGTTTTTTTCAGTAGATATGGTACTAGTGAAAAATGTGCTGTTATGTGGCCAATTCACAGCACGCATGTGAAGTGGATAGCAAGCTGATTCAGATTCATCAAACGAACCTATGCGAATCCGACTGCATTCCAACGCTCGTGTTCACGGCTTACCGAATGTTGACTTAACACATTCCCAGCAGGACGCAAAATGCAAATGTCATAAGGCGAAAAGCGTTTCGCTCTTACGGGCCGCCGCAAAAGTCGCCCGCGCCAGGCAAAACTCCAGTATCATTTGCGATTTTCGGCCACTATGAAAACACGACCTTTGAATGCAGATGCTCGTTGAAGTATTGTTTATCTTGTCACGGGTGTTTTTGCTTGTTAAAGAAACGGATAAAAGCGGCAAGTAAATTGGAAAGGTTGCAATATGTAATTTTTGACGCTTAGTGTTCGGCCGTGTGCGGTAACATTTTGATGGAGGTTTATGCGTATATATTTTTTTTCTTTCGCGCTATCTAAAGCTTTTTACACCTGCCTTTATCCCGGAGACTGACCGGCGAGATTGGCAGTTGTGCTATTTTGTCTGGTCAGCAAAGTATAAACCTCATCCTTGATGTTTACTTAGGAAATTTTGTTCCTACAATTTTATATAATTATTCTTTTTTTAAAAAAACGATAATTCACACGTTTTTTATACCGTATATTGCTCTAATGAAAATATAATACGGTAAAAATGAATTTGAATATAAGTGAAAACTAAATTTTTTTGACAAAACTGTACGATAAATTTAAAAAATAAAAAATGAACGACCAATTTCAAAAAGCTGACTATATTGTTAACGATTTCTGTGCATTTTTATTCGATTTTGATTAAAAAAAAGTTGACAAATTTGGACCTAACGTGTAGATTTTGACAAAACTTTGAATTTTTTTGACAAGTCAAAAAATAGTTGCCCTAGTTATAACCTAATAAAGTCCCAAATGGTAATAATGAATCTCGTGTTATTTCCAGTAATTCAGTGCGAGGCGCTTCCAGCATTGGAACACGGCTCAATGGTTTGCACAAACGACAACAACGCCGGTGATGAATTTGCCGAAGAAGTTCCGAATGCGTTCGGAACCAGCTGCAGCTTTTCTTGCAACGTGAGTCACTGAAACTTTGTTGGTTGTTTTGCTGTGTTTTTTTTTTATTTTTTTAATAAACTTTCTTTCAAATCGATGATGCGAGTGAAAAGTTTTCTATCATTTAGCCTAATGTTATTAAAACAGTCTGCATCATGTAAAGTAGTTAGCTGCATATTTTATATATCATTAGTTTTGAATTACCCTCATTAAAACGTTTTTTGATTACCCTCATTAAAACGCAATATAAAGTCAAAATAACTTTTAGCAAGGACTGGTGTTTCATGTTCGTTTTTCGTCTTAATGCAAAAAAGCATATGTAAAAGACATAGCAATATCAAAAATGCGGAAATTTAAATAAATCAATTCCGTAAATACCTTAAAGGTAACAACAAATACTGCCTTGAAACTTTTCTTCGAAGAACAAACATCAATTTGAAGAAAAAAAATGTTTTTTTCTGTTTTCTTTTACTTTTGTTTTACTTCTGTTTACAAGTTTTTTTTTAATTTTTACCACAGGAGGGTTATTTCTTGTCCGGCGCTCGCGTCTCCAACTGCCAAGCCGACCGCCGCTGGAGTGGTGGCGCTATCGTGTGCTTCCGCATCACGTGTCCCTTCCTTTCCGCTCCACTGCACAGCGTCATCGAGTGCACTCAGGACAACGAGTACGACTCGGTGTGCACGGTCACCTGCAACGTGAGTTCGTTTTTTTCGAGTGTTTTTAACTCTGTGGTTGGTGATTGGGCAATGGTTGTTTAACCCAGGGGCCCTTGAAAGGTTTCTGGTTGAGGTGGACTTATAAATTCCTAAAATATTCAAATAAATTCCAAAATATTCACGGGGAAAGCGTTTTTTTATTTATTAAATTATTCCATTTTCATATAAAACAACAGAATTTAGCTAAAAAAGGTTTTTGGTTCACGTGCACCAGGGTCTACATGAAATTGTTCAGCGATGACGCCATAAATTGACGTCATAAAACACGTCGACCTAAGTCCAAAGAAATCTGATTTTTTAGTCAAACAAATGTGAAAATAATAAGTCTAACATTTAGGAAGACGGGAAAGCGTTTTTGTTTCTATTAAACTCAAATCATTTAAATAATGTTTCGATTTTTATACTCTACAGCTTAAGCTAGGCCTTTATATGAATCCTGTAAAACTTGTCCATGGATCACAGTTTAACAACCTCTGGTAAAACCTAACACCCTTCTTTTAGCAAAAGCACGAGTTTCACATTATATTAATTATTATGATAGGGATTTCAGCTTTTCCTTTTAAAATATACAAGCTTAAGCCTGCAACATGCAATTTGTCCTTATTTTTCGAGTGATTTAAACTCTTGTGCGTCTTCCAGCTTACGATGCATTAATAAAATATAAAAATGGATGTCGGAACTTATTTTATACAAAACAAAGTTGGCTGTAATTTTTCTTGTGGCACGAAAATTTGCATTCTAAAACTACTTTAAGAAAAAATAAATTTGCATAAGCACTTTATATCAAACGCTGTGCTTTTTTTTAAGTTTTCAAAAACAATAAAAATATTTTAAAATTTGTTTAGAAAACAGGAAAATACTTACACTTTGTTGTTTGTGATACTGATAGATCACAAACGTTCAAAGCCCTATAAGGTGGACTCGTCACTCTTCAATCGCTCTCCTTAGCTTAAAACGCAGCCGGGGGTCCCGCATGTAACAACACGTTTGCGAACCTTGCGATAATACAGGGCTCTTCAAGATCAAAATACGCCGCTAAATCTCGGTTTAAACCCTTTCGGTGTTTTTACGCTGGAGAATAGGCCATCGCCAGACTTGTTGACTTAAATCTCCTGGGCGGCAGGCAGCCATGGCTTTGGGGTTTGCGGGTAGGATTTAGCCTCGCCGTTTCGACATGGACAAGGGGGTTTAAGCTGACACATTTGAGAATTTATAATCTCCTTCGTGGCGCTCCTGTTCGTTTAAAATTACACCGGGAAGCGGTTGTTTTGTCGGTCGAGTTGTGTGTTCGATACGTCGTGTTTGGCCTCGGGGATTTTGTGTTACTAAGTTTCTCAAAGACGCCGCGTTTCAAAAAAAGAGAAGGGTTTAGATTGCAGTTGCTAACACACATATGTGTGTGCATGTTTCATTGAAAAGAAGAGTTTATTAGAAGGTATATTTCCATCGTTTTCAACTTTTTTATAAAATCGGAAAGCGCTTAGTATTAGGGTTTTATAAACTAGTTTAATCCCTTTGATTATAAAAAGGCCCTAACTGACATTCGTTTTTTTGCAGACCGGTTACTTTTTGGCATCGGGCAACAGAGACCGGACTTGCCAGGGAAACTACATCTGGTCCGGTAAAGAAGCCGTCTGTCAAAGTGAGTCAATGTAGGACCATTGGTCTTTAGTTCAGCTGCAACATTAAACTTATCCACTTTAACACGGATTTGTAACTTTTTTTGGTTAAGGCCATCGTGTCAACTGTACCACTGCGATTATGACTAAAAATACTGTTAACAAAATAAAAATTGTAATTTTCTAAATATTTTTCAATAAACGCATGATTTCTGGATAGGCCACGATGAGTAAATCTTAAAATGTAGCACTTTTACCTTCCGTAGGTATTTATTTGACTTTTGAGATCTTTGTTTTCCTTTGTTCTTTTCATATATTTGCTACGAAAACGTAAATATATCTCTATTATGTTAACGTTACTTTTTTTATTCTATCGAGGGACCAAAATGATATTCAGATAACGTGCTGTTTAGATACAGTGTGAACGAAGGCGGCATTTTGTTGCGTTAAAAATAATTCGACTTAACGGCAAATTTTTATATTAAGGGAAATTTTGACAGAAAATAAGAGTTGAACGCATTGTGAACTCCCTCTGTAGTCATGTAATTTCAGCACCGCTTTTTGCATATAATGCAATAAACCCAGTCCGCTACAGTGTTGTTTACTACTAAACAAACCAACGCCCGACCAGGCAATTTTTTAAATTGGTTATTGGCCGCCCATTTTTTGCCTTTGCCTGGAATAAATTGCACAAACACGAACCGTAATCCCATTACGAGCAATTTTTTTGGACGTTGTTCCAAAAATTGGCGTGCGGAGATTATAAATTGAGGCAAAGTACCAGTTGGCGCTAATGCCGGTTTCCAAACGGCGGCCAAGCGTGCGAATTTCAAAGAACCCCTGTAGAATACATTCCCTTTGTTGTCGAAAACCTTTTCGAAATTACCTGTTTACTGAATTTTCTCCGCTCAAATGCAGCGCGTAATAAGGTGATTTTTTTGCTTTGATTTGTTTTTCAGCAAAATTACTCTACTCCGCAGAATTTATGTTGGCACAAAAATTTCCACAAGATTCAAAAAATTATATTTTGGGGAATGTTGATAAATGTAGTTATTCTACACTCCTTTAAATGTGTTTTTTTTTAATTTTGTTGGCACCTAGTCCTAACCTTATAAATATTATCTAAAATGTTGTATTCGTTAGTTGTAAATCTAAAATGTTGTATTCGTTTAAAAACTTTTTTTTAGTTTTAATTGCGTATTTTGAAGGTTTTCTGGGTTTGTTTCCAATACTTTACAATGTTATTCAGGCTAAAAATTATAATTGTCTTAGGATTGATGCAAAAGCATTACCCTGCTATAAATCTGCCATTATGACTAGGGATTTCCGATACTTGATCCTTTATTTCGATAACGATATCCGATTATTTGGATAAAAAGTTTAATTATACGATCTTATACAGAACGACGTCCTTAGCATGCTTAAGCAATAAAAATAGAAAATAATGAAAACGTTAAAAGGTGTTTTTTACCTAGTTTTAAAGGAAAAAATTACTTTCAAGGAAAAAATTGGTTTCGTTGTATTGCATATCATAGTTAAAGTTACTAGCTTAATTTGTCATCTGTTCGATAATATTAGAGATCGATCGATACCAATTTTTTGAACCGATACCCGATTTTTTACAATTTTTCAACCGATACCCGATACCGATGCCGATTTTTTATATATACCTGGGAAATGTTCAAAATTAATTGAAAAAATCCTAAAAATGTTTTAGTTTATACACCTTTCTTAATTATTAAACAATTTTTTTGCATAATAACTTGGTGTGATGCTAAAACCAAATTTTTTTTGGTAAAAATATTGGGAAGTTGTTTGTTGCACAGGAAAAATTATATCATATTTTCGTACTAAAATATCGGCAAAAGTATCGGCCTACATTTACCGATACCGATATGTCGGTAGAAGCCAAATATCGGCCGATATTACCAGTAAACCGATATATCGGTCTATCTCTAGGTAATACTACCTGGTATCGGGGATCGGTTCCGATCCAAAATTATCGTTCATTCCTGCGTAAAACTCCCATATTAAATTTGTGTCGGATCGGCAGCGATACCACTTCAGTAACGGACAAGTACCGATAATACCACTTAGTATCGTTATCGGTCCCGATCCGATAATATCGGTCATTCCTCGCTAAAACTCGCATAATAAATTCGTATCAGATCGGCAGTGATATCACCCTAGTATCGAATGAGTACCGATAATACCACTTGGCATCGGGTATCGTTCCGGTCCAATAATATCGGACATAATTATGACACCGACATGGAAGCAACAAAACCTGTCGTTTACCCAGTTATGACGTGCGACGGTCTGGTGGCGCGTGCTCACTCGACCATGACGTGTACGAACGGCAATCGCTTCGGTTCGATCTGCACTTTCAAGCCTGAGCTGGGATACGAGCTGCTGGGGGAGGCCGTGATCGTTTGTGACGAAACAGGCGGAGACGAGCCGCCCATCGCTAGACGTAAGAGTTTCCTGTGGTGTCGATTTGTTGCGCGACTTTGGTGAACTTAGAACAACACCGCATTTCTATTATTGCTTTACGAAAAAATGCACATACTTCAGAAATTTTAGACAGGTTTACTATACCGTACTTATTTCTAAGATTTGTGCTTATTTTGTTTTGCAGTGTCGTAGAAAACGGTAAATTGCTCATTTCTAAAATACGTTCTTATTTTTAAGTTGTGTGCTTAGTTCTTATTTTAGAATTTATTAGGCCTCACTACAATTTTTATTGCATGTTTTGTTACATTTCATTATTTTAACGATAAACAGGTTAACTTTAAAATGTAGTTTTGTCTTAAAATTCTCAGGTAGTTTAATCTGATTTTAAAATATTGTGTTTGCCAATAGAAACAAAATGAAATAATGCAGAAAATACCTAAAATAATGCAGAAAATATTTTTTTTATTTGTATGTTGATACGAAGATGTTTAAAAATATTCAAAAATGCCTAGTTTTGGTTCGACATGCTTACACGGAAACCCTTAAACCGACAGTACCACTCGACACGTTAGAAAATTTGAAATAACAAATATCTTTGTTTAATTCGTTAAACCATGCGAGTATAGTAAACAAAAAAGCTTTAGTTTACAAAAGCGCCTTTTCTCTCTGGCTATATGTATATATATATAGCATCTTTCCAGGTGACATATTTAATTGCTCGTCTTCGAAGGTCGTGAAGGCAAATCCTAGCCGCGGGCCTAACCGGCGTAAACAAGTAAAGTCTGGTTCGAAATTAGCTTTAAGCGGAATTAGCTCTTAAGTGACGTTGTAAGGCCGACACCCATCCTTGGAATTGCACTGATTGAGCGTAAAATATGTCGTCGGGGCTCCCATCGCCAAAAATCAAACTTGACTTTTTGCACCTATACTCAGTCAAAAAAATTGTATGTATCAAGTGTACATCGACGAACAAATACCAGCTTGAAAAACTTTATCGCTATTTTAAGTCCTAATATTTATCAACTTATTGGTAGCTTCAGGTAAGGATGTCTGGATGTTGATAAAAACGTGCAAAATGACGGCCATTGTATTGTAATGCGCTAAAAATGACTTTGCTTCGACCTTGAATTTTTCTCTCGTTCCAGGAATGACTTGCCAGTCACTTGAGGCGCCCGAAAACGGCGTGATCGCTTGCTCGGATGAGGCCTTTTTCGATTCGACGTGCAGCTTCACTTGTGACGTAAGTGGCGGCCTATTGTTACGTCAGCGCTGCCAGGGCGACGCTCGTTATCGTATTAGGTGAAGGTCGCGGTGAGGCGTTGATACCCACCTTATGCGCAAGTCCTTGTTTGCTAACGAGCTTGTTGTTTTGCTCGTTTTGAAAGTTTTTTTCTGTGTAGAAATGGTTCGTTCCGTTTCTGTGTCGAAAAGCTTCGTTTCGTTTCGTTAAGTAATTTTTTTTTTAAATAAATTAGAAAATCGCTTGGTTATGCTTCTTTAAAATAGAAATTTAAACAACGATGTTGCGCATTAGACTCTAAAAACTTATTAACAGCTCCGAAGTTTCCGAGAAAAAAAAGCTTTCCTATGTTAAGTTGATAATAATAATAAATAATAATACAATAATACACCATGAACATCAAAACAGACGTGATGCTCTTGACATGCTACAAGCACTTGCTGAAGGACTAGAGGCAAAACGTTAATTGTTTTCTTATCGTTTCGTTGCTCGCGTTTTATCTTGCATTTTTTCACCTTGACGAAAGCGACTTGCATGGGTTGCCGAAACGTTGCTAAAGATTTACAATTGCCAGAGAAGCTGTTTTTTGATTTATAAAATAATAATAATATTAATATTGATATTTTTCTTGTTAATATCGGGATCTAAGCCTGTTCCGACATTTCTAGTTGTCGATCTTTTCTTCATATTGTGAAATCGAAACAAAACCACAAAGGTTTAAAAAAGATCTAAAACAACTTTATTAAACAAAAGAAGAATACTATATAGTTACGCAAATTAGCATCATCATTGTGATTTTGTTTAAATCTTTTCCATTTAAAAGACAAAATCCAAATTCCCTCCGCAAGGATTTCTGTTAAAATAAAGATTCCCGTTTTTTTTTATCTTGCATTTGTTTTACAGGAAGGCTATGAGCTGGTTGGAAGCGTAAAACGAGATTGTCTGTTGAGTCGAAGCTGGTCTGGAGTCGCAGTTTCCTGCAAATGTGAGAAATCTATATTTTATTGTTTTTTTTATGTTTAAACCACGTATCTTGCAATGTATTGTACTGCCCATGTCCAACTATTGTGGTATTCTCGTATCTACATCTCCACTTTTACATTAAGTCAGGGGCTCTTGAACTGGGATCCGTGGCCGAAAGGTGGCCTAATTTAAATCTCGGTGCATGTTTGAAAACTAGAAAAAAAACGCTTTTTCAAAAAAAAAAAAAAAAAAAAAAAAACGTTTTTGCGCCTCTTCTTGAATGTATTTTCTTCATTTTCCATTTTCTTTGTTGACCCAAAACAGTCTACTTCTGAGTTTGTTCGGTTTTATGACGTCATTTCAAGAAAAAATTATGCCGACCCTGATCCACACAAACCAAAAAAAAAATTGGGGTCTGCGGTAAAGAAGTTTAAGAACCCCTGCACTAACCCAAAAAACAAACAAATGTCGAACTAACATCGTACAGCACTGGGCCTTTTCTAGTTACGAAATGGTTTTATTGCTACGGAAAAGTCGGAATATGTTACACATTGAAAACGTGTTCTGTTGGCACGCCATATATTTTATGGTTGAAGAACTGTTTATAGTTTAGAAACTCCTAACCTAACAACATTTTCTTAACGCCTAACAACGTTTTACAGACATTTCGTTTCGATTTGTTAAAAAAATGGACAAAGAAAGAGCCAGAAAAACGCTTATAACTTTTTTATTGCGACTGTATAACGTGCAAAGAAATAACACTAAATGCGCATAAGTGCATACGTTTAGGTTTTTAAAATTACCGGGTGTTCGGTTTATATCCATATCCATACATATAAAAAAAAATCGCGATTTCGACCAAAAGCGGTGATTGTTTTTTATTTGTATTAAACGATTAAACCATATTTAATTCATTCTTCCTCCAGTGATCACATGCCCGGTTCTGATCGCCCCTGCGTTCGGGTCCGTCAAGTGCTCTTCCGGCAACCTTTACGAATCCGAGTGCTCGTTTTCCTGTGACGTAAGTTGGATGACGTCATCTAGTCTTGTGGCCCGGGTTGTTTACTGCAATTGCACGATTTCTTCTATATCCAACACCTCGCCTGGGGTTATTTTCATTGAAATCGTCGGCTTATGAATTTTGTTTTTTTAGACGAAATAAAAAAATGTTTTTCATGTTTTGTGTATAACACTTAGTAACACGATTACTTCGGAATCTCCCGCAGACAATAAAATGTAAAAAAAAGATTCTTGTTTCGTGTCAGATGATCTTAAGACTGTTTATAAAAAAACAGATAAAACATAAAATCATTTTCTTAAAATAGAATTATTTCAATAAATTAAACGATTTCAATAAGAAACTCACGTCTTTTAGGCGAAATATATATTTCTGTCAAATTTTAGGAAATCTTTTTAAGTTTTATCTGTTTTTAAAAACAGTCTTAAGATTACATCTGTATTTGCATTTTTCACCTTTAAAATATATAAAAAAATGTTCTCAACAAAATAGTACTGCAGGGTCGAACAGGATAGAAATCTAATTTTTCAGGAAAAAACAATTGTTATCCTTGATTTTAATAAAATTACTCAATTTTCCTCAACTAACCTATATTTCGTCGTTCTTCACCCTACAGGAGGGCTACGACCTTGAAGGCTCATTTTCAAGGTCGTGCCAGGGCAGCAGGTTGTGGACGGGGGTCGAGGTCACTTGCGTACTGATCACGTGCCCTGAGCTCGCAGCGCCACCTAATGGCGTGGTGGAGTGCTCGAAGGGTTGGGACTTTTCTTCGTCTTGCAACTTTGAGTGCAATGTGAGTTGAATGGACTATAGGTATTTTATTCGCTTAGTTTGGTTTGCTTTTGCAAATATTAAATATTTTTGGTTTACTTTATCAAAAATCATAATTTTATTTGGTTTGCTTTCGCAAAAAGTATAATATTTTTTGGTTTGCTTTTGCGAAAATTATAATATTGGTGAAGTATGATGGTGGTTAGAAATTTAATCTGTTATTTACTGAGTCTAACCATTCGTTTCAACTGTGGTCATTATCAACTATTCTGTCTACTTGTTGATAGACTGGGATTTTTATTCGCTTTATCTAGTTTAAATTTTATTGTAATTCTAATATTTTTTGGTTTTCTTTCGCAAAAAATATAATTTAAGTATGATGGTTAGAAATATAATTTGGTAATATTTACCGAGTCCAATCGTTCATTTCAATTGCGGTCATTTGCAACTATTCTGGCCACGATTTAAAAACTGAACATTAAGACAAAAAAGCAAACAATAACTAAACAAGAAAAATCTATAAAACCATAGTATTGCGACCAACGACATAATAAAGTCAATACGCAGAAATATCCACGCACTTCTTAACAGGATAGCAGCAATTCTGTCTGAATTTTGCGTCCTATCCAAAATTAAAGCGAATTGGTGTGAAACTGTATAGTTTACTTAGCACTTTTCCATTTTTGGACCAAATTGACTATTCGAATTATTTGTTTTTTCACAGGAAGGTTATTTACTGTCTGGGCGTTCTACCCGAAACTGCAGGGCAGATCACAGGTGGAGTGGCATCGACGTAACTTGCATACGTAAGTCATTTTTTTAGATTTTTTTTTTTACTTTTATTGTTCATATACGTTCTCGATAAAACCTAATTTTATATTTGTACAATCCATTCGAACTATTGATTATATTAAAGTTATTTCGTTGCCTAGCCCACGAATTTTTTTTTTTTTTAAAAGGGTAACGTATTTTTTTAAAAAGGGTGCGTATAGCTGGAAGTATTAGCAATGCTGGAAATAAAATTTCGCATTGGCCTTTAATTGAATATTTAATTGTTATTATTGCTAAACAAAGAAAACAAAATCGTATAGTGAGTTTTATGGAATTGACGTTAAGTTCGACATGTTACTAAAATTTAGCTTAGTTTTGAATCAGATAAACATTTTCCGCACTAAACCATTAATAACCTTGTTTAAGAAATATGTTGCGTGCCGAAAGTATTAAACTGGCGGGTCGGATATGGCCTAAGATCGGTAAATTGGTGATCCCTGGTCAAAAGCCAGTCTAAAATCCCCTACTAACGAATAAAACACGAGCTTTTATGAGATTACTCGCTGACCTATTACGTATACAAACTATTTAGCCTTAATTTTCATAGTGTTGATTAAAAAATATATGTTATAATAAATATGCTGTTGCTACCAGGCATAGTATATTTAAAATAGGTTCGTCTGTCATATATTTCTTTAACCAACGTTTCGGCTTACTATACGGCAAGCCTTCGTCAGGGACTGACACACATAGCTTGCGTCCTGTTGGCTGTGTAGCCGAAACGTTGGTTGCAGAAATGTATGCCTGCCGAACATATTTTAAATATATGTGTTATAAGTTATAACGCGATTATTGGAATTCACTTTCTTTACAGTGATTACCTGCTCTGTACTGCCATCTCCCGGACAAGGTCGAAAGCTTTGCACGGACGAGAGCAATTTCGCGTCTGAGTGTCGATTCATTTGCAACGTGAGTAAAAATATTTTTTGCACCGCGTTGTACCAATAGGCTTCTTCTTCCTGTTTTTTACATTTTAAAATACAATTTGTGCCTAAAACAATACGTTGTTTTTACCGTGCATTTGCGTTTTCCCGACAAAAACTAATGATTTTTTTTTTACCAATGTTTAAAACTAACGCAACATAAAAACTATATCGTTGAAAGTAAAATCATAATAAACTAGTCATTTTTCATAAAAGATTATTATAAAGTACAGTATTTACGAAATTATATTCAGTCTCTACGCAAATTATGTAACATAAAGCCCAAAAGGAAAGAAAGCCCTTATTTTTTTATACAATAAAAACGTCGTTTTTTCTCAGGTTGGTTACAATTTGGTCGGATCGGAACAACGCACTTGCCAAGAGAGCGGAGAGTGGTCCGGATTAAGGACAAGCTGCGGAATCAAAACTTGCCTGAATCTGAAGGCGCCGCAAAATGGAAAGAAAACGTAAGTTTGATTTATTTTGGTAATATCCCAGTCGCTGTAGTATTGTCGGTTGGCTATAGCGATTTAATTTCTTTAAAAACATTTTAGGTGGTAAACACGTAAGACCTAAGTATCTAAACAAACGCATTGGTATTACATTTTAGTAATTAGCAAGTTGTATATTTGTCTTAATTAGATTTTTACCATTGTAATCTCCAGCAAAATTTACCACGGTTATTTTCAGCCGGCTGTTCGAAACACTTACCATATGTCAGAATTAGACGCAATTTGAAGCATTTTGTTAGAGAGCGGCAGTGTTGTAATGACTTAAGTCAATGACTTGACTTAAGTGCACTTAAGTCACTGTTTGCAAATGACTTGACTTAAGTCTTTTTGGCAAATGACTTCGGTTGAAATGAAGTGTTTTCTGTAAGCCATTTATTCAAATTTTTGCACATAAACAATTTGCTTATATGTTGCGTTTTTCTTATTTTTTAGTTCAGTTACTGCTCACAATCGTACGACTTTAAAAATTCCAATAGTTTAACGTTTTATTTTTACGATAAGGACGTGACTCGAAGTTTCCCTGCTCTAATTATGACTTGACTTGCGCAACTGATAACTTGGACTGGGACTTGACTTGTTATTTATTCAAAAAGAAGACTTGGCTTGGACTTGAGTTATTTTACAACTGACCTGTCTGGGAGTTTAGTCATTTTGACATGACTGGTTTACAACACTGGAGAGCGGCGTTAAAATTGGAGCTCTCGTGTGCTCAGGTGCTCAGACGGTGAAAACTACGAGTCAAACTGCCGCTTCAGCTGCAACCTCGGCTACGAACTGGTCGGCAGCAACTCGAGATCGTGCGAAGAAAGCGCCGAATGGTCTGGAACCGTCACCACATGCAGACGTAAGAATATATATAGTGTTCTTTGGAGCATAATGGTTTGAGGTTGTAGTAGGACGTACTAAGAATATCAAAGCTCATACAGAAGTAACGTTTTTCGAAAACGTTTAAAATGATACCTACTTCTGTATGGGCTTTGATATTCTTTTTACGTACATACTGTTCAATTTGCGTAAAGCGCTTGGCGGCTTTTTAAAATCGGGCGCATTTCTCGTTAAAGTATCAAACTTCATTTTATCTGGGTACGCCATGCACGGACGTGACTGAGAACCTTTTATAAGTGATGCTTATATTGCTTCTCAGTCACACTAACTGAAGATGTTACAAGCTCGTATCGAAACGTCTTAATCAAGATGATGTCGATCTAGTCGAACTTTTTGGCTTTGCAATTCATTATCAAGCTTCATTTTATTTATTATGATTTTTCAACCTTCTGCAGAAATTACTTGCCCCGAGCTAACAGCGCCCTCTGACGGAACCGTGACATGCGAGGGAAATGCTTTCACCTCGGAATGCGAGTTTACCTGCAACGTGAGTACATCGGCTAACTCGAAGTAGCTTTTGTTGGTCTAAAATCTAAATGGTAAATGTAAATTTGAGAAAAACAACATCTGAGTCACAATATACTCTTCGAATCCAACTTAATCTTTATGATAATTCCTATTCCCTACGTATTTCGCTATAGCGCCCTATATTACTATTGGCTATTAACAATCTATCGGTACCCTTTTTCTTTCGTTGCACACAAATTTTTTGGCCCAATTTTTTAAAAAAAGGAGAACAGCATAATATAAAGAAAACGGCATAACATATTTCAAAACAGATTATGCATTAATGAGATACTTGCAAATCCTTACAAGTCATTATCCTTGTAAAATTAAGTATAGCGGCCCTAAATTCTTCAATAAACCTAGCATTTTTTAATTGGTCTCTGGCCCACCTCAAAATGTTACCGTCTCCGATTGGTTAAGAACTGTTGATCTGTATCCACTTATTCACTGTGATTATTGTCTTACCAACGAGTACCAAATGCCAGTATTACTTTCTAGGTTGGATTCCTAATGGTTGGAAGTTCACTTCGCACCTGCCAGTTGGACAAGCAGTGGTCGGGAATCGAAACTCGTTGTGAAAGTAAGCTGTCAACCAATATTGACTACTTCAAACTTTTGTTGTCATAAGTATAACGTTCCTACTGGTCAGCGTTGTAAACAAGTCATTTTGAAATAACTTGAGTCTTCGTCAAGTTATATATATTAAGTCCAAGTAAGGTCTTTTACAAAGAATACAAGTCATCAGAAGTCCAGTCCCAGTCAAATCATTATAAGAACAAGTCAACTTCAAGTCAAGTCATTCACATAAAAACATGTTAAGTCATTTTAATTCAATTAAATCACAAAAAAATTTAAAGGTATTTGACACAATAACTAAAGCCTAAGGCAAATCATTTGTCTACAAGACTTAAGTCAAGTCAAGTTATTTAAAAACAGTGACTGAAGTAATCTCAAGTCATTAGAAGAGCAAGTCAACTTCAAATCAAGTTATTGACGTAAACATAAAAGGTTTAACTATTCGAATTAAATTCGTTAGATCAACAGCAAAAAAAATAACCAAAATGTAACAAAAACGCAACATAGAGTAAGCAAATCGTTATAAGGGCAAAAAGTGAGATAAACAACCCGACTTTGTTGAGAATGTTTACTGAACGCTTAATTTTCATTCAATAAAATCACCAAAAAAATGTTAAGTTATTTGACACAATAATTAAAGCCTCAGTCAAATTATTTGTCTATACAAGACCGAAGTCAAATCAGGTCATTTAAAAACAGTGACTGAACTGAACCTAAGTCCAGTCAAGTCATTGCACAGCAATGGCCGTATCAGTGAAACACTGTCGAGCAATGACTGAATCACTTCGCACACTCACAATTAGCATACTTGCGTATAGTGTTGATGTCAACTATAAAGTGTATTCAACCATTCTTTCGTCGACAGGAATCGTCTGTCCGGAGCTGCGAGTGCCCGAGAACGGGAAAGTGACTTGCTTGGACGGATCCAACTACGGTTCCGACTGCGTTTTCCAGTGCAATGTAAGTCACTTCGGATCGTAAAGAGTCTACTCACGCTAATGTATCGTTGATTTGAGATCACTTAAATCATCAGTGATATTCGGCCATCGTGTTATTGTAAATTTACTCAGCTTTATGACAAAAATAGTCATTTAAAATACCAAAAAAGTCAAGGTCTGTTTAAGGAACTGATTTGCCGAAATTCTGCAATCATTTAATAAAACATATCCGTTATCTGGTTATCTCACACTTTTTATGGTCTATATTTGAATATTTTTGAATACGCAATAACGGCATAAAAACTTTCTTATACTTTTCTTATTCTTATACTTTCTTATATTTTCTTATTTTTTTTTCTCATGAAAAAAAATATTTAGAACGGTACAATATCGTTTTACACGACATTAAAAGTTCCGCTTTAATCTTAACAGGAGGGCTTTGAGCTACTTGGAACGTCGACCCGAACTTGCCAGCTGAACCACGCCTGGAGCGGAATCGAGGTTGTATGCCAGTTGATCGTATGTGGATCACTACCTGACGTTCCCAACGGTGGAATGACCTGCACTAACAACAACGTGTTCGGATCCGAGTGCACTTTTGCTTGCAACGTGAGCTTTTGTTATTTTTTTGCCGCGAAGTGCTTTTTGGTGTATAGGAACGCTTGTATAAAAATTCCCTAAACCAGTGTTATAATGACTTAAGTCGACGACCTGACCTAAGTGTACTTAAGTAACTGTTTTTAAATGACTTAAGTCGACGACCTGACCTAAGTGTACTAAAGTAACTGTTTTTAAATGTAATAGCTAAATAGTGCATACTCTAGCCAAGCTAGTAATTCAGGTGAAACACTTTTTATAGTTGGGTAAGCTATATGTACATTTCGCTAACAAAGGCATCCTCAGTATATCTGAATAAACAAACGCAACAGTGTGAGTATTAGTCACCTACATTAAAATATAAATAAAACAAAGTAAAATAAAATTAAAATAAATTAAGCATAAAAAATCATAAAATTGTAGTAACATTCAACATGTAGAACCCAGTATTCTGCTATTACTGAATTAAAGTCGACATTTATCTTTCAAGGGTCAAGGTCATTTCCATTATCACATATTAAGTGCAACGCTGTTTTAAAATAACTTGACTCAAGTCTTTTGGACAAATGTCTTTACTTAGACTTAACTTATTTTGCCGAACAACTTGAACAAAGTGTTTAAAATTGTTAGTATAGTCAAATCAAAAGGATTTTGTCTATGGGCTTACAAGCGCTTTTCCAACTATGCGACCACCACTTTACCGTCGGCTATTTTTCTTTCAACAGGAAGGATTCACACTGACTGGGGATGAGACGCGAACCTGTATGCAGACAAGATTCTGGAGCGGTGTGCAAGTAATCTGCTCAAGTAAGTTTTTCTAAAACTTTTCAACAGTTTCTTTATTTTTTTCTTTATTTGTTTGGATTTATTTTGTACATAAGTAGTAGATTAAACTCTGGTGTGTCATTTGTAGAATTTTTTTTTTAGCAATGTTGGTTAAATAAATTTATGTTACATGGGTTTTTGAAAATAACTTTTGAGATGGGTTAATTACTGTTACTGTGGTTCTACGTCAAAGTACTTTTGAAGCGATACGTTAAATGCTTTTATTGTAACCAAGGTTGTTTTCTTTTTTATACTTTGCTTGATGCTAGCTAGCATCGCATTAATTGCTAATCTACAACCTGTATTTTCTTTTCCACAAACAGTGATTTCGTGCGAAACCCTGAAGGCACCGCGCAACGGACGCAAGACTTGCACCAACGGTGACAACTACGATTCTGACTGCACCTTTTCATGCGCTGTAAGTCGATGCAAGATGTTCTTATATGTTGGCGCAAAACAATTTACGTTGTCTGTATTATAGTTGTTCAAGTGTTAAGCTATATCGTGTGTGAGCAACAAACAGAGTACATTTTATTCCCGGTTAATAGCTGTAAGAATACCATAGTGTTAGAATTGATAAAAAATTATTATGCTCGGAATAGAATACGTTTATAATATTGTTTAGAAATAAAAATGACTTGAAATCTGACATTTGCATAACATGATTTTGAAACCTGAAATTTTTAAACGAGTTTACTTTTTTAAAGAGGTTGATTAATTCCTAATAAAGAAAAGTCCGAGTTAGAAAAAAAAATGATAAGGCCCGATACTGCCATCATGTGACCGGCGATATTACCCGTGACATTTTAGTAGATGGCGATATATATGACTCAGTAAATTCTCGTCCCAAACAAATTTCCACCAAAATTACCAGCCAATATTTCGTTTGTGTTCATACACAATACGTAACGTGCCTCTCGCATTAGTATTGCGTGTTACTTACAGGACGGGTACGAAATGTCGGGCACCAGAGTGCGAACTTGCTTGGCGGACAACACGTGGACTGGGAAGGAAGCCCGCTGCCATCTTATAACCTGCCCCGTGCTAACTGCACCTGAAAATGGAGCCAAACAGTAAGCTGTATACTTGTAGTTTGCCTTCGTTTTTTATGGATAATAGTTAAACAAGGTAATCAGTGAGCTTTATTCTTTTATTTACGTTTTCCATTTTACCAGTAAATTGCTTATAAGTAGGGTTGTATAAAGTACTGAATCTTGGCGTCGTCGACCCCACGTTTTTGATGTTTTACTGACTACTGGTCGAACAGAAGTCAGCTGTTAAAATCGTTCAAACTAAGTCAGCTGTTAAAAGTTCAAACTAAACCTAATGCGAAAATTTAACAGCTAACTAAAGTTTTTTTTTTAATTTTGTAATTGCGTTTTTCGCTTTATAACATTTGAGTCAAATAGGGTGAACCCGAAATTTCGTGATCATTAGGGCTATTATTTTTTTAACTTCTTAAAACAATTAAAATTTTGTCAAAATTTACACATTAGGTCAAATTTGTTAAAATTGGTTCAAGTTGAACTCGATTAAAATGCACATAAATCGTTAACAAAATTAAAAAAAACACTATAATCCGCCTTTTGAAATTGTCGTTAAGTTAAAGTTTTATTGAAAAAATTTGGTTTAAATTACATCAAACAACATTTTAACCGTATTATATCTATATTAGAGCAGTATATACGCAAACTTGCAGAATTAACCACCCAGGAGCCATCCAGCCTTTCACGATAAAAGTTTAGTTACGCCTGTTTTAAACCAACAGAGTAAAAAGTGGTGCCGGCTACTCCAAAATCAGTCCTGAAAATTTATTTGTCGACCATTTAAAAATATTGCTTTATCCTTTCAGGTGTGTGGCCGGTTCAGACTTTGATTCTATTTGTCGCTTCACTTGCAACGTCGGCTACGAACTGAAGGCCTCGCGATCTCGACGTTGTACTGAAGATGGGACGTGGACAGGAAGGGACACAAAGTGCAGACGTAAGTTGACCGTATTGATTTGGGCAGAAATCTGGGTAAAGAAGTAACAAAATTTCTAGTGCATTTTTCTATGCTGGGTTATAAATATTAGTTAACCTTCACATACTGATGGTAAATATATTTATATTTGCATTGGTAAAATTTAGATTTAGTAAGGTGTGTGTTTTTGTCGACAATCGCAGACAAAAACGTAGATCAGTCCATTAGTTATTCTCCATTAGCTATGCATCTTGCTTTTGTGAAAGTTTATTCTTTTTAAACAATCGTACACAAAAAGTAAAGCAAGGTTGAGTAGTTAAATAAAGTAATTTTCGTTTTTTATTTGCACTCAATTGTGTTCTAAAAGTAAAAGGCACTGCATTTTGGTAAAATTAGTGTAAGTGCAATCGATTTGATGTTAGATTAAAGAAAAAAAGCTAGTCTGTCTACATTTGTATAACGAAGGATTTTTTTACATGTTTTTTTTCTTTAACATTGAATTTTTTTTATCATCGAATTTATCTTTTTTCTTTAAGGTCGAATTTTTTTTTTTAATTGAATCTTTCTTTAACTATTTCAAATAAATTCTTGATTATTTTCTCAGTAATTCGGTGCGGCGACTTGCCAGCGCCACTCAACGGCCAGATCTCGTGCACGAACGAAGATGCGTACGCGTCCGAGTGTACGTTTACGTGCGCAAACGGATACGAACTGGTGGGCGCGTCGAGCCGCGTGTGCTTGGACAGCGAGGCGTGGTCTAAGTCTCAGCCGAGTTGTCAAGGTGAGCATAGAGTCTGTTTTTGTAAGAAACGGCTTATAAAAATTGCCTTTTTAGCTTGTTTTATATCGCCACCTTGGGTCTCGGGCGTAACGGGTTCAAGTCCTCTGAATTGACAATGCTTTGGCGTTTTGTTGTATCTCAACTCGCTCCTCTCTAAGCTTGTGTAGCTCAGTTGGTAGAGCGACGGTCCTGGTATGACCAGAGGTCGTGAGTTCGAACCTCACCGAAGGCTAGTTATTTTTTTAGGCTTCCCTGCTTGCATTATAATCGACAGATTCGATGAGTCTGCGATGGCTTTCGGTGTACTATAATGCGTAAGCCGTAATCGTTGGTTAAAAAGCAGCTTAAAAAGAGCTTAGATCACAGTTGTTGAACACACATATGTGTGATTGTGTGTGTATATTTCTTTGAATGATGATACGTCACTGTAGTCCCCCTTCAATGTGAGTTGCTTGTACTAACAGATTGAGCAAGCATGGGCGTATGGTTGTTTCTTGACTCGCTCCTTTATGAGCCTTTGTAGCTCAGTTGGTAGAGCGACGGTCCCGGTATCGCCGTAGGTCGTGAGTTCGAACCTCGCTAGTTGTTTTATAGCCATATGTGCATCAGATCACAGCTGTTGAACACATATGCGTGTGTATCTTTCATTGAGTCATTTTTTTTCAGTTATTCGCTGTGGAGCGCTGACCGCGCCCAAGAACGGGATAATGCTTTGCAGCAACGAGGACAAGTACAACTCGAGGTGCGATTACGGGTGCAATGTCGGATTCGAGTTGGTAGGGGCAGACTTCAGTCGATGTAGACTGGACAAGACCTGGACAGTTGACCCTGCCATCTGTAAAGGTAAGTCGGCTTTGTGTTCAAATTCTGTTTGCGGCCTTTGGATAGCAGTGCGGTTTGCCATGCGCATCTTGAAATACATGCAAATTGTCGTTTCGTTAAGTACAACCTATCAAACATTTTAAAACAAAAAATGTTTAAACCCTTAGGAAAAATAAGTTTCTTGTTTGGTTTCTAGCGCTTGTCTTGTATGCTGCACACTTGTATCAAAAACGCAACCCTTTCCTTTTAGCCTTTTAGCCAAAAGCTATTCAACTTTTATTTTGTGTGACCGAGTTAAGTACAATTAATAAAATTAATCTGGCTTAGCTTAACCCTTTAGGGTTACCATACGGTCCTTATCAGGGACGCCGGGGCGATTTCAGGGCAAGGGGGGCGACTTTTTGGTAAGGACAACATAGACCGCAGGCGAGCGTAGCGAGCCGAAATATTGGGGGGGGCGGGGGTACTTCCCCTGAAAAATTTTTGCGGCCACGCACTCTAGATTGGCTTAAAATGGTACCAAAAATGTTTTAACAAATGTCAACAATGTCATTTCAGAGCCAGGTTTCTTATAAAAAAAAAATGCGTGTACAACACTGATTTATGATTTCCGTCGCATAATATTTAACGCTTTATGATTTCCGTCGCATAATATTTAATATATCATTTTTCATGAAAAGGGCACTTTTGCCCCCCTTAGCAAAGGGCAGGAAGGGCGCTTGCCCTCCCCCCCCCCCCCTTCCCTCTCCGGCGTCCCTGGTCCCCAGGGTGTTTTTCAACTACTTTTCTTAATCTTGATGCTAAGTATGATTAAACTCGACTTCAAAAGTTTAAAAATTTTTAACCCAATAATTTCGCTAGAAAAATTACGTTCAAGCTTGCATCAAATAATTGCAGGTGGTAAACTACTACGTCATCGCAGACCAGTGTGCTTTTTAGGACTTAGCCGATGGTAACGCTGCTTATAGGGAAGAATGTACAACTTCACAAAACAACAGTTTACCGGAAGCCAAAAAACGATATACTGATGAAAAGTATTGTATAATCTTCATTTTCTCATTCAAACCTACCCATGTCTAAAATACAAAAGTAAAAAAATCGAATGTAAGTTCGAACAGCAAAACGAGTAGTTGACGAGTAACTGCGAGTTAATTGGTCGAGTCAATAATCCTTAAAAATATTTACCAATCAACTCGTGATTTTCTCCAGCCATTGTGTGTGACGAGATCGTGATTCCGAACGCACGAGTTGAGTGCACGAACGGGTACGAGTACAACTCGCGCTGCGTGTTCATACCCGACGAGGGATACGAGTTCGACGTGGACGACGACAACTCGTTCACTTGCCTGGCCAACAGAAAGCAGGACGACGGACCCCAGGAACTCAGGGACTCGCCAACGAGTGAGTAGTCGAGTAACAAGTATTTGGGTAACGAGTATTAAAGTGAAAAGTATCCGGGTATAACGAGTATTTTGATAAGGAGTATTGAAGTTAAAAGAGGTAACGAGTATTTAGATAACGAGTATTGAATTAAGAAGTATCCGGGTAACGAGTATTCTAGGAGATAGTGTTCGAGTGACGAGTATTGAAGTGAAAAGTATCCGGGTAACGAGTATTCTAGGAAATAGTATTCGAGTAACGAGTATTGAAGTGAAAAAAATCCGGGTAATGAGTATTCTAGAAACTAGTATTCAATTAACGAGTATTTTGATACCGAGTATTGAAGTGAAAAGTATTCGGGTAACGAGTATTTTGATAACGAGTATTTAGGTGAAAAGTATCCGGGTAACCAGTATTCTAGGAACTAGCGTTCCAGTAAAAATTGTTAAGATTATGGGTATTCAAGTGACTAATATTCGAGTATAGAGTTATAGGGGCGGGTACAATAATTCCAGTAACGAGTATTTTCATAACAAGTATTTAAGTGAAAAGTATCCGCGTAACGAGTATTCTAGGAAATAGTCTTCGAGTAATAATTATTCAGATTATGATTATTCAAGTGACTAATATTCGAGTATGGAGTATGGGAGCAGGTACAAGAACTCGAGTAACGAGTATTTTAAATGTTGAATATTCAAGGTAAAAGTAGCCAAGAGTATTCTAGTATCGAGTATTCGAGTAGTAATTATTTAGATTATGGGTATTCAAGGGACTAATATTCGAGTATGGTGTAATGGGGGCGGGTACAATAATTCCAGTAACGAGTATTTTCATAACAAGTATTTAAGTGAAAAGTATCCGGTTAACGAGTATTCTAGGAGCTAGTATTCGAGTAATAATTGTTCAGATTCGGGGTATTCAAGTAAAGTGACTAACATTCGAGTATATTTTTATTATGCCTACCTAAAATTCACGCAACGTCATTATTATGACGACTTAACTTAAAAATCACAGGGTAGTATTTAAGGGGTTAAATTTATTTAGTTTTTTTTAATATTAACAGCTCAGCGCATCTTGTCTATACATTTAAACAAGTTTCTTTGATTAACCATCTTTGAATTGTTGTCACTCTTTTCCGCAGTCATGAGTTGTGATGTGCTGAGGGGCCCGGAGAACGGTGTGGTCAGATGTCCGACTGGGGTCGTCTTCAGATCGGAATGCACCTTCCGCTGCGACGTAAGATTTTCTGTTCGAAATATTTGAACTGGTTGGAAAAACTGCGCATAAACGATAAAAAAAAGGTTCTTAAACTGGGGTCCATGGACTACTTTTAGGGGCCCATGAAGGCCCAATTAAATCTTGGCGTATATTAAAAAAAATAGCATCAAAGTGGTTTTGCCATTTTTAATTCTCAAAGGTGCCAAGAGATATTTGAGAATCTTTAAAGAATCTGATTTTTGTTCAACTCTTACAAATTTTTGTCTAAGATAAGAGTGGAATAAATTCAGTTTAACTTCCTACGTAGAGATGATGTTAGTTGCTCCAGTTCCGTTTATTGTGAAATTATAGTGAATTACTTACGAAAAATTATTGTGGGGGTGTCGCAAGTTGTGCCCCAGATTAAAATGAGGTCCTGAATCCCATAAAATTGTTCAAAAAATCCTTTGCTGACATTATAGTCGCTCAGTGTAGAACTCGGGCAACATCCGGCGATTACAAAAATAAGCAAAAAACGGCCCAAAAATACACGTTTTTTTTGTGTGAACCTCGGTGTAATAAGAGAAATCAGGTGGCACTGTATAAAGACAAATTGTATTTGATTCTCGACAACCTTTCGCACAACCGTGCTTCATCAGGTCAAAGTATAAATGAAAACAATTAAAATGCACGTAAAAGCACAGGCGCAAGTAAAAGGCGATAAGAATGGTGACGTCTAACATATCCACAGGCACATGCTCGCAAAAGCGTGTTACTGACGCAAAAACAATTATGCTACGATGTCTGCGCTTCAAGGTACGATGGGCGTAGTACAGCCTGCTATGAGGTGTAGTGTGACATAAAGCCCAAATCCCGATTGAGCCCCACATTAATTAATGCTTGAAGCGCAGGCATCGTAGCATAATTGTTTTTGCGTCAGTAACACGCTTTTGCGAGCATGTGCCTGTGGATATGTTAGACGTCACCATTCTTATCGCCTTTTACTTGCGCCTGTGCTTTTACGTGAATTTTAATTGTTTTCATTTATACTTTGACCTGATGAAGCACGGTTGTGCGAAAGCTTGTCGAGAATCAAATACAATTTGTCTTTATACAGTGCCACCTGATTTCTCTATTTAGAATTAGGACAAATACGGCCATATACAAAGATCGGTGTAATAAAAGTGTCATACTGAAAAAAGGCAGCAAAAAATAAAAATAAATTTATCTTAATAATATATCAACAGGCTGGCTACCAACTGGTCGGCAGTGTGAAGACCACTTGCCTTTCCGTGGATTCAGAAAACCGGGAGCTGGGCATTGATTGGACCGAACGAGTGCCAAGATGCTCATGTAAGTCAAATTGTTCAGTAAAATTTGGGATGCCCACCATTTTGGAAAATACGCTTTACCTAAATTGAGGGATGCGGGAAAATTGTAAACTTTCGCAATTGGGTTACAACTCTTGGTGAAAGCTGTGTGCTAATAAACTGTAAAAGCAAATTATAAATTTCCACAAAGAACGCAAAATAAAGGAAAGTACATGCAGAAAAATTTAAAACGATTACAATTGGGTTTAAATCCTGTAAAAGATGTGTGCTAATAAATGGTTAACGTGCCAAATTCTAAGTTTTTACAAGTAACGCAAACAAAAAGGAAAACAAATAACGGTTCTGTTAATAAAGTTTTTTTTGTTTTAATTGAAAATGTGAGCCTTTGTTGTGTGTTTTTGTCTTTACAAGTGACTTGGCTAATTTTTTTTTAATGATTGTCAACGAAGAAGTATAACTTAAAAAAAAATAAGGCTAAATACGCGTCATTAACCAGTTTCAAGGTCTTCATTCCAAAGAGAACAGCAACACACTATATGAAGTGGCTCAGGTCGTAAAAGTTGCGACTAACAATTATGATTTCAGAACTAACATCCACAGTTGGGTGGCCACAAGGTCTTTCAATCTTAAAATGTTCTTGAGTAATTTCGAGTTGATTGCGTGAATAAAATTCAGAAACCCCTTAAGTTTTCTTTTAACAATCTTTGCATTTATTTTATGTACAGTTTAATTTATGTATTTAAAAGTGCCATACTGTGACAAAATCCTTGAAAATTTGTTACTGTGTTGAATTGTTTAGTTTTTGAATTATATTAAAAACACCTCCCATGGTGTAATTTTTTGGTCTCAAAACCTACAACTTTTCTCTGAATGTATTTGAATTTAATTCATAAAAAACGTAGCCCGACCTCAACCTTCATCTTTTTTCATGCAGTGATCGAGTGTGAGGTCATAGAGGCGCCTAGCAACGGTCGCATGACATGCACCAGTGGTTTCCTGCAGGGCTCGAGATGCGCGATCGAGTGCAACGCAGGGTTCGAGTTGGTCGGAGCCTCCAACCGCATCTGCCAGGAGAACAGGGATTGGGATAGACCCAAGCCACTCTGTCTCGGTAAGCGCGTAAGCTTTGTTTTTTTTTTAACTTTTTTTCGCTGCGACCTGAATTAATGAGACTGTCATGACAAATATATGTGTAAAATAAGAAGATATATCCGCTTCCTTACATGAAAATGACAAAAATTACTTCAAATGGGAGCAAATATTCGTTAATATCTCCTGTCTTGTTCAAAGTCAGTCATTTATAAGTTCTAATCTTTTAAAAGAGCAATATATTTTTACTCTTAGAGATTGTTAATGTCTTATTTTATGGCAAAATAGATAATTCTCGTGTGAGTGCGATTTTTAAGCTTGTTTTTGCCATAAGGTTTTCTTGAGCATTTTCGGAGCGTTAAAGAACTTTTATTGTTTATTGAAAAGTAAGTTTGATACCACGCATTAAAAAAAATATTATTTCGCTCTAAATTCGCCAGTGGTCCTCAAGTTTTTCAGTCAAGGACCTGTTCAAAAAATATCCATCTTGTTAAGCAATTAGTATAGTGAGACTTGCTAACCAATAGTTTAAAAAACTACGTTTATCATAACCAACGAACTTAATATTCACTACTGCATTCGAAATAAACAAAAAGTATTTTTTAACTTTTTTGTTTGATTTACAATAATTAAGGTGGGTTTTACTCTCAACCAAAAAACTTCGCTACTCCTTTTCGATCTAAAGCACCAAAGATAAAAATAGCATGAAAACTGACAAAAAAACTAAAAAACAGTAATTTTGGTTTATTTGCAAAATAGGTTAAAAATTGTCTTACCACTGCCTAGTTTTAATTCATAATGATAGAAAAAAAGATTTTATAAATCTAATTTTCACAGGAATCACGTGCGGCGCATTGGACGAACCCGATCACGGCAGTTTCACTTGCAGCGAGGGAGACAGCTACAACTCCGTGTGCCAGTTCTCATGTGACCAGGGATACAGGCTCACGGGATCAATCACGAGAACCTGCCTCGGATCACGAACCTGGAGCGGCGCATTGGCTTCATGTATCGGTAAGTCACGCCGTGATACAATCATGAGCTGGACCTGGTTTGGGAGATTTGCAATATAGGCAGGAAGAAACCGTTTTAATGTCGATTTCGATTTTTCCTAATCATACAATATTTTGTTTCTCTGCAGTTATGTTGTTATTTTTTTTCTTTTGTTTTGATTTGGCCCTCTGTTAAATTTATGGAAAGTGTGTCTTATTGTAACTTTCGCCCAAAAACCGGGTTGATTTGTGACTCAGTTTTTGTGACTTAATTAAGCTTCAGGTTTTTTTTAGATTTTAGCAAACGAATTATCCACAGCCAACTAAGATTTTTGTCCCCCGAATTTCTCACAATTTGTTTACATTTATGTGAACGAAAGTTACGGTTGTTATGTGTTCGATGTTATTGTCACATTTTAAAGGATACAACTCAATTTACAAATAAAGTAGAATTCAGATATTCATCAAAACTATAGTAAAAAATACCATACTTCAATACAGGTATACCGTACGAAGTGATATATACTAACATCAACTTTACATTTTTATGCAGTTATCCGCTGCGGACCACTAGAGGGACCGGAGCACGGTTCTGTGACGTGTAACAACGCCGATTTCTATGGATCGGAATGCAGTCTGTCGTGCAACGCCGGTTTCACACTGGTTGGCACCAGAAGCAGGGAATGCTCAGGCCTTGGCGCATGGAGCAGTGTACAGGCCCAGTGCACCTGTGAGTGTTATCTTATAACAGGGGTTGGCAGTTATTTTTGACAGGGGGCCGCATGAGAAACAGAAAATATTTTGGCAGAATCTGAAATACTTATGATACAACGTGTTAAAAAATCTTTATATATATTCTTGTTTTTAGGGTATAGGAATAGGTAAGGATACCTTACAAGAGTAATGTATTCAATAAAATATTCTAAAATCAATAAAAAAAATGTTAAGGTTTATTTTGTCTAAAATAGTCTTATTAAAAATGAACCGTGGGCCGAAATATATTGCTTGGCCGACCGGGTCCGGCATGCGGGTCGTAGTTTGCCCGGGTCTATCTTATAAAGTTGTTGTAGGCTTTGTAACTAAATGTAATGCTGTTTTGGGAGGATAAAGTACACATAAGCAGGGCTGCTGAGTTGGACTCAAACTCGGGACTTGGCTGAGTTGGTTTATTTTGCTGAAGTCGTACTCGGGTTCGGGACTTAAACAAGACTACTCGAGTTCCGAGTCCGACGTGCGCATGCGCAGTACTAAATCTTAAACTGTTAAGGCCTAGAATAGCCTATTGTGAAATATTTTTTAATCATGTAATGTGGGTTTATGAATTATTGGACATTTTAGTTACGTAAATGGGTTGAATACAGGCTGTAGAGTCGGTGGACTCGGACTGTAAATTGGCCTGAGTCGAGTTAGGACTCGAGAGTCGGACTCAATTTTAATTTTTAGGCCGGAATCGACTCGAGGTGATTTTTAACCGACTCCACAGCCTTATAACATTGGTCGATATTAGGTTGACAAGGAAATCATTTTTTTAATCCCGAAACTTATTGTTTTGAATGTTGAAGAACCTATTTTTGTCGACAATACATCAAATGTTTACTCACGACCTAGACAACCCCAGTTGTATAGACGTACAATGATTTTTTCCAGGTACTTTGCAGCTGTGTTAGTTCGCCGCATATTTTTTGTCGCCTATACCAAAACGGTTGCGTTCACAAACCTCGTGTGATTTCACGAACAGACAAGTATGAAGCTTAATATTTGTGTAACTTCACGTTTTCCGTTTGTTTCCAGTGATCGCTTGCCCCCGGTTATTTCCCCCAGCAAACGGGGTGGTGACTTGTAGCAACTCTTTCAACTTCAACTCAATCTGCAGGATAACCTGTGACGACGGTGAGTGTTTTTACTTTTGTTTATTTTTGGCTCAAAATGCGTTTTGCTCCGCCGATCCGTTGTAATAAGGCCACTTTTTGACGATTTTCTTTTTGTTTTTACCTTGACGACCTAATTTTGTTTTCACCTTATATCATAATACAATACATAGTGATATTTATATGTTGACAAAATAACAACAAACCTGCATATTTTGGAGACGTCGTTTAAATTTGCATTTAACTGTTTTTTATGGACAAAAAAAATGGCACTACATAAGATCTTATCGCCATTTCCCGAATTTACTGACTTGAACAAATAAAATTAAAAAAAAAAGTTCACACTCCTAAACCCTATATAGCCAGGCTGGCAGAATATCGTCAGCCTTCTGGTGACAAGCATTTTTGGCCTAAACTCTTCGGGTTTTTCATCTCGTCCCTAAAGTTAAAAGTCAAAAATAGGATTGAAGAGTTCCGCCCCCCAAACGATTAATTGCTTTTTTAGAAACCAATTTCTTCGGTTTTTGACTGATTGTTCGGCCGACATAGTCACCAAGTCTCCAACATTCTGCCATACTGCCTATAGCTGTTTGAAATGCGTCTAACCACGCAGTTGATACAACCTAATCGTTTTGCAGGTTACGAACTGGTCGGTTCGTCCACGAGGGTTTGCGGGACTGACGGAAACTTCAGTGGAGCCGAAGGCAGATGCCGACGTAAGTTGGTCTGATTTGTGGAATGTCTTCTGTTTAAAATAGTCGCTCCACTTCGCCCTTGTCAGTTTTGTATTGCACGGTCGGTATCTTGACCTATATAATTACAATTTTGACCAAATTTTGACCTATTAGGAATACATTGATTCGAGCAACGCATTGTTGTATAAAGTACTGCATTAGTGTTTTGGCGTTGTCAGTAATTTGTTTTTTTTACAAGCGACCGATGGAACGTAATTCAGTTATTTATTTTGGGTTTATGCAAAACTCTTGAAAATGCTTAGTTGAAACTTTTGGCATTTTAAAAAGAACAACTATAAAAAAAGCCAAAGAAAAACAAACACGATGGTCATATGAGAAACTTAATGAGAAAACAGTTTGGTTAAAATACAAGGTAGCCTAAACAGAATTGCGAAAATTAACAGTAGACCTAGCATATTTTAGAAATGGAAACAACTTGACCAGACCAATTAAACCTTATAAATTAGCACAGAAATATTTGCCATTCAACTTCTTCTGAAAATAAATTGCGATTTAAACTAAATTGATCGTGAAAAATTCAATTCTAGCTTAAAATCAAGTTTATATTATGGGTTTCAAGTTCAACAATTCAATAATTTAAATTTAATTTGTAAAAACTAAAATGGTCTGATTGAAATTGTATTCCAATTTCGAAAAAAACTGAAATGTCTTAATTTGGATTCTAATTGAATTTCGAAAGGCTAAAATGAAACTATACACAGAGAATTTTCTAAGACGCACTAATTCCATATCGGAAACCATAAGTAGTAGTTTTACGAAATCAATATTATAATAAGCCAAAAAGGTCGAGTAGATCGACATTATCTTGATTAGGACGTTTCGATACGAGCTTGCATCATCTTCAGTTAATGTTTTGGATTTGCAATTTATTACCAAGCTATCTTACAGGTCCGTGCTTAGTGTACCCAAGTATATTGGTATTGTTATAATAAGTATAGGCTTTTTAATATTTCAAAATAACAGTATTAAGGCCAGACGCAAATTGCAGTCAAAACCCAAAAGCGCAAACCGACCCAAACTGTGGGCCATGGCCCAGTAGTGGGCCATGAGACTACTTTAAGTGGGCCATAGTGCTATTTGAAACTATTGCAACTACACACTTTGTTTTACTAAAATAGTTCTTGGCATAAACTGTGCGTACGAGTTGTTTAACTTCAGCAGACTTATCAGAAACCTAATAAAGTTACATTTGTTGTTAGAAATAGGGTATCAATGAATAAAAATGTTCGTAATATTGGAAAAATTGTTAATCGATATGCACTAGTCCAAAACGATGGGCCACCATCTGTTTTGTAAAAAAATAGTGGGCCACGGAATAAAATACTTCGGGAACCACTGCTCTGAACCGCGTTGCTCGACATTTTTGTCCAGAAATTTCCTGCGCCGACTTGGATGAGATAGACGACGGTTCGTTACGTTGCGTGGACGGCTTCAAGTACAACAGCGTGTGCACTTACTTCTGCGACCGCGGCTACGACTTGATCGGGACGCCCAACCGCAAATGCTTGTCGTCGGGAGAGTGGTCCAACACCGAGCCCATTTGCGAACGTGAGAATTAAGTTTTCTGATGGTTTAGCAAAGCTTTACTTTTTATCACAATATTGGTGATTCTAAAAAAATTACAACATAGAATTCTTGTTTTCCAATTCAGTAAATTACAACAAATGCGGCGAATTCTAATTCTAATCGAATTTGTGAATTACTTTGTGAATTAATTCTAGTTTATATTGTAGTTTACAAGAATTCGGTATATAAAATTCTAATCTAGTTTGAACAAACTGAAATTCTCTAATTTCAATTCGAATCTAATTTTAAAATGCTAAAATAGGTCTGGGTTTCTGGTTATAATGCTGTTTTTAGAACATTGGTGTTTTTATATGCTCAATAGTTGCCAACAAAATCATTGTATTGACTATTCAATTGCGCCAATGCTGATATTGCAGCCGGCTGTTATGCACATTGGAAACAGTTTGGGTTATAGTAAAGAAAAGAAAAAGTCTGATTGTCCTGAAGTTTGATCAATCATTGCACTATTTGAATTTAAAATGTTGGTGTTATCAATCAAAAAAATATGTATTATTTACTAAAAACAATAAAGATTTGCAAAAATAATCAAAAAACAACAAAAGTCAATTGTTATTCAAAATTTTGAAAAAAAACTATTTTCCTATCCACAATACGGTATAAAAACGCAACACCAAATACTTTTGTATTTTTATCTACAACAACTTGCCTTTCTGAGCTACAACAATGTTTAAACGGCGCAGGAGTTGTGTGTACTGAGCTGAGCGCTCCCCAACACGGAACGATCAAATGCAGCGATTCCAACCTTTCGGGCAGCACTTGTACGGCCTCGTGTGGCGAATGCTTCCTCTCGGCTGGAGCTGTATCGAGGAGATGTCGCGCAAACGCTAGGTGGAGCGGAGAGCCGTTTGCTTGCGAAGGTGAGGGTTTAAACAAGCATTTTTCATCGCT
Source organism: Ascidiella aspersa (assembly GCF_963924565.1). Lineage (NCBI taxonomy): Eukaryota > Metazoa > Chordata > Ascidiacea > Phlebobranchia > Ascidiidae > Ascidiella > Ascidiella aspersa. The sequence continues at coordinate 28,665,765 of NC_139450.1, forward strand.
TTTAGGCTCTTTAAAGCTGTGATCGGGTTGTGGTTTGGCAACAAGCGATTGAATATTTTTTGGACTGTTTGTACACTCGGCATTTAATTTTCTTTTGTGGATACAAGCTAGCATCTGTTCAAGTCCCACATGTTTTTTGTTTGAAGAAACAAAATAAGAGAAAAAAAAGAAAAAAGTTATAACAAAAAAGTAAAAAACAACAAAAAAAATCATTTCGCTATTAGTGTTATAACATAGGAAACTTGCGATCAGACTGTTTTTTAATGATTCGTAAGCCCCGAAAAAAAATACAAGTGTATATTCTGATCTTTGTGTTTTATGACATTGTCCTTAATTTACTGAATTGTTAGTACTACACTTTGTCACTTACTATTCCAAATATATCGGACCTTCTAAACTTGTCTGGATGCGGGCTTCTTAATAACATTATAAAAGTTTTATTAAAACAGCCAAGCTTTTTTGATATTGTTCAAAAAAAAGCTTTCTTGATTTAAAGCTTACAAGAGCCAAAAACCGATTCATAAAATTCCGGTTCGACTCCCTGCCCCAAACTAACCCCATGTTTCACCCTCTTAACAGCGAGTTACTGCCAGCCCCTGCACGCGCCCAGCAATGGCGAGATCGAATGCGGCGAGGACGACTTGTACAGGTGTGGATCGCAGTGCACAGTCAAGTGCAACCTGGGTTTCAGGCTGGAGGGTGACGCGTCCAGAACTTGTGGACCCGATCGACGCTGGGAAGGCACTAAAGCACGATGCATTAGTGAGTTGATTAGAGTTTTTTGGGGGATGTATGTTAACAACACACAATGTGCACCGGATGCACTGTTGAGTTATATTTTAGACGTTCTTGGTTTGTTTTAAAGGGGTTTAATGGAGCCCTGTCGGACCTTTGGCGTACGTTACAACGTTCGGGACGTTACCCAAGAAACGGCTGTATTTTTGTAAATCTTCGCAGAAACTTGTCAAAGTGGCGGCTGCTGATAAATAGTATCAATAGCATATCAAATCGCTGCCGTTTCTTGATTAAGGTCTCTCTATTTTAGTATCAATAGTATACAATTGAAAAAATCCAGAAAACATTTTAGATATCTACCTTTTTTATTACACTTTTATTTTGCATATTAACTTGGCACTATGTTAAACAATTTTCTGTTCGACAATATGACGGTGTGTGTTTGGTCGAATTTAGCAAATTTACTTTACTAAAGAGCTTTCTGTAATAAAGTACTCGTAAAACATAAATTGCCCAATTAAATTATTTTTTGTAATACTGCTACTTGGATATCGGTATCTCTCTTAAAAAATGATGTATCCGTAAAAGCGAAATTTAACCCTATCTCTTAGACTAAAATGAACACATCTGTATAACTTGAAAAACGCCCTCAAGAATATTTGCATCTCCAGAGTCGAACTGCGACGTTCTGCGTCTGGACGACGGGGTCACGGCCAGCTGCACCAAGGAAAACCAAATCGGCAGCAACTGCAGCTTCACTTGCGCAGAGGGAACTCTTCTCGGGTCAAAGTTCAGGGTGTGCCAAGAAAACGGACGCTGGAGCAACTCAAACCCCATCTGCAAAGGTAAGGTGACCTAAGTAATAGTGGGCATTAAATGTTTGGTATAGTTACCTCATAAGAAGAACTTGATGGATTTTTTTCTTGAAACTCGTCGCAACAAATTTGGATCAGTGCGCATGAAAAAAAAAAGAACGCTTATATGCGGCAATTAGATGTTTTTCGGCAATGCTGCTAATTTTTCGTTGCTTGTAATCAAGGATGTTAGATACGCGTTTTTGTACTGGACAATTTTGGACACAAAATGACTTCATAACTATGCTCAAACAAAACAAATGAATTTAAAACATCCAATGGCAATTTTTAGGGTTATTACTCAACAATTATTTGTTTCGTTCGTTGCTTCGCAAATCATGACTATACATGTTAATTTATTAATTTGTTATCGGATCTGCACCGATACCATTCCAATATCGGACGAGTGTCGATTTCCATACATTTTAGATCGGTTATCGGCTTCGATACGATACTACCGGACATATCCACTTGTAATGTAGTGTTTAAAATGACGTTTTGTGACAACCTTTTCTCGGAGTTTAAATGACGCTGCCTCTAAAAGTCCCGAAAATGTCCCGAAAGCTTATTTAAGTATACGCTCAACTTTTCGGTCTGAAATTGACAAATGCCAAAGTGTTGATGCGAGCTAATAATGACGCTTGGAAATTGAAATTTCGGTCACTTTGGGCAGCAAACTTATATAAAGGGTATTTTTGTTAGTTTAACCTTTAACCATACGAATACCCCTCCTACATTAACTTGTGGTAAATGTGATGAGAACGTATTCTCTCACTAAACCATTTTTCCGCCGCAGCTTGTAAGACGGCAGTTAGCGATGTTCTGTTCATCATCGACGGCAGCTGGTCGGTCGGTGAAGCCAACTTCGCAAAAGTCAAAACGTTCCTTAAAGATTTGGTCGAACCCTTTCAAGTCGGGTAAGATTATTATTAAGCCCTCATATTTTTTGCATTTGATCAATTTGTGTTGTTAAGCCCTCATATTTTTGCATGTGATCAATTTACTTTTCACTCTGAAACATCTTTGCATCAGTGGTTAGCAAACCGTTGTGAAAAGTTGTGAGATTTTTTTTTTAATATCGCTGTTTAATTTAAAAAAATATTTATTTTTAATTTGGCTCATAAGTACATACCAAACTTATTTTAACCGTTACGTGACTTTTGGGGATAGTGTGTGTGTAACAGCTAATTGATATATTATACCACAATAAATATCATCTAAATCAGTTGGTTCCAACCAGGGGGGGTTCTTAACTAGAGGGGGAATTTGTTTCACAGTATTAATCTCTTATTGGTTGACATTGCTATGTGTTATCTCTGACTTGCCATATATGAACTGAGAAAAAGAAATTTTTCGTGCCATCGATTTAAGGCAGCAATGCAGAAAGTGAATGTATGAGAAAAATTAAAGAAAACGGTTTAATTTTTGTTCTAAGAATTGCATTAAAAATATATCTATAAACTATATTTTAGCAAACTAAATTTGTAGAGCGAATTAGATTTGAATATGGACTTAAAAGGGTGTACAGAACAAAACGGTTGTGAACCACTGACTGTAATGCATTGTGATGGATTTCAGCTGGGACAACAGTCGCTTCGGGGTGATTCAATATTCGGATGACCCCAGGGTGGAGTTTTACATGAACCAGTTCTTTACGGCAGAAGATGTTCGTAATGGAATCGACGCCATTCCCTACAAAGGTAATGCGATGAATATATTAGCTAAAAGCCTAAAATATCTTCTCTTGATTAAAAAAATGAAAGTTTGGTTCGTTTTATTGACATTTTGTGTTATTTTGTTTAAGTTTTCCTACCAGTAATATTTTTTTCTCTTGTGTCAAAATTCTAGGTGTTTGTGTTCAGACGGTAAAAAGCAACCTTAACAAAGACAGGCGATTTTTAATTGATAAATACAACTAAAAAATCTACTTGCCGAAAATCTCGTTTTACAACGTGTATAATTTTAACAGACTTTTTTAACAAATTTGTCTCTCACTTTTATTGACAACCGATGTCTTGTCGCAGCACTGAATTTTCGTTATTTGTGTAATTGTGTATATATATATATAATAACAGGGTGTTCCGAAAGTAACTCCCAATTCCAATATAAAATTCCTATAATTTATTTTTAAAGTGTAATTTCTTCAATTAATGAATATAAAAATAAAATAGATTGCATGAAATTTTATTTAAAATTCAATATGAGCACCACCATTCGCCACCAGCTTCTCAAGTCAACCTTGAATCGCATCATCAAACCACAAGAAACTCTGGATATTTCAAACAAATTAACAAGAATAAAAAGCGAATTCACCTTGCAGATCTTAAAAGAAAAAAGAATCATTTATTTAATTGCCAAACAATTGAATTGCTGTAAATAAATCTGTTTTGCAGTAAAAAAGTGAATAGTCATGGTACAAATGTCACAATTCAACGACATTTGTTAAGCTGTTTTGTACGAAAAATGGCTTAAAATTTTAAAATAAAGTAGATGCAGCAAACATGACATCAAATCAATAAAATAGTACATTTAGTCTTCACACAATTATATCAATTACTTATTTAAAGTTCAAAAAATGTGCTAAAAAGCCATTTTTCGTACAAAACAGCCTAACAAATGTTGTTGAAATGTGACATTTGTACCATGGCTACTCATTTTTTTACTGCAAAACAGATTTATTTACAGCAATTCAATTGCAAAGCAATGCAAAAAAAGAAGAAAAAAAAATTTTTTAGAGGGAGGACAATTTATTTTTTTCAAAAATTTTAGCCCAAATCTGAATTTTCAAATTGACGTAGCACTGTCAATACTGAACCAAACGTGCTCAGATTTGGTTTGTGGGGTTTTTAGACGCAACCTAACAATTCCAGGGGGTCCCCACTGAAATTTGACAAAAAAGTGTTTTTTTGAACAACCCTAATATATACGTATGCCCGATCACCTTTCTTCGTATATCTAACCTAACAAAAAAATTATCCCAGGTGGAAATACCCATACTGGGCACGCACTGTCATTCGCCCTGCTGAGTGCCATGACCCCGGCCAACGGCGCCAGGCCTTACGTCAACAAGGTGGCCCTGATTTTGACCGACGGCAGAAGTCAGGACGAGGTTGGAAACCCGGCTAGAGAGCTGAGACAGGCGGGAGTCAAGGTAAAGAAAGTTGATTTTTCCTCTGTTTTGAATTTTGAAGCGTTTAAGGATTAATTTTATTTTATGTATTGCGTTTGTCAAACAAAATACGCTATCAAATATAAAATGTAAATGCCATGCTATTTCTTACGGTCAATTGATTTTTCCTTAGTTCTCGTTAATTGCGTTGTGCAACATTTTATTCCTACGTTTTCAGCAATTGTGTTGTGCAGCATTTTAAAGATCACTTTTGTCTTATGTAGTGCTTTTTTTTTATTGAAATACGGTATTAAATGTAAAATGTAAAGGCGTTTTTATTTCTTACTGACAATTATTGGCGATCAATTCAAATTGGTGTAATGACATATTATCTTACTGACTTTTCCGGGATGTCACAGAGTAAGGCAATAAAACAGTTCATCCTAAAAAACGTATTGTTCATACATGATCTCCTTTTCTTCTTTCTTTTTTTTAATTTTTTTTTTAGTTTTGTCAACAACAAAAAATGTACGGCTTTTGCAGTAACGCAACTACTCGCAATGCTTACAGTAAAAAGCAACTGCTCGCAATGCAAATCAACATGCATTTGCATTTCAGCTTATAGCGGTCGGAGTGGGCAACGACGCCGACGTCAACGAGTTGCGTCAGATCGCCTCACCCCCGTACGAGTCGTCCGTCTTCAAATCCGATGACTTCGATTCTATCGGAGACATTCAGGCGGCGCTGTCCGCCAAACTTTGCGAGTCAAAGCGTACGTATTTGCTTCTTCAATTGTCCAGTTGTTCTTACGGCAAATTTTATTCAAGTGCCAACGTTTCGACCGACCTATTCGAGCGATCTTCTTCAGGGCAATATATTTGCAACTAAAGGCGAAAACATATATATATACCAGACAAACAATAAAAGAAAGAAAACATGAGCCTCGTTCTAAAACACCGCGAAAAAAAAGAAATAAACAACCGATTACCGGACAATGCGAAATAACGAGGCTGCAGTAATTACTTCTTGTTGAAAATCAATTGATAGATATTCGATACGTTCAAAACGGCACCTACTTCTATATTTTACTGGCGCTTGCGCTTCTGCTTCGAGAATTTCAATTGTTTTCACTTATACTTTGACCTGAGCACGGTTGTGCGAAAGCTTGTCGAGAATTCAATACAATTTGTCCTTGTATAGTGTCACCTGTTACCCTGCCTCTATATGGACTTCGATATTCTTACTACGTGTCTTAAACCTTTAACCATTATGCTCCATAATTACAACTTGTTTCGCCATTTTATCCAACCTCAATGAAAATTCGTATATTGCCTTTATAGCCCTTGACTATTCAACTATTACCTGTCTTGTATTAGAAAGCGTACTTTGCTTGCTTTGCGTAAAGCGTTTTTCTGATAAACTTCTATTTCTTCGGGCCTACGATGCTTTAAAAAGTCTGCGCCTATAGTTCTCCAAACATTATAAATTAAAATCAGCTTATGTGTCTTGTTCCTAACATACGACCAATATACAGCAAGTCTAAACACACTTCTGTAATGTTAACTGGTCCTCAGACGTTAAGGTTTAAGTAAAAAGTACAACACGTGTTGAATTTTACTTAATTTTACAAATTTATTTCAGTTCCTCCTGGTGATCTCTGTGGATGCCCAGCGGGACCTCCCGGCCCACCAGGACCGTCCGGACCAGCAGTAAGTATCCAATGGTAGAACCTATATAGTAAAAATATTGACCCCCTTTGATTATTTCGATCTCGCCAAACGAATTTCCACAAATTGCCTCGAAGTCTTTGAAACTTTAAATGTCTTTGAATTGATTTGCGAATTGAAATGTCTTTCGAAAAACCTGTATGGTTTTTATTTTTTTTTGCAGCTTAAGTTGCATATGTTTAGAAAGCGTCGTAAAATTTTTTTTATATACTTTGTTGATGCGTAGACTGTATAAATATGTTGTATATGGATAGACCATGTCACTCACTGTTTATTTCCAATTATAGCCACAATACGACGAGCAATACAATTTTACGTCTTCAAAAACCTATAAATTTTCTTTGAAATCCTTAAAATGTCCTACTACGGCATGTAATGTTTTTCGTTCAGAAAATAAATCTACTTTTCACTTTTTACAGGGACGACCCGGTGCAGCAGCCAAGGGGGAGAAAGGAGATGCCTTCAGCGTTGTACACGTCGTAAGTTTACTTGAAAGAATTTTGTATTACATTAAAGTTTTTTTCCACCTTGTTTTTTAATACTATTAGCAGTAATTAATGGGCAATAACTCTACTTCGTCGGCTCAAAAAGGGAATTGGGACTAAAAACGTTTTTATCAATTAACAGTGGGTTAAGCTTGGATGCATTTATTTTAGAAGTGTTCTAAATACTTAACATTTCTTGTTCTAATACCCTTAACATTTCTTCTAATACTCATATCCTAATAAGAAAGCTGTATGCTATGAGATCGTTTTGGATAAGATCGAAATAAGAACAACATGAACGTCGGAATAAAACACCAAAAATAGGACTAATACCTAATAGTCGCACTAACGTATAAATCAAATTAAGTTCTAAATAAGACCTAAATGTCCAGAATCAGGCCTATTTTTACCTAACCCCATTTCACACCCTTAAGTACATCACTAACTAACTCCCCTAGCAATTTCAGTCCTAACCCATTTTCCAAACTTTTCAACCGTAACCCTTTTTATTGATTTATTTATCTCAAAACATTTTGGAATATCTCTTAAAATATCCAATTTTTCGTTTCAGAACTACAAAGACCAAACCATTACGGCACGAAACGGCGATGGTAGCGTGGTGGACGTCAACTTGCCAGACAACCTCAGAACTGTGAGTTACTGCGTGTGTTGAACATAAGCAATTCGCTTCCTCGCCAAGTTGAATGCGATTACACGGAGATAATAGTTTTTATGTTCAGTTTGACTTTTCAACAGTGTTGTAAACAAGTCAGTTTTGAAATGACTTTAGTCCCAGTCAAGTCATTCGTGAAATAACTTCAGTCTAAGTAGTTTAAAAATTATTAAAATTGTTTCAAGACTCAAATTTATATAAATTTTATTAAGTGAAAACACCTTTTTAACCCAAGTCGTATGACTCAATAACTTAAGTCCAAGTCAAGTTTTATGTCCGAACGATTTAAGTTAAGTCAAGTTATTTGATCAGAACAACTTAAGTCAAGTCAAGTCATTTAAAAACGTGACTTCAGTAAGTCAAGTCATTACAGCTCTTCTTTTTAGTAGTATTTGTATGACATAAAAAGTGTTTTAAAAAAATGCAAATTTTGACCCAAAAACTCCAACGAAACCTATGTTTCAATCTATACAACTGCGTTTCTCCTTAACATTCTATATTGCATAAAATCTTCATCATCATCTGTTGTTTCGAAGAAAGATCTTTGTGGTAATTTAAAGAAAAAATCCTTGTTTTGCAAAAGTAAAGTCGATGTGGTAGAACACTGGACGAAAATAGCATTTTAAACTTTAACCAAAAAAACAAAAGAAAAAACGAAAATTTAGGTTAACAGATGCTCTTTTTTTAGGGACGCGACGCTAGAGGCAGAAACTTCTTCTCGATGCCAGGACCTCCCGGCGCCCCGGTTAGTACCCCCGCTCACTTGCATGTCCCCCTAAAAACCTACCGTCCTCGTCGTTGAAACTAAAAACAAACAACTCCTGTTACTCACAAGCGTAGCTGTTTGTTTTCAACTTTTGTAGCAAGTTCAAAACAGTGTATTGGCGCCTTGCGTGCGTTGAATGCGCATGATATTATTATTCATGGACGGCCTAATGCGCGATTGAAAAGTCCTTTGCGGCCTTTTCAGTGCATTATGCGTTTGCTGACCCCCCCTTAATACCGTCACACTTATTTTTTAATATAGAGCAGTGGTTCCTAAACATTCGAGTGTTTATAGTTGCTTCGTAAAACAAGAGTATTCTTTGGCTCTTTTAAAGGGTAACCAAATACGAATATTTCTCTATCCTGGCATATTACTTATATTTTTTTTAAATACCGATTTTAAGTTCGTTTTAACGGTTAAATGTATATAGCAGGCGTGGGCAAATTTTGATATAATGTTTCCTTTTATTAATAATATTATTATTATTGGGTAATTGTGACAAAACAGTAATGTTTTTTTTTTCATAGAACACCGCATTAATTGACATGTTTTAAAAAACATCAATTTTGGTCTCCAGAGCCTACTCAAGTAAATGGCAAAAATAAACTTTAGTCCACTTTACAAATTTCTATCCCATGAATGTGGCTCTTTGATCATTTAAGTTTCAAAATGCGTGTCGCTTTGCTAGAAGTCAAAATTACCTCTCAAAAGCGATCAAATTGTCCCCTTTTGGGTTAAAATTCCCTTCGTTTATGAACCACTGCGTTAGTTGGTCTTCGGTTTGTGACTGATACACTTACACGTCATTTAGTTGCAAGTGAAATAGAAAAGGAGCTTATCGCGCTTGCATGGGAGCGATTTCGCGATTTTTTTTTAATTTTAGGCGATGCTTCAGCGCTCGGTTTAAACTTCTGTCCACGTGCGTGTGGTGATGCATTTATTTTCCGAGAAAATCGAAAAGTTTATAAAATGTTAAATTTACCAGAGCATTACACGTTTTGTGTTTCTTTATTTTTTGCATTGATTATTATTTTGCAAGGCTCGTTTATTGCTTTTTGTGCCATTACCCACCAATATTTTTAATGTTTTGTGTATTTTATTTAATTAAAGAAGGCTTTAAATTGATAGCGGTATAGCTTCTGTCTAAAAAAACATTCACCAGTTGGGCAAACTACATTTATCGTAGACAAAGTTTGTTTTTTTGTTTGGATTTTTACCCGACATTTTCGTCAGCTTTCTTGAAAAAACATTTTTCTGAAACAAAATCAACTCAAAACTGAGCGAAATCAAACCTTTCTGACGCGAAGTAAAATCAAAGTATAATTTCTCTATTTTCGGCTCTGAAAAGCTTTAAAAAACACACAAAAAAATAGCGCTCATGCAAGTTTGCCGCGATAAGCTCCGCCGATGCTGTGCCAATGCTGCTTCGCGTTTGTTCTCATACATACATACACATATGATGCATGGAGAAGCTGCATTAGAACACGCGGTATACACAACAACTAACCGTTGTCTACGCCGTCGTTGTTTGGCGTCGCAATTCCGCGCGCCGTAGCTCCGTCTTCCCCCGAAATAACTTAACCCTTGGCTTTTTGTTCATTTGTTTCGCTTCCTCTACGGCTCTCTCATTGGTGTCATCGAAAAATGGCTCGCTCGCCCGACGCCTTGGCTCTCGACGCAATTACAGGGCCCGTCCGGTACACCGGTAAGTTGTGTGGCGTTGCTGCGGCTCACCCCGCCGACCTTGTAATTTGTTTTCTTTTTTATTGTTGTTGGTTTTTTGTTGTACTTGTGCTTGCCGTTTGCTCGGAACGAATGCTGCTTCGCTTATACTGGCTCGTGCGGTGTTGTTTCTCGTTTTGATTAACTGTGTAGAGGTTTAGTTTTGCCGTGCTCTTTTCTAGAAGGAATGCGTAGGCTATATACGTACTCTGTAGCGTGCATGGTCGACACAGGGTCATGTATATTGTATATACATACAGGTAGGGTATGTCGGACCTCAAGTATATGTCTAAAAATCGACGTTTAAAGCGGTAAGGAAATAACTTCAGCCAGGAAATTTCATCTTGTCGTGCTAGTTGCTTTATTTATACCAAAAATGCTCCGTTTGTTGTGTGTTTGTCATATGTGGAGCACTATTTTACCGAAAGTTAATTTGAGCAAACTGAGAAATGTAACTTAACGGTGTTTTGGCGAAAAGTCGTGATATTTACATAGTAAAAATTTGTTTTAGACACAAAGCGTTCTAATTAATGCAATGGGGGTCCGTTGTGAAAAACTATTACGTATTTTGTACCTCCCAATGCCCCTTTTCTGACATTATAATAACCAAGACGTTAACCGTAAAGTTCCTAACATGCAGCCTTTTCGTTACATAACACATCTTAAAACCCGTTTAGGGCAAGGACGGCAGACCTGGACCGCAAGGAGCTGCCGGACCACCAGGACCGGAGGTAAAAAACGTCTTTTTTGTACTTTTTTCTAGTATTTGTAGTTTTGTGACACCATGCCAACTTTTTCTTTAAAATATTGTTTTGGGATAGTCGTATGCTACTACAGGGTTGCCACAAAGTTTTAAATTGTTTGCTTAGGAAGCCTTGAAAATAATGCAAAACAAAATTTTTAACTATTTGTTACTGTGCTGATCATGCCATTTATACTGTTGTTATTTTTCGAATTTTTATATTTAAAAAACGTTTAAAAAAAAAAAAAGAGTATTAGGTATTTGAAAATCTAAAAACAGATTTATCCTATTGTACGTTAAACAGCCAGCTTAACTGCCTCATTGAAAGTGACAAAGGTGGAAACATTAAACCTTGATATTGTAACCCTAACTTTGGCGCATAATGGTTTAGGCTTGTAGTAAGACGTAATAAGAATGTCGAAGCCCATACAGAAGTAGGTATCGTTTTGTGAACATTTCAAATAAATCCTATAATAATGACTAGACATTGTAAACTTTAAGATAATGGTTTGAGGTTGTAGTAAGACGTAATAAGAATGTCGAAGCCCATACAGAAGTAGCCTACTCCAACCATTATGTTCCAAGGTTTATTGCCAGCCACTATGGAGAAAATTCAAGAAGCACTCTACAGTCTACGCAACCTACTTCTGTATGGGCTTTAATATTTTTATTACGTAACCCTAACTTTTTCCCAAACTCTTTCTACTGAGTAGATCTGTCAACATTACTTCCTTTTACCAGTCATTAAGTTTCTGCTTTAACTTGCAGGGTCCGAGAGGCGACCGCGGTCCACGAGGACACGACGGAAATGACGGAATCGACGGACTCAACGGACAACCGGTAAGTGATTAGCGTTCAAGCACTTTCTATCGCGTTAAGTCAGTGTTTCTTTACCTTTCTTCGCCGCGACTCAAATACTATAAGCGTAAATTTAATAGCGAAGCTTTGGCGACCCAATGTTTTCATTGAACTGTTTGCAAGCTTATTGTGATCCAAGAAAAAACAAGACAGTAGCATTATTAAATTTAAATTAAATCAATATAGGTCATGTCTTTAAGTGCTTTTGCAATTTGGGTAAATTTTGGAGAAATCTTGCTAAGAATCAACTACTTCTACAAAACACTTTGTTAATCCACCGACTATACCTTGAGGTCCTTACCTGCAAAAGCAGGGATTATCTTTTTTATTGCTGAAAAAATGTATTTCCTTTTTTAAATTACGCACTAAGATGTTAACTAGGCCTTCATGGACCCCTAAAACTAGTCCACTGAGTTTAAGAATCCCTGACCTAATGAAAGTTGGGAAGGTAAAATTGTTTCTATAAAAGGCTATCATGCCTCAAAGATGTACACGTTTATCTCATGTGTTAAATTATTATAAATGTGATGGCTAAGGAAAGAAATCTCGTAATTTTTGTTTGTTTTTCTACTAATTTTGGATTATTAACGTAAAGTATTTAATTGCAGGGCACACCTGGAAAGGCTGCAAGACCGGCGCCCCCTAGCGGAATCAGCTCGAACGAGAAAAAGCGCATGATGGCGCAACTCGAGGGAACAGCACGAAGATACGCCGAGAGTAAGTCATTTTAATTCTAAAAAAACTCGCAGCTCATAAAGTTAAGTGGGCTGGCATTTAGCCCAACCTGTCGCTTCTTGATAGGTGCTATTTTTTATTTTCGTCCGTCTTTTTTTTTTCTTTTTTTCTACCAGCGTAAAGCGTTGCCATATAGCAGTAATAATTTACAAAAATTTATATGTTAAGTAAGATCATTTCATAGGATAGGTAAGATAATGCTCTTCCAGTACAACTACTTGAACTTACAAGGAAAAATATCATTTTGATCAAGTAACAGTAAATAAATTGATTCTGTTTTTTTGCTTTTTTATTCAAAGTTTTATCTTACGTTGACACTTCATTAATACTAAGTAGATAAATTGCGTAATTAACAAAAATTCCATTATTTAAGAAACAAGAATAAAATTCAGTAATTACGCGGTACTCGTTAGTCGTTACCAAATCAAGACGAGTAAAAAAATTCACAAATTACAAAAGCAGTCGTTATCCAAAAATATTCCCTCGCTTTTCATTTTACTTTGTGTGAAATATTCCATAAACAATAATTTGATGTGATTTTTTCCTTCTTTCAAACAGTGGAGGTGCGGAGGGTAATCGAGCGGAACGACGTTGTGACGCGCGACACTCGCTCTCCCCCCAAGCTGGTTGTCGGACCCCCCGGCCCACCCGGACCCCGTGGACCCCAGGTAAGTCCCAAACTTCCTATTTGGCCGTTTTCACGGTATCTTCAATAGTACTGCACTTTAGTTGCATCTGTCTTGTTGGCAATTGATGACCAACGCACTAAATCTTTCTACACCTATATTGACTAGTATACGAAATTAGAATGTTAAATTGGGCTTAAATCAGTGGTTCTTAACCTTTGCTAACCTGCCTAACTCCTTGGTTTTAAGATTTAGTTGAACCCTAACTTTAGCTCAGTCACAAAAATATACCACATGCAAAGTATAGTGTAGATGTTTGCTTGTGTGTTGTGTGTTTGTTTGTTTATTCATTTTATGTTGTTGAATTAGGTATTTACCACTTTAATATGCTATGTCGCCAACTGACATTGTCCCGGCGGTGTAAACTAATCATCAAATTAATGTTAGGTTAAAAATTTGTAAAAACGCGACTATTTGCAAAAAACTATGCCCGAATTTTGCGTCGTAAGTACTCTTAAATATTTAGAGTACGTTTGGCCGTTCAATCTGGCTACCGATTAATATTTTGTCCCTCCTATACCGTAACTAGTTTTTTCCAGGTGATTAATAGCTTTTAGCGTTGAGAAGGTTAATTTTACCTCTGTCAACCCACTCTTTTTGGTAAATTTACATTTTAAGGTGAAAATTGCTGCGTTAATGGATGGCAAACTATAGCGAAAAACCCTATGTTGGACAAGTACCAATACTATCGCTTTGTATCGGGTGTCGACTCCAAACCGATATTATCGGTCATCCCTAATCATCAGTATTCCTAATTACCACGCTTTCTTTATTCAGGGTTACGAAGGCGCACAAGGAGTAGCTGGACAACAGGGCGTACAAGGTCCTACAGGAAAAACTGGAGCTAAAGGTGATAAAACAAAGTTATAAGTCGCTTTTTGCAACGCATTTCATAAATTTACGTTGATTTAAATCTAAGATCTAGCGTTATTTATTGCCAAATTTCTCGTACGTCTTGGCCAAAATTAAAAACATAAACGGCACACATACTGATGTTTGGAGCGCCATAAAAGTGTTTTGGCAAGTTAAAAGTAAACTACCGAAATTTATCACCAAAATGTGGACGTTTTTCCATTCTTTCACTCGTTTACGCTCAAACTGCTTACATAAGGTAGACTGAATTTTAAATCCCATATCTAAGACTACCTTAGCAGCAGTATATATATTGAGCTTTCTTCAACATGTTTAAAATGGATAAAACATTATTTGCAAGGTTCACAAAATGCTATACCTACTTTGTATGGGCTTTGATATTCATTCTCCGTCTAACGACAACCTTCAGAAATCATGCTCCACTGATCATTATTACTAACGGGCAAAACAGTAAAAAATAGACAACTGTTCAAGTCAGCAAATGTGCTAAAGCTAGCAGTCGTTAAGTGGCATGGGCATCTCCTCCGTAAAAAATGCGACATAAAAAATCCTTGTTTTTTTTTGCAGGTTCGATGGGTGATAAGGGCGCACGCGGCACACCTGGGGTCGGACAGCGGGGACCAGCTGGACCCAGAGGTAAGAGTCCCTCTTGTCACCAAAAATTACAAACAAGGGCAAACAGTCCGGTGCCAAAACAGCGGTGCTTAATCGTCCGATAGCCTCATAACACGTTTTAACGTTAATTAGGCATTTTAGGTCTTATTCTGACCAGTTTAGAACTTATACTATTTGGATTTAGTCCTGTTTTGGTCTTATTCCGTGTTGTGTGTTATTCCGAGGTTGGTTTTAAGTTCGGTCTTAGCTGTATGATCCTTTAAAAGCGATCGGGTTGTAAAAGGGGTTAATCAAAAACAAACGTATTATGAACTTAGCTCCTAGGCCAACAATCTTTTTGGCCTAAAGGGCAATTTCTTGTCATTTAGATAATGACCTAAACCTAGCGAAAACATTGTTATTGGAATAATGCAAAAACGATTTTTACTTGAAACGTTTATATGAACAGAAAACAATAGTTCATAAAATGTAAACAAGTGTAATGTCAGTGTTTAGCCATTTTATTGAGAAAATTTACAAATTGTTTTTCTTTAATCAGGCCAATGAATGATGCTTTTTTAACTTTATTTTCTGTTTTTTTCTTACTGGGAACGTCGAATATTGCCAAACATTTTGATTTCGTCGATTTTTAACTTTTTTTGGATGTTCCAAATAAAATCCTATCCTATCCTATGCTTACGTGATTACATTTTCCAAATTCCCAGGTCGTCCGGGCAAGAAGGGTCAGAGCAAACGGGGCTTACCCGGACAACGAGGACCCCGTGGCCCACCAGGACCCCCGGGCCGGGTCGTATATAGGAAGAGGGGCAAGAAAATCCAGTGAGGCGTGAAGCGAAACAAAGTCTGCGTTTCTATTCCATCTACTTCTACCTTTTCAGTTTTCGCCAGAGTGGATTTTTTCGATTTTTGCTGTAAAGAGTGGGTTGTCTTGTGTTAAAAAAAAAAACTGTACAGCGACTAACTACTGATTATTTAAAGCGTTTTGCTTTTTGGGGCAAAAAAGGCAATTTTTTGTTGAGGAACCCACATTCACATTTATTTAAATCTGTTATTACCTTTTGTATGGTACTTGAATTCTATATATAAAATATTGAAAACTATTGATTTGGACAATTTTCGAAAAATTATTAATTTCTCGAATATTAGGAGTTCTTCTCATACAAAACTATACCAAGTTTTTACAACCTGTTGCAAGCTCATGTCGGAACATAAATTGTATTACAAAAATATCGTTGCAAAAGATTTTTTCCTAAATACCTCTTCCGGTCCTAAAACCTATTTTACTTTTTCTCATAAAATGGTGAGTTGTTTTTTTATTGCTGTCTACAATTTGTCCGTAGTTCCACAAGTTTTGCTCTCGTAATGTAAATGTTCCATCTCGAAAAAATTCCTCCAACTAGTTCAAAATCTTGTTCAAACTTAGGCAAATTTCAAGTTCGTATAGCTGAAAGTGTCTACCCATGTTCTTATGCAGAATTTGTACAAAAACCTGCAAATTATACGTTGCTTCCTTTTTAAACATTTGTCACCACAAGGCAAGTAGCACCCGTGTGTGTAAATGTGCATAGTCGTTTACCTATTCAGCATCACAGAACCTCGCATGGCGGTTCTCTATTGACCGTTTTTCTTTTCGTTGTTGTATTTTACGTGTAAACCTGCTTGCTGTTTTTAACGCTCCATTTATGTCTATACGATGTGTGTAAGACGTTTTTTCCACCTGTAATAACACCACGAATTTTATCAAGAGTAGAAAGTGGCTTTTAACTTAACAAGTGAATTAACACACGGGAATAATATGTTTTTTAAGCCACCGAGGTTGTGTAAGTGTATACTTTCGGCCTGTCTGTTTTGTTTGATCATTTTTAGCTTGGAAACCTGTTGCTTGTTAATTTGTGATACAACCTAAACAAAAGACGCCGAAAATTCTCGGACTGTGCTGTTTTAAGTTCACGTTCTCGTCTTCGCCACGTTATACCAGCTAATAAATAGGCAAATAATATAAGACTCTACAGCAGTGTTTCTCAACCTTTTTTACTTGGGGCGCACGACATTTTAAAAAGTGGCGGCGCACTTGCGAGCGAAGCGAGCTCGATATTTTATAGGTTTACCTGTATTTCTCTTAAATTGCTTGTAATTTTTTGTTATAGGCTTTATAGTTGCATGTCTTTAAAGGGACTTTAGCCTTGAGACCAAAATAAAAACAATATCAACTTTGGAACAAAAGACAGTTAGGAATATGGCGAAAATAGGACAAGGCCTATACAACTTTTTATCTAACCCCAAAGCCCTCCTTAGCTATCACTAACTCCCCAAATATTTTCAAAACTAACCCAATTGCTAACACCACAAACTACCTGTCCATTAGCCCAAACAGGGGCAAAAAATCCAGGGCCAAAACAGCGGCGCCCAAAAGTAGACAGCAAACGGCCAATGCCGGACAGGTGTCCCCAATCATCCCATACCCTTTCCCTACAGTCTAGGGCTTATTTTGTCTAGTTTAGTCATATTCCGACTAATTTTGGACTTATTTCGACATGTATAGGTCTTATCCAGACTATTTTATATTTTAGTCTGTCGTGGTTATTACTGCGAATTTGGCGTTATTAGGTCGCTGCTGATTGTTGCGTTGTAGGTCATATATTGTTGCTTTGTAGGTCTTATTGTGTTTTCCACTTGAAAGTACTGTGGAATCAATGGGCTATGCTTAATAGGAAAGTAAAAAAATACATGTTTTATATATACTAAATTATTTTTTATTTTGCTCGCGGCGCACCTGGCAGCCTTTCATGGCGCACCGGCTGAGAAGCGCTGCTCTGCAGTGTTGCGTTTTAAGGTGTAAGCAAAATAGCTGCGGACGGTAAATTGTGAAAGAAAATAAAAACCCTGGATTTTTGTTGAGGAACCCACATTCACATTTATTTAAATCTGTTATTACCTTTTGTATGGTACTTGAATTCTATATATAAAATATTGAAAACTATTGATTTGGACAATTTTCGAAAAATTATTAATTTCTCGAATATTAGGAGTTCTTCTCATACAAAACTATACCAAGTTTTTACAACCTGTTGCAAGCTCATGTCGGAACATAAATTGTATTACAAAAATATCGTTGCAAAAGATTTTTTCCTAAATACCTCTTCCGGTCCTAAAACCTATTTTACTTTTTCTCATAAAATGGTGAGTTGTTTTTTTATTGCTGTCTACAATTTGTCCGTAGTTCCACAAGTTTTGCTCTCGTAATGTAAATGTTCCATCTCGAAAAAAGTCCTCCAACTAGTTCAAAATCTTGTTCAAACTTAGGCAAATTTCAAGTTCGTATAGCTGAAAGTGTCTACCCATGTTCTTATGCAGAATTTGTACAAAAACCTGCAAATTATACGTTGCTTCCTTTTTAAACATTTGTCACCACAAGGCAAGTAGCACCCGTGTGTGTAAATGTGCATAGTCGTTTACCTATTCAGCATCACAGAACCTCGCATGGCGGTTCTCTATTGACCGTTTTTCTTTTCGTTGTTGTATTTTACGTGTAAACCTGCTTGCTGTTTTTAACGCTCCATTTATGTCTATACGATGTGTGTAAGACGTTTTTTCCACCTGTAATAACACCACGAATTTTATCAAGAGTAGAAAGTGGTTTTTAACTTAACAAGTGAATTAACACACGGGAACAATATGTTTTTTAAGCCACCGAGGTTGTGTAAGTGTATACTTTCGGCCTGTCTGTTTTGTTTGATCATTTTTGGCTTGGAAACCTGTTGCTTGTTAATTTGTGATACAACCTAAACAAAAGACGCCGAAAATTCTCGGACTGTGCTGTTTTAAGTTCAAGTTCCCGTCGTCGCCACTTTATACCAGCTAATAAATAGGCAAATAATATGAAACTGAAGTGTTGCGTTTTTAAGGTGCAGGCAAAATCGCTACGGAAGGTAAAACTTATTTGTCCACACCCTGGACAAATAATTTAATAAATTAGTGGCACATTAGGCCTAATATTGGGTGGAACTACTTAATTTAATTGAATCTTTTAATTTAAAAAAAGAAAAACAATATACCATATCAATTTTTTTGATCAATTTTTCTTATTAGATCATAGTTAAGACGTCAGTTGTCGTACAGGTACGTTTTTCCAAAAATATTGGGTATCGGTAAAGAAGAGTATTAAAAGGCAGCACAAGTAAAACAAATGGTTAGGAGTTGTTATGGGGAGTTTTAATTCGGGTAAATAAGTATGGATAGAGATTACAGATGTCCGATAATATCGGAGCCGATACCCGATGACAAGTTTTAGTATCGGTACTGTTCCGATAGTAAGGTGGTATCGGTGCCGATCCGATAACAAATAAACATAGGAATTTCGTCATCGATTTTTGTCTTGAAACACAAACTTATCAATTAATATTAGTTTAACATCTATAGTAACTAACCTAATAACACTAATAAAAATTTTTAACCTTGAAAAAATTACCTTTTTGTTTGGGCATAATTATGACGTCATTTAGGGTAGGATCGCGATACTTTTGTCTAAAATATCGGATATCGCATTAAAATGTCAAGTATCGCAGATCCCTAGTACTGTGTTGTGAACAAGTCATTTTAAAATGAAAAAAAGTCCCAGTCAATTTATTTGTAAAACAACTTAAGTCCAAGTCAAGTCTTATTGGATAAATAACAAGTCAAGTTCAAGTCATCAGTTGCGCAAGTCAAGTCCCACTCCAGTCATAATTAGAGCAAGTCAACTTCAAGTCACGTCCTTGTCATACAAATAAAACGTTAAACTATTAGAATATTTTAACTCGAACGATTAAGAACAATAACTGAACTAAAAATTAAGAAAAACGCAACATGTAGCAAGCAATTTGTCTTATTTGAATTAAATAGCTCAACCTTATATAACAATACTTAAAGAAAACACTACATTTCAACCCAAGTCATTTGTCGCAGAGACTTAAAGTGAAGTCAAGCCATTTGTCCGAAAGACTCAAGTCAAGTGATTTGAAAACAGTAACTTAAGTGCACTTAAGTCATGTCATTGACTTAAGTCATTACAACACTGCCCAAGTATAGATATCGATGAATTTTATTTTAGCTGAGCGTGAGAAAATAAAACGTTTCGCGAGATGCATTAAGCATCTACCTTAGCTAGAAGGTCGGCACAAGGACGAACTCTACTAGAACGAGACGCAAGACTAACAAAACGCCAGGCCAAGGTCCAATATGGGTTGAACTGCCACAAATAGCCTGGAAAAGATTAACTGCCACCCCCATTGTTCACGTACAAGTCGCTTATCGATCAATACAAGGTTGCGCAACCTTTTGCTTCCGCCGATTTCGCTACCTGTTGATCCTCCTGCTTCCCTTTCAAGTCTTGCAACCGATCGAGGTCCACCGAATATTTCGCTGAGTCGAAAAATAGCTGATTTTCGTTGATATTGCGACTTTCGTGCTCGGCAAAGAAGAAGATTTTAAGAAAATCGATAAAAAGTAAAGGTAAGTTTATCGAATTAATTGTCTTTAATGGTTAACATTAAAAATAAAAGTGTTAGGATTTTAGAGCGAACGATATGAATAATTAAACAGCAAACCTATAGGATAAATTATCGCCTAATTTGTATCTTAATTTTAGTAACAACAGGAATGTCGTTTTGTTATAAAAAAATGACTCATTACATTACGAAAAACAAAATAGACCTAGAGTCCACATGATATTTTGTTCAGCTTTTAAATACATACTATTCAGGCCCAATAGCCCAAAAAAGAGTTATTCAGCATTGCTAGCATTTGGGGTCACAGTATTTTGCGCAATGTACGCACAATAGCCTAAATGAGTGGTAGGAAAGTGTTTTCCCCGTGCTGTTATTTGTTAGACCTTCTAACCTTTTTTGTTTAATTTTTTCGATATTGCTGCTAATATGCTAAAAGAAAACGTTTGGGAATCCCTGAATAACCGAAGATCCGCGAGCAACAGACAGTAATGGAGATAGAATGTATTGCAAATTTGGTATATGTGCCTGTCCAAATAAAATTGAAAATTATGTCATGCACTTAATTGTGGGGTTGAGCATTTTATAACAATGGCGCGCAGAGGGGTGAATTACACTTGGTGGAAGAATCTACCTAAACTAGTAACTTTGCCACAAACGACTTAGTTGGGCAGAAAACTAACTTATTTTAGTAGATCAGGCGGTGCCATCAATTGAGCCTATAATGCAGTCATATCAGGATTGCTTTAGCCACGCATTCCAATTAGTGTTAAGGGGTTTGGATGCTATTTTTGTAACCCTAACAGCATTGGCGCCCGCACGGGGGGGGGGGGAAGGAGGGGCACTTGCCCCCCCCCCTGGAATTTCAAAATGCGATTATCAGTATTATTATATTTTTATCACGTCTTGCAATCACCATTCTATGACGTCATACTGTCACTGTTTTATGACGTCATTACTCATTAAGTCAGACGAAAAATGGGGGAATTCCCTAAGTTGAAAATTCAGGACCCCCTTTTTGATTTTCCCTTGATTGCCCCCCCCTGGAAAATTTTCTGCGGGCGCCCCTGCCTAACAGTGAAACCATAAGTGTATATGAAAGACACACACAAACATAAGTGTTTTAATAACATCTGTGATCTAGCCCCTCGGAAGTTGCTTTATGACCAACGATTACGGCTTCCGTATCAATAGTACACCGAAAAGCCATCGCATAAGTGTATACGACTGTCATCGTTTCTATATATTATGGAAAAGCGAAACACATGGAAACGATAATACAAAAGCAAATAATATGGCGAAAGTGGTCTCACGCAGTAATTTGTATCTTAGTAGGCTGTTTAATTTGCCACATACCCTAAAGTCGACAGATTGCGAAAATAGCAGTGCTTTACATTTATATCGCATGCAATGCAACTATTATAAATATGTGTTTTTAAGTACATTTTCCCATTGGGATTGCATTTTATATGCGATCAAAATTAGTTTGTTTTTTATCCGTAAGAACAAACCGCAAACGGCATGATTTTCTCGAATTTGTAGCTTGCAGCAACAAACTACAGCCAAAGCCTAAAAACAAGCAACCTGTAGCGACTTACAAGATTGATTGAAGGCCCTCATTTCGCAATTAATGGTGTATTTGCTGAGCGGAGCGGTGCAGCGTCGGCAAATGAAGTGACCAAATATTTGAGTACCGACGTGCGCGTTTACACAAAGGGACCCTCGAGTGCACTGCATCAGCTCAACCAACATGCTTTTCTATTTTCAGCAGCAACGCCGAACTCTACAGAAAAAGCAGAATGAGTTGGGAAGGCAAGTACGAGCTGTGCGAACAGAAGAACATGGTGCCTTACTTCAAGCTTGTCGGTACGACCACAGTTATACATAGTTCAACATAGTATTATTTCCAACTTACAACAATTTTATTAACCGGGGTCTCCATTCCAACTTGTGTTTTTTTTTAATTTACCGCCAACAAGATACTGCAATCGTATCTCAATACACACATGATATATCTTTTAAAACGAACATTGAACAAAATGGTTGAAAAGGTCCCTTTTTGATAGTGTCAATTTCTTACACCTCCCGTTAGCATTAAAAAGTTTCAACAAATAATAAATCAACACATATACAGTGGTGTATTGCCAAAACTCTCATTGTTAGACCTATTGTTTTAAAGAAAAGGTAACAATAAAGTACACTCCTTATCGCACAAAATTAGCAAGACACAGTGTTCTTGAAAAGCTCCCAAACTTACTCAAAACCTCAAGACTCGTCATACTAAACTTTTTTTAAGTTAATGTTATCAACTCTTCAATAGAAGGAAAAATCTGAAACACCAGTAACAATAACATTAACTGCATTGGCAGCGATCTTGTAGAAAATATTGTTACTTATATTTAAATAAAACAACAACCAGCTGTCCCTATTTCAACGCAACGTTTTTCATTCGCTTGTGAAAAACCCAACTTAACAACCCAATGTTTAGGTAAGTATTTTGGAGCATAATGGTTGGAGGTTGTAGTAAGGCGCAATAAGAATACCAAACCCCATACAGAACTAGGTATCTTTGTAAACTTTATGGGCTTTGATATTCTTATTAATTTAAGTAGTTCTTCGCAAAAAATTGCACAAACATGGTCCACAAAATCGTATATGCATAAATTAGGGAAACGCAGATGACGGTCCTGCTTGATGCCAAAGTGGTGCTATTAAGTTTATTGTTATTTGTCTGATAATTTACGAGAACGTCGCATTTAGGAAAATTAATGACCATAAAATTGTTTGGCAACTATAAAAGTAAACACGGTGCCATTTAGCCAACATCAGGATTGTTTTTTTGCTTTTGCATAATCATCCACCAGCAACACTTCCTTAACAAAACGTTGCGCAACTTAACGCGCATTACCCGTGATGCATCGGGACAGGCGACCACGTGCCACGTATGCAAGATTCTGGCCAATTAAAATCTGCAACGAACGCCGGCTCGCCAAAGCGGACTTTACACATTTACAATCCCTTGCACGAAACAGTGTTTGCCCGTTTGCTTGAGTGGTTAATCAGAGCGGGTAAGGCGCTGATGTCGCCGGTAATTGCAACGGCAAGCAAGGAACAAGGGTCAAGTGCCGGGTGGTTTTGTTTTTGAGAGTTTTTTCGTCTGATTTGCAAGTCTTGGTCGACCGCCGTTGATTGCTGTAACAGCAGAGCGGGCAAAGTCGTACCAGGGACAACACGATTTCATTATATAAGAGTTCATTGTTCAGCATCAAGGCTATAAGGCCTACAAGCCGAAAATACAAAAAAAAATCTCTGAAATAGTTAAGGAATTGCGTCACCTGTTTTCTGTGCATCGCACTTAGGTAGTATTGAACATTTCGAAAATGACGAGATTGCATAAGATGATAAACCTCATGTTTTCTCAAACACATTAAAAAACAAAATAATACAGTTTCATAAGTGTTAAAAATCATAACAACATTTAGCAAAAGTCGAATCACCACTATCCCAAACTCCACAGATCGCATATAAAAAGCAAACTGTGAAAGATATCTTCAACGTTCAAAAAGGTTCTGAATCATATCCCCTCTCAGGACAGTTGAAACTCGACAATATTGTACCTAAACTAAATTAAGGAGCACGTACTTTATTACTCATACAATTTAGCAATTTTTGCAATTTATACTATAATAATATGCCAATGCAGACAAGACGGACAATCCTAGCCAGTTAAAATGGGACAGTCCAATTTAATTACTTGTCAAATACAAAATTATTAAAAATATCAGGGTTGAATAAAGGTAAGCCAATGTCAAAAAGCGTTGTTTTACACTGGAGTAAGTTTTTCGGGTTTTATTACGCGCATTTCAGGATAAAAATGCAATCTGTTGAAATTTAAAATAATAGATATCAGTAAAGGTTTTGCGCAATAATGTATCTTAACTTTCTCGGGCTCTTACAACCACGAAATGTTGCTAACCACTAAATTTGTATTCAGATAGATATTTAACATTCAAACAATTCAAAAGGCACAAAAAAGGCCAATTTACATTTTCCTACGAAACATTCAGATATAGCATTTTTAAATCTGACAAAAACTAGTCCCTCTAAATTGATAAATTTCCCCTTTTGGTGTAATAAGCCCAGGGTAGTAACCGTTCGTAAGGGCGCGAAACGATTACACAACAACCGGCCGGAAAAAAAATCTCGCAAAAGTACGAACTTGGTTCGAAAGGTCGCCTGCATGTAAGAGCGGGCAACAAAAGTTGATCTTAACCCAATTCGGCGAGAGCTCCGCTGCTCCCGCTAATCCACGTCCGTCCACTCACTCCTTCCTCTTGTTTGCGCGCCCTTGTTTGCATTACATTCCTGGTGCGAGCCGGGGCGGTCGCCGCTTGGTCGCTATAAAGTTACCGGCCCTGGGTCGGCTTAGGTACAGTCACTCACCGGCGGCCCGACAGACAACAGCGGTTGCTGTTGTATTGCTTTTGTTGGTGTTGGAGTGGGTAATGGCAATGGTATACTGTGCTCGTGTAAGGGTAATTGAACCTTGGAAATGAGAAGTTCGGAACTTTGATGGTAAGTTGGCAAGAGTTTATGTTTTAGGCAAACGCAATTAAATTTAAAAGCGTTTAGGCTGGTCGTGGTAGGGGGCTGTAGTTATGACCCGGTTGGGCACTAGGTATGTTTTTAAATATAAAATTCTGAATATCTGCGCAATAAAACATATTAAGAGCTTTATAAGGAGCAAATACTTGGGACAAAGCGTCAAAAATAGGCAGGTTATAGGGATTGGTTTAGTTTGTGCCTCATCCAACTTGTATTCGATTAGGCCCTTTCAAAGCATATTCTGTAACTTTACTCTAAATTTGGGACATGTATGTCTGTGTCAAACCTTCACAATCTAGCTGTAGTGTGTCGTCGTGACTATTGGTTGTAAGCCTAACCCAGTCTAACATTTTCCTTGCTCATAATATGCTTAACACTTGACCAAAAATGGCGTCCGTTTCTTCAGGCATGGCCGACGAGGTGATCGAGAAGGCAAAGAACATGTCGTCGGTGACTGAGGTGAGCAAAGATGGCGACACGTTCACCTTCAAAACGTCGTACGGCACCTCGGGGAAGTTCACAACCAACGTGTTCACCCCCGGCGGGGAATCCACCATCTCCACCCCGAGCGGGAGGGTCCTAAAGGTGGGTGAATGTTGACCCCAGTAAATAGGAGTTTAATCAGGTCTTTGCTATTTTCTGATGGATGCATGTCATTTTGGGCAGCTGTTACTAGTCAACTTTTTGTTAGTGATGGTTAAAACTGTTTAACAAATTTTCTACAAAAGATTTTCCGGTTAGTGATGGTTAAAACTGTTAACCAAATTTCTACAAAAGATTTTCCGGTTCTTATTGTTGCAGGTATTTTTTTCTAGGTTTCGGAAAATTGAAATTCCTTTTTTTTCTTGTGCAACTATCACTCAAACTCTCAACTTCCACAACCGCCTAACCCATCGTGTTAGCCTATAACACAACCCGTTTCAAGAAAGACGGGGTTTCGGTTAGGCTTGCAAATGATTTGTAGTTGCGGCTTGTCGCTAACACCACAAAACAATTTCGATTAAGGCAGACAAACATAAATCAGTTTGAAAACCTCACTTATGTGTCTTGTGCGAGCATATTAGCACCTTTTTATAATTAGCAACTGACAATCGGTAAACAATTTAAGCCTCATCGACGTGGATTTGGCCCAGTCGCAGTTACCGTGCTTCCTCGCCCGACCTCTCACCTGATTACGTAACATAATATCGCAGTTGGGTGACGTCATCGCCAAAAAAGCGGGTCACAGCAAACTGTGACGAATCGCCGGCGCCCAGCGCAAACAGACAAGGGCGGGGCGTGCTGGGGTTAACGCCACTGTGGAAGAACGGACAGTGACATCGTCGGTTTTTTTTTCAATGAATTTACGAGGCCGGCGATGATCGGGCAAACTTTAGCGCAACGTTTTGAGGTCACTGTTTGACGTGGGCGAAGCGGTGCCTCTTTCCTTGTTAAACATTAAGCCAAAATCATCGTCGAAGGCACGCGGAGAGCAGCGGTGTCACATTATCATGAGGCCGCTCAGAGTCGATATGTCGCAATCGCTGAATGCTGCTAGAAGT
The DNA here is from genome assembly GCF_963924565.1 of Ascidiella aspersa. Taxonomy (NCBI): domain Eukaryota; kingdom Metazoa; phylum Chordata; class Ascidiacea; order Phlebobranchia; family Ascidiidae; genus Ascidiella; species Ascidiella aspersa. The sequence goes on from NC_139450.1 coordinate 28,691,974, forward strand.
TTAAGGCGTTTTGTTAGGTTAGATAGATTTTGAGCGGCCCGCAGAATTGCGTTAAACCGTTATGCGGAAAAGTGTTAAATTTACTTTACTTCAGGTTAAATTAGAAAAAATATATAAACTTATCAAGTATATGTTACGTAACCTTTAAGCAGCACCTATTCAATGCTATTCAACAAAATGAATGATGTAACTTGTAAACACATCGCCCGAAAAGATGTCTACCCAACTTAGAATCACCGTAACATAGCGAACAGTCGAACACCCATCGTGAGAGTTTCCAATTTCATAAATCAAAAAAGAGTAAGATACAGTTAGATCAGTCCCCTAACACCCTCCCCCGTAGACTTGTTTGGCCCTTACGCTGCCAGACACTCAGAAACACGATTTGCTTCCCGGCGTCGGTAATTGTGTATCTGAGTGTTTCTCTGCGTGTTTGCCGCTCACAGCATTACATGAGCTCCATCGAGGCTCGTTAGGCATCAGTCGCCAACGCCCTGCTAGGTAAACACGGGTGATTGGAAAACTAGTCGTTCTTGCGGCCACTTAAGGCGATAAAGGTTTGTAAAGTTCTGTTAAAAATACCTCGGATATTTACACGCATCCAGCAACGCACTCTGCCCACATTGTTACCACTTGAATAAACCTAACGATGGCAAAGTTCTATTTTTAAATTGAACAGGGTTCACAATAATCCTATATGGGTCTTTACTCTTTAAACCTGTGTTTAGTACGAAAATCACATTTTCTATGTTCGTTCTTATCTGCAAAGCTAAAATGTACGTTGTTTTGCAATCCAGGGCACGATCGCGTTGGTGGACGGACGCCTTGTTGGAAAGTTTGAGGGAAACCAGGGAATCACCTGCGAAATTGACCAGGACGGAAATCTGAAAGATGTAAGTTCAATGGCGACTATTCAGTGTTTTTGTTTGATTCTGAGGTGGGATTTTGCTGTTAGCATAATTATGTGGCTTGCCGATGCATATCACTTAAAGGCTAAAATATTTGACAGCTTTTTAAGAGCCAAAGTGCAAATTTCACCGATTTTTGACACGCGAATTAAGATAGAAACTTTATTAAACCTACCTCACCACCCTTTTGAAATGCGAAACTAAATTGATAACGGTAAACCTGAATTTCAAAACAAATTTCAAACAAACATTCAACAAATACCTTAAATCCTTTTAATCGAGGCCACTTTAAGAATTGTCAACCAATTCCAATATTTTGATATCTTTATTTTTGTTGACAGACGATGACTGCGGGAGACGTGACGTACACCCGAATCAGCAAGAGGCTCTAAAATTGTTCCAAAATGGACGACTTGCTTTTGCGCTTCCTAAGCTGCAACCCTGTTTTAACAGCTTGCTTAAAGTTAATTATGCGCAATCTGCTCTAAAAATCGTGATACTAATGTATTGCGAAACGACATAGTATTGCAAAGTGTAGGCGAATGATTCACTTGCTATAGAGTTACGTCATTGAAAATTGCTACCCCAAAGCGTTTGCTTGAAGAGATTTTTCGCGTTTCGTGCAATAGTATAATTAATCAACACCATATTACGAAAAGCAATATTATGTGGCGCCGTTTAACACCATTGTTACTATTTTCTTGTTAAAACAAGATTGTCCAATAGTTGACTAACACCATTGTTAAAAAAACGACATTGTGCCGCGCGATTTATCACCATTGTACGATTGTGCCAGTTCACGCAAACATTTACCGGCGAAAAATGAGATTTACTGTTTGTCGCCAATTGCAGACGCTTCCTGTGTCGTAACGTGGTGCGAATAAACAAAACCATCCAACGCTATAACACGGACTTTGCATTTTGCGGCCTTGAAAAGCAAATCGGGTCGCATCAGCCTACGAAAACAGCTTTATAATAACAGCAGCAGCAGCAGAAATCGGCAGTAAGTGCAGCAGAAGTCTCTTATCGTACGGTGCCAGTCACTCCGTGCGTTTGCATGCGATAAGGCGGGCAAACACTGTGGGGCAAAAAACGACGAACTTTGCTCGCAATTTGAGTCGCAAGACAATCACAGAGCCGGCTTGTCACGAGTAAACAAGACGGGGTTGCGCATAAGAGGCGCGCAGGTGCCTTCGCTCCGCCGGGCAAACAGCCGGGGACGGAACGGGCTGATAAGACGCACCACCACCACTGAGATTAATCGTTAACACATGGCACCTTTTTTTGCGCACGACACACTCTCCTGTCTTGACTTATTGCGGCCGATACTTTGTAACAAAGCGAGTGAGACCTATTTTTTGCTAAGTTTGAAACTGCTTGAATCGCGAGCAGTCGAGAAAACTTGTTTAATATGTTGGACATCAGCACAACTAAATCTATACAAGCTAAATTCAAACAAATATACCATTTTGAATATTTATATCTGGGGTCAATAACCGAAGAGATCATTTGGCTAATGATAATTGCCCTGTTGATATTAAAATTTACCAAGAATTGGTATTTACAATTTACAACAACAACTAGAATTCGCAATCAGGAGACAAATATGTGTTTTATAACCAAAAAACGTCTCTGATGTTAGTGCTTTGAACTGGTAATTTAGGTTGTGTCATATATTGTAACACAACTTGCAGAAAAAATACTAAGTAATTTGAACAAGACGTCCTAATTTTAGCCTGATTGGATTGGGATGTGAAGAGATAGTATTACCCTTAAATCACCAGAAAATAAAACGACCACCACATGTAAAGCTTGCCTTGACTAAAGTTTTTCGGACAATAGATGAGTTAAGTCATTGAGTAAAAGGTTTATTGTTTTTATTTCCCATTTCAAAAAAATAAAATTGGGCTCTTAATCTCAATTTTGTCGCATAAAACAATAGCTTACTTACCTTGTATTAACTTGACTAAGATTTTACTTGCTTTGATAATGATTTGAGTGGGATTTGCCTTGGGCAACTGATAACTTCTACTGAGGCTTGAGGCGTTTTTTTCTAAAACTTGGCTTGAGCTGAAGTTAAAATCTTTTAAAAATGATTTGTCTACAACACTATTAAAATAATATACCCAATTTGTGAGGGCTCGCGATATTACAATCGGAGTAAAAAACAACTTTAAAAGTGTAAAAATGACAAGCTGTACGGCAATTTATTCAGGAAACCGCAGTGGGACGAGATCAGCAAAAAGTCGACAGAAAACTAAAAGCTTCAGACATAATTAAAAGTAAAAAAACAAGTTGCCACGTCTAAGCGAACGGTGAAGCGAAATTTTTGTGCATAAAAAAAAAAAACAGCAAAAAAACGCTGCTTTATCTCAGTTCTGAATAGTGGATAGCTCGTTGTCGGCGGAATAGCCGGTTTCTCCGGCCGTCGCGTCCGCGTATTCCGCATTGTACCCGCCGTCGTCCGGTTCCGCCATTTGCCTGCCCCAGTCGATAAGTGCGTCGCCAAAGTAGGCGGTCACCGTCTTGACCTTGTTGTTGAGCATGTTCTGTTCAACCTCGACTTTATTTCCCGGGCCCGCGAGCTCGACCAGCTGTTGGCGACAAAGTGTAAGTTTTTTGGTGCCGATCAAGGGTGAGTTGGGTTAAAAGTATATAAACAATAACAAGTTTTCCAAGTAAAAGTATGTTTTACAAGAAGAGTCGGGTCTGACATTAATACACTTACTTACAACTAATTTATTAACAAAAATAATATTATGCTACCTTTATTGTACCCACCTGGCGGGATGTTAACAATAAAAAAATAAGTCAAGTTGTAATCCTAAATGTAGATCAAGTGAATATGTTCGAAATAAAAAAAATAATAATTCCATCCTAGTCGTTAACAGGTCAAGTCTTGGCATGTGACATCCACTATTGCCTGTTTAGCTATGAAAATCCCCAAACTTAATTCTTTACCAGAAAATTTTGAAAATACTTGCCAAAAATGAGTTGCATCCAAGTAACTTTCCAATTGTCGTCAGGTAATATTGCCGAAAAAACTTGTAAGCGTTACAAGTTGTTAGAGTGCAAAAAAGGTAATACATACATTTTACTGCAGTGACAGGCCGGATGATATTCATTGGCGGAACGCCCTATAACTTACCTGTCATGCTTCTATTTGCCTGGCAGTGCAAAAACTTATTGACCGCTTTGTACAAGAACGGTAATTGAATACTTATTCATGTCATGGGATAAAAGGTTTTGCCAGCCGAGCTATTCGGTGTTTAACCTAACAGCTCTATTAATCGAACTCCAGCATATTTTAAGAAGTATACCAAACAAGACACTCTCTCTTTAATGATCGCTTTTTACAAAAAAAATCCTCCAGCCTACCTCATCCACGTTTGTGTTGCGCGGAAGAAAGAAGGCCACGCTGGCGGTGATTCCCCGGGCCAGCTGGTAGGCCTCGGAACCAAAACGGCCCAGGTCGGCCACACTGAAGACCTCCTTGGAAATGTACTCGGGCCCGCCCCAGGGTGGACTGTGGGTAAAGTACATAGGATTGATGTCAACCGAATTGTATTGGTAATCTTTTTTTAAAGAGGCGAACTTTGTCTATTTTCAAAGGTCAAAAATTTTGTATTCTTAAAGCGTAACTCTATTTTTACTATAGTCTAACGCAGTGATTCCCAAAATGTGTGCGGCACACTAGTGTGCCTCGAGAGAATGTCAAATACGCACTATCTATTACAAATTAATAATTTGGAAACATTTTCATATAGTTTGTCGTGTGTTAAGGGTGATTATAAAATTACTCTATTGATGTTTGTTAAAAGTGTGCCGCGAAATAGTTAAGATTTTTTTAGTGTGCCGCGAGCTAAACAAATTTGGGAACCTCTGGTCTAACGCCTTCAATAAAACACGCACAGTTTATCTTACTGCGTCGAAATTTACAAAATTATTTCCTACACCGGCTTCCCTTAAGAACCGGTTCGCTCCAATGCCCCGAACTAATTCCGAAACAAAACTAAAAATAAACCGTTGCAAAGAATTTGTCCATCGTGAAATTTCGCACCAATCAGTCCGAAAAATACGTTAACACCGTTATCCCAGGTGGTCACCGTTTAGTTTTTTCTTCCTTTACCCTTATTGATTTAGCGAATTTGATATTTTAAGAACAACAGAGTTTTTAAATGCTCGCCTTAGGAAAACGACGTCCGCTTTGAGCTGGTGGGCGATCTGGAAAAAATCGCCGCAAATAAACTCGATGCGATCTTGTACTCCGTAGACCGCGGCGTTGTGTTTTGCGTGGGACAACTTCACCGGGTCGATGTCGATGCTTATCACTGAAATATAACACCATATGGTTTGAAAATCGAACTTTGTATTTCAAGCAAAACTGTGGATTCGCAGTCATGCTCGGGACGCGACGAAGTCGGTTTGTTTTGCTTGAGTCGGACTCGAGACTCGAGTAAGACTAAATAACAGTCAGAGTCGCGAATCTGACGTGCAAATATGCGCACTACTAGATTTGGAAAGTGATAAAGCCGCAAACTGTATATTGGCGGAATATCATATAGTGGAATATGTGCCAACCATGTGTTAAGGAGTGATAAGTTATAAGACCCTTAAATTAATGAATTGCTGAATATCCACCATATTTTTAGTTGCGTAAATGGGTGAGATACAGGGCATAGATTCGGAGCCAGCCTCGGGACTGGACGAAATTCGCACATTTGGTTGGATTTGGATTCGAGTTATTTTTAACCGACTCCGCAGCCATATTATGCAAAACGAGTTAGAAAAATGGATTGCCTTCAAAAATTCTTTCGCGTGCCCATCGGCTTTCATCGAAATAAACCAATACAACACAAGCATTAACAGTTTCTGTGTAATGTGAACGTTGGTGCAATTTAAGACCTGAGTTTTTTTACCTCGATAAGAAACTAAACCACCACATAATACTTTATACAGTAATAAGTTTCAATGGACGTGTTTTCAAAATCTACATTAAAAAGTGATAGAAAAATTCAGCCAGCTTGTATCTATAAATTAGGTGGTTCGTTGCAAAAAAACAACATTACGGCAATCATTAAGGAAAACAATCATTAAGGCACACAGTTAAACAGAAAACATCATATAAAAACGCAGCTCTCATGACAAATGTAATTATTTCTTTGTTTCAATAGATGTAGTGACATTTTCAACAGATCTAGATGAACACACATCGCGTTTTACCTCTCTCGCAAGTGAATGCAAACTGGATCGAGTTGCCGCCAACTCCGCAAAAGGCGTCGACTATGACGTCACAACGGCATCGTTCCGAGATGTGCTCGGCGATTTTTTCCGGCGTCACCGAATACCAAGATTCTACAAAAAAGCTAATTAAAGCTTCAAGCGTCTATTGCAAATTCCTATATTTTTTCTGTTTGGAAGAAAAAGAGAATTGATTGCTTTTTTTGTAAAAAAAAATATTTGGAAGAAAAAAGAGAATTAAAAGTTGGAAACTATGCAGAATTAAAATTAAGTTGGAAACAATGCTTTAAACATAGGGGTTTGAAAGACAGTAAAGGCAGCTGTTTTTTTTATGTGTTTTTTGTTATTCTTGCTTCATATATAACCCCAACAAATCAGGAAATAGTGTACGACCGAAAAGTATTTTTTACAGTTGAGTTTGTCGTTGGATATGACCATGATTTTGCTTTAAATATGGATTTTTATTATTAAGATGTAATTATCAAATAAAAATCAATAGAAACGTTCTCAGGGGCTTTGGCTAAAGTTCAAACAGCACGGCTTTTTCAGAAACTGTAAAAAAAGAGCTAAAAAGAACATATGAGCACACTAACCCATTTATTGTTTTTTTATTGACATTTTAAGCACAATATAAATGAAAAAACGTATTTCGGGCGTTACTTAAAAAAGCGTGTTTGTTGAACATTATTCTTATTCCTAGTGTTGAGAAAAAATAAAAAAAAGCTTATTACGAGTGTTGGAAAAACTATAAAAGAAACTATTTCCGGCGGTTGGTTAAGAAATATGTTTATTGAAGATTACATTCTTTTTTCGAGTGTTGCTAAAAATTAAAAAAAACTAATTGCGAGTTTTGCTAAAAAAAAGTGGATAATCAGGTGTTAAATTGATCAATTGCTTTAATTTCTCTTTTGACCTGATAATGCACGGTTGTGAAAGCTTGTCGAGAATTTAACACAATTTGTCGTTATTGAGTGGCACCTGATTACCCTATTTGAAATGAGATAAATACGGTCATTTACAAAAACGGTAAAAAATGGTGTTTGTTAAGAATTATTCTAGTAAAACGTAATAAGAATATCAAAGCCCATACAGAAGTAGGTATCATAGTGATGTTGAAAATGAATAAAGAGTTATTCGAAATGTTCACTATGATACCCACTTCTGTATGGGCTTTGATATTCTTATTACGTCTTACTACAACCTCCAACCAATATGGTCCAAACAAAATACTCTAGTAAACAATACTAAAAAAAACAAGCCACCTTGATCAAGTAGCACCCCGTCGTCGAAGCGTGAAAATAGCTTGTATCTCTGCGCCCAGTACTTCTTCATGTCAGGGTTGCTTGCGATCTCGGAGGGAAGGTGCGACTGCGACCTCTTGCGCTTCCTCTTCTTTTTCCTCCCACTCTTTGCCGCGGAGGAGGAGCCGGGAGGAGCAGCTTCAGCTTTCGCTTCTGGTTTTAGGAGACTTTCTGCAAATAACGTTGGTAATTTTTTGGTTGAAAATGGATTTTTAATACTCTTGGCTTTTTTGTGAGATAACCTTTAAGCTTATAATACGATAATTCTGCTATTTTTTTAAATTCGTACAAGTTTGTTTTTTACTGGTTATTTTCTTGTACTGTCGTAAGTATGCGTTTAGATTGTTTTTTAAACGAGTACTTTGTAAGCTGAGTAAATAGTCGCTGTGTGTCTTCTAGGAAAATTGTTATTAGGGTAAATACTTTTTGTGATGTTTTTTGTTATTCTATCTCTTTATAATTTTGGGTCTGAAATGATGTTTTTCATGACAAATGATTAGTTTTCTCAGGTTAAAAAGGGCGGAAGTAAAGAATAATTATGAACCACTTTTTCAATTAGCTCAGGAAGTCCAAAAAAAACTCTTTAAGTGGGGCGCAAATTTATATCAGGGTTTCTTAAACTGGGGTCCGTGAATCCCTTTTGGTAGTTGGGCTAGTTTTGGGGGAACTATTAAGGCCTAATTAAAACCTAAGTGCACTTTTTCAAAAGTAAAATAATTAAAAAAAAAAGTTTAATTGAAAAAAAAAACACTTTGGCGACTTCTCCACGAATGTATTGAGACTTCATCTCAGTTTTACATTTATTAGACCGAAATTATTACGTCTTTATGTTTTATGACGCTATCTCTAAAATTTTCATGCCAATCTTTGATCTCTTGAACCAAATTTTTACTATTTTTTTCGTTTTTTTAGGAGTCCGCGATAAAAAAAGATTTAAGAACCCCTGGTCTATGCAAACGCAAAAATAGACTTTAATAATTATGCATGACGAAACAACCTTCCAAGTCGGCGCTAAATCCTTCGGTGTCTTGGCTCTCTTCTGCCGTGTCTTGGATGACCAAACTGTCGTCAGGTAAATTGTTCAATTCGGGAACTTGCTTTTCGGAAGACGTAGTTGGGATGACGTCATTCACGTTTACCGGTATCGCATCGGCAGGTTCTTCAAACATAATAGAAGTAGATGGATGTATGGCAATAACTCGATTTAACTTTAAGTGCACGCAAGTCAAGTTTCGCTCAATACCAGATACGTTTGCCAATCTTATCGAATATTATTTTTTAATGCAAATGACTTAAAACTCGATATTGCAATGACATGGGTCAGTGATTTTGCTACTAAATGATGGACTGGACTTCATTTTCTGATTTTTGTAAATCACTTTGTCTTGATTTTTGTTGGTCTTGAAACTTTAGTTATTTATTAGATACGTTTGCCAATCTTATCGAAAAAATATTTTGAAAAGCAAATGACCTAAAAATGTGGACTGGACCGCATTTTCTATTCTTTGCAAACTGATTAGGACTAATGTTGTTTGAAAAGAAAGTGTTTACCAAAATGGAAAAGAACAAAACTATTCTGTTATACACAGTATAACAATTTACCGTTTTGAGATTCGTCATTCTCGGACGTCAGTTGTTCCTTTGAAGCTGCGTTGAGAAAATATTTGACCTTGGGCAGAACCTTGCAACTCGAGACGCCGCCAAGTGGTGACCCTTTGCTGTCAAATCTGCTATGGGACTTCTGAAATACAATTTATAAAAACTAACGATAAAAAGTTGATTGCACAAAAACGTAACAAAGCCAAGTTGAAAGTTCAGCAGTATATTTCAATAATTATATTACCACAAGTAACTTAGCCTTAATGTGTATGTATTTGACATATTCTTCTTTTATCTCATTCCAAAAAATAAATTAGATACAAATTAAAAAAAAGTAAATTAGATAAAAATTTACATACCTTGATTTTAGAAAGTTTTTTCAGTCGCTTTTTAACTTTTTCTTCGATGTATTTAACGCTGGATTTTCGTTTAAGACCTTCAAAAATAGACAATGTAAGTTAGGCTATGACTATGAGATAAAAGATTAAAATAATCAAAGCTACATTCGCCATTTTTTAACAAAATTTAACCTATTTTTCCATTACCCTTTGGTTTGGTGGAGCTGTGAAACCCCATTGCCGTGCAAATGCTTTCCAAGGTTGCATTCTCGGTCGGAAGTTCTGCCTGGGCATTTCTAACGCTCGCGTCGTCGCTTGAAACCATATTGATCGAGTTAACCTCCTCCAAGTCTAATTGGTGCGAACTCTTAAGTTTCACTGGCGCTGTTTTGTCTTCGTCAGGACCGTCGCCGCTGCCGCGATTGCTATTTGACCCCAGGCCGCTTAAAGCTGTCCTAGGCGCGCTCGTTTGTAGGACAGCACTGTTTATTTGCGAGGACGGCCCTTGTGTGCAATTTGCAGATTTATCCTTGTTTGAATCGGCACCATCTTCAGGGTAACACTGCCGACTGTCAGTTATGCGAGTTTCCTGCAACATCTTATCGATGTTAAACGCATTTTCCCTCGGGTCGGAACCTGGTTTAACACCCTCCTGTAGTTTACTGCTAGTAAAAGCTGGGTTATTTGACTGGTCATAAGCTTCACTTGTCTCGTCACAATGCTTTACCCACACCATATACCAAGCGTTGTAGTAGCTGTACTGTTCATGGCAGTGGATTTCCCATTGTAACAGCAGTGCCGGGTTTTCGTGTATTGATGCCAAGGGAGGGGCACAGGGAGCGTACTTGTACGTTTTCGTTATCTCAAAGTTTTTTAATTTGTCCCCCACTGCATCTACCCTTGAATCGATGGAGTCCTCCCGGCCTAGAGTGTTGCTAACGTCTTGCAGGGGCTCCTCTCTGTTATCATTGTACCTGAAAGAACAATGTAATATAAAGACCTAAAAAATCGTATTTTCATTAAACACCTTAGTATTTATTTTGTTTATATTACTAAATTATGCAATATGGCTGTTTTCAAATAATTAAACACATTAGAACTACTAAATATCCAACAAAGTACAAACAAAATTGTGTTAGTTATATGACAGATTTGTATATACAAGCAAAAATTATAATTATGAAGGGTAAACAAACATGAAACAACAAAAAAATAACACAGTATTTTATATAGCAAGAATGTACTGTACATGTGTGCTGTGTCACCATATATTAAAAAAATGATAGTAAAAAGATTAAATCTCGAAGGGCCTTTTATGTATCAGAATGGTATACAAATTTATCCCTTTAAAACAACAATAAAGTATATAAATTTGACATACAATTTTTACAGCTACTTTTTGTGTGTTTTAACATGCTATCTACCAAATAGTCAAATCAAAGGTAGTAAAGTATTTTTCATGTAATATTCACTTACTTTTCTTGCCAGCTTTGCAACACTAGTTCAGGTCCCATCCTTTTCCAATAATCTTCCCAGCCACTCTCTATAGGATCTGCAAAATGCAAACAATATGTATTATTTATGTGCTTGTGGAACCGCAACACATCAGATACAAGAATGTGTATAGGGTTTTTATAATAATTTAGATTACAAGCTTCAAGTTTTGTAATGACTCTAATGACCTAAATCAATGACTATTAAGTACACTTCAGTCACTATTTTTAAATGACTTGGCTTGTCTTAAGTCGTTTTGGAAAAATGACTTAACACGACTTAAGTATCTTGGACAAATGACTTGCCTTGTTCTTAAGTGTTTTATTTAACAAATTACTTAATTAAAATAAATCATTTATCTTAAGTTTTGAACATAAATTAATCAGATTTCTATATGTTGTCTTTTTTGTTTATGTTTTAGTTGAGTTTTGCTTATAACAATAGGACAAGTTTACCAATTTTAATGGTTTATTATTTTATTTTATATGAGTAATGTGACATGGAGATGACTTACTCTAATAATGACTTGACCTATTATTTTAAGACTTGACTTGAACTTAGGTAATATCACAAATGCCTTGACTGGTACCTAAATTATTTTCAAAAGACTTGTTTACAACACAACAAGCTTCATACACATTTAATTAGACACCATACATTGTTGAATTTAATTAGAACAAGAAAGGTCATTTTCCAGCGCCTATGAAATGCACGAATGTTTAAAACCCATTGGGGTACTGAGTGTGTTAATCTAGTATTCCTTAAGTAATTACTAACGGCTAAAGATGTTCGAAGACCGCAACAGTCATAGTTAAAACAATCTGTTTATTTGCACACATTATGAACGATTATTTAATGATATTCAATACCTTTTTCTGGTTCTCCATCACTGCTAACATCATCAGTGTCACTTGATTGTGCATCCAAGTAAAACCTGGGGTCACGTGGAGCTTTTGAAGTTGACTTTTTCTATATTTAGCAAGAAAATAGGTAATATGTGAACAAAAATTATGATTCATGGTTTTGAAAGAAACACATTTATGATATATATAAGTAAAATAGAGAACTAATAATTAGTTTTCTTACAAATTGTATTCTTGACACTTTCAGTAAGTTTATGTGAATAAGTTTAATAACTCGCAAATAAAGAAAACAAATTACCACTAGAACATTTTTTGACGTTTTCCAAGTTAGGGGAAGACCCATTTCTTTCATCAGATTTTCGTCATTAGCATATTCGCCTAAAAATACCATAGTAGAAAAAACGCGGTATCAGCCCATATAACTTATTTAACGACAAGCAAATAGTTGGGTGTTTAAAAGGACTACCTTCATATTCTCTCCAAAGTGATTGATCAGTGTTGAGTAACTTAGACATTTGTCCTTTAAAACAAAAAGCAAGATATAGTTATTCATTTACAACCAAAAAATATATAAATCACTCTGATGTAAAAATAACATAAAATCCAACATACCAACATTTTTTCTTGATACATCTGTAGTATCAAAGCTTTGGGCAGCCTAGATGCAATAAGTGTTTTATTAATAGTTTTATTTAGTATAAGGTTAAATAATGTACAGTCAATTACTTCATACTCTTCAGATCCATTGGTGTCTGTAAAGTCTTCCCAATTATCAACATCACATCTAAAAATATAAAAAAACAAAAACAATATGAGAGTGAATATACTGTTTATATAGTAGATAAATTTGATTAGTTTTTATCAATAAAAGTGGCGAGTCTACATATCATGGTACTTTTCTGTGAGATCTTTGTGTGTAGCAACTAGTGCTTTTTGTGAGAGGTGCACTTTACATGCATGATTTCTTTGAAGAAATTTCTGTGTACATCAATTAGTAAATTGCACTCCTTTTTTTGAAAAAAGGTTGAGTTGTGCGAACATTCCCAAGGTGTTAAAATCACACCTGAAAGTTTGTTATTGCACACTTGCACACCTGAAAGTTTGTTATTGCACACCAGAGATCTGAGTATAAAATGCAGACTTGTGCGGCACCAAATTTTATGTGTGCAATCATAATTGTAGTCAAACATGAGGTATTTTATGCTACCAGGGAGGAAAATTTAGTTGCACAGAAATTGCTTTGAAAAATGTTAGGTGTACAGCATCTGCCACACCATGAAGTATGCATTCTATGAAAGGTGCACATTTTTTTAAATGGATTTCTGTGCACACCTGAACTGCACAAATCAATTTCGAAACAAAAGCAAAATTGTGGTAGGATTTCAAACCTGAGGAGTGCACAAAAACATTTGCCATGAAATGTAGCCCTGGTCTGCATTCTGTGGTAGGAGAACAACCAAGATTTTTGGAAAGCAATTTGTGTGTGCTGCGCACATAAATTTTAGAAAAATGTTAAGTTGTGCTAGATTCTTCCTTCAAAAAATTGATGTGCACCAGCACACCTCAAAATTTGACACTGCACAAAATGGCAAGATCTTGACGTAAAGTGCCAGTTTGCCACATGACATCTTACTGGCTTACTCCAGGTTGGAAAGGGATAAATCCCCCGCAGTTTCCCACTTAGTCGCGGTCATAGCCGCGCATTGCATGTAAAATCAACGTAAAATGCAGTCAGCCACAAAAAATCGCTCAAACGCACAAAACTTTCGTTGCGCTAACGGTTTTCAGTATAGTACTCCATTTTCAGCCGTGCAAACTTTACAAATAACGTTATTATAGCCGCGCAAATTTGGGCAAAAATGTTATTACAGCCGCGCAATTTCTAGCTGCAAAATCGTCTACCCCGCGCAAAATCCAAAGTTTCCAATCTGGGGCATACTGTACCTCTTGTAGCAATACAGATATAACAACAACATTATAACACAATCCGTTAGAATGCAGTTTAAAAACTAAACGTTTATATAAGAACATATAAAACCCATGTGTTTCACATACAATTGATTTAAATAAAAGGAATGGAAATATACATTGCATATTCTAAAAGTATAACGTTTATTTTTGTTTTTCTACTCACCGAAGATATGATCTGGTTAGTAAACATTCTGTTGGCAATGTAGGTTGCTGTAGCGATTCTATTTCTGCTCTTGCAAGCTTGGTCCAATGATAACACATAATAAATTTGCTAGAAAGTTAAAACGTTTCACGATTATTTTCAACTTTTGCAACATGCGATATCTGTAGCAAAAGAGGGAAATTACCCTAAAAGTCCCGCTAAACTTCACATTGGTTCACATTCAAAATGTTGGTTTAGCAAGTATTTATAAATTATGTTTGCGAAAATAATTATTGGGCACAAACTAGCGTACTAATATTTATGGACACATACCAACAACTGGAATTTCTGTTAAAACGATAACGTTTTGCATGCATGTCAATATAACTCCTTGTTACTATTAGTTCAGCATTTTTTAGGTTTTCTTCATGATATAGAAATTTTGAAAAGAATAAATTTAGTTGTCCCAGAAATAAAACGTTACTTTTGTTTTTACACATTTTTGTAAGAATTTCTGTTAAGATTTATGACACTGTCAAAAAAATCAGTTAACCCAGTGACGTAACGATACTCGCACGGCATGGAGCAGGCGTAAATGTTAAATGGCTCCGGCTCCGGCTCCAGCTCTCTTTTATATAGTTTAGCTCCAGCTTCAGCTCCGGAGCTTATTGATACCACTGCTCCGGCTCCAGCCCCGGCTCTGTTACGCTAACAACTGAGGTTTAAGGATGAACGCTTAATTTGCAATATCTAGCGTTTCAAAATAATCACAAACAAAACACCTCTATAACAAAACAAAAAAAAACGTCGTAATGGTTAGTGAGATAAGGTGGCGCCAAAGAAGCAACAATTCTTAATTTTGTGAAGGGTTGCTGTCAAATTATGTGAATTTAGCCATTAATAGTAGCAGAGCATCTTATAAAATAAATCGAAGCCAGAGCTATTTTTTAACAACTGCTTCAGCTCCGTTTAAATTTCACGTAGAGCTCCAGCTCTAGCTTCAGCTCCGGTAAAAATGTACAGCTCCGGGGCTCGGGCTCCATGATCCGGCTCCGGCTTTAATCTGGAAATCACAGCTTATTGCTTGGTAAATAAAAAACAAGATCGTATGGAAAATGTTTAACATGATTTCGGTCAAGTCGAAAATGTATATTGACGATTTAGACAAGGGGTGTCAAACCAGTGGCCCGCCTGATGTTTCAGTAGCAATTATTTAAAAAAAATTATCTCGACTATCATCAAAACGTGTAAAACGAGTTGTATTTGATGTAGGCCTATAATCTTATGTTTTTTCTGAGACTGTAATCGAGTCTCTAATGTAGCATTTCAACAACCATCGAACACTTGTGCACTTATCATTGTTAAGCAAGATGTGTGTTTATTTGAATGTGTGTTCTTGCGGACTGTTTTAAGGAAATATATCAGCCTAAAGGTGTCTTACCATGGCATAAAACGGCATGTCAACTCAATTTTTATCGCTTTGCGCAAAAAGGCCGAGATTTACTTGTATATTTGCGCACGAGTTTACCCTCGAAGAGCGGGTGTTTATAAGTAAAGTTGTTTTATGACGTCGCGCTATGACGTAAATTATGACGTCAACCCTTTAATCTAATAGGTTTTGCGGCCCATCGAAGTTTTAAAAGTGGCAATGCGTCCCTTTCTGCTAATAGGTTGGACATCCCTGATTTAGCTTAATCAGGATATGTCAGCTCGTTACATTCCGTTTGAGGCAGTTTGCATTCGGCATTATCTTTGCCGGCGAGCGATTGACAAATACACACACACACACACATGCATGCACGTGTGTACGGCTACATACGTTTCGATTCGGTTCGCGTCTCTGTCGATTCGAGAAGGCCCGCGACGGCTTCCGCTGACTCACAATCGTCGATTGTTCTTCTTCTTCTGGGTCTTGCCAGCTTCCTGAAGCTGCTAGTCGACGCGATGCAGTCTTGTCGCAGGTTCGCCTCGCCGACAAATTGTGAAAAGATAAACAATGATTTAATTAGGTGTGCCGAAACGAACGCTTCGTTTTTTGTTGTTTCTTGAAGTGTTTCAGCGTAGCGTTTTTACGTGTAAAACGACAAGCAACGTTTTTATAGTTTTTTTTTCGAATTTGCATATTTTACGTGCTTTGAAAAGTAAAAACAAATTTCCGGCTTTAGTTAGCTGGGGATTTTGGAATGTCCCTTTTTAAAGTGACAAGTTTTTTTGTTTCAGGCCAGTGGTATATTTTGACTTTATGTTGCACTATTCAGCATGTCGAAGATCTTTTAAACTGCCTTGTGTCACATTAGTGTAATGCCATAGTTTTCCAGGTCTAGCGTAAGAAGGTGCCCAAAATTTAATTTTACTTAACATTTTTGATAAAAATAAATAAATATAATTATATTTGGAAATAATTTCTTAATAAAAACAAAATTCAGTTATGAAGTAATATATCCGTTGAGGTGATATCACAAGTATATAATTGGCTTGTTCGATCTCCAGAACATTATGCACTTAAAATAACTTGCTAAATAGTATCATATTGTAACAATATTTTTAGTGCCTTGAAATATGTTCAATTTGTACAACGTGCTCGACAAAATAAAGCAGTAGATGGATATTTATTGCCAGCCCAAGACAGCAGACTGTTAGACACATAAAAGTCAGCAGCTGGACACAGAACTGTTTAAAAAACAAGATTTCTAATTAGCTCTAATGTTTCTAGGTGGTTTGTGTGCAAACTATAACTCAATAAGAAGTGCTGTGTTTGGTGAAGCGACTGGGCAAAATGTTAGGGAGTAGTGTCCCATGGATCGTTGTGATCTTATCGCTGGCAGGATTAAAGTTTCAAGCCCAAGCAGCAGTTCGTAAGTTTAATATGTCTACAGCCAAGAAAGGCCAAATCTGCCTAAAAAGTGTATTAGATATTTCGTTAATTATAGCTTAAAGGCCTCCCAAAAAGAATAGTTCTTTTGGGGACTTTTGTGATTTCGAACAATGCATCTTTCCGTAATTTTTGGACAACGCTACGGCTCATACAAATCCAAATATGAAAGCGTTTTCAAGTCAAAATAATTTTTGTTTTGTAGCCATGGTTCTTCCGAGTTTGAACGAAACCGACGTACAATGCAGCCCCTATCCTGGATTCAAGTATGTATTGTTCAATTACAGCTGAGCCGGTTACATCAATTAAAAAAAATGTCCACGTCATAACGCGTTTTATGCTCGTGTTTTAAATTAGACACTAATGCATTCCGTTTATTGAATTTTCTAAGACCCTTTTCTGTTTTTTAAAAAGTTCTTAAAATTGTTAACAAGTCATTTCAAATTAATTAACGTTCTCAGTCATTAGGTACCGGTGCACATGTCCCAGGCCAGGGATGTCCAACCTGCGGCCCGCCTGGAATTTTTGTGCGGCCCGCTAGTCATTTTCACTCCCAAGTAGTATTTTAAACGTTCAATATTACCCTAATTAAAATGTACCAGTTAGCTTTTAGGGGCGCACTAATAGTATAATATGGGTAAAATATATATATATATACCTCTAAAGGCCCGTTAAAACTCTAAAGGCCAATATTAAATCTTGATACTTAATAGGTTCTGCGGCCCATTAAACTATTTCAAGTGTCAATGCGGCCCACTATAATAAAATGTTGGACATCCCTGTCCCAGGCGAAGGCAGTCGTTTCCATGTTATTCACTGTTAATAAATCTTGACAGTTAAATTAAGTCAATACATTCTATGTTTCAAGTAACACTTTGCTAAGCAACAGCATAAAACGAACAAAAAATATAGTTCAAAACATTTTTCCGAATTACTTCAAATCAAGACAAGTCATTTTGCACCAAGATATTATATTCAAGCCAAGTCATTCGAAAAGAGTGACTTCAGTCAAGTCATACGAGACCGGAATTCTGTTTCTCTTTTTGCGTTTTATTGAACAAATACAAAAAGTTTTAATTCTACATTAAATTTACATATATTCAAAGGCCTAATAAAACCGTTTTTGAGGCAAGCAAGACTTTAGTTTTAAAAACTATACTAACCTGCCCTCAATCGGCGAAAAGACGAAATATTTTAGGCAATACGCCTTAGCCTCAAATATACAAATAGAAAAATAGCTTTTAGAAACTCAATAATTCGGACCCTAAAAAAATGGATTAGGCGAGCAGCTTAAGAATTACAGCACAAGCCATTTACAAATTAGATTCGAATTCGAATTTGAAGCGATTTGTATAATTTATTTTAAATTGGGCAACCAGAATGTCCTATATTTGTCTGTCTAAGTCTGCCGTGGTATCTTCAATTAATATATTTTCTCAATGTTGCTTGTTAGTATTTCGAAGGCCTACATAATGGCGGCCGGCATAACGGACGTGGATAAGGTTGAGTTGGTGAGTGACATCAACCAGGAAAACGTTACTGCCGCTTGCGTCGCAAATGACGTCGGTGACGCTTACGCGTTCGTTCTGGAAAACACCTACGCCGAGTGTGCCGCGACGGTAACGGTAAGATTACTAGGCGGCATTTTTTGTGTGTGTGATAAGGATGTTTAATCTTGGAACGATCCGAGTTTCGGAACGAAAGATAACTTTTGAACGCAAAAAAACGTATGAAAGTTATTTTTTGTCAATTTTCAACGTATGAAAATCAAATTGTGAAGTTAATAATGTGATGAAAGTTTAAAGGATTTAGAAGTGTTGAGATTTCGAAAAACCAATATAATTAAAGAACACATTGTATAAAATTATTTTCTTAACATGTTAATTGTTTTTTTTTTAATAATGACATTTACAACAAAAAAAGTGTGTTTTTGCTACTTCGGAAAATAGGAAAAAAATAACTTCGAGAAGTTAGTTTATAAAAAGTATGAAAGTTGTTTTATTTTAAATCCGGTAAGAGATGTTTTAGATAACACTTACAAGAGATGATTTAAGACCAACGGCAACATTAGAGCACTGCCTTTGTATTGAAGTCAGGGGTACGAACAAACTTGCCACCAAGTACGACTCTTAAGCACCTTAAAACGCTGTTCTCTTTTTTGTTTTGTTCTGTAGGATCTGCCAGACGATATCCAGCAAGTAACCTACTTCATTCGAGTCACGCCATTAGCGACTTCCACGATTTCGAGAGTGCCGTGCATTTTTATTCGCGTGGACTGCGACTACGCGGTGAAACTGACTGGCAACCTGGTTCCCCTCCATCCTAAACCCAAGTAAGAGTGAACTGTCGTGTTGTAGTAATTAAAACTTGGCCTAAAGTGCAATTAAGTCAATCTTTTTAAAATGACTTCAGTTGAATTAAGTCTTTCGGACAAATGACTAAGGTTGAAATGAATTTTTTTTGTTAAGTGTTTGTTTTTAAATCGGAACAATTTGATTGCACGTTGTATTTTTGTGACAAGGACTTGACTTGAAGTTGGCTTGAATTGGGCAACCGATGACTTGACTGGGTCTTGACTTGGACTGCAAGTAATTTGCGAATGACCTGACTGGGACTTATGTCATTTCAAAATGCCTTGATTACAACACTCGTAAATTAACTTGGTGAAGCAGCCTATTAAACATTTTTGGCTTAATAGAACGCGATACCTTTACTGGCAGCAGGTTTTTATCCTAATGCAACTATAAATAAAAAAAAAAGCATAAACCACGGGTGGATCCCAAACTGTATTTTTTGCCCATGTTAGCTACAGTAATGCAACAATTTTTCGCGCTTCGCAAATCTAAATTGTGTTTATAGAATGTCATAGCCCATTTTGATTAAGTCGTTTAAGCGCAAATGCGTATGCATTATTACCTGTACTAATGCATTATTACCTGTACCTACAGTTCAAAATTTAGAGTAGGAAAGTTGTTTTAATTGGGTAATAAAAGACAAAAGACCAGTATTGTGTCATCTAAGTATGCAAAAATAGTAACAGTTTGTAAGTTACAGAAGTACGCTATAGTTTGAATTTGACAGATTGCTGAATAATTTTGATTTCTCATATTTGACATGTGAACACACTATTTCCAGTCTTATCACGTTCATTTGTTTGCAGCCTGAAAGCTAGTCTGTCAATTTAAACGAGTAGCCCTTGTTTATAATATGGTTTCATAGTTATTTCTGGTATCTCTTATTTTTAAAGTTAATGAAAAAAAAATCCTAAATATACCACTTACAACATTTCTATTTATTGTGATAAATATTGGTAATGGAATACGGTTAAGCAGCATGTCATGTGGTTAGTGTTAAATAACTTTAGTGAATTTAACTAAAACACATAACGTGCACAATATTCAAGTAATGAAGATTTATAAAAATGGCTGGTTGCTGTACGTCTTCATCAACGACCTATAATACCCTTTTTTCCCAATAAATTGTATAAAAAATTCTTTAAATCTTTAAGGGTACTCAGTGTAATTGCTAGTGTATTTGTACTGTTTTTTTAACTATGTTGTGGTAGTAAGAACCGACCCTGATATCGTCCTAGAACAGTTTTCCAATTAGGAATCTTTCTAAACCGGAGCCTCTGTTATTTTATTCAGGAAGAACACCAACGTGGTGAGTCCGGTAAAGATCGACTTTAAGCTGGACATTGGCCTGTTCAACTACAGCTACATCAACCGCGTAGTGGACTTCCCATACCGTGTCCTTGTCCACGACAAGGTGTATGTTGGGATATGGCTGGAGCCGGAACAGCCAGGCATAATCTTGCAGGTGGGCCATAGATATGCAATAGGGTTTGGTGGGTAAGTTGTCTTAGGTTTGGGCTTAGCTATTTCTTGTTTAGGTCATGGGTAAGATTTTTTGCGCGAAATTATACGGGATAGGTAAGGAAGCAAACAGTAGTATGGGCAAGACTATGAAATTCGGAATAGATATGGTGACAAGTAGGGATGTCTGAATTTTACTTTGTATTTAAATACCGGTACTCGATATTTTGGGCCGCATATTTTTCAAATCGATCCTATACGAAATGACGTGATTTAGTGCCACCCAATAAATCAAAATCGATGATATTAAAATATTTGTAGATAAAGGATACTGGGCGACAAAATGCTTTAGCGTTAAGAAGTCTATAGTAACCATTGGAGTTGTTAACCTCTAGTCTATAGTATACTATATGTTTTAATAAATTTACCTTTCAAAGTATAATCGCTGTTTTGGATAGAAAATCATGGCTAAAATATTTTCTTAATTTGTTTCCGGATCGGCAGCAATACCACCAAGTATCGGTAAATTATCAATACTACCGCTTGGCATTAAGTATCGGTGTCAATCCTTTAAAATAGTACATCCCTAGTGTTACGTGTTTATCAACACTTAAACACCCAAATTAATTAATTGCCATAAGCCAAATCTTAGAGTTCATTAAGTGATTTTACGATGTGATAAATAGGGTTTTAGATTACGCGTTTCAGCTTTCGTTTGCCAAATATGTTCTTCAGTTACACCTAGTGACCGGATAAGAAGATGGGTGGTTGGTTAAGCATTGTTAGATGGGGTTTGTAAAGTAAAGCGGTGGTTCTCAAACTTTTTATGTTGCGACGCCTCTGGAAAAGTTTTCTGGACTTGCGACGCCCTCGAAAATAAAAGTTAATGAGAAAACTTTTGATTTAAGCTGTTTTATTGATACAACAACAAACAGCAATGCATATTATTTAATGTGACGTGTGGGCTTGTTTGTTTTTACAAAGTTCATTGAATCTTGGGAGAATTTTTGAAATTGCCACACGCATTTCTCTTTCTGTGTTAATTCGTGATTGATATTTGCTTTTATCATCGCCAAAGCAGAAAATCCTGCTTCACATAAATACAACGTGGCGAATGGGATAATAATTCATAGTGCACCAAAGCTGGATAATCGGCATTCATTGAAATCCAAAAGTTGACCGATTTCCTGTATTAAACGTCAATGTAGGCTTCTTTTTCTTGTGCAGTAAAAGAAGGTAGTAGGTTGTACAAAAGGGTCACGAATCCATTCGTAGTTCGAAAAAATTTCGGGGAAGTATTTTGAAAAGTTTAAAAAAAATTTATTTTTTTCGACTCGAGCTTGGACAATTTGCAAATTTAAAGGCAGCGTCATACTTTTATTTTCAAGCAAATTGGACTTTCTCTTTTCAAGCAAATTGAAAATTAGAGTATTGAGAGCATCCAGACAGGTTTGCTTTGTGATAAACTAATTTGAAATTACACAATGTTACTGCTGTATATTGTCGCGTAACAACGCATTAATAAACATGCAAGGAATTAAAACTTTTAAACAGTTAATTCAAATCTATTAATCAACACTTAAAGAACAATTTTAGTCCAACTGATTTTCGAAAAAGTTATAAAACTACACTTAACCTCATTTTATAAAATAAACTGAGTTCAGCCACGAAACGGAACTATTCTGCGACGCCCTTGGGAAATTGAAACGACGCACCAGGGCGTCGTGACGCACAGTGAACCACTGAAGTAAAGCAATGAAGGTGGGGTTGCAGGGCTTCGGGGTATCCTGGGACGTAGTAAGGGATGGAGAGTTGGGGTTAAAACGGGACGGGTTGCCAACGTTCCGATTTTGCCGGACTTGTCTTGGATTCTAGTGATAAGCCTTGTTTCCATGAGGAAATTTTAACCTTGACCAATTAAGTTTAGTGGTAAAATTGAAATGGGACGTTTGGCGTTTGACCATTAGAGCAACATATACCTAAATAGTATTTTATTAGTGCCTCTACAGTTGGCTATCAAACCTGCCATAGATATGTCCGCCGTTTTGAATTGATAACCCTAGTCAAGCGTCATGTTTAGACTTGCACGAATAAGTACTGCGACGATACTTCAACTAAGTACACGTGTATCGTCTTAAACTGTTTGTCTTAAATACAGGATTCGGCGAATGGCGAATTGGGAAGGCATGCTTATTATGTTAGGTTAAGGTAGTAAACGGGTTAAATAAAAAAAACAGATATCATTTGTAGTTTTAAACAGTTTTACATTTTTTAACAAAAACAGGGCCGAAAGTGCTGGGCAACTCCTGAAATACAAAAAGAAAGCCTCCCAGCCTGGTTCTTGATTATCGATGGGTAAGTTAAAATTTGACTCGATGAATAAGTGTGTGTGTGTGTGCATTATGACTAGCCCCGTCCGTTTGACGTCACAGTTGCAGTGGTGATGACGACACGGTTAACATCACGACCAACTTCGTGGGCAACCACGTCCGCTTTAACTTCGGCGCCTTTACCTGGCTCTTTGAAAGCGATCTCTCGAGGCAACGCATCTACATTCACTGTCAGCTGACTGTGTGCGACAGCATTAACGAAAACGAGTGCTTCGACCACGTAAGTTGCGTTTAAAAGGCTCTGTTACTTTTTCTCACTGTTGTAAACAAGTCATTTTGAAATGACTTACGTCCCAGTCAAGTCATTTGTAAAATAACTAAAGTCCAAGTCAAGTCATTTGTAAAATAACTTAAGTCCAAGTCAAGTCTTTTTGAATAAATAACAAGTCCGAGTCTGATTCATCAGTTGCGCAAGCCAAGGCCCAGATAATAATTAGAGCAAGTCAATTCAAGTCACGTCGTTGTCATAAAAATAAAACGTTAAATTATAATAACTTTGAAACTTGACAATAATAAACTAAAAATGCAGCATAAAGCAAGTAGTTTGTTTTATTTGCAACAAAATTGATAAATAGCTCAATTTTATAAAAAAAATCATTTCATTCATTTCAAACCAAGTCATTTGTCCAAAAGACTTTAGTAAAGTCAAGTCATTTAACCGAAAGGCTAAATTAAAGCTAAAATAAATCTAGTTGTCCAATTCTGGGTTTCACAAGGTCAAGATGTTTGAGAACCCCGGCTCTAACTCTTTTCCGCTAACCTTTTTAAGATTTCGGTAATTTTAGTTCCAATCTAATTTGGAAAAACTGAAAAGCTCTAATTTTAATTCTCATATATTTTTAAAAAGCTAAAATACACCGAGTTGTCCAAGTCTGGGTTGTTTCGCGAAGTGAAAATGTTTAAGAACCACTGCTCTAACTCTTTTCCTCTAACCTTGGCAAATGGCAGAGCTGTGCCGCTCGCAAACGACGTGAGGTTCCATCGATCAAAAGCGATCTGCCGGAAGACGAGGTGATCACGATCGGACCCATCGTGCTGGATGCGGGTGAACACTCCGAGGAGGAGGAGGAGGATCGTGACGTCACGGAAGAGCAAGAGGAGCAAGATGACCAGGAAGAAGAAGAAGTAGCTCATTTGGAGCACATCAAGTTTACACCGGAGAAATTTGCGCCTGTTTGCGATAAGGTACGAGCGATTATAATTGTTGGTCGTTAATCATTTTTGTTGTTTGTTAATATAGTTGCAGATAGGGCACTCAATCAACTCGTATATCAGACACCAGCGTTTTAAGGGCGTATGCTAAACTGCACAGCATTGATGTCACTGTTTCAAAGACGTGATTTTGCTCAAAGTCCTTCGAGGAAAATTTATTGCCTTACTAATTAGATTAGAGAGCCTAAACAGCTTAGATAGATTGTGGAAGTTCCCTACAATATGCCCAAAGGGAGCACGCTGCAGTGGGCAACAACAAAACAAAGACACTCGTTTTTGCTTATTTTAACTACGTAAATGCAAATTTTGGGGATGCGTTTCTAGTATGTCTTCACCTATTTTGAGAAGACCAAAGGCACTGTGCGTCTAAATGCAAGTTGTTTTGTAACATAAACAAAATAAAGGCGTTATCGCATTTTCCTGAATCTGAAACACCTTTGCAATATAGTTTTGCATTAAAAGTAACATCTAACCAACCTAAAAATTTAATAAATGAACGAACTATGTAGTGTTCTAAATATTACTTTGTGACAGGTTTTGAGGTAACGTTGTGACCTCACCTTATGCATAACTGTGTGACACTATCAATGAACTTCATGGCCTCCCTTAAACAAAAATCCTGAATATGCTACTGACCACAATATGTCCTGCTGGAATTTGTTGTTATTCCCCTATAATTGTTTTGTAGAACTTGCTCGGTTGTTCCCATGACTGCGGGTTCAGCGGGTCAAACCAACCCATCTGCGTTTGTCCATTCCGCTTCGTTCTGGGTCTTGACGGAAAGACGTGTTATCCAGGTAAGGCGGATATAAGAAGCACACATGTTTATTTTAGGGGTTAAACCAGAGCTATAACGAACGCTTGGAGTTTCTAACAGTCCCTGGAACATCTTTCACATCTGAAACAGCCTTATGCTGACAATTGTACCATTGACCAAGTGCTTAAAAATTGGGATTAAAGCAACCTAAAGTATAATTTTCACGCTTTAACTCTATGTCTTTAAAAGTGGTTCTCAAACATTTTTGGTTTGCGGCACAGTCTTAAATCTTTTGCGTCACGCTTTTTACATAACAACAATGTAGTGACTTTCCAATTGTCCTGAACGCACTATAAACAATATGTAAGTGGTGTTTGAATAGCGTAAATTTCATTTTAGATAGTGCGTATTCAAGTCTCAAATGCTTAGGTGTCTGCCTATTTGTGATACAAATAATTTATTTTTACAAAATTAACAAAATGTTTCACGGCACACTTAACAATCTCTCGAGGCACGCTTATCTCAGAATCACCGCTGTAAACTAACACACCTGGATAAAGCTGGCCACCTCACGGTCGACCAAATGTCTGTCCGTGTACCTTTGATAAACACCAGTAAATGATTGCTATTATGTATTCGCTAATTTGTTGCAACTTAAATAAAACCGTTCGCTTTCAGCTGTACAGACTATTTCAACGAGGTCCGAATCTCCAACAAAAATGCCGAGTCATCTCCCGGTACTCGCCCTGATCGCGGGCCTCATTTTTTGCATCGTCATCCTTCTGGTTAAGATCCAAAACTACATATAATTTGTTCGATATATCCGCCGTATGGTAACCTTGTTTTCTGTTGTCGTGTGTGCGCCCGAATCATACCATCGCAGCGTGTTGCTTCGCATGCACAATCTTTTTCTCAAAACGTTGTAAAAAAACTACAAAGCATAATTAAACGGGATAAATCGGAACTGTGTACATCTGCTTGGCGTAACGGATTTTCCAACGATAACATAACGCATCGATAAAATATAATTTATCCTACAGAAGACATATAAACGCCCACATTAAATGTTATACAACGCCGAACAGTAACGCATTAACGAAACGTGTTAACCTGATAGTTTTGGAAAGAAATAAAATCAACGAGGTAAAGTAAGTAAAACACACAGGTAAAAGAAAGTGATAAAAAAAGAAGTCTCCGTATAAATACGAACATTAAAACGCTTTACTAAGATTTTCACAGATATCGAAAAAAAGTTATATAAACAGTCAAAAACTAAACAAAAAATGTGCTATTTAAGCAGATGATGTTTGTCACTTTTTCATTTAACTGGCGTAAAAAGCGTCATACAATGAAACGACTGGACTTTTGCAAAACTACATAAAGGCGCTTTAAAGGTTTAACATTTTTAAACCTTGCAGTAATTTCATTTTCTACGTTCCCGGCACCATTGGATGTCCGTGAGCTACAAATGTAAAACACTTTTTGATTTAAGAAATACATATTCAGACGAGTTTCCTGAATCCAAAAATTACTTTAAACCTAATTGTAATTGCACGGCAAAACCTGAGACAGGCAGGTAGACAGATAATACCGCTTATGCAAAAAACAAATTCTTTAGGAAAGAAGGAATGTTCAGGTGTGGCAAAACAGACCGCTCATTCTTACCGAAAACGAAAAGTGATTCTCCGCCATTTGTGTGCTGTACAGTGACTGGCGTCAAAAAAGCATAACAGGGGTACAGTTGCCTAAAAATGGGGGCCGACAATTTTGTGATCCCGCGACTTTCAAGAGCGCGAAATATTCAAATATTCGATAAAAATATAAAAACTGACGGTTTAAAAAAGAGGATTCTTCATTCTAGGCTTTGGTGAACCTAGTTTCTTCACTAACCTTTTGTAAACGAACAAAATAATTGGCAATAAAAAGTTCAATTTTTTTTAATTTATTTATGTCTTCGTATTTCTTCCCTAAGTTGCCTAAATTTTGCAGAAAAACATAGTTTTTTGCATAAATTTTGCTTGGAACTAGATTTAATGAACCAACCGTGTGAATTATAACTACACTTGGCGCTCTACGAAATAATACAGCAACCCAGCTTTGGATCGCGACCCATGGGTTAAGAAACACTCCTTTAACAGTCATGACTCTAAGTTTACAAAACGTTTAGCAAAAAGAATTAGGTCGCCAAAGCTTCTCTTTTATATGTGAAAAAAGCTTGAGAAACACTGCCGTATAACACGGTTTCATAAGTAAAACCATAAAACCATGCAACTTTTACTGTAAATTGAAAAAAAATATATCAAAGGCATATATATTTGACAAAATCTACATTTCATTGCCCATTTGATTCGACCGGCGCCTCATACTTTCTGCCAGAGCGTTTTGACGAAAAACGTTCGCAAATGGTAAAGGCCTTCAGCTCCAGTGCGTCACCTAGTGTCTCGGGCAACCTGGTGCCGTGGGTTTCCGGAAGTCGGAGACTAAGAAGTGACGCAATGACGCAAAGCGCGCTGATGACGTAAAAGGGTATGAAGCGGTCGATTGTTTCGCCTGCGAAGGTAAACAAGTTAAGTTGTAAAAGTAACACACTTTTTTGGAACGCGGTTCCAGACAGTTCAGGCCTACTTTCAGTACTGCTATGAAAATCTGCCAAGTTCGAAAAAAATATTTTTTTCTTTGACCTGATAACACATATTTAGACAGACATATATAACACGGATCTGTAATAACGCTTGATAATGAATTGCCAAAGACAAAAAGGTCGAGTAGATCGACATCATCTTTATGAAGACGTTTCGATACGAGCTCGTACCATCTTCAGGTAATTTGACTAAGAAGTAATTCAAGCACAACTTATAAAAGGTGGGACCCAATTTTTGTTAGACAAGTTTCACATTAACTAAAGATGACACAAGCTCGTATCACAAGCTTATAGTCACATAGTTGTGTAAAAGCCTGTCAACACTATAAAACGATATTGGTGTGTCTTGGCGCGCAAGCATAGTTTTGTGTAACTCAGAAAAAAAACATGGTGAGCGGTCTCGTAATTAAGCTCAGCAATTTGTACACCAGAACGCGCTGCTTAAAAGTGTTTAGTCTTCATCGCGTCCCTTTATACATTATCGCCAGTTTGCTTTTGTCAAAAGTTTCCCATGAAAGGAATCTTAGAGAAAAAAAGCTTGGAAACCAACAAGGGCCTTCCTATTATATCGCTCACCTGCGTGGATGATGAAGGGCGAAATGGCGACCAGGAATCTCGACAGGGCACATATGAGCCCCACACCGGTGTTACGTAGAGAGGTCGGGAATACGTCACCAGTAAGCGAGTAGACCATGGCGCAGGCAGCAGTGGCAAACGACTTGCCAGCCAGGGCGGAGGCCACGCCACCCGTTAGGCTTACTGAAAGGAAAGATGCTGATTTTAAGTGACACCAAGGGTGGTATAGGGCAGTGCTTCTTAAACTTTTTTAGTTTTGTTCACCCCTAGCACCTATCTCCAGATTTCATTCACCCTTGTCTAAAAACAAATTCTCGCCCGTTCACTGAACAGGTTGAACACCCGGAATATCCGCCCTGCTCGCATTTCTGACAATTCACCCTTATTCCCCCTTTTAGGTTGGTTCGCCCCTCCAAATTTTATTCACCCCTTTTATTCACCCTAGGGGGGACCATTCACCTGATTAACACTGGTATAGGGTGATCATGTGGCACTGTATAAAGACAAGTTGTATTAGATTATTTCTATTACGACGTGTGTGTGACGTAGCAATGGTCGTCACTGTATAAAATTTAAATGGCTCAAATTGAGAATCTTCGCGATAATCGACATATAGCAACAACTTTTATTGTATTAACATTTTGACATCAATTGTTGTGTCATTTTGAAATGACCCATTAATTATTTTAACTTCAGTCCAAGTCAAGTCTTTTTAAAATATAGCAAGTCAAGTCCCAATCCAGCAAGTCACAAGTTTTCCAATACAAGTTCCAGTCAAGTCATTATTATAGCAAGTCGAACTACAAATGTAAAAATAAAAAGATAAACCATTAAAATAGGTAAACTTGACCGATTTAGGCAATAACTCAACTAAACAATAACAAAAGAACAACATGTAGCAATCTAATCGTTTTATGTGCAAAACTTGCGATAAATAGCTATAATTTGTATGATTAAATGGTAAATAAAAACACCATATTTAAACCCAAGTCATTTGAATCAATGACTTAAATCAAGTAAAGTCATTTTATCAAAATGACTTAAGTCAAGTCAATTAAAAAGAGTGACTTAAATGCACTTAAGTCAAGCCATTGTTTTAAGTGCACTTAAGTTAAGTCATTACAGCGGTGCCAATTACTTTACTTGCTTTGACAATATCTTGGAGTGGATCTTGCCTCACTTGTCTATGTCATGTAAAATACCACAAGCGGGAGAGGTCATTCAAACTGGATTTCACAGCGCTGGATTTTTATGTAAAACTAGAAAAACTAACCTTTCGAAACGAGGGCCACGGTAAAGCAGGCCGTCGAAGTGAGGAGTAGGGAAGCGAAGTAGGGTCGGATCCGACCGAAGCGTTTGGTGACCCCGATCGCAAAGAGAATGGCCGGGACCTCGAGCACGGCTGATAGAAAACAGCTGAGGTACATGTTCGAAGCCAGGTTGGACGAGTTGAGCGAAAGGGTGATAAGCGCTAGAAGACAGGCGGTCCTACATGCAAATAGAGATTCGATTTATGCTTTGTCTGTTCTTTTTCATATATTCCCCTATTATACTTTTCAGGAAGTTTTTCTTGATTTTTGTTACGCAATGGCGCGCCTCAGTATTTCTTAAAAAGAGTTGGCGCACCTTCCGAGCGAAGCAAGCACGAAGTGTTTGGGTATACCGGTATATCGTATTAATTGCTTGGAAGTGTTTATTACCAAGGCCACAGTTGCATTGTCTTCACCAGTAGCAATCAGTTCTATACAGTATACGCTGAACTTTATATAAGCGAGCAAAACATTAAACAATATAACAGTTGTATAAATCGTCATACGAGCATGTCTTCGTATCCCTTTTGCATTTTTTTTCAAGTATTGGAGAAGTTTTACTCTGAGACAAACTAGCAATGTGAACTACCGCAGTTGGCCACCTAACAATAATGCCGAATATCGCGACAAACTTTCACCTCTATAGGCCAAATCACGAAAAGTTAATTTTACCATTGAAAGATGAGGTTTAGAATACGGCCGAGCATTGTTGGCGTCTTGACCAAGTCAAGAAACGTCACACTTCCCTTCACCTGCAACGGTGAAATGTTAACAAGTTAGCATTTACATACACAACGAACTAATTATCAATTGTACAATTGTTCTTCCGTCAAAATTTGAATAAAGTGCCAACGTTTCCACCACCTATTCGGGCAAATTTCTATAAGGCAATGTAATTGCAACTAAAGGCGAAAACATATATACAAACATATTCATTGAATTTAAAGGACTGTATAATCCCCAAATCGCGATTCGATGCCGGAAAAACGCAGGAAATTAAAAGCAATTTAAAAGTCTGGTTGAATTGACGCCAAGTTACGTAATGCGAAATAAAACGATTAACCTTGAATATCATCCGATTCGGAGAAATAAGTTAGCCAAAATGTAAGAAAAATCCAAATGAAAAAATCTGATATAACAAAATGGTAAATGAAAACAATTAATTTCAATCTAGGCCATTTGACTCAATGACTTAAGTCCAAGTCAAGTCCTTTGTCCAAAATATTTAAGTTCAGTCAAGTAATTTTACCAAAAAGACTTGTCAAGTAAAGTCATTTCAAAACTGTGATTTAAGTGCACCGAAATGCTTTTGGTATGAAAATTATTTGGTTACTAAGGGAGGCACAGGATAATCCCTAAAGGCCCGAGGCACAGTATAATCCCAAAAGGGCCGATAGAAGATTACTGCTTTAAAAGAACTAAAAATTTATGTAAAAAGGTATTAGTTGCAACAAAAGCCCAAATGTGTTGTTTGTTCACTTTGAGTCGAACTTGTTAACAGCTTAGTAACCTTTACTGAGTAATCCGAACAAAACAACAAAGGTTGTAAAAAAGATTTAAAACAACTTTATACAAAATGTCGGAGCAGGCTTAGATCCCGATTTTAACAAAAATAATAATAATAATAATATTATTGTTTCATCAACCTTTACTGAGTACTAAGTCATGGTAAATATTAACAAAGCGTAATAAAAAACAGAATTTAACCATCGCGTGATTGTGGTTTTCTTTATCATGCTGCGTTTGCATTTCAACAGTGTCGGACAGCATCTGAGAAGCGCTCTCTTTTCTTTTCGATGCAATATTGAGGCTTCGCTGTTTGTTGTGCAACCACAGAGGGGACTCGGGAATTAACCTACGGCGAAAGAAACAGCACGTGAACAAATGTACACATTTATACAGAAAATCCTATTTGAATTGGATTAAACAGTGTTCTCGACTGTAACTATATATAGGGATGTTCGATAATTTACATTTTATTGGATACCAATATTTTAGACAAATAAGTTCGCGATCCTATCCGATAGCAAAGGACGCAGTAACTATGCTCATACGGTAAAAAATGATTTTATCGAAGGTTGCAATGGAAAGCTATTCGGCCAAACTTTGCCTTGGTCTATTTAACATTAATGGGTCTTTTTAACTCAACTTGTTTACCTACGCTTATCATGGCTTGAATTCCTATATCATTTTTTTATCGGTGCCGAACCGATATCACCCTAGTATCGGGCGAGTACCGATACTACGACCTGGAGTCGGGTATCGACTCCGATCCGATATTATCGAACACATCTAGTTGTAACAATGGCAACTATTTTCGCCGTTGCTCGTATAATTTTAACAATTTCGGTCTTTTTAAACCAACACCCTGCGATTACGTTTCAGAATTTGCGATTTACGCCGATTACGTTTTAGAAGTCTGTTTACTTGGATTCTAATGAAAATTTTAAACCTCTAATTCGAAATCTGCTTGCAACGGTCATGTTAAAAGCTTTTACAGGAATAAAATGGGAGCGTTTAAAATTGAATTTTCTGCGGGAAATAGAAATACACTATAAAACCTAATTTTGGTCCGCTTACCAGTAATATGGAATGAACAGAAAGGGGAAGATACCCATGAGCCTCATAAACCACAGCCAATCCGCAATCAGAAACCTGCAAAAATATAGGCCGCTTTTAAAAGTGGTATCAAAAAGATTTTAAACTAAGCTTCGTGCAGGGCTGCGGAGTCGAAGTCATACTCGTGACTCGAGTAAGATAACGTAGGACTACCCGAGTCCTGAGCCAACTCTCCTAACTGATAAGGCCGCAAACTGTAAAATGTTAAGGTGCGATAACATAGGGTGGAATATGTTACAACCATGTATCGCGGGTAAAGGAATCATGCTATACCTCTATAAATGGATTGCTTAATGTCAACCTTGAATTAGTTACGTAAATGAGTAACATACAGGTAGTAGAATTGAATGAGCCGGACTCTAGTTTTAAACCACTCCGCAGCTCCGGTTATCAAACAGATATACTAGGCTTCGTGTATTCTAATTTCTTTTATTTCTACTTCCTGGTAAGGCATGGTTGTGCGAAAGCTTGACAAGATTTTTATATAATTTGTCGTAAAACAGTGCCACCTAAATTCAAGATTTAAAACTAGACAAATACGGATAGCAAATAGCAACAAATATTAATCAAAGCAATAAAATATTCTTACCACGCCAAAGGCAGGAACATATACCCGACGGTGAAAAACAAGTTGGGGATAATTCCAATAACCGCACGTTCGCTTTCTGCAGACATTTCCTGCGCTATACAATAACAATTTTTTTACTAAGATGTAAATAAATGGCAAGGTAATATAGAGAACCGTTATCCGCCATCCTCGTAGAGTTTATTCTTTTCAGTACACTTTATTCATTTCAGTAGACTTTATAAATTTTAATTCTTGATTTTAATTTAGTAAAATAGTTATTGCGTGCAATAGGATAATTTTAAATTCTTTAAGCCAATAGCTTCGTTTGGATAATTTACGGAAATCAGTTGGTCTTATCAGGATTATATTGCCAGTTAGGTCAGGCTACAAAAAACAACTAGGTGCTCGGCTATACCGCACTCTACCAACAGAGCTACAAGGCAATATAAGAGGGGAGTAAGTCAAGAAACGACCATAGCACCGTTGCCTGCTGCGTACTTATCACACGTAAAATGTCTTGTGATGGGGGATTAACAGTTCGGATAAATCTACTGAGTCGCTTTGAAACCCATTCAGGAAAATGTGTTTATCCTAGATATTTTATCGTTAATTTTTTACAAACTTTTGGTGACCCATACCCGTTAAATTAGCTTCATTTCATAGTTCGTTCCCAATGGAATGCGGTTCCTATACATTATGTCCTGGTTAAAAACTAATATTTGCTGGTAGGTTACTTTATTTAGGATTACAAATCCATTATTTCATCCACCGACACCACAAATTCAATGCAATAAGTTGGGTTCGAGCAATTTGGGCGTCAAAAGGCTTGCTAATCAAGTTAAATAGCAGGACGGTTTCAGACAGCAAAAGACACAATAAGGTATTTTACTGAGAGTATTAGATCGCTTTTAAACCTTTTTTTTTAAATAAACTAATCTGCAATTTGAAAGTTGAAAAAAAAATGTGATTTTGCCCAACCTGGCCATAGTAGAGCATTGTAATTTATAATACGTTCTATATTTGCAATTTCTATTCAATAACTGTCGAAAACATTGTTTTCAATGCGATATGAATACGTACCCAGGATTAAAGCGCAGATATAGAAAGCAATCGAAGTTGCTCCAGACAGACTCATACAAATCATGAACACCGCGAGGTTCGACGTGATAGTTGAAATCAAAAGAAAAATCCCAGTAAGGTAAAGAGTGGAAAGCATGACTGGGCGTCTTCCGAACCTGGAAGTGAAACAAATTTTTCGCTAGTGTTTCATATGACGGTAAGCAAAATTAGCCGTATTTTTGTCATGATTAAGTTGGCATTGCTCGGGTGTGTTTTTTTAGAGTTTATTTACTACCTATGCTCGTGAAAGCCGAGGCCGTGGGTTCAAATCTCAATGCAACTATTTTTTTCAAATGGCAGTTGGTAGAAGGTAATTTTCGTTCATATCTTCACTGTGTAGGATTAGGATTAAAACAATTGGGTTAGTTTTTCGTATATAACGTAATGTTGTAATCATGGACGATTCAGAATTTTGGTTTGGGGGGCCATAAAATTTTCAGAGATGACACCATTAGGGTACGTTACAAAACAATTAATATTGAAAACACCTGGTGTTATCGACAAATAGGTAGCTAAAAATTAGTCTAATAGCGCAAGGCGCGAATAAACCTGCATGTAGCCAATGTAACATTTAAATTGGAAAACGTTCAATTTATTGAAAATTGATGCATTTGGCAAATCAAATAGATTCAAGTATCGATCAATAGAACGACATTTTTAATTTAACTTTTATGAGTTCACAGCCCTGCTCAACAAGCTATTAGTGTGAGTGGCACGTTTTGGCTGTACAGAGCTCCCTAGATTCATGTAAACAATATTAAAAACTGAAACAAGGCCTGGTCACCCTATACTAGATACACCCCCTGATCGTAAGTACTTATGTAGCCAAAAATATAAGCATACACAATTCCTAAATATATAGGCATATGAATTATTGGAGGACATCGACTGATTAGTTACCATTGCAAATGGCATCTCTGTCGTTGATCAGCACTATACATAAGAAGGGCCAGAATAAAAATATACACATAGAAGCCGACAAGTTTTCAGTTTGTAATACCGAAGACTGGGGTACAGTGTATGTTCGGTGCTATAATAAAAAGCAATTAGGAGCGTACCATGCGTAAAACAGATATGTATCAGGCCCTAACAAAACTGGTAGAAAGGACGCCAAGTTTACTGCATTTGATACGCAAACCAGAACAATATTCGACTGTTTGGTAGTTACCTTATTTGTGTCGCGCAGTACACAAGCTAGCCCGCGCAAAAAAGTATAATGAACCTAAAAAGTAATTTCGTCGTGGGCAACAGCAAGTATGCGGTTGAGCGGGACGTGTGTTATGCAAGAGTGAATAGGCATAACAATCCTCGGGGGCTATGTGGCTTAACATCCAACCCAACCGTGAAACAACAAAGATGAATATAGGCTTCATTAAGTTTGCCGTATAGGTGAAAACTTGCCTTGACAACATTTCTTGCTGAATTTCTACCTACAATCAGTTGAGTTTTCGTATAAAAAAACCTTTGAAGATTGATTCCAACAACTGGCCTTAAAAATAAAACGTTAGCAGCTTTAAAAAAATCATAAAAGGTCAAAGGTTATGCAGTCACTGTCAAACTTCAAGCAAGCCTTTGGGGGTAAATTTGATATTCATTTTTGTTAAGAGGGTAAAACATACAAAAACGGTTAAGAAACCCTTCTTTAAGCCATGACTATTATATAATAAATATTCAGGAACAACAAACGTTTGAAAACCAACTGGTTTGTGCAAGACTTGATTTGTCCGATGCAAAGTGACCATAACATATACCTGTCAGATAAACATCCATTGCTGATCGACCCTACGAGCATTCCAACCAGCCAAACAGCAGTCAGAAATGGTCGAATCCACGCGCGATCGCACACAAAGTTTTTCTGAAATCAGTTAAAAGAAAAAATGTTAGGATTCGGCTGATCGATTAATTTGCAAAAACGGGTTGTCAATATAACATGCATACAGCATTAACGAACGAAGATTTGTATTTTTTTTATTATGTTAATAAAGTAAATTAAACATTAGGTTTTACCGTGTTATAAAAGAAGAGTGGTAACCAGAAAATGTATTCAAATGCTGAAGAAGGTTTGGCCATTTTCTTAATTTGTTAAAATAATTTTAAGTATAGTCTCCAATGTCTGAGTCACTTACTCATCCTGGGATAACAATATGTTGGTTTCAGTAATGTTTGTACAATAAAGGTTAAGCCAATGTTCAAATATAAGTTCAATGATTTTCTTCAGTCGTAAGACTGCCACCTAATTGTCGTTAATTCAATAAAAAAATAAGTGCCTCCATGATGAATGTTTTGTCGGTGGTGTCGTAACGCCAGCCATTGTCGCAGGGTATTATGTTTGATGAGTTGGTTTTCGATTGGTTGAAAGTTCGATTAGCGTATCTGGAGAAGTAAAATTAATAATTTATTAGTTCAACTGTGCAGAACTCTGCAGCAGGAATACTCTTTGAAAATGAAATAGGGACACTTTATTATCACACCACATTTACAGCACGTAAAACTAATACATATACCTAAGCTCTATTCTTACAACGACGAACTATACCTCCAACCAATATGCTTTAAATGAGTTTTGCGAGTATTGTAATGACTTAGGTCTTAGGAGAATTTAAGTTTCTGTTTTCAAATGACCTGTCACGACTTTATATTTTCTAAGTAAAATTACTGTGAAATCAATTAAATAAAATTATATCGACAGAACGAATTACCTATGACAGGAGTCGAATTGGCCACTTGAATTGTCAAACGGAATGGAATGCAGCAACTGTTCTTGGGTATAGCTCACATTCTAAAGAAAAACAGGTGATTTCATTCAGGAAATAAATTACGTACATTAACAACATAGTGTTTTGAATGGCGACAGATAAAATAAATCGCAGTCTGCTGTCATAAAATACAGCACAACAGAAACCGGGACAAATAAAACGAATCATTTTATCTTATCTAAATCTAAACAAATCACGTCCGTTTGCGCAAATCAATGAATCAGAAATACACAACAGGCTGTTCAAAAAACGATTCTGTGCGTCGTAAAGCAATGAAGCGTGCTTGTTTCCCCACATAAAAACGTGAATGTGCTTCCGTTGGCTGTGGGTGGCGCAGTTCCAATAGAGGCCAACGCTTCTGAAATAATATAGCTCATACTCATAACAAACAAAAAATAGAAATTTATAGTTTCAATGGTGCAACTTCAATCCAAAACAATATGCCATTTTATTACAATAAACCCTTTTTGGTCAAATTGACAATTTTTAGGTAACGTTAAAGTAAAACTTTTATAAAAACAACATAGGCCTATCTGTTGTATGTTATTACAATTGTTGTTGTACCTAATATTTTACGGTTCAATGATTATGTGTTATCGCATCACTGAACGTTGTTTTTTAATTGTGGCACTGCTTACAAACGTGTTCGCATTAAATTGTTTCGTAGCGAAAGAAACGCACTTAACAAGTCTGGCACTACAACAAAATCAATCTTAGCACGACATAAAATAAATATCAAAGCACATACAGTAGTGACTAGCATATTTTGACAATGTGGAGCATAATGGCTTACAATATGCTGATATAATATGCTGTCTACTACAATATGGGCTTTAAAATTCATTCCATGGTTAACTCAGTGGTGACCATTATATTCCACCGACTAATTTCTAACTACCATAGAAGTTTGCGGAGATGATGTTTTGGTTGTTTCGACCCTATAACCGCAAACTTTAAGCAATTCATTCATGGACACACTTATAATTTTCATTATTGCTCCAAAGACATCAATCCTCACTTTAAAATGTACTTTGTAGTTCGTACAGTTATAACTGAACAAAAAAATTGAAGTTTATATGGTCGCGAACCTAACAGAACCTTTCGCGGACTCAAATGAGTCAGCAGACTCGGGGTTGAGAAACACTGGTCTAACTACAACCTCTAGCCATTATGCTCCAAAAATCTTGGCATGTTTTAAAAACACCAAAGCGCCAAATCAATATACTTTCAAAGTCACGATATTAGCAGTGTTTTAAAATGCTTTAAATCAAAAGAGTCTACTTACAGCGTCCTTTGAGGCCAGTTGGCAGCGGTGTTCCGGTGTTCTGTAGACGAACACAGGAAAGTAGGAATAGAAGCCGCATGGAGTGAAAAGTGCGCACACCAGAAAAATGGTCCTCTTTCGGTGCGGCAGGGACTTTATCCGGACCGCTGCAGCTTCGTCCATCAAGGACAGAGCAAAGCTCACGACTTGGGATTAAAAATCTAAAAAAGTGCAGCCTGCTTAAAATGTATTTCTGTGTATCATATGTCACAGCTTTTAACTATGACTGCCATTCGTTTTTTCATGGGAATTGGTCGCCTTTCTAAAAGGAAGTGAACAGTCTTACAATAAAGCGCCTAAATATCCTTGTATGTGATTAAATATCCTTGTTTGACATTATGATTACTGATGACCTGACATGGAACGCTTTACAAAAAGCGGAAACTATAAACTAAATACGGTTTTGTTATTTGGATTTGTGAATTTTAATAGATCTTCGTTACGGCGTAATAATGTGTTATGCCAAAATCAGGAAAAAGTAATTATTGCAACCAACATTTGTGTTTTTCTAGTTTACTCCGTATTTCTTTGGAACGTTTGACCAGCATTTTAATCAGTTTGTAAACCGCAAGCTAGAATGATAGCAAAACTAATACAAGCAAGTTGAACATTTTTTCCACAAAACGTCAAATAACGATATTACCAGCTTGGCTCATAGAGATAGATTTGTTGTTGTTCCATTGATAAATTTTGTTGTAAAATTAATTGTGTTAAAGCCAGTTTAAGAGGACAAATAATAGTTGAATTGCCCATACTTTCACATGTTTATTATTGAAAATACGTTTTTACAGAGCTTAAACAAGGCTTCGTGTTATCAAATGTCGCAAATCTGCACTGCTCGCTGGTGATGTTAAATTCGTCATTACGACCCTCTTATAAATCACCGTGATAAAAAGCTTTTAGAATGATGCCGCCACAAATTCTAGCTAGTTTTTTTATAATCAAGGGGGGCCACGAGGATTGAAAGCCTTTCTAAGGGGGCCACGAGACATAAAAGGTTGAGAACCGCTGTTCTAAACCATACTAAGCCAGGCTTTTGCAATAAACAATTTTCGATTGAACACAGTTAATAACATCTGCTAAAATAACTCTTTGGTATTAAAGCTTACTCCACTGTCTTTAATGATTGGCCTAAAAACGTTTTTCCCTAACAGGAAATTAACATATATTTCAAAGAACTGTATATGGGTAATTCCTGTCGGACGTAGGCCTATGTTGAACGTTGGACCAACGCGCCGTTTCGATTGCTTAATTGTCAGCAGGACAACAAAAAATATATTGGCAATTCGTTTTTACGATTTCAAACAGCAAAAGACACATTCTTTAAACCAGTGTTATCAAAAGGGGGGGTCGCGAGTTGACCCACATCTGTATATGCCATGCAATCCAACATAATCCTAACTATGAAATGTTCTTGTTTGGTGGGCCATAAAAAAAGTTGTTAAAGATGACGTTGTACGTAATAACATGACGTCAGGACGTTACGTCCTAAAGTTTCATCGAATACGACGCTATAAAGAAGTAACCCAGACAACAACAGAGTTTGTTCATGTTGTTTCAAAGGTTTACTTTAAATACAAAAGCATTACAAAGACGTTAATAGTTCGCGCATTGCGAAAAATGCCTTTATATCGTTTTAGTTAAGTGAACAACAAGAGGTACGGCGCCTTCGGACTAAAGTGATTTCAACACAGGGGTTCTTAAACTGGGGTCCATGGACCCCTTGGGGGTACGTGAGCCAGGTTTAGGGGTTCCATGAAGGTCTAATTGAACTACTAGTGTATATTCAAGCAATCTATTTTTCAAAGAAGAGATTCGGCTATAGTTAAAAATAAAACGTTTTTGAACTGAATATATTCATGGACTTTATTTCATTTCAAATTTTTTGGACCGAAAGCAGCAAATTTCTGAAGTTTGTTTGTATTCTGACGTCATCACTGAAAATTTCTTGCCTTTGCTGGTCCGTGCGAAGCAAAATAGTTTTTTAGGGGTCCGCGGTAAAAAAAGTTTAACAACCCCTGTTTTAACAGAATGGCGTAAATCAAAACAGCCAAAAATATTTGCATTCACAAGAAATTCAGTAATTTAAGGGAGTTGTGGCCACGTGCCCCGTGGTTCCGCCCCTACAACTGAGTCACACATTACTTCCAGAAATGCGTGCAGAACCAGACAACAGGGATGTTTTGTTTATCAAATCGTGAGGTTTGCGCACAGCTAAAAAAAGTTAGCCGACTGAAAAGTTCTCCTTTTAGCAACCTTTTTGTGCCCTATAGGCGTAAATTAGTTATCAACCTGACACTAATGTGCTACATTTCAAAAATTGCTGTCAGTTTAGCAAAATATATATCTCTGTTTACTGAATAAGCATGCATTGGTTAAAACACAAAAACTGATCCAAACTTTTTTGCATGTAAACTATTTGCTGTGTTACTAGCTACTCAAACATGACTGTAGCCGACTAACCGGCGACAAAGCCTACTGTTGCTGTGTTCAGTCATTTATCAACAGTCCTTCCTCGTTGTGCTGTAATTGCTGTTAGGCTCATACCGTCGTATAGGTCGAAGCGTTAACCTCAATAGGCCAAAGCTAATCTGTCGGCTGATTTCCTTCAGGGCAAGCGGAAAGCGAATCACACAACACAGCAGCAGCTCGAGCTTGTGGCTCGCAACGACTGATACGCATCGAAGCGAGTCTCGGTCAGGGCCAGATACTGAGAGTGGCATGAATCCATCTCTCCCCAAAAGTTATGTTTTTGCCTATTTTATCTAAATAAATGTTATTGGGGTTTGTAGTTTGATTTAGCCCGTATGCATAACCTAAATAAACTATGCATAACCTAAATAAATATATCTTTACAGTGTCGCTATTGCATCGCACGCTGCACCCCTCCTTTGAGAATTTAAAAATATGAAGGCACTGTATTTTTTCAGCTTTTGTGACCCTCTAAATGAAAATTCCAGATCCACCCCTGGTTAAGGTATTCAATCCGGGAGACTGGCCAGCGAACCCTTTACGTTACACTGAGTACGTTTTTCGCCTTTACGTGAACCACTAATAGGCCACTTAAGCGGTTTCGAGCTGTCGTTTGCTAGGCTCAAAGTTAAAAAAAAAAAAAAAAAAAAAAAGATAGACGAGCTTTCTCATTATACACCTTAAAATATTTTAATGCGATGTCATCTTTTGTCTAAAGCGCCTAAACGGCCTTCGTTTAAGTATCTGTCCTTTCGATAAATACGGTAAGGTGGACAGGAAACAAATGCATTACACAATATAAGGACTGCCAAATAAGATTATAACCATGAGGACAACTCCTACTTTTTCCTTTTTTCTTTTGCCTTGAAGCAACGCATTCTACTTTCGACAACCGTCACGGTCTGATGCTGAATAAGAAAAACATCGTATTTTCCATTAAACCTGTTATAAAAGATTTGCGCTTTTGGCGTAATTTGCTGTTTGATGACCCCTATTCTCAATTAATACCGTTTTCCTTTTACACAGACTTGGCAGGACATACAAGGTTATCACAAGTTGCGTGACACTATCGTTGGCTCCTACAGCATTTTTTGCACGGTGTTGCAGTCTTAAAATGTACGCGATTGGACTACGTCGTTGATTTCCACTTGTAAGCATTAATATTTATGTAAGCATTACCTTATAAATTGAATTAATACCACTTAGTTTGCTGTAAAACTCAAGGTGCCTAGCTCATTAAACTTAACTGTGTAGCGGTTTGCGCTCCATATTGTTACCGGGTTGAAACCCAGGTCATTCAATTGAAACAGTTTGTTGGATTGTGACGTCGTTACACCAGCCTGTGTGAATTCATCAAACTGTCAACATATTGCTATACTCGTGTTTCGTAAACTGCTCAGAATTTCCTGTTTTTCTTTGCGTGGCAGAATCGCATTGTTATGAAATTTAATTAAAGCCATTTGGTATAAAGTATATAAGGGATTTCATTTTATACCAAAAACGAGCAGTCTCAAACTGTTTACTCCTGGAGTCTAGATCGCGTACGTTGGAGGTAATTATTGTACGTATATCGGAAGTACCTGTGTGTGTTAGTTTTTTAAAGTAAACAATATAATATATGTATTTTACCATGTACAGAGCCTTTTACAGAAAAATCAACTTTAAGTAAACCAAACAAATAAATGAATTAGCTTTTCTTACATAACGTTAGTTGGAATATTATTTGGTTCTTTACCAATTGAATTTAAATAAACAAATTTGCTGTGTTTGGCAAATGGAAACAGACATCGCCCATTTAGGAAATGTTCTCTATCCAAATATATACTTATCCTAAAGAATATTTTTCCATAATGACTCTCAATTTTTCTTTTATATGCTGGTTCTGTACACAGTTTAAATTCATGCTGTACTGCTCTGAATAGTTTTCAATACTTTTCGGTGTTAGAAATCTAGACACATTGAAATTGATACCATAAACTGAAAACTGACACCAAATTCTTTGTGAAAGAATCGTTCAAACGAAATATTTTTGCACCTCAGTGTGCTGTGTATTACTGAATTAACAAATCTAGGCTATTACTGATGTGCTATTTATGAAAGTGCAGCAAGAAATTAGCATTTGTAAAGTAGTTAAATTAGAGAATTACCTTTTGTCACTGAATTCAGTAAATACTTTTGAAAATAATATTATAATTGATTGCTCAGTATTGCGATATGTTATATAACGTTTTATTTTTGACAACCTGCTCATATTTACTAAGTAACTATGTTAAGAACACATTGTGCATTTATAACTGTGATTCAGTCATTTCTGGAATAAAACAGTAAAACCAAATCAAACTAATATCTACCACCAAATATCACTTAAACTGTCGCAATAAAGCATAACGATTGGGCGCTGCCATCGAAGCTTGATATTCGTACTGAATGGCGCAGTTTGGACGCCACTGTTGTTTGGTGTTACTTAAGGGTGTGTAATGGGTGGGGTTAGAATTTGAGTAGGGTTATAATTTGCGTGAAGTAGGAGGAAGTAATAGTGCGTTGATGGCCACGTATAAAGGGTAAAATTGACTTTTTTATGTAGCCTATAGAATTCAGCCTTTCTTAACCTGGGGTAATTTTACCCCTGGGGGTAAATTTCCTCGTTTTAGGGGGTAAATTAGCTATCAATTAAAATATCTATTTCATGATGACAGGGTATAAAAATTGTGCCAGCTGTAGGCCCAAGTATTGGTAGGCTGGTAGCCTACTTTCCTATAGTTCAGATTAACTGCTCATTTGAGCCCAGCCTATTAGCCTATTGATTCTTTATCGTCTAGTGTCGGTAACGTTATGCTTCGCTATTGATAATTTTTTAGTTTTATTGGCAACATCCTTTATTGTAACTTCATTTTCTGTTTGAATTCATCAGCTTCTTCAGGACCAGGAGTCACGGCATAGATTTAGGTAACTTGTCTGCGAGCAAAGTTTATTTTTGGTGCACTTTAGGCCCAGAAAGTTTAACGATAG
Source organism: Ascidiella aspersa (assembly GCF_963924565.1). Taxonomy (NCBI): domain Eukaryota; kingdom Metazoa; phylum Chordata; class Ascidiacea; order Phlebobranchia; family Ascidiidae; genus Ascidiella; species Ascidiella aspersa. Next base: position 28,735,271 of record NC_139450.1, read on the forward strand.
CGGTCTTAAGTGCTTTATTAATTAGTAGCGATAACGGTAAGGTCTAGTACACCTTTTAAAATTTTAGTGCTGGTTATGCATGTGATTGCCTATTTTTTGTCACTGGGTAGGGCTTAGCTGCCCAGTTAGTTTATTGTTGATCTTTTTAGCCCAATGATTAGGGCGTTGTAGTGGTAAAAACAATTGATTGACTGATTAAAATATTCTGTCAAAGTAACCATAAATTTAGTCATAAAAAATGGCATGTCCCAAAAGAAGAGAAAGTACCAGAAAAATTATTTAAATTTTAAATTTATATTGGTGTGTTTTGTGCATAGAAACATTTTCAAACAGTACCACGAAACCTGCTCCTTTAAAACAACGCCTATAGCAAATGGTCATCCAAGTATGATGAACAAAAACTGGCCCTTAAAAAAGTATAAAAACTGTGCAGTCTTAAAAAACTGTGCGAGTAAAAACTGTGCAGTCTTAAAAGACAAAAAATAGACCGAACTGGAATGTTTTGACAACAATTCGTTGCCTAAAAGCAATGGCAGCCGTCGCATTGATTATACCTAACGTAATTTGTTTTTTTCCTTTTTGTAAAAGATGAGCACCCTTTTATATATTGGGCGTAAATCTGATATTCATCTTTGTCAAAAGGGCAAGAACCCCTGCTATATATATTACGTCGAGGTTTATTTATGGTAATCGCTATACTTGTATTCTAAACGATTTTGATGTCATCCACCAGTTTTGCTGTTGTGAATGTTTGCACGCATTTATTGCGAATATGGTTTTATTTGCAGTTAGATGAATTCCGTCTTTGTAGTTATACAAAATTTGAATAAAAGTAAAGAAAGTAGAGAAGAAATGATAAGCTCCGATATATATCTAAATCAAAAATTCTGATTAAATGTTATAGCTGGTTAATTCAGTCAGCTCAGTTTGTGTCATATTAAATAAAGGGTTTCTTAACCGTTGCCCTTGGCACCCCTTAAGCTTTTTTTTGGGGGGGGGGTATTTACTTATGTTATGACCTCAGAGACCTCCTTTGTGACGTGACGTAATTTTTTTAACATTATTATACACAAATTGTTGAGCACACACAATGAAGAGGTGCACACCGTAGAAAGGTTAAAAACAACGATGATAAGGGAAATTGACGATAACATGATAATATAGCTGCCCAATCGTTATTAAAATGTATAGATTCAGAATCGTTATAGACAAGTAAAAATCAAATGGAGGTATTATATAGGGGCTATACGTCATGTTATGAAGACGTGTCACAACAATCATTATCAATAAACATTATAAAACACGCTTAAACCTCGATAACAACTTCCAATATTATATTATACAAAACGGTGTTTTAAAGCTTTTTTTAATGCGGACCCCTAAACTTTTTTTGCTTCGCGGGATCAGGGTCCGCATAACATTTTAACCAGCCAATTTTAGAAACCGGCTGTTTTAGGTCCAACAACTATAAAACTGAAATGGAGTCTTACATTCAAGGAGAAGGCGCCAAAGCGTTTTTTTTTTTTTTCTTTTTTGAGATATACACCTTAGGTATCGTACCTTTAAGGCAGTGATTCCCAAACTGTGTGCCAAAAAGGGTGCCGCGAAACTTTTTGTAATTTTGGAAAAGTGAGTATTTGTATTACCAATAGGCATACACGCAAGCATTTTAGACTTAAATACGTACTATCCATTACGAATTAATAATTTTGAGACACTTACATGTGGTTTGTCGCGTGTTATAAGGGCGATTGTAAAATTACTCTATTGTTGTTCTGTTAAAAGTGTGCCGCGAAATTGTTAAGATTTGTTTAGTGTGCCGCGAGCCAAAAAAGTTTGAGAACCACTGCTTTAAGGCATCTACATACCACAGTTGAAGAACCCCTGATATATAGTTAGATCCTATCAAAGGCGATGGTAAGTGCGTGTTGAACCATATATCCAACAAAGTTAACAAGTTGTACACAAATTGTCAGAAACAATTAAACTAAAAACACTTAAAAAGGAGCCTCAATTAAAGAAGGATTATAGTTGAATAGCAAGGGATAAAAGAAGGTCTTGACACCTTTTTCAATCGAAAACGCGAAACTTTCCTTCTGCGATCAGCTGCTTCCATACCCGGCCATTGGGAAACTCGTGGTCATCCAGCGATTTCTTCTTCATTTCTGTGGAATAGCCGGCGTCCTACAAATGTCCAAAACAACGTGATTTATCCGTGAAATTTAGCACACTTTCCGTTTCTAGTTGCATACGAGTTATTATAGTTATCAATACTTCGTGAGTAAAAAAATTAATATTCACCCCAAAAAAATTAAATTAAAATTTAGCCCTGGAGAAAATGTATTAGACATGCAGAAAATAAAACGAATAAAACAGTTTAAAAGTTTCTCGTGGGTCTATCACCGGAAAGTATAAAAGACAAAGTAATCAACAATGTTATTTACTATAAACATATTTTTTGATTTACTAAATTGAGATTACTAGATATTTTTTTTACCTAATAAGGACGTAAATTTTATTACAGATGACTTGCAAGTGTTAAAACAACTTTATGATAAAATATTTTTTCCATTTTAAATATAAGTTTTCTGGGTTTTTGAGGCAAAAAAATAAATTTAAAGCGATATAAGTTTAAGCACAATATAGATAGATAAGTTTCTTGCGGCAAATGTTTATCTGTAGGAAAGAAGAACGTTGCGGAAGTAAGTTTTACATTAAATAACAATTTTAAGCTTTATTTTACAAAAAAGTTAACAAAAAGGCAACACGATCGACTGTTGTTTAGAGACTCTCGATCAACTGGTTCAGTAAAAGAAGTCACAAAACCACTTATTAAACGTTTTAAGCGTTAATTGCATTCCAAGCTAGCGATGGAGGTTAATTTGTTATGTTAACGAACGCCTTTTTAGGTTTGTCCAAACAGCAATTGGTCATTTTAATGCTCCGCTTGTGTGCGACAGCTACTGTAGCGACGTAACACATATTCGACGCGATCGATCGGTCGATCGCCATCGACGTGTCGGCTTCCCCTGGTGTATTCAATTGCATGGTAAAACAACTTTAACCTTCGCATTTACCTTGGGCGCCATATAGCGGGTGTTTTTAACCTCAATCGGATACTCAAAGTGCTCGTGCAGATGGTCGACGTACTCGCAAACCCTGTCGACACAAAGAAAAATATCGCACGTCAGAGGGCTGACGTCACGCCGTATATGATGACGTCATTGTGTTTACCTGCCCTCTGTTGTGGCGGAGACGCAAAGAAAGTCGAACATGGCCAGGTGCTGAACCAGCTCGCACAGCCCCACACCGCCCGCGTGCGGACAAACTGGCACTGCATAAAAATCAAAAATAAAAACCGTTGTTGTTAATTTAGTATATCTTTGTTAAGATTTAGTGAAATTTATGCCCAATGTGGTAAAGTCCTTTTATAAAACCCAGTGGAGGTAATCATAAATTACCTTAAGTCCAATCAAGTCATTTGCGAGGGATAGCAAGTCAAGAGCCATAGACCAGGTAATTGTCATAGCAAGCCAAGTCCAAGCATTGCATAAAAACAAACTGTAAATTGACTAAGATTGGCCAATTATTTGAACTAAAAAAGTGGTTTTACTATTTGTTTTTCATTAGCAAACAACAAAAGCTTAACATATAACAAGCAACTTAAGTTACAAGCAGAAGTCGGTGTAAAGCAAGCAAATTTTACCTAAAACTATTGGAGGAAAATACATAAGGCCAAGTCAAGTCATTTTTTCCCAAACGACCGAAGGCAATCAGGTCATTTAAATAAACAAAAAAAGAAACAGTGACTTAAGTGCACCAAAAACATAAGATTGCAATAATACCAAGTGATCATGAAAATAACCCTTTTTAATAGAAACTGATAATACAACGCCTTTTTTAACTGCTTTACTTTTTTTTAATGAAACGAACGGTAAGAAAAAGTATAATGTGTTATTTGTTCAGATAATTCATCATTGATTAACTTCCCTGTTGTTAGCTCGTATATTTTTTGTAATACTGTAGTAAATACTAGGATTGTTATGTATGAAGTGTTTTCTTTTCTGTATGTAAGCGCCCGTCGTATACAGGAGTATAAGGTTTGGTGCTATAATACGTAACATACCTCCGATTTAACGCATTTATTTCGATGTGGGGAAGTTAGGTATCAATAGGCATCGGTTTGTTCTACAAAATTATCCAGCCTACCAGCAAGGTTCACGCCCGCCTTGGAAAATGCTCAAATTTACCTTAATTGCGTGGGCCTAACTAAAATAAACTTCACATATGAGTTACATGTCAACCCAAATTCCACAATAATTGCGCCTCGTCTTTACACAACAAAATACAGTTTCGCCAAAAATCCGAAACGCCCCATGTTAACAATACATTAGCCACATATTACCGTTGAATTTCTTGGCCAAGAGAAGGATGGCGATATTCTCGTTTACTGATCCGACGCGGCAGGAGTCGATTTGCAGGAACTGCAGCGCATCGGATTGGAGGAACTGCTTGAAGAGGACGCGATTCTGGCACTGCTCCCCCGTCGCCACCCCGATTCCGAGGGGTTTCATCGCCTGATAAAATCGCATAAAGTTTTATAAGCCAAAGTTGAAACAGTACAAATTTTACTGGAAGTGATCGTTAGCTGCATTTTTGTTTTTAGGGCAAATGAGAAGCGTTTTCTATTGTCATAAATGTTATTAGATAATATTTACCAAACATAAATTACATATATAAAAACTGAGAGGGATTAGGACTATTTCAGAAGGCAATTAACGAAATTAATAATATACACAGTTATACTTCTCTGTATGTTATGGAGATTTCCGATAATATCGGTTTGGGAGCGGATACACGATGCCAAGTGGTAGTATCGGTGGTCATCCGATACTATGGTGGTTTCGCTGCCGATATCAAATTAATGCAGGTATTTCAGCTATGATTTGCGATCATACGCAGCGATTATACCTTGAAACGTATTATTTAAAAAGAGGTGGACAGCTATAGTGGCAACTAAATTTCATAAAGCAAGCTTTGGCCTCATAACCTAGAAAAATTACCTTAGGGCGTTTTAATTTCACCAGCTATGCTTGTTTCAGCATAGTAAGGACGTGATTTGTAATCATATCAGATCGCAAAACTTTTAGTCTAAAATATCGGTTGTCGGAATAAAATTTCAATATCGGTTATCGGAATAAAATTTCAAGTATCGGACATCTCTTCTATGTTATAACGTATTGGAACAGTGTCAAAACTTCAAACCTCCAATGTGAACTAGCCAAGGCTAAAAAATGGACTTTTCATTGAAAAGGCAAAACACCCTTTCAAATGCTTCGATGATTTTTGCAGGAAGATTTATTGAGAAATAAAAAATATCATTCGATGTGATGCACAAACATTCTACTAAAATCTTAATTTAAATGCATTCAAGGAGATGTCCTGGTAAAAACGAACATTTTTACCGGGCATTACTGCAAAATTTATAAGAACGCCGTTTCTGCAGCCATTTGTTTACCGGAACGCCGTTCAGGACCGTTCCAATTTTGCCACTTGTATAAAATATCTTTAAATCACAGCGCCAAGCAACAGTGGCCAAGTCAAAACATTGCACCCCGGAAACGACCTTATGCAGGAAGCGGTCAAGTTGGGCGGCAAGTCACCTTTGCGATGGCGGCATGTCCCAGAACGTCGTCTGGACTCGTGGGTTCTTCGATCCAGAGCGGTTTGAACTCGGCGAGTTGCTTCATCCACGTTATGGCCTCATCAACATCCCAACGCTGGTTGGCGTCCATCATCTGAACGGCAACATTACACAGGTTAGAATTTTCACACAGGTTACAACCACCACACAGGTTACAACCACACGGATTGTTTTTTAGAGAACCACTGGTTTAGGAAACAGAAAAGTTTCACCCCGTTGCCAAATACAGGCAGCAATACAAGGAAAAAAAGTGTGTGTAACGCCTGGCCCGTTGGAACAGATGACTTACAAGCTGCTTCTCCCAACCAATCTGGTCCCTGATCAGCTTTGCTCGTCTTCGGTCGTCGGCAACATTCACTCCAACCTTCATCTTAAACCTGTTAGGAAAAATAAGACTTTCGCCGACTGACACAATTCGATTTACATGCAATTTTGTATAACAATTTTGCGTTTACGACTAAATTGCGTTACAAGACAGCGCGCAAAATCATCCGAAGTATACAGGAACGTACACATGCTCTAATACAGTGGTTCTCAAACTGGGGTCCGCGGTCCTTTTGGGGTCCGCGAGACAATTTCCGGGGACTGCGAAGCACCTAACCAAAAATCAACACGACGCTCCTGATGAAGAAAACTTGTTGTGCAATAAAATTTTCAGGCAACTTAAAACAAAGCTGAATATAGTTGTTTTTTGAAGTTATTGTACGCTTAGGGTTGAATTGTCCATTGTGACGTCATAGTCTTGCGTTGTTTTAATGAGAATTGCGTTTTCACAGCTTGCTGCGATGACACTGTGGGCTGTACAGTCAGTCACGGTTTTAAAACTGTTCGTGATTGCTTTACTCAAATAAAGTTATTCGTTAGAGGTTAACATAGCCGAGCTGAAAGCAAAGAAGCAAGTTTACCCGTCCCATTTATACCATTAAAAACAAATGTTATTTTGTGTATATTTTGAGGGACCGTGAGCGATTTAAAAAGTTGCTGAGGGGCCGTTGCGTAATTTTGTTTTTAAAGTTAAGAACCACTGCTCTAGTAGAGGTTTCTCAACCGTGAATGAATTATCAGGAATGATTTCAAAATTACAAGGAATTTGTAAGTCGTGTTTTTATGTTGTTTTATGGTCAGTGTTTATATTAAAGGTGCAAAAATACTTTTTTTATTTTATTTTACGTCGTTTTTACTAGGACAAGCGCTATCCTCGTTTATTCCTAACAATTTGGTACTAATATGGTGTAACAAATGCCTAAAATTCTAAAGAGATTATACTCTGTGTTATATTGAAATGTTTAAAGGTGTATTTGCAGGTGTTCATTTTCTTAGGGAAATTGAGTTTTAAATAGAGAAATAGAGGCTGAAGGGGTCAAGAGGAAGGAAAGGTTCAGAACCACTAGGCTATACCGTTACTAGTGGCGTAAGCATATTAGGGGATAAAAATAAAGCACTTCGTGCATAACCTATAGGTTATTTAAAAAAAGAGTACAATTCTGCCCATCACGTTACTCACATTGTCCAGCCTTCGCTGAGAGCATCACGGCATCTCTGAAAACAATATATATAAGACTTTAAATGTAAACAGAACACCATTTCACAAACTGGACACGAATTGGTAAAAATTGCACGCGATTTTGATTTATAGGGATAGAGCAAGGCTGGACAAGCTACGACTCTATGTTTTTGTGCGGCTCAGTTGTTTAAAGAGTAATATTTAATTTTGGAGAGAGGTGATATTTCATTCAAAACATAATAATTGCCACTTATTAATCTGGTTTAACCACTGTGAGGTAACACTGCGGCGTGACCGATTCAAATACCTTAACATTTATTAGGTTGTTACAATGGGTAGCGTAGGCCCATCACTTTTTTGTAAAAAGTCTGTAATACCCGTGATTTGTTACCAAGTTTTAAAAGACTGCTGGGTTTGTGGCCCGCACAACAGATTACTCCCCCGTTTTCTGACGCGGTTGCCTAAAAAATTCACCCCATGGTAATCCACTTTATACGGTTCTTTAAACTACTAAATTTTAACTGTGGCTCCTGAGCTGAAAAGTTTTCCTACCACTGGTTTATTATATTTACGTTGAAAGGGATATTTCCAGCTTAAAGGGAACTATAAAAAAAAAACTTTCTCCTTATAAACTGTAATTATAGTCTCATTTTTAGTCGCAAAGATCCTAGATCCACCCCTGATAAACAGTTGTTGTGATAAAATGTTAAAAAACTACTCATTCTAAAAATAAAATTGCCAGTTAAAAATGTTTGCGGCCCGCCGAAACCCCTTTCTGAGTTTGGCTTAAGCTCGCATCTAAAGGTTGCCGACCCCTGAACCAAAATATAAGGATTTCATACGTGTTTTCTAATACAGACTAATTTCTTTGTCTCTTTACCTGAACCAGTACTTCGTCAGAATACCCAAGCCACGCAGTGGAGGTCGTATAAGCGGGAAATCCGTCAGAAAGCAGTTGACGTTCTATTAAACGTTGTAAATATTTTATTTCTATAGTTTTATGCTAACCCGTGTATAATGACATTAAGACTATTTGTCGTCCGTTTATATTATTACTAATAAACATAAAAACAAATGTTAAAAATATTAATTATGTCAAGTTATAAAATATTCAGTCACCTCGTTCGGGTTGGGTAACCTTGTTGTTTCGCAGTATTTCTAGGGCTTCATCTTTTGTCAAAACGTCAGTTCTGTAGTGAAAATACTGGTTACATATAAGTGAAAAAGGTGTAAAACAACTTTCAACTTACATGTAGCTAAAGTCGATCAGGTTTACGATTTCTTCTGGTGTCATGTCGCATAGAAGTTTCCACACAGGCTGAAAAAAACACGGATGTTTAAATAACAAACTAACAACTAAGAAACAAAAAGTTAGAAAGCAGATTTTCGTTTTCCATGCAACATATAATTTTTCATCGATATAATCTATCGATGCTTTAACCCTAGGATTTTTAATAAGCTATTTTGTATACCATTTCAGTAAATAGGACATATAGTGCAAATTTGGTATTAGTGTTTGAATGTTTTAACGATAATTGTCTTTAAATAAAGTCAAATAAGGCTAAATAAAGAATAAGTTCTTGGATAACAGATGGGCATGAAAGAAAAAAATAGTTCACCAATTTGAAAAAAAGAAGTAGCTATATTTGATTTTTTCCAATCAAGTTATACGGTAATTTTGTCAAGAAAGCGGGTCAGCGCCTGTTTGGTAATGGGCGATATTGAGAGAGATCGAACTTACCTTTCCAGCTTTTCTCGCCCAAAGATCCCACAGAGCGTTGAACACGCCGGCTGCTGCCATGTGGACGACCCCCTTTTCTGGTCCAAGCTGCAGATTAAAACATACGTTTTGTTAACGATGGCTTACACGATGACCAGCAGACATGGACAACTTGATAATTCGAGTTAACTAAATCAAAGAATTAAAGCAAATTGCGGCTAATTGTAATTCTAATCTAAGTTGCGAATGGCTTTTGCGTTCTCAAATTCTAGATATACTCTAATTCAAGTTTTACCAAAAATGCTCCTTTGTCCAGCGTCATTTTCAATCATTCAGTTGAAGCAAAGTGCTTCACTTAATACTCTGGTCAAAACGACTTGAATGTGAATTTATAGTGTAAAAAGCATAGGTGACATAAGAAGTCATAATATTATCACAGTGCTATTTGTTATCCACACTTTAGTACAAATTTAAATAAAATAATTCTAGTTTAAATTGTAATTTTTTTACAATTTTTTGAGAATTCGGTAAAAATAATTCTTCCTTAATTTAAAAAATTGCAAATGATCTCATTTGAATTCTAATCTAATTTCAAAAAAGCTAAAATAAATCTAGTTGTCTCAGTATGACGACGTGAAGCACTTGCGTTGCTCACCCATCTCATTTGTCCGTTTTGGGTGATTTCGCGCCAAAACTTGCCAAAGTTGGAGAAAATTTCGGACACCTTGCGGCCGGTCACGTGATGGCTGATGACGCGGGCAGCTTTTGCGACTAAAAAAAGAAGGAAGAGTTAAAGCATGTAGCTTAAGGCTTAAGCTATACAACAGTAGATTATTATATCTATTTAGAGCAATCATTTGGCATAATTACCGCCCACAGTCTCACAGCGTTGTACACTTGTGCTCCTTGTCAACAATTGACATGGCCTGTATTTTGAAGATTAGCAAAGCAACTGTGCTCCTTGTCAACAATTGACATGGCCTGTATTTTGAAGATTGCGTTGTTTCGAAACAACACGAATAGTTACGTAACTATAAGACTGGGCTTCGGGGAATTTTTTTTATTGAAATAAAACAAGAAAACAAAATATAAAGTTATGAATCCAGGGTTATGTGAAAAAATGGATGCTCCTCGCGTACCACCTGAAAAACCTTCGCGTACCACTAGTGGTACGCGTACCACAAGTTGGGAACCCCTGCTCTACAGGAAGTTATCCAAACTGTCATAAATGTGTCAATCCAGCGATAATGCCTTTTCAAAAATGGCGACCCTAACTGTAGATGATGTGGCATTGTAGGTTTTACTGATTGTTTTTTGTTGCACAACGAACACATTGCGTTCGATAGGGTGTTTCGTTACGACCTCCAAATAGGAGCACACATTTCCGCTTATTAAAGGCAGTATTGCCGTTCATTAGCATGAAGAAAAAAGCCTAGTTTTAAACAATAAACTCCGAACAGGCATAAGTTTTAAAACTTAGGTAAAATTTGATAAACCTGCTGACTCTTTTTCTGTTCTGTTTGCCTTGCTTCACTAAAGTCGAACATATACTTTTATAATTTAGCGTTCGCGAAAGTGAAGCCACAAAAGCTGAAGCATGTACAAAAAAACAGTTTGTTATGGTCTTACTTATGTCGTTTCCGTGGCCCAACGAAAAGGTCAAACCGCACCCAGTTACTCCATCGTCGGCATCGGTTTCTATTGTAACGTATACGGCGGAGTAGTCAACTTCGCCGTGCTGAAACAAAAACGTGCAATTAAAGTTTGGTTAGGACTAACTGAGTTCATTTGACATACAAATCACTCATTACTAGTCATTAGTCCTAACAGCGCATATATTAAATATATGCACTGGTCCTATCCCCCAGGTGTTTACATTTGGCGCCTTTTACGTTTAGAAGTATTCATGTGTGACCAACATTTTAGCTGCTATGTTCAGTGCTTACGCGTCACGACATCTTTCACGAAATCCTTGCATAAAGGAAAACAGGAACGAACTGCCTTCAGTATGCAGTTTGTACACAACACGATTCACTACGCTAGCGTTGACCACCCTTTAGTCTGGTTTAAAACGCAAACAATATACTTAACGACTGAGACACAAAACGCTTCATTTAACCAGGTTTATCACATAGCAGGACTTTCGAAAACTTTTTAGTTTGCCTAACCTTTGAAGTTGGAAAACCTTTCTGCGACCTTTTACGTTTAACAGTGATGAACAGACGCTTTTCGTGTGCTTTTGACATGCATGATTATGCAATACTTTCGGCATTACTGATGTTGAATGACTCAAACCACAATGCATATAGATTTAACATTTGTGTAAAATACATCAAGCCCTAACCGCTACCAGTAAAACATGTTAAAAGACCACCAGGTTGGGAATCTCTTCTTTATAGTACTGTTAATTTCTAAGATTATACATTCTCGACATACCTTAGTAACCCTGAAAAAATGATATTTTAGTTACACGCTGTTAGCATAAACACCGTTTTTAAATCGTTTCTTGCAGATTTATTCAACAGCAACTTACCATAGCGTCAGAGCCATGATGTTCCAGAGATGTTGGAAAGCGAATGTCCCTGACAGTCACCTTGCTTATTGTACCTGCGTATTCCGCCATGTTTCTGCTAGCATTAAATTTCGCATGCAGCAACGTTTAGTATGCTGGCTGACTGTCGGCAGGCTAAAGTCCACAACTGAGCAAACAAAAAAGGTTTAGCTTACTGCTTTGCAGACGGCCGCTACGGAGGCTACAGTTGCTGGCGATTTCAAATAGCAGAGGCAAGTATGTTTTATTGTAATATCTCTATGTAGACGCCTGCCAACAGAAAGAATGATGAACAGAAATAGGACACCTTGTTAGGAAAGCAGCAATATGACGATAATAGTGCTGTTGACAGGTAGAGCTAGGCTAGAGGCGTTTCGGCCACAACTGTTTACTGTTTAATGTGTGTTATTGGTGAGGGTTGTTTACGTTTAGTTTTTGTTATATTTTTAAACAAGCTATTTAAATGTAGGCCTATGTGCAAAATACAAGTAACATTCTAATTTTATTCTATACTATTACCAAATTCTTTGTTGTTTGCCTTTTAATTAATAGTCATGGAACACTTTCCAGAGTTGGATATATTTCTAAAGCCAGCCTGCCTGGAAGAAACATTTAAAAAGGTATCTGAATTTGTCAGCAAAGTTATTCTTCATAATGAAGTCAAACTTGTCCTTGTAACATCTGGTGGCACGATTGTACCTTTGGAAAAGAACACTGTTCGATTTGTGGATAATTTTAGCACTGGCAAAAGAGGTGCAATTTCTGTTGAAGAATTTTTGAAAAATGGCTATCATGTGGTATTTTTACATCGACAAAAAAGCTGTTTTCCTTTCGAACATAGATTGGTAAACGACAGTTTTTTAAAATCTTTCAATATAGACTTGGAAAGCAATCAAGTCAGCATTAGAACTGATGTTGAAGATGTCATGAAAGAATGTCAGTTATTTCTCACTGACGAGAAATTTCTTGCAGTCCCATTTTTGACTTTGGACGACTATCTGCATTTGCTGTATGCATGTTGCGTTGCATTGAGACCATTAAAGTCAAAAGTTATGATTTATTTGGCAGCTGCTGTTTCAGATTTCTATTTGCCTCATGAAAAACTCCCCACCCATAAAATTCAATCTTCTAAATCTGATGGCCTGTCAGTAAACTTGGAACCAGTGCCAAAAATGATACAGCACCTTGTTCAAAGTTGGATTAAAGGTGCTTTCGTGGTTACTTTTAAGCTGGAAACAGATGAGACCATTCTTATCACAAAAGCCCAAACTGCTTTACAAACTTACAAGCACAATGCAGTTGTGGCTAACATGCTTCAAACCAAAGCTACTGAAGTAATAATTGTAACTTCTGGTGTCCAACAAGCCTTAAAGCTATCACCTGAAGATGTTACAAACAAAATTGAGATTGAGTCCCAAATTGTTGCCTATCTTCAAAAGATGCATAGTGAATTTAATTCCACTTAACACAACACAACCATTATATGGTGGTGCGAGTTTTCGCTGGATAGTATTTGCTGTGTACATTAAGACACCTAAGTTCCATTTTTTATGCTTTTTGCAAAACAGTTTATGTTGTCTTGTTAGTATTGTACTTTTTACTACTGGGCCCCAACCTCTAAGGCTTGCACATAAATTGCCTTATTACTGCTGCAAAAAAATCAACGAAACACTGATTAAAAATCCTTGTTGTACATTACAATTATAATATACCAATGACACAGTGCTGTAAACAAGTCTCAAGTCCCCAGAAGTCATCTCCAAGTCAAATCACTAATAACTAAAAAAATGAAACCTTTAAAATTTGTAAACTTGTCTGATTTGGAGCAATATGTCAACTAAAAGCAACATGTAGCAATCTAACTCAATTTTATAACAAAATGTACAATTTCAACCTAGTTATTTCACTCAATGATAAGCCAAGTCCTTTGTCCAAAACGACTCAACTCAAGTCATTTAAAAACAGTGACTTAAGTCATTACAACATAGTAATGCACTGTCCAGTGTTGTAATGACTGACTTGACTTAAGTCATTTTGTCAAATTACTTGGATTTTTTTTTTCGTTAAAATTTATCTCAAGTTTTGCACAATAAACACTTTTTTTGCTGTGTATTGTGTTTGTGTTATTTTTTTAGTTCAGTTGTTGCTTATAATCGGACGAGTTTACCAATTTTGATAGTTTAACAGTTTACTTTTATGTCAATGGACTGGGGGGCTTAACTTGTTATTTTTGCAAAAGATTTCACTTGGACTTAAGTCATATCAAAATGACATGTTTACAACACTGGCACTGTCCTAATACATAATAAATGTTGCACTATGAATTTTACTTCGAATGCAAATAAAACTCATTTTATTTTAACAAAATCTGCTAGTTAATCTGTTCTAAAGAATGCCCTATTTTTATTCTAATTTAGAAAATCGTATTAGGTACCAAGGTATTTTATTAGGCAAAGCACACACTCTTAATAATAATAATAATAATAAATGCATCGGGTATATAGAATAAATTTCCTAGCCAAACTTAGTTGTCTGAAAACAAAATGTGCAAGACGCGGTTATAAAAACATGGGGTGTTGACCAAGGTGATTTGTCTATGTGAAAAAAAAAGACGGTTGGGACTTTTCCAGTCCTGCCGTTTAGTCGTCCTTCCGGGCGCGAACTTTCTTCTTCTTGCCTGCTTTGGACCAATCTAAAGGAAAAAAATCAAACGGTTAAGCGAAGTTGAACATCGGTCTGGTCGTGTCACGTTCTTATATGGGACTTGGGAACTGGCTAGTTTTCATAAGGCAGACTTTACTCACAGACATGGCTGTATGTTGTTGGGCTATGGTAGGGGTCACCAAACTTTTTTGGGGGGATTTAATTTTTTTTAACTTTATTAACTTAATTATCGTTAAATAACTACGCAATAACAACTGTAGTGAGCCTTAAAAAATTGTCGTATAGTTCAAAATTTTATCCAAATTTCGTTTTTTTAAGATACACTAATAATTAGCTAAAGCCTACCACTGAGGAAACTTTATCAATCCCGCTTAGCTGCATTCCTTTAACTATTTATTTTGAAACGCTTATAACATATTTTACGTAGAATTTTTTAATCAGGTCTAAAAAATCATTTTAAATCACATTCTTAAGCTCGTTAGTCCATTAAAATCTGACAACTAAATGTCGTAAGTTTGGTGGGACACAAAAATAAGTTAGTAGCTTAAAACACCCCAAAAACAGTCGATTTTAACGCATTATTGCAGGGGTCGCCAAACCTATTTTAGAAAGGGCTAGATAAATTTAATGCACGATAATTTGCGGGCCAGGTTTTATTACCTTGATTAAAGAACGAACTATCAATAAAATTGGAACAAAAACTGTAGTGCTATATCGCAAAAAATATTTATCCTTAAAGTCCGAATTTTATACTAACTTCTCCATATAACCCAGTAACCCCCAATAAAAGTCTTCTTTATTTACCTTCAGTAACAATCTCATTTCCACTCGACTCCACTCGTTCAGGTTGCTGCAAAAAGTAAATCAACAAAGAATATTTCAAAATTGCTTAAAGAAAGTAGAACATAAATAGATTCCAATGTTGGTTTTATAGGTTGGTTTTTATAATTTAAACGGGCAAATAGAGCTAGAGGAGGTATAAGCGTATGACCACAACTATTGAATTAAAGAACATGCGTGAGCACTGAGCATGTAATATCTTAGCACAAAAACAGTTAGTTACCGTAGGTTGCTTGGCCTGGGGTTGCTCGTCAACAGATGTTTCCTTCTCCAACACTTCTGATTCAATGGCCTAAAAAATAGCAGATTGGTTAACAATTATAGTGAGAAAAAACGAATTTTGCGTATTTAAATATGAAAAACTTTTGCCCAACAGACTTAGTAGTTTGTAATGATGTGAAACCGATAACATCTAACGAATTTATCTAGACTCTATTGCATTTGATTAGGAGAATGTTCAAAATTGTTAACTTTACTTTCCCTTAACTGTGTTCTATTTATCCTTTATATTTATTTGATGTATGAGTGATTTCAGGAGAATTTTTTTTTTGATTAGTTTCTATCACACTGATACATTTTCTCGCCACTCGAAAATGCAACGTTATCCGGTAATTTTGTTTTAATGCTGCGTAAATAAAAAAAATCCTAACATCGACGGCATCGGTGGGGTTCTTCTTTCGGCGACGGCGCCTCTGCTTCTTGTTGGCGTTTGGGTTTCCGAGCAGTTCCGGGCCAGCTCCGACCACCGTTTGCTGAGCGGCGCTAGAGGGTTGAACTGGTACGCTAGGGTTCGCTGTCGAGCTCTTCTCGTCTTCACTGGAATCCTCCTGAAAGAAGGGAGATTAGCTAATTGAGTTACAGTGGAACCGGTTGTGATTGTGGGATTAGTGCTCGTCCCCATTTCTACACGTTAATTAGAATAGCGGTAAACACGAAAAAAAATTAAGCTGTAATATTTCGGGGGTTATCGGCAAATTAGCCGTACTTTTATTGTCGTAAGACCATTTTAGAATCATGGTAACGCCCCAATACAAATGTAAATCTTGTTCTCTACGCAAACAACTACATATAATCAAGGTGAGATTGCGTAACAAAGAGATAATGAAAAATCAAGAAAATTTTGACTTTTCGCATTTTTAAATTTTTTTTGAAAATTTCGGGTTAGTGATATCCATTTGTGGCACTGTTTAATATACGTGCTGCTCTCTATGTTGTAGATGAATAAAGAGTTATTCGAAACTTTCAAAATGATACATACTTCTGTATGGGCTTTGATATTCTTATTATTACGTCTTTCTACAACCTCCAACCATTATGCTCCAAAGTTTACTATATACGCTTTAATAACGTCGGCCGTTAAAGTTCAGACCTAAAAGGTCGGCCGTTAAAGTTCCGACCTAAAAAATTTAAAACTTACGACATAAGCGGGCGCCTTTGACTTTACGTTGGTGGTGGTTTCCCACTCCTGGTCCTGGGCGTTGCTCCAGCTGGCCTCTGGTGGTTCCCAGTCGCCCAGATCGGCCTTGGCGTCGCCGGCGCCGCCCGAGGGGCTTTCGGGGTTCCAGGGGTCGTCTAGGGCGGAGGGGGGCGGTACCGAGTAGCCCTCTGGTTCCAGTAGGTATTCCTCACGCTTCATCATGGCCTGGGCGACGTCTGGGGGACTTGCGTGCCCGCCCGTGCGAATGCCCGACCATTGCCTTAGCGGGGTCTGTAACGGAGCACATATTCGTTTTTGGATACGCTACGTCACGTTTTTTTATTACGTCACGAATTCACGATAGGAATGGCCGATAATATTCGATGGGACTCGATACCCGATGACGTGTGGTTGTAGCATCGGTACTAGTCCGGTACTATACGATGCTATCAGTCAATGGTTTGCGACCCAGTGCAAGTTTTGTGACAGAAAATAGTAAATTAATGTCAAAAACGTTGCCCCATTTTAAATCAACTTTTTGATTTTGTAATTATAATGACGTAATTTGCTATAGGATTGGCCGTACTTTTGTCCTAAGGAATCAGTTATCGGCATTACAATAAATAATAAGAATAACGACAGCGGGATACTTTATGATGGCGGTTAACTGCAAATTAAGCATATCTATTAACCACTGCCGTAGTAGTTTCTTTGGTGGAAAAATTATACTTAAGTTGTGCGATACAACACATTAGAGCTAGTTTTTTGGATTTTTTTAGGTATTGCGGAATTGAATAATTAAATTTCACTTATAGTTCTGTTCAGTATATTTATGTTGGACAATTATTCCGTTAACAGTAGATATCTGGCAATTTACCAAAACACATAATACGCTAACAGAAAGTGTCAAGCATATTTGTTGAAAATACTAAGTAAACAGGAAATATCTATAATCACATAGTTAAGTAAAATAACGAGTGGCTAACAAAGTTGCCTTCATAACTTCCGTTATTTGTGTATCGCCTTCCACAAACTCTATCAGGAAATACACTGAAGTAAACCTCTAACGACCTCAAGGATTTGTGATGTCACGGTCGCTGTGGGCGCAGACCGACGTCGACAGGTCCTGGGTTTCAAGTGACGTCACCATTGCGACATACGTGACGTGAAACGCAGTCCTGTGACGTCGACCGCTCAACCGGTCAAGTAAACCTCGCAAAAGCATAGCGCATCGAATAACGACGAAATTGCGCCACCACGCGGTGCATTGCCATCGGTGCCCGCCGCAACTAGAGGGCGGTACAGACGAGTGCAATTGAACGCGTGCGGCGCTAGAGGCCACGAGCACAGGCGGATTTGGATTTGGGCGGTAAGCGACGTGATTGGCTGCGGGACGACCAATGACGGAACACCAGAGTGTTTCCAAATTGCGAACGAACCACCTTCTGACGTTTCGTCGGGACGTCGCTGCCATTTGTATATCTCATTTAAAAGATTATTCATGGTAATCTGCTAAATCTGTCTCGTGCCCTTTTCAGAAAAGCAAAGCTACCAAATACTGGAAAAGTTTTCAATCAGTGCTTCTAGGAACTAAAGAAGCTATCCATAAACCTAAGAAATGGATTAATTGCTAGGTTTTTCAGAAATAATGTACACATTAAAAAATGTACACGTTGAAAATGATACCTACTTCTGTATGGGCTTTGATATTCTTATTACGGCTTACTACAACCTCCAACCATTATGCTCAAAAATGTACACATTGTGCTTTGGCGAAAGTGGCTGCCAGATTGCATATGAAGTGTTTAGCTATTCCTTTATCGCAACAGAATAGCTTACATCTTCATATAACACCGGACAGTCAGCGAGCAAACCTCATATGTTTTAGGACCTACAAGCGCGTACCTCCGGCCTTACAAGATCACATAGAATTATTTTCCACCCACCGGTTGAAAAGCTGTGGTGGAATTGACGTGAACCCAGTCTTCGGTCTGAGACGGCGCCCACCTTTGTGACGTAATAGACGAAGTACCTAAAACAACGAACTTTTTTCGTTATTTTTTGTTCGAGATTTTGTTGACAAACATTACAAAAAACGCCTTGTGAGCAAAAATAAATTCTAAATACACTTGACACGGGTTTCGTGGGAATGTCAAAAGGGACAAAATATTCGACAAAAGCAAATAGAATCATTTTTAATTTACATTGCCGATTAAATTAATTTAATGTCGAAATTTTGTTAAATATTTTAATAAACTAACTAGAACAAACTCAGACGTTGACCACTTGGACATTATTAGCAGCACTACTAAGTTATTTGTCACACGAAAACCAGCAGCGGACTGGCTGAGCGCCAGAACCGTCCAGCCTGCTCTAAAATCAAAAGGCAGGCGCATCTACGTAGCTACAAAAATGGCGGCAAAACGCACATCCTGCGCTAACTCTATACACGCGTTCGCGTAGAGCCGCAGGTTAGAGGCAAAGGCTAAACAAAAACAACAACCACAAAGTAGCGATATCGACCTCGCTTAGTTAGCCAATTTCCTGGAAATTTAAACGTCAACAAATCAGAGAAGAATCGATTTAAAAGTTAAGCCTTTGATCGTTTTAAAGATCTGCATAAAATTTCCATCTCCTAAAACAGTTTCGCGATGAGTAATGCAAAAAAACTTTACCTTTTTCGTTAGTGGCACCCGAAAATAGAGACGCTCTCTATAACTGTTAGCTTCCAAGACACTCTAAAACTATTGAAACTTAGTCGGAGCGGTCGTATAATAAAACATACGCGCTCACAACCACTGCGCACTGCTGGCTGCCTGAATGGATGGTGATGCTGACAGGGCAGCGGCAGTTATAACGTCTATTGGTCGCGCCCGGCGAGAGAGAAAAAACGCGGGCCGGCCTGGCGATATTGGGGAAGTGGCAATCACAGCGCGCATAATCCGACACCAGCCTAGTCTGGCGGCTTCCTTGCTCTGAACAGGGGAAAGGCTTGCGGGCGGGCACATGCACGGCGCTGGAGCGGCCTGCGTGAAGGATAGGGACGCTTTTCGGGAGGATATATGGACTGGCGATAAAGTGCGAAATACGGTAACCTTGCGCAGGATTAAGGCTTCTGTAGGCCTAATGCTGTATCTTATAATCTGTGTTGCGAGTTACTTACACGATAATAAAACTGTAAAATAATTGATTAAACAAAAATAAGTTGTTTCCATGTGATGCAGAGATTAGCCACCATACATGAAACGATTTATTTACACACAAGGCATATATTGACTTAATACAGTCACGCATTTTTAAGCAAAAACTGTGCTGTGCTGATATTGTATCTGTATCGCTATCAGCATTACATAAATTTAACCCTAAAAAAAGTAAGGGCCGAATTTTTTCAGGGCCTAAGGCTATAGCCTCAGTAGCTTAATGGTTAATTCGGCACTGACCTTTCGTTGGAACGTTAAACATTTAATTGGACACAAGAGAAGCATTGAAAGCAATTCTCCGCCGTGGGTTTGACTATTCACGGACGTTTTAAATTAAAGTTTAAGCATTTTCTACACGTTTATAATCACAATCAATAATTGGAACAACGGAGTAAACTTTTTGACGGTGCCTTCGTTGTCATCAGCGACATTATTATCCTCGAATTCTTATATCACCAGTTTTATTTTAAGCCTTGGGGATCGATGATAAATTTTAGGAAACTGTAACTTTTTTTATCTGTGCGTTCCAAGTGGGTAAAAAACCCATCGATGTAGTTAAAGCTATATTTTGAGAAATCGCTTGATTTTTTTTTAATATTTAACCTTTAAAAACCTGATTGTCCCTAAAATGTTCATTGTTCGAAAAAAAAATTGTTTTAACATTTGTGAACCATTAAATAATACTTTATTGATTTACTTATTAACATTGTTCGACGGTTAGCTTATTTTTATTTGTTGCTAAAATCCACCCACTTATTTTGTTTAATTTCAAAATTTTTACTAACTTTAGTATTTTTGTTTTTTTGTTTAATAACTTTCTAATATAATCATTTTTTTGCTTACAAACAATTTACCATATTGTAAATATCTACTTTGATATGTTTTTTATGTGGGTCGGGGGTGACGGTACTTGTGGTTGGAGGCTTAAGCCAAATCTGGTCCGTAATGAAGAGAACACCTTTCCCGTTCGCTTGACAGGGGATTGGGTGCGCGTGTTAGCTGTGCGCGTGCACGTGCGCGAGTGTGTGTGCGGTGCGTTGGACGAGGGATGTTTCGAACGCAATAGATGAAATGATTGCGAAATTGAGATAACCAGACCTCACGTCTATCATTTTGACATATTTACTATGGTGGGTACTATTCTAAAAAATTGCACCTGATCAGATTTTTTTACGTTGACATGTCAATTGGTGGATAAATAAAATATTTTATATTTAAGTGTCTTTTTTATTAGTCGTACAAGTACGTATGACTAATGAGATTAAAATGCCATGCCATTTTGACATATTTTTTCAATAATAATCAGTAATTGGCCTTTCAGTAGGCAAACCCTTGCTACACCCGGTCTGCATTAATTTTAATTTTGTTTTTATTACTCCTATGCGGGAGAGTGAGGGCTTAATTATAACTGTTTTAAATGATAGAGTAATTAGGCGCGGCGAATGGCTCGGGACTTTCCGAACATTCTCACGTTTCGGAGCCTATCAGTTACGCAATAAAAAGTGTATAGTTTCAAACAGACATTTATTACTCGGAAAATTCAGTATACTGAAGAGGGTCACTAAATCAGACAAAGACACGCGCTAATGTTATTTCAATGAAACGACAGATCGCTTAAAAGTATACGAGGAACGTTGAGGCGGTTAACGCTAGGAAATGCAAATCACGTTCTGGCAATGGGAAGATGGTATAAGCGCCAACGTTCCGGGAAACAGATATGAAAATCATTTCCTGTGAAAGATCGATCTTTCGCGGGGAATAAAATTTATTGATTATGAAACGTTAACCTGAATCATTTTTTACATGTTAAAGATAAAGCATTCGATTTGAAACTGACTGAGTATCTTATAAGAAAAAAATAACCGGTACTATTGTGTTTTTTTTGTTGTTGATATGTTTTTTTGTTGTTGATATGCTTTCACATAAAGATAATATTGATCCCATTAGATTAAATTGACCACTCGGTATTTTTACTACCTTAACCAAATAATTTGCCGATAGGTATTTGAGAATTTTTATGAATCTGGTTTTCGCTCAATTGGTAAGCTTCTTGATACAACTATGTGTACGTTTAGAAACCATTGTATCAAATAATATTTTCCTAAATGTTTTAAGATGATTGTGTTGCTCCAGTTTCATTTACAATTACATTTCAGTAAAATACTCAACGAAAATTCCAGTCGGGGTGCCGAAAATCTATATATTATTTTTAAGGGTTGCCATAAGCCATAACAATTTGACTTTTGACTGTAGTAAAACTCTGCTTTATCCCGATAAGCGAAACAGCGAGGCAGGACGCTGAAATGGCGGCGCCTGATCATCGTTGTTTGCCAGTGAATTCACTGAGTTGTGATAATGCGGCTAAAGGTTACTTGCCCGCTATAAGCAGGCCTAGTCTGGCGCGCAAGTTTAATTAGAGAAGGCAAACAACGATGATCAGGCGCCGCCATTTCAGCGTCCTGCCTCGCTGTTTCGCTTATCGGGATAAAGCAGAGTTTTACTACAGTCAAAAGTCAAATTCTGTGTTAGTAATAACACCACTGCACTTCTCGGTAAGAGGTTAGCCGACAATCAAATAAAAAGACAGCACCAAACAATCAATCAAAAGCGGATATTGATCCGCACCACTACACTGCACTCTCTCGCGCCCCGGACCAACTCACGAGGGGTGCAAGTGTCCCTGGCGGGGGGCAGCTCGATAAGTCGCCCCGGGACACCATAACCGACCACTTCGACCCTCTTGGCACCAGCAGTTCCGCTAGGCGAGGCGTTGGCTTTGAGCGGGTGCCTTACAACACGAACTAGAAAGCACAAGGTTAAGATAACACCGACCAGAAGAAAGCAAGCAGCTCGAAATTTCACCCTGTGATATCTTCCCGTGAGGTAGACAAGATATCGATCAGAAACTTTTACACAGACATTACTCAAAGCAACCTAACTTAGTCAGCAATCGGCGAAAAAATACAAAAATTTTAATATTCATATTTATAATATGCATATTCAGTCATAGTCGGCCCTAAAATTGAAATGTGCTCAAGAGTGACTCACATAGGGTGATACCTCGACTTTTCAAAAAAAAAATCATGACTTGACCGCCAGTTGTAGTCAGAGTATAACACTGTAAGGGTTGCCACACATTTCTATGTAATAATCGATTTAAAATCAGTCATACACTATTCAAGAAATTAGTTTTTAAGGCGTAAATTTGGATCACTCGACGCGTTTTTTTTTAATTTAATTCAAAAACATAACAGTTTAAATGCAATGGTCGGCACAATAACAATTTGTTTGAAATTTATTTTTCTACAGCGCTTTCTCCATTAAACACTCAAATTAAGCTGCACAGAAAAAATATTCCAAGACAGCTCAAAGCCGTGGGAAACAAAGGACTTTCAATGGCTTTTCAATACGCGTTTTTAAGAAGTGTTGTACGTAGAGCTGGGAGGAGTACATTTTAACAAATGTTTGTTTGTGCAAGACCACGCCTTTTTCTGCAATTTCGATGTATTAGCAGCTACAAGAAGTGGCCCTATATTTGCATTCCACGGAAAGAAAATAAACGTTTTAAAGAAATCGATTTTTATAGACCCCCAACAGCCATCTATTGGTTCAAATTTATATTGTTTAATAAAAAAAATTACCAGGTTATTTTAGTGTTGTACGTTCAGTACAAATAATTTATCAGTACAAATAATTTATCGCTCAGAATTTAAACCCACACCAGTTCTTCTAAGTAAGGGGTAGCGAAGCTAAACAGGAAAAAAAGAAGCATCGCCTAAGTCACTTATTATTTGTTGGACGAGAAAATCCAGTGCTGGCAATAAAGCTATAAGCGAACGACGGTTGTTCACGGCTTGCACCTAACGCCATTGCAACGACTGCAAGACGAGAATTTCCGGTGGAATGCTTAAACCGACCACAAGAACACGCCACCGTCGCCGCAATGAATGGAAGGCCAGATGGTGGGCAATGGTTATAAATTGTCGCTTTTCGATCTGGGCACATATAGCGGGCGCTCTTATATCCTTACACACGCAACGTAATTACTCTTGTAACCCATTGAAAATAGAAAGACAGAAAGAGCTCTCCGTAAAAAGCTGAAACACAGGAAGTAAGGAATCTCGCGCAGACAATAAAGTGTTAAAGAAAGATTCTTGTTTCCGTATCAGGTGATCTTAAGACTGTTTGTAAAAACAGATAAAACACAAAATCTTTTTTTTTTAATTTTACAGAAATATAGATTTCGCCTATAGATCATCTGTCCATAAAAAGTAACGATTTTTGTAATGTATAGTCGCACACAGCTCTGAACCGAGCGCAGAACTTTTTTCTCGCCGGCCATTTCGAAAAATGCCAAGCCCGCGACGTCACAATGGCGAAGTGTTACGTAACAAGCGACCGTACTATACTATTTCGTAACCCACCCTGGTCGTGCCACGAAGTGCTGACGTTGGTAAGATCCGTCCAGTCGGCCGGCTTCGAAAAAATCGCTGGAATTAAAACAAAATTGACTCGTTTATTTTTAATCAGCACAAACAAAAAAGCCTTAAAAAATTCACAAAACATATTACCAAAAAAAAAACTTGAACTTGAAAGTAAACGCATTAGAGCTCTTAATCGTTTTGAATAAGTAGAATAACATTTAAGGTGTTTGTTTGCAACTAAAAAAATGCCCAACTAATTAAATTAATTGATACTCGCTCGATTTTTTACAGCAGCCCCAAAACATTGATTGTGTTAAAAAAAATCATATACAAATTTTTGATAATAGCGGTAAACCTAACACCACGTGAGAACTTTCAGAATGCTCCTGATTGTTTCTGGCTAACGCACTGATTTAGAACAGCCTGGGATTGTTCCCAGATTGTCGCTAAAGCAGCAGAAGCCGAAATTAGCCTGTTAGTCACTTCACAAACTAGCATCCGGTCCGCCAGCAGCCTGCCACTGTAATGCGCCGCGTATTAACGGCGCGGAGCAGTGAGCACATACATAGGACCAGACTGAGTTCGCACAGCCCACGCAAAACTCCCCCGCCGAAAGTTCTCGATCAACATGAGTTGAGCCAGTTTAAGTGGCCGTTTTTAGAAGTGGCCGGCTTTTGGCCAGTTTTGTGGCGATAATCGACCGATATCGCTTTTTTGAAACGATACCCGATTTTCAACGGATTTGACAACCAATATCACACACGGATTTTTTTATATACCTGGAATATATAGTTAAAGTTTGAAATATTTAAAAAGAAAATCAAAATAACATTTTAGTCTATCTACCTGTATTTATTGAATTCTCATTTTGCATGACTTGGCGCAATTGATGCTAAACAACAAAAGTTTTCTTGCAAAAAAATGAAAGTTTGTTTAATTTTCATTAAAAAAATTTTTTTTGTAGTAAATATCGGCTGAAATATCGGCCAAAATTTACTGATACCGATATATCGGTAGAAGCAAAATATCGGCTGATATTATCGGCAAACCGAGATATCGCAATCTCTAATCGTAGCTAGTAAAAGACATCTTAAAAAATGGGATAGCGGTTTAAATCGCTTCACAGCAGAAGGTACATGTACGGCAACGCGAAAAATGTTTTATTTTTTAATTTTTTTTTATTGACTTTACTTTTTTCAACACAGCTCAAGATTTCAGACAAAAATCTCGGCCTGATAAGTTCCTGTGCAAATTGTAACCCGCTAAAACTGTACAGACAAAATGGCGGCACTGGACGCTCGTTAATCTGGGTGACCTGTGGGTTTACGTTTTTACACTAAAATGTTCTACAGTTTTACTTTACCATTATCGAAACCTCGGTAAATAATACTAAACTCGGTAAGTAATAATGTTTTGTGAGTAAAAAATATTTCAAAAAATTTGAAGCGAGTGTGGGCAATAATTCCCTACTGGATCTGATAAATAACGTCGTATATAATTATATTATACGCAAATAATTTAAGTTTAAAGCTAAATGCTGCGTAGTAAAATAGCGACGAAAAATTGTATTGATTTATTCAAATTTGCAAAAAATACTAAACCTTGGCATCAATTTCAATATAATTATATCGTAAAACTAATTTATAAACAGTAGGGTCACGACTCAACAAAGTCGGGTACGATACACCGACTTCTATGGTGACAGGCCAAAAATGTGTGACATATAAAAAATTTCACAATTTTTGGTAATAATTTTTGGGCAATTTATGCACTACAGCAGTGCTGGTCTCCAACCTTTTTATTACCCGATCCCAATTTAATTGAACTTAAATCAGCATATACATGCGACCCCAGTTTGTTTTTAGATCAGTAATACTTAAATTAAATATCACGATCGATTGATTTTAGGCCTAAATTATCGACAAGTCCAGACTCTGTTTTATTTGTTTTTATATTTTTATTACACTCACTGCGCTCGTTTAAACCACACGCGCAATAAAATCACTAAATCTGCAGGAATTGTTTAAGTATTTGCGACCCCATAAAAGGTTTAGGCGACCCCACATGGAGACGCGACTCATAGGTAGAATGCCACTGCACTACAACACACGTCACACAAATAAAAGGCAACAGCCGAACCGAAGAGGTATACGCCGTAGCATCCAAGTGCTTACCACTGTTGGGCGAAGAATTGATCCAAGATGACGTTGACTTGGCTAGCGAGGTGAGCGGCGAATTGCCTTTGGCGGCTTCCCACATTCCTTCATAAGAAAAGGTGCAGATGAAGTTTAAGGAAACATTTTTACTAACTAAAAGTAGGTTTAAGTAAATGGTAAGAGGGTAGTGGCTTCTTCTTCCCATTGGCCAAAAAGGAGGCCGGGAATGCCTGAAGCGTCAGTAATGGTTAAGGCCCAGTCCCCAGGACAACCATTCCCAAAGGGAGATGGTGCCGCCACTTGGAGGTAGGGCCCGAGTTAAGGTCAACATTTTCGCCTTTTAGGTTGTCGTGTAAGTAATAGGGTAATAATATAAGTGTCAGTAAGGTAATCATTTATTATTTTACTGCCTCAAAAAAAGCCGGTGTTAGCCAGAAAAAAAAAATTGGCTGATTGCCGTATTTGCCTTAGTCGAAAACTGAAAACGAGTGGCAGTGTTGACAAATTGTATTTCACTGTTGACGAGCTTTCGACCCAACAGAGTGAGATCCAACAGTGGCACTTGCTTTCAGTTCAATTAAATACACAATCTCTCTCGTGGTTCCGCGACTAACTCGCAACTTCGACGAAAGAAAAGGCAGGCGTAGATAATAATTAGTATTATGTTTTTAAGGCATATGTGTTTAAGGTTTATAAAATAACAAGGCTCGGATTTGATTTAAACAGAAACTTTCAAACGAATGAAACCCGATGCATTGACCACACTATTTTTTTCTAAGTCAAATTTTAACCAAGTCAAACTAAGTTACTAGAAATGTAAAATGTAGGTTTATGTATGATATCTGCAGCCGAAACCATCTGATTATATATATACTACTGGCATCAGGATAACGAAATGCATTTTTGGTAATATAAAGAAATAAAATATGTTGCTGCCATTTGGTGATAATTTTAAAACACAGATATGGATTTACAATTGACCAACATTAAAAAAAATGTAACGGCTATATTTTAACAACAGTTTAAAAAACAATTAAAAAAATACTACATCAAAAAGGCTTAAATTGTAAATTAACATGCTTTGTATTTGATACTGGGGCCAGTCACTTTGGAAGTCGCACGATAGCCAATGATAAAGGACAAAATATTAATATCAATGTAAAGTAATAATATAAGGACAAATACAAAACGATAACTATTTAACCTTGCTATGATTTAAGTCATTGACTTGACTTGACTTAAGTGCACTCAAGTCACTGTTTTCGAAAGACTTGAGTCGTTTGACCAAAATGACTGGACTCGACTTAAGTCATTTTTTCAAATATCTAGGAATAAATTAGTTTTTTTCATTAAAATTTACCTCAAGTTTTGCACATTAAACACTTTTATTGCTGCATGTTGCGCTGGAGTTATTTTTTTTAGTTAAATTGTTGCTTATAACGTTATAACATACGAGATTACCAATTTTAATAGTTTACTTTTATGTCAATGAGACGACTTAAAATTAACTTGCTCCCATATCGACTTGACTGGGACTTGACTTGTTATTTTTGCAAAACGACTTGACTTGGACTTTAGTTGTTTTTCAAATGACTTGACCAGAACTTAAGTTATTTTTCAAAAGACTTGACTTGGACTTGAGTTATTTTTTCAAAAGACTTGACTTGGACTTAAGTTATTTATCAATTGAATTGACTGGGACTTAAGTCATTTCAAAATGATTTGTTTACAATACTGATTTTACCTGAGATTGGCGTGGTCATGGGAGGTAACCAGTTCGTGGTGGGCTTCGATTGAGGCACAATGGCTTGGGTGAGGGGGGTTCGGGTGATTGTTTGCGGTGGGGTAGAGGTGGGGGTCGGATTTTGCTTGGGGCGACGCTCGTTCCATTCTTCACCCGCCGCCTTGGCAAAACGTGGGGCAACATCTGAGGAAATGGGAAAAAAATATGACTTTAGGTCGGCCAGAATATACAGATTAGAAGAAAGATTTTTTTTTACTTTTAAGGTATTTTCAATTCGATAAAAAAATTTAATTAGCTTACTTGTAATTTTAAATCCTAATAAGTTTATTCAAAAAGATATTTAAATTAAAAATAAATTATATTTTATTTACTAAAAAAATATATTTTATTTTTTACCAGTGCAATAATTCACAGTACGCAAATATAATTTGCATGGGCTGGCTATATTAAAAATGTTTTTACTGCAGTAACAATAATAATACAAATGTATTATATACCTTTTCTTACGTTTCGAAATCAAACAAACGCAATCTTGAATTTAACTTTGATTTTACGTCAATTTACTGCCTTGCTATAACAGAGCAAGAAAGCTAACAGGCTTTCGTCTATATAGTCTATATACAGTAGGCTGGGCAGGCATAAAACGACTGCGCCTGTTAGTTCCCTTTTGTAGGGTTATAATGGCAGGAAGGACATAATTTAACTTGCACAGTCATACGCCGAGCTTGGGCTGGCTACCCACGATCAGCGCTGTACCAAGCACGCAGCCATTCACATAGACGCGCTGTTAGATTTATGAAGAAAACTGGCATTTCGCAGCACTGCTATGCGACTCTTTTCATTTCATTTCTTAGCAACTTTTTCATGTGCTTGGATTTGAAACAACTGATTACACATTTCGGCACCTACTTTTAAGTAAACCATAAAAATTAAAGCAGGTTTAAAATACAGACCCTTACGAGATATTATTTTTAAGCTAGCAATTAGCTTATATTGCTTAGATAAACAACATGAACATGGAACGCGCAAATATATATGTTATAAACTTATAGTATAAATTTGATTGGATTAAAACAATTCTCTTCACCTAAATATGAATACATTTGCTAACATAGGGTTTTTTGTTGGTTCAACTCCCATAACATTTTTATTTTTACTGATAAATAGAGGAAAATGCAAATATTCCAAAGAATATCTTCATAGTGTGAATATAATATATCTATGAAGCAATTTAAAAAGTATGCAAAAAATGTTTATTTGTTGATTTATTCTATGTTGGTTGTAATCAACAACAAAAAAAGAGCAATATCATCGTAAAAGCGTCTATTTTGATTGCGGGGGTTGGTTGCAGTTCCAGCAGGCTTGCAGCGAACAGTGTGTGTCAGCAGTCCCTTGCGCGAAAAGGAAACGAAAAACATGGCTAGAGAGGAAGCCGCCACTCAAACAATCCAAGTAAACGGGCGACAAACAAATATGAAATGCGGCGACACGAAATGCCATTTCGACTGGCGAAGATATTATTGCCGACTGTTTAGTCTGAAAGCAAAAGTAGAAAAAGGCGGCCGTCAAGCTATGTGTTCTGTGTATGCCAGCCTTTCTTAACCTGAGGTAAATTTACCCCAGGAGGCAAATTTCCTCCGTTTTTTAGGGGGTAAATGAGCCATCATTCAAAATATCCACATCGCTTAACGGGCATCAGTTTCGTTCTGCATTTTCTACTGCTTTACCAGGGGTTCTTAAACTTTTTTCACCGCGGACCCCTAATTTTTTTTTTAACTTAGCGTGGACCGCGGTCGGCAAAAAAATCCAAAATGACATCATAAACTGACGTCACAGTACAAATAGACCTTATAAATCTGCTAATTTTGGTCCAAAAATGTGAAAGTGAAATGGAGTCTAAATAGGATTCAGTGCAAAACCGTTTTATTTTTAATCAAACGGTTTTCTTTAAAAAAAGATTACTCCTTAAATATACACTAATATTTTAAGTAGGCCTTCATGGACCCCCAAAAACTAGTTCGCGGACCCCCAAGGGGTCCATGGACCCCAGTTTAAGAACCCCTGTACCAGACATTCAACAACTCGTTGCCAAAAAGCAAGGGAAGCCGTCCCACTGAATTAACTGATGAAATCTGTTTTTTTTTATTTTTAAGCACCATTTTATATATTGGGGGCAAATCTGATATTCATTTTTGTTAAAAGGGTAAAACATACAAAAAAGGTTGAAGAACCCCTGGCGTATGCCAATCAGCACTCGCCTGGGCAAAATTAAAGTAGCCAAAAATGTTTTGGCGGCCGTCACATTTTGTCCTAAAACTCAATGCTTTTACTAATGATTTACCCTACCTTTCTATTTCTATGCTTTTAAGTAGTTTTAGATATTATTGACATCTATTTATTCTACAAGTAAAAGCACAAAAAGACGACAAGCTGAATTTTTGTGTATGCCCATCAGCACTTGCCTGGGCAAAATAACAGTCGCCAAAAATGTTTTGGCGGGCCGTCAAATTGATGTCCTACACCTCATTGCTTTCACCAAGGGAGTTTTTCGCCAA
This sequence comes from Ascidiella aspersa, assembly GCF_963924565.1. Lineage (NCBI taxonomy): Eukaryota > Metazoa > Chordata > Ascidiacea > Phlebobranchia > Ascidiidae > Ascidiella > Ascidiella aspersa. The sequence continues at coordinate 28,765,750 of NC_139450.1, forward strand.
CCTTTATATTTCTGTGATTTTAAATAGTTTTAGACATTATTGACATCTGCTTGGTGACAATCTCTTCGTGTATGCCAATCAGCACTAGTCCGGAAAAAATTACCATGGCCAAAAACTATCGCACGCCGTCAAATTGATGTCTGATATTTAGTTGCTTTCAACTAAGATTTAACCTTCCTTTCTATTTCTGTGATTTTAAATAATTCTAAATATTATTGACATCTGGTTATTCGGGAAGTAAAAGCACAAAAAGGTGTTAAGCTAGTGTTGTAGGTATACCAAACAGCTCTTGACTGAGAAAACTACCATCGCCAAAAAATGTCACACGCCGTCAAATTGGTGATATTTAGTTGCTTTTAACTAAGATTTAACCTATCTTTTTATTTGTGTGCTTTTAAATAGTGTTAGTGTTGCTGCCCCAGATGTTCACTGTTGGATGCGTAGAATGGTTTACCATGTGTCATCAGCTTGTTTAATTCGCATGTTGTATTTGTGCAAGCGCGACAAGCAATAATTGGCCTTCAGTCTCTGGCGTTTAATAATAAAATTTATCCTAGACCTAGATCATCAAATTAAGTCAATTGGGTGCGATAACAACAAAAAAGGTGCCAATCAGCACTCGAACGGAGCAAATTTCACTTGCATTTGCGAGGGGGGGGGGGGGGGGGCGAATACAAAACCATTCCATGACCAAACATTTACTTTAATCAATCAAGATGATGTCGATCTACTAGACCTTTTCGGCTTTGCAATTCATTATCAAGCTACATTACAGATCCGCGCACAGTGTACCCAAGTACATTTACTTTGTTTTGCAGCAAATAGTGACCATGGACCAAACACTTTTCAGCCAAACCATTTGGCTTCAATAACATTATACATTTCCTAATTCCTAAGCGAGACTTTTTAAAAAAGAATTAAGTTTGAAGCCAATAAGCTTATTGGTATTTCTAAAAGCACAAAAAGGCAACAAGCTGGTGTTTTGCTTGCAACTGATTGGACTCATAGCAGCATCGCACATGTGGGTATGCATAGTAGCTGTCCGTATTGTGTTTAAAAGAAAATATAAGTATACAGACACTCTGCATGGTGTGCATATAATTTACTTAGACTGATGAGAATGCAAATTAAAAACAAAATTCAAGTGCATCCGCACATTTGCAATAGCTTAAAGTGTATAATGTTCATAAATTTCAACAAAAAAATTGCAAAAGTTTGAGTTTGAACTATTTTTTTGTTCGTAAAAAAAAAAAATTGATAGCAGTAAACAAATGGAATGTTAAACATGTGTCATTTTTTACTTTGACCTGATGAACCGCGGTTGTGCGAAAGCTTGTCGAAAATTCAATACAATTTGTCTTTATATAGTGCTACCTGATTCCTCTCATTAAACAAATACTTACTCTAAATTTTCTTTTGTTGGTGTACCTTTTATATCTTGGCAATATATATATAACCAATTGCAGTATATAGGTTTAAAAACAATGGGCCACTTTTCAGTCAATATCAATGTGGCTGTGTGTGTATGCAAATGCGCACGCTTCAGCTTCAGTTTGCTCCGCTATTTGTCTTGCCAGCGCTGATAGAACGGCAAAGTAACAAGAAAGACTGAAAGCAGGCAGCAACAAGGCAAGTCTTCAGGCGCTCTAAAGTCTAAAGCATACGGGCTGGAGGAAGGAAAGGAGATAAAAAAGAATGAGAGAGGCGCGAAAACAAGCAGGAGAGCGTCGTGATTAACGCACCAAGGAAGGGCGGGCAATAGTAGGGGGGGAAGACTTGCGAGGCTTTTGGCAGATTGAATGGCTTAATAGATGGGGCGGCGGCGGGCAATGCAAGGAAGAAGCACAATTCATGGAAACCAGGGAAAGTGACCGGCTTCCCCCAGTCGCTGTCATGAGCTCTTCAAACGCTATAGGGTTTTTATTAAGAGGAGCGACTCTTACCGCACTCACTATTAACCGCCTTGGTTGAAGGTGGCAGAAGAGATGCGTGTCACAATTGTTTCGCAATGCCTGGCTGCTGCTGTGTGTTCGCCTTTTGAGAAGACGAAACGAGCGTTTGCCCGCCAAATGCCAATAACAGGAAAGCGAAAGGTCGGGGCGCGGGGAAGATGAGATTAATGCACTCCTTATTATCTTTGTCAATGATAAACGCATAAAAAGGGCATATATTGGCTTGTGAAATGGCAAAATGTTATGTTGCGAAACGCAAATGAAGTATTGTTGGCCAGAACCAACTCGGTTCTCTTTATGTAACACATATCAGATTAATTCAATCCTTATTATCTTGTCAATGATACACTCATAACAATAGAGCTTGGGTGGCTTGTGGCACCTTTAAAAAAAAAATGGCACCTTTTTTACGTAACGAAACCCAAGTGGAGTAATGTTGGACATAATAAACTCGGATTTTTCTGTTACATTATCAGATTAATAATATCTTATCAATGATAAACGCATAAAAAAATCTTAAATTGGCTTGCGAAATAACAACATTTTCATGTTACCAAAGGCAGATGAAGTATTTCTGGCTATTTACAACAAGGCTATTTTTATGTTAATTTTTTCGTTAACACTTTGTTATGTTAAAAATAAAACATAAAACTAACATTGTGGCCAAAAGTCAGCTAAACCTTCTCCTTGAACTTTATAAAACATCGGGCTCAATTTTAAAAAAGTTTTTTGGGAAGAATTTTTTTTTTGGTTAATTTTTGAAAAGTATCTAAAAATTAATTAAAAGCGATAAAATTACAGGTCGAATGTAATTGATATAATGTTCGACGACATAAGTTTTTCCAACTAAGAGTGCCATATTCTTGCCGAAAGTTTGTTGGTAAAATAACGTGGCATGGGCTGAAATTTTGGATTACCCTTTTCTTGGCGCGATATTTGCCTCATTGATCATCGAATGTATAGTGACACAACGCCACCTTGTGTTGTAACTTACATGGTTTTTATGCCACTAAAAGCAGTATGGAGTAAAACTCAGATTGATATACACAATCACCATACTCATGAATGTTTTAAAATACCCATCTTTTAAATAATAATTTGAAAGCAGCAAAAATAGTTTTAAAGGGCAAAACAAAATCTTTAACAAAATGTATTCAACCACACTAAAGGACAACATGAAATTATTGTGCAAAATAGTGAAAACAAAGAATTCAAAAAAAAAATGTTTTCCTGCTATCAGTAAAACTGTTTCTTAGACTTTCTTCACTTAGTCAAAGTCAGTCATATAAAGTTGTAGTAATTTATACAAATAAATTACGCCATAAATACGGCATCAGCAGTCTCTATTCATACAATTTGGAAGTCAGTGTGTCGTTATTTACGTGTTGGAGCGAGGAGATATCTTCATACTTTACATTATTCAATTTGCTATCAGTAAAACTAATGAGAATCCTGTTTTACTTAATCTTATAAGATACCTTTGGCTGTACTTGGCATAGAGGTGACAGAGTACTGAGGAATATAAACGGGCTTGCTGGTTTCGCGGCTTGGCGGGGCCACATCGACTTCTTGCTTTTTCTTGTCTTTTTTCACACGCTGCTCTTTGCTGCCCACGGTGTGCCATTCGCCATCTGAAAAAAAGATTTTCGAAAAAAAAAGAAATAAAAATTTTACCTTGGCTATACACTAACATACAAAAAAAAAAGTCTAAACCCTATAGTTTATTGTAAAAAAAACAGAAAAGCTCTTCACACAAGCAAAGTATTTGAGCTTTGATAAACCATTTAAAAAATCCTAACTAATTCTAAACCTGTTTTACAAGAATTTGAAAAAATTGTAAAATTTTTTTTTGTAATACTTGTCGACCAAAGCATTATTGGGAGATTTATACCAATCAGCAATCGTCTGAATAAATTTACACCCTAAAAAAACAGAAAAGTTCTTCACACAAGCTAAGTATTTGAGCTTTGATAAACCATTTAAAAAATCCTAACTAATTCTAAACCTGTTTTACAAGAATTTGAAAAAATTGTAAAATTTTTTTTTGTAATACTTGTCGACCAAAGCATTATTGGGAGATTTATACCAATCAGCAATCGTCTGAATAAATTTACACCCTAATGTAATGACCAAGGACCACATATTCTCTAGCCAAACAATTTGGCTTAACATTATAATAACATTATACTTATGACTTTAAAAGGAGTAAGTTTACAGCCAATAAGCTGATCGTTAATTATTGGTATCAAATTTCATAAACTGTGGTATTAGGAGTTGCTGTACACAGAACAGGAAATCCTTACAAATTACTATTCGCTGGCTTGCCGATAACCCAGCTACTGTTTAATTAACTTGTATCTACTCTTTTAAAATATAACCCAGAAAAAGTATTCTTGTTTTAAATTATAGCACAAAAAGTAATAAGATTAAGCACTGTTGGATTGACATGGATAAATACCGAAATATAAAAAAAAATATTAAACTCACTACTATCTTCTGATTAAGTAAGTTTTCATCCTATAATAAAGTTTTTCAAACTGGTTTGTTGCACATGCAGGTAAATTGACATTTCTGGGATTGATTTGGACATGGGTAAATTTAAATATTTGCCCACAAACATCACTTGTAAAAACAATGTAGGTGATTGACAATAAACATAAGCATAATGGTGGACATGGAAGGAATACTGATGCCCATATAAAAATAGGTAATATTTTAAATGTTTCAAACATCTCCTCATTCATTTTTATCACCATCTTGAATGTTGAAGATGAATAAATAGATTTTGAAACGTTCAAAATATTACCTACTTCTATATGAACTTTGATATTTCTACTATGTTTAACTGTAAGTGAAATTTCAAGAAATCCTTAGCTTATGTCCAGACCTTTTACCAATTTTGGAGCAGTGAGCTCACACCTTTCAGGTGAAGAATTCCAACATTGATAACCAAAATATTGATGGGAATAGCAATGAAGGCAACATATACGCTTATCTTTGCAAAGTTATATCTTACCACCAGCTTCAGCGGCAGCTTGATTGTTGATAGCATCGACGATCTCATCTGCTTGACTGCGGCGCTTTTTGTTCTTGCTCTATTTAAGAAAAAAATTAATTATATTCTGAATTAATTTTGAAAAAACAAAGAACAACATAATGAAAAAGCGAGGTGGAAAGCACAATGTTTATTTCTGTTGACAAGTATTTTTATTTTGACAAATTTTTTACATTTTTGCTAGTTTTTTTTAACAGGTTATAAAAAATACCAGCCCAGGAAAATATGAAAAATTATTTCTTTAAAATTCCTTGCCAATACTTCATTTCTTTATATCCTAATCAAAGCATGTAATCCCAATAAAAATGCAATTAAGGAAGAAAAATTGCAAGTCGCAATAAAACCTAAATTTACAACTAGTTTTTAATATTTATTTTTCTTAAAAAAATAAGCGTTTTACCCAACAAACGTTTAAGAAAGGTTTATATAGACTGATTTACCCTAACATTTTAGTGCCTTTTGTTGTTGTATATAGTGCTATATAGATAGTAGTAGATTGTTCTTATTTTATACAATTTAATGTCAATGGACCAGCTTTATAGTCTGTTTGCAAACAGTAGTATTTCCTATAGGTTAGATTGAATATATTTGCATATATCTGAAAACGTTAAAAAAAATGTTTCATTGTCAAAAAAATTAAAAAAGTTAAATTGAACTCTTCAAGTATTTTTTTTTTACTTTTTAGAAAACAATTACATGTTGAGTCTAAATCTGAAATTAGAAAATATGTAAGGTGTAAACATTTTAAGTTGTCAGAATGCTTTTTATTAGCATGAATGCATAATGCACAATTTGCACCTTCTTCTTTTCAGTTTTTCTGACTTTCATATCGCCATTTTCTAAAGTTGGTGTTGATGGCTTCGCCTTGAGATCAGATAAAACGTTTGTATCCAAATCTGACCTGACACTCCCTTTCTGCAAAAATGTACAAAAAACATAAAAAAGAAATGAAAAATCGGAATATGTTAACTTTTAATAAAAACGAGGTAGCCCATTCATTAAAGACACAAACATGTGTAAAATCCACAGTCCAAAAATAGCCTTACTAGTATAAAGTTTTAGGCAAATCAGGGAAAAACTGAATCCCTCAATGAAGAAAACGATTATAAAAAGAAAAAGTAATTCAAATTTTTTACCAAATTGTTCAATCGAAAAATGTATCTTTTACTGTATTTTTTAACTTCGATAAAATAATAGACCGGTAAAAAAAATCTACCTCAATTTTTTTGTCAGTTTAATGTTTTGTGAAAAAAACAGTACACTGAAAAAAACAAAACAAATCACGCATACCGCAGATGGAGATATGTCGGTCGGCCTTTGTTTCTTTCCCTTCTTTTTCTTTCCACCAGATTTTGCTGCCGTGTCTTGAGAGCGACTCAAGTCACGAAGATAGGACTCACTGTGTCGGGATTTCTTCTTAGGGAGCCAGCTTTGTACCAGTTTAATCAGGATAATGCTAAGCAGGACAAAAAAGGCCCCCACAGGCCAGTATGCCTTTGCAGTAGAAAAATCAGCCTTCATTTTAATAGACCTGAAGGAGAAAATACATTAGAAATCAACAGAAGGTTGGTTTAAATACTAATAAGACATTAAATCAAAATGAAACAGCATTGACCGGTAAAGAAGAAAAATTAAAAAGTTAAACATTTTGCAGCCGAAAAAAATTCTAAAACTGATTAAAACTAGAACTAATGATAAGCCCAAAAAAGATATTCTACACTTTATTAATGTTAACTTTGTCTCTTCATCTTATCTTTCTCTAAACATCTTGTATAACTCACAAGAGTTCCTTTAAGTGTCAACACATAAACAAAATTGGAAACCAAGTAAAATCAAATGTGAAATTTATGAACAACTTTGCCAAAAATAATCACTATTATTTTTTTCAAACCATAAAGAAAGTGCTTTTTTTCTTTCTTGTCAAGTTTATTACATCAAGCTATCATAAAAAGACACAAAGTACGCAAATGTATTTTAAAATTGTTCTAAACCTTACTCAAAAAGTGTCTCAGTGCTTGAACTTCATAATATTTCTTTCGTTTAAAATAAATTACCAAGTTTTGCTACATGGGGATTAAGCCATTTAGTGTAACAGCGTCATCCAAAATTAAAAAATATAAATTTACAAGTTTTTGGTAAATTAAGAAAAAACTTTTAGCAGTCAAGCTTAACACAGTTTCTGAAAGTTTAGTCATTTACACCACTGTGCAGTATTTGATGCATTGCTAAAACACATCACGTCCACCAGTGCTACCATAAACAATTTAGTGTCACTAAGTAAGGTGTGTGTTTTGGTATTAGCAGGAAACTATATGATATCACATAGTGACACAGAGCATAACAAACAGCATGGGCAAAAACAAAAGCTGACGTAGCAAATAGCAACACATCCAATCAAAAGACTCATTTTGAAATAATAACTGCTTCGTTGGCCTAACTTTAAACAAAAAAGAGTACATAACTAAAATAGAAAACAGTAAATAAAACCAGAGGATTGTTTTAATGGGAACCCTTTCCTTGTATTTGTTTTAGTAAAATATCTAACACCACCAAGACTTGTCGCATCTTTAGATTTCAATACACAAAACTAAATTTGTATAAGTTATAGGGTAATTTGTGGTACACATACTATAGTGTGCACTTTCTATACACAAGCCTTTACTAATTGTTCACTAAGCATCATTATATCATGGGCTTGCACAAAACCAGTAATTACATGCCAAATCTATGTGGTTTAATGAGTAAGTTAAAAAAAATTGTTATCAGTTAAACAGAGTAGAAAAGCTACAAATAAAACATGAAATAATTCAAATAACAATGATAATGATATAACATTTTAATAATATACCAATTAACAATGGGTGAAGGCTGAAGAGCAATGATCAGTTGTTGGTAGCATTTTAATTTATAATTATAAAGCTAATGAGTGCAAATGCACATGAATTTAAAAGGTGACACATTAAAACAAGAATAACATGAATTGGGGAGTAGTTAAAATTAAGCACACAAGGGTGATCTTTAATATTGTATGTATTTTAATTTGAGAGATTATGTTCACTATGTTGTAATAATAAAATGGTACTTCCACAAACAATTGAGTGACTAATTGCATGTTAGGAGCACTTAATAAATTATGGTAAACTATAGTCTCAGGCAAACATTTTGACTTAGGTGGTACTGAAAAGCAAAGTAGTTTAATTTCTTAATGTTTGCATAGTTTTCACAGTTAACACCTTGGGCTAAACTATTTTTAGTTTACATTCTAAGAACTTAAAGAGTACAAGATGTGTTACATCAATGCTAAAATATTAATGCACAAGGTAAAGTATGAACTTTTAAAAGGAACATAAAAATTACCAACTGCTATAATGTCAAAATTTCTAAAAAGTTTTTTTTTTTAATTTTGCTTTTAATTTGGCTATTAGAACAAAAGATATAACACCAAAAGACAGTCGTTAAACATGAAATTTAGAGCATTTAACAAGTATTTTTTGCCAATAGAATAAATTGTCTAAATATGTAAAACATATTTTTTAATCCTCAGCTTTTTTCAGTATAATATAATTTGCACCTGTACCAGGTTATGGAATAGCATGTCAGTACACTGTGGCCCCTTGTTTGACAATGTATGTCTTGTCAAACAGTAAAATAAACGAGTTAAAAGGGTTTTATTTTTATTCTTTGCAAAATATGTTTTGCATATAATCAAATATAAACTTAAAAAAATTTACACAATTTTGCCAAGAGAGTTGGTTAGTCATAGACCCAGACCATAACCAGTTATTCTTCAGATAATAGTTAAAATTGAATTAAAAAAGCCAAGGTTAATATTTATTTTTGATCTGCTTGCATAGTTTAAGCTGCTTTGTGACGAAGGAAATTGTTGTTTAACATTCTTAACAATACAGTAAACAGGATGCCCTTTCTATCATTATCAATTTTTTCAAATAAAGTTGTACTTGATTATCATACTCCCCTAAACTAACATTATAGAAGATTGACACTTACACTATACTACTTAAGCCAACAAGGCATAAGCAAAGTCGGTTTTGCTAAGCGTTTACCCATAAAACGACCTGCATACAACTTTCCCTGAAAGAGCATGACGTGCAATACAGAGTAAACTCAACATCTGTATGAATTTTAGCACGGCGCAATTAAATGACAATTGCAGGGGCAAAACCTGCGAGAACAAGCAATCCGGAACAAAGTAATCCGATTAAATATGCTAAGAGGCCAATCACCTTCTCTAAACAACGAGAGCGCAGTCCAGAAATGACATGCTTTGTGTTCGCTTTAGACATCCCGATACACATTGAGTGAAGGGCTAATTGCTTTTCAAAAAAATTTACGAGACAAAGAGAAATGAACGCACTTTTACGTTGTTGGCAAGTTTGAAAGCAACATAAAACACGTAGATTCCAGAGAAACAGCTGTGACAAGTTATCCGTAAAATTACTATCTGACAGTTGACGAGCCGAATCCAATGAGAGGTAGTGTTTCACGGCGAGTTTGTTTTTTCCTGTCGTTAACGCGTTGCTTGAGAAAGAGCGGAAAATATCCTGCCGCCTGTTCGTATAAAACTGTAACCAAGGGTGCATAGCTGTTCAACCCGCGAAGGCAACGTTTTGGCACTTTTTAAATATTTTCCCATACCCTTTGTTGCACAAAGCTAGTCACACAATTGTGAAATCACACTTTTGTTTTTTATAGCTGTGTTTGGCTGGAAAACAGCTTTTACCACCGGCTGCAACCACTATAAAGTATAATTGTTTCAAATTACCGGTGAAACGTGCCATGTAGATGTAGGCCAACTGATAGACAAGGCAATTACGATAAGTGTGGTCAAAGCTCACAAACTGGCTGTTAGCTTGGACATTTGGAAATACTACACGCGAGACCTTGAACGCCGCAGCGGTAAAAACTGTTTTATTTTTACAAAGCCACACCCCTCCTTCACCAGGCCATCCCGCTATAATCTTGAACAAACAAAACAAAGATTTCTTGTGCATATTTAAGCACATCGATAATAACCTCAGCCAAAACGATTTATTACATGTAGCCTAATTTTTAGTTAAATGTTTAAATTATACCGTACCGTAAATTTGGCTTTTTAAGTTATGTATAAAAGTACATGGCCATTCTTTAATACTCCTCGTTTAATGCAGCTTAAATGTAAAAATAGCTTAATTAAGTCGCAAGAGAGAGCTGTGAGCATAGTAATCACAGTCGAGTATTTTACCATTTTTTTTTGTTATGCAAGCACAATATCAATATGTTACACATATATGTATCTTCGCCACTATTATATCTTCGCCACTATTATATCTTCGCCACTATTTTACAGGCCCTTTCGTGCTTTTATAAACACAGGTGTGTGGTCAATGCCCCTCCTATTTGATAACCTTGAAAAAAACTTTGCGGATGTATCGCATTTATTTCGCGCTTTGCATGAATCGATGCCACCTGGAGAAATTAACCTATAGTGATTATACCCAATTTAAGCTGCACATTTGCGTATGCTTCGGTACTAAGCAGGTTTACATCATTATATTTTGCGTCACGTCAACAGGCCTAACTTTACATAAAATCTGAACATGGTGTTTGAACCTCAGGTGCACGACAAAACCCTTTAGGTATCTTTGCGTATAACTATTTAAGCAATTAAGATTTACCTTCTTTTGCTATTTTGTCAGTTGACTTTGCTGCTTTTGGCGGTGGCTTTTAATTCCACTAAATTGGTGCGAAAATGTAACGAAAGCAGAGCAAGAAAATGTGTCTAAAAATAGTGTCTTGGCGTCGTCAACAACACGTTTTTCATGTTTTACTTACTATTGGTCGAACACAAATCAGCTATTTTTTCGGGTTTATGAACATTATTGAAATCCTTAGTTGACATTTTTGTCATTTCAAAATATCAAATAACTATAGATTGCCGAAGAAAACAAAGACTCTGGTTATTTTAGAAAATGTTGTCAAGAGAAAACAAACAGCAAATACAAAAAATAATAGTTTTTTTAATTTTGTAAACGATTTATGTGTATTTTTAATTGTTTTTGAGTTTAAATAATTTTGACAAATTTTTACCTAACGTGTAATTATTTATCTCATAACATCTAAACCAGTGTTTCCCAACCTTTTTTACACTAGTGCCCCCTTGGGCTCAGTATTATTTCATATCGCCCCCCTCATCTTGCTTTACAGTAAAGTATTATATTAATCGTTGTCTAACATTATATTGTCTTCACTTTCGTTTCGATAAGCTGTCAGTGATATTTTAGGTTGTCTAACATACATTCACTATTGGAATTTATACATGCATTATTTCACCAGGTTATGTCATTACCAGGAAAAATTCATATCTTTCTGCACCAAGACTTTAAATCCTTTTTTAGTCGCGGGCCGCAACCAAACTCACAAATGTCTCTGTGGGCCGCGCAAAACGTTAACTAAGAAAAATGTTAGAACAACGGTGAATCAGGCGGGCCTCGGATTTTTTTTATCCATACTAATAATAAAAAGTGTAATGGTGTTTGTTAATGTTGTTTTGAAGTCCTGGCGCACCTGGCGAGCGAAGCGAGCGCGATTTTTTGGGGGTATAACGGCATTTATTTTAAATTTCCTGCTAGTTTTTATTACATTGGCGAAAAAATAAAAAATGTTAAAAAATATATGTCTAATATTTTTGAATACGTTTCCGTTTGTCCGCGACACACTTTGCTGCCTTCCACGTCCCAACGGTAAAGAAGCGCTGATCTAGTCCCAAGACAGCATCAAAACGTAAACAAACTGGACGTAGAAAGATCATTCGCGCAGCGCGAAAAATTTTCGCCCGTACTAAGTTAAAATAGTCAAAAAGTATTTAAAATGGACTCGTGTCTAGTTGTCAAAGAGTCGGCGGGTAAAAGGCCGTACATTGGCGACCCCTGCTTTAAATATACAAACATTTTGCCGCGTATAAAACGGTGAAACGCAACAACAACCAACAGCTTTACATAAGAAAGCCAATTAATACGTAACAATGGTCGGGGAACTACTTCAAGTTCGCAGTACGGAAGTTGCCATTTAAGGTTAAAAGTTACCTACGCCCTACAGTGCTGTTTGTTACTATTTGTATGTGAACTTTTTATAAAATTTTGATATAAGTACTTTCATGTAACGCCCCCTTATGTTCGTTCAGCGCCCCCCCAAATCATGAAAAGACTCAAAACGCCCCCTTGGAACTTGCCAACGCCCACAGGGGGGCGGTACCGCCCACGTTGGGAACCTCTGATCTAAACAAACCGATTTTCGTTTTATAAAGTTGTACTTAGTTTATTCTTTAGGTCAGGGGTCGGCAACCTTTTTTCAGTCGCGGGCCAAATCCAAACTTAAAAAGGTCTCTGCGGGCCGCACATAATGATAACTAAGAATTGTGTTATTAAAATGTTAAAGCAACTGTGAACCAGGCAGGCCTCGGATATTTTTTGCACTTTAAAACGTGTTTAATTACATTTGCATAGGCTTTAAAGCGCAAAGCGAATGAAAAGTGTAATAAAATTACTTTGAGGGAACGCGATAACATTTAAAGTTAATCTAGCTCAGTGTTTGTTAACTGTTTTAAGTCAAGGCGCACCCAACGAGCGAAGCGAGCGCGATTTTATTGGTATACCGTTATATCTTTAAATTGTTTTTATTATATTGCTGAAAATGAAAAATAAAAAAATGTTAAAAAATATACAACCAATATTATAATATTTTGCGCTACATACTTGGCAACTTTCCACGGCGCAACGGTAAACAATCGCTGATCTAGTTGAAAAGGCAGTATCAAAACGTAAACAAACCGGACGCATAATAAACATTCGCGCGAAGCGCGAAAATTTTTCCCAATTACGTAGTTAAAATAGTCAAAAAGTATGTGAAATAAACTTGTGTCTAATTTGTCAAAGAGGCGGCGGGCCGGATGAATTACATCGGTTTATTGTATCTTCATGTGGGCAAAAAAAGTGTTGCCGTGTTTAACGAGTACAACGTTAGTCGCTAGTATGCGACAAAACATGCAAGCTTTGACAGTACTTAATCCGGCCTGCCAAGTCCTTCATTTGGCCATACCTGGCCCGCCGACCGGAGAAGTTGCCCTCCCCTGTTCTAAAATAACCGTGAAAAGTGAAACCTAATTTGGTCGACCTTATTAAAAATGATGCATTCTTGCCTTGACAAAATAATTGACTACTTGAATACAATTAGGCTTACTGTGGAGAGGTTTTAAATTAGTCTATATTTCAGTTGATATATTTTTGGTTATATTACTTAGTAGCCTATACAGAATCAAACTGGTGCATATCGAAAAATGGACGGAAATGATATATTGAACCTGGAAAGTCGTACATTACGCAATACTGCGAAGTTAATTATAATATCGTGAACGCTGGACGTAAAACCATATGCTATAAATGGCTTTCAACTAGTTTTTGCGAAGTTCCAGATATACGAAAGTTTGCACAGGTCCGGCTGTAGCGTCCGGCAACACAACAAAAATTAATATTACAATACGAATACAACATGGTTATGGTTATGCTGTCATGGTCGGTATTGTCTTGTGTTTTTGTTAAATAACTTTACAATAAATTGGTGATGAGCAGAAATTTGCATATACCAATCCAAAACTTCGGTTGTGGACCGCGTTTCACCAGGGAGTCGAACCGGAACCGAACCGGAACTTTATGAACCGGCTTTGGTCCAAATTTTCCTGAACCGTTTTATGTGAAATTCTGAGGAGCGGAACCGGAACTGAACCCTATATTTTAAATAAACCTGAACCTTAACCGAACCCGAACCTGTCAATAAAAGCGGTTCACTCCAGCATGACGTCACAACCTCAATTTTACAGAGTTAATCTATGCCATGTTCGAAATTTTAGGGAAAAAATGAATACCTACTGATTAAACAAAACCTTAATTTTTTTATTTTCCAGATATTTCAATAACGAGCTGCTTGTTTACGTCACATAACTCTACATTTGTTGACCCACATTTTCATCTCATATTGCACCCGAACCGGAACTTTATAAACCGGTTTAGAAAATAAAATTAGGCGAACCGGACCGGAACCGGAACTTTTAAAATGCTCGGAACCGAAACCGGAACTGAACCGGATTCCGAAAAAAATCTTGAACCCGAACCGGAAAAGTCAAACGGTTCGACTCCCTGCGTTTCACCAATTAAGTAGGCCTTGCCGTAATTTAAATATAGGTATATATGTCCAGTATATAGGTGGGATTAAAACGACAAAGCGCTAAAGGTATCCCTACACAGGTTAAAACGTAAACAAGCAAAAAAGTTACTTTTGCAATCGTAATTAAGTTAGCTAACGTTGTACGTTTTAATTATTTAATCCTGATGAGGTCAGCTGGTATTTGGTGCCGAAACGTCATTTTATACTTCGTTTACACCAGAAGAGGTTGTTATGAACGTAATGTTTTAAAATTGCACGTATTTTCGATGAGACTTGGAGCTTAAAAAAAACGAAAACGAGCCTGACAGTAGTGTACATGTGCAAAAAAGGGTTTCAGAAAGGAAAATCTCCCTGCGCCATTGCAAATATTGATTACGGTGCGTTCGCGCATCGAGCATAGTCGACCAGGCTTCCAGCTTTCATGCACGTGCCAACTCTGCTTTAAATCGTACAGTGATCACTGCACAAATTAACACGCCCCGCAAGCTCCGTCCACTTTCCAACGAAAAGCGCTCCATAAACGCTCGAACAACAAAGGTCCGCTGCTGGTTTTGCTGGAAAGCTGCTTTACGTCCGCCAGAACGCTCGCTGTTAACTAACGCTCATGGGGTACGAAAACCTCGCGAATAATGGGTTATCGATCCTGAATGGCGGTTACCCCCGGTGCGCGCGCGACGGTCGTCTTTGCATTGTGACGTCACCAAAGCGACTGTTGAAAGAAGGAAAAATCGCGTTTTTTCTTCCTGCGTTTTCGATCGATTTCGCAGCTTGCTTAAATTAGCGATTAGGTCGGGTTTGTCCCTGGTATTGATTGCCAGGCCGGTCCTGTTGCGCTAATGAATTATTGACAAGTGCGACGGGGCCAGGGCCGGACGTTCAATGCAGCGCTAAGGTGGACGACGGTGCGGGATTGGCTGTTGGTCAGGTTGAAAGTTGTGCTGTGTGTAGTTTTTGTTATCTTGCCGCTTTGGCTGTACGAAAAGCAAATTCGGTGAAACGCTGGTTTAGCAGACAGCTGGCTTTGTTTTGGAAAGAGCAGAAATGCGAGGCTTTAACATTCGGACAGTAACATGGTGTGTGAACCTGCAATCGTTTGTGAGCAGGGTGCAAGGGCGTGCAACACTATTTATAGTTTTACATTGGTCGCCCGGTATTTCTGGTTGAAGTATACATTAGTTCGTTGGGAACTGTTGTCGGAAAAATGGAGAAAAAGTCTAATTGCCTCCTGCGAGTATTTAATGATGTTTTCTTGGTGACCTTTGATTGGTTATTTGGGAAAACGCAAGGCACATGCAATTAACATTGAAAATATGTGAATAGTTAGTCTTAAATATAGATGTGCTGTAGTGTAGGCAACCAAAGGTTATTTGCTAAAACTGCACTTGCAATAAGGTTCGTTCACTCACTTTAAAGGTTTGAATGAAAAATCGTTAATAAACTACAAAATGCAATTTGCCTACATGAAGATACAATAAACAGCACAATTTTTTCTTTTTTTTACATGCGTCAGTCAATTAATGTATTTGCAACAGCAATAGGTGCACTCACAAACGCTTAGATAAGGCAAGCTGTCAAGTGAGCAAGATAATTTTTTCGCCCGCCGCTTTTAAAATGTCGATTTGGCGATAAGGGAGGACATAACCTTTTGGCAAGAAAGGTGCTTCGAACGCGTTTTCCGTTTAATTGCATTTTCCCTGCAGCTGCGACGCTCAAATAAGCCAGTAAAGCGCCGGTGACGTTCGAAATTAAAAGGGTCAAGATAAGAAAAACGCTGGATGCAAAAGGTTGGCCATTTCGTTAAAAATCCCGTCAGGTTTGACGGCATTTCGGCATATATAAAGGCAGACCGCCCTACCAAAGGGCTTTTTTGCGGGAGGTTGCGCAGTGTTTTTATATGCATAAAGCCAAGCGCTTTTGCATGTAGTGCTCACATGCAGAATTTGAATAATTTAAAAAAAACTCTTGTTTCATATTTTTTGGGAAGCGAAGTGTTTATGATTGCTTTTACCATCGTAATGGCAAAAATGATGTTCATCACATCTAATTCTACATAATGCTGCTTAAACTTGTACGTAATGCGTTGTGAAATTGATTAGTTTTTTGGCAAACTTTGTCTTGAAATGAGCCTCTGGAAATTTAAATACTCACTAATTTGTAAAAAAAACAGCTTTGTGTGAAGTTGATTAATGTTGGTTTTGATAACCTGTTTAACTCCAAATTTTTATTCGGTAAGGCAATATCAGTTACAAGGTTGGATTTACATTAACACGAAGCTTACAAATATTAAATTGCTGTCAAAGGTTACATACGATTCGCCATCGAACATTTAGTATAGGGTACAACTTTGCTTTTCATTTTGCCGCAAAATTGCTTTTTAGTATCGTATCGTAGACCTTCACAAGTACAGAACAGGTATTTGTCCGCAATAGAAATGTAGTTTACAATCGAAGTCAAATTAGCCCCACTTGCACAGGAAAGCTTATTTAGAATGAGCTGTTATTTTTATTAGGCTGTATTGGAAGCTTAGTGGCAGCAAACTAATAGTTACTTTTATCAATAAAAAAACAAGATTTTGAACATTTGTTTAGGGTACGCCGGAGTGGGGATAGATTTGAAATGAAAGAGCCCTAAATTTAGCCAAAGGGTTTTTGTTTATGAAGACAGTGTTTCTCAACCTATGGGTCGCGACCCAAAATTGGGTAGCCGTTTAATTCATTTGGGTCGCCGACTGCAGAAGTTCTTATGGTTATATTTATTTAGATTATTAGTTATGAGCAAGTTTTTTTAATTTGAGAAAATTGCGTATGCGCCGTACGAAGACATGGATCATGTCATTTAAATTTGAACTTACTAATGCTAGTTTTCCATGTTTTGTTGGCTAAAGCCTACAAAAAGTTCAGTTAACAGATTAGGGTCGTCAAACTGTTTTTTACCTACGCTGATTATTAGGGGAAAATGTTGAGAAACACTGTCCTATACGGTATTAAGATGAGAGAAGCTGTCAATTGGCATGCAAAACCAATTTTTAGTGGTGTTTTTCGACGTAATTTGCATCTGTGTTTTGCAACAACTTGATTACGACAGAAAGGCTTGGCCTCTTATTGCGAACGCGCTATTTCTATCTTTTAACTCCTCTTTAAAAAAAGCGTTGGAATTTGGCGCGAGTATGCAAAGAAAAAGGTGTGTACAATGAAAGAGCTAGCAGGTTCACCCTGGTACGTTTTACTATAACATTTCGTAGAGTGTTTGTTGTTTTTGAAATTTATTATGAACTTTTTTCAATTGGTGCCAAATTTATGAAGAGAGTTTCCTCCAGGTCAATAACAGTACCGTACAGCTTAATTTTAGTCCCGATTTACTTTTCTTAATTAGCATGTCGTTGGTTTTCATTTTTGCTCTGATTTTTTGATTAGGTTTTACTTCTCTTCGCTGAAGCGTCATGGTGCATAGATAGAATTCCGTATCGGAAGAATATGTTCCGGTGTGGCTGTTTGCACCTTATTTTTTAATTAGTAGTTACATATCAATCCTCAACTCAGCATTAGTGTTTATAAGCACGCGGACGCGTAATTTCTAACGTTTAACTCCTTTTTGAAAAAACAGCGGCTGCATAGAAAAAAATCTATTGGTGGTATTTTTTAATTAATTTGCATCCGTGGTTTGCAACAACTTGATTACGACAGAAACGTTTGGGTCTCTTATAAACATCTTAATGGGTTTCATTTAAAATCACGCGAACGCACAATTTCTAACGTTTAACTCCTCTTTGAAAAAAACAGCGGCCGAATCTGGCAGGAGTATGCATAGCAAAAGGTGACCTCTGAACCAAAGAAGAAGAACGAACGAAAGAAGACGACAAAATGGCGGGACGCGGGAGGCAGGGGTCCGGATGCCCAGATGAGAAGACTCAGATGGGAGGAGGAATAAGATCGATCTCGGTGGATGCAGAGTCCACCTCGACGGAGGACGGGAGCCTTCGTTTCGGCGTGAGGAGCTACCTGCATCACTTCTACGAGGACTGCGCGGGTGCGGCCTTTTGCAAAAGGCAGCAGCAACAGTTGGTGCAGGATGATAAGGTCGAGAAGCGAAGGAAGTAAGTAAGGGAAATGGTGTTTCAGTATTTTCGCCTGGTTAAAAATCAGAGTTTTAACGACTATGGTTATTGACGTATTTTGGACAAATGACCTGACTTGGACTTAAGTCATTTTGTCAAAAATAACTTGGGATTAAATTAAGTGTTTTTCATTAAAATTTATCTCACGCTTTACACAACACTTTTATGTATATTGCGTTTGCGTTATTTTTTAGCTAAATTGTTGCTTAAAATCGGACGAGTTTACCAATTTTAATAGCTTAACAGTTTACCTTTATGTCAATAATATGACTTGAAATTGACTTGCTCTCATAACGACTTGATTGGGACTTGAATTGGGAAACCTAACACTGGGACTGGGACTGGGACTTGACTTGTTATTTTTGCAAAAGACTTGACTTGGACTTTTTAAAATAACTTGTTTAAAACATTGTTAAAAATAGATCAAATAAAAAAGGTGCTATTTGGAACATAATGGTTAATTGGAGTTTGTAGTAAGACGTAATAAGAATAGAAAATCTCATACAGAAGTAGATATCATTTTGAACGTTTAGAATAACTGTTTTTTTTGTTTTTTCAATTTGTCTTTAATGAAACCGCAGAATTTTAATTGATTTGTGCCCCGAAAAAAATAATTTACCTTTCAACGGACGCATTAATAACGCGTTTAATTTAAGTAAAGGTCGAGGCCTATTGGCAGACTTGGACAACTAGATAATTCTAGTTTTCTAATTTAATGAATTAGAGCAAAATCCGGCTAATTTCACTTTTTAGGTGATTATAGGCACCACATATTTAAAAAAACATGAATAAAAAAAAAAGTTACGTGAGGTATCACCAAACTTTATAGCTTGGCGTCAAACCGGAAAAGTTCTTTTTAAAGATCACTTTAATGCAAAATTTGGACAAATACCAAAGCGTAAACTTTTGTATGTAGTTCTCCACGTAAGTTCTAACATTGCCTAACATTGAATTTATGTGAAAGGTCATCCAAAACCCATTCTTACCTGGTTAGTTTTTGGTTACACTTAAAACTGGCTTTCTGATGCAACTGACGCCAAGGCACATATGGCAGTAATCGCTGTTCGGCTCTCATTGGCATTGGTTTGGCCGGTAATACACCGAACACTAATCCAAAAGCCGTGCTTTAACTACGTCATAGTCTGTCATCGCGACATAGTAACCCCGAATCACCATCTTAGATAACAACCGTTATTTGCACGGAACATAAGGGGATTTAAATTCAGATTTATAATCCCGATAATTACGCACAAATCCACGCACAATTTCTATGAGGCTAAAACTAAATCTTCGATTTCCATGATTTTGTTAATGCCATCGACGTTTTGTCCATTTTAGCTCACATAAACAGTAAAAACTATACGAATCAACCACAAGCTCTTTTATCATCCACTCAATCAAACATGGAGGTGTTTCCCATTAATACGATATAGAATTCTATTTTTTGTTCGAAAATTTCAAACACCCTCTGTTGTAATTTTTTAACTTACTTTCACGGCCTTTCGAGGCAAAAAAAAAAATTTTTAAGCACCAAACTTCTTTAATTGCAAAAAAGCGGTTAAAACTTGGAATCCATAATATGTAAATTTCGCGCTCGACTCTTTTTTTAGGCTGGGTAACATTTGGTTATGGGGTTTAAACTGTATTGGCTGGAAAGGGATATGTATATCTAAACGAATTGCAGGTTAGCCATATGTTGAATGGTCAAACAGGGTCACACGAGAACCCTTTGTTGTTCAGACTCCATATGCAAGGGAAGTTGCACGTTTGCAGCACGTTGCGGCAATTCCGAGATTTTCCATCAATATTTCATGGGCGTATAACGCGCGTATACCTGGCCGGATGTTATGTGTACGTAAGCGTTGCCCACGGCGCTTGACATACGGCGAATAGCCATCGGTAAACTCTATCCAGTTGATTCAATTTGTTTAATCAAATTACTGTCATGCAGGAAACGTATTCCCCGTGACGCACGGGATTTTAACTTGTCACTTATAATTATATAAAGGGATGTCCGATAGTTTGGACATCATTCCAAAACCGATACCCGATATTTTGGGTAAAACTACCGCCGATCCGAGCCGATACAAAGTTAGGTCATTGCAGTAGCTAAATAAGCAAAATTGATCAAATTAAAATGTGCAGACCAAGTTTTTTTTCCGGGCTGCTAGACCGAAAATTAGTCGAGCGCCTAAAACCTAGTTGCCTATTGCCGTTATTGTAAACATGACATTTGCTGACTAAATTAATGCGTAAAACGCCCAGTTAGATAGAAAACCATGACTGTAATAATTCACTAAATCTGGTATGGGGTTGGCACCGATACCCTGGTATCGGACGAGTACCAATGTTACGACTTGCCATCAAGCATCGGACATTGAATCCGTTCCCTTATTATTTCCGATATATCTATAAAACAAATATGCCATTGTAAATGAATAGTAATCTGATGAATCATGTAAGTCTATAACGCAACATCGGCGAAAAAACCGTAATTTTCAAAAGAGTTTCAAATTTGCTTCGGCCTCATGCGGTTGCTAATTATAGTTGCGTCCGCGCTAAAATCCAAACCAATCTTTTAGTACTAACCAGGGCACCGCTGTAACTCTGCTTTAAAAGTCACGAGTATGTTCCAACTCTTCATAATGGGAGAGGCACCATACCAGGGGTGTTCAAATGATTTCTGCCATAATCCACCACAACCAAACCTGACAACATGATGATCCACCAAAAACGAATAGTAAACATATTGGACACGCTTGAATTATTATGGTGCTTTATTTATGTAAATGTACCCTACAACATATTGATAAATTTGTAAAACCCAAAAGTGAAATGTGCTATACAGCACCAAGATTTCGGTGAGAAAAATGATAGGTTGGTTTAGACCAGGGTCGACAAGCTTTTTCTAGTCGCGGGCCAACACCAAACTCAGAAAGGTCTTTGTGGCCGCACAAAATTTTAACTGAGAAAAATTGTGTTTTTTTAAGAAGGCAGTAAAGTGTTGGTGCACAGCGCGAAAAAAGGGGTTGTTTGTTTTAAAATTCGAGCCCAAACGTCGTCATACTACAAATGAAAAATGTAATAAAACTACTTTGAAGAGGCGCACGTGGCTAGCGAAGCGAGCGCGATTTTTTTAGGTAGACCGGCATTTATTTTAAATTTCTTGCAAGTTTTTATTAAGTTGCCAAAAATAAAAAATGTTAAAAAATATATGTCCACTATTTTTGAATACGTTTTCCGTTAACGGTAACGAAGCGCTGATCTAGTTCAAAAGACCGCATTAAAACGTAAACAAGCCGGGCGTAGAAAGATAATTCGCGCGAAGCTGGAACATTTTTCGCTCTTACGTAGTTAAATAGTCAAAAAGTATTTGAAATGGAATCGTATCCAGTTTGACAAAGAGGCGGCGGACCGAATGAATTACATTGGCAGGGCGCATCTGGCCCGCGGGCCGTAGGTTGCCGACCCCTGTTTTAGAAACTTTTAAACTTTGAGTTTTATTGTTTATATATGCGTCAGTAGAACAGTGATCGACAAGCAGAAACCTGCGGCCAATGGTTTTGAATTCCATGAAGATACACCCTTCTATATCTTACAATCCTGTAATGGGGTACCAGTATTCCTCGCATCAATGCCCTTTACATGCAGTTGAACTCATTGACAAAAATTGACATTTCGAGGTTTTGATCAAACCTAGTTGAACCAAATTCAACGCAATGAAATATTTATAGCCTACCACAACCAATGCACTGATCAGTGGCCTGCGGTTCGCGTCTATATTCAATCACCGTGATGTGTAATTATAGCGATTTCCGATAAGCCGTAACATATGGCCAAAAAACAGAGCTACTTATATGACGCTACTGTAATGCTCGTAGTATGATAATCACCATTGTATTTTTAACAAACAAGTTGTACATTGAAATAAATTGTAATTGTGTTTAGGCTTTAAATAATCAGATATTGAACACTACCTTGTAGGTTCAAAAATACATTTGGGAGTTCAAGTTTACAACTTAACAATTTTCTGAACAGATGAGAATATGTGTTTTATGTTTTTTACACTCTTTTTTGAATTTAGGACTGGTCGTAAGTTGTTTATGGGCACAATATTTTATCACAATACTACAAAGCAAAACAGACAAAAACGGTATTGCAAACAAGTCATTTTGAAATGACTTCAGTCCCAGTCAAGTCATTTGAAAAATAACTTAAATCCAAGTCAAGTCATTTGTCCAAAATACTTAAGTCAAGTAGAGGTTTGAAAACAGTGACTTAAGTTCACTTGAGTCAAGTCATTGCAACACTGACAAAAACCGACAAAATAGTTGGAGATTTTAAAAAGTACATCAAAAAATATGAAACGCAAAAGAACACTACGATTTATCTACAGAAGAAAGCGTCTCATGCTGTGTGTCACGTGCGTAATCGGGCTGCTATTGGTTCTCGCCGGACTCACGGTTTTCGTCACAAGCCTCGTGACTTCAAACGGATGGGAGGTAATTTTATTCTTTATTAAACTTTTTGTTTCAAATGCTTTTGAGTCTTTACGACGGTTTGCTACGAACGAACTAATCAGCTTAGCGACTTGATGTGGATTTATTGCGCTTTTTTAGAAAAACATTTTTTTCCATTTTTTTTATCTATTTGCGACCTATCGCAGTTAACTCCGCTGATAAGTCTTTTGGTTCTGGTAATTATGTTTTTAACGAAGGCCTGGGTGCCTTCGTCAGGTAGAATTACAACAACCGCGTTTCCCAAATGTATTAGTTTTATAATCATTTCTGCTTCACCTACTTGAACTAATCCTGAATTGCTCAATGAAACGGTCGATTTTAATAAATTGACTTGGACATTAAAGTTTTCAAAATGACCCATACAACTGCACCACATAGAGATCTGTGTAAAACTTTAGAACGACCATACTTGCTAAAAGGCGAAACACCTTAAAATCAGTACACCGAAAGCCATCGCAGACTCACCGATTCTGTCGTTTAATGATGCAAGCAGGGCAGAGTTGAAAAACAACTGGCCTACAGTGAGGTTCGAAATCACGTCCTCTAAGCCAGGGTTTCCCAAACTGTGTCCGCGGACCATTGGTGGTCCGCGACGACTGCACAGGTGGTCCGTGGAGATGACAAGAAACTAAAAAGTCGAAACATACATGTTGTACAGTACGCACTCTTTCATATATGATTGCCGCAGTTATTCATAACTTAATAATTTCGAAGGCTTTTGCTATCCAGTATCGTAAATCTTACTTGTTGCGCCTTTGTTGTAGTCAAAAAGTTGTTTACGAAAAATTCTCGTATTCCTCGTCTATGACGTAATAATATAATACTATCGCCATTCGGAATTTGCGATTTTGTTGAGATCATTTCAATCGTTTGCCTACGCAAAAGTTAGTGAAACGAAGCAGAAAGAATCAATGGCATTCGTCCTATTGATGTTGTCAGTTTCGTAAATAATTAAAGTTCAGTTTTATTTATTATTTGCTTTGCATTGCGGTCCACGAAAAAACAGATTTACAAATAGTGGTCAGTGGTCCAAAAAAGTTTGGGAAACCTTGCTCTAAGCTACACAGTCTCATGGAGGAGCGAATCAATCATATGTCTATGCTTGTTATATTATGTTAGTAAAAGCAACTTCCTATTGAAGGGGATCTACAATATCATTTAATGATAATGAATAGTTGTTTTTCTAGCCTGTCTAGTTTTCATCATTGATCGTCAGATTTGATTAAACTGCAATGGCTTTCGGTGTACTACTGATACGTAAACCGTAATCTTTGGTCAAAAGAAGCTTCAGAAGGGCTGGAACACAGTTGTTAACACATATTTGTGTGTGTATCTTCCAACTTAAAGCTTTCCTATCATTTCAACAGAACAAATCCAAAGATGAGAGCGGACTTTCAACGTGGGATTCGGGCCAGCTGCTGATTTGTGGGGCGGCCGTGTTTTGTGCCGGAGGGGTGGTCGTTTCCATCTGTACTGTTCTCATAAGCCTCGGCGTGCTGGAAATGAAAAAGGAAATGATGGAAGCTGAAATCTTTCAAGTGAGTAAAACGAGACATTAAGTTTGTGGAAATGAATGTAAAAAAACAAAAATGGTTTCCAGAAAATTGACATATTGGTTTCCGTTTATTTTCCATTCAATCAGTTTGTCGAATTTTTATTAAAAAAACGATTTTGAAATCAGTACGCAGAAGTAGAACAAAACCAAGTACCTTCAAAATCTAGAAGCTTCTTCATATCAAAATGCTCCAATAAGTAATCGTTTTGATATTAAATGTCAAAGCCAAAAAGGTCGAGCAAATCGATACCATCTTTATAAAGACGTTTCATACGCACTTGTATCATCATCAGTTAATTTGTGATATATATATACAAGTGTGTATCAAACATCTTTATCAAGAAGATGTCGATTTACTCGACCTTTTTGGCTTAACAATTTATTATAAAGCTACATTACAGATCCATGTTTAATGTACCTAAGAAATCTTTTTTTTTTAAATCGAAAAACGAAACGCGAATGTATGAGAGATCGTACGAACCGAGTGAATCGCACAACTATAGTCATGTGGCTAAATGAAATATGGTCTCACCTTGAATTGCCAGGAGTGTTACACATATCGTGCGATTGACCTAAGTGCGATTCCATATTTGATCTGAACACGATTATAGAATTCTAAAAGATGACTTTAGTCGAGGAATTACAAGCTGGCGTCATTTTATCAAAAGCATAACATAAAATAAGTCTCGATTCAGTTTAGTTCAAATTATTTGCTAACAAATCGATATATTTTTGTTCTTTTGAAACAACATTCATAGCGAAAACCTGAAACAGTTAAAAATAGGAAAACCTTGTACATCCCGACAAAGACATACGTCCAACTGTTTCATTATAAACAGTGACATATGGCCGAAGTAAAACCCGACGGCAAGCGTGCATATAGGCAAAACACGCCCTGGCTCCACCTCAAGAAAACATCTTGTATTTTCGTCTCGTTGTTTAACTGGGTCGATAGGAAAGATGAGATATATGTTGGCACCGACGAATCACGTTAAATCTCCCGCAACGAGAAGCTAACACGATAGGTGATCGATTTTTTCTTGTTTGGCTGCTGCTCGTTCGGCCTTCGCAAGCCGTAGCGGCTATCGCGTTGTGACGTCACAATGTCTGTCAACAAGCGCTGCTGTGACGACAGATTCTAGAAACTTCGATCGATTTTTGGGTTATGTTGTTTGTATGTTGCCGGGAACGTAAAAGACTGATTACAACTGTCAGTAGTTGTTAGTTTTTTTGCGCGGTTTTACCACAACGTGATATCCATTTGAAAAATATTGATTCTCGAGGGTTTTTGAGCAGACGAAAATACTTATTTCAGTGGTTCTTTACCGGGGTGCCATTTCTAATGCCTAAGGGTCCAGAGAGACATTTAGGACTCTTTAAGAATCCGTTTTTTGATCATCTCTTACAATTGTTTTGTAAAGATTAGAGTGAAATAAATCCAATTATAACTTCCTGCGTTGTGTAGAGTTGATGTGTGTTGTTCCAGTTCCGTTTATTGTGCCATTCTAGTGAATTACCAACAGGAAAATCTTGTAGGGGCGCCGCAATCTATTTGTTATTTCTGAGGAGTTCCGCTATCCGTAAAAGGTTGAGAAACACTAACTTATTTTAATGTTAACTGTAAATGTAGTAATTTTTTGCTCAAAGGTTAACTACACAAAGAAGAACAGTATTTATAGGCTTGTTTCGTTTGCGCTAGATACGCTTACTGGCAGGTTTGATTGTTCTCAGGCCAATTTTATGTTGCTATGTGTTATTGACTAACGATGAATCAGTCAAGCCAATGACTTTACTAAAAACAACAACTCAAAATAATTATTTACAACAAACTAGCCTAGGAAAGACTAATCGAAATCTACAGCGCTGTAAACAAGTTATTTCAAATAAATTAAGTCCCAAATCAAATATTTTGCTAGCAGGTCAACCGATTCAAGTCATTGAGAGGAAAATAACGCGCAAACTATTGAAATTTAAAGTTTTCAGCTTATGTCCAAAACCACAGCTAAAAAAATAACAAAGAAATAACATACGTAGCGTACCAAGGTCTGTAGTTAGAGGTAAGAGGCACTGGCTCAGGAGACGAGAGCCGACGGCTGCCTAAATTCCTTAGAAGTCCTAAATCTGACTCCAAAGGAACAGGCCGCTAAAATACCTGTCCTTAACTTCCTAAACTCTGGACAAAGTCACTTTACTCAGTAGATAATTGCCCGTTGAGTATTCACAAATCTCAGAAACACAACGATGTAACGAAGCGGTGATTCAAACCGCAATTGGACGGATGCCTGCGAAATGTTGAAAGCGCACAATTCGGCGTTAGGTCACGCGTCAGTGAACAACGGTCACGTGTACAGTGACGTCAAATTAGGCAATATTGAGTAAAACTGCATGTTAAATGCTACACATGTACCAACAAACTGTTTTAAATGAAACAAATGAGATAAATAACACTTAATTTTAATCCAAGTCATTTTGCCCAAAAGACTTGAATCGTGCCAAGATGTTTTACCCAAAAGAGTTAAGTCATGTCAAGTCATTTGAAAAAAGGAAAGTGCGTTTAAGTCATTGCACCACTGAAAATCCGTCAATCTACGTTTCTGTACAACATACTAAACTCAAGCTCTTTCATAAACGTTAGATTGTTTTTGCAGCAGACCAGATAGCGCTGCGAAAAACAACAATATCTGCTCACAAAAAATTGCAGGTACGTCGCGATTACCGTATTGGGCTGCTCCCAATTGGCCTGCCGCCACACGGATTAAAATCACCGTGTGCTTGCATAACCAACCGCTCGTTACTCTGTTTATGAACCGCCAAATGCCGTATAGCGGGGGTCGGCAAACTTTTTGGCCCTGCGGACCGGTTTAAAACTATAATTTTGTTCCGCGGACCGGTTTTAAAAAACAACAAATGTTCAGTAAAGGTAATTTATTACAACATTTTTTCAATGGACAATTTAAAATACATACGTTTGTTTGTAAAACTTTCCTGCCTAAACAACAAAATAATAAATCAATTTGCAATGCATTTCATTTGGCCACAGCACACTGGTGTGTTTTGAACCTCACGACTGCTTAATACTAATTCAATTTTTTCTCATACCAATCAACCATGGAGTATGTTTGAACTAAAGTAAAGATGCTTTGAATAGAAAACAACATTTAATTGTTTTTGACTTATTTCTAAGTTTTTTGGCATTTTACGTACGGTTTGGGTTTAAATCAAAATTTTAATCTGGCAACCCTTGCTACGGACCGGTGGTTGCCGACCACTGCCGTATAGCATGTGCGCGTGCACGACTGGTGTATGAAGTCTATAACCAGAGTTACTCGGGGGTCTTTGGCAAGTTTTCGAATATTTCCTAGCCCCAAAAACGCTCAAAACAATTTGCAGTTCGACCTAAATCTTTCTTTTCGCTAAGTATAAATTTCCAACACACAGCAACTTTTTTAGCTGATTCGAGGTTGAGTTTGTTAAAACGGATTGCATGCTTTAAACAACTTGAGAAATTGACCCAAAACAAGTTGAATTCTTTTTAGTGGTTAATTTGATTTTACTTTTGTTCAGGGAGTCGAACCGGAACCGAACCGGAACTTTATGAACCGGTTTTGGGTCAATTTTTTCCGAACCGTAACCGAACCTGAACCGTTTTTTATAAGATTTTAAGGAGCCGAACGGGAACTGAACCGAATAATTTGAAAGTACCTGAACCTTAACCGAACCCGAACCTGTAAACAAAAGCGGTTCGCTCCAGCATGACGTCACAACTTCTATTTTACAGAGTCAAGTTACGCCATGTTCGAAATTTAAAAAAAAATATGAATATTGAATAAAAAAATCGTTAATTTTTTTTATTTTTTAGATATTTCATTTTGAGTTCCTGTTTTTTTTTTAATAAGTCACGGAACTTAGATTAAATGACTTACAAGAACTTAAATTAAATGACTTACAAGACTTGCAAAAAAAAAGATTATTCTCTACATTTATCGACCCACATTTCTAGATTTAACGCAAATTATAATGTATCTGAACCGGAACTTTATGAATCGGTTTTGAAATAACGATGTTCGAACCGGAGATGAACCGGAACTTTTAATTACTCCGAACCGAAACCGGAACTGAACCGGATTCCGAAAAAATCCTTGAACCCGAACGGAACCTGAACCGGAAAAGTCAAACGGTTCGACTCCCTGCTTTTGTTGTCTTGAAAAAATAACACCTAAATAGCAGACATGCCCGAAAATTCCACATCTATGAAACCCTAACCGATCGGCCTATTTTGGTTTGGCAAAAGCAAACGCCCCGAACCACCCTACACCAAACCTCCTTTGACATAAAAATCCGCTTTAGTAAAAATGCCTTTCGAAACTTTCCAGGCAAATTGTCGGCGCAAAAAAATCGTTAGTTGCAAACTCGTTTTCGCCTTAAGCCGGAAGCCTAAAGACTGAGAAAAGGAAAGTAAGCCTGTCGGTCGATTGGTAGCAAAACACGCCGAAGCAAATCAATAGTTCGTCGTCTTATCAGCAAAGCGTATATAGTGCAAGTCCATGAGAGCTTTGCTTGGCATCGGGGACCGAAATGACGCCAACAAATAAAATGTGTTTCTTTCGTTTCGTATATGGACAAAATCGGTCACCTTGCGATATTATTAAACAAAAGTATGTTTGGCGGTTTTGTCGCCTACCTTCCAACAACATTGGTTGACAACCAGGTAAAAAGATCGCCAAGGGGTCCTTGGGTGCACTGAAAGTTGGTACATTTATTTTTAGGATGTAAGGCAACAGTAGAGGTTTTTGTCACTATATTGCATTTTAAGGTTATTCCAGCAATAACTGTGGGCGTACAAAACTTTTAGTTAAGCCGGTCTTTCAAAAAATATTAAAGTTTCGTGTGCTTGATAATGTTTTTAAAGGAATCCGTGACAAAAATAATCAGAAACGTTACTGTCCTAACGATGTTTTTGCTATACCCAGTTAATGTTATAGTTTGGTCGAGGTTAGGTGAAATGAGAAATAAATATGCTGACCGGAATTCAAAATCTGCCACATTTGCTTTGTGGTTTCAATTTTTTACACCAATGTACACAATGTACAATAGGCCTTCTGCTGAGATCCAGGCGTTGGTAAAAATAGAATATTGAGCGACTGCTGTTAAATTGGTTAAATCAGTCTCGGGCGTTGATGGGTCCATTGGGTTGCTTCAGCTGCCTTTAGGATTGCATTGTCGGCTTAGGACCAAAATAAGACCAGTATTTCTATTACAACCGTTGTTAAATATAAATGCACTTACTGCCAGTGAATGCACTTAAGTCAAGTCCTAGTCCAAGTCATCAGTTGCGTAAGTCAAGTCCCAAGTCAATATGAGACTATGAGAGCAGTTGTCATCTCCAAGTAAAATCACTAATATCAACATAAAACGACAAACTGTAAACTTATCTGATTATTATTATTATAAAAATATCAGAAATCAACATGCAGCAATCCAATTGTTTCAAGTGCAAAACTTGAGATAAATAGCAAATTAAAAAAAATAATGTTTAATGAAAACAATATGTTTAACCCAAGTCATTTGACTTAATAACTTAAGTCAAAGTCAAATCTTTTTTTCATAAGCCTTGAGTCAAGTCAAGCAATTTTACCAGAAGACTTAAGTCAAGTCAATTCATTTTACATAAAGACTTAATTCAAGTCAAGTAATTTAAAAACAATAACTTAAGTGCACTTAAGTTAAGTCATTGACTTAACTCATTACAACACAGCTTACTGCCTGACAACCATGTAGATTAGGCTTTACTTGTAGCTGGTTTACACACGTCAAGATTAAAGTGTTTTGCTTTTAGGTTAGCGCAGTCGGATCAGGGCTAAAAATAAGACCACGGTGCACAATTGGTACAACAGTTTTTATATTCAAAATGCACTTACATCCCTACAACGTTTAAATTCTAGGTGGGTTGCGCACGTCAAGATAAAGTGTTTTCGGTACCAATTGCAAACTGAGCTGACTGTCTCTCCCTTATATTAAATGCAACGGACGGCGTCGTTATCTAAAAGTAATTTGTTGCGTTATACGAACCCAGGGCATTTCACGGTTTAAATGGGAAGCCATCTGAGTTGATCGCAGCCTGCTTCCGTGTTAATCGAATGGGCCGCCGAAAGCAATCCGACGGCGCCATTACATTAACAATTAATGAGCGCGCGGCTTTTAATGTGCTAAGTGGGAGCCACCCAAAATTTATAGGCCCGTCGGACAACTTGTAGCACGCTTATTAAAAAGACAAGTGAGTTTCCAAGTTGACAAAGGGCAATTCAGGAGGTTCAAGCTAAAAGTTTCGCTGCCCCTTTCAAAACGAGGGCCCACAGGAACTAAACAAACACCAGAAATGCAGTGACGAAGTACCGAATAACAGGATCTAAACGAACGTTTTGCCAAACCGAAATAACGGACCAAATTTGGGGGTCTTCTTTCGATTATAAAAACATGGATAGCATAAAAATGTTGTAACTGTCGTTCATTGTAATCCGACTTATCAATGGGCCTGTAATGACAGGACTTTTTACAAAAACAGTTATTAAACATTAAAAATCTTTTTTTAGATATTACAGAAATTATATTTCGCCTTATGAATAGGCGCCATCAGTTTCCTTAATTCTATAGATCGAATATATATATTTCTGTAAAATTATAAGAAATTATTTTATGTTTTATACCTGTTTTTGTAAACAGTCTTAACATCACAAATATGAAATGAAAGCAAGAAGCTTTCATTTTATTGTCTGCGGGAAATTCTTTGCATCCGAAAATGTTTCAGCTGAAATCAATATAGACACAATCAAAAAATCAAAAACAGGAACACGTTGTTATAAAAACTAATTGGCCAGCGCTTGATTTAGCCTAAAATTAGCTTTAACGTTTGTAGCTTCAAAATCGATTTGGTCATGAGATTTCGAGGGCGGCTCATGCACATGGACTATGGGCTATTCTATGGTCAGCCAATCTACTGATTTGATCGATTATTTTTTCTTTGTCGCAGCTTTAGTCTAAATTGGGAGCTGTGATTGAGTCTCTTGCTTTTTGTGTGTTCATCGTTTTGTACGCGGATTGTCAAAATCATTCCTTTGTATAACACAGTTTTCATCATGGTTAGATTGTCTTATTACAAATTTTAACAGTAGGCCTGCATATGTTAAAAACAGCAGAATTGAATCAATTTACATTTGTCATTGTAATTGATGTAATTAATTACAGGTTTTAATGCAATTGTAATGGAACTGAAATAATATTTGGCCCAAATCTGATACACAGTCATTAATACTAATACGAAAATTGCTGTATCATCATTATTATTAACCTTAGATCCTGTGTATTTTAGAGTGTCTGAAAATCAAATGACATTGCATTTTGACGTCGCAAAGATTTGCCACAATCGTTTTTCATCGCGTCAGTGAGTTCATAAGATTTATGAAAGTGTAAACTACACAATCTCTCTTCTGTACTTCAAATGTCAAATGGTAACTACCTCCGATAACATTTTTTATGATTTTAGGAGCGCTTGTGGAGAGGCAGAACTTCCTTTCACCTCGAGCCCTCAACTCCCCACAATTATGACGTCACGGCGGTACAGCCCCTGGTGCAAGACACGAAAGGCGTCGAGATGCCCCAGCAGTCCGGATGTACCACAGTATCCTCGCACTGAACGTATTTGTCCGTCGTTTTTTCCTTTCGGTTTACCATTACACCACTTTTGCAGCAATTTCTGTCGCTTGTTCTGTTACGATTACAAAAATTGTGTGGAAAGTGCAGTCAGTTATCGTACAAAAGGCGGAATGGTTTGTTAATTACCAGGTCAATGGGGATAGTAAAGTAGTTAGGCACTTCTCACATGACAACCTTGTCAAATATCAGCTTTTAGTTGTGTTTTAAAACTAAGAATGTTCGCCACACCTACTTAAAATGTTGCTTCACTTTAGTTCTAAACAAGAGCTTTTTGGACATTGCAAAAATAAAAGGCCAACCCATAATTTGGTATAGACAAGTGTGTTCAGTAGTGGATATTCGAGATTGGGAAATGACATAGACAACAGGGTTTTCTTAACGGTACCCCAAAATAACAAATAAACACTCGAAATCGGTATGCCAAATATAGTTTTCTAAATATTATTGATTCAGCGTTGCAAAAAACTGATTTATAGATAAAACTAAAAAGAAGTTCTTTCTGCACCTAAAACAAGAGTATATCGCAGCCGATCCGAATCTAAATCTCTGAAGTATTTTTACCCATAGTTGCCAATATAATGGGCGCTTTACTATCTTAAAGTAGTACACTAAAACACCATTGGAAGTTTATCTTTTGTAATGTCTTACAACATTTTGGTCTCATTACCAAAAAAATAAATAAATATAAACGTTTCAATTTAAAAAAAATTCTCAAGGGTATCATATTTACGCGTATCTAATAGCCTATTGGTCGGAAAGCATAAGCGATGCCGCTCTAACACAAAGAGACCACCGAATGAAAAAACTTTGATAAAAAGCACATTCATATTTTCAAACTAGCATTGAGGGTAGTTTTGCGACAGGAACTTAGATATTGTGCACTATGCAGCTCCATTAACCAAGTGATAGACTCAACCAATGCCAAGCAATTGGTTTATTACACGATGAATTCTTTATTTTCTCTGAAGACCTACTAAACCAAGAACCTTTTACTGAACCTGACATTCGCCTTTCTTATACAGAATAAAACTTGTTGTGGTTATTTTCTGTATTTTGCACGATTAAACGCCGCCAGGAAATTCAAAGAGAACCTCTTTCCCCGTTAACTTCTTGTAAACGGCAGAGTAGGTGTCGGTCTGAAAACAAACACATTTAAGTTGTGGCAAGACATCTACATGGCAAATGAAAAGACAGAATTATGCCAGGCCTTGCAAGTGATTCTTATTAATGTTGGTGTATCCGCCATGCAGCTGTTTATATTTTCTAGTGAAATATTAAGTTTTTTTTTAACTAATTGCAAAAAAGTGGTAGATCTATAATTTGGTATGCATTTTGTAACAAAATACACAGTCACAGATGGATTTAAGTAATAATCTGTACTGTATAATGAAATGTGATTCTTATGTCATGAGTATTTCGGCTAGGATAGCGGACATACCTTGCTTTTAAATGAGACCACAATTAAAGGATTTAAAAAGTTCAAGATATAAAAAAAAATTTGCTTGCATGTCAGAACTCACAACACATTGTTTTATACATGGGGCAGGCATATCATAAATACTACTTTTAGAATTGTGAGTGATCCTGTGACAGAATTCTAGCAATCAGTAACTGAACTGCTTTACCTTGTGCTCGACATTGTTTTGCTGGGATTTGTCGAGGTGGACCTTGATAATCCTGGAGCAGTCGAGCTTGACTCTGATGCGCTTTCCAACAATCTCAGCGGGGAAAACCAAATCCTCAAGGATGTTGTCGTGCACCATTGTCAGGGTTCGGCTAAACATAAAACATTTTTAGGAAAAAAACTATGATGATGTTAATTGTTAGGCCCTTGGGAGGTCGCGCACCATTGTCAAGGTTTGGCTAAACAAAAGAAAAAAATCTACTATGATGTTAGGCCCTTGGAAGTGTACTTCAAAGTAACTCTTATGATATAAAAGGGGTAAAAAACAGGTTTGGTATTGAAATAAAATTTGCCCAAGTCAATCGGACAGTGTCTACGAATTTGCTCACAAAATTAAACTAGGCAAAAAGTCTGCATTCTGTCTGGAATTTTTGTCCTATAAAATTGTTTTTTCCAATAATTTAACATGCCTTTCTTTTGTGTGCGTACACATGTCATACAGTCCTCATATGGCTGGTCTCCATTGAACTTTTTCCCATGTACAATAGCTTGTTTTTTTAAACAAATCATTTGACAGCATGTAAACAGTAGGTAGTTTGTGTAAACATGGGTTTGAACGTGTACTACAATAATCAAAAAAATGTCTTCGTTTTAAATATTGATATCCTCTCCCAATATATAACAATATATAAAGAAAGCAAAAGTGGTTGACATAGCAGGCCTGCACAACTCATAGTACCACAAGGGCTGCAACACGAAAACAAACAACTTTGTATAGACTTCATACGGAAACTGATGTAACCAGCATAAGAGGCATATAACATTTTCTAAAATATCCATACATAAATATGCAGCTAAAATCCAGCATGTAATTGTGCAAAGCGCAAATTCGTTTTGATATTTCTGTTAAAATAGGCAAACTTTCAGTTTAAAAGGATACTAATTTTTCGCACATAAATAAACTTTGAGTGTAAAGATTTTTTCTTAAAACTGACAAAAACATACTGATAATGGGTAGAGATTTAAAAAATTATATTTAAATAGTAAAAATTAGCAAAAAAAAAATAGTTTGCGAGGGCATTATCTAGCTGCCTTAACTAAAACAAAAATAAAAAAACGCCCCAAAGTTTTTCACAAAACTTACTATGTTATAAACCCCACAACGGGCCACCCTATGTTTTAGGGTGTGGAAAAATTGACACATAAGTACACTCTATGTGACTATTTATAAAACCACTGAATTTTTAATGCATCCGTGAGCTGAAAAGTTTGCTTGGTCTGGAACTGGCCTATATACACTTACATCACTTTAACTATTATCTGCTTACGTAAAGTATTTTGCCTTGTTGTACATGTTGTACTACAACAATTATGTGTGAGCGCGCGATGCACAGGCAAGTCAGAACTTATTTAAAATCACAGTAGGAAACCGAAAAGTTTTATTATGCCATGGGCCACACGCAGGGCGCATTAAAGAAATGAAACAACCAGATTTCAGTTATTAACTCGCTATTTCCAAAATAGATTTAGTTTCACCTGCGGGGTCGCTTCTGCTTGTTCTTTGTCCTTGTCTTCCTTGTTGGCTTGGGAAGAATTCGTCTCTGTGAAAACAACAATGTCAGCGTTAGCTTGAGAAAGGCCCAATTCGAACAACAATCAGCCAATACAAATATGCATATTTCACCATATAAATGAATGGCATCATCAGTTTATCTGTACAAATTTTTAGAATTTTTATCGCTGTCATTATGTGTGCTGTCGATATGATATCACTTTTTTGGACCGATACCGATACCCAACATTTTAGTATATATAACTTTATTCATTTTTAAATTATTATTTTGCATCTTAACTTGGCGTGATGCTATAACAAAAAAAAACAATTTATATCATATTTTAAGAAAAATTAATCATATTTTCATACTAAAATATCGGCCTATATTTACCAATACAGATATATCGGTATAAGCCAGAAATCAGCAAACCGATATATAGATAGGTCTATCTCTAGTTTGTAACCCCAATTTTAACAATGATCTTAAAACCAGTTTTCATTCATCTCAAGCCATAAAATGAACTAAGTAACACCTAGTAACAATGGCAATGTGTTGTAATTCATTGATTTGAAAATTTGAAGGGAACTATTTGTACCTGGGCAATAAAGACAATGTGCTTTCCACTGAACTTCTTCTCGAGCTCGCGCACAAGTCGAACCTGGATCTTCTGGAACTGGCGAAGCTGTGGAACCGGAACGAAAATGATGACAGCCTTGCGTCCACCACCAACATCCACTTCCTAGTCATTTAAAGAATAAAAAAAATCTGCAAATTTATTCAAATTACAAAAAATATATTTTAAGACTTTTCAATATGTCACATTAACTGAGATGATACAAGTTTGTATCGAAACATCTTAATCATGATAATGTCTATCAGCTGGACCTTTTTGGCTTTGCAATTCAATATCAAGCTACATTACAGATCCGTGCACAGTGTACACCAAAATTGATGAATGACTAGTATAAGTGTTTATTCATAAAAAAAATTAACACTTTTTATGATATGACTTCTAGTTTAATGTAAAAAATCATATATTTGATTAGTTCTGTTCATTTTAAATGCCACAGTTCTTTTGTTTTAGATTTTGTCAAGTCTATAACATAGTGTTTCCTAAACTTTTTAACTTGCAGAACACTTTTTACAGAAGAACAATATAGTAACTTTGCAATCGCCCTTACCACACAAGCTACATGCAGATATCTTTATAGTATCAATTTTACAGCGGAAAGTACATATTCAAGTTTGAAATGCTTGCATGTATGCCTATTTGTAATACAACTAACTTATTTTCCAAAATTTTAAAGGCATACTTAACAATCTCTCAAGGCACAAAGTTTGAAAATCACTGGTCGATCAGCAAATTTAGCGATACTTGTAGTCATGTATATCTAATTATGTAATATTCACAATAAGTGCGACAGCAATGGAAAAATAATCTCACGCCGATGAACAATAATCATGTTAATTCGTTCTACA
The DNA here is from genome assembly GCF_963924565.1 of Ascidiella aspersa. Classification (NCBI taxonomy): domain Eukaryota; kingdom Metazoa; phylum Chordata; class Ascidiacea; order Phlebobranchia; family Ascidiidae; genus Ascidiella; species Ascidiella aspersa. Next base: position 28,802,531 of record NC_139450.1, read on the forward strand.
GAACTCCAAATTGGTTAAGTTTACAAACCTTGGCAGCGGTGATGTACAACTCACGAAGGTGAGTCTTCATGTCGCTGTTGTTCTCCAGTTCCAGGATTGCCTGAGAAATTGATGACTCAAATTCGTCAGGTCTTTCATTGTTGGCTTTGTAAATCTTGGTACCCGCACCGTACATATTGATACTGAAATTAAAATAGAATGTCAATTACTAAGATAGCTAACCACTTTTTAGCAACTAGGGTTTAAAAACGCAAGAGGTAGTATTTCAGTAAACAGGCGTTAATAGATCGGTTACCAAAAATTACTGATATTGGGTTGAGCGAAAACTTAAGCGCCTGCTTTAACTTTTTACAGAAATAACTTGGGAGAAAAACTGTAATGTGACTGAAATTTAGTCTAAAGCTCGCAAAACCTTCATAGATTGTTCAATATAATGGATTATTATAGATAAAAGCTTGGCCTAAACATTTACCTACCTTGAGCCGACACGGCGACCGAAAAGAGACTGCGATTTCTATGAACGACGTGAGGTTAGAAAAACATAGAAATCATATAAGCCTTAAGATTTTATTTTTCCTAAAAAATTAAGTTTCTGGTTATGATCCTGGGATATAATTCCGGTAATAGCGAATTAATTAAAACAGAAGTTATGCGGTATGGCAATAAATATTTGTTTTGCTTTTATAATGCTTGCCTATTTATTGTAGGATTTATAACACTGCGATTTATAAACTTTCTTACCACTTCTTTCGGAGACAGTGGTTTAAATTAAAATTGATAAAATGTGATACTTTAAATTAATAGGCTACAATACATTAACAGAACCAAATATAAAACTTTCCTTTAGTCTCTTTTTTTTTGAAATACTAGTGGTCTTTTCATGCAAAACAAGTTTATTAGAAATCGCGGCAGTTCCATTACAAAAAATAAAAAGCAATACCAAAAATAACACAAGACAAATAAAAAACACGTAAGCTCTCGTAAGGTAATAAAAATAACCAATTCTAAATCACTACACAGCAGCTTCCTCTGTATTTTCACTCTCGTTATCGGATTTCAGTTCGCAGCTGTCTTCTGAGGATTGGTCCTCTTGTAAAACGCCATCTTGACTTTCTTCAGTTTCTTCACATTTGAATTTAGTTTCGGTTGCGGCAGTTTCAGCAGTTTCATCATCTGAAGACAAATCGTCCTCTTGCGTTGTTGTCAAGGTGTCAATGGTGGCCGAACAGTCTGTGGAAGTGACTTGGGAATCACTGGCTTGTTCTTCTTCATCAGTTGATTGTTCGGCTTTATTTTCGCCAGAGGATTGTTCATCTTCAGATGGCGAGTTTGCTTCTGAATATTTATAATAAACGAAGTAGTCGAGCGATTTATGAGGAGCAGTATTAAAGGCGGTTTAAACTATAGGCGCGTTATGCGCCTGAGTCGAATCAAACCATCAACTAATTCACACATAACGCGTTGACAGCGGTTGCCGTAAATTCGTTTCTCCTAACCGAAAGTGTAAAATAATTTAAATTTGGAGCATAATGGTTGGAGGTTGTAGTAAGACGTAGTAATAATATCAAGGCCCATTCAGAAGTAGGTGTTATTTTGAACGTTTCGAATAACGTTTTACTAAATTTCACTGATTATTCAGTGCCTTCTCACTATGTTGAAAACGAAGAAATAACGATAAAACTCAGCACCCAAAGCGTAAAAAAACACTTTCGGTTGAACAAAGTTGAATTATTTTTTAACTAAATTAATTATGAAAGTTGAATTTTAAACGTTTTCGAATAACGAAACGTTTAAAACATTCGAAACGTTTAAACTTCAACTTTCAATTAATTAATTTAGTTAAAAAATAATTCAACTTTGTTCAACCGAAAATGTTTTTTACGCTTCGGGTGCTGAGTCTATCGTTAACCCTGAATCAACTTTTACGATCATCAAACCGTCATAGGTAAAATATTTGCTAAGTGCTTAAAACAAAAATTTGCATTTAATTAATATTGCTTACATTTTGCAACCTAAACGAGTACTAACAAAATAAAATAATTTATCAGTTTTAGAGATTTAACTACAGAGCAAATTTAGTAAAAATTTAGAGTTTAAGCAATGCCTATGTCTATAATAACAAAAAATCTTATTGACAGCTAGGCTACCATTTTTATCCAAACAATCTTTTCCCAGTTCCTCGATGACAGATGCGAGGTATTGTGCTTGGGACGCAGTCTCCTCAAGGTTTTCCACCTCACTTTTCAGTTCAGTAATAATTTCATCTTTTTTCTCTATTTCATCTGCAAGCTAAAATGAAACCATATTGCTAGCATATTATAGATAGACGGAACTTGCATTATGGAAACATCCATGTCAACAAAAGTGTATCAAATTTTTTAAGTCATTTAATTATTTTAGAAATATAGTTTTATGCAAAGTATTTTTCTTTAAATGCTAATTAGATGTTATAAACAACAAAGTTGTACGATATTGTTAAACAAAATCATTTCTGAGACTTTATTATGTAAATTTATTTCTAAGTGAAGGAACAGATAAAAATTTACCTACCTTAAGCAATAGAATTTTTTTTTTAATTTAGAGCTAATAAAAACTTTACCAGACTTCCTCAAAAAAGCATTAACCATCTTTTTATTTAAAGCTTTCTTTTTTACCTCTTTGTTTTCCACCAACGCCTCATCGAGTGCTTTTCGTCGCTCTTCAGCTAACAACTCCCAATATTTAGGTGTCGGTTCCTCACTGCAAATCAAGTCGATGGCATTGGGAGAAGTGGATGTTGATGTTTGTGTTGCGATAGTCTTGCTCTGAAATTATAAGGAAAATGTCATGTCATTACACTAAAAAGTTACTATGTTTAAACCTTCCATTGATTAGGCATTAAACTCCAGAGTCGACTAAATTGGCAGTGGGCGATAGTTGTTGATAAGATGATACAGAACAGAATTTAGAAAGAAAGGTAACACTTTGAGAGCATTTTAAATATTCACAAAAAATCTTATTCAAACACTTATAGTCAATGTGCAAGTCAAAGGTAAAAAAAATATGATTATCTTCTACACTTTACCTCTTTATAATACTTATTACTTATGTCACTGACGAGTTGACGGATGTTTTGGCCCACCACTTTTAATCAGAATAGGTATGAAATACAATTAATTTTTATTTCATTATACGGAAAATTGAAAAATAATTGTGGGGTATGGTAAATAATGGTCAACTAGGCCTATTAACTAAAATCAGGCAATAAAAAAAATAGGTATATGGTTTATTTTTTTAAATATAGTTGCATGATTCAACTGTAAACCTTTTTTGCAGACTGGTTTGAGTCTTCGAAGATGACCAGTTTTCTTTTCCGTTCAGCCTTGATGTTTGTGTTAGGGACATCGGAAAAAAAGCTTTTGATGGAGTTTTTCGGGGCAAGAACCCTAATAACAAAATGGCAAAGTTCCGGTCAAGATAAATCCAAGTCATAGCATTGGCAACAAAAATAAAATATGATTGTTCAAAATCTGTAAACGCTTTCTATTCTGATCAACATTTTGCACAGCAAATACCAAAAACCTAAACAAGTTAACCATTATCTTATTAAATATTTAGATTAAACACTGTAGTTTTACTAAAATGTATTCAATTGAAGCCCCTTAATAAAACTCCAGTCATTTGTGTACATCACTTCGGTCCAGGTTAAGTAATTTTACCCGAACTTCTATAAGCAAGTTAAGGTATTTGAAAAAGTGAGTCAGTTGTCAGTTCACTTAAGTCAATTGATTTAGTCATATTATTATAACACTGAAATGCAATACTTTAAATGTGTACAAATTTATCCTAGAAAGCCATGGATATAAAACAGTAGCAAAGAAAAACCTTCGATTAAAAATCAATGCTTAACCACCACCCTATATTTTAAACTTATGTGCTAAAAACTAAATAAAAATGCATGATTTAAAAATTACCCAGCATTTTCTTTGTTGTTCATTGGTCTGTTTTGGAGAGCTCGCTTTTTCATTGCTCGAGGTGAGTTTGACGCTGATTTCTGCATAGAAAACAAACTTGTATCAAACTTATCATATAGACAAATAATACATTTTGCTAAACATTATGTGAATCAATAAAATGAGGCAACAACAGAAAATATATAAAAGTATAAAAAGTAATGCAATTATCAAGCCTTTAAACTGTTAAAATATATAACAATAATTGTGTTTTAGGAATTATTTGTTTTACCTTGATTTTGTTGCCTGTTGAATTTTCATTTTGATTCCAATGGGTTAAAAACATTTTTGACGAGAGCATCGTGTAGTTAAATTATATAATGAAAAAGTAGAATCAGGTTGTCAGGATAACTTATCAGATAAAACAATAATTATTTTTTGGGTCTGTTTTAACTGGTAAAAAGTAATATGATCTCAGGCCAGTGACCAAAATTAAAGAATTATTTTGTAAAGCGCAGTATATAAGCGAAAAAACAAAAAAATGCTAAGTTCCTTTTAAGAACGCATATCATTTTGTCCATTAGTCTCACAATAACTGCGGAAGCTTGTTGCAGTGTAGTGTTCAAATGACCTGCTAATTCGTCTATTGTTTTTTAGCGACAAACAACAAGCAAATGTTAAACAGTATCTCTAAAAAACAAACAACGAATGCTGATTTTGGCTTTCTAAATTCTAAAATACTTCGAATGACGCGCGAAACCTCACCTTTGACCCTAACTTTAGATTCACAACTGTTCATGATAAATAATCCATCAGCTTTTTTGATCATTGATCCGTTAAAAATGGGAAAAGAGACTTCAATTAAATCTCTTTGCTGTGGGTAACTACATGTACAGGACCAAAAGTTGCGAAGTTAATTTTGGCAATAATGTGAGATTATTTTATTAACTGCTGTAGGCAAGTAGTGTAAAGGGTTCAAATCGTTCAGTTGTTTTAATGTTCATTTGAATGCAAATTTTCAGGCCATTCTCGCCTTGATCATTCATAAATTTATTTGCAGGGCATAACTATAAAATAATGGGTAGCTAAGGTTAATTATGTGTTTGCGATGGAAACTAGAAGGTTTAATAACAAGTGTCTAAAAAAGTTATTCTCTAACACTCCAGTTATAGCTCTTAAGAAACTTAAAGCGAATGGCAAAGATGAACAGCACATTTGCTGAATTTTGCTCTAAAATAATGGATCACAACATTTTGTTGGTGATATTTGTATTACATCATGCAGTGACGTCACATTGTACAGGTTTGCAGTACATTCCAGAATTATAAATACAAAGCAAGCAGTGACTCAATAACGCGAGTGGTAATCTCCAAGTTTTCGGGCAATGCAATTATTAGTTTTTTTCGCAAACACGCCGCTCAGTCGGCCTGATTAAGTGCAGAGAATGGCTTGCGAAAAAAAACGCTGGTGAACGATAATGCCTCAAAAAACAGCCGGTAAAATAGTGCACACAAAACAACAACAAAAAATGGATGTTCGTCGAGGGGAAAGTGGACAGTTCTAGGCTAAATCCAGCTGGTGGACCTTGATTGGACTAGTCGGGGTCGAATAGCGACCTTGAGTGCGTTTGAAAGTATCACGTGGTTGCTCGGCGACGTATTTTTCGGCGGGAACGACCAGTTTTCTTCGCACGTCGACGCACTGTCCGTCCAGTTTGAGGGAGTTTCGTTTGCAAGCAAGATCGGCCTCGATGCGGTACAAGTTCTTGTACAGCCCATCACGTGCGTGGCTAGAAAATGCAAGGTCAAGCGGTTTATTCTCTTTTCATGACCTGTTTGTAGCTATTATCGACTGACTGTTGGTCCATATAAAATCAAGTAAACTGTTGGCCCATAAAAGAAAAACAAGTATTCAAAATAAAAATAAACTAACTTTAGCCATATTTGTCTAAATACCGTCAGGCCGCACTGTTTAGTTTGTTGAACAATTAATTCGTTAAATGTTTTTAGAGGCCATTTGCGGAACGCTGGTTTTCGTTTAGGACGATGCTAACGATTTGGATTGGATTGAATGACTTGAATTTTTACTTCCCAACCTATACAGCGCAATCCAAAAATAAGTCGCTCTTTGGGTTTGGTTGCATGGGTTTTAAGTATATACCTTATTTTCGTGGAAAGCCTTTAAACTAACTGGTTCTAGCCAGCGTTGCAGGTCAATGCCAAACGTTACAGAAAAGTGGCAACGAGCAAAACACTTATTTATACAAAAAGGACAAAACTGGGTATACGATATTCACCAAAATATATCAGTCTTTTTTCAATAACGTTTTGTTATGCTATTAGTTAAATGGCAATGGCAATCTTTTCAAACTGAGGTTGGCTAATCCCTATTGTAACCTATTTGTACAAAAAACGTACAATAAGCGCAACATACAACCTATAAATATGAACAGTAATGAGGAAAAATATAAACAGTAATGAGCACGAAATACTCACTGAGCTTGGGCGAGCTTTTCCTTTAGTGAAGCAATGCTTCCTTCAATCTGGTGGACTTCTTCAGTCAGGCCGTACTGAGGCTGAAAATGGAGTAAAACAGAAAATAAAATATATGTTTGTATACAAAAATCTAAATAATTTGGTAAAACAAAGCTAAATAATGACAGAATATTATTAGGTCAGCACATTCTTGAAAAATTTCAAAATTGTAATTAAACGAGATAAAAAGTATAATACAAATTGCATTATTTAGAAATACTGCACATAACTGTACAAAAATCCAAGGTTTTATTTAATTATTTCTGTCATTTTTTAAATTCTTATAAGTGAAGAAAGCTGTACAACTGCTGTAATAATACTGAAAAACAGAAATCAAACACTAACATATTATTTTTCGCATTCAACTTACAGTTGAAAAAAGTTGGAATCAAAAGATTAACAAGTCAAATTAATGACAACCAATTTTTAGTGGCAATAAAATAATAATTTATGTTCTGAAAAAGGATTCTTAAAACAACCATTTGGCTAATGTAATTGAATAATACAAAATGTTGCCAACCAAGTGACCTTATAATGTATTGAGTGCCGCTATCGAATGGAATTTCAAAACAAAACCTAACATGTCAATGTATCGAGTTACCGACAGTAAACAAACCGAACAAACGTAACATTAGAAAAGAGTGCTTTAAAAATTAAAGGATAACGTTTCTTGATATTGCGACCTCGGTGTTAAAATATATTAGCAACGGAAAATGTATCCTTGTGCAATTGAATTTAGAAATATATAAACTGGTTTATGAATTTAAAGAAACAGGATTTTCGATATGTTATGCATCTTATTTTAGAAAAATGATAAAAAAATAGAATAAATTAGAGTTTTAGAAAAATAATCCGTTCAAGAGTTGATCTAACATAAGACGTAATGGCTTTAATCTGGTGTTGGAGAAACCTACTTGCTGCTTATTGCTTTAATCACCATAAACAAAAAACTGCGTAGAAAAGTTAGCGACAAAAGTTTCTTTGTATAACCAGGCGCCCTATTCGAAAAAATATTATTCCAAACCCTTTACCTTGTCTCTGCAAAGTTCCACATTGGGCCTGTACGTCCTTGTTTCTAGCCTGGTGTGTGCGACCTTGAGAGGAGCAGCTTTGGCGCGAATAGCTTGTTCCAAGTTGCGGATGTCGGCCTCAACTTCCGCAATTTCCTCTTTGGTCTGAACAAGGGAATTTTTGGTGCTAAAAACGACGTTAAAACCGGAGACGCGCTATTAAAGAACTCTATAGCGGCGCACATTATGATGGGTAAATCATTTTATGCTGAACGCTTCACATCACCAAGAAATTTTCATTAGAACATATACGTTTGTAATCTAACCCCATAATGTGGAGGCTTGATTTGCCTAAAACCAAAAATGTATAAACTCTGAAACAGATCAAAACCATTACCCCAGTTACCCACAGCCTGGTGTACGCAACTTAACATCAAGAAAAAACAGTTTCTTACGTTAGTTAATTGTCGGTCCACATTCAGGCATTCTCTTAAATGGCTAGAGCCTGAAATAAACCAAATACGAGTGCCCTTACTAGTCTACACACCTGTCAGCATGAAAAACAATCGCTCACGCTGGCTGTGTACCTTCAATTTTTTTTGGGGGGGGGGGGTTAAAAATGCTGACAACACACCAAAACGGACTAACACATTGATCAGCAACCAACAATCTTATTTACGCCACTCCAACAACTAGATATACACAGCTTGATATTGAATTGCAAAGCCAAAAAGTTCAGCAGATCTTTTGGCTTTGCAATTCATTATCAAACTACAATACAGGTCCGTGCATAGTGTACTCTTAATATATACAAATCCCACATTGGTTTGCTGCCAGACCAGCTCCCGTTCAGCCTGTTCCATCTCGTGAATGCGCTTGCGGTAGGCGAACTCGGTGGCGGCCCGCTGAGCTTCAAGCTCGTTCTTAGTTTGCGCCAGGGTGGCGTCAATCGCTTCACGAAGCGTTACGCTGGCTCGCATCTCGGCCTCGGCTCGGTCCTTGTTGTACTGTGAGAACTGGTGCCACGACTCTGGGGTAGTGCTCCTGTCAGAGAAAGTTAAAGGTTTTTAACTGCCCGAGGGAAAACTGGCCGACTGTGTATACGGTAGCCTGTTGAGATCACTTCAAGAGTTTTTAACGGAATAGGTGAGAGGTGTACATTTTAGTGCGAGATCTTGTGTCATGAATTGTGCTTGCGTCGAAGAAAGTAATTAAAATGTTTGAATACTTTGGGAATAGTTATTTTAAGACCAAGTTTGTTTTCGTTTTTAAATTGATTCTTGAAGCATGATGGTAATCCCGATTCATTAGTAAGCAGATTCTAATGTAGACGGCTCTTTTATTGCTATACTACGAGTTTGCCTATTTTAAGTTTTTTATTTGATGAAATAGGATTGCCTTTTGTAGCACTTTCTATAATATTTTTAAATACATAATACATTTCTTTAGCGAAGTTTGCCAAACAGATAAAAACATTTAAAGTAGTCATCATAGCACATTTAGGAAATTTTCTTCAACTCTACCTCTTCACACAAATTCTACGTTCAATTGGTTAAATATTTCTTCTATACATACTCTTTAAGCACCCTGGTTGGGTTTGGCTTGTATGAGATTCCAGTCGATGAGTTGTTGGTTTTGTAGCATTGCTGGTCGAGGCCCTGTGCCTCAAACTTGTCCTTCTGATCATTGGCAAGTTGTTGTCTAGCTTCTCGGAGCAAGCTAGAAATAACATAATCCAGCCCTTGTTCAAACATTTTTCCACCATTGAGATTGTCTTAACACTAAGGCTTAGCTATTGTAAACTAATTTAGTTCAGGTTACTTACCACAATTGCTCAAATGATTCAGCAATTCGCTTCTGAAGCTGTTCTTTGATCTTGTTTATAACTTCCACTTCCTGTAACAAATCAGGGATATATTAGTTAACCGGGAAGTCATGCAAAACATAAATATAAAAATATCAGCCTATCTTTAGCATTTCATTATTCAGTTATTATTTTTATTGAAATAAAATCAACCATCCAAAAAGATTAGGCATATTTTAGTAAATATCTGAATCTGTTAATTGTGTTAACTTTTTTACTTTTTACTAAAATAGTGACAATAAATTTTGTAAGTTATTACAAAGGGTCCTCACTTATTTCTTATGCGGATTAATTACTCCATCTCAAGTTACTAATCACCCTGAGAGAAAAATCCCTTTCACATTGGAACAAATCATAATTAGAAAGTTGTTAGATCACCATTTTACCTTGTGAAGTTCAGCCTCCACCCCATCTCTGACAACATCAATAGTCTGTCTTCCTTCCCTCAAAGTCAGGCACTCAATGGAAACATCAAGTGGAAGAGCTTTTTCCTCCAAAGCTTGTTCAGTTTCCAGCTTGGCTCTATTGAGTGCCTACATTTTGACAAATATAAAAAGAAATTTATAAAAATAAGAGGTTTAAAAATCATAAAAATAAATAAGAAATTGATTAAAATAAGTTACACATTTGAATATGGAAACCTTATGTGAATCAATTTAAATAAAGCAGACATATGTTAAAATACAGAAAATTTAACATAGAGACAAGGTAATACAATTTATAAATTATAAATATTATTTTTCCTCTTACATGAATTTCTGCATCTGTTTCATCCAAGCACCTTTCAAGGGTCTCCTTCCACTTTGTGATGTCATCAATGCGATCATCCAAGCGTGTGTTGTTGTCATGCTGATCCCATTTTGTTTGATTGGCAGTTACTAGAGAGCAGGACAAAGTCCATATTGAAGTAGATACATTAAAGGCTCACAGATTACAATGTCTAGAAATGACTAATGAAGTTCACTAGCAAAAAAAAAGTACACAAGTGCACTGACAACAAGTAGCACATAATAGTTTGTCATATGCTAAAAATCTTATATCACAGAAAGAAAATAAAACTCAATGCTAAATAAGAAATGGCCAACTTTGTGCCTTTCTTTTGCCGAACCGAAAAAATCTGTTTAACCGGGTTCACAAAAGGATTAAAATGCACCCCACTTGTGCAATAAATAAAAAAAACTGGTACATAATTAATTTTAGGGGTTCATGTTTGGTCAGATAAAAACACTTGCGGGCACACTTGCTATGCTTTTTACAGTCGCTTGATTTTGACATTATTAAACAGCATACTTACAATGCACTTTTTTACAAATTTTAACAATGTAAATGAGCAACGTCTTTAAACTTAAAACCGCTTAAAATGTTGTAAATCTGTGTTCTAAACCTGATGTAACCATAACAAAGTTTATTTTATTGTTCTGTTATTGCAGTTTATTCATTGCTAGATACAAGACCAGCGCCCAAGTAAATTTTAGCACAAAACTGAACAATTATGATCGTATTTAACAGAAAAAAAAAACACAAAGGTTGAGTAAAATATTTCGCGACTTAATGCTTACCGTTCACCAATTCCCTCGCTTCTTGTCTGATTTGATGAGAAGCAATTCTTTGGCGTTCGGCATTTGTTGAAATAAAGTCGTTCGACGCGAACCAATCGGCCGGCGCGAATCGCTGGGTTGGCTTCAGGCTCAAAGTCGCCATTTCCGCAAAGTTTTAGGTCTCTCGAGGAATCAGGCAATGGGATAAAAACCAGAGGAGCTTCGACGCAGCACAAACTCACCGCGTTGTTATGACGAGTTCACAGTCACTATGACAACCGTGACAAGTTACCACTGTCGGCGCTATTAGGCTACTTTTTTTCTGCTGGGATTTCTTCTTACCAGGCCTTGTGCACTTTATTTTGCATTTTTTTATGAAATAAATGTCTAACGCTAAACTTCCTTTAAAGAAGATTTTGTAACGATTTGGTTGTCAAAAATCGTCTTGGGCGTAGCATATTCTTGTTTATTTTACTGCAGGCCTGCGCGACACGCTTATTCTACCGTGCTGGGTCAAAAGTTGATTCGCCTCGCCATTTGATATTAATACAAGCAGATGTATGTACTACTGTGGACAATCACATGCGTAGAAACATTTAACACAATATGTTATGTTAACGCACAAAACAAAACTTTTGTTGATGTAATACGACAACATCGCTATCTGTATCACCTTGTTTTTCCAGAATAAGTAGATCTTTCTACAATGTCCAAAAGTTATTAGTTTGTAGAATGCCCTTTAAGTTCGTGTTAACTGAAAACAGTTTACTTCGTCTTTAACTCAACAGCCATGCTTTACAAATACTGTCCGAATTGCTGAAAATAAGGAAGAATGTGGTATGCAAATTGTTTATTGTTAAACACAGTCGGCTACGTGTGTTAGTATAGTTGATATATGACAAATACGAATTGATGATACAATTTGTTGTGCAGTGTCTACCAAGCTACCCAACAAAGTACCTTCAAATGGCTACAAATGGAGAAAAAACGGCAGTTATTCGGTACCTACAGATCGAAATCGAACAAAAAAAAATAGAAAAAAGTCGCAAAAATGGAGCTTATTAAAATTGATAAAATTTCCCAATAATTTCTACGACCCTGGGTAGGACAATGTCAAATCAAAGAATACAAATGCTGAAACCAAAACAAACGAATTTTTCATAAAATCGAACGATTTTGAAAGTAGAAAAAGTGACGTAAAAGTTTATGTACAGGTGTGACAAGTTTTATTCTGGATACACTTTTGCTTCCGAACTCCTGGAAATCTTCGTCCAATTTCTTTTTACTTGACCAAGTCGCAGAGGATGACAACCTTCCTAACCACCTCGTAGACCGGATCAACCACATCTACCTTGTTTCCGAAGGCGTCCACAACCTTAAACACACATAATTATACAAAACGATGAATATAACAAGTTTCTGGATATATAATATCAGGGTTAAGCCTTGAAGAAAGAAGATTTAAGATTTAATAAAGTTTTGAGAAATGACAGCAGACTGAATAAGCTGATCAAAAAAGGTAATATCCAAATAAACATTGTATTTTACTTTTTCGAGTAGATAAGCCGTAAAATGTATTGTTCTTTTCATTTAAAACAAACAAAACTAAAACGGTTTAGTACTTTTAAAGTGTCCACGCAGTTACAAAAAAATGATCCGGTCAGAATACCATCATCTCTAAACAAAGGTAAAACCGCTAGAAATATTTTCATTTCAGCGGTGCAAATAGAACCAGCCACCAACTAAGGCGGAAAATATAACTGGTGTAACTAATACTTCAAGAAATGGTGAAGGTTTTTTTTTTAACTGAAACAAAAGTAGATTACCCTTTTAGAGCATATTTAAAATTTTCAAAAGTAGGAGAGTAGGCTATCATTTTTTTAATTAAAGAAACTGAGCGTAATTTGCCATTCGAGTAAGATTTCAAAAATGGCAAAATTGCTTAGTAACTTAGAAACACAGCTAACCGATTTTTTTAGTTAGTTCAGTCAAAATATCAAAGTAATAGCATTCGATAAAATCAACCGATTTTTTTAAAGTGATTTATCCTTTGAGCCGACTGAATTTGCGGTATCATTGCATCCTGCATAAAAATGACGGCGGTCGCCTATGAATATTAATATCGGTTATCAACGATAAAAGCCGATATCCTCAATTTTAACCGGGTCTTGTGTGGCACTGGCATCGTTGGAAAAATACGATCAAGCGCTACACGAATTGTTCGGTCCTTCGGTGTGTAAATGATTTTTTCTTGGAAAATATGGCGAATATTAAAAATGAATATTAATCATTTTTTTAATTTGAAAAATATTGAGCATTCTTATTGTTGTGGTTCAAAACAAATATGTTTATTTTGCCGTTAAAATTTCTTGGGAAGTTTTGTGTGCTGGATAGCACCTGGTCCCTGCATGGCCTACCACATACCTCAATAACGATGTAGTAGAGGGCGCAGATGGCGTGCACCACACAAACCGACACGCTGCAGTTGCATGACTGGACCAGCGTGAAGAGCAGGGCGTTCACGAACGACAGCTTGGTGATCCTGAAAAAGATTCCACGCGGGTGGCTGCATTTTGGCAATGGATAAGTTGTTTGCTAATGAACCCTTAGTCGGGCTATAAGTGTCAATATAAATATTAGGTCGCTTTGACTTTCCTGAACACGGCAATGTATCTAACGAATCGCAGTCATTTGCTTTCTTATGAAATCGTATGCAACGTTTCTTAAACTTTGTAACCCAATAACCCAGTTTTACGTCCTTGCAATAATAAAGGCAATTTAAAAAAAAATGAAAGGTTCTAACAAGCAAATCCATACTATCAACTGCTATCAAATTACCTAATGCCACAATTAAAACTTAAAGACAACGATTAGCGCCAGATAAAACATAATATCAGTCAAAAAAGTGTAAGATTTGCGCGAATGTAAGATAACCACTAATTTAGTACAAACAACACAATAACTTAAGTGAATCTCAGTCGTTCAAAACTTATAAAAGTGATAAATCAATCCGGATACAAACATGTAACTATTCGCTGTTGGAGCTGTATTAAATATTATACATACTATCAAATACTAGCAGTTTGAAAATACTAATGTTTTTTTTAACAAAAATTCCTTCCTATGCACGTATTTGTCATGAATAACCCTAATACAACGAATAGAATTTTTTTAAACCGACGTAGCCTACCAAAAACGTCATTTGCACCAAAGGCACAAATGTCAACGAGATTGCGGCGTCTTAAGGCATCGCCGGGTACTGGTATTTCAAGCAATGGTTCACAGCGGAAGAATAAACTCCGCAGGTTTCCATACGTTTGCAAACTTACTCTGCACAGCTGATCGCCTGGGCGAAGTTCCCAAAGATGCTGACCACAGCCAAACTCCCATTTCCAGCAAGAGTTCCCCAAAAGATGGCGATAAGTGAGCCAGGGTAAAGTTTGAGTGAGGCAGCAACACCTGCATTTCATAGTACTTTTATATAGTATCTCACTAAATTTTTATAGTACTTTTATAGTAGTACTTTTTATAGTAATGTTGTTTTTGGTACATTTTCATAGTAATTTTTATAGTAGTTTTTCGTACACTTTTATGGTACTTTTTGGTCCCACATCTTTCTTTTATTTGTTTAATGTCAGGGCGAAATGGATGTTATACCAGCTTGAATTGAATAACGGATGAAATCGGCGACTAATAAATGACGACCTCCCTTTTTTAAAGAGGGTATAGGTAAACAACATGACGTATAAGCGTTGACGTTTATATTTTTCGGAAGACAATATTTAATGAATAGCTTCAAATATACAATGGCCAACTAATTCCTGTTAAAAAACGGATTGTTGTCGGCCCAAATTAAGCAATGCGTTAATTAAGATGTAATTAACGGCTTATGCACATTGCACAGACAAACAGACTTGGTATATATGTCTACTGTCTGCTATTGTATTCAAACCCCCTCTGGAGGCAACATACATGACTCATTTTGTTAAATATTATGTAAGGCTTCCACAGTGGTCCACGACTCCACGTCATTGTTAAAACAAGTCCAAGAATGTTTTAAACTAGTATCTATAGCCATTCGTCCAATCCTAGGCGATATTTTCATTAGCAAAAAAACAAAACCGTAATTTTTAGCGAGCAAAATGTTTTAGAAGCAAAGATTGGGGTAAAAACTAACCAAATTTTACCAAACACTATTTGGAACATCTACTAACACGTCTCAGTAAGTTGTTTGCCTTACTGACTTAAATCAAGTCAAGTCATTTTAAAAGACTGATCGGGGACGTTATTACTTTTACGACTCTTTTCATAACGGTAAAAAGAAAAAAACGGTTTGTACAAACCGGCATTCACAGCAGAAAGGCATCTGAGATTGGCCATAATTCGAAGAAGCAACTGCAGTGGCTTGCAGTCGCCAGCCTCGATGTTCAGAATCTTGTTGAAGATGTCAAACGGCACGAACAGAGCAAGCCACCTGCCGACATTATAATAGGAATAAGTTATACAACAAACATACCGCTAGAGCAGGTGTAGCTAACTTATATTAGTTGTGATTGACTGAAACATATTTTTTAGAGACTCGCGATCGACTGGTTCAGTAAAAAAGTCACAAGAACACTTATTAAACATTTTGAGCGTTAATTGCATTCCAAGTCAGCGATGAAGGTTAACTTGTTACGTCAAAGAACGCCTTAGTAGGCTTGTCCAGACAACAATTGGTCATTTTAATATTCCGCTTGTGTGCGACAATCTACTGTAATGACGTACCACATATTCGACGCGAACGACCAGGTGAAATGTGGCAATTGACCGGTCGATCGCGATTCACGTGTTGGCTACCCAAGAGCTATGACAACTAACAAAGCCTCGACGTCTAAGTATCGTCAGTATTAATGATGGGCATAACAGTTTACTCTTCTTTAAAACAAATACTCTCCCGTGAAACCTAAGTAATTATTAAAACCCAAATTAGGAATAAAACACTTTTAAACGCACATAAACAAATTTAAATAAACCTATTTAATTTAAAACACTTATGTCACTCCGCTTGAGATTTATTAGACTTATATGAGCAACAAGATTACAGGTTGTTATCACAAAAAAGAAGAATTTCGATTGCAATAATTAAACATGTTCAATATGCGGTAAACTTTATCCTTGTTAGCTCCCCGTATTGTGTTCTCCAAATAAATTACAAGAAGAAAATGCGGGAAAAACACAAGGCATATGACTATAGCAGCGCTTCTCAACCGGTGCGCCACGGAAGGCTGCCATAGGTGCGCCGCGGCCCGCGAGCAAAAGGAAAACATAATATAATATATAAAGCATGTATTTTTATTTTCCTATTAAGCTTAGCTCATTAATTCCGCAGTATTTTAAGTAGAAACACAATAAGACCTAAAGCAACAAAACTACATCAGATAATGTATAATACCAAACCATATAGTACTACCACCGACATAAAAACGCTAAATTCGCAGTAATGAGCACGAAAGAGTAACATCTAAAATAGTCTAGATAAGACCTATAAACATGTCAAATTAAGCCTAAAATTAACTTAAATGGACAAAATTACGCCCAAGACTGTAGGGAAAGTTGGGACGATTGGGGACATTTTGGGTGCCGCTGTTTTGGCCCCGGATTTTTTGCCCCTGTTTGGGCTTATGGGCGGGTAGTTGGTGGTGTTAGCAATTGGGTTAGGGTTGAAAATATTCGGAGAGTTAGTAATAGTTATGGATGTACTATAGGTACAATACTATAGGTACAATAAAGTAAATCATTGACTATAGGTACAATAAAGTAAATCATTTTGCTTAAAGATACAAAAAACGCCAGAATAAAGACGACACACTTACCACACGAGGGCAGTGTAGCACAGCTGCTCGTTGCACGAGATGGCAGCAATCGGGGATTCCCCGGTACAGAGGGCCAGTATGATGTCGGCACCGCGCGAGAAAAACACGGCGCGAAGGAGCGAGTAGAAGATGTTGTCCTTGTGCCATTGGCGATCTGCATGAGAAAGAAAAACGATCGTGATTGAGTAAGCCTTGTTGCCTGGACAAAAAACGGTCAGCAAAATAGAGCGATGACTTTATAAGAACAATCTTTGTAAATGGCCGTATTTGTCTAATTCTAAATACAGGAATCAGGTGGCACTGTATAAAGAAAAATTGAATTGGATTCTCGACAAGCTTTCGCACAACCGTGGTGCCTCCATACTCTGACCTGATGGAGCACGGTTGTGCGAAAGCTTGTCGAGAATCCAATTCAATTTGTCTTTATACAGTACCACCTGATTCCTCTATTATAATAACAGAACCTATTTTTGACATTTACGCTTACTTAGATAAACACAGAGGTTACACGATTCTTTACCTTGTTTTGACAGAATTAAATAGATAAAATTACATTTTTAAGGCTTGTTTTTTATTCCATACCCTACTGCAGCAGTGCCATTTGTTGTGCGGTTTCTAAAGGATAAGGTAACCGAAAGATTTGTGAGAAAAAAATGATTTTTACTAATCTGATAACAGTGAT
The DNA here is from genome assembly GCF_963924565.1 of Ascidiella aspersa. NCBI lineage: Eukaryota > Metazoa > Chordata > Ascidiacea > Phlebobranchia > Ascidiidae > Ascidiella > Ascidiella aspersa. The sequence continues at coordinate 28,819,946 of NC_139450.1, forward strand.
AAGCCACTTAAAACTTTATGTACACGATGAGAGTAGGCCCATATAGGAAATCAAATAAACATTTTCTACATTCGTTGAGTTTGATTGTGTTGTTCCAGATTCGAATAAACTTTAAAAAGTCATTACGCTAAAATAAACCAATTAAACGAAATTTCTAGTAGGGAAGCCGCAATCGTCCATTATTTCTGGAAAGTATGGCGAGCCATAAAAGAATAAAATGTTAGGTAGCACTACTCAGGTGACTAATACCAGTTCAAAGCGACATGTAACGCGTGATTTGCTAACGACACGGAAAAAACGTCTAATGACTGCTGACTGGTCAAAAGGTTCATTCAAAGACATCTGGTCAACCCATTGCACATATCGTTTATTTTTAGTCACTGGCTGTAACCTCCTTTAACTTGCAGCACGGAACTGTTCAACTGGTCACGCGAAACTACAATAGTGCCAAGATCACAAGCTTGAAGCTTAGATAACAGTAGGCGTGTTTCGCCAAGCGTTTATATCTTAAAGCTCTTTATACTATTGTGCCTATACTACGTCAGATTACTTTTATAGTATAACGGGTTCACCAGACTACCGCGGTTCACATCCGGCCAACAGAGTTAGTTTTACTCGCGGCATATTTTCTTAATGAGGATAAAGTATAGTAGAAAAGCTGAATAAAAATATAAAGTTTAATGAAATTTTAACTAAACGACAATTTATTGAAGCTACGCATTTTTGTGTAGAGTTTTTTGTATTTTTTCATAGTTTGGCGATAAACTAGGTATAACTAAGTTCAAGATACAATTTTATATCCGGCACGCGATTGTCAATTCATTTAGTTATCCCCAGCAGGCCTTACAGTTGTCCAGGCCTTATACACAACAAGTTTGTTGACACCTGGGATAACAAATTTGGTGGCGAGAAAATTGCGTTGGTCTGTGAAAGACGACCATTACCTGGGCATCCAATTAACAAAATAATAATCCTATTTTAGATAATAAGAAAAACTCATAAAAATTTTAATCATAAAATGCTTCGAAAATACAAATGTTTCAGTTGGGAAGAACAAATATAAAATCCTGGCACCACAGACCAATTAAACGCACTTGCTGCGTTTTTGGGGATTATAACCCCTAAGAAGACGCCAATAACTTAATAGGTTCTGTAAAGTGTAGAACATACTTCTTACAAATTATTACAGTTCTGTAAATTGTAGAACATACTTCTTACAAATTATTACAGTTCTGTAAATTGTAGAACATACTTCTTACAAATTATTACAGTTCTGTGAATTGTAGAACATACTTCTTACAAATTAAGGTCGTCAACCTTTATATTTCTTGGGAAATTAAAGAATTTTCTTCCAGTTGTAAAATTTTCTCCCAGTTTGCAATACGTTTTGCTAACAACTTTAGCTTAAGCTGTCCAACTGCATGATTTGGAAAAAGTTAAGCCGCTTTTTCCGAAAAACGTACCCATTGAACGGATTGACAGCAACACCATCGAAATCATGTAGGCAAGGTCCAGGTAGCATTTCATGCTGGGAAGAAACTCATCGCAGTATTTCGCCGAAATCTACGTCACAAATAGACAGTGACGTCATAATAGTTTTTTTTCGTGACGTTTCACAAACTTGGGTTAGGCCACTTACCTTCTCAAGAGCGTCCATCTTTTTTGTTGCTGTTGCTTACTAATCTTACAATACTAAATCTGTTTGAAAACACCAATATGCAATTAAATAATCAGAAAATGATCTGCCGAATAAACGGATTTGGAGCTGGTCTAGAATCCCACCACATTCATTTTTACAGTAACAAAACGAGTTGTCAAAGTTAAAATCGCAAGGAAAGGCATAAATATGTTAGAATCAATACAATAATAATAATACTTGACACGCCCGAACCCAAACGATAACTCACACCTTAAAACCTAAATATTGTTAGCAACAAAACCCCCCGGACGAAAATGTGGTAGGATTCTAGACCAGCGCTATAAGGATTTTTTCCTAGCGCCATTACTGTCTTTCAACTGCTTTGATTTCGAGATATGGATATTTAAGGACGATTAAGACTTACAACTTTAAACTGAAAAAGTCACTGCTGCGGAATTCGCCCTAAAACGACGATTTGCAGCCCTGCAATTTTCAGTTGGTTTATTTGTGTAGTCTAAAAGTCACTTTTCTAACGCGGCCACACCCTCAGGCTGTTTGTCAAATGTCAATAGACTAAAATGCTTGCCGCCGACCAAAACAAATATTTAGCCATAGTAAAAGGCGGCGTTTGGTAGCACATACCAGCAAAACGAAATCAATACGCCAATGCTTGGTGCTATCTCTCTTTGCTTTGATAGCCCGCTAACTTGATTTACAAATAGCCTCACGAATCTTTCTGTCAACGATATTTTGACATTGTTTACTGCAAACCCGAATAACCAATTCATACGCATGCAGTTCATACACTAACTAGGTAATTGCCATCTATTCTTTTTTATTGTGACGTGTTTATTTTGATTGTCACGCCGGTTTCCGCTTCAAACAGCTCCTACGCCCGCTTTGTGACGTGACAAATAACTGCACATTAAGCACAAACTGCAGCTGTTAACGTGATGTGATTTACAGGTTAATCTTAGTTTAGTCAAACTAGTTAAACTGCTGAACCGACCTACCAACGGACACAACAACTCGTATGCCCCAAATTAGTAGTGGTTTTAATGTAGAAATGCATTTTTGATCGCTAAAGCTTCAAGTTTAAAACTAGCACCTTTGTGTGAAGCACATATGCCACTATACAGCAGATTTAATTTACTGTCACTTTCGGTGAGTTTGATTGCATTACGCTATTCATTGTGTCTGAATTTGCACAGAATTCTTGCGCAGAACCTCAGTTCGGCTTTCCATTGTAACGGAAACAAAAGCTTAAGGGCCGCGAGCTAAAGTAACCCCATAGCGGCAACAACATAGTAGTACAGCATACTCACATTTCACCTTTCTTTTGCGAAAATTTAGCCGCCGCCCGCTACTTCTTCGCACATACGGTCACGCTTTGCTGACAACGCCCTCTCGTTTCCACTGTTGCGTCACAAGGAATGCATCCTACAAACGATTCAAATCCATGACGACGCATCGTTTAAACCGGTTGCGGCCGGCGGCGTCCCGCCTTTTTTCTACTCGCCGTTTGACGCCGGCAGAAGTGAAATGGAAACACTTGCCTTTCGTTTGTCGGTTAGCCATTGAAATTGCGCTCCGCTGGTAAACTTGGGCTAAGTGTCGCCGCTTAAACCACTTGATCAGTACTTTACTGTGCGGTAAATATATTCTACGATTTTTGGAGGTATGTCAATGGCTGGACTCTGCATCAATTTTGCAACCAAACTCGAAACGGTTAAGAAACAGTTAGACCTTCCTTACATTTTCGCTTTTTGCAATGTGTATGTTTCACTTCAAATAAAAAAAGGGAAATGAATGCTGCAAAACGCAGTGTTTATAAGATAACAGATAATGTCCATGTTTTCAATGAATAAAGATCAATAAAAACCTTCTGCTTTCTGCAATGGCGTTAATTTTATTCTGAAAATAAACACATGTTTTTCCAATTATTTTTTTCAACATTAAGCGCTGGTCAGGAACGAACATCTACCAAGTGTCAGGACAACGGAAAAGTAAACTTACACAAAACGAACTTGAGTAAATTCCCTGATGGCCGCGCCTGCTTAATACACGCTCCACCTGCTACGGTTGTCAACGCCCTATTCCCATGGACTTGCTGAAAGCCTTACGCTACGAAAGGCATGGAATGGTAAATTAAATAGTACGGGTTTTTGGAAAGTTCTACCCCAATATTTAAATATCTTACTTTTAAATATCCAAAATTTTACAACATTTTCGCTTGGTAATGTTTGTTACTAAGGTGCGAATAGTAAGATTAACTTAGCCTTGTGTAACATATTTTAGGCTATTTACCAAACTTGATGTATTTTTTAAACTTTTTAAACTATGTCATTAGCAGTAACAGACAACTTTTTATCGCGTTATATTCGACAACAACAATAATAATAACCGACGAGTCAAACTTTTGCTATTTAGTTGCGCCAAAATCACCAACACGCTTCGCATAGCAATTATCCCTTTTCAAATCAAAAGCACAAAAACAGTTCCAGTAAAAACGTGTTCTGCGAAATAAAAGGTAAATTGAGTTTTTGATATATTGTTTACAAAAACGAATTCGGAAACTGAAGAATTCGGAAAAACAGTTATAAACAAAATAGTAGTAATTCCTAAATCTTTAACTCTAGTATTGGGCCCAAATATTCGCAAAGAAAGGACGATCACAAAAAAGCTATAAAAACACTGTTGAGAGTAATAAAAACGTATTTTCTTCTACGCGTTTTCATACCAATATAAACAATTGGGTTTCTCACCCAGTCAAATAGTAAGTGCATAAAATAGAGGATAAACTTCTAATTTAAAAGTTCATTTTTGTGGCTTGATTTCGTTCTCACTGGTCCTTAAAAACCCTTTAAACAGCAACAATTCTCGTTTTCTCCGTATGACGTCAGAATGACGTCAAGCCGCGCCCGCGCTTCAAAGTCTAATGCGTCATGACGTCACGACCCTTCCCAGGCGCCGTGACGTAACATAACGCCGGTCACACGTCGGTGACGGTGGGGTACTTGTCGGGCAGCTGGATGACGTGATTGTAGATTGGAGGCTCGGAACTCCTGTAGTTGGAAGATGAAGTTCTCCTGACGGAAGTAGGGGTCCTCCGAACCGAGGAGTTTCTACGCGACAAGAGGCTCTCCACCACTCTGATCGTGTCCTCGTCGTGGATCTGAAGGCAAATTTAGGATGTTAGCTTGTGTTTAATTGTTAAGTTGAAAAGCTAAGTGCATCAGAGCAGTACATTTTAAAGGTAGTTGCGAAAGACTGATGATTGCGTGGGCTATTGCGGAAATGCCTATAAATAACATTATAATTCATGAATGTTTTCTAAAAGCAGAAAAGCAATATTCGTTCAACATTCAAAATTACAATAGGCATTACCCATTGTAGTTGTTGGTGTAAGATTAGTAAGACGTAAAAGAAATATCAAGGACCCATATGATAAGTAGACAATGTGCCAACTTTAAACCAACTTGGGGTGGAAATTTGTCAAAAAAATGTAGTTATATTCCACCATCAAATGACAAAAATGAAAAAATAAAACTCCTACGCATGGAATTTTCCACCAACACCGATAGCATGAGATTTATAGGCTTGAAATTTCCACCCTGTGATCCCGAAAGCGTGGTGAAAGTCACCACATACATACAGATAAAATACCTAATTTATACTAATTTCCAGTGTTGTAATGACTTGACTTAAGTGCACTTAAGACACTGATTTCAAATGACTTGACTTGACTCAAGTCTTTCGGACAAGTGACTTGACATGATTAAGTCTTTTGGACAAATAATTTGAGTTAAAATAAAATGTTTTCTGGAAGTCTTTTTTATAAAATTGATTTATTCATCCAAATGTTTGCACATAAAACAATTTGCTTGCTGAGTTTTTCCTATTTTTTAGTTCAGTTTTTGCACTTAATAGTACGAGTTTAAAAATTCCAATATAGTTTCATGGACGTGACTTGAAGTTGACTTGCTCTAATTATGACGGGACTTGAATCGTTATTCATTCAAAAAGACTTGACTTTGACTTGAGGTATTTAAAAAATGACACCTAAGTCATTTCAAAATGACTTGTTTACAACACTGCTAATTTCTCAAACCATCACGTGGCCCACCTCAATGGAGACCCTTCGCGCAGGGTCGTAAACGTAAGTTCGGATACCAGAAGACCGACTGCTGCGATCCCCGGGGGGCAGTTCCTCCTCGATTATGACGACAGAGTTGTACGAGGGGGGTTGCTCCGTCAGCGCCTCGTAGTTTGGCGGGAAATCGCTGTACCGCCGCACCTGCGTGACGTCACGAAAGATTTTAGAAAAAAGGGAATTGTTTAAACAGGAAAATGTAAGCGATTACACTACTCTTAAGGGCGATTAAAATTAGGAATGCTATTTGACTGTAATAGGTATCTTGGTATTAGTGACAGATTTTAAACAAATCAAGCCCAGAGTTATATGTTTTTCGCCCCTCAAAGTAGAAATTTTATATTCCACCCGCGACCTCTAATCCTTACCTGACATATGGACCTGACCTGACATACATTGTCAAACTATTGTACAAAATAAAACTATCTAGCAGGAATATTGTCCGACTGGCCAAAGATATCTGTGATTGAGAAAAACTAATTGCAATGTCAAATCTGGCATTTTGTTGGATTCGCTAAGACCATGGCAAGTGATTCAGAACAAAGCATTTCACACAAGAAATTTTTGTTGTATTTTGATTGTCGGAGGTAGTTCAAATAAATAATAATATCAACTTTTCTGCTTACCAAAGTTACGGACGTCCTTCTGCCATTTGGTAGCGTTGTCGTCCCCTAGGAAAATATCATAACTTATTTGTTCATATGTTTTATAAATATGACAGTTACTATAGTTCACTTATGTTTTATTATGCAACATTTACAAACCTTTAACAAATATAGTAAGTGCATCTATGGTGAGTAAGTTAAATATATAGATAATAACCGGCCATTTAGAACAATAAATTCGACTAGATCAGGGTCAACAAACTATACGTAGAGCGGGCCAGATCCGGTTGGCCGGGCCAATTAAACCGGCCCGTGGCACAATTCCTTAATGGAGATAAAGAACAGTTAAAACGCTGTCGGATGCAATTCGAACTAATTGTTGATTAAATTTAAAACTGAACGACAATGTACAAATGGCCACTACAATTCTTCCTAAATAGTTATTTATATTTCCATCGTTTAAAGCTAACCAAGTTAATTAAGTTCAACAAAAACAAAACATATTTTTAATCCGTCCCTCGATCGTAAACCCTCACATCAGTGTTTCTCAACCTATGCGTTTCGACCCAAAATCCTGTCGCCGTTTGATTTGGTTAGGTCGTCGACTGCAGCATTTCACATCGTTAGATTTATTAAGATTGGACTACAGCAAGATTTCTATAAAATTTGAGAAGACTGTCGGCAAAAATACGATGGCATGGCTCATATTTATTAGGAAAAATGCAAACTTATTCATCCTAATGTCTTTTTTTGTTCACATACAACTTCAGTGAAAACATTGGCTCGCCAAATCTTCGCCGCTATTCTTGCGCTTGTATTTGGGCCGCCGTGAAAAAGATTGAGAAGCACTGCCTTACAGTGATTTAACCATTTATAAAGTTGGAGGCCCCTTGATTACAGCATTCTTACCGGCTCTCTAGAGTCATCGTGTGGCCGCTCTCTCCGCGATCGACTGTCCAGCAGTAGTTTCGGGCAGTACTTCTTCGAGCACTTTGGACAAACCAGCTGCCAGCTGATTATGAAGAGACACAAGACACAAAGTGCAAGAATGGCCCCGATCGGAATCATAAAACCAAGATCTGCGGCAAAAAGTACCTTTTAGCCTTATTTTGGGATTTATTTCAGTGGCACCCTTCCAAAATTATATTTAGCTCCATCCAAGTCCCCAATTATTTAGTATCGAGGTTCGTTATCTACTTCACCTCTAAGAAAAGTCACTAGTTTTTATGGTGTTTGTCGGTTCAAGTAGTATGTTTGAATGGTATTGATTAGTAGGGATGTCTGATATTTAATATTTTATCCGGATACTGGCACCCGATATTTTCGCGATTCTATCCAAAAATGACGTCCTTACGAAATTAAACGAGCAAAATAAAACGTTTAAAGGTTTTTTTCAGGTTGTTTGCTTTAACTACAATAAGTACATCTAGTTTTTAACCTACTATTTTTCGATAAATTTATTAGTCAATTTATAATCACTGCGTTAGATTCCCAATCATGGTTTAAAATGCACTGTTAATTTGATATCTGATCGGCATCGCTACCACCCCTATCGCACAGATACGGATAAACCCCTTGGCGCCGATATTATCGAACAAACCTATTGGTTAGACGCACACATCATTACTATTGGTTTCACAAGAACCATCAAGCTTGTCTGGGAACTATAGTTTTCCATAAGTCTAGGGGCCCGGTGAAAGGAGTTTTTTGCGACACACACTTACACAGGTTGTACTCGTCGGGCTCGGGTTTAGATTGGGTGTTAATGTTGTTCATCGTTGCCTTCGGGATGCAAAGTTCAAAAGCAAGCTTTTACAGTTCAGATAAGATCAGCTTATAATTGCCTAAAAACGCTAAAAGTGTGCACAAGTTTCTAAAAAATAAAAAATCAATTTGATAAATACGATTGAAAGCATAAGTAAACGGCACCATTATTGCTGTAACATCCTCCATGCCAGGTTTGTTAAGTGCCTTTACTGTATTTTATAAGTTAAACGTACCTGACACACGCCTGATACTGTGATTCACAACAGTATTTTGTGCTATACAAGGGTACACTCACTCTCAAAATTTTTGCCATGTCACTCTTAAACTCGCAAATCTGATGCAGTTTAATCAGCATCTAAAAACTCATAGCCGTGCTGTGTTATTGGCCTGAACGGGAGGCACCAATTAAGTGAAAACCAAGCGTGTTACATAGTTCCCTTTAAATCTCCACATTCTTTTGGTTTTGTTTTACAGCGGCGTTCATTCAGAGCTCAGATTACTCACAACAGTACGGTATACTGACAGCAGTATCAAATTAGTAAGTACTTATTTATATTTCATATGACTGAGTTTGACACATAGGCAAAGAAAGGTCAAAACAGCAATGCTGTTTGTAAGCCATTTTGTTATTTAACTGTCTGTAAATAACAATCAACAATAATCAAATATGTCGCCAATAACCAATCAAATATGTCGCTTTTTTTCATATTAATCTGTTTTTGCAAACTAAAATGGTTGTATTGGGCAATTAAAATGTATATTCAACCATAGTTGAACAAGCAAACCAAATAACCTTTTTTTAAGAACAAAATTGTCATCATTTAAATTTTAAATGGTAAAAAAGCAACTTTTCCAAATTTTATTTTTGACCTGTTCACTAGGAACCAATTTGAGTCACGCATTTTTCGAGGGGTTTTATGACTCAAAACAACATGATCCGTTACGTCAAGATACGCCAATCAGCTAATTAATTGAGTCAAAATTTCGACGAAAATTATTAAATGCTGGTTCTTAGAAAGGGGTCTAAATTTTACGAATGTCGTTCTGAACGTTGGTAACTGACAAAACCATTTTGTGTCTTTCCACAACTCTTTGACATAGATCCTAACTCTTTACAAATATAATATTTACAATTATAGTTTACTAAAGTCTTAAAAAACGGACCACTTGACAAAGGTTAGTAAAGAAATGAGCTTTAGTGATCTTTTTTACCGTCTTTTTCGATTGCTTTTTTTGGGAATGCACTACCACCTACCACCTTTGTCACAAATTATTAACATGCCCAAATTAAAAAAAAAAATAACAATTTTTTCAAGGTCATGAAAGGAGCCTGGTATACGATAACAACAAGAGTATTTTGCACCTATGTAAACTTCGTTTGCTTTTTGATTGATAGCGACTTTATTTTTATGCGTTTCTTGTTCATTTCCCAATCTTGCATTTTCGTAGCCATACCGAGTTTAGGCTACAGAACACAAATATACAAAAAATCCTCATATAAAACCAAATGACAAGAGCACTACGACACAAAAACGACAGAAAAAAAAACAAGAAAAACAATGTACTAAAATACTATGCTGCCTGTTTTTAACAAGTAGTTTATACTGTGGCTCTCTCTGCATGTACAAACTTTCCATGATGTGTACCTTGTGTTCTATTACGTCACAATCAACTGTAGGCAAAACGAGTTCGAGTGACCGCTTGCAAACCTTGTTGTGTCATCGATGCATAATATCTACAACAAAATTTGTCAAGCCAAGAGATACAGGCAGCTGCACTGAATATAGCGATATGGGACAATTGTTGGTGTTTTGCGACGCAAAAGTGCGAAAATCCAATTCGATAGTACACCTTGTTTTCATGCTAAAATCAATGCAAGTCTAAAATGCGCCAGGAAACAAAGTATTCAGGCACTGACTTTCTTTCTAGTTTTCTGACTTAAATGTCTTAACGTTGCGTTAGTTTGCTCAATGTTGCTGAAACACTACTACAACAACTAGGTATCAAACAGGCATTAAAATCACCCTAGTATCAGACGAATACCAATACTACACGACTTGATTTGAGACAGTACTGATGCAACTATCCGAAATGCCTAACTGGAAACGCTGATTTTTATCAAACAATACTATTCAAATGAAGTATAACTAATATTAGTTCGACATGTAAAATGACCGAGCGAATCGCACTGCCTGTGATCTAACTTACTTAATCTACGTGTTAAAGTCAGTGCAAAATACAATTAGGGATGTCCAATAATATTCAATCGCAGCCGATGCTGAATGGCCAGTATTATCATCAATACTCAGTATAGAATAGATGCTAGGGTGGCATGGGTGCCGACATAATAAAAAACGAATATGCGCATTTTTCCATCGTTTGCAAGCTATAACGTAGCGTTTTATCCCCTCCTCAAAAAAATTCTCAGAAATCAATAAATAACAACCAAAGTTAACTTGGACATCTTAACCCCCCAAAAAATTTTAGCTTAACGCAAAACGTTAACTGCGTTCCTTTAAATTTGATACTATAGTCAAGCACAGTAATGACATCAGTTTGTATCCGACGTACTTTTGGGTTATAACATCGGGCATCAGTATCGGAATCAAACGCAAAGTACCGTACATCCTTATCCTGGTTAACGTGCTGACTGCACATGCTGAACGCAAAATCCAGCCACCTCATGTCGTTTTCCTTTGCCTTTTTACGCCACTGTCTAACGTTGTAAACCCGTTAGGTTACACCAGCTTTTCCGCCGATTCGATTTGGAACCACGGAAGTCGGGGCCTCACTATTGATGTCGCCCCGTGACCGAGCATCGACACACGGCACAAGGGGAAACGAGCTATTTATTGAAAACGACCTCCCAGCAATACTGGGCACCTGTATACAAGGCTTGTTTTGCATATATTTTCTGGGTTAAAGCATGGGTCCTTAATCTGGGGTCCATGGACTCCTTGGGGTTCCGTGAACTAATTTTAGGGGGTCCATTAAATCAAAATACAAAATATTAGCGTATACTTACATAGTAATCAATTTTTTAAAGAAAAGATTTTAACTAAAAATAAAACGGTTTAGCACTTATTGTATTTAGACTGCATTTTATTTAAAACATCAGCATATTTATAAAGTCTATTTGTATTGTGACGTTAATTTAAGAACCAATTAGCATATTTTTAAAGTTTATTTGTATTGTGACGTAAATTTAAGAACTATAATTAGCATATTTCTGAAGTTTATTTGATTTCGACGTCATTAAAAAAAAAATTCTTGTCTACCGTGGTCCACGCGAAGCCAAAAAAAGTTTAGGGGTCCCCGTTAAAAAAAAGTTTAAGAACCCCTGGGTTAAAGGGACAGAAACAGTAGGGAGGACAGAATACTGGGCCCTAAGTTTGAAACAACAATAAAACGCTAACTGCAATGTCGGGTATGGATTTTAGAATACATATAGGAAAACAACGAATGTACCTGTCTGAACATTACACAAAAGTACGAGTGTAGCGGACCGCGACTGGCATTCCCTTATTTTAGTAACACTTGGTAACCCAAATACAAATTTTACCCAGGAAAGATTTCTTTGTAAATGTTGGATGCGAAGACTTGTAAGTATTGTGGTAACACGACAACAGGGACAAAATAATAGGTAAAATGGCCATGTGAAGCTTCTTTAGAGAATTGAATCCTTTTACCATTTGGTTTTGCAGTTCAACATAGTATGACTGTACTCTAAATCAGTCCGGGAAACCACCATATGGACTGAACGAGACTTATTTCGTAGCTTTTGGCTTTTATACAGTAGTTGCTGAGGGTCATAAAATGTAAAACCAAAAAACTGAAGCAGAGTACTAGCATGCGGGATCGACTTTTCAGCCGGCGCCTCCTGAATCGTTTCATCATGTTCATATAAACGCAGAATTGAGCGCTTTGTAGCTCTGTACAGTCAACAAACTGTGGGTCGCCTTTGTTGTTAGCATATTATAACAAACGACCAACGCTATATTGTTAAGTTGTAAATACTCAGCAACCGTTAACAGCAATGCTGTTTGAAAACGATGCTGATTGGTGATGTGATAAAAACACGAAATTTTGATAAATCGTGACACGGATACGTAGATAAAAAGCTGAAAGCAACAACTAGAAAAACAACATACCAGCGACATGTAGACATTTCCCGTTTTTCTCATTTAAAACATGTTTAAAAACACAGAAAAGGTTGTGCTTGAAAAAACACGCATCCGCTAAAAGACAAGACAGTCCGGGAAGCACATACAAATGCATGATTTATGCACCAAATTGTAGGCTACGTATTTACGGACAACCGCTCAGTCAAACTTAGTAAATATACATAATGTAATTTTAAGTGTCACCCCAAGCTCCAGATATTTGATTTAAAGAATAAAAAACAGGCCCTGCCACAAATGGTGTTCTGCAAAAAAAATCTTTAAATTAAAAAAATCATTTTTTATATTAATAAAACATTAAATTCTTGTTAAATCGGCAACAATGACCCACCTTAGTATACTATGCCTGGTAGCAACAGCATATTCATTAATCTACCTATTTTTAAAAGGTCGAAAACTATTTTTTCTGTCGAGGGGCTCAATTCATTGCGTCATAATTGCCGACAAAAGCGTCCATTTCACTGATTGGTGCCATTTGAATCTATTTAGTCCTGCAGATTTGGTAAAAAGTAGATCAATTATTTACCTATATATTTTGTTAGCACAACACTGTGTTGCCGCGGTCGTTATTGTTACATACGATGTTTTTTCTGTGCAAGGCACGCTTATATACTCACCATGCAGTGAATACATCGTTGGATTTTTAGCGCAAACTTTTGGTATTTTTGGTTGAAATTTTGCCTATATATAATATTGGACGAGCACACGAGTTTTTATAGTTTAGTGTTTTATTTTTATATCAGTGATTTGACTTGAAGTTGCCTTGATTTAATGATGACTCGAACTATATAGGACTTGTTATTTTTTTAATTTACGTGGACATAAGTTATTTCAATAATGACTACTTCACAAAACTCCATTAAACCAATTTAAACCGATTTCCAGTTAACTTCGCCGCTTGTCATAACAGGAGATACAAATAGCTAGTAATATCTTATCACCATTGTAAACGTTTTACCCTAACTGATGATACCAATATATTAGGGTAACTGCAAGTTGATTTTGATCTTTCTAAACCTTTGTGGTTCCTTTTGTACAGATAAAAACACCAATTGGGCGACAAATTTTAAGCTAGCCTCAACAACTGTAAACAACCGCCTGACCAAACCAACCTACCAATCAGTCAACAGCAGTTTGTTTACTAGCATTGTACAAGCGATGAAGCTCTAATCACGCCTAAAGCAGCACTTTGCATAAACGACAGAACGCGTTGGTGAGCGGACGTTACGTCACAGAGTACAATGTGACGTTGTAATGATTACTCGGAATGATTCTAGATCGGCACGATTATTACCAAACAGTTGACTCACAAGTTTGAACGTTCACCAGAGTTTATTTCAGTAGCACTTTCATGTAACATTTGCCGTAATATATTATTTTTTTTTTAATATTGATTGTACGTATAAGCATAGAATATAAGTGCTAAGCCTACTATTGTGTATGGTTAAACTTAATTAAACTTATTTAACAAATAACTCTCAGTATGTTAAGTTAAAGAGTATTTTACAAAGTTAGTTCACTTTACTGGACAAACCTGCCACGTCTTACACCAGGCAAAAATTCTATAATATATATATATCAAACAAAACGATAAATTCAGAGAACAAATATCCAAAATTTTGGAACACAACACACGTTTTTTTATAGTAATCTCAATAAAAATGCAAAACTTTTGATAGACGTGGTCTGGTTAAAACGTGACAGGCGCCCAATTAATATCGACTAATGAAGATGACACTGGTCTAGACCAAAAAAAAATTTCACGACATGTTTCTAAGAAACTTATCTTGATCCAACTAAGAGCTCCAAGAAGGGCATAGAGCCATTGTAGCTATAGAATTTAAACTTGCTATACTGTATTGAATTAACCGGCTTTCGTACCAATTTGCAAGTAAAATATAAACACTAAAGCGAAGACTATGTCATTTTATCATACCTTTATTGTATCTATTTTTAAAGACATTTGGTTCACTGATACGCTTTTCTCTATTGATGAACACCCTAATAATAAACGATAAAGATTTTCAACAAATTAAGAAATAACAAAATTACTTTTTTCGTCTTTACGATTTTGGATAGAGTTAACCTTAAACCAGTACCAAAATATCTTACAACTTTGCTGAACTTTACTATTCTAACGTGGTAAAACAATTATATTAGAGAAAGCTTATACAACATTGCTGCCGTTTAGCAACTTTAGCACCTCACTAACGATAAATCAAAACCCAAAATTTGTTAAACGTAAAAAATATTATTTAAAGATTGAGCAGGACATAAGGTATTGCTATCGCTGCAGGCAGGTTAATTAAGATCAAATAACAGTTTTTGAAATTCAATTTTAAGTGAACAAGGTTAAGACCAGCCTCATATTAGAATGTGACACATTTAGGTTTGACTTGACTTATTCATATATGAATCTATACCAAGTAACTATGGGCTATTTGTGGTGGACAACTAATAGCTCTCAAACAATAGAGCATTTAAACCATTCTGACGAGGCTTTTCCGCTTAATAAAGTATGCAGCTTGCGGTCTATTTAAAAACCTTTAAACTATGACAGATCAAGTTTTGTAGATTAATCGCTAAAGGCTATTTTTACTAAATAACTGGCTTTCTTCATTGAGCTACATAAAATAACTGAAAAAAGCTACATAAAATATCTGATCTACTATACTTCCCACAACAGTGGATGACACTGTTAAACTTAAAACCGTCAGAAAGTGACAAGAACAACAGATCGGCATGGCATTACCCGAAAGTGGAACTTTTTCAAACGCTCGCGCAAAAAAAAACGCGGATGGAGAACGGGAAAAAGGTATACACGCGTTAGATCAGCCGCAACGCAAAGAAAAACGTCAAAAAACGTCGAAAAACTAACAAAACAAAACAAAAAATCGGCCACCTCGAACGAATATGCTGCTGTTTGTTAAATAGAGACGCGCAGAAAAATGGACGATAGCACAATACACATATATGACGACACAATTAGCTGGCAGAAAAAACAAACAATCAGAACTCAGAAGAGCGTTCGCGCGAACACACTTAAAGCAGAGATATCAACAAAGCGCCCGCTTACGCGTCGTTACGTCACTTCCGGAACGTAGCCTCTCTCTCATCAGTTGCCGAGGGGTCACGTGACCAAAGTTGCGTTGCGCCCCAGTGAGTCCGTTTTTAGATTTAAAAACTTCCTTTTAAATTGGATTTTAAACCGGATTTGTCTGTATTAGTTTGATGCTGTTGGTTTAAGAATTTGTAGACTAGCCGCCAAAGTGGTAAAATCAGTAATTTTTGCGTTTATAGTTGTGTATTTGCGCATTTGGTATATAAAAAAAAACACAAATATGTATGTTGCAGGATTTCGTTGCTTTAAAACAGCGGTTCCTGGGCGTAATTACCGCTGAAAACGTAAATGTAACAATGGTATGAGATGCTGTCATTAAAGCAAAACGTATTGTCAGCATTTCGACAAATTGAACTCTTTATGGTAATTTTACCGCACATATTAAGGTCATTTTAGTGTTGTTTATTCAAACTGTTGTTGAAAGGGTTAAGAACAAGTGCTTTTAAAAGAGGTAAAAACTTGGAAGTGCCCTTTGATATTCACGTAAATCGAATACAAATATAAGCGACGTATAAAGTTAAAAAAGGCAAATTTAAAGCCTGTCGCAGTGGTAAGCTGCATTAGTTGCGAAAACCACTCTTTGACACACAAGTTTAGGGCGGAAACACCGAATAATACTGCTGCAATTACGTAAGGCGAAAAAATAAATAAATGCGAAACAAACCGCTAGGTGTATTGTCTTGGTTAGGTTGTGGTAAAACATACTGACCAAAAAAAGGCAAGTTTAAAACTGCGGGCGGGGTACACAGGGGTCGGTTCATCTGGGCCTTTCGGCGCCGATGGGCCAAGTAATTCTCGCAGCAACAAACGCGCCACAGACTAGGGATAATATCGGATCGGGGAAGTTTCTGATTTTAAGTGGAAGTAAGGGTACTTGTCCGATACTAAGATCGTATCGGCGCCGATTGCAAAATAACATACAAAACAATAAAGGTAACTTCTCAGTGCGAAAGCAAGTTTTGCTAAACAACCCAACCCAGCAAAACATTACACTTGGTCGTTCAATTAGAACAATTTTCAATTGTTCCAATTTGCATTTAAACAGTTTTTTCCCACAATTTGAACAACTTTTTCCCCAAAGTAATGACGTCATTTTTTAATTTTTCCATTTTGGATTTAACCTTTTTTCCCAAATTTAAACAACTTTTTCTCCAAAAGTAATGACGGCATGATTCAATTTTTCCCATTTGGATTTAAACAGTTTTTTTTTTCATTTAAACAATTTTCTCCCAAAGTAGTAACGTCGTTTGGCAGCGGATCGGGCTTTGCACGCGGGAAAGTCCCTTTTCCGGATTGACTTCCTGGAGTAAAATGCAAAAACATTGCGAACACCGCAAGCGCTAATTTGTCTAACAATCCTCCGTTTAGAAACTTAGGGGCGATGCCCAAAGCGCTCTGGGGGGTCTCTGGCGCCGCCGGAACCCGGGGGCGACTATCTCGGCGCCGGGCCCTTGTAGTTCGAGGCCGGCGCCGGAATCATGGCCCGTGCGGCCCGCGTGGCGGCGCTATAACACTCTGCCACGTCGCAGACGCCCTTGGCCCCCGGTGAACCGCCGGCGCCCGACGGGCCTGGGGTTCCTGGTTGGCCACTTTTTCCGGCTGGGCCTGGTTGGCCTGGTCGGCCGATTCCTGGTGGCCCCTCCTCGCCTGGAAAAGAGATATTGGAATCAAACGCTGATCGCTTTAGATTTTTATCACAGAATGTTCGTGTTTCTGAATTTAAATTTTCGATTAAAATGGCAAGAAGTTATTGGCTTTGACAATGTATAGCAATCCGTTTTTGGTGTGTTTAAAACAAATTTGCCAATAGCATCGGTCAATCGATGAATAATGGACAACATATCAAAATATGGTTTCTTATGCCTTGTGGAGCATAAATATACAGTGATTGTTTTATGTTTCTTAATAAAAAATAGCAGTTCTCGGTGATAGAAAAAAAGCACACTTTTGTTACTCGGGGTGGAATTTCAGTTATAACATAATTTTTTTTTACAATTTCAAAATAATTATTTTTATACCTTTTTATTAGCAATATTCTTACTTATTTAACTAGGAATAAATGCGAACAAAATTTGAAGATTTGGTTAGGGCTATTTTTATGCTTTAACAAAAAATTACAGTTCACAGGAGCGGGAAATAAAACACACTCTTGTTAGTCGGGATGGTACTTAACTTATAACAAAACTAACCTTTTTTAATAAAACAAAAAATAACTTTTTTTTAACTATTCAAAAATAATTGGAGCACAATGGCTGGAGGTTGTAGTAAGACGTAAGAAGAATATTAAAGCCCATACAGAAGTAGGTAGCATTTTAAATGTGTTGATAAAGAGTTATTCGAAACGTTCAAAATGATATCAACTTTTGTAAGGGCTTTGATTTTTGTTATTCCGTATTTAAAAATCGTTTTATACCTTTTAAAAACCAACATTTTAACTTACCAGGGCGTCCGACTTTTCCGCGTGGACCTCGCTTTCCGATTCCGGGACTTCCCGCATCACCCTTGGGGCCAGAGGTGCCGGGTTGGCCAGGAGGCCCTGTCGGGCCAGTTTGGCCGGGTAGGCCTGCCGGGCCGGGCTCCCCTGGACGACCGTTGCGCCCCGGGCTTCCGGCTGTCCCTGAAAAGCCCCTGGGGCCGGGAGAGCCTGGCGGTCCAGGGGTTCCGGTGAAGGATTTCTGAAAAAAATAAATAAATGAATTATTTGCAATGGCGGAAACGAGATTTTTAAATTATTATTACGAGTGTAATGATTGAAGGATTTTATTTATTTATTGTTTTATTTCTGATTTAAAATATAAAAGCAAAATTGCCGCAAATCCTAATTGTTCAAAGACCTTTAACTAAATTGGTTGAATCAATGTACTGGTGTACTGTATACGTGTTAAACATTATCTGTGGAAGTACATTTTAATGCTTTATTCACGAATTCAGTTTGCAAAATAATCTAAGTTGAGCGAAAAGCATATTTATATTCGAAAAACGTGTGCCGATTCAAAACGAAATTAATTGACAAACTGGACCGATTTTATGTTATAACTGTTACGAAAAAATACAGCAAAAAACTAGAACATAAAAACTCGTTTTCCTACAAGTAGAAAACGTGTGTCTTGTTTCATTTCGTTCACTATTCCACCCTTTGTAGCTGGCCGTCGGTTGCAGTTTAGGCCCAAGTCTAATATGAGTGTCAGCAAATACAATCAGGACACAATATACATGACTTTTTGCGAATCTCTTTTTTTTTCGCACCATGTTTGAATCGGATTTGAGCAAAGGTGGTACTTGAAAAAAAAACACATATTCCGGCTGCTTTTATAGCGGGCGAGTAAACTGGCTCGCAAAAAAATTGCAACGTAAATTTATGTATAAAAACTGTAAATTTATGTGTTTACTTTACATTATTTCGCTTTGTTTTTATTTGTTTTAATGTCACCTCTACTCCCACTTTATTCGTTTCTGTTGACTTTCAGCTTTTGCGTTTTCACTTATCAGCACTAATTGTTTTACGCCTTTGTTTTAATTCTGAAGGGCAAATTATTTTGTTTCAGCAATTGCTAAATCCAAAGAACCCTGGCAGCCTGTTTTTTGGCGTAGAGTGACAGTTGTTTTTAGTAGTAAACGAGCTAGCGTTAGCCGCTTTGTTAAAAACTGCGCTCAGCGTAGGCGTTCGCGCCACGCCGAAATTATTATAATATTGCGAGATATTGAATTGCTAAGCCAAAAAGGTCGAGTAGATCGACATCATCTTAATGAAGACATTTCGATACGAGCTTGTATCATCTTCAGTTAAGTGAAACAAGCTGGTACCGAAACGTCGTAATCAAGATGATGTTGGTCTACTCGACGTTTTTGGTTTTGCAATTCAATATCAAGATACTTTAGAACACTATATACGGATCTGTTCATAAGTTTAATGGTGAAAATAACGGCCCAAATAGACGTTAAAAGCGACATGCTTTATTTTCAAACGTTTCGGCAATTTCTAATGCCATCATCAGTGATCAAAATAAAGCATGTTGCTTTTAACGTCTATTTGGGCCGTTATTTTCACCATTAAATATCAAGATATATTTTACAAATGCGTACATAGTGTACCAGATTAGAATATTACACTTGAATGCGGCATCCGGCAAGTGACGATCGTTAGGCAGGAAAATGAATTGGCGTTACAACGAATAAGTACGTAACAGTGACTTACCGGCTGCGGTATCCGGTCCAGGATGTGATTGGTAATCCGGTCAATGACGTCAGGCAAGCGGTCGTCAAGGAGATTATCAACCGCTCGATTTACGATGTCCTTGAGCTGGTCAGGGGTCACGGAGCGGCCCGGGGTTCCGTCTTTTCCGTCCTTTCCGTTTTTTCCGGGCCTTCCATTTTTTCCCGTCGTCCCCTTCAGGCCTGCGAGCCCCGGGGAGCCTTGGAACCCAATGGGGCCCCTGGGACCGTCCTCCCCAGGCGTGCCTGGGGTCCCCTTGGCGCCGTCGGAGCCGGGCGAGCCTCGGTCGCCCCGCACCCCCTTGGAACCGTCTCTACCGGGCTCGCCAGGGGGTCCTTCTACACCTGGTTCACCCCTGGGACCCAAATCTCCCTGGAATAAAAACAGTTGACATGATTGTTTGGATTTTTTTTTTTCTAAAACTCAAAAAAAAAGATTTTATTTATACCGCTTTAATATTTGGTTAGAAAAATAATTTTTCAAATAAAAATAAAAAAACTGACATTGTGTAAAAAATCGTCTTCACTTTATTGTGAAAATGGTCTAATAAGTTTTATTTTTTAAAGATTTATTTTTTTTGTGATAAAATAGTTTTCACAAAAGATAAGTTTAAAAAACATTCCGCCAACTTTATCTAACCGAAAAAATCGCTCGTCGTTTTATAACGGGCATCTCAAAAGCTCCACAAATTAAACCAACGCTGCGTTTATCCAGCAAAATTTACCCTTGGTCCTGAAGGTCCGGATGGGCCAGGTGAACCGTCGCGTCCGCTGGCGCCTTTCGGGCCTCGCTCGCCGTTCTTTCCGGGGGTGCCATCGGAACCGGCCGAACCAGGGGCACCGTCTTGGCCCTGTCAAGTTTAAAAATATGTCACAATGGTACACACTTGATAAACGAGCATATTAACATATACACAGGAATCCGCTATAGTTTATTTTTTTCATATCATGGTTTCTTTGAGTTATCAGTTATCACACAAACGCAAGTAAAAATCCTTAATAAAAATGACTTTTTTTATTTTCTAGATTCATACGGTTTAAAAGACCAAAGATGCCTTTTTGGCGAAATATATTTCTCCTAATATCATACAAAATGACTGAATTTGATAAAAAACAGGAAAGTGTAAAGAATATTTGCTTCAAAGTTATTGTCTTCATTCACTAACAAGGGAAAGAATAATGTTTATAAAATTTATTTTATCCACAACCGCCAAAATTTCGTAAATTCGGCACCCAATTAAAGCAAGGTTAAAAAAGCTAGAGCTTTTTGATTGAATCCTATACGAAAAACTCTTCCAATTTGAAATTCAACAGAACTACATAGTTCTCCAAACAAAAAACTACTGATATTACGTGATGACGTCACTTACTGGAGCCCCGGCCAGTCCGTCGAGTCCCCTCTCCCCACGGCCGCCCCGAAGTCCGGGGAATCCCCTCTCGCCCGGCGGACCCTCTGCCCCGGGTGGTCCGGGCTTGCCCTGAAATCGTAACAAACAAATATTGCGTTAGAAGACGTCGCTTTACGTCATCAAACCGATAAATGACGTCATACTTACCGAAAGGCCAGCGGTGCCAGGTCGTCCGTCCAGGCCAGGAGGTCCCTGGTAAAAATTATAAAAAATATAGTAAAAAAGGTTTTACTCTAAGAAAACAAGAGAATAGTTTTAAATTTTTAAATTTAGGAAAAAAATCCTAAATTCAGTTTACTGAACAAGGATCAAAATCACAACAATCAGTTAAAAAGGTTAAATAGCTTTCGCAAAAACAAGAGAACAGTTTTAGATTACAAATTAAAAAAAAATCAAATTTAGTTTACTGAACATTATAAACAGCTTTAAAGCCTAAAAAAAAAAAAGTTTTCGCTTTTAAAAAGTGAGAAAACAACCGTCATTAAAAAGCCGTAAAATCGCGTCAAAACTTAACATACCTGGCTTCCTTTCAGTCCGTTGGGACCTGGTGCCCCTGGTTGGCCATTGGAACCGTCAATGCCGTCCAGACCCCTCGGACCTTGGGGCCCACGTTCCCCGTCCTGGCCCTGAAAGTGACAAACAAAGAATTAGAGTTATCCACTGAACATTGCTCCTAAATTGGGCAATTACTGAGTAGTGATTTACAAAACCAGTGCAGGCAATTTTGTGAAACAAAACAAGGACGTACTAAAAATATCAAAGCACATATGAAGTAGGTATGTATGGGATTTGACATTCTTATTACGTCTAACTGCCACATCCAACCATTATGCTCCAAAACAAGGATGCATTTCGATGATCTTTTAATGTTTGTTTGGATGAAAGTGTCTTAAAAAGGGATATACTGTCCCGCTAGAAGTTCAATAACACGATTTTTAACCTATGTTTCAACCAATGACGATTTTTAACCTTTAACTGTCTACAATTCTACACATATATAGAAGATATGGAAGTTTCTGGCTGCCTACGAAAAACTTTTAGTTTTTGAATAATTTTAATAAAACTCCGCAATGTTTGCAGTTTGTTTTCAACATAGCTTTACAGCTTGTCCAAAAAAGAAAATATTATAAAATGTAATGTCATCCTTTAAAGAAAGCTATAAAGAAGTGGGGGTTAAGCCTTACCCTTGGACCACGGTCACCCTTTGTTCCGGATTCGCCTTGTGGGCCTGTGTCCCCTGGTGTTCCAGGCAGGCCAGTGGAACCGAATGGTCCTGTGGAACCCTTGGTGCCCTGAAAGAAAAGCATTGAAATTAACCGAACGAGATGTGATCAATCAAACTATATAGTTACACCAGTTTTCAGTAACGCATAGTTTTATTGTAAAAATATATAAAGCGAAAAGTTGATCTAAATATTATAATTTAGATAACATAAAAACATAACTCAAGGAAATAAATACCTTTTCTCCCCGAGGTCCAGGTATTCCTTGTAGACCGCTAAGTCCGGGAAATCCCTAAAACAAATAAAACACGAAGCCAATTAAAGATAGTTCAATTCCATGCATTTAAGCGGGAAAATTAGGTTAGAAGGTAACATCTATTTTTAAGGCTGTTTGTGTTAAAAAAAAGTTAAAAAATTTGCTAAGAATACGGCTTTTTTATAAAACAAGTCCTGAAAATTTAATTATTAAAAATCTAATTAATTGAATATCTGATACTATACTTTGCTGTTCAGCATTTGAAAAAATAGCTTCAGATATTATTGTCAAAATTAACCCCTCTAAATTGTCAAATTGCCGCTTTAGGAGTGACTATCCACGAGACAAGAAATATTCGTCCGTATATAAGTGTAATTTTGCAGAGAAACTTTCATACTGGCAAGAATTAATACGATTGTATTTTGGTAGACACTTTAATTAAAGGACTCATCTTATACTTTTCGCAATTCAGCATTAAAAAATAGAGCATCTGGTAAATTTGTCAGAAAAGGTTCTTTAAATCACCAAATTACCCACCTTTTGGGGTAATTATCCACAAAATAATAAATAAGAATCTATAAGCCTAATTCTCAAGAAACTTCATACTGGCAAGAGTTGATACGATTATATTTTGATTAGCACTTTAGCGAACCAAATTGTCCGAAAAACAAAACATTTTCATCAAACTTACCTGGTCGCCCATTTCTCCCTTGGTCCCGGTCACCCCTCTTTCGCCCCTCTCCCCCTTCTGGCCGTTCCGACCGTCCAGGCCCGGTGCGCCCTGTCGGCCCAGTTCGCCCTGTGGAATTAAAAATAAAAAGTCACTTTTTTGGGGCAAAATCTCCTCGTAGAATACTTGTTTCTATTCTAGAAAGCTTGTTCATGATTTTCGGAGAATTGCAAATGTTTTGCCAAGATTTATTTATTTTTCAATTAATGTTTAAGTACTACCTATACCTCTGGTTTATATTCGTGTTGCATTTTGTAGTCTGGAAGAATTACGATACAGATATACACGGCTATATAGTATATATAGCTAACTGACTTTTTATATGTTTTTAAATTATTTTTCTATTTTTTATACCACAAAAGCAAGTATTTGGTGCAAAACAGCGGCTAAAAAGTGCAGTTATAACGCTTTATAAGGCCTCTTTATTTGGAGACGTTTCTCCCAACAGCAAACTTAATAGTTCACGATGGCAACAAAGCGCAACACTTCCAGTTAAAGGCGCAACACAGTCCACACGGCAAGCCGGGCCCAGTAAACAGTGACACACGTAGATCGGATTACCCGAGAAGGCATGCCACCGACCCGCCGCTATTGCAACTTTGAGAAGAGTTTTCATTCGGTAATACCAAGGTTCTGTCTCGAACTTTACAAGGGGCTGTTTTATCGAGGTCGCGAATTTAAAATAAGAGATTTTAATAATGGAAATAGTAAACGTTTCTTGAAGAATACAGTTAAACAAGGCTGGGTTCGAAATATAACATGGAAATACTTGGTTTATTGTAAGATTACTAACCTGGAGCACAGGTTTCCTTTGTAAATTGAAGGATAAGAATTTATTGTTTTCTACAGATTATACGTTTACCTTTAGTTATGAGAGTAGATTTACGGATATATATTTTTTACGACCAAATAAAATGGACTACTATAACTTATAACTTATTTTTTGGTTATAAGAGTAAGTGCACGTTAGATTCTGAAACATGTTTTACATTTCATAACTTTCATAGGTAAAAATAAATAGACTTTGGTACATTATGCGCGGATCTGTAATGTAGCTTGATAATGAATTGCAGCCAAAAAGGTCGAGCAGATCTATATTATCTTGATTAAAACGTTTGATACGAACTTCTATCATGTTCAGTTGTGATTACAAATAAATACATACTGATTTTAAGTAAGTTTTTCGCTTCATACGACTTCTGCAACTACAGTAAACCTATCTCGGGGCGCAATGAATCTCCTTGCATAATTTTACCCCTTCCCCCTCTTACAAAAGCGAAAACAGAAAAGCCCCAAACTCACCTTTTCTCCTTGGTTACCGCTTCGACCAGGCGGTCCAGGCCTTCCGTCGTCTCCCTGTGGAATAAAAAAGTGTTTTTAAAACTTTTGAAACTTCACGATTTTCTCTCAAGATGCAAACACAATGTAAAAAACAAGACATGTGCCAAAAATAATTTTTTGGCGCTAATAAATGGGGTTTGAACTTTTTATAACTCTTACAAGAAATTTGGAAAAACAAAACAACTGAAATAAAACTTCGGTTTCATTTGAACGCATTTTTAATAGCAACTCTCCAAATGGGTAAATGCGTTTCCTTGCCGTGTACAAAAAAGTATAAACATCAAGAGCCTTTTTGTGTGAAATAACCATTTGAAAAAATGGTGTTGAAGATATTTATGATATAAGCCTACTAAGAAAACTTCATCGGAATAATGGTGTTCATTATCATGATGCACAATAATATGCACGGCTTTTTAGTTTTTGTTTTTAAAGCTACTTTAAGTACGCTGCAAAAAAATAACAGCGACCCCTCCTCATTCGTTCTTTTTACTTCGATATTAAAATGGCGCGAGGGTGAGCCAAGGCAATAAAGAAAATTACTGTTTGGTTTCTATGGTTTTCTTGCTGATCGTTACTAAAATAATATGTGCAAACTGAAAGTATTAAATTACCTCAATTATAGAGCATTTAAAATCGCAGAGCCCCAATTTAAATAATTTTATTTTTGTGGGTAAATGAATTTGTTCTTATACTTTTAGTGTGTAAAAAAACGTAAGGCTGTCTTCTCGCAATGCAGTGTTGGGCAACTCCCCCTAGGTGTCGCAAGGGAGCGCAAAACCAAAACTATGTGGCGCCAAACAAACTTGAAAGACACACGCTTTGCAAAGCATTCTTTCTCGGTTAAAAAACACACGATGCTGACTTACCGGGATGCCGTTGGCTCCTGCTTGACCCTCAGGTCCCGGCGGACATTCCTCGCACAGGCTCTGCTGTAAGAATGAACAACAGTGTGACGTAACAAAGCCAACAAAATTTAAATAAAAACACGCCTTTAAACTAGTAATATCTTTTCATCGGGTTAGTGTGGTTTAACCTCATAAATTTGCATATTTTTAACGGTTTTTATAACACCGCTTTACAACACGGTGCGAATTTAAAATAGTAATGGTTGAATTTAATAGGTTTATATTCCAGTTCAATATGGTCATATAATTACCTGGTTTGGCAGAGGTTCTGTGATGACTTTTCCCTAAAAACCAAAGCAAAATCATTATTTAATTGGTACGAGATTTGAACAAACGTGAAAATATCACCCATATATGTCGGTGTTGGTCGGAAGGCAGTTACGGTATAATTTACAACAAAAAATAAGGATTCCAAGAATAAGCGGTTCCATTGTTAAATATTGAGGTGTGTTTTGATTCCACAAAGGTATTTTTATAAATAATAATGATAGATGTTAAGTAATGAAAAACAAAACTACAATAAAACGTTTAACAACAAATTTTTTCTGCGGCTTTTATCAAGTTACAAGAGTAGGACAAATAGATTAGCACACATAAGCGAATTATAGACAAGGGTCCCTTGAACTTTAGATGCCGGACAAGGCCCTTGACCATGCCCTACATAAAAAGGCTATTTATAAACACCATTTCCCCCAAAATACCCGCCAGGCCTTCAACAATGACAAAATAAAACCGTTCAAAGAGGACCAAAAACAACAACGTGGTGTATTGACGGCGTTTAAACACTGCATACATTATAGCGCGGCGACAAAAAAGGGATTGACAAACGGTCGAACAGAAATCGGCCTACAAAGGGATACGCTTTGTCACGCTTGGGCGCGCGTGACGACGTCACAATGGCAGACAGGGGCACGTCACAATGACGAGCGCGACGCTCACCGGTAGTCCAGGTGCTCCCGGCTGTCCGTTCCTCCCATCTTTGCCAGGAAATCCCTAAGAAAACAACAACAGATCTTTGAGTTCATAGGCTCGCTTCGTTATTGAAAATCCGATCGTGTTAGAGGGATTATTGTGAAATCCCGCTCGGGCGTAAGATTTTCCACCGGCCAGGCCTTTCGCAAAGTCAGAAACGAGATTCTTAGCGCTTTTGTGTCTTGTTTATGGGTTTAGGGGGCTTCGGTGCCGCTAACAACACGGAATGCCGTGTGCTGTGGTTTTGGCGCTTTTCGGAGATAAATTGTCTCCAGGCGCCAACAGGAAAACGGTGATTTCCTGAAAGTGAAAGGCGGCTAATGAGGCTCAAAAGTAAGCTGCGTTTTTTTAAAGCGGTAAGCAAGAGTATATGACAGCTGCATTTTGATGGCCCTAAATTTAAACAAACAAAAAGTTTAATAACCTGAGTAAAACCGTGATCATACATTTTTGTTAATATTCCTTTAATAAAATGTCTGATCCTGGTTTTACTCAGGTTTTCAAACTTTAATATTATTGTTTGCCAAGCGTCAGCGGATCAGTGATCGACAAAGCAGAAACCTGCTGCCAATGATTTTGGATTTGGATTCCATAATGATATGCCCTTTTATATCCCCAAAAATTAGGTGTGTCTTACACGCGCCAATTTTGCGCATTTGTAGACAGTTTCAGGTTGTGATATATGCAGCTACACCTAAAACACACAGACCACTTTGTGCTAGACATAGTTTGATGAAGTCTTCCAACTCTAATATCCATATAAAAAATAATACAATAAATCAGGCAAAACACTTGAATGGCAGTACGGTTGCTCATTTACGAATACCTTGAGTTCGAGAGTTGTGACTATAGAAAACACAACATTTGGTAGCGATGCTTTTTCTTAAACAGCGGCTTTACATTCTTAAAATCGTTGTTGCTTCTATACTTCAATCCCATAAAACACATCGCGACCTGCATACCGCAATTTCAATTTACACAATATCGCGTAGTAACCTATACCAAAAAAGAACGGCGACGACATGCAAATGGCCAGCATTCCGCGCCGGGTGACTGGGAGCTATTTCGGTAAGGAAGCCACAACCACAACCAGTAGCAGTATAGCAGCAGCAGAATTCGACATTTGTTGCGTCGTTTAAGGGGATCAGCTCATGTTTGCGCGACCGAGGCAGCGTTGAAAGAACTTCTCGCCTCGTTTGTCTAGTTTACATGGCCACCGCCAAAACGGCCGGCTCCAATTTTTTGTCGTTTTGGTGCTAAATTCGCGGCCACGCGGCCTGTCTGCACTGCCTATAACTGCAACCTTGGTGTTTGCAAACTATGTTAAAAAATTTTTTTTTGCAGCCTTGATTAGGTATGACAAAACCAGCCTTTTTCCAATTCTTTACTTGTGCCTTGGCTGAGGGAATTTTCCGTGGTTTAACGGATTTAACCCACTGTTTAAATTCCTATTTATATCCTATTTTGGATATTAAATTCCTATTTGACTTATATTTTGGATTGCGACGTGTTTTCGTGACATTTTCGCAAGTATGGTCAAATAACTGCCAGTTGGTATTGAAACGATCACGTTGGCCGATCAAACAGTCAAAAATATGTCATAAAAAAACGAAAAAACAGCATTTGCCTCCGCCTATATACAGAAACCGGCCTTTTATAGAGTGGTCGAAAGTAGGGCTCTCTCAAATTTGATGTGAAGATTGTTTATTTGCTAAGCATGGGTATTTCAAAGCAGGGTTAGCAGAGTATAGCGCTAAACGAATTTCACATTGTACATTAAACACTTTGTACGTAAAATTAATATAAAAGTTTATCAAAAAATGGTACAAATTCACATTTAGTTCACATAGCTTCTTCGTGATTTTCAACAGCTCACACACTTTGCCCAATTTTATTGCTCATTTAAAATAATGTTTTAATTTGCGAGTTAGAATAAATACAACTGCATAAATGGCCCGGCGGTACAGCACAGTTGTGCACCTTTGGGAGGGAATACTGGCCGTGTGGCCCACACTATATCTATACTCGTCTGTCGGCGAGAGCGTTTGTCAAGGCGCTGGGCTTAAATCGAATCTTGCAACACCCGGGCCGAGGTATTTAATTCGCTTTGCTGCTGTGTACGATCGCATCGGATCATTGATTGTGAAAGGTTAAACCACGACGGTATGATTTCAACTTTGGTAGGGGTTAAAATTGCTTGAAATAGGTCGCAAATATCTGCTGATTTCAAAACAGTTTTATATACGAACCAACTATTTAAGGTTTGAAAAAAAAAGTGTAAAACCTTTGTTGGAACACAGGGAGATGCTGTTCAACCTAAAGCATAAACTAGCTAGGAAAACCATGGCCGGAAATAGCATAACCAGGCGAATTGTGATGCAGTGACCATATCAACAGACATATTAGGATATAGAGTCGTTTATGGTTTTCACACTATTTGTATCGCAGGGAACTTTTGTCTGGTTAGGTCAAATCTGTAAGGTTATCTCTTTTTACGCTTCGTCTGGAATAACAATAGTTATAAGCATAAAGTTAAACATTTAGAATTAAACGTGACCTTTTATATTGCTTTTGATTTTTTTTTATATAAAATTGAAATCCGACAGTGATTCATTCTCTTTATCTAAAAATTGGATTTAAAACTATTAAAAATTATTTTTAAACAATCTAGAAAAAATATTGTAAAACACAAATCTAAGTTAATTCCTTAGCTACGCGAAAAAAGGTATTTACCCTGGGTCCCATTTGACCCTCTAATCCAGGCGCACCAGTGGGTCCAACTACCTGATGGGTTTGACCGTCCCTTCCAGGGGGTCCAGGCACCCCATCCACCCCCGGCGGACCCTGAAACAAAACACGGTATTAGGTGAAGGTTAGGTAAAATCGGGGGTAATGGATACAAAAACGCACATTACTAAATAGATAAGTTTTGGAACGTTTTGTTGTTGTGTTGGTAAATTTAAGCACAGGCACTTTTACAGAAAAACTTTTTATACGACTCTGTATTTCGATCAAGAAAAATTTCTTTTAAAGAAAGCTCATTGGTTTTCAATGTAAATCGAAAACAAAGCAGTATAAATGCCATGGCCAGCACGATGTAAAACAGTTTAAAAGCACAAAAAAAATCCAAAGACTATTTAAAAAAAAAATTTGAAAAACATAGGGTTTTTTGAAAGACTTCTCGACGCACTTTAACTATTTTTGAACAAGTTTCCACCAGATGTCGCTAAATAAATTCAGGGACTTTTAAAGCGCAGACAGTAAATTACTGTTGTTAAAAAAATTAGAAAAAAATTAAGGCGACATCTGGTGGAAACTTGTTCAAAAATAAAACACTGTTTCTTAACCTTTTTTTGCTTCAATAAACGTTTTGCAAGCTTGAAGCTAACAAAACACAAATAAGACAATGGCATAAATAAGTTAAATTTGGATAATACCATATCTACGTAATGCTATCGTAATTTATTTTATTTTTGTTTTAATAATGTTAGAGAAATAACGTCCGGAAAAAAATCTAACAATGTAAACTACTGCAGTCGGGGGCCCAAATAAATCAAAAGGCCGACACGTAGGTTGTGAAATACTGCTTTAAAATAAATCCAAAACGTTAGCAAAACAAGCCATGCGTTAACAAAAAAAAATCTAAAACATAAATTAATTTTTCCGTTTAGGAAAGACTCACAGTAAGGCCAGGGGTTCCGGGCGGTCCTGTTGGGCCGGCGTATCCCCTGAGACCTATCTGGCCATCGCTGCCCGGCTGGCCTGGAGGTCCTTGAACGCCCTGCGATTTATATTACATGTAACATTAATTATTTGTTAAACAGTAGTAAGGTTTAGCGATATAAAACAAGAATCAAAAGTGGATTGAAAGAAAATTAATCAATGCTATACTACGAACAGCCTGCAGACCTGTAACTTTTTAAGATGGCGCACCAACATATAATTCAATAATTCATGAAATTAAAGTGTTTCAATACGGCAGAGTGTCAAATAAAACAAACTAAGCGAAATTGACAATAGTAAAGATTAAAATGCAGAATTTTTACAGTTTTCAAAGTTCAATCAATTTATTGCAGTTTTCAAATAATAATAAAGAAGTTATTAAACTTTATAATTTTCAGTAAATTTATTAAACTTTTCAAATTTTCAATAAATTGTCAATAAAAAATCCTTTTCAACAATAATTTAAAGAAATGAAGTTGAACCCAAAATCAACAAACAATTACCGGTTCTCCAGTGGCTCCAACCACTCCCGGATCCCCGGGAATTCCCTGACCCCCCTTGGGGCCCCTGAGTCCGTCGGCGCCGGCTGGACCAGGCTCACCGGCGGAGCCTTTCTGCCCCTCGTCCCCAAGGGGTCCGATACGCCCCTGGGGTCCGCGTTCACCCTGCGGAAGAATGAAAAGCTTGAAGGAACGCGATTTTTTTCATTTTTAGCAAATGAAAAACTTATTTTGTTATCGAGTATAGGCAATGCTAACATTGTTATATTAAATATGAATTTATTAAAAAAAAACATTAGAAATTGTTAACCTAAAAATAACAAAAGAAGACTAAAATATATTGCGAGGGTTTTCGCAGCAAAAATGTAACGAGAGTTTTGCCAGAGTTTTAGATAAAAGAGACGCATACGATTATTATCGTAAAATTAGCAACATTTTCTTGAATACATTAGCATGTTTTTATTTCTTATTGTTTTTTATTTAAAAGCCAAAAAATGCTTTTTTGCTTCTGGTAAAATTCCAAATTAACGTGTTAAATTAAAATCACTCTTCAAATATTTGTATCTAGGTCGAACAAGTCTAAATATTCACGGAGTTAATTTTTGCTCTGCCATTACAAAAAAAATTTAAAGGCTTATGTGGTATTTTATTACATAGCAAACCTATAATTGTTGTGTTTGCTATTGGCCCAACTAGTTACAACGAAGAATTGGACTCCAATCCAAACACAATGGTTAAGATTGAAACACTTACACTATTCTGCGGTTTGCGCGTCTATAAACAAGATACCACAACAAAAGCAATGTACTTATAAAGGAAATCGTAGATTTCGGTTAACAAAAAGGTCTAAATTCAATTGCGAGTCATTTATTCTGCCACAATTGTCCCTGTTGTTATTCCAAGGCCTGTGTAAACAAGACCGCATACAAGGGGGTATATATGGCGAGGGTAAATATTATGAACTCACCTGGCGTCCCGGTTGGCCGTCGGTACCGGGAAATCCCCTTTCTCCGCGCTCGCCCTGTGAACATATTTCGGACGAGTTACCACATCGTAAAAGTACATCGCAATTTTGATTTTTGGAAAAAATGCGTGTCCTGCTATTTTTCTTTAGCTTGGAGTTTGTTTAAAATTGAACTGCATATGGCCATCGAAATGAATGGCTATATGCACAAAATCTTTTAGCATTGGCAATGTGACTTCCTTTAAATTTGGCCATATGCACAACATTTACTATAGCTACGTTAAAAAAAGTATTTTTAGTAAAAATAAAAACAGTTTACATGCTCTCTGCCCGTTTTACAAAAGCAAAACACTCTACATAAGCTTTAAAACCACATTGACAGAAACAGTAAACCTAAAACTGCAGCTTAAAAAAATGTTAAAAAAATTTACGGGAATGTGAAATAATGCGGAAAAGGTGTACAAAACATGAGACAACGGCGTGGATAAATGGAAAAAAGTGTAAAGGAAACACGAAATTCGGTTGGGGTTGAAATTATCAGGGGAGTTAGTGAGATACCTAGGGCTGGGATTTGGGGTTAGGTAAACGGTTGTATATGCCTCATTGGGACAATCTATGTCTTCTATCGACGGGTTAGGATATATTTCGATTTATACGTTATTAAAACTACTATGTATTAGTCATATACTGATCTTATTCCAAACTGCATTTTATTCCGTTTAAAAGCGGAAAAATACGGAAAAACGGTTGCGGTAAAATGCGGAATACCTTGCTTCCAGCTTCCCCGTCTGTTCCCGGTAATCCATCCAGTCCGTCGAGCCCCTTTTCTCCCTTGCTCCCCCGTTCACCCCTCTCTCCCTTCTGACCGTCGGCGCCTGGAGCGCCCACTTTGGGTTCCGGCGGGTCGGTGAATTCCCTCTGCCAAAACAAAACGACGTCACGGCGCGGACAATAGCTACGTTGTGCTTTTTGGTGTTTTAATTTATAAAATCTATATTGTCCGTGGTTTGATTTGTAGATTTAATGGAATAACAAAGATGCAAGAAACATTTTTTTTAATTTTTTTTAGAGGTTTGATTTTTTTTTAGTTGCTAAAAAAATAAGTCTAGTCCACCACTGAATACGCGTTCTTTAAGACTTTTGACAACGTCGCTTCTTTTATATGAAAGCAAATTTATAAGCCTGCATTTCAGAGTTGTTGTACAATTTAATCATGCTGTGGACTTTTGCATAAAGTGAACCTTGGTGAAATTCAAACCTTAATCGTGACTTCGGAGATGCCTGGAGTACCCGGACTGCCCGTTTCACCCTGTCAATCAAAATATTCAGTTCAAACGATCAGTAAAATATATTTGACAAACCGACTTAACAACGTCGTACGCCTGGACTTGCAAGCCAAATATTAACAACATGCTAAGATGACGTCGATTTGCGTTAGTTAGGTAGGGATCTGTGACATAGTACTTTTTGTAATATATTTAAGACATCCAAAAATAGTTAGTTGAGATACTAAGACTTAACCAGGCAAATTTACAACGCAAAACCATAATTTAAAGATGGTTTTTGATTCATTGTAAGTGGTGCTTTAAAAACATTTCTTGTTTTACAAAAAACATTTTAAAATGGCTTCGAAAAACTTTTCGCTATAGGTATTAGGTACGTTAGCCACATGAAAATACAATAGATTTGCAAAGACAAAGACTTGTACTGCACCTTTTCGCCAGTTTGGCCAACTTCTCCTTTGGCACCGCCATCGCCTGGCACTCCCTAGTAACAAAAAAGTAAAACAAACTATAAATTAAAAAAAAGCAGGAAATATTTGAGTTTGCAATTTCATTTGCTTGTTGAGACACATTTAATAGGCTGTAAACACTCTAAAGTTAAATATGTTTTAAGAGTTAACACCTAGCAAATTGCAATCGAAATTTATAATATTTTATATTACGCGATAACAACCGGATGTAACTAAACGTTTGTTGACTGGCCTGAAAGAATTATTGTTAAAGAATGTTATGGTCAACTGGCCTGAAAGAATATCTTTAAGTGTCAGCTTTTTGGCGCAATTTATTGACGATATTTGTTATGGGAACGGATCGTGATACTTTTTTTTACAAGGTATCAGAATAAAGTGAAGTATCGAACATTCCTAGCACCAAAGTATTTTTATCACAACCAGCCTACTAAGTGTTACAGGTATAAACGTTACGGAGACGCCAACGTATACTTACCGGTTCTCCTGGGTCTCCGGTAAGTCCCCTTGGTCCCCTTTCACCGGGGTTGCCCTTTGCCCCAGGGTTGCCGTTGAACCCGGCTGGTCCCGGGTCACCCTACAAGTAACAAAACATTTAATCATTAGTGGACGATAATATTGGATCAGGTTTAAACGCCCAATGATATAAGTTTGGCATCACCATAATCGGAATGTTTTGCAAAACATTTTGTTTGATTGGGTAAATCTACCGTAATTCTTTGGTACACTATGCACGGATCTGTAATGTAGCTTGACATTAAATTACAAAGCCAGAAAGGTCGAGTAGATCGACATCATCTGATTAAGACGTTTCGATGCGAACTTGTATCATCTTCACTTAATGTATTTCAACTAAAAGATGATGCAAGCTCGTATCGAAACGTCTTAATCAAGATGATGTCGATCTACTCGATCTTTTTATCTTTGCAATTTTGTTTGATATTCATTAAATAACCCGGTGTTTTTGCAAAAGTTCTGTTATTAAACATGTATTTTTGAGTTAAGGTTTTACAAATCCATAACAACTCGACATGCATCAAGAACGACGCCGTGGTTTTCTGGGACAGGCATTTCAACTGAATTTTTACATTTGCAATATTATTACTAATCAAATGACACAAATAAAGTATTTAACAATGCAGAAAAACTAATTTTCCAAAATAGTAGACCACGCTTTCCACAAAAATCAAAGTTTTACACAACAATTAAAATAAGAAATATTTTACAGCAGCATTTAGGACCAACTTATAAGCAGAAACATTGTATTTTCACCCAACTATATTAAAGCCAATTTACCTCGCGGCCTGGAGTTCCATCTCTTCCTGGTGGCCCGATGGCGCCGTCGACGCCGTTTCGGCCATCCCGCCCTGGTTCTCCAGGACTCCCTTTGGGTCCAACTTCGCCCTGTGATGGTACAGATTAATTAATAAGAGCGTTGATATTGGCTTAGTTTGATACTTCTGTTTGAATTGCAACTGAACATTTGTATCAATTTGTCAAGAAAACAGTGGATTAAATGAACGATCAAACTAAATGATTTTTCTATACTTTCGTCTCAGTTAGTTATATTATAACACTTGTGAAAACTTAAGCTTTACCGTTTGCGTATAGTTTACAATGGGAAGATCTTAAGACCCACCCCAAGTCCACGTATATAACTCAAACCAAGACAACAAAAAAAAAAAGTTTGTAAAACGAAGAGGTACAAATGCAAGTTTAAATGAAATTGTTTTACTGCGGTACTTTTTGAACACATACCTTAAGATTAACATGCACATAAACTGCATTCAAAGACTATTCAAAGATTTTTGAAAAAATAAGGGTTTTCTAAAGACTTTCAACATACAATTCGAAATAAAACATAAAATAAAACATAAATGTAAAGAAGACTTAGGGCAACCATTTTAAGCCAATCATAAAGCGTACAAAATCACGCAAAGAATAGGAGGCGTGGTTTCTCCGACAAACCAAGTTTTTTATCAAAAAATTGTGCGCAGAACACGGCTATACGCACGTACCTGGTCGCCCGGGTACCCTTCCAGTCCAATCTCACCAGGTGGGCCAACGTCGCCCTGCAAATTGACGAGGTTGGTTACGGGTGGCCGGCATACAATAACACAATAAATAAAATATAGCGCAAAAAGGGTTGAAGTACTTGGCATCAGACAATGGAAACAGGATGCTGGTGTGTGCGGTATTTTTAAGGGTGAGTGTCAGATTTTCAATGGGGAAAAATTGATTTGCCCCACCTGGGTTCACGGTCAAGGCGATTTCGAGTGGGCTAAACTGGCAAAAAAAGAAAAATGTGTCAACTAAAAATGTTGTAGTTGAAAATGTCAGGCATATACATAAGATATGGCTTTTAAAATTGCTTTTTTATGATACTTGTTTAAAAGGAAATTTCAAACAGGTTAGAAAAAAGTTTCAAATTTTTCACAATAGCATTGCAATATTATACTCCTATATAGCAGTAGATCTCAGTATTTGTCATAGGCAGACCCCTTTTGTTTCCTTAAAATAATAAAAACATCAAAGTAAACATAAGAAAAAAGGTAAACAATTATGTACAACAATTACTAATATACAAGTCACCACTTTTACTATCACTTATTGTACATAACCGGCCAAGCTATTATTTTTGTTATTATTACAAATTAATGGCTATGTTCCGGCTAATATGATTTAACCAATGATACTATAAATAAGAAAAATCTTGCGCGGACCCCTTTAAATCATAATTACTGAAACCAGTTTGAGAACAACTCCTATAAAGAACATACATTTTAAAGTCAAGCAGAGTGTAATAAATTTCTTAGACAAAAACAATCATAAAAATAATTTTAAAACAACAGCAAAACAAAATGAAAAACTTTGTAGCATAATTGGAGTTGGTAGTAAGATGTAGTAAGAATATCACAGCCCATACAAATAAATAAAGGTTGAAAATGTAATAAAGAGTTTATTCGAAACGTTCAAAATGATACCTACTTCTGTATGGGCTTTGATATTCTTATTACAATAGAAAAACTTTGGAGCATATTGGTTTGAGGTCGTAGTAGGACCTAATGAGAATATTAAAACTCATGCAAATGAATAAAGGTTGAAAATGAAATAAAGAGCTATTCACAACGTTTAAAATGATACCTACTTCTGTTTGGGCTTTGATATTCTTCTTACAATACAAAACGTTTTACCTTTTGTCCTTTTTCTCCATCTTTCCCGTCTTCACCTGGCTTTCCGTCATTTCCATCTTCTCCGTTATTTCCAGTCTCCCCCGTTTTTCCGGTTTCACCCCGGGGTCCGGTGTCCCCCACCTCGCCCCTGTCCCCGGTCGACCCTTTGGCCCCTTTGGTTCCAGGTACGCCCGGCTCCCCTGGCTGACCGTCGCGGCCCGGACGACCTATTTCACCCTGTTGAAAAAATACTCCTGTTTCAACTTTTAACAAAACATTGTAAACTAGTAAACCGTACGACCGTAGATACAGTAAGTGAATTGCATTGTTTAAACCTTCTAATAAAACAATGGGCATTATCGACGTCATATGCAGCCCAGCAGTGTTGTAAACTGAAGTCATTACAACAGTATGGCAGATAAACAATTTACTTTGTAAACAATTAACTTTAAGTTTAAAACGACTTGATTTGAGTCAGGTTATTTATCCAAATGACTTAAATCAAGTAAACCTATGTAGTCCCAAAAATTGACTTAAATGACTCAACACTGCTAGCTGATAAGAGTTGACAAAATGTATACCAAATCCCATATAAGAATATGTTGACTTGCGCCAACGTTTGTGAGAAAGTGGTTAAAAATATTAAAAATCCGTAATCGGAGTAAAACTTTTGGAATAAAAAAGTGTGTAATTAAAAAGCAGTTGTAACGGCTCGGTTTCAGTTGTTAATGCTCGAAGGTTGGATTTGTTTAACGAGTACAAAATCAGGCAATTCAAACAAATGGTATGCGCAGTGTTGCGTGAATTTATTTGCAAAAGTACAATAGTTTAAAAGTCGTACAAAACTATACTGAATCCGGAATCTTAAAAGACAACAAAACCGAAAATAGAAAATCGAAAATCTCATCTTGTCGCCTTATCATTTTTATTAATGTATCCTGTTATGTGTTGACTTACACAGTTTAGTTTTACAATCGCAATGTTTGCCAAAACGGCGTTAATCGGGCGTCGGCTTCGGTTTTACAGCGCGTCAATATCGTAAAATAGTGCCAATCCTAACTCGTTAACATTTTGACGTGGTACGTCACTACACGATAGGTTGCGTTTCCACAACAGTTTGTTTGTTCGCAATATATTAAATAAAAGTGATTTTCCGCATATTAACTTGACTTAAAATTACTTCAGTGAATATTACTGAGTAACTTAACATGCTTTAAGTCTTTCAGACAAAATAATTTCCTTTGGACTGAGGTCATTTAGACAAATTACTTAACTTTGACTTGAGTATTTTCATAAAAAAAATTTTTGGGTAATATTAGGTTATTCTCAGTTTAGACAGGATTGCTATATATTTTGTTCATGTTGTTGTATAGATCAGACAAGTTTACCAATTCAATTAGTTAAACATTCTATTGTGAAAGCAATGTCTTCGACTTGACTTAGGCAACTAAAGATTTTGAAGTGCTATTTTTGAGAATAACTTATATTTTACTAAGTTATTTGACTTGAGTGGGACTTAAGTGATTTCCAATGGACTTCTTTGCAAAACTGCCACATGCCTTTTCGCGTTTTTGACGCGTCACAGATGGTTTTGCCTAGAACCTTAAATTGCCAACTTACAGGGGGTCCAGGTGGTCCTTCCACGTCACTGACTGGTCCAGGTGGGCCGACTGGTCCGACGGGCCCAATAGCACCCTTTAAAGTATAAAATATTTAAACCAAGTCAACAATTGGGTACACTATGCAAGGATCTGTAATGTAGCTTGATAATGAATTGCAAAGCCAAAAAGGTCGAGTAGACCGACATCATCCTGATTAGGACGTTGATACAAGCTCGTATCGAAACGTCTTAATAAAGATGATGTCGATCTACTCGACCTTTTCAGCTTTGTAATTCATTATTGAGCTGCAAGTGACAATTGTTGGCTAAATTTCGTTAAAAATGCTACGAATTTAGCATAACTTTTTAGCATAAATTCGTAGTCGAAACCAAATACAATATTACTCAAGTGCGTAATAACGAATATGAAAAGTGAACAAAACTTACAGCGATGCCCTCCTCTCCCGGTGGGCCTTCTGGACCGGCAGGGCCCCTGGGTCCTTCTGGCCCCACTGGGCCGGCCACGCCGACGGCCCCCGCAATTCCGCGCGTCCCCTAAAAGAAAAAGAATATTAAAAAATGAAGAGCGAAACATCAAGTTGGAATTTGAAAGATTTGTGCAAAATAATAAAAATAACTGATATTTTTTAATTGCTGCAAAATTGGAAATGAAATTGCCCCGAACGTGTTTCCCGGAAAAGTAAACAAATACTATTATGGAAAAACAATCATTTTATAGGATCTGCCTTTCCGTTTACCATAATGCCTATACTTTCAAATTACAATATGGGCCTAAAAAAAACAAAATTGAAGAGAACTGAAAATTGAAGACAAGGGCATTTCAAGGTTAAACGAACACCCATTGGCATTTTCCAAAACATCCAAAAAACCGCCCCCGTTAACGGCCTATGGCTAGACGTTTAACGACCCCGCTGTGTATCGCTTTAGCAAAACCCAAAAGCCACGCGGTTTCCTGTGTCTAAAGAACGGTACTCTCCTCTTGTAGATTGCAAACACCCTTGACGTGATGCCAGAGGAACAATCGAAACCATTTAGCCTTGTTTATTGCGCGTATCGTGTTGACTTTGCCCCTTAAATGGTCGCGCGCGTGCTTGCCTTAGAGTTGGGTTAAGGAGAATTTCTCGAACCTTCCGACTATAAATAGCAGTTTGAGCAAAGCTGGTCGACAACAATGCGGACAAGGTTGTTGCCATAAGAAACCGAGACACCGTTTAGAGGCGACCAACTATGTAAGGTCCCTTCTCCTGAAGTTCAATTTCTGGGGGAATTGAATGCGCTTTGGGGAGGTGTTAGGGATTGGAAACCCCATAATTAGTTTACATCATAATCCCAGCCTGTTTTTCGATTGAAGTTTTCAATTGCTCTTTTCGTTTGTTATCCGACTGGTGTTCGGTTTGGACTTGCTGTCATATTATCGTTAGGAGTCTCGGTCTATGTAGTAATTCAGTGTTGTAAACAAGTCATTTTGAAATGACTTAAGTCCCAGTCAAGTCATTCGTAAAATAACTTGAGTACAAGTTTAGAGCAAGTCAACTTCAAGTCCAGCCCTTGTCAAAAAAATAAAACTTTAAATTTTGAAAACCGGCAAACTCCTCCGATTATTATGAGCAACTCAAGTCAAAAATAACATAAAAGCAGCATATAACAAGCAAATTCTTTTATGTGCAAAGATTGGGCTAAATTACGCAATTTTATAATTAATTGCTTAATTAAAACAATTTATTTTAACCCAAGTCATTTGTCTAAATGCCTTAAGTCAAGTCAAGTCATTTGCCCAAAAGACTTAAGTCAAGTCAAGTATTTTTGCCCAAATGACTTAAGTCAAGTCAAGCCATTTAAAAACAGTGACTTAAGTGCACTTAAGTCAAGTCATTGACTTAAGTCATTTCAACACTGTGTAGTATTGATGCAAAATTGCAACGCATTTCAAAACTGAATTTTGTGGCACCTACCATGACGCTTGGTAACATAAATGGCGCTTTTCAACATTAGTTTGACTACTCTAACGACGCCTATTTATTTTAGACGACGTTTACGTTCAGATCACATAAATGAAATACAAATGAAACCATTCATATGCTATGCATACAATTTTGTAAACTAAAAAGCAGGAAATAAGTCGACAAGACTAAAACGCTATTTGATTCAAAGAATTTTACAAGTAAATTCCACCGCTTATAGCTTCAACTATAGCTCGAATTCCAATGCGTTTGATCCCCTAAAATCCATTATTTCGCGAAATAATTGGGGCTTAACTTCAAATTGGCCAATTATTTAACACCTAACCTAAACATCGACTCTGTACATCACACAGTAGGAAAGGGGGGTCAAAAAGACCTCTCATATTTCGGAGGCGTCCTTTTAGCGCCCCACGCATCAGCTAAGACAACACGCGCCGTCTGTGGAGTTAAACCACGCGGGCACCGGGCGAGTTCTATACCCGGCCGGTCATTGAGCCATTGACGGGTCGTTTTGCTGGTCGACGGGGCGTGAGACAGCCTAATCAAAAGCAAGGCAGCCGACCGACGCCGCATCAGACGGACGAGATTGGATCTCGCGGTCGGCTTCTGTTGTGCAAAGCGAAATTCTGTTGGTTTTTCGCACGAGAACCCACCTTTTGGCCTCGCAGTCCGCGCTGGCCTTGCTCGCCGCGGGTTCCCTGCAAAAACAAGCGCTCGGGTTAGTTGTGCTTTCAACGCTTGATTAACGGCCTTGGTGTCATGTGGCGGGTCTGTTTTTTTATTATAAAGGCCTAATTTGCCAGAACCGCGCCTGATCTGTGTATGCCTCAATTTACAAAAAAGGCTCCATGAAAAACAGGCTTGATTTATGAAAGCCTTACTGCTTTGTAAAGAGTTTGATAAATACATTGCCAGAGCACGACAGTTATGGCCTGTTGAAAGTTGTTATAGTGGTAAAGCGCACGTTGGCTAGACGTGTTAATGGTTGCGGGCCAGACTTAACAAAACACTTGCTTTATTTCGTTTGCACGTACATAATAAGGAATACATAGATATATTAATAAAACTGTAATCAGAATACATATATTCAGACGGTGACGAAATTTTAACTTACTTTGTTTAGTTATTTAGTTAGGCTACCTAATTAAA
The DNA here is from genome assembly GCF_963924565.1 of Ascidiella aspersa. Taxonomy (NCBI): domain Eukaryota; kingdom Metazoa; phylum Chordata; class Ascidiacea; order Phlebobranchia; family Ascidiidae; genus Ascidiella; species Ascidiella aspersa. The sequence continues at coordinate 28,861,301 of NC_139450.1, forward strand.
ATCAAGAAAGCCTATATTGTCTTGTGAAATTATAAAGGCCTTATATTTGCAAAGGTCCGGATCTTAATTTAAATTTAATCAAATCATTCACAGAGCGAGGCATACAGTTGGAAGTTTTCAAATTAAGCAACTTTTCTGCACAAAAAACACAAGGTTCCACAACTTAAGAATACAGTACAGTACTGCGGTAGTAACCGTAAGATTGGTATAATTAAAACTCGACGGCACATCGATCTCTACTTACGGGGGTACCAGGGACTCCGTCCACCCCGTCGCCCCCATCTTCACCGGGATTCCCCTTTTGCCCCTTGCTTCCGTCATTTCCCTGGAGCCCAGGTGCGCCGGCTTCGCCCTGCAAAAAACAATTGGAATAAGACCTAAATATTCCAGCAATAAGGCCTAAATCAGGGATGTCCAGCCTGCGGCCCGCGGGCCACATTGCGGCCCGTCTGAAATTTTTGTGCGGCCCGCTAGTCATTTTCACTCCCTGTAGTAGTATTTTAAATGTTCAATATTAGCCTAATTAAAATGTACCTGTCAGCTTTTAGGGGCGCACTAATAGTATAGTATGGGTAAAATATATATATATAACTCTAAAGGCCCGTTATAACTGTAAAGAGCAATACTTAATCTTGAAACTTAATAGGTTCTGCGGCCCATTAAATTATTTCAAGTGTCAATGCGGCCCACTATAATAAAATGTTGGACATCCCTGGCCTAAATAAACAAAAGACTAATACCTAATAATCGTAATACTGTATAAATCAGAATAAGCCCTAAATCCGCCGGAATGGGACCTAAATGGTCAAAATCAGTCCTATACAAGATTTTGCATACACCCTAAGTACATCACTAATTCCCCTAATAATTGTAACCCTAACCCAAATTATTTTCTCACCATTACCACAAATAGAGGCAAAAAATCCGGTGCCGAAAGAGGACAAACTCAGCCGACCAAACGTCCACACTAAAACACCCTATGCAAAAAGGCACTAAAAATTTTTATGTGTAATCGTTAAAAGTAACCTCCACTTTTTAAAAAAATTGTTTATTTTGCACGACCATCCAGCAAAATATGATTACACCTTGGAAAGTAATCCAGGAAATGGTTAGTTTTTTTGGGCTAAGGTAGGTTTATTTGAAAAGTGTGATTTGTTGGTAGAACTATCGCCTCATAGCCATCTAGTTGGTTAAAATGTCGAACATTGCAAAACTTCTGGGTTACTAATCACGCCATTTTTAAATAAAATACATCCAACAAATATTTCTCGCTTACTCACGTAGCTACAAAAAAAAATATATTGTATTTTTTTTTAATTTTCTGCCCATCACCTGTTTAGAAAAAATAACCAGTTGAAAAACAATGCTGAGTATGCACGTCTGCATAGACGATTAGACGTGACTGCTCAGCAGTAAACTATCGTATTACGGGCGGCTTAGAGGTTTGTGTACAGCTTGCGAATAGCTGTGGTTTGCCTGAATCACTAAGCTAAGAGCTTAAGCAGTGGCCTTATAAGGCTACAAAGCAGCGCCAAGGCAATATTAAAATGCAATCTAAAACGGTCAAAAATATACAAGGATGGTCTGATAAACTCGGGGAGTTTTTTACTGTAAACAGTTGCACTTTAAGTAACAACAACTTGTGCGTTCTGTTTTTTTAATTTTAATGTTATTTAATTTATTTTGGTTATTTAAAATGTTTGCCCGCTTTTAGTAACACATGCGAGTCTTTTACTGTAAACAGTTGCACTTTAAGTAACAACAACTTGTGCGTTCTGTTTTTTTTAATTTTAATGTTATTTAATTTATTTTGGTTATTTAAAATGTTTGCCCGCTTTTAGTAACACATGCGAGTCTTTTACTGTAAACAGTTGCACTTTAAGTAACAACAACTTGTGCGTTCTGTTTTTTTTAATTTTAATGTTATTTAATTTATTTTGGTTATTTAAAATTTTTGCCCGCTTTTAGTAACACATGATATCAGTTCGAAAAAATACATGTTTCTTTTCAACAAAAGTCTTATCTTGTGTTTTACTTATGTAATTTTCTATATATATTGACTTAAAGTATCAAGTAGGCTACATGAAACAATCCTGGCCGCACAGAAATCTGCTGGTTACATGGAATGTTTAAGAAAATTAGTAGTTTTCCAACAGGTGAATGCGAACGCAAAAAAGGCATCAAAGAATGGCCACCTTTTTGTGGGTTACCATTTGGAAAAGTACCCCTTTATTTGTGATTTGAAATGGGTCATTTGCTACATATTCAACAATGTTGTTGGGATTACCAGGTCGGGTATAACAAGTAATTCATGTTCATGTGCAGGTTATTGGGTGACTCTCAATTTTGCCACGGAAACACCGGCCTATATATTCTCAAGCACTAAGCACACCACTCCTTCACGGTAATTTGGAGCCTCGTAAGTTCATATTTGACAAACCGAAGCCGCTTCGTACAAAACCCGAAACTCGAAGCAGCATAACGCCAAAATCCATCCATCATACTCGACATTCCTCAACGGCGCGGCGAAAAACAAAAAAATGAACGTGATGTTTTTTAAGCCCGGAAGAAACACAGCAAGCAGTGCCAGCAAGCAACAGAAGCTATAGGGGATAATTGACCGGGGCCAAGCGGCGCTAACAAGGCTATGCTGATCTGAGCCGTCTCCCGCACGCCTCAAAACACAAGGATGATGACAGAAAGGGCTCGCACGTCGCTCGCGGTCTGCCGCCGACTCGGGCGAAATCCGAGTTCACGTTCGCTTCCTAATTAGGCTGCGTCGAACGCTTTTCGGCTGCTGTTTTTTTTCGTTTTCGTTTTTTTTTTTGGCGAGATATCGCGACTTGGAAGAAACGCTGGCGGAATTTTCGTGGTAAGGCGTCTCTGCACGGGATTAAAATGGGCCAGGGCTCTGTTACACTAAAATTTCAGGCTACCTACTCTACGGCCTGTCGGATGCAAAGCGCTACACCTATCGTAAACTGTATTAATAAAAGTTGAGCAAATAAAACACATAAACAATAAGAGCGGCCAAAGACTAAAATAGGGCGTAAACGATGACGATATCAATAGGTGGTTCTCCCGGCATTGCTCAAACCTGACTGCCCACATTCGTTTTGTAGTGCGCGAATTAAAAATCGAAAATAAAGCTTGAAAGGTGAGGTGCGAAAGTGAAAAAGCGATATAAAGTGGGTGAGAAAGAAAGAGTAAAAACAACACACAACAAACGATAAAACATTTTGTGCAACACCTCTTCTTTTTAATCGTGATTTTGCAATTTTTTTAGGCTGATTTACGGCCTCGAGACGGTCCATGCAACGTTGGTGAAAATCAAATTATTTTTTTTCTTTTAGTAAACCTTTTAATTTTTAGTAAACCCTAAAAAAACGGTCGAGCTTGCCATACATTAAACAGTTGACGGGAATGTACATTGAAGAAAGAGTACTGGTTTTGCATTCACATCTCATTTAAGAGATTAGATTAGGAGGTCAAATATAAATTGTGTGTTCAGTCGCTATATATATATATAGTCCTTTAATTTTTTTATTTTTTAGAATAAAACGCTCACGATTTAAGCAAATTGAGCGACTACAAAAAGTTGTAACAGTGAACTGGCAAAAAAGAGTTGAAGTTAAACCTAAAAGTTGCACTTTCTCTCTATTTTGTCACGCTTTGTGGTTGTTGTGATGAAAACAAAACGCAAATAGCAATAATCGGTGCCAAAAATGCCAGCTCTTAGCACAAAGTTTAACGGAAAAGCCTAAGAAATACCAGTTGCTGCGACACCCGTGACTACCACAGCACGACCTCTTGTTTAAGAACCTGGTCTTTCTATAGAACCTAGACCAGGGTTTCTTACCCTTTTTATGGTCGTGGCCCACTTTGTTTTGAAAAGTTTCCCTGGCTCTGGCAATCTGGGGATAATAGAATCTAGACAAAGCACAAACCAACAGCCAAAGTCCCGCCCGAATCGCAAATTTGCGCGAATTGAGAAGCGAAAGCGTTGTTGTATTTTCGGGTGTCGACCCCGTGACTGGGGCGGTAACTAAGCCCCACTCAGCACAGTGACCCCACGCCCCTGGGGGAAATTAAAGCGAGCGGCGGGGCCCGGCTGGCGAAAGCGCGTTATTCCGTACATGGGCAAAAGCCGCTGGTGTATATAGGTTGTCTGCAGACCGTGAAAGAACTCAAAAAATTCAAAACCGTGGTGAAGACTTGGGATTTTGCCGACAGCTGATTCTTAGCTGTCAGATTTACGAGATAACATTGGCTAATCAAGTCGGTGGAATATGCCAAAAGTCGAATCAAAAGGCCTGGCTGGTTTGAGATCAGTCGTTCGGTAAGCTGTGATACTTGGGAGTCTGCATTTCTCTATTTTTCCGCGCAGCTTTTGGATCAAAAGTGATCATATCAAGTAATAAAGGTATTGGAGTTTTGGAGGGTACAGTAAAAAATTAACCACGATAATTTAATTATATCGAACACCATTGATTCTCAAACACAGGCATATTTATTAAAGTGTATTTTACTTTCCTGGACACATTCGAAATTCTTAAAAATAATAATCGAGTGTTAGTTATTTTTATACTCGATCGAGTAAATTTGACTAAAACAATCACCTGAAAAAAGCTATATTAACCGCTATTAGTTTTCCCAAAATTCTTCCCAAATTTTTTGAATTTTAAATTCTCGATGATCCGCAACTCTACAAGACAACTGTGTTCGATGTTTGCTATGACGTTACTCACATAATTAAAGTAAATACACAAATGATGATCAGGCTAAATTATTCGTTTTTGATTTTTCTTAAACAAAACACTTTTGCGTGTTATACTTCTTCACATATAACTACTTTGCGAACTGCGTTTGTAGGCGAAGAAGGGTTAAAATACCCAAAAAAGTAGACAAATTGACCAACGCTGGAATCCGGCATTTATGTGTGCAGATCGTCAGCAAAGCACTCATTAATCAAAGCAAAATCGCGCTAAAAACGCGACGTTTTGCCAGCTGGGCCAACAGCAACTAGGATCCAACTTCCAACGCGGCGTCAGCGGTAACACAATCGCCTAATGCGCGTAAGACGAAACTCTACAAATCAAAAAGCGGGCGTGAAATTACCCCCTGGTTGGGGGTCGGCTGCATCGGGGTATCGCTTTGCCTTAACCGCTTCCTAACACGACACTTTGTGGTTCCATACTGCCAGAGAAGCCGTATTTGATGGACGAAAAAATTGGATAAAAAACAACTTGAAAATTTTTAACGGCACTTAGTATCTAACTGAATCAAAATATCTGATATCAGGTTGACCATACAATAGAGAACGGAATACCGTTATAATGTGTTAGGTCAGTGCTTCTCAACCGTGGTTCGCCATTCAAAATTGGGGCTCGGTTTGATTTGGTTGGGTGGCCGACTACACTAAAAAAGTTTTGTTGAGATTATAGTTTTAAACAAGATTTCTCCAAACTTTGTAAAAAATTCGGAGGCCAATAGGTAATATGGCCCATATTAAGCAAATACATGCTAATTGCCTAAAGTTTTGTTCATTTTTTTAATGAAATTATAGGGGTCGCCAAAACTTTGCTGCTATACCGACGCTTCGTATTTGGGTCGACGCTAAAAAAAGCTAGAGAAACGCTGTGTAAGGGCTTGAGAGTTTAACGAACAAGACAAACCAGCCGGGGTTATTAATTTGTTTCACACGATACCCGAGAAGCGTAAACGACCACTTGTTGACAGAAACAAACTCGCCGTCGAAAGCCTTACACTTAAGTTATGTCCGACCATGATATATAGGTGTTGCGAATTTGATGCCAAACTGTGACCGGACGTTTGCAACCACCCTGTCAGAAGCAGACTTGAACAACTAGATAATAATAATTTTCTAATTCAATGAGTTAGAGCAAAATGCGGCTAATTCTAATCTAATCTAAGTTTGTGAATTGCTTGTGCGCTATATTTCTAGTTCTAATATAATTCGGATTTTATTAAAAAATGCTACTTAGTCCAACGGCATTTTAGTCTCTTTGTCAAAACAAATAATTTGAATTAAAACTCTTTGGTTGGAACGCAATTTTCACAGTCCGAAAAGCATATGCTATGCTAAAAGGCATCAAAATTAGCACGTACATAGTTATTTACCATTGACATTCTATTAGAATACTTCTTGATTTACTGAAATTCATTGTAAATAATAAAATGTAATTTTGGTTTAAATTCGTTATTTTAAGAATTTGGTAATTCAAATTCTAATCTAATTTGGTAAAACTCAAAATGGCCTAATTTCAATTCTAATTTAATTTATAAAGCTAAAATTAATATCTGGTTAAAAGAGTTATATTTCACGAAACAGCACATACCTTTTCTCCGGGTGTTCCATCGTTTCCATCTAGCCCAGGGATACCCTGAAAAAGAGTAAAGCACAGACTTAAGTACTATGGTAAAAATACGGATAGGGGTAAATCATGGAATTAGCTCTAAGGATAAAACGCAGAATTAGGAATAAAAGTAAAAACACCGAATTATGAATAAGAGCGAAACATGAAATTAAGAATAATAGTAAAATTCGGATATACGAAAAAAGCAAAACATTTGATTATGGATTGAGTAAAACACGAAATTAGGATATAGATTAGTGGTTCTCAACCGGGGTGCCGCGGCGCCCTGGTGTGCCATTTCTAATATTCAAGGGTGCCGATAGGTATTTGAGAATTTTTAATAACTTAATTTTTGCTCTATTGGTAAGCATCTTGATACAACTAATTGTGTACGATTAGAGACCATTATATCAAATGACATTTTCCAACATGTTTTAAGTTGATTGTGTTGTTCCAGTTCCATTTATGGTTATATTTTAGCAAAAAAACTTAACGAAAATTCCAGTGGGGAGCCGAAAATCTTTTTTTTGAGTGATGCCGTACGCCATAAAAGGTTGAGAACCATTGATATAGATGGTGGACGGCGGACAAATTCGTCTTGATTTCAAACACATACGTTTTATCCTCATTTCACCAAACCGAAAGACCCCGGCAATTTTCGCTTAAAATATGTAGGTCACGCAACGCCCCAACTTCAAACCATATTCGGTAAAACGTTACAGGCATTGCATCCCGGAAAGCGGTAGTTCAAATGAAACGCGACATTTTTGTCGGAATTCTACACGTGAATTACGCCATTTCGGATGCTTGATTACAGTACAGACTACAACAAAGAGGCGTAATCGAGCGCGTACTGTGCACTTGATTTTGCACCTGGGCCACAGCCGTATGTCGCCCGAACCCAAAGCGCTCGTTTCGGCAAAAGTTGAAAGGTGAGTTTGGTTGGGTTTTAAGGGGTCGGCACGCCACGGCGCTGTCTGCACGAGACCACCCCTAAAGCTGAGGGGCCCTTATTTGGTGCCGTTAAAATGAGCAACGGCTTCGAGACGTAATACTGTTTTGTGGTGAGACGATTGGCGACAAACGCGGCCTTACGAATTTTCTTATTAAAAAATACAAAAAAGGAGACCTTGCGAATTTTCTCAATTAAAATAAAAAAGCAGGCTTGCGAATTATCTGAATTTAAAAAAATTGTGCAACTTAAAGAAATGTCGTTGTGCTATAAAAAACGAATGTATCTTCCGACGTTTCGGCAGCCGATGTCAGCTGCTATCATCAGGTTCAATAAATAAATTAAAACTACGTTTGCCAACTTTTATAACAAAGTGAAACAGAAAGTTTTTATGACATTAGTCAACGACAAGCCATGTTTGCAGCCTAAATTTTATGGTTAAATACCCATTTAAAAAATCTATCTAAATCGATATTTTACCCTAAAATCCACCAGAATCTGTATATTGTCCTCCAAGGCAAAATGTTGCTGTAAATTTCACCACGGTAACGATTTCTTTACGCAAAAACAAATAACGAGAACCCTTTCCGATTCTTATATATAAAAGCTTTACCGACAACGAAAAATAAAAAAATCCACCTGTTGGCCGTCAATTCCGTTTCTTCCGGGTAATCCGTCGTTTCCCGGAATCCCATCTTCTCCGTTTGTTCCGGGAATTCCGTCTTTTCCCGGCAACCCAGTTTCGCCTGTCAACCCGGGCGGACCTCGAAGTCCCTTCAAAAGGAAGACAAGGTTGGTAAAATGGCCTGAACCAGGGATTGATAAACTACGGCCCGCCAAGTTGATTATTAAGGCCAACGCAATATTTCCTTAATGATATAAAACTAGTAGACCGAAAGCTTTTCTAGCCCTTTTTTCTGGCTGGCTAGAAAAGCCTATCTTGCTTGCATCATTGATTGAAAGATTCGGTGAGTCTGGGATGGCTTTCGGTGTACTAATGATACGTAAGCCGTAATCGTTGGGCAAAAAGCAGCTTCAGAAGGGCTAGATCACAGTGGTTTAACACACACATGTGTGTGCATGTTTCATTGATATAAAACTACGCTTATCACTATTTTATTACAGAAAATGTTTGTCAAAGGCAAACCAAGCTGAATTTTGATTGAATTTGAAACAAAACGACAAATTTATAAAGCTTGCTATTAGGGATGTACTATCATATCGGATCTGAGCCGATAATAGCGGTGCTCGCCCGATGCTATGCTGGTATCGTTGCCCATTCGATACAAAATTAAATTAGGAGTTTCATCCATAATTTGCGATGAAACGCAGAATCTTTTATCTTGAAACGTAAATTTATCCGAAAATAGTAAGTTAACAACTTATGTTAACTAAAATTCTTAACACTATGGAAAGTTTTGTCGTAATAACTTGAAACAAATACCTTTGTACGATTTAATTTTATCTATTATGCTTCTTTGAGCCTTGTAATGACATCATTTGGTATATGATCGAATCCCGGAACTTTTCGCACGAAATGTCGGGTTTCGAAATCAGAATAAAACGACAAGTATCGGAAATCGATACTCACTATTTTTATGTGTCCTTAGTTTAATAAAATAATTGAGTTAAATAAGTTCGAAACAAAATTATATATCTGACACGCGATCTTCAATCTTTACAGTTACCCGGTCATTTATAAAGAAAAACTTGGGTGACCAGTGGCCTAAATCGAAAATTGACGTCCGTAAAATCGACAGGGTGGGCGCCTTCCCGTCTCCACGTCACTCAATACTTCCGATTCTTTCGTCGCTGAATTGCTAAGTCACGTACCAAATGACGATAATGTATGGTATTAGTATAGGGTTACCGGTTTGGGACACATAGAAATCGCCGGCACATTCCTGACAGTCACCAACAGTCGCAACGTCGAAGTTTTTTTTATCAATTGTTTTGTTTCCCAGCGGAATTGTAATGTCGAACTTTTCTCAGCGCAAAGTTATTTCGGGCAAATATATGCATGATTTGTGCAAATAAAATAAAAGTAAATAATGTTTGACACAGTACAATATGCACAGATATTCAGCAAACATTAATTGGAACCCAGCAAAAAGATATTACAATCAAGTATATCATCTTACTAAAGATGATGATTTGCTCCAGCTATTTGGCTTTGCTTCTAATAATTGACAGCTATGTTAATCAAGGTTAACATTAATTTCAAAGATCGACGTCAACATTAATTTACTGTCGATATTATTTTTTAACCTATATTTTTTTTAAATTTTTTTTGCATATTTAAAAAAATGGAAAAACAGTCAGTTTGCCACCGAAGGTAACTAAATTACGTAGCGCGAAAGCAACTTTTAGCCTATATTGTGGGAAAAAATACCTTTAAATGTTTCATTTATATGTGGTTTGTTTGTTTAAGCATGGCAAAGACGTCATTTGTTATCTGACAAGAACGCGATGCGTTTTTACCAAAAGAAAAAAAAGTCTAAAAAAACGAACATCTTTAAACGCAACCATTACAATAGGTTAGATTTTAAAGACATCTGTCCCTCCAGTGATTTACAGAATTTGCCAGCAAAAAAAACAACCAGAATCATAAGATTGGGCGTTTTTAACCACGGAACTTACATCCTTTCCGTCTTGTCCGTCAGTTCCGTTGTATCCGTCAATTCCACGTTCGCCCTGAAATTGCGTATAAGGTTAAGCACATTCCATAAATAATCGTTACATCTTTTTTCGGACACAAATTTAGGACAAAACCAATGATAACAAACATTGTACCAGCAGAAAATAAACAGATATATCTTATAAGATGTGAATTAAATGGGTATTTTGTTTTTTGTATATTTCTTGTACCAGTTCGCAACTTGTAACTCAGAGTGTTTCTATTTTGATCAAGTATCAATACAAATTCGCAAAGTTAAACTTTTCAGCCAACTCAATCTTGCAGTCTCGAAGCATTCATGCTTAATCCATATAACATTTGCTTAATGTCATAATGACTGTATAGGTTGTAGGTTAACGTATGAATATCAAAGCCCATACAGAAAACACTTTTTATTGCAAAGTTATTTATCTTTCCTTCGTTTAATGATTATAAAGTTAATAAAGGTCGACAAACAAATTCATCCGCGATGGCCAGGCCTTACAATTATCCGGCTCCTTACACAAAAAGAAAAATGTTTGATAAACCCTGTTTTAGATGGCCAAACATAATTTTTTATTGTTTTTTTTATTGCTTTTATTTAGGTTTTTATTGATAGAGGTATTTATATTTCCTTCGTTTAACAATTGATCGACAAAAAAGTTTATTTCCAAACCATAATCGCAAATCGTTACAAATCCGGTCCGCCATGGTAAGGGTACAGTTATTCGGCAAAAAAATCGGTTACCATTTCTCCCTTTTCTCCGGCCGGGCATTGGCAATCGACGGCTGGCGACTCGACGGCCACAGCTATCACTTCGGGCCGACGATCGCTGCTGTTGAACCGATTGTTTCCAACGAAGAAGGGTCGGCCCACAGTCGGTCGCACTACAAGGTCGATTTTGGGCGGTCGGGTGGCTGGGGGCTTGGGGGTCGTGGTGACCTCGGGGGTCGTGACCTTTGGGGTCGTGACCTCGGGGGTCGTGGTCTTGACGTCATCGGGTTTGGTGGTCTCCTGCGAAGCGGACGTAAGCTCGATTTTGAAAGGAAAATAAGGAACCCATTGAGATCTTCATGTGTATGTTTACACGTATGTTGAAATGACATAAAATATGTCAGGGGTTCGTGAACCTTTTATAACGAACCCCTTAAAAAGTGTTTTGGGCTGGCAAGACTTATCCAATATGAAGTCATAGCCTAGCCAAAAGGCTATGACTTGTAATTTAGCTGATAATAAATTGCAAAGCCAAAAAGGTCGAGTAAATGGACACCATCTTGATTAAGACGTTTCGATACGAGCTTATCATCTTCAAGATGCTGTCGATTTACTCAACCTTTTTCGCTTTGCAATTTATTATCAGCTAAATTACAAGTCATAGCCTTTTTTCCAATATGAAGTCATTGTACAAAAATGCTTAAGAATTCTGCTGTTGTCGGTCAAACCAACATGCAACTGTAATGGAGTCTAAATACCATCAAGGAAAAGGCGTCAAAGTGTTGTTTTTTTCAAAAAATTGATTTGCAAACGAACCCTCAAGTGGTCCATGCACCATAATTCAAGAACTCCTAAACTAAACTAAATGCTGATAGCCTTACTCCAAATCTCTCTCCTTCAAAACACAAACAACTGTAAATTTCATTTTTTTATATTATTAGTGAACATTTATCTACCTTAAAATTTTATTAATGTTCACTATAAAGATACTTTTGACTACCTTGAGGCCAGCTGGAAACCGTTCGTCGTCATCCAGTGTTCCCGACGGAATCGTGCTCGTGGTTTCTCTGCAATTAAATAGGAAAAAAGCATCAGTTTCTTAATGCAGAGACAGAATGTGCCAGGATTAGAAAAGCTACAAAATGACATAAAATTTATGTCCAATCCACTTTTCGTATTTTTTATCGTTAAAAGGACGTTTTGTCGTCTTGGAGGTAGCCAATTCTATTTTGCAGCGTCCGCAAAACAATAAGACATTAAGTACTGGGTCGAAAATAGGACAGAGTAAGCATCAAATAAAGTTTGATTTGTTTTAAAAAAATACTAAAATAGCATTTTTTGGGTCAAGCTGGTGATTAAAACATGTAACGTTGCCGTACAAATGTAATTATTTAATGAAATATTATAGAAACAAGATAAAAAGTAAAGGGTTATTTTAATTTAAAAAAAAACGTAAATTAGTCGCGGACCGTATTTAATTGCTTGATCCCCGCCCAAGAAGACTATATAATCTATTAAAATAAATGAGTGCTTACGGTTGCTTTGTAGTTGTAGTTGTTGTAGTTGTGGTTGTTTTCCTTGTAGTGGTCTTTGGAGTTGTAGTTGCTGGTATTGTACTTGGTTCATTCGTTCCGTTGATGGGCGGGCACTGTTGACCGCAAGGCAAGGCAAATCAAAGCAAGTGGTGCTATCATCATAGTTTTATTGTTTAAATAAACACCGCACCTATAATTTTGGTTAACTTCAAAAAGGATTAGTGGTTTTTAGACATGAGATCACGCGTTTAAATACTGGAATTCTACAGAAATCGTTACAACTAAGGAGGTTTAAAGTTTATAATTAGCCATGATTTAGGAATACATGTGTGGTTATTCTTAGGCGAAGAATTGTTCACAGTTATAAAGACATAGTTTCGAACTACGAATAAAGAAAAATGAACAAAATTAGGAAGTTTCAGTTAAAAATCTAATCACGGTCAGCGGTGTTTTTTCATATTTGTCGAAACGTCTCTCCAAATATAGCCCACTTATGTAACTACAGCAGTTTTAGAAACTTTATGTTTATTAAGCGTACGTGAAAATTTCTCAGTGGTCACGGGAATCGATCTAAAAGAAATTGTGATAAGTAACATTAACTTCTTCGTTCATCGAAAATTAACCTACAAAAAGTGTTTAAATGGCAGTTTTACATTGAAAAATGCAGTTGCATTTTTTAAACTTCACGCTTTACTACGTCACAATGGAACAACAAAGGGAAACAGGTGCTTACGTCGAGGGCTTGTCTTCCAGGCAATTCACAGCAACCCAGTTCAGCGTCATCAGCCGATTCGATTTCACAGTAGAGCTTGATCGACTGGATCTCGAACTAAAAAAGTAAACAATCTTTTTTATGATCTTAAAACATAAAATCAATTGGTAAAAGTTTACAGAAATGTATATTTCGCCTACAAGGCATCGTCAGTTTCTCAACTCGAATTCATTCATCTGATTTTAAATACAGTCTTAAGATCATCTGATACGAAAACAAGAATCTTTCTTTTAGATTTTATTGTCTGCGGGAGATTCCTTACTTCATAAAGTGTTTCAGCTTTAATTCTTTGCATGTGTTGAAATACCTTGATTTGTTCTGTAGTTTAAGTTTGGGTCAAATATGGGGTTTGAATCTCGACTAATCGGCGGGGTTTTAGGTGCTAAAACTAACATACACCAAACACTGTCATTGGCTGAAGTTATTCGTGCTAAAATTTAATATACGCAAAAATCGGACGACCTTGGCAAATATTCTTATTTTTACTTTTTCGCTCAAAAAATTAGCAATTAAAATATTTTTCGTAAAATTTGTCTATACCGAAGAACGTATGTGTCCAATTAAGTTTTTGTAGCGCCTTAGGTTCAAAAAGAGATTCGCATATTGCTTAAATTAACGGCATTTTTTCCAATTTATCAGAATTTTCACTTTGTTAAGTTTATGGCTGTTCAGGTAAATAAATTTAGACATGAAAACTTAGTAAAAACGTGCATACGTTCGTACGAAGCGCTAAAATGTTTGTATTTACATACGTTTATTTGCACTTCGGACGTATTCTTTACGTAATTATAGAAAACAAAGTCGGGGCACTTGACGATCCCGGAAAACTTGTTCTTGAAAATACGAGACATTTCGTGGTTTCGAAGAGGTTTTGTAGAGACGGCGCTTCGAAAAATCGGAAACCGGTGGCTCTCTGACACGTTATTAAAAACTTCGTCTGTATACGCTTTGGAGTTAAATTTTCGTGCCGCATTTTTTGGCTAACTGCATTATTATCGGAAAACACATCACCGGCACTAGTTAATGCATCTCTAAACGTACGTGCCAAAGGCGAAAAAAATCTGCCGACGATAAGAGCATTATCTTACACGGAGCTTAACTAACGTGGCACCAAAATACAGTTAAACGCCTAATACGGTTTCACCGTAAGTTTTGGCGTTAACCCAGCTGAGGTGCTCAGTTGGGCTGTCAATCAAACAAAGGGTAACTCACTCGCTAAGAGCTAAGGCCATAACAAACGGACAGCATCGATAACATCTCATTCAAACACCTAGATTACATTTTACACAGGGTTTATTGCGATGCTCATTAGCCGCCGATGTTTCACAACGCGATGTTGGTGTCTTGAGCGCTTATCGCAGCAAATGCTATCCAAGACGCATAAATCACAGTCAAATTTGAATTAAATTCTCGGCTTGGGGCTGAAGAAAAATCGAGAACACCTGTGCCGTTTGTGCGTCGGTCTCTACTCATTGGTTACATTTGTCTATAAACCCGTCACGTTTTATTATGACTTGCTCATTTATCAGGTTATTTTAGCAATACAATTTTGTCGTTTCACAAAGCTACATTTACTGAACGCTATCAAACAAAGCGAGTACGGCCTGTGACGTTTTTAATTGCGTATATATTTAGACAAAACAGAATGTAGTTTTTCGCGAAATTGCATAAGATTGTCCGAAAGGAAAAGCTAAAAAACATAACCTTAAAAAATGGTTAAAGCATGAGTTTTTAAAGCGTTTTCATATTTCTTATTTCAAAACCCAAACTGCCAATTCGTTCCCGTCACAAATTACAAATATTAACTAAACATACTACTTTATACGTCAATTACTGTAGTAAAAGCAGTTTTTATGCGTTTGAGTAAATCATAAAAAACTTAACGTTATTTCATCCAAAGCTTGTCTTTTTAAAATCCTTCAAGAAATTCAAATTGGTCACTTGTTTTAAAAGCCAAGTGACTCCTCTTTAAGAATCACTGACTTAAAAGTGGTATTTAAACAAATAAATACAATAAATAATTATGGAAGCTCATATACAGAAGTGGGTAACATATATCAAGAGTTAAAAAAAATCGCAATGTTCTCTTTGGATATAGGCTTTAATATACTTACGACACTTAAACAATTCCCCAGTTGTTACTACAATTTTCGAATCAAATAAAATATTTCACCACATTGGTAAACAAAGAGCGTGACGTCATACCTCGGCGGGGGCGCCCCTCTTGGTCCTTCCCAGGTAGGTTTTTCCCCCAATTCCGATCTCGTTGGCCTTGAGTCGCATCTGTTTGGTGCCAATCTTGTCACAGTCGATGAAAAGCGTCACGGAGCCGCTGCGTAACAAAAAAAGGAATATTACGTCACACAGCCATTAATTGTTACGTCACGCTGTTATTACAGGGGGCCTTGTCACGCATAAAACCGCTAAGCTGCTGGCACGAAAAACGGGTTTGATCGTTGAGCCCATTTCAAGCCATTGGGAGAGCGCTAATGGGTTGTCGCGCCTAATCGTCTATTCGCACTTCACGCCGTGAGTTAAGAGCCTTGGGTTGAGCGATTGGAATGGAGCAGTTGAGAGACGGGAATTTTGCCTGGTTAGCCGCAACGCCAATGAACACGGCCGCCGAAAGACACCCGACCTATGACCTAATACGTCTGACCCAATGAGATAAGAGCCCACTTTTTGGATCTAAGCGTTGGGGATAAGTCTTAGGTGAAAATTGAGTGGAAAGTATTGTTTTTTTTAGTTGTTATATAGACTAGCTAAAACGATTTATATAAACTAGAGTAAAAATATTTTTTTAATTTCACAGTAGAACCGTAATTTATTTTAAAAGTCAGTCCAAAAAATAAGGTAAAAATCACTTTATTTAACTTTGAAACGAAACAAAAGTTACACGTTAAGTGAAAGTTTATTTAGTAATCCGCTTAAGGAGCTTATCAAGTAGTACTTTGAAGTTGGTTCGTTGTAACGTGAAACCATAACGGGAATCGGCTTAAACGACAAGGCGCACTAAGCAAGCCTAAAAATGAAAAACGACTGAAAAACGATACAAACACTTTTAAGCAGGTTTTTGAGATAATTCAAAGCCCGAAGTGTATACAATTTGGTTACGAAGAAATTATGGTCTGTAGTAAAAATGACAGTTTTACGGGTTCAGCTTGAAGGGGTTGCCGCATTAAATGTATCTAATATAAGAATACAAAATATCAACATGATATCGATCCACTCGACCTTTTTGGCTTGGCAATTCATTAATATTATCAGGCTACATTACGGATCCGTGTAGAACGAAATACAAAATATGTAAATCCATTTAAAATCGCTCTTGCATTAATTAAAAGGCAGGGTGGTGGCGAAATATATAGGTTACTAAATAGAGCCTCGTTATGATCAGTAGCAAAGTAAACATTTAAGGTCGCTTTAGACACTGATTACTGAGCCCAGACTGTGATAAATAACAACTTTATGGACAAAATCTAATCAGTGGTTTTGAAACTTTTTTAGCTTGTGGCACGGTATAAAAAAATCAAAAATAATCGCGGCACAACAACAGTTTAATAACTTAACCGTCACCCTTAATACATGGCAAGTATATGACCAAATGTCTAAAAATACCAGATTTTAATGTATTGCATGCTTGCTTGCAAAATAAAAGTCATATTTCAAAACAACAAAAAATCACGCGACACACCTAAATTTCTTTATACAAGCACACTAGCGTGCTGCGTCACACAGTTTGACAGTATCCGACAAAGGTTGTCAAAAAAAATAAACCTTACTATGATGTTTTACGATATACGTGAATCGTACAATATTGACTTTAGCTATATGTGTTGACAATACAAAACCTTCTCTATAAGTAAACGTATTAAAAAAGATAAAAATTGTCCATATATACCAATAGATCGACTTGATAATAAATTGCAAAGCCAAAAAGGTCGGCTTGATCGACATCTTCTTGATTACGCTAGTATCATGTTTAGTTAGTGTGATTGAGAAGTAATCCCACCTTTCATGAGCGATGCTTTGATTTACTCCTCAGTCACATTAACTAAAAATGATACAAGCTCGTATCGAAACATTTTGATCAAAGTGATATCAATTTACTCGATCTTTGTGGCTTTGCGATTCATTATTTCAGCTACATTACAGATCCGTGCATAGTCTACCCAAATGGATCGACTAATGTGGCAAAATAATACGATTAGTCTTTAATTTCCATAACTCCGCATAGCAGCGCACCTGTTGATGTGCATGATGACCTTGTGAAACTTGTTGTCGAAGAGCTTGCGAACTCCCGGAAACTTCTTGGCTCTGAACTTGCTCGCCGTCACCGACCCGTCAATGCCCACAGCCACGAAGTCGAGCGATTTCTGGAAAAGCCGCAAAGTCGATCACAGATCAGCGGTTGAGCTCGTGCTGCTGAGAGCATCGGCTTTTTTCATGAGAATGATCCGACGCGCGCTTATGGGCATGGCGCTCGTCAAGACTCTTATAGGTGTGTTTGTTGTGTGGCCTCGTGATTACGTCAGTGGCGTTGTTTACTACTTCGAATTAGGCCCCGAAGGTAGAGTCAGATTTGTAAGACGTTTGATTGAAATATTAAAAAGCAAATTTATTGGCGTTGGAATGAATAGAAATTAGTTAAAAGTATAATATATAGAATTATTTGGGAGCATTTGATGTAGGCCGACTCATGACCCTTAAAACTCGTTACATGTAGTTATGCAGGGTCACCAGCAGGGGCGGTTCAAAAAATGTGCAAATATTTTGATTTTCCCGATGCGCCAAGTCCCCTTCAAGTTGTTTTATCGATTTAAACCAAATAAACCTAGTTTTTTTCGCGCTTCGTGCGTTTAAAGTTAACTTCAGTTATTTGCGCACAAATTTGCTCACAGCGGGAGGTTTACTTGTTTTATGACGTCATCTTTGATCATTTTCATGGACCCCCCCAAAATAAAGATCATTGGCTATGGGTGGGGCCACTAACCCCAATTGTTGAAATTTTTGGTATAAGTCAGTCATCTCGTTTAGTCCCGGACAGACTTGGACAACTAGATAATTGTAGTTTCTAAACTAAATGAATTTGAATAAAATGCGACTAATTCTAGTTCTAAACTAGTTTGTCAAATGCGGGTGTGCTCTAATTTTAGTTGTAATCTAATCCGGGTTTTACTAAAAATGTGTGTTTTCTTCTCCCAGTTGAAACAAACATTTGAACTAGTACCCTATGGTAGGAACGACTCGTAAGGGATTTTTACTGTCTGAAAAGCATATAGATATAGGCTATGCCAAAACATATAAAACTTTTTAAGCACACAAATATTTACCAAATGTCCAGCGAAGATGCTGAAAAGCAAAAAAGTCAGAAATAAAATAAAAGAAATAACCCACGCGTCTCGGGTTGAGTCGGATGTTGAGTTGCTCCTTCCCCTTGGCATCCACCACACGCATCAGGCTCCAAATCTTCTTTTTAGAGGACTTTGCGGTGAGACGGAAGAGGGAGGTGAAGGCGTACTGGTCGGGAAGACCCTTGCTGAAGAGGTCGCTAAGAATTTCGAAAAAAAAATGTGTGATAATTCAGTAATCCGAGCAACGAACGTCGCGCGATTTTGTAATTTTTGTGAAGTACCCGGATAACTGTTCTAATGTCGTTTATCATGTTGTTTTAATATATTTATAAAATTAAAATACATGTATTTTGGTTTGTGTTTTACTATTGGTAATTTACGAACCAACCTTGAAGCTATTCGTTTAAAATTAAATTAAAATATTTGTTAGGGTTATGTTCAATTTTATTTTCGATCACTCAGACCTGGCTAGGTAATTAGGCCTAACTTTTTTTCCAGTAATGCAATAAAGGTTTTAGTTTAACTCTTTAAGTAAATTTCAAGCGCAAGCCATTTATCAGTTGAATATAGCCTAACTTTTAAAAATCCAATTTTAAGTCAACATTGTATTTTCATGTGTATGCTAATATGGTTTAGCAGACCATATTCTCCATACTAAATCAAGCAACATCAAACCGTGTTGAACTTTAAAACTTTTATGTCCAGCATAAAAAATCTGGACTCAGTGGGAGTCAAACACACGTGCATGGCGTAACTCGACCACTGCTATAGCTCTACGAAGCTATTTATCACGCCTTTATTGTCCCAAATTAGCAACAAAGCCGTGCTAGGAACTCAACAGGTTGCCAGTCGGTGAAGGCCGCTTGATTTCTAAGCAAACGAGACGATCAAAACAAAACCGCAAGGCATTTGCTTAACCTATTCGACGACGGCAATCTGTGTGTTGTCGAAACCGCAAACGCGACTTTAGAAGCGTTTACAAATCCGTCCTTGTGACACGAACAGCGCGCTGTAACATACCAGAGAAAAAAAAACTAAAAAATGATAATAATACCACGCGTAAGGTAATTTTTGCTCTGGGTTTGTTTTTGTCCCGCTTTCCGTTTGATACCTTGCTTATAATTTACGTGCTCTTTCTTTCTACTTTTTTCTCGATTTTTTCACGTTTTTGCTTGTTGCCGTTCGCTAAGTTGCTGTTTTTGCTTCTGACCTCTGCAGGTATTCTATAATTTTTTACGCGATCTTATTTTTATATATTGATTTTACATTTTAACTACTATTATTAGCATTTTATACATGTTTTGTACAGAAAACTGATGACGCCTATTAATAAGGCGAAATATATATTTCTGGAAAATTTGAAGAAACGATTTGATGTTTTATACCTGTTTTAATAAACAGTTTTAAGATCACATAACAGAGAAATGAAGTGGTTCTCAAACTTTTATGGCTTGCGGCACCCCTCAGAAATAATGAATAAATTGCGACACCCCTACAAGATTTTTACGTAGGTAGTTCACTAGAAATCACAATAAACGAAACTGGAAAAACACACGTCTACTCTACACAACGTAGGAAGTTATAATTAATTTTATTCCACTCTAATCTTTCAAAAAAGTCTTAAGGGTTGAGCAAAAATTAGATTTTTAAACATTCTCAAATATCTATCGGCACCCTTGAGCATTAGAAATGGTACCCCAGGGTGCCGTGGCACCCCGGTTGAGAACCACTGAGCTAATGCAAGCACCTGGTAAGAACCGACGGGCTCTTTGAAAGGCGATAGGCCTCCAGTCCCTCAGCTGAACCCTTCACCAACGTGACTCCGCTTTTGGGCGCGCTGGCCCGGTCATCCAGCTTGAAGGCCGATATAAGATCGAAACCTAGAGATGGCCCAAAGGTCAAAGGTTAAGAACGAGGCTAACTGGCGAGTTGAAATCGTTTCGGAACACGAGTGATTTATTCCCGATTGCATTTCATGCCGCTATAGGATTGGCAGAGCTTGACCAAAATCCCGCTAATTACATCTGGCGTGGCGCCCTGAACGTATGGTGGTTTTGCAGGTAAATATGTGTAACCTGCTGTTATTTACTGGTGTGTCAAACTTTGTAGATTTGGCGAACGGCGGTGAACTTTGGCGCGCCCTGGTTATAAAATGCAATCAGGCCGGTCGCCATCTTGTAACTTGGTAGTGGTTTTGGGGAGACTTAACAGAAAAATCCGTACAAAATCACAGTGTATATTGCGTGATTACCTAGTTTATTTGGCTCATAACCTCTTATGATATACGAAACACTACATGTTAAACTTGAATCGTTAACAATTGTCTTGATACAAAATGGCGACCGAATTGTATTCAGCTCGTGTTCCAACAGTTAGTGAACGTGCAAGCTACAATGTGAGTGGATAGAGCAAAAAAGAGTAGAAGTTTTATTGCAACATGCCGATTGGTTGAGCTGAGCACGCACTAACCTGATGACGTAACCACTCCCCTGATGTCACCGATGACAATGCTGTTGATGACGTCACTCGCGAGCTTTTCCTCGCAGAAAGATCGCGACTAAATTATATGCGGTGATCGTGTGATAAGGAAACGACAGAAACGAGACTCTACCGATCAAACAACGGTGACGTCACGAACTGTGACGACACCGCTCTACCTGCTGACGTCATGCAAGTTCTTTCTGTGTGGAGGTGACGTCATGCACACTACTGGTATATACGGTATAAGCAGTGCTCGAAATAGGAATTTAAAATGTCCCAGAAACTGCATTTATAAGTAAAATCTTATATTTCAACAAAAAAAAAAGCTTCATAGAAAATTAATTTCAATAAACCGAAAGTTCAGAGAAAATAAATTTGGTATCGCGAAAAATAACGTTATTTTACAGATGAATAACAGCGATGGCGTCGTTTTATCGATATTTCCTTATTTCGAGCCCTGCGTTTATTTCGCGCGACAATATAACCAGCAGGTTTAGTTGCGAAGGTTTAGCTAAGCGTGCAAGCTTGCCTGGGACAACGTCACGGTCACCTTTCACCGGGTCGCCTTCGCCGGGAACCCCCAGTTCTGGACAGATGGCGTCTGCAAAAAAAATCAAACATTTAAGGCTTGAAAAAGTAATAAGGCACGGATTGGACACAGTGGGGCGATGTTATCTATATAACAATATTTGTTCTGCGACTTATGAGCCAACCGCCAACCATTATGTTTCGGGAAAGAAAATGAGCATTTGACTATGGAAATCCAATTCAAATATTGAAGTAATCCTAAAGCGGACGCATGTTTCAATAAATCGGAAACTCTTGAAAGGGTCGTACAATCACCAAGCTTACGGCAGTAAGAAAGGGAGGTGGTTTTTAAACCAAATGTCAATTTCCTGTTTTTCAAGTTTAAAGACTTGTTTTTCGTCGAACAATTAATATGCTTAAAATGGAAAATATTACCTGAAAACAAAACACTCGTAAATAAATATGAGATTAAAAGCAACGAACAAATCATCTTGATTACGAATTTACTGTAAAAATTACCAGCATCCACATGGAAAACCTTGTATAAGGCTCACTAAGCGTTTCAAAAGTAAACAAAAAATACAATACACATTGTTACGTCACACAGCCCGGTGTTACGTCACGTACCGACGCAGATGATCTGCCGAAGCGACTCCCTGATCCTTTCAATAGCGTGGAAGTCGTCGACCTGAAAGACGTGACGCGAATCCGGATCCGACGCGATCTCATTGAGCTCCTCCACCACAGCGCTCGAGACCTGTTGTGACGTCATAAGCACTGTTTTGGTGATGTCACAATGGATGGCAAAGCTTGATATTAGGATCGGATTAAACCGTCGTATAATGCTGCTGTGTTTTTAAAAGAGTGTTTCTCAAACATTTTTAGCGTTAGTAACAGAAAGAGAATAAAAATAGCGGCACACTATCTTTCATTAATACCAGTGGTGAAAGTAAGGCGGAACGGCCAGGCAGGGCTCCCGGTAAAAAAATGTTATTCTTTACCAGGTCATGTCCCTTTTTCACCAAGCCATCCCGCCATCTTCTTGAATGTATTTAAACTAAGAAACTAAGACTACAATTGCATATTTGTGCACTGTATTGAACGATAACCTTAGATTTCCTAAGATTGCTTGTTATAGACGTCCTGTTATGACGTAACTGTGTGACGTCATCTCGAAAAATGTTTATGAGTTTCGGTAAAAGAAATGATTCTACTGTCACCCCTGCATAAACCCCAATACAGTTGCAACTTGACAGTAACCACCACTTTAAGCCAATGAGGAGAGACCATGGCATTATCAGTCACTAAATGGACAGGGTGCAGTTTTTCTTCCTCGCGTGTTTTATCTTTGTAAAACGACCTTTGTAAGCGAGATATTTTTTAAATTACGAAACGTTTCGCGGCAAACTTGAAGTTCCGCCGAGGAACACTGTTGTGTTTAAGAAAAAACTGGTTAAAAAACAAGGCACATTAGTATAGCAAGCGGCAGTTTATACATGGTGAGATAGGCGAATATCAGGATGACATGAGCACGGCTTTTAGGTATTGAAAATTGCAATTTCGAATTTTTACGGCGTGTTTACTGTTTAGCGATTGTGTGAACGATACCAGGGTGGAAAAGGGAAACTTCTCTTCCGAGTTACAGGTTTGCAAAAGTATGAGCTGAGCTTTAGAAATTGGAAAAAGGGAAATCAGGTGGCACTATCTAAATGAAAAATTGTATTGAATTCTCGACAACCGTGGTTTACAAATCAAAGTATAAAGGTTTTATAGTGCCACCTGATTACCTTATTTAGAATTCGACAAATACGGTCATTTGCAAAGATAAAGAAAAAATTGAGCAACCCTTAAAATATTGCACAAAAATCAGCAAAATGTCTGTACATGTACAAATATGACATGGATTGTTTAAAAATGGCCAGTTTGACACAAACAAAACCTTCAGGCTAAATCAGCCGACGTATCCTCGTAAACAATTACCCAACTGTACTCGCCGAGTGGTTACACGGCATCCCAACAATTTCACCACTGACAAAGAAAACTTATCAAGGAGGTCAAGGCCCATTGTTACGCGAATTTCGGGAAACATATTTCTCATCACAAAGCTCTTGTCTGTCTGTACAAACTTCACCCGGCGTAAATCTGACTCGAAAGGGGGGACAAGCGAAGCCATTGTTGGGGGCGCGTATAAGCAAAGCCACTTGATTCGGTCGGGACCGCCGTCTGTCAGCCGTCCTCTCCCAACAAGGCAAAACCGCAAACGAGCGTGCTTGGAATGACTTGGAAACCGCACAAGGGCGACTGGTTTAAAGATTGAAGAACGCCGCTCGACACGTGTAATCGTGCGTGTATACTCGGTGGTTTATGGATTCGAAAGTCCGTTACGGCGTGCTCTGGGTTTGAAATTTATGGGTGTCTTCGTCCCAGTTAACACGGCCACGTTTAAGGTCACTCTCCGAAAAATACTATCAGGGGTCTGTGGCGTTTTTTCGCCCACCATATCAACGTTGACTGATTGTGCCTATATTTAGGCCGGTTAATGAATAGTATGGATTTATTCATATATAATTTATTTACCTTAGCTAATATAACCACGTTTAAAATCGCCATCGGTCTTCTTTAAAAAAAAAATAGAAACGACTGCATTTGAATCGAACGAGTAAATGATAAAACAGAACATCGGTGGAAAGTGTTCTTTGACAGTTTTGGAATAGTATACAGACAGGGTGACATTGAAAAGTACGTTATTCGAAGCGACAATCATATTAAATATAAGAGTTGGTCCTGTAGTTTTATCGTGTTTTTTATACAAACTGACCAATTATTATATTGAGTCACCTGTAAAATAATTTAGCCTATGCCAGTCGTTTTCATAAATGATAAGTCAAGGCACAGTTCGAAAAAATCAGGTCATTGGTTCTAAAAGCGATTGCAAACCATTTGAATTTTAGACAGAAATTTGGTTTGCGAAAAGCCAGATCCTAATTGTAATTAAAACACACTTAGACCAAGTAAAAATATGTGGTCTAACATAATGTCAAATTGTCCATAAAATTCATATAATTTCGGCATAAATATGCAAGTACAGCCATGTAATATGAAGGCAATGACTTAAGTGTACCTGTATGATAAGTTGTCATAACAAGCATATCTCCAATCTGCCCAATGTAAGGAAGTCTAACTGTTCATAAGACGAGCCCACTTTGTAAACGTTTCCTTAAACTAAAACGTCACAATCACGAGTAAAGTAACGAGCCTGGGTTTTATTGTGTCCACCTAATCCGCTCTTGTCATCATTTGACCGTCACGTGGCCATCAGGTCAAAGGTCACGCGATGTTGTGATAACTGTACTTAAGCGGTTTGACAAGATAACTGGAAACGAACTATTTGTTTTGCACAGATGACTAGCTAGAAATTCATATCGTTTCACCATATACTGCATGGCCACAATGTTGTTTTTCACGTTTTCTACAATTTTCTTAAGTTGAACAAATATAACCCAAAGTAAAAAAAATGTGTTATTGAATGAAGAACTGGTGCTGCCGCTAGACGAATATTCGTTGGGGAAGCTTCGTTATGCAATTACCTTAAGCTTGAGTTTTATATGTTTATTCACGCGTCAGTGGAGCAACAATCGACAAGTAGAAGCCTGTTATCAATAATATCAAAACGAAAGATATAACCTTTAACTTTGCCTTCAACTTTTTCAATCGACTTTACTTTACTGAACTTCAGCTTTTACCGAATTTACCATACATTTGTTTAAAGATGTCTTCTTCTTAAGTCATTTTTAGCCATATTATTTTCCAATGGTGTGGTGGCGAGGGGATCAATTAAAATTAATTATGTATTTAAGTAAATCTACCCATTGCTTTTGGAGTACATACCTATTCCTTTGCTGTCTACTCAGGAAAATTGCCAAGTTATATGAAATTAATATTTTGTACAAATTGCAACGCGAAATCTTTAATTTTTTTAGTGTGTCGCAATGTAAAAAACACCGACCGAAAATGTAAGCTTTCTCTAATACTGAATATGCTGTTGCTGCCAGGCATTGTTTCAATTGTACAATTGTTCTTCCAAATGTTCTTCTTTAATACTAAGCTTACCCCGACGGCGTAAAGCTGAATGCCGTGATTCTGGGCGTCCCTGGAAGGGTTGTAGACGTTGTCCTGTGCGCGCCCGTCAGTCAGTACGATGGCCAGCCGGTTGTAGCCATACTCAATGTCCCTGGCGCCGTACTTGACGTTGAAAGCGTTTTCGTGTAAGAAGCGCACCGCCTTGCCCGTACGAGTGTTACCTGTGTTCAAATAAAAATCGTTATTTTTGGTATATTTTTGCTGTTGCTTTCGTTGGGCTGCTGAGTGGGAGTCGGACTCGGGACTTAAAGGAGTTGGTTTGTTTGGCTTGAATCGAACTCGAGACTCGATTAAGATCGCGTAAGACTACTCGAGTCCAGAGTTCGAGGATAACAAATTTCAACACTGATATAACTGGTAATTGTAAAAATGCAATAGCAGAGGGTGAAATATTTTTCAATCATTGATTGTGGTTGGATTGGATAAATTATATGACACCTCTATGAGTGGATTGCTGAATATCCACCTTATTGTAGTTACATAAATGAGTGAATTTCAGGCTGTAAATTCGGAGCTGGACTCGGGACTCGACGTAATTGCACATTTGTGAGTCGGGCTCAGGTTATTTTTAACCGGTCCAGCAGCCCTGGTGTGCCAAATGCGGTCGCGTATTTCCAGTGGGAATAAAACAAAGATCAGCAAGGCCAACGTGGTGGAAACACTACCAATCGAAATCTAAAGATGAATACAAACCTTATGTATTCGTTATTAATTCACGGATATATAGATAAGTTTTTAACTTAAACTTCACGGGTGACCTAAAAACCTAGCGTCGAGCGAAAATTTTCGACATCTCTAAATGGGCAAAAAAATAGATTTGGCAACATGAGCACTGAGCAGGTTTGTGCTTCGGCTCATTGGGAGCGAACGGCGCGAGCTTATCTCAACGAGAATCTACACCGGGCAGATTAGTCGGGCGTGTCAGTGCAACGCGCTCTTTAAAGCGGCACATATAAGATCATCAGAAGTTGACAACCTGCAATATTCTTTCCGAGTTGGCCATTTTTTTTATAATAGAAGGATTCAGACTATCGTGAAGGAGTTTGCCATGTTTTTCTTGCATCGAACGTTTTGAATTAGAACGGGTTTTCATACAATAGCTTTTTCACTACACAGGCTTTAAAAAAATATAATTAAATGAATGCTTTTTATGTTAACTCAGGGTTTTGCCGAGTTTTTCATTTTTATATCAAAACTTTTTGATTAAAACAGTTTTTTTAAAGATATACTTAAATTCATACTTCGCGAGTTTTCTCACGAGATTGCTTTTATTCGTTTAAGAGAACATTTTGAATCAGAACGGGTTTTCGTGAGAGAATTTTTCGATTTGAAACAGGTTTTTATTAAGCTACTTAAAGAACACGCGAATATTTACGCAGCTGGTATTTCGTAGAGAACAAAGCAAAATAAAGATACCATAGCCAATAAACAATATTTAAACGATTTCTCTGCAGTTGGCATTGATTGACGATTCAAGGCGGAGAGTTTTAAACAAACGAGCTCACTAATAAGGCAAACATAGACAGCAAGCCAGACGCTTCCCTGTACACACAATGCTGATATTTAGCCCTATTTCCCAAACTATCCGTTTCCGTGTAACTCAAACAGACAACGCTATAGGCACGGGTCATAATTGGATCGTGTCGAGTTTAGGGCCAAAACCGCAAAACAAATTTTTGCGATCTGAAATTCGAGTTTCGGCCAATTAGCGGCAATTATATCATCCAAAGGACTGTTTTGCCAAGCCACCGCCAGTGGGGGTGCAAACAATCACCTGTTTGTTACGTAACAATCGCGCGCCCGCTGCTGTGTTGCGACGCGTTCATACGCGATCGGGTATAGTTGAAAAGAAGTGAGGGATTTATTTGTGTGCGGAATTCGTGCGAAAATATTAGGTCGAACTTAAAGCTTGAAAGATGTTGACTTGGCATGATGGATGGTTTGACTCTGAAAGAGGTTTTGATTTTTAAAACATTAACATTTTTCAAGTGTTGTAAGCAATCATTTTAAAAGGACCAAAAAGTCCCAGTCGAGTCATTTGTAAAAAAACGTAGGGCCAAGTGCAAAAAATAACAAGTCAATTCACGGTTAAGTGATTATTAAAGCAATTTAAAGTTGAATTTTTGACATGAAAATACAACGTTAAACCATACAATTTTTCAAGCTAATAAATTTCTTTACGTGGTAAGGCTTTTTGTCCAAACGTCTTATACAGTCAAGTCATTTTGTCCAAATTAATAAAGCCAAGTAGTATAAAAACAATGACTTAAGTAAAGTCACGCCCGTTTCACACGGTCCAATAAATAGACCGCCGTTCATTTTTGTTGACCTTTTTGAAGAAGGTTGTTTTGGGGTCGAATTTTTCCCTATCCCTCATAAACGTGCATGTCGGCCTACACAACAGAGCGGCATTCATCAAACAAGGATATGCTAAAACACTTGAAAACAAAATACTGTAACCAACGTTTGGTGGCCTAGAAAAAAATAAAATAAGGCTTAAAACGTTTGGTGTAACTTTAGCATCAAATGCTTGGGGGTGGCTTGCTTATTCAGGTGTCTGATTCGATTTCGTAAGTGTAATATTGTTGTCCAAGCGATTCACGGGAATGATTTTCTCCATACGTTAAAAGGTAACGATTATTATCAAATTTCGTCTTGCAGTGCAGATTTCCTTGACTTATCGCTTATCTTGTTTGAGGCGTGATTAGCAACTGTGCACCGTATCTCTGGAATGCTAAACCCGTAAATAATTACGTATCGGCGCCGCATCGCCTATTAACATTTCAGACCTAATTTGGTTTGAAACGAAACTGATGTTTGATTCGGACCCAGATTGAGGTTGGCTAAATTAGTTGGGCTCATTTATACAGTTTTACTCACCAGCATTGTTGATTTTTGTAACAAAACCAGCGAAGCCTTAAAAAAAAAAAATCGTAAAAAGAATGTCAAATAATTAAATCGCAATAGTCGTACCACGCGTTTAAGCGGTTCAACTTTTTACCTCACAAACTCGTAAAAATATTTTTCAAATTTCAAACGGTTTTAAATAGTAGTAAACTCGCAATAGTTGTGCCAAGCGTTGAAACGTTTCTTTTGGCGTATTTTTTTTACGGATTTAAATTTTTAAGATTTAAAAATTCGAAAAGTATGGCTAGGCAGCAGGCGGATTTATTTTCGGACAACAAAATTCGTGATTTGCGGCGCCAAAGCGATTCGCCCGGAGCTGGATTCGTCGACGGGGCGAACCTTGCATTTTGCGCGTTGCTGTTTGCCGCATTCCGCCGCAACCGAGTGGTAAACAGCAGTTAGGCTTGTTTGTTGCCGCTGTCTGTCCAAGTTGACGTCGATGGGAAAATGGTTTTCGACTGCTGGCACTTTAACCCTTTGCCCACGAGGGTATAGATCAGTTGTTTCTAACCTTTCTATAGTGTCATTACCTCTTACGGAGAACCGAATGTATTCAGGGGTACTATTTATTATTTCTACCTGTGTCAAGTGATGAGTAACCTGTACACCTTCATGAATTTGCATTTAAATAAACTTGTAAATTTTAATCAATTAGATTAGACGAAGGATTCTGTGTTTTTTTCGACAGTTACCGATTGAACAAATCGATTATAAACTTTGGAAGATGTTTTTCTTCAGCAAATAGCAACTTCACTTTAGGCCCGTTTAGGGGTTAGCTCATAGTTTCTCATTAATTTTGACCACAGGTCATAAAATAAGATAAAGCAAATTTGGTCATAAAAGAAGATAAAAAGACCCCTTACAGGCAGTTAACAACATAAACCTCCTTGGGAAACCATATAAATTGTTAATGATATTTTTCTTCGCAATAAATATGGATGCATATATTTGCAATTTTACAATTTTTGGCTATTAGAATAGTCGTGAATTTTCTTTTTTCAATTTATGGTATTTCAAGCCCTATAATAAAACGCAAAGGATTTGCACAAATTGAGACTATAAACCTATAACATTAAGTCAAACAGCTGCAGCTATCATCTGGTGTTTTAGTATCTTATTAACCTTTTTTGACGAGTTACGTAATTTTGCAGCTTGAGCTGAATGCGTTTAAAATTGCCGTTTTGATAAATTGCAGTATCTTTCAAGCGGTTGTCGAGCGACGTAATCTAGCTTGGATGTGAAGCAGAAATGTTTTCCAAACGAGATTTAGGTTTACAATTCGAAGGATTAACTCAGATATCCGATTTGGTCAACAAATTACTTCGCCAGCTGCAGAAACTCAAACTAAAACGGCAACATTCAGCGCTTTTTTGCGAGTGCGCAATAGACCGCTAGGAAACCACCTGGACTTCGTTTCGTAAACTGCGGATTAATTTGCCTTGTCAGTAGGCTGATGAGCGTTTTTTGCTCCTTTGTGGAGAAATAGCTGATGGGTTGTTGTATATACATATACGGAAAACGTGACCGGGTAAGCCTGGATTTTTTTTCTAATTTTCAGCGGCGAATCGTTAAAGCAGACTTGGGCAGCAGGATTCTCCAGCTTTTGTAAACTAGACTGGAAATAAATTTGGAGCTTTTCAGTTTTTCCGAGTAAGATTGGAATAGAATTATCGATTCGCGAAACTGGTAATTAAAACTAAAATCCATTTAAATTACAACGGGTTAATTTCTCGCACATTCGTCCTAGATAAAATCGCATCTTATATGGTCGTATTGGTAGACTTGGTAAGTTTCGCGTAGTACAATTGGCCTTTGTAACGGCTTAAAAGTGTTTGGACAAAGAGCCTAAAAACGACATTAGAAAAAGCAGCATTTTTCGCTAAAAAAGGTATTAAAAATGATTCTCAAAGATAAATATACGACGGTTATTAACGAATTAGATTAGAATTAGAAATGTTCACATTTCGCTTTAATTCGTCAAAAAATACAATTAGAAATATAAATTGCCCAAATCTAACCTATACCTTAGATCCCAGAAAGTTAACTAAGCGACCTCGACGATGGATTGTTACAAGCGATCGAATGTCGCGATAACGCAAACTACGTTATGGTTTAACCGGTTTGGTCAATATCAGATCGGAGGGTAGCAGTTGCCGAAATTTCACTGAAATCGTCGTATATTTTTTAGGACAAGCCAAAGATGAGTCGGATTTAGCGTAGCCGCACAAATATGCCAAGCTTATGGAATAACAGGGTTGATTTGTTTTTAGTTTACGTGACCTTAATATAGTCCTTAAGTATATGCGACAAGAATGTTGTTCTTTTATAGCACATGCCCTTTCATTAAACCAGCATAAACATATAAGGTTATTTCAATAGGGAGCAGTTTTTTTAAAACACAACCCCACTTTTAAAATCACATATAGTTTTACTATACAATAGAAAGAGAGTGGCCCAAATAATAGATAAA
Organism: Ascidiella aspersa; assembly: GCF_963924565.1. NCBI lineage: Eukaryota > Metazoa > Chordata > Ascidiacea > Phlebobranchia > Ascidiidae > Ascidiella > Ascidiella aspersa. The sequence continues at coordinate 28,892,188 of NC_139450.1, forward strand.
AGATTCATTCTTTTATTAGCAAACGTTTCGGCAATTTCTTTTGCCATCATCAGTGCAGTAAGTGAGACTAAGATAAAAACGAGTCACTTACTGCACTGATGATGGCAAAAGAAATTGCCGAAACGTTTGCAAATAAAAGAATGAATCTTTTATCTATTATTTGGGCCACTCTCTTTCTACTGAAGATAATCAACAGATCCGTGTTTAGTGTTCCTTTACTATACAAGTCTTACAATAAAGGAAAGCACAACCTTATTTTTTTAAGGGCTATTTCCAGCTTGTTTACAGATTTCAAGTAACTGTAGTTGTTTTGTAGTATCAATATAATTAAAAAAAGATTAGGAAATATCAGATGATACCATATTTACTCGTGCTTACATTCGGTATGAAGCGTATTTTTTTCCTTATTTTGACTGAATTAATTCAAGCACAGCTTGCAAAACATCCTACTCGTGATATTCGTGGTAAAAAGTTAAACAGGCCATAACAAGCTAATAAAAACGACCGCAGGTTGCGTTAACCAAATTAAAAGGTTATCTAATAAATCGCCTAGCTTGTGTGACGTTTCCCAGACATTGCTTGACACTTCCTCTAAACTAGAGAGCTCATCAAGAAAAGTTTGTTTGGCGTCAAAAAAGGCGGCTTGACGCTCGAGGAGCGAAACACCAGCCAATTTCTCGCGAGGGGTTCGTTGGCTTGGGTTTTTGACGCAACGCTGCTTTTTTGAGTTCTAGTGTTTCTTCAAGGACCGGGGTACTCGAGTGTTCTTGAAGGTAAAGATTGAATACTTGCGATGCGATATTACGGCCGAAATTCCGACCGGGCGCCGATCCTTCACCGCATCCGCATTGTTTCGTCACCGACCACGCCGTTTTTTTTAATTGTGACGTAATAAACGCGGAAAGTGCGTAATTGCAGGTTTTCGGAAAACTCCGGAAAGATTTAATTGGCGTCTGGCGGTTTTTTTCGAAATCGTGCTCCAGCGTCGAGCGAATGAGAAACGGTTATTTGTTGCTTGGAGCTTAATAAACGGTCGTAACGCTTGTCGCGGTTTTGCTAATTCTACAGGGAACCTTAAAAAAAAACGGCGCCCGTTCTTGGCTGCAAATTAAAGCCGTTTAACGCAGCTGTAGAACGATGCCTGGTAAAATATTTTTAACAAAATTTGCTGAAATGAAAAACTGCGGTGAAACACGCGTTTGGGAGTTTTAGCTATATTGAACGATGCCTGAAAAACATTTTTAACAAGATGTGCCGATTTGAAAAAATCGCGTGTAGACTATAACCATGTATAGTTGATTAGAAATGGCGCAAACTAATGGAAATCCCAAACGCACAGAGTTAATTGCATTATACGAAAGACACGTTCGTTGTGCGTCCATTTATAAAAGCTAAAGTTAGCTTGACAAACAACAACTTTGTGATATCTGTTTTTGAAAAGGACCCATCTAAGATGCGTGTTTTCTCTTTTTACAATGGTAAAAGAGAAACCCTTCCTTATAAAGGAAGATTGCCATATACTTCGACAAGAGTTTGGATTCTATGGTATAAAAAAGTATTACACATTTATTTTTTTCCAATAAATTTGTATTTCCTTATGATTTATGCGTCTCCAATCCAGTGCGATAAAAAGGAGCGGGAAAAAATTGTATTTTTGCCAAAAATTAATTCCTGTAACAGGGATGAACGAAATCCGCATTAAATAATCTTTCAAAAAGCAAGATTTCTATCAAATTAAAAAAAAAGTTGTAAAAAATATTTTTAAAATCAAGACTTCTATAAAACTAAAAAGATAAAAAATCAATTTTTTTTTTCAAAAATAATTTTTCATAAAATTAAAAAGTTAGAAAAAACATTTTCAGATGCAAGATTTCTGGAAAATTAAAAAAACTTAAAAAATTGTGCAAAAGAGCACGAAGAAGGACAACTGACCTGTGAGATAAGTGATGTTGCCAACGGCTTGCACCAAGTCCTCCTTGTTGGTGTGATCACTGAGGCCGATCGCCATTTGGGGTTGGTCCGAGTACACCACCACACCCACATGGGTCTGTTGGGGCCCCACGTCGAACGACTTGACGAGTTCGGTCACCCACCTGGGTGAAAAGTGGGGGTGAGAAATTGGAGAGCGTGAGAAAGCGTCGAACCGCGGTAGAAAGGTCAGGACGATGATACCGGATTTGGCGGGTTAACTTGCAGCGTTCAATACCGCGTGGGTATGCAACTAAGTATTCGAGGAATGGTCGTTTTTTTGTGGGGGGGAAGGCGGGGGTAGATGGGGCTATTGACCCAATCGGGGTGATTATTGGAAGTGAAATTAAAAAATTGAAGGACGCACGATTAAAAATTTCTCTGACATGAAGTTTACCCAACTCCAAAAATGTTAAAATTTAGAGACAACATAAATCGTCCAAAAAAAACCCTATTACCAAAATAGTAAGATCCGTGTTACCAAATACCGAAAAACCCCTTTAACCCCCCAAAAAAATTAACACGAAGTTTAAAAGAAAAGCTTGTAAACATTCGCCAAATTTGTTAATTTCTAAGAAAAAACATGAATAATTGACATGCGACATGTTATTAGCCCCTTAAACATGAAAAGGTTTTAGCTGTATTAATTTTGAATAGCCAAAGTGGGCCAAACCATAGTTTTTTGTTTTTTTGGCTTGTATGACTTATTTTTAATCACATAAATTTCAGAATTTGACATCTTTGTATCGATACATAGTATTTAATTTCCTGAAATTTTTTTTGGTAATCGTTGGTCATAAAGCAGCTTCCGAGGGGCTAGATCACAGATGTTATTAAACACATATGTTTGTGTGTCTTTCATTCATTCATTATTTAATTCCTAGTAGACATATTAAGAATCATTTAGTGTTTTCGGGATTACGTTAATATTTGGCAAGATCTTTTCGACAAGTGATGATGACGTTTCGTGGCGGTGAATACCAAAAAGCCTTCCAGACCCAACCGATTAAGCATAAAGGCGGATTCATTTTGATGATTGAACTTGATTGAGACGATTGAACTACTATAATTGATAATAATCTGTGACATAAATCTCGAAAGAGCCATTCACAGCGATAGGTCGATGATTTGTATATTGAATAAAAACGAGTATAACGACGATTTTAAAGAACTTTATCGAGTTAAGAACTTTATTATAACTATTAAAATGTTTAAAGTGCGAATACGAATGCCATCTATACTGCTGTAAAAACAATTAAATTATATATGGAGTGTTCAGGCATAGATAAAACAAATTTTAATGAACGAGCCTAACGTGCAACTATCTTAAATCAACCAATTTGGCTGGAGTTTCGGCCATAACCTAGGGTAGGGTTATGCACGTGAACGTTAAGCTCTCGAATGATAAAAAACCGTAAACGGACCGAACTATACTTACCTACGAACCCTGGCGAAATTTTCGTCTCCCACGCTACTGGAGGCGTCCAGCAAGAACACCAGGTCGTAGTACACCGTTCGGCAACCTGCGTTGTGACGTAACAAGGGAAGAAATTCAAAAAACAACACGGGCAAGCCTGGTGGAAGTTAAGCGAGCTTATAAGGGCAAAGTATGTGTCTTAATGGAAAGAGGTCAAAGCCTTGTTCTAGGGTTCTAGGCTACTGGCTCGGCTATCTAACAACGCGCTAAATACGCGGTCATTCCCGGGGATTTTGCGTGCTCTGTTACAGTCGCGGTTCACGTAAAGATACCTTAAGCTTGTTAGAAATCCGTCGACGCCCCCAAGCCCATCGTATCGCGTTATGTCAACATATTGCAAGTGATTTTATCTGTGATACCCATTATTTCCATGTCTGTCCGAGTAAAGTATAGTTGGATGGGTTTCAATGACTGAAATCACGGATATTATTACATAGCTTTGGCATAAAGTTTGGATTATAAAGACCGTAATGTCCTTAAAATTACCGGTTGAGATTTTTTTTTGTTTCAGGGCATTACTTGAAAATAGCATTAGCTTTCAAAAGACTACGGCATTTGATACATTTTAAAACTATACAATGGGCTTCTAACAAAACACAGACGATTACACCGAGTTCCGTTGTCATTATTTTGCCCTAATCTTCAGACCCAGGATATAAAGGGATTTTATTGTATTTATCCAACTTATAGCAATTGAATGCTTACGTAACACCCAACGCACACTATATACGAGTTACAATACTAAACATTTCCGTGCCGTTTCTACAAACATACAGAGTTAACCATGCAAAGTTGTTCGTCAGTTTCCTAAACACTACCAACTTTTTAAAACAGGAAATCTTCAGTCTTGTCTAAAAAAGTGCAACCAAAATAAAACGGATGAATCGACTTGTAAAAAGAAAGACAAATATTTATGTCTGAGGTCAGTACAGAAAAAAAGCACACTTATGAAATATGAACGTGTAATTAATTTAACCAAACCAAACAGGAGATAAGAAAGAAAGGATAAACTTCCAAACAAACAAACCAAAAAGATATTATTCTACCACTACATCAAAAGCGATTGTTTACCCTTTCCAAACTATTAGTTTTTAATTATGACATCACACAAAGGGGAGTTTTTTAACCTTTTTTAAAACGAAAAGAGACATGCTTTATGATCGATGCAACCAATCAGGAGATGTCACGCGCCAGTGATTTTTGGCTTGTTTCGTTCCGGTTCATATGTCATTGGGTCAAGCACTGTGAGTTAACAACAATCAATGATGACGTCATGCCAAGTAGGACGATCGTCATGCAATCGAAATCACAATTTTCGAAATTGTTTTTCTCTGTTTTTTTTCATGTTTGTTTTTGTCGACCAATCAAGGGTCATGCTCGTGATCACGTGACCACTCACGCAATCATGACGTCACCTCCGTTTCCGTGGCTTTCGTCGCTTCCGGATCTGTCGGCTTGTTCTGACAATGTTTTACGGAACCAAACGATATGTAGGTGAGCAATAAATGGTCAACAAACAACAAACAAACAACTGACTCTCACACAATCACGCTTTGAGGCTCAAAAAACAGCACAAGTGACATAAAATTCAGTATTCAACGTGGCTGATTATATAGTTATTTGTGGCAACAAAAAGCGTAGTTACCAGCGCTCAAAAATAAATTATCGTTTAACCGAAAAGTTTAATTTTTGTTTTAATTTTTAAATCTCACTCTCATGTAGTTCATTTTAAAGTTTTAAAATACTAAAGTTTTAAAATATTAAAATTTAAAATATTTTAAAATAATAAATTTTAAACCAGCTGACATTAATTGGAGCTAAGAGGATTTTAAAATTGAAAATTTTGTTAAACGTTAGGTTCAACCAGTTTGAGCGCTGGTAGATATTTTAAGCAGCGCAAAAAAATAGGCCAGTTTAACAAATTCACAACACAAACGGTTTAATGCAATTCGCAAACCTTTTCGGTTGTCCAACGTCTGTTGCGTCATCACTTGTGACGTCACGAGGAGCGCCAGGAGCAGCGGGGCGCATCGGCGGGCGAGTGATGACGCCATACCGGCCTTCTGTGAAGTAATAAACTATTCCTCTTGGTCGATACAAGACAAGCGCGAAAGACAGACAGACAGATCACAGAAGTAGCAGTAGCAGATTTAACGAGCAGCTAATAGAGCTGAAACTACTGGCCGATCAATCAGGTGCAAACTAGCATCTCGTCCGTCAGCTGCAACAAGACAAGGCTGATTGCGTCGGGAGTACTTTTGCCGGGCAAGGCCAAGCAGCAGTCAACCTACGGGCCACTTTACACAAGGCCAGCTCCGTTTTTCGAGGCCGGCGCCCTTCTTTATACTTCACACGAGGCCGGCTCGATTTTTCGGCCAATTTTTTCGGCCCATTTTTCTGGCCATCTGATATAGCCATACAGAAAATTACATTCTTTTCGTTTTCTTGGCATTGTTTAAGCCGCGATCGGAATCTGGCCACGCCGAATGGCCAGCGCAGAGTTTCTTAACATATTATGGCTAGCGGCACCCCATATTAAATAGATTGCGGCAACCCTACAAGATTTTTCCGTAGGAAACTCACTAAATTACCAAACCATGAACGGAACTGGAACAACACACATCAACTCTAGGCAACGTACGAAGTTACAATTGGATTTATCCAATTTAATCTTACACAGAAAGTTATAAGAGTTAAGTAAAAATCAGATACCTAAAATATCTCAAATATGTCGCGGCACCCTTGAAGATTACAAAAGGAATCCTAGGGTGTCGCGGCACCCCGGCTGAGAACCACTGGGCTAGCGCATGGTCGAAATGGCCACGAAAGAGGGCCTGGCCCGTTCACAAAAGGCCGCGGCGAGAGGTTGGCGTGTTAAGGCGGCCACAAACTGTTATGGGCAGACTCAGTCAAGCGCGCTACAGAGGAAACCGTTGTGAAGTGTCACTATTGCGCTTTAAGCGTCGACTTCGACCTTTATGTGGGGCGGGGCCCCTGCTGGGCAAATCGTTTCCGCCCCTTGCTGGTGACCCCCGGGTCTAAATGATTGCCTGTTATTTTTTGGAATCGTTTTTGGGCGAATTACGGCCTCCCTGTGTTGACGCGAGCGTTTGACGATATCAGCGCAACAACTTTTTTGCCATTTTTTCTTCCAATTTAAGATCGTATTATCTATTACAGTTTTTTAATGCGTCTCGACATAAGTTACCGTCACCTTATCTCAGTTAAATCGCTCGGCGAAACCACATTTCAAATTTAAAGAATTTTGTTTTTCTTTACCCACGTCTCGGCAACCTATGCAAGTAGCCTTCGTCATGGCGAATGACACTGAACGCTCGTACAATAATGGAAAACTCACAAAGATTTTTTGTCTTTTACGAAACGTTGGTAAAGAAATACAATTACCAGAGGAGCTGTTTTTTTTTTTTTTGGTAGCAACAGTTTATATATTAAATAATTTCAGTTTAAGCGCCGAAAAAAACGATCGACACTTTTACAAAGATCAAAAATCAGTGCCGCAAATGTCAAGTGACAGGTGCGTTTCGGCGTGAGTCGGGCTGAACCTTTCGCGCCAACTTTCAAAAGGGCGTAATTTGGGGTTAGGGGCGCGTTAAAGGGATCAGTCCTTTTCACAACCGGCAGACGAAAATAACACGGCGCCTCGCCACTGCAAATTCTTGCGGATTTGCCTGAAAGCATGGCAGTGTTGCCGATTGTAATTCACAGGCCAGTTGAAATTGCTTCATATGCAGCAAGTTCAAATTTACGGCCGTTTTAGCAGCGCTAAATTAAAAAAAGTATCGCGGCAAATGTCAATGCCAATTTTGCAATGACTCCAATGCCTAAACTTAAGATCACTTAACTCACTTTTTTTAAATGACTTGACTTGACTCAAGTCATTCTGGCAAACTTGCTTTACTTGAGTCATTCGGCCAAATGACTTAACTCGGACTTGAGTTATTGAGTTAAATGACTTGGGTTGAATCTAGGTGTTTTGGACTTGACTCGTTTTTTGTTTGAAACCCATTGACGCGAGTTATTTAAAATGACTCGTTTACAATACCGGTCAATGCGAAACCACCTTTAACTTTAGAAAACCTGGTAGGTGAACATTCATACCAAATCACACAATGAATAAAAGGTAAAAAAATAAAAAAAATTAACACGTTAAAACATCTTATTTTCCTCAGCCACAACTGAATTTTTCGGAATAACAAGATCACCGACCACCGGTCGAAAAGCGCTAGGCTAAGGAACGAAAATGGCGCAAGAACAAGGCTGAAAAAGGGATTCAAAATTGGAAACGTAAAATAAGTTTATTGCGTCACTCGAGTGGGACAAATGCACCCACCCGAGCCCCAATTTGCGCATTAGCATAGGTTACGTCGTACAGATGGCGGTTCAAACCGACTGACGTCAAACCTGTAAATCGCTTGGCGCTCGAGACAACAGGTGGTTTCGGCGGAATGCGATAGGCGATCTCGCGCGCCTATATTTAAACACGTTAGCATCTAATCGGACGGATAAGGCTGAATTCCGCCACGCGAAATTTCCGAATCGAGAAAGGGGCATAGTGCAAGTGACGACGCCGAAAAAACGACTGGCCCCAATTTTAAGCAAGCATTTTTTAGGATAGGTTGTTTTGCCGTTTCAAAAAGCGGTCGCATATACATTTGTTCATCTCATTTGCATGCTGTTTTAACCCTATACAATTTTTGCTCTGTATAACGGTCAAAAAGCGGAAAATCAATCGGATTTTTAAAAAATCGTGCAATTATTTTTTACTGGGCTCCCAGTTTTAAATGGTCCGCGCAACATGTTTTTAATTCATTAAAATATAAATTTATTATTGGCAGGAGCATATCTTTCTCGTTCAATAGGAAAGATAAAATAATAATTCGTTTACCGTAAATACTGTAATTAGTTTGAATGGGGTCTGTTAAATTTCATAGTTTTTAAGATTGACATGGCCCGCCATTAGTTCAAGATGCAAATAGCGTTTCAACAGGCGAATTTTTTTTTTAGAATTTTTTAGTTTAGGGATTCGCTGAAGACGTACATAGGCAAGGTTCGCAAATTGCAACACGACCTATTTTGCTGTTTTAAATCGGCCTAAGCTGTATACAACAGTGTTGTAAAAAAGTCTTTTGTATAATATTTTTTTTAATTACAAGACAAGACCCAGTCCAAGTCATCAGTTGTCCAAGTCAGGACCTTATTGTTTTGTGTACAAAAAATAACTAAATATCTCAATTTTCTAAAAGCACCCATCAACTCCGAGGACAAATGAAACGCAGACCAACTCGTTTAAATTCTGACTTTGAACACTATAATGAAGCCGGAGAAACGCTCAGGTATTGACGCGTCGAAGCAGCGGCGCACTTGCAGAGTGCTTAATTGCGTCTGGCCGCCGGTCGAAATTCCGCGCGTGCCTAGCAGACGAGCCGAGGACAGCGGGAGGTACGTGGCCAATTAAGGTCAGGCGCTTAATGCCGCGTCTTAATAGGCTTAACGCTCGTTGTCGATCGTTTTACCAACGAACGTTGCGGTTAAGGCGGCCGCTTAGACGGAAAGGTATCGTTTTTTTCGACACGTTTTTGCCAGAAAAGCGAAACGGCAGTGAGACAAACGATCTCCTACTAGTATAGCGGCTGCCGTTTAGACTGCAGTTTAACGGTATTAAAAATACACAAAAGTTGAACAAAATCAATATTTGGAACATATTGGTTTGAGGTTGTAGTAAAACGTAATACGAATATCGAAGCCCATACAGAAGAAGGTATCATTTTGAACGTTTCGACTAACTCTTTATTTCTATTCAACTTAGTGGCTATGTTGAAAATGAATAACGAGTCATTCGAAACAAATAAAATGATACATACTTCTGTATGGTCTTTGATGTTCTTATTAAAATCAATATTAATTAACGGCAGTGGGGTTGTAATCTCAAAATAAACGTTTTTATTAAATATTCTTATTAATGTTTTTAAACTGTGTTTAGTATCCCCCCAAATAAAAAAATAATTTAAGGCGATTTTGACGTACGTCGCTAAACGTTTTACTATTCGGTTTTAAGGTTTAATATTCGGTTACCGGATGGCCAGAGCATTGTTGTGCGCCGTCGTTCGCCTTACAAAATACAAGTTTGTTGATAAAAACGATCGGCGATGGCAAATTCTCTCGCGCAGGTGCCATTCGGGCGAACTTTTGACTTTTCGACAAGTGGTCTCTTCAAACCGCCCTGGCATTTTCGATGCTCTAAAGAACATAAAATGAGGCATTTCTAAGCCCGCTTTATAAGGATATAAACTGCCGCGTTCTTCAGACTACTCTTATATCGCTTCACTGGGTATTTTAGTATTATATAATTTTGTTTTTACGTGGCAGTTATAAGTCCGCTCGGAGATTTTCTTTCACATTGCCTGAACGTTTATATAAATAACAGAAAACTACACGATAAATGGAAAACTGCTTATATAGGAATTAAACAATATTTCGTTTGGAATACTATACGGTTAAACGGAAATTGACTTTCGCTAAGTCAAACCATCAACTCACTTTTTTCAGGGACCTGTAAGATTACGATTATCTGCTAAACAATGACGACTGTCCAGCACTTGGGGTAAAGCAGGGGTTCTTAAACTGGGGTCCGTGGACTAGTTTTAGGGGCCTAATTTAAATCAAAGTGTTCAATTTGAGAAGTAAAATTTCAATTTTCAGAGTTTAATTAAAAAAAAACGTTTTGGCGTCTTCTTCTTAACGTTATTTGGACATTTAAGTTTTACATTTGCTGGATCAAAAATAGCGGGTTTCTTAAGTCTACTTATTTTATGACGTCATCTATAAAAATTCCATACCGACCTTTTTCCACGAGAACCAAAACGTAAAACCATTTTTAGGGGTCCGCCTTAAAAATGTTCAAGAACCACTACTCTAAGGCCGAATCTAACCTTGTTCCTCTTGAAAAGTACACTGTGCTGAGTACTTTCATGTTGTACAAGTTGACCATACCTTTCCTACTAAACGCCTAAAAAGTTAACGCTACCAAGCATATATCCGTCGCCAAATGGCGATATTTCAACGGCGCCGTACACGAAACGTCAATTTAGGGCCTGTTTGCGGAGATGTAGCGGCGATACAGGGCTGCGAAGTGCCGCCTAATGCCGTAAGTGTTTCAACCGGTTCCACTATGCTCTTGGCGAAACACAGTCGTATCTTTCAGCTGCGAGGCCTCACGTAAGCACGCAAGCGAACAAAAGACCTAGTTACGCCGGCTCTTCAAAAGCAGTCGGACCACATTTTTTACCCCTGCTCTTTGGTCATGTTTGTAACGAAAAGCTGTGAATCATAGAACAACGAAAACCTTCTGCTTTTAAAACAGCTTTGTAAAAAAATAGCCCTTCGGGTGATAAAACAAAGACATACAGTTCCAAAAATGCTTTTTAAACCGGTCAAACAAAAGGGACTATCCTTAAACTATGATTTCTGCCGACTGTTTTTTAGGCGATCTTAATAGGTGACCTATGGGAATAGAAAAAACAAAAAGGCAAGGCCAAAATGAGCCCTGCGCTTCCTACGTTAAGCCGCCTAAACTACCACTGAAGCTTACAACTCTTTTCTTGCCTTGTGTTGCGGATATATTATTCCTCGGTGCGGCAAACGCGATTTCACAGCTTAAGTAAGCGGTAAGCGCGCGTTGTTGATGTTTGGCACACGTCAACACCAGGGCTACTGGCTTCTGAGCACGACGGGTGCCAGGTTTTTCTCGGAGGAAATTTCTAAGATTCGCCGCTTGCGCTGTAGCCGACGCGACGCTGCAACACTCTAAGGTGACGTCATAAAGGCCATTGTGTACGAAGCCCCCCTTTTTCAAGAGCTGAGGCGTGCAGTCACACTTTAAGTCACGCGAGCCACAAAGTACAGAAGGCCTACAAAAACGTACGACCCTATTTTCGCTAATAAGCATCAATTTTCATATCTGTCTCGGCCTGACGGCGACAAGTCGCGATTTGTTCGCGCGCGCACGAAATCTCGATTGTGACGTCATCTAATCCTAGGCGTTTGTTCAGCTTTGATGTCTGTTTATGCGCGCGCGCCACCACAAAGGGGTCCGTTACGAGGGGCCGGAAATAACAACAGACACCCGAAGGCCCGCCCGGGCCCACTTAGGCCCAAATATCGGGTTCGCTCAGCACCCTTGGCACCGCCGTCGACGCATTGTTCCAATCGCGGCAAATTGATTGTGACGTTACAGTGCGGCACGGGCGACCGAAGGAAGGAATTTTTCTGCGCCGCGGCGTTTAGTTTGAGCTTTGAACAAAACTGCACTAATGTTAATATGGGAGTACGTTGCCAGTAAACACTCGATTGCGAGGCACATGGTGCACCTGCATTTAAATGCACTAATGTTGTTTAAGCCAATATGCAAATCGCACAGTTTCGCGTATGCTTGATTAGCAATGTTTGTCAAACAGCGATTCGGTACACACTTCACATACAGCTGTTTACGCGTTCGTTCAGAGTATACGTGAGTATACGTTACTTGAAAAATTTAGTCCGAAATATCGCGTAGGCAGCAGTGGTATGACTCACCAATTGCTAACTCAAAAAATGTCAAGCATCCGCGGGTCCGCCACGACGATAACTAAAAAACGAAACACGGTAGAGCGCCGATCCGGAGATTTCTGATCCGCTACAGTCAACACAAGAAACACCAATTAAAAACGCAAGGCCTTGAGCATTTTGGCAGTCGCAATTGTGTCGTTACAAAGGTTTAAAAATGGCGCGGCAAACCGCACCGGCGCAAACGGCCCACGCGGAGATTCAGTGTCGCGGGAAGCGAAACCCTTCAAATGGGGACCCCCTGAAGCTTCGACCGCTATGCCTACGCTTGTTCATAGCTGGGAAGCATAAATCCCTGGCGCGCGCATAAATCCCTGGCGAAATAATACCACGCTCGTTTTGTTGTATGGCCACGTCCAAGGCTTAAATGGCAAACGACTTCGGGCATTGTGAGCTCTAAAATCGAGCAAAGCGCCCCAAAATAGCTTCTCAAACCTTTTTACGCGGCAAACACCTTTCGCTTGCTTAAACTATTAAAGGACCCAATGAACTTTTAAACAAGAAAAGATATGGCACGGCATTGCTGAAATATTCAAATCAGTACTCATAGCTACTTACTGTACACACGCAGTTAAATAAAATTCGACGTTGTTGAAACTCTACGAATTGGATGTGCTTCTCCTAATAAAACCCATCCGCCAAAAGAATTTAAAATATATTTCGCGGGTCGCTCATAACTGTTTCACGGGCAACAGTTTAGGAACCACTGGATTCGACCCAAAACTACTTGGCCGCGGTCCTGAACTCGTTAGTTAATCATTATTTACGCCAGAAGCAGCAGCAACAGAAGCGGCGCCTGTAAAACTTGTAGCCTGGCGCGCAACTCAAACATTCGAACATGACAAGCGACGCCGACGCCTCGACTCTAGTGTCATTTCGTATCTAAAAGCGAAGGCGCGCGTCAATGGGGTTTGTTATGATTTTGCTGCCATTCGAGCGACAAACGAGACAGGTACGACCGCCTTCGTTTTTCTGCTAAATCCTAAAAGCAGCCTTAAGCGTCTTTAACGGTGTTTTCTCACAGATCTACCTATATTCTCTCTAACAATAACCCGAAACTGTGTTTTCGCTTTGTCTGACTTTGCTGTACACGCATGCTGTCTTTGCGCAAACTAGCATTGTAAGCAAGCTACAGCTTGTCTCTCAAAATTCGCCTGTCGAAACCCTGTGCTATGTCCGACGCTGAGCCGTACAAGATGTCGTCTGACCGTGAACTAGGGCTTTGTCGCTATCCTCGTCTATATTTAGATGCTGATCAAATCGCAGGATTCGGCGTCTTTTATTGCTGATCGATAGCGCCACCTGACGGGTTATTGTTTTGAGACGGTGAGGAAAACGAAAAATTCAGCGCAAACTTACGCGCTAGGGATGTTCGATGCTTGACATTGTAGTGCGACTCGAATATTTGGACAAAAAGTATCGCCAATCCGATACCAAATGACGTAATTACTAAGCTTCAAGCTTTCAAAGGTTTTATTTTAGGTTAGTACGACAAATTTGTTTCACATTTCAGGTGTTCAGTTACCAAAAGTTGAGTTTGGAATAAATTTACGTTTTGACATAAAAAATTTTGCTTTTGTCAGCAAATTATGGATCACCACCATTGTATCGGACGGCCATCGATACAAGCACTTGGCATCGGTTATCGGCACCAATAGCCTACGATGTTATCGGACATTGCTAGAACGCGCATCAAAGCAAAATCGTTTCACTTCTTTATAAACTATTGCCATCCGATTGTTGTTTTATTACAAATAATTTTTCTTTACTTCGTGTACCATGCTAGTAACAAATTCAATGTTGATATACATATTTGGAATTTAAATAATAGATTAAAAGCGCACATAAAATAATTACATTACTCGTGTTATTTCCACTAAACTTAACCATGATTTCACTTCAATCAGATCATGGAATGAATAATATATTGGCTGAAATGTTTTACACTTTCTGTCCTAGTAAAAAGTAAAATAAGCAATATTACAGGAAAAAATATAAAGTTTAACACTTTACCTTGATCAGCTTGACCAGACATTTCTTCTACTTTAAGACTAAAACATTTCTTTCCACTTTAAAACGCTTTTTAAGACTTCTTGCATGGGAATAAATTATGTAGGTGGACGAAAAGCAACATCGTTTATCTTTGCAAGTGTACGACATCGTTTTTGTGTGATTTCGTCCTGATTAATTCCACTTGTGATGAATTGGGAGAAAGTATTACATCAAACAATGAAAACAAATGCAATTCTTGAAGCATACAATTTTAGTGGTTCTAACTGGAAACATGCAAGTTTAAAAGAACAAAAACATTCCAAAATCACCAAACCGTGAACAAAAATTACATGCATAACGATAAATCCCAAGCGGTACAGTTTTTAACCAGTGCGAAAATATTTTAGATTTTAAGTTCCACGTTTATCTATGGCTGATGTTACATTTAATTTCGCTAATTGTTAAATTATTTTATATTTAGGGATATTATACTAAAGTAATGCAACCTCAAGTAAATGAAAATCACTTCTTTTGTGCTTCGTTATGGACTTACACGTTTCATTGGAAAAGCTTTTTTTATCGGCGCAATGCAAAGATAGAATGTGACCTCTTCAAATGACGATAATGAAAATTGATGTAGAAGGCTTGTTTTTGCTTTTTTTCGAAGAATTTCATAGCCAGGCATTGTTGCTTCTGCAATACATGTACTAAAATTGGAAGATACAGAGCCAGGCAACATGTGTTAAGCTATCGTTAACCTTGTACCCAGCGCCATGGATTTTTACACGCATTTCGTTTTTTTTTGTGTAATACGTGTTGTTTGATCTGCATTGATTACTATTTGCCGCTGGGTTTATTTGACACTGTCTCCTCGGGAATCCTACCACAGCCTTCAAACAATTGTTAAATCAACGCACACTAGCACAGTATTTGGGTTAGGGTGCGGATTAGCGTTGGGGTATATGGGTGCGCCAAGTATTATCATATCTATTATTAACCGGCACCCTTACCAAATAATGTTTGTGTGAGGGTGGGTTTACTATTATTATTTAATAGTATTGCTTAACAAACGCTAACCCGTACCTTAAACCAAATAATGTGTGCTGTGGTAGGATTGCGCGGATAAATCTGTATTACTATTTTTTCTCACAGATTAATTTAGCTTGTCAGGTTTTTATAGCTGTAGTGGTCTTGCTGTTTTTAACTTAAGTAATGGTGTAATTCAAGCTTCTGAGGTACTAACTAAGTTCAGTTTGTAACGCTGACAAACAGCCACAGTTTCACTTAGTAAATTTCTCACATTTTACCATGACTTCAAATGGCAAACAGTTGGAGGTAAGGAATTTTATGGGTTATCCTTTCAAAAAGTAAAATATTCAGGAAACCTTGGCCCTATAAAACAAATCACCTGCTTTTTATTAATTAAGATAACCGACCAGACTGACTGGAGAAGATCGGGTCCTATGCGAAGTATTGTAAGGAGGATAGGGTCAACGTTACCCCTTGCAAGTACTCAGCGACCTCGGTTAGTCAAAAAAGCTCTATTTTGTTTAAGTTTATGAATAAAAAAATACCATTTTTTTTTATTATTAACCAATATAGATTTGCATATTAAAACAACAAAACATTGTTTAGTTTAAATCATCACTAAAAAATTATCTGTCTGTTATATCTTTATCACATTTGTATAGGATTTTTTCGTGGATAATTTTGAACAGATAAATATGTTTGTTTTGTTATCTTACTATATTTTTTGACTAATTTTTAGGTTTGAAATCCTTCCCAATGGAGCTCGCTTGATTGACAATGACCAAAAGTCATTATTTTCTCTCTCTGATATATCTCAATTGATTGAAATACCTGATGTGTAAGTTAGATCTTTTTGTTATATTGGTTAATTAAAAGGTGTTGTAATATCAAAAAGTTTTTATTTACTGTGCTTTTCGCTTTAGGAGGTTGGCATACTCAAGATCTTCAAACAACCTTAAGGCAGAATCTGAAGAATATAGAACAGGTTTTTGTTTTTCTCATAGTAAATTGATTAATTTAGTTTTGACTTGAAACTGTCCTTACAAAAATTATAAGTTTTGTATGCCATTTTGAGCTTGCCTGATTTTAAACTTTAAGCCTTGTCAAATGGCAGCTGATAAAAAAATTTTGATATCGGCAATAATAAACTTGCTTAACAGCTTATCAAAAAAATTTCAAACATTGTATAGTGGTTTATTGTAAGTAGTATTTAACATAATGTGGTAAAAACACTGTTCGAAATAAAAATACTCCAGATTATTATTTTTTTAATAACGTTACATCCCATTGACAGTTATGCATAGCTTTATTGTTTTTGCGCTATTTAGCCGATTCTTCTGGAATGTTCACAAACTCCACTGTTTCATCGGCGCCACAAGAGGAAATGGTGACAAAAATTTCTGCTCTCGAAGACGAGCTTTCTTATCTACGATCACAAATCGCAATGCTGGTCTCCAACCAGTCAAAACAACACGATACAAGTAAGTCTGGTGCTATTTCTCAAAAAAAATAGGGACATTTTTGTTAATTATTTGCCAATGATAGCCAAGTGGAAAACACAGTGAGACCTGCAAAGCAACAATATATGACCTACAAAGCAACAATCAGCAGCGACCTAATAACACCAAATTGGCATTAATAACCACGACAGACTAAATATAAAATAGTCTAGAGTCTGAAGTTGATATTGTTTTTATTTTGGTCTCAAGGCTGAAGTTCCTTTGAAGATATGCAACTATAAACAGGGTTGTTCCTTAGCAAAAATGTACACTCGCCAGGCGGGCAGGCGGCTATCAATCAGCACTTGCCCGGTCGAAATAACACTCGCCAAATTTGTTGGCACGCCCTCTGCAAATTTCCGTCCTAGCGCGGACATTTCTTGGGTTTTCGTTAACCTGTCTTGTGGTTTCTATACGTAAACATGAGTTTTATAAAAGTTTGGTCGTTTATTTTCATGCATGGATGAACAAATTAATGCCATAAAGCACTTTGCGCTTAAAATAATGTTTTTTAGCAGAAACATTTTTTACAATCTGCAGTGTCTTCAGTGAAAAAAATAGCACTGATAATTTAGTAGTCACGGCATGCCTGTTTTCCATTTTTTCTAAAAATCCTCGCGCTCTGTAAATGCTATAGTTACTGCTTACTGGTTGAACAACAAATAATGACTAAATAATTGTACGCCTTATAGTGGGTCGTTTTAATTTCCAAGGGCGTCCGCAAAGGTTCTGATTCGTATCTAAACATACACTAATTGCAATATAAATGATTTACAGACAGTTATATTTTAAGGCTGCTATGAACTTTAAGAGATCGCAACAACATACTTACAAAGACTAATTCCTAATTCTCAGCCATAGTTTCACAAGTAGGCGGTATTTTGAAATACTGTAGTGTTCAGTGGGCCATATCGGTCCCTTAAAAAAATACTAAAAAAACACTGCTTACAAATATTATATTTCTTATCGCTAGGTACATCGCAAGTCCAATAAACTTTTCGAAAGGTGTTAACGACCGGGTTAAACAATTAAAAATAAACAACGTTCAAGGTTAACAATAAACCTCATAACTATTTATCACTGCAGCAATGACGTTTTTTGATTTGCGGATAAACAACTTTTTAAAACTGGACGAAGAGTCTTTATTACGAGCTTCGAACGTGACTTAGATTAACATTATTTTGTGTGCAGTGTTGAATGTATTTGCGTCTTAGTGATTAAAGAAATAACTGGCGCTAAGTAATATTTTGCTTTAGCACCAACTAATTTAATTTATCGCTAAAGCCACTCGCCAGTCGAAAAAAAAAAATTCGCGCTCGCAAGTGCGGCGCCCCTTTTTCAAATATCTCTAGGTGCACCCCGAGTAAAAAAGGTTGAGAGGCTCTAGTGTAGTGGTTCACATTATTTTGCTGACCAAGTGCATTTTTACTGTCTCAATTTTATTTCTGTTTAGTTAAGGTCAAAACTGAATTAAACAACCCCTACAAGTGCTAGCCTTTTGACGATGGGTTTATTCAATGTGGAAGAGAGAAATATAGCTTTGGCAGACCTGCACAGTATTACACTAGTATTAGATTTCCTAAACGTCACATAAGACCTAAAATCTTCTGGAGTACTACCTGAAAAGCCTTTGCATGCCACAAGTGGTACATATCTTCATGTCCATTATTGGCAGGTTTCTGCTTGTTGTACACTACTTTGCTAATTTTAACAAGTAAAGAGTTTTAAACCATAAATATATTACGGGAATAGACCTTTGTTTAAAAAGAAGTTTGTATTTCCCCTAAGCAGTTCTATCAGTTTCCCAACAATTAAGCTGCAAACGACATGTTTCACTTTATTTTGCTTGGTGCAAAACAATTTAAAAAAAAAAAAAAAAGTTTTATACAATTCGGGTTATTCTTAGTGGATTGCAGATAGTTACCACTCCACAGTTTCAGAATTATGATCAGTGTTAACAATAGACACAAATTACTAACTGTCCGCTGTAATTTACTAACGGAGTCTTTTTGCTTTTCAGTGTCCGCAAGTTTTAGTTCCACGATAAGCGGCGCAGGTGAGCCCGCCTCCTGTTCAACCCCCATAAAAGCCCCTGCCCCAGCGGTACCTCCACCCCCACCAACCCCTGTAATGCCCCCTCCTCCACCCCCGGGAATTCCACCACCCCCGTTGTCAGAAATACCCCCACCTCCTCCCCTCATGGGGATTCCCCCTCCCCCATCATTGTCTTCCATTTCAATGTTTCAATCTAAACCTCAGAACAGTGTTTTGGATTTGATTAAACAGCGAAAGGCAGCAAGGGTAAGAATGTGAATAAAATGATATTTCATGTAAATTCTGTGTATAAAAAGTTGTATTGTATAATTATGTTAGTCTAAATAAGGTTTTTAAGCTGGCAAAATTTAAAAATGTATTGCAAATTATTTTAGAAACAAAACTGTTTTAAAACTCAAAAGAAACAAAAAAAATAAGTTTTTGTCTTCTGCTTTTATTTAATTTTTATCGTATGTTATGTAAATGTGAACTGGGGTCTTTAAGGGTGGTAAACTGTTTTTTGTATTCATTTTTTTATATAATTTATAAAAACTCAATAAAATAAAGTGACTGTTAAGCCTAAACCAGCATAAAAAGGGTCAGTTTTCAAGTTAATTTTTGTGTTTAAAAGCATAGCAATGACAAATGTGTTGACTCATTTTAAAAAAAATCAGCCTTTATGCAATCCACACACATTGGCAATTCTGATAATTATATGTCAACAACTGGCTTGTTTACATAAAGCTAAATTAGTAGAGCGAGAAGCTGTTTCCTGCCAGCTGCCAAACTATTCCTCAATAGGTCTAATTTAAGTACATCTTTATACTCTAGTAGTCGTTACGCAAATTTACTTAATTGAAGGGTGAAACGGTTTCTGAGAAACCGAAGGCTGTACTTTCAATGTCCGACGTTTTAAAGGACCTTCATAAAGTCAAGCTCAAGTCCGTCACAAGGTAAAAGAATCTATATCTAAAATTAGAATTTTAAAATTCAATTCAAGTTGTTTTATATAGCATCGTTAGTTTAACAATTTTGTATTTCCTAATAATAATCACTAGGGATGACCAATTAATATTGAATCGCGCACGATAGCCTGTGCTAAGTAGTAGTATCGGAACTCCTCTAATACTATGGATCAGTGATTCTCAAGGTTGAGAATCACTGCTATGGATGGTGATATCGGTGCCGATAACAAATTAATATAGGAATTTCAGTCATCATTTATGATCCATATCAGCAAGAACTCTTTCTGCATACTCCAATTTGTTCAATTAACAAACCACTTATACATACAACAGTCAACAATCCCATGTCCACACCTACCATAACAACAACGCACTCTGCTATTTATTTGTGTAGAAAATAAGTAAGTTTCCGAAGTTTATACCGAGTGAAACAAATACACGCTGTCAGGGATTTCAGATGCCACATGGACACCCTGCGTTATTTATACATTGAGTAACAAACTCCACAAAAAAACCTTCCTATTTACAAAACAGGTCTCCCGGCGGCACTCCCATGAACAACAAGCGTCCGAGCAAGGACGTGAGCCAACCTGTGGACGCAGCCGACTTCATAGCGGCCGCTCTACGCAAGAAGTTCGCCCACAGAAAGAACCTTATCGATTCACCGGACAGCGCTGCGGACTTGGGACTAAAACGCACCACGATGCGAGACCGCGAATGGGAAGATTCACCACCCAAGGTACGCCCACTAGCTACCGGATTAACGATGTCCTATTTTTCGTGTTTTATCACTATAGTCGACTTTTTTGCTTAAGCTTAATGTCGCTATTACTAGGTTCAAATAGGAAAGCTAATGAAATTAAAACATGGTAATGTTCGGTTGCAAAATTTGTTCCAAGTGTTACAAAGATTAGCCTTATCCTAAAATGTTGCATGTAAGCATAAAATGGACGCAGCTATTTTCCGTTCGTCTTCGTTTTTTATTGATTTAACGACAATCAGGTGTCAGGTCTTCAAAGTCGATCAAGTTAGATTTTAACCTGGTTTTAAAAACCATCAAAATTTGTCATTTCGGAAAACGCTATTTTGCATTGCGAAACATTGTTAAAATACTTATTTTAAGATCGGTGCCGATTCGAAATTTTTAGGTATCCACAACTCGGAATGTAACGTCACATGTTGGAAGTCGCTGTGTCGTTTCTGTGAGAAAACAACAGCAAAAAAAAACAATGATTCATTACATCCTCTGTTTTGTGTTCGTCATAAATGTATCACGTCACAGTAGTTTGACATTGTTTTAGGTGTCGTTAAAAACATCTTAAAAATCATGAATAAAGTTAGCAGCTTTGCAAGTTTGATAAACTGGGGACGAACAAACAATTTAACCTGAATGTAAGGAAGACAAAATCGGATATGAGTCGATATTGAGAGATATCAGGGTGGCGTATCAGTGCATCTCGTAAAGGCATTCCAGTCATGGTTAAAGTAAATCAAACCTAATAATCTGAAAAAAAAATTACGTTTTTTACAAAAGCAGTTGTGTGAAATGAAATACATGATTAAATTATTTATCACCGCAGTTTTACTTAAAAAGTGTATTTCTTTGCAGTTCGGACAGCATTTGCTGAAAAAAAGGTCGAATAACACAGTTCCGGCAACCTAACGTCAACATCGAAGTTCGCTGCATTCCGTGTTTTACCTCCACGCGCTGGTTGTTCCATGCAAGCTGCAAGTCATCGCTTGCCCTTCACCACCCTCTCTAACCCACCCACGTTCTGCTATGTCGTGTTTTCTTTTAACTTCACTTCTTCCCATGCTTTATCCTCTTTTTTTTGTGACCAGCGGTGGTGCTTTGAATACTTTTATCGTAGATCGTTGTTCTTCGCTGCAAATAACTGCCGGTTGCAGAGTTTTATCCTTGTAATAAATTCGCTTTCAAAGAGGCGAGATGCGTTGATTGTTACACAGAACCCTTCTACTATTGGTAGGGCTATATAACAGAACATGAAAACACTTTCTGTTCCACAGAAAATTGTGGTTCAACAATGCTACCTAATTTCCAGATTAACAGTGTTGTAAACAAGTCATTTCAAAATAACTTAAGTCCAAGTCAAGTTATTTGTGAAATAACTTAAGTCCAAGTCAAGTCTTTTCGAATAAATAACAAGTCAAGTCCCAGTCCAAGTCGTCAGTTGCGCAAGTCAAGTCCCAGTCAAGTCATAATTAGAGCAAGTCAACTTTAAGTCATGTCCTTGTCATAAAAATAAAACGTGAAACTATTACAATTTTTAAACTCGCATGATTATCAACAATAACTGAACTAAAAAATAAGGAAAACGGAACATATAGCAAGCAATTTGTTTTTCTTGCAAAAATTGGACAAATAGCTCAATTTTATAAAAAAACATACTTAAAGAAATGTTTTATTTAAAAAAAAGTCATTTGTTAAAAAAACTTAAGTCAAGTCAAGTCATTTGTCCGAAAGACTTAAGTCAAGTCATTTAAAAACAGTGACTTAAGTCAAGTTATTGAGTCATTTAAAAACAGTGACTTAAGTGCACTTGTCAAGTCATTACAACACTGCAGATTAATGCCAAAACCAAATTCTTAGACTGAAGTCCCCGCGCTACGTAATCCTTTATTAATGGGAAGGTATCGTTTTCTGCTAATTCTGCAATGTAATTTTCTACGGATATCGTCAAGACAGTGTTGTAAGCATTTAAAAAGAGGACTAAGGTTTTTAAACAAATTTTGTGATGTACTTTAATACCAAGCTTAATTTTTTATCGTCAAAGACGCTTAAATTAGTCCTACTGACAGAAGTATAAAGCGTAAGTCGACGAAAACAAGAGGAACTGAAAACAGGCCACAAACAAAAGGTTTACATTGACTAAAGACGCTTATCCAATGTTATTTTCAATGACAGTGTTGTAAGTATTTCAAAAGGACTAAGGTTTTTTAACAATTTTTGTGGTGTACTTTTATACCAAGCTTAGTTATTTTAATTTGTTTATAGTCAAGACGCTTGAAATAGTCCTATTAACAGAAGTATAAAGCGTAAGTCGCAGGAAACAGAGAGGAATTGAAAACAGGCCACAAACATAAGGCTCACATTGAATAATGACGCTTATCCAATGTTATTTTCAATGACAGTGTTGTTTAAAAAACAAATAAGGCTTTGTACCAATTTGTGTGGTGTAGTTTTATACCAAGCTTAGTTGTTTTTATTTGTTTATCGTCAAAGACGCTTGACAGAAGTATAAGGCGTAAGTCGCAGGAAACAGACAAAGGAACAACAAACAGGCCACAAACAAAAGGTTAAGATTGATAAAATACGTTTTCCAATGCTATGTTCTACTAATATCGTCAAGATAGTGTTGCGAGAATATAAAAAAGGGCAGAGTTTTTTTTAACTGTTTTAGTATTGCACTTTTATACTAAGCTTAGTTATTTTCATTTGTTTATTGTCAATGGCACTTAGAAGAATCCTGCGGACAGAAGTACAAAGCGTTAGTTGCAGGAAACAGGTCACAAATAGTAAACATGAGCAATGCATGTGCAGATAAAAAAACACAAATAGAAACTTTTTGAAATTTGTCCATTAAAAGGCATTGGTTCTCACAACATATAAAAATGTGAACTCATAAATATTTCGGTAGTGAATTAATTTGCGTTACTACAGAATACCAAAGGCGATTATTTTTTAACATTTAAAAAAACTAAAAATTTACACAGTAGGATAAAATTATTTCAAGTCAGAAACGATTACAAAATTAAAAAAAGGAAAACTGTAGTCAGCTGCTATTTAAAACTGTAATTCAGTTGATGATTTTATCAAATTTAGTTTTGAATTAGATTACATCAAACAACGATTTAACTGTATTATACCTTCTTTAGTGAAATATAGAGTGTTAAAGTCTTTATTTATTTCAAATAGTTGTGTATCTCTGATATGACAAATCTATTGCAGAGTTGTTAATGTGTCATTTTTGCAATTTTTTTTACCTTGTATTTTAAACTGTTTTGCTCAACTTTTTTTTTAAATAATCAAGCCTTGATTTCTTTGGTCTTCTGACAGTTGTTTGTCTTTCTAATGTGCCAAAAAATATCAACAAACTATATACTTTTTGTCAAGGGTTTTACATAATCCGAAAAATATAACTGAATTATGTTCCACTGGTCATCAGTAAAACATCATCACACTATTTATACAACAAAGTGTTGCTTAAATCAATAGGTCAAAATTTTCCCAAAAAAATTGTTTTAAGGTCAAAATTTATCATTTTTAGGTCAAAAAATAATGGTGTAATGCTAAAGCAGAAGTAAGAAAAACACTAAACATGTTCTGATTTTAAAAAGTTCCTACAGGATCGCAAGCACTGTTCAAACACAACATCAAAATCTTTATCATCTGAACCCTGAAACAAAAAAACAAAATTAATATGTCACATGCAAAGTGCATAACAAATTGCAACACTTGCAAAGTAGGGATCGTTGATTATTCCTTTCCAAGTTTCATCGTCATCAAATGAGCCAAGTAACAATAGCTTTGCTTTAAACGGCTTTTTCGGGGCCATTTTCTCCAAATCCCTGTAAAACAAAAAAATTGTTGGTTAGAAAAAAATACTAAAGTCGAGTCAAAATCTGGCCAAGTTTATCAATATCAAATTTAATATTGGGCAGTGGGCATGCGCACATCAGGCTCGGGCAGTATTATATAGTCTTATTAGGTTCCGAGTCTGACTTTAGCAAAATAAACCTACTCTAATAAGTCCAGAGTCTGTCTCCGAAGGCCTGCTTTTAATCCCAAACAACCAAGCTTTTCACAGTTATTCATTGCCTACAACATTGCTATAAAACCTATATAAATCGCAATTGTAAACACCTCATGTTGCTTTTATCCATGCCAAAAATAAAATCAAAGTCATCATAATCTTTTGCAGTAATCTGCCGGGCACTGTGACTTTCAACCAAGTGATAAACGCCATGTGATTCCATACAAGCGCGACCTCGGTCGTCTGGCGAGTTGCCAATTTGGTATTGTGAAGTTGCAGCACTGTCAACATTCCACTACAAAAAAGTTCACATTTTGATAATAAGACATACAATATTATTTTATACAAAGCACAGATAAATATAATACTCAGCTTACTAAACAGAATTGCATTGGGACTCTATTTAGACTTTTTTTTATTAGAGCAAAAATCAAAACCGAATTTAGATTTTTGTGATCAAAATTATTAAAACAGCGAAACTAAGAACTACGAAGTTAGATAAACGCTTTCAAAACAAATTTATTAAATGAGAAACACAATTTTATTTTCCAAACAAATTTATTAAAAGAGGAACTGAACAATATTTAATAAAATATTTTTATTGGTAAACTCAACCTACATCTTTTATGGAACCATTTCGCATTAGAATTTGCTTGAAGCATGCTTCTGCAATAGGAGACCGACAAATATTACCTAAACAAGAATTAAGAGGTAAAAGTAAAGTTATATTTTACTGTTGAAAAATTATATTTTAACATACACACCTAAACAAACGAATAATGCCCCTTTCATCTTTAAAAGCACAATCAACCTAAAAAGTAAAACCTAAAACAAATATCATGAAAAACCGAAGGAAATACAAAATAAAGCCAATATTCTTTTGGAGTCATTTAAAATGGATTACAATCGTGCTACATACTTAAGTTGCCAAAATAATTGTTTGTTTTGTTCCCGTCTAACGCATTTTTACCTTATTTGTTTAAAAATTGGGCGCTGGTCTAGAATCTTACGACACTTTTTTATCAGTAGGGCAGGCCGATTGTTTAGTTGATTACAACACAGAAACTATTTTTTGTTGCCCTAAATTATTTTTCAAGGTTTGCAAATAATGAATTCCCCGCACTTAAAACTGTGTAACTTTTCTATGAGTAACAGCTGCATCAGGCTCTCGAACTTATTTTTGAATCAAAACATTAACTGAATGAAGCTTTAAACGAATAAAGCAGTGTTTTGACCATTTGTGTTAATTTTAGAGTAGGTTATCTTTAAAATGTGAATGGTAGAAAGATTTAGATACAATGAAATGGTGTGCAGACTGAATGTTCTTTTTTCAAAGCTAATTTCTTGAAAGTTGAGATGATTATTGCAACTATAATGGTTAATCTATTTTAAAATTGTACGTTAACCCTGAACCACATTTTACTCTCCGTGTACAACAATTGCTCGCATCTAGGATTGTGATATTTTTTATCGATGACGGCACGAAGCTAGGCCAAACGTAACGACACAAGCAGCCTACTTCAAATGGTTTCGCTTTAACTAAATACCCTCAATAATGCCACAGAGTTCCCTTTTTTGGTAAAGTTGAGGTTGTGGATGTGTTACGAAAGCGACAAAGAGTTGCAGTGGATTCAACAATACCAAAATAGTGCCTAGTTTAATCGGTACAAGTTGCCAAAACTTTTATTTTTAGGGAGCTACATTTACATAGTTCAAATGGGGCTTGGCGAACCCGAATTCAAACGCTAACCCGAATCAAAAATTGTGCGTTGATTAAATATTTATTTGAACGGTGCTTTGGAAATAGGCCCAAACTCCGGTAGGCACAAACAATTTCGTCCGGGTTTGCACATTTAATAGATTTTCAACTTAACCTACAAGCCAAACCAAATTAGTTCCAAAGTTATGACGCCGACTTTTGTGAATATAACCGATATAAGAAGCAACTTTTTGTTTTGTTTGAAACGTGTTTAAGATTTCGTCACAGCACCACTTTTCAACAGTTCGGCTGTGCAGCCTAGGAGTTCACATTGCATAACCTTTCCGGAACATTTTCCGGCATTGTCCATGCGAGCATAGTGCGACTAACATGTAGACTAATTTAGTTTTATTGGCATTGTCAACTGGTAGATGTAGTTCCAAATAAATTGGTAAATCCAACTTTCGACAGGACTAGATAAATAAACTGATTGAGTATTTTTGTGGTCAGAGTTTTAAAAGCAAAACGACGTTCTCCACATTGTTTACGATGAGTCATTCCGTTTTGTTCGTGTGTTACGGTAAGTTTTCTTTCAAGTTGAACTCCTTATAGACGTTTGGACAAGCGTTGAAAAGCGTTTGTTTTTAGGCAACACCTGTCGTTCGACGATGTCCGAAGCAATATTCAAGGACATTTTGGACAGAAATGGAGCGACTAATAAGGTTTGGTTTGTGAGTTGAAAATACATCAGCAACTTTTTTTGTAATTCTACTAATGGCTTGGCTTAGCTTTAAATGGTAGAAACGTTGCCCATGCTTCACGAGCGTTTGTAATACGACGCACGCGACAAGCGTAGTCAAAGTAAAGGAATGAAAAAATTCTGCCAAATGCTTGTAGTGCAGTGTTTTTTTACCGGGGTGCCGCAGCAGCACTTATGATTTCTGTAGGGTGCCGCAAGCCATAAAAAGTTGCGAAACACTGTTGTGCCGTGAAAGCTGGTTCACACTGGGTGCCTTGTGCGTTGATGAAAAACGCGTGTTCCTGAAGCGTGAAAAACGCTATTCGTTGCGTGTAAATTGGATGACGGAAAACGCAAAACGCCTAGTGTAAACCAGAGTTTGATCAATTACACTAATTCAGTTCAAATATAATTACTACCCTACATGTTTCAATTACATTAAAAACTGTACTTAATTACATCAATTCCATTTTTTGTCATTGAAACTTCAATTTTCTCTATATCAATGTATTCAGCCAAAATTTTAGCAAATAACAATCACACAGAATGAAAATGCCTCACAATTACATTATAGTTACAATAAAACCTGTAATTAATTACATCAATTACAACTAATCCAACTCTGATGTATACCAGTCTAAAGCATCACTGTTAGCGATATCGGTTGGTTGCTCGTTTAATATAATCAATTGGGTGGTACCGGTTCCGATAGCAAATTAGAATAGGCATTTTAGACATTTTTGGTGGTCCATCCAAGCCATTCTTCCTTAAAGGTAAATTTCTATAAAAGCAGTAGGTGGTAACTGCTGGTAAATTTTATCATTAAAAGCTGAAGCTAATTTTAGCCTATAACATTCTAAAAAATCAGTATGAGCGTCAGAACTGCGGACTCGAAGAAGTTGGTTTGTTTCGCTCGAGTCGGACTCGGGATTCGAGTAAGATGACGTAAAACTACCAGAGTCCCGAGTCCAACGTGCGCGTGCGCAGTACAAAATTTAGAAACTGATGTACCTACTGTTACTTGTAAAGGTGGAACAGCATATGGTGGATATTTCCAACCATGTATTGTGAGTAAATGAGTTAGTTAGGTGACATTGCTGGAAATCCACCCTAATTTAGTTAGATTAATGGTGCAATACACGCCGCATGGTTGGAGTCGAGTGGGGGACTCGACGAAATTGTACAATTGGCCGGAGTCGGACTCGGGTTACTTTTAACCGACTGCGCTGCCGCGATGAGCGTATGAATTTTATATTTTTTAGTTGTTTGGGCATAGTAATGACGTCATTGGAATCGGATCGAATCGCGAAAGGTCCAAATTTTCGATACGGGAATAAAATGTCAAGTAAAGGACACTCTTAATCATCCTTTACCACAAATGACAACTTTTCATTTATTACGTCACAGTGGAAAGTGGACAGTTGTGGGACGAACGCCAACCCGGGATCGCCCCCTAGTGGTGGCGGACGACGATGCTTGGAATCCCGTGGCATATTCCACCACGTGGAAGGTCATAAATCGAGAAAACTAACTGCCGCCGACATTCAAAGCTACGAGTATGTGTTCGGGATGGACGAAGGAAATATCAGGTACACATAACGCATTAAGTCCAACAAATGAACGTATTTTCGATAACAATAGAGAGAAATCGCTCTTCTGGTGTAAACGAAGTGGAAACCTAAAAATAGAGTTAGCTTCACCAGGCAACATATCAATAGATAAAAATCGCTCTTTCTGTATTTTAGGTAACTTCAAAAAAGGTAATGTATGCTTTAAATCAGGGATTTCAATCTTAAGGGGTCGCACAACATAAATTAAGAAAGCCTGTAGACAGAACCAACATAAATAAGAAACAATGACTTTTTTTAGAAATAAATGTAATATTTATATTGCGGGCAATGGAGTTTGACTCGGAACTCTAGTGAGACTTCGTAAAACTACCCGAGTCCCAAGTCCGGGTGCGTAGTATCAAATTTCGAAACTGATAAGGCTGCCAACTGTAAGTTGTAAAGGTAAAATAGCATATGGTGGAGTATTTTTCAACCACATGTTGTGGGTGACACACACCTATAGGTGACTTTCTAAGTATCCAGCTTTTTTAATTACGACAATAGTGAAATACAGGCTGTAAAGTCGGAGCCGGACGCCCGACTCGACTAAATATCAAATTTGGTCGGGTTATCTTTAACCGACTACGCAGCCCTAAGGCAGTATTTCAATAACTAAAACGTGATTTGCGCTGCAGTCGGATAAAAACTGGAATGTTAGGCAGGCCATACGTGTGTCTGT
Organism: Ascidiella aspersa; assembly: GCF_963924565.1. Classification (NCBI taxonomy): domain Eukaryota; kingdom Metazoa; phylum Chordata; class Ascidiacea; order Phlebobranchia; family Ascidiidae; genus Ascidiella; species Ascidiella aspersa. Next base: position 28,921,276 of record NC_139450.1, read on the forward strand.
CAAGGCGGCATGTCGCTGACACGCCACAATTTGACACACCTGGTTAGGACATATATTTCTCATTTTTCAAGGCAAATTAGCCAAGTAGTTCGTTGATTGATAATAGCATCAACAATGCTGAATACACGCCAATGCATTTGGTGGTCCTATCTAAAACTTATTTCGTCTCATATATGCACAGACGTGCAAATGCAACAATCGCCAAAAAAAGCTGTGTTTTAAAAAGCAGGTCGCCAGTTTGTCACACAGTGCTTTAAATGATGCTAGAAGCTCTGACAAACCTTGTTATGCCTTTAATACAGGTCAATACAAAGAGAGGCAAAAAACATCAAGCACAATGCTAAAATCATGCTGTTAGGTTCGTTCGATCAAGAATCTACAAGTGGTGGAGTTATCACAGACCCATATGTAAGTGAATTCCATTAAGTCAAAGACACCAAAGCAACAGAACACACTTTAAGGCTTCACTTATTTGACACAGGGTGAATCAGACGAGAAGTATCAGTTGACCTTTCAGCAGTGCGACAGAGCATGCATCAACTTCTACAACAAAGTTTCATAGTGCTTTTTGTTTACATCGTGCTTTTTTTACTTTTGTAGCCTTTAATTGATTTCAGCGAACGAATCTACTCTTTTACACTGCACCAAGAAAACATTTGCACCTTTTCTACTATTATATTGATCTATTACAAAGATTTTCAACAACAAAATGACTTGTACTTTTTGTATTGAAAATTTGACAAGAGGATAAAAAGAAATGACGAAAGGTTTATTTAACATGATCTGATTTCAAAAAATTAGTACACGATCTCAGGCATTGTTGATAAACCACTTCAAAGTCACTCTGATCTTGACCCTAATAAAATGCAGAAATAAATATAGAATACAGACTTGGTCATACTATTTTATAGAGGTAATTACTGCTAAAAGTGGAACGGACTTACATAATACGGATCTTCTATAATTTCCCCAAATGATTTGTCGTCGTCGAATGAGCCAAGCATTAACAATTTAGCTTTATACGGGGATTTAGGAGCCATTTCTTTTAAATCCCTGTTAACATAACACTTGGTAGATTAATGTTTCCTACATTTCCAAATTTTCCACAAAAAAATTGCTTTTTAATGTAGACACAAAAAACCTAATAGTTTTTTTTTTGTATTTGTCATATTTACATTTCTACAATTATTCTCATCTGGCAAACCTGGTAATACATACCTATATTTATATAAATATATACTACACTGTAATGAGAATGCTTATTACCATTTGTTTAGCGAATATTGATATATTACATAAATAATTATCTTTGTACAACTTATTAGGCAGGGCTAATACAGATATCCCTTGAAACTCTGGTTTACTAAATTTATTAGCATTTCCATTTGTTGCTAGAATAAAAATTAGACAAAACAAGGATTTAAGTAACATTTTTTTAGAAATAAGACAATAATTTTCCAAGATGTAGACAAAATAAGAACTTATCTGGGAAATAATGGGAATATGACATGTATGTAGGAAAAGGTCTTGTACAAAATCATACCCCTCTGTTATGGCGAGTAGCCTAAAAAATATCTTGGAATAAACCAAGGGTGACAACTATCACTATTTGGCACTTCAAAATACCTCATGTTGCTTTTGTCCATCCCAAATATGAAATCAAACTCATTGTAATCCTTATGGGTAATTTGCCGGGCTCTGTGTTTTTCAACCAAGTCGTAAGTGTTATGTGACTTCATGCATGTTTGGCCACGGCTATCGGGAGGTGAACCAATTTCATATCGTGATGTTGCAGCACTGTCAACATTCCACTGCAAAGGTAAACATTTGTTGGGGAGGTCAATGGAGTTGTGCTTCTTATAATAACATTGGTACACATACTTCTTTTGAACATCCTTGATCTCTTATAATTTGCTTGAAACATGCTTCAGCAATTGGGGAGCGACAAATATTGCCTAAAAATACATGTTAATAGCATCACTCCATAATGATACTTTCTGAGAGCAACGGTCTATTTCAAACTTACCTAAACAAACAAATAAGGCTCCCTTCATCTCATTCAGTTCAAACCTAATCTGTGTGGTTAAACTTAAAAATAAGGTAAGAATAATTAGGCAGATTATTACAAGAACACTCAGAAATATGCATATTGCCTGAGTCACTTAGATGTAGATTTAATATATATATATATCAGGGTTGGACTTACGCACTCGCCCGCTCGCCAATGCGAGTACAAATCACTCCGGGCGAGTGTTGATTGAAACCCACTCGCCTGACTGGCTTCGGCGAGAAATTTAATTTGTAGGTCAACTTGTGTTAAGCACCACTACTAACGAAATATTACTTAGGGCCAGTTATTTCCTTAACACTAAAAAAAGTGACTTATGAGGTTGATTGTTTACCTTAAACATTGTTAATTTTCAAATGTTTAACCCGACCGCTGGCACATTTGAAAAAGTTTATTGGACTGGCGATGCACCCAGCGATAAGACTTTACTTTTTTGTGTTTATTGAATTGTTTGTATTAGAAAATTATAAGCAATCGCTAAAGTTTTTGGTAACATAAGTTTTAATAATATTTGTAAGCAGTGTTTTTAAAGATGTTTTAAGCGACAGAAACGGCCTACTGAACACTACGATATTTCAAAATATCGCCTACTTGCGCAACTATAGCTTAGAGTTGGCAATTAGTCTACATAGTATGTTGTTGCGATCTCTTAAAGTTCATATCGGACGTCGGTCAACCAAGCCAAAGCTTAAAATATAACTGTCTGTAAATCATTTAGTACCCAATTAATGTATGTTTAGATACGAATCGAAACCATTGCAGACGCCCTTGGAAAATTGTAACGTTATTTTATTTAGTCATTATTTGCTGTTCAATCAGTTACTATAGTGTTAGGCGAAATGTGGTGTTTTGTTTGTGGCGCGAAGCAACCTGCGTTAAAACATCCTTTAAGCACAGAAAAACCAGAATACGAAAAAAAGAGAGTGCGAGGATTTTTAGAAAAATGGAAAACAGGCTGGCCGTGGCTACTAAGTTGTTAGTGTTTTATTTTCACTAAAGATTGTAAAAAATATTTCAGCTAAAAAACATTGTTTTAAATACTCGACCAGACTTTTACAGAAACTATAAGACAGCTTAACAATAACCCAAGAAATGACCGCGCTAGGACAAAAATTTGCACACTGCATGCCAACAAATTTGGCGAGTGTTATTTCGTCCGGCCGAGTGCTGATTGATAGCCGCTCTCCCGCCTGGCGAGTGCAAATTTTTGCTTAGGAACAACCCTGTATATATATATATATATATATATATATCAATGATTTTGTGGCACCTCTGCATAAATTAAATGCTAAAGTTGATTTCAGTTTGAGGTTATCTCAGTTTAACTTTGATTGAATTATGAAATGGCAAAAAACTGATAAATCGATAATGTAATCTTACCCGTGATCCAAGTTTATAAATAATACACATAATGTTAGCCTGTATTTGTTTATAAAAATTATAGTATGATTTCTACAACAGAAATGTATATTTAAAATTTTTATATTTTTCATTGCAAGCAACTTCGGCGCTCTTTCACTTATGTACGTAAAAATTAATAAAAAAAAAACTTTCTTCAAATGCCGCATACCACAATGCATATTGTTTGGGTTAGGGTTAGCGTTTGGTTGAGGGTGGGTCAAGTTATTATTAATAATAAACATAATAATACTTGACCCACCCTCACCCAAATGCTAACCCGCACCCTAACCCAAACAATATGCGTTGTGGTATGCGGTATTATTTTGTTTTTTGCACAACTTTTCACGTACATAAGTGAAAGAGCGCCGCAACTTCTGTAGTGCATTCGTACAATTCATACAACTGCACAATTTTTGGTTTAATTCCATGGCCTTGCATTTATTTTAAACCCTCTTCCGAACCCTCCAAATGTGACGAAATAGTTTGCTAAGACAACAAATTCTGGCGCACGAAAAATGTAGGCCTATAACAAATTTCGGAATTTCGTTAAATTGTTTTCATTAAATTCGTGAATAGATGTTATAGGAATCACCATAAAACCCACGAAATAAGAAAGATAAAAAGAGGCCGAACCACGTCGTGGCATATAACTTTTTTGTAAAAACACCTGCGTTTACCCTTCTGTTTATTTGATGGGTATTTCCCAGTTAGCATAACATTAACAAGTATGTATGACCAACATAATGAAAATGCCTCAGATAAGTTGTTTTCTTTCCAACAAATTCGATTTATGCAAGGCACAACAATCTAACTTAAGGTTGCTTGAGTATTAAAATAAAACAAAATAAAAATAGGAACAAATTTAATAGCAGAATGTTCTTTCGTTAGTCTCATTGGATTAACGGCGGTGACGTTTGTTTTGGTTTGTTGGTTTTTGTTATTGCATATTTTCTGCCTTTGTATCTGTAAAGTTTTTGTTTTTGTTAAAACGTTAGTCATGACCACCAAAGTGATGTTATGTTACCATATATAATGTTACTAAGGTTTAGAACCGATAGTTATAACTGATGCCTTTCTGTTAACCAGAATATTAAGACGAGACATTTTCTTTGTTTCAGAATCTACAACCAATTGTTTTAATCAAGGCCGCCTAAAAATGACGGAAAACCTTAAAATGCACGTTAACAATTTAATAAGTCAAATAAACCATGATCATCAGGACATAAAGTACAGCGTCTACAGGGTTGCCATGAAGCTGTGTCAGTTGCAAAACCATTTTAACTTGAATCAATTGTGTGGTTCTCAAGTGATTAAGGCCTTCACTAATTATCTAACAGCCAGGCATCAAACACCCGTTGATTTTGTCAGCGAAGAAACTGTGCCTTTTCCACAACTCTTTAAGATAATCGATGGCATTTTTAATCTTTACGGCATTGTTAGCCATTCATGCAAAGCACTGACTTGTTTGATTTATGAAACCTTCAAAGATGTGAGGGAAAACACTGTTGGAATTCTTCCCGCTTTGCTGTTTTTTATTGTCATGGGAAAGGATGACGTGAAGTTAAAATACAGTCATTTGTTTGACGTTTATTCCGGACCAATGCAGGTTTTATCGAAAAGTCGACTTTCTTTATGTTTGACCCATTTTGTGAGGATCACAGACATCGTTGGAGAGTCCGGCAACTTTTCAAAAATCAAACCTGCGGTGGAAAGCTGCTTTCAGGGTGTATTGGGATCCTCGATTTCAGAAGACCAATACCTTCACTGGCTTCTAATGGAGCCTCAATCAATTGTCTGGTTGCCAACAATGCATCGCTTGGAGGCTTCAAAATCATCTGTGCACAATGTCCGCTGTGCAACTTGCAAAGTCCGACCAATAATCGGCTTGCGCTTTCAGTGCCTCCGCTGCATCGATTACGATTCCTGTCAGGTTTGCTTTCTCACCCGTAAGTCGGTCACCCGAGCGCATCGCTTGAACCACCCCCGGCAAGAGTACTGTCTTCCCGCCGGATCCCGCGAAAAGGTCAACGCGCTGGCAAGAACCGTAAGAAACATGGTCACAAAGCGATACAAGCGCAAACCCCTCACGTCCAGTTATTTGCCGATTCAACAAACAGGCAGCGGTAATGATGATATAGACGACCATACAGACTTTAATACTGTTACTCAACTAGCAAGGCAAGAAAAGCACGATCTCGAAAACCTGGTCGACAAACTTAAGGAAGAAAACGAAAAGATGTCCGGGACAGTGGGTCTTCTCGAATCAAGCAAACAAGAAGCAGTAAAGTTGGACGAAGAGCGCGAATTGCTGCGAGGCGAACTGGACACAGTGAATATGCACAACCAGAGTCTCAAGGCGGAGCTTGAAAACCTCAAGTGCGTTGTGTTCTCTGACCGTTTTCTTCCAGGAGGAGGAAACTCATCCGACTTGGATCCAGGCGAAAGTTCATCCTCCTCATCAAATGCCCCGGAGACTTCCTATCAGTTAAACACCTCTCAACGTTCCAGCCTATCTTCCCACTCGGCCACGTCTGAAAGATCGACCAAACACGTCAATCAGAAAACTGCAGCCGATGAACTTGAAAGCTCCTTGCGGGAGATTGTAGTAAACCTGACTCGTTCGTTGGACTACGAACCAGTTGATAGAACTGGCAAAGAAGACCTTATGATAATCGCAGCTGAAAAAGTGAGAGACAATTTGTGTGAGCTGATTGATGTCTCTCTGTGTTCTTCTTAATTTGGTATTTTAAACTTGCTAAAGCTGTGAAACTTTGTCTGAGCTCATAATGTTTCAATAAAATTATAAAAATTTGATTATATTTTGTATAGATACTGTTAATTAGTTCATTTATTGTACTAGTGCGAACTTTAAATGTACAATCTCTTTAACCTTTAGGTGCTTTACGTGGCTTGGTTGAATAAGATGTATTTAACCCATAAACTTTTGTACAAGAAAATTTTATGATGTTAAAATTTCAGATTTTTATGTACACTCACTGTTTCTTTACTGGATTTATTTGCACTGTTTTATTTATGTACTTCATTTTTATTCCTACAAAATTTTACTTTTTGTACTATTTTTTTAATTCAATTCTTCATATATGTATATACATCACAGCAATTACTTTGTGCCATGTGTTACTGTTTTTTTATTTTAGATATACCAATAACCACATACTATAACTCATTATTAAAATTACCTTTTACAACCAAAACAACTAATAGTGTAGTCATACCTTAGTATATTAAATAGTGAGCTATTTTAGTTATAAAAAAATGATGCTATTTGCCTTCATAAATGTTTCGTTAAGTAATAATTGCATTTGAAATTTAAATACTTGGCTGACACAATAAACATTACTAGGTCGACTGATTTCGATAAACCTTTCCGGTGATATCCGTTGCACTTGGCGTTTGGTTGAAATATTGTGTTTAAAGCTATTTTCGTACTGCATGTTTATTTTGTACCCATTTTTATTTTTAGATAATCGTATAGCTATATGTGTGTTAGAAACAAAATGTTTGTTTTGTGAAAAGTATGTAAAGTTGAACTCAGTACAGCACTCCTTGCAGATCAACATGTCACAAAATGGGTAAGTCACGCTATGTGTTGTTCTTTAATTTAGCCCAACATAATTTTCTAAAGAAAACATTTTTTCAGTTTATAATTTCAGTACCAATCAAAAGCGGTAACATTTTATATTTGCGGTCACCAAATATTATGCCTAGTTATTTTGTCTGAATCCTACTCAATTGTTTTGCAAAACAAAGACTATTTTTCATTGTAGATTTTATTGGCTGGTTGTATTTTATGATAAATGTCGTCACTGGCAGGGTTTTGAGCAAGAATTTATGCCAAAGATCCTTTACAGAAATAGGTCTTACGATGCAATCGATGTTAGAAACAAATTTTTATAACACAGAATTTTTATTTGGGAGTTTTTTTTTATATAGTCACCTATTATTGCAAAATGTAAGCCTTAATTTGTTGCACAAAATGGTGGATTCTAATACCAGTTATAAACAACGTATCACTTTCATTTTCAAGTTTAAAGTTTGTTTTTCCAGTGATGAAGAACCAGAGGAAGCCGGGTCATCATGGTGGAATTCCTTTTATGACTCAGCAAAACGAAAGGTAATTTTACCAATTCTTTTGTTTTTCTGGTCAACCTAAAAACAGCCTTATGTGTAAAACAGCGAACCTACTGTAATATGTAAATAATTACGGCTCCGAAACTCATGTAATGTGTCCCTTTTTTGTCATGTTTTTTTTAGTTGGCGGAAACAAATGAGTTTGTGATGCACGACATGCGAGAGTTTGCCGACACGGTCAAGACCGATGCCTCGAAATTAGTGGCGGCCACTGCTACTTCCATGAAGGATCAGCTTAACATCAAGGTAAAAACATTAATTTTATTGTGGGGTAAAATGTTTCGCTTTAACAAGGTTGTTCTTACTAGGTTTACTATATGTAAGGTATTTCATACCTAACTTTCATTTATTTTGTTCATTGAGAAACAAGTCACACTGTTTCTTATTGAATATTAAGTTAGCCAAGTGCTATGAGTAGCGTTTGTTGACTTTTGGTATTCTTAAGTGAGACTTTGTTTTATACTGATTAAATTGTGACAACAATAAAAATCTTGATGTGCTAGGCCAGGGTTTCTCAACCGTGGCCCTCGGCCCCCCTGGGGGGCCACGGATAGGTGATTGGGGGGCCACAGGCATAACTCTCAACCTAGGTCATGGTATTACAAAAGTTCTTCTGTTTATGTCGGGTAATTAAATACGATATAATTTATTCGTTTTATCACGGAAAATTTGGATTAACGCAGCTCATCGCTGTGGATAAGCAATCACTGTGCTGCAGCTTCAAATGCAGCCATATATGCGGAGAAGCGTTTTTCAGCGACTAATTACTGGCCGATAACCTTTGCCTAATCATTAGGTATCCGTCAAATGCAGTTGGGCGAGCAACTAACGTGTAATGCCAGGTACAGATATTTCCTTAAAGGGCGTTAAGTTGCAAAACAAGCATTTCGTTGTAAAACGAGAAGTAAACTAAGTGAAAACATGTTAAATACAATGCTAGGCATTTTTAAGAGCAAGGGGGCCACAAGAGTTAAGAGCATATAAAAGGGGACCACGAAGCATAAAAGGTTGAGAACCACTATGCTAGGCAAAGTTTTACATCCTAACTCCCAGTAATTTTAAAAGTGGCAAGATAGAGTCCATGGTTTTATTATTTTCAAACATATTGCAAAGTATTATGTAAATAATACTATTTACCAAGGTTTAAATGTTGTGTTCAATAGACGATTACTGGTATTTTGATTCTGCTTTCCTCCAATACGCCACCCAGCAGTGTCTTTGTTACCATTTTTATTGTGTTGCATTTCATGCACTTAGGTTGATTTGGAGGAAGCCTCTCAGGCCACAAAGGTGGTCACCAACACACTGTCTGGATTTCTGGGAAGCGTTGTAAGCCATGTCACCCCACAGAGCCCGGATTCAAATGGTTAGTGGACCCTGCGTTTACAACTAACACATCTTGACTATATTTAAAGTAATGTAAAAAGGTTTGTTGTCATATACAGTCTTTATAAAACCAAAATCTGTGCATGATTTTTATATTTGTGCTTATCATATTTATCAAACGATGTGTATTAGATTAAAAGGCTGTTTTGTTTATCTATTAGCTTATTCAATCAATTTTGGCAAATTGTTAAACTCAAAAAGTATTTCTGTGAACACTTAATTTTGATTCTTGCACTTGTAGAAGTTTGCCTACGTATTTGTACACTTTAAGTCAAAGTAAAAATCTCTTTCAGAAAACGATGATTCAACAGCTTACGTCGGAACCTATTCGGGTGTAAAAGTTGTTTCACCAGCCGAGGTCTGTATGACATCATAAACGATAGTGTGTGTCATTGTTATGCATTTCAAACGGCAACAATTGATCGAATCACTTACATAAGTTGGCTTATAAATTGATTTACAGCAACACAGTATTATTTTCATGTAACCTGTGTTTGTAACTAAGTTTGTTTAAATATGCTGTTAACAAAGTATCTCTTTTGTTTAGGCTCGCCTGTTCGCCCTACAAACCGATCCTGCCACTTATTGCAACGAACCAGACAGTAAGTAGAATGTTGACCTTGCTCTTGTGGTAATTGAGTGGGTGTTGTTTAACCAACCCCGTCTGGTGATGCTGGTAAAGTTCCATTTTATATTGATGAAAGACTTTTCGTTTTCTCATTATGGGGTCCTTCTAAATGCCACTTTGATGCTATTAACTTCCAACAAACTTAACTGCACAGCACAATTAGCAAACATTTTTGTGGCCACACACAATTTTACTTTGCACAAATTTTTCTTTTTTTTATTATGCATATTAACGTCGTATATTATATGGTATTTCCTAGCCTACTGTACAGAACTAGAATTATAGGAGACAGCTGACTGGATGAACTTTACGGTCTTTCGTTGTCTCCTGGAAACGTCAAATATTGCCAAACATTTTGATTTCATCGATTTTTGTTTTTTGATGTTCTAAATAAAATCATATCTATGTATTTTTAGATTTTCCATTAAAACTTTGGGACGTTCTGAGTGTCATGCAACTCATAATTTGTTGACATACCCCCCTGTATTTTTTCTCGTTAATAGATTCCCATGATTTTGAATTGTGGTTAAAGTCCTTTAATCTCGATGACAGAAAAGAAGAAATATCGCTTCTGATGTTGGATTGCAAAGAGGTATTAAAGTTAAACTATTGTTGATTTGTGAGACATGCTTGGAGATCACGATTCTTCAATAAGGTCTTTCTGGGCCTTTCTTAAGTAGCCTTTCTAATACTTCTTACTATACATTAACAGAATAAATTTTATGAAAAAACCTTCTGTTAGATTAGTAATTATCGAACATTGTACTTTAATACTACACCGAAAAGCCATCGCAGACTTGCCGACTCTGTCGATCTATGATGCAAGCAGAGCAAGCCAGAAAAACAACTGGCCTGCAGTGAGGTTCGAACTCGCGACCTCCGGTCAAGCCGGGACCGTCGCTCTACCAACTGAGCTATGCAGGCTCAGAGAGGAGCGAGTCGAGAAACAACCATGCGCCAATACATTTTGTTAGTACAAGCAACTTCACACTGGGGGATCATCAGTCCGTATCAATCAATGAAAGACACACACAAACATATGTGTTTAATAACATCTGTGATCTAGCCCCTCGGAAGTTGCTTTATGACCAACGATTACGGCTTCCGTATCAATAGTACACCGAAAAGCCATCGCAGACTCGCCGAATCTGTCGATCTATTGATACGGAAGCCGTAATCGTTGGTCATAAAGCAACTTCCGAGGGGCTAGATCACAGATGTTATTAAACACATATGTTTGTGTGTGTCTTTCATTGTACTTTAATGTTGTAACGTTCTTATTTCATTATTTTTCGCCTCAGGTACGTTCCCTTTATACGAAACTAGTTCCCGACGCCGTTACCCATCTCAACTTCTGGACACGTTTTTACTTTAAAAGGGAACAACTCGAAAAGGTAATCTACGTCGGCGCTAAGCAACCGTTTTTTCTAGTTGTTTCATGTGACACGTTTTTTTAAACGGCTCTTTCGGCTGTTTTCTTATCGATTGACTGACCTATTTTACGTATATTTACTAAAGAATTGACTTTCGTGTTACAGTTATGATTATGAATGCTCTTAGTAAGTTGCGTAGATCATTATGCACAGTTATTTTGTGTTTACGTTAATCCTTGTGCTTGTAACTAATATTTATTTTTTGAAGTCCGAAAAGAAAAGGGCTGAGCTGGTTCAAAGAGCCGAGGAAAAACAAACTGAATTGTCGTGGGATGACGAGGGTAAGTCGTTATTGGCATCAATATATTGTATATTGATATTGTGGCCGTTGTGTAATTAGTAGCATAGTCCTTAGCCCACACAATGAATTCTATTCGCAGAAGACCTCGATGCTAGTCCTTCGCAACCATACCCTCCAGCGGACAAAGTCACTACGGAATCTAAACTACTGGAGGTCGCACCAGAGCAAACGACGGGCGAAGAAATCAAGGCCGATAGAACGCCCGCAGAACCCTTGCCCGTAACGCAAGTGACCGCCGAACCATTGCCACGGGAGATCGTCAGAGACAATGCGCCACCAGATGTCAGCACAGACTCACCGCCACCAGATGTCAGCACGGACTCTTCGCCACCAGAAGTCAGCACGGACTCTTCGCCACCAGATGTCAGCACAGACTCTTCGCCACCAGGTGGCGACGTTGTAAATAGTGCTCCTGAAACTCCCGTCGCAAGTAATGTACAGAAACCGGAAAAGGACATCTGCCAGTCGAAAAATGTACAGGACTCTGTAAAGGTCAAGGTTGAACCCGAACTTGATGCTGTAAATACCACTGAAAGTGTTAATCCCCCTACCGAAAGCAGTCAGGAAATTCCGGTCCAGAAGGAATCCCAGCCAGAAGTTTCCGTAAAAGGTCAGCAAGTGTTTGTTTTTTATTATTTGCAAATCATAGCCGAAATGTTAGTCTGGTAGCTTTTGTTTGGAATGGAGCATTAAGGTGTTTTTCGATCGATAGCGTTTTAAATTGTCAACCTTTACTTATGTGTGAAAAAGAAGGGTACTTGTTCCACGTATAAATTAGTCATTTCTCTCTCATGACATTTCACATTTCTAAAAATAAACCACTGTCCCACACATCCAACAGGACTTGCCAAAGGGCGAATAAGCTAGCAATCATTACAACTTTTAAATAAGTGAATGTTATTTTTATAAAAGGTTGACATACGTTTTCCAAACCTAAAAGTATCTTTCTTCTGTGCTTAAAATGCTGAACACAGAGGCTTAACTTTAATATTTGCCAACCATACTTTTCTACCAGAATCTTCTAGCGGCGGTAGTTCCGACTGGGAAAAGGAGTTCGATCTCGAAATGACTGAAGACGAGATTAAAGAAGCACTGTTGGAAGATGGGGAGGAATTGAACGAGGTATTACGAGGAATAGATATATGTCTCGCGGGGATATCATAGGTCCGTATCAGTGGTTTTCAACCGGGGTGCCGCGGCACTTTGGGGTGCCATTTTAACGCTCAAGGGTGCCGAGAGATATTTCAGATTCTTTAGGATTTCGATTTTTCTATTTTGGTAAGCTTCTTGATACAATTTTGTACGGGAAAAGTGCCAAAAATGGAAAAGATTTTTTAACGTTGTTGCACAATTAATGTGTTGTTTCAATCTCGTTTAGTGTAACGTTACAGTCAACCACTCAGTAAAAATACGAGCAAGGGTGCCGTGAACTATTTATAATTTCTGTATGGTGCCGCAAAGTGTTATATGTGTGTCTCAGTTGTTCTCAGTTGTTAACACACATATGTGTGCATGTTTCATTGACTAAATGATACGGTACTGTGGATCCCCTTCAATGAGGTTGCTTGTACTAACAGATTGAGCAAGCATTGGCGTATGCGTATGGTTGTTTCTCGACTTGCTCCTCTCTGAGCCTGCATAGCTCAGTTGGTAGAGCGACGGTCCCGTCTTGACCGGAGGTCGTGAGTTCGAACCTCACTCATAGATCAATAGATTTGGCGAGTCTGCAATGGCTTTCGGTGTACTATTATACGTAAGCCGTAATCGTTGACCAAAAAGCAGCTTCAGAAGGGCTAGATCTCAGTTGTTAACACACATATGTGTGCATGTTTTATTGAATAAATGATACGATACTGTGGATCCCCTTCAATGAGGTTGCTTGTACTAACAGATTGAGCAAGCATTGGCGTATGGTTGTTTCTCGACTCGCTCCTCCTGAGCCTGCATAGCTTAGTTGGTAGAGCGACGGTCCCGGCTTGACCGGAGGTCGAGTTCGAACCTCACTGCAGGCTAGTTGTTTTTCTAGTCTGCCCTGCTTGCATCATAGATCAACAGATTTGGCGAGTCTGCAATGGCTTTCGGTATATTAGCTTTCAAGTCTAAGGGTTGTCCATGATAGTTTGTCACGCGTTTAAGTTTTTGAACCATCAATATTTAAGCCAGGTAAAATATAAAATAATGGTATTTTTGTGTTTCAGGGTGACATCGAGGGCTGGGAGGATTGGGAATAAGCTGCCGTGTTTTTTGCTTTTTGTCTTTCGTTCCATGTGAAAATAAAATATTATTCGCTAATAAATTTTATGTACACAGCTTTAAGGTGACCATTGAAGTCAACTTGTTTTTTAAGTGGCGAACAGAATACCAATTGCTATAATGAGGCAACAGAAAACATAGTTACCAATAACAAATGAATCGTTTTTGTTAAGCATAAATTGATATTTTAAATTGATATTTCAGCGTGGATCTCGAGTAAAATTTAGTGACCCTTAAATGATAGAGGTATTTTCTTAAACAGGCCCCGAATATCTTGTTAAACCTCTTATATTTATGAAAAATATAACGACATAACGGGGGCCTTACCTAATTTAAACAGTATAGTTCTATCTAACGAAGAATTGTTTTTTACATTTATATTTTCATGAAAAAGTTTGATAACTTTCGGTATTTCTAGAGAGACAAGTGGGTCATTAAAAATCTATGGTGGGTCACTTCATGACATGCGGGTCAGTGGTTCGCCATCCCTGAACTAAACCAATCCCCAGGCAATAATCTTAATACCGAAATTTTTGACAAGTGTTGGAAAATCCTGATATAGTAGAACAATTTATTATTGTTTTTGTGCAGGAATTTGTTACTTTGTCCCACCCATACTATATTCACAGACCTATGGACATTTGTCTACTATAGGGTTCACATTAACAAAGGCAAAATCCAGGACACATTTATGACAGGTTAAATAATCACCTGTAGAGGTATTATTAATGCACTATTTTTTTGTATATTTCTATAATTTAATAAACACCAAGCGTCTTATTCCAATATTTCTACTTATTTTAAATTTCCTAAAAAAATCTCACTTATACAAAGTGTAACATTAAAAATTCCGGACAAGTCCGGAAAACTCCGGACGTATGACAACTCATGTCTACTATGTATTTTGGTAAATTAGCGGTGTGTTCCTTATTCTTTGAATATAATAAACCTAAAAGTCATCGGTATCGTAGCAATACACATGGTGCCCCAAATGCAGGAATATATATTAGATTCCAGTTCCGGGTAAAGAAATTCCACACCTCGGAAATCCAGGAAAGGAATGAAAACAGTTGCCACTTGAGAATATTTGCGAACCCCAAGTAACCAGAGCAGTACAGCCAGGTGATTGTTTGGTCACAATAGGCAGAGTCAGCTGGGCCGACGGTGTGAATTACCAACTCTCATAGATTAAAACTCTTTCAAAGGCTAACCTCGTGTGTTTTTCGGTCTGACAGCAGCTCCTCGTTTATACAACAGCTTTATTTCACCACAAAAAAAACGCGCCAATGTGCTAGATTGTGACGTAACACTGCTGGCAAATTGGCAAAAAAAGTAACAAATGCGGAAACGAAACGAATAAAATATGGCAACGAATTGTCATGCTCAAAGAAAAGAGCATTGCTGTGCCGCGTCATGGGTTCCTTTGTGACGCGATGTCATACTGTGACGTCATTGTGACATAGATTCTTGTGGACAATCGATAAAAAATGGAAATGTATTTGAATAATTAATTCGGGGATTAAAAATTTCAGGTATAGTTTAAAATAAAAAGCAAAGTTGATGTCCGTCCCAAAAAACGCCAGCCTTTTTAATCTCCATTCCTTAATTGAAATTGCACGATATCGGTGTGAGATCACAATGTCACTTTGCGTCGTCCGGAAAAAAACGAAAGACGTTACGTCATGCACGTAACGGCGGGTCGGGGTGACGTAACGAAAGCGTGACGTGCTCGTTCAGAGATAGTCTTGTTCGAGGGCGTGGTGCAGTGCCATCAGGTCCGAATGTGAGGAGATGCGCCAGAATGGCATATTATGCTGAGGAAGAAAAAGCAAAAAAATGGTTAAACTTGAAACTTAGGCGCTGTCGAAATATTTCAGGCGTCGTTGCCAGCCTAAGTGGGCCTGGCTTGTGTTACATCGTTAACCGGGCTTAGTTTCTCAGGCCTTGCCGTTAGAAAGCGACTGAAGAAGTGGGGCCTTGTCTCGCGCACTAAAACGTGATCGTGTAACCTTGGCATTGCCCGTTGCAGTGCATTCTTCGGTGGCAAATCGTCTAGGACCAGGCTACATACAGGCTTCCAGTCTGACAAAAGAGGAAGTTTCGGGATTCTGTAGCGACCGAGTTCATATAGGTGACCTACGTAAATCCTAAAATTGGCGATTTAGGTGGATAAATATGTAAAGTTATTCGGGTGATAAGGCTTGTCAGGCGCGACACTTTTTAGCGATATACTTGGACCAAATACAATGGCACCCCCAAAATGTCTAAACTTTTTCGCAAGAAGAATTTTTAGTAGCCAATTCAGAGCACTTTTCAACCCCCTATATGCATATAAGTTACAAAAGTTTTTTTTTAAGTTTTTCGAAAGATAGAAACGTTCTCTTTAATTTTTAAACGCCCAATATATATCCTAATTCTGTAACTACAGCAGATATGTAGAAGTTAGTCCCTCAGAATTGCTTTTTGCGATCCCACAAATTTTCTTAACGGTCGCCAAAGTCAATTTAACTCCAAAAATGGCTTCAACTATACACAAAAACAGATGGTTGCAAATATTTATGGGAATTTGCAAATATAACGCTGAGCACATTTTAGTATCACAGCGCAATCAGCACACTTGTTTTAAGGGCGCCTAATAAGTGTGTCGGGACAACACTTAGTGGCCATCCAATCCATACAAACAACCAGTGTTTTAATGACTCAACTCAATGACTTGACTTAAGTGCACGTAAGTCACCGTTTTCAAATTACTTGACTTGACTTGAGTCTTTTGGGCAAATGACTCGAGTTAAAATAAATTGTTTTCATTAAGCAATTATTTATAAAATCAGGTTATTTGTCTTAATTTAACAATTTGGTTGTTGTATGTTGCGTTTATGTTATTTTTTACTTAAGTTATTCCTTATAATCGGAGGATTTTGCCAATTTTTATAGTTTTATTTTTGTGACAAGGGCTTGACTTCAACCGATGACTTTGACTGGGACTTGACTTGGACTTAAGTTATTTTACGAATGACTTGACTGGGACTAAAGTCATTTCAAAATAACGGTTTACAACACCGCTAACAACATTCGCGGTTTATTCCATACTAAAAAACAGCTGCAACTGAGTAGAAAGGCAAGAACTTACAACTTTGGCGGCCTGTTCCTCGTCCCGTCCATCTCCAACCGCCACGTAAGTGACGTTTCGTCCGAACCGCTGGATAATCCGTTCAAAGCAGCTTTCCTTGCCTATCTTCGTAGCGCTGTAGACGTTCTCGATGTTAAACACCTCGCCTAGGCCGTACAGAAAGAGCTTGGCGAGAGCTGGCACCAGCTGCGTCGTGGTGGCCAGCACGTTCACGCAGTTCGGCCTGTCGACGAAATAAATGATTGTTTTTTGGGGGTTGCTTGGTTGTTTATTGGGTCTATATGGTTGGTGTTCGCACGAATTTCAAATAACAAAGATTTGGTGAAACATTTAATATTTCCCGAAGTGTTTGACTGTAATTAGGTATTTCTAGAATCTAAATAGACAAGTGAACCAGGAAAAATGTGTAATGGGTTACTTCGTGGCCCGAGTGTCAGTGTTCGCCATTCCTGGACTATTTAACTGTGTTGAATAATTCTGAAAAAATTCATTCCTAGTGGTTGGAAAATGATGTAAGATTTTTTGTCCACCAATGGGGAACTTAACTAAGAGAAAGTAAGAAAATGTACCGAAAGTAGGTAAGGGTTGTGGCTCGATTCTTTCCATTGGCCAAGAAAGAGGTTGAGCCCAGTCCTCTGACAACCTGTCTCCACTAGGGAACAGGTGCCGCCACGAAGGTAGGGCCCGAGTTAAAACTGCGCAAGGCGTAACAAACCAAGCATTACACTCCTTTGGGAAAACTGACTCCGACCAATGTGTTTTCTGTCGAAATGCCCCTGAAACTATTTCGCACGTATTTTATTACTGTCTTCATATTGAAAGCTATTGGGAAGAAATAACATCTTGGATTTCTTCAAAACTTTTAATTTCATTGCAAAACGACCCTGTAACTCTCCTGTATGGAACTGGTGTTGACAATGATTTGTTGAATTGCTTACTGTTATGTGCGCGCTTCGTTATATACCGTTCTAAGTATGCAAAGACATTACCGACGCTTTCCGTGTTTGTTTTTATGATCAAGTCTGTAAAACACTCTGAGTATATCTGTGCTTTAAATTCAGAAAATCTCGCAATTCATAAAGTTAAGTTGGCTGGCCTTTAGCCCAACCTGTCGCTTCTTGATAGGTGCTATTTTTTATTCTCGTCCGTCTTTCTGTTTTGTTGTAATAAACTTTGCCCCGGTAAAAAAAAAAAGAAAAAAAAACTGCGCAAGGCAGGTCAACATTTTAACCTTTAGTTTGCGTTGGTGGGTAAGTATACGAAAGTATAAGGTAAATGCTTAGTTGTTTTAAATTTTAAAAGTCACCTTCTGTGGATAATTTGAAGGGACTTCATGGCCAGCGTGAGCCAGTTGTCGGTGACCGTTTCGAGGTCAGAGGTCAGCTGCATCCAGGCGTCACGTCCATGGGAGGGCAGCAGAGCTTGAACGTTGTTGGAATAGCGCTCATAGATCTCCTTGATTCTGCAGAAAAAAATGACGAATGTTACGCCAGGTGTAAAATTTTCGGTTAAACAAAACATCTTTATTGGATTTTATTTGTGTATTTGATTGCAGAAGGTTGTTTTACTTAGTTTACTAGCACTAGGACAATGTCTTTTTCTAAACACACGGGTTCGTTTTCCATTCCACGTAAAGAGGATTTTATCAACACACCTTATTACACCATTCGTAGGCAAGTTAATGTGACACTTTGGTAATTATTGACCCGTTTATAGTTAGGCAGCCCTATAGGCAGATTTGAGAATGTTTTCTCGAAGGGAACCTTAATAAAACAACTTGTTTACGTTCATCGGGTATCTGAGGTAAAAGTTTTTAAAAAGGTTTAGCCTCACAGCAGTAAACCGGTCTGAGTATTTTCGATCATAATGGTTGGAGGTTGTAGTAAGACGTAATAAGAGTATTGAAGCCCATACAGAACTAGGTAACATGTTGAAAATATTAAAAACGAATATACAGTTATTCGAATAGTTTAAAATGCTACCTTCTTCTGTATGGGCTTTGATATTCTTATTAGATCTAAGTATTCTTCAATCGAAGTTAAAAACACCAGCCGCCCGATTTAGTTCTTTCGATACTCTAATTATAAAACGATAAAATGGTGGGCCACCGAGAGTGTCATTACATTCAAAGTTCATAAAACACCCCTGAAATCCCCCCACGCCTAGTACGACGGAGATTCCCCACCTTCTATAGCGGAAGGCCAGCTTTCGCATCCAGTCGACTCCGCCGCGCACTCCAGTGGCCATACATACGTTGCCGGAAGTGGATCGGAAACCGTCGGTGGCGAAATTGTACGTGGACAGGTCCTGGCCGTTGTCGTCCGACGAAACGTCGTCGATGTGCACTTGGTCGCACTCCTGTATTGAAGCTATGAAAGTTAACAAACGGACTCGCTGATTCGTGATATGCCCAAAACAAAATGGAGATTATACACTCTTGCAAACACACGATACTGCCGTGTTTGGGAAATAAATGGCGACATGACGCGAACAAAAATATTTAGTGCCTTACAAGTATTATAAACTAACGAATAAAACACTAAGGAAGAGATTTGAGTAAACTAGTAATAGTGCTTTATCGCACAGGAAAGTTATCGCGCCTTTTCTGTTATTTTCAGGTTATTTCACAGTGGTGATGTAATAAACAGTATGGGGGCCCAAAATAAAGCTTCAGATGAATTTTCAAGAATAAGATAAATTATAATATGGTAACTATAACCGTAATAACCTGTTTTTGTTATATCTCCAACGAAGGTTAATGTTATGTAACTTTTAGCAAGAAAAACACTATTCATTTGATACGGAACCTACATGCACCCCTTTGCTATCGTTTATATAGGCCAGTGAATCCTATAAAATGATACATGTGAACTGAAAAACGAAATTTAGAAAACAAATGTAGCTTAGTAATATTTTTTTCCTTAATTAAAAAAGGGGTAAAAACTTGAACTGGCTACATTAGTTTTGCGCGAAATGTGTTTTTATCGCCCTTAAATATAAGTTCTACTCCCAAAGGCCAGCAAAGCACTCCTTTATTTTTCTACCTCCAGGTGAAGATTAAACCAAGTATAGAACTTAAAAAAGCGAAAACCAGTTTGTTTGGATGTTAAAAGAGTATTTGGCTACTAAATTCGGATTTCAGGCAGATTCTGTTATTCCAACGAAAATTCTGATTCTACCTCCAGGTCGTTGAAAAATAGGTGCGTGTCAGCCAAGTTGAAAATTAGCTCTTCCATTCTGAGGCCCAAGGCGCAAGTAGTCGAGGCGTCCTGCAACAAAAACATAAAAAAGTCGACATTAAAAAGCGAAACCCGACACTGCTGGCGCCCGAGGGCGATGAATTATTCACGGTCCCGGAGTCTCTGTGACGCAACAAGGGCCTGGTTGCGACTTTTAAAAATGAATTGGAAACAGGAAACTAGTCGTCGTATATAGCCCCTAGCGAAAGAAACTCTACGTTCTTTTCTTTGAAACGTTTTAAAACGCTCGCCAGGCAGCGAGACGTTTTCTATATTTTTATTTTCTTTTCTTTTCTCGGAGATTAACGCGCCGTAGCTGTTCGCTGGGCACCATTGTAAAATGAAACCAGGATGCCGTAGTTGCGTTTAGGAAAGAACCACTTTTCACATATAAATTCCAAGTTAAGCGGTGCGCTTCCCAATATGGCATTAACACAAAAATTCTCCGCCCACAGTAAAATGCAGGAAAGTTTTAGCGACCTTTCGGAGCTATGCCTTAAAATAATGTTGAACGATGACCGAGTCTTAATCTGCAGACCGTTTTTTTTTTAAAAAACAGTCAAGGCAAAAATCTCTTTTTATTTGGTATACTGCAACTTTGTGTTAAATTAAATAGATTGAGTTCTTCTTTTACAGTTTATTGTCTGCATAAAATTACAAGTGTAAAATTACAACTTAAAGATATTGCCCAGTCTTCGTATACGCTTAAATAAAAATAATTTATAATTTTTGCGCCAATTTTACTGGTGAAATGATACCTGGATGTTGGAGCTGCGTTTAGGAAAGAACCACTTTTCACATATAAATACCAAGCTAAGCGGTGCGCTTCCCAATATGGCATTAACACAAAAATTCTCCGCCCACAGTAAAATGCAGGAAAGTTTTTGCTGTCTTTCGGGGTTATGCCCTAAAATAATGTTGAACGATGACCGAGTCTTAATCTGGAGACCATTTTTTTTCAAAAAACAGTCTAGGCAAAAATCTCTTTTTACTTGGTATACTGCAACTTTGTGTTAAATTAAATAGATTGAGTTCTTCTTTTACAGTTTATTATCGGCGTAAAATTACAAGTGTGATCCAACTTCAAAATATTGCCCGATGTCCAGTCTTCGTATACGGTTAAATAAAAATAATTTATAATTTTTGCGCCAATTTTACTACGTTTTATTGCTGATACCAATAAAAGGACACTTTGTAACAAAAATCTAGAAACAA
Source organism: Ascidiella aspersa (assembly GCF_963924565.1). Lineage (NCBI taxonomy): Eukaryota > Metazoa > Chordata > Ascidiacea > Phlebobranchia > Ascidiidae > Ascidiella > Ascidiella aspersa. The sequence continues at coordinate 28,942,482 of NC_139450.1, forward strand.
ACCACGCTGTCCAAAGAAGGACACAAAAAAGCGCGATAACGCTGTGAGAAAAATCCTTTTAAACGCCGGGCGATAAAAGGGCAAACAAAATTAGCCGGCTCCCGTGTGCATCGGTCAGTGGGACCCTGGGAAAATCCTGGGGCCGTCAAAGTGAGTTTAAAGGAATCGGCGTTTTTAAGCTCCCGGGGGCAAAGCCCCAAATTAATCAAAGCCGTCCCGGGGCCTGTCAGCGCGGCGTCACGCGTCAGTGGGCAGCGCGAAACTATCAACCTTCTGTTACAGTCGCTGTCGGTCACGTGACGACCGGGGGCCGCTAAGTGGGTCCGACAGATGATTCACGACCCCCGAAAATGGGGAAAGCACTTAATGATGCGCCATCGGGACGAGGGGTCGTAAAATGGGGGGTCGGATTTCTGCCCCCTGATGATGATGCTACTGCTGGTTCGGGCTGCAATTGTTTGGACGGACTTTTGTTTCAGCTTTTAGAATGGAGAGATTTTTTCGACGCTTTCGTTCTCTTTCGCCGCTTACAAAACACTGCGACGTCAGGGCGATCGGGAAACGGTGATTTACAATCGTGCAACTATTTATGGGGGCTGGGGGACTGTTAGGTGCACCTTAAATGTCAGAATTGTTTTTTGCGGGTTGTGTGTTTTGCTATAACCTTATCGTAGAGTTTAAGTAGAACTATTTTTTGTAGCGTTAAAAAGTTGTACAGTTTTAAAATGGGATAGCCCTAATCAACAGGTGTGACTTTTGCGTCATTTAAAAAAAACTATTCCGGGCAATTTGGCTGAAAGAAGAATGCATTTTTTAATAAAAATTTTCATCTTACAAGTTTACAAAATATTTTTGAGGACAAAGATTTTGTGCTGTGTATTTTATTTATACCAAAAGAGATGTTCATAATCTTAACTATGTGTTACACGATGCCCTACGCTGTTTTTGCTAAATTTTCCTCTAAACCGGTTTGGGTTTAAAGCTTTCTGTATTTATTAAAAGTACAATTTAAATTTAAAGTCTAATTAAGGACGAAAGAGAGCGGTTGACCGATTAACATCGAAAAATCGAAATCAAGGATAACCATTTTTGGCTTTGACGCGACACAGTAGGTCGGGCGAGACGCACTACACTTTCCCTCCGACAAAGCGAGCCAAAACATAAACAGAACGCGAGAAAGGGGGGCGCGAGAAATACCCAGGAACCCCCTTCACCCCAAACAAGTAGCACCCCACCAATTCCCCTCGCAGATACGAAAGCATCAGCGGCGCTTGTGATTTAACAATCGGCCGTTTGTCTCGGTCGCGCGAAAGTCGAAACAGGAAATTAAGCGGTCACGTGATCACCCCCTGCCTGCCCTCCCCCCCAGCCTCCCTTCATGGGAGCGCCCCCAGTGGTCGCGCATGGCCGCCATTAAAGTGGCGTGGCATTCCGCTAAACGCTAACAAGGCACAGAGGCTCGGACGTTTGCTAATAGATTACTTTTTCGCTGCTTTTCTCGCGCCAACAGTAGCCAAGCGGTCGGCGTCGGCGCTCAGAAGACGACTTGAGACGATTTTACCGCGACGGCGATTTCCCACCCTCTTCTATACCCCCCTCCCCACTCACCCAATGCTAAAACCCCCAAAAAACGATGCAATATCGTTTAACAGCGAGGGGCTTCCGAGGGGCTAGATCAGAGTTGGTAATAAACACATATATGTGTCTATCTCTTAATATCGTTTAACGTTTTATTGGTTATAGCCTAGAACATCTTTACAAGTATTTTCGCTGAAATTCTAATTATCGTTTTTGTTTAAAGTTGTTTGCCCAGCTTTTAAATATCGCTCAAGGTATTTTTGCTGTTATTTTAAATAAATTTAAAGTTTTATTGCTCAGCTTGTAAATTTTGTTCAAAGTATTTTTAGCTCAATTATCGCTTATTAAATTCGTTCTGAAAATGTCTCTGAAACTTATGAAGTGAAATAAACATTTCAGATGTTAAAATGTTGGAGATCAAGACTTTAAATATAAAAAATTAGTATTATTTTATTTTCGGTTGCGTTCGCTGTGTGGCTTTGATCGCTGACAACAACAAAAATTCTATCAAATAAACATTGATTTTTTACGGCTAAAAAAAGCGCACGGAATGTAAACACTTGTTTGAAGGCCAGAAAACAATTTCCATCGCAAAATACATAAACAAAGTTTGCCGTGCGAAGCAGCGCCTTGCTGCAAACAAAAAAGTACAAGAACTCACTTTTCCGTAGCGCTGGGCGTACGATGACGTCAGAAGGGAATGGAAAATGATGATTGTTTCGTCGAGGTCCCAGACAAAGACGCGCTGTCGAAAAAACGAAACAATAAACAGTTTACAGGGGGTAAAAAAATACCAAAAACGGTAGAAATGCCTCGCGGCCAAAACTGTGAAACGCCCCGTGACGGAGTTCAGCCTTTGTTACGTCACCGAAGTCGTTATGTCGTCATACGTAATGTAAACAAGGAACAGAGCTCTCTAAGCTTCGCTCGGTAGCAAAACGGGTTGGGAAACGGCGCTTTTGCAAAAATGCACAAACTGAATATGAATGGTAAGATTGGTAAAATATTTCTCACTTGTTATTTTCAGGGTTATACCGGTGCGAGTTTTAATGTTTCAACCTTGACACGGATATTAGGAATCGTTTATCCGTAGTATAGCAGAGGCTACAGGTGACGCAAGAAGAATCTATTCAAGCGTATATTGTAATGTGTGGTGTTTTGAATAAAAATATTTTCATTTAACTTAAAAAAAAAATTCGAATTCAACTTTAAAAAAGTATAACACAAAAATAAAAACATAAAAAAATAAAACACACAAAAAAAATTGTAAATAAAACACAAATTCTCACAACCTGCTATACCTGCTGGGTTTAATAGTTGTTGTACACCAAGAGCAACTGCTATAAAAGGTATGCCACACTATAGAAACCGTTTTTCCATAAAAGGCACTATTTTACAATGAAACCCCGTTAACATTTGATGTCGTCTAAAAACACAAACCGAACTATGCAAACCATATTTTTAAAGCCTTAGGCTTAGGCAATGTTATAAAATACAACCCATCCAAACCATGGCAGTCGCCCAAAAAAGACAAAACAAACTATATAGGCAAATTTTGCGGGTTGCTCAGAGTATACAAGCCTTTAGAATGGATAGAGTGTGGGTGGCATCGTTGGGTAATGGGCATTAATACAAAAACTCACTCAAGAGGAACTCTACACCTCGAAAACACTAGCCATTCATCGACAGCTGTTCGTCGCCCGTTTGACTGGCTTTGGCAAACGAAGCGAAAAGCTGCTGCTTAATTCACTGGAAACGTTGACCCCCAAATGGACCCACTTTTCTTACCCACATGCGATGTGTATGCCATTTACTTATCGTTCTTCCACGGTTTGAAGTTTTTTTTTTAAACAGGTGCGTATGAAAAGCAAAAAGTTTGACTAAACTGTGTAAACTTTTCGTTGGGCAATTTTATTTCCGAAATTACGAGTTAAAGCCGACCATCTATAAATAGCTTGTGAATTTTTTTACGTTTAAACGCAAGGCGTCCTATTTAGTTTTAGGGTATAGTCCAGTGGTTCTTAACCTTTTTGTGTCCTTATCCCCAATAAAAAAACAACTTCAATAAATTCAATAATTTAGGTTTTGTAAAAAGGCTAGATAGTACTTTTTCTACTTAAGGTTGAAATACAGTATCTCGTATCATTGTCAAAACCCGCCCTATAAACGTTATTTACCCACAGGTTAATGAACAATGACATATAGACATAAAAAGGCCAGAGGTAGAAATGGATTTTTCTGCGAGCTGCTAACGTTGCATTTTATTTCTGCGCAAATTTTGCGGCTGTGACGGTCGCACACATTGGCGGGGCATCCGCAAATTGAAAATCGAGACATATTCGATTTGACAGTTCGATTTTTTTTAACGATTCAATTAAACACGGGAGGGGGCTTTGGAGAAACGGGAACGCTTCCTATACTTGCCTTAGACGCGAAACGAATGATTTCAATAACTGTCACACGCTATATTCCGCGGTTTGAAAACGTCGGCTGTTTTACCGGTTAACGTTCAAAAAAGCGTAGTGTTTTTTTGCAATTTCCGTTTGTGGCAGTCAAAAAATATGTGTACTATCTGCCATTACAGAATGTATTTCTGTGTTTCAACAACTTTGAGGTAAAGGACACTGGTAGGATTGTTTAAAACAATGTCATGAATTTCTAAAACTGATTGCATTTGAGTAATTGTAGCACGTTTTACGCAGACATGTAATACTAGTTATAAAATGAGCGGCTTAACCTTTTCATGAAATAACTAGGAAAATAACTGACACCGCAAACACTCCTAGAACATTCAGGCCTAATAAACCCGGAATAAAAATCCCTATGGTGTAAGCAGACCTTTTTTTCATGTTAAATTTGTTTGGCATGGAAATTGCACGTTCTGTGTAACATAGACTGGAGAAACCAGATGTGTGTCATGACTTCCGATGACCCAAAACCATATCTTTTGCATATAACTAATGCTTTATGGCGATACGCTATTTTTCTTGGTACTACTGTACAAGCAAAATAAATACATTCAGCGCACTAGCCCAGTAAAGGAAAACATTGTTTGTGACAAAAAGTGATATATAAGTAATTCAAAGTCCAAAATAATAAATATTAAGTCAAGTCAAGTCCCAGTCATCAGTTGACCAAGTCAAGTCCCAGTCATCAGTTGACCAAGTCAAATCCCAGTCCAAGTCATCAGTTGACCAAGTCAAGTCCCACTCCAAGCCATTATTCAAGCAAGTGAATTCATGTATAAATAAAACACTAAACTGATAAAATTTGTACGCTCTTTCGACTAAAGCAATAACTCAACTAAAATATAAGAAAAACGCAGGTAGCCTAATTTGTTTTAGGTATAAAAGTTGATAAAATTAAACAAATTTTTACAACATTGTTATACGAAAACACTTAATTTTAACCAAAGTCGTTTAACTAAATGACAAAGTCCAAGTTAACCCTTGTCCAAAAAAACTTTATTTCAAGTTATTTTGTCCGAAAGACTTGATTCCAGTCAAGTCATTCGCAAACAGTGACTTAAGTGCACTTCAGTCAAGTCATTAACATTAACTTAAATCAGTGGTTCTCAAACGGGGTGCCGCGGCACCCTGGGGTGTCATATAAAATGCTCAAGGGAGCCGAAAGATATTCGAGAATCCTTAAAAATCTGATTTTTGCTCATCTCTTACAACTTTTTTGTAAAGATTAGAGTGAAGTAAATTCAATTATAACTTCCTATACATTATGTAGAGTTGATGTGTGTTGTTCCAGTTCCGTTTATTGTGACATTCTAGTGAATTATATCTACGGAAATATCTTGAGGGGGTGCCGCAATCTATTTATTATTTCTGAGGGGTGTCGCTAGACATAAAAGGCGAAGAAACACTGACTTAAATCATTACAACACTGAAGTGTTGTTAACACTCACATCCAGTTGTGAATCGGGGCCTGGCGACGGGTTCTTGCGATTATTTCTTGACTTTGACTTCCCGCTTGACTTTCTGCGGTCAAGGTCGTCCACCGAGTACTTTATCGTGTCGTTACTCACCGAATGTTCTGTCACGAATAAAGCGCTGTTACGTCACAACGGGCAAAAATAACACAATGTTTTAAAAAAATAGGTTCTCGACTGTGTACCAAGTGATTGTTAATAAAGGTTACGGTCTTTAAAATAGATAAAACACACATGTATCTTTTTATCTAACTTTAGGTCTTGACATTTCAGTTCAGTAATATGTATGTAAATCAATTGTTCCATCGTGTGATGAGGTCCGCCATTATTGCAAGTCCCAAAAACTGGTCTAGCAGGTTATTAAGTTAGAAAAAAAAACATATAAAACTTCAATTTCACATTATAAAAGCCTCGTTTATCCTTATTTTACAGCGGGTAAAAAAACTGTTTACTCAACCAACATGTGGTAGCGAAGAATGCGTAATAAAGTCATCCAAAACGGTAGAAAATGAATCACTTTACAAATCCAACCCCTCTCGTTTCACAGATACAGTAATGGCCATCACATAGCTATTTCGAGTATGACGTCAACTTTAACAACTTACCTGGAGGGGGCTCTTGGAGCTGGTAGGTGATGGGTGACGAAATGACGGCAGCCGCGCTGTTGTTGCCGTAGTAACCGCCCTGGGTGCTGTAATAGTGAGCGTAGCTCGCAGCTCCGTAGCCCTCCTGAAACACCACAGCAGAATAATGAAGAGCTTGTTTTGTTCTTTACAGAAACGCGATTTATGTTCGGTATTGTGCAACCTGAAAAGGTCGTCCGGTAATACCTAATTAATTAAAAGTTGAAGAGGAAGTCTAGTTCCTGGTATTTATAGTATTAAAAACGAGATCTAAAGTTAATAAGATAAACCTAAAAGCCGTAGTTCCAGGGTTCTTTAATTTTTTTTAACGCGGATCCCGAAAAATACTTTTGGTTCGCATGGACAGGGTCAGCATAAAATTTTTAAGGGATGACGTCATAAATTGAAGTCACTAAACAAGTTGACATAGGAAACCTACTGTTTTCAGGCAAACAAATATAAAACTGAAATAAAATATCAAAAGCATCAAAGGAGAAAGTAACAAAGCGTTTTTCTCTGTTGAACTCTAACTATTTAAAAATATTTCATTTTTAAATAATACGCTTATATTTTAACTAAGCCCTCATTGACCACAAACAATAGTCCACAGACTCCCAAGTGGTAAACAGATCCCTAAGGGGTACACGGCCCTCAAGGGGTACACGGACCCCCGTGGCGTACACGGAGACCCCCAAGGGGTACACGGACCTTAAATTAAGAATGATTAAGTTTGCCATAAAGCTACGGTTAAAGACCTTTGACAAAGTAATGTATGTAATAAACAGTTTAGGAATTACATTGGAACTATGGGCCTACGTTTTTTGTACAGTTGAAATGTAAATAAGATTTCGTACAATATCAAGCACCAGTATGCCTCTGACTAACGAACAAACAACTCACCTGTGGTGACGTATTCATATTGTGTCCTGTGCTCAACGAAGCGTGACCTCCATAGCCGTAGCCTCCGCCAGCACCTGAAAGAAATGACGTAACGTCAGTCAAACTGCTTATTGCTCTTGCAGCGGCGAAAAGCTACATTAATTAGCTCGACTCCATCACCCTTACCGTAGCCAGTAGGCAGAAAGGACGAGAGGGTTTCCATGCAAAACAACACTGACACTTTTAACTAGACTAGAGTAGGCTTTTTTTCTTTTCTAACCGAATACACGTCGAACTAGTGCGTCATAATCCGCGCGCCCAAAAATCGACTGAAAATTCGCTGTTTTCTCGTGTAGCACATTAGACGCAAGACAAGGCAAAGCACAAATGGTTTTCCTACACAAGAGCTCGCACCACACTAAGAGACCCATTTCACGCATCATCAATGGGACGTGACGATTTAGGCCTTCCTCGCTCCGTTTTCTGGACTCGCGTTTTTGCACGGACGGCGACTTGGGCAAACTCTAAAAAATCCTAATGTTGTTGCGCCGTTAGGGCCGGCGCGGTAATTGTGACGTTTACGACTAAATTGAGCGCTCAGTCGGACAACGCCGGCCGCTGTTTTTTTTTCTGTCTTGTTTTTTCTACGTGGCGTGTGCGGACGTTTGAAAGAAGAAAAAAAAATAAACTTCTTTTGAACACTTTTTCTTTTGAAGAAGAAAAATAACGGTTTTGGCTTTGATTTCGGCAAAGTGGAAGGTTAGGTAACGCAATTGTTTGTGGTAAATTGCGGTGATATCACCAAATTGATGATTTCTGTCGTACTATTTAGCGCCGGGCAAAATATTCGACACATGTGACGCACGGTGTAAAAATGCCCAGTGATTGTTTGATATACAGTAATGAGTGATTGTTTACTTACAGCAAAATCCCCAAAAGAAGGTTCGTTTGTCCGTGCTAAAAAACACAACAAAATATTTTACCGAGAATCGTAAAACACAAACCGACAAAAATGGCCCAAATCACCGCTAACACATCAATCAAATTTGTTTTTCGCCACACAAACTTGCCGTAATTAACTATAACCACCTTTCGAGCGAGCGATCGAGCAAAGAGCTGAGCCATTGTTTTTCGGCGCGCGGCGGTAACAATGCCCAGCGATGTGTCGTCACAAAGCGCATTATCTGACCCGCGAATCAATTTTCGCGCTCGCCGCGCCATAATCGCGCCGCGCGCAATTACGCCCCGGGTCAGGGGTCCCCGCTCAGCCCCCTGGGACGGGGGGCGCCGGGGGTGAGTTTGTACCCACAACTCTGCGGCGAAAGGCGACACCCTGGGAACCGAGCGCGACCGAATTCGAAAGGTCGTACGCGTGACCTTGAGAATCGCGCCGGAGATAAACTTTCGCCCCCAAAGGCCCCCGAGTCGCGACGCGACCCTTGAAACGGCGACTCGCGCGAAATCCCCGCTCAAAAATGAGGGTTAATTGTTTTTTTCTCTATTTAAAATAACGGCAAGAAAAATCCCCCCCCACCCCCCAAAAAAACCTTGGAGCGCGTTTTTTTTGAAGCCGACGATGATCTTTTCGATACGATTCGTTTAAAACCACTCGGTCACGGTCGAATGCGCGCGGAATGCTAATTGGCGCCTCTCGCCCCGGACGTCGCGCTCATGAGGCGAAACAATAAAAAAGGAAAATTGCGCGAGTTTGGGGCTGGTTATTTCGTCATAATGCTCGTCGGGTGTTTAACGGATTATTGCGCCAAACAATTGTCAAGCGAGCGGCCGATGAGCGATAATTGTCACGGCGCGCGCTAATCCTTTGACAACAAATGGCGCCCGAAAATATTTCGAGCGTGCTGGTGTGACAACAAAAGTCGGGGGCAGGCAGGTGAAAAGCTTTTAACGCGCGCGACATTTTTTTCTGGGGCACGTCCTCCCACTGCAAGCCTGAAGCGTTAAAGACCATTTTTTTCTCAATTTTTCTGCGGGCCAGTTAATGGCCGCGTTGGTACCCTGGACAAAACACATCAAAGGTACTTTAAACAGTGTCAGATTGGATTTATATGTATCAGGAAAACAAAATCTACGGAATTGTTTGACGCTTTCTTGTTAAATTTACACGAAAGCTATTCGAAACTATTTTGAACTGCGTAATGCCTTGTTGCAATCAAATTGACAAAAAAAAAACAGAGCATGGTAAAACGGACGAACAGAAATCTAAATGCACAAAGATTTATATGTTTGTTTTGAAATAGGTGGATCTTTATATATTTTTTCGTGCCCTGGTATCGCCCTAAAATACATTTCTCTCTTGATTTAAATACACAAAGCGTTATGGCTTGATGTACCTTGTAAGTCAATTAATCTAAAATAAATGCCCAGAAAGTCATACGTTGAACGGACTTTATTGCCTTGGTTACTTCTTTGGCGCATTTGCTACAAATTCACAAAGGTTTTTTGAGTTAAACTTAGAAGCACAACTGGCCACGAAATTAATCTGGCAATATCGAAGCGCAAAACAGTGCATGGCACCGCCAGTCGAAGGTATATTAAAAATTCAAGGTCACACAAAATGTGATCGTTAAATAGAGAAGATTTTTGCATCCTATAGTAGCCATATATATTTTACGTCCTGCTGTAGCGCCTAGGGCAAAATTCCATTTTCTTATTAAATTACTATTGGACGCGGCAGTGGCTCAGAATCAAGGGTTTTAAACAATATTTGTTCTATGGCTTGCTTAGTTTTACTCGGTTAGAACCGAAAACACACCACAAATACTCTCGGTGTTATTTACCTTGAATATATTAATTTGCCATATGAGATGAAATCCGTTTTTTTTACTAAAGCCACGGACTGAAATTCTACGGAATTGTTTGAAGTATTCTAGTTAATTTTTCCCTAATGCTATTCGAAACTTTTGAAATAATGTGGCGGCGTGATGCCCTGCAACCAAAAATGAAAGATAAAATGGTAATAACGTACGATCAGCAAGTTAAATGAAAAAGCGATTTCAGCAGACAACATCAAAAAGGTTTGAGTTTGTTGCATGTATATCTACATTCCAATAATAAAGCATATACATTGTTTCTTCATTTAAAACCATTTCGGGGTGCGGCGAACGCTCTTGGTAATGCAATCGCGGCGTATATATCGTGTTTCGACAAATTATTTGCTTACATGGTGGGCGCAACTTCCCTTTGTATACAGTCGTGTTTCAAGTGGGAAATAAACACAAATCGATTTTGCCATTGGCGACCCGAACCCAATTTGCAAAGTATGCGCCGACGGGTTTACTCAATATGGCGACACAAAAGTCAATATTTAATGTGATGTGCGTTGCGCATATATATATAGGGATCGCTAAGTTGCCCTTTAAGCGCGAATGATAATAAAAACAGTTTTGAGCTACATGCAATATTTTTTAGGGATTTGGAGTGATGGAAAACGACTTGTAAGTCATTTGGTTAACGATTTTTCGCCAAAATAAGGCAATTCGTTGTACTTTCTCATTGCAAATTCGCAACCTTTACTAAATACCGTGTCACTTAACCTTGTTCGTGTTGCATAAGAATGGCACAAACGTGTTAAATCCTTGTCGAAGGAAAACAATGTTTTTCTAACATTATCGATGCCAAAAACAAAAATATGTAAATGGCCCTGAAATTAAACTTACAGAAGTTGTGCAATACAAATGTATCGTTTATAAATTGCTTTGCGTTAATTGTTAAGCCTGAAATTAAACTTAGAGGACTTAAGACACGTTTTGCGTATTTCCTGTTTCACTTAGCAGCCTTTAGGTGGAATACAAGACAATGTCGAGTAGGATTTCAGTTATTTATCGATCAACAAGCTTACGTGTACAATCACCGGTTGTGTGGATAACATTTTCTGTTTTTTGAATAAAATATTTATGTATTATTTTACGTTTGAAATGGCATCGTGCAAAAGTTAGGTTGGCAATCTCTATGTAATGTATGCCATCAGCTATTGTTACCTTTAAGTGATATTGATTTATATTATACATTTTGATAAGCTGTTGGCCAAATGCCATACACTGATGGGCAAATGTTTGGCGGTTTTTGTGATTATCGACAAATTTCTCTATATTTAAAAGTAAATATCTCTTGCTGATCACGAAAACCGCGACAATATGTAGCATATTACACATTACATTTAGCAGAATAGCAAAAAAAATAAAATAAACAAGTTTTCCGTTACAGTGGGCAATGTCTATTACAGTGGTTAGTATTCTAGCAAGTTTATCTGATTTTTTTTCAACAAAAATAAAAACGTTTACAAACAACTTAGATAGACGTGACTTCGAACGTTTGTTATTCACAGTAGGGTGTTTTAAATGTTGTTAGAAAGGCTTGGTTTTAACATCGTTCGCAATTATTGTTAACCAGGTTAGGAACGGTGGCTCAACTGGTCCCCATGTGGTTCAACAAATCCCACAGCTTTCCAAAGTGGGCTCGCATAAATAAAATAAAAAACGTAAAATACATATACATAGCAAAGTAATAATAAATTCTGTTTTTTCTCGGGTTTTTAAACTTTGAGTTTTATTGTTTATATACGCGTCAGCGAAACAGTGACCGACAAAGCAGAAACCTGCTGCCAATGGTTTTGGATTCCCAAAAGACATACACCCTTTTATATATTTTTTCCTTCAAATATGCCTAGCAGCAGATAACCAGAAACACTCTGTTTATCGCTTTAGTCTTGCGAGGTTTATAAGCCGACCTTACGACGTTACCGGATCAAACGGCAACCTACGAAAAAAATCACTTTTTAACACTTTTGTGAACAACAAACTTTGGCAACGGGTTTAGTGAGGAGACGGTGTCCACAATGGGCCCCCCCTTGTTTGTTTATTCTGGCGCCGGGCGTGAAATTCTAGAACGAGGCGGCAGGGTCCGTCGTCGCCCCTGTCCGTCGCGTCGCAAGACAAAGGCCATTGACACGTCATTATAGCGAGACAAAAAATAACGCGGCCCCCTTGTCAGTCGTCGCGGAAAACCGGAAGAATGGATTGGCGAGAAATTTTCGCAAGCGGATTTGGAACGGCAGCTTTTCACGCTTGACTTTCGTTAAAATAACATCCGAAAAAAATCGCAAGAGAGAGAGTTTCGAACAGGGGCGAGCGAAATGCCTGAAGAGGTTTGATTTCGACAATGTTGCGAAAAATTCTGTTTCTCAGGGAAAAACAAGAACGTGGTATGGCCGTTTTTCACTTTGGTTTTGTCTCAACTAAACTATATTGTACAACCTTTAAAGCAAGCATCGAGACATTCATCATAGTAGAACGCTGTATGGTTATTTTTCTTATTGGGAACCGTTTCAGACCCAGACATACCACAAATGCAATCAATATGTTGCTGTGTACACATTCGCCCCGTTAACGCAAGTAAATTTAAGCTTTACTTTTTATTGCTTTTTACCTGAGCACTGGATGTATTATAACAAAGTAATTGGCACACTTTAGCAGGTATTCAAGATGACTAGTAAACGTGGGTTTTAATTAGAGACAAAGAGCTTGGCATTTATCTATTAACAAACAAACGTTAGAACCGTTTGAATTAAAAGGTTGGCACGTGTGTAGATTGCTTTTGAATTAATGGGCGATAGGTACTTTTTTAAGACAATAGAGGCAATTGGAGCAAACTATTGTTCGTAAGGTCTACTATATAAAGAGCTACCAAGTAAAAACTAGTTAGGAAAATTCCAAATACGAAAGTTTAAAACTTGTTCAGGTCCTATATTTGCGATTAATTACGATAAAATATTGCAAATGCAATTTTTCGAAAAAAACAAGTCATTATTGTTTTGCTAGTCGGCGCTAATGAGATTTTAAAAAGGTTCATGATACCTCTGCAAACTCCTCGAATTTGCTGTTTGTCAACTTTTAATCAATTGGCTTGTGCTTTTCAACACTTTGAAAGTTCGGATGCGAATTTGAGTACCTCTAAACATCACACCTCCATATTTGCCAACGTAAAAAAAGCGAGCAAGAAGGCTTTTAAATCATTCTTGATGTTATCTAACTTCAATTTGCAAGGGCTACAAGCGATTTCAAATTAGCCCAATCTTACGTAATAAACAAAACGTACGAAAACTCATATTGTCAAGGTTTCCTCGCGCACGAAATTCAAAATGGCGGACGCGCGCTCGGGACAGCGCAAACGTAACAATCGGCTGATTGTTTGCCGAGCGCATAAGGTGTGATGTCATAATCGATTGGGGCCTTTTAACGGCCTCGTTTGACGCAATGATGGAAACAAACAACAATTTAATTCTCATAAATAACGCCTCAGAAAATTGTTAACTATAATTTTGCAGCTAAGCTAAGTTTAGGGTTTATACGTGGGTAAGGTTTTTATAGCAAATTGATGCAATCTTTTAGAATTTAGAGAACACCATCTTTTTCATAATTTAACAAGATATTACGGTGTATAACACAAATAGCTGTGGGCCAAACAATATTGAACTTTTTTTATTGAATGCTATTGTTAACTAACTTTGATCGACAGCCAAGTGCCCAAACTGTCAACAACGCTGCGTTTCAGTTAAAATTTCGCTGTATAAAATAAATAACGCTTCAGAGAACCGTTAACTATGTTTTTCGAAGTTTAAGGTGAATACGTGGGTAAGGTTTTTATGGCAAATTGATACAATATTATAGAGAAAACCTTCTTTTGTAATTTAAATAGACATTATGATGAATAACATAAATAGCTGTGGACCAAACAATACTGAATGATTTTACTAAAAGTTATTGTTAACCAATTACAAACGACAGCCAAGTGTCCAAGCTGTCAACAAGGCTGCCTTTCAAACAATCAATTGGAATTTAGCTGTTTAGATCAAGTAAAACGTTCAGTTAAAATCACAAGCCACGTTTACAACAGAATAAAAAATCAGCGTAAACTAACTGAGAATCTAAATTACTTTGAAAAAACGGTTAGCAATTTTCACTTTAAAACAGCGCGGCGACTCGGCCTTAATTGACAGGCAAGGCCAAGCCTAACAGATCGACGCCAAATTAAGGCGAAAGCGCGCAGCACAACAATCGGGCACCCTTGAAATTTTACACCCCTACTATATATGACGCACATACGTACACACATAGGGGGGATACTGACGACTTACCGTACATATACTGGCCCCACATGGCCGGGTAGGCTGCCATGTCGTTCGCCGTTCACTATGCTCAGCTACTTTGAACGGCAGTGCGTTTTATGAACCACTATCGACTTGTCTTCTTAATTTTTGCAGCTTTACTTGCTCGAATCAGCCAGTCAGTCAGTGGGAAAGCGACATAATCTCTTTCGCGGCCAGCGGCTGTGTGTAGTGCAGCAACAGCAATGCCTAACTAAGGGGGATGCCGGTCGAAAGCGAGAGCTCGCGATTGGAGAAAAAACGCCGCCTTCCTTCGTTTTTTTCGCGCCGCCAGCCAGTTAGTCAGTCCGTCGCGAAAATGCGCCGCTTATCGCCTTTTGCCGATCTCTCTCTCTCTCGTCAGTTCCCAAGCGCGAAAAATTGAGAGCGGCACCGGCAGGGCGCGAATGGCCGCGGGCGCTAACGGGACGCAACCCGATACCCTGATGGCCCTGGCGCGCCTGGCCCGAGTGTTTCAACCGGGAAGCAGATTAAGCAAAAAATTTCAACACCTTGACTATTTCTAAATTCCAAGCCCGTCATTTTGTTGGATAAAAATACTGCAAACAGGTATCTTTGTTTTATTGTTTTGAATAAATTTAATTCAAAGGGATTTATTAAATTAAATTAAGGGACAGAATATGTTATTTGAAACCATTAAGTTTATCCTAAAACGGTTATTTGTGCCGCATTGCTGGTTGTTGGACAAATTTGCCCTCAAATTCGAGTTTCTACTTTTATGTATTTTTGTCCACTTGGCAAATGTTTTTACGATATTTAGGGTTCTGCATAATTAAAAAATTTTTTTTTGTATTTTTCCCGGCTTGATTACTTTTCTAAGACCTATTCGTAGCCAGTCTAATTTTTTCACCTTTTTCACAATAGCGACAAAAATGGGCCAAAAGGCTGGAGCCGACCAATCGTAAAAAGAAAACGGCCATGAATGTACGGCCGGTTGTGTCCTGACGACTGTGCAGCGCATTCCGTGGCTCATTGTGTGCGCCCTGTCTTGTTTGTCGCGAAACAAACGCCTCCTTACTTGGCAATCATCACAGCCGCTTCGGTTTGGACGGAAACTCAGCGAAAAAAACGTCTCGCAATATAGACCGGCTGAGAAACGCACTCGGATTGGGTCGAAACCTGTTACTATTGTGATCTTGTGATCGGAGTTTTGCCCATGCACAATTGAGGCGGTAGGTTAGAACCGCTTTTTGCTAAATGTGGGTATTTTTGTTGCAGGTTTGCACAACTCAAAAGTTAAGCACGGTTCAACAGTTGAAAAACGACATGCTACATTTCGTGAGCAGTATACTAACAGTGTTGTAATGACTTAACATAAGTCAATGACTAGACTTGGGTGCGCTTAAGTCACGGATTTTAAATAAGTTGACTTGACTCTAGACTTTTGACTAAAATTACTTGAATTGACTTAAGTCTTTTGGACAGATGACACTTGACTTGATCAAAGTATTTAAAAAAAATGATTTAGGTTGAAAGAAGGTGTTTTTATAAAGTATTTTCAGGCATTTTTTTTTGGTAAAATTTCGGTATTTATCCTAATTTTTACAAATAAAAAAAATTACTTGCTACATGTTGCGCTCTTGTTTTTTTTAGATACGTTCTTCCTCAGTTTACCAATTTTATTAGTTTAATTTTTATGGCCTTGCCTACTAACAATGTTGCCACGACTGAAGCTCTTGTTCTAATAAGCGCGAGTTAAAATAGACACAAACTGCCAGAAAGGTAACTTTCGAAGGAAAGTTGATCTTATACATACAGGCTGTGTTCTTAATACACAAACAAGATCACAGTCCTTGTATACACTTGTACACATACATATGTGTATGTTAACGTTTTAATAAACATGCAATTTACCCTTATTAAAAACCAAAGTAATAAACCGAACAACGACATTTCGTCGCGGAGCACAATCAGCCCACAGTTGCAGAGTCGTAGGCAGGGTATTTTGCGCCCGGGTGCAAACTATAAAATTGGCGCCCCTCCTCCATGTTTGATCACATTTTCTATTACATTTACATAATAAACCTTGCTTTATGCGAAAAAACGATTCAAATCTTAATGCAGCCTTATTTTGGTTTTTGAAAGCCTCATTTTGGCGCCCCTGTACCTTGGCGCCCAGGGACATATGTACCCCACCGCACCCCCTAGCTACGCCTCTGCACAGTTGTCTTAAACAGTTTCTTGAAGTTTTTTGCCACAAAAAATACTCTGCGACCAAAGTCAAAGCATAAAGGCGCAACAAGCGTCGTTTTACCATTTTTATTAAACTGTATTTGTCATATTGAAACTTAATTAAAATACGAACCTTGTATTGGGATGGCGTAGGGCGCGTGGGGCGGGAAAGTCGCCTGTGTGACGTAAGAATAGGCCGCCTGTGACGTAGGCGTGTTCTCCTCCAGTTTCACCGGGCGGTTCACTATAAGAACATTTTGAGTTAAAAGCGCCGCAACAAACTTGGAAAAACTCAACCGCTCAGCTTTAAACTTTTGCACACACGTCTTGGTTTGCTTACTTGAACAAACAATTAGAATATGCATCCTAATAGTTTGATGACAAATTGAAAAAAACTACAACATGGTAAAAAGTTTATTAATTTGTGGCAATTTTGATGGAGCAGCAAAAATACCAGAATGATGAAGAATACTTGATAACCAGTCTCTTTTCTAAATATATATTTTGTTGAGGCAGTCGAACATAATTATTTTCATACTTTTCCAATTTGAAAGCCCAAAGGTAATAAAACACTAACAGTAGCATTTAAAAGGCGAATGGCTCTATTGCAAGTTTAGCTGCCCCAAAGAAACATTGATTTGACAAAGATAAATCATCCAATAAGATCAGATGCGTTTCAATTTAAAACATTCCAACAGGGTAGGATTAAGGGTACTCTAGGCCTCAGGCTGTTTACCAGAGAAGGGCCTAATTTTGCTTATTCGTTTTTAAGCAAAAACTGTACTGTACTGATTGGATCTGTGTCACTAAATTTAAACCTAAAAAAATTGAGGGATGAATTTTTTCAGCGCGTAAGGCTGCAGCCTTATAGTAGTTTAATGGTTAATTCTACTTTATGGCGGCTTCAAATATACCTTTATTACGATCGGAAGGCAACCAAGAAACACATAAACAATAAAACTCAAAGTTTAAAAACCCGAGTAAAACCACGATCAGACATTTTGTTAGTTACAGGAACATATATATTTTTTAAAGAAACACAGAGACACGACCCGAAGGCATGACGTCACTCGCCTGGAATCTGAGGGGCCGCGGGCAGTCGGGCGTACTGGAATTGACTTTGCATCGCGGCGTAGTCTAGGGCGGCCGCAGGCGGCGGTAGGACGTGAGCACTCGGCGAAATCTGAAACGGGAGATTCGTCAGCAAGGTGGCCAGCTTACACGGACAATTTTGAATGGCCGGCACTCTTATGTTTAATGCGTGAAAAATAGATTGGCCGGTTTTAGAACGGTTTGAAAACTCAATAAAAATATTAAAGCCATAAAATTCGATAAAATCGACATTTCGCAGTTTACAGATGTCTCAGCAATACCTCATGCCATCATTAGTCCATTTTACGTCATAACGGCCTTATGTATTTGGCCCCCTTTTAAAAAGACGTAAAACGCGGTTCACAAAATAGGCCGGTCCATTACAAAGTGGCCACGAGCAATATTGTAAACGACGAGGTTACACATTTAAATTTGACTCGCTTTTCCTTTTTTGCAAAGAGGTCGAAATATTGAGCCACCGACACACGCGGAAATGAGTGTCTATGTTTTAATAAAGGACGTTTAAATTTGGCCACGGGGTGAAAAACGAACCAAAAATGTTCTCCAAAAAACAGAGAGTCAGTCCATTTGGAAGAGTGGACACGAACCTAATTAAGGCTGTCGCAAAAAAATGAATGATTCACCTCACGACGTTACACGAAAGTTTCAACAGGGAAAAACCGGGACAAAACAAATAAATAAAATGTCGCCGAGTCAGCGTCGCTACCTGTTCCGATTGTGACGTCACCTGCTGGTGGTATTGTGACTCAACGGGAATTGCGATAGACGGGCCGAACACCGTTTCGGGCAATCTGAAACAAAAGGAGTTGCTTTACTCGCTTTTTGGCTAAAAAACGTTTCAATTTGCCTAAGGGCACGTTCTCGCTTGTCGCGACACAAACACGTTTTTAGGGGGTTCGGGTGGGGGGGGGTGTATTCGCCAGTCACCCCTAAGGAATGGCGGCGTTTGAGTCACTGACTTTGGGACAGGAAACGTCGTATCAACTGCTGACTTTTAAGGAGGTTCAAACTCTTTTTGAGGGGTTCTAAACAAATTGCTAACTTCACGGCTTTCCAAACTTTCTCATTGTCCAACCTCTTTAATTTATCAACACTTTTCGCGACTTCGCCATTTGAAAAGTGGAGAAAGCACGCTACTACTTTTCTGCTTCTGCAGCCAGTTGCCGAAATTATGAGCAACTTACTTAGTGATTGTGTTTTGTTCAAGTTTCCAACTTTCGTATTGCACGAAGTACAATTTACATAGAGTGAAACACTTATATATAAAGCGTGGAATTAAAGTAGGGATATTTGCAAACCTAAATACCGTTGTGCGACACACAGTTTGACAATGTTTGGATTGCCTTAACGCACAATCTTCCAACAGCGAAAAATCTGTTCACTTTATCTTCGCTAGACATAAACTATAATAATTTTCAACTAAGGAGGTAGAAGTTTAACGTATAAGAAATATCAATGCCCGTACAAGTAGCATTTTTTTAACATTTGGATGTATAAAGTTAGTCGAATTGAACAGGCCACCGTAGCAGTTTTACACTTTTCCAGACAAAATTAATTGACCATAGGTGTTTTGTTGTCTGCGTCGTACGCTTGTAAGCTGGATAACAGGCCAGGCTATGGTGCCAATTCATCTCTATCCAGCAACGGACGACAACTACTTAAGAACAGCGTACAACTGTCTTTCCACGTTGGAGAACGACCGCCTAAGCCCCGATCCAGTCGCTTCCTATTGGTTCTTATCGAAGTGACCAGACTATATAGACTAACACATTCAAGCCGATAACTGTACCCGGGGGGTTGAGCGACCGGTGTAGGACCTTTAATGCCTAATAATGCATCCTGGTGCCAATCTGCATGCTATAGTTAAGCGTCGCCTTAATTCGCCCGTTTTTTAGGCCTACGGTGTAATGTGAAACTGAAAGGTTGGATTTATAAACCAGCAGTTGTTTTATCCTGTAGTTTTATCTCGAATAAAAAATAAAAAAAGTTTATCAATACTAATTATTTTTTGACTGATTCAAAAAAAAATGTGTGTTTTTACACAAATGTATAACTCAGTGGTTCTCAACGTTTTATGGCTAGCGGCACCCCTCAGAAATAATAAATAGATTGCGGCACCCCTACAAGATTTTTCCGTACGTAAATCACTAAAATGTAACAATAAATGAAACTGGAACAACACACATCACCTCTACACAACATAGGAAGTTATAATTGAATTTATTCCACTCTAATCTTACACAAAATGTTGTAAGAGTTGAGCAAACACAAATTTTTAAAGATTCTCAAATATTTCTTGGCACCCTTGGGCATTAGAAATGACAGCCGGTTGAGAACCACTGGTATGACTAGTGTGGAATTTTTGTTGAACATTTTCTTGCAACAAAAGCTTTAAACTGTATTGATATTTCCAAACGTAGCATTTTTTTTAAATTAGTACTTTTTGAATTTCCAAATATCGAAGATACTTGCATGAGCCGCTTCGGGGCTGATTGACTCTCGTATTTCAGAATTGGGCAATTAACCCCCACGAGAACCGAATGTGGGCAAACACGATTGATGACCCTTTCAGTTTCACACGTACCGACAGCGCTCGTTTACTTACAAGAATTGCTGTGGTGCGTAGGGGGCGTGGATCGTTGTCAAGGGAATGGGTGCACCTGCAATATAATGACAAACGATCACGTAAAAAATGACTTATGAGGGTAACTATAAAAGAAAAGAAAATACTTAACGTAAGAATCAAGTCTAAAGATCGCGGATTGTAAATCAAACCTTGTGCGCTGCTTTCACACAAAACAATTTTTTTGAACATTACAAATTTGACGCAACAAGCAGAAGAATTATTATTTAACACAGATATGTTAGAGTTTAACAGTCTGACACGTTTTGTCCAAGAGTCTTCATTTAATTGTCAACACGGTATTTATAAATTGTTCAAGATATTTTAATTAAACAAGGACTTTTAAAAGATTTAAGGGGTTCGGCGTTTCTGTATTAATTAATTAAAAGGAAGTAAGGGAAAATACGTTCGTTTGGCTTGGTCCTTGTCGAGGACTAACAACAATATATTAATACTTATGAATATATAGAAGTAGAGGGTAGCAAACATTTGCATATTTTAAATGCTTTCGAACTTTATTCATTTTCAACATATTATACAAGTATAGGTAGAGCATTTTACAAGTATAGGTAATAGGTAGAGAATTTTTCAACATTAGGATGTGTAAAGTTACTCGAATTAAACAGACCGCCGCAGGGTTACTTTCAGTTTTGAACTTTTTCGGGCAAAATTAATTGAGTTTGTTGTTGTTAGAAGTATGATAAACATCTAAGCCCATGCAGTGGTATAGGTAGCGTTTTTCACACTAACACTTGATTGGTGGTCGAACACTAAACGTTGACCTTGCTGGTGGCAGTCACAAAATCCAGACCAAGTTTTCCTCACAAGTTAAAAAACCGGATCCCTCCTACCTTCACTGCTGTATGCCGAAGACACTTCCTGTTGCTGATGGTGTTGTTGTTGTTGCTGCTGATGCTGGTGATACGTTTCCGCGAGCTCTGATGTCATGTGCGTGACGTCATGCATCTGCTGGATGACGGCGACGTGCTGAGGCCGGTTCTCGTTGCAGTCTGCGACCCAAGTCGAAAAAAACGCGGCACGTGTTACGAGTCTCGGAGTTGCCGTACAAAACGCAAGGACCCCCTTAAGAGAAGAGCTCGGCGCGTGCACGCTTGTGTGTACGCGCGTGTGCGTTTGCGTGTGCGCGCGTGTGCGTTTGCGTGTGCGCGTTTTCGCGCAAGTATAAAGGGGAAATTGGCCTTTTCCTGTAACACGTCGCACTTACCGTTCTCGACGGAGTCGCTGCGGTCCGTTGAAGGTTCGGCTTGATGCTGGTGATGGTGTTGCTGGGCAACGCCTGATGACGGGGTCCCGGCCCCCTCCGGCACCACCGTTGTCAGGGTGACCGGCGATATGGCCGGCGGATGCAGGGGAGGCGTCGGCAACGTCATCTCTGAGGAATAAGGAGGATTTGTTCAATTGGTTTCCGGTTTGCATTGCGCTGGGCGCTTGACAATCAATTGACTTCGGTAAGAACAAAATGAAATACTACTTGGAAAAATTAAGAGGTTTTTGAAAGACAAATTTCATTTTAAGAGGCTAGTAAGGAAATCGCAATAAGTAGGGCATATGATGCATAAAATTACTCCATGGCCTAAGGAGGTGACTTGATTTCTGATTTGGTTGAAAATCTAAACAAAAAGAGCAAAAAATATTTTGGATACCCATATGTTTATTTATTTTAATTATTTAATTTTGACAATAGGGTTCTTGCCACAACATTCGGCCTACAAGCGGCTTTAGGCTGACGTCTTCTTTAGAGATTCGAAAGGGCAACACGCGACTGCCATGTAGCGGTCGGCGGTTTGACTAAACAGCGCCGCTACAAGGCAGTACAGGCAAGCTTTGATTAAAACCAAATCTGCGTTTTGATACGACAACCTTAATGGGTAAACCTCTCTCTCTAGCGGTAGCTTAAATATAAGGCATAGCTTGGACTTTAAATTGGGGAACTATCTACAAGGGCCAATGGTTTATGCTGCAAAACTAATACCGCTATGAATAAAGCTTAAACAGATGATAAATGATATGAACAAAATGTAAACAAATGAAAGTCGATCAGTTTTAATTGGTTAAGTTTGATTTTTAATTGACAATCACTGAATCACCATCAATCTTCCACATTTTGTCATGCTACTGACATTATTTGCGATAGGTCTTTCGTAGAAAATGGTAAATCAATATTTTGGTAATATCTAAGGAAAGGCACATATACTTGGATTACACAAAACACCCATTTTTTTTTTCTAGTCTGCTCTGCTTGCATCATTGATCGACAGATTCGGTGAGTCTGCAATGGCTTTTCGGTGTACTAATAATACGTAAGCCGTTATCGTTGGTCAAAAAGCAGCTTCAGAAGGGCTAGATCTCAGTTGTAAGCACACATATATGTGTGTACATATGTTTCATTGTAACACCCATTTTATTTTGAAAAAATGCTAAGCCGATCCCACTTAAAGCTTGAAGGTGTGTTGCATGTAAATGCAAAAGCTTTCCATAAACTATTTATCTGTAGTCGTTATAGTTCGCTAGTAAGATTTTTACACTTTCATCTTTCAAGTACTTGAAGGTGTGCATAAGTATAAACTTTCTCCTAATGTCTAAATTTAACATACTGCTGTTCTCTTTTACTTGACAATAACAAGTAGGCAAACATATAGTGTTGACTTTTCTGTGAATTTTTTTTAAATGAGTAGCGCTCATCCAAATTCACGAAAGCTCGATTTATGCACTTTGGCATGAACCATCGGGAACACACAATAGGACCTGAAAACAACAATACCGAATGAAGAAAAATCTATAAAACCAAAGCATTAAGACCAACGACATAATCAAGTCAAATACGCAGTAATTGAATAAGAACTAAATCGTCTGAATAAGTCATAAATTCATCGGAATAAGGCCTAAATGGCGAAAATAACGCCTGAAACCGTAGGGAGAGGGTATCGAACAATCGAGACCATTGGTTTGGCCTTGGCCGTTTATGGATCAGCGTTTGAGCGCTATAGTTTAAACAGCACCGTTAGGGCGCCGATGTTGTGGTATCGAATTTTTTGGCCCTGGTTTTGGTTCCTGGTGGGTAATGGGTGGGGTTAGAAAATGGGTTAGGGTTAAGTAAAGGCCTGATTAGGGCCATTTAGGTCCTATTTCGACGGGTTAGGAACCGATTTAGACAGTATTACGTCTATACGTATTAGTCCTATTTTGGTCTTATTTCTAACTGTGTTTTATTCCGAAGTTGATCTTGTTTTTATTTCGGTCTTATGACTGGAGTGCGAACGATCCTACTTGATTGGGCCAGCTGCGATTCATTACAATCGCTTTTAATTTTTATTGAAATCCAACAAGATTTTAAAAACACTTACACGTCGGGATGTTTTAAATTTAGCCTGACAGTTAAAACTGTAGCGACTAGCTGAAGACCCCAAAAGCAATTCCTGAAGCTGCAACAGAAATTCAAACAAATAAAAATCAGTAAGAAAACTCGGCGGTAATGCTTATGAAATTCTTTCAAGTCGCTTCGCTTCTATTGACAAGTAAAATATTTCTAAATAAAGTTAATTGACCTGAAAATTCTTATACAAAAGTTTAAAGGGTATTGTACAATAAAAAAAATACCTATCGTCAACTCCCAGTTTTAATTCGCTTTCCTCCTCTATGCGCAGAAAATAATCCTCCTCTTAAAAACAGACAGTTATCTTTCGTTATACTCGTTGGGCATATTGACAACCCTCTAAGAACCCGCGACGCAAATTGTAAAACGTATAGAACTAAAATCGTAAAAACGCACTGGAATTAATAAAATGTATTGAGCAGAGTGTGGTCTCCCGCCCAAACCATTCTTGGTCCGAAATAGTCGTTTCGTGTTACCATTCTTGTGGGGCGTTATGGAGTCAGCGGTTTCTTACTCGTCGCCGTTTTGAAGGGAATTGAAATCGGAGAAGGCGCTATTGGAATCGGTCTGGCCACAACATTTGCATCACGCGCATGTTTGTACTGTCCGCATTTTTTTGTTAAACAGATCCTTAGTGGGCGGGGCTTAGTCCATTTTATCCGAAATGATATATAATTTCTATTGTCGACTTGTCTCAGAATTCCTTGTTTTCATAGATACGTTTTTAAAGGCAATCTCCGTGAATGAGTTTGGGTTGAAGAAATTATTGGCATAAAACAAATACTGATAAAACAATTGCTGCCTCACAATCAAGTCTTATTTAGATCTGACAAATCGCGAATGATAATTCTATATATATATTTTTTTGCTGACGGTGGACTTGAACTGATTTTCAAAATACTGATTTTCAAGTCACATTTTTTGTTAAAGGACAGAACCGCAATGCAATTTTCTGTTCAGCAACTGCTGGTGTGATAACTGATAAGTAACAAAGGTCACGTACCCTTTAACCGCGATTTGATTAAATTACTTGAATTTTCTTTTAGCGATTTTAGCATCCCGGTGGGTAAACGGTAAATACTAAACAGTTATATGGAACTGGGCCACAAATAGAAGACACACTTATATATTTTTGAGTTTGTGTGTAGTTTGACAACCAAGCAGAGTGTCTGATTTCTGTCTTCCGTATTCAATTAAACCAGTTCGACGAAAAACAAAATAAAACGAATAGGCTTTTTTTTAATCAAAATAAAACGCCATTAGAATTATCAAGACCAGATAACCGCATCTTACGGCAAAGTTATGAAAAATGTAATACTTTTAAACTAGAGTCATTAAGATACAAGTCCTGTCCCGCCTAATCTATAATCCACGGTCAGTCGGTCAGCCACCAGTTTCAATGAAAGTTACTATGGCTAATGGAGGTTATTCAAGACTCTGAACTTTCCAAGTTTGTCCGCCTTGCTTAAACTGAAAGTTAATTGTATAAGATAAAATATTGCCTATTGGCTATGGGCCAAAGGCTTTCTGTTTAAAATAGGGCGCCCACACCAGGGAAAGCATTCGACACACTTATTCTAAGCAACCAACCTCTTTCGCTAGAAGGGCGGTTTGGGGGTAGGGGCGACAAGGTTGACGTAACAACGCTCAGTGTGACGTCATCACTAGCTGTCTTGAACTCGGACACGGCGGTTGCCATAGCGATGAGGTTTCTGTGAACAATTTAGCCATTAAACAATACGCCAATAGAATGCCAGGATCACTTTATTCAGTGAGGTTTAAAGGTATTCGTTTCCTTTATAAAATTAAATATTTAAACCGACATTTTTGGCAGCAAATGTTCTTTAGAACGAATAGGTCAAATTAATTTATTGCGGTGTTGTAAAAGCTGTGTATAAAGAAACATGCATGATATTGAAAAGCTGAATGCATTACAGACCTAATAATCTCGTTACCCATACTAGGTATTAGTACACATTGTACTTCTACAAATTTCCAATGTAAGTTAAAGTTTAAACTAAAAACATTTCACCACATCAACTCAAAGTTTATGTTCAGCAAACAACAACAAAATAAACAATTCTTCCGTAGTTTGTTTAGAATGAAAAATTAAGCGTAGAACCTGCAAAGTTCGGCTGACATAAAAACATAAGCCTATAGATTTTTAAGCGTTAAACTGTTACTGGAAGTGGGACGGTCGTTAAACTTTATGCAATCCATTTGTTATATTCCGGTTAGGCTACAGGTCACCTTGGGCTGTCATACAACTAGGCGTACAAACGTACATTCATGCATAAACCACTTCAAATGTTTTTTTTGCAAATTACTAACCCATTGCTTTCTAGTACTGAAGATTTCTAAACTTTTAATTAACTGATCTGTGTCGCTGTTGATGTCTTGAATTTCGGCGTTTTCCGTTGCATTGCCGAAATACAGACAAATATCAGCAAGCATTCGGGTCTGCCTTGACGATTTATTCCAACGTAATAATATCTTGGGTGCCACAGGAAAGCTAGTTCCCCATACAATATATCGGGCATTTGCCTGTCTCATCTTGGCACAGGATAATCGTACCATTACGAAAGCGGACTTCGGAAATTAGGAAAAAGGGATTTTTCCAGCATCCGTGTATTATGGGAAGAGCTCCAAATACACATAACTAACTTAATTGTTGAAACATGGTTTTCTTTAGGAGTGCGCCTTCATCTAAAGATCCTTTGACATTTCACAGTTCATTTTTCGCGGTCATGGTCTGCAACCAAGGACAACCAGCAGTACACTGAAAAACCTGTGCTACCGACTACTACTATATCATCACCACTACCTCTACTACTGCTACTATGCTATACATCAGGCCAGGCAAAGCGGGGTCTTGTTTGGCCGAACTCGAAACGCTATCATAGAATTACCACCACCCGACACCACTTGTTTGCTGGCAGCAGGCCGGGATGCATTACTGAAATCTAACCTAGCTCGATTGTAACCAGACCGGAACGCTGAAATTTTACGCTGCCATAACACTGCGTTACGTCACTATAACTGGACAGTGGCGATTTGGCGTGGATTGCAGAAAACTATATATTGCGTTTACTAGCAGGTACTTAGAGGTTTATTATTAGGTTTTAAACGACGTTTTTCCCTATTAGGAACTGCTTACACACGCGAAACGACACTCGCTATTGCTATAGGGATAACGAAGAAAATATACTCTTTACGACGGAAAACGTTGTTATACTCTAATAAAAAGTAGCACGACACAAAACTCACCAGCAACAAGTGTCCTACGAGCTCCGCGACACTCGGTACGAAAATGCGGGCGACAAGAGACAACACACGAGCGAACGAAACCTACTTTGTCGCGATAATAAAGTGGTTGGGAAGTTTTTAGATGAGTTGGAGCGCCGAAAGGCTGGCGTGCGTACAAGGGATACACAACACAAGAAGAGCGGGGAACCTGTGCGTCGTAAAAAGCCGGGTCAGGGGGGTGGGGCGTCGGGCAAGTGAAAAGGTAACCCTAGCTGGGTGGGGTCGGGTTACAGGTGGATCGCACAAAAGCACAAAAGCGCGCAACGGTTGGCCCGCGCTATTCACGCGCCTTGTCGCAGCCGAATCGACGAGCAAATCTCGCGGGTGAACAAGACAAGAGAACCCCCCCCTCCCCTATTTAACCCCCGAACCCCGGTCCGCCGCTTCACCCACAAAACAAGAACGCGATAAGAACTCGCTGTTTCCCAATCATCAATCGTTTTTCGACGACGTCACGCTGATCTCATTGTCCCGCTTTGTGACGTCAACAGAGTCCCAGCCAACCTCCTCCCAGCCGCCCCACGAGTCCTTGCCACCCTCTCCCGATGACGTCACTGCTGGTGACGTGGCTGGCGGCGCTGTGGGTTCGGTGCCTTCGTTCAGCCAGGCTTCCAGGTCGACCTCCTCGCTCCTGGGTGCCGATGGTGTCGCCTTGGGCTTGTTTCCGATGACGTCATCGAACTCGGTGCGTGATGACGTCGACTTGGTGGAGTAGGTGCCAGGGGTGGAGGCGGGGGAAGGCTCGGCCACACCAAACGTGTCCCAGAATTCCTGGTTGGCGTCTTCGGGCTTTTGCGGCTCGCTAAGGAAAGAAGGAAACGAGTGTGACTCTGAGCCCTGTGTAACATTTTAAACCCGTACAGAGCAGTGTTGTGACCACTTCTTAAGATAAGTCAATGACTTGACATAAGTCATTACAACACTGCTCTGTACGGGTTTAAAATGTTACTCGACTAAAGTACACTTAAGTCTATGTTTTCAAAAGACTGGACTTGACTTAAATGTTTTGGACAAAATGACTTGAATATTCTTTTGGGCTAAATGACTTGCCTTAAGTCTTTCAGTAAAATAACTTGACTTGACTTAAGTCTTTCCG
The DNA here is from genome assembly GCF_963924565.1 of Ascidiella aspersa. Lineage (NCBI taxonomy): Eukaryota > Metazoa > Chordata > Ascidiacea > Phlebobranchia > Ascidiidae > Ascidiella > Ascidiella aspersa. Next base: position 28,970,389 of record NC_139450.1, read on the forward strand.
GCAAAATGACTTGACTTAAGTCTTTCAGAAAAACAACTTGACTTGACTTAAGTCTTTCGGGCAAAATGACTTGACCTCATTTAAGTATAATTGGACAAATGACTTTTGGTTGATACGAAGTGTTTTCATTAATCAACTTTTCATAAAGTTGGGTTATATTTTATATATTTTAATTATTGCACGTAAAACAATTTACAGTTCTTGCTGAGTGATGTGCTGATGTTATTTTTTACTTGAGTTATTGCTCATAATCGAACGAATTTATCAGCTATAATATAGTTCAACGTTTTATTTTTATGAAGGACTTGCTCTAATTACGACTTGACTGCGACTTGACTGGGACTTGACTTGCTTTATTTAATTATTCGAAAAGACTCGACTTAAACTGGAGTTATTTTACGTATAACTTGACTGGGACTTTAGTCTTTTCAAAATAACTGGTTCATAACACTGGTACGTAGAGACCTCGGTAATTCGGAATACTTTGCTTGTCAAAATTTGTTGTTTCAGCGGGTCAATACTTATATTCGGAGAGCGAAAAATCAATCTATTTTAAATCAATGAAGACTGTGGAGAAGTGTTAAGAGTAAAATCGCAACATGATTATTCGTGTACAATTAAAGGCCAAAGGTTCTCCCCAACTAACTATGTATATAAAAAAATTAAAACAGCTTCGCTTTACTCCTAATTTAGTGGTTTATTGAAAACCATTTTGCCATTGATTAAGCAGAATTTTTTTTAGTTTGATAGCGGCGTTTTTGAAATAGCGAGAAACTGGTTCGACACTTTTTGTTTCAAAGATGTCGCGGTAATTGTTATCTTTGAAAACAAAGATGAGAAAAAATTACCCCAGTTGCCTCGGGATGAGGTAATATTGTTATGAACAAAAAACATTGCCACATACACCAATATTAAAGTTAGGTAACGTTACGACATCGACACCTTGTCCGGGTTTGTATTCCTAATATAATGGGATTTTTTCCGAAATCCCCATTCAAGATCTTAGCGAAAAATATGAGTTGATATTAATTAGCAATTAACTATAGCATTGTTAGCTATGTCCAGTATATGTATTGTATTGTAGTTTTTGTTGTGTTTTTGTGTATTTCTGTGTGTATTAGCAGGAACGCCAAGGCGAAACCTAATTTACACTCGGATTTAAACACTATAAAAGTATTTATATCAAAACACGAGAAGCTATTGTTTCACAATTTAAAAAAATGTTAATAACTGTCAACCGATGTTAAATAACCTAGTTTTAGGCACTTACTTTTTGTTCTGAACCAGGTTGGACAAATTGCTGAAGCCCGCTTTGCTGTAATTCGTTAACTGCAACAAAAAAGAAACGATGTAACATAAACTATTTGACAAAAATCATCCATAATAGCAATATTCAGAGTTTAAATTCTCAAGCTTTTGAATTTAAACGAAACCGCAGAAAGATTATGCAGTTTAACAACGGTAAATTTTTACACGAAAAAGGCAATGTGCTGTTTTGTCCCTTTAATTTGGAAAGTTTTTGTCTTCCTATTTACGCTGAAACTACCTATTTTTTGCTAAAGATGGCAAGCTTATCTGAACGTGGTTTTAAAATTCCGGTATTTTATATACAGGGGGTTGATCGGGGATTTTGCTTGGGAGGTGGGGTATGCAAATTTTCAGGGATGGCGTTAGTCAGTTAAACACGCTAGGTCAAAAAACATTGGAACATAAAAACACCTAAGGTTCTCGTGTGGAAAAGCAGCTGAAATTCACCCTAATCACGCGAAGTTACTTAAACGAAAAAATAAAAATGTGTGTATTTGGTTTAAATTGGCAAAACATCTCAATTAAAGAACAAAAAAAACGGCGCATTAGGCAAATAAAGAGATTCGCATGTTGATCGATATAACGGCATTTAGTTATCTTGAATTACATAGTAACACACGGCAAAAAATAGACTTTCGATGGGCTGATTTCTGTGATGCTACAGAACATTTGTTATATTGCCAAACATGTAATTTAAACTTTCTTAAGACAAAGATAAATTAAATTTAAGTATCATTGAAAGTTTTTTACAAAAGGCAATGTTTGATTTTTCGAATCTTATCAGCACCGATACCACCAACAGGCGACAGGTATTAAACGTAGAAACATAAATTGCCACCTTTGCGAATCAAAAAATGTAGCCCATCCCTAATATCCGGCAAATACTGCCATCGCGTAGCTGCATTTAGCGGACTATAACTATGGATTAATTATCTGTAATTAATAAATACTGCCTTGATGTTTGATTAGCACCGATACCATGTCAGGCACTTTTTTGTCACTCAAAACTGTAATAATCGCCAGTTATATATAGCTATGGTTTTTCGGCAATCAACACATGACTGTCTATGTATTCAACAAGCACTAGTTCTACAAACAGCTATTGAATACGAACCGAAATGGCCACCCTTGGCTTGCGAATTGAAATTTCGTTCCAATCCGAATACTCAACCAAGACCAAAATTTTGTAGCTGCATTTAACCGACGCACTTTTATAAAACTAGACAAGACGACAGGTGCGAACGGATTGTCATAGCCTACTGGTAAGATTTTTTAGAGCAGAATTTCAACCGTCTTTTTTAACCAAAAGTCGATTACTCGCCAGCTAAGCGCAGCAATGGCTTATCTTTAAATACATTGCTGTTTCTAACCCAGTGGTTCCCAACATTTTCGTTCTCGCGACCCCTTTTAAGTTTAAACTTGCGCGACCCCCAGATAAACCAGAGCGCTCAGGTTGGGAACCACTGCAATCTAACCAATACATAAATATCACCCAAACAAGGGTATATCATTGAAACCGAAATTGCCATCCGTCTTAACGCATTTTCGCCCATCCCTGATATTTGGCCAATAATAATAGTTACCTTGCCGGCCCACGTCGACACGCTAGATGTAAGATCGTCCACGACCTTGCCTTCGGTTATCTTCTGTTGTGTTGGCTTTACCACTTTTTCATTTACCTTGCTCGTAATGTCGGTGGCCATGGTCGACGCTTGAGAGCCCAATTTCACCGCCTGGGCACACAAGAGGTTAGATAGGTTGGTTGCTTGGTTGGTTGGCGTGAATTATTCATGCGCAATCCTCGCCGCTAATTTCGACTTACTAAGCTCTATATGCGAGGCTTTCGCGGTCCGCCGAGACCCATTCGGCACAAAACAGAGCGATATGTAAGATGGCTTTGGTTTAAGGAAGTGACTAATAACCTGATAAACAATACTGTAATGAAAATGACGTGACTCAAGTCTTTAGGTTTAGGGCAACAACTTGACTTAAGCCTTTTGGAAAAAAATACGAGACTCACGCCTTCGGGCAAAAATACTTGACTTGAGTCTTTTGGGCAAAATGACTAGACGTATTTTGACAAAAATGACCTGTTTTGGACTTGAGTCATTGTGTTAAATAACTTGAGTTGAAATTAAGTGTTTTCAATATTGGTTTATAATAAAATTGGGTTATTTATCTTGCTTGTCATATATTGCGTTTTTGGATTTGCTCATACACGGACGAGTATACCAATTTTAATAGTTTAGCGTTTTTTTCCATCCAAATGACTTGTTTAGAACTCGACTTGTTATTTTCTGCAAAAGATTTAAATTAGACTAAAGTTGTTTTTTTGAAATAACTTGATTGGGACTGAAGTCATTTCAAGATGACCTGTTTCCAAAACGCTGCCCACAACACAGTTTTCCATTTTTTGAGCTCTTTGGTTAATTCGACAGGTGTTGCCTAAAGTTTACGGTTCTACTGTTAAGCAAAAAAACGTACATTAAATAGCATCGAAATTAAAACAACAAACAGGAAACATTACAACGCATTACAACATTCCCGTAATACAGCTATACTGCTTAACGTAATCGCATTACGCTAGTGACCCGTTTTCAAGATTTAAGTGTTTTATGACGTAACTTTGTGACGTCACTCGTTTCACGTTGTGTTTCAATTGGGCCACGAAAAAAAAGTTTGCCGACCGCTGAACTAGGATACCATTTTTTTAATTCCTTACATTTTCTTTGGCAACTGTGGCGGCGGAGGCGGTCCACTTGGAAGCCACTTGCCATCCGGAAGACAGGGAGGAAAAGGCCCCGGTGAAAAAGTCGGAATCGGGGTCGTCCTTTGGTGCTGGGCTGTTTCCGAAGCCTTGGTACTTGGAATTGGAAGCAGGCTGACGCGGCATGGATTCTTCTGTGATTTTAAACGTGGTGATAATATTTTAGCGATCTTCTATACCAGTGCTTCCCAACCAGTGGGTTTATTTCGGGTGGGTCGGCAAGCATTTCTAAAGTTTTCTATTAGATCGGAAAATTATTGCATTTAATTAATTATGATTACGTAACATTTATGCAACAATGTAACAAATACTTAGAATAAGTCGCATTAACTATTTCTGTACATACGCTAGTAGTAAACATTATTTTTCTTTCTTTTTAATTTGTATTTCATTCGTTTGGTCATATCTCCTTGTGGGTCGCACAATAAAACTTGCATTAAAAGTGGGTCGCGAACTGAAAAAGGTTGGGAAGCACTGTTCTATACTTCATGTTTTTATTCTGATACCTAGACCCAGTAAGCAGGGCGGTGCGATTCAATATAAAATAACGTCATTACCATTGACAAATAGGCAAAATCGGTCAAACAAAATCGTTAAAATGTAATATTTAGATTGCCAGGCAAAAAATTGCTTTATTTTTGGAAAACTTGGTTACCTTTATCATCACTTAAGCTATTTTTAATCAAAATTACATTTCACAGTGAAACAAGCTCAGCTAAGTTGCTGACCATGGCTGAAATGCTAAAACTGATTGGCCATTGCATTTGCACCGAAACAACCCTAGTTCGCATGGACAAGTATCCATACTAGAACCTGGCATTGGGTATAGGCTCCGATGAAAAATTATCAGAGATAACTAATGATATTTTTTCATGTAACAAAATGTAAGTTTTGAATTTGTATTGTACTACGAGCCTGTGATATAAATGAAGCATATTTCTGAACCAATTTTTTCCAGCAGAAAGTTAATGGAATAATTTATGAAAATCAACCAAAATAGGTGATTTTAGGGTTACTTAATCAAATTTAATTAAAGTTGAACTCTTATTATAAATAATCTTAAATAAAATCTTTCAAAAGTTAAGTGGCATTTTGCATACTACTCCAGTACTCAAAATGAGTGTTTACATGTTATATCAGATAAAGTGATTGGTTAAATGATGTTAACAACATTGGTTAAAGCTAGAGTCAGCTGCAAAAAATGTTAATATATTGTAATATTATTGCCAGCAACAAAAAATTGGTACAATTTGGAACCCATTTTATAATTTAAAAAATTTGTGATAGTATTACTTCTAACATGTATTTCAATTTGATTTCACCTCACATGTTTTTTACCTCGCATGAGGGATTTATGTAAACAAGAAACAACCCTGAAATATATGTCATAGGTGTTTACATATAAATGTACAATATCCTGGCATGACATTAGTCACCAAGTCATGAGACATCTTGCAGGTGTAAACAGTAATGTAAAAAACATACAATTTCTGTATTTGTGTTTACACCTCTGGCAGAGATACTGTGTAAAGTTGCCTTGTCCACTCAATTCCATGCCTAATGCCAGACTTGGGCAACTAGATAAGTCTAGTTTTCTAATTCAATGAATTACAGCAAAATGCGACTAATTTTAATTTTAATCTAATTTGTGAATTGCTTGTGTGCTCAACTTCTAGTTCTAATTTAATTCAGATTTTACCAAAAATGCTACTTTGTCCAACAACATTTTTAGTCTCTCAATCAAAACAAAAAAATATTAAATTCAAACTCTTTGGTTGGAACATAATTTTCACATTCTGAAAAGCATATGCTATGCTAAAAGGCATTAAAATTGGCACACATAACACACATTCTAATCTAATTTGGAAAAACTGAAATGCTTTAGTTTTAATTCTAATTTAGTTTTAAAAAGCTAAAATAAATCAAGTTGTCCAAGTCTGCCTAATGCACACAATCTTTTATTCTGACAATTTGTTAAAAATATGTATATGTAAACCTTTGGGAGCATAAGTTTGGGAATAGAAGCTGTCATCTTGTGCCAACCAGGATTCAAAATCGTCAATGTCATTTCCATCTTTTTTAGCTGATGCTGCGGCTGAACTTCTGCCATTAAAATAAAAAGAATAATTTGAAGGGAAGCCACAGTAAAATTATGTACATATACAACACAGAAAAAAAAGAATAAACAAAAACTTTTCTTAAATGATACACAACAAAACTTGTCATAAAAGTTGAGGTAAAATACAAGTAATTTTATAGTTTCAACATAAAAATAGGAATAAAAATGAAAAACTGTTTATGGTGGTTACAGGCATAGGCGCCGAACGTGGGTGTTGTGTGCAGAGCGTTTTTAAACACTCTGAATTCTAACAAGGCATCAAAACGCCCTGGAATTTAGCAAAGTTATGTGCGCTATTAGTGTGCCGAATTAATTTCTATAGCTCAGTTTTAGTTGACAAAAAGTATTCAAAACTTTTTCTGAATTACCATATAGGCATGACTATGAGGCCATGGATCTCAAAACTATATCTTTTAATTTTACATAAATGCAATTTTTGTGATTTCATGTTAAGTTTCGTCTATTTTAAATAAACTTTTTTGGCCTAAAAGATGTAAAAAAAGTTACACTATGTAAAATGACTAATTTCTGTCATAATGTGCAACAGCACAAAGAACTGTCACAATCTTTATAATCACTTTTGTATTGGTTAGAAAAAAAAACGCCCCAATGGTGAAAAACAAAGATAATTCAGTGTTGACAATATTAATTGATTCAAAGCTAAAAATGATATAATGTGGACCTACCTGTGATTAGAGCTTAATCCAGATGATGCTTTTTGCTGAGGAACATAGCTCTGTGCAGAGGAAGTGGATTCATCCCACGAGTCTCCTGCTGCAACGGTTGATACCTTAAAAGAAATTGATATCAACCATCTGTTAAAAGCAGTTGATCAACATTCAACTATATATGTCAAGCTTATAATGATATTGCATGTTGAAAGAACTTGTTTCTTTTGTGTTTAATAGAGGTAGAACTTTGATGGAGAATGTAAGTTTTTTAATCGTTGTAGCCAGGACTGTGAAGTCTGTAAATGGGCTCGGGACTTGAGTAGGAGTAAACTACCAAAGTCCAGAGTCTTAGGGGCGCATGGGCAGTTATAAGTTTGAAATCCACAAGGTCGAAACCTGGTAATAGTAAAGTTGGAATAGCGTATGTTGGAATATTTAACACAAATTGTGAGGTGATAAGTTATATGCACACCCCTATAAGTGGATTGCTGTATATCCACAAATGGACTCAATGAAAATCCATAAATTTGACAGATGGTGACCCGGAAATCGGGCTGAAGTTGTTCTTAACGCACTCCATGGCCGTGGCGGTAGCTATATCATTTAAGTTAGTTTACAATGTTGTGGCACAAACAGCAACAAACTGAATAAAGTGACTTCTGGTAATTAAAAGGTGTACATGTAACTTAGATGGTGGTTATACACTGATCTAAAACAACACCAAACAATATATTTTATTACTTTATCTCGAAGAAGAGCAGCAGTTTTGCTCCCGTACTTTTCATGGATTGTCCAGCCCTCGCTATAATCATCGTGAGACTTGAAAAACTTTAGTGCTGGGTCATTTCCACCAGCCTAAAGAGAATAATTTGTAATAGGCACACTTTTTTACTTGGAATATATTTTCAGCTAAATACTGTAACGTTTAGAAAAAACTGTTCTTCTTTTTTTTCAAAGGCTATTTTACAATTTTTCATATTTAAAAGAACAAATTAAAACAACAAACAAATTTAAATTTCAAATTCATCAGGGTGCTGTTGTTTTTTTTGCGACACTTTGTGTAAAACACAACATTTGTTCAAATACTTAACTGTACCTATTGTAATTATTATGACTTCCATTTTTTTCTTTATTATAATTTTTCATTACTTGACAGATTTTCTCTTGGGTAGAATAAAGAATTTAAATCGTTTGATTTAGTTTAAATATTGTGTACATGGTACTTTGGTGACTTAATTAGCAAGCCAATTGTACCTCATAATCAATAGCAGCAATTAAATGCACTACAAAGCCAAGAACACTGGACATTTCCCTGGAGTGAAAATGAATCAATAAGTGAAAGGCTAATAATAGCAAGAAAATATTGATTTTTAGGCAAATTATTTACATTAGTGTTAACAGTTGGAAATTTGAGTGCACTGTCTTAAATCTAGAATGGCACTAGCTTTAAATGAGAGCAAAACTAATTTGGCGAGCCTTTAAACTTCAGAAAAATAAAATGTACTAAAAACAATTTCTGAAGGTAACACCAAGTTAGATCAAAGAAATATGAAGAAAATACTTTGTCATAATAATCATCAACAAAAGCATGAACAAAAACTACTGCAATTTTTTAATTTCTGATTTCCTTACGGTGTTAAAAAATTCCTTAAAGTAGCATAAAATTTTAATTACCTTCATTTTCTCTAATTCGCTCTCCTTCCATTTATCCATGGTAGTTGAGCGAACAAAACTGAGATGCACACCCAGGCTTCTGTGCTTTCCCGAACATTCCAAGCATATCCAGATGCCATAAGTAACGGAAACCCATTGCGGGTTAAGCGCTCCACATTCGAAACAAGCCTGCAATACAGTTGTGGTTCATAGACAACATAGAATAGCTTTAAATCACAAAATGCATGTACTCTGGAAAATATGTATGATTTCATTGAGTCCCGAGACCGTCCCCAACTCTACAGCCTGTATTTCACCAATTTACCCATGGTTGGAAAAAATTCCACCATATGCTATTTCACCTTTACGATTTCCAGTTGGCGGCCATATCAGTTTTAAAATTTAGTACTGCGCATGTGCATGTCAGACTCGGGACTCGGGTAGTTTTACGTGGTCTTAATGGAGTCCCGAGTCTGACTCCAGCAAAACAAACCGACTCCGCGAGTCCCAAGTCCGATATTGCAGCCCTGATTCAAACTACAATTTTTTAGTAGGCATACTAATTTTCCAGTTACTATTTTAGAAGTGAAGTTCAGGATGGCAAATTATAGATTTAATAACCGTACAGTAAAACTTCTCTAAAAAAGTAGTTTCTCAAAACTAGACAGAGCTAGATATGTTTTGCCAGATTGCTTTTCAGTACCTTTCCATCAATGACTTTGGCATAACGTCGCTAAAAATCTATAAAATTGGGCAACCGTGGGCACCAAAGGTCTTCACTAGGGAAGTATGGCAAATTAGGGTGCATATTTATTTTTTAGGATAACAGTTTGATCTGTTGAAAAACAGGTGCGCGTTAACTGATTATTTTGCTTGGTTGGGCGGACCTGGCCGACATGTATGTTTTTGTCCCCTTGTCCACAGAGCAAACTAATATTCTACTTATTACTGTTGTTTACAGTTGTAAGCTAAAAACACAATCTTTCTAAGAATACGAATGTTCAAGACTGTCTAACAGCTTGTAAACAGAACATTAAATATTTAGAAGTATTTTAATCATCTTTATTGTCTTGTTTTAAAAATTGGTCAACACATGTCGGAAAACCAAGCTAACAAACATGAAGTATTTATTGGACAACAATACTTACTTTGTTTCCATTCTTGCATTTTAGTTCCTTCAGTACTTCGCGCGTCTTGGGACTTGCCATTGTAACAAATATACAAACTTTTTAATCAGGTGCGCACAATCTTGACAAAACACAAAGTCAGTTAACAACAAATCTAAGCAACATTAACGTTGAAACACCTCTTTCTTGAAGTGCATTACTGAAAAGACACTACGCACATTTTTCCACTCGTACTCATGTTACGCTGAGCATATTAAGATGTCTTCCAATTAATTTTTAACCAACAGATGTGAAAACAAAGTAAGATTAGATCAGCTGGTGATGACGTGTTTGTTTATGTCGTAACTTATTATTTCGTAACAAATAACTTTACGCAGACGGCAAGACACCAAAATTGACTTCAAGCAAAAAAAACAGAATGTTACGCAGAGAATCAGTCGGCGAAAATGATGCAGATGTGACATGAGCAAGTATATTGATTTTAAGAAGTTTCCCGAAACGGTGGGAAACAATCAGTCGGTACGAAATGCGAAATTAGTCGCAGGAAAGCAAACGCCGTACGTTTATCCCTTTCCAAAAGATGTAAGGTGAGTGAAAGGGGCTTAAGTGTAAAATTTTGCACTTTTACTATGGCTACGAATTTCTGTATCAGCATTTTTCTGTATCAATTAAATTTTGCTACAAACTTAAACAGAGTTAGCGATTTCGACACTATAATCTGGTTTTTTTTATTCTTGAATTGCTTTCACCAAAATACATTTGACGAATTAAATAGACTTTGACGCGTAACAAATAGATCGCGTCTTTCTCAGCTTTCCTTTACTGACGTCAGAAGCGCTCCGCAGCAACTACATGTCCCAGTTCAACATGAAGCGAAGTGCCCGAAGGAGGTTGAGACCTACTTCGTCTCAACGTCGTCACAACCCACAGTCGAAGAAGGTGATTTTTGCATGTGTTTCTGCTATTTAATGGTTTTATAATATTAAGTCAATCTCCCCAAAACAGTTAGAACATAGACATCATCGCAGAACACAAAGGTGTAACGATATAAGACAGAATTGTTAAGGGTTGCGGCAACTTTTAGTGTTGCGGCAAAATTCTTTTTTTTTTCAAAGATTATCCATTATCGTTTATGGTTTAGCATTTCGTAACCACGATAGAACGGTCTTCTTGATTCATTTTGGTATAATTTTGTTTTTTTCTTTGAATATCCTACGGATGTTTTAAACTGTTCCCGTTATATAATGCTTCTAATAAAATATTTTTTAAAACTAACTCGCCCACTTTCTTGAATGTTTTCACCTTTTTTAACGCCCAGGCCATTCACCTGCTGCGCATCTACAACGAGCCCGTCTGTGACGTCACGACGTCCAAGTGTGACGACACAAAGGCCAAGGTGACGCAACAGGCCACGCCGCTGTCAACGTGTGCGTCTGCCTTCCGACAGCCGAACGTTTTTCCGACGGTTGCGGAACGCTTTCGATCGAACCTTAAAGCAGCCCGGAACATCATACCAGTGGAATCGAGCACAAGTGAGATATTGGCAGTGTTGTAAACCAGTCATTTTGAAATGACTTAAGTCCCAGTCAAGTTATTTGTAAAATAACTCAAGTCCAAGTCAAGACTTTTCAAATAAATAACAAGTCAAGTCCCAGCCATCGGTTGTTCAAGTCAAGTCATAATTAGAGCAAGTCAACTTCAAGTATGTCCTTGTCATTAAAATAAAACGTTAACTGATAACTCATCTGATTAACGCAACCTATAGCAATCAAATTGTTTTATGTGCAAATATTAATATAAATAACACAATTTAACCAAAAAAATGCTTAATTAAAATAAACTTATTCAATGAAACATTCACACATATGTGTGTTAATAGCGGAGGTCTGGCCCTTCGAAGCTGCTTTTTGACCAACGACTACGGCTTACGTATAATTGGTACACCGAAAGCCATCGCAGACTCACCGAATCTGTTGATCTATGATGCAAGCAGAGCAGGCTAGAAAAACAACTAGCCTGCAGTGAGGTTCGAACTCACGACCTCCGGTCAAGCCGGGACCGTCGCTCTACCAATTGAGCTATGCAGGCTCAGAAGGGAACGAGTCGAGAAACGACGCCAATGCTTGCTCAATCTGTTAGTACAAGCAACCTCATTGAAGGGGATCCATAGTACCATATCATTTATTCAATGAAACATTCACACATATGTGTGTTAATGGCTGATATCTAGCCCTTCGAAGCTGCTTTATGACCAACGACTACGGCTTACGTATAATTACCAACACCCGACCGAATGTATGGTCTATACTCCCTCCACCAACCGAGGATGGTAAATCATATTTAGGGTCTATTTTATGTGAATTTAAACGTTCAAGGGAATTTTTTAGGTTGTTCAAAATTTGAAGTTTACTTTTTGTAGAAATCACTGGCTATACTTCCTATATTAATTTGATATCGAATCGGCACCGATACAACCAGGGCTGGGGAGCCGGAGCCGGAGCTGGAGCCCGGAGCCCGGAGCTAAGCATTTTCTCTGGAGCCGGAGCCGGAGCCGGAGCCGGAGCCATTGTTATTATTTTTGTGGAGCTGGAGCCGGAGCCGGAGCCATTTTTATTATTTTTGTGGAGCTGGAGCCGGAGCTGGAGCCATTTTTATTATTTTTGTGTAGCTGGAGCCATTTTTCAATTTGTGGTGTTAAAGCTAAGAAATTATATTTTGTTCCATCTCCAACGTTAGTGAGACAAAAGCAATTTTTAAAACTTGCCATTGAATAAGTGACTGGTGGCACCGGAGCTGGAGCCGGAGTCATTGGGTTTATGTTTGATGGCTCCGGAGCTGGAGCCGGAGCCAAGGGATATGAGTTTTACTACTCCGGAGCTGGAGCCGGAGCCATTTAATAATTGCCTGATGGCTCCGGAGCTGGAGCCGGAGCTAATGCTATTTTACGGTGGCTCCCCAGCCCTGGATACAACCCTAAAAAATCGGACGAGTACCGATACTACCACTTGGCATCGGATATGGTTCCGAACCGATGTTATAGCTATCGCTTCTAAGATAGATCAAAACTCCGTGTCGGCTCATTTTCCATTTGCAAGTCTACCTTTAACCCAGTGTTTCTTAACCTTTTTTACTTGGTGGCGCACCTAGAGACATATGCAAACAGGGCGGCGCACATTGCGAGCGAAGCGAGCATGAACTTTTTTGTACCGGTATTTCTCTCAAATTGCCTGCAATTTTTTACTATATAGGTTTTATAGTTGAATATCTTTAAGGGATCCAGCCTTTAAGACTAAAAACGTTATTTTGTCCATTTAAGTCTTATTCCGATTAATTCTGGACATATTTCGACATGTTTAGGTCTTATCTAGACTATTTTTTATCTTATTCTGTCGTGGTTATTACTGCGAATATGGCGTTATAATGTCGTTGGTCTTAATAGGCCTACTATGGTAGCCTATTATAGATTAATTTTCTGATTTAAATTTGTTGCTTAGTAGGTTTTATTGCGTTTTCTACTTAAAAGGCTTGTGGAATCAATGAGCTAAGCTTAATAGGAAAGTAAAAATATATGTTTTATATAATTAAGGACCTACATTATTTTTTCCTTTTGCTCACGGCGCACCTGGCAGCCTTCCATGGCGCACCGGTTGAGAAACTGCTTTAACCGTTTGTCACATGACGAAATAAAGTTATCTGATATTGGACTGCTGAAACTTTTGTTATAGTTTAATTGAATAACATGCCACATTGCCAACCGGTGGCGTAGCCAGCCTAACATTTTTGGGGGAGGCAAAAAGTTTAAACTTTTTTGTTTAGCTTTTGTCATTGTATTAAGTGCCGTAACGAACAGAAATACAATGCTAGCAAACCGTTTCGCGCCTATGGCCACAACCTTACTTGTATAGACGAGTGGGTTGTCATTTAGGGTTAGGTAATTTATTGTACGAAAAGACAACAGATATACCGATGTTCGTTTATGTTAAAGCAAGTGAAGAACGTCAAAACTGTAAATTTGCTATTTGACGCAGCCGACACATTTGTTTGCCAGATGCCGCTTTTGCACGAAGCAAATTCACGGGTAATTTTTTTTCTAATCACGGGTAAAATTTCAGATTCTTGACAAAACATATTAAATCTTTCGAAACTGGTTTGCTTTTTTGTTATTATAAGAAAGGTCTACGCTAGTGTTGTTTTTATGAAACATTCAAATTCCAGCAAGTATACAATTGAAAAAACAACACTGTTTTGCAGAACTCGTCCCTCTGAAGCCCGTCATACTTTTACCAGCATGTGAAGTAAGTATAGAACTGCATTGTTTACCTAAAACGACTCGGGATCAGTTGTGTTTCGCACAAAACTGTTTTATATGTTTTTCAGATGAGGGAAATCGACTTCATGACGTCACACGCATGGAAAATGAACCCGAGAAAAAAGAAATTCTTTCCGCTCAAAACCTACCACAACTGGAATTCCCAGCAAGGTATACCAAGCAAATACAGTGCAGTGTTGACAAACGATGACGTCACTTTCATATATTTTTCAGGGTGTGACGTCAAGTTCGAGGATACCATGGCGACGACGACTATGACGTCATACAAGCCGTTGCCGCTGTTGCCGCTTCGGCGCAAGGAGACGAGAAAGTTCAGCCGAATACTGGACTCGCAGATATTTTAAAGAAAAACGCCCGGCATGACGTCACAAAGACCACGTTGTTACGTCATACGAGCAGGGCGGGGGCGGGTCTCTTTCCTGGCCACGCCTCTTTTACGTATTTCTTTCGCGGTTTAACTTCCTTGAGCTTTTCGGTTAGGGCCTTCGGACGATTTGTGACCAGCGACGTTTCTATAGCAACCTGTAATAAATATGGAATGGTAATATTTTTTGAGTTTTTTGAGAGTTTTTTTAACAACTGACATCTTAACTATAATTCGTTTAAAAGAACTGCAAAAATATGAACATAAGTCAAATGAATATTTTTTTGTTGGTCTTGTTTTCATAACAATGATTTTTTTTTTCGAAATGCATAAAAAAAACAAGCAGAAGATTAGACAATTTTTAGGAAAATGTTAATAAATAAATAATTAATAATTAGTTATAAAAACAGGGCACAACATTTAACAACAGAAAAACCACGTTAAGTTAAAACATCATATTGAGCTTAACAGTGATAAAAAACAAAAAAAAATCGGAGTGGTAATAATATAATTTACCTTTTCATCTTCCTGTTCAATATCTGGAGCAAGGTTTGGCACAAAGTTACTCATGCGTGACTGAATCGGATCTGGCTTATTTTCATCTACAGACAAAAAGATATGTCAATTTTTTTAAATTCAGGGTTCCAATTTTTGTTGATGTCTTGAAGATAACTAACCTTTCTCAATGTCTTCATACAGGCCTTGGTTATAAAATTCTTGGATATGTTTCTTTACCTCAGTTGTTGACGACACAAGACCAGTGCTTTCACGGGGACGCTGGATAATTCAAACAGACATTTTTTACAACTTACAAAGAGTGACTGAAACATTGATAAACACTTTGCGTATATTCTGTGATCAAGCCTTTCTAAAGTGGCCAACAATAACGGAGCACAGTATAGTACACTGGATACCTTTGAAATGGCTTTCCAAAATCAGTTGGCTTAATCAGGTTTAAACTGTGAGGTGAGGCCAGAAAAATCTATCCTGTGTTGAGGTTCGAACTCACAACCTCTGGCAAAACTGTGACCTTCAGTTTATTATGACACGTGGGGTTAGCTAGAAGTGAGGATAGCACCCTTGCTGATTTTGGTAAGGCTTTTTAAAGACATTTGGCTTACAAATAGTGAGGTATATTTTGTATTGCAAACCTGTGTGGATAAAAACATTAAAGCCGCAAAACAAAGTAGAATAGTTATTGTTTAATCTGAAATTGCCTCTCAACCAACATTTTGTGGCAATACATGAGTAATAGATTTCTTTTACCAAGGATAAAAAGTCAGAGTGGAGTAGATATAAACTTTCAGAACCCTAGTTAAGTTCTATACAGGTATTACATTTATAAGTTAAATACCTTGTTTGGAATAACTTGGACAGAAACCATATTTCGAAACCTTCCAACAGATGAATCGATATCCTCTGCAATAAAATGTCAGTTAAATGTCAATACTTATCAAAAATAAATATATACTGTATCTAACCCAAGTAATTTAGTATTCTTACTTGTCCAAAACTTTTTGGTTAATAAATGCTTGTTTAATTTAATATTTAAAGAGAGAACAGTTTGTTTGCTGTGTTTTGTTTTTATAAATTGCCTATTTTTTTCGCAGAAATACATTATGTTCCTTAAAACTATTTCTTCCAGTTGGGACTTAAAAAAAAAAAACTTTAACACATGATTTTTCGAAGCTAAAGAAATTGATTTTATTAAAATAAATATATATAGGTTTTTTAATGCAAAAGCAAACTTTGGCCTAATATTAAAAGTTTAAACCACAACCAGTATTGATTTTCACTTATCAGTTGCTAAGTTGGCTATAGTAATGACATCACTTTGGAATATTTCACCAAAAAGTCAGGTATTGGTATCATAATAAAATAGCATCAATGTACAGTTCCTAATATAATATTGAAAACTTCAGCTTGTACAAAATAAAGATAACATTCCCATTACTATATGAGACAATTAACTTGCAACCTCACAATACATTTAATGGAGTTTACCAGGGTTTATGACTTCTTCCTCCTCTGCAAATCCAACAGACTTTCGTTTTCTCCTGTTGAACTTCGGGGTCATATCTTCGAGTTGGAGGGCAGTCACTCGTTTGTTGTGGGCTGTATTGAACTCCGTTAAATTCTGCAACAATTGGATTAGAGTTAGGTTATGCCTGAAGTTAAAGATTGGTAAAATTAACTTCAGAAATCCTAAATTTTAATTATAAATGTATGCACTGTATACAGTAATTTGACAGGGTTCAATATACAGTATTGAACTCTGTCAAATTCTGCATCAAGGAGAATCAAAATTAGGATATTTTAATAAGAATATTAATTAAACTGATTTCAGACAAACTCACTTTAAATTATAAACAGATGTATACTGTTAAAGGGAATCAATTAGCTATTGTGAACCATAATATAATCTAACCAGAATAGTGAAAATTATAAACACCAACATGGATTGTATATTTGTATAATCTTTAAAATGACTCAAATAAATGGTAAAATCTCTTGAATTTATTTGCATAGGTTTCTGTAACACTGCATTGAACCATCAGCAAATAAGGAATTGGTAAAAATGTGGAAGATGTTTTAATTTCAAGTAAAAGTACAGAAGTAACTAGCTTAAAACCAAAGTATAAGAAACTTGCTTTAGTGGCTGTTGCAATACTCAACAGTGGCAAGCTAATTGAATTCTGATATATATAGAAAAAAAGCAAGTTCAACAAAAACTGAACTCACATCTAGTTCATCTTCCTCTTCTGGAAGGTCAAAGGTCATTTCTTCATCCTGCTTTTCTTCTCTTTGAATAATTTGTGGTCTTTCTGCACAAGTCGAGAACAAATATGTTTTTTTGAAATCATGATATTTTTTTGGTAACTGTAAAACGTAAAGAAGAGGATAAACTAACCTTTTAAAATGTAAGATCTTGTAGAAGCTCCGAACCGAAAATGTGTATCAAAAGGAATTGGTGTAGGTTTCTTTCCTTCCAGGCGAAGGTTGCGAATAAACGACCCATGCACTGCAGAAAAACAATAAAAATTAGGATCAAACTGAACACAAAACTAATAGAAAAGCAGAAACAGTGAAAAAAAAATCGAAAGCCAAAACCTTGTTTCTAGTAAAGAGGTTAACTGGCGAACCTTCAAATGTTCTATTTTATTTAAAGTCAAAGATGCAATAAGAAAAAAGCTGATGTGCCACCATAGTCTTTGGTTTTCACCACTAGAACTAAAGAGGATTTGTTATCTAAAATAAATTTCGGATTCAGTTTTGAGAAAATGACATTAGGGCCCAATATTATTTTGACTTGAAAAACACATAATATATGAAACAACAATTCACTTTCAACAAATCAATGGTTCCTAATGTTTGTTTACCTGACTTAATATTGGTGGACCCAGTTAAATGTTTAATAAAGTTATTTTGTTAGATAATCCTACGATAATTACTTAAACAGCCAATTCTATACAAAATACTTACTGTGGTTTATTTGGGTTGTGGACCTAGATTTGAAAATCACTACTCTTAAAATGGTCAACCAAAACAAAGACATTCTTAAAAATGGCATAAAACATAAAAGTCAACGTATGCTACTTACTGCTTCCCAAATCTATGATGAACATTCTCTTGAGATGTTTGTGAAAAAGCAGAGCGGCATGAACTCTTGAGCAAGAAGCGTGCTCGATAATGAAGTCACAAGACTCGGAGTTTCGCCCAAAAAAGTAGCACTTCTTCTCATCAATGATCAGTTTCTAGGCAGATTTAAAACAAAAGATTTAAAACGAATCGGATAGTTTAATGGGTTTAATATATAATATTTTGATCATTTGCTACTGTTTGCATTTAAAGTAAAGTGCAACGCAATTGGGACTTAGGTGCCTTTAAATTTATATTTGCATAACATAATAGGCCCGCAGTGTTGTTAATGATTTAAACCTAGCACTCCAGTGTCCACTATTTAGCAATCAGCAAGGATAAAATAGCCATCGCCGAAAATGTTTGCATGTCATCCTGTCTAATAATAACTTTTACCAACAATTTAACCTGCCTTTTTATTTAGGTTGATATATATACATAGTTCTTAACAGCAAAGTTGAGTGTGGAGTTTGTTCAGCAACATACATAGCGGAAACTAAACGTTCCTTTCACACCAACTTAAACATATGCGTGATGTCCGCCATGAAAGGGCATCCCGGTCAGCTCTGGCAGAGCATGCAGTTGAACTTTGACACAAAATTGATGGGTATAATTGTAAAATTCTAGACTGGGAACCGTACTATTACTTTCATTGAATCATTCCGGATTAACAAATGTCCTAACACCATGAACAAAAAGGATTTGTGGTATCCGGCTATCTACTTGTCGTTGTAGCTAAGCTCCAGGTTGGAAAGTAAGGCCTGGGTTGAGGATAAAAAAAATCCCCGGCGCAATTTGCTGCTCGGCCGCGGTCATAGCTGCGCATTTTATGCAAAATCAACGTAAAATGCAGCCGAAAATTTGGGCGGAAATGTCATTACAGTCGCGCAATTTCAAGCTGCAAAATCGTCTCCCCCGCGCAAAATCTAAAGTTTCCAATCTGGGGTTAATCTGATAAACACAGTTCAATGATTAGAATAATTTTTCAAACATCAGACTTAAGAACCAATCGCTGCAGTAAAAATTCAATTTTGAATTATTAATGTAGCTCAGGTACATAACACAATATCAATAGTTTTGAAATTGGGCCTAAAAACTATCATTTGTTTTGGATGCAAGTTACATACTTCACAAGGTTACATATACAAGCTAATAAACTTACGAAGATGTGGCATCCATAGTTAAAAATTTAGATAACTGTTAAACGTAGATGAGGGTGAAAATGTCAGCAAGGTTTGGTTCAGAATCCTACCACAACACACATTATTTGGGTTAGGATGCAGGTTAGCGTTTATGTGTGGGTGGGTCAAGTATTATAAACATATTAATGCTTGACTCACCCAAACCAAGATGCTAACCCGCACCCTAACCCAATTATTGTGCGTTTATTTAATAATTGTTTGAACACTGTGGTAGAACTCTAGATGCGCTGAAAAACAATAAAGCACAATATGTAAAATATATATTACTTCGATCAGTTTTTCACCCTTCATTACATCCAAGTGAGTTCCCGAAGGTGCAATTCCAGCCCTGTGACAAAAATAGTAAATTAACATCAATATTGCACAAGAAGGATCATTTATGACAATTTAAGCTTACCATGACGGTACTACAAAGTCA
Organism: Ascidiella aspersa; assembly: GCF_963924565.1. Taxonomy (NCBI): domain Eukaryota; kingdom Metazoa; phylum Chordata; class Ascidiacea; order Phlebobranchia; family Ascidiidae; genus Ascidiella; species Ascidiella aspersa. The sequence goes on from NC_139450.1 coordinate 28,989,987, forward strand.
GTCAGTGTAGGTTGAATCACATTTGATGACTTTGGACGAGACATCCTTTTGCCTAAAGTTGCAAACAACAACTTTAGGAGAAACTATGTCAGTCTTTCACTTTTTAAGTTTCCTATATGAACAATATGTCTAAACAACCATCAAGATTATTTCATTTTGCTTACTTAAAACATACATGAGAGATTTCAAGTTTTTGTTTAATTGTTATTTAGTAATACATACTATTTACATGAACTAAAAAGACTAAATTTAATATGGTGAAATGTATTGGCGCAACTGTGCAAAGTATGGCAGGTGCACCAGCGAGTATTTTACAACCTTTCAAAAGTGCACCCCGAAAAAATCTAAACTGCACCCAAATATGTAAAACGCTTGTCGGGCATACGTTTACAGTGCAATGTATGCAATACAGCGTGCTTTGGAAAATCATAAAGTGCACCCAAGGTGCACTTTTTTGACGTTAGTTGCACCCAGTCACCCGGATTTTTTCGGCCGTACACCCGCGAGATCTGCCATACTTTGTATTGGCGGCGCTGGTCTAGAATCCTACCACAGCATTAAAACAATTAATAAAGCAACACACAATATTTGGGTTAGGGTGTCGTTCGGCGTTTGGGTGAGGTTGGGTCAAGTATTATTGCTTTATAATATTGCTTAGCAAACCCAAAAGCCAAAACCCTATTATTCCAAATAATGTATGTGTGGATTCTAGACCAGCGACGCATTGGCTGGTGCACAATGCAGCTTTTAGTCAATAATACCATAAACATAATCAGGTCGTCTAACAAATGAGTTAAAAATAATAAATTTGATATAGTGGAAATTGAAGTTATTGCTTGTAAACAATGCATTTGTAGAGCGTAAAGTTAATTTCCGTTAACTCATTGGATGAATAATTTTTAATTTTCGAAACATTTTACTAAATAGTTGCTTTATATTGTATTTTTCGGTTCAACTTTATTGATACAGTTTTAACATTACCGTCTACATTACCAACTACCCTAACATAAAAAAAGATTTTAGCTGCACGCAAAGTTAGATTCAAATGTCGTGACGTCACGGAATTCTCAAAAGCATGGCGTTGTTCAAGTGTTGTCCGATCGTCCACAAAAATTTTCTCGCCGGCTCTTTTAACCGGACATTTGTAACTCACGTACGCACTTCTTTCCAGTTTTCTCTCACAACAGTTATTAAGCAAGTATGTGGTTTTATTTTACACTATTAAAATAATGTAACTTACGTAGCTCATAAATCTGAAGTTTGTGGGAAGTTAACGATTGGAATAACGAATTTGTGGTTTGATATATTATTAGCATGGAAATGGAAGAGTTGGATGAAACTGAACAGGATGCCTTGAAGCTTCAGCTTCATTCTATCCCACTTAACCTGGATTCCATGATATCGATAGATACAGAAGACGAAGAAAGTGATGAAGATGGTATGACAGCCCCACAAATAATAAAATTTTGGACTTGGATAAGTTTATTGCATCTATCTTAATATGTTAAATTAACCTTTCATTTGTGGTCCTATCATTATTTCTTTTTTTATTTAGTTACATTTTGTGGCTTTAGATTCTCTTTCTTTCCCACAAACATTTATTCCTTCTACAATTTCTAAACCCCAATCACCTCCTAATGCTGACGAACCTAGTACTTCAAAAGCTGGTGAGTTGAACGATAAATAAATAAAATATCATTTTTTCTGTTAATCAAATTAAACAGATAATTTTGGTGATCAGTATGTATATAACCTCATAGGTAGGGTCATGTCCTAATGGAAATGTCAATGCGACAAACTCGTTTTTCCTTAACTTTATGGCGATTTATATGTAAAAAGGGTTGAACAATTAATAGAAAACAAAGTAAAAGTCCCCTTTGTATATATGTTATATTATATGCTTTTATAAATTGCAGGTAGTTGGGAGCAAGAAGTCCCAAATGAGGATTCCCTAACTGAGGAATCCCAGGATGAAGCTTCTGATACTGAAGAGGTATAAAACAGCAAACATTTAGTTGATAATCATTTCACAGACCCATATAATAATTTTATTACAATTCATTAAACAAAACTGTATTATAACTACATCCAAATCACCTGCGAAAATTATCTTGGAGTCCAAGGTAAAAAAAAATAAACTAAGTCACTCCAAGACCAGTCTGCATTCCGTGGCACTTCGCAACTAGATCTTGTGTGTGCAGAACCAAATTAAGGTGTGTTTTGCACACCTTAGTTTTTAAATACTATCACAATTTTGATCTTTTTTCAATATTTAGTGTTTAATATACCAATTCAGGTGTGTACACAAACTTCTTGAAAAAAAATATTGGGTGTTCACCTGCAACTGAATGCAGTCTGGCACCAAAAGATCATATCAAAGTTACTGTAGAACCTATTTAACTAAACAAACCAAAAAATATATATGAAATACCCCTTTTTATTGAAATATTTCATATATATACATGTGTTAACCACTGTGTTTTAGACAATCAGAACTAGAATTTCCGACTAACGATAGTAGCTTACATGTAGCATATTTTGATGTACAGTTACCCTCTCTTGGATAAAGTTTTATTTTTATTTTTTAGCTGATTGATTTGTCAGCCGACCTTCCCCCAAATCCTCTCAACCTCCTAAAGTTAAACCTCGCCTACCAGGAGGTCATCCAACAGGAACTGGTCAAAATCGACCGACAACTGCAGGAAATACATTTCAAATCGGTTTGTGACTAAGTTCTTTATATTTGAACAATTTCATAACCTGCAGAATCCGGGCGGAGAATGCTGAACATCTAAAGTGCTGTTCACATTAAGGCAAAAATTTTAACTGTCTTTGACTTTACATACATTTTGTTAAACTAGGCCTTTGCTTCCAAAAATTGGGATGTTTATTTTTCAGTCTTTGATAAAAGAAGAGGAAGAAAGGAGATCTGCCAATCCACATGTTAAATCTTACATCCCCGTCAATAGCTTCAGACCTTTCTTTAAGGTACTTCGCTTTTCAATTTTTTTGATTGCAAGATATTCAATGACATACAAAATGTAACCTGTAACCTAATCAAAACCACTTTCTATTTATTTACATCTTTATATTGTTTTATTTTCAGGACATAAATGGAAACCCTGCCCCTCCTAACATTGAATTTCATCGGCGAAAAGATGAAGTTGGTGAATTATATGTTCCAGACCCAAAGGGAGCGAGAAAGTGGACCAAGCAAAATGAAGAGTGTATTTACAAAATTTATCCGCTCTTTTCACAAATAAAGCTATAGTGTATATTTATGGTATACCGAAAAGCCATTGCAAACTCGCCGAATTTGTTGATCTACATGTGTGTGTGTCTTTCAGTGTATATTTCTATGATACAAAATATCAAATTCATATCTGCATTAGGTATTTAACTTGGAGAAAAAAATACTTTAGGACTCTGATTTAAGTTAAAAAATGTTTACAATTTTTTTTAGTGAATACATTGTTTAATTTTAATTAAATTTTTATAATTGCATTATTTAGGTTTGCAGCAAGCAATTGAAAAGAATGCACTGCGTCATGCGACTGAACCACTACTATCAAAGTTGGAATACTTGCAGTCAAAATACAAGGCCTCTGGTGATGAAATGTTAGTACTTACTACTATGTTGATTTGCAGTAATTTAAACCACACAAACCGTGTATTTGTAAATTCCAAGTTGTTATTAAAATCTCAATTACTGATATTTAAATAAAATTCAAATATGCTTTTCTTTGAATTTTGCAGATATCCAGAAAAGATTGCAACGGTAAAGAAAGATATAGCGAATGCCTCTTCAAAGGTTAAATTTTTATATATATTTTGCTGATATATTTTTAGATTTATGTTGTTTTTTTAGAACCTAAAAAAATTAAAAAATTAGCGCTAAATCTTTTAGAATTATCTGGAACACACAAAAAATCTGTTTAAATAATAAGTTTATGTAAATTTCCATTGGTAAGTATAACGACCAGGCAAACTCGATTGTAAAAAGAATACAAAACGATTACAATGCGTATTGTTTTTATATTTATTTTCATTAAAATACATACACATGCTTCTTTTCATCTTACCAATACTGAAGGGCTAAATTTAACTTCAGGTGCCAGGTCTGATAGCACAGCGCTTTTTCGAGTGGGACTGGGATTCAATCTCGATACTGGACATGCAGAGCACTTACAACCCGATCAATTGTCGCCTGCACTGGATGAACGTTCAGCACCCATCTCTCAAAAAGAGCAAGAGCTGGACTGTGGGCGAAACAACGGTAGGGCTACGATAGTATGATGGCTGTTTTTATGGATGATCAATGGGCGATTTTTGAAATAACATCTAAAATATCTTTCCCCAAAAATACAACGTTTTAGTGCCTCAATACGTTTTGCTTTATTGTGATATATTTTGAAAAATCGTATTGTCTTACAAATGTCAGGAACTTTGACGATATATATTGTACAGCAATTTGTGCTTGACGCAGGATATTTTTAAAGTAAGACAAGGATGTAGTGTAGGTATATAATTTCAACAAACATTATTTATGTGATAAATTGACGTTTTAACGTAGATAATACCGACTTTTGCCATGCAAAAAATAAACGAAACCCGCTTCAAAAGAGTAACTACTCAAAATAAAGGCGGTGGTGTTTTTATGAACCACTTACTGATGTTTAAATGTTATTTAAGGCCGAAATTTGCTTTAGTTTTAAGAAGTTGAGTTCACTCTTGATTTTAATAACCTTCCATAGTTTAATAAATTTATCTTTCTAGGTAGAAACTATGTGATCGCAAACCATGGCTGAAATTTTATACCAATTTAGTATTACGGCCACCCTAGTATAGGACTAGTTCCATACTTCCACTTGGCATCGGGTATCGGTTCTATTCCTATAGCATCACCCTACTTACAGTAAGAAAGTTCAGAAATTTTGTTTAATTGCACAGTTATTGAAGGACGCGATCGCAGCCAACAAGAGCCGGAACTGGAAGGAGATAAGCGATCAAATACCCGGGAGATCTGCATGCGATTGCCTCGCCAGATATCACACCCACATAAGCACCTCATTCAAGTAAAAAACAGTTTTATACGAAATCAACGTCAGCTTTAACAAACAAACATTTAGTTGTTTTTAACATCGGCACCTCCATCAAGTAACCAGACTTGGACAACTATAGATAATTCTAGTTTTTTAATTTAAAGAATTAGAGCAAACTGCGACTAATTGTATGCTGAAATGTATAACAGTTAGCACACAAATATTTACCATTGACATTCTTACTAGAATAAAATGTGATTGAAATTAAATTGATTTTAAATTAATAATTAAATGTGATTCTAGTTCAAAATCTGTTTTTCAAAAATTCGGTAATTCTAATCTAATTTAAGAAAACTAAATTGATCTCATTGCAATTATAGTCTAATTTAGAAAAAAACTGAAATCATTAGCACCCTTGCTTTTGACACTACTATTTTTGTGCGAAACACGCTAAAAACGTCATTACCAGGTATTTTTAAATTTTTGATACCGATACCAAAATTTTGGGCTAAAAGCACGTCCGCCCGTCCTTATAATATATAACGTCGAAACAGTTAAAATAAAATATTGTTTTTTAAAAAATTGAAAATATAAGTAAAACAAAAAAAAGTAAAATTAGTAAAGTGCAATGTTACGCGTGTTTGCTGCAGAAAAAAGTCGTGGACTCCTGAAGAAGACGACGTCCTCATCAAACTCGTCGAAAAGTTTCGCGTCGGTCACGTGATCCCATATACGCAGGTAATAATGACGTCATAATGAAACCCCCGGCGTGTACGTTTGCTTGGCTTTCTTGATTGTAGTTATACTGTTTAAATATACGTTTTGTTTATTTTTTTGCCAAATTTCAAATCATTTTAACGTGATTAGATTTATTGAGATTTTTTTATATATTACTATTATTTAACATGGCTCGTCTTAAATAAATTCGCACTTATTTGCACTACTATATAATGTTATTTTCACTTTAAGCTTAAAAAGTTAGTGAATAGAATGGAGTCGAGATTATGCACAGTTTTCTACCTTTTGAAGAAAATTGACTTCAATTAAGTAGTAAAACGGCAGCAAAACGTGCTAGAGTGCAAAGCAAATAATAATGCAGAATAATCTATTCGAACCCAAAACTCTTGTGATCGACACATTCCGTGCATTGAAAAAACTTTATTTTAATTTTCTGCCTCTTCTACCACAGATAGCTTGCCACATGAATGGCAGAATTGCCGCTCAGCTCGTACACAGGTGGACCAAGACGCTTGACCCCGCTTGCAAAAGAACAAAGTAAGTCAAAGAAAATGTTAAACTTTCTAGTTGTTCGCTCATCGTTAAACTTTAACCACTCTTGCTGAAACTGTTTGATTCATTGAACGAAATATAGGCTTGTTCGACTACTATATCGTACCAAAGCCGATAACCGATGTCATGTGACAGTGTTGGTCCTCGTCCGATACTAGGGTGGTATCGGTGCCGATCCGATACCACATTAATATAGCAATTTCACACATGATTTGTTTTAAGGGAGCCCATTCTACTTTAGAGGGTGCACATTTCTAAAAATTGGAAGTAGTAACTTAAAGTGACTAAACCTCACGCTAGAGCAGATTTTGGCTTAATTTCCTAAAAAAAAATATTATCCCTTTCATTTTCACCTATATGGCTTGTTTGAACTAAGTAATGACGTCATTTAATATCGGGTCAGATCGAGAAAATTTATGGCGAAATAAAAAAATTATAGTGAAATTTCAAAATTCGATACATGTCGCGTCAATTCTTTATCATAATCGATCGCTCGATTAACGTCCATTTGTATTGTAAAACATTAGCAACTAAACATCTCAACGGCGAAATTGCACCTATATGTAAGATATTTTGCAACCAAGCCTATAGCCTCGGCTACTGTATTTCGACCTTGTTTAATGACGTTATTTTCCCGAAGCTACAGCTTTTAAACTTATTTTTTACCATAGGTGGACTCCAGACGAGGACGCCATGCTAATCAAGGCCGTTCACATTCACGGACAAAAGTGGTCTCGTATTCGTGATCTTGGACTGGTACCCGGTCGTAACGACTCACAGATGAGAGAAAGGTGGGTATGACGTCATCGATACGCCCCACGTTTCGCATTTACCCCCCCTCCCCATGTGTTTAAATTGATCGTGTGATGTGTTTCTTCGTTACTTTCTGGTTTTAGTTGCTTATCATACTGGCTGTATTAGCAACTTTGTCTACTTAATTTGACAAATCTTGATTTACGATTAATATACTATACATTTTAAAGCATATTTGTGTTATTTAATCCATGCAAATATTGTACTCCTAACCTAATTGATAGGGCGATTATTTTTTGACCTAAAAATTTAAAATTTTGACCTAAAAGTATATTATTTTGACAAAATTCTGAATAACATGAAAGCAACCATGCTTACGCGTAATTTGAAAATACTCCAAAAAATGGACAACTAGATAATTCTAGTTTTCTAATTCAATGAGTTAGAGCAAAATGCGGCTAATTCTAATCTAATTTGTGAATTGCTTGTGTGCTCTAATTCTAGTTCTAATCTAATTCGGATTTTACCAAAAATTTTCACGGACTAAAAATCAAATGCTATTCTAAAATGATTAAAAATTAGAACAAACATAATTGGCATGCACATTCCTATTAAAATACTTCTCGATTTAAAATTTTTTGACCTAAAAATTTAAAATTTTGACCTAAAAGTATATTATTTTGACAAAATTCTGAATAACATGAAAGCAACCATGCTTACGCGTAATTTGAAAATACTCCAAGAACGCTCCCGAAGAGCCGCTAAAACGAGTCCTCCCATCTTGCTCCCAGGTACATCAACGCGATCAAGTCGGGGCGCGTTGGAAGCTGGAGGCGAGAGGAAGACGAGAAACTGATGAAGATCGTTGCTAAGGCGGGCCATGGCAACTGGAGCAAGGTGTCGGCCATGTTCGAAGATCGATCCGACTCCCAATGCGCAAAGCGATGGAGGTTGCTGGACAAGTGAGTATATTGGAGAATCTAAAAGTATTTTAAAGTGGGGAAAGTATTTCAGACGTGGTAATTAAAGAATGTTTTTCAATAAAGCAATTCATTTTAACAGACTTGCTGGACAAGTAAGCATATTGGGGAATCAAAAATATTTAAAGTGGGGAAAGTATTTCGGACGTGTTAATGAAAGAATGTTTTTCAATAAAGCAGTTCGTTCCATAACAAGACTTGCTGGTTAAGTAAGTATATTGGGGAATCTAAAAGTATTTTAAAGTGGGGAAAGTATTTCGGACGTGTTAATGAAAGAATGTTTTTCAATAAAGCAGTCCGTTCCATAACAAGACTTGCTGGGCAAGTGAGTGCGCTGTTTTCGATAATATCAGATTTATACCTATAACCGGCATGCCATTTTGCCTAATTTTGGATAAATTAGGCCTTCTGAAGCTGTCTGATCCAATTTACCACAGATTTTTCAATCGCTTTGTTATGGCCAACCACGGCTGAAATACCTAAAGTCCGAAATAATACCAAATGCGAAACCAATGATATCAGGTGGAAGTTACGAACGTACTAGTATTGCTGCTCCCTGGGAATCTACTTCCCTAACAATAAACATATCTATCTATATCTATCTATCTATCTATTGATGGTAATTCAATATTATTTAGGTACTTCTGGGTATGTTTTAGGTACTTCCTGTATGTATAAAGCGCAACGTTTAAAAATCTATATTTGTAGTAAATTTTCGCTTCAATAAAAATACAATGCTACCATTTGCTTTTCGACTATTAGTTTTGAAATAAATGATTTCAGTCAGGCGGTTGCACTTTTTCTCAAAACTATACAGTTTCAGCATCGGAATAAAAGTAGTTGCCTTATACCTATTAACGAATGCAACGTCTGATAACATCCTATTGGGACACCATACCTATTTTTATTTCTTGCATGGATGCTGTTTGTTGTTAATAGGACGCGGCGAATCTCGAAAGAATCCAGTTAAAACATTCAAAAACAGGCCATGTCATGGTTCATGGCAGCGTAATGAGGCACATTGGCAACGCTTTATCGACCCCAAGAACCACCACTCTGTTCTTTGTCTATTGACTTGCATATAGATGCTGTTTGTTGTTAATGGAATGTGGCGAATCTCAAAAGAATCCAGTTAAAACAAGTCGCGTCATGGCAACGTAATTAGGCTCAATGGCAACCCCATATCGAATCCAAGCCTAAGGATCTCACCTCTTTGTTCTTTGTCTTTCAAGTTCGCGCAAGCACGGCATCCAAGTGACGTACAAGGCGGTTGGGGCTTCCCCCTATTACCAGAACATTCAGCGGATGAGAGCGAAGCTGGCCAATTCGATTGTCGCCGAACAGATGTCCGTCAAAATCGGTGAGGATTTTCGACCAATCAGTGCTATTATCGAACAACTGATTGTCAATATTAAATAAAAACAGCTCCTCTGGTAACTGTTTGAGTGAACCCTGAAACGAATTGCATAGGATGCCGAAACGTTGGTTAAGCAATACAATTGCTAGAAGAGCTGTTTTTACTTAATATTACTGTGCCTTGGAGCAACAGTTTATATAACTGGTTTCAGACTTGGACAACTAGATAAATATAGTTTTCTAATTCAATGAATTAGAGCAAAAATGCGGCTAATTCTAATCTAATTTGTGAATTGCTTGTGTGCTCTAATTCTAGTTCTAATCTAATTCGGATTTTACCAAAAATCTTACTTTGTCCAATGACATTTTTAGTCTCTTAGTGAAAACAAAGAATTTGTATTCAAACTCTTTGGTTGAAACGTAATTTTCACTTTCTAATTCTAATTCCAATCTAATTTTGAAAAGCTAAAATAAATCTAGTTGTCCAAGTCTGACTGATTCTCAAGTTTTGCTCAATTCGAAACAAAAAAACGCCATAGTTTTTTGTAGATTGTGTTGGTTTAAGTTTTGGTTTGATTGTAGTGCGATGGTAAACAGTTGTAACAAACCAGAAAAAACAGAAAAGGGTTCATTACTTTAATAATTTTTAATAATTATGATTAATTTATGTATTATATATTTTTACAATGCATCATTTTATATTTTTATAGAATCTGCTAATTCCTCAACGGCGGACGACGGTGGAGGTACGATCTTTATGCATTCATACATTTTTCTCAATACCACAATTATAACCAACACTCGATAATATATATTGTATTGCAGCACTACATATCATACACACTTTAAAATGCTTCAAAAATCAAATTAGCAACCTGTTTTCGTTCAACAAAACGTTGTGAAAGTTTTAACAGCTACCAAGTACTTACTCATTTTTCCTATGTAATTCAAAACAGTAATGTTCAAACTGCGTGTCTCAAAAAAGTCTTTAATGTGTAGCGAAATAGCCTTTTTGCATTTATAGATAGGTATAGCAAGCATTAAATTCACAGTGTCCATTAAAGAATTGATAATACTATGACCTTACCTATATTGCCTTTGTATAATATAATAATATATTAAAAAGCGATTGCTGGTAATTTTATTTTGTAGAAAGTGTGCCGTATAGTTTCTTGTTCGAGAAACACTGGTTTCAAATAAACCGAAATATTCTTTTTATTTTTTGCATATTTTTCTTCAGATCTAATCGAGGACCCTTCTACAAAGGAGCGTCACTTGATTAAAATCTCGCACGAGCGTACAAAACGAGGCACCCAGAGCTACAAACAACTAGATGTTCTCGACAAGGTATTCAGATATTTAATATTAATCTTGCGTTATGCTGTTCGTTCTTTAAAGAATATGAGACATGGCTTCGAAAACGTTTTAAAAAACAGAAAACGGTTTAAATAGACGTAGTAAGATTATCAAAATATCCCATACAAAAGTAGGTATCATTTTGAACGTTTCGAATAACTCTTTCTTCATTTTCAACATAGTAAAAAGGCACTGATCATAAGTATATATAAGTTACTGCTGAGGCAGACGGCAGAAAACAACCTCCAACCGTATACTCCAAAGGTTTAAATAGAAGTATATTAAAATTGTAAAGTCTGTTACAAGGGCTGAAAAGGGTTTACATTGACGACAAGTTGATTGTGTGCGTCTAAGTGGTTAAATTTAATGTAAAACGTGCATCCTGTACTTTCACGTGTAATTTTTCGCCGCCGTAAACCTGAAATGATAACAAAAAAGTGTGCTGCGGTTGTGCAATGTAAAAATAGATCTAAAGAAGATTTAAGACCGTGATAACTGCACTTCGCCAAAAAATTGGTTGTTAAAATTCCAGTTATCAAGCAACATGTCTAGCGAAGACGTTGTTAAGCTCTACAACCAACTGATCCGACTCAGTGCTGACAAGCCAAAGAAAAAAACCTCGAAAGAAGACAAGATGCTGATGGAGGCAGTCGGTAAGTTGAACTGACGCCTTTTCCAAATATATATTAGTTCAGTGCTTTACAACCTTTTTGGCTTGCGGTTACCCTACAGAAAGTATTTCGCGGCACCTTTGCCCGTATTTTTGCTGAGTGGTTAACTGTAACGTTACAATAAACGAGATTAGAACAGCACATTAACTATACAACAAGGTTGTAAACAACATTTTTTTGCACTTTTATCCTACACAAAATTTTGTATCAAGAAGCTTACCCAATTGGAATCCTAAAGAATTTGAAATATCTCTCGGCACCAAGGGCGTTAAAAATGACACCACGGTTGAGAACCACTGTATTACTTAAAAGACAAGGTTGTAAATTTTGCATTGCCGAACGGTATAGAACTTCCATTTGGGCTTGGTAAGGATTTGTCGGTAGAGCTGGAAGAATTTAGCAGTATTCAGCTAAGGCAGTGGTTCTCAACCCTTGGTCGCGACTCGAAATTGGGTGGTCGTTAGATTTGTTAGCTCACCGACTGCTGTAGTTCACATATTGTTAGATTAGATTGGTACTGGACAAGATATCTAAAATTTAAGAAAACTGCGGGAGAAATACGAAACATAGGTCATTTCAATTAGATTCGAACTTTTCATGCTAAAGTTTTATGTTTTGATCTCTTACAAGGAGTTCGTTGTAGACAATTGGGTCGTCAAAACTTCGCACTTATACTAACGCCTAATATTTGGGTTACCGCGAATAAAACGTTGAGAAACACTGAGCTAAGGTAACTGCCAACCTTAAGTAACAATGTATTCATTTAACCTAGGTCTAATTAAAATTAGCGAGAGGTAAATACCAAAAAAAAATTTTCAACTAATGCGTCTCCTATCTTTACTGACCTATTTTAGCAAAATATTTCGCAACCTGAAGGGACCGCTGGTTAAGAAGTCTTGGTTTAGACTTGAAACTACCACAAAGATCTAAGGTTTGGCCTTGCTAACTATATTTTTTCCTCTAGGGGAATTCTACCAACCGCTGAAGGCACTCAGCCGTGAAGCGGGCAATCCAATCAACGATCACTACGAGCGTTTGAAAATCAAAGCGAGTGATGCGAGCGCCAAAACCTTGTTCATTCATTACATCAAAGGTTTGTGAAAAGTGTTTTATTATTTTTTTATACAAAAAGGCCAGCTATCGACAGTTTATCAGTTGGCCATTGAAACTAGGCTCAACTGGGTTGATATTAAATTAAAATTTGACCCGCTAGTGGGGCTAGTTTTTGCCAATCGGCTAATATTTATGCGAATATTCATCCACTAGTAATATTGGTTAGGAGGCGACGTGTACCGTTTGTATAAAAAAAATATTTTGGTCAGGAATTTTACCACTCTTTATAAAGGTTTTTAATGCTTATCCTTAAAAAAAATGATGACCCAATACAGGGAAATATGTTATTTATATGTTTTAATTTTAAACATTCTTTTACTTAATATAAACAGAACTAAAAAATACAAACTTGCGTGTAACAGTTTTTTCTGAATTTTACAACAAAAAAGAACCATGAAAATATTGTGATTTGCTGTATTTTCATTTACTAAAACTTGATTATTCAACTCAGCGCTGAACATCAACGCCCACAGTGCACTGGATTCGATCAAGAAAAAGAAGAAGGAAAAAGAAAATTCGAAGCACGGTATGTGGCCCATCCAACGCTTCACTGCAATTCCTGCATAACGGCCAATCAATAATGGAGTTGCTGTTAGATTGAAGAAGGGTTTGTCAACCGTTACTCTGGCGCCAATAAATAAGTATTTGTGTAAAAAGCTCATGACGAAGCCGTCCGGGGTGCAGCTATGTAGTGTCTGGTTTAATTTTTAGTACTTAAGATATGTTTTAAGTACGTGTATCGTACATGTTTGCCTATACGCTACTGGTTACTCTTAAGTCTGTGGTGCAGGGCTGCGGACTCGGGACCCGACGGAGTCGTTTTGTTTTTCGTGAGTCGGACTCAGGACTTAAGTAACACTACCAGAGTCCCGGGTCCGATGTGCGCATGCGCAGTACCAAATTTCGAAACTGATAAGGCCGAAAGCTGTAGGTTGTAAAGGTGGAATACCAAATGGTGGAATATTTTCCAATCATATAATAAAATTATATGAAACCCCTATGGGAATTGCTAAACATCCACTTTATTTGCGTAAATTGGTAAAATGTAGACTGTAGATGCGCAGCCGGACTCGGGGCGAAAACACACATGTGGTCTGAGTCGAATTTGGCACTCGGGTTTATTTTGTTTGTTTTTGTTCAGAGTCGGATTGTTTTTTACCCTGCGGTGTGGCATACCCTCTTCATTTAATAAGAACGATTTTTGTTGCCATTTACGCGTTCAAATAAACTAATATTTCTATTATTATTCTAGGTACTTTAAAGGATTATCTTAGTGACGAAACGGCGCAGGAACAAAAGAGACTGAAAGATATGAAGCAAATGATGACTGGTAAGCCAACCTCGTAATAAAACACATGATATTGAACATTTACTTGCCTTACATTCTGGCCAATTGTGAGACCAAATCAGCCCTTTTAACTGTAAGGATTTTAACCAAGTGATGTATTTATTTCATCCATGGCAATCAAATCAAAACAAATAAATGCAGCGCTAGAGCAAATTGTGACTTGGTAACATTTAAAAAAAATGTAACTCACAATGACACGTGTTCAAATTTCACCTTTTTCAGGGTTGAATACGTGCTGAGCTGAAAGCATTGAATTTGTTATCATGACTTCATCTCCAGTTTCCTGAAAAAGACAATAAACTTTCTGCCAGCCGAAATACTTTTGTAAAATCAGTGCTTTGTTTATGTTCAGGAAAAACGAAAGAAAACGCCAAGTCAGCGACGAAAAGTCCCCGCGTTTTTGCGCGAAATCTTTTCCTGCCCCTTTGCGCCCCCAACCGGGCGACCAGTCAAGCGTATCGGAAGCTGACAAAGGTACCATTGTGACGTCACTGTGGTGTGAATAGATAATTGTTATTACCAAGGGTTCTTGGAAACACCGGACGGCTAGTAGTTCGTTTTTTTTCGTTTTTATTGTTTTTTTTTCGTTTTTATTTGTTTTACACATGAACCGTAATGGGTTTAAACTAACCTCGTAGGTTTAGAAACTTTTACTTTCTGCTGGGCACGACAAAAGGTCAAAAAGTAAAAATGCAAAGAAAAAACAACCGGAATGCTTTGGTTGATTACGACACAAACGCCATCTTAATGTCCTAGAGAAAACTGTATTTTTTTAAGAAGCTGTATATTATAACCAAACAAGTTGGCGTAAATAAACCTGCAAGCAAAAGATATAGTTAAAAATGTTCTTTAAATTTGGTTTTGGATGGCAGCTGATGGAATCCTATATATTTCCAGCAAACCCTAGGGTTCTTTGTTACTGCTTTAGGAGTTAATGTACGCAATACCAAGCAAACTCGTCAACCCTTTCACTGTAAGAATTTTATAGTTTATAAAATAAAAATGATATATAGTTTATAAAATAAAAACGATATAAAATAATAACGATAGGTTCTTTTTTTATTTTTATCCTGTCAAAAATCTGTCTCAGATTTTTTTTCACATTATTATGTAATTACATAAAACACTATATATTACTTAGAACCGTCAATACCGGATCGACACCGCCAAATCGATCCTTACCGACGCCAACCGCGCCCCAACAACCCGCACATCTGTGACGTCATCAAGCATTGCCCCCGACAACGCTACGTCATCAAGCCCCGGCGCACCGGTGGCAACAGTGCGACCCGTGGCTTCCGACGAAACGCCAGCTGGTACCAGTGACGTCATAAACGACGGTGACGTCACTGGCATGGCCGAGAGCGTCACTGTCGAGAACGATGACGTCGCGACCACCAGCGATGACGCCACGCCTGACAACGGTGATGTGAAAAGGTTCAGGTCGGCCGAGTTGCTGGCCAACATGAGGGTAAGTGTTTTGTTTAATGGTGATATATTTTTTTAGTTTAAACGTAAATATCAAACTTTTATATGTAGTCCTGTTTTGAAAAGTCTAACTATACAATCGCCAATTTCAAAAAAGCCACTTAATCACTTGTGGAAAACTGTTACTTCACTAGTTTCTACCTCTTGATCCCTCTGGTATAGTTGGTCACAATTTGTAGTTAGTTTTCCGTGTGTCTGGCCTGCATCTATATTTCTGCATTTTTGGAAGATGATTTTAAGTAGCAATTGTATGAATAAGTCATTTCTTTTGAATCCACAAAACTAATTTCATCAAAACGGACTTTCTGTTGTTTTAAATAACAACAACTAAGTTTTCGAGCAATTTTAAAATAACAGAACTAATTTTTTGAGCAAATTTTAACTAATAAACCCAAAATGCGATGCCCTGCGCATTGACTAAACAATAAATACGCGTCCTCATCTCCGTGACCCGTTTTCAAACTCCAAACCACAATTTCCATTCGCAGACTTCCTACAAGTACAAAATCTTCCGGTCACGCTTCAACGCGCTGCTGACGTGGCCCACCTTCCTCTCGTCACTGGTGCCCTACGTCAGAGTGCAGACTGACAACACTCTGCGACCAGCGGTTCGCATCAAGAGACCGGCCACGCAACCACCGCCAGATGTCGCCCAAGCGAAGAGGGCAAAGCGTTGAAATTTCAGTGTACGTTTGACCCTTAGTAGGGGGTCGTCCGATAATATCGGATCGGAGCCGATACCTGAAGTGGTAGTATCGGTACTCGTCCGATACTAGGATGGTATCGGTGATGATGCGTTACCAAATTAATATAGGAATTTCGGCCATCGTTAGCAGCGATTTTTTCCTTGACATAATTTTATCAAAAAAAAACTAATTTTATCAAAAAACAATTGCTTGAGATAACTAAAAAACGCTAAAAATAATTTGGCCTAATATCCTAAAAAATGCCTTTTAACGATTAAATTTCATCTATCCAACTTGTTTGGTCATATTTATGACGTCATTTGGTATACGATCGGTACCTTGTTGATCATAACCTTAATAACAACCACAAACACCCAAGTGTTTAATATTTTAATTTATTCCTGGTAAGATCTGAGCAACCGGTACGGTTAAGTTGCGATTTGTATGGCAAAGTAATTTCTAAATTGAATCTACAATAACTTTCGGCCAATGTAATATTATCTCACCAATAAATGCCTAATTTTAGTGTTATCATCCTCAAAAGCATCGCACGAACTTGTAAAGCAATTACATACGTTGCGTAATGGCTCTATCCAACCCATAGATACTTTTTGTCGGAAATCACTGGTATCGCAATAAAATGTCAAGCATCGGACATCCCTATAGCGCTAAAGATTTGCGACAAAGCGGCCGGGCTCCCATGGTCAAAAAAAGAAGAAATGTGGGCAACCATCCGCGAACAAGGGAAAGCGCAGAACTAAAATTTTGTAATTTCCCGATTAAAACAATACTTTAAAAAAATATCGTGTTTGTTTGGGAGCTCTGGATACAACAGCACGCGATATTGTACGAAGTTTGTCATTCGTTAACTGAGGCATCGTGTAATTGGAACAGATTGCAGCTTTTATACATCTTTATAAGCAAAACAGCTCTTGCCATTCTGAAAAACGTAACCCCGGTTTCATAAGGATTACCTTTCATCTAATTAGAGTTGGCCAAAACCGGACTACCAAGGCCAGAGACTCAAGTCAAATTAACCGACTTTGTCGAGTCCTGCGTCCGGCTCCGACCCCGAATTTTTTCACCGGGTTTACAATAAACCAAATTGGAACGACAAGCATCCACTGTGCACAATTGATAAAGATAAATTCTGATTTATTGGGCTTCAATCGTACACAAACAAATTGCCACCAGGACACCAGAAATTAGAATCCTAACTAAGCCAAAATGGGGACACCGCTAAACTTTAAAAACGATACCCTGTTGTGTGAAGCTCTCATAAATGCATTTGTTAATTTATTTTGGGTTTCTTTGACGTTTTGCGACATCGTATGGCTTACATTCTGGATTTACGTTTATGGTCGTTCATATTACGGTTTTCGTTGAGTACACAAAATTATGTTATACTGATTTATGGCGAGCGTCGAACTCACAACCCTGTTAAAACTTACGCAACTATGTTCAACCTTTCTTTCCTTTTTTCGCCATATTCTTCTACCTCTTCAGTTAGTATGTGTTTAGATAAACGTGTTGCTCAATAAAACGAGACAACCCATTTTGTTCTTTTTTATTTTAGAGAAACATTTTGTTTGAACCTGGATTATGCAGATAATTGTTAAGTTAAGCCAGTGGTTCCTTGAAATGTACTAGATCCTCACGTGTATTAAGATCTGTTTATAATTTTGTAAATCAACGGGCATACCCGACCTGAATTCACACTATCCATTAGATCAGGTTTCTTAAACTGGGGGATGTGAAGGGTTGGTAAGGAGGTGCGAACTCTCCAGGTCATTTATTTAATTTTAACGTTTGCTAACACAAATATATATTTTTTAGTCTTGTACTAACACACATTATTTTATTCCGATCACTTCATCCCTTCCCCTAACTGATATGGATCTTGATTTTTCTTGTATTCAGTAACAGACACCTGACTACGGCAGAAAACTTAAGTTTTTTTTTACCGTTTGAAAGTGCTGTGTAAAGTAATATTTTCTAGAATGACAATGGTATAAGACCTAGTAGGCCTAGTCTACAACTCACCTTCATACAATTCGTAATGGTGACATAATAAACAACTTGAAAGTTCGATTCTGAATTACATAATTGCATTGCTAAACTAGCATTTAGCTTCCAAAAAACACATTTATTAATTTCGCATAAATTGCAGGTTTGACATTTAAGCGCCTCCTTGCATTATCGGTGGTTCTACAAACACCCCCTGTGTAGTGGTGATCATTTTTACTGCGAATTATACTAGTCGCATGGGAGGGGGGTCTAAATAAATTGTCTCAAGGGGAGCGCAGCCCCAAAAGTTTAAGAACCCTTGCAGTAGATAACCAATAATTCCAGGATTCTCTCTGCCGAAAAGGATTTAATTGCCAGCATGGCGTTTGCCGCCTAAACAGACTATAGCCATTTGCAAGTCGTATGCTTGACCATACCGTGTGGTTAAACCTAATATACTATTGTGTGTTTTAAGTTTTCGATTGGGAGTTGCGTTTAAGGCTACAAACGAATTTACAATTGTTTATATTGATAGAAAAGCAAGTATGGATGCAATTACGATACCTACTGAACGACATTGATCAGGTGTAAGTTTGCTAGTTTCAAAATTCACTGTAACAAAATACTAAAAACGTGATCCACAGACCTACAGTAAAGATCCCGTCAGTTTATCGCTTAGTATATACAAGACTTAATATTCGAACTCGCAACATTGGCTCAGTTCATAAGTTTTTGCCTTCTATGTTGCCCAATAAACTTGCACACAAAAACAAAGGTCTGTTTTATTTGGTTAAGGTCTGCCTTCATTTATTTAGCAAAGGTCCGCCTTCATTTTTGCCGGATCAAACTCCGTTGAACTTGAAATTCTCGTGTAATCGTTTGTTTATTTCTGCCCCGGGGCGCTCTTTTTGTCAAACGCATCGCCGCCGCTGCCCTACTTTTGTCTCTCACTTGCAATTTCTGTCGCAATAAAACCAAAAAATAAAATAAAATCATCTTTTGATTTCTGGCGCGTGCTGGGGAGCCATTACGCCGCAGTAAAGACGTTTTATCCGTCACAAGGGACTCTCGCCTTACCGTGTAAGTGTGGCGTTTACGGTTTACGGCTACCGGTCGCGTGCTAACCCCTGGGTCTATCCGACGATGGATGGGGGTTTTATGGGGCCCACCGACCCCGTTGGGCCCCTGGTGGCCCCAGCCATCACGCCGTTGCGGTGGTTTTTGATGAGTCTGTGAGTCGTCAGTATAGCTTCGTGACTCGGAGAGTTGTAGCTCTTTAAGGTTACTATCCGACTTGGCGTAAATAATAATCAAGAACAGTAACGCCCGCTTAGTCATCTTCCGCGAACGAGAACCTTCATAAACGAGAAAACTGATTCGTCATCCTAAAGCGCCGAAGATTGCGTGATCCGTTTCCAGAAACTTGAAAAACAAAATCAAGGCTTCTTATTCGTATATGGCTCTGGATGAAATTGCGATTTACGGGTTTCAGCTAAACTCCTCTTCGTTAAATCTCGCTCCAAAACCTCAATTTTTATCTTTTATTATGTTTAGCAAATTTCCACGGTCAGCAGACGCTGGCGACTGTTATTTCGCAGGCACAATGGCCCGGCCCTTTCGCGCACGAAAGTCGCTGATAAAAACGCCAACGAAAGACAACAATGTGCTCGTCTTATCGCGCGCGCAAGCAGCCGAACGCGGGGCGCGAGCCTGGGCATTGTTTCGCGTTGATTGCATCGCGCGCCATTGGCTCGGGCGCTACGATTGTGCAACGTCGAGTCTCAGAGTCCTAATCGCTTCTTATCAATCGCGACTTTCGAAAAGTGCGCGACGGTCGGTGGAGAGAGTCGCGTTATAAGTCGCCACCGTCGCCCTAGAGGCATTTAAACCAGCAGCAGCGGTAGCAGCAGCACAACAAGCAAGAGAGAGCCTCTTCAGGTGGATTTCACGTACACAGGACCGTTGTTTAGAAAATGATCGGATCGCTTGGCCGATGACGATCGCCTTCACCCGCCCCAGGCCAAATACGCGCGGCCGCGGCGAAATTCCTCGCCCGTTTGTGTTTGAAAAAAAGCAGAAGAACTGGTAGCCGGGCAATCGGCGAGGAGATTTAGTTTGTGACTGCAGGTGTAGCCTTAGGTAGGAGCTCCGGGCCTCGCCCGAGGATTTTTGAAAGCAATTTAGTGCAGAATTCGAGCAGGCCGCCAGTTTATTTCAGAATTGTTGTTTTAAGGCACTTAATTGCCGGCGAAAACACATCGCCGCCAAAAGGCCGCGAAAAGTCGCGATTAAAGCGCGATTTAACGCACCAGAGCACCACAGACCCGCACCTGCCAAGGATAGAGATCTCTAATGTGGATTTTTATTTCAACCGACCGCGTAGAATATTGCGTTTCACTCCGCTTGGTACTCTGCGCGAAAAAACACGCGACCTGAAAATTTTACCGTTCAAAAAATCGCGCAAACACGTCTTCCGCAAGGTTTGCCTTACTGCCATAGGCAAGTTTGCGGAAAATACGATTTAAAAAAAATTAAATTGTCATTTTCCGCGTCCTATTCCCTACGTAAGATAAAAGTCACGTGGGCGCTTCGGGCGCAAAAATTTTCAAGCTGAGACCGCGAAGCGATGAAAATGGCGGCCGCTAACTGTGTATCGGACTTTGAGGCAAAACGTCCTGAAATTTTCAGTCGTTTTTTTTTTAAAAAATATATAACAAATTACATATTATTTTGCTTGTGTTATTTTTAGGCATTTTTATGGGCCAATTTTGTTTTTGAATTCAGTTTGTAACATATAAGCAAATAAAATACGCCCAAAAAGTAAAACACATATATAAATAGTTATTAGTTATTTGCAAAGATTTTTGCAGCATAGCATTTAAATATATTTCTTCTGTTCCTCCTATGATTTTAAAAGTTTTATTTGTTTAATTTCATAAATACAAACTTATTTTTCAATTCGATAAAAGTCATGCACGGTAGCCAGCCAGTATTAGTTTTCAGTTTTGATTTAGAATAAAATAATTTTACGCTCTACGGTCACCCATTTTAAATTCGTATTAAATCTTCAGTTAGGGGTTATAGATTTAATCGAAAAAATCGCAAAGAAACTGCAATTCTCGTCAAGCAGCCATAACTTTTATGCATTTTTTTAATTTTAACAATACCATTAAATGAAACAACAAATAGCCTAAAAACAGTTCGCAACAAAATGTCCCGAACTCGGTTAATTTTTATCTGTTTTCGAAATTTTATTCGTAATAAGTTTTCATGTCCTAACTCGATTTTCTTCATAATTTTCCAGACTTTTACTCTTACTCAAAAATCAGCAAATACGTAGAAAAAAGTAGCAATTTAAATCGAGCCCCGTGCACGAGCAATTAAAGGAAAAAATGAGCGAAATCCGGACCCTCACAGTCAGGGGTAGCGAGTCCCCCCACCTGCAACGCCCCCCACCATCTCACTCGGTCACCCTTCCAATCCACTCCGAGGCCGCCCAGACCATCCTCATTTCGGATGAGAGCGAGCATCGCATGACCCCCCCGGCCGCCAAGCGCCCTCGTCTCGAGGAGGGCCACGTCATCGTGGTGGGGGGGCAACACCCCCAACTAGACTCCAGCCAGCATCAGTCGACCGCCATGCCGAGCTTCGCGCTGCTTCAGCAATCGCTGGACGTAAGTATATACGAGTTTGTGTGTTAGGGGTGCATGTGTGTTGTGACGCCATAATATAGGTGTGTGACGTCACACTTGGCTGTGTGAATTTCGCCCCAAATCGCGGTTAAATGGAAGTTGTTCAGCGATGCTTTATGTGACGTCACGAGGATATTTCTTTTAGGTTGATTTAAACTTTTAAATGTTTTTTAAATTTTTTTATAAAAAACTTAATTTGTTTTGTTATTTTAAAAACGAAAATCGAAATACGCTAGAATTCAGGAATTTTTTAAATCCTTTCAAAAAAGTATTTTTACATCCAAAAAACACCTCTTTAAACACTGTTTTTCGCCAAATTTAATTGGCCACTTTCGCTTCCACGAACCTCGAGCCTTCTAAAATCGTGAGCCGACGCGTTTCGCGCGCGCGCGCCTGATAGTCGATCATTGTGACGTCACAGTCGTGGCGAGGTCGAGCCCGGGGGTGTATCGCTTTTGTTTACGCGTCAGCACAAACAAAGGTGTCATTGCCGTCGCTATTATTACGACATAATGGGGCGCGGTGTCAAAAAGGCGACCGAGCGAGTCAAGTTTGCAAAACGATGATGCGCGATTATGCGGGATTAGTTTCACTCGCTTTTGTTCGGGAAAAAGTTGTTGTAATACAACTCTGCGTCCATGCCTTTTATGGAATTTGGAGGTCATTTAATTTCATAGTTAAAATTATCATCTAAAAATGGCTTTAGATGTGTATGACCCAATTAAAATCGAGAATGACAAATGCGAGGAAATTAAACAGCGATTAAATAGGGATTACAAAAATTGAAAAATTATTGAATAAAAAAGTAGGTGTAATGATTGCATGTTTTATATGCAGCAGTTTCAACATAAAATCGCACATCAAAATTTAAACGTTTAGTGTACACTGTATACATAAACCAGTAAGCCTGGATAATTCCAGACGATCACGCAGAATGCCAATAGAAACGCTTACACCTAAAACAAAGATACCATCGCGGTGTTTTGCAGCGATTGGTACGGCCAACTAATAATCGTTATTGAACCTTAGTTTTTTACCTTAAACCAATGTACAATGCATTAAACACATGTTTTGTAAAAAAAATGAAAAAAATCCTAATGCTCGACCGCTTTTAAAAGTTTTTATCGATAATCTTGTTTTTTACCAGAAACGGCCAAGTGGCCTTCTGACCAAGTAGTAGAGAAAAACCGTGACCTTAAAGGTGCTGTGCGGTATAAACTGGTCCATTTTAAACCAGTGAAAAGCAATCATCGCATAGTTTACTCTGTTGAGCTTTTAACTCTCACTGTGTTTACAGTCATCCTCATAATACATGGTTAGACATATGTCCATTTTTTTATGTGCAATTTAAAATCAAGCAATTATTGTGGCTGGTAAACCGCCTTGTCAAAAGCAATCATTAAACATTTTCTTCGTTTAGCTGCTACAGTCATCTTCATAATAGTTACCTGAACATTTTCTTAGCTTGATTTATTTACTTTCAATAACTGCCAATCTAAATCGAACCTTAAACCATAATGGCTAGTAAACCGGCCTGCATTAAACAATTGTAAAAAGCATCCATCACATAGTTTTCATTCTTTAGCCGTTAATCCTTATGTGTTTGCGGTTATCCTCAAAACACATACCTTAACATTTTCATAGTTTGATTTATTTACTTTCAATATTTGCCATTTTAAGTCGAACCTTAAATTATAATGGCTGGTAAACCGGCCTATGCGTTAAACCCTTGTGAAAACAGTTTCCTTTGCAGCCGCGACCTGATTCTACCAATCCGGACCAGAACAAGTTCACGCAGCTCGACACCGTTTCCACCGAAGCGCTGCAAACCTACAGCCCCACTCCCACCTCTGTCGTCACCCGGCTCGTGACGTCAGAGTTCACGTCACAGTAAGTCTCGACGCTGCTGTTGTTTTGTTGTTGGGCAATTTCCGCTAGGGGCGCCACGGGGTTGGTAGAAGGTCAAGTGTGCTTTTTTGGCAAAATTATATCAGGACTCCTGTGGTTTAAGTAGGTTAAATCCTAGAAAACTAATTAAAAAAAACAGCTAAAATTTTCTATAATGGATTTAAATTCTAAGCTTACAGGTAGAATAAGGGATTAAATTTCGGATAGACATTTTATTGCCACCAAAACATAAATATTCAAAAGGTTGGTTTAAACTAATAAAACTCACAGTCACAAAGCACAAAGTTTCAACACGAAAGTGTAAATAAATTTGTACCAGTAGAATTTTCTTAAACTATGTGAAGTCCTGACTTTTGTATCATCATTCTTAAACTATTTTGATCGGAACCTTTGTTACCTTGCGCAGATACCAGCCGGTGAATTCGATCGACTTCCAGCAGGCTTACTTCCCCCCACCCCACTACACCCACCAGCCGACGCCCCACATTGACTTCCACAACATACACGACCCTTACATACAGGTGAGCGAGACGAAAGCCCAAAAGGCCAATCCCCTACACAGCAGTGTGATTTTAGGGTTTAATAAAACAAAAAAAAACATTCATTTTGTTAGGGTTCAATGGTAAAAACTAGTCTCATTTTGTTAAGGCTCAATCATACAAAAAAGTTTTATTTTTCACTTAAGAGTGGCGTGTGGAATTACGAATAGCGCGAATAACAATTAGGCTTGACGAATTTATCTAATTCTAAAAGAGTAAAATTAAAAATATTTGCATTTATTTTCATCCAGTGTAAAGTGAGGTGTTTTTCTTTAGCAGGCACCTGTGACAATGTTCTAAACGACATACCTAGCATTTCACGTTTACGGAACATCTTTTGTAAAGTGTGGTACCAGTGCTTTTAAACAACTGTTCTTTTTAAGCCCCTTGAATCAAATCTTGAGATTTTTTTTCATCAAACGCCTGCGAAAGTGTGTTCGATGCCCTAAAGGTCGTTTGTTTTCCTTGTAAACACGCCAACATCGGCCGGGCCCAGAACGACGTCACGTTCTGACGATTCGAAGCTGTTTAACTAAAACCAAATTCCCGCGGTTCAAAACGCCACCGATCCTCGCTTGTCGAATCAGTAATGTTGTAAACAAGTCATTTTGAAACGATTGAAGTCCCAGTCGAGACATTTGTGAAATTACTAAGTCCAAGTCAAGTCTTTTCAAATAAATAACAATTCAAGTCCCAGTCCAAGTCATCGGTTGCCCAAGTCAAGTCAGAATTAAAGCAAGACAACTTCTAGTCAAGTCCTTGTCGTAAAATATAACTTTGAACTATTACAACTGGTAAACTCGTCCGGATTATGAGCACGCACTAACACAAGAAACATAAACATAAACACAACATATAGCAAGCAAATATTTTTATGCTAAAATTAAGTTAAATAATCCATTTTTTTATAAATAATTGCTTAATAAAAATATTTTATTTTACCCAAGTTATTTGTCCAAATGACTTAAGTCAAGTCTTTTTCCCCAAAAACTTAAGTCAAGTCATTTAAAAACAGTGACTTAAGCGCATTGACATAAGTCATTACAACACTGCGATTCAGTGAGATAACGTCTGGGATTCTGATCCGCGCCGCCATTTCGACTAATAGGCGTCTAACAGTTTGCGTTTTGTTTTTCAGCAGCAGCCCTACGCAACGTACGGTGGCCAGCAGCGCATGTCGCAGCAAATCCTCCCTGCAATCCAGTCGTCGCTGCCGCACCACGTCATCGAAAGGTAACTTCTGCTTTTCATTTTTCTTTTAGTAATAGCTTTACCTTCTTAACCGTTTAAGTATTTTGGGGCGCGTTAATTTCTATAAGCAGGAAACCTCACAACACTTCGAAATAGATAGGATCGGACAAAAAAAACTGCTCACAGTTTCTGAAATAGCAACCCAAGGCAGTAGCCTAATTACATAAAATAAAAAAAATAATTTTAAATCAAGTGTCGCTCGGACTTTTAAAGGTTTCTACTTTCTATGTTGTCCTGTTTTTGTTTTGTTTTTTTGGTTGACAATTTTTTAAAAAAAGTTTTTTTGGTTTTGTTTTCAGAAACGGCGATCTTGAATTTGTCTGTCAAGATGACATCATTCCAAGTGACGTGGCTGTCAGTCAGGAGCCATCCGGAATGCTCTCACCCATACACATAATGCATGACGTCACTCAGGTAAATGAAATACAAAAAGAAGCGAGAAAAATACCCAGAGGAGATCTTAAGCTTTAATCTGTTTCAGTTTTTAAATGCAAATTAATAGCATTTTATCCGATAAAAATCGGTAATTTGCATGTAACTTTATTAGAAATATTTGTTGTGAATTATATGCATATTTGTGCTGTTCTACTCTGTATTTTTATTTGTTAATAATGGCAAACTTTAAATAATCTTAGGCTCAACCTGGCGAGGTCACCTACATTACCACATCCGACTCTGGTGTCATAAAGAAAGGTGAGGCTTCGCTCTTTTTCAGATAATTTTTGGGTTTCGTTTTTTGTTCATCGTTCTAATCCGTTGATTTTTTCCTTGCAGCCAATCAGACGATAACAATCAAACCACGTGACGTGAAAAGTTCCTTTGTTTCGCACGCGTCAACTGGTCTTATTCCAGGTGAGACAAACAAAAGTTGTATAAATCACCGTCAAAATTGTGTTTTTTGTATATTTTGTATAGATTTTTTCCATTTCATATGAATTTGAAGAGATATACGCCATTAAGTTTGTTCAAATAACTAACTTTTTCTAAAAAACGATATATATATATATATATATATATACAAGAAGCCAAATCAAGTTTTGAATTCAAAAACGCATCATGCTAACAATGCCATAATGTTACGTCACAGTTACGGGAGGCGCAAACCCGAGCGACGTCTTCTGCTCGGTGCCAGGCCGCCTCAGTCTGCTGAGCTCGACCTCTAAGTACAAGGTCACAGTTGCTGAGATCCAGCGCCGACTTTCGCCCCCGGAATGCCTTAACGCGTCGCTGCTAGGTGGCGTCCTCAGGAGGTGAGTCACTCACGCAAAAGGTCCCGGTTCGATCCCCGCCGTCGGATCGGGTTAAACAACGCAATTTTGGAAATGTTTAGGGGCGAAACGAAAGATTTTTTTGTAAAAAATAGTTTTGTTGTGAATGACTGAATTTATTTCACACCAATTCCAGTCATGTTTTGCACATATACATCTTTACAAAAAAACACATATAGGCCTACATATTTACAAAAAAAAGAAGTATATTGTAGAAAAATGCTTGATAATAGTTTAAAACAAAAACTAGTAGGTCGCACTAAACTTAAAAAAACGATATTTTTGTTTGGCAATTTTATCTACAAGTTTTCCACAGTCAGTTAAATTTATTTTTTGTTGCTTCCCATAGAGCCAAGTCGAAGGACGGCGGCAAGAGACTTCGCGACAAACTCGACAAAATCGGCCTCAACTTGCCAGCTGGAAGGAGGAAAGCCGCCAACGTCACGTTGCTTACGTCGCTCGTAGAAGGTACGTCATTAAATAGACTCAGAATGTTAACCACATCTTAGCGAGAACATATATATAAACTGTTTCTACCAGGTATAGTAATATTAATCAAAACAGCCCCTCTGAACATTGCTCGTAGTACTACAAGCATTCGGTGTCATTTACCCTGACGAAGGCGATTTGCATAGGTTGCAGAAACGTTAGTTGATGATAATTACAAATACCAGAGGAGCTGTATTTTAATATTAGTGAGAATATACTAGGTCAAAAAACAGATTTGATAAAAAGTAGTTTTGTTCTACAAGGTCCTAACAAACTGATATTTTCTTCATAGGTGAAGCGGTCCATTTGGCGCGCGACTTCGGGTACGTTTGCGAGACCGAGTTCCCTGCCAAGCCATTGGCCGAGTTCGTTTGCAAGCAGCACTCGGACCCCGAGATCTGGCACACCCGGAAAAACATGATCCTAGCCACGAAGTGAGTTTTAGACCTGGTTGTTTGCTGTTAACTGCCGCAGTAGATTTAGATCAAACAAAGCGAAGACTGTCATTGGCCTACTTATCGGAACTTTTGGAGAAAGTTGATTAATACATGACTCATTTATAGTGTAACCAAAACAACACTTAAATTGTTTGGCGATGGTGGGCTTTTGATCTTAACGTTGCTTGATTAAGTCATTAGCGATTAGGCAATAATGAAAACTTATTACTTCTCGACCTTAGTACTTAACATTTAGGCTACATCGATAAAAAATCCCCCACAGAATTGCTGAAATTATGTTCAAACGAACGATTCATTGCTCTTGGGAAAGTGATCAAATCACTTTTAAGAAGTAGAGTTGTTAAACCAACTTAAATTTATCCTAAAATGCCCTCCACTCATTTTTCACCGTACAGCGCGTTTAATCATATACTTTGACTCTACTCCAGGCAAATCGTAAAGGAGATCCAGGACCTGATGGCTCAGGATCGCTCACCCATCGGCAACACACGGCCCCAGCCTATCCTGGACAACGCGGTGCAGAGGCCCCTCACCCACTTCAGCTCCACCACCCACGGATTCGGGACCCCGGCAATCTGCGCCGCTCTTACAGCACTCCAGGTAAAACGAAGAGCTAGAATTTGATTTTTTTAAATTTCAAATCCCCTATAGAAGTGGGTATGATAACTACTTCTGAATGCGCTTTGATATTCTTATTATACGTCTTACTACAACCTCCGATCACTCAGCATATAATATGATTGTTTCTTTGCTTGAAGTGGAGTGATTTGTTCTCATATGTTGTGAGGGTTTATTGTTTAAAGAAAATGTTAATCTTTACTGTAGAGTATGAAAGTGGTGCATTTCATTTAAACGACATTTCAAGCCCCCATAATATCAGTTTAACAGCTTGCCTTAGGAGTTTAATGCCATTTCGGGCCGAGTAAGTTAAATTTTTGTCTTACAAATCCCCTGTGGAAGATTTTCTAATCAATATATTTCCTTCGGACCAAGCTCTAAATTATTTTGGTGAAATCTAAATGTTTCTTTCACTTATTTCGGAATATGCTAAATCGGAATTATAGCCTGTGTTTAGTCGCGAAGACCGCTTGTTAAAATTAACTGTGTTTTGTTTTTATCTGAAATGGGACTTCTTTCTAAATCGCCTTCACTCTTTCCAGCACTACCTGACGGAGATGCTGCGCTACCAAGAGAAGAAGCCCTTCCTCAACGGCGTGTCGTCAGGAATACAGACGTCATCATCGGCTACGTCACACCAGCATGACGTCATCCGCCTGAGCATGCACCAAAGCCAGTTGCCAACCCACAACATTTCGGACAAGCTCGAGAAGAAATGAAACAGCGAGGAAAGAAAGAAAATGACATTTTTCTCGACTGTTCGACCTGGAGACCATTTCACGCTTCAACGACTAATTGTTCCACCACTTGTGACGTCATAAAGCGACCGCGCGAAGAGAGAGACCAAGCGATCGGGCCGATGATGGCGTCAGGGCCGACGAACGGCGTTAAAACTTT
Source organism: Ascidiella aspersa (assembly GCF_963924565.1). Lineage (NCBI taxonomy): Eukaryota > Metazoa > Chordata > Ascidiacea > Phlebobranchia > Ascidiidae > Ascidiella > Ascidiella aspersa. The sequence goes on from NC_139450.1 coordinate 29,019,197, forward strand.
ATTATTTTGATAATTGCACACACGTGGTTCTTAAAAGCGTCGATTTGTTTGCAAAATAATAACAACAAGAATAATAGTAATACCAGCGAAGGCCATTTCGCCGGTTAAAATCGCGGACGGTTGTACATTTGAACAAAACAAAGAAAAACTTGTAATCGTGCGAATTAAACTTGATCGCCTATGTCCGTGTTCTACTCCGCAATTTATCTGCGTTTCCGTGTTTTAACCGGCGAAGTGGCCCCGCTCATTGTACTCTGTGCATATCGCGAAAAAAAGTAAAAACGCCTGCTTATCGTTATTATTATTATTATTATTATACGTGCGTATGACTTGAAAAGGAGAGATGAAAAATAAACGCAAAAAACGAGACACGATCTAGAATTTTCCTATCGCGGCGCGTCGCCCCAGGATTCGGGTTAGCACCGCCGCCGAGCCCCCTTCTTCGTCTGTTACGTCACAAAGGCTTCGGGGCGCTAGAAGATGTCAGGGCACTTGGACCAATCGCGCTTTAGGTAGTCGCCGCTGAACAGCCAATCGCTGCCCTTCGTGGCGGGGTTTTCCCCTTTCGCAAACCACCTGTGTGTTTAAAGGCAGTTAAAAGCAAGGGTTGTATTTTTTAGGTTTAGGCAAAGTTTTAAATCAGACGAACTTATCTTCAGTTAAAGTGACTGAGAAGTAATTTATTTAATATAGCTTTACAAAGCTTATGCTAAAAATGTAATTTTAGTCCTTTAACGAGTAGAATTATATTTTTAAAATATTTTGTTTTTCAGTCTTAATTTTAGTTATAAACCAAACAAGTGTAGTTTAGTTTTAATCTATGATTAAGTTCGGGTTAGAAAAGCAAGTAAGGAATACACATAAAAAGGTTAAGGCTGTTAGTAAATATAAATGTTTACCAATACAAAAAAAATTTAAAACTAAGAAAACGAAACTAATTACAAACTATCGACTGGGACTCATTGAAAGTTCTGATTACTGACGCCGATATAACGTCACGCCCACGTTTTTTTTTTAGATGACGTCAGGTCATAAAGGCGGAGAACTAACTACGTACCTCGGTGTCCACTCGCCCTTCTTTTTGTGACGTAACTTGCGCACCGCCCGCTGTTTTTCTTCCAATCTGTGCTTGTGCTCGCTAGCGCCGTCTGACGGAAGAATAAATACGATAAAATTTAGGCGCGGGTATTTGCTTGGAGAGAAAGCAGGGGAATAAAAGCAGAAAGAAGTTTGCTGTTTATTTGAATAAAATATTTATTTCTTGTGATGTAAAAGTTGTAAATGGTCAAGGAGTTTTTTTCAAATTAGGGAATAAAAATCTGCCCACCTTAACCGTCATATTTAGATCGGTTAAGCACAAACGGTTTACATAATTAAATTAAGCAAAGTATGTTGTAAGTATTTAGTATTTTGGTACGACTTGAACAAATGTTGAAGCCCATGTAAAGAAGAAGATAACAAAAACTGACGTTACGAATAAATTCCTTATTAAATTCAAACACATATCAAGGATCTTAAGACTGTTTATTTATTAAAACAGATAAAACATAAAATCATTTCTTAAAATCTTACAGAAATATATATATTACGCCTATAAGGCATCATCAGTTTCTGTACAAAAAACAAACATGTCAAAATGCCAATATGGGTGGGTGGTTAAAAAGTAAAATATATAAAATTAAAATTAAAATTTATATCAAGGATTGTGATACACGTAATGTTTCATCCTTGACATTGCTTCCATACGTCATAGCCGACTAACTACTGAAACCGCCCGAGTCATGAAGAAGTGAAACAAGCGCCGTTTAAACATGCGAAGCGATTCAGGAAACGAAAAAACAAGTGACCGAATTCACAAGCGCGTTTGTCGACGGTTTCGAAATGACTAACTTCCGAGATATTGAGTAAGTGATACTAGCGTTCCTTCCTTGCTAAGCTATAAACACAAGTCACGTCCTGCCACTGTAGAACAACCAACAACTGCTCATATACCATAGATTAGACCAGTGATTCCCAAACTGTGCCTCGAGAGATTGTAAAGTGAACCGCGAAACTTTTTGTAATTTCCGAAAATGGAGTATTTTTTTACCATAAGGCATACACACAACTAGGGATGTTCAAAGTAGAATACCAAGGTATTCTAGAATAATAGGTTTCGAATCTAGAATAACGAATCCAGAATAGCGAATCCTAGTATATTTTTATTAAATTATTTAACCTCGATTTTGTTTGGGGAATGGATTAATCTTTTTCTACCCTACAGGGCCCACATTCACAGCAATAAATCGCCCAAACAATTTGCTAACATGTGTACATTATAATAAAAAATGTTTTACATTCTTAACAACTGTCATTTGAAGCAGTTGTGTAAACTGTAATACATGTCCACTGACCAGGTTGTTGCCAAAACTCATATTTTTGCCAATAGTGAGTACAATGCAACACTGCACACAGAACTCTTTAGCAATTCGGTACAATTTTGAAAAGCATTGTTGGGTCTTAGTGCTTCTTTTTTGACTAATTGATCTGTTATGCAGTTAAATAATGTACTGCAAAGAATACAAAGTTACTATTGACATAACGAATACTTGACAATTTGCGCTGTGCATAACTGCATAACCTCGCTGAATATTGGCCTAAAGTTGACCTTAAGTAACCCTATAGCGCATTTTCTCGATGGCCAGCACGTGTTACTTTTGCAACTTAACGCTTAGACGAAACGTTATTGCAATTATTAGAACGAACGTTATTGCCAGACGCGAAGTAATTGGTAATTGGTCGCCCTTAAAAACGCTGACACTGCACTACCACTACACAACCATTGTAGACTTAAATACGCACTATTCATCAGAAATTTATAATTTGAGGCATTTACATGTGATAAGTCGATCGATTGTTGCGAAATAGTTGAGATTTTTTTAGTGTGCCGCGAGCCAAAAAATCTTTGGGAACCACTGTAGTAGATAGACGCTTGCGTATTGCTCCAACAGTAGTCTAGAAGCGATTTAAAAGGCCAAATGTGGCCTAGCCAACGTATAGGCCGAGCCATTCAAGCCGACACTTCACGGTGCTCCACGGGGAAGAATAGACGACAGACGTACATGACATATCTTTCGTTTAGGACGGCGACTTGTTTCCGGGTTTAGGAACTTGGGAATGTTATTTTTTCCTTACAAGCTTTAGGCATCTTAGACAACGACAATACATTCGATCAAAATAAATCGATCACGACTTCAGACATTTAAACGCGTTAATACGACAATCGTGACCTGGTATATGGTGTCACCCCTAAACCTCACAACCATATATCATTCAAAAATTCAGTTGGGAAAACCCAAAGCACCAGTTCGGCAAAAGTCAACAGCGAACGATTACTTATCAACCGCAAATACATAGAGAACTTATTTAACAAGCACTTGAAGGTGAGAACAAGCCATAGAGTTCCAGGGTGTGTATGAAACTAACGTTTGCCAAATTGTGAGAGTATTTACTCGGTTAACCGCTAAGGTGTCTTGGTTGGCGGATTTTTGTCGTAATTGTCTCTAATGATTTAAATATCTCAAAGACCATTTCTTCGCTATTCCAAATTCACCACAAGCTTATACGGAACAAACAATTATTCCCAGTGTTAAACGACCGACCTATTCTGTCGTCGTATGATTTAAAAATCAAAACTGGTATCCCTTAAATAGACGGACTCAGTTAGTCTTAAATGAATTCACACAAAATTTCAGCCGATAACGATGCTTACCAGTCTTACAATGACTTAAGTAAATATTTTTACAAAAAAAAAAAAATACATTTTATTGATTTATGTTTAGGTTTTCGTATGGTATTATTGCTGGCTGGGAATTAAATAATTTATTAATTCTCAAACTTTAACATTTCTTTTGTGAGGTCATACTAATAGAGCACATTTGGGCAAACTGTGGTCTGCGTGTTATAAACTTTTTTCAGCATAGTAATCAACATTTTCATACTTTTATCTTAATTTTAGAACTCTAAATTTAGTAAAAAAACACTCGTAGGGCATACTTCCACGCTTAACAAGATTCCAGAAGAACGAAATTTACAACTTATTTTAACTTTATATTATGTGTTTTTCACATAAGACAAAGACAGTTTCTGTGAATATATCGTTACTGCCAGACATTGTATCAATTAATTATTAAATTGTGGTTCCAGGAAATAGTTTTTACACGGACATATGTCGGTGTCGGTACATTTATTAATTAAAAATATCGGCCGGAAGAAAATTTTTATAATTAAGAAAGTTTCTGCGCTTTACGCGGCCTGTCAAAATTAAAGACCCGTCCCTGCAATAAAGGGTTAAAGACCCGCCAATAGTGAAGAAATTCCGCTTACCAATGTCGCCGTTTTCGAGCTGGCGTATGTCGGGCCTGAGGCGGCTGTCAGTGGGCGGGAGCTCGTAACCTTTGACCTCGTTTTGGTTGAGCGACATGGCGAACTTGGTCATGTTGTACATCTGGAAAAAAGGGAAAACAGAAAGTGTTGCAATTTTTTTTATCTCCGTGTCAGGGCCTTTAGCTAAGAATGGATCTTCATTATATTTTTATTGCTAACTATAATATCCTTTATTATTATGGGCAAACAGGTACCTGTCGTTCATTACTTTTTCGTACAAAGGCAAAAGTAACAGAGCGGGTACAATAGAGACTTGACTTGCAATACAGTTCCAGGCTTCTAAGCCCGGATTCGGTTACCATAATCATGAATCTAGTAATATTCTGTTTGGAACCTAGTAATTTCTGACAAAAAACGCCACTGAAACACGAAAACCCTGCTTTCGATAACACAAAATGACTTGAAAAAGCCTTCATCTAATTCTAACAAATCTTATTCCAACTTTTATCTTGTTTAAGACAAGTGAACATTAGCAATGTTAAAACAGCTTCTTGCAAGGTTCAACCTGTTGTTATGATGTACCGTGACATCACAATACAACGCGCGTGCTTTTGCTCGACCGAGCGCGACTGCAAGCCTGTGATGACGCAGTTGTTTGCTTGATCGCTAACGAATCCCCAGACATCCGGGGGGATTTAAATCAGGACTGGAGCTGCAAGCAATAAAGGCCTTGGGGATTGAAATTGCTGAAGCATCCCCCGATTGGTTGGAGAGCGCGGGGTCATTGTAATAAAGTATAATAATTGCCTGCTGGCAAGCTGGGGTATTTTCGTTTAATATCATGCTGGCCGTTATTAGTCGGTCGGAATTTAAAGCACATTTTTAAGGCATACTCGTTAGACTTGTGTGTAAACGTCTGTGAAGTGGTGCGGAGCGCATAATATATGTACCACAAATTGCGACAATATCACCAGGCATTTAATGTTTTTAGACTTGTGTGTAAAGTTTGATTCAAAAGTGTTTAAGCGTCACAAAAGTTGATCTATAAAGCGGTGTTGAGCGAAAAATAGATGCACCACACATGGCGATACCTTCAACGTTTTGCGAAATTCTACAGCAGTGGTTCATAACCAGTTAATAACCTCAAGAGATTTCCTCAAGAGTGTGCCGCGGCGTTTTTCGTAACTTTAAAAAAAAAACTATTTGTGTAACAAAAAACGCCCTGTTTGATCCTGCGACCAAACAAGACTGCTTGAACTGTGACAAAAATGCGTCGCTAAAACGCCCAGGAACAACAAACAAACCCCATTTTTGAAATCACTTTAGCAATGTAACTTGTAAATAAGCACCACGGCCAAATAATAGGCTGAGTAAATATACACCAGCTTAAGAAAGACGTTTTCGATATATTTAGCAGTGGTTGTCACAAACCTCTTCAGAGGATGGCGGTCGGTCTTGAACTTGCCACAAACACTTGCAGTCGCCATCGTCGGACAGAGTGGACAAAGTACTGGAAGCATCGTCGGAAGACACAGAATGCTGCGGACGACATAAGGAAAGGGTTAGAACCGTTTTTTTTATTAGCCACTGTTGTAATGACTTATGCCAATGACTTGACTTAAATACCTGTAAGTCACTGGTTTCAAATGACTTGACTTTACTTAAAATGACTTGACTTCACTTAAAATGACCTGACTTCACTTAAAATGACTTTACTTCACTTAAAATGAAAAAAAATAACTTGAATTTGACTAAAGTCATTATTGACAATACCCTGGTTTAAAATTAGGTGTATTTACTAAAAAAAAAAATAGTTTGGGCTATTTATCTTTTTTGATTTGGTTGGACTTAAATTATTTTACTTGAAATATATTAACCTTTTTACGTCGATATACAAACTTAATTTTTGTTTTTAAGTAGTGCCTAGCTTGGAATCAATAAAAAAGGCAAAATATTTTAATCTAACAACGGAATCGACGAGAACAATTGTCTATATTGTTTAAGTGCAATCCAGCAAAAAATGACCGTCATTTAACGAAATTTATTATAAAAAAGGATCGAAAACTCTTCCGTGTTGCGTAAAAACGTCAGTTACTATCTTAAAATACGTAAAAAAAAGTAACTACGCGAGAGCTGACAGCTGGGATTGCCTTATATCCGCCGCTTACGTAAATACAGGCTTGACTGCTGTAAGCGTGCTCGCAGCAGACAGGCAATTTTGCCGCGAATTGCGAAGAAAAACAGACTCAAGGCGGGTGCTTAGTCGGGGTAGGGCAAATCATGGATGAAGCGTGACCTTTAGAAGCTCCTATCACGACCTCACAGCAAATTTTCGACCTTTATTGCGCGTCCAAAACTGTTTTGTCAGCCTGTGCGACTAGCACTGGGGCCCTCATGACTAATTGGCAGCCTTAAAAGTCGTTAAGTGCGGAAAACACGATTTGAGATTCGCATGCCCTCGTCGTGAGAGAAAACAGGGGTTACTTCAGGTCAACGCATCGCGACTCCAACAACACAGCCACACGTCAATTGGGCGTCATACTATTTACGCCTACTCAGTGAAAAAATCCTGACCAACCAGCCATGAACATTGCAAGAAAAATATAGGTATAATTTCTTTAAAGCTGATGGTTGGGTTTAGTTTGGAAAGCAATTTTTTCAGCCTATTTTCGTGCTACCTCGTACTTAAATGTAGGAACACCACACGTGTATTGCAGTAAAATAAGCGCTGGAATTAAAAAAACGCGAAAAATAACACTAGATAGGCCAGTGGTCTCCAACCTCTAAACAGTTTTTTTTTAAGGTTTGGTTTTGGTGACCGTTAAGTAGTTTTAAGAGACCGCAAGTGTTTCATTTAAATACCAAAAATTTCCGACAAAAAACGCCACGGACCGTTTCGGTCCCCCAAAACACTTTAAAAAAACTCTGGGTCTAAACCATTTATGGGGTCGCCATTACTTACAAATTTATGCAGTTTTAGTCATTTCATTGCGCTCGTGGTGTAAACGAGTATATCAAAAATATCAAAACAAATTAAAAATATGTTTTGTTTCATTGTTAATTCAAATCCAAGTGTTAACTTAAAGTTCTCATCTTGGTGTACATGTGTAGCCACAGTTCTCTAGACTCGTGTATAATTTAAGCATATAACCAACCAATATATCGCTTGTGTTATTTAGTTCAAGCATTATTATTTATCTGAAAACTAACCGCGGGGTCGCATGTAGATGCTGACTTCAGTTTAATTAAATTGGTGTCGGGTAATAAAAAGGTTGGAGACCACAGAGATACGCAATGTCAAATACACGAATACACCTTATTTCTAATTCGTGACCAAAACCAAGCAATTTTGGACTCTAAGGTCTGTCTTTTGGCATATTAATTAATTGGTTATATCTTACCGAACGGGATTTTGATTTGTGCGAGGAATGGTTGGCACCGGTGCCGGACAAGGCCAGGAATCGGTCATGCATGTCGGGGCTCATCGAGAAGATGTGCTTCGTCCAGTCGCCCTCTAGGATTCGGACTTTCCTGTTGCTGTAAACGGAAAATCGATATTGATGTTAAATCAGTTGATAAAACAATAATAATATTATTGTTATTTGTATTGGTAATATCGGGATCTAAGCCTGATCCGACATTTCTAGTTGTTGATCTTTTCTCCATATCGTAACATCCAAACAAAACCATTAGGGTTATAAAAAAGACCCAAAACAACTTTATTTGACAAGAGCAGAACACTATACAGTTATGAAAATTTGTATCATCAGTTCTGCTTAGAATCTGCAAACACAAGCAAATACAAAAAAAATATAAAAAAAACTATTCACAAGTATAAATGCCAAGACCGGAATTACTATACAGTACAGTCCAGGTTTGAACCGATGCTGAAGTAAGTAATGTGATGTTAAATCAGAGTAATGGTAAATCGCCCCACACGACAAACTATATGTAAACGTCTCAACATTATCAATTTGAAATGGCTAGTACGTATTTACACCTAAAACGCTTGCGTGTGTGCCTATTTGTAATGCAAATAAGTTATTTTTGAAAGTTGCAAAATGTTTTGCGGCACACTTAGCAATCTCTCGAGGCACAATACTGTACCGCGGCACACAGTTTGGGAATCACTGCACTAGTGTGTCTCGAGAGCTTGCCAAGTGTGCCACCAAACGTTATGCAAATTTTGAAGAAAACTTGAGACATTTACATATAGTTTGTCGTTGCAGTGCTCTTCAACCTTTTTTGGTTTGGTGAACCCTTAAAGTTGTTGTGACGAACTCATTCATTTACTTAAAAGGTAAACTGAAGTAAAAAGCGATATTAAAAATGCCGAAAGTTTTGCACGCTGTCGGTGAGAGTTTGATTTTGGCTGAAGGCTGCTTGCGAGTACTATTGCATGTCATACAACAGCATTCAACGTCAAGTATTAATGATTCATTAAAAGTTTGTGATGCACCCTTGTACCTTTTAGTAATGGTGTACTGCAAGCGTATTTTGGTGCACCCTAGGGTAGGGTGCACCGTGCACACCGTCCAAGAGCACTGCTCTACTGTATTGCTGTTCTGTTATAAGTGTGCCGAAAAATATTTAAAAAAGTTTTAGTGTGCCGCAAGCTAAAACAAGTTTAAGAACCACTGCACTAGTGTGTCGCGGCACACAGTTTGGGAATCACTGATGTAAAGCATTCGTACAGTCGCCCGATGCACGTAAGGTCAAAGCGAAGCATCTTTGCGCAGGGCGTCTCTTCGAACCGACAACAAAGGCAACAAGGCGAAAACTCGCGCGTGACAAAAGCAGATTTTCAGGCGACGGGCAAAAAAAAAGAAATAAAGAATAAGGAAAAAAAACAGTGCAGACTTACTCGGAGGAGAAAAGGTGTCCCTCCACTTTGTTCAAATCGTTTCGGAACCAGCTGTAGGGCTTGAACGTCACCACGCAGCGTTCCTTTGTCCTGCGAGCAAAAAATAACCGTGTAAAGCGTTGCGGGGATCTGGCGAAATTCGTGGGCAAACTGTCGAATCGAAAGGTGCGTGTTTATTGTTTACATTGGGCGACCACTTTCGAAAAAGCGCTCGGCACCGTTTTTTTGCCAACGCTTTTTGTGGCTTAGCTCAGAGTTTGGCCAGCTGACTGGGTCATTTTTAAATGCGCTAGGTTCTTTTTTTTAAGACGATTACTTTAGAAAAAACGGAAAATCGTGGCTTTCTGTACAGCTTATACAGTTTTTCTTGGCCCATTGAAAAACATAAAGATCTACTTTTTGGCCACTTATTTTGCGCTGTTTGATACAAATTGGTTAGTTTTCCTGCCACTTAAATTGCAGTTATTGACGGGTTTGTCTTTTTTTGGCACTTTTACGACTTTTTAACAACTTGGGAAAGTTACCGATTTTAAAGCGCCGTGTTTCATTTAACAGCTTGGCCGGCGGTTTTCTTACATTATAGTCAGCTACCTTTTGTCAAACCACTCTTTGAAAACATTTCATCAGGGCTGAGATATAAAAGAAAAACAGCTTTTAGAAAAAGAGGTTAGAAAAAGAAAAACAGGAGCGGTAATGCAATCTGACTGAGGGTGGGAGAAAAGGGAGAAAAGCGTGTTTGGAAAAGAGAGATGTCCCCGAATGCCCTTACAACCGGCCTTAATGTTTGTTAAAGACGAGGCCGCGCCACTGAGGGTAAAGTCCGTGAGCGTGGGATCTGGATGGAGCCGGGAAAATGTAAATGTTTGCATTGGAAAACGATTTGTTTCAGGCTGATACGCATTTGCGATGGTGCTATAAACGTGACAAGAAAAAAAACTTAACGGTCACACAACGTTACTAACTTGGATTCTGTATTTTTTCACTTGATTTTTGTAGAAAATCTCTTAAGATTTTTGTTAATTTAGTTCAACGAACTTGAAACGCAACTAAAAGTTATTTATTATTCTAAAAAATAAAGATGGGCATCACTTTTAAGAAATATGGATATCACCAATTTCTGCGCCATTATTTCTATAAGTAGGCACAAATGTGCGACATACACAAAACGCCCTGATAACCCCATCTATGGCCGAGACCCGATATATTTCAAACAAAAGAAGTTTAAGCGCTTTCGCAGATTCAATGACGGGTTACGAGCATTGTGTTTTGCTGGCAAAGAGTCATTTTAAATCGCTTCTTTCAGTCATTTTTTTTTTCAAATTTCGGATGGGAGCTAGTCACAATGTATAAGGCGACAATAGACCAGACGGTCGATTTGAGAACAAACGATTAGGCTTTCTCGAACTGCAGTTATGTAAATACCACACCAGCAGTAATAATGGTTCCAAAAAATAGGTTGTTGACTCGATATAAAGGGGCGGATACCACAACGGTAATATTGGTTCTGTAAAATAGGTTTTTAAGTCTGTATAAAGGGGCGGTTTTAACGGCAAACAAGCAGGAAAGGCAGGGTTGGCAAACAAATTTATGAAAATAATTGAAATACATTCAATCAAACACTAATTTTTTTTATATCTTTTGGAATATCTATAATGGGATCTCTCAACGTTTTTTAAAAATATAATTTGAAAACGAAACAGTAGAAAAACCGTGGTCACCACAATTACAAATATTAATTGTTGAAAATTTTCTTTGACAATTGCACTTTCTCAACACATAACTTTAATTGTACAATTGAAACAATGCCTGACAGCAACAGCATATTCACATAACTTTAGGCTTAACATAATAAAATGCAAAGACTATTCAAAGACTTTTAGATAAACAAAATGTTTTTATGAAAGACTTTTCAAAACGAAAATCAATTCAAAGATTTTCAAACACTTTGTGGCAACCCTGAAAGATCGCGTCAAATGATTGGTGAAAAGGGAGCACAGCCAGACGACGCTACTCACTTGTGATTCACGATTTCCATGACGCCGTGCTGTTCGATCCAGAGCTTGCCGACCACTATGTTGTGCACCGAGGCCTTGGGGTTGGTCCAGGTGTACGTCTCGTCGTATCTGCGCCGGCAAACAATGTAAAGTGAGCGTTGGGGGAAGGCAGACGGAAAAATCGGGAAAAATAAGGCGAGGTGAAAAAACGAAAAAAACACGAATGGATTTTGCGTAAAACATGGCCGTTAATAAATTTTTTTATTATTTTTTTTTTATTAATATTATAATTTTAATTGGGTGCAATATGCACGGACCTGTACTGTAGCTTGATAATCTCAGTCACATTAACTGAAGATGATGCAAGCTCGTATCGAAACGTCTTAAACAAGATGATGTCGATCTACTCGACCTTTTTGGGTTTGCAATTCATTTTTGTTTTATGTTATTTTTATATATTAGGATCTATGCTTGTTCCAAACATTCCGTCAGTTGTTTACCTTTTATCTAATTGTAATAACCCAAAAGGGTCACACAGGTTAAAAAAAGCGGAACTGCAGTGTTTGGCTTTTAAAGTTGTTTTATATCCTTTTAGGTTTTGCGTGTTTTTTGAAGTATGCTGTCACGTTGTCTGCAGGTCATTCGACATAAAATTGGTTCACGAAACATTACGACACATAAAAAGCTTAAAGACATAAAATAGGCAAACAACAACGGCTCATTAATAGATAGAAATCACTCTTCTGGTGTAAACGAAGTGATGCCTCCGTTGCGTCACAGTTTATTGCATACTTCAGAGACGTCTAGATTTATTAATATTAATCTATAGTTTTTTTTATTTCTATACTTTTTAGTACATAAACTGGCTAACGCATTCTCGTTTTAATTAATAACTCTGATGAGGTCAGCTGGTATCTGCTGCCGAAGCGTCGGTTTATACTTCGTTTACACCAGATGGGCGATTTCTATCTATTGGTATGTTGCCTGCTGGATTTTAAACAACTGCTTATAATAAAGTAGGACCTGCAATAACAAACATTTGCTTTTCAGCATGAAGGTTGAAGATTTTAGTACGACGTAATAAGAATATCAAAGCCCATACAGAAGTAGGTATCATTTTGAATGTTTCGAATAACTCTTTATTAATTTTCACACATGTTGACGATAATGCAAGTTTGCTTTATACTTACTGGGGAAAGGTAAGGGTCAGCGTTCCCTTTGGTTCGATTTCGACGGTTTTGCCCCAGAACTTGAGCTTGGGGTGAATACAGCCGTGGAAGCGAAATGGGTGGGAAGGGGTGGTACCGGTGGCGTGGAATGCTGAGACCGGCGGATGGTGGGAAACTTGTTCAGATACCCAGGAAAACCCGAGGTCGGGTCTGTGCAAAGCAAAATGTATGTTGAACTTATTGTGGTCCAAGCAGTGTGTTTTGAAAACTGCTAATTATATATATCTGGTGTAAGACGTACTTTAAATGACCACATGGTGCAAATTTCTATAACGGCCATTTAAAATACGGCCTAGAGCAGATAATTAAAAGTTTTCAAATCGAATATAATTAGCAGTTGGTCCATAAAAACGTAATGTTCCACTCATGGTTATATTTTAACAAAACATTTCACTGTAAAATAAAAGGATTTGTAATTTTTTTTGTGTGTGTAAATTTTGAGTGCACACAAGTTTTACATGTGCAATGTGCATGTTATCCTCAAGTTTCGCGTCTTTATAATTGTTAAATAATAAAAAACTTGTGCTTGTTTTAAGCTACCGGTAATACATATAACTACAATTTGATATTATTAAATCGCGCGGCCGCAAAAACCCTTGTTGAAACACACTGCATTATAAAACAGACATACTATTTTCGTCCGTTTAAGATATACAGGTAGGTAACAGAAAACGCCAGAATTTAGTAATGGCGATCTTGACTTTGCTTCATTTATTGGCACTTTAAAAGTTGCATAAAATCGCAAAACATCAAATTGGTTTCGCACTGTTCGCGAAATGTTTGACATCAGATAAGATAAGTCTCCTTGCTTCGCACAAAGCTGTCAAGCAGTCTGTTTAGCTGACTGCCAATTTAGCTGACTACCATTTATGGGGGTATTATATCTAGAACTAGAACGAAGGGCCTAAGGTTATAAACAAGTTTGCAAACAAGCTACAGAAGTATATGCATCATTTTGAACGTTTCGAATAAAACTTGATAATGGCTGGAGGGTGTAGTTAGACAAAGTACGAATATTCATAAATTTACACCGCTTTTTTATAATATAAATGCGTGTCATTAATCGAGGCCGAGTTGTGTTTATCTACCAATCCAGCAGAGACAAGTTCACGACCGTAAAACATCATAAATTCTCTGTAAGTTGATGGGATGTAAGTGATTGCTTACAAGAAGTCGCTTGCAACTCAGAGGCCAACGGATCGAAAAGCTAATTCACATTTAGAGGCAAATCCAACAAGCACTGTACACAGTGTACAGTCGATTGAGGTGACATCGCTTTTTCCACCTTATTTACTTTGTCTGTTGGTTTTCGCCGGCAAACATCCATCGACAAACACTTGATGGGCATGTCTTGTGTTCTGTTTGGTGTTCTTATCTGGCGAATCGACCGAACATGCTCCAGTTAATAAAGTTCGACAAGACAGGACAGCAAAATGGGCTTGTATTATAAGGTAGACGTCTAATGAAGTGATTCCTAACTCTTAATGGCTTACGTCACCCCTCAAAATTAATAATAAATAGATTTTCTACACCCAAACTGGAATTTTCGTTGAGTATTTTACTGAAATGTCACTATAAATGGAATTTGAACAACACAATCAAATTAAAACACGTATGAAAGTGTCATTTGACATAATGGTCTCTAATCGTACACAAAAATAGTTGTATCAAGAAGCTTACCAATTGAACAAAAATCAGATTCTTAAAAATTCTAAAGTCGGCAGCCTTGAGCATTAGAAACGGCAGCCGCGGCACCCAGGTTGAGAACCACTGGTCTAAGGATTGGGTAACCCCGCTACTGCCATGCAGGTTATCAATCAAAAATATTTTCGACGCTTTAAAAGCCTATTTTAAATAAGGAAATAGCCTCAGTGCCTCAGCGTCTCAGCGTGTGGTCTTTGAGGTCGAATTGGCAATGACAATTTATGGATGTAACTAAGTGGTTTATTGTTTGGCTTTTCTTGTCTGACTGACGTTTGCATTAAGATAAGGCTTTTTTCACACAACGCATACGACCATTTTCATATTATTATTAATCATAAACATTTAAAGTTATTGTTGTTTATTGGTAAATCAAAGACCAATGGCTTAGTGGTTTCATATATTAAAAATTTTAGCTGCATGATGAGAATGCATGGCATCATAACCAATAAATAGACATTAAGTGTTATCTAAAAGAACTAGAAACTTAACACAAAGCCTCCAAATTTGTAACCACTTGTGAAAGTGGCCTAAATGTATAAATTTATTCACAGGAAATGTCACTCTTGTCTGCAATTTTGCAGACTACAAGCAATTGAAACATGTAGCAGGTGTCAAACACGTCTGATGCATACCTCTGATATTCGAAAGTTTCACCCAGAAGTGGATTGAAGGGCTTTCCGAGCCGGTTCAGTTGTGACGCGAGGGCAGATACAGCGAATGCTGCAACGTACTGTAAATAAACGGCGGATTAACTACAGCAGTTATGCAACTGCAACAAGCCAACATGACACTTCGTATGCAAATCGGTAGACTACTGTAATAACAGGCTCTGCTGATGTATGTGACTGAAATATTAATACAAATATGGGTAAACCCGTGATTTATCCAAGGGGTTACCAAACTTTTTGACTAAGGGCCTGATAACCTTAAAGACTGATAATCACAGGCCAGACAATATTTTTTTGTAATACTTATTATTCAAACACATAAAAATAAATAATTATCAATAAAAAAACAGTAGCTTTATGAAATTGCTGCGTGGTTTAATTTTTCATTAAAATTTAGTAATTTTTTCAGACGAATCAATGATGAATGTGATAACTCTTTTGGAAACTTAAGTATGTATGAACTTAATTTGTTTTGCACAAACGTTGTCACAAACCTCCATTCTTTCCAATGATGTTGAAGCACTGCTTGCTCTTTCAAGAAGTCGACTGTACTCCATATACTCGCAAAGCCTTTGTATAAAGCTTAGTGGTTCGTTGAAGATGACTGGCATGGTAATTTTGGACAATTCCTGAAAGACAAATAAAAAATTTATTTGTTTTTAATAAATATATCGGTAGTGGTATGGAATATAATTCAAAATCAAACAAATACCTTTCAGTAAATGTCACCCTTTAAAACCAAGCATTTTATAATATTTCAGGTGATTACTCAACTGCGTATTTTTTAGCCAATTAGAGTTTTAATTTACTTAATGTAAAAACTAATTAGAAATTATTTGTTTTATAAATAGCTAACATTTATTTAAACTACCATAGGGTTGACAAACAGCACAATATTAAATGCAAAACACACTTCACATCTATTTACACACCTTGCCAATACACTGGCGCAAAATGTGCCAAATACTGAAGTCATCCCTGGAAAACATTGGAAAGGGGAGAGTTTCGCGATACTGGAATTCGCGACCGTTCGGCTCAATTTCAAGTTTTTCACCACTTGAGGACAGCACAGAAATATCACTTTCATCCTGTTTGATGTTGCTGTGGTTGTGATTGTTTATAGTTGTTCTGCAAGTCCACGAGACAGAGCTCGACACACTTGCAGTGGTTTCGGTAATTTCTTCTTGGTACACTGCTTGGTAGGCGGCCTCAATACTCGTTGTAGATACTGCACTGACGTCAAAGGACTCCGAGTCTGAAAATATAGAAACATTATTTTTATGCATACATAAAAAAAACACTTTAAAAAAAAAATACTTTTAATTACACCACCACAAATACAATGTACAATTTGAATAAGAAAAAAAGCCACAAACATCTTATATACATACATGAGCTCAGTTAGTGTAATCTAATACTAAGTTTGCCCCTAGTTCTGAGAATTGAAAATTGAAGGATGGTTAAAAGAGACATGGTTTTATCTCATCATGATCGACACCACGTCATTAATAACCATGTGTTCCTCTGCAGCTATATTACATACTAAAACAAAGGGAGGAAATTAAGTGTGACCCAATTAAGACGAAACCATATGTGGAACTATAAAGCCAACAGTTTTTCACAATTAAAGAAAAAATGCTGTGTGTAATTTTATTTCCACGTGTTAAACAAAAACAAACTAGATTCTTGCAATTTAAAAAAATATTATTGGCTTAGCGGTGAAAACAATTAACAATAATCCAATAAAACATTTCAATATTATTACCTCAAACCCATACATTTTCCTGGCCCGAAAACTGTTTTTATAACTTGAAATATCTTTTTTGAAATCCTACCAACTAATGCTCTATTTCGCAATTAACATAAAGAGATTGTAAATGAAGATTGAAGAAAAAAAAAAAAACTACATATTCCAATTTTTTTAATTGATGCTGCCAATTTCTTGTTTGATGAACGAAATCAAACTAAGATTCTTGCAAATTAAAAATTCTTGCCTTGGCGCTGAAAACAATTAACAAATTATCTAACAAAAAATTTCAATATATTACCTCAAACCCATGCATGTTACAGATCTTTTTTTATTTGATGCTGGTTTTAAAACTAAATTACCCGAATCTCCGGATACTGCATCATAGAAATCATCCTCTTCACTCATCATCCCTTCACTTGATTTTGAAATGGACGAAGGACGGTCTGTACTATCTATTGATCTAAAAAAAAAACAAACACGATATTGAATATAGATTTAATGATATTCAAATTGTCATGTGATTACATTTAATAAAGATTATGTGACCTAATTAGAAGCTCAGAATAAATCAATGCATTACAGTATAAATAAATCATTTCTTTTTTTACCTACCTTAAAATATTCTAAAATTAAACACATTTTAGAGATGCTAAAAAACGAAACAATAAAACACACTTGGTATTTTTGCGATGATAAAACGCTTAACAATTAAATTTTATGTTTTAACCGGTTTTGAATGTCAGTGATAAAGGTTAATTGGTTAGAACCTTTAAAAATACATTGGTCATTGAACTATTTTTTGCCATAAGTCTTAATTTATAAAAATTAGAGAAAACTAAAAAGACTCCAAAATATATTGCCACCAATCGAATAACTCTTAGGAGCATAATGGTAGAAGGTTGTAGTAAGACACAGTAAGAAAATCAAAGCCCACACAGAAGTAGATGTCATTTTAAACGTTTCGCATAACTCTTTATTCATTGGTGAAATGACAATGTTAAAACGCCCTTAATGTTTGAAGCCTAATGGTTTGAGGTTGTAGTAAGACGTAATGGAATATCAAAGCCCATACAGAAGTAGGTATCATTGAACGTTTAGAATAACTCTTATTCATTTTCAACATTATATTATATTATTTTTTTTCATTAAATGTCTAACTTGGCATGACAAAAAAGTCTGAAGAATTCAATAAAAAAATAGAAATTGCCAATAAAATTAATTTTGAATCCTTAAATTTTCCACCAATCAAATCACAAAGCCCATACAAGGGTGGGTATCATTTTGACTGTTTCGAACAACTCTTATTGATTTTCAAAATGACTTTGATATTCTTATTTTGAATCACTCTTACTTTTCATCGTCTTCTGCAGGTGAGTGCGGCATCGATTTGCCAGGGGACGTGGAGCCCTCGTGCGTCGAGATGGCAAGTTCCAGGTTGTGGTGCGTCGTGGCAAGTGACTGGAGCGCTTGTTGCAAGACACGACTTCGCTCGCGTTCGTCACGCAACTGGATCTTCGAAGCCTGGTGACAGTTACGATCAAAGGTGGTTTTGGCAAACAAAAATTATCCAATTTTTTACAAACTTTTTAGGATTTTTTTATATGGCTCTTACGTTATGGGTCTGCAACGCTAATAAAACAGCACCTTAAAAAAAGTTTGCATGATTATACTAAAACATAGGTATATATCAGCATGGTGAAGCCTCCAAAACACAATAAAATTATTTTTGTTAAGAAAAATGTGACTTATTCAGAAAAACTGTCAATCGTTTTTCAACTAATATCTTTTCAGCAATCCAAAAAAATCTAAACATAGAATGAATTTTGTTTAGGTAAAATAACTGTCTTATAATGACATAACTTTGGTAATAACCTCACACTAATTTAAAACAGCAAGTGATAAAACAATCTGTCTTATGACACAGTGAGGAGAAAATAGTCGAAAGAGGTGTGTTTTAAAATGTGACCTTTAAACTCACAAACTTTATGCCCTCTCTGGTCTTACTGCATTATAAACATCAATTGCTTCACTTTTCAAATGTAGAAATTTTAAAGATTGAATGGGGGTACTTTTTCGATGTATAAGCACAAAAAAGGAAATGGACTGGTCCTAAATTTACAAAAGCATATAAAGCTTTATCCACATCCTGGTATGTAAAGGCAGTTTGAATGTTGAAATTCGGTGGCATCACACAAAACAAAAAAGATCTCCTGAGTTTTAGCCAGAAGGCATTTTACTGTGCAACCTGTCCAAGGTTTATGCAGGCATAGCAGACTTAATAACAACTGTATCTAAACGTCAACCATAAATTGACTGCTAGCTGCAGTCCAACATAATTGGCCCAGTTTAAACAGGAAATATATTGTTTTCTAAATATCCCAGACTGACTAAGTCTGTCAATGGAACATTCATGCACTGTTCGCTTCTAAAAATTGTTAACGAACTAGTAAAATTTGTAATCAACCATCTTTAAAACTACGGGCAAAGAATATCGATTGGCCAATGAATACCAACTAATACACCCCTAACTGTAGTTAGCTAGACAATCATTTACCCAAATATAACAACACAGTATGTTGTGAACTTAATCTGTCAGCATGCATGGCACCTACCATCTAAATATAACTATGGTAATAATAGGCAAATTGCACTTTAACTAATTACCAAATTACAACTACATACTGAACTGGTCTCCTTCCCTGGTAAATATACCAGGTATGCATATATAGATCTAAAATGCAATTATGAGCTTTTGAAATCTATAAACAATTTGCTAAAGTATAAATTCCACTTATTTATTAGTCACATTTATAAGAAATGTCCCAAAAAAGACTTTAAACATAAATTTTCGCAGATCTCTTTTGTCAAATAACATCTATAAAATAAAATTACAGCAGGAAAAATGTTAATCATAATAATGAATGACGGCATCAACACAATTAAAGGTTATACTATAACACTTTACAAAACACCAAAGCAGACTAATTTATGCCAGCAAATCCAACCAACAAAATAAACGTAAATTACACTAATAATCAAAAAACAGCTCATCTGTTTTACTGATTATTATTACTGGTAGCAACAGTTTATATAGTAAATTACAATGTATATATAGGATACCTTATAATAAAAAGAAACGTACAAGCGTGAAAACAAATGCACTTAAATTGTCAATACAAAGTTGGGGGCATCACACACACACCAACTAATAACCAAAACAACAACAAGAAGAACATGCGCTGCCCAAAGCAGGAAGTGACTGTGGTTTGAACTAATCAGCGGGAACGCTTGGTCACAACTAGAACGATGACTGGCAATGAAATACGGTTTAACTGGTTCGTTTTAGGCCGGCTCCGTATGGCCGTCGTCGTTTTGTGCCAAATTCCCCGAGTCCGTGAAATGAAATCAAGACAAAAACGTGACGGGTAGAAGAAAGCTTTAATGCTGTTTTGTGAGCACACATGGAAACTGGACGCGGGATTAAAGCAAAGACACAGACACTAAGCACAGTTGGTTAGAACGAATTGCGCAAATTGGCCTATCGAAAAAAAACGTCCAGACCTTTTTCATCATTTTTAGCGCGCTGACTTTAAGGAGACATTTTTTGACCAAGTACAATGTATATTATCACTGATAACGCTTAAGAACTTGGATATGCAGTGTTGACATTTCTGCACAATGGACTAAAACTGTTTACCATTTTTAGAAAGCCGACATTTTGATGACCGGACGCTTTTTAAAATTGGCTGCGGTGTGTTGAAAGGATCACAACAACACTTTGACAGTGGTGATTGCCTTGGTTAGTTTTGCCAACTTGCGCAATCCCCTAATTTCAAACATCTAAAGCTAGCCATCCCAACATTTTTTCTTTTTTTTTTTAGTGTCGACTTTATGCGCATTTTTTGACAGTGGAAATCGGCCTGGGCGCACCGAAAAAACGCCTAAAACACGAAAGAGGCAGTTTTGAGTGCCTAGTTAGGCAAACCAACCTGCACAATCCGCTTATTTCGACAAGGGAAGCAACAAAAACTGCGACGAAACGCCAGCGACTTCTGGGAAATGCGGTTTAGACATGACAGACACGGGCCTAGCTCACATTCAGCGAAAGCGTTTAACCCCGACCTACCCTCTAACATTTCATCGAATCGGCTCCGTCGGCATTGGGCGTTACATTTTGCGGTAAATTGACAATGCGGGGCGTTTTCCATATTTGCAGCGCAATAGACGGTTCGGCACAAAAATGCTTTCGAGGCTAAACTGGCAACCACAAAACGCGCCTTTGTTTAAATTGGCGGTGTCACAAACTGACCCACGCCGGATATCATTACATAAGAAAAGGCGGCTAAATCAATACAGATTTTTTCCTTTCGTCGTCCTGAGCTGACCAAATGCGTTTACCTCTAGATTCTAAAGTCTAGGTAGGACCTGCATAGTGCATAAGGCTAATCGTAAAGAGCGAAGGTTGCTCTTTTTAATTTTTCTTTTAAATAACAAAATCTGCCTGAATCCGAATTGTGAAAACAAACGAATGCGATATCTTTTAACTATCTGTAAAGACCAGAACAAAGTAATGATTTCAGATATGACCTCTTCAAAAGTCGCGGTCGTTCATCCTTGCTGTTTTCGTAACACTTCTGCATCTAAATATAATCGGCTGGACAACTAAGCCGGACGCAGAGAGGCCTTAACCTTCTGTATAGAAGAGAGGCAGCAGCTATCCTTCGGAAGTGAAAATATCTCGGTTTCGACTCATTCGCAACCGCAACTCAATTGCTATTCGCTCGCTAAATTGGGCTACGTAACTAGCGCTATAAAGACGGGGCCGTGGGCTGACCAATATGATGCGTATAAATTATTCATTATGACATCACGAACATAGCCGCGATCACTGTACAGCTGGAAGTCGTGTTTTTACGTAATACTTGCCAGTTTCTATTTAACCTTGTCGCGAAATCTGCCTTTGCTTTCTGAAACGCTTTTTGGCGCTGGTCTAGAATCCTACCACAACGCACATTATTTGGGTTAGGGTGCGGGTTAGCGTTTTGGGTTAGGGTTGGTCAAGTATTATTATTGAATAATGAATATAATAATACTTGACCCACCCACACCCAAACGCTAACTCGCACCCTAACCTAAATATTGTGCGTCGATTGAATAATTGTGGTAGGATTCTAGACCAGCGCCCGCTTTTTTTCTGGCAGCATCGTCGGAATAGAGCGACTACTGACGGCGCCTTGCTTAATCCGCACAATTATCGTATCTCAGTATAATTTTTACATCGAGAGAACCTTTGTATACGTCGACGTCGCCCGCGTATCTAAGCGCAAAATCCACAGCCGTTAATATAGAGAAGCTCTAAGCGAAGGCAGCGATGCGCGACGAAACGTCACCGCGCTACACTAAATTAGCTTCCCGGTTATTTAACGCTGCGCTGCTGGGTTCACGTTGCCTATTACTTCCGACACTCGAGCTTTTATCGAGTCCAAGCAATGACACGGCGACATTTCCTTTTAGGTCATGACGATTTTGTGATCGCTGCCTTTTTTAATTTTTTTTTCTAAATGAATTGATGTCAGTCTTTGACAACATTGACTTGTCTACTTTGAGTGGCTTCAGAGATACTCATCGATTAGCAACGAAAAAAATGATTTTCTAAATCAACTATAATAGTTATAAGGAAACATGAACGCAACAAAACATCATTGAATAAAAGCTTGCCCTAACTAAAAAGTAAAAAAAAGTGTGGATTTGAAATGTTAAGTTAGATCTTTTATTTTGCTTGTTTTGTTTTGTTTAAATTCACTTTACCTCACTTCATTTGTTCTGTTGCCTTTCTACAGTACTTTCGAATTTTCAACTTATGACCACTAAATGTTTTTTTTTGTCTTAATGCTAAAGGGCAATGACTTAGTTTTGTCACCTGTGAAGCTAAAAAAAAACGACAGTCCAGCAGTCTAGTTTTAGGCGTTGTATGATGCAGCGCAGTTGGTTTTATGAGCTAGCGAGCGCCGCTGTGCTATAGATTGAGATGAACGGCCATTCTGACAATAAATACTAATGTACAATTTGAGTGCGACATCCAGTCAGAGAATGGCGCAATAAAATCAGCGATATCAATAATTTGCATTTATTCTGTTTTTACTGATAGTTATATTTTTATTTTTACTTATGTTGAAGACAGTAAAGCATGTAAGCAGCGATTCATGTAAAAGAGGTTATTATTCGCATTTAGAATTTAATAAAAGAGAAACGCCATTTTTATCGCTATCACAAAAAGTTTTTCATGAGTCAGCAAAGTGAGGTCAGCGATTACGTAGCATTGAAGCTGTCAGATTGCAACATTAAAACTGCCGTAACACATGATCAGCGCAACGTAACTAATTCGGTACTTATTGTCCATCTAAAGATAATTTTGTGTAAAGTCATTGGCGTGTTATTACTCTAAGTCTAGGTACCTTATCAGCAGTAGACACATTTCAAGGCTACCTATTTTATACAATCCGTTGTTTTTAGCAAAATGTAAATCTTTTACTAATACCAATCACATGATTGCCAAGGCTTAAGAAAGCAACAACACAGCTACTAACACAGTGGTTCTCAAACTGGGGTCCGCGAGACAATTTTCTGGGACCGCGAAGCACCTAACAAAAAATCTACAACCCGACGCTCCTGAAGAAGAAAACCTCTTGTGCAAAAAAATTCAGGAAACTTACTTTTCCAAAGCTTTTTTTCCAAGCTGATTAGTTGCTCATTCACGTTATTGTACACTTTGAGTTGAATTGTCCATTGTGACGTCATAGTATTGCATTGTGCTAATGAGAGTTACGTTTTTACAGTTTGCTGCACTGTCACTGTGAGCTGTACGGTCACGGTTTTAAAACTGTTCGTGATTGCTTTACTCAAATAAAGTGATTTGTTAGAGGTTAACATAGCCGAGCTGATAGCAAATAAGCAAGTGCACCCGTCCCATTGATAAAAACAAATGTTATTTTGTATATATTTTTAAGGGACCGTGAGCAATTTAAAAAGTTGCTGAGGGACCGTTGCGCAATTTTTCTAAAAAAGTTTAAGAACCACTGTACTCTAACACATGGTACCAGCAGGTATCGAAAGACAATATCGGACATTTTTTTAATTTACATTTGAAAATTTGCGCACAATTAAGCAAGGCGCATACGGCCTCTTTTTTATAGGAGTGCAAAGCTACAGGCTAAGGTACCTAAGCATAATATATGAAAACCAAGGCAATATCCCCAGAGTATCTTTACCACGTTCGTTATGCAAGAAAGAAGTTTATCATCATAAAGCGTTCCCTGCCTTACGAAACAAGGTCTAATAAGAGGTTGACGCACAAATTAACGGTTTAGTATCGGCAGCTTTGAAAACGAAACACGTGTACTGCACAGTGTACACGTAACAAAAGCTAATAGTGATTGTTAACAATGTTTTCTCTTGGATGTTTTATACTGAAAATCGTTTGTTTAAATAAGCATTTATATATTTTAAGGCTGAAATATACAAATTTTGCAAACTAGTTAAATCAACAAAATTTGAAAAATGGCGAACAAAGTCCATACCATATTCAAATAACATAGAAATCTTATAGTGTCTGTGCACTTTCAATAATTATGTACTTTAAACAAGCTCGTAGCTGAAATTTGAAAGACAAGCTCACTCTGCAACTGCGCGAGGAAAACAAATTGACTGTGCGAAAGGCCTGGCGGTGACGCGCATTTGTGGGCCTTAGAGGATTACTGGTGCTGACATAATAACCCGGAGATAGTGCGATAAGAGAAAATCAATACATAACGTTTCTGGTATCTGGTAAAAAGTCGTACAATCTAATATGCCATGTGAGGTAATTATTTCGACAAACTGCAACTCGAATTCCTCAATGCCGTTACGCGAATTTGAAAGTCATCACAAACAGGGCTGGGGAGCCACCGTAAAATAGCATTAGCTCCGGCTCCAGCTCCGGAGCCATCAGGCAATTATTAAATGGCTCCGGCTCCAGCTCCGGAGTCGTAAAACTCAATCCTTTGGCTCCGGCTCCAGCTCCGGAGCCATCAAACACACACCCAATGACTCCGGCTCCAGCTCCGGTGCCACCAGTCACTTATTCAATGGCAAGTTTTAAAAATTGCTTTTGGCTAAATAACGTTGGAGATGGAACAAAATATAATTTCTTAGCTTTAGCACCACAAATTGTAAAATGGCTTTAGCTCCACAAAAATAATAAAAATGGCTCCGGCTCCGGCTCCAGCTCCACAAAAATAATAAAAATGGCTCCGGCTCCGGCTCCAGCTCCACAAAAAAAAATAACAATGGCTCCGGCTCCGGCTCTGGCTCCAGAGAAAATGCTTAGCTCCGGGCTCCGGGCTCCAGCTCCGGCTCCGGCTCCCCAGCCCTGATCACAAACACACATGTTGTTCTAGCAGAACCCTGTAGAGCAGTGTTTCTTAACCTTTTTAGTGCTCGTACCCTTTGAGCTTTCATGAAATTTTCTCGCACCCCCTGTCTACGATGGTCGACGGAAGTAAATAAAATTTTCATAATAGGAACTAAACTCAGTGTAGGCCTATTTATAACTTACGTGTTAAATATTTACAACACACAAACAATAGGTCAATTTACGAATGTTTTTTGTTGTTGCTTTTCGTACTTCCGCATTCTTTGTTACGCATTCTTCACAAATATGCCTAAATAGCGCATAATTTCAAACATGTCGTACCCCCTGTTATGGTGCTCCCTACCCCCAAGGGGTACACGTACCCCTGGTTAAAAAACCCTGCTGTAGAGTGATTGGCACAAAATTACTTCACTTGTAAAATTAGAAGTAGAATAAAATATGACTTTTAAAAAAACAGCTTTGTATACCCGATACAGCGAATTGAACTACACCATTGGGGTTTGCAAAACGCAGTCAAGGTCAAGCTAAAATATAAGGTTCAAGAGAAAATTAGAAAATTATTCAGCTGTATCGATTGGAACGCCTGATTTCATTCGAACTTCAATTCCGACGACCGCAAGCTTTAGAAAGAAGTCTACACAAAGCCATCGGGATATGATTGGTTGGCGTGCCAAGTACAATAACCACCATGGATTAGATGAGACAAGAAACTCTATATGCCTTTTATTTCGCTTGTTTTCTTTTAGCATTGTTCCTACTTTAACCTGACAAAAGCACGATTGTGCGAAAGCTTCTTAACTTCACAAAATAAGGTTCGTTGTCATTGCAACCTATACGCCAAAATTAAAGAAATAAATTTAGTTTTTACCTCGTCCCGTTTTTGCAGCAAGGCTAGACATTGATTGAAGTAGTTGCTCATATCGGTTGAGGTCGACAGAATCTCGTGGCATTTTCCCAGGACTTGGCTCGTGTGACGTTGTGCTATGGAAAAAAAAAACAGTAAAGTGAATGCTTTTCATATGTCGATTTTTTTAAGTGGAAACTTCACCAGCAAAGTAGTTTCTTTAAAAAATGTTTAATACGAAAAAAAAAAAAAAAAAAAAAGTAAAAAAAAATGTTTAATACGATGTACAACCAAGACAAAAACACATTTGGGTATATCAAGTTTTATTAATTGATTTGAATCAGGACACAAATTAATATTAAAAAACATAAGTACAGTTCGGGGGGTAAAAAGTTGTGGCGTTAGTCCCCTTGGCCAAAAGTGGTTAAAAATTTCTGAGAAGTTAGTAGTTAAGGCCCCTGTCCCAGCATTCATCACCCTACAAGGGGGCCCTAAATATTAAATTGCGCATTAGCAGAAGGGAATTATTTCTTTGATAGTGGTGGTAGCAATAGTACTATAATGGGGAGTTTTGCAAATTAATAGTCGTTAAGTTAGTGGATATTGCTTTCACGGTTTCTACATTGAACAAGGCAGTAGCGCAATTTATCTTATTAGAATAGAATGACGCAAATTAAAATTGTCTTTTATTTTATTATACTCTTCGTTCAACGTATCGTAATTCGATGTTCTTAAACCCAAGTAATTTCGTAAAAAAATACGTTCTACGAATTTCTTTTCGCGTGAGGAATAGCATAACTTAAAATTTTCGCACTAAAACTACAAGTAGTCAAAGCAAGAGTGCAATTTTTTTTTTTTTTTTAATATCAACTGTTGGTTTATTTGTCAACACAGATATTATATTTTAACTCACAAGAATGTTTTTGCTGTTTGTTGTTTGCATCATTTTGAACAATTAGTCCAGCTTAACAAGTCCAATGTCCTTCGCAAATTCACGGAAACATTGGCGGGAGATATTTAGGCCATATTTTCTGATCAAACCTTGTCGGTTTCCAGTAATACGACAGAAACGTGAACCGCGTCCATATTTTCGAGGGTGAGAGTGCCAGATATATATATATATATATTTTTTCTTTCTCTTTTTCGAGAGTGCCAGATATTTTGATGGCCAAGAGTGCAATTTTAATAGCAACTTAGTTTGCTATTCACTCGCCTGTACCTTCTGGAGTTTGCGAGCCCTTTAAATTTTCGGCGAACTTCTGCACAAGAACGGTCAGCTCTTCAACATGCTTGTTTAACACTTGGTGGCGCACTTGAGCGTTCTGTGTGTGCGGTTATAAATGAATAATTTTGTTAAAAGTTTGCAACAAAACAAACAAAACAGCAAAATTAGCGTTTTTCATTTTGAGGTATAAACTCTAAACAATGTTTAACAAGACAAACGTGGCAATAAAGAAAAACATTTAACATAAATACAAACAAAACATTTTTATTTACAACCTGAAGTGTGTTTTTGATGTCCATTAAAGGAACTTCTTCATCCGAGTCACTTTGCTCACGTTTGTCGGCCACAACAAAATGGTTGCTGTAGTCGATGTGCTCCTGCAATGCTTCAACCCATTTCTAAAAAAATTATACGATTTACCTATTTTGGTAACACTATTCACTGTATAGCTTGATAATGATGAATCTCAAAACTTAAAAGCCAAAAAGGTCGAGAAAATCAACATCTCACGTCTCGATACGTTCTTGTATCACGATCAGTTAATGTGAGTTGAAACGTGATGTCAATTTACTCAACCTTTTTGGACATTTTGAAAAGAGCATATTAAGGTGAAGCTTCATGAAATCATTTTTAAAAATCACACTGTGGAGACATTGTTTAAGGTTCATCAAACCAGGGCTGCGGAGTAAGATTCGGAACTCCGTTTGTTTTTGCTGGAGTCTCACTCGAGTAAGACCACGTAAAACTACCCGAGTCCCGAGTCCGGCATGCGCATGCGAAGTACCATATTTTAAACCTGATCTGGCCGCTAACTGGCAATTGTAAAGGTGGAATAGCGTATGGTTGATATTTTCCAACCATATGTTTTCGGTGGATGAATTATATGAAAAACCCTATAAGTGGATTGCTGAATATTCATATATGGTGGAATATTTTTCAACCATGTATTGCGAGTGAATGAATTATACGACATCCCTATGTGGATTATTTTAGTTACGTAAATTGGCGGAATACAGGCTGTAGAGTCAGGGCCGGACTCGGGAATCGGGTTTATGTTTTAGACCGGATTCGGACTCGGGAGTCGGGCTCGGGGTATTTTTAACCTATTCCACAGCCCTGATTTAAACCAATAATTTTTCAGGGAAAAAAGAGATATTTAGTGAGAAAACTAAAAACAATATTAAACAGGAAAAACGTTGCATATTTTCCAATTTAAATAATCCAGGTAAAAAGCGATTAGAGGACACAAAAAGTTATATATTTTAGTGACTAGAACTTAGTAGCATGACTACAGATTTCCAAAGGCAATATTTCTTTCTGTGTTTTGTAAAAAAAAATCCCACTTTTCTGTTGACGACTGGTTGATTCCTCTGATGAACAGTGAGAGTGTGGTGCGATCCATCAAAGTAATCGATGCGGAATCCCCAGCCGTTATCTTGCATCTGTCAATAAAGAAAGCGATATTAAAACTAAGGTATAGGAAAACAGTGGGCTGCAATTAATAATGTCCGATACTTGACATTTCATTCCGATACCGATAGCCGATATTTTGGGCAAAAAGTATCGCGGCCAGATCCGATAGCAAATGACGTTATTGTTCTAGTCAGCACACCAACATTGTTTGCAGATTTAGTTTAAATATAATTTACCTTTAAAAAAAATTAAATTAAATTAAAGACTCGACAACAAACTATCCATAAAAAGGATATTTTTTGCAGGGTGAACCAATAAAGCTTCATAAAGAATTTCAAAGCCAAAGAGGTCAAGTAAATCGACATCATATTAAAAAACACATTAAGTGATGATAATACCAGTGACCAATGTGTATTGAAACGTCTTTATAAGAATGATGTATAACTTACAGATACTTTAGCCTCTGTCAAATACTTGAATTGTCGTCGTTTCGATCCGATGGCAGCATCAGCGCGACGGGCAAAGTAGGATATAACACCCTTCTCCAAAACCACCCAATGCCAGCGTGGGCTTAGGATTCTTTTTCTCTAAAATAAATGAAAACTGGGTTAAAACATGCCAATAAAGCGTTTTCTTGACACCGCTAGTCAACTTTTTAGAATGCATTATGCTTTTGGAAATTAAAATTTCAGATTTCTATGTAAGTTTAAAAAAAGAGATGATTGAAAAGTATTTTAACTTCACATATGTGTTGTTTTCTTTTCTTTTGGTTGAAACGAAGTAACTTTACATATTTATAAACCCCGATGAGGTCAGCTGGTATCTGCTGCCGAAACGTCGGTTTATTTTTCGTTTGAATCAGAAGAGCGATTTCTATCTATTTACACATGTGTGTTATCTGACTTGTCAAAACCATCTTGTGGTTTGAAGGTTACATTGCTTGATAGGGAAAGGAGTATTTTAACTTATAAAACTAAATAAGGAGTTTTGGTCAAAAAAGAAACCTTCATAAGAGGACCCTCAAATCGCTGAGCAGTTTTGAATCGATGTTGTCGTGGTTTCAATTCAAGTAACTTCTTGATTTGTAAACTTCTACTGACATCTAGAGTTGATTCACCTGTAGATACATTTTGATGTAAAAATGACCCAAACATTTTCGAAATCGCTTTAAATCCACATACAAATATCATAGCATTAACTTTTTATCTTTTTTCGTATTTTTTAGCATGCATGTTGGCTGTTAATTTTGTTTGAAATGTGTTGTACACAGTTTATTATTTGGTGCTTCGTTGATAAAATGCAAATAGTTCTACTCTATTCTACTGTTTTTGAGGTTCACAAACTGT
This sequence comes from Ascidiella aspersa, assembly GCF_963924565.1. Taxonomy (NCBI): domain Eukaryota; kingdom Metazoa; phylum Chordata; class Ascidiacea; order Phlebobranchia; family Ascidiidae; genus Ascidiella; species Ascidiella aspersa. The sequence continues at coordinate 29,049,009 of NC_139450.1, forward strand.
GCACTGCAGAACCAGGTGAGGGGGTAATTTTGCCAAGGGCATTGCATAGTGATCCCATTTTTTATCCACCGCAAATGGATTTCAATTTATTTCAAAGAAATAAATAAATTGGCTTTTTTTATTTAGTGAAAATTAGCATAATTGCTTGGTAGGTCCGAAGAATAAAAATTGAGAAGCCTGATATATATTACAAAGTACAATATTTAATATAAGTACAAAAAGGACTTTAATTTAATTAATTTTATTTTAAACAACAATTTTTTAGCATAATCAAGAAAATAAACTCAGGGACCCTTGGACCTTGATTATTTTTCCGCGATGGGTCTGCTCCGTTTTGTACAAGAAGCAGTGTCATTTGTCGAAGGTCACGCATGGCTGCATGGTGCAGCACTGTGTTGCCACGCTCATCTGCGGCATTGATGTCAATTGTGTGAATGTTGCTTGATATCTGAACAAAAATCTATTTAAGTGATTCTGAAGTTTAAGGAGTTCAAAAAACGCAACAAACAGAACCATAAACTTCAATTAAAACACAAAACCTTGCTTGAATGCCTTTTAGAAAACTGCATATTTATTCTCTGATAATGTGTATTTACACAAAAAACCCTAAATTGGCAAGGTTTTATGAATATTTAACAGTGTGTTTTTTCTTTCACTGTGTGTCCAATATATATACTTTTTTTTTATACTTTTTTCGCCTATGGTTGCAATTATACTGCACTGACAAAGATTTCCTGAATAGGTGGTTGAAACGTTGATACTTTAATAAAAATTTGTAGGAAGAAGAATTTTACAATAGAAACAATGCCTGGCAGCAACAGTATTGGAGTTCTACACAAAGACAACAGAACAACAACATTTTTTTGTAGAAATTGATTTACCAGCTCTTCAACAATCTCTACTCTTCCTTCCTTAACTGATCGGAAAAACAAATCATTTCTCTTTAAATTCTGAACATGTTCAGCAGCTAAAAAAACAAAAAGACATATTTTAAAATATTGGTGCAACTATGTAATGACAAGAAGACTTTAAAAAAAAAGATTTATCTAACATTCCATTATAATATAAAGTTTGGTTATAATTTTAAATTGTTTTTTAATCACTTTAAAGTCCTAAATATAGTTTACGACTTTTAGTAAATTTTATTGTCAATAGGTAGAACAAAACTTTTAATCAACCTTTAAATAAAGGTAGTTGTCAAAATAATGCTTTGAAATCTTAATAATAAATAACCATTTTTTCAGTGAAATAAGAGCTGCCACCTGGTAGAGGTGTATGAATATATGGAAGTGGCCTTTCATGGCAAAAATTCAATGTCATACCTTCTAGTATGTTTTTGATGCCAGCATTCAAAGTCATCTGGTGAGGCTTTTTGTTGTCTTCATTGACCAACGCCGCACTGGCACCATATTGCAAAAGACACTGAACAACATCCTGCAATATAAAAACAACTTTGCTATGTTGCAATGAAAGAATTATAAGAAAAGGTAAAAAAACATAAAAAATAGTTATGCTAGGTGCTAACACATCCCATTACCACTCATCAGTAACCAAAAACATTGAAGAGGGATATTAAATGTATTACAAATATCTAAACATAATAGCATTTAAAGTGTAAGTTTATTGCTATACTATGGTTAAGTTTGCGCTGTGGAAGCATAGGTATATAAAAACAGACAAACATGACATCTGTTTTAAATATATTTCTGTCAGAAAGTCTCAGATGATTTGTACTAGAACGATGGTTAAAGTTTACATTTTACTTTACAATAATCAGAAAACGTGCATATTCTCTACAATGTATAAGTGAAGGACAAAAACATTTAAATGACAAAGGTGTTTGAATTGTAAGTATACTGTAAGCTCATAATTTGTCGAATGCCAAGGCTCTGATTGATGTAATTCTACCTCTCTGTTTGTATGAGCAGCTTTGTGCAGCGGAGTGTCTCCGGTGTCATTGAGAATGTCGGAATCTGCTCCTTTGTTCAAAAGGAGTTCTACCACCTCCTTGTGGCCAAAATAGCTCGAAAGATGAAGGGCAGACCAGCATTTTGTGCTTTTCGATTGACCTGGATAAATACACAATTACTTTTAAAGTCAAAAAGGTCAAGTAGACCGACATCATCTTGATTAAGGCAATCGATACAAGCTTGTATCATCTTCAGTTAATGTTTTTAAGCTACATTACAGAATCGTGCATAGTGTTCCTATTTTTATTTAATATAATAAAAAGAGCAGCACTAGTTTTTTAATAAAAAAACAACACACTTTACTGTTGTGCATTTGACTTCGGTATATTTAACCTGACCCAGACATAAAAAAGGCAAGAACAAGTAGATTGGCATTACCCTGCCAGTATTGTATGCAAGAGTTAAATGGTAATTGACAGAAATATTGGTATAAAAAATGTATTGTACACAGCATAATGCTTTGCTACCTTATTATGGCTGATTAAGTTTTTTGAAGCTATTTTATGTTTTGCAGACAGTTATGCTTTTAAATTCAAAATGCATACCTTTGAAGTTTATGTTGATTTCCGGATTTTCATCAATAAGTTTTGTTACCTCCTCCAAATTGCCATGACGGGAAAAAAACAAAAGCTTTTCATCTACAGTGCCAGAGTCACACATAATTAAAATACCAAACGTTACATTTATACAGCTATACAGTAAAAAAGAGCTACTAGAACCACAAAAAAAACTAACAAAAAACATAGATAAGTTTCATAAGCGTAAATTAAATTGATGTCAACGAAGCATTTTAATGTAAACATAGGTTTTGTAATAAATAGTCTAAGAGGTTCTTCAAAACTTTAGGGCACACAAAAAAGATTTTATGTATAGTAGAGACAGTGGCTTACACATTCAAAAAAGGGATATATAAAAGGAATACTAATGCTGTACAATACCTAAAAATTACCAAAACACAACATTAGTTAGTAGCCGTGTTTCTCTAATACAAAAGGTACTTTTGATAAGCAAAAAAATCACTTTTTCTAAACATCAACTAGATTGTTTTCATGCAATTTTGTCCTACGGATACATGCCGGGTCTAAGAAATGAAGCAAGGCAAAAATATTTAGATATCAAATGTGTTAATAGCTGCTACACATAATAAACAAAATAACACTGTTTTAGTTTTATTAGAAGATCCATAAAGTTCAGATTTCAAGTGGAAAAATTTAGCATTGAAGCTTGTCAGACTGGCTGCATTACGAAACGAATGTAACTTATTAACCAGAATGCAAGCAAGCCAAGCATAAATAAACAGGATAGCCTTTTGTATTCCCTTTTAACTTTCGTTTAGCTGAAAACTTGTTAATTTATGGATTTCAGGTAACAGGTTAATTGAACAATTGGAAGTGGCATTTTATGGATCACGCCTTCATTCTTGATCAAACAAAAATTAGCGCTGGAAACTTAAACGTTAAATATGTATAAAATAAAGTCCGGCGCTAATCTATAATTCTACCACTTTTTTACAGTAACACAACGAGTTGTCAAACATGAAATTTTAAGAAAGAAACCAGCGCCCATTTTTTGGAAGTTAATGTTTACAAATGTGTGAAGTGAAGTACCATCGCATGATAACCGCGATCAGCTGATTTTCAATCTTTTTCCTTTAGGAAAATGTCGTTTGTTAGTATTCTATGTTTCTCGATGGCAAAGTCGCTTCCTTATTTATTAGATGAATATTGTGTTTCACATGCAAAAACACTTTATTTGCAAACAATTTTCATCAAAATAGGCCTTACTAAGTTAGCACGGTGACGACTAAGTTAGCACGGTGATGCCTTTACAGTTCGGGTTTTGGGGGAAAATACCTTCGTCCGTCACGTGGCCCTTCTGTTAATTCATTGCTAAACAAATGATGAACGAAATTAGGAGTCAAAACGAGACCTAAAACCATTTAACGTAAGGTGGTGGGGAAAACGCCCTTTTCAAGGCGATGTTTCCAAAAAGTACCTAAGAGCTACGACCCACCATTCTGCAGTTGAACATAGAAGGACTTAATTACCGCCAGCAAGATAGCGTTGTTGAACAACTGGTCTATAAACACAACAGCTTGGGTTGGGTTCGCTATCATGGTTTATTGATTTTTTTAAATCCGGTATAGTTCGGATTTCGGTTCAAAACAAGATTAAAAGCCCAAACTAAAAGTTACCGTTTATATGTGGCAGAACAGCGTCATGTATTACACAACCTGTGTGATACAAATAACGATTACTAAATATTCTATGTAATTTGTCATATATGACCAATTAAAATAAGTACTAAATACCCTACTGCGCTACAACCCCAAAGCAACTCAAACTCATCAAAGTAAAGGACAAAACAGGTTCAAATATAGGCTATATTCCGGGTCGGGTTCGGTTTAGAGACCCTCGTTATACCAGATCTTGGCTGTGCATGGAGTGCGGCTGAAATTTAACAAAATGTTAGGCCTAGATTTTATAATTAACCATTATCCTTGGGAGGGTGTAAACTGTAAAGCTTGTTAAACTGTTCTAAGTTAGATTTTAATAGCGCGAATTTGGCATACTGTAGCATGGTTGGGCTGAAAGAGTTTAGATTGTGGATGACAAAATAAAATGTTTTTGACAGTCGTGAAAGACCCTACAAGATTCGGGAAAAGTGTTAATAATATTTAAACCTATAGCTTATACCGGTATGGTAGCAGTATAGGCTATATAGGTGGACAAAAATGTGTTTATAGCGAAATATGATTTTCCTTACGCTGTATCAAAATAAGTTTTTAAAAGATATACCTACACGCAAAGCGTAAAACATATTTTAGCATTTTTAACTTATTAAAACAAAAATCAGTTTATTAAAACCAAAAACCAAAAACGGTAAATTGTTTTTACTCCGCTATCAGTGGCAAGTTACACAAAGCTATAGCGGGCATAAAAATGCGTTTTTCGAATGCCCTGGTGTGTGGAACCGCAGGTATAGGCTACTAAATGTTGTGATGCCGATCGCAGCAACACAAAAGGTACGTTGTTAGCGGCGGAAACGATCGAACCGAACCAGCGTCTGTTTCTTTATTGTAAGACAGGAAAGCAACCGGGTCGAAGATGATTCAGACATTCTAACGTTAATTACAATCGAAGGAGCTGGTGGTTTTACATTGCAGTGTTCAGAACGCCCGGTGTCGTAACGCATTATAGCTAAATCCGACTGATACATGCAGAATTTAATACAGGTGACTGTAAAATATGACTAGGGCAGTAATGGTAAAATAGCAGTGTATGTTTGCGGTATTTAGCACAGTGGGATATAAGGGTAAGGTTCTAGTAGGATATCAGGGTAAGGTAAATACCAAAAAATACCACAGCAAAACTGGGATCGATGGTCTTTACATTAGAATTAATTGTAGTTCATATTACTCCAAAAAATGAATGAGAAAACCAGGTAAGTATTTAGGTTTTAATATAGTCAATCGGTTTTAATATAGTCAAACAAGCGATTATAGGGCGCAAAAAAAACACTAAATAAGATAAGTTTATTCAGTCTTTTGTGCTTGCAATAAAATTGAACGTGCGGTTGTAGTAAAGATTGAACATACAGTTGTACGAGCAAAGTATAAGAAATAAATAAACCGTTTATGCAAAATACAAGTTAAACTTTATACTTAAAAATTGTCGGCATCTTTCTAACCAAAGTTTTTTTCGAAATAAATCTTTTTTTTTGCTGTCTTCCAAATATATCGAGGCAAAGATAAAAACGTGACTTACAAACAGGGACAGATCATGTCTTTTAGAGGTCCTAAACACTTTTTCTAGAGGCAACTCTAATGCCCTTTAGCTGTCATTCAAACTATAAATACAATAAATTATGCAAGATATTATCCATCGAAAATATAGGTTTAGGATGATACCAGAAGAAGAAAAATAAGCATAAAATTGTTTCAACCTGGCAATATTGGGGCCTGAGTCGTCTGACCCACTCGAATTACCTCCTTAAACATTAAACTAAAGCATCATTAAAAATTCGGCTATGCATATTTCTGTCGTGCCTCTCTTCCCTTGGTACACGTGCTTATTTTGCTGAATGGTTAATTCAGCATGCTCACAGTGCAAACAAACAAACGTTTTTGGTCTTTGTTTCAGATTAATTTATTTAACCTGTAACTGCAAAACCTCACCGGGCGCCGTTTTGTACGAGCCCGCGATCGCAAGTTTTATTTTCGGAATCGGAAACTTCTCGAAGGTTCTCGAGAGTTCGAGACGCAAGAAAGATGAGGAGCTTTATCTTCATCTTCCTCTTCTCCTGTTGCGCATGGAACGAAGTCCGGGGTGTTCCGGCCATGGCTGAAGTCACCTGCGGCTCTTCCTCCATCCTGATCAAGTAAAGAGCATATAATTTTCTTACGATTTTCGTTTACTCGGGGCGTCACTCGCCTTTGGTTACTTGACAAGGAGTTGGGAAACTAACTTTAGAGTTTTAGCCTATATGTTATACAGTTCAGTTGGATCAATTACATTAAATGAGTTTAATTACAATTACGCCGTTAAATGTTTCAATTACATTACAATTACATTAAAAACTATAATTAATTACATCAAATAGAATTTTGGCATTGAAACTTGATATTCTTAATATTAATGTATTGAGCCAAAATTTTAGCACATCACAATTACAATTACTACTACAAAGAAGGAAAATGGCTCAATTACAAAACAATTACATTAAAAGCTGTAATTAATTACATCAATTACAATTACAAATTTGCAATTGCTAATCTAACTCTGTAGACAGGGAGCCCACAGATGAAAATCAAATTTCACCTTAAATGTTTGCATGTCCAGAAGAAAAACAACATAACGTTTATAAAGTTGTGAAACATCCAATAAAATTATTGCCCTACAAAATCTGTACTACAACAAAACCCATGGGTATAGCTATATTATACGGAGCCTCATCAAGCGCGAAACACATCAACTCAAAAATATCGCAGAAATGTCTCACAATATAACAGTCATGATTTACTACTCAACACGTTTTCCTTGACAGATTTTTCAGTATAGGTTAACAGCTGAAGGTAGCTACATTTTAAGGCTAATCCAAATTCCGGTCTGTGAGAAAAAAAACTTGGAACATTTCCATGTCACATATTTTGCTGGTTTGAGTATAGGACTGATGTCGTTTAGTTTTGAATTGACCGCCGTACTTTCTTTGAAACACCGCGTATGGGGAATAGCTTTCGAAATAGAATATCTGGTGGCGGACATCCCTATAGAACAGCGGTTCTCAACTAGTGGGCCATGGAAGCTTTTTAGGTGGGCCACAGACAAATTTAAAAAAGATAGATATAAAAATTTAGTTTCACTTGTGTCACTATACCTAATTTTACAGGAATAATGGTTTGGAATGTAAATGAAACGAAAATTTATTGTTCAGAAGCAAGTACCTCACTAATGCACGGTTGAATAAATAATAATCTGTTTTGATATATGCTCCGCTATTTTTTGTTCTAAACCTTTTTTATAGTTTGTTTTTTCTTAAAAAAATATTTGGGCCAATTTATGTGCAAAGAAAATGGGCCACGAAAGAAAAACGGCTGAGAACCACTGCTATAGAGATAAACGACCTGAGCCAGCACAAGTGTAGCGGCAATATTTCAATTCAATTTAGATTCAACGAAACCTACCTTGACGAGCTGGTTGTGGACCCGGTGAAGACGGTCGTGTTCAGGACAGCGTCAAACACGGATGCTGAAGTTTACGCCGTCGGTCCGGGTACGGCGTGCTCGACCACTGACACCGGCATGGAGCTGGAAATAACCATCGCCGATTTGATGTCCTGCGTCTTCGAAGAAACCGTAAGTTGCATTCAGTGTTGTAAACTAGCCATTTTCGGGACCCAGTGACGTCATTTGTAAAATAACTAAAGTCCAAGTCAAGTCTATATGTCAATAGCAAAAAGCATCTTTATCTAGGTTAACAAACTTTTAGCTATTTAAAAAATTAAAATAATAAAGTTTTTTTAAAATTTGTCCTCTATTCCTAAGTTTTGCAAAATCTATTTATTTTTTTCTAAACTCATATATAGGTTGCTAGACTATAATTTAATTACCATAAGAAAACATTTTAACATTCGATTGTTCATTTATAATTTTTTTATTAACTCTGTAAATTAAAAATACTGCGTTCGTTATAACAGTGTTTCTAAACTTTTCAAAATCGGATCGCCGTTTGATTTGGTAGGGTCGCCGACTGAAAACAATTTATATGCCAAACAGCCACAAAAATTTCGTGTCAAACAGACACATAAAAATATTAGTCTGTCAAAAAACAACAGGTAAGAGTCGCAAGGAGCCCAAAAGGGGACATTTGAGCGCTTTTCAGTATTGGTTTTTCTCTAGAAGGAGATATAGCCTACTCCCAAATAGGACAGTATCCCTAATATAGCTTACCCAGTCGTTACGCTTTCGCGCAGCAAAGTGCCAACAGCCTGATGTTCACCTACAGAGGCGTGCTCACCACAACGCCGCAAAACGACGTGGTCCGGGACTCGCGGCACATTTTCGACTTTACGTGCACCTACACAAAGCAGTACGACGTTTCGGTGGCGGTACAACCGTTCGTGGCGTAAGTGCATTGGACGCTGGAGTTTCAATACGAAGTATTTGAATAATGTTAAAGTTTTAAGCCATAACCCTCGCTAATATACACAATACGGAATTTCTGGTGCATTAAATAATTTCCTGGGGTTCAATATTCGTGCTTTCTGGAAATAATGAACTTGCACGCAAAAAAAGGTAACTATTCCTTATTAATCAAAAAGTCCGGCTTTAAACTCTAATGGTTTGCTAAAATCAGTGTTTGTTTCTACCTTATCAAGCCGCTAAGTGTTAAAGGAGCCGAAAATTAGTCTGTTGCTGTTTTTTTAATAGAGGCGCCCAATCTTCCTAAAACATTCTAGCCTGTGCTGAAATTCGAATCGACGACTTCAGCTATACTGCTCCAGTCGTGTTAACAGCTATAGGCAAATTTACCTCTTAATTTTGCTGAAAATACTTCCCAAAACGGGTTACACATACTAAATAGTCCGGTAAAGATTCAAACAGTTTTTTCATTTTTGTTGTTGATATTGTTGATTTTAAAAGGGTGGCATTCTCCCTGGAATCGCACTTGCTTGGGAAAAACAAAATTCGACGCATTTTTTTTATATTGCCTGTTATAACGTGAATGCCGAAAAAAATTAAAACCGTAGCTATGAACGTCGAACAAGGTGTGGGTTTGGATATTTGCAGTGGTGGGATTTAAAATTTTGTCAACCGGTTCTATCACAAAAGTCATATTTTTCAGCCGGTTCTGCTGCAAAAAGTTATATTTTTCGGCAAATAATTAAAGTAGTTGCAATAGCAGGATGCAACCCCTGGTTACAGCGAAAAGTTTGAACCGGCTGAATCCCATCACTGCGAACAGCCACACCAAAAAGCAGCAGTCGTCTCATGACTTGTGCTTATGACGCAACAATGCAATTTCCAGACAAACTATTAATGAAACTTATTACAATTATAAAAAATTAACACTATGTTACGTGCGAACTTAAGAATTGCACATTTTGAAAAAAAACACGTAAAATACTTGGATATCAAACATCGGTGTATCGGTCTCAGATAAGAAGCAAAAATCCATTGAGTAACCAAGACTGCTAACCGGTTCGCTAATTTCATAAAATTTCGTAAGACGGTTCTATAGAACCGGTGCGAACCGGCTGAATCCCACTACTGGATATCTGCATTTATCGTTTAAAATCAGCTAATTCGTCGATGTTTTTATCCCAATAAAACTCTAAATTTAAAAACCCGAGTCAATCCAAGATCAGCCGTTTGTTTAAAGCAGTGTTTCTTAACCTCTTTTAGGGGCGCACCTAGAAACGTATGAAAACGTGGCGGCGCACCTTTCGAGCGAAGGGAGCGCGAAATTTTTGAGGTGTACTGATATTTCCCTTAAATTGCTTGCATTTTTATATTATACGGGTTTTATAGTTGCATATCTTTAAAGGGACTTCCAGCCTTTGAGAATAAAAACGTTATTTTGTCCGTTAAAGTCTTATTCCGATTAATTTTGGAATGATTTCGACATTTTTTCCTTTCGCTCGCGGCGCACCAAGCAGCCTTCCATGGCGCACCAGTTCGCCGCGGCGCCCCGGTTGAGAAACGCTGGTTTAAAGGAATATATTTCGCCTATACTGGCATCGGAAGTTCCTTATTCAAACTGTTACTGGGCATAATAAACTCTTCTTAATACCAATCATTACTGTTAAATAAGCTTTTTATTCCACATAACCGATTAAATAACTACTTTTTCATCCATTTTTCCACCCCAATTTCTCCCTGGAATAAATTTCTTCCCCATAAATTTCAGACGACTAACATAAGCATTGAACGCCCGGCCACGCGATTTGCGCAAAGCTAGTGCAGTAATTGGTCAGTGGGACGACATGTTTTCTTTCTCAGAAATTTCAACGGCACCATGGCCACAACCGTTGCCATGCCTGCCACCATACAGCTCTTCCAGGACGACTCACGGACCATAGTTGCTCACACAGGTTTCAACGTATCCGAAAAGCTCTATGTGTCGGTCAACAGCGGAAACGCTTTCGATGTAGAGGTAAGGCGCCTTTTCTTGTTGACGCAAACTTTTCAGTTACTCCCCCAAATCACCACAGCTTAATTTGTTTAGTATCACGTTTCTCCGACACGAATATATAATTTTCCCCCGACTGACACACATTAGTTTATCATATTACTTAATCCAGAGTTTTCCAAAACTATTTTGGACCACGGACCACTATTTGTGAATCTGTTTTTTTCGCGGATCGCAATGCAAAAAAAAAAATCAAAAAAAAATCAATAAAACCGAATTTCATATATTTACAAAACTGACAACATCAATGGATGGCATTGCTTCTTTCTGCATAAATCATCAGTTCTCAAGAGTTATTTGTGAAAGGCAAACTCGTAAGTCAAAGTCCACGGAAAGTCTGGACCATTTCTCCGAATGGCGATAGGAATGTATTATTACGTCATACACAAAGAATACGAGAATGTTTCGTAAACAACTTTTTGACTACACTGGATAGCAAAAGCTTTCGAATTCATTAAGTTGTGAATATCTGCGGCAATTGTTGAAAGTACTGTACAACGTATATGCGTGACATTTAATTTCTTGTCATATCGCCACGGACCACCTGTGCAGTCGTCGTGGACCACCAAAGGTCCGCGGACCACAGTTTGGGAAACCCTGACTTAATCCAGGGTTACCTAAACTGTACATCGCGACCAGACTTGGATAACATAGTCTAGTTTTCTAGATAATTTCTAGAAAAGAACCTTGGTTTACATGCATTACGTCGACTGTAACGATGACGTTCTATGCATTGTAGTGTCACACAATAAACAACGTCACAACGACTTTCTCTAAGATATTTTTGCCCGAAATGCAAAACAAACATTTAACAACGTACTAACGTACTTGTTACCCCAGCAGGACTTGATTACGCATTAAGCAACATATGCACGTGTGTAGAGCACCAAGCGAAAGGGTATGTAAAAAAAGTAATTTCCATAAACGAATTTCCAATAGTGCCTTATAGGTTTTAGGATAATGAAATAATTTGAGTTGGTCAAACAACTCAAACCACAATAGTGCACCGGTTGAAATATTTTTTGCTAACTTTTTCTTTCTCAAGTAGACCTATAATCTTAATTCTTTACTATTATAGTTTTGATTAATTTCGATGGATAATATTTTGTGAGATTCGTTGTGTTTATTTTGTGAATGCCACATATAGGGGAACAACGAGTTAAGTGCTTAAGCTTAGGGCAGTGGTTCTCAACCTTTTTTCTTTCGTGGACCATTTACGTTGCAACGAAATTCTGTGGCCCAATAGTTTTATAAAATGAAAAAACTGTAAAATAGGTTTAGAACAAAACACAACAGAGCATATTTTAAAACAGATTATTTTTTCAACAGTGCATTTGTGATATACATGCGGCTATACAATAAATTTACATTCCTTTTTTATTCCTCCCCAAGCCATTATTCCTGTAAAATTAAATATAGTGACAAAAATGAAACCGAATCTAGCTTTTTTAAATTAGTCTGTGGCCCACCTCAAATGTTGTTATGGCCCACCAGTGAGCCATGGTTGAGAACCGCTGGCTTAGGGCCTCTAAAAGGGATGATAAGGTCCTTCCCTGATATCTTCGAGTAGCCAACTATTTTTTTATCGACGGACGCCCAGATCATCAAATGTGTGTCGAGCCTCTTGAACACCCTGGACAATGAGCGTGACCGAAGAGACTTGGTCGTGAACGACTGCCCAGAGTCGGATGTATTGCTAACGCAGAAGAACAACCCGAGTGCCCAGTTCGAATTCAGTCCAATCCTCATACCGTTCAACTACCCCGTCAACTTGCAGTTCAAGTACGTCGTCTGCGAAGTGACCATTTGCAACACGGCGCTCAACGGCGGGGAGTGCGTCGCGGTGAGTTGATTTGGCAAATATGTTTAAACCATAGACAAAGAACTATTACAGGTTTAATACTATGTCACCTTTGCTTGGAATGAAACTCACCTGGACTATATACTGGCGCTCTCCCAGCGATAAAAATTAATTGCCGTTGCAATAAAAGTGATAATTTGCTAAAACTATACCTGAAAATTGCGAGGATGTACAAAATGTAATAATCCATCATGGGCCTACTCTTTTCTTTTAATCGTTATTAAATATGATGCTGTACAATCCTTGGGTAATTAAGTTTGCAAAAGTCGGTGGTTTAAATAAAAGGTTGTGTTAATTTTACACTCAACCAAAAAGCAATGCTGTGTATTGTGTCCGAAAATTACCTCGATTAAACTCTGGCTCATAGCGCGCTACGCTTGTTTAATTACGTCGTACATAGCCTACTTGCTACAATCAAAGAAGATCCACATTTCAGAGCTCCGAGCATCGTCCTTCTTCCGTTTGCCTGGAATAAATTTGGCCTCGTTTAGCTATTCGGAATAGGTAACGCGGGCCCCTCGCTTTTGATCACATAACGCCTTCTTTCTAGCCTGTTTAAACGGAGTCCTTTTGGATGTTTACGATTTATTTTTTAAGTGGGCATTATCAAAATGATAGGATGGATACATTTATACGCAAACAATATTCTGGCCACAAAATATTTGACCACCCCGGTGTGGGGTTTCAAAATAAGATATAAAGCATAGCCTCTCGATTATCTCCCAAAATAAACACTTGATCGGGCAATTTCAGGACGGCTGCGCGAAGCGGCGGAGGCGAAGGCGTCGTCGTTCTTCCCCTGAAATGGAAACCCAAATCGTCGTGTCGACGCCATTTCGAGTGCGCATGCAGGAGGCCAGCATGGACGAAGCGCCGGTAGACTCGACAACAAGCACCAGCACACTGGCCGAAACCAGCAGCACGACAACTACCAGCACCATCTCTTCAACCAGCACCACTTCTCCAACCAGCACAACCATTTCAACCAGCACCACCATTCCAACTAGCACAACAACTACTACCAAGTCTGATCCTGCCCCAAAAGCCGTAATCCCACAGAAGTCGCAGCCAAGTTCGCCAGTTGTGCGCGAATATAAGCAACCGGTGGATGTCTACCGTTCCACGTCCGAAGAACCGGCCGTTCATAAGTCCTGGTACGATTTGGGTGTTACGAGCGTCTTCAACTACGTCGTGGTTGCTCTTATGGCAGTCATGACGTTGATGGTATTGGTGATGGTGTACAGAAAGTGCAGGCAAAGCAAAGTGGCCCAGATCAGAGACGAGGAGACGCCCTATCGGAAGTTTTAGGCTGCCGCAGTTGTCCGGCAACCAACTCATGACAGTTTGTTTTTTGTGTATAGACTGTAAGATATCGAGAACGGAACAGCGACGCGCTTTTACACGGGTATTTTATGCGTAGTAAACTTTACTGTTGCGCTCGTCTGTTTCGTTTCTTCGCATATACGGAATAAAATGCAGCGAAAAAATCAATTTGTCGTAAATTAAAACTTAAACAGTATTTTAAAATACAAACTTTGTATAGACTAATACTGTAAATATTAAAAAAGTAATCTTTATGTAGTACACTTTTTTCTTTCAGCTACCGGTACCGGTATATAGACAAAACAATATCCCGTGAGTTCAAGATTAGATACCTATTTAAGATGGTTGCGTGTAAAGCTTATAAGGTAGGCTAAACTGAATTACGTTTTTTGCTTTGTGTTTTTACACCTTGTTCTGCATTAATTTTACAGAAGCAGGATTGACCTAAGATAAGTTCAACGAAAGATATAACCAGCATTATAATGTCACTAAACTTAAAGTCAATGTTTTTTAACCTTTTTTACCTCGCAGCGCAAGTTCCTGTATATTTGAAAACGTGACGGTGCAGCAGGCTAGCGCGATTTTTTGGGTCTTCTCAGTGGTGTAAGTAGAATAGTTCTTCTACAGGAAAGATGCAGAATTTTCTTATCCGAGCGCAATACATTTTCAGAAATGTAACAAATTTTCATCATAACGGGACATCTAAAACAAGTAGGCCTAATCAAAGGAAAACCGAAGTTATCTTTCCATGTAGGCTAGTGCACAAATATGCAACACGAATTTTAGTTCGAATACCTAAATTCAAGAGGATGGCGGAATGGCCCGGTGCAAAAGCATTTTTTAACCGATACGGCGTATCTGTAAAAATTATATTTTAACGTAACGCCGCATAGTTTACTTATAGTTGCATAACTGTTGATCAATGAGTTGAAAGTTAAAGTAAAACAGGCTATAAAAGTATATGTCTAATAGTTTAGAAAGTTTAATTTTTGATAATTTCCTTCGACGCATCGTTAACAAGCGTGCTTCACCAATACTGTTATATATTTGTCTGATTTAGTAAAATTAGAAAGATGAGAAATTCGCGTGCTCCTAAGGGTGTTAGTTCTTACCGTAGCAATGTCAATATAACAACGCGAAACATGTAGACTCGGTTTTCTTCGGCTTATTACCATGTCGGTGTTTGAGTTGCTTTTAAGTTACTTGGTGAATAACTTCGTTTACACCCGATAAGCGATTTTTCTAGTGATATGTTAGCTGGTGGAACAAAATCTAATTGCTGTTTTTTGTGTTTATTGTTGACATATTGAAGCACATGTTTATTTCAGAATTTCGGATGAGTTTAAAATAAAACACACGAAAACGTCTCCGAAGGAAAATATTTTTTGTCAACAACTTTAAAGTTTAACAAACATACATTAGTCAGTTTTTATTTTTAAAGCTACATTTATTCAGCAATTTATAAAACGTGTTATTTTCCAGTAAATTTACTTTATGCTCGACTAAGTCGACTATATATAAGAGTTTGTTACTTTTCCTCATGGGATAAAACTAAAAATTAGTTAAAAATCCCCTAATAACATTTTCTTTAAAGTATCTTTCAGAAAATGTGATTGTCTAATTTAAGGTTACTACAAGGATTTAATGTGTCGCACATAAAACTTAAAGTTAAAAGGCAAGACACAAACCAATCACTATGCTTCGGCGAATGGGAGAAACCGAAAACACAATATCTTCCATGCGATTTACTTGTTTCAATGCAGACGAAATAAGGTATTAAAATGAAGTTAACTTATTGTAGTTTTCTAAATCATGTGGTTGTTCGTTACTAATCACTGCAATTCATTATTGGCGTGTATTGTGTAATAATTATCAAGAATTTCAAACAACGAATAGAATGCTGGGCGCTCTTTTACTTATGTACGTGAAAGTTAATAAAAAAAAAAACTTTCTTCAAATGCCGCATCCCACAACGCATATTGTTTGGGTTAGGGTGCGGGTTAGCGTTTGGTTGAGGGTGGGTCAAGTTATTATTAATAATAAACATAATATTACTTGGCTCACCCAAACGCTAACCCAAACAATATGCGTTGTGGTATGCGGTATTATTTTGTTTGGTTTTTGCGTAACTTTTCACGTACATAAGTAAAATAGCGCCGAATGCTGTGATTTTAATGTTCTTTTTGGCCTTACTGCATTCCTTAAACAGTGCGGCCATCAATAATTCATTCCAAAATAAATTTTGTTGAAAGCCTATGCTAAGGTTATTTAATATATCTCCAAAAAAGGCGTTTCATGGGATATCACTATGCCACTAACATGTAGCGCTACGCCCGATTGGAAGTTCCTTTCCGTCAAATATCTTTGGCATGGAATGCTTGCCCTAACCCCTCCAGATTGCATTCCATAATTTGTGGCCACAAAAAAGATTTACACCAACATTTTTTTGGCTAGAATCCTACGCAATACTAAGACAATACATATACGCCACATACAGCTATTTTTATTTTGTTAATTTACTAAGCTAGCGATATTTTATGCAAATTAATGTCCTTGCCATGGATTTGAACAAGCATTACATGTCAAAGAACTTTAGCGGGAAGGCACTAGAATGCAATCAGGCCGCCAATGATGTCATTTGGCGTGAAATATTGCTGACCTCGTAAATTAAAAAAATACCTTTTTTAGTATGTATAATTGCAAAATTTAGATGTGTATCTTTGGCAGCCACAAATTGTAGAATGCAGTTGGTTAGTAACTTCATGGATGTTTTTTTGACAAGGAAATTGGAATGCAATCTGGAGAATTGTCCAAAACTCTTTTTTTTAATAATGCATTAAAATTGGTGGCTATGCAAATTATAAGAAATTTTGTATTTTTTTTTAGAAATTTGAGCGTGAAGGAAGTGACAAACCCCCACACCCTCGATGCCGCATACAACCCAATGGAAGGGGGTTTATATGACCCTGCTTTCGGGGCAACGAAAGATGAATTCTGCACCACTTGTCAGCAGGGCTCCGTTCAGTGTCCTGGCCACATGGGGCATATTGAACTGCCATTACCTGTTTACCACCCTTTGTTTTTCAAGGTATTTACCTTCTAATAACATAAGTTGTCAATATTTCCCCTATAATAGGTTTTTTCCCTTTGTTTTCAAGTTATTTAATCTTCTAATAACATAAGCTTGTTTATAGTTTTGTATATAATAGATGTCCCCTTTTGTTTTCCAAGGTATTAAACCTTATAATAACATAAGCCTGTTGATATTTCCTATATAATAGGTATCACTATTGTTTTTCAAGGTATATATTTGACCTTTTAATGGCATAAACTTGTTGATAGTTCTATATATATATTAGGCATTTTTCAACTTGCACTGCAATTTGTAAAAAAAACAAAACCATAAAAAACTCCTTGTGCCCGTAAAATACTCCAACAAGATAAATAACAAGGCAAGGAAATAGTTAAAAGTCATATAATAGTTGATAGTTGAATTAAAAGTGTATTTTTGCATATTTTCACTTTTCACATGGATGCTTATTTGTATTACTTTAT
This sequence comes from Ascidiella aspersa, assembly GCF_963924565.1. Lineage (NCBI taxonomy): Eukaryota > Metazoa > Chordata > Ascidiacea > Phlebobranchia > Ascidiidae > Ascidiella > Ascidiella aspersa. The sequence goes on from NC_139450.1 coordinate 29,066,408, forward strand.
GCACAGCATAATTTTTCTAAATTACACACACTTGAAAAGCTTCTTCGCGGCTCTGTTTTTTGCAATTGTTTAGATTATTTACTCTTTTGTATGTTATATTCAGCTAGAAGATGAATTCCAATGTTATCACATTTATCATTTATTTGTGATTGCAGACATTGTACTATCTACTGAGAGGTTCATGCATGCAGTGCCAGAAGTTGCTCATACCAAGACACAAACTGGTTTTGCTTGCATTTCAAATCGATGCAGTGCGAAGCGGAATGACTCAGACTGTGTTCGATCTCAAAGACGCAGCTAATGATGTAATGTGTGCTCATTTTTGTAAACCCCAATAAAAATAAACAAAAATATCAATAAACAAAAATAAACAATAATTAGAAAAGTATTGAAGTTTTTAAAACCAATTGATGTTATTTGGTTAAAATTTATTATAAACCTTACATATATATTATCTGAAAAATTAAATAGATAGGTGAGCAAGTTTTCAACTTTTTCATGTTTAGTGTTTGACTAATTTGTTTTATTGCAAAATTTTAGATTAAAGGTTTGAGTGATCTGACAAACAACACAGACGACACAATTACATCACTGGAGCTACAAGATCATTTGCAAGATGTTTTAAAGCAGCACTATGACAAATTTTTAAAAGAAAGTGGTACTGCCAATGTTTTAATTTCTCACATGTAGTGATATTGCTGTGTAAATAAATTCTTTATTCGTTTTAGTAATGTTTGTAAATTCTTTCGACTTTTGAATGTATGTTCTCGAGGGCCTGCATATTTTAAATTGTAAAAATAATTTATTTAAAGTTCAAAACATAAGCTTCGTGGTTTAAAACTTTGAAACAATTTAGAAAAAGTTGAGCACCTTGCTTGGTCTCGGAATGTTGAATCTCTACATCTTGAACTTATTTCTGAATTTGTTCGACTTCTTGCAAAAAATGTTTCAAGGTGCCCTCACTGCAGGTAAGTCCATAACACTTTTTTACTTTTTCTATATGTATAGCTCATATTTATTATTAATACTTGATATACTTTGTTTAGTAGTGTACTATTTTGTAAGACATTTCTGGTGGCTACATTGCTAACAATTAAAGCTGATTTGCACTTACTTAAGCGAATATTTATGATTCATTTTAGTGCATCAGTTGTGAATATACGAACTGAACACAGCAGCAAGATTTACGTGGTTGAACCAAAGGAGAAAACAGGAAAAGGCATGTTAAAAATTCTTGATTTGAGCCTAAATATACTACTGAAAATAGTTTGATATGATTTCCTTCTAATAATAATTTAAAACCCTTTCTTTTTAAAATTGTTTAGAAAACTTTTACCATTTAATTTAAATTGTTTAGAAACTTTTACCATTAACTTGACCCTCTTTTGGTAGATGTGACCGGCCATGTGATATTTTGTTGAAGAATTGTGTTTATTTTTTAGTGACAGAAACCTCTCAGGTTTTCTTGACACCCTCCGATATCCACCAGCACCTTGAAAAGTTGTGGGAAAATGAAAAGAACATTCTTTCCCGGGTTTATGTCGCTATGGGAGATGCAGACCCCAAGCAACCTACAGAACAGTCTGATGGCAAGTAGCAAAAATAAAAATAATACAAATGCCTAATTCCAACATTTAATTGCTTTAGTCTAATATCATAGCAGTGATTGATAACTGTTGTTTTGCATTGAAGATACATGAATGTGATGTGCTTTGACATCTTCATAAACATATTAGGCAAAATAAATAAAAGTCACAATTTAAAAAAAAATACACTTTGACCCTGTGTATAGTGTTCATGGTGCGTTGTCGATTTTGGTACTGCCTGGTTTTTAGTGTTAATTAAAATGATCCAGACTGTTAACGAAGGATGCCTCACTGTGCCCGAAATGCCTTGGTATTTTATTTCCTCTTGGCCAACTTACGACATACACTGTTTGAGTTGCGTTTCACTTGTACGCTTTGTTGCTAGTAATGTGGAACAACAAAATTAATTTGTTCATTTCTCAGGCGACACGGAACCTGCAAAGCCTTCCTCTAGCGCAGTTGACGTTTTGCTGCTCAACCTTCTGCCCGTTCCACCGTCGAGGTAAAAAAACTCACTCGAAAACAGTGCGGCTTAGAAACACGCAGATTAATTGCCGCATGTCGCAAAAAGCGAGGTGCGAATATACGCATAAAATTTACGAGTACAAAGAAAGCCATCGCAAACTTACCGAAACTGTCGATCCATGATGCAAACGGGGCAGGCTAGAAAAACAACTAGCCTGCGATGAGTTTCGAACTTACGACCTCCGGTCAAACCGGGACCGTCGCTCTACCAACTGAGCTGCACAGGCTCAGAGAGGAGCATGTCGAGAAACAACAAATGCACATATGTGTGTTCAACTGTTCATTTTTCGTTCAAGTTTTTACGAGTTAATTTAACGCGACAGGTGTCTGGTTTCGCATTTGTCCAAATCACATTCTTTCAAAGACAACCATATGCTCTTTTTGTTCACATTGTTCATAGAATACCTAACATCCAGTTGCCGAACTGTTTTTTCAGATTTAGGCCAATGGCAAGCATGAACGACAAGTACTTTGAAAGTCCTCAGACAACTGCCTACTCTAAGGTAAGTAAATACACCGGGAGGCCATTTTCCCAACAAAATTTCAAGCGGAATGTAAATTCGCTAAAAAATTGTTGAAAAGGTTTCTGCTATAATCGCGAGCGGATTTCCGCCAACTTTCCGTAACTTTGAAGAGTTCTGATGTTTGTTTAATCATTTGTTCTCTGATTGCTTGAAGTGTCCTCAATGGATAGAAAAATTATTTAAAACGATTTGCAATTTTCTCTAGATATACGTTTCGTATTTTCATTTGTTCGGTTTTCTTAAAAATCAACTTGTTTCACTTTATCCTGGTCAATGCAAACAAAATATTTTTATGGTGGTTCGCGTTCAAAAAGTTTAGGAACCCCTGCAGCTGCATTAGTGTGATGCAAAATTCGCCTATGTGTAGCGTTATGGACAGTAGGACTTCTAATAGTCAAAACACGTTTTATATTGGATTTATGCATAGGTACTAATACTACTACATGTAAAAGTAGAAATTAATTAAGGTTGTAGGTTATGCGTTAAAATTATTGTTTTAGTATATATTTCCTAAGGTGTTTAATGGACCTTTGTTACAATAAACGTCATCTGATGTTGTCTCTTCAGAAACTGATTTCTATCTATCTGTTTGTTTATTCGTTTTAAATAGGTTCTAATACTCCGTTAGAAAGCAATAGTGTGGGTAATTTACAAAAATTCCCAAATTTTTATTATAAAACTTTTTTTACTTCAACCGCTCTATGCTTGCGTTCAGATCCTCAAGGATTGCGTAATTCTTCGCGCGCTTCTCCGCAAACTGAACAAAGGTGAGACGGACGCGACTTTCGAGGAAGAAGAAGAAGACGTGACGCAAATGGGAAGACTCAAGATCAGGGTAAACGCACTGAAAATAACCTCCCACTGTCAGCCGTGCCTGAGGCTTACGCAGCGTAATATAATCCTGCTTTGGCCATAACAGCTATAATTTACTGCATAGGGGTTATTGAACTAGACAAGGTATAGTACTTGTAAACCAACACTTTTCAAGGAGTAAAAAACATGGCTAAGAGTTAGGTCACATTGTGCGAGTGTTCCAATATCACAATAGGCATTACAACGTCATAATGTCCAAAGGTTGCGATATATAACAAAGCCTTTAAATAAAAGTAGCAAACGTTTCGAAAGAGTCATTTTTCTTTTTAAACATTGCATTGCACACCAAAATGTGTTGAACTGCGCGGAAAACAATCTCCCGCTGTAAACAGTGCTTGTGCACATAAATATGAATAATTGTGCAATTGTAAGTGGATTTTATATCAAAAACCGATTGAGGTTCTACGAGGTGTAAAAAGCTTAATGCAATACTTTTCACTACAAAATTAGCGGCGCTTTCTAAATTACTATTTAATTGGCTGTTAACGTTAAACGAGGTTTACTGCCAGTCCTTTTTCAATTAACATGTTTGGTGATTGCTTTAAGTGTGAAAATGAATGGAACTAAAGTACACCGAATGCCATCGCAGACTTACCGAATCTGTCGACCAATGATGCAAGCAAGGCAGGCTAGAAAAGCAATAACCTCCAGTGAGGTTCGAACTCACAACCACCGGCAATACCGCGGACCGTTGCTCTACCAACTGGGCTACATGGGCTCAGAGACGACCCTGAACACGATCTTTATAGTCAGACTCATCAAATGAAAAACAAATGTTATTCCGTATTGTGTTTTATGTATACATAAAGTTCGGGGCTGTTAAGCCCCCCGAAACATGCCCCTTTTCTTCCAACTCGCATATAAAAAAGTGCTCAAAAAAAAAATATATATATAATATAAAAAAAAACGAAAAAAATGCCAGTGGTTAATTTCATATCGTCACCCCACCCTTTAAACGTTTGTTGTCCCGCGCAGATGACTGAAAAGAACGTTGACCTTCTTTCAAGCATTCCGGGTAAGACCCTGGGCGAGAAACTGGAGAACGCGTGGCTCCGACTTCAGCAACACGTCAACTCCCTCTTTGACGCCGACCTCGATCGACTGGCCATGGCCGGCACCGTCAAGACGCCCGGCTTTAAACAGCTGCTCGAGAAAAAAGACGGTCAGCGATTCTTTACTGATTTTTTATGAATTTTGCGTCTCTCTTTATTTAATTATTTATGCGTGGAAGACGGATTTATTTATGTGCGTCGTGTTTTTTTGTGTTTTTTTACCTGGCTGGTGGGAATTGAAAAGTTGCTACCATTAAAGCCGTGATCGTTTTTTAAGCGGATTGCATAACTTTAACATTTTTTTTTTTGTAATAAAACTACGTTTTTTTTGTTTTTTTTTGTAATAAAACTACGTTTATGTCCGAGACGATTTTTATACAATCTCTATGGCCGCTTTTTAAATTTTTATTAGGGTTAAAAAGTCTGCTGTTTTGCTTAAACATTGTTTTATTAGGGCAACAAAATAGAAGTGCATTGAATGTTTGTTTTTGGTTTATAAACCTTGTTGTTTTGAAACAATGTAACCCATTGGATCTGACAATGTGAGGAGATAATAATATCTGGTTTGTAATACCGCAATTTTACAGTTTAGATATGAAACGGAGCCATAATGCCGATATTACTGTTTTGGAGCCATACCGATACCCGATTTTTTACAATTTTGTCAACCGATACCGATTTTTTATATACCTTTTTATTTGATTTAGAGGAAGAATTATATCATATTTTCGTACTAAAATATCGGCCAAAGTATCGATCTACATTTACCGATACCGATATGTCGGTAGAAGCCAAATATCGGCCGATATTACCAGTAAACGGAAATTTTGGTCTATCTCTACCTCTGATGTAATCCATTTTCAAACTTTGCGACCGAAATATATGTGTGTTGCTGCAACATGCCAGTAGTGACGTCACACCCCAGTCCAGACTCAGTATTTTCCAAGATTTAGTATTACGTCACAATCAAAACTCAAATATGACGTCACACTTTTACTGACCTTCGACCTTTTCACCCGTCTCTCAGGTTTGTTCCGAAAGAACATCATGGGCAAGCGAGTGAACTTCGCCGCGCGTTCGGTAATTTCCCCTGACCCCTACATCGCCACCAACGAGGTGGGGGTTCCCCTGGTGTTCGCCACCCGACTCACCTACCCCGCCCCTGTTACACCCTGGAATGTGAAGCTGCTGCGAAAAGCAGTCATCAATGGACCGAAGGTAGGTCTCGGAGCTCATTTGTTGTTTAAATGTTCAATTTTGTTGTTCAAAGGTATTTTTAATTTAAATTGTTTTTTTAATTTAGTGTATACATTTCGTTTTATTCAACATTGCTAATTTGTTGTTTAAATGTTTTTTAAGATTTTTTTTAGTTTACCAACCCTTTTCAGTTCGCGACCCACTTTTAATGCAAGTTTTATTGTGCGACCAACATTGAGATATGACCAAACGAATAAAGCTACACAAAATCTCAATTTTTTCTACTGGCGTACGTACTGAAAATATGCGACACATCTCATCTATTTGTTTTACTTTGTTGCATAAATGTTACGTGATAATGCAATCGTTTTGCCGATCTAATAGAAAACTGTAACATTTAGAAATGCTTCGCGAGCCACTGGTTGGGAAGCACTGGTTTAGTGTGTACATTAAGTGTTATTAAAGCAACTTTAAATGGTATATTTTAGCAAGTTTGAGTTTTAATCATATGCGAAGCACAGTACGATACGAAGAAGTTTTTCTCCTTAAAACATTAAAAAAAAACATTGCACCCCTGCTTTTAGGTCCGTCACACAGGATTTATGAAAGCGTATTTTTTTAGGCGGAATGCATGGTTAAACATTTTATAGAAAGTTACAAAAAATGCCTTGCTGAGCACGTGAATAAGTTTACATTTCATAACCCAAGATATTTAATTTTCTTTTACTATATTTTGCACAAAATCGTTCATTCGTTTTCTAAAGATATTTGACCCTTAAGCTTTTAATTAACGTATGTATATCCCGACCCGGTTAGATTTGCCTGTATGCGAGATTAAGTTTATTAGACTGACAATCAAGTAATTTTAATAGTCATCTATAAGATTACATTAGTTTTTATTGATAGGTCTCCAAATCTTTAAAATTAAGAATGATCAGGTTTTTCGAGTCGAATGGATCTTCCAAAAAAAATTAATTAATTATTTTTTGCATTAACTTATTCGATTTTCTGGGTAATTCTTCGGCCGACATAGCCGCCAAGTCGCCACCATTCTGTCATACTGGTTATCTGTAACATTACATTAATTTTATAGATTGGTCTCCAAATCTTTAAACTTAAGGGCATTTAGGCCTCTTTTTTACTTAAAAGTGCGGAGTCCGCCGAAATAACATTTTAGCATTCTTTAATTGTCCAATAAAAGATGCACACAAATTTGTGTGTACACGACTGCGATATAGGCCTTCTGAAGCTGCTGTGTAAACGACCAACGATTATGGCTTACGTATCATTAGTAAGCCGAAAGCCAGCGCAGACTCACCGAATCTGTCGATCAATGATGCAAGCAAGGCAGGATAGAAAAACAACTAGCCTACAGTGAGGTTCGAACTCACGACCTCCGGCCATACCCGAACCGTCGCTCTACCAACTGAGACTGAGCTACACTGGCTCAGAGGGAAGCTAGTCGACAAAAATTGTCTGCTTAATTTCCCCCCACTTAGCCCGCTTTTATCCCAGGTTCACCCCGGTGCCACCCATGTGGTTTCTGGCAACCGGACAATCCTCCTTCATCCAACCAACGTCGGACAGAGGGAGGCGGTTGCTAGGCAACTGCTCGGATCCGACGACTTCAACAAGGGAACGTTCGAAGAGCCCAAAGTGGTGATGCGACACATACAGGTTAATATCATCGTTTGTGTTACTTTTGACTTATTGTGTGTATTTGTTCTGATTTTAACTAGCCCTTTCTTTGTTTTTTGATTCTATTTCTTGTGAATTCTTTAAACAAAACTTAGATTTCGTTAAATATTGAAATGGATAACTCTTCTACTTTTTAACAATTCGGCCCTTTTACGAATTTGTGTACGCCATCATAAAAGCTTAGTTTGTAAGTGCTTTTTATCCTTTATTGCCTTAGGATGGTGTTTTTTTAAGTCAGTATTTTATGTTAATGTTTTCACGGAATTGGGCCAAATCACACACATATTTTGCTTCTTTTTAAAACCTGTTATATATAATTTATCGAGGCTCTTATTGCCCTTAGACTGGTGACGTGATGCTAGTGAACCGGCAACCGACCCTCCACAAAGGCTCCATAATGGCACACAAGGTTCGTGTGCTACCGGGCGAGAAGACGCTTCGTCTGCATTACGCCAACTGCAAATCGTACAACGCAGACTTCGACGGTAAGCGTTTCTGAATGTTTCAGCCCCGTGGTACTAGGCGTTTTCTGACTGCGTTTACCTGGTGACATTTCACAGCCCAGCTGCATGGTTTCAAAACAAACTGTTTTGCTCAGATTTAGTTAACTCTAATAAATTAAAAGAATAAGTAAAAAAAAAACTTTTTAAATCGTGAGGTCTAAAACGCGGACATGATTTGTGGCCCCTTTTCAAGCCCACGTCACTTGTTTAATCCTGCATCGATGAAGATGAAGTATTTGGATTTTTCTGGTTGTTCGCTATTTCTATGTTAATAAATTCCCGTTGTCAAGATTAAAAGAAGCCAGCAAACTACTGTCGAAGGATAGACGCAACCAATCATGGAATTTCACAAAATAGTCTACGTGGGCAAAATAATTATGACCCCGTATGAGAAACCCTTTTCTAACCTGTGTTTATAGTTGATTTGAAACGAAATGGATTATTTTTTGTCGAATCAAGAAGAAATAGCAATGGGTTGAACCGTAGAAACTAACACCAATTTTCGATTGCTACAGACTGAAATACTAATTTTTATGTATAACTTAAACCAATAACGCAAAAAAAAAAACGCTCCGGCGCAAAGGTCGAAATAAGCAATACCTTACCTCTGCGCAGGGGACGAAATGAACGCCCACTTACCTCAAAGCGAGGCTGGGCGATCGGAGGCTTACCAGCTCATGCTCACCGACAAGCAGTATCTCAGCGGCAAGGACGGAAAACCGCTGAGCTGCCTCATCCAGGACCACATGGTGGCAGGCGTGAGCCTGTCGCTGCGAGGAAGGTTGGTGACGTCATGTTTTTTGGCTCGCTTGCTACTGAAGCACCCGCGAAAGTTCTCGGCGCTTGGATTTTATCAGTCAAACACTTGACTAATAAGGCACAAGCCAAGCACATGAACCAAATGTCGGAATCTGCACGTCTTGTACTTGGTGGAATTGTTACTGCAACAACACACTACACACTATCAGTAGAGTAAAACTGTCTTAACGTTACAGCTATGATAAAAACGCAACAAAAATGTCAATTTCAACTTATTCTGCGTTCGAAATTAGAATTATATCTCCCTTCACGTTGATAAATGTTATGGGGCTTCGCATTCTGCTTTTAAGCATCTATGTTTTTGCGGAAAGCATCTCTACTTTTAAATATGATTCTCTAGCACGGAGGGCAATCATTATTTTGTTAGTTCTCTTCTGAAGAAATTTTTGTGCCGCGGCAGTTAAATTTGTTTTTTTATTTTTTTCTTAAAGGTTCTTCACTCGCGAAGCCTACCAGCAACTTCTCTACAACGCTCTGCTGGGAATTCCCCGCAAGATTAAGCAGATGAAGCCCGCGCTGCTGAAACCGCAAGTCATGTGGTCAGGAAAGCAGGTTGGATTCTAGAGTCTGTGCTTTCGAACCTACTTCGTTAAAACGGATTGCGCGCCCGCCACCTGCAATATACGACAACCACGTTTATTTATCAGCTTTATACACTTGTTAACGCAAAACAAATTGTATCTATTTAACTTGTTGAATACTCACTAAACTGTTATCTCTGATTTGCCTATTTGGATTGAGGCATTTATTTTACGTCATACTGAAATGCACGATTAGAGAAATTTTCGAACTTAGTAAATTTTACCAAAGTTTATTGCTGATTGTGCCCTACATATTTAAAAACTTTTTTAAACGACCAATTTGATTAAGATTCAATTGTATTTTTAATGTTTCGTTCAAACCTATTTTCTTTTCGTTGAGATATTGCTTATAATAATCGGACAAATTTACCAATTTTAACAAATTTTTTTTTTTTTTTTTTTATGTCAATGACTTAAAATTTGCCTTGCTATAATAAGGACTAGGCTTGACTTGAGCAACTGATGACTTGGACTGGGACTTGACTTGTTCTTTTTGCGAAAGACTTTTTACTTGACTCAAGTTATTTTTAAATGACTTTTTTACAACAATGCCATACGACGTATACGCCATATCAAAATACAAGATTGAAGCCGAATTTTCGATCTGGTTATAGCTTGACCATGATTTATCGCGAATTGTGCTCTATAAATGATTACGTTGTATTAACATGTGAAATGTGTTGTGTTTTATTGGGTCCAGTTTGACACGATTCTTCAACTCGACCTGGAACAAAAAACATGTATTTTGGCTCTTAACCACACTTTGAACTTATTTTTGCTCTTTTAACCACACTCAATCCTCTTTTTTCCCTCTTAAACACACTTTATCCTCTTTTTTGCTCTTAACCAGATGTTATACTCTTTTTTGTTCTTAAACACACTTTATCCTCTTTTTTGCTCTTAACCAGATGTTATACTCTTTTTTGTTCTTAAACACACTTTATCCTCTTTTTTTGCTCTTAACCAGATGTTATACTCTTTTTTGTTCTCAAACACACTTTATCCTCTTTTTTGCTCTTAACCAGATGTTATACTCTTTTTTGTTCTTCAACACACTTTATCCTCTTTTTTGCTCTTAACCAGATGTCATACTCTTTTTTGTTCTTAAACACACTTTATCCTCTTTTTTGCTCTTAACCAGATGTTATACTCTTTTTTGTTCTTAAACACACTTTATCCTCTTTTTTGCTCTTAACCAGATGTTATACTCTTTTTTGTTCTTAAACACACTTTATCCTCTTTTTTGCTCTTAACCAGATGTTATACTCTTTTTTGTTCTTAAACACACTTTATCCTCTTTTTTGCTCTTAAACACACTTTATCCTCTTTTTTTCCTCTTAAACACACTTTATCCTCTTTTTTGCTCTTAAACACACTTTATCCTCTTTTTTTCCTCTTAAACACACTTTATCCTCTTTTATGCTCTTAACCACATTTTATACTCTTTTTTGTTCCTAAACACACTTTATCCTCTTTTTTGCTCTTAACCAGATGTTATACTCTTTTTTGTTCTCAAACACACTTTATCCTCTTTTTTGCTCTTAACCAGATGTTATACTCTTTTTTGTTCTTAAACACACTTTATCCTCTTTTTTGCTCTTAACCAGATGTCATACTCTTTTTTGTTCTTAAACACACTTTATCCTCTTTTTTGCTCTTAACCAGATGTTATACTCTTTTTTGTTCTTAAACACACTTTATCCTCTTTTTTGCTCTTAACCAGATGTTATACTCTTTTTTGTTCTTAAACACACTTTATCCTCTTTTTTGCTCTTAACCAGATGTTATACTCTTTTTTGTTCTTAAACATACTTTATCCTCTTTTTTGCTCTTAAACACACTTTATCCTCTTTTTTTCCTCTTAAACACACTTTATCCTCTTTTTTGCTCTTAAACACACTTTATCCTCTTTTTTTCCTCTTAAACACACTTTATCCTCTTTTATGTTCTTAACCGCATTTTATACTCTTTTTAACCTTTTTTTTAACCACGCTCTATTTTTTTTCCTTCAGCTGATGAGCAGTGTCCTGATCAACATCATTCCCGGTGGTCTTCCCAACATCAACTACACCGGGAAGTCGAAGATCGGACAGAAGGAGTGGAAAAAAGGCGGCGAGAGGACCCCAGTGGTCGGGATCCTTGATACACTGGAGATGTGCGAATCGCAGGCGAGTGCATTGCTGGCTGCTGAATAGTTTTTAACGTTGACACCTTATCAACACCGCTGTACCTGTTAAACACCTGAACGTGGTAATTAATGCTTCGACTATAGAAACTGCAAATTATAATAATTGCGTCCCTCCTTTTATAAGTGATGCTTGATTTACTTCTCAGTCACATTAACTGAAGATAATACAAGCTCGGTTTGAGACGTTTTAATCAAGATGGTGTCCATTTCCTCGACCTTTTTGACTTTGCAATTCGTTATCAAGCTATATAGTTTTCCCTTTGCTAAAAATGGTCGAAAGGGATAATACTCATTTAGAAACTATAACCTCGCACCGCTTATACAACACCTTCAATGCATATTTACACTATAGATAATATAATTCTTGTTGTACATAGATTTAGTATATTCTAAGTATTAAGGATGTCTGATAAGAGGATCGGAGCCGAAACACGATGACAAATGTAGTATTGTTACTCTTCGATACCGGTACTACAGTGCTATTGGTGAAAGATTCGATACTAATTGATGATATAGGAACTTCAGTCATGACTGGACATCACTGTAGATTAACTGCGAGATTTTAGGAGGCCCCAGTAATCGACATTAAGCGATACTTCTCAACTGCAACTGTTGCCACTGTCCCTGGCGGGCTTTTGGGCAAACATTCACCTGAACTTTGCCGAAATCGAACAGGAGAAGTGTAAAAACGAACTAAAAACGATACGTATGTCATCTGGTTCACTGGTAAAATTATATCCGGATATCAGATAGCGAATAAAAACCCTCGGTTAATCGGTTAACCGCTATCTGGATAGTACAACCCTAGTCCGCGCCATTGTTATTTGTGGGCAACCTTAGGCACCAAATATAACAGCAAAATTACTTATCAGTTTATTGGTTGTTTCCCCTCATTTCAGGTGATCATAAGCAACGGCGAGCTGTTGTGTGGAGTGCTGGACAAAGCGCACTACGGTGCCACTGAACACGGCCTCGTGCATTCAGTGTACGAGTTGTACGGCGGCGAAGTCAGCGGGAAACTTCTCACCTGCTTTTCCCGGCTCTTCACCGCCTTTCTGCAGCAGTACAAGGGCTTCACGTTGGGTGAGTGTTTGGTTTTAAACCAAAACAAACGCGTTTCGAGCTATTGTGACGTCACAATCGCCTGACGTTCCCGACCCGCCGGTTTATTAAAACTCTAGTACTAATTTCTTCAGGGTTGTCACAATGTTTTTGAAACTTCAGGTGTCGTTGATTGTCTTTGAGTTGGTTTGTTATTGCAAAAGTATTTTAATAGTTTAATATACGCGCAGCTTAAGTGCTCAACTCTTAACAAAATTATTGCGTCGACCATGGTATTTATGCTGTTTTATTTCTAAATTTTGCAATGAATATGTGAAAATAGAAATCTCCTTGACCCTTGCAGGATAAATGTCGACCTTAATTCCTGATCAGTAACACTTCAAAATACTCCAGTACAGCTAGCAATTTAGGTCAGACACAATAGCAGATCTTAATAGAAATATATATATTTCGCCAATCAAGGCATCGTCAGAATATCTGAATAAAAACAAACGCAACAGTATAAGAATGCCTGATATTGTGTCTGACCTAAATTGATAGCTGTGCTAGAGTTTTTGAATTGTTTTTAAATTATATTAAAAACTTGTCGAGCGACCAAATTTTTGGGTTTTAAACCTATAATTTTTTAGTTTTGCGTGTTTGAATGTCTTTGAAATTATTTTATAAAAATGTGTGGCAACCCTGTTTTGTCAGCCTTACATGGACTTCAAATTTAGAAAGGTTTGAAAGTACACAAGTAAATTTTAAACTATAGTGACATCACAATCGTCTACTGCCTGACAATTTAAAGGTCTTGAAAAACACAAGGGATTTAATACTTAATGTTGAATTGAATGAATTTAAACGAAAAATACATAATGGTCTCTATCGTGACATATAACTGGAATTTTACCATTGCCTCTAGTTTTGTGTAAAAACTTTTACCAATCATTTCACCACTATTACAAATCTACATTTTTTTAAAACTTACCCAGTTATATTGTCCCGTGCCCTTAATTTTCATTCACTTAAAAAAGTCGTCATATATACTTCAACCATTGCGCGAACAGTTTACCTGAATACGTCGATTACATCTGCCGTCGCTTTCAGGCGTCGAAGATATCCTTGTGACGTCACCGGCTGACGCAGGCCGCACACACGTCATCGAAGCGACGAAAAATGACGGGATGAGAACTGTGGCCAGGACGCTTAACGTCAAGGACAGGAGTAATGAAAAAGGTAAAATTTATGACACATTTATCGATTTTTGATTTAAATTCATAAGAAAGAGATATTTTAACTATAGTCTGAGAAAGGTAATGATTGATGACACATTCATCGCTTTTTAATTTCAATTTATAAAAATCATATTTTAACTAGTGTTTTGCCGTGAGAAGCGAAATATTTCCTAATTTTTTACTAGTCGGATTTGAAATCTCGAATTTTCTCAAGATTTGGTCGTTTTAATTTATAGGTTTATAACAGAGCATTTTCACCAGCTTATCTTGTCATTATTTTTATGTTGCTATATAATCAATATTTTGGCTTGGCTAACAAAAAACATTACAACCGCTACTTTTAAATGGAGCCAAACACTTAGTTATTCCACCATTACCAAGTAATAATACAGCAGTCCGGTGCGATACAATTCTTTTAATAATATTATTGTTGTCAAAATAAAAATAAGGTAATCCAGGCATGAAAATCACACGTTTTAGCCAAGTGATACGTCACTATAGTTTCAAGTGATACGTCACTATAGTTTCAAGTGATACGTAACTATAGTTTCAAGTGATACGTCACTATAGTTTCAAGTGATACGTCACTATAGTTTCAAGTGATACGTCACTATAGTTTCAAGTGATACGTCACTATAGTTTCAAGTGATACGTCACTATAGTTTCAAGTGATACGTCACTATAGTTTCAAGTGATACGTCACTATAGTTTCAAGTGATACGTCACTATAGTTTCAAGTGATACGTCACTATAGTTTCAAGTGATACGTCACTATAGTTTCAAGTGATACGTCACTATAGTTTCAAGTGATACGTCACTATAGTTTCAAGTGATACGTCACTATAGTTTCAAGTGATACGTCACTATAGTTTCAAGTGATACGTCACTATAGTTTCAAGTGATACGTTCACTATAGTTTCAAGTGATACGTCACTATAGTTTCAAGTGATACGTCACTAATAGTTTCAAGTGATACGTCCTATAGTTTCAAGTGATACGTCACTATAGTTTCAAGTGATACGTCACTATAGTTTTCAAGTGATACGTCACTTATAGTTTCAAGTGATACGTCACTATAGTTTCAAAGTGATACGTCACTATAGTTTCAAGTGATACGTCACTATAGTTTCAAGTGATACGTCACTATAGTTTCAAGTGATACGTCACTATAGTTCAAGTGATACGTCACTATAGTTTCAAGTGATACGTCACTATAGTTTCAAGTGATACGTAACTATAGTTTCAAGTGATACGTCACTATAGTTTCAAGTGGTACGTCACTATAGTTTCAAGTGATACGTCACTATAGTTTCAAGTGATACGTCACTATAGTTTCAAGTGATACGTCACTATAGTTTCAAGTGATACGTCACTATAGTTTCAAGTGATACGTCACTATAGTTTCAAGTGATACGTCACTATAGTTTCAAGTGATACGTCACTATAGTTTAAGTGATACGTCACTATAGTTTC
Source organism: Ascidiella aspersa (assembly GCF_963924565.1). NCBI lineage: Eukaryota > Metazoa > Chordata > Ascidiacea > Phlebobranchia > Ascidiidae > Ascidiella > Ascidiella aspersa. The sequence goes on from NC_139450.1 coordinate 29,081,706, forward strand.
AAGTGATACGTCACTATAGTTTCAAGTGATACGTCACTATAGTTTCAAGTGATACGTCACTATAGTTTCAAGTGATACGTAACTATAGTTTCAAGTGATACGTCACTATAGTTTCAAGTGATACGTCACTATAGTTTCAAGTGATACGTCACTATAGTTTCAAGTGATACGTCACTATAGTTTCAAGTGATACGTCACTATAGTTTCAAGTGATACGTCACTATAGTTTCAAGTGATACGTCACTATAGTTTCAAGTGATACGTCACTATAGTTTCAAGTGATACGTCACTATAGTTTCAAGTGATACGTCACTATAGTTTCAAGTGATACGTCACTATAGTTTCAAGTGATACGTCACTATAGTTTCAAGTGATACGTCACTATAGTTTCAAGTGATACGTCACTATAGTTTCAAGTGATACGTCACTATAGTTTCAAGTGATACGTCACTATAGTTTCAAGTGATACGTCACTATAGTTTCAAGTGATACGTCACTATAGTTTCAAGTGATACGTCACTATAGTTTCAAGTGATACGTCACTATAGTTTCAAGTGATACGTCACTATAGTTTCAAGTGATACGTCACTATAGTTTCAAGTGATACGTCACTATAGTTTCAAGTGATACGTCACTATAGTTTCAAGTGATACGTCACTATAGTTTCAAGTGATACGTCACTATAGTTTCAAGTGATACGTCACTATAGTTTCAAGTGATACGTCACTATAGTTTCAAGTGATACGTAACTATAGTTTCAAGTGATACGTCACTATAGTTTCAAGTGATACGTCACTATAGTTTCAAGTGATACGTCACTATAGTTTCAAGTGATACGTCACTATAGTTTCAAGTGATACGTCACTATAGTTTCAAGTGATACGTCACTATAGTTTCAAGTGATACGTCACTATAGTTTCAAGTGATACGTCACTATAGTTTCAAGTGATACGTCCCTATAGTTTCAAGTGATACGTCACTATAGTTTCAAGTGATACGTCACTATAGTTTCAAGTGATACGTCACTATAGTTTCAAGTGATACGTCACTATAGTTTCAAGTGATACGTCACTATAGTTTCAAGTGATACGTCACTATAGTTTCAAGTGATACGTCACGAAAGTAAGGAATAAACTAGTCACATCGGAAGTGAGCGTAGTATTCTATTATTAACGGACACGTCTTTTGTAAAAAAAAATAATTCCGTTGGATCTCTATTTGTTGCTAAAATTTCTAACTGAGTTAAAAAGCTACATCGAATCCAACCTAGCACAAGTACAAATATTAGGACCTGGTATGGGGCTTCGGCTTTAAACCAATATGATAGGACACTCCTACTGTTGAATATTGTGGTTATCGATTTCCCAGTTTTTCTCCTAGTCAACAAAAACACACACAAAAATTGGCCTTTTCGAGAAGTTTTCTTTTAAACCGCCCTTTTCACTTTCAGAGATCACCGATGCATTGTGGGACGCTCACGTGACGTCACGCCTGAGCACGCGCCGCGGTGAAGACAAGATGGCGGCGGTCGATCACGCCATGAAGTCCGTGAGCAACTCCGTGAACGACGAGATTGCTAAGTGGTGCACGGGCAACGGGCTGCTCAAGACCTTTCCCGAAAACAACCTGCAGCTCATGGTCAAATGTAAGCTAAATGCCTTTGGCGGCTATTTTCTTAGATTATAGTGCTAAATTTAGCCAATGTTTCGCTATAATGTCTATAAAAGTGGTTCTTAACTAACGAGAGGTATGCTCCAAAATGATTCGTAACCGTTTGACACTTGAAGATTGGTGAAAAATGCAAAAATCCTTTCACGGACCCCGGAAATCAGAATATCGAAGACACGACTCTTTACTGAGACAACTGACAAGACATTAATAAACACCTCTTACAAGAAGTAGAATATTATACAGGATTCTTATGTAAACTCGGACATTTTAGGACAAATAATAATTATTTTGGTACAAATTTATCGACACTTAATATACAAACTACCTACACACTAACTGTCAACTGATTTTCTATACTGTTAAAACTCAATACGAAGCATCTGCTACGACTTTAACTTATCAGTTCATAAATTAAAAGATGTTGCGCGGACCCCTTTAAACATCCTCACGGGGAAACCACGGGAATGCAGACGCCATTTTGAAAACCATTGCATAATATAATTGAATCTATGCATATGCAATGCATACATTTATTTGTATACCTAGTCAGACATATACGAATACTAAAAACTATTTGTTCTGGTAAATGAGTAAATGCTTTTCGTGTAATAAAGTTAGCTGGGATTTTACTTTGTAAGTCACATAAAAACAGGCTATATTTTTTTTATATTAACCAAAAACCTGACACAGAATACTATTAACCTAAAGCTTTACGAATAGTTGCACATTATTAAAATACTTACCAAGGGCTTTTTTTAAATAGCTGGAGCGAAGGGTGGCGCGGTGAACTGCATGCAGATCTCCTGTCTTCTCGGCCAGATCGAGTTGGAGGGGCGCAGACCCCCCCTGATGCCCTCCGGTCGTTCGCTCCCTAGCTTCAAGCCCTACGACACTTCGCTCAGGGCGGGAGGCTTCATATCGCAGAGGTGGGGAATAAAACGAGATCTACTTTATATTTTAAGTGGTGGTTCCTAACCAGGATCCATTTGTAATGCACAAGAGCGCCTAGATTTCGAAATCTTTAAGAATCGGATTTTTGCCATCTTTGTACGCCCTTGTAAGATTAGGGCACATTATCAAATTATATTTTCCCACATGTTTTGTTGTTGCAGTTTCGTTTATAGTGACATTACAGTAAAGAATTAACGAAATTTTTATTAGGGGTTTCACAGTATTTTAAATTTTTTCCGTAGTTGCCGTAAACCATAAATGGTTGGGAACCACTGAGCGAGAAATGGGGGCCTACTACTGGGATTTCATTGCGTCTCTAAAAGACGCATGACTTAATATTTTAAACTATGGAACGTTCTGAAATGTCGTATATAAAAGCAGTTCAAAAGCTTTTCAATTCTTTTCTGAAAACTTCAAGAATAATCTGAGTTTTTCTTGTAAGTCAGAAAAAAACATTTGCAGGACGAAAATTCCAATTATCCAATTTCCATTTGACGGTGTTTGCATAAATATTAAACTAGCAAATCTGTAAAACGAGTTATGTTTTGAAAGTTTTTAAGTAAAAACTGAAAACCTTCAATTTAGCGACGCTGAAAAGTGCTATACCCGAACCTACATTGTTTTTGGTCTATACATACTGTTTTATCCTTTACAAAATTTAATACATTATGAAATCGCCCTACTTGCCTAAACAGAGTGCAAAAAACACGCAACGCACGCGATATTCCTGCCAATAATGCATTCCTTTCTTATCTTCAGGTTCTTGACGGGAATTCGTCCACAGGAGTACTTCTTCCACTGTATGGCAGGTCGTGAGGGTTTGATCGATACAGCTGTCAAGACCAGTAGATCGGGTTACCTTCAGAGGTAGGTTGTCAGTTTTACAACCCAAAAGTTCGGCCGAATAGCTAGTATTTGCCTTATTACTCGTCATGTGGTCTATTAGCCTAATTTTCGCGCCGTCATTTATCAACTTCAACTCGTTGTTGTAAACTTATCTTCAAGCAACCACCAATGGGGAGAAGAATCTTGTTGCACACAAGTGCACAGAGTTATATAATTTAATAACAAGTAACTTATTATTATTAACATGAAGCATCCTTAATTCGAATGAATACATGCAGTTAATGATAAGCAAAAATAAATATAAGTAGGAACATACAACAAAGGCTAACACCTGATAACATAAGTACAGCACCAACTAAATAACATAAGGACAGCACTAACATAAATGGCAAGCATGCTGCAACATGTACAAAATCACTCATGCATATAAAATCAGTCATGCATAAGAATCAGTCAAGCATGAAATAAAAGTAAATGACAAATAAAATACAATTAAGGGGAATTAAAGTTAACCGTTGTTATTTCTATATCGATTGTAATTAAGAAAATATGTAGGTGTATTTTTGTAAACCGATGTGCGCTTTTTGCTGCTTCCTAGAAAAGGTTTAGTCGCTAATTCGTACTTCTGAGTTATAAACTCCGTTTTTTACAGTGTATTAGGTTTTATTTTAAGCGTACTGAAATTTGCTAAACTGTTTAGCCCAGGGCTACTCAACTATTCTTAGCAAAGGTCCGTTATAACTCTCATGAAATAATTTAGAGTCATTCAAAATGGAATACGGTATAATTTACATATGTCCTTCGCTTCAACTGAGAATTCTGTAATGTCCATTACTAGAAAGGGGTTTTCAACGAACAAAAGCAATTGTTTGCCAAGAAATAATCATCAAATCGCATTGCTACGTAAATACTAAGACAGATAAGGTCCGGATTCAACAATGAAAAGGTCCGCATTCGGACCGCGGTCCGCCAGTTGAGTATAGCGGTGGTTTAGCCCCTCACAAATATGTGTACTCGTTCGTACTGTATAAAATGCGTGACGTCATCGTTTGTCAGTAGAACTTCAGAAGTGCACGATCACAGAATATACACAATGCGCATATCAATGCTTCAGCTGTTTCCATCCTTATTGTTTAATAGCGGAAATGTTTAACCATCGATCTGCGGCAACCCGAATTTTAAGCGTATACCTATAACAGCGGGGCACTGGGAACTCATTTCTCTTTACTCAACTTTTGGTAAGCGAACACAACATAAGAAATTAGCATTAACAAGTTCGAATGGTATATTCCGTGTCGTCTTTTTGTTTCGCTAACTTAATTTTTTTCAATTAAGAAATCTTTCGCATACAGATTCAATTTCAATAAACCAACCATATATAACTACTCAAGTCGGCGACCCTTTTTTGATCTCGACCCATAGGTTGAGAAACACTGTGGACTAAAATATATAGATATTATTTTAGGAACAAGGAACACCTTGTCCCGATAGATCATTCCATTTTCGGGGCGATACCAAAACGGTACGAAATAAAACAATAGTAAAACCAATAAAATAAGCAGTAAGTCGAACCGGAACTTAACCGGAACTTTATGAACCGGTTTTGGATCAAGTTTTTTCGAACCGTAACCGAACCTGAACCGTTTTTTGTAAGATTTTAAGGAGCCGAACCGGGACTGAACCGGAAAAGTCAATCGGTTCGACTTCCTGAAAATACGTCATGTAAACGGCAAAGAAACAAAACGAAAGCGGCCCTAAATCGTTTTTTTTTCATCCAGGTGCCTGATCAAGCATCTGGAAGGCCTGGTGCTGTCCTACGACATGACGGTGCGAGACAGCGACGGTAGCGTTGTGCAGTTTCTCTACGGGGAAGACGGAATTGACGTTGCCAAGTCTTCCTACCTTCAGCAGGGAGACTTTGTTGTCAACAATTTCAAGGCAAGTTTTACTTGTTTTTCTTTTGTTTGTTTTCAGTTAGATTTATTATCTTTGACCCTTATAATGAAACACATGGGTTAACGTAAACAAGCCTGTCAGTTTTACAGAAGTTTTTTTAAGCAGTAGTGACACCTGGTTTTTAACTTATACGCTGCTTGTTTCTGTTTGTTAGTTAAAACCGCAAATAATTTCTGGTTTTACGTAGAGTTTTAGTTTTTATACCCAAAGCCTTTGCTTATAGTCTTTTCACATGCCGACAAATTTTTAATTTTGTGAAAAATCATAATCTTCGTGACCCCTATTTTTTTAATTTGAGATCAAGTGATATTAGCGGATTTCCGGTTTTCTTGGAACTACGGGATAACTCCACAGTGTCCCCATTTGAAGTTTTGCAAAAACTAATAATTCAACGCAATAAAAGTCGCCAAAATGAATATCAAACGCCCATACAGAAGTAGGTATCATTTTGAACGCTTCGAATAACTCTTTATTCATAGATGTTGAAAATGAATAAGGAGTTATTCGAAATGTTCAAAATGCTACCTATACTTCTTTATGGCGTTTGATATTCATATTAGGTCTTAAACTACAACCTCCAACCATTTCGCTCCAAAACTTACGCCTCACTTCCTATCCTGACCACTTGCAGGCGATCGAGAGCCAGCTCCCGTCTCTCGCGGACATCTCTTCCCTGGTGGACGTGTCCTCCGCTCCCAAGAAGATGCGCAAGTTTGATCGGGCGCGCAAGAAGCGAGACAAGACGCTCCGCAAGAGCGGAGGAGTTGCTCCGCGTTCCTCCCCCTTCCTCAAGTTCTCCGAGAAGTGTGAAGGCGGAGATAAGGCGAAGGTAGGAGACTCTTGTGCAGAAAACTGTAAGAAAAAAGTAGGACGATACAAATACGCAGTGTGATGTTGCGTGCGACAGTGCTTTCTTAAAACCCCTAACATTTCACCCCTTTTGGTTGCTTCACCCCTGCAAATATTTTTTCACCCTGAGGTGAACCATTCACCTGTTTAAGAAACACTGGCCTACGACAAAATAAGGCCTAAATTTGGCGGCGTCGCTGATATCGACTGAATTTTGTTAACTTCTTGAGATATTTTGGAGCTGTGCTATGACAAAGCTCTTCTATTTCTTCTTAGTCTTACTACAAGTTTGACAAAACGTTGATGTGGCATTGAATAAACTCTTAGAGTTAATAAAGATTAATTCAAACATTCACGCAATGTTACCATCTTTTGTATGGCAGCAATATTTCTTCCACATTTTGTATTTATTAAGTACATTGGTTTGAATATGTTAGTATCCGGTGAATCTAAACTTCCCGAAAAAAGAAGTAAAATCGTCAGTAAAAGGCCAAAGCTCAAAATATATTGAAACCAATGCCACAATAAAACTAAATAGGTCTAAACTCGTCGGAATAAGACGATAACTAAGTTATTCGGAATTAGATCTAAATATTTTAGATCCGGATTAGTTTTAGATAGATAACACTTATAACCAAATAAAGGAGTATTGGGTATTTAGGCATGGGGGTGTTGGGTGATTTGCAAAAATGGTGTTCTATAATTATTTCTTACTCATGAAAACAAACTAGAAGCAGAAAAAGTTACTAAAAACAGGTGTTTTTATATATTTTGCCATTTTTTTTCCTTCGGGTAGCAAAAATCGGGTGTGTTTGGTATTGATTACTGATTAGGCATTTTATTTATATTGTTTTTCCGGGCCGCATCAGTTTTTGAAAAATTATCGGCACTCGTTTTTCCTCGTTTCATAAAAGTCAATCTGTAGAAATATCTCTATAGCTAAAACCCTATAATTGACGCAAAAAGCTACACAAAACGTTTTTCAATTTTGACCTTTCGTCCGCAGCTCTTCGCTGATTGGCGCTCGTTGAGCCGTGACGAGCGCGCCAAGCACGTGAAGAAGTGGTCACGCTTGAAACTTCCCGATCCGGTCCAGTGCACACTGCAGCCGGACAGGTATTTCGGATCCACGTCGGAGCGTTTTTACGATGACACCAAAGCCTACCTGGCCAGCAACGATCGACAACTGCCAGCCTCCGAGTCGAAAAAGAACAAGCTACCTTCCATTGAACGGTTTGTGGCAGCCTTGTTGGAGACTTTGTTTTCAGGGAAATGGCATTAGTAGTCTTATCTTACATTGTCTTACCTTAACTTTTTGCGGAAGCGACGACATTTCTTGACTTTAGCGGACATAAATGTGTAGAGCATTCGGGTTTTAATTGACATTTGTTTGTCGCCTCGATGTTGATGGAGTTAAATTATTCAACCTAGTTAATGATAGAAGATCAATGCTGTGGGCGAAACTGATAATGTTGCTAGGAAAGGTATTGGAAAATTTTTACTGACCCAAAAACTTGAGCGGAAAGGGTGTACTGGCATTTGACAAATTTTTTCTTTAATATAACTTTAATAATTTTGAGGAAATGATTATTAATTTTAATCAAAATTTGAATTATAATCGAAATTTTAAGTTTATGTTCCTCTAAAAGCCCATGTTAATTGAAAATATGTACATTAAATTGTCACCTAATAATGTCAATCATTTTGTTACTGGAAACCGTTTTTTATCACCAAATAGTTGCAACTAGTTGATCGCCTAATCAACTTAAATTATTACAATATGATAGTCGCGCGAATTGTTTACCAACTTGCTTAAAACTTACAGTCTCGACAAACACCATTTTATCACTTCAAACCAGTTTATCACCTACTAATACGCTTAATAAATTTGCACTAAATTGCTGCTTTTCATACAGACTCGACAAGTTGCTTAAACTGCGCTACCAGCGCTCTCTGCTGCATCCTGGCGAGGGCGTGGGCCTCCTGGCCGCCCAGAGCATCGGCGAACCTTCGACCCAGATGACCTTGAACACGTTCCACTTCGCTGGGCGTGGCGAGATGAACGTCACGCTTGGAATCCCACGGTAAGAAGAATAGAGAACTTCTCGTCACATGGAAGTGATGGTTGCTTTTGCCTAGGGATGTCCGATATTGTCGAATCGGAGACGAAACCCGGGATTCAATATTAGCTGGTAGTTTCGGTGCCGACCCGATCTAAACCTGACATCGGCGTTTTAACCACGATTTTTAAAGGAATTTGTAGCGGCCGTTACTATTTTATCTACCAATTTATTTTGTCTCCTGTAGTTATAGTAGTTAAAAGGCCATTTCCGTCCAATAAAACACTTGAAAACAACGTTCAGCCATGATTTGCGTTCGAAAACGATCGTTTCTGCCTAAAAAATAAATTCCTAGGATAATAAGGGAATACTCGAACGAATCTAGAAACTTGAAAACCTTTGATTTATCATTTTTGCTTGTTTAAATATAGCAACAACGTCAGTCAGTATCGGATTTGGTCGCTAACTTTGTGTATTATGGCTTTATTGTTTGGTATCTGTATCGAAAGAAAAAACGATGTACCAGATATTCCTACTTCAGGCGATGGTTTATCACATGTCAACCTGTCATGAAGTATAGACAAAATTATAGTGTTGATGATCATAAGATTTCCTAATATTATTTTAGAAATTCCTGATTTGGAAATTATTTCAAAATGCCTGTTGCAACTTTTCCGTTCTATCCCTGAAAAATAAACTACTTTGTTTTAGGAAGCTTTTCTTAACTTTACCTGTAAGTATCAGTGTTGTAATGACTTAATCCAATGACTTGTCACTGTTTTAAAATGACTTGACTTTATCGAAGTCTTTCGGGCAAAATAACTAAACTTCACTTAAAGACTGCTGGACAAATTATCTGACTTGGACAAAAGTTGTTTTTTAAATGACTCTACTGCGACTTGATTCTTTTCGAAATGACTTGTTATTGACTTGACTTAATGAACTATGCTTTGTTGCGTATCTCAGTGTTGAAATATCAATGCAACGTTGTTACAACACACTTTTATTTTCACCCAGATTGCGTGAGATCCTGATGGTGGCGAGCAAACAGATAAAGACGCCCCAGATCACTGTGCCAGTTGTTTGTGGAATGGAAAGGAAAGCCAAGAAGCTTTGCAAAGCGCTCACCAAAGTCATGCTAAGTCAGGTGAGACCGAGAAGTTGTTGTACACAAAAGGAATACATTTGATTTACAGAAATTGACTTGACTTTTCCACAAATAACTTGACTTGGTCCTGTAGTTGTGTCAAATAATAACTTAAGTTCAAATCAAGCGTTTTTATTGATTTTTTTGATTAAAAGTGGCTTATTTATATACATTTTTGCATGTAAAACAGTTTTCTTGCTATATATTACGTTTTTTTTTTTTTTTTTTGGTGGGGCTCAAATCTTGCTCATATCGGACAAGTTTGCCAATGTTTGATACTGGACAATTCAGGGACGATAAAAAATTACGGGAAGGTTAAAGGCACGCGAAGCCAAGTTGTAGTTCCGGCCCCGATCCAATATCAAACTTGGTAAATAGTAAGTTAACAATCAAAGGTATCCAATATCCCTTACGCTAAATCGAATTGTGGCAGTTTTTTATTTGATGTGGCGTAATTTAGTAGCGGATCAGACTGCCATTACGTTTTAGAACCAAGTCCCTTTCTCAGGTTTGCTTCTACATTATCTCCACTTCCAGTGGAAATCCTTCTTTGCCACTAAAAAATATTCTTTTGATGACATTAACTAAATACAATCTTGGCATTATGAAATATATATAATTATATATGTTATATTTATTTTTAAGCTTTTTAGTTTTCCTCCTGCTTTTTCTTGAAAACGATTACGTAGAGTAACGCCAGATTATGTCGAAAATATATACATTTCCTTTCGGGGTCTTTCAAAATCTAAAAATGTTCTTCCTTCGAATTGAATAGTGGCTCATCGACGAAAAAACGAATTATCTAGTCCGTTTTTTCACAAAGGCATAGACAATTATCTCAGTTTTTCCTCGTGATCTTTCCCAGGTCCTCCACAAAGCCTCTCTGGAGGAGCGACTCGTTGTCGGGAAGACGGAGCGTCGCCGGAAGTGCGTCATCGAGATGCGAGTGCTCCCGGAGAAGCAGCTCCTCAAGGACTTCGCACTCTCGCGCGACCACGTGTTGCGTCACATTGAGAAGAGGTGACGAGTCGCGAGCGATTATGTGACGTCAACTTTTTTTCTTTCATAGGTTTTATTTTCGAGTAAAGCTTTGCTTTGCCTTTAGTGTATTGGATAAAGATGTTCACAATGGCGATTTTGATAGGGTTTGATTTACAATATATTCTCTCTATAAAAATACAAAACCATAAAACAGTTGCTAAAATAGATAGACATATCTTTCTTTTTTAAACGTTTCGGCAAAAACTCCTGATTCATCATTGTAATTTTTGTACTTCTTAATTCTAATTACAGCCGACTATTCCCCCTAAGTTTCGAACTCATGACCTCGATTATTCCGCGACGCCAAAACTGTGTTTGGCGTCATGCAATTCAGTGTCCAACTAAAGCATAATTGTCACATCATTTATGAATAATTATCGTTGTGGAGTAGAACTTAACACACGATTAACCCTTTCGTAACTTTTGTCCATAGAAAAAATTACATATAGTTGAAACGTGTACTGTATAATTGTATTGAAAAAATATACAATTGAAGAAGTGTAATTTTTCATAGGTTATTTGCTCAAACTCCTGTTAAGCATCAATAAATTTAGTTAAACCTCTAATGGTAAGCTACTATTTTTTGAAAAAAAATTCTTTTAATTTAGAAATCGCAAGTTATGGCTGAAATCTCTACATTGATTTGATATCAAATCAGCACCGATGGCACCTTAAGTATCGCCGGGTATATTACCACTTGACATCGAATATCGGTCCCGATCCAATATTATCGAACACCCTTATTACAAACACAAAAAAATACATCTTTTGCTGACATAAGGTTACAAAAATTTCTGTTTCCTTTGTTATCAGATTCCTTCGTTCGCTGTTCTTCGCAATAACCAAGCGACTGCTACAAGCAGACGACGGCCTAATCATCGAACAGCGAGCGGATAGGGGGTCACGTGACAGCCACCCGAATGACGAACAGGTAAATAGAAGTTGAATTAATTACAAATATAGTAGAATTCGATATTCTGGACTCGTTTTTCTATATTTCAAACCTACTGTTCTAGAATTCCTTGGGGTTCTACTTTAAACATATCTAGTTTTTGGCTAAAAGAGGTTTTTATTTTAATACATTGTGTTAAACCTACGGCCCTTAACGTAGAAGTGTTGGTATGATTTTACTGTTTTAGGGTTGGTATTAAATTAAAATTCGCTATAGCGATTCAGATGAGTGTTTACCAATCAGCACTCGCCTGGACGAAATAACGCTCACCAAACCAAGTCGGCTAGCCTATAGTTTTCAGATGTCAATCAGTAAATCCAAAAACTATAGGTTTTGTTGTCACACCTACTGCACTTGATATGAGGGAATTTAAAAAAAAGGGCAAAGAGAGCGAATTAAAAAAAAATGAGCAAAAAGAGCGAATTAAAAAAAGCGTTTTATTGCTGTTTTTACCCAGCGTTTTTACTGTCATATTGAAGAGAATCGATTGTTTAATTTCCACTTGGTATCAATTTTGGAAAATATCCCTAACAATTTCTATCTGAAGGATGAATCTGCTCCAGTGGAAGATGTTCCTGAGGAGGACGAAGTTCCGAAGAACGACGAGATGGATTACGAGGATCAGGACAGTAAGTCAATCCACTATATTTGTCTGGTGACCAACATTGCGTTTTTCGTATTTTATTTTTATTTACTTTACTTTTTTTTTTAGTTACTGGATGTGGTAAAAAAATGGGCCCACCTACTTTAAAAAAAATTTTTTTTCAAAACATCACACGTTTTTTTAAATTTATAAATTTGATAACTGCTGTTTTTTGTTTTTATTATTTTATATTTTTTTGTTTACTTTTCTATGTATTTGTTTCCCTGTTCCAGGAGCTGAAGATACCGTTTTAGGCAAAATATACATTCCGAAATCTTGTATTTTACTCAAGTTTTTAAACTTTGAGCCAGGGTTGCCACAAACTCTTTAAATCTAGTTTTTGAAAACTCATCATTTTCAAACGTCTTTGAATAGTCGAATATATTTTCGAATACTAAATGTCATGTTTGACCGTGATCGCGCAGATGTGGAGGAAGAAATGGAAACTCCTGATATCAACGAGACGATCGAACCGACAGCAGAAAATGAAAACTCGAACGAAACTCTTACGCAAGACGACCATTTTGGTATATTTTGATATTCGAAACATTCAAATTGTTACCTACTTCTGTATGCGCTTTGATATTTATACAACAGCTTATATTCCACACAGAAGTAGGTATCTTTTTTTAGCTTATATTCCACACAGAAGTAGGTAGCATTTTTTGGCTTATATTCCACACAGAAGTAGGTAGCATTTTTTTGGCTTATATTCCATACAGAAGTAGGTAGCATTTTTTTAGCTTATATTCCACACAGAAGTAGGTAGCATTTTTTAGCATATATTCCACACATAAGTAGGTAGCATTTTTTGGCTTATATTCCACACAGAAGTAGGTAGCATTTTTTTAGCTTATATTCCACACAGAAGTAGGTAGCATTTTTTAGCATATATTCCACACATAAGTAGGTAGCATTTTTTGGCTTATATTCCACACAGAAGTAGGTAGCATTTTTTGGCTTATATTCCACACAGAAGTAGGTAGCATTTTTTGGCTTATATTCCATACAGAAGTAGGTAGCATTTTTTAGCATATATTCCACACATAAGTAGGTAGCATTTTTTAGCATATATTCCACACATAAGTAGGTAGCATTTTTTGGCTTATATTCCACACAGAAGTAGGTAGCATTTTTTGGCTTATATTCCATACAGAAGTAGGTATCTTTTTTTGGCTTATATTCCATACAGAAGTAGGTAGCATTTTTTGGCTTATATTCCATACAGACGTTCTGTTTGGGTTTGATATTCTTAGTACAGCTTGTATTCTTTCACGTTTAAATTTCGATCTAATCTGGCTTAAATGTGCATTCACGTTGGATCGACAGGCGACCGATTTTCTACCGAGTTGTGCTTTTATGTGCAAATTTCCTTTAGAGTATTTGAATATTTAATTTAAAAATGAGACAAACGCCATCAAACTTAATTTTGAGCAAAGAAACGTACATTTCTTCACGTTATTTTTTTCAGGGATACATGTATTTCTTTACAGATACATTACTTTTCCTCACGAATACATAAATTTTCTTTACTGAAACATAGATTTTACTTAGCGATCTTTGTTTCTCAAGCTTCGTAGGCCGCAAGCTAAATGCCCTAAGGCTAAACGCTATCGACTTCAGCAACGTGAAGCTCTGCCATCCGCGATTTTCAAGCTTCCGGGCTTTAGTTTCAGGAGCAGAAGATGTGGACACGGAAGAGGAGGAGAAGATGGCATCCGGAGAGCGAGGAGTGGATCACGCCGACGCCGAGATGCGAATCCGATCCGTGAAGAACCTGGGCGTCGGACAGGTCACCGTCGAAGACTATCAGTTCGACGTCTACGCAAGCGCCTGGTGCAAGGTTGGTGAAGTTCCGAGGGTACATGCTTCGAACCCTACTCAAGTGACACTTGCGATAAAATTGCTTTTAGAGGCAGCATTGAACACCTTGTACATATACCTCAAAGAAAATTATTTTGTTGAAAAAGTAAATGTTTAGGAAACCTGACTTGGCCGGTAAGAATTTCATACAACTTAGCGTCACTTTAGTTAAAAAATTTCTAAAAATTTCTCATCTTGCGAATGTTTTAATGAAAGAAATAAAAATTGTAAGATCTATTTTTTCCGCCCGGAGCGAACATTTGAGATTACAATACTCATAAAATACCGTTTTCTTTAAATGCTTTCCATTATTTTTTAACTCGACCATGTTAAAGTTGCAAAAAATACGAGTCTTATTTCTTGACTCAGTATCAGCGCCAATAAAAAAATCGTGACGTCACAGGTGACGCTGCTGATGCCTCTGACGTCAGCTCGCATCGATCTGGTGTCGCTGACGCGCGACCAGGCCGAGGCGACGCCGGTGCGCAAGGTCGAGGGGATTTCCCGGTGCATCTTGGCGCCGGTGCAGGGACCCAAGGCCGGCGGGCGGATGAATATGGTGGCGGAGGGAGTGAACTTCTACAAGATGCACGAGAACGAAGAGGTAGCTGTTGAAAATGTTAATTTACTCTTGTGAGACGTAAGAATTTCAAAGTCCATACCGAAGTAGGTATCATTTTGTGAACATTTTAAATAAATCCTATAATAATGACTAGACATTGTAAACTTTAAGATAATGGTTGGAGGTTGTAGTAAGACGTAGTAAGAATGTCGAAGCCCATACAGAAGTAGGTATCGTTTTGAACGTTTCGAATAAATCTTTATTCATTTTCAACATCTATAAAGATTTATACGAAACTAGGTTTTGCATCATGCAGATGTTACATTTTTTATACAATGTTTGAAACGACATTTATGTAATATGATGAATTGTTTTTCGACTTTTCAGAAAAATATTTTTACTGTAACTGGGCTACTCAGCGTTATCAAGGTTCATACCCAGAACTCGATTGTGTGTGTATTTTTATTTGCAATAATTCAATTCGTGAAATACTCTTTGCCATTTGTTATATACAACTTCACGACTGTTTTCAAGGTCTATTTTGTTAAAAAAAGAAATACCTGCTGCATTTAAAACTTGTCCAGATTTCAATGAAACATGAACACACATAAGTGCATGTTGACCACTGAGATCTGGCCCTTCTGAAGCTGCTTTTTGACCAACGATTACGGCTTACGTATCATTAGTGGCTTTCGGTGTACTTGTCCAGATTTGTAAGAACCACTTCTGGACAGGAATATTAAAATGAAAGATACACACACACATATGTGTTCAACAACTGTGATCTAACCCTTCTGAACACCGAAAAGCCATCGCAGACTAACCGAATCTGTCGGTCAATGATACAAGCAAGGCAGGCTAGAACAACAACTAGCTTGTAGTGAGGTTCGAACTCACGACCTCAGAGCGTATCAACTGAGCTACCAAAACCTTAAAATGTTGTTCTCAGATGCTCGAAGTAGACCGTATGTACTGCAACTGCATTCACTCGGTGGCCAACACATTCGGCATTGAGGCGGCGAGAAGGGTAGTCGTCAACGAAATCGCAAACGTTTTCGGAGCTTACGGTTCGTACAAAAATATTTATAATCCGTTTTGTTCGACTGACGCAATTGCTACTTTTGCGTGCAACGTCGTGTTACTTTATTGTTACATTCAAGTGATTTGTAGTAAACAGCCAAGGTAAAATCAAAATTTCCAATCGAAAAATATAGTCAACTATTTTTTTTATATTTCGACCGGCATAATAGTAAATTGGTATACTTAAAAATGTTCGTATAGAGAATATAATAAAAATGTTATGTTTTGTTTGTTTGTTTGATAAAAATAAATATAAAAATATAAATTAGTTATTGTTTTTTTAATATTGCTTTTTTAAAAAGACGATTACTTTTTTTCTATGTTAAATATAAATTTAATAATGCATTTTTTGCTGTGAACTGCTTGGGTTAAATAGTTTGTTGATTTAAAAAGGTAATTGTGACTGGCCCCTGGAGCCAACTAAAATAAATGTGATAAACAATATGAAAAATACTGCCCGCCTTAAGCACGTCGCTTCTTACAATGACGATCGCGTACATAATAATATTTTTTCCTATGTTAAATATAAATGCAACTATGTTTAATTTGATTGTGACCTGTTTGAGTAAAATAGTTCTTCTCTCCAATTTAAAAAGGTAAAAATTATATATAATACCGGGCCTTACAAAGATATATTCAGTCGATTGTTCCCTTTACACCATGTAGTCCATCTGGCCCTTTTATGACGCCCGCGTATATCACCCACCGCCACTTATGACGTAACCATCGTCAATGACGTCACCTCTTACGTTATCGTGCAGGAATCGAGGTGAACCCGCGTCACCTGAGCCTGGTGGCGGACTATATGTGCTATGAGGGATCGTACAAGCCTTTCAACCGAGTGGCGATCGAGTCGTGTACTTCGCCCTTGCAACAGATGAGCTTCGAAAGCACAATGAAGTTTCTCACCAACGCCGCATTGAGAGGTTGGAATGGGCGAGCTGGGGCTACTGGATTGTTATATAGCTCATTTGAAAAACTTTTATGATTCGTCCGATTGACTGAATTTTAGGGGGCAACATTACCCTGTTTTCGAACTTGAAATTGTAAGAAAAGCTAAAGTGTTTTTGTTCAATTACATTTTGATAATGAAGCCCACTTTTTCGGATTGATGGCCTTGGTATTAGTTTTTGGGGTTAACTTTGCAAAGTAAGTCTTGATTAAATGGGTTTACCCGGATAATGATTAAGGTTAGACTACCAATGAATTAGTTAAACTGACGCCTTGGAGTTTTAATAGACTTGCTATTTTATTTAAACAACATGACTTCGACTTTAGCTGTAAAACCCCATAACAGCTACGAGAGTCTTATGACATATTAATGCTTTTGCCACGCTTTTTTGCTGCAATATAAACTGGAAATAAACAGCAAGACTGAAATCTAGGAATGGAATAACTATAAAACACAATATGCCTATTTTGCAACCATTTAATTTCGGAAAAATTCAGATTGTCACCCAATCTACCGTTGCCCTGTTTTCATAACCTTGGCGAATGTCGTTTATTAGGTGCCAATCAATTATTCTAAAGTGACATGAGAACTCTATTGTTTCAGGTACGACCGACCACGTGAGGTCGCCCTCCGCCTGCATAGTAACGGGACAGGTTGCTAAGGGAGGAACCGGACACTTTACCCTCCATTATAACTTGGCCAAGTTCCTTTAGAAAGCCTTTTTTCTGCCTTTTATTTTTCGCGATTTTTTTTTGTATGCTGAACCGTAGCATCGACTTCACGTATTGCGTTCGGCTATTTTACACGAAGTGGTGGTGGAGGTGAATAAATAAGTTGCTGCTCCGTGTTTGATATTGGTGGGAATATTCTGGAACAGTCGAAGCAAAGTTCTAGTTTGGTTTTACCATCAAGATCATCCCATTGACAGAATAATAAAAATTATTATCCCATTCATCATCTCAAGATCATCCCATTGGCGTTTTATAACAAAAATACAGCTGTACTTTTAATGAAGACCGAAAGCCATAGCAGACGCACCGAATCTGTCGATCAATGATGCAATCAGAGCAGGCTAGAAAAACAACCAGTCTGTAAGAAGGTTCGAACTCGCGACCTCCGGTCATACCGGGACCGTCGCTCTACCAACTGAGCTACACAGGCCCAGAGAGGAGCGAAATTTAACCGCCCGCAGAGATCTTCCTGAGTTTGGTTTAGTCCCGCTACTAGAAAAAGTCACCCCTGAACTATAGTATGATAAAACATTATAATAGCTTTTTGTTAATATAGCTTCAAACTACTATTAACTAACGTCTTAAACTGACGTGATAGGCGAGTCGGGATCTCTTCCTGTTTAAAGGTTAAGGAAATACGGCCCACATCCAAACGGTTACAAAACAACCAAAGATAAATAATACAACAGGCATGACTGGCGGACTGACTGTACATCTTTTTATATAACTGGGTTTATTTTACGTGAGACATTATTGCAATCATTAAAGTTGGTGCTATTGATCAAAAACAGGAAATTATGAAAGGAAAATCAAATAGATATCATATCTGGCTAGATATCTATGAAAGAAGTACGTAAGGCATTGCATTCAAGAAGAAATTCCCGTACCCAAAAACTTGCTTGAAGAAAATAAACGAACTGTGTGATGTTCCTAAGGATAGTTCCTTGTGTCCTCACTTTATATGACGTATGAGCTCTTCTCTTAAAAATATTTTCACGCCCCTCTAAATGTTGAAGCTATGGAAGCGCGTCGCCAGCACGCCACTTATAAAAGGTTTTAAACCACTGTCCTAGATCAAATGCTAGTTGTAAGTTTAAGGTTGCTGAGTTAGCACAGGTGTTTGTAACACGAATCTGTATCAGGGTGGCCGTAAGAACCCGAAGTATTTCTTGTTTATAAACCATGATTCTTGTTTTAGAGCATAAAATAGACGAAACTTGTCTTTCAAAATCACCTAAGCCAGTGCTCTTCAACCTCTAAAATTTCCATCCGCACTTTTTTATATCGGAAAATATCCATCCGCACGAAACAAGCACAGTAAGTATGCAACCTTTAGGTTTGTTTGTGAAATAACAATAAGAGAATTTGTGTATTAAAACTGTATAACTAAGTCTTGACCGATATAAAATAGATAGCTTAAGCTACAGTGAACTACTGAGACTATATTACTGTACCTGCAACGCATAAGTGGGGGCAGCAGCTTATTTAATTTCTGTATTACACACAATAAAAATACTAACATTCACCATTTTAATCCGCACATTCGTCCACACTAAAATGTTTTTCAACCGCACAAGTGCCTACCATCCCACGGGTTGAAAAGCACTGACCTAAGCAACTCTCAATGTAATTGTTTGTGGTCTGCCGCACTTAAACACATAAAACGAAAGTGGATTAAACATAGGCCTTATTGCCAGGGTTTCGAAGTCGGAGACGGACTCGGAACCCGGGCCTGGCTTTTGTTTTTCTGGAGTCCGACTCAGGACACAAGTTAGACTATGTAAGCAACCCGAGTCCCGAGTCCGACTTGCGCATGCGCGTTACCAAATTTTTTAACTGATAAGGCAGAAAACTGTAAGTTGTAAAAGAGTAATGGCAAATGGTGGAATATTTTTCAACCTTGTATTGTGGGCTGATGAATTATATAACACCCCCATGACTCTGAGTGGATTTTTGAATATCCACCATATTTTAGTTACCGGTATGTACATGGGTGAACTGCAGGCTGTAGAGTCAGAGTCGGACTCGGGACTCGACGAAATCGCACATTAAGCCGGAGTCGGACTCGGCTTTTTTTTAACCGACTGCGCAGACCTGCTTATAAAACAGCAAAGGTGTTAACAATAAAAATTAGAACTGCAATTTTTCAGTGCTGCTGCGTCAAAGTTATCCGTTATCTTTATGGTTCTGTAATGCTTGTCCCTTAACGTAGAGACGACTTTGTTTTTCTCCATTTTTAAAAATACAATTATTTTCTTATTTAGTTAATTTCGCACTATATAAACCTATAATGACACAGAAAAAGTTTTTCCATAGTTTCTAGACAGTATTTTCAATGCTTAATACTTTCGGATAAAAAAAACAATGCGTACCGCTAAACAAAATAGCTATATTTTGTTAAATAATTTATATATAGGCTACACACTTGTTTTTTGTAAAACAACATAAAAAAAAATTGTGAAGAAAAGACGGTTTATTTGCTGCTTCCTGGTTGAAACCACAATAAGATACTTGCAAAAGTCCATGGCAGTAATTATTTTAGTTTTTTTTTTAATTAATTATGATGCCATGGAAAATGGCTTTAGGCCTACTATACTTAGCATCAAAGGCCTCGAACCTGAATTGATTAGAAGGCCCAGTCACCATGTTACTAAATCAAATCAAACAACGTTAAAAGTAAAAACAATGGTTGCTGACTCTATGTGCAGTTTATGTTGAACATTATCGTGTGACATTTTATTGATTTCCGATCATGACGCTTGTTTATCCTCCGCTGGTAGCCTATCTCGTGATCACGTGCACATTAATTTAATGTTTCGTTCAACAACAAAAAGCATAGTCGCTTCAATAACCAACTATTCTACTTAAAAGTTTGTGCAGTAGGCTATACAGGCTAGATTTAAGCAAAACCAGCTAACTCAGCTCTTTCACCATTTTGCAATGAATTCCTTCATGCAAGTAGCAATGTTGGTGATGAATATGCATTATAGTTTATCATTCGAAGAAGATTAAAACACAATTTGGGTTAAGATTGTGTACGCCTCACCCTGTTGTAATTTATCGGCTATTGATATGCAGGTCATCACTGCTCATTATTAGATGGTTAATATTAATTACATTTTGTAAAGTTTATTAAGTGAGAAGCAGTGTTGTAACGACTTAAGTCATTGACTTGACTTAAGTGCACTTAAGAAGAAAAGGATTTGTGAGTGGGTTTGTTTAGGATTTTTCGGTAACGGTTTTTAATGGAAAATCACTGTGTCTTTAATTTTTCAAAAAAAAAATTGAATAAAATAATGTAAAAAACACTTAACATTTTTGTTGCATTTCCTAATAAGAAACAATGCAAAACTCTTTGAATACAAATTCAACCTATAGTGCTCCATAACAATATTAGCCTAGACTTGCGGTACACTAACACAGCAAAAAAAAAACTTCGACGGCACGCCACAAAATATATGTACTTCGTGAGTAAATATCCGAAGTAGTCCATAGCAAAAGGGACGTTGAATAATGAAAAGCCCTGAAGGTGCCAAAAACAGCCTATATTTTTTATTTATGCACTTTTAAGACCCTCGGATAAGAGGGCTGCTAAGATTTGCGACTTCTTGCTCTAATTTGTGCATCTCGAAGTGAATAACGGCTTTTGGAAACAAACAAGCCATTAAAGAAAAGAAGAAAAAACGTTTTTTGCGATAATGAGGCGCTACAGGGATATTACTTTTATTATTAAAAGGCGCATGAGGTATTTTATGCATCATTGATACTTCTAGTAAATCTGTCGCAGAAGTGCAAACAGATCTAGATGTTCTGACTTTACAGGCTGTATCCCCTGCTAGATTTAATGGATAGGTATCATAGAAATTATGTACGTGGTAAGGTACTGATACATTATGATTACAAGATATTTTTAAATAGCATTCGAAAAACAAAACCGGATAACGTGCTTTGGACTTTTTAGCTAGTTTTTTGTTCCAAACAGCAGCCAAGAGTATTTTTAGCAATGTGAATCAATGAGATTATAATAATGACAAAATATGTAAAATATTCAACAGTGATATTTCGTAGGTTTCAAGCGTAAGGGCGCTGTCTCCCTTTCTGCTTTAGTAATGGTTTATTATTGTATAGGGTTATAACTCCTATATTGAATAACATCGTTCCTGGTAATTTTGCTAGTTATGAAAATGTGCCACAGAAAATTATAAAAAAGGTTTCCCTAAAACCGAAATGTTGCAAGGCTTTTCTTCTCAACCTTTCGAATCAGTAACACCTGAAACTCATTATGTGTCATTTTAATTAGAAAAACACATTATTGCAAATTAGATAGGATGCAGTATTTGTAAAGCAGTTATTTTTCTTGCGAAAACACTAATTCCATGTAAGGTCATATTTTTTTTTCATTTGTCGGTATATTTTTTTTATTTTTATAACTGTGCCAAACCCAGGCTGTGAAGATTTTCTGAACTAATGCAAGGTGAGGTTTAGCTCAATATATTAGAAACAAAAGAATTGTTACAGCAAATAGCGACAAGGACTTGGTCATGTCAAACAGTTAACTTCAACTGATATTTCCTATGAATCATTTCAGTTTTTTTAGTGTTAGATTACACGACCAAACTAAAAGGTTAAAATTTATTCCGAACGATTAAATTGTAATTAAAGCTACATTACAGTGGCTGTAGGAGTGTTCGGATGAGTTAGTTACAGTTAGCCATACCTTTGGCAAGCGTTTTTCCTATTTTTAAACAACAAGATACGTTCTTCGCAATTGAATGATATTGGATAAAATGCATTGGGCTGGGGTTCACCGGCTAAGGTACAGTGAACTCCCTAGGATTTAAAACAGCACACCTACGTTGTTTTCTGTTGAATGATATTGGATAAAATACATTGGGCTGGGTTTTAACGGCTGAGTTACAGTGAAAACAACCTGACCGTTGCTTTTTTAAACAGCACTCATACGTTCTTGGCGCATGAATGGTTTTAGATAGAAATACATAGAAGGGGATTCAACGTAACAATTTGGTAGTCATTGTAGAGTTAGTTAGGCCAACGTGAAGTCTGGAAGTTTTAGCAAAATGTCAAGGTTAACTTGTCAATTGCTTCACTCGTTAATAATACTATAAAAGTAGTTAGCACAGATAACTCATTACTTTAAAACAATTGACTTGTATAGGTGTATCTACGACCAAAGCTGATCTGTGCATATATTACCGTTTGTTTAGGGCAGTGATTTCAAAAATGTGTGCCACGACATTCTAGTTTGCCTCGAGAGATTGTCAAGTGTGCCGCGAAATTTTTGTAATTTTGGAAAAAAAAGTTATTTGTATTACCCAATAGGCATACACGCAAGCATTTTAGACTTAAATACGCACTATCCAATACAAATTAATAATATTGAGATATTTAAATATAGTTTGTCGTATGTTAAGGGCGATTGTAAAATTAATCTGTTGTTGTTCCGTTAAAAATGTGCCGCGGACGATTTTGTTTTTTTAGTGTGCCGCGAGGTAACGAAGTTTGGGAACCACTGGTTTAGGGTGTTGTGATTTATGTTTGCTAAAAGCATAGATTTTATATATATCAAATGTAAAATAAATTCCGCAAACTGGCGACAAACCCATTCAGATTTTGTTGTGTTTCGAGAAAGGGCGTACTCAAAAAAAAAAAAAAATAAAAAAAATAAAAAAAAAAAAATAAAAAAAAAGAAAGAAAGGGCGTACTCAAAAAAAAGAAAGGGCGTACTAAAAAAAAAAAAAAAAAAAAATAAATAAATAAAAAAAAAATAAAAAAAAGAAAGGGCGTACTCCAAACAAAATACAATCCTAATTTGACTTTGACTGCTGTTTTTTTAGATTAGAAAAGGTATTCTTTTTGGCCTTGAAACCTAGAGAGCAATACAGTGTGCCATGGATGTTCACACCGATTCGGACCGCATGCTGCTTACCGACATGTTCCAAAGTCTGACGTCATCTACTGAGGGCAACCTTGAGGTGTACGAACAGCACGCGACCCACTATGACGTGGCGTTTGCCGCCAACGGCTGCACGCTGGCCAATCAGCTGGCCGCGTTTTGCCTCCAAAACTGCAATGGCAGCGGAGAAGAATTACAGGCTTTGGACGTTTGCTCAGGTAAAAAAATCAGGCGATGTTATGATTACCACTGCTGCTTACCGGTTATTCCCTTATTTCTAATGTGGTGTAGCAGAGTGTTGTGCAGCAGATATATATGTTTTTTTGTATTCTATTCGTTTCCGATACCAAATGATGTCACTGCTATGGTCAAATCAACATAATGAATAAACCTAAACAGTCCATTGCAGCCTTTAAATCTCAGTTGTTAACACGCATAGGTGTGTGCATGTTTCAATAAATAAAACCGGTTCTATAGCCAAAATTTGTACCCACTCTGGGAAACCTAGTTAATTTGTTATTGTTTAGATGTTTTTTTGCTAATTAAAACCTTTAAAAGGTAGTACAAACCTAACTAGATGGCAAACCATGACTACAATTAACTGGTTATCCGAACGACACCGACTCTATCTTCGTATAGGATGAGTAGCAATACCACAAATATGTATTACCTTTGAGGTCAAGCAGTCTTAGCGAAATGGCTGACCGTTCAGAACAGGTTTTATTTATTATTCTGAAGAGCCATTGCATTGGACAACTATATTAACTAGAACATAAAGCAAGTATATTTGGCTTCGTTATACTAGGGATGTCCCATATTTGACATTTTCTCCTATAGGCCTACCGATACCCGATATTTTGAACAAAAGTATTGCGATCTGATTCGATACTAAATGACGATATTACTATGCCCAAACAAGCGAAATAGATGAAATTAAACCGTTAAAATGTAGTATTTACAGGCTTTTTTTAAACATTTAGGAATCCTGATTGCAATTAACAGGAACCGGTTTGTCTGGAATTGGTCTTCGCGCCGCGGGATGGAAGGGTGCCATCGATGGTCTGGACGGATGCCAAGCGATGATTGACGTCGCAAAAAGCAAGGATGTTTACCGGTCAGTTTTTTCCTGCTCGTAAACTCGTACCATTGCTACTTTAAGATCAATCAGCTTTTCTTGTGTGGTTACGATTACGCCATCTCAAACCCCCCAGTAAGATTTATTTATCGCTATTTTAATGTCTTTATACTTTTCTTTTTCTTTTTGGAAGATGGTTATAAAGTTGACTGAGTGGTGTTTGGTACCATGGAGGAACGATTTAAAAACTTAATAGGTATTCTTGACTGATCATCTCCTAATGTTCAAACATTGGCCTGATGTGTAAACTTGTTTTTTTTTGCACATGCGCCATTCGTAATTAAAATCGTTTGGTTTTGTAAACGAAACGGTTTGAAAAGGAAAGCAATTTTTCCGCAGAAAGATTTACTTTCATCAAATCTTCAAAGATTCTCCGATGCCCGTGACATCATCCAGCTATGACGTAATCATGTGTTCTGGTGGACTGAGCTTCGGTCATTTGCCATATGACTGCTTGACTGTAAGTTGATAACAGTCCTCACCTTAAAAATCGTCAAAAGTTAAATTTAATCTTGTTGCAATCATCAAACAATAATTTAGCTTATTATCGAAGTACAACTGTGTTGTTAAAAAGGGTTTTAAAAAAAGCTTGCTTCAGTGTTGCTTTATATACGCTAAACTGATTTGATTTTGTCGTCATTTTTTTACCAGCTAAACGACCCTTTATTTTGGATTTTCGTGGCGTGGAGGACCGCATGTTGCCCTACTTGGTAGCAGAGCTTAATAGTGCCATTTACAAAAGTAAACGCTAAACATAAAACACAATTCCATAGAGAACGTACTTTTAACAAGAAATGAAGTAAGCTCGGTGGCATTTTCACATTGGACGCTTCATTGCAGGACATTGTCGACCTTGTAAAACCCGGGGGTATTTTCGTGTTCAACACGGGTAAGTTTCGTGGTACTGACCCGAATGGACTTAACGACGACGCAGTGACGAACCAAATGAAGTCGTTGAGCAACAAATGCAAACTGGTAGATCAGGTATGAAAGCTGGCAAAAAACGACTGATGAAATTTTGGACTAGAACGGGCGTTGTGCTGCTGATAAAAGGCGAATAAATAGAAAAACTGGCGGGTAAAAAAAACTGCATAGACAGAACAGTGAAAAAACGTATCGACTGGCGACTGGTGAGTGAAGAAACGTTTGCCCTAAGAGCGATGTATTTTGACGGTTCGTCTTACCTATTTTCGCTTCAGTGTGAAGTTGCTTCGAGTTTTCTTATTTGCCACACATTCAGTTTTTGTACTTTTCTCGCTTGTCGGATAGTCCAACAGTTGTTTTCAGAGTTGTTGCAGCTTATTCAAACGTAATCAGTTTAAAAGCCTTCCTAGCGATAATAAAGAGGGCAATTTAAAAAAAACACAATGTTTTATTCCAACAACTGCGCATTATTCTTATCAAATTTCGACTGGGTTGGCCTGGCGTACCTTATCAAACACTTAGCCTAATGTAGATGTTGGCAGCAACTGAACGATGCAGTTTGGACAAAAGTCTCGTGTTTTACTCGGGTTTTTTATGTGGGCCTATTTATTTAACTTTTTTATACGTATTTCATAGGCTTATAATCACCTTCGCTATGTTAAAATAAATAAACGCATTTTGTTATTTATACCAGAAATATTTTTGTGAAGCAATACACCATTCTCGATCACTGACCATTCTCTCTTCCGTTCAAATTTATTATTTGTTTTCGATGTATATTCTTGTACGTTGCAGAAAGTCACTCAAACCTGGTCTTCCGACATCAAATTCCACATGGTCGATCACGTGATATTGCACTGTTACAAGAAGACCTAAAAGACAACGATTGCTGATATTTTAGGAGCACATTATGGCACCTAACTATAGTACAAGTAGAAATTAACCACCATCAAAATAGATATCATGATGGGCATAGTTTATTGCCAATAATGAAAAAACGACCGAAGAGTTTGCCATTAAGATAAGTCTATCATCAAATTTCTCTGTTTTTATTTATTTTTATAAATACAGCTTTTCGGTTCATTTGCAATAGGAAATAGTTTTCCTTAAACTTTCAAATTTAATTTTTCGTGACGTTTCTATGCACACAAGTTTCTATGCATCATAAATTATTTGCAAAATAAACCTTATATCTGTTTATAAATGTGGAAAATACTTGTATCTTGTGTTGCACTCTAAAATTTGTCTTCATATGTTTGTGCAAATAAATTCTGGAAAAATTTCGTGGTCGCTTTAGTGTGTAATCCTTATTTCTCGCGTTTTATGCACCGTTCTTGTTAAGGAACTTGACTTTATTTACAAGGAAAGAAAAATCCATTGGCGATTCGCAAATTTGATTAGACCAGCAGGTTTTTAGTACCTTTAGCAAATTCAATGTGTAGCTGTATTTTGCAAAGCAGCATTTCATATCAAACGAAATTGTTCTCTTATTCCGGGTAGATTCGCAAATAAAAACGTGGCAAACTGACTGTGCGATTGGCACGTTCTACTTGATGTGCCAAAAATTCTACTCAGAGTTTTTCCGTCGCAGGCCAAAAAAGCCAGCCACATATTTTTGCGGGCAGTAGATAGAACACCCATAAGGTGTACGGCAAATTCGCTTGCGTATTCCACACAATTAAACACTTTCCGTACCGTCGTCGCCGCCCGATTGATTGCTTTTTGACGGGCCCAAGGCAAACAATAGGTTTACGCGAAGAGTCGTAAATTTGCGGCCCCGGCATTTCCTGTCAGGCCCTTCAGACGCGATCCATCTGTCCTGGTAAACAGCAGTTAGCAGCTTTTCGGCTCGTTTTACTGCTTGGCAAACAACCAAGAACATTGGCGCAAAGGGCTGATGCAAATTCGATGGCCCTTAGGTAAACGAGGCCTTGCTATATTAATCCTTCTGTTCTGGCGTCTTGGATATTGAATTTTAAATTACGTTTTTTGCGAAAAACAAATCTATACGCTTGCCTATACGACGGTGGGTTTAAAACAGGGTTCTTAAACTTTTTTAAAGGCATACCCCTAAAAATTATTTTTGGGGTCCATTTATTTAAATTTTATATTACGTACTCCGTTTTTTAAGAATATATTTAGATTTCAACTATAGGCTTCAAGGACCCTCAAAAACTGGTCCGCTGACCCCTAAGGGGTGAAATATGTGTGGCTTAATTTTGTCTTCAGTCCATATATATAGATATTAAAAAAATAAAAACTTAACCCCAATCAAGATCTCTCCGTTTTTATTACTCACCGAAATTGGCCATTATCATTTCGATGCACGCTACAGTTGTACAATATTATAATAAATAAATTACAGGTGCGATTCTTTTTGTTAACAAATCGTGATCGCCGTATATAAAATCTATTATAAAATATGGAAATAAATGGGCAAATTAGCTCTTTGCTGTCGCATTCGAACCTAATGCTACGGGTATATATATTTTAAAATCGAAATTACGCATATTTTTGAATATGGTGAAAAACGACACGCGAAAAAAATAATTCCATTTAATATTGAATATTTAAATAAAAATAGGCTTATGGAGTAACAGCTATTCTCCAGTTGTTAACTTACTTTTTTTTTATAAATTTCTTTTTAAGGTAGAATCGCTGCGTTGAATCGCAAATGATGGCTGAAATCTCTACATTGATTGTGTACCCGATCGGCACCTATACCACCTTATAGTATCGGACAAGTGTCGATAAAATCGCTTTATATCGGGAATGGCTCCGAGCTGATAATATCGAGCATCCCTATAAGTTGCAAGGTTTGCAGACACTCGAAAGTTCGTATATGCTGCCAACATGATGACCGAAATAATGCCAACATAACGGCCCAAACTTGTTTCGTTAAACAGAATTTTTAAAGTTTTTAATCTTGGATCTTTAAAGCGCGTAATTGTAATGTATACCGAATTACACAGCATTTTATTTTCCATTTTTGTGCAATTTAATATTGGATTTACATCAGGTTTTTCAAAAATAAAATATAAAGTGTTACATTGTATAAAGACTGCCACTTTTTATTGATAAAATTTAAAGCTATTTTATGGGTGTGAAATAATCGTTTACATTTCCACGTAAACGGAATTTGTTTCTCACAACAAACCGTTGTAAAACACGCTGCTGTAAGGTGGTGGTAATTTTTATCAAAAACAAGGAAAAACACAGATCGAAGATGTTCAACACAACTAAAACACGTCACAGCTTTGAATCAGGCAAATTGTCGTTGCCAATCGACCGGCATTTCTTGCTAGGGCGGAAACATGGGATCAACATGAGCTTCACAGCAGCTTTAACGATACACGTAAGCCGGATTTATTCTGGGATAAATGCAAATACGATGATATCATGGCAGCGAATCAGCCCAGGACCCCTCCAAAGTAACTATATATAAATAACAGTAGAACAAGTCAAACACAGCCTACGGTTTCTGCGCTCATCGAAATGAATATAAAAAAAACAGAGCGATAAACAATCGACGTTCGCGCTTCCGTCGCGACAACAAACCAGGCACGCGTGACATCACGAATGACGCAACCGGTCGGCCGTAATTTTTCGCGAGCGTTTTTGCTTTTTGCGTGAATACGTCCGCCGTTATATTGGATCCCGTTTTTTTTTTACTTGTTTGAACGTGTTTTATGGCCGAGGCGACATATGGCATTATTTTTGACAACGGTTGACGCACAGCATCGAGCCGATAACGGCGTCGACATCACGTGACCATAATTTTAGGTAGTTTTTTTAACGATGAGAGAAATGGCTTTAAACTAAGAATGTTGTCGCGCGGGGCGCGATAATTTTTGACTAAACAGTGAAGATTTAACATTTAATTAACATTTGCCGGGAGTTTTCTTTTGTATTGAAAGCATAAGAATACCAAAAAAGAACATTGCAAAATTGAGATTTTTTATTATCTTTCTAAATCTGTATTTTTGTTATTTTTAAAAAACAAAAATTGTCAGGCAAAATGATTTGATAACACAATTTTAGTTAATTGTTTCTGGTTACGTTTTAATCAAAGGTATAAATTACATTTTTTCCGAGAAGATTAAATTAATAAAATGTCCAAAGGTTTGTCCGTAGAAGTAAAACAGTTGTCTGAACAAAAAATCAACTAAAACAACTAGTAAGCTGAAACACTGTAGGCATGCAGACAAATACATAAAACAAAAAAGAAATTTATGGCATTTAACTATATTGGCTTGGGGTGTAGTATAAGTGCAAAGATATAATCAGTGTGTAATGATAAAAGTGTGGTGTTCATTTATTCCTTGCGCCGCAACATTTGAGACAACTGCTCAGGCCGAGCGTTGCCCAGAAGAATCAATTCCAAGGTTGTCTTAATGAGGCATGTGCTATGTTGAGTTCGATTAAATAGTACGAGACTCGGGATAGTAAACCTAGCGTGTATTTAGAACCATCTTGCAAATAAGCACTTGAAATTGAAACTGGAAATTAAATTCCATAATAAGTTGGGCGTATTTTTTAATTTTGTTTATTGAGAACTTGTGAGCCCTGATGTTTACCGTGAGTCGGTAAAGTTGCTTTGTTGGATCGAGGAATTTTCAACGACAGATAAACAGTTCAAAAAACTTTTTTTCGGTGATAGTTCAGTCGCAAAGTGATCTCGGAAACGGCCCGCGGTAACCCGACCGAGGTGCTATACTTCATCAATTTTCTTTATTTTTTATTTATGAATAGAATGACGAAAATGCACAAGGAAAACAAATTACAATAGGAAATCTTTTAGGCAGCTGACGACCATTTACTTTTATACTTTCACTTTTTAAAGCCGAATGTTTCTCGAAAGTTTGCACAGAAGATATCACTGCGAAAAATCGTAACATAGTCGGGGCACTTTCGGCAAACTATACGTCATCAAGAAGCGCCGGAACAGAGGATTGCGCAAGACGAAAATTCTATCGACGGCAGATGGCGTTTCGTCGACGACCTGCGCAGAAATCGGGCCCAAAATAAACCAGCGCCGAGAAAAAGCCATAAATCGCCAGCGCTTCCGCCCCTCGCAGATGCCCGCCGGTTCTGGGGCGATTAAAAAGCAATTGGGGCTTGTGGTGTACCTAGGGGGGGAGGGGGGCTTGGTTCAAGGAAAAAGCTGCGCGCCGTTCCTCGTATAAATATAGTGGAGAGACGGTCAAAAAGGCACAAGACGTTTAGCTACGAGTTGAGATCAGAAACGCCAAGAATGAATAGAAGGGAAAACTCTTTAGAAGACAGGTTAAGTGTTCGCAACTGTATGGGTTCGTAAGGCGCGGCCAGATCAAAACATTTTTTTCATAAGTTAACGCTATAATTGGTAGGATGGGGTATTTTTGTCATCACATCTTGTTATTTGTATAATTTACGTGATTTTGTAACGAGAAAAGTAAATCATGTTGATAACGAAAATAAAAGTATCGATAAAACTGTTTGCTTAAAAGGGAATATTTTTTATTATACATTGTATCTTTTTATAAAATTTACTAAGTTGTAACACTAAATATGTTGATTAGTATTGCCGCTTTCGACTTTTTGGTTCCATCAAAAGAAAACGGACGTGCTTTGCCGGGCGTCATTTTCGTGTAAATATCTCCCAAAAAGGCCCATTTTAATTAGGCTTTATTTGTCGGTTGCGGTAATGCCAACGACAGAAATATTCGCAAACTGCAAGCAACCACTCTCCAACTGTATTTCATGTCAGTGAACATGTATACAGACACTTTTGTAGATACAAATATATATGTGAGTGTGTAAATACAACGAGCTGGATGAATAAATAATCTATGTCTTGACGAAGCAGTTCTATTGCACTTCGCAGGTCACAGGGCGGGCTATTAGAGGTAGGGCAGAATAATGAAGATGTTGGAAAAAAAGAG
Organism: Ascidiella aspersa; assembly: GCF_963924565.1. Taxonomy (NCBI): domain Eukaryota; kingdom Metazoa; phylum Chordata; class Ascidiacea; order Phlebobranchia; family Ascidiidae; genus Ascidiella; species Ascidiella aspersa. The sequence continues at coordinate 29,112,907 of NC_139450.1, forward strand.
ACGATGTGCCTCGGTTTGTGTTAGATAGGTTCGACACCCAGCCCTTTGTGCGAATGGCGTCACTTTTGCTTGTACAGTTCGGGTCGCGCCGTCCTTTTAAAGACTTTGGTGTTTAGGTGCCGCTGCATTACGGCTGACAGCTCGACGCGATAAGCGATCGCGAGTAACTTCCAATTAAGCAAATTGAAACGGTCGTTTCTGCCGCCTGTCGCACCAAGGAGCAGTCCTGAAAAAAAACGAGCCAAAACGGAGCTATTTAAGTCGGATTAAAAGTATTTTCGCTTATCCGTTCGGTTGTTGGGAATTATTGGATAGTGTCAACTTCGGCGTTCAGGGTAGAATAGCTTTGGAACTTGGCACAAAGTCGGTAGTCCAGTTAACACATTTTGAACAGTTTAACAGCGAGTGTGCCGCTAGGTTGTAAAATCACGAGCTGTAACTTTTACACGAAATTTGAAAAAATGGGGATCAGCAAATTTGACAGTCGCACTGGCTAACCATGTATTTGGGCAATTCAATTCTAGTTTTTTTTCCCTTTCGAGATCGCAAGTCATGCTATTTCAAACAAAACTTCAGATGGTACCTACATATATATTTGATTGTCAGGATGCAACTATATAAAGTTGTAAAGAGGGTATTTTATGATTTAAAAATATCACTTTTAAAGCGAAGGAGGTCATGGTCCACATGAAAAAAAATTATGTTACTATTCTTTAATGAGAGCAACATTCTTACCCGAAGAAAGACACGTGTATAAAAAAATCTATTTCTGTTTGTAAAACTAAACGGCAGATAATAATTGAAAAGGGTTGCGTTTTTTCAGGCAAGTTCTGGTTACACTGAAAAGGCAACAAGATTCAAGTAAAAATAACACGAAAAATTAGGACTCATATGTATTTAAACATGTATATAAAAAATTGCTTTATAATGAGATTCTTCTATTTAAATCACAAACGATAAAAAGTTGACGCCTGGGCAATAACGCTTTGTGTCTAATTATAAATCGGACACTGATTTAAGGATTACGCTATTTTTTTAAGTGTGCATCTTGAAATACCATGTATTTGTCTTTTGGGAACACCAACGAAACTTTTAAAACAATTCCAAACACACCAAGACGCGGAAATGGAAATATACGAATTCTAATGTAAAGCATTTTAAAAACAAAAAACTGTTGCTTTCGCTTTTTTGCTGTTATAAAATGCTTGCCTTCATCTGTGTTTTGTTATTTAAATATAAAATCAATTCTCATTGTTTTACAGCAATTAGTAACAAACACCAACAACTAACCATTTTCTATACAAAAACGAAAAAAAAACATCTGTAATATGAACTTCATGATTTTCGTCGCCCTATTTTTGGTCTGCATGACCTTTGTACATCCGGGCCACACAGCGCCAATGGACCGTGAACTTTCAGAAAATGACCAAGTTCGACTGCTCAGGTAAGACCCCTAGTGGAAGTTGTTGTGAAATTTTTACTACAATTTACTTTGGGAAGAATATCTTTTGTAACATAAGTAATTAGACCCCTTCTAGTTTCCTTTGAGATTTTACAATAAATTGACTTGATTACAGGTCCCATCCAATGACTTTAAAAAGACAAATAAAAACATAATCAACTTTGCAGAAAAGTGTTTCTGTACACAGAAACGTATAATCTACTGCGAGACAATATTTTGCTAGTTGAAAAGAAATATAGTAGGTATATACCGTGATTTAGTAAATTAACTGAAGTCTACTTACGAGGCTATTTCTTTACAGTTGACAAAAAATGCTAAATTTTAACAGGCATTCTGGCAAAAAAAAGTGTGCTCTATTGACGGTTTTTCCATTCTGGACCTAATTCCCAAACACTTTAACCACCAAAACACAAAGACACATCTATAAGCTAAAATTTTGTTGCTACAGTGAACTAGCATCGTTGGAACAACCTGATGGAATTGGGCTGCCTGAAAAGCGCTACTCTCACGCCTCCTTTACTAATTGGAAGACAAAGAACCTTGACAGTGCAGCTATGAAGAACCTGATGAACTACTTTGTCGGCAAAAGGTGAACCGAGAACTTTAAAGCTGCATTTGTTACCACTGACTGTTTGCGATTTTTCTTTTTATTTAACCTAACAAATGTGGTAAACAGTATAAAACCATATTGTACTACCTAATTAGGCGACCTAGGCTTCAAAACGCGTCATTTTATAATGTGTATCTAAAGATCTGCAATACGTTTCTGTTTCACTCCTTACAAAAAGTTAAACCCCTTCGACAAAATTCAAATTCCACAACCGATTTTCACGATATCCAAAAACAGATTTCCACAGTGTTTAAGCAAAAATAAATAAACCCTAACTAAAAACAATCAACTCACACCAATTTATATTTTATCAAAAGAGTGCCAAACAAGAGATCCGACTCCGCCGCCTCGGACAGTGATCTCTTGCCCGACTCTTCCGCCGCGGATCTTTCTGCCTACATTCTGTTCCTGGGAAAAATCGACAACAGTGTACTTTCCAAGGTCATGGGCGACGGCCAAGCGGACGAAATGGACTAGCGAAATCAACAGCCTTGCTGAATATTATGTACATGCATAACTTATACGTACAGTTGCACACGCTTGCTGATTTTGGCGCATGTAGATAGGCGATTTTCCAGTTCTGCGTTATTTTACTTTTCGCTTTGTTGTAAATAAATTGCCTTGCTGAATTTACGCTAAGCGGCGTTTACTGAACTAAACAACGCTGTAAACGTTTTTAAGTATCTGTTACATTGTAGGTAGAGGGAATATAGCTGGCACCTATTAAAACAACCTCCAGTAGCCCCGATTAAAACTTATTTTCCTAACAAGTTTAGCTGGTATTCTGCAACGTAAAAAAAAAAAAGTACTGTCAATTTATAGTTTGTTACGTCATAATAAATCCTTTAGATAAAAAGAGTTCTGATAAAAAATTCAACAAAAACTAATGGTACAATGGTAATTAACTTCTAGTATTAATTGCAAAAATCCTGAAAGTAAAAAAACACACTTTTTTTGTTTCGTTTTAAATATGCTAACCGATAGTTCGTTAAGTAGCTATCTAACTAAATTATAAATTAGCGAGAAATCAACATAGACTACCATTTGGCTTTAAATCAATTTCGAAAACTTTTATTTTAAATGAATCGTCAACAAAGCATAACAATACAAATAAGAGTCGTTGGATATAGCATAGTACAAAATTTGCCAGTTTTACTGAAGTGTTAAACTATATGATCGTGATTGTAGACAAACTGTGTTTGAATTCAACTTTAAGTCCAGGTTTGTTTTTCGATTTCTATATTGCTTTTAATTTACTTGGGTTTTATAGAAGCAAGCGTAGTTTTGCAAAAATGGTACACAGCTCCAAATGGTTCACAGCTTCATAATGGTTTAGAAATATGTTTGCAATCAAAAAATGGTTAGAAACCACTGCTATTTAAAAAAATCATTAAGCAAACGAATGATAGCCAACCAATGCATAAAAAAGACAATTATTTGCAAATTATGTTTTTTGTGTGACGTAATAGAAACTCTTTAGGTTAATTGATGACGATTGCTTTCAATATCTAACATAGTTGCGTTGTATAAAATTGCAAAATGATAAAATGATGTAAAGAAAACCAACGGAATACAAATTCTAGGTATGGGCAATGTTTTGTGATTAAATAATGCCTAAAGCCAATCAGACAGAAAAAAAACGGGGAAAAGAGCTAAAAAAGAAAATTTCCATCGTTGACAGTAAATCTTACGATGGTTTTGCGAGACGAAGCATTTCGAAATCTCGGTAAGTTTTAAATAAAGATAAACAGCGGTGCAGCAGAATGTTAAGAGAAGAAATGCTCCTCAATGATATTGCAAGAATTTAGGGACTTAGCCTACAACAATTAAAAAATAGCTGAATAGCATTTTGATATTATTGACTTGATTTAATCATTTGGCGATTATAATCAAGTAGTTTCAAAATGAATATGTCTTTTTTTTTAATAAAGCAAACAAATAAGGGTAATTTTCCCCTTTACTATCAATAAATCTTTAAAATATGCCTTTATGCCGCTCTGTAGCAACACTTCTAGTTCGAGAGAAAAAGTTGGGGCAAAGTATGTCAGCAGGTCAACCGAAGTAAGTTTGGAAAGTTTGGTTACAGGTTAGTAATAATAAAAACGTTTAAGGAAAGTCGAAATATCGTGTTTTTTGTTAGGATACCAGATAGAATGGCCGTCCGATTCGAAATGTGTTATTAATATGTTCAAACAGAAAAAAAACAAAGGTGTACAATTATAGCATGAAAAGGCAAAGTTTTCCTTATAGAAGCAAATTGTTTTTTACCGTCATTGTATCGGACTAGCAACTATACCACTTGACTTGGGGTATTGGCCTCTATCCGATAGAATGCTAATGTGTAACTACGGCTGCCAGAGAATACTAACAGTTAAAACAGTTAATTTGGCTATGCGTTTATACTGCGATGTTTTGAAGACCTACATCATGGTCGCCTCTAGGGTTACTAAAACCGTATACCAATTGCACGATGTCACGACTAATAAATAGTATCCATCATGAAAGAGCCTTAAGGCAGTTGGGTGCCGACGTTACTGGCAAAAAAATAAGACCACATTCAGCCGCCTAAGGGGGAATCCAATCAACGCAATAACGACTTAGACTTCAAGGGTCTAGTAAAGCTAGATAAATAGTTAAAGTGCGTAAACCGTATATTTTTTTAAAATTGTCAGAAAAGTCATAAATGTGAAACCACCAAATGTTAAAAATTGTACGATACTGGCAGACTGACAGACAAAAAAGTTTTTTGTTTCTTAAATTGTTCTTTTAATTAAATAACAAAAAAAATGATGCTATTTTAATTCCTAACTTGAATTAAATGTATAACTTATGGGTATATCCACCAGCCCAAACTCACCAAATGGCTTTTTTTATCTCGCAGATGCCGTCATATCTGCGTTGGATGAACTTGCGGAAACGAAACCGACAAGACAGCGCAAAAATTCTAAAAAGGTGCCAAAAGAATATTTTTGTAACTTTAATATCACGACAGTTCTATATATAGCAGCTATCTGGCAAGACAAACGGTTTTGCCGGCGACGAACCAATGCTGACAACGCAGTTTGATATAGTGCCTGTTACCTACAGTTATAATGAAATCAGTACATTCATGTGAGATTCGAACTTGCGACTTCATCCAATCGACCTTCTCTGTGTCGTTTTGGCTTTAGTAGTGACCTAATACATGTGAGAGACAACCGCTTCTTTTGTTAAAAAAGTTCATCAAATGTAACTCTACTACTGCCCCCTAAATAGAATTTATTTTATTAGCAGTAAACTTTTAAATGTGCGAAATAAAATTGTGTTGATGTTCATAAACATTACCGACATTATTAGCATTATAAAACTTGGACATAAGGTTACTTCAGAAGTGGCATTTGCCAACAATAAAGTTTGACATATTAGTACTGCTGTAATGACATAAGTGAGACACTTTTTTAAATGACCTAACTTGATTTAAGTCTAGCTTAATAATCCAACCTATTTGTTTTTATAAACTGGATTTTTTTAATTCAATTTTTACACAGAAAACAATTCGCTTGTAATGGTTTTATTTGTTGTATTTGTTTTGTGAAAAAAGCTTTGTTAACAACGAAAAGAAGAATTAAAAAATTGTAGCGGTATAATATGTATTTTTATTTTTACCTGACTTGGACGGGGCCTTGACTTGAGCAAGCAATAACTATAGTACAAGACTTGATTTATCTTTTGTTGAAAATGACTTGACCTGGACTTAAGTCATTTTAAAATACCTGGTTTTGAAAACTGTGCGTCATGAAAACGCCAGAAATCTTTCATACGACTAAAAGTAAACCTTCAGCAGCTAAAAATACTTTTTTAAGCGTTGCTAGAACTTTTGTATAGGCAACACCGCACAGCGTACAGTTCTCGTCCCCTGATACAAACCTCCGCTCTTTTTTCCAGGCGTCGTCCCGTCCGGGCACCTCCACGTCAAGAGAGCAGCGCGAGGTCAAGCCGATAAAAAGCCAAACGTTTGAGCTCACTCCGCAACCCAAGCTGACCCGGAGTCATGTGAAAACCTGCTACTCCACTTCTTCGTTCGACAAGACAGCAGGTACGACTAAAGGGTTGTCTGATAATATCGGATCAGGACCGATACCCCGTGGCGCATGTAGAATCGGTGCACGTCCGATACTCGAATGTGGATCGGTGAGACTTTGATACAAAGTTAATTTTAGCCTTGCAGCAATGATTTTCGGTCTAATTAGGCTTTTTCCTATTAGTGCATTTTTTTAGAGAATGGCATATAATTAAAGGTTTTCAAGAACCAAATCATTTTTTTTCCTTTAATTTTTTTTACCTGGGAAAAAACGGTTTACACATTTAAATTTACTTAATTTGGCGTGTTTGACCATAAAATGACGTCATTTGATATCGGATGTGATCGACAGCATTTTCGGCCTGAAATAGCAAGTATCGCTATCGGAAGAAAATAAGTATCGGCCACGTTCAGGTACGACTGACAAAGTCGGCCGCACATTGACACACTTGTGGTGAAGTTGACACAAATACGGACAATTACATGACCGGGATCAATATTACAAAGTTTAAATGTTTTTTCTAAACATTTCGCAAATCCGGTTTTCGTTATGTTTTTTAGCAATGTTGCCTGCTAAGAAGGCCAGTGTATGCATACAATTATTTTGAAATGGTTGCCGATAAGAGTCTGTATGGGCAAAGTTCAAAACCCTGGTACATGTTTTAAACCTAAAAAAAAAACAGAAAACCTTTCTGGCATTTAGTTACACAAAGCATCGTTGTGAAACTTATGCAACAGCTTTTAGCCAATTTACGGCTGATCTGAAACCAACTGTAGGCCTATGACTATTTAAACGCCCGTTTTTTTTTGCGCAGCGGAGTTTCTGTCTGACGAAAAATACCTGGAGGCCGTGTCCCGGCGTCCGTCACGCATAGACAGCCAAAGCAACTCCAAACCAACATTGGCGTGGCAAAAAAATGATAAAACTGTCAAGATTTTTGATAAGAGCAAAGCAGCAGCCATCAAGAGAACGGGCTCGCTGAGCGAACAGCGCCGCCCGGCGGTGATCAAGCCGAAGCTGCTGCGCCGCACGACGTCGCTAAAGGGTGGCATCGTAGTGAAGGGAAATCAAATAAAGTAAGGCGGATTGGCAAATTACTAGATAGCAACAGATGTTATCGCAACCGAGGGCACTATAAGCACCTGTTTTAAAGTAAAACAACTATTTTAAACTTTAAAAAAAACTTAAAAATAGTGGTTTCCACCCTTTTTGTCCTGTGCACCCTTTAAGGCGATATTCACATCTAATTCCACCCTACAGATTCGGTTTGCTAAAATATAGTTTACATTAATATTGTAATGTAATTCTTAGAACAAAAATTAAATTCTCGATTATCAGCTCTATAACCTCTAATATTCCTCTTTGTGCCTCTTTGTACTATATATCATAAACTTCGCTTAAAACTATTTTATTCAAAATATAAGATTCAATGCTTTTACCAGTGATTGTAGATTTCTGCATTGCTGCTTTATATCACTTATACGAGAACTTTCTTTTTCTCAGCTCATATGTGGAAAATGTAAAAATAACACTTATAGCACAGACAACCAGTAAGAGATTAATACTGTGACACAAATTTCCCCCCGCAAATGACAAAATTCCCCCCTGGCTGGGAACCCTGGTCTAAAGCGTGATACTTAAAAGCGTGCTATGTTTTCTCTCAAATACAAGTAGTTAAAGGTCGCACTTTTTTTAGAAAAGAACAAAAGTCAGTACAGATCAGATCACCCGAACGAAGCGAGTCGATCGCGCAACTGGAAGAAATAATGTTTTTGGTGAGATTTAGCAGCGGCCTTTAGCAGCGGCCTATGCAGGGATTTTGTTGTGGGGTAGCATAAAAATGTTTAGGAAATGTCATTACAACGGTGTACGTCATAACCTGACGTCGTAAAACTGTCCACCTTAAGAAACATCAAACGCTAAGAAATGCATTTAGTGAGTTGACACAGTTTTCATTTTATACTGCCATTCTACATCAAAAGGATTGATATAAAATAAAATCGCAAAAAAAACAAAACGCTTTCCTCGACCCGCTGCTGATGATTAGAACAAGTTCTTTGAGATTTTGTACACACATTAGAAGCCAATGTTGTAATGAAGTCTTTTGGTAAAAATGAATTGACTTGACTTAAGTCTTTCCGACTAATTACTTGGCTTAACTCAAGTCTTTTTGACAAATGTGTTTTCAAATGTGTTTTCCATAGGCATTTTTGTTATGAAATTGATCTATTTGTCCTAAATCTTGGACATAAAATAAATTGCCTGCTAACCAATAACCATAATTACATTTTAGCCTGCTGAAGAAGAATTAGCCCAAAAGCTGCGCAGTACGCCATCTAGGGAGCAAATCGAGGAACACATCACCCCCGGTAACCGGGCACCGCCCCTCGTAAGTCAAGTTAAAAGCAAATAAAACAACAACAATTAGTTTTAAATTTTAACGTATGAATGAGTTGGATTTAAACAAAATACATGTAATGTTTTTTAGTACATAAATGTCACTTTTTATAGGATTAAGCGTTTGATTCCCTGCTGGATTTCTCAGTGACTTCCTGGTGAATTACCGGTGGGGTACATATGTCCCCAAGCGTCTGGCGCCTATATGAGGCTGCTTCTTCTTTAAATACAAAGTTCTACTAAAATTTGAATTGTTTTCCGTGTAAAGCAAGGTATATTATTTTAATGTAATAGAAAATGTGATTAAACATGGAGGAGGGGCGCCAAATCTATAGTTTGTCCCCGGGCGCAAAATACTCTGGCTACGCCTTTGTCGGTAAGTTACATATTTTGGCACTTTTCCAATAATTTGATACAATTTTCCAAGAATGCCATTGCGGCAAACTTCGATCAACTAACGAATGCCGAACAAGAGGCCGCATCGCCGGTTCGAACTGCAAGCGAGATAAACGCTCAGGTACAAATGAGTTTTTTTTTAGAAAACACTACATACGCGCCTGAAAATGAACATTTTACACACTAGGGCGACCGATTTTTATTTTTTTGATTTGTGTAAACCTTACACTAAATATGCTGTTATGTCGAACTACTTCGGTTGTACGAGCAAAGCCTTTTTAAAATCAGTCGTGCAATTAGGCCAAATTGACTGTGAATATTTTATATCCCCTCTAGTTTCCATACTTTGTTTCAGGGGTTACTGTTTTTTCAAAGAAGATTGGTAAGATTTAAAAAGGTCAAAGACAGTGATAGAACTGATTATCGCAGTCATTTTGCTCATCAAAGTTGTCTTTGTGCAATATAAAGCAAGATTTGGGGGCAGAAATCAGGATTGTTTAGGTACATCTTTCAACTAAACTTTCGTTAGCAGAAAGGCGGATGGGAACCACTGCACTAAGCGACAAAGAACTAATAACGTAAAAAACGGTCGGAAAGTAAAAGAGTCGCTTTTTAAGTCGCCACTAGGTTATCAACTCTTTCACAAGGGCGGGTTGCACTATTGAAAAAGTGTCCAAACCACATGTTTTTTAGCCACGCAACTGCGAGAAATCGCTGACAACTGCCATAGTTTCCAAGGGGTAGTTTTGCGTGTTTAATCAACTTTTCGAAATTTATAATAGATTTTACACGAAAACTTTTCAATCTGGCCTAGAAAAAGCCTTGGTGCAGGTGACCTATGTTGAAAAGTTTAGCTTGCGTTTCCAAGTAGCTACAGTCGAAGCCTTGCATTATAAGAAAATCTCTGTGAAATTCATTTAGGTGGGCAAACTTATTTACAAGTAGCGACTTACAACTCATTTCCACAGCTCAAGGGCCAGTCGAAGTTCATGCCTTCCCTCAGCGAATCCCAGCTGGCCGCTTTCCGTCGTCTCTTCTCGCGTTTCGATCAAACCCACAGCGGCGGCATCAGTCCGGCCGAGCTCTACAAGGCTGTCGTGGTGGGTATATGAGCTTGGGCCAGTGTTTATATGTCAATATATTTTTTTTGCTCATCAATGGTCAGGTGAAATTAAATTGTTTTGTGTGCAAAACTTGCCATAGTAGCTCAACTTTATAATAAAAAGTTGAATGAAAACATTTAATTTAAACCTAAGTTATTTGACCCAATGACTTAGTCTATTTTATTTATTTGAAAACAGTGACTTAGGTGCACAACCCTGGATAGGAAGGGGACACACAATAAGACCTAAAAGCAACAATACCTAAAGCAGAAAAATCTACAAAACTATATAGTATTAAGACCTACGACATAATACAGCCAAATACGCACTAATATCCAGTACAGCATAAGATCAAAATCGTCTGAATAAGACCTAAATCTGTCGGAGTAAGGCCTAAATTAATCGGAATAAGGCCTAAATTTATCGGAATTAGTTCTAAATTCATCGGAACAAGGCCTAAATTTATAGAAATTAGTCCTAAATTCATCGGAATAAGGCCTAAATTAATTGGAATAAGGCTAAATTCATTGGAAGGAGGCCTAAATATAATGACACCCGAACCGCTGGGTAGAGGGTATGGTCGATCGGGGGCCATCGGCTGTTATGGTGACAAGGTTTGGACGCCTTAGTCTGACCGGTGCCGTCAAGGCGCCGCTGTTTCGGCACCATATTTATGGTCCTGTTTTGGGGTTATTGGTGGGTAATGGGGTTAGTTAGAAAATGGGTTAGTGTTGAAATTATTAGGAGTGTTAAGTGTTGTACTTGAGGGTGGGGTTTGGGGTTAGTTAAAGTGTTGTTTAGGACTAATTCTGACCTTTTAGGTCTTATTCTTATTCCGACGGATTTAGGGCTTATTCTGATTTAGACGGTACTAATTCCATTAGGTATTAGTCCTATTTGGGCCTTATTCGAAATGTGTTTTATTCTGACGTTTGTGTTGTTCTTATGTCGGTCTTATGGCTGGAGTCCGATAGGAATACTTCTGTGAAGCTGTACATGTTTGTTTCATTCCACAGGAAATGCTACCGGGAAGGGAAGTGACGTTGGAAGAAGTGACGTCACTGCTCAAGGAGTTTGATATAAAGGAGACGGGCGAAATCGAGTTTGACGAGTTCCTCTTTGCCATGATTCACCCTAAAAACTACTTGAAACTTATGAATGGCGAGTCATTTCAATTAAATTTACTTAAAATTTTTAATATTTTGCATTACATCTTTCTTTTTTCTGAATGGGTTTAAATTGTACTCGATAACTAATCTCTGTTTATCTGTGTGCCCAGATGACGACAGGGAACAACTTGGTAAGGAAATCAAGATTTGGGAGAAAATGATTAACCGCAAGATGTCGCAACCGAGCCGAGAGCAATCCAAGAAAGTGGACGAGGTTGACAGGTAAAAAAAAAGAGGTTGACAGGTATTATTCAGATCGAATAACATTTTTAACACATTAAAACAAGATAAATTAGTCGTTTACTTTTGGTTATTGCAGTGTTATCATAGTGTCTCCAAGCTAATTATTTGAAACACTGTAATTCCTAAAGTCGAAATCTTAACTTTTTCAAAGCGTTCTTTAAAAAAAATTACATAAAAGGCAAGAATTTTAGAAGAATATAACTTATTTTTCGTATAAATATGTCCAAGTCAAATCTTTTTCAATAAATCACAAGTCGAGTCCAGTCAAGTCATATTTATAGCAAATCAACTTCAAGTCAAGTCCTTGTCATAAAAAGTAAACGATAAACAACTAAAATGGGTAAATCAAGCACGATAACGAGCAAAAACTCAACTAGAAAATCACAAAACAACCCAACGTATAACAAGGAAATTGTTTTATGCAGAAAATTAAGTTAAATATCCGAATTTTAGAAAAACAATGCTTAATCTTAGTACCTTATTTTAACCAAAGCCGTCATAAACCTCGCGGAATTTTACCTTGTTAAATTAAGACCATTCGTTTTTATTAAAAAACAAAAGTTCAAGAAAACCACTTCGTTTCAGCGGCAACGGGCGAAACATCTTCTTCACGATCCTTAAAACCGCGACGAAGAAAGAGTCGATGAAGGAAATACGTCACTTCTACGTCAACCGAATAAAGAAGCTCAACGATCACGTGATACACGACTGGTCGGCAGGTTTGGCCGGCTGCAGTTTTACTTGAAAATATACCGAACACAGCATGTTCCCGATACTAAGTGACAGGGTGGCGGGTCGGACTCGGGAATCTGGACTCGACGGAGTCGAGTTGTTTCGTTGGAGTCGCACTCGGACTCGGCACTCGGGACTCGAGTAAGACCACGTAAAACTACCCTATAGTCCCCAGTCCGACATGCGCAGTGCGAGATTCTCAAACTTTTAATGCCGCCCACTGCAAATTGTTAAGGAGGAATAGCATTGTCCACCTTAATTTAGTTACGTGAATGGGTGAAACAAAGGCTGTAGAGTCGCAGCGGTATTCGAAACTTTACGAAATCGCACATTTGGCAGGAGTCGAACTCGGGACTCGGGAGTCGGATTAATTTTACCCGATTTCTCAGTCCTGCTAAGTGGTAGTATCCACGGTACCATCCGATTTGGTGGCAAAATTATGTTGCGCATTTTATAGTAATGGTTTGCAATCTAGTGTAGCGTTTTGAACCAAATTCTTTAGAGTTTAGACCAGTGTTTCTCAACCGGGGTGCCATTTCTAATGCCCAAGGGTGCCGAGATATATTTAAGAATATTTGAGAATCTAATATTTGCTCAACTTTAACTCTTTGCAAAGGATTAGAGTGCAATAAATCCGATTAAAACTTCATACTTTGTGCAGTGTTGATGTGTGTTGTTCCAGTTCCGTTTATTGTAACATTCTAGTGTTTTACCTACGGAAAAATCTTGTAGGGGTGCCCCAATTTATTTACTATTTCTGAGGGGTGCCGCAAGCCATAAAAGGTTGAGAACCACTGGTTTAGAGTTTAGACCATTAAAATGTGCATTGTGCAAAAACTCGGATCGCGAATCCCTGTAAGGGCCTCAATCGACGCTTTCGACATCTCCGCCATATTCAGCCGCTAAATCGGCGGCGCCTAAACGTACACAATCCTTATTTACCACGTTGCACTTCCTGCAGGCCAGCGCTGCATCGGGCTCTCCTATCACGAGATGACGAAGCGATACGAGCACATCAGTCGTGAGCTTACAGACGAGAAGTCGCCCTTTGCCAAGCGCCAGGAATACAAGGACTCGCCTTACGCCCAGCCGCTGCGCTGGGGCTTCGACGAGGAAAAGGTTCGCACTTTAGGGATGGCCGATAGCATATGGGGACCGATACATGATGTCATGTGTTGGTATAGACACTGGGGCGATACTATCGTGGTATCGGTGCTATTTCGAAACCAAATGACGACATTCTTATAGCCAAACAGGTAAAATATAAAATTGGAATGTTAGGAGTTGGTTTTGCACGTTTATGGTCACGATTTGTTTAAGCGTTAAAACCTTCAGTTAACACCATTTCCTAACCTACTATTTTAATAAACTTACAAGATGAACCGCCATTTTAGTTTTCAAATCGTAGTTAAAATGCCTATATTAATTTGGTATCTGGTCGACACCAATAACACCTTTATAGTATCGGACAAATACGAAACTAACACTTAGCATTGGGTGTCGGCTTACTGGCAACTTAGCCGTAGTCGACCTGGGTAACTCATATTGCGCACTGTTTACAGTAAAACATACTATTAAAAGTAAAATATAAACAAAAGAGGCACATAAATTAGACGTAAAACCAGCCGCGTGTTGGTTACATCGCCCTAAAGAATCTGGAGAGGAATGAAATAAAATTGTTTATGGGCATACAAAGGCAACAAACGGAACCTAAAAGAGAAATACGATTTATTTACAAGATATAGCGTTTTTTTTTCAATGCTATTAAATACACCGAAGTAAGAACAAAAATACCTGCCTTATAAAAAAAACATAGCTATCTCATGAAACAACTTGTTTTAACGCCGTTACTTACTTTTTTAGGAATTTTCCAGTGGAAAGCGACACAGTAGGTCCGTAAGCAGAAAATCGATCGGTAAGTTTTGTAAGTATTACACGCAGAAGAGCAAACTTTACAAAAACTTAATTTTAACGCTGAAACTTGTTGTTTTTTATTAAAAAGTAGAACTCAATTCTCAATCTTTTCTGTCGTAAGAAATGATCCAAGAAGTATTCACGTTACTAATCACGTTACAAAGACATCATTTTTTAAACGAGAATGATTCTTTAACATTTTATTGTCATACCAAAGTTTTAAAGTACATTACAATTATATTAAATATTTTTAGCGATTTGTAACATGGCTTGCGTTCTACAAATTTACTGGCTAGAATTAAAGCTCTACTAAAGGTTTTAATATTTGCAATTTATTATGATATATGTTTTCTTTTGGGTTTTGACAGCTCGTGTAAAATCTGCTGGTCGTCAGCGCTCTGTCGCCCCCAGCGACGAGAAGGGCACAAAACCGCAAGGTGGCGTGGAGAGATTGTACAACCAAACGCCGGAAACAACAGAAATCCAATTTGCGGTATGGTTAGAGTGAAATGTTCTTTGTGCATAAAATTGGCAATTTCTACCATGTTTCCATTTCCCTGTAAGAGAAAGGGCAAAGTTCAACTACTGTCAGAAGGGTACTCTATTAAACGATGTATAAATATTGTGTTGGCTACTTAGACTGTGAAAAAAACAGCACAATCAGGCCGTATACTACAAACTTACCTGTTAACCACACAAAATTACTGCTAATAGGTTGCAAACCATACACTGCTGACCTGTTATTTTATTCCGTGGCAAATATTGCATAAGTGTATAGGTAGAAGGTGTTTGCATCTACATGTAAATTGGCCAATTGATTTTCGTCATCCAAAAATTTATTTCCCCTATATATATGTATTTAAGTGAAGCTATTTTCGGAAAACAAACGCCAATTGCTGGACCAGACTGCAGGATAAGTGAGTTATTAGATAAACTCGTAAAATACTCCTAAACTAAGAGAAAACGTCCTAAACTTTTGACGTTTGTTTCCCGCTAGCAGTTATTTTTCGGAGATATTTAAGGTCATCGATAATGATATGCAAAGCCAAAAAGGTCGAGTAGATCAACACCATCTTGATTATTAAGACGTTTCGATACGAGCTTGTATCATCTTCAGTTAATCTGACTCAGAAGTATTTTTCTATTGACATTATTAGGCCACATTTTACGCGAATGTCTCACTTTAAACTTGGCGCGAGCGGCCGAGACCCGAAACCCGAAAAGCAACCATCTTTTGTGACGTCACAAACAGGACGAGCAGGAGGACTTGCGTAGGATGCGGTTCGCTCAGAGACGAGCAGGAACAAAAAGGGTGACGGCAAGTAGAAAGGTCCACGAGGAGCTGCAGAGGACTTACTCGACTCCGGCCAAGAAGGTCGACAAGGTTGTCACAGTTGCCAGGAGAGGTGGGTAAACGTTTTTAGAAGGGTATCTCTTTTTAAGGGGTTGATAGTTTTCGAGGAGGTTTTTTATAGGGGGGAGTAGTTTTTTTTTTAAGTTGGACAACATTCTAGGAGTTTGACGTTTTACAGAGAAATGGTTAATTTTAAAGGATAGACAATTTTTTTTAAGGAAGGACCATTCTTTTTAAAGTGGTCAATTTTTTTTAAAGTAGGTCAATTTTATTTAAAAGTGAGCTTCTTTGCCACAAGGGTAAATTTTCTAACAGCTAATTGTACTTAGCTTAATAATGAGTGTTATAGTCAAAATAGGCTAGCAAACCAAATCATCTTTATGAAGACTATCAACATCAGGTAGTGCGACTAAAATATATGCAAATCTCACTTATAAAATGTGGAACATCAACAGCGCTTTACCTGTTCGACAACTAACGGTGCAAATTTATGCTCCAAGTCTAAACGATTAGGAATTAAAAATGACAAGAATTGTGTTCCACCTTTTCTAAGTAAGGCTTAAATGTATTTCAGTCACATTATAGCTGATAATAATGATACAAGTGCGTATCGAAACGTCTTCATCAAGATTATGCGGATTTACCCGACCTTTTTGGCTTTTTTTGACATACATTATTATTATCAAGCTACATTGCAGATTCGTTCATAGTGTGCCTATATTTATACTCAGATTTTTAAAAAAGTTTGTCATCCCGTGTCTCAACCTAAATTTGGATATAGTCGCCTCACCGCCAACGGTAGCCAAGCTATAGGCAAACAGCATCAGATTTTTATTAGGTTGTTTTCAAAGGATAATAAATTTACTCGAATTTGGAATTAAAGTGTTTTTACCTACCTATAGTTAAATTTACAACTTTCCGTATTGCTTGGAAATTTTACTGAACTTGAATCGATTTTTAAGCCGCTTCGGCCAAGAAAAGGAACGCTCCCCTGCGTCGACCCCGGATATCCGAGTTCGTTGTGACCCCCAAGGTGGTTCCCCTGCCAAAGTACCCTCTGCAACTTTATCCCCAGACTTTCGACTACGACGACCTGCCAGAAATAAGGCAGAAGGTAAAACATAAGTAGTAAATACCGGCTTAATATATGCTGTGTCGTAATGAAAAGGCTCTGCACTTCGCCAGTTCATAGCACAAAACAGGGCTGCACAAAGTCGGTTAAAAAAAACGAAATTCAACTCTACCAAAAATGAGCCCGAGTCCCGAGTCCGACCCCGACTAAATGTGCGTTTCGTCGAGTCCCGAGTCTGACTTCGACTCTCTGGCCCGCATTTTTTCAGCAATCTACTCACAGAGGTGTATTATGGTCCATCCACCGACAATCCATGGTTGGAAAATATTCCATTATATTTCACCTTTACAATTTACAGTTTGTAACCTTATCAGTTTTGCAATTTTGTACTGCCCAAGCGCACGTTGGACTCGATTCGTCATACATGGTGTTTCGCGATTCCGACACCAGCAAAGCAACTCCGTCCAGTCTCTAGTCCGGTTATGATTTCGCAGCAGAGACAAAAAAATATAATATTGGCAGTATTACCCATTACCTTGAAATTTTAAATATATGCTAATTTACGGCTGAAAAAGCTAACTTGTGTTTACCCTGGCTCTTTAAAAGTAAAATCCTGTTAATAACAGTGTTATGCTGGTTACTTGCTTAGGCAGCAGTTATATTGGAAGATTATTACTGCGACTTGAAGAAAGTGGCGGCGACGAATTCAAGAGCGATTTACAAACAGCTTCAGGTAAGCGTTTGGTGGCGCTGTTGAGTCAAATGTAAAATAAACTGTTGTCGCTGAATAAAGTGGTTGGCACCTTTGTCGTTTACGTCTCTCACGCAATAGTTTCGTTTACGGATAAATTGTAATTTCATGACAAAACAGTTGGTACCTTTTTCGCTAAACCTCTTTAGCGTATTTACAACATTCAGTTCTGCTGGAAACTTATTACATGAAACCCCTGAATCGTGGTGACGAAGCACCTCACATTAATACGAATGTACAACACCGGTTATTGACCCGAATATTTTAGTAACCCTATGCAGCTTATCTTGACGATCGAGTGTTACTTTGCAATACAAACGCATTTCAAAGAAGCGCATTGAAATTGAAGTTCGCCGCTTGCCCAATAACATTTGATAGACTCTTGATTGTAATTAGACGAAGGCAGGAAGGATTGCTTTCCGCATACCCACTACCCAGTCGTATAATAGACGTTATCCGTGGTTGTTTTCATAATTCACTACCCATGTGTAAAGAGGGTATGACCAAAAAAAAAAAATGTAAATGTTTTGGAAACCATTTCAGTTCCCGCGGTGCAAAATATTAGTAAAAACATGACGTAACGGCATATTTAGCAGTTACCGCGTTAAAATTTTACAAAAAAAGTCGTGACATGTGTAAAAATCACGTATTTGGAACAAATAAATCTTTTGTAATGAATATTAAACTAACACATACAGTTTTCGTAACCATTTTTTAAAGGTGGAACAAATGCGCTCGGTGAGCAGAAAGCATTTCAAGAATTCCTACCTGGCTTATTCCGGCGATTACGAACCCTTCGTCGTGTCGCCATGGATACCCTTCCCCACCCCGTCGCCATGGATACCGTACCCCCCGTTGGGCAAAAGCCAACCCAAGCAGACGTGGACGTGATGACGTCACTGGCCGTTTTACGTGTCATTTTTAATAAATGGATTTTTAGTCTGCGGCGATTTGGCATGGAAGTGACATTATTGGGCAGATTTGTATGGCGTTTTAAAGGAGTAATATATTTTACAATATACTGTGAAAGAAACAAATCTGCAAAAGAGCAGCGCACAACGCAACTTTTGCCCACACGGGTGACACGAAGCTTCGCTGCCATTTTGGCCGTTCGTTGTGACGTATGGCTCTCAAACAGGTGAAACACGATACGTCGCCGTAAAACGAGGTGAAACACGAAACGGCCAATGTATTGCCGTCAATCTTGCGAAACCACTAAACTCAGTGAAGACAGCAGTGAGCCCCAGCAGTGAGCCAGGGTCGGAAAGTTTCCCCCGCGCAGTAGCACTTTCAGCCGCGGTCACAGCCGCGCATTTTATAGAAAATGTGTTCAGCCGCGCAAATCTGACTCGAGCAAACGCGCAAAACTACAGCCGCGCAAACTTCTGTATGAAACTAAACAAGCACAAAAAAATTGCCAGGCCGCATACTGAAGTTGCATAACATTTTTTAACGCTAGTTTATAAGAGGTATATAATATAATGCATCATATAGAATCTCCTGCGAAACGCTGAAAACGCACAGTTCGGCGTTTTGATCACGCATCAGTGGACAACGGTCATGTGTATAGTGACGTCAAATTAAGCAATATCGAGTAATATTGCATATTAAATGCTACAATATCAAACTTTTTAAATATTTAGCTGCGCCCGCACACCAACCAAAAATTTCGCAAAAGTATTCTATGAGTTTAATATAATTTTCGCAATTTACAACTTTCGGTAGCCTGATGGTTTATTTTCAGCCGCGCAAGTTCAAGTCGAAATTTTATTTTCAGCCGCGCATTTTTTCAGCTGCAAAACATCTCCCCCGCGCAATATCCAAAGTTTCCAATCTGGGCAGTGGGCACACAAAGAGCCTGATAAAAAAGGTGTCCGGGGTCTCAATATTTACTTAAACCATATATTTACTATTTGTCTTAAACCTAGCAATCTCTTAATTGTATCAGTATACGTTACACGAAACCAAGTACAATTTTTTTGTTAAATGTATTTGACTTTGTATTATGTTTTAGACTGGTTTTAGGATTTTTGCAAAGTAAATGCATTTACTTGATTTCCTCATTTGAAACTGCTTGATTTCCTCATTTAAAAATATATTAATACAATCGTGAGTAGGCCTATAACTAACCTGCTCAAATTATAATTCTTACCAACCTAAACTAGACAAACGACAGAACTTATCGTGCCCTCCGAAACTGTAGGCTAACGTTGCGTGGGCTTATTAGATTTTCTTCATACAAAGGTTTTGCCCTTGGTGCGAATTTACTATGTCTTAAAATATGGTAATTCTATCGTAACACTTATTCATCTTAAAAATTTTACAAAATACATACACATATGATATTTAGGCATCGTTGGAACTTTTACGTGGTTTATTGCTTGAGCTGTTTGGCCAATGGCTCCGACACTTGTTGGCCAAAATTATTCTATTACATTTACATGCCATAATACAGGGGTGGGCAACCAATCGGAGATCAAGATCCGCATTTGTAACTTGGTTAACCGCTAAGAGCCACACCATACATACGGTCGAAATGAATGGCCTATCAGTCTATCACTCCATTTTCTATTAACTCCCACAAATTTTTTCTATTAACTTCCTAAAAAATTAGATTTCGCTCGAACAATTTTGCGCACATTCGACCGAGAACAGTAGGTTTCTAAACATCTTTTGTTTTATTATGTCACGTTATGACCTAACTTTGTGAAGTCGTCTCGTAAAACTTTAATTGTCCACTCTGCCGAAAAATCTTGGCCCTCGCATTTTGGGGAGAGTCAAGCTTCCAGTTATATTTTCACACAAAGCTGAATTTGTTAGAAAACTTGTGTCTTAGTTAGAATAAGGCCCATTCTTAGAAGATTAACATTGATGTGCCTTAAATATACAGCTGTGAGAGTGTAAGTGTATTAAGTGCATTGAATGCACAAACAAACGAACTCGTAAAGTTTTGATATTTTATGCTTTACATTTATTTTCAACGAGTAATTGGTTGTACAGCATAGAACTTATGAAACAACAATTGTATAATAAGAAACAGGTTTGTAAACAACTATTTTAAAATGACAAATAACCCAGTAAAGATATTTAAAAAAAATAAAGTTCTATTTTTTTTGAGTAAGTCAAGTCCCAATCAAGACATTGAACTAAAAATGAAATATTAAACTATAATAAAATTGGTAAACTCGTCCGATTATTATGAGCAAGAACTCGACTAAAATAACAAAAACGCTATATACAGCATGAAAATTGTTTGCGTGCAAACATTAAAGTAAATAGCCCAAATTTTATTTAAAAATATTTCATGAAAATACCTAATTTCAACCCAAGCTATTTAAAAATAATGATTAAATCATAGTCGAGGCATTTGTCGAAATAACTTAAAGTGAAGTATTTTTGGTCTGAAGACCTAAGTCAAGTCAAGTTATTTGTAAACAGTGTAAAGTGCACTTAAGGAAAACAAATGACTTAAATAATTAAAAAAACTGATAAAAATGTAATAAAATTGAACTTCGGATTTATAAATACAGTCGCAATACGATTATGTTTTCATAATACATTCAACAGTTATCCGATATCCGATGTTGGATGTCGGATAATTCCTCGGTAATCATCCAGAAAAACTCTGCAAACTCTTCTGGCGAAACCTTCCCCATTTTCCAATTCCATTGCGACAAAAAATACGCGACCTCCTTGCATCTCAAAGAACCTCAAAGAGGGCTGAATCATGATGTTAATGGTACGCATACTGAAACATATAACTCAATAAGTATAGTATTACATTTGCAAGTAAGGTTTTAGCAAAACAAGCGAATCATTTAGTTTTTTGACTTTTTTTTTCAAAAGAAAGGTAGCAAGCACGCAATAAATAAAGTGAATCGTTTAAATACTGTTGCACTGAATATGTTAAAAGTGAAAATCACCTTGACCCTTGCAAGATAAATGTCGACTTTAATTCCTGATCAGTAACAGCAGAATAATCTAGCAAAGTTAGCAATTCAGGTCCGACACATTAACCAGATCTTAAAAGATATATATATATTTCGCCAACCAAGGCATCTTCAGTATATCTGAATAAAAACAAACGCAACAGTATAAGAAAGAGTCAGAAACATTAAAGAGTAAATAAAACAAAGTAAAATAACTAAAATATAAAAGCTATTAAATAGTAGTGACATCCAATGTGTACAACCCCTGTACAGAAACAATAAGAACAGGTCGAGAGAAACGGGGCATTGCAAAACAACGGCGGTATAGCATGGCTGCGTGTGGCTATGTGTGACGTTGAGCTCGCGTTGTGTTTGCCGAAGGGGCCACACAAACTCAACGTCCCTGTTTTGTTCCCCGTTTTCTCTCGACCCGTTCTTATTGTTTCTGTACAGGGGTTGTAATCATTGGACGTCACTACTATTTAATAGCTTTTATATTTTAGTTATTTTACTTTGTATTATTTAATCTTTAATGTTTCTGACTCTTTCTTATACTGTTGCGTTTGTTTTTATTCAGATATACTGACGATCTGGTTAATGTGTCTGACCTGAAGTGCTAGCTTTGCTAGATTATTTTGCTGTTGTCGTTTAAATACTATAGGTAGATTAAAACTATAACCACGCCTTTATAAAGTGTAAGCGCCGTGAATGGTAAAAAAGCGCCGTAAATAGTAAAATATAAAAGTCTGTACCTTCCAACCAGTCTCATTGAAACGAAAAAGACTTGGTCGCCTCGCCTTTCCATCAAAGTTGACATTGGTTGTGCCATAACTTGTTAGTAGCGGCTAATAGAAACACCTGATAAAATTTAAACTGTTACAAAAAAAAACATTTTTTAACATTTTATAAGCCTGCGGATTCTTTAATCTTAACTTTTTTTAAATAATTTCTAAGGTGTGGTCTGCAAAATGCACTTGTTGCTACTTTGCACAACCGCAAGCTATGCTGACGAGAGTTGCTATCTGCTCGTCCAATTGCGAAGAACAGGCCATTTTTATAGTCTGAAATGGGAGAGTCCCTTAAAATCCCCTCTTTCCCATTCCCATTTCCGAAACTATTTAATGTACAACATTCATTTGCACACTTTTATAGATGAAATCCTTGCCGTTGCTCGGGTTAAATAGGGTTTTACAAATTTAATACTATGTCGTTATAAATGATAAAAAGTTGGAAACGCAAATTTTAACTGGATTTTGTGTGCTTAGGAAAGTATACTGGCGCTGCCCAGGTTAAAAAGTTTTTTAACAGTTTATTGCTATGTTGTTTCAAATATGGTATGATAACAAAATAGAATGGTTTGCAAAATCCTACTGGCTTTGCATAGTTAATAAAGTATTAGAAGCGTTGTGGCCACATAATCAATGTAACACATGTCCGTGTAGGTTTTCTGAAGTTTAACATGTAACCGTAAACTTTATATGTAATCACCTATATTCCTATGTAATCTCCTTTTCTTAAACCAACAGCACGGATATAACGTAACATCATATTTAGAGTGTTAAATCGGTCGCTTGGTGTGCAATCGAAATAAACACTTGAGTACATACCCGTGTAAAATGAAATTAGTGACGAAGCTGAAACCCGTCGCCAAATCGAAGTACTGCAACTTGTCCGATACTTGGATGCCATCGATGCCGATCCGATACAAAACTTAGCAATTTCAGTCACACTTTGCGTTTAAACGAAGCAATTTATACTTTAAATTAATTATTAACTTATTCAAATCGTTAGGGTAACAATTAAATGAAACTGAACTTTTTACCTCTAATGCAAAATTTGCCTTGAAAACCTAAAAATAATTACTATTGAACGTTTCAGTTTCACTTATTTTAATTGTTTGAGCACGGCAACAATGTCATTCGGTTTCAGATCGGAACGCGATACCTTTATTGAAATATCGGGTATCGGTATCGGAATACCATGTCCAGTATCAGACATTTCTAAATGGCATAATATTTCTTACATTTTCTGCTGTCGTAAACATTGCACGACGTGACGCATAACAATTTTGCAGTTTTACTTTTACCTTTAAACTTTTGGAACAGCATTAATTTAATCTTTGGTAGAGTGTGCATGGTGGTGCATAGGCAAGATAAGCTGATTTTCAGGTGTTTCTGTTGGTCAAAAAATTGTTAAAAAAGGAAAAAGTCACGCTTTATAAGGTCATGCACGCATTGCATGGCAATCTGTATGTTTGCCTATTTTAACTTGTCCATGCAAAAGTTCTGCGAATCTATATTTGCTTTATCATGCGTCTTTACCTGTCATCGAGTTTTAAAAATGTTATTAAAACTATGCAAAATTCGGAAAAATTAATTCTAATACTACCACCACCAAAACGCTAACCCCAACCTTAACCTAAATCAATAAATAATCCGGCGCTAGATTGTAATTTTGATTGCCTTTGCTGATAAGTATAAGAATATAGTTCGGGTATCCTGTTCAACAGATCCTAACATGCCCAGATAACACACAAGTAAACAAATTGTTATTGTTTTTGTTGATTTTCATGCATATTATTAACCTTCGCAAAAATTAGTTTGTTGCATGAAGTGTTCCGTGACTCGAAAATGGTTAAAAAAACACTGACTTACTTCGTCAAAGTCGTCTCAGGACAAGTTACACTGTACACTGTTCACGCGTAAACATACAATAGAGTGAAATATAAACAAAAGGGACGCACAAAACTGGACATAAACCCTGCCGCGGGTTATATATTCACCTTCGCCCTAAACCCAAAGAGCCTCGAGATGAAATGAAATAAAATTATGAAATTTTGCATACAAAGGTAACGAACTAAACCTAATAGAGAAATACGATTTGTTTACAAGGTGTCGCGGAATATATTTTTTTTCAATGCTGTTGAATACATAAGAGTTAGAACAAATATACCTGCCTTATAAAAACATACCTATCGCATGAAACAACTTGTTCTAACGCCGTTACTTACGTTTTAGGGGAAAGCGCCACAGTAGGTCCAGAAGCAGAAAGTCGATCGGTAAGTTTTGTAAGTGTTACACGCCGAAGAGCAAACTTTGCAAAAACTTAATTTGAACACAGAAAACACTTTATTTAAAAAAGAGTATTCTATTCTCAATATTTTCTGTCATAAGAAATGATCCAAGAAGTAATCACGTTACAAGGTCATCATTTGACTCTCCCCAAAATGCGAGGCTTAAGAATCTTTTGGTAGGGTAGACATAAAAGTTTTACGAGACGACTTCACAAAGTTAGGTCATAACGAGACATAATAAAACAAAAGATGTTGGGAAACCTGCTGTTCTCGGTCGAAATACAATCAAAATAATCCGGCCCGTTGCCTATTTTAATTAAAAAGACGTTTCGTTGTTTTTGCGCTAATTTAGACACACGTCTGCTAAAATAATTGAGGTTTTAAAAAGTGTTCACTATGTTGACATTTTTAGGAAAATTTACACAAGGCTGCAAGACACTTAAGTAAACTCAAGCGAGCCTTTTAATTAGTTTGGTTGTAACATATATATAAGCCCCTCTTATACTTATACGATGGTATTTGGTTTCACGATGGTATTGGTATCGTATTCTTCCCACAGCTTTCCTTAAAACACTAAACCACACAGTGCACATACATTCAAACATAAAACGCTGTATTGGTGCCCTTTTTGTATATTGAATACGTAATGTTTGTGCGCCTCATACAATATAAAACGTCACAGTCGGCAAAATATGATAGTTTGGTTAATACTTTGTTATGAGGCAGAGATGGCAATTTTTTTACTACACACCGCAATTTTTTACGGTCCCACTTTTCTTTCTACAAATACCGGAGTGTGTTTTTAGAAATACCGAAATGTTGCTACAAATACAGAAGTGCTGTACTGCTGCGCATTTGGCAAAAACCTGAAATTCAAAACGCATAATAAGACTAATACTTTTTATTTAAAGGTGGAACAAATGCGGTCGGTAAGCCGGAAGCATTTCAAGAACTCCTACCTGGCTTATTCCGGCGATTACGAACCCTTCGTCGTGTCGCCATGGATACCCTTCCCCACCCCGTCGCCATGGATACCGTACACCCCGCTGGGCAAAAGCCAACCGAAGCAGACAGGGACGTGATGACGTCACTGGCTGTATTACTCGACATTTTTAATAAAACGCTTTTTGGTCTGCGGTGATTTGGCCGGGATGTGATATTATTGGGCAGATTTGTATGGCGTTTAAAAGGAGTAATATATTTTACAATATGCGGTGAAAGAAACAAATCTGCAAAAGCAAAGCCGGAGGGCACAAGCAACTTTTGCCCACACAGGTGAAACGAAGCGTCGCTGCAAAACGCCTGTTGTTGCGTCAGTTTAAGCGCCTGAGTGTCACTCGGGCTGGCGCATACTTTCAACAAGCGCCTTTTTTCGCCGTCGCACTTCCTAGATTGTGAGGGCGCGTTAAACTTGTGAAGGCTGCTGTCTTGGCCCTCGCATTTTTGGCATTTACTTAATTTCCTCATTTGAAACTGCTTGATTTCCTCATTTAAAAATATATCAATACTAGCGTGAGTAGGCCAATAACTAACCTACACAAATTATAATTCTTACAAACCTAAACTAGACAAACGACAGAACTTATCGTGCCCTCCGAAACTGTAGGCTAACGTTGCGTGGGCTTATTAGATTTTCTTCATACAAAGGTTTTGCCCTTGATGCGAATTTACTATGTCTTAAAATATGGAAATTCTATC
The DNA here is from genome assembly GCF_963924565.1 of Ascidiella aspersa. Classification (NCBI taxonomy): domain Eukaryota; kingdom Metazoa; phylum Chordata; class Ascidiacea; order Phlebobranchia; family Ascidiidae; genus Ascidiella; species Ascidiella aspersa. The sequence continues at coordinate 29,138,871 of NC_139450.1, forward strand.
GTAACACTTATTCATCTTGAAAATTTTACAAAATACATACACATATGATATTTTAGGCATCGCTGGAACTTTTTACGTGGTTTATTGCTTGAGCTGTTTGGCCAATGGCTCCGACACTTGTTGGCCAAAATTATTCTATTACATTTACAAGCCATAATACAGGGGTGGGCAACCAATCAGAGACCAAGATCCGCATTTGTAACTTGGTTAACCGCTAAGAGCCACACCATACATACGGTCGAAATGAATGGCCTATCAGTCTATCACTCCATTTTCTATTAACTCCCACAAATTTTTTCTATTAACTTCCTAAAAAATTAGATTTCGCTCGAACAATTTTGCGCACATTCGACCGAGAACAGTAGGTTTCTAAACATCTTTTGTTTTATTATGTCACGTTATGACCTAACTTTGTGAAGTCGTCTCGTAAAACTTTAATTGTCCACTCTGCCGAAAAATCTTGGCCCTCGCATTTTGGGGAGAGTCCAGCTTCCAGTTATATTTTCACACAAAGCTGAATTTGTTAGAAAACTTGTGTCTTAGTTAGAACAAGGCCCATTCTTAGAAGATTAACATTGATGTGCCTTAAATATACAGCTGTGAGAGTGTAAGTGTAGTAAGAGTATTGTATGCACAAACAAACGAACTCGTAAAGTTTTAATATTTTATACTTTACATTTATTTTTAACGAGTAATTGATTGTACAGCATAGAACATATGAAACAACAATTGCATAATAAGAAACAGGTTTGTAAACAAATCATGTGAAAATGACTAATGACGCAGTGAAGCTATTTAAAAAAATAAAGTTCAAGTCAAGTCTTTTTGAATAAATTTTAAGTCAAGTCCCAATCAAGACATTGAACTAAAAATAAAATATTAAACTATAATAAAATTTTTAAACTCGTCCGATTATTATGAGCAAGAACTCGACTAAAATAACAAAAACGCTATATACAGCATGAAAATTGTTTGCGTGCAAAAATTAAGATAAATAGCCCAAATTTTATTTAAAAATATTTCATGAAAATACCTAATTTCAACCCAAGCTATTTAAAAATAATGATTAAATCATAGTCGAGGCATTTGTCGAAATTACTTAAGTGAAGTATTTTTGGTCTGAAGACCTAAGTCAAGTCAAGTTATTTGTAAACAGTGTAAAGTGCACTTAAGGAAAGCAATTGACTTAATTCATTACAAAACTGATAAAAATGTAACAAAATTGAACTTCGGATTTATAAATACAGTCGCAATACGATTATGTTTTCCTAATACATTCAACAGTTAGACGATATCCGATATTGGATGTCGGATAATCCCTCGGTAATCATCCAGAAAAACTCTGCAAACTCTTCTGGCGAAACCTTCCCCATTTTCCAATTCCATTGCGAAAAAAAATACTCGACCTCCTTGCATCTCAAAGAACCTCAAAGGAGGCTGAATCATGATGTTAATGATACGCACACTGAAACATATAACATAATGAGTGTTACATTTAAGTAACGTTCCAAACACATTAGGTTTTTTGCCCATTTTCATAAAATAAATGCATAGTAAGCACGCAATACATAAAGTCAATTGTTTAAGAACTAGTTAAATTTAAACTATAAACACGCCTTTATAAAGTCGTAAGCGATGTAGCCGTGAATGGTGAAATACAAAAGTCTGTACCTTCCAGCCATCCTCATTGTAACAAAGACTTGGTCGCCTCGCCACTCCATCAAAGTTGAGATTGGTTGAGCCATAACTTGTTAGTGGCGACTAATAGAAACACTTAAGAAATCTAAACTGTAACAAGTAAATTGAATTTTTTTAACATTATATAAGCCTGCGAATCCTTTTATCTTTAGAAATTTGTTCGAAATTAGGTTTACACAAAATTAGATTATTTAAATAATTTCTAAGGTACGGTCTGCACAATGTACTTGTTGCTATTTTTACAATCGCAAGTTCTAAAGACGAGACTTGCTATCAGCTCGTCCGATAGAGTTCTATAAAGCGAGAGCCATTGCTGAAACCTTTTTTTCACAATTCTCTCGATCGTCTGATATGGGAGAGCCCCCCTTAAAAATCCCCTACCCTATTCCCAAGTTGATCACACTGCGTATCTACTACTGTCGCTGCTCACTGGCGACACACAACGGCGTGTATTTCTGAAAAAAATACGCAACTATTTTACGTACAACATTTCGTTTGTACACTTCTATAGACGAAATCCTTGCCGTTGCTCGGGTTAAATAGGGTTTTTACAAGTTCAATACTGTGTCGGTTATAAATGATAAAAAATTCGAAATGTTTGCAAATTCTACCTGGATTTTGTGTGCTTAGGAAAGTATACTGGCGCTGCCCAAGTTAAAAGGTTTTTTAACAGTTTATTGCTATGTTGTTTCAAATATGGTATGATAACAAAATAGAATGGTTTGCAAAATCCTACTGGCTTTGCATAGTTTATAAAGTATTAGAAGCGTTGTGGCCACATAATCAATGTAACACATGTCCGTGTAGGTTTTCTGAAGTTTAACATGTAACCGTAAACTTTATACGGATAGTCTCCTATTCCTATGTAATCTTCTTTTCTTAAAGCAACAGCACAGATATAACATAACATCTTCTTTAGAGTGCTAAATCGGTCGCTTGGTGTGCAATCGAAATAAACACTTGAGTACATACCCGTGTAAAATGACATTAGCGACGAAGCTGAAACCCGTCGCCAAATCGAAGTACTGCAACTTGTCCGATACTTGGATGCCATCGATGACGATCCGATACAAAACCAACTTATCAATTTCAGTCACAGTTTGCGTTTAGACGAAACAATTTCTACTTTAAATTAATTATTAACTTATTAAAATAGCTAGTTTAACAATTAAATGCAACTGGACTTTTTACCTCTGAGGCAAATTTGGCCTTGAAAACCTAAAAATAATTACTATTGAACGTTTCAGTTTCACTTATTTTAATTGTTTAAGCACGGCAACAATGTCATTCGGTTTCAGATCGGAAAGCGATACCTTTATCGAAATATCGGGTATCGGTATCGGAATACCATGTCCAGTATCAGACATTTCTAAATGGCATAATATTTGTTACATTTTCTACTGTCATAAACATTGCACGACGTGACGCATAACAATTTTGCAGTTTTACTTTTAACTTTAAACTTTTGGAACAGTATTAATTTAATCTTTGGTAGAGTGTGCATGGGAAAGATAAGTTGATTTTTTCAAGTGTTTCTGTTGGTCAAAAATTGTATAAAAAAAGTCACGCTTTATAAGGTCATGCACGTATTGCACGGCAATCTGTATGTTTTGCCTATTTTAACATGTCCATGCAAAAGTTCTGCGAATCTATATAAAACGACGAATGCCTCTCACATAAACATATTATAATGTGTTTACGGAATTGGTAATTTCCCCAGAAAACTTCATGCAAGTTCGTTTGTCGTTTGTCAACAAAGTTACAACTACTAAGAACGTAAAAACTTTGGTTTGTGTAAATATTGTGTAAAAAAACACCAGTTTGTTAAAATAAACAAAGTTTTTTGAGCAAATAAATCCTCGCGTATTTATTATACTGCGCCAAATAAATTAGCTTTTTGACAAAAATGTTCAAAAAACGCAAGGGAAACAGTGACGCGGTATTACCAATTCGACCGTCGCCACCGACTGACGAAGAAATTGCTCAAGACATACTAAATGCAGATGACAGTGATGTTGTCTTTACCACTGTCCTTAAAGAAGAAGGTGAGTTCTAGTGGAACCTAATTAAATTATGCAAAACTCGGAAAATTAAATCTAATAACTACCACCACCCCAACGCTAACCCTAACCCAGTGGTTTTCAACCAGGGTGCCATTTCTAATGCTTAAGGGTGCCGAGAGATATTTCATAATTAATCTTTAAGAAACTGATTTGTGCTCAACTCTTACAACTTTTTTTCAAACTCTTACAACTTTTTGTAAGATTTTAAATCAAAATATAACATCCTACGCTGTGTAAAGTTGATGTGTGTTGTTCCAGATCCATTTATTGTGACATTCTAGCGAATTACCTACGGAAATATTTTGTAGCTGTGCCACAAGCCATAAAATGTTGATAACCACTACCCTAACCTAAATCAATATATATTCACGTAAATTGATGCAAGCATAAAAGAGGGATTCAAGTTAAAAAGTCGCTTCCAAATACTATAAGGTAGACCGGTGGTTTCAACCTGGGGGTAGCGAAGGTTATCTTGTTGGTCTCCCTGCACTGTTTGTCAAGTGAAAAATTTACCTTTACTCCTCTTTTCAACCAATTAAAGAACAAGAGGGGGTTGCGTAGGTTTTTGAACTCTGACAAGGGGGTTACAACAACAAAAAAGTTTTGAACCACTTCTATAGACCAATGATAGCAATATTGACTTTGAAATCCATATAAAAGTTGTAAACTTATTCCTAATATACTCAGCATACGACTATGTGGTTAATCGTTTATACTGACATTTAAATGTTTATTGTAATTGTTCAGCATAGATTGATTTTGTCCTATTTCATTTACTTAATAAATGATTGGTGTGGTATAACAGTTTTTTTAATTTTATGCAAACAACAAACATCCAGCTATTCCTATTTTTATTTACTTAATCTAAAGGGATTTAAACAAAAAACCTTATAGTAGACAATAGACATTTGTATTGTAAAATATGTAAAGAGCGAAGACTAGCAAACAGTTAGTATTAAACCAGCGCCAAAAGTACAATTTTATATTATGTTGCTGACGGTGCATATTTTGTGTGCCTAATATATTTTCCACTTTTGCCTAAAATTAATTAAACTAAGTTAAAAACTAAAAAAAATTAGGCTTGGAATCCTACTACATTTTTATCTGATATTGCTAACAATATCTTAATTTGGAGCTCGTTAGGGTGGGTCAAGTATTGGTATTATAGTTATTCTCCCAATTTGAGTTTTGACAACTTGTTTTGTTACTGTGACAAAGAAGTGGTGAGATTCTAGACCAGCACCGAAAAATACTGATTTTTATTTATACAGATGAGTTCTACGATGCAGCAGAAGGGGCAGATTTGTGGGATGATGATCTAGAATTTGTTGATGCAGTTGAAGAAACAGAGGAAAACATTCAACAAAAATTTGAAAAGGTAATATTTAATAAGATGATTTTTAAAAGAATTTCAAATGCACTTCTGTAGCCCTGTGTAAAAATGTGCTTTTATGTTGGTCTATAAATAGTATGGCTCACTGTAAGATGCACTCTTTTATTTAAACCTTAAAATCAATCTTTCTTTCTCACATACTAAGCATTTAAGGCCTGGAGGTCTAAACCGGTCATGTTCAAATGGAGGATCGCGATCCGGTTCCTGATCTTTTCAGTCTTTTGTGCGGATCTTCTAATGTAGTCTTGTAAACATAAACATTCTACAGTGTCTTACATGAATACCTATTGTCAGTGTTGATGAATTTTGTAAAATATCAAGCATAGAACGAGACTCCCAAATGCTAATCTTTGTATGGTTTGAGGATATCAGTTAGCGACAGAAAGCCCCAATTCAATGCTATCGTAAGACCTCAAGTCTAAAACAGGGGTCGGCAACCCACGGCCCGGATGCGCTTGCCCATGTAATTCATTCAGTCAGCCGCCTCTTTGACAAACTAGATACGAGTCCATTTCAAATACCTTTTGACTATTTTAACTAAAAAAAGACCCCTGGTCCAAACCAACTCATAATTTTTCTCACTGAAACAATCTTGGTGTTATAGCACACTTCACTTTTGACTCTTGCAAAGTTATCAATATTTTGTAGGGTACATTTACATAAAAAAGCACCATAAAAATTAAAGCATGTATAATATGTTTACTATTCGCATTTGGTGGATCATAATGTTGTCAGGTTTGGCTGTGGTGGATCATGGCAGAAATCATTTGAACACCCCTGGTCTAAACTGTTTAACTTTTGTTGCTTATATTTACTTTAATCGCACATTCTTGCCAAATTTTGAAAAAATCTGTCAGAAATGTGAACGATTAAATGACTAATTTGAACCACTTGACTAATGTTTCTGTATATATAATGCACAAAAATTGGGGGTTTGCAAAACTGTCCTAAACAAATTATTATTGTCCGTATTAGTTTTTGTCAGGTGGACATTTTTACTGACAAAAGATAGTTAGGAGTAAAAATACAAAATTATATTTTTTCAGTTATGTAAAATGTAGCATATTATGTATATTTGCATATATCATGCTGAGCCAGATAAAGATTGGGGTACAAAAAATAAATTGACATCTTGCTCCTAAAACCTAACTAGTTTTTGACGATGTTTGAAAAAATGGTTCAAAAGATGCTTGCTTGCTTAACATTAACCACTTTATGCTACCTAAATCTTCTCCTATATTGGATTTAAAATTAATTTTGTCACACTCTCACCACATTCTCAAACCATTCATATTTTTTCTGCTTTACGTAATAAGAATATCAAAGCCCATACCGAAGTTTGAACATTTCTTTGAAAATAAATAAAGACCTATTCGAAACGTTCAAAATGATACCTATACTTCTGTATGGGCTTTGATATTCTTATTATTACGTCTTTCTACAACCTCCAACCATTATGCTCCAAAGTTTATTTTCTGCTTTAGATTTGCACTTTTCTGCAAATGAACAAGACCCTGATTGCCAAACAAGATCTCATGAGAGTGGCTTGCACTAACCTCCAGGTGACATGTGAGGAAATAAATGACGAAGCTACCAAACTTGAGATGAAATTAAAAGACAAGAAAGAGGCGGTTGAACTTAAAGAAGTGCCGTCAGAACATTTGTGACTGTGTGTAGAATATGCAATAATGCTTAACAAATACTATTTAATGAATGTTGGTGAAAGACTTTGCTATGGAGCACCTGATCAGCGCAAATTTTGGGAGATATTGACTGTTTGTTTCTTTACATAAGCCGAGCTAAGTCAAAAGAGAAAGTAAAAATTTTAAAATATATGTATTCTTTCTATTGCCTCCGGTCAGCCTGTTAAGAAGCACTGGTTTAGGGAAAAGAGTGAAATGAGGCTATTTACCATGTATTTTTCTTAATAACCTGTTATTTATGTTATTGTGCCCTCAGTGTGACAGGGGTCTTCTTATTCAGCAATGTAGGTTATTTTATGGTAAACAAATGTGAGCTAATCCTTTTAACAACAAAAATGTTTTTAAAGCAAATATCAACATAATGTGTGTTGTGTTGCATATATTGCCCTTGTAACAAGCGACGTGAAACTTTCGACTTTGTTCAGAATTTAGCAATCTCATGAGTCTGGCTAGTATTAGTTTTAAGTTTCAACTTTACAATATACTGTTAGTATTAGATAAAACGCTAGTTTTTAATATTTATTAACAAGATACAAGATTGTTTGGAGATATTTGTTGCATTAAATCGTCGGTTTAGTTATCCACGTTGCGTTTTCTGTTTACCGAACACAGAAATGTGCAATACAAACTTTGTTTATTGTGTTAATTAGCAGCTAATATACAGTGCACAAACAACACATAATGTATGGCAGTCAGCTGATTACAATCAATTTATAACATTTATAGATTTGCGAAATAAAACAAAATTAAAACTTCTTGTATCTAACAATTTCTGTAAAAACACCACATTTCCAAACTACAAATTTACAAATACTGGGAATTGAAAAGTAAACAGACTTAACTTCCTGGGTAAAACCTCGATATACACGATTTAAACTTCACAATGCTAATTGTGCGAATTACTTTCTAAAATCCAAAAATAAATTTGTTTTCACAATGACGATTTCATCGATAAAAAAGACGACCATAAAATTGTATAAAAAATATATGAAAGCAACAAGATATCACAATCTAATTAGAAAGTAACACTTAAAAATACAAAATTCGATTAGGGTAGCAAAAGCAGCTAATCTACAAAACAGCTTATTTACATATATCTAAATGTTTGATAACAGCAATACACAGCGGCCAAAAGTGAACTTAAAACAATAGTGACGAATGAGCAGCACTCCAGACTTTAGACAGCATCACAAATCACCTAAAAATATAAAAAAGTTTTTTGTCTTGTGAAATAACGAAACTATTTTTAGAACTTTGATGTGTATCTTTTGTTAGAAAGTAGGATATCGGTTGATTAAGTTGCTAAACTCTATACAAAACAATAGGAATAAAAAAAGTACTAGATGGGAAAAACAGACACCACAGCTAAGCATTAAGGTATATGAATTAAATTACTTAATTTAACAGAAATCTTATTTTTATAGAAATGATGGTCAGTAGTTAGTTAAAGCAAGTGCGTTGAAAGGACTAAACCAGTGGTTCTCAACCTTTTTGCCTTGAAGGGTCTATCCATTTCGATTCTCTTAAACTGTCTATCTAAAATTTTAGTTATGATGTCTCCCAGTGGAATGCTATGTTTAAGTCAAGAAAAAAATAGACAACTATGCAAATAAACCACAAAGCATATTTCAATTTCAAAATTTGTCAATCACCACCTTAAAGCTTCGATAAACCCTTTAGGGTCCACAGACCCCAGTTGAGAACCGGTGGACTAACACTCAAAACTTACAATACGCAATTTATCTTGAAACAACTGGATCTTATTTTATCATACCTGTAATGGTGTTTGCTTGTTTGGGTTAATACAACTAAACTGTTTTCAGGCTTAATGTTGTTATTTTTAACTGCACACACACAAACTCACACAAACAAACACACAAAAGTGATTGAATTAAAAATACCTTGTCAGAAATGACGAAGGTTAAGCGTCTCTTTTATGTGTTGTGTCCGTATCTGTGTTCACAACAAAATAAGTCAGCTGCTAAACTAAAACCAACCACCCATACACTACATGTTAAAATGACATCTACCATGCTTCGAGGTATGTGTTAGTTAGGTAAAAAGGGTTGGTATTTTGTGCTTAAGCTTAGGGTCTTAATTGCAACCTATCACATCAATTGGGTATTTGTTGTGTATTTACAAATTATTTAGGCACAATTTGTGTTTATGATTTGACTACATTGTTTAAGTTGCATTTATTGGGGATTTTTACTCTAATCGTGCAAAATTAAGGTTATAGTTTGTTATATGCAAGTGTTTAAAATGATTTCATTTGTATTGCACCTAACAAAAAGTAATTATTTGAAAAACTTATTTTGTTTAAGGTTTTGGGCCAGATGTACATTTGATTATACAAACAGTGAAGTTTGTAACGATATATACTAAATGTATTAATTAATTTTGAAAGGGTGAGAGGGTTTCACAATATTGTAAAATATGTTGCAAACAAAAAATCACAAGAACTAATATTTGAAGAACTTAATCAGCATTGTAGAATCAAAAGTTGGTGAGCCCTTTGACACCCAAGGAAACATCTTACGCATCCAAATCAAAGTAACGATTAAGTCAGTTAACTTGGTCACTTAAAAATGACTGTTAATATTTTCCATTAGACATTGGAGAATGCCCACAAACCAGTTGACACCTCCACCGGTCACCGAATGCAGATCACTACCGCACAGCAAAGTTTTGTGGCTGTAAATTTAGTGGGCAACACATGCAATGTGATGTTGGGTCATGCATTTCGAAAACTATGTCACACAGATACTAAAAAACGCGTGCAAAGCGATAGGTTTTCGCCAGCTTACCGCCTCTGGTTTGCCCTTTTGTTGTGCTCCTTTAGGTTCTTCATCCAGTCGTTGTTTTGACTGGTAGGCGGTCGCTTCGAAGGCGGGGGATTTTTTGCCATCAGCTTGGACGGAAAAAGCTGCTGGCGTTGCGGCTGAAACGAAGAAATTGCGGAGGTGTAACTGGGTATGACTTTGTTGCTGCTTAACTCACTGTAGTAGGGTTAGTTTGACTATGCGGGAAAGCCACATGATTTTTTCTATGAATAGTTTTTTTCAATAAACTTTATAAAGAAAACCTTAAAAGTATTCTTACACATTTAAATCTGCTGACGTTACGGCTATATCGAAGACACGTGTAACTGAAGCTTTGTCGTGCTATATCGTGATTAGTACCAGAAGTATACGTGGATCGTTCAGCATTGCAGTCAGTGAGACTTGCGTTTTGAGGAATTTTAGCTATATGGCCCATGGTTGTTCAGTTGATATTAATGGCGCTTTAAAATAACAAGGGCGGGGTCAGATGAAAGCCCTACCTAATTTTACTGCATGGGAAGATGCAATATTTGCAAGATGATCAATGTTGGTCCTAAGTGCATTGTCCATGGACGAAGTTCTCAAAAATTAAATTCAATGACATTAAAAGAAAAAATGGAATCACTACAGACACAAAAATTACTCCTGGGTTTTAACTTATTTAAATACGAAACGGTTGAGTGGGTGATAAAGTTCGATGATGTTCTTGCAACTTAAATTTATAGGTTGTAAAAACGGTTAAACAAAGGCTATTCCTAAAAAGCTTATCGCACAATTCAATTAAGAGACATTTATAGATTTAAGGAATTGTGTAAAGTTGTTCCAAATAGCATTAGGATCATATTCAAAAATCAATCGTCAATAAATGGAGAAAGCTTGACCTTCAAAGTTTTTATTTCAAGAGTGACACAAAAAGTTATCCACTATTTGCCGGTAATCATAAAACGGGCATTCCGAAAATGCTTAAACAGATTTGAGGTTAGTACACAATTATTCTTTATTGATTGACTACTTACTTGTTCAAAATCGCTATTGTAGGAGGTTGCTCTTTTGACTACCCGCTCATACTCGTTGATGTCAAACTCCTTTTCTTTTCTGAAGAGAAAAATAAGTGTGAAGAAAAAAAAGAAGTCCTGCGGCCGTCAGGTCAATAGAAAAAAATCAAAGTTTTATGATTTGCCTGATTTGAACAAGATGAGTTGGAAGAAATATATTGTTGTTGTCAGAAATTGTATCGATTGTAAAATTGTTTCGACAAATATATTCTAATAAATGTGGCAACGTTTTGATGACCTATTTATGTAATCTTCTTTAGGGTAATGAACTTGCCACTCAGTCAAAAATAGATAAATCGCTAGCAGTCAAACAATTAAGAAATATACAACGCAATACGGAGGCCACAGGTTTCAAATGGCCGCTGCTGCACAAAAATGTAACGAGAAGGTATGAGAAATGCGTCGTGCTTGTTGATCATTGTATTCCATACGAAAGGTGCGGTAATGGTGTGCTATATACATTAGGGCGGGTCGCGAAATAACTTTCTAACAAATAGGTATAAGGCCATAAAAAATGACATTCACTTGAAAACTATAGATTAACCATAACCTAAAATTCCGCATTTTTACCTGATTTTTCCGATTTTCGGCCAAAATTCAACTCGATTTCCTAACACCAATAAATGTTCAAATGAGCTTAAATGTTGTACAACGGTTTTAGGTGTCTATCTATCAAAATCCAGATGAGGCAGGTGGGCTATAACTTTAATTGTTTGTGTATTGTGACTCGACAGGCATAGCACCATCGCCATTTTTACAATCATGGGCGATACACGATCGTCGATCGTGTTAACGAGGAAAGTAACTTAAGGTTATATAAATAGAAAGTGCGGGCGAAAATAAAAAACAAAACACTTGGGAGCATAATGGTTGGAGGTTTTGTTTAGACGCAGTAGGCAGTGTTGTAATGACATGTAAATGACTTGACTTGACTTAAGTATTTTGGGCACAATAACTCGACTTGACTAAGTCTTTCGGACATATGACTTGAATTGACTTAAGTCGTTTGTAGTAATTACTCGGTTTGAAAAAAAGTGTTGTCATTAAGCATTTTTTTTATACAATTCTGCTATTTATCTCAATATGTGCAAGTAAAAGTATTAGCTACTATATTTCGCTTTTTGTTATATTTTAGTTGAGTTATTGTTCATAATTGAACGAGTTTACCAATTGTATTACTTTAATGTTTAATTTTTATGACACTGACTGGACTTGAAATTGACTTGCTATAATTATGACTTGACTGGGCCTTTTTTAAATGACTTGTTTACAACCATGGTAGCAAGAATATTAATTTTGAACGTTTTGTACATCTTTTAAATCATTTTCAACGTTGAAAAATATAAAGAGTAAAAGACATATTCGAAACGTTTCAAAAACTCTTCTTTTGAAACTCACTTAGGAACCCATCTAGGATCGTTGACCCAAGCTCTCCTGTGCGATGAGGGAGGGTCGTCGTGAGCTCTTCTCCTCCTGTACTCCTCCACCCACTCCGGCTCATCCCCTCTCCCTCCTCCTCCTCTTGGATGTTGATGGGAGGAGCGCGGATAGTTGGGATCTTCCCTTGGATGCTGCTTGTAGGGACTCACTTGGTGGTTGTAGCTGCGTTTATAGGAATGACTTGAAGTGGGCCACAAGACTATTTTCATTGGGCCATAGAGCTATTTGAAAATATTGCAACTAAATATGTTATGTTTTACGAAAATAGCTGTTGGCATATTTAAAACTATAATAGGAGCGAGGCGATTTTTTGGCTATTTGTAAACTATATACGTAAAGGTAAAATCTCACGACATATGTTTGTTTCGCTTCGCAGTTAGTACGACAGTTTACTTTAAATTCAGTTTGTTGTCATCGAGATGTTTAATTCCAATCTAAAAATGAGCCGGAACTAAAAAGGATTATTTGGATGTTGTTAGAATCAATGTATCTATTGAAATTGAAATTGTCCGACTATGTGGGCGTAAATTGGGATTACAAAAAGAAACGGCACATAGTGGGCCACAAACTGTTTTATAAAAAAAAATTAGGCCACGGAATAAAAACGTTTGGAAACCACTGTTTGCTGCATAGTCAAATAAAGTCGAGCTAAACTAAAAAATAAAATCGAGCTTGGTGCTTGTAGGGCTCCGTTGTTGAATGCAGCTGCGTTTAAAGCAGTTGTTCTTAACCTTTTATGGCTTATGGTACCCATCAGAAATAATAAATAGATTGCGGCAACCCTATACGATTTTTCTGTGTGTAATTCACTAGAATGCCACAATAAACGGAACTGGAACCACACACAGTAACTCTTCGCCCCCATGCTCCCGTTTAAAAAAATGGCAGAACATCAAACGGTATCTTAATTTATAAAAAAATATAAACTTAAATAAGACCGCTTTAGTCTCAACAGAGAAACACTTTTCGGGTAAATCTTGCATCTACTTTTCCATAAATGATCATTTTTGTCCTTGATCAAAAGTGTTCTTTAGAATATTAAAAAGAAGAAGTAATTGAATGTAATATGTTTTTTTATATTTACCGAATCTTCGTGAAATGTTAAAACAAAAACCAAACTGTCTGCTATTCAGCTTGTCTTTATATTTCATTCTCAAATCGTCAAACAAGCAATATTGATTTAAATTCACTCACTGTAACAACCCGCTCTGTTCATTATACAATGAAATGCATAATGTGAAACCATAGAGAGCTTATCCCAGTTTTTACGTTCACCTTTTTTAATTTTCAACTTTTTTTATTTAATAGACATCATGGCAACATCATGGCATGCTTAGTGTATATGAATTGTTACCGTTCAGATTTTCTCGCTCGTGAATCGCGATCAATGTCATCTCTGCTTCTTCTCTCCGGACTCATGATCCTTTCACGTGATCGTGAGCGACCTCTTTGAGGGCTGAGATTTCTTTCACGTGATCGTGAGCGACCTCTTCTGCGATCGGGACTCGCCAGTCGATCACGTGACTGCGATCTTCCTCTATCACGACGACCGGGACTCAAATCGCGATCACGTGAGCGTGATCTCGCCCGTGACCGACCTCGATCACGAGAATTTCTTGGTAAAAAATTGATAGATGAACAATATAAAATGCTTGGTTGTATGTATAAAATATAATAAGAGTATTTAAATCCTTTAATATTTGTTAAATCACTGGTGATTAATGTCTATATATTATATTTGCTATGAAAAACTTTAAAAGGAAAAAATACAAAGTTATGCCAATTACAAGTAAAACGGTGCAATGTTGCAATCTTTTATTATTCGTTATTTACTATGAAAAACTCCGGTATTTTCCAATTGAAAGTAAAATGGTGCAATCCTTCATTATTCATTTATTAAAAAATCACAAAAACGTAAAAAAATCTCCCTAATGAAAATCCGTTAACTGCGGCCTACAACAGTAAAACGCAAAAAGGAATCTGTCAAGTGTAGACAGAACTACAAAAACGTTTATATTCTTACCTTCCTCTATCATTTGAATCAGAGTCACTGTTTCTTCGTCCAGTTGCAGTTGAAGATGATTTCAACGAAGTTCGAGTGCTCCTTTCGTCTGGAGATCGCCTTAATAAATGTTGAAAAACAAATGTGTATAATTTTTATTTTGAAACACTTTCAACTTTAAACTGACCCTAAACAAGTTACAAAGTTTGGGATGCAACATAGCGTTTTTTTACCAGTATGTAAGTTTTTTAGCAACTTTACATAAGTCGTTCTCAACCGGTGGTAAATCTTCCTGTTTTGTTTAACAATTTTCCTGGCATTTCAAGTTTTTCTCTTTGTAAAATCGAATCACCTTATTATCTGGAATTGCCTTGTTGTCTCTAGCGTTAGAGCATTTTTTTAAATTTATATTTATGGATAAAAAACTTGCTTAGTTAGAGCAAATGGGATTTTTGAAACCAAGTGTTACGCAACGACACTAGGCTACCAAACGGTTTTACGGCTTTATTTTTCAACAACAGTGGATATGCCACCAAAAAGTTTGATCATTACTTTACATGATGACTTATCCGCACTTTGATGCTTGTAAAGTCATGGAAATCGTAAAAAACAGTCTTACTTTTCTTAACTAAACAAAGAATATTAAGTTTAAGAGCAGCGTAAGTTTTAGTTGTAAGTATAGCAAATCGAGAAAAAACTACCACTTTTTTCACTAAAACTTGGTGACGGACCTGTCAGTGTGTTTTGGCTTGTTCCTGTTGTAAATGTCCGTGTTTTCGTCTTTTCTTGCAGGCTGACTGTGGCTGATCTTGTTCAGGTTTTTGTCGGCCACGGTCTCCGGCTTCCTTGGGGGCGACTTAACGGGTGAGGGGTTGCGCTTTTGAAATCCCGAAAGCGCCTTGAATGCTTTTTCCTGCTTCTTGGCGGCGGTTTTCCAAGCGTTGTCGCGGGCCGATTTAAATTGTCCGAGGAGGTCTGTGAAATATTTTTCGGGTATTTTACGTGGCCGTGTTTTTTTTCGTAAAATATTTAAGATTGTATTACATGAATTTTCAACTTTGGATTGTGATGAGTTAGATGTGCATTGGGTGCAGCTTGATACAAGGTTTTACATAATACAACCTTTGAGTATTATATTATTCAACAAAAAGCAAACACCAGGTGGAACATACTCTATTACCAAATATAGAATTGTTAAATTTCGGTAATTTGGCAGAATGCGAGGCTTGGTTTACAATAAAAAAAAACTTTCAAACAAGAATAAAATTGTTTTTTTTTTTTGTTTTTTTTTAATTTTCTAGAGATATAAAAGTTAAAAAATATTGGCAAAGTAGAAACTTATCTTTCGATACCATTTCGATTATGGCAAAAATGCGTGGTGTAAGATTAAAAAGAAACTTCAACAGCTAAAAGTTACCAGTTCATTACAAAGTATTGAAAGCGAAACCTATTCAAAAAGCACACTGAAGAATACATAATCTTGTTTTCTGCACTATTGATAAAAAATTCCATGCAAAGAGGACAGGGTTTAATGAACGAAAAATTACTTCATTAATTTTCGAAAGCTAATTGTTAGTGCAAAATTAGTCTATCATGCATATAAATTGAGAGCTTATTTTCAAATCGAACCTGATGTTAATTTGTCTTTTTGTTTTCCACTGTTGGCTGAACCTTGTGACAAAAAATGGTGTCAATGTGAATAGTATCGGTCAGTATGCAGGTGTGCACGACAAAGACATAGCCACAGTCCAAAAAAATATATATTCATGAACAGACATCACAACAAAACGTAAGTTTAGCATTCATGGTAATGTACAAGACAAATTTAGCTTCTGCACAACGTAACATGCAAACGTGTATTGACCTGTGAAAATTGACATTTTCAAACAATTGATATTACAAAATTGTTTAAAGTTCAATGTAACAAATTTAATGTGAGCATTACAAAACATTCAAGAGTAGTTCTTTTTAGGATCTAAAAACATCACACCATACATCCATATTCGTGCAAATTAGGTGAAAAGGAATAAGCTCTACCTGTGTACGTCGGCGGTTTCTGCTTATCGCCCTCCACACTTTCCTGGATGTCTGGCAAAGGATGAGCAGTAGGTCGCTTGTTGGCGTCCGGGGCGGGCACTTTAAACACAAGTTTGCTGGAACCTGGGTTTGGTTTATTCTCTGCTGAAACTCTGTGGCGTGGGTCGTCTAAACAAAGAGCAACAATGCGTTGTGTTAAAAAACTGCATAGAGATTAGGATCAAATAAGATTTTAAAGACCTTTGGTTTTTTCTCGACTCGCTCCTCACTGAGCCAATGTAGCTCAGTTGGTCGAGCGACAGTCCCGGTATGACCGGAGGTCGTGAGTTCGAACCTCACTGCAGGCTACTTTTTGCCCTGCTTGTATCATTCATCGACAGAATCGATGAGTCTGCGGTGGCTTTCGGTGTACTAATTATACGTAAGCCGTAATCGTTGGTCAAAAAGCAGCTTCAGAAGGGCTAGAACACAGTTGTAAACACACTATGTGTGCGTATGTTTCATTGAAAAATAATAAAGATGCAGATTATGGGTATCTGGTAATATCCGTACGTATCCTAAACTACACCGAATTCATCGCAGACTAACATAATCTGTCGATCAATTATGCAAACAAAACAGACTAGAAAAACAACTAGCCTGCAGTGAGGTTCGAACTTACGAGGACGGTCGCTTTACCGAGTTCGAGTCGAGAAACAACGTACGCCAATGCTTGCTACATTATGGTAGTACAAGAAATTTTACATTGAAGGACAGTGCCATATCCGGGAAAGATACACACACATATAAGTTCAACAACACGCGCGTCGTTGACAATCTTTAGGTACAAATTGTGCATCGTTAACTTCAGGCGAAAAACTTTAGCAAGACATATGTGTGATTGATTTAGGAAGAATCAAGTTTTGCCTATCAGTAGCGCAGTTTCTTATACTGGACTACGCTAAATTACAAGCACGTCTTTCGCCACCTGCAATACTAAACGAAAATCGTTTTCCAGGGTGTTATTATGCCACGATTAGCGCAACATCTGCACCAAGCAGTTTTCCAAGTAAGCTAAAATACAAGCTGCGGTTGAGACAAAATAAGTTGCTCAATTGCACACTAAACACGTGGTCTTAGAATGCTAATTGTTTTTCTAACAACGACAATAACAATGTTCATATGAAGTTTTTATACATTACACGTTAAACGAAAAAAAATTGTCTTACTTTGCTGAGGCTTGTTGGGCTTAGCTGGATTGTGTGAGGAATGTGTTGGCTTTGATTTTCCCTGCCAAAAAAACAAAACTAATTAATAAATTTAAAACAAGGACAAAATGTAAAAGAAGCAAACTTATGAAAAATCAAAATGTATGACAAGTACAATTGTAGATGCATAATAATTAAAAATGTTTAAAGAAACGTGCTTAGCTCCAAGAAACAATATATATTCATTTAATTTTAGGCAAACTTTAGCAATACAATTGGTACCACTGATAAAAAATTAAAACCTTTCAAACAACGAAATTAAAACCTTTCAAACAACATAAAGGTTTAATTCTTTTTATATGTTGCTTTGATGAATCATTTGTGAGTGAGTTGTAAATAGCATAAACTTCATAGTCAAAGAGCTAGATGCAAATACCCCAAGGGTATATGTGGCCAGAAGATGCTACGTCAATTGGGCACTTAAGCTGGTTCTGAACTTCTGATTATATTGTTTGTCGTGTGTTACAAACCAACACAAGATTATATACTTTATGTGTATTTGTTGCTTTGCCTACATATTTGTTTTTAATTGATTATTGATAGAAAAAATTCTTTTTTATCTAATGTGCATAATGTTCTAAAAACGTAAATCAATTGTTAGATAAGGTAAGAATAATAACGGACAACAATTTAACAATGTTGATTGATTTTTTCTAGCATCTGGGTAAACAACACATAACATGTATGGTGCTTGCCAAACCTTTTTTTTTTGCTTAAATTGCAACAACCGAGCTAATATACCCTATGTTATCTAACAAACCTGGGTTGTTTTTTCTGGAGTGTTGTTCTGTTGAATGGTGATGGGTGAACGTCGGACCTTTCGAAGATCATTCGGGGTCACCGTAATCTCATAATTTTCACTGTCAGCGCCTTCTACAAAATAAAAAAGTGGTTATCACCAACAAGTTAAATGCCAATAGGATAACAACAAACGTTGTGGAATTTTAAGTTTTCAAGGATTGGATATTTTTCCATCTGTAAATTGAACACAATGTACAATGCATTGAAAATATTAATCCCAGTTGAATTTTAATAAACACAATAACTTAAAAAGTAACCATTCTAGATCCACAATAATATCCTAACTTTATGCAGACATTATGCATAGCAAAAAAACTTAAATTCTTAGACAATTTTTTCTTCACCTTCCACTAGTGTGTTAGCACTGGTGGCTCTGCTCGGAGGTTTTCGAGTTGACGCTCTTGCTTTCGCCACTCGGAGGCGGTCTTTAGAGTGGTCATGGCTGAGTGGCTCCTGTTCGTTGTTGTCCCAGTCGTATAGGTCTTGGGCCGTTTCTTCAGGTGGTGGCTAGACACGCATTTAAAAAATTTACATACATCGGCAACTGTAACAACGTTTTAAGCGATACATTACAAATACTGAACAAGTCGCTGTTTCTTAAAAATATTTAGCTGCTGTTTTAAGTTAATTCCACCAGAATATTAAATGTAGTGCCCTTTTTTCGAAAAAGTACCGAAATTTTAGATAAAATAAGCATGCAAATTGTAGTTAAATTTTATAAGCATGCAGGCATTGCATTATGTTACACAAAAAATACTATTTTTTGGCTATATTGTAGTTATTTGTACTTAAAAAATTAAAAACAAATAACATTACACAATTAAAAAATGCATAACATCAACTTTTCATGCAAAACACCAAAATCTCACATTACTAAAACACCAGAAACGAAAATTAAGAAATCTTTTAAAAAGTTATTAAACCAGGTCTTATTAAGTCTTCAAAAAAAATTTAGCTTGTGTGAAAATTGTACCTCGTTTCTCCGTAGAGAATTTCTTTTAGGCTTGTTTGGTGGGATGGACCGTCCCTAGAGGAGAAACATGACTGGTAATTGATTTTGCAGATTTGCCGCAAAAGAAGCATCATTCTATTAGGCCAGAGGTTCCCAACCTGTGGTATGCGTACCACTATAAAGGTTTTTCAGGTGGTACGCAAGTAGTTTCTGTTTTATCAACTAAAACCTGGAATCACCACTTTATATTTTTTTTATCAACTTTTGTTCCCCCAAGCCTAGTCTTATTGTTAAATAACTATCGTTTCCTATCATTACGATCTTCAAAATACAGGGCATTTGTCAACAAGGAGCACAGTTGCTTTAAAAAGACATACAACATTGTGGGACAGTAGGCATTAATTATGTCAAACGATTGCTCTTGATAGATATCCTCTACTGTTTTATAAGTTAAGCTACAAATTGCGTTGAATAATGCTAGTTGTAAGCTATTTTTAGTAGACCAATATTATTATTCTGATTAAAATACAATTCAATCGAATTAGCTGTTCTGCATGAAGTGGTTCGCGTGGCAGTACAGAGCATCCAAGTGGTATGATATCGTAAAAAGTTGGGAACCCCTGTATTAAGCAGCATTTTTTGCAAAATACAACAAATTTTACAACACCATGCAAGCATGCAAATTTTGCATGCCTAATATTTACAAATAATTTGCAGTTTCAAAGCGACAGTCGAGCATTTAGCAAATAGAAACTCACCTGCTGTGTGCGGTTTGGCATGTTTTGGTCGAAACGGTCTTCGTTTAAGCCATCACCAGGCTGGCGACTGTAACTAAACAATTTTGTAAATGTAAAATGACTCAAGTAAACAGGCAGTCATCAAGTGACATATATAACACACATTTTGATAAGTTCCCATGCATGTCGAAGTAGTGCAAATCAAACTGGAGTCAATAGCCAATGTACGTTAAGTAACAGATCTGCTGTTTACACAAAATATTGCTTTAAATTCAACCAACACTCAAGTAAAAAGTTTCTTTTGTTATTAGGGCTTTTTATTTCATCTTTTACTTTTTATCTCAGGTTATTTTTGCAGTTTGTTTTATTTTTAACTTGTAATTTGACAAAAAAAAAACATCTTACTAAACAAATAACAACAGGTTCAATAAACAGCTCAATCAAGAGAATATCCCTGAAATACTATTTTTGAACACTTAAGAAGAAACACAACTAAACCTAAAGCCTTTATTTCCAATTTGTAATGTGACAAGAAAAACATTTTACAAAAAAATACCAACAAAATAATAAACTGCTCAATGAGGAGAATGTCTCTGAAATACTATTTTGAACATTAAAAAACTAAACCTAAAGCTTCTTCCAATTAAACATTAATTAGTTAAACTGAAAAAAAAAATGGAAAACCACCACCAACCTGTTCTCCTGTCTAGCCCCAGCTGGATGTTGCCTCACATGCCCATCTTGTCTTTGGTTCATTTGTTGATTTGAACCCCATTTCTTCGGTGGGTTCTGGGGCTGAGGAGGGGGGGTCGGGGCATCTACGTCGACCCCCTCAGAACTGTCGTCGTCGTCCTCATCAACGGGGTCGAAAGGATGCCGGGGCACTTTGGGGGGCACCAGGCCCCGATTGTTGTCTCGGCCAGGAGGGGGCTGCCTGGTTTGATACTGGGTGCGGTTTTCCTGCTAGTTATAATTAGTTAGTATATTTTGCTGAACAAAAATCAAATTTATTAGCTTTTGTAAGTTATAATATCAAAAACCAAAGACATAGAGATAAAATTCACTCTAAATTGTTTGTTTAAACCAGGGGTGTCAGACAAGCGGCACGAATGCCACATATGGCACGCGACCTAATAAAAAATGGCATGCAATCCCTCCCCAAAAAATACTAAAATTGTTATTTAGCCAATTGCCGAAAAAGCTCAATTTGTTATTCAGCCAATTGCCAGAAAATACCAAGTTTGTTATACAGCCAATTGTCATTGTTTGTTCACAATATAAAACAATCGGCAATCACACAACCAACAATTACTTTTGATATAGTAACATTATACTGTGTGGAGGCTAGCATTCACATAATTATATAGCTTGGTGTGAAGAAACAAAAGTCAGCTCACCGAGAGACACTTTGATGTAGTGATGCGCATTTCTACTAGACAGTTTTTTTGTTTAAATAAACGTTCTTATTTTTGGTAAAAAAGCGCTTTTATGATTAAAAAGAATTGGTTCGGTTACAAAACTTTGGCACGGGAAGAAGTTATAAGATAAAAATTGGCACACCAGCATGTTTGAGTTGGACACCCCTGGTTTAGATCAAAACTTATATGGTACCGCACCTTTCTTTATGTAGAATTGCAATAAAGTAACGCGGTTTATTTAAGCTTTTAACTTTCTGGTGTACTGAAAGTTTAGGTTAGGTAATGTTTCAGAAAAATTCTAACAAAACAACAAGGCCAACCTCATTTAGAAAGACTGAAAAATTTAGGGGTTATTAAGGAATATTTGTAAAACTATAATAAATATTTATGTTTATTAAAATGGTACTCAAATACATATAAATTTAAAATAAAAACAGCATAAAATTTTGAAAAGAGATATAATGTAGATTTCAGTTGATTTCATACTAGGTGTTAATTTCAAGAAAAAACTATTTAAAAGTGATGCCCAGTGTACGCAAAGTACAGAGGGATAATTTTTTTTTAAATTATACAGAATATCATGAATTTATAACAAAAAAATTAAACTTTTAATCCCCAGCATACAGATTAATTTAAGTAAGTATTATTTTTAACTGTACCTGGGAGTATGACTGATGAGCTTGGTTGTCATTGTTGTAACGAGGTTGATTGACAATCTGAGGTGGAGGCTCTGGCCATTCATTTTCATCAGGCTGCACTGGGGGTTTGGGCATTACCGCCTTGCGCCCTCCAACAGCATCTGGAGTTTGTTTGCTGTAGGACTGATAGCTGCGTGAAACTATGCTCGGTACGTAGTTGCTGTTTTCGTCCGAGTCAGGACTTTGTTGTCTCTGAGTTTGAGACTGGTTGAACCTCTCCGATGGCTCTTGCTGTCGCTGTTGAAAGCGAACTTGTCTAGTATCTACCTGCGAAGGGGAGGCATCATGGTGTTGCTGGGGTAAATTGGCTTTGTTACTTGGGGGCTGTAACCTCCGGTCGTCCTGGGCGGGGGGTAAATATGTCACAGAACCACTGATGCTTATCGGTTTTGAGTACGTATCTGGAGGCCGAACATCCCTTGGAGCTGGGGGAGCGTAACTAGGGGAGCGAGTGTCCCTGGCAGGTTCGTTGTAAGTCTGCCGCGACCTTTCCTCATCTTGCTGTCTTACTCTTGCAGGTTCAGCCCGTCTCTGGTCATAGCTCGGTTGCGGGGACCTGGCATCTCTTTGGGGGTATGACATCTCTTTTGGCGGCGGGGGTCTTTGATCAATAGGTGGCTGGTAATAATCCTGTGGGCATTGAGCTTCATCGTTTGGGTAATACCCGTGTTGATTGTCCTGCTGTGTATAGGATTTCCTATCCCTTGGGGGTTGTTCGTATTGTGATTTGGCCTGGGCTGGGTGACGGTCATTTTCAGGGAAATACCCACTATTTCGGTTGTCAGGTCTTTGCATAGGCGGCTTTTGGGGCTCTCTGGCCAATTGGGGTGAACGGGAACCTTGACGAGACTGTGGGGGTGGGTACTCTTGGCCCCTTCTTTCACCCTGGTTGTACAAATGCTGCTCCTGGGACTGATACGGGGGCGATTTTGCCCCATAACTCCGGGGCCCATAGTCGTTGTTGCCATTGGGTGGGTAACTTTGGGGTTTGTTAGGGGTGGTATCTCGGGGTTGCTCGTACTGAGGCTGGTCCTGATTGTAACGTCGGTCCTCTGGTGACCTTCTCTGCGGCTGATGGGAATTATCATCTGAATGGCAAATTCATAGAATAAAAAAAATAATTTTTTTAATACCTATTAAAAAACACAAATATGTTGAAATGCTAAGCAAAAATAAAACACATTATTTAATTACAAAAACACATGACACAATTAAACATGCAACACAATTTAAATAAGGATCCTTAACCATTTCTAGACAAAGCAATCTCTAAAAATGTCAGTTTAAAAGAAACAGTTACTAAAATCTAAGATATTAGATCAATCTTTGGAAAATACATGCATAGTTTATGAAAGACAAACTAATAGCCATTAAAGACAAGGTAATTATCCCAACAGTTAAAAATCTTCTTGCATGCTTACTCATATATATATTTGCAGAACGGTTAGCAAAATAAAAATGATACCAAGATTAATCACTGAGTTCTCCAATTTGTTTTTTGCACTTCATTATACTGTTGTACTGTTCAAAATAGGGCTCAACCAAAATTGTATCAATGTATAAATCACCAACTTACATATATTTTCACAATTATTTAAACATGCAGAAACGGTTTTCTATTTCGGCTGAATATTCTGCAAATGTCTTTTAATTGACCAGTCTTTATCATATTAAATTATTTTTTATCATTTTGGCGGAATCTTTTGCAAATGTCTTTTAATTGACCCATCTTTATAATATTTATTAATTTTCTCTTTTGGCATTTTAGATTTGGTATGACAATCCATTTGTGGTGTGACCATGATCAATCACAAGTACCAAACTGCTATAAAAATAGTGCAAGGCAAAATACCTTGAGAAGTAGTGCTATGTGTGAGTAGTCAGTGTAAGTTTGCAAAACCAACACGCAAACAACCCAGGGTTAATTGCAATGATTGACAAACAAAGTTGCCAACTTAAAACATGCACTGATTGCAAACAGGATTTACATTGCCATGACGGCCGGTAGTTCTCATATCTGGCGTTTGCTTGCGGAGAAAATGGACGCTCGTCGTAATACTCTTGCCGCTGATCGACTTTGGAAAAGAGTGGTACAAACACAGATTAGAATGCTTTTTTGCTTTTTGTATTCTTTTACCACTCTTGTAGCTTTTTGCTTTTAAGTTTTTCTTTTTTGGTGTAAGAATAACAAACTTTAAAATCAAGTATTGATTTGTTTTGAAGCTGGCACCAGAAGAGCATTCACCGTTTATAAATTTTCATTTGAACAATGAAACTTAAGTTTGTCAGATATGCTCTGTTCAAGCAAAACTCACAGTCACAAAACATGTATTACAGCAACAAGCTTCAAAATTAAATCGGGCAAAACACAGATAAAAATCATGCATTTACCTCGGTGAGAGGGGCTGTATGGGGGCTGGTCCCTCTTTTCGCCGTCAAATCGCACACCCACAACCATTGGGGGTTCCCCAGAGTAGCTGTTGCGGTTTTCAGGAAGGGGATTCACCTGTAGTCGATCCAGATTGTTCATACTCCTGCTAACGCCATGTGGGTCGTGGTGAGGCTGCCTGAAGTGCTGTTGCGGGAGCATTGGGGGCTGGCGGTCCCCATCGGAAAGCACCCTCTGCCTTGGGGGTGGGGCATTGTTGTTGATTGGGGTCTTGTACTGGTTTCCTCCATATGAAGCTGTTGGTTTTGGCATAGGTATTGGGGCAGCTGGTTTGTCAAAAAGACTCTTCACCGACTGTACGCTCTATTAAAAAAAGATAGTCTAAATTACAAGGTGAAGGTGGTGTTGATTTTTAACAAATGAAAATTTAGTGTTCAGCTTTGACTTGAGATAGAGTCATGAGAGTTGTACAGATGTAAGGTCAATAAAACAAAGGAGTAAAACGGCTGTGTTTTTCTAATAAACATATTCCATCAGATTTATAGGTAGAGCATTACATTATAGAAACAAAGTAAAAAATATTGTTAAAACTATACAGACTCATTGCAGCAAACCGCCATTGCTGTAACTCAGGACAAATATCAATTTTTCCAAGTTGTTTCTTTCTTTCATTGCTATAACCTTTACTATCTATGTTTTTATATGTCCACTACAGTTAAATATATATATATTTACAATATAAACCAAAACGAAGTTAACACTCTACTTGTCAACAAAGCCGTTTTAGCTGTTCCAATGTTAAAAAGCAGCATCATGATGAAAGACTTAGTACCTTAACATGCGATTGATCCACCCCGGTGTCTCTTTTGTGATCGCTGGGATGGTATCGTTGATCAAACTTAGCCGGAGGCGGCGGCTTTTGAAGGGTCCAGTGTCTTTTGATCTCTTGCTGATGGAAGATCTGTTGCTTTTTATCCCCATGACCCTGGTCCCATCTGTCCCCGCGATCTGGGTAGGACGACTGTTGGTCTGGGTAAGATTGGGGCCCAGGGGGTTGGTAGCCCTGGGGTGGTCGCCCATCGAACGAGGGCTCTGTGTATGTCGAAGCAGAACCGTAGCCACTGCTGTCTTCACGGTAACCGTCATGTCGGTCACGATTATCTTGCTTCCCACGCACTGGTTGTTGTTGTTGCCTGTCAGATATAAGTAAACTCAAAAGGAATGAAAAGTCTATTTAAACTAGTGATGTTTACGAGTTGACTTAATAAATTGACCATGTTATATGATGCTAATATATTGGATAGACCAGCGGTTCTCAACCAGTGGGCCATGGCTCACCGGTGGGTCATAAGAACATTTAAGGTGGATCACAGACCAATTTAAAAAAGCTAGATTTAGTTTCATTTGTGTCACTGTATTTAATTTTACAGCAATAATGGCTTGGGAAGCAATTAAAAAGAAATGTAAATTTATTGTTCAGCCGCAAGTATCTCACTAATGCACGGTTGAATAAATAATCTGTTTTGAAATATGGTGTTTTGTTCTAAATCTATTTTACATTTTTTTCTAAATTTTTTTTGCAACGTAAATGGGCCACTAAAGAAAAAAGGTTGAGAACCACCGATAGACAGTATCAAGAAGTGTTGTGATGACTCAGGTCAATTACTTGCCTAAATGCACTAAGTCACTGTTTGACTTGATTTAAGTCTTTTAGACAAATGATTTAACTTCACTTAAGTATTTTGGACTTGGGTTGCAATGAAGTGTTTTTATTAATATTTTTTTTTTATAAAATTTGGTTATTTATCTTACTTTTCGCACATAAAACAATATGCTTGCTGTATGTTATGTATATTGATCACATTCACGCAAGTTTATTAAATTAATGTTTACTTTCTATAAAAAGGACTTGTCTTGAAATTTATTCAAAAATACTTTACTTTGACTTTAGTATTTCACAAATGACCTAACTGGTACTTATACAAAATTAATTGTTTACAACACTGGTAACAATTAGTATTATGCTTTACATAATAACATATAGAAAAAGTTTTAATAGAGAAACTTAAACAGAAATCATGAATGTCTAAACGTTTAGAGTAGCAAACCCTGAGAGAAGTCACACAATACCTGTCATAAGGCTGTTCAGGATACCTCTGGTTATGGTCAAAGTTCCGAGAGTCCCTCTGTTGTTGATAATGAGGACTCGTGGGTTGAGGAAATGACTGTTCAATAATCGGGGCAAGTGGCTGGGTTTACAAGAAAAAGATACTATTTATACAACAAATATAGTAGATAAATGGTAGCCTGTATTTTATACGTTTACCAGTAAGGGTAGCGTAGATATGTAGATAGTGTAGTGCTTGTTTTTTCAGTTCATTAACTCAGTTTTATGTAGCCAAAGGTTTTTACATTTGTAAAGTTGCTTAAACATATTTTAAACTTAGGTCAGTCGCTGTATTTTAATTAATTGGCAAAGGTTTTAAATTCGATTGAAAGGGCATTGCAAGACTTTTCAACTAAAAAAAAAAATGCAAATGTTTTCAAAAAGAAAAAACGTCTTTTGACAGTTAAAGCTAATATTTTTAAATTAAATGAACTAAATTAACTACAAGTTTTATTTAACTAGAATCTTCATGGAATGCTTTAGATCAGTCAACAGAGCTAGCTGCAGCATAACCCTTCTTTGTTTACCATTTGTACATATGAAACAAAAGCAAATCAAAAATATTGCCTCAGCAAAACTTAATCAAGCCGAAACCTCTTGAGTGTTCCATAGTTGATTTAGGCAGATTTTAATGTGATTCAACAAACCTTTTTGCTCACAGCCTTGACTATCAAAGATAATTGCATTAATAAAAATTCAAACCGCTGTAACTAAAAAAAGGCGCCTAGATTGAAAAACAAAAAGTATTATTCAGGAAAAATGTCAAAAACATGCAACAAACTAACCCTTGTCGGACTTCTTTGTTCCTCTTGCCTGTATTGCATTGGTTGTTGATTACCAGATGCACTCCTTTGGTCTGAGGGGGGTGGAGCAAGTTGCCTGGGTGCGATGTTGTTTACATTGTCAGGTCGGCCAACTTTTGCCACAATGCCAAAAACAGCCGTGTTACCTCCGCGACTCGTTGGCTGCAAATATCGAAAAATTAAAAACATGTGAACTTGTGAATCTACTTAACTGAGGGGATGTCGGATACTTGACATTCTATTTAAAATCAATTCTAAAGTTTTGGAGAAAAAGTATACTGATCCATTCCAAAACCAAATGACATCATGAGTATGCACAAACAAGTAAAATAGATAAAATTAAAACATTTTAAAGCAAATTGTTTTCCAAAGCATTAGGCCAAAGTTTGATTTAGCGTTTAGTATCCACCAGTTGTTATCCTAATTTGATTTTTAATTTATCTTTTTATGACTATGTCATATTATAAGTCATGGCATTGGCCCGATTTTGATGTCAAACATCCCTACTCCACATGTTGCTTTCAAAAAGACAAGCTAAGAATACCACATTGTTCTGCTTATATTTATAGTCTTAAAATAAAAAAGATAAAAATATCCCAGAAAAATAACCGGACATTTTTAAATAAGCACACATCTAAAGCACAGTAGAAATCCAATCACATATATGCAGAACACAAATAATTTAGAAAGTTTAAATTTTTTAACTTACGGCTGATTGTGCGAGGACTTGAGGCCTTGAAGGTTGGTTGTTGTTTTCAAGAGATGGGGCTGGCCGCATTTGGGGTGGAGGGGGGTTATGGCTGTTTACAGGGGGAGGCGGGTGACGTGAGGTGGGGGATGGTGGATTATATTGCTGCCTGTTGTCCCTGCACAAAAGTATTTGTTACATGGTAGTGTAATTCTCGATATAAAACCAGTATGTAAACTATAAGATGCTGTTTGCTTTCAAAATCTGTAGTAAATACCATATTGATGCCTTTTTAAAAGCACTTTTATAGTATTCTGGTAGCGGTACAAAAAAAGACTGGTGGACAGAACAGCATTTAATAACTTCCTGATTACTTCCCCTATTACCAAGATAATACATAGTAGTTAACAAATATTAAAAAACTTACTTATTTATTAGCATATATAGCATAAACCAGCAGTTTTTCAGTTTTATCTATCGTTTAGTTTGACGACAATATACTTATTTAACAAAAAAATGTATAAAACTATTTTTTTTCTAATAAAAAAATGCATTTTATATTTGACTGTTGGTGTATAATAACTACAATTATAGTGTATATATATATATATATATATACAGTTTATTATAGTGCATATTGTCTGTTCTCTTTTAACTACTTAAGAAAATCCTTACCTTTGATATTGATTTCTGTTATAATCTGAATTGCTTCGGGCATAATCATTGTTTGGGCTGGTGGTGTACCTTTGGTCATACTGAGAATCTCTTGGTGGTTCATGATTTAAGTTTTGCTGGAAAAATGCAAATATAAGCAAAGTAAAAAAAACAAACTAAATAGATAGTTGGTATAGGGTACCTTGGAAAGGCTAAACATAACAAACCATTTTACTAAGAAATAACTAACCAAAAATGACTCTTAAGTAAAGGTTTAAGATAAAAAATTTCGAGGCCTGATTACATTCCAGTTGCTTCCTGCCAAAGATGTTTTGTTTGGAATGCTTGGCTAAAACCCCATGTCATATTAAAAATATACCATTTCTGGTGTACTTTTTGCAGAATTTTAGTATAGGCTCACGGCAAAAAAGTTTTAGTCAGAAATGTTTGGTGGCTACGAATTATGGAATGCAGTTGGGTGCCATCATGCCATGGCACTTAAATTATTTAAATACATGCTTTTGTACTGTAAAAGATAATTTAATTCAGAAAGCAAAAAACACAATCTTTTCAAAGTATGGGCATGTTATAGCTTGGACTAGAGTTTTCAGTTATTTTTTATTCGCCTAATATGTCACCTCATAACTTGCTGCATTCCTTTGAGGTAGATTATCTTGAGGATAGGATTGGTAGTCTTTTCTGGGCGGCTGCCCATAAGCATCTCTATGATAGTTGTCTCGTTCCCAGTCAGATTGATGGGGCACCGGCTGATTATCTCTATAACCAGAGTCGTTGCGGTAATCGTTTGACCTTAATTGTTCGTTTGGTCTTGGCTGTTCATATTGTGGCCTTCTTTCGACCGGTTCGTTATAGGAAGGCTGTGGAGGTGCGTTGTACTGATTTCTTCCGTAATCTTGCCTGTAGTTTTCATCCTGGGTAGGAGCGTTATAGTTCTGTCTATTATTCCGATTGTCGTAATGTTGTTGTTCTTGTTCAAAAGGCTGCTGACCATGCTGCTGTGATGGACGCTGGTCACTCCAGGAGCCCCTGTTGTTGTTATCATTGTAAGGTTGCTGACCACGGTATTGCTCGGCCCCGTAGGGCTGCTGCTGATGCTGGGGCGGACCGCCGTAGTATTGCACCTGATTGGCCATTTACACTTTCTTATAAGAGGGTTTACTGGTTTTTAAAACATCTTTGAGAGGGAAATCATCTACAGAAAGTATATTTTAAAACAAAACTACTTTTTCTAAAATTAACAGAATTAAAAAGCGTTTTTTTTTCTTTTATAGTCTGCCTATTGTGTTTGAAATGCTTGTTCACATCAGATAAATACAAAAAATAAATCTTGGTAATTTTCCATTTTTTTAATTAAGCAAAACAGTTTACATAATAAAAAGCGCTGCAGTTTATATTTACACATCTTATAAAAGTACTAATTAATAAATAAAATTAATAATAATGCTTAACCAGTACGCCAACGCAAATCTAAAAAAGAAAGTGTCGTAAAATTAAATTACTAATTACAGTAAACGCGTATCTTTTTTAAACTAAAATTACGTGGAGTGAGTAAATTAACTGAGTTTTGTGGTATTCAAACCCATATTTTTTGGTTGAATAGCTGCTCTTCTTTTAAAAGTTTTTGGCAAACATTTCAAATCTCAAAAATATCTAGAGCGTAAAAAGCAAACAAATATTATTTACAAGGAAAGTAAACGAAAGGTACACTCGAGTATATTCACAACGATTCAAACCATTTTTTTCCCTACTCAGCTTTTGTGGTTTCTAATCGCATCGCTAAACTCTAAATTTAACCGTGGCGCAGTCACAGTTTTTAGAAAAGTTAAATTTTCTCAATCGTATTGTCGGTTAAGACTACTTAAAACGCACTACTGTATTGCCTTTATGTTTAAACATTTTATTTTTACCGCCGAACATTAGCAATTGTCGTGCAATCGTGCATGATGATTATTTATCTCTGATTTCTAAAGATTTGGTCGCACACTTTCGAACCTCCTTATGCAAATAAATAGATCAAACAGTCTTCAGCCAAGCAGCAAGTCAGGTTGAGCAAAGGAAAAGAGTTTGAAAAGACACTAAAAAACTTCGAATTAGAAAATACCTTATATAGGTGTTAAAAAACAATTTTTGTACACTGTCCTTTAGTTGTAGTTATACTAACATGAGGATGGTTAACTCATGGCAATTAGTTTAGTCTGTTTACCGTGAATAAAAAAACTCTTTCAAAAACTTTTAAATATTCACAACACGCAGCGGTTTTGCATTTCACAACGATTTATTGCACTTCAAAACTAAAGTAAACGAAAAATCAAGTTGAAAATCAGAAGCACATACAAATGAAACAGTTTATTAAATGTTGCATGCAAAGCCAGCCGAACTTTCAGGGTTGCAAAAAAAGAACTTTGTTAAATGTAACCAGTATTTGCTACATAGCCACTATTGGAATGGGACATATAGTAGGTTTGTTTATTCTAAAACATTTCCGTTGAAAAAGGCACTAGATACCAATACACGATATAGAGCTGCAAGCTATGTTGGCCGCCACAACTATAATGTTGTCATTTATAGCTGTCACTTATGACCGTGCTTGGTTTATGACAAGGTTGACAAAGCGTAACTATTTCTTAACAAATTAATTGTAGCTTTTAACAATTCTGGCATCTTGTGTTGCGCTAGAGAAATGACAATTAACGGTTGCAACGTATACAGCGGCGGCACAGCATACATCTTGATATATACATCAAGATTTCTGTTCTAGCGTTTCCAAAAAAAAACAGATTTCAAAGAAGTCGACGCGTAATACTGAGGACGATTCTTCCACGTGTTCAATTGCTCAGCTTGAGATCGCGACCTTGAATCACACGTGTCTGACCTTCCCCCGACAAACACTGCAAGTGCTCTGCGAAATATATCTTGTAAGTGAATAAGATGAAGAATTTTTAACTTTATTTTTAAAGAGCTACTACCAAGTGCTAAATAGGTGTTACACCTCTTACAGAAGCTTTAAACACATTTTCAACGGGTTTGAATTGTTGGGATGTAACTTAAATTACCAACTGGTTGGGTCCTTTTATCTGGTACATGGAAATATTCTCTCGATTGTATTCTTTCTTGCTACCACTTCACCACCAATGACAATGATTGATTTGACCCCAGTTGATATTTCAATTGCGAAAATGCCAAAGTGTAACTTATAAACATCAGCATTTTTTGCAGCTCAGAACCCGAGGTTTAGAGTTTCCAGGGTCAATACTTTAGCGCAGTGGTTCTCAACCGGGGTGCCGCGGCGTCCTGATGTGCCATTTCTATTACTCAAGGGCACCGAAAGATATTTAAGAATTTTTTAATCTAATTTTCTTTTTTAACTGGTAGGCTTTTAGATACAACTATTTGTGTACGATTAGAGACCATTATATCAAATGACATTTTCCTGCATGTTTTAGGTTGATTGTGTTATTGTTCCAGTTCCATTTATAGTGATATTACAGTGAAATGCTCAACGAAAATTTCGGTCGGGGCGCCGAAAATCTATTTGTTATTTTTGAGGGGTGCCGTAAGCCATAAAAGGTTTAGAATCACTGCTTTAGCGCAATGATTCTCAAACTTTTTCAGTATGTGGCGCACTAAAATAATATTGTAGTTTGGGGCAAATTTTCTGCAAAACAACGCAGTTATTGCCTGACCTTTGTCCTTCGTTCACGGCAAGACAATATAAGTAAATATCGTAACATTATTAGGTATTTCATGGATAGTGTGCATTCAAGTCTCACAGGTTTGTCTGCATTCTTATTTGCAAATTCAAAAGGTTATTGCACAAAATTACTAAGTTCCGCGCCATCGGAATCTCCCAAGGCGCACTTGTGTGCCTCGTAACACAGTTTGAGAATCACTGCTTTATCGCTAGCGAAATGAATTTAGTATATCGTTTTCAACAACTTTGTTTACTGATAGGAATTGATGCCAGGGTTAAGGTAATTCGAATATCACATTGACAATAACGAAACTTCAATAACCATAACGAAATTTAGCAAATGCCAGTTAAGCGCAAGTTTATCGTTTAACCAGTGCCACAAAACTGGAAAAGGTCCAACCGCAATACACGAAGTAGCATACAGTGGGTAATGGATGCTCTTGGTTTGGAGAAAATGCATTTTTGTCTTCAATTAGCAAACTGAGCATTGGGGATTACTGTTTTGATACCTGAGCATGAAAAACATAACAAGTTACACTTTGGAGCATAATGGTTGGAGGTTGTAGTAATACGTAATAAGAATATCAAAGCCCATACAGAAGTGTAGGTATCATTTCGAACGTTTCGAAAAATCTTTATTCATTTTCAACATCAAGTTACACTTTAATTCTAATTTTTGCAACATACTGACCCTGTCTTGTGAAGGAAGGCAGTCGTCGTGAAACGAATGTTGGCAGAGAAAGCACACGATTACCGGAACGTCCAGTGTATGACGAGCTGGATTAAAACAAATCGATAAAATTATGTCGTAAATATGGATTGGACATTTAAGAAAGTGACCTTACTGAGTACAACATGATTATATATTCTTTAATGAAGTAACATCGATTTAGTTTTTTATTTAAGAACGAAAGTTTAGAAACATTTTTGTATAAAACTGACAGTTATTTTTTTCTTTCGCTTTCTTCTAACAAAAAACAGGAAACAACTATAACACGTTATCTGATGAACATAAATCGTTCTCGGTCTTTGAAAAAACAGTGTGACTACGTATTCACGCTATTGCGGCGAAAATGGCACCAAAAGTAAAAAAAAATTCACGAATAATTACAACAGCAACTGACCGTTTTTTGGAAACAAGGTTCTCCCGCACGCGTCGCAGATTCGTTCGTCTGGAACACAAAAACAAAACACAGTCAGCTATTATTAATTTTATATTTTATTTTCGCGTCACTTGGTCGGTGGTGTTAACTATGAAAGTCAAACTAAGGAAAAGGGAATGTCAAACGGGGGAAAAATAAAATTGGCTGTGTTTTTGTGAAGGGTTATTCACGGAAAGTACATCGTTTCGCTACATGTGTAGTGTTAGGGACGTGTAAAAAATCACTTTTGCAAATAAAAGAGCAATTGAATTTGCACACTCATAAATTTCATGGTTTTACAAATGCAAATAAGACAATAAGGCAAGACTGGGGACTAACTACAGTTGTAAAGAGGATTGTTTTGTGAGAATTTGTACAATTTTTCACGTGACAGGCTACATAAGATGGCGAAACTGCATAACAAAGAGCCTAAGTAAAGTAAAACTTGTAACATTTTTTACCAAATGCAACTTATCTTTTTCTGAGGGTCGCTTTGGCTAATACAGCTATGCAATTGCAATTCAATAGAAAACTCAAATGAACACAATGTAAATTATAAACAAAGACAGAGGTCAGCTTACCGTCGACCTTAAGCGGCCTCGTGCTGACCTTGAGCTGCTTCCGCATGAGCGTAATAACGTCGGATGAGAGCACGCGCTTGCACTCGAACCAGAGGGCCGTCTGCATCGAGTAATCCTGAATAGACGGCCAGATTTAAATACTCGCCTGATTCGAATAACATGTCTAGCGCAACAACACGCTGGAGTACGTTGTAAAGTTATTTGAAAAATTGTTGGCCAAAAAAAAATTAAAAAATACAACGGCAGCCGAAAGACGATAAAAAATAATTTTTTAGAAAAATCTGATTTGTACTTTGTATAACTTTCCGTATTTCGAACAAGTGCAATCCATTTTACTCTAGTATTTTGATCAAGTGCCGGTGGCCATTGTTTTCTTAAAAAGTTTCGTAAATAAATGCGAAACAGATTTACAAAAAAGAAACAGTAGAAATTCAAAGCTTTTAAAACGGGTATATAACGGATTGATGTTTAGCTTTAAAAGTCAGACACAAATAACTCATTTAAAGAACTTTTATCTAAACTTAGTAAAAACAGATTCTAATAAAAATTAATTCTGCGGATAAATGGCGACGTCATCGTTAAATGGAAAATCTTTGCCAAATTTCTGATTTTTGATGTAATGCTGTGATTTGAAATCTACTTGCCTAGGCAATAACTTGAACTAGGACTTGGCGTATTGTTCGTTAAAAGAAATTTCCACTAGTTAAAATGACTTGTTTACAATATCGACTTCTGAATATACTGTTGCTGCCAGGCATTGTATAATTATGAAGGGGTTCTTCTAAAAAATATGTATTCAGCGCCGACGTTTCGATTACCTACACGGCTCATAACCAAATTGCCTAAGACACTTCTTATTACCATCCCTATCCGCAAGTCAATTTTTTGCACAAGCGCATGGAAAATTACCTAAAAATGACCTAAGCACTTTTTCTATGAATGGGGATGGTAACAAGGAGTGACTGAAGCAAAAACTTAAAAATAAAATGTGTAAATTTGATTATGAGCGTGACGAGAAGATTACCCGTATAGGTAATCGAAACTTCGGCGCTGAATACATATTTGTCAAGAGAACCCCTTTATAATAATTAATCGACTCCTGAGTTGTAATTTTCGTTCACTCACCTGTAGGATTTTGACGAGTGCGTCGCGGAGTCCGGGTATCTTCATCCCAGTCGGAATCTTCCGGATAAGGATCACCGGATCCACGTGAGTCCCGATGTTCTCCAGCAATCCGCGGATGAACTCTACGCAAATTTCGTCGAGCGCGCATAAGTGGTTAAAAAGTTTTGCTACCTATTGCATTTTTTTAATTATTTTAGCTGTAGTGTGCCCTTTTGCTGCCCTGAAATAATAATAAGCCAGCGATTTTTTAACAAGTCAAGTTAAAAAATCACGTAAAAGAGTTACTCAACCTTCGAACCAGTGTTCGTACAAACATCCTACTTAACACAAACTGTCAAGTGAACTATTATTATTAAAACTCATGTGGTTCCTGTATTCTCCAATTTATAACTATGTCATAAGACGCATGGTTTGGTGACAATATGTCGACCCTATTATTTAAAGCAAAGTCACAAGAAAAAAAGCAATAAAATAAATTATTAAGTAGTTGCACAAAACGTTAGGCACTTTGTTCGAGGTTGATATTTTAGGTTTAAGCTGTTTTGGCTGACAAGTTTTATTGAAACAACCCAGAACATTTTCAACATTAAAAAAATTACTTCCAACGAGCCTGCTATTTTGTGATTGTAGCAGTGCGCAGAAAAAATATAAAGCATAAGGCCATTGTGTGCCTTTAAAAAACACAAATAATATTAGTTCTTAAAAAATATATTTTAACACGCAATGCATGGATCTGTAATATAGCTTTAAATTTGAATGTTTAAGCCAAATGGATCGAGTAAATCGACATCATCTTAACAAAGTCGTTTTAATACGCACTTTATAGTAATGTCTGATACAAGTGTGTATCGTAACTTCTTTTTTAGGATGATGTCGATTTACTCGACCTTTTTGGCTTTAACATTCATTTCCAAGAGACAAACATCATTTTTACCTAAAAAATAATTAACTATATTTTTAAGAGTTATAAGTCCAAAAATATACGTTTCTAACAATAAATCTTATACGAACCTGGTTTGTGGATTGACTTGTCGATGAGTTCGTCCCACAGGTGAGAGTCGTTCTGCTCCTTGCAGAAGTCAACGGCCCGTGACACGTCGTCCTCGTGTTCAGTGATGAGTGACAGGGCACGTGACGCGTTGCCCATTCGACCTGAACCGACAGCCAATCACAAGTGGGTAGGTTTGTTAAAGAGGTGAGATGAATACCAATGAGGAGTCATGGCGTAAAAAATGACAAGAAAAAAACAGGAAATAATAACATTTAGTCGGATTTTATTTATTTCCATTAGGGGCTTATTTTGCACCACTAATAAACTTATATCATGCGAGTATTATAAGTTAAAAAAAATGTTTTCGGAGGACCAGAGGACTCATTCTACAAAAACCGAAATACTCTAAGCATATCTGTTTATTTTATGAACAACGAACACGTCTAGTCAAGTTTAGGTAGAAATCTCGTTACTCGGTCGACTCGAGTAGCCTGATCATTTTCAAGCGGTTAAAAATGGCCCTCTTGTAACTTACCGAGTAGAAACACTTGTTCTTCAACATAGCCCCGCTCCTCGCATATTCTCAGAGCCTCTTCCAGTTCAATGTAGTTGCTACAAAGGGAGTATAGAGGGGTTACATCTGCGCGATAACAGTTTCGATCGGGACTTTAATGTCACATCAATTGTACACAAGAAAAGCAAAAAAGATTTGGTTGTTTGTCTAAGGCGGAATAAAAATACATATGTGCACTGAACGCTGGTTTTGTAGCCCAATCTTATAAACGAACGAGACCAAAACCAATGAAAACATTTTTTTTTAGTTTCCTATAAACAAAAATAAACGAACCTACAAAATTTACAACTTTAGAAGTGTAAGGAAAATGGCCACCCCCTCCATTTTAGATCACAAACCTACTTGCTGACTCAAGTGTTTAACATACTTACGAGCAACAGAACAAAAAAGTATCGTTAAGTTTGGCCAAAAACAGCACGCCTACCCAGCATATGTTGAGTACATACAGCTTGCTACTTTTGCGAGTGAAGAACAAGAATTATACGAACCATTAGATAGAAATCGCTCTTCAGGTATAAGGGTTAATAATTATAACGAGAATGCATGTGCCAGTTTATATACTAAAAAGTAAAAAATAAAAATACTAAAGATAAAAATAATAATTCTAGACATCGCTGAAGTATTCGGTAAGCTGTGACGCGACGGAGTCATCCGATGACTATAGTTTTTATTTTTATTTTTTATATTTATTAGTATGCAAGCTGGCCAACGCATTCTCGTTTGAATTTTGCCCTGATGAGGTCAGCTGGTACCAGGGGCGTATCCAGAAATTCAAAAAGAGGGGGGGTTACGAATTTTCAACTTAGGGAATTCCCCGTTGTTTTTTCGTCTGACGTTAATGACGTCATAAAATAGTGACGGATAGGACGTCATAAAATAGCGATGGTGATGACGTCATGAACAACAAAAAAATCATCCAAAACAGTCAATTAACGTCCAGCAAAAGCGAACATTTAGACGGAAAGCGAACACGTGCGTTATCGACAATCCTACCAGGCGCCAGCTGCGAAACCGCTTAGTGTGCAATCGTTAACTTCAGGCGAAAAACTAAACCAAGACCGTGAAATATGTGTGATTGATTTTGGTAGATCCATGTACGGGACTAGGCTATATTACAAGCACGTCTTTCGCCATCTGCAATACTAAACGGAGTTTTTCCCGAGCGTTTTTTCGATTAGCGCGACATATAAAACTATTTCGAAAAAACGATGTAACTTTAATAGTTATTTAATTTAGTTCAGCGTTTGATAACCGTTTTAAGTTTGGCGCACCTGGCGAGCGAAGCGAGCGCGATTTTTTTTTTTGGTATAACGGCGTTTCTTTTAAATTTCTTGCAAGTTTTTATTACATTGCCGAAAATGAAAAATGTTAAAAAATATATGTCAAATATGTTTGAATACGTTTTCGGTTTGTCCGCGACGCAATTGGCAGCTTTCCACGGCGCAACGGTAAAGAAGCGCTGATCTAGTTCAAAATACAGAAAACGTTAACAAATGGGACGTAGTAAGATCATTCGCGCGAAGCGCGAAAAATTTTCGCACTTGCGTAGTTAAAATAGTCAAAAAGTATTTGAAATGAACTCGTGTATAGTTTGTCAAAGAGGCGACGGGCCCGATACAGTAGGTTGCCGACCCCTGTCTTACACCAACATCTGATATTAACGCAGACAACAAACAGCGAGAAACGTCAGCACCGTCTAACTCGACGTTTTCAGAGAGAAAAAAGCGGAAACCGCTTGATTTATATTATTAATTGTCGAACACACACTTGCTGATTAGCCAACCCGAACGAATAACGAAAGGCGAAAGAGAAAAAATATCTAGCGTTTACGGTCGACCAAACAAAAGACGAAAAACGGCGTTTTGCGTTTGATTTTGGTTTCGCATTAGCTCAAGACGCGTGACCCAATTACATTTAAAAACACGCAGCTTCGGACTGTGAGTAAAACTTCGACAAAAACGAACAAAAAACAATAATGTCACTTACGAAAAGGGGGGGGGGTCCGAACCCCCAAACCCCCCCCCCCCCCCTGGATACGCCACTGGCTGGTACCTGCTACCGAAACGTCGGTTTATACTTCGTTTGCACCAGAAGACCGATTTCTATCTATTAATAAATTGCCTGGTGGAGCTAAGTCTACACGAACTATTGTACAAGTGCGTTTACCTTGACCTGAGGAAGGGGAGCAAGCGCTTTCGATCGAATTCGGCGTAAAGTCGAATCTGCAGCGAGTGATAATCCCCGCCAAGGTGCGAGTCGCGGAGGAACAACGCGTTAAGGTACTGCGGATGAATATTAAAAAAATTTAGAGCGGGAGAAAGAAAGATAAGAAAAAGGCAAACGACAAGAAAAACGAGTTAGGCGAGAATGCCAAGCGCTAATGGTTCCGCCTTAGCACTAGCAGTCAAGAAGGAGCTTGATTGAATAACAAGATGCTTTTTTATGGTTTAAGATTTCAGGGGGAAAAATCGACTGATCTTACCTTGTGCAGATGACTCGGCTTGTCTTTGAGCTCAGCAACAACTTTGTCGATCTAGAAATGAAATAAACTATGACGTTTATACACAGTACGCAAGTTGTTGTATTTAACTGACGAATGCCCGTTTAAAACACAAAAAATCCGGATAAAATTCAAGCATTAGCAAAAACATCATGCCGAACGAAAACCAAAGGAAAAAACATAAAACGACATAAGTTTGTATTATATACCCCTTTTTCATTGTCAAATATCCCAACGATATATTCCGTAGTGGCTTACAGGTGAAGTTAGGTAATTTGATTACTTTTTAAGACATCTCGGTTAGCCAGTGTAATTGCTTTTCAGTAGCTTTATATTTAAGTCGGTGAAAAGTTTACGAAACAAACAGAAATTACAGAAATTGCTACAAAAGCAAATTCACTGTATGGCAGATTTAAGCAAACTCACATAATCATTACAATTTTAGGTCAAAAGTTTTAAAAGTCAAAAGTGAGAAGATGCCACGCCGAAGCGCCGAAATTTGGGTCGGTCAGTTTTTACGCAAAAAAGTGCCCGCAAGGTTGGTAACGTTGCAAAAAGTGCTTTCCGCTTCATTGACGACCACAACAAAAGAGTACGGAAGGCAAGTCGCAATGCGCAATGATTTACAATTAGCCAAACGACTGTATGTTAATTTCGACCAACTTTACACAGCGGCGTTTAGCTGCGCCATGCTACGATTGATCATAGGGCAGGGGTGTCCAAAATCGCAAGCATTTAGGGCCAAAATATGGTTTGCGTAGTATTTGCGGGACACGCATAGTAAACGATAAACTTCTGTGTTGGAATTTTTTGTTTAGGCTTGTAAAATTTCCTTGGGTTTTAGTGCTTGATTTTGCGTGCCACACATATTAGGCTTTGAACACCCTTTCGAATATTAATTTAATGTCGTGAAACTTTTTTAGAGGTTATTTTTCAATTTTAGGATCTCATGTCCAGGGGTTCTTAGACTGGGGTCCGTGGACCCTTGGGGTACGTGTCTTAATTTAACGGGGTCCATGAAAGCCTAATTAAAATCTTGATGTATAATTTATTAAAATAAACTTTTTAAAATAAAAGAGTTTTATAGAAATAAAGCTTTGGCGAAAAAAAGCTTTTGGCGTTTCTTACGACTACTTGTTGTACGATGTGATATCTGAAAATACAGGCCGACCCTGGTCCAAACGAAATTTAAACTGTTTTTAGAGGGGGTCCGCGTTAAAAAATGCTCAAGAATGTCCAACTGCAATTCTCACCGACACATATTCCATGTGGTCGAGTAGCAGCTCTATAGCTTCGCTGTTGTTCAACTGCATTAGGGGCAAGACGTTTTCCTGAAACGGGAAAGAAAATTTGTATGTTTTTAAGACATAAAGTTTTATTTTTGTTTCGTGCAACTAATAACTTAAATGTGGGTGACATGATTAGGAATATATTTCGAGTATCATTTTTTAAAATGGTTTAATAATTTTAAACATTTCAAGCGAAAGTTTTATTAACTTGATTTTGGTGTGATAAATGTATACTGCAATTACTGCATGTATAGGGAATTAAACTAAAACATAAGAAACTTGTTTTGTGTTGCTCACTGGATGAATACAACTTAAATCGTTTTTCATTCCTTATTAGCACAAAAAACATACTTTTTTAGGAAATTGTTTTATTGTACAGCATAAATTAAATTGTCAATACTAAAAAAAAATTAGGTCTTAGACTTAGACCATGACCAGAATGGGACAGTAAATTAAAACGTTGGTTAGACTTAATGATATTCTATAACTCGTAAGTTGCGCAATTTATTTTTGGCAAACCTGTAGGGCTTTGTAGAGCCTGTGTTTTCTGATGAGCAAAATTGAGTCTTTGTGCTGCTGGCGAAGGTAGATTGAAAGCGCCTGTTCGAACTGCTGGTCGGCAACGTATCTACATTAGAACTTGCAATATATGCCAGGAT
Organism: Ascidiella aspersa; assembly: GCF_963924565.1. Lineage (NCBI taxonomy): Eukaryota > Metazoa > Chordata > Ascidiacea > Phlebobranchia > Ascidiidae > Ascidiella > Ascidiella aspersa. The sequence continues at coordinate 29,180,211 of NC_139450.1, forward strand.
TTTCCAGGTAGAACACACACTTGTAAATAGAAGGTTCGAAACGAAAACGAAACGTATAGTTTACGTACAGTTGCACAAACGCACAAACAGGATTTTGCGCTGCGATCAAAAGTAAGTAAAACGGGTTGACGCTACAGTTAAAGCAGATTACTGTTTTTTGAAGCACATTTTTTAGTTTTAGTAAAAAAAAGTGCCAAAAATTACACTTTTGTAAAGCAGATAACACTGATTAAGTAATTTGAAAACGTTCAATATTAATTTTGTCGGCTAAAAAAGGCAAATAGTACAGGATAATGTTTAAAGCGTGGATACGACGAAATCCTCTCATACCAAAAATGGCAAACGGTAAAAAAAACTTTAACTGTGTGTGCCAAGCACGAGATCATTATGAGTCTAAACTAATAGGTTAGGTAACAAAAGTAGAACGTAGGGTTCATTCAGGGATTTATTTGTCGGGCGCCACTATATCTGAACTTCAATAAACCTAAATTAAAATGACGAAACGACCCAGGGACAACTCACAACTTAGCGAGCGCTTCAAGCAGTATTTTGTTACGCGGGGTTCGATCCAGGTACTTAAGCACGCTGTTGGCCATCGTGCGGATGTTGTAAACGTCGCTTGGCCACCGCGAGAGGAGCTCAAGAAACCGCTGTTGAAAAAAAAAACGATTAAGGGTTGTAATAACGGTTATGGTATATGATTCGTATGATCACAGAAAACCAAGTCGCCTAATGAAAGGTAAAAAACGCTGCTAGCACTTTTAAAAGGGAAGTTAATTCAGGGTAGCTATATATTTCTGAAAAAAATATTCAAAAACTATAGCTATCAAACACTTTTGAAAGAGTAAAAATTGGATCGCGTAACATTTTTTTTAATAAAAATCAAAAATCTGTTTGAATGGCACGATCAATACATAAAACAAGTTTAAGATATTGGTCTACTTAAATTAAAAGGTTTGTTCAAATATAACCCGAAAAACAAAGGCTAGCTAATAAAAAAAAAATAAAACAACTACTGTATATTATCCCTTTTTAACAAAACAAGTATTTTTAGCTACTTTTTTTCAAAACAAAAATATTTTTAGCCACTTTCTCAGAGAATAACAACCAACTCGCAGTCGAAACCACAGTTCAGCGATCATGCAATATAAATTACAGAAAACTACTTGAAATATTAGACCAACACACTATCAACACATTTACATTGTGGTCGTTCCTCAGAAAATCATTGAGCACCATTTCGTGACACTTTGGCGCCAGCCGGTGGTCACCGATTGGGAGGGAATAGGCGATGATTGACAGCTTACCGACCGCGGCAAATCTGAAGAGCTAAAAGACATGACAGTTTTTTTAATATTATAAGTGATTGTCGTTCATTAATGCTGATAGTACGCGAATTAACAAGTTACTGGCAGGGTATCGGTAATCCGCTAGTATTGTAAGCCGTTATTTTAGTAAAGGAACTTATTTAAAAACTGTAGAGTATATGTAACCGGCAAAGGTATTTCTCGAAAACAAAGGTTACAATCGGGCCTTAATTATCTTCTCATGACTGCCTTTATCTCAATGTATTTCATGTAAGGTTTGTACCTGCACTTTATTAAGTAAAAAGCTTTTCGTCAAGCGGCTAGGAAAAAATGCTCAAAATTATTGGTCAGAAAATAAGCAAGGAACCATTTAAAGTTGTTTTTTCGACTCACAATGTCTTCCCAGAGCGGGATGTTGATTCGGAGTATGTCCTGACAGTTTTTGGCCGCCTCTTCGAACGAGCCGTTGTCTAGGAGATAAGAGAGGTAGGCGAGACCAACTTCCTGTGAAACGTTTTATTTCATTCACGAGAAGGTTAACAAACGCTTTGTCATCGTCATTGCGGACTATTAAAAATCGACGAAATTGCTTCAGGAATTAAAATTCCAACCGTACCTAGCGGTGTTGTTATGACTTAAGTTAATGACTTGACTTTGACTTGAGTCACTGTTTTCAAATTACTTGACTTGACTTAAGTCTTGTGGGCAAAATAACTTTACTTTACTTCAGTCTTTTGCACAAATGACATGACTTGACTTAAGTCTTTTAGACAAATGACCTGAGTGAAATGAGGTATGTTCATAAGGCATTTTTTTATAAATTTTATTTATCCTAATTTTTGCACATAAAAACATTTTTATTGCTGTATATTGCGTTTTTGGTATTTTTTTAGTTGGGTTATTGCTCATAACAATCGGACGAAAACGTGTAATTTGTATGACAAGGACTTGACTTGTTATTTATTAAAAAATACTTGACTTGGACTCAAGTTATTTTACAAATGACTTTACAACACTGGTATCTAGCATCCGCCTACTTTGTTATTGGGATTTACCAGGTTCAGTTACGTCAAAAAAATCTATCCTTTCTTTTGGGGAGCCCCTGAAGGTAGCGATAAAGCAGAAACCAGTAAGAAAATATCGGAACGAGTAAGTCGAACTCACGACCGTCGTTTAGCGCGACCACAGTTCTAGCGACACAGCTATCAAATCAGCTGCTTAGTAAGCTAAGAACGCGCAACTGTGCTACAGTCGCAATCTAATAAAGCGGGCAATTTTTCCTGTGTTGTTGTGAACAAGACCAACTACGAGTAAAGCAGTTAAACTGATTTAAAATTAAAACGTCCTGCACTAAGTTGTTGCCATTTTTATAAGTCAATCCAACTGGAATTGTTAAAAAATAGTTAAACTATTAAAAATTGGTAGCTCATTAACTTCCGAGTTTGTACCACCAAATTTAAAAGTGACACTACCTTGAATCTATTGGGTACAAGTCAAGGCCAACTGATTTTATTTAAGTTAGGTAAAGTCTAAAAAGAGAAAAATGGAAAGGAGAAACTCCGCCTTAAATCAAGTCATTGGAAAACGTGACCACAATAAACTCACGTCCACGCAATTGCAACACTGTTTTCTCAATCTCCGTTAACAGTGTTCGGTAAAAGTTTTCAGGTTCTATGTGAGTCCAACTAAGTATTCGACTTAAACCGCTTAAATTCTAGTCAAGTCATTTCTCCCAAAAGACTTGAGTCTAGTCAAGCGAAAACAACGATATAAATAAAGCATAACTCAATATATTACAACACTAGGTTTTTTTTTAAAAAGTCCGATAAAGTGCGATTCTTTTAATGTTTTTTCTAGTTTCGTTTGAATTTGACAAAACAGTAAACAAACGTTAGAGCAGGGGTTCTTTAACATTTTTTTACCGCGGATCCCTAAATTATTTTTTTGCTTCGCGTAGACCACGTTTGGCAAGAAATTTTCACAGATGACGTCATAAATTCACAATCACAATTTTAATCTCAGAAATCCACTGTTTCAAAAAAAACACGTGAAAGTGAAATGTAGTCTTAATACATTCAGTGCAAAACCGTTTTATTTTTAACTAAACCTTTTTCTTAAAAAAAATTCATTATTTCTTAAATATAGGACCTACAAAAACATTCCAACTAGGCCATCATGGACCCCCTAAAACTTGTTCACGAACCCCAAGGGGTCTATGGACCCCAGTTTACGAATCCCAGAGTTGGAGCTTAACAACATTGCCTACCTGGTAGGTGTGTTTTTTCAGTCGCTTTCCGTTCGCCTTAACGGCCTCTAGCGCCTCCCGGTGGCGGTTAATCTGCATGAGCCAAGTGATTCGGTCGTCCTCGTCCCGCTGTTGGGCGACCACGATGTCTTTGGGCGAGACCACGTACAGTTCATTCGCATCGTAAGCTAAGCAGCAAGTCAAACTGTTTTTTGTGAACTTTTACGACACTTTTTATATATTTTTTTTCCGGTTTTATTTTCGAGCATTTTGTTGTTAGTCTCGACGTTTTTGTAAAATTTGTTTTTCTACACGCTGTTTTCCATTGCAGAACAAGAAGTAGAGAACCTTTGGTAATTTTTTCCGTTATTATATAATGTTTTATGTTTTACTACATATAAAGTTTCAAATATATATATATATACTTTAACAACATGTCATATCCCTTCTGCACGGTGCATCGATTGTCAATAAAAAATAATTTCTTATATAAAACATCCCAAGGTTTTTAGAAGCAGTTTTAGTTCAGTCGACATCTTTGTTTAACGTTGTAAAATAAAAAAATAAACAATACACAAACACTGCTTGCCGACTAAATGATTTCAGTGTGAGACTGCCTATAGTTCACATTAATTGATGGCGTTTCATTGTTTGCATTTTATGAAGTATTCAAGTATTTTTTCAAAGTTTCTACAAAAATAAATTCGATGACCTACAATATTAGTTGGCCAACCTAAGCTTAGCTTCTAATCTTCGTGTAAAAAGGGTTAATCATCACTGACCTAAGCCATAGTCATTACACCTGAAGCTCTGGTATCCCCGGATTGACAAAGCGTCCCTAGACATCTCGACGTAACCGTCTCTGTTTTTGCGATCGGGCTCCAGAATTCGAAGTTCAGGTCGCAGAGCGTGTTTTTCTTCGGGCGAATTTTCGACTGCAGAAAATGGAAAAAGTCTTGGGTATTTCGCGAGACCACTGCGGCTTACTGGCTACAGTAAGAGTTGAGCAATCTGGCGATGTACGTTATACCAGAGATAAGCGATCTTTTTTATGTGATACAGAACATAAGGGTAGAGGCGTTAATTTAGACACCAGCCTTCAGTAAAAACACAAATATTATGTACACGCAATAATCCTAAAATTCGTTCTGTCCTTACAACGCCGCGGCTTTTGTGTTGGCCCGAGGCTTACCTTACAACTTTAACGGGCTAACCTGCATAAACAACGAAAACTTTCATTGTTTTACGCTGAGGTTGTTTAAAGATAATAAAAATTCAAGCGTAATAAACTTATTTGCAAACCTAACACTTTAAACAGACTTCTCAAACGAATGTTAACCGTTTAAATTTCTTTTTTATGGTTTGAATTTATATGGGGGTAATTTTACTATTTTGGGAAAATAAAACAATTGTTTTCCCACTGGTCAGTTATCCATTTTTACGAATTTCTTGTGGACATCCACTGATTAATGATTTTAACACAAAACCATAAAATCAGCTATAAAATAAGAAAAGTGAAACGTTTGTTTACGATGGTAGCTATAAGATTTCTTTGTCATTATCTCAGGTACTGGTAATATAACTCAAAAATAATTTTGTACCTATTGTTATGATAAACAGCCCCATTCATTAATAAATTGTCAAACTTATTCTCTTAAGTAGTTCTATTTTACGTATAATTTAACATTTAAACGATGGAAAAAGCTTTAATTACCTGGTTCCTCGTTTAGTTCTTCGCGTGAAACAACAAAAGCAAGTGCAACAATTTGGTCACCGAGAGGTGCTATACCGCAACATGCAAAGTCAGTTTTAAGCAGGTGCGCTAAAATTTTAAAAAAAAGAAGAGAAAAAGAGGTTAAATTTTGGACACTGTGTTGGAAAACTATGTTGTTTTTCATTATTTAGTTTATTTAGTGATAATAATTTAAAAAGCCGATGACTATGATAGTATTAACTATAGTATGTTTTAAAACAATAACACAAATTTACACTTACTAATGACACAGTACTTTGATCCATCCATATCTTTCCCGGGCTTGTGGCGAATTTCACAAATCTTAATAAAAGTAATAAATCGTATCATGTGCCATCCATAACTGTCCACCACTTAATCCAGGATTAAATTTTAAATTAATTCCTTTGGAGCAGACAGCAGATAATGCATAATTTTTTTCAAAGTAGATTAAACTTTGGCTGGTTACACTATTGTATTACCTAAGTTCAAAAAAATATGATTTAGTTATATACATATTGCATGAAAAATGCATATTGCATGAAATGCAAAACTAATTTAAGTCGCTCTTTGCAACCAGTGGGCTATGAAGATATTTAAGGTTGGCCTCTTAATCATTTTAGGCATTGCATACGAGATATAGCGAAGGCGTTAAAGAAGTAAATTACACTTTTTAATTGTCTGCCAAACCTTTTTAGATTCAAAACAAATTCACTGTAATCGTGGGTCATAAGGAAAACAACTTTGAGAAACTTTGAAATGGTTTGCTTTGATCAACTGATTGCGGCTGCCCCTCTAAAGGCTTCCGGTGTACTATGATGTGTGTGCCGTTATTAATGGTCAATACGACATCTGAAAGGGCCATATCACAATTGTACACACTTGCATATGGTGAATACTTTAGTGTTCAAGAAGCACTGTTATAATTCTACATATAATCATCGACTTGCTAACCTTTATATCATTAAACCATCCCACAAGGAGGTGGTCATCGTCCTTCCACGTAATATGGGCAGGGTAAATTTCGGGTCGGACATTGATCTCCGAGGAATTGGCGCCACTCGATCTAGGAATGTGGGAGATCCGACGCTTCTGCTTGGTGTCGTAAATTTTCACGCCCTATACAGAAGGGACCTCACGATAATGCACTAGGCCAGGGGTTCTTAAACTAGGGTCCATGGAACCCTTTGGGGTCCGTGAACTAGATTTAAGAGGTCCATCAGACCTAATTGAAATATTAGTGTATATTGATAAAGTAATCAAATTTTTATAGAAAACAGTTTAATTAAAAATAAAACGGTTTTGCAGTGAATGTATTTAGACTTTATTTCACTTTCATGTCTTTGGACCGAAATCAACAGATTTATGAAGTCTGTTTGTATTGTGACGTCAATTTATGACATCTTTCTTGAAATTTCCTTGGATACTGTGGTTCACGCAAAGCAAAAAAATTTGGGGTCTCTGGTAAAAAAAGTTTAACAACCCCTGCACAAGGCTTATGTTTGATGTGAGAACCACAGTTCAATTAACCATATGTCAAATCAGTTAAATTTTAATGGACTTGAGCAACAAATGAACTTAATGACACTTAATAAGAAAAATTGTTCTGTAATGCTGTTTTATTACTTCTACTATGTATACAACAAATCTAGCCTTTTCTGAAATCGCTTTTTGAGCATTGATAAGGCTTATGTAATGTAGCAAGCATTGGCATTATGATTGTTCCTCGTCTGTGCCAACAGCTCTGTTGGTTGAGCGACCGGTATGGCTTGAGGTTGTGAGTTCAAACCTCACCACAGGATAGTTGTTTTTTTTTAGCCTGCCTTGCTTGCACACATTTGATTAACGGATTCAGTTAGTGTGTATAAGTCATAACTGATATGTAACATATTGTATAAACTGAAATACCAGGTCATTTGCCCAGGCAATTAGATTGGCCCGCCATTTGATGTTGCGAATCAAACCCTCCCCAGCGTGCAGTTGTGATTGCTGGGTTCTGCGAAGCCAACTTCTTTCACTGAGCAGAAGGCGGTCGGTCCCAAACACTATCTGCTTGGACGAACTTTTCATGTAGTTTGGCTCCAAGGCAACCGACTAAAAACAAGAGGTTTGAAATTGAGCAAAACGATTTATAGGATTTAGAAAGATTTAAATCGTTATTGTATAACAAATTTTGTTTAAACTTCTTTATAATAAAAGGCAATAGGCACATGTATCAAAACAATATTTTATGCTAATAAAATTAACAATACTAGTAGAAAAGCACACTATTTCTCTTCATATGATTCCTTGCATTTCTTATACACCTAGAATCAACTAGCTTAATAACCCCTTATATTTTATATTTTAACACTCTTATCTCTCTTATATGTTTTCTTTTCTATAGTTGTTGATTTATGACAACACATAAACAGTATGTCATTCTAAGATACTCAAAACTTCAAATATGAGGAAGTTTTTTTTCCTTCAGGAGTAAATACCTTTACAGGAGTATCAACGGTGATAAGCTGATTGTATTCGTCAGAGTACAAGCCGGATACACAAACAACACCATCATCTGAGCAACTGGCCACATAGTCACCTGTCTGATCCAGAGCAATTCCTGTAATGGTCGTAGTGTGCTGCAAGGCGAAGTACAAGAAGCAATTATAAACCAAGAGGAAATTAAAAAAAAAGTGAATCTTTGTTAGAAATAAAATAAAATTTAATCTAAATAGTGCTGTCTAAGTTGACTGTGTGGTAGTGATTTCCAGCCTTTTTTAGTCATGGGCCCCTTCCAAAACTTTGCCTCAAATTCTTTAGACTAAACTTCAGAAATAATTTTGCATAGTATGCATCTGTTTATAAATACTGACAAACTTTACAAGCAATATTCTAATCAAATTTAAATAAAAAACACCAACAGTTAAACTTAACAACTGCTGCCTTACATTTTGAAAATATATTTCAATTTACGTCTTTGTATGGACCCTTTGGTTGGTGAGAACCAATATGACAAGGAATAAAAAAGATACACATTTCAATAAAAACTATGGATTTTTTGGTATACTATATGGCTGAAAATGTTATGCTTACTGATGTAAACTGTTTATTGGTTATGTTGTTTCCTTGATGGTCAAGAATGTGGATGGTTCCCCAATGAGTGCCAAGAGCAACAAACTATTAAAAACAAAACAATCTATTCACATAAAGTGTCTGTCAGCCAAACAATAATATATTTTTAGCTCATATTTCAACAAATAAACAAATTAATAACATTTTAAAACAAAGTGATAAAGCACAGCAAGTTCAATAGTCATTAAAAAAAAACTATTTATATGTAGCCTTTTCAGGCATTACTTCACAACTTAACACAATAAACGTGATCGGTGTCCACTGACATGTAAACAACGCCCAGGCGAGTAGGTTTGTCGTTTCATGATTTATTCTACTTTATGTTATTCTATTTGAATAAGATTTTTCTTATGGCTTGAATCTTCGTGTTACAGTACAGTGTGTACCGAGATTTGCCATTATACTTAACGAACAATGTTAACTGAGTGAAGTGACTCTGTCGAGTTCATAAAGTTAAGGACAGGTAGTTTAGCGGCCTCCTCCTTGAAGTCAGGTGTAACAAGGAACACGTAAGAGACTTAGGCAGCCGTTGGCCCTCGCCTTAAGGGCCAGTGCCTAATTTACCCGAAGCAACCCTCAACGATAAATATATATTATATATGGGATAGCATACAGTCTTCAGTACGTGGCAGGTGCAGACGCCAGATTTTTCCCAGCAATTTATGTCAACATCTGAATTAGTATATGGCACAAGTATAGTTCGAAAAAAGGAAGTAAAGGTTGAGTTGTAGTAGGATTTCCAGCCTCGTGTGTCCCAAAAAAACAAGATTGCACACCTGAAAACTTTAACATGTGTCATTGAACCTCTGAGACAAAAAGTTCTATGAAAAGCAGACTGGTGTGGCGTTACACAAAAGTAGCAAAAATATTTTAATTTAAAAACACTTAAAATCAAACCTTGGTATGTAGAGCAATACAGGCGGCTGCATCCTTTTTAAGTATCTCTAAAAGGTCATTTCCCATCCGTTCGTACTTCAGCTGCGGCTCTTCCCAATCATCCTAATAAAAGTTCAAAATTAAAAAATTGACATCTTGTGTTTTTAGGCCTACAATAACTTATATTTTTCGATTTGCTGTAGTGTACATGAGGTTATAAACAACATTGTTTGGCATGTGTTTTTTCTTGTACCTCTGATTCTTCGCTGCTGCTCGATGACATGGCGTCCATCATAAAATACAAAGAATAAACAAACAAGAGAGGCTTCAGTTAGTTAAAAATATGATATATAACCAACTTTATATTCTCTAATAAAAGAAAAACATCAGTTAAAATTAGAGCGTTAACAAAGTAAGATTATTAACATACCATAGAAATCGTAAAATAACTTGGATATAACAAAAATACGCACAAAACTTGTAACAAAACAATTTCAAAGAATAAATATCTAATAGAATTAAGAAAAAAAACAATAAGTAATTCGAAAATTACTTACGTTTGGATTAAACACCTTTTATACTAAGTAACTAGGCAGCATATGTGTAGGTAAGATTTCTACATGCATCGTTTTGCATAGCCGTATTTTCCGTTAGAGACCATTTATAAAAACAGCTGACTTTTAAGTTTTAACGGATGATGAAGTTTCAGTTCCAGTTCAAAAACTAAATTGAAAAAATAGTGCTGAAAAGAATCAATTTTGATTTGATAAATAAAATTTAGTTTGTAGCAGTTTGGCAATGTGATCGGGCCATCCTTGAAAACAGCAAGGTCGGCTGTATCGGTCAAGCTGTCATTTGACGCCTCTGTTGTAAATTCGTTCGTCGAATGCCCGATTTACAAGTTGTTTATTTCTCGCGTATGCTAACGAAATTATAACCACCAACATCTGGCCAATGTGAGCTGTTTACGAGCAAAAATTGTTAAAGTGAGCCGTCGAATTCTAGTCATTTGTGGATTTATTGTGCTATTATTCGAAGTCCAATTTATTGAATACTGCAAAAGTCCCGCTCTATAAGTACTGATTTCCCGATTTTTTACCGTAATAAAAAATTGTTTATTAGTGGAAACTCCGCAGGTTTGATAATAAATATATCCGGCATTCTTAATTGATGTGCTTGCTTTTCGAAAGACAAGCTTAGTAATTTTGCCGTATTGTCGTTGTTCACCAATTTGACGTTGTTTTGCAATCCAACCTATAATCTTGTGCTTAAAAAGATATTGCAAAATTAGAAAAAAATAACATCCATTTACGCCAATAGACAATCCATACCATTGACCTCTGATCACTTTGGGGAATTTAGCTTCTTTCACTATAGACATAACGGATGGGATTGCAGTATTTTGTTCTAAAAAAATATTGAAATAGAATACAAATATTCGGATATTCCTAGTTGTGAAAGACCAGTGCGGCCTGCCTTTCGGAGAGAGAAATCATATAATACTTGCAATTAATGTAATACATTCGGTTTGGAAGATATACCTACCGCAAGGTGGCGTCAAAGGTGTACGGTACTCTACTTTGCTAGGCTTAAACCGGGGGTCGGCAACCGACGGCCCGCGGGCCGGCCCGCCGATGTAATTCATCCGGTCCGCCACCTCTTTGAAAAATTAGACAAGAGTTCATTTCAAATACTTTTTGACTATTTTGAATACTTATGACGCCGTCTTTTCAACTTAACCAGCAATTCTTTACTGTGGCGCCATGGAAAGCTGCCAAGTACGTCGCGGAAAATTGGAAAACGTATTGAAAACATTTTTTATTTTTATTTTCGGCAATGTAATAAAAACCAAGAATTTAAAAGAAATACCGGTATCCAAAAAAAAATCGCGCTCGCTTCGCTCGCCAGGTCCGCCTTGACTTAAAACTGATAACCAACACTCAGCTAGATTATCTTTAAATTTTATCGCGTTCCCCACAAAGTAGTTTATTACACTTTTCATTAGTAGTATGAATGACGACGTGTAAACTCCAATTTTAAACCAAACCTTTTTTCGCGCTTTGCCCCAACACTTTACTGCCTCTGTAAATGTAATTAAACACGTTTTTAAGTGAAAAAAATATTCGAGGCCCGCTTGATTCACAGTTGTTCTAACATTTTAAAAACACAATTCTTAGTTAGCATTTTGTGCGGCCCGCAGGGACCTTTCTGAGTTTGGTTTTGGCCCGCGACTAGAAAAAGGTTGCCGACCCATGGTATAAAGCGTTGGTTGTGAATCTGAACTTCCCTAGTGACTTTTCATCCATAAAAGAGAAAACAATCCATAAAAGGGCTAACAATGTCCCACTAAAGGGTTTACCAGACTGGTCCCGACAATTAATAAATACATGCTATCTGGTAACGAATCCGATCGGACATCATGAGATATCCGTTTACCAATCAAAATAATTGCGACTTAAATAGAAGCGTAGATGTCGAAAAATATCACGTGAAATAACAACCTTTTTCAGGATTTCATTTAACTTAATCACTTTATTATTCTATGAAAATTCCTGTGTTGTCCACTGAAGTATTTATGTTTAAACCTAACAATGTTTAACATTTTTTATGTTCACCTATTAGCAAATATATATATAAAAACTAAATTCTATCCATGAAGAAATAGCGCTTGGTTTTATTTCATGGTCTACGTTAAAAACCTTTTTTTTTTTGGAATATTTTTCGAACTTGTTTTATTTTTATTTTAACGGCAGTTCTAATTTTATATTCAAAATCATTTTGCCTCTCTCGCAAAAACAACTTGTAGCGAGACTGGCGAAATTGTTTGCTTGTTTCACAAATGACCTTTGCGGCTAAACGCAATTGCTGCGCCAACATTTGCAATCTCTCGATAACCTCGTTTGACCTGAGTAAGCAAAACAGGTTCAGCCTGAACTGTTAAGCTGTCTCGCTCTCTAAGTGTCCTATACGAAAAAACACAGATGTACGATTGCATATATATTTTTTCTCTTAAATAGTTTTTCGTTAAGGATTTTATTTAAAAAAAACTTGAAATGTACCATCTCTATAATAAACGCGAATGGTGCAATGATACACATCGATTTTTACAAAAAAGCATAACTTTAAATGTGAGTTGATAAGAATATTAAGGGGTAGCAACTTAGCACACAGTGTTTAATAAAAAGGCATTATCCGTCGATTAACGTTCTTGATTAGGACCGATATTGAAACATTAAACGAAATTAGAAACCTGTTTGCCAACTAACTGATCCGCTTATATTACTGTTCCTTTATTAACCTTGAATTACATTCACGTTTCCATACATTATGTCATTGTATGCATCTGTCATTATACTCCAGTGTTGTAAACAACTTATTTTAAGTTAAGTCCCAGATAAGTCTTTTGTGAAATAACCTGTTCAAAGCAAGCCTTTTAAAAAAATGACAAGTCCCAGTCCAAATCATCATTTGCCCAAGTCGAGTTAACGTCAAGTCAAGTAATCGAAAAATAAATAAAACCTCAAACTATTAAAAGTTGTAAACTTGTTCGATTATGAGCAACACTCAACTTAAAAATACCAAAAATCAAACATATAACAAGCTAATTGTTTTACGTGCAAAAATTATATATAAATAACCCAAATTTATAGACAAATATGTGCAATGCAACACCTAATTTCAACCCAAATCCCTACACCTAAGTCCAGGTATTTGTTTAAAAAGGAAAGTCATTTTATCAAACGACTTAAGTCAAGTCAAGTTATTCAGAAACAGTAACTTAGTCAAATCATTGACTTAAGTCACTACAACATTAAACCTCAAGCACAAATGTACTAAATAAGAACTAACAAATTATGATAACTTAGGGATATTCATATAGACAGCATGGAATATCGTAACTCAATGCATTATATAAAATAACGGTCGAGGTCTATTAAAATTCGAGTGAGGCGTAGCGTTACACGTTAAGGATATGGTGCAATTAAAGTTTGTGATGTATAAGTTGATTTTTACAATAGTCAACACGAGGTTTAGACGTTTATTCTTCAAACGAGTGACATGCTAGAAATTATTCCACAAAATTGAAATTTATGTAGCCTCATCAATAATTTAATGCTTGTTTCCTTAATTAAATTTAACAAAAAAGATCGAAAATTTAAAATTGTCTTAGTTAACAAAATGATTGTTAAATATCTTGAAGATATATAAAAAATATAACTAACTGTACGCTTTTTAGCCTATACAAAAAAAATTACGCAATTATGAGTTTACACAATTAAAATCGGCGGTTAATTCATATCAACAACTTTTTTGCCGGCAATCAATATAGGTACATCATATATTTAATGTTGCCACTGCTCACGAAACATTTTTTAAGTTTATCTAAATAACAGATCTAGTTACGAGGAAGATTTTATTTATCCTTTAGGATCAACTGAATAATTATAGTACTTTATTAGAATTAATACATCAGGTCATTACTGAAAAAGACTCAATAGCAGTGCTTTCCCAACCAGTGGGTCGCTGGGTCGTGAAGCTATTTCAGGTGGGTAGCTAAGTATTTCTCTTTTTGATCTGATGATATCCAATATGCAAGGTCAAGTTTCGCATTAATAGTAAATTGCATGTGTATACATTGTTTCTTTTCTAATTAATTTGTTTTTCATTCGTTTGGTCGTATTTCATTGTGGGTGGCACAATAAAATTGCATTAAAAGTGGATCGCAAACTGAAAAAAGTTGGGAAGCACTGTTCTGTTTAGGGAAGTACTGATCGATTCATTTGTCTACTGTTTAGAAATAGCTCAACAAATCCTCTGCTGCGTTTTTTCTCGTTACATAACTTTTCGAAATACCGGTTAGGTAGGTTTTAGGTTTGGATGACCAAAATAGCTCGATGTTATAATTCCTGGCCAGGTGTTTGTTTTGTCAAACGCTGCTTTTCTCTGGGTAAAAGGTCGCACTTAGGTAAATCCGATAAGCTGAACTACTTTTGACAGAATGGCTGCTATAAATTAAAATTTTGTGATATATCTACAAAAGGGTCCGCTCTTACTTACCTCAACATTAAATTCAAATGCAATAAAATTACATTAGGAGAAAAAACAATGAAAAAGCTTTACTTTATAAACTGCTTTTACTTCGATAAACTGTTTTATTTTCCCAAACTTACAAATGTCACTTTATTAAAATTTAACGTTCCTTTTTCGCAACTTTGATTATACATGAAATTTCAAATGCAAAAGCGAGTTGTTTGTGGCAGAACCTCGATCTGTTATATATCCTGGTCGTATTTGACAGTGTTAGTGACGTAATAAAAGAGATCTTTGAAAAATGCCGCGCGGACAACGGTGCGTGACCGTAGGCATACAAAAGGGCTTGGTTTGAAATTAATCTTCACTGTAGTACCAATGCCTTTGTAACTTGGTCCTTGACATTTCCCTACAATTCAAGTTATAGCTATTGAAATAAACTGGAAATATCGCAATTGTATAAGCGACGGTAAATTTGTTCTGTCGATTTTTTGGCACTTTTGTGTTGACGAACCACACTTTCTTTATGTTGATAAATATGTAGCACTACTACCTCAATAACTTTTATTGTGCTGAAATGGTTAGCACGACTTTTTGGGCCAAAAATTGATTGTTTAAGTTTATTATTACGGTACTTTTCTCAAGTTTGTATCTTCTGTTCTGATGTTTTATTGATATGTTTTAGTTTTGTACTTCGAAATAATGCGCAGAATGAAAATAATTATTTTTAAAAGGTAAAACATAGTTTTGATTCAATATCAACGTTGCCTTGAGAAGCTATTTGTTAAAAACGATTTAACTAAGACTAAAGTATGTTGCAAATGATTTCATACCTTAGACAAGATCAGTAAAAAGTGACTTGTTGAGAACTGTTTTAAACCCACCTTTATGTTGTTGTTGTTGTTGTTGTTGTTGTTTAATTTTGCGATGCCAAATTGGCCTCACAGACTGAGGTGGGCAATTAAGAAAGACGACTTAAATTTAAAGCGGGCAGCGACAAGCCACAGAATTACATGGCTGGCTTGATTATGACGGCCACAAGACGACGTTAATTAAATTGTTTTGATGACTGAAAATGCTCTCGGCATGGGAATTCAGACTTTATAAAGACCTTCTTTTTACCAGTAGTTTTGACGTTTATTTTAATTTCCGCTAAATATCAGCCTAGGATGTAAAAAAACGTCCCTAGGGTAGAGAAATACAAAAATGACTTTGAAAATAACCTTGCTAAACATAAATAGTTTATTTTCTTTTAACTCTGTTTTAAAATAATTCAGTTTCAAAAGAAAATTAAACTCGTAAAAGGAAAATGAAATATTTATTAAATAATCATTTCGTTATAGTTATTTAAGTTTTTTGAAGCGTTATTGTCACATGATAATACACAAAATTCGGTTGTTTTTCAAATGGGTATAAAATCATTTTAATAGTGCTGAATTAGATAAAAGGTTTTATTATTACTCGGAAATTCGGTCACACAACCTCTGTTAAAGCCATTGTGTGTCTCTACAAAAGGGCTGTTTTGCCTTTTTCTCTTCCCACTCAATTTTCCGCTCCTCTCCTAGTTTGTTTCTTCTTTTCTCCTGAAGGAGCCTGTCGGTTTGTTATCGAGACTCACCGTGAACATAATGTCAGAAGCAACTTGTGTGTACTCAACCGTCAAGCAGCAAGCCTTTAACGTTATTGCTGGAAATTGGAAACACAATTTGAAGGTTAGTGTGAACTTATATTTTATTATTTAAAAAAAAACAATTAACAACTACTCCATAGTTGCCATATTTCAATTAGAAAGAACAGCTTGTGTGAACGAAAGTTCAACTTGCAAAATCGAAAGAATCGCGACAAAAAACCTTTGTTAGTAAAACATGTTGATAATATTTTGTTGTTCATGAAAAGCTTTTGTTTGCAAAAAACATTTTTACATTTTTTGTAAACAGTTTTCTATTTTTTTTGAGTAAAAAATTGAAATTCACGAGTTTAAAAATAAATACAAACATTAAAAAAATAGTTAACTATTTTGGTCTTTTCGGCCTTAGTTTTGTTAGCGCACGAAAGCCTTGAATAGTATCAAAAGTGTTTTTAACTGAGTTTTCAAAAGGCATAGAACAGCGCAGAGCACTAGACACGAGGTGGTATTAGCCTTGCAAGCAAGCACACACACTCGCCTGCCCGTTTCAAGCCTAGCGGAAGCCTAGATTCGCGCGTGTGTAAGTGTGTGTGCGCGCACTTCTCATTAATACTCTTGAGCTTATGGGTTTTTCTTTTGGTTACGGGATAATCTTTGCAACTGAGATGTTTAGTGAACTTTTTTTCTTTCCAATTAAAGCTGGCGCCATGACGTTTTTACAGTACCCGCGAGACACGGAAAGTTTACAAAAGACCTGGTAAAATTCCCCTTATTTTCGCTTTGCCTCTTTTGGGACAGGATCAAATGTCAACAGCATTTCTTTCTACTCAAAAAGTCCCAAAATTAAAAGTACAACTTTCCAAGGTAATTTTATTTAATTTGCTGTTAGCCATTGGTATTTATTTATGTTATGAAATTGTAGTTCAAGTAATAATGAAAGGTAAAAGCTAAAGTTTTAAAGAATAATTTTCTACAGTCGTATTTTTGTATCACAAGCAAATGATAATTTTTCAGTAAATTTTAAAGCCATTTAATATAGCCAATCGATGGTATTTCTCTAACGAAATCGATTGGACATACGAAACCTGTTTTGTTTTGCATAATATTTTCTTTTAAATCCGGCTTAGGGATAATAACCGTCGATTAAAACTAGTATTTTTGGCATTTTAAAAACCCAAAGTAGACAATTCCATAGTGTTTTGTTTCTAGTATGCAAATAGGGTACCGCACACACAAAACAATTAAAATAGGCAACGGCAGTTATTTCTTCTAAAATAACAGTGTACTTTTCCATTTGCTGATGACAACTCAAGAAAAGTTCAACGGTTTAGCGGAAACTTGGTGCGTTTGCCAGGTCACATGACTTTGAATGGCTTCCCTATTTGACTTTTACACTGTTTCACTTAACATTAGTTGTTCATTTGTCAACACCGCCTGGCATGTTTCTTAACTCTGCAAGGTTGCCAGCTAAACCGTTGTTTGATATAAAAAGTGGTTTAAAAAATAATAGCTGAGCAAAATTATTCCAAATACTATAAAATAGGTTAATTATAAAGCAACAAATGACTACTGCCAGTATTTAAATCGTTTTTAGTTTCATTGAAAAATAAAAAGCATAGCATTCACGCTAGCGTTGGAAAAAAGCGCAATCACAACTATGGCGTAATAAAGATAGGTAGCAAAATTGGTAAACCATCAGTTGTTAGAATTTAGAGGTGAGAATTATGACAGCTGAGTAAAGTCAAGGTTGATCAACTGTAATATTGTTTAAATTGTATGTTTGATTAAAACTATTGTGACAGTACAAACAGCAAATGTATTTGGAGTTAGGCATGTGTATAACAAATATTCAAATAGACTCAGTCAAATTTTCGTTTACGATAACTTCGATAAAGGTTCTACCAAGCAAAAAGTTTATATACTATTTCTACCAAGACAATAGATACAATTCAAATCAAAATTTGACATTGCGAGTGCTGGCTTCAACGTCGCAGAAGCGATGTTGATAAAAGGCATTATTTCCTGCCTTCTAAAGGATCTAGGCAGGAAATAATGGCTTTTAAAGTTGAGATGCCAGACAAGCAGTAAAAAAATGGCTGGCAGTGGGTGTAGTGATCATGTAGTGATGGCAGTATGGGTGTAATGAAAGCAAAGAAACTATAAGTTGCGTTTATTGACCACTATTATCTATTTCTGAGGTTTGGTAAAAAAAGTTGAATATTCAACGGATCTATGTATTTATAAAAGGTAACTTTAACATATTACAGCGCAAGTCATAGTTTAATTTATTGTTGTTCAAAGTAAGTCATGTTTGAGGACTCCACCCCTTCGACTTAACTGGTTCATATTCGGTTTAGGTTCAAGGAATTTTGTAGAATCCGGTAAAATTCTAGTTTAAGTTCAAAACAATTTAAAGCACCTAGATTTTAGTTAACATCACGACGCAGTATCTGTATTCAAACCGCGAAATATCATTAATGCCGCCTTTATAATTTGTTTTAAATAAAAAAACACAATTATTTTATTTGTAAGAAGATACCAACGGTGAGACCATTTTACTGGAGGTTTGTTTTGCCTAAAAAGGCTAAAAAGTTAAAAAAAATCTGATGGATATCTTGAAATAAATCCCCTGTGGCTGTGGCAGCCAATAAAGAATAAAGGATATGTTTGTCATACCAAAACATATTTCTGTGCGATGTATAGCAAAAAAGTGCGCTTTTTTTCACGGTATTCAAAAAGTCGAGTCGAAACGTAATTAAAAAACAAATGGCAGGAGTTTAAACAACTATTTCTTTAAGTATAGGGATGTCTGACGTTTAAAACGTAACATGCCATTTATAACCTTTACATAGGTGCTAAAAATAGCACAAAAACTGACGTTTTTTGGCGGTCATGTAGAATTAATGGCTAGAGCAGTGGTTCATAACCAGGGTTAGATTGAACCCTTTGGGCTAAATTCGAATCTCTTTTATGTGCCAAGGTGTCATGTAGCCTGTTAATTTTAAAGATTGCCAATTTAACTTATATAAATGCAAGTTTAAAATTTCATTTTGCCCAGTTTTATCTGCTTATTTGCGCACGGGTTCGCTAGAAAACAACAGAGGTTTTAAGATTAAATGTTTTTATGACGTTATGTTTAAGTCAGTCCTAAAAACTTTCATGTTCGCCGAAACAAATATCCAGGATCGAGCGATTTTGATGGTAAACATGGGAGAAAGAAACGAATCCCGGGCAAAAGTTTGAGGTTCGACGAAAGATTGCAGCATAACATAGGGGTTCGACAGGTTGCCAAAGGTAAAGAACCACTGGGATAAGGGATAGGTTGAAAGACACAAAATAAAGTTGAATATATAGTACTTCTTGAATAGGCGTCAAGAAGCTTGTAATTTCACCGTTGTGTATTTTGGCCCCATACTAGCGCCTTATTTTTGAAAGTTAATAATTCACCTCGGTCTGTCAAGTTTAATTTGTTCTTGGAATAAAAAACACGCCAACGTCGAAGCATCGATAAAATCCATGACGCGAGACCGCTATAAGAGATGTTAAACCTCCCAGGGATAGCATGAGCATTGAGCTTATTAAGTCGCACTGGAGATAAAGTCACTGTCCAGGCCACAAGTAGACGGTACCAGGGCGCCTTAGCCAATGTGTAAAAAACCTTTGCGTTTTTCCGAGTTGCTAGTGCTGTTAAATTTGTTTTCAAAATTTGAAAATTTTTATTTACGAGCGCGGCTCACAGGCCGACCAAACGTTATTTGCGCAGATTACGATGAAGGCCTTTACAAATGCCGATCAAAGTGTGATTGATATCCATAAGGCATCATTTCGACAGGAATATAGATTTCAAAGTGTACCTGGCTTCGAACGCCAACTCTAGCGATTTCACTAAAATTATGACATAACAAAAATATATTCGAGTTGAACAGCTTTAAAAAACTATAAAGTAAGCTTATGTTGTTCGTCATTTTTCAGGTAAAGTTTAGCAACTAACATGTCTGTCGATTCGACAACTTCGAGCGCAGGAGCTCAGCACCTACTTTCAGAACAACGTGAAAGTTGGCGAAAATGCGTAAGTAACCACCATTGTTGCTTTTTATAATTTGGCCAGGCTATAGCCTATGTCTTTTTCTAAAGCATTAAAGTAAAAAGTGTGCAAATGTAACATATTTAGGTTGTGAAGCAAAAAAATACTTTAGCGACGAATAAGACATCAGCATTTTTTCAGGAATTTATATTTCTATCTTAAAACGGTGCGTTCTATCGCAAAACGTGGCTGAAACACACAAATTAATGGAATAGGATCGTAACCGATATCCCACTTGGTATCAGATGTTGGCTGCAAACCGATGTTATGGCACATGACAAGTGGAATGTGACGTAGAGCTTGCGTTAGAAGAAGGGCGAATATGCGCAACTAGTACGCCCACAAAACGCCTGCCATGACAAGGCGGAATGCTAAGTCAGCTGACACGCCACGTGACATTAACGGCAAGCACCAATTGATGTATTTTCTGAGTGAACAAAAAAAGATAACTGGTCAATATTTAACAAGAATTTTCTCGTCGCAGACAACCACCACTGATGACGTCGACCTTCTGGAGGAGGAAGCAAGTTCTCCCGATGACGTAGTCGACGGTAATGACGTCACGGGACGCGGTAACAAGATGGAGGGCCTTGAGTGGAGCGACGGCGTTGGAGTTCTGCCCGGGACAGACTTGAAGGTTGGGAAACCTTTTTTTAATACCTAATTCAACTTTGGAACGATCAGTACTTGGAATCAGTGTTTCAGCTATATTTTCTCCAACGTTCTTTTAAAATATAGTCTATACTTTTGAAACTACAGCAGGTTGTGTAACGGTCTCTTAGTTTTTTTTAGCGGCCACCAAAGATTAGGCTTATATAGACCTGTGAACAATGGAGAATGCATTAAAGTTAAAATGTAGGCCATAAACTTTGACATTTATTTTTATATTTTTTTTAACAAGAACGACCTGCAGCCAAACCTATTTATACTAAGACCACGTTGCGATTTAGTTCCGCGTCAACGAGGAAGGCGACTTGGAAATGATCGGAAGCGAAAACAACAGCCACAGTGGCAGTGACGTCACGCATGCCGAAGGGGAAGAACCAGACCTGATCATCGACGAGGGTTTGGAAGGCGCGGACAATCCAGTCGGAAAGATGAGTCAGCGTTTGTCGAGTCACCCCACGGCCGAAGCAAAGGTGAGTCATCGTTTTTTTAGAAAGCGACGAAACACTTTTTTTTAAGAGAAGTATACTTAGTTTTAGCCAGTGATTCCCAAACTGTGTGCCGCGGCACACTAGTGTGCCTCGAAAGATTGTCAACTGTGCCGCGAAACTTTTTGTAACTTTGAAAACTAAGTTATTTGAATTACCGTTAGGCATATGCATGCATTTTAGACATAAATACGCACTTTCCGTTAGAAATTATTATTGTTAAGACATTTACATGAAGTTTGTTGTGTGTTAGAGGCGATTGTAAATTACTATATTGTTGTTCTGTTAAAGGGTGCCGCGAAAAATTTAAGAGTTTTTAGTGTGACGCATGCAGAAAAGTTTGAGAACCACTGGTTTTAACAGTTCATATATTACTTGCTTGTCCGCTATTAGTTTTTAAACCCAATAGTGTTTTTTGGTTTTAATAAGGCTGTTTAAAAAGGAAGAATTGAATTTGCTTACTTTTTATTCACAGAACCTTTAAACTTGTTATGCTGTAATTTATACGCCTTGTTCATAAAACTGTTGCGTTTATCTTTGTTCCTCAGGGGCGCATTGCGGAAGTAAACATAGAGGCCAGTAAAAACAACAGCATAGTGGAAACCGAAAGTTTTCAAAACGAAACCTCGATGAGCGTCGCCAACACAAAAGGTTTGTTATGAGCGATAAAATAGCTTAAGAGCCGATTTGAGTCTCCTGGAAAATTGGAACTTAACTTATCCTAAGCTGTATTATTATAGCGATTTTATAAAAAATGATCTATGATTCCAAAAAAAGCAATGTTTTATTTTATAGGTTTTTTGAATTATTGCAGTTAGGAGAACTAAAATTCGCTGGGGCAAAATTTCTTCTTTATTTTTCTTATTTAAGCATTTTTGTGAGATTTGCTGTTAGACAGACGACATTTGTATTCAAATCAATCATATTTAATTCGTTTAGGGAAAGTATATACGCTTCTTTTAGAATTTTTAACCCAACAGTGAAAAGGGCCCAGTAAAGCTAAGTGGGTCGTTTAACTGGTCACTTTAAATGTTAATTTTACAAAAGCGAAAATGTTATTTTAACGAATTAGTTTACTCTAGGATCGAAACCGACTCTTTTGACTGGCGTAATAATTTGTCTCATAATATAACTCGTAAACTCACCCGATCCACTAGATTGTACCATATATAGACTATGAATAATATTATAAGCATAAAACTAGCATTTCACGATGGTTATAAGGGATTGAACAAGTCAACAGTAGTTCCTAAACAATAAGGTCACTCGTTGAGCAATAAAAATCCGAAATTGAATAGGAAAGAACGAATTCCTTTGGGAAACAACCTCTTGGGGCAAGAGTTAAGATAACTAAGAGTTTCTGTATTATTAAACTGTTTATCAGTTTAGATGGAATGAAATGCGAAATAGTTATACTTCGCAAAAGCGATTCTCTAAAGAAGTATTTCCTTCGATACGGACAACCAAGGGTTTATATCAGTTTACCGAAGATGTAATTGCTGTACTTCATGTTATTTTGCATCTAAAAATCCAAAGATGCATAATATTGTTTCTAAATCACAAACCAGGTCAATCTGTTTTCGCTACGCCACATTGTTTAATCAAGCTTAAAACAAACTTATTTAAAACACACAATGAAAAAGTAGTATCAAATATACCAATAAACAAATTGCAGACTTCTTTAAATCTGCATTTACATTAGGATCCATTTGCCATAAATTATTATTAATTGAACTTAAGTGAAATTTAACAAAATAACAAGACTGCCATTTCGATAGTTGTAAACTCCTAATGATGCCTTTTGTTTACAGACTATTCGATGAAGGTTACCGGCTCCTTTTATGGCATCACGAATGACGACACTCATCAAATGACGTCATCAATCGACGGGGGCCCCTCTGGCCCCACCGAGTGTCTGTTCTGCGGCAGCCTAGGCGATTCGTCTAATTTCTTCGGGCGCTACTGCAGCAAGAAGTGCATCGCCAAAAACGCGGGTCGGCACAGGAAGTCGCTGAAGAACGTGCACGGGGGCGGAGGGGTGCGGGGGAAGTACCGCAGGGGGGCTTCTTTCGACGAGGGGGAATACCCAGGTGAAGCGGGGAACCACCGGCAACATCCCAAGGAAGCCGGTGACTTGAAAATCAAGATACGACTGCCCTCTAGTGGCGGACCGTTGGAAAAGCGCCGCAAAGCGTCAATCGTTTCCGATGACGTGGAATCCCTGCACGGCAAGCATCGACGTCATATTACCGTGACGTCACAGCGCAAAGAGTACCGGAGGAAGTTTTCGTGGAGCGCGCACCTGGAGAAAGAAGAAGGGTGTCCCGCTCCGGAAGAGATCTTCAGGAACCTTACGATGAGGAATCCGATCCCGGAGTACAAGAATCCCTTCCTGGTGGGTCATCTGCTGGAAGCTGTCGACCCAATGCACCAATCCCTCATCTGCCTCGTGTCCGTGGTGGCAGTGGCTGGTTACAGACTGCGCTTGCATTTCGAGGGATTCCCGCTCTGCTTCAGCTTTTGGGCCAACGCCGACTCGCCTCTCATCTTTCCCTGTGGATTCTGCGAGGAGAGCGGTCGCACCCTGACGCCACCTTGCGGCTACGAAAACGACAAGGATTTCCACTGGAGGGCGTACGCCGAGAGCGCCAACCTGGTCGCAGCCCCCGAGGAGATCTTCGCCAACACTGAGTTCCAGAATAAGACCGAGTTTAGGGTGAACGACAAACTGGAGGCGGTGGACCGCAAGCATCCCACGCTGACGTGTGTTGCCACGGTGATTGACGTCATCAGTCATTACGTGCTGATCCACTTCGACGGCTGGAACAGCGACTACGACTACTGGGCCATTTCGTCGTCCAACTACCTGCGGCCTGTGGGATGGTGCAAGGCGAACGGGAAACAACTCTCGCCGCCGCTCGGCTTCGCTGAGAAGCAGCACTTTGATTGGAGCGAGTACCTGAAAGAACATCGAGCGGCCGACGACGGCGCGTTCCAGTGCAAGGGTCACGGGTTCGAAGCCGGCATGAGCTTGGAAGTGATTGACAGGCGGAACCCGGTGCTTTTGCGAGTGGCCACGATCGTCGAGTGCGACGACTACAGGGTCGAAGTTCACTTTGACGGCTGGAGCGATTTGTACGACGACTGGTTCGACGCCGACTCGCCCGACCTTCACCCGCCCAACTGGGGCTTCAACACCGAGCACCCGCTCCAGCCCCCGCCCAGAGCCGACCAGATGAGCCAGGAATCGGGTTGCCCCATACCCGGGTGCACTGGGGCGGGTCACGTGAGGCAAGATCGCTTCGTGACCCATCACAGCGAGTTCGGATGCCCCTACTCGCCCCAAAACTTGAACAGAGACCCGCTGCCCGACCGCCTTACGTTCCAACACGAGCAAAAGAACGGATTAGTTGATTCGAGGATCGAGGTTTTGTCGGAGGTGCCCAAGGGAGCCAAGTCCTTGCATTTTCCCAAGCGCAAGCGCGGAAGGCCGAGGCTGTCTAGCGCGAGTGCGACCAAAGCGCTGAGTGAATCCCGCCGAATATCGAAGGACACTGGCGACTTAAGGGACGATCACGAGCTTCCGTCCAAATACCGACTGCGCACAGCCAGGTATCCCAGTTACAACGACTCGCCTTTATGTCGAGCCGCTTTCATGCTCAACCAGTCGATCCACCCCGACGACACGCCCACCTACTGGCACCAGCACGTCAAGACCCTCCCGGGCGTCGAGGGCACCCGGGCCAGTGACGTCAGGCGTTGGTCGGCGGCGCGGGTGTGTGAGTTCGTGCGTGACGTCACAGGCAAGCGCGAGTACGGTGACGTGTTCGTGACGCAGGAGATCGACGGCGAGGCGCTGCTGATGCTGACGCAGTCGGACATCTCAAAGGTTCTCAAACTGAAACTCGGGCCGAGCGTGAAAATCTACAACGCGGTGCTCATGTTTAAAGTCGCCGATAAAATAAGGACTTGAATTGTCATTTTTGCGGCTGTTGTCCAGTTTTGTTTTTTGCAGGTTCTTCTTCACATTCGATATAAAGTTTTCCAGTTGTGACTTCCGAACTCACAGTTTCATTTTCTATTTCTCACACTGTATTGAGTGATTACTCTGTGTTTTCCAAGTAGTCGAAAATACAACCCTTTTTTCTTACGAAAATTTATTTTTTTATCTATGTTAAGTAGATTTAGGTCGATGGTCATTTCCTTGCTTAGGTAGGATATGTTTAAGGAAAATTTTAGATAAATTAAATGTTTGGGCTTAATTCCATTTCACTTCAATGTTGAAGTACGTAGTTGAAAGTTATACAAAGATAGAAGATCTATTAAAGCCCACATAAATGTGGGTAACAATATGTAAAGTTTCCAATAAATGTCGAACACTGCAAACCTTAGTTTTCTGGTGCAATTCTTTTTTTTCAAAAAGGGTAATTTTAACTTGACGGTAGATTACCGCATTTGAGCGTTCCCTTGAAACAAATTGTGCCATCCAGCAAATGTTTATAAACATCGAGCTTATCAGCGACTGACTGACAAGCACGAATCGGCTGCTAACGGTGTTGGATCACGTTTTATCATTTATGTGTGTTTTTATGCTACATTGAAGATAGAATTCACATTATTATACGCAACACAGTTGATCGATAAAGCAAATCGATTAATGTCCAGCACTCGCCGGGAGCCATCCGGGTTTGCAGCGCAGCATGTTGTACGGTAATATAATACAAGGCAGGAAAGCGCCCATATTGGTCGATTAGCATTAGCCCGGTCAAATAAGGTCAAACCAACCCATTGGACAATCGTGGATTGAAACAATAAAATACAAAGCGAAGGGTTAACAGTGTTAGCCGAAAGCGGTGACTGAAATATTTAAGTATAAAAAAAACATTCAAAAGTCCTTGTACTGTAGTTTATACCTCATTTTTGCGATACTGTTTGTGTTTTTATTAGAACTTCCTATTTATACTCCCTGTATCCACTTCGAGATTGTAATATTAAAACTTTTCTATATACGAGCACATTGATCGCACTTCAATAATGAACAACTTTTATTATTTCATATAAGATCAACTTACAAAACGACAAGTTCTACATCCGTTAAAATCAATCTTTTGAAACTAAGTGTTTTTATCAAAGTTGACTGTGAGAAAGTGGGTTGGTAATGTTTTGTGTCAATGGCTTAGTTCTTGAAAAAGGACATGTGAATGTTATAAAATACAGAAGTACCATAGCCACGACAAGAAGTTTTTAAAGAAATGCATTAGATTTGTCCGATACTTAGTATTATATTTCGATACTAAATATTTTGGATAAAAAGTACGGGGGCACAACCTGATACCATACGACTACATAACTATGGTTAAATTGAAAAATATAATAGTAGTAGTAAAGCTTTTCAGGATATTAGGTCGAAACTTGCCTATTTATTTGTAAGTAGAAAATTTAAGGCTTCAATGCCAACATTTATTTATAGCATCAAAACCGATGCCACAAGAGCAGTGGTTCTCAAACTTTTTTGAGCGCGACCCAAATTTGAGTTTTATGAGCATCTCACGACCCAAGCCTCAAACATCAAAAAATGTATTTTTTCTGATAGAAATGAAATAGAAAAAGACACAGACAACCAGATGTAGAAACAATGATGATTACAAACAACTGTAACATGGCTTGTTTGGTAACTAAAGGCTTACACAGTCTTAGCAGCTACTGTAGTTGGCTATGGCTATACTGCAGCTGGCTGCCATAAAAACGTTCAGAAAAACACTTAAAATGCAATAATCCAGGCTACAGAGTTGAAGCCACGTGAAAAGCTTATGATGCAATAATTCAGCCATGATTAAATTGAAAATATTTGAAAAATGAGATAAAAAAGTTCGTTTGCGCAGGATTGAATCACCATAGAGTGACCCATTTTTTTACCTTGTGCGACCCATGTTTGGGTCGCGACCCATACTTTGAGAACCACTGCACCAGAGCATTGTACAGGAAGCAACGAAACTATTACTTGGGTATCGCTTCGATTACTAGTTTTCGAATTCCTTGTTCTACAGAAATGTTCGCATCCCGAGAAAACGAGGAAATGTTGGCACAATGTGACAAAGTCCATAAAAATTAACAAGCATTGTAGGCTCAGCAGAGAGAAATTATTTAGGGCCAAGGACTCACGCTTTTACTTGATCGTTCGTGGCATGATTAGTTTGGCACGTCGCACATTAAATCAGAGCTGACTGGTTTGTCTGTTGTAATAGATAAAACACACTCAGGTGAAACTCGTTTTTTCATGGATTACCAGGGCTCAATGAGGTGACAAAGAAAAACAGCTACCCTATACCACGAGTAGACGAACGCCTCGATCTTTTATCGAACTCCAACTATTTTAGTACACTAGATTTAAAATCTGGGTATTGGCCAATTCCCATGGATAGGAGTTCCCAGGAAATAACCGCTTTCGCGTGCCATGATTAGTTTGGCACGTTAAATCTGAGCTGACTGTTTTTTCTGTTGTAATAGATAAAATACACCGCTGGTCAAAATTAACGTGAAAGGTAAGCATAGCCTTAAACTTTATTTCGCAACATTTGCGACCAAAGCAACTAAAAAAGCAACAATTCCGCCAAGTCATTTTAAAGGCGCTTTAAACAAAATATAGAAAAACAATGAGCGATTTTTAATCGATGCAACTTTTCCAAAACAAAAACAATTTCAAGTCCTTATTTTATCGGCGACTTTAAACATGAGCACCGCGTTGTAGATTTTCACGCTCGGCCCGAGTTTCAGTTTGAGAACCTTGGAGATGTCCGACTGCGTCAGCATCAGCAGCGCCTCACCGTCGATCTCCTGCGTCACGAACACGTCACCGTACTCGCGCTTGCCGGTGACGTCACGCACGAACTCGCACACCCGCGCCGCCGACCAACGCCTGACGTCACTGGCCCGGGTGCCCTCGACGCCCGGTAGGGTCTTGACGTGCTGGTGCCAGTAGGTGGGCGTGTCGTCGGGGTGGATCGACTGGTTGAGCATGAAAGCGGCTCGACATAAAGGCGAGTCGTTGTGACTGGGATACCTGGCTGTGCGCAGTCGGTATTTGGACGGAAGCTCGTGATCATCCCTCAAGTCGCCAGCGTCCTTCGATATTCGGCGGGATTCACTCAGCGCTTTGGTCGCACTCGCGCTAGACAGTCTCGGCCTTCCGCGCTTGCGCTTGGGAAAATGCAAGGACTTGGCTCCCTTGGGCACCTCCGATAAAACCTCGATCCTCGAATCCACCAATCCGTTCTTTTGCTCGTGTTGGAACGTAAGGCGGTCGGGCAGCGGGTCTCTGTTCAAGTTTTGGGGCGAGTAGGGGCATCCGAACTCGCTGTGATGCGTCACGAAGCGATCTTGCCTCACGTGACCCGCCCCCGTGCACCCGGGTATGGGGCAACCCGATTCCTGGCTCATCTGGTCGGCTCTGGGCGGGGGCTGGAGCGGGTGCTCGGTGTTGAAGCCCCAGTTGGGCGGGTGAAGGTCGGGCGAGTCGGCGTCGAACCAGTCGTCGTACAAATCGCTCCAGCCGTCGAAGTGAACTTTGACCCTGTAGTCGTCGCACTCGACGATCGTGGCCACTCGCAAAAGCACCGGGTTCCGCCTGTCGATCACCTCCAGGCTCATGCCGGCTTCGAAGCCGTGACCCTTGCACTGGAACGCGCCGTCGTCGGCCGCTCGATGTTCTTTCAGGTACTCGCTCCAATCAAAGTGCTTCTTCTCAGCGAAGCCGAGCGGCGGCGAGAGTTGTTTCCCGTTCGCCTTGCACCATCCCACAGGCCGCAGGTAGTTGGACGACGAAATGGCCCAGTAGTCGTAGTCGCTGTTCCAGCCGTCGAAGTGGATCAGCACGTAATGACTGATGACGTCAAGCACCGTGGCAACGCACGTCAGCGTGGGATGCTTGCGGTCCACCGCCTCCAGTTTGTCGTTCACCCTAAACTCGGTCTTGTTTTGGAACTCAGTGTTGGCGAAGATCTCCTCGGGCGCCGCTACCAGGTTGGCGCTCTCGGCGTACGCCCTCCAGTGAAAATCCTTGTCGTTTTCGTAGCCGCAAGGTGGCGTCAGGGTGCGACCGCTCTCCTCGCAGAATCCGCAGGGAAAGATGAGAGGCGAGTCGGCGTTGGCCCAAAAGCTGAAGCAGAGCGGGAATCCCTCGAAATGCAAGCGCAGTCTGTAACCGGCCACTGCCACCACAGACACGAGGCAGATGAGGGATTGGTGCATTGGGTCGACAGCTTCCAGCAGATGACCCACCAGGAAGGGATTCTTGTACTCCGGGATCGGATTCCTCTTCGTCAAGTTTCTGAAGATCTCTTCCGGAGCGGGACACCCTTCTTCTTTCTCCAGGTGCGCGCTCCACGAAAACTTCCTCCGATACTCTTTGCGCTGTGACGTCACGCTGATATGACGTCGATGCTTGCCGTGTAGGGATTCCACGTCATCGGAAACGATCGACGCTTTGCGGCGTTTCTCCAACGGCCCGCCACTAGAGGGCAGTCGTATCTTGATTTTTAGCTCACCGGCTTCCTTGGAATGTTGCCGGTGGTTCCCCGCTTCACCCGGGTATTCACCCTCGTCGAAGGAAACTCCCCTGCGGTACTTCCCCCGCCCTCCTCCGACCCCGTGCACGTTCTTCAGCGCCCTCTTGTGCCGACTCGCGTTCTTGGCAATGCACTTCTTGCTGCAGTAGCGCCCGAAGAACTTGGACGAATCGCCCAGGCTGCCGCAGAACAGACACTCGGTGGGGTAAGAGGGGCCCACGTGAAGTGATGACGTCATGGCGTCGTCATTGATGATGCCGTAGAAGGAACCGGTGACTTTAGTACCGAAATCTGCGAAACGAATATAGATAAAATAGATCGTAAAAGGAAAACAATTATTGATTAGGAAGCTTGTTCCATTATATTTCTTAGAATGGCTTAATTCATTGATCTTGTCATTTGTTTTAAAAGCTATTAAGTTCAGAATGTTGTGAAACGTTGAATCGTACGGATAAGCAAGGGGGTTGTAAAAAAGGGGGGTGTTCCAACTTTTCATGTGCTCTTTTTAAAGTCTCGTTCAGCAAAGTCAATACTTCAAGTCGGAAATTTCACAATCAACCCTGAGTTACATGTAACGCCAGTGTTGCAAACGCCAGTTTGTAAAGTCCGGTCAAATCGTTTGCAAAACAACTTAAATCCATGTCCAAGTCATGGTCATAGCAAGTAAAGTCCTAATCAAGTTATTTTCATAAAAACAAATTTATAAATGATTAAAATTCGTTAACACGTTCAATTAAGATAGATTGATTTGCAAACAACAAAAACGTAACATATAAACCGTTTCACAAGCAAAACTTAAGGTAAAAAACTGACCAAATTTTATAAAATTTCTCTAAAAACAAATAATTCAAGTCCAAGTCTAGTCATTTGTCCAAAAGGTTCAAGCCAAGTGAAGCCCAAGTAAGGTCATTTAATAATCATTGCAAAACTGCGTAACGCTCGATTTGGTTTGGTTGCATACGCCGCATTTGTTTTTGAAGTACCCCTAATAATAAATTAGAGACAATATAGACAGAATAATTTAAGGGCCTAAGAAAGCTTGTGGGTTGATGAAGTCGGGTCATGCAAATTCCCTGGGGGTCGTGAGAAAACCAAGTCAAAAGTTTGGCCATGAATATCGAATGCTACGTAAGCGGAAACTTTACAAGGCACAAAAACTTCACGCTTTGCTGCGCGTATAGGGGGAGGGGGATCGATATACACGTGCTATTTTATTCACAAGCGGGTTTCCTGGGGTTCCCAAAACAGTGCGTGTGAAAGCAAGAGGTTGCCCTGGTTGGAATGCGTAAACTTCCAAAAACCCTGCTTTCAATATAATCTAAAGGACAGTTTGTGTCGAATCGAAACACTAGAAAATGCAATTCTTTATACGACCATTTATTTACGAAACCATGTTTTTTTTGTAATGAATTGCAAAGCCAAAATGGTCGAGTAGATCGACATCATCTTGGTTAGGACGTTTCGATACGAGCTTGTGTCATTTTCAGTTAATGCGACTTTTTTGAGAAGCAATTCAAGCATCTATTCGAAATTTTTGGCTTTGCAACTTATTGTTATTAAGCTACATTACAGATCCGTGAACAGCTTATACCCATTTTTATTAATTCCTATTAACATTGAGCGCATGTTTTTGCGAGTAAGAAAGTGTGTGCGTTTAGCGTGTGTGCGTTTATTTTATGTTCATATATGCTGTGGCTGTTGCAGTATGGACTATTGAGAAAAAGAGTAGGTAAACGCGAGTTGTCGTACACTTAACTACATTTTGTAAGTCTGAAATCTAACTCTACCTGAAAAAGTATTAGGAGTTCACTAAAGTTCGATGGGCGGCACACTGTCGCGGTTTACACTGAGGTGATACATTTTTTAGGAATGTTACTGAGATAACAAATTAAAGATACAACTTACAGGGCGCGGTTTTGAAAAAACACCGAACGTCTTTCGCAGCCGCCTGCCAATTTTAAAAGTTTGTAATTCAAACGTTGTTTTTACTTTATACAGTATTTTATATTGGAATGTTCGCTGCTTTCATACACTTTCTAGCCCAACCGATTTGAACATTGTTCTTTTCGTTATCCATTTTTATAACTAAATTATCAATTTATTAGTTTAATATTACTGAACGTATTCTTTCGAGTTGTACAATGGTGTATAAATCTGAAATGGAATTAAACTTGTAATAGGTGTCTTAACGCTCGCTCTAAGATGCTTAAACACTTATTTTTTAAAACAAACCTTTTGTTTCGACTTTCACCGGTTTTTCGTCTTTAAACTGCGCAACTTCGAGCAAGTTTGCATCATCGAGTCCAGTCACAGGCTTCTAAAACCACACGAGTTGAGTTTGAAGAGAGAATAGGCAATATATAACGTATTTCACCAAATATTGTTTCAACAATAGCGCGCTACATTCGGAGTTGTACTATTGGGGAAAAACACAGTACGAAAAATTAGACTCTCCTTTCTCTTTAAATTAGATATCTGTGGTGCTTTATTTCTTATACAAGGTATTCTCTTTATCGTCTTCAGATGCACACGCATTACAATTTATTAACCGCGAAGAAAATATCGTACTACTAGAGTTCCCAATTCTATCATTATTTATCGATAATATTTGTGCATAATAAAAACCAACAATCCTATTTAAACCAGAAAGCTTACTTACGTTCTCAGGAAAATCGTTCGTCGACAATTCACGACTCGTCTTATGGGTCGGACTTTCTTCGCTTTCCGAAGCTTCATCGATAACTAGATCGGGTGCTTCCCCTGCGGCGTTTGTGACGTCATCAATGACGTAATCATTATCGGTTTCGGCCTCGATCATTTCCAGGTTGCCGTCGTCGGTCATGCGAAACTGAGGGGACAGGTTTTTAGTCAAGTAAGGAAAAATGAACATTGAAACTTGTAAACAAAGCGGCCGGAGACATTTTCACAAAAAGCGTAAAAATAGTAAAATCTTGCTCATAATAAGTAAACACAAAAAACAAACTTGATATCGAAAAGGATAAATAGGGTTTACAATGTTGTAGAAAAACCACGAATGTTATTTTACACAATCTACTGCAAATTGTTTATAAAAAAACAAGAAACATATATTAGATAAACCTTTAAATGGTAAAGCTAAATTTCTTTAATAACCATCAAGTCTGTTCCTGGCTTATTCCTACAAACCAACACGGGCAAAACAGTAAGTATTAAAGCGTCTACAATTTTTCAAGACAGCCACGAATATAATATTACAAAACCTACTGCATAGTTTATTTTAACAAAACAAGATTTATTTGTAATAGGTAAACTTTTAGGAGCCAAATTTCAGCAATAACCTTCAAGTCTGTCCCTGGCAGTACTCCAACGCCATCACTCCATTCCAGGCCCTCCATTGTGTCGTTGTTCCGCGTTATGACGTCATCACCATCGCCTACGTCACTAGAAGGATCCTCCCCTGGATGGTCGCCGTTGACGGAGGCCTGTGTGGCGTTAAAGAAAGGGAGGTTTTGCTTTGATTGATCAGCGTTTCCTTTCGGATTCTCTTTGCGCAAATGCGACGCGCTGATTGGTGGCGTGAGTCACGTGGTCAGAATAGAATACTCACTTTTACCGGTAAGTGACTTGTTAATTTAGGTTAAACGCAAAACGTATACCGAGTAAAATATTTTTAGGCCAAATTGGACAACACAACCCAGTGTATTTTGTGGCTGGAACTACATTCGAAACTAAATTTATTTTGTAATCTTCAAGTTCACTGAATACACCTACTTAACCTCCCATAACCTAGTCCCGGTCTCTTTTAATCAGTAAGTTACAGGTTAAGGCGGAATATTTCGGCCCACATTTCTCGTTGCTTACAGAAACACGAAGGAGAAAAGTAGTAGGCCCTAAACATCATTAATATGGAGCCTATACCAACAAACACAAGGTCGCATTTATAATAATAAATATAATTAAAATCATAAATAAACAACCCTTTCCGTAAAAGGCCCACAGGTAAATGCTATGCTTTTTAACGTACTGAAAAAGGTTAATCCCTTACAAAACGTACAACAACCGCGAACCCGTCTAGTTGCTGTTTTTGTGCACTTTCACACATAATTGCCAAATACCCCACTCAAGTCAATTCACTTTTTAAATTAGAATGGGAATTAAGTGCACTCTAGTCGCTACCTCAATACAGCAGTAAATAAAGCCAATCAGAAAAAGTGGAAAAATAAAGAAATGTAGCGGTCCCCGGCAAACAAATAAATCGGTATATTTCCCTGCCACAAAAAACGTTATTGTTGCGTATGTTAAGATCGAAAGTTTTATTTTATTTAAACTTGGAAAATGAATTTCTACATCAACCGTAATGCCAGGTCATATAGTTTGGTTGTCTCTGTCCAAAGCCAATTCCATATTCTTATCAAACGTGTTTACCTTGCGAATAGATGGCGACTGGTAATTATATTACGTCATCTGAACACATATACGTCACACCGCATCTTAGACACACGCCTAATTTCCAGCGACATGCCAACGCACACAGGCAGGTAAGATGCAGGTCACGGTTGTCGTATAAGCGCCAACCACTGGCAAAGTCAATACCAAAAATAGCCTGTCTATAGCAAAGGTTGCTCGGTCAATATCGACCGACAGAAATCGCAAGAAACGCTCCGCCATACTTACGTCATTCTGCATGCTTTCGCCTTGGACTGTGAGCGAAGAGTTGTGATGCATTGTGGGTAGGCCGTCGCGTTGCACTGTGGGTAGGCCGACGGTCGTCGAGTCGACAGACATGCTTGACGGTTCTGCGTTGCTCTGGAAACGAAGCAAAGGGAAAAGTTTGTTTATGAAAGGCTGGTAAACATAGGAAGTCTGTTTGTGCGCCACCGACCGGAACATATTTACGTTGGAATTGAGGTAAAGCTGTGGGGCGTGTATACGAAATAACAATCACATTAGACTGTGGCGTGAAACTTTGGACAACTTTAAATTAAAAAAAAAAACGGCTTCATTTGGTCTTACTCGGCGATGGAAAAATTGCACTTGAAAATTACAAAGAAAATTGACTGACGCGCGGCTTCTAATTGAAGTAGTTTTCGAAGTGTTCGTCCAAACTTGTCAAGGAAAGAGAAAAATTATAAAAGCGTAGTTTGTTAAGGGCTTTTGATGCTTTTTTACATAGAATTTTTGGTGTTTATTTAGTGGCCAAATAACTTCACGATTTTGGGAATTAATTTTTTCGGACACTATTTTAAAAAAAATAATTTCTCTGGTATTTCTCTACGTAACAAATAAAATCTGTTTTGGGATGCAACAATTTGTTCTTACCTAACATCGATATTTGATTATAATTTCTAGCAGTTAAAAATTCTATACCCAGGATGAATTTTTTTACGCGTTTTTTTTAATCAAATTCTGTCAACACACTGGTAACACTTGCTCTGTGTTTGACTTTGCTATCGTCATGTGTTGTTTGTTGCCACTTGAAATCGCGCGGCGCTCTATTGTTACAAAATTGGGCCCGAAACTTGCTGACGTATTAAAATCAATACTCCAGGTCGATTTGTGCACAAACTTGACGTAGAACACGCGATGGACAATGCCTTTTTCCCGTAACTCTTGGTCGTCTCATTTGCTTTCCATATACGAGAAACAAGGCGACGAACTGACAAAACTGTACAATTTCTAAGAATCACAACCGAAATTGGTAGACTTGGGTTAATTATTTACTTTGTTGCGGTATCTCAGTTGGAGGATGTGATCCTAACGATAAAAGCACATAAAATGACGTATCTTCGAATCGAGTTACGTAATCGCTAGATATTTGCGTTCAAGTTCTTTTGCCTGCTACAAAATACTCGAATTAAACATCGTCGTTATATACGTATCGATAAATAGTTTCAAGTTAATTGTTTTTCGCAACTATTTAAGGATGTGTTGCAGGAAGTGCTCTGTTTGGTATCGCAAACAAAATACAATGTATATGTAAATGTTGATGATCGGTTATGTTTTTCCGTAAACAGTTCTTTAATTTAACATGCGCTTCTCGTTTTAATGGTTTTGCGGATTTCGTTGGGCAATCCGTTGTTTTGCTGATTTCATCTTGTGAAAATTCCCGCCAGAACTAACTGAAACATCTTTGTTTCGGGCGAAGTGTGCTTGGAAAGAAAAAGTTCCCGCCGAAAACTTGGGATTTTTTGGCCGCTTTAATTTTTCAAAATTTGCATGCGATGTTTGGGTTCGGCGTAAATTACCGGAGATAGCGCCATGACAGCATTTTCACAGTATTCTATTTTAGGGAAATTATATCAATTGAGAAACCGTCGCCCGACTAAATTATATATATGAAATGAAATATAGATCCGACTTATTTCTTTTCGTTCAAGTGATAGAAAATTTCCTCAAATTTTTAGGTTATAGCAATTTTCCCAAAAAAAGTAATAGAAATTTTCCTAAAGTCTAAGCATATCTTAATTTCCCTAAAACTTAGTTTGAATAAAAATGTGTATAAATATAATTCCGTGTTGTACATGGGCGATTTATTAACCTAATTAAAAAAGCTGGCTTGGCATACAAGATAACAAAACCTTATATTGAATTTTGTCTCCGCCCTAACTTTAATAAAACTAATCCCCAGTCGGTCTACACGTTTGATGCTAAGTACTTAGTAATTTTGTCATTCACAAATCTTTTTTAATACTTGCAACTTTGTCGGTTCAGAATCCCTCTGTAATGCTTATACTACCGCAATCCGCCAAGGATTTACACCACAGGCAATAAGCAAACTACAGAGGGAGTTGTAAAACGATCGTGAAACACCGGTCGATAAAATTAATTGAGGAAAAGTGGAATGGTTCTAACGGTAAAGGTGACTGAGATTACTTTTTCCTGCGATAGTATTTACTGGGTTTAAATGGTTCCGACTAACCTATATGAGAATTTAAGTTGAGGTTTCTCTGAATCCACTGTTGACACCTATGCAAATGAAAAATGTTTCAATTTAGGAGTTTTGTTGCATTAGAAATGCAGAAAATGCGCCCCAAACGATTAGAAACTTCAAATTGAAAATTTCACAACAATTGCGTTTCACCCTCTATAAGTGATGTGAAAAAGATTTCAGTCGCATGAACTCATGATGATACCAGTGCGTATGAAAACGTCTGGTACTCGATCAAATTAAGTTTGACATTCATTTTCAAAAAACGAAGAAGGCCTTGGCTTTGTTAAACACAAAAAAATAGTTACTTTAGTGTCTCTATGCTTCTGTTCAAAAATCTATCCGAAGTAAAAGTTTGGCCTTAAGTACATCCCTTGAGGGTATTTAGTTCGATGATTTTCAGACTATCTAATGAAATTGTAGCCTAATGTATATATATATATATACACATTAATATTATGAACCTGTTTGCACTCCTGCCTTTTTTTCTAGTTATTGTTGCTAAAAAAATGTTAATGAATTTCTAAGCTAAGATACTTAATACATACCCTACCAAAAGTTTGCGATTATTAGCAACTGTAACACGGGCTAATTATAACAACTATAACTCGGGGTAATAAAATATAAACCCGTTACTGAAACGCCTCAATAATTCCTGTTGTCAAAAGTAACCGTTAGCACTGACTATTATGTGTAGAGTTTATAAATAATGCATACGTCACTCTCACAAAACCTTTTCTAAAGGTAATATCAAAATGTACAAGCGAATTTTGTGAACTATTGCAAGTTAAAGTTTCGATCATACTGAAAAAGCAATCGTTTTCTGCAGTGAAAAACGGAAAGTTATGAGGGTTGAAGACTTTTTAAATTGCCCTCTTGGCAAACCAAAAATGGTTGTTATTAAAAATATGCCCCTTTCTGAAGCACCTGGATGCGCAAAGGGCATTTATAAAAAAACCTCTTCGCTAGCTTTAACAAAGGAAGCTTTTAAAGTGGTTTATTCACCAAATCGATCTTTATTTTCTTCCACTTCGGCCCATTTACAGTTTATTATTAAACGTACGTTTTCGCAAAGTCGCAAAGTGTTGTAATACTCAACGTTTAAGTCTTTACTGTTGACAGGTTTTATTATTAACTTCGCCAATTCACCATCACTATACAGAACAAATTTACATTTTAATAAAGCTCTTAAGGCGTTAAACCGTACTTAAGTATATGTCGAAATGTAAGACGGTAATATAAGCAACCTTATTTGCACATTAAAAGCGAAATTTCGTTAGGTGGCTAGTGAGAAACATCAATATACAGATAACAGGTGGTATTCACCAGACTTGGACAACTAAGATTTATTTTAGCTTTTTTAAATTAGATTAGAAATAAAATTAGAGCAATTCAGTTTATCCAAATTAGATTAGAATTAGAATTACCGAATTAAAAAAAACAATTTTGAAGTAGAAATTGAACTAGAATTACATTTGATTATTCACAATCAATTTCATTTAAATTTAGAAGTATTCTAATAAGAATGTGAATGGTTAACATATGTCTGCTAATTTTGATGCCTTTAGCATAGCATATGCTTTTCAGACTGTTAAAATTATGTTCCAACCAAAGAGTTTGAAATCAAATTCTTTATTTTGACCTCCTAGTCTAAAAATGCCGTTGGACCAAGTAGCATTTTTGGTAAAATCCGGATTAGATTAGAACTATAATTAGAGCAAACAAGCAATTCACAAAGTAGATTAGAATTAGAATTAGCCGCATTTTGCTCTAATTGATTGATTTAGAAAACTAAAATGATCTAATTGCCCAAGTCTGGTATCCACACGTTTAGTTTAAGCCCTAAATTGAATTGAATTGACAGGTGGTAAGTCAAGACAAAGTTTGAAGCTGTTTATGCAACTTGACGCCAAATGTAGCAAGTCAAAACGGGAAGCCATCCAAAGTCACGTGATCCGACGTTCGCGCCAAATTTCCGTTTAACCGTTGATGCTTCATCGCTCCATTTGTAACAGAAGAAGGCTCCAACAAAACTAACGCCACTATGCAAAAACTAAACGGCGAAAATTTGCAACTAGAACGGCAGAACGCCTATTCTAAATGACAGCGGTTGAAAAAGGAACTTTTCCGATTAGCTAAAAGTTCGTAAGATATCGCCAATTAACATTTGACGCATCACAAACTTTGGCAAAAAATATAACATCACAACCAAACTTATATGTACATTTTCACAAGAAACGAGTACGCTTTTGATGGTAAATAGGTTGTTTTTGACGAGATGAATTACGTCACTGATACTGTTAATATAATTTCTTTTTTTTTCGATTATAAACTTTAGTAATGTTAATGACAAGTTGTTTCAAAAATATTTTCCAAAAAAAATTAAATTTCTAACCATTAATATTTCACATATACATGTGATTCGACTTTTTTGTTTCAAGCTAACTAATAAATTTGAATATTTTAATGCGTCATAGTTTCAAGTTACGCTATAATGTTTGGCACCAAAAAGTTAAATAGAGCACCGCGAACTTTAATAGCCGATTTACACATGTTGTCACGCAAATGACCTTAATTTCGGTTTTAATTTGAAACGTATTGAGATTTTACGCTGGTCACCTCTTTGCGAAATTGATTTAAATCATAATAAATAATAGAATTTTTTTACATAGGTGCTTGTGAAAAGCAAGGTTTAATTTTTAATAAAATTTTTGCCGAGTTAAAAAAAAACGTTTATTCTTAAAATTCTAATTGTTTTACTATTTAAGTTAAATTAGAAGAGCAACTAAATCCAAATAGGTTTCGGCATGATTTTAAATTGAAATTGTGTATTTCGTAAAAAAAGAAGATTTGCGCATTGACTGAGAATCAATACTTTGTTCGTCTAACAAGACAAAAAAGTTTCAATCGCTTGCAAGAAGACCTTGAATTTATTTTTGGCACAATAATCCGTCAACGACGAAAACAATTTATTTTATTTCCATTAGCGTTTCTCCTCAACTATCATAAAGGTGTGACGTATTTCTTTAGTTGTACACTTCCTTCGAAGGTTTTCAAGATTCAAAAAGGTTTAAAAGGAGCATTGAATAAGGTTTAGTAAGAAACTTTTTATAAAAAAATTCATAAATAGGAAACAAAAACTTGGATATTTCAAGCGACTTTATTTGAGATGCGAAACTTTTATTCGTCTTTCTCTTTCAGGTTTTCCGAAAGTTTTTGAAACAAAGCCTAAATGACATGTTGCAAATTAAAGTTCCAAGGTGAAAGCGAAACCTTTATCGAGAGAAACGAGGCGAGCGACCAGTTAAAAGTTCGATATTTCCTTTTGAGTCGCCTTACGAATATCTATAGCGGGTGTCGCCCAAAGTGCACAAAGCGAATCCAATAAAAAAGGCGAAGAAGTTTATTGAGGCTCGGCGCTGGAGAGTTCTCGTTTGGAAAAGCGAATATCCCGTTACAATAAGTAAAACCCGTTAAGCCCAAGAGTCGTATTGCTGAGAAGTGCACGCACACACACGCACACACGCGCGAATCTAGGCTTCCGCTAGGCTTGAAACGGGCAGGCGAGTGTGTGTGCTTGCTTGCAAGGCTAAAAGCGCCTCGTGTCTAGTGCTCTGCGCTGTTCTACGCCTTTTCAAAACACAGTTAAAAATCACTTTTGATGTTATTTAAGGCCTTTGCGAGCAAGCAAAATCCAAGACCAGAAAGACAGAAACGGTTAACTATTTTTTTCTAGTTGACTTTCCATTTTGTTTAAAAAAAAATTTCGAAAAAATTATTTAAAAAAAAATTTATAACCTTTTAAAAAACTGCACTTTTGTTAATTTTTTTAAAGAAATGTAGCTGCTTAAAAATTAACCATGTTTAGTGTTTGCTTTATGTTTAAAATTTGTTTTCACTTGGCTTTAAATAAAACAGCTTTCCTAGCAAAATATTACTTTTCAAATTGAAAGATTCCTGTTTTATTTTTAAACAAAAGAGTAAAGAAAATAGGGTAGTTTAGCTTTTTTAAAACAGAATATAAGTTGGCACCAACCTTCAAATTGTGTTTCCAATTTCCAGCAATAACGTTAAAGGCTTGCTGCTTGTCGGTTGAGTACACACAAGTTGCTTCTGACATTATGTTCACGGTGAGTCTCGATAACAAACCGACAGGCTCCTTTAGGAGAAAAGAAGAAACAAACCAGAAGAGGAGCGGAGAATTGAGTGGGAAGAGAAAAAGGCAAAATAGCCCTTTTGTAGAAACACACAATAACAATGGCTTCAGTAAAGCTTGATGTGGTTAATTTTCTGAGTAATATTGAATCTTTTTGGCCTAAGTTAACAATACTGCACAACATATGCCCGCTGTTTTACCATTTAGAAAACAATATGTTTCAAACGTCAAAAAACGTCATCCTGTTATGTTTAACATAGAAACGGCGACAGACAACAGATATAGTTTAAAACTTTAAAAAGTAACTCTCTGTTTTGCTTCGAAACTTTCATTTTTTTTATTAGAACAAGTTGTCTGTTTTTTTCAAATATAATATATACTACATTATGTCTTTTCACCTTAAATTTCCAGCACCTAAAAGTTTAACTTTTTATATTTTTGTACAACCAAGTAACTGTGTGTTACTCAATAAAAATCAACATATATAATAGAAGTGTTTGTATAAGTTTTGTTTGAATATTTTTCTTTTTAAATCCAAAAATATGCAAAAACAAACTTTATTCGGTGTTTGAAAATTATCAAAAGATTTTGAAACATTTCTTTTTCTTACAAGTTAATAAAACTATAGAACTCATTATTAAAAAAATGAAAGTTTTGTAAAGATTGTTTAATTACATACAGAATGGCAATTTCAAAATATATATTCATGTGTATAATTTTAAACATTTTTTGGTAATATTTTTTAAATAGCTTCACAATTTTCCGCAGGTTTTCATCTTGAGCTTTTAGGAAATGACCAAACCGTTTCTAATCTTGTCGATAAAATGGAAAATTAATAGCAGCGATGTCACAATTGTTGTTTTCAATTCAACCACGCCACTGGCATTTCATCTCAAGGCCGTTTGTGTGCCCACAGTTACGCATCGTCGATCGCGCGGAATGTTTCTAATTTTCTTCGCAAGGCATGCTCGGATTCCTTTGTGACGTCACTGGCTTTGTCAAGCTCGTCTATGCGGGCATTTCCGGATCGTATCCATGCTTTGAAGCGCGTTAATGTATTACGGTTTGTTTTCTGGCCGTTTATAAAAAAAGTTGCCAACTGATTTAACGACTCGGTAAAGATTGTCTATAATTTGCACGGGATGATGCGAAAACTCCTGCTTAGTTTTGCCATAAAACTTGTTCATTTTTTAACTTTTTAGCCTTGAATTTTTATTTTTATTTTTTGCTGTATGAATCGGAATTGGAGTGGTAACCTTAATTTCGCCAATGTTCACCTTAAATGTAGCCTTAACGCCTTTGTATGTGACGACAAGTATTTCGACAAGTATTTCGACAAGTATATATTCGTTCACCTTCCGTCATTTTAATAAGATCTATAAATTTCAATTAAAAAGAATGTACAGTAAATATAGAAATCGCCTTTAAAGCTAGCATTGGTTAAAAGTAAAGATAAATTCTTTATTTTAAGTCTTCCGATGTGAGTACACTCCAATTTCCATTTTATTATCACCTGGTTTAATGGTTAACCCAGAAGCCTGTCACAATTACTTGCCAAATATCAACTGTTATGTGTGTTTCATTTATCCATTCGTCTTTACCAAATAAAATTGCTTTCTGGCAATATATACTTAATAGCATAAAGATTTTAAATATTTTTTTTTTAATTTTGAAAGGTTGAAATAGACTTATTTATATTTGCAACACCTAATAAAAGAGTAAAGCTAAGAATAATATAAGCTGCTTTTAATATGATTTGTGCGTCAATGGCATTTTCAATATGTTTACCCTAAAATGCTTGGTAAATTAAACTGCCAGAAATGTTTTTAATTTAAAAAATAACACAAAATTCAATTAACCTGGTGTTAACTCTTTTCCGTTCTATTGCAACAGTGGCTATCACTGTACGTTTTAGCCTTATTTTGCTTGTATTGAATAAATTAAATATTGCGACCCACGTAACATCCTCTGACGTCAAGCATTGAAAAAGCAGTTAGTTCTGTAGTGCTTTGGTTTCATACAAGCCAATCTCAACCAATGTTTTTTTAATTAATTGAAACGATTTTTGGTACATTTGGTTTGTAATAAACAAAAACTACTTCGCCTATATATTAAATTTTTAATTTTAATAATAAAAGCACAGCAACGCGGCTAAATGTCACGTCAAACGTTTATGGGTTGATAACTACCGAGGGAGTGGCTATTAATATAACTCTGATTGATAAGTATTTTACAGCTACGGGTCGTTAAGCTTTTATACTAGCCAAGCAAGGCGTTTGGCACTTATGCAAAACAGCTATTTTTTGCTTTTACACAAAGGGCTTTATATAAGTTATGTTGTGTCTTACCAATTGAACATATATGTCTGTTCACGCATTTCAGCCAAAGCGTCTACTTCTAAACTTTGTTTTATAAAACCTTGACCAAACAAAGGCACTTTATCAAGTACTAAGTGGTTGGCAAACGTGAAGGGTATCTACAATTGATAAGTGTCTGCCACATTATTTTCAATCATTCTTTTTGTTTTACCCTTTTGTAGGTTAGCAGAAAGTTTCCTTTTAAAATGTATAAAGGCAAAAGTGTCAACCACTTGGTAAAAAGGA
This sequence comes from Ascidiella aspersa, assembly GCF_963924565.1. Taxonomy (NCBI): domain Eukaryota; kingdom Metazoa; phylum Chordata; class Ascidiacea; order Phlebobranchia; family Ascidiidae; genus Ascidiella; species Ascidiella aspersa. The sequence continues at coordinate 29,223,611 of NC_139450.1, forward strand.
CTGCCATCCATTCTGATAGCAACATATTTACTCTTAAGGTAAAATAAACAAGACAACTTTTGAACATATTATAGATCATGTTAAACACGGCAAAGAGTCGTAAATGGTTTTACCTATAAAATATTATATTCCGTGCTCAAAACTTTTGGCAGAATATCTTGTCAGGCGATCGCAGCATAGAATTGCTTATCATGGCAAAAAACTACTTTAATTATCGTCTAAGCACCAAGGCATAGAACGACTTTTCTTGAGACTGTCTGTTCATGTTTATCACGTTGTCTGAAGGCAGGGGTTATTTCACCCGGTCTTAATAAGCTAATTAAAAATTAGTTGAAACAAAATTAGAATATTGAACACTAATGAAGCAACTTGGAAATAATAATTAGCAACACTAAAAATTAAAGCTAAAATATTGTCATGTTGTTCTTTTGAACCTTTTTGATTGTGGTTTGACTTAAAAAAAAATAAGATTGAGAAATCCCATACCTATACAGTTTTAAATGTGTTGATTGGTTAAATTATTTATTGTTTTAATTATTGTCATAAGTTATATTTTAATTTTTAATTCATAGCTCAATATATAAATGTGTAACTTTTTTAAGGTTATTTTTGATTTTTAAATTTTATTTTGTAAACCCGAGCTATTTTTAATTATAACCTTTTCCGAATGTGCTTAATATTGTGTTAAATATTTTTAATATTTCGATTGGTTCTGATAGTAAACTAAATAAATAAGTAAAAACGACCGTATTTCTATACATTTCCAAAAACGTTACTTATGGTCGATTTTAAATTACTTTATATGTTCACAAATGTTGAATTATTATTTCTTATAGGTTATAACTATGTTACGCAAAGCTGGTAGAATGCAAACAAGTTTCTTGTGACTTTAACGAATACTTTTTTTTAAAGCTTGGCAAAAAGTTTTGCAGAAAAAAAAAACATTCCATAAATGTTTTTTACTTTCACTCACTCGAAGCCGAAACAACCTACGCGCAGCATTACAAGCACGACTCGCGAAATTCAATCACATGATAGGAAGAATTCGTGACGTCAGCAATCCGCCCGCGCTGTTATTGAGCGATTCTGACGGACAAATAAACCGCGCCGGCCAATAAAGCAACGCTTGTAATGGCATACAAGCTCATTTAAGCGCTTATCTTGTATTCAACCACGGGCCGATACACGAGTATTTGTGTATCACATCGTCTCCTATTGGGCAATAACACAGTATTTTGGCTTGTCATTGTGCTGTATTCTTTTAATTGTGTCTGACCTGTATTGCTATAGCTTTGCTAGAGTATTCTGCTGTTACTGACCAGGAATTAAGGTCGAAATTTATCTTAGAAGGGTCGAGGTGATTTCCATTATCGCATATTCAGTGCACCAACTGAAGTAAAACCTCTTTACTTGATAAACTCACTGACTTTGATTAAAACACAAAGTAGCCGAAAGTATACAAACATGTGCTTTGCTGTTAATTGCGCTCTGCTAAGCTACAAGGCCGCAGTTTTGTTTCAAAATTTATTTTTTTCCAAATAAAAGTTAGTTGGACGTATAAAGAATATCAAAGCCCATATAGAGGTAGGTATCATTTTGAACGTTTTGAATAACTATTTTTCCATTTTCATTGACGAATAAAGAGTTATTAGAAACGTTCAAAATGATACCTACTTCTGTATGCTGGGCTTTGATATTCTTATTACGACTTATTACAACCTCCAACCATGATAAGACTCCAAAAAATTAGTTAAGAATTCAATATTGTCTTAAAAGAGTAATTTTTGCTCAATATAAGCCAGTGTCTCTATTCCAACAGGTGCACATAAGTGCGTTTTTATTTTTAGCAAAACATTGCTGTTTTAAAGACGATTTATTATAAACGGCACTGGATTTCTTTATTTTGTGATAAAAACTTTACAATCACAAGGTGACATCGATCAATTAGCTGATGGGATTTTTGTTGTTACAAGTTCCCATTTTATTTCAAAGATCTTGAAAAAAATACTTACCCGCTTTTTAAAGCATTCTTCGTTGGATTTCATACATATTTTGGTTGTTTAGCAATCAGGGGCAGGAAATAGAATACAAGAGCAATATCGTTCGTTTTTTTTAATCGTTTTATTTAAGAATAATTTAATGCCAGAGGCGTTTGTAATACTTTGGCGAACGGCATCACTTAAACAGGCTTAAAACGTAGTCAAAGATCGAAATTGCGTTTTATTAAGGAATCATAAAACTACACTTGGAAGGGTGACATGCTCCTAATAGAAAATGTTGACACAGATAAACCCAAAAAATACCTAACAAAATTTAACAGTCCAGCTGAGGCATACAGTAAGATTTTTAGTTTAAACAATAAAACAATTTTATTTTCGCATAAATTTGCAATTTTCGACTGAAAGTTGTCAATAGAAATAATTTCAGGAGAGCCCAACAATAGCATTTTTTTCACTTCACGATACTTTTTAACTACATTTATTGTTACGTGTTAAAAGTCCAGCAGTAGGGTATTATATAAAGTATTCGTGTCCGATTTTCGTGTAACTAGATCACGAGCATCAAAATCGACGACCGCCGTGTTGTAAGGACTCGCCAAAACACGTTTTCGAAGATTGTACACACATTTATAGAGCCAATTAAAAGGTCACTTAAAACACTCCCGTTTTCGAACACGCTTTTGTGCTATTATCCGTCTCCTCAATGCCATAAGTGGCTCCAATGGCGATTTTGCCAACATTGTAGGTTTGCCGCGCTAAATATATTTTTCCTTTCTTTTTTAGTGAAAAAATGGGGATTTAAAAATAGAGTTACACTTGGCTAATGTTGGCCGAAATGTGTACGATTAATGGTTTTAAATTGGCTGTGTAAATAGCTCAGCAAATGTTCTTTGTCACAATAGAAGTTTGTGTCAAAACTAAAGTACCCTTAGTAAAATACCCCTAATTTGTAACGATTTTATATATATGAAACAACCTGATTTTTGTCAAACGGTTGTTTATTTCTCAAATAAATATATCAGCATATAAAGCTCATTTATTAATAGAACAAATTCAGAAAAAATGAGTCATTTCGTGTTCGCGAAACAATGTTTGAATATATAACGGTTCAAGTGTTTATTGTCATTGTACACTGATTTATCTTTCAATCCCTATAATTATATCCATGTGTCTTCGCCGTAAACCTTGGGTTTATATTTAAAACCATGATACGTGTTCCATTTTAACTCGGATCTAACCTTTCACAATTAAATCATCACAGCCACAATTCTAAGTAATATTATGTACAAATATTACAACGTAGCTAAAAAATACTGACGTTACAGGATCGACTTGTTTTGCATAATTCGATCTAACGAGGTTATCCAGCTATCGCAAATGTCAACGCAGCAAAAAGCGTCGTCATAAAGGTCAGCTATGGGATAAGCAATCAATTGCACCACACTCGATCTGAGCTCTGCCCAAGTGCGAGAGAGACAAAAAGAGAAAAAGGAAGAAAATAGTGAAACCCAGCGAGAGAATAAAAGTGAAAGGGAGTAGGTAAGAGAAAGAGGTGGGATGTTTTTCACTTTGACATCAGGTAAAATCTGCTGAATTGAATTTTTTTTTATCTGTGTTGTCAATCTAAACTCGGCTCAAAACGCCTATTGTTGTATTGCGATGTCACGATTACCGTATAGCACCAGTACTTAATAAACAAACGATTGTAAACAGACTTGCTCAATCAATGTCTTGCAGAGTAATGAAGATTTTTATATTTTAACGTTCTTAGTCAAAATAAATAGAGTGAATAATCAGAAAAATTATACATATGCCAACAATACTGTGTAATTCAAACAATCAACATTTTGTTAACCTATTTACTACTAGTAAGATTATTTTTGAGCAGTAAAAATAGAATAGGTAAAGAAACATGACAGGATTAGTCATTATTTTATATTTTAAGGTTTTAAAATCACTAGTTTGACTTCGTGCTAAAAAATAATCGACATTAAACAAACATTGGTAACTTGGGAATAGGATATCTTGGCCATACTGGATATGCTTTGCCAAATTTTAAATAATACAAACGGTTGACAATTGATAAGGTATCAGGTTACTGCAGTTGTATAGAGTAAGCCGGATCAGCGTTCCGGTAAAAGCGGTTATATGTAAACAAGTGTTATTTTCCAACAATCCATGTCTCGTTTTTACCTGACCGACACGCCATCTTCTTGAATGTATTTAAATTTAAAGTCAAATCTGAATGTTTGATGCATCTCGGTAAGATTTTTTTGTTGGCAATAATGACCTTTGTAGTTAATTAAAATGGCAATCGGTTGTTTTAATTCGTACATGTAGTTTGATGAAAGCTGACTTTTGATTTATTTTTAAATATATACCCTTAGTGTAACACTAGGCTGCATCTTTGTAACAAAAAGCAGCTTTCATAAAACAATTTTGTTGTTTTTGTCTTCAAATAAACCATCATTTAATAGGTATGAACACTTAAACAGAACTAAAATTCAACAAAAGGTGAATGTAGAAAGTAGTTCGTTAAAAAGTTCACATAATCCGTAAAAATCTTGTAGAGTGCTATACCCATTTTTAATATAATCTAAAAAAATTAACAGACGGCAATTTTTAAAGATTTCACATATGTCCGTGTTAGGTTATGTAAAGGCCTGTTCCTTTTACTGCGATGGCTCCATAATTATGTAAGTATTGATTTAAATAGCATAAATGAAATACAATATTGGTTTACTTTTTATCGCCATCTATCGGTAGCATTTTTTACACATTTATACCTTTTTTGATTAAAGACGAATTATACAATTCCCTTTTATGGATGTATGGCTTTTAAAATGTTCTTAACGCTCTTGGAATCATTAGGTCTTACCAGCACGTCTGGATATTCAACTAACCTGCAAAGCGTATCACCCCAACCCTGGGCCATGGAATAAAAATAAACAAACACCAATGCGCATTATAAACTGAGCAAGAGGTCTACATGTAGTAAAAATATAATATTCTATTTATTCTTTTACATTAATGGCTTTTGGATGTCAATTAAAAAGCTAAAACAAACGTTTTTTTTGCAATCAGGCAAATTTTCGGTTTCCAGTAGCTTTTACTATCACTTAACCAAAGTAGTACGTATTGCTTGTTTGTCTTTTTGCGCATCTTACAACCTTAGATATACAACCTAATCGCTTTTTAAAACCCACTTTTAAGTCATAATCAGAATGGCCGAAATTGCAATTCTCGCATAACTATTCTATGTGCATTGTGCAACCTACAACAAAAGGCGCGAAAAACAAAAAAATCCCCTAATTGTCTTGCAAGTTGCAACAAGATTAACGTTTATATACTTCTTCTGGTAAAGTTTTGCCACTTTTTGTTGTAGAAACTGTTTTTCACCGTACGTCGCAGTATGTTCTGGTAAAGAAAAATAATAGTGCTGGTCCTACCACATTTTCGTCCAGGGTTATTTTGCTAACATTTTCTGGGTTAATTGAGTGCGAGTTAGCGTTAGGGTTTGATTGCATTCCAGTGCCTTCCCGCCAGAGATCTTTGGCGTGGAATGCTTGCCAAAATCACGCCAGTGACGTCATTTGGCGTGAAATATGGCCGGACAAGCGCATTTACCCAAAAAATAGTCGTTTTTTGGCGTATATATCGTCCTATTTTGGCGTAAGATTTCAGCCGAAAAAACATTTGGCGTAAATCTTTGGCTGCCACAATTTATGGAATGCAGTCAGGTTTGGGTGGGTCAAGTATTATTATTATATTTATTCATTCTTATATATTTATGCCTTCCTTACAATTTTAACTTTCACAGCTTGTTTCGTTAGTGGTAAATTAAATGCAGTAGAATTATACACCATCGCCCCAAAATCTTTTAAACAAAAGCCCATGTACGTTTTTAGATTCAACCTAATATTGTTTTTTCAGAATTAACACAGTAGGGCCGACAAACTGAATATTTCTATGTTTTCTGTTTATAAATTGTAAATATTCCAAACAAGCTTTTCCATCATGGAGAGTGGATCTAAAACTTCAACTCCTGTAGCAACTCCCGTCAACGCAAAGATGAAAAAGTTCAAAGGTCATCTAACTGAAAAGTCTGGTCAACGTTCCAAGTATGAATGGTTCTCAAAAAATATTGTGTAATGGTATAAAATGGTTTGTAGTTTAACTATCATATATTATATTAAATTAAAGCTCAGTAGTGACCAGTCTGCATTCCATGCAAATTTCATAGAGATCTTGTGTGTGCAGTGCCATATTTTTAGGTGTGCTTTAACAATTAATAGCTGTATTGGTGAGGGTCTGTTATAGCCATGAGAGCTGATAGCTGCCTATGGGCTCTGACACGTTCCTTGTCACTAGTTTATAAGAGTCATCACGTTGAATCCTTATGAAAAACAATGCACATTAATAAAGTTTATTAAAGGTTATAGTACAGGGGTGCAATCTTGTTTTTTGCACACCTGAGGTTGTTAACACACCACAATTGAACTTATTTAAAAAAAATATTAAATATGCAATTTGCTAATTGAGAAGTGGTATCTTGGTAAATTAAAAACATTAACTAAATGCTTTTTTATTTGTGGTAATATAGTGTTATTATCTAATGACAAGGGAACAGTTAAGGAATAAGTAGTAAACCAATAACTGTTTATTCCAATCCATCTTAATTTAGGTAGCTAAGCTAAAAAGTACATATTACATTTCACACCCTGCATAATATTTTTTGTTGTTTATTATTTGGAGCAGATTTGCCATAGCCCTTTGCAGGTAATTGTTCTTCAATGTTTTTAAAGGACTTCTTCTTTTTTGTTCAACCAGCACTCTAATTAAATTTTTTAATTTAAAAAAACACTAAAATCCAAGAACATTCCTTACTTAAACCATCACTGAAATTTTTTATGCTGTTCAGTCAAAGCACACCAGCACAATCTCCAATGCTCACGCCACTGGCTCATCGCTTTAGATGTGAGTCGCCGAGCCCTTTTATACAGAGCATCCCGATATCGCACATTCTGTCGGATTGCGTAATATTTTGTGATGTTTGGTCGCATGATGGCACCGACAACTCCTCTTCTCTCTATGCAAGGATTTTGGACCGAATGGGTGCTACAGTGAGTTGTTTGTTGTTGTTTGTTTTGCAGAATTATCTGAAAAATATTTTCGAATCATAACAAAAAATATATCTATATATATTTTATTGACCAGGGGTCACCAAACTATGGCCCACTGGCCAAATCAGCCGACAGGTTTATTATTATCAGCCCACAGGACATTTTCCAAATTAGGGTTGTTATTAACAGGAATGTTTGTCAGATGCAAACACTAGGAAAATTTTGGTGAAATTTCAAACTAACCCACAATTTCATAAAATTTACTATATGTTTTGGTAAATATTATTAAGTTCACTTTGTTCCATAATAATAAATCAAATAAGGTCAACACAAAATTTTAAATCGTATCCGCGACCACCAATCCTGACAGATCTTAACCCGGCCCTTTATGCAAAAAGTTCAGTGACTCCTCAGTTAAAATATGGAACATTGTAAGTGCAGTACTGTACATTTTAGGAAGTTATCCTTGGCACTATTACATAAATAACATATGGATTTTTGATGTGATGTTATTGCTGCACAGCATATTAGAAATAGTGATACCTTCGCTGCAAAAGTTTGTAATACTAAAAATAATTGTTTGGAGTTTCATGTTTTTCATACTATTTTCAAAGTAAATTCTAAACAGAATTGTGCATTTTAGGTTACCACAAAGTTCACCAAGTTTGACCCAATCACTCACATGGTGTTTAAAAGTGGCCACAAGTCGTATGCTGAAAAAGCTGTGAAACGAGGAATTAAAATTGTCAGCTGTATATGGGTAGAGAGGTCAGTACTTGGTTACTTGAGATTTTTAACACAGTTGGAGTCTAACAGATATTTTCTGCTATATATTGTAAATTAATCTCCATTAAAATGAAGGTTGTCAGAAAGAAAAACTGTTTTTTCAGGGTGTGACGAAAACATGGTAATTAGGCATAGGACTAATTTTTTTTTGTGTTTTATAAAACTGCAGAATTATTGATACTTAAAAGTGTTCTTGAAACTAAAATATTATTGAAGGCATAATTATATTTTTGTTGATATGGTAGGTGCCGGGTAACACAAAGTAAAGTGGATGAAACTAATTTTCTCATTGATGTTTCCAACTATAAGCCTCCAAAGGTGAGTATGAAATGAATCAATGCTAACCAAACAAATATATTGATTCCAATAGAATAATAATATTATGTCAGCATTTTTTTGTAGTATTCAGCTTAGTAAGGAGCAGGGGATACTGGTTCTCTTGGTTAAATTTTGTCGTAACAGCACACTTTATTTATGTTCCTTGTATACCAAAAAATAGTTTTTTCGTAATAAGTCAATCAGAAAACTGAAATGTCAAACTTGCAACGTTACAGGATTTGCGATTTAGAATTCATTGGGCCCGCTTAACAGATTAAAAACAAAATGGACCACATCCTAAAAAGTTTACCAGGCCATTATCTAACTACTTTATTACCCGGCCTCCAGAAATTTAAGGAGCAGCAACCGGTCTATCCTGAAGAGGAGGAGGAATGGCTTCGGAAGAAAGAGAAGAGGAAGAAGCAAAGGGAAGAAAGGTTGTATGCCAAGCGAGTCCAGTTCCTGTCGCCTCTTCTCTCGGGAAGCACAAAGAGAGGTTAGAGGTCAACCCGCACTGTATTGTCAAGTGAATTTTAAAACAGCATGTTTGTTTTGTCCTTTTTTTAACAGTATAAAAGCTTCTAGGACTCTAAGTTGCTTGTGGTTAAGTTTTTTTTTATGTTGGTTCCTTTTGTTTTAGGCCTGGGGCATCCCTTCTCATACTTTTCAAGCGGTGGATTGCCATTACTTTTGTAAAAAAAAATAAGTTAGTGTAAAACTACTCTCAAACGTGACCCACATGGGTGAAAAACCTTATGTTACGTATTTAAAGTTTTAATTTTCTGTTTTTTGCAGGAAATGTGGATTGGGAAAAGATTCTGCTTGCACCAGATACACCCTATGTCCCAGTATCAGTAAGTTTACAATCTTATACACATACATTGGTTACCGTATATGGTTATTGGTTACTGACTTTAAAAAGATTTAATTTCCTGCTGTTATTTTCGTACAAGTTTGTTTGTAATAGTTTATTGTGTAATACCACAGCAATGCTTTGTTATCGCTTTTGCAATTGTGCTTACTAAAAAAAGACTAAGCTTGACCAAGGGCGCTAAACACGTCATGTAACTTTTGTGTATTTCTATCCGGCATCTTATTCACCAAGAAAGATGTTACATTGTTACCAGCATACGTAATCAGTTCAAAATTGTTAGACTGGTCTTAGAAAAGCTTTTTAATTAAGAACCCTCCTAAGGTTCATACATGGTTTGAACATTAATAAAGGTAGGTAAGAATGTTGGTTCACCACCAAAAGGAATAAACTAAATGCATATTCATTTTATATGGAGACGTTTTTTTCCGAGCAGCATTTCTTGTTTAAGGGCCAAGGTTTCTTGATAAAGGGTCCATGCCTCGTGACCTTTTAATAAGTCCAGTAAACTTGAAAAAAAAGACAGGTGATTTTTTCAAGCCGCGACAATGTTCATGTATCAAACTAAGAGTTATTCATTTTGTTGTTGGTCAATGTAGCAAGTGGCAGTTAGCAACAGTTGGTATTTTTCCTTTATATCAGGTGGCACTATGTAAAGAGAAATTGTATTGCATTCTCGACAAGCTTTCGCACAACCGTGCTTTATCAGGCCAAAGTCCACTTTTGGTCTTTACATTGTGCCACCTGATCCCTCTATTTAGCATTAGACAAATACGGTAATTTACAGAAATTCCATAAATGGCGTTGAATAGGCTTAACCCATTAATGCAGTGTTTCTTAACCGGGGTGCCGCCGCACCCTAGAGTGACATTTCTAATGCTCATTTAAGAGTGCCTCGACATATTTGGGAATCTTTAGGGATCTGATTTTGCTCAACTCTCAGAACTTTTTGTGTAAGATTAAAGTGGAATAAATCCAATTATAACTTCCTACGTTGTGTAGAGTTGGATGAATGTTGTTCCAGTTCCGTTTATGGTGACATTCTAGCGAACTGCCTAATGAAAAATCACATAGGGGTGCTGCAATCTATTTATTATTTCTGAAGTGTGCCGCTAGCCATAAAAGGATGACACTACATTAATGTAACCACAACCTTCAGCCCGTGTTTGTCCACCCCAACTTCATCGCTGAAACTCCGGACGCCAACATCGCCAAGAAGATCCAGCGGATGAAGGAGGGAAAGCCGATCTTCTCTCCTCCCTCTTCGCCATGTTCCTCTTCCCACTCCCAATCGCAAATCATCCTGGATGTTGCAGAAGATCACAACGAAACGACCCTGAGCAGGAGAACTGGTGAGCGTTAGCTTAATATGAATTTTTGATGAAATTTCCAACTGAAAGCTTCCCTTTTTTCTGCAAAAGCACAGAGGGCGTAAATCAATCAGTGCCGCCCAACTAGCAAGTTCTAGGCTCGCTTTTTCGGCGCCTTTCTTTTTACTCAAGAAGTTTCCCCGAAAGCCTTGGAGCCGTAACAAGAGCGAGATTTGTTTTTTAGGTTAAACCAGTAGTTTCTTAACCTTTTTTATGCCTCTAGCTAGATATTTCTTGCTTTCTTGTCGTACCTCCGACTTTAAGCCAACTTACATGTAGAGATGCCCAATACTTTATATTTCATTGCGCCACCGTTACCCGACGTTTTTGGGAAAAAGAACTGCTGTCTCACCCGATACAAAGTGGTGTCATAGCAGAACTGGTTAGTTGTGATTCTTGAGGTTACTCCAGAAGCTTCTTAACCTTTTTAGGCCGACTAGAGTTGTATTACTTTCCGCTTGTTTGCCGACCAGGAAGAGCGGGCAAATAGCTAAAGTGCACTTAACTTAGGCTATTTATCCGGCTAATCAAGGAATACATATTAGAATATAAATCGCGAAAATATACAAAACTCGGGAATTACACTTAATAATCCACCACCCCACCCCAACAACCAAAACCAAATCAATGTATAATCAGCCGCTGGTCTACAATCCCACCACGTTTCGTCTCAATGTGTATACTGCTTGGGTTAGGGCGTATTTTTGGTTTCGGTGAATCAACGATTGGCTTTTTAGGTGTTAAATAAAATATAGAGATGCCTGATACTTTTAATTTCATTGCGCTACCGTTACCGGACTTTTTTGCGAAAAAGAACTGCTGTCTGATGCGATACAGAACGATGTCATAAGGATGAACGAATAATTGCTAAAATTTAAACTTTTTAAGTTACATCTTTTCAGGTTATTACGACAAATGGTGCTTTTTTAAGAGAATAGGAAGTTTGATTTACCTCATTTCATTTGTTCATTTGCTATTTTCAAAACTTACCTAGTATTAGAAACCGTTGTGTGGGATCTATAAAATGCACAAATCGATTTGGCATCGAATCTGCACCACTACAACCCAAGCGTTGGGCTAGTGCCAATTCTAGCACTTTGTATCAGGTATTGGCTCATAGCCAATATTCTCGGTCATCATGAGTTTAACTCGATATCATGAGACAGTAGACACCAAACACCCGTCGTCGGCATAATTTCTTAAAATGTCATTTTTGTTCGCAGAGGCGGTCTCCATGGATCTGACTGCCGTCTCGCCAACAAAGTGCTTGTCCTTTTCAGACAACGAAGGTGCGTTTACCATTGAAATGTTTGTCACTAACTGAAAATTTTAAAATAACGACGCTCGTTATTCACAGAAAACCCGAACAATGATCCCAGACCCGACCCTGCTGTGCCCACCGCTACTTCGGGATCTCAAAAGTCGGACATGGATCTCACTTGCATCAACCACGGTAAATGCGGCGACGACACGTAAATACGCTAAAATAAAATTCGCAGTGGTTTTTGACTTCGTTGTGCGTAATGATATTTTTCATTTTTTGTAAGACAAGATTTTTTTTCTTGTACGCTTTTGTCTTCGACTATGATTAAACTTTAAACCAACAGCAAAGTTAGAATTGGAAATATTTAATGTAACCTAAAATTTTTATCCAGTGTGTAGACTTTGTCAAACCAACGTTTGTTTGGAATGCTGGTATAAAGGTTTTTCTAAAAAGGAAACTTGTATCAAGTTTGCTCTTTAAATGCTCATAGGTGTGTTTTTTGTTTTTGGTTTAGATGCACAGATTGTTAACCGGAATTCTTCAGTGAGAAGGTTAGTTGTTTTCTATGTCATGATTTTTATGTAGTGTAAATCAGTGGTTCTCAAACTTTTCCAACTTGTGGCACACTAATAAAATAGTAAAACAAATTTGGCTACTTTGTACATCCTATAAATACAATAAAAACCTAACCATCCTTACTTCACGACACAGTAATAGATAAATACCATTATTTTTATTTCAAATTTATTAAATATCAAGTACTTTTTATAGGTTCCTAACTTGCTTATTAGTAAAACGAAAAGTTGACGTAAAATCTACTGGTCAGACGTTTTACTACCTCTTTATCCTGAGCACAGCACGTTTGTGCTAAAAGCTTGTCATTTTTAAATACATTTAGTCAACACTGCCAACCGATTTCCTGCAAGTAAAAACCTCCGCCTTTATCTTACCGTTTAACTATATTTTCCCTCGCAGCTCGCTCGACCATGACCAATCCTCGTCAATCCGTTTACGCTTAAGCGGCTGCTCGAGCGCGCTCGACCAATCAGAGTCGTCGATTCGGCTACGCCTGAGTGGTTCCGGTCTCCAACACGAATCTTCGTCGACAACGAGCTCCTTTAACTTGAGGCTGGACGACAGTGACAAGCGCCAGTCAACTGACGTCATAGCCAGCTCGCAGGACAGTGACGTCACCGTTGATGACCTCGTGGCTGAGGAGGAGCAGCAACCCGTCGTTGTGGCCGAACCAGATATTTCGGCAGAAACGAAAACGAACGCTTCAAAAAATAAACGTAAGTACTATTCATATGTAAATAGGGTTTTCTTGCTTGCCGAGCTATCAAAAATAAATTGTGATGATTTTACTGTAAAACTGTTGAGGAACACACAAAATAAGATCTATAGAGCAACAATATTCCTAGTCTGTTAACAGTAATGACTTAGTATAAGTAATATCCTTCTAAACTCGTCGAAATAACCAACACGTATGAATAATGGTGACCCCTGGTCTGCTATATAGAAGACAACTTAACTGATTAGGATTATGTTTGTTCAACACTTGAAGTTTTGCTTGCTTTGCCTTACCTTTGAGGTAGTCAATCTTTTAAGTATATTGACCCGTAGGTGAAATTTCCGTAAAGGCAAGATGCTGTGGTTCGGAAACGTTGCAAAATTCACATTTTGCCTTGTAGTTAAATCTATACGCTCTGAGAAAATATATAAGCAACCTGGATTCGCCCATGAATTGAAACATAATTTTAGTAGCAGTGGTTGGTTCTGCGTAATTTTGAAGTCACGTTAAATGGTAAAAATTATAATCATTATCGCCTTTAATATGGTTTCAGCTCGTCGTCGAATGTTGTGCGACGAAGACGTGCTCAAACCTGCTTCCTTCCTGCTCAGTCCAAGTCAACACAAAGTAAGGAAATTAGCTTGTTTGGCTCAACGCAAAACCTTTAACTTGTGTAGCTCAACGCAAAATGTTGGGCGCGTCTTTCAAAATGCTTTTCAGATCTAGACAAATCCTGAGTTATCGTACAGTCTTAACTAGACGCGTAATTTTTTTTTGCAGGGAGAAGGGATTGTACATAATACTTCTGCAACTACACAGTTATCGTATTTCAAAACGTTTGAATTTATTTAACATTAGTAAAACAAGCCTGCATTGTATCGCTCGGTACAGGGCTGAATCTTTTCTAGTTTAAATATGTTTTTCTACAAAATACGAAGCCGTTGTAATGTTCGACCGAGGTTGTGCATAATGTGCGATTAAGGTAAAATTGACAATAAAACTTGAAAGTAGTGCCACCTTAGTAAGGTTTGAACAGATTTCAGTCACATTACCTGATAATAATGATACAATAGTGCGTGTCTAAACGTCTTTATCCAGATCATGTCAATTTACTCGACTTATTTGGCTTCGAAATTTATGCGATATAAATCTCATGCTTGTTGTCCACAAAGTAATGATATGCTTTTGTAGGTATACAGCTGCTTGTAACCAATGTTGGCGTCTGCAAACTTACCCGCCGAGCCAAAATTTTTGTACAGTTATACCCTTTTTTTAAAGTCAACGAGCCTGCAAAACATCAACTTTCTTTCTTTCTTTCCACTCTGCAGACGCCGCGCCGTTCCAACAGACGGTCGAGCATCCACGCTTCCGTTGCGATCATTGCCGCCTCCAGTGGCAGAAAGCGCAGGAAGTCGGTCGTTCGTCACATCGACTTGGAAGCTCCCAGCGGTAAAAGCCTGACTTTCCCGTAGTTTACCGACCCCATAGACACCGCACACCGAGAGCGCGTTTATTTGTTATATTTTTATCGAAGTGATTCTGAACCTTTTATCTCCTATACGGCACCTCCCTGGAAATAAGAAATAGATTACGGCACGTCTGCTAGAATTTTAAGGTGTTTATTTAGTGCAATGTTACAATAAACGCAACAAAAGTATCATTGAATTTATTGTGGCACTATAATCGTACGTGAATAATTTCCAGGAGGCTTACCAATCGAGAAAAATCAGATTCTCACACAATAGTTAATATCTTTAGGCCTTAAGCATTAAAAAATTGCACCCCAGTGCCCCACATGGGAACTACTGACTTAAGTTGTTACAAGGCAGGCTTTGAAATGTGCTTATTCTGTTTTTAAATAAATATGAGAATTTTTATACAAATGTATTGCATTGAAATGTGCTTACTCTATCGTAACTGCCTTAAACAGTACTATTTATTTAAACTTGTATATCCTGAACGTTGACCAATGTTAGAAGGTTGCCAAAGAGTCTTTAAATCTTTAAAAGTGTTTGATTATGTGTTAGAATTAATTTGCATATATTAAGATGCTTTTAAAAAACCATACATTTTACCATAAGTCTTTAAATTGAGATTATGTGCAGATTTTAAACTATTTGTTATTGTGTTGTACATTCATACTGTTTTGTTTGCAAATTGTATTAAAAGAAACTTAAAGTTTTTCAATTTTAGGTGTATTAATTTCTTTGTAATGCTTTAAATGTCAACTTTACAAATGCATAAATCACATCTCAGATGGAGATTCCAGCGTCTCGAGCTCCGTGCTGCCACCTGTCGGCGCCCAGGCGGCGAAAACATTTACCGCTGGGTCGCGCTATTTCGATCCCATCGTTGAACCGCCAACGTCTGCGTCAAGCGAGGACGAACAACAGACAAGGTTAGGAAAATCGACGAGCAAAAAGAAACATAACATAATTTGAACGGCAACTAAGTCTTTATGGCAATGTGTTTGCTTTGTTTTGAATTATTTTTCCTGGACTGATGTTTTTCTAGAAACTGGTACCATTGTAGGCGAACTGTGTATTTCCTTATAGTTTATACATCTTAGAAAAATGATTATCATTTTGCCGAAACCGTTGAAAAAATCTTGTTAAAAAGTTGTTTTAACTTTCGCAGCGGCACAAAATCTACTAAACTAGTTTTACTCGCTAATTAGTTACATATGGCTAAAACTGTCAATGATCGAATAAAATATAGGCAAAGATATACTAGGTATGAAGTGCGTACAACCTGCAAATCCCAGCCATTTCGGCCAATCAAGAATAAAAAATAACAGAAGGATAAATGCGATATTTAAAAGGCCATAAACAAATTCCTAAAAGGTTATAAACTGTAATGTCTCTCATTTTTCGCGTCAGCTGGATACAGGATACAAAACGTTTGTCTCAAACCTTAAGTTTATATGAAACGTTTGTCTCAAACCTTAAGTTTATATGAAACAGGCTTGCAACTAAATACTCTCATTGTTAAGGCTTCTACCTCTCATTGTTAAAGCTTTTTTTTTTATTTCTTTCTACCAGTTCTCGAGCCCGTAGCAAGTCTCTAAGCACTTCTTATGACGAGAAGGAAAACCGATCCAGCGTGGCCAAAAAGAACGTGAAACGGTCCATTAAAAAGCGAACACGTGAATCCAGTAAGTATATTCGCTGGTTTAAAAAAGAAACTGTTTTCTTATTTTTAGTTGGGTGATTTTTAATTAACAACAGAAAAAAAGATAGATTTTTAATTAAAAAAAAAGAAAAAAAAAAAACGAAGTTAGTATCATCTTGCTCTAAATATGGTTCTGTTGTGTTAGATTATAAAAACATCCTCTGAAGTAGTATATATATTTTTTTTGTTTGAATTAAGTTTCATTACAGTTACGACAGTTGGAAATGAAAGAGCGAAGTATATGTTTGCTGTTTATTTGGCTGCATTTATCTTTGAGTGAACATTTAACATTATAATTGCTATGTTGCATTTGGTCCTACATGTGTTTTCATTTTAGAGTGCTTAAACTTTTTCCAAAAAAATAAGTTACTCAATTATAAATTGTCAAACATTGATAAAATTTGTAAAACAGCAAAAAGATGAAATAAAAAAACTTACTACCTTCTTGGTCAACGGCAAACTGAATGTGCTATATGAGGCTATCTCCTCGCCACTATTCTTTAAACTTTCCTGTCTCGGTCAAAGTCAGTCATTTATAAATTCCAGTTATTTATAAGAGAAATATATTACACATCAAAATTTAGGAATCGTCAGTCTCTTAACTCGAATGAATTTAAGATTGACTTTGATCAAGACAGGAAAGTCTAAACTCTAAAGAATATTTACCTCCTTGGTCCTTCTACTATACTAACCGTTATTTTAAATTCTAAAGCGACGTCATCGTCTTCGTCAACGGGCGAAAACGTGACGTCATCGGCCAATAACAACAACAAAGTGACGTCACAACAGCGTCGATCGCGTCCGGCATCCAAAAAGCGCGTTCAGCCCTTGTCAAGTAAGGCCTCTCGTACATTGTTATGATTTGAACCGCGCGCCAGCTGTGACGTAACTTACGCCTTTGTTGTGTCACAACAGATCTGACTAACGAGGTGCGGCCGCGACGCAGCACCGACGAGTTCACAACAGCCATGTTACCAAAAGCGAAGAGCAGGGCAAAGAGAGAAGTCATTGTGCTGACCAGCTTGCATCGCGAGTGAGTCCTTAACTCGAGAAAAAATAACTTTTGCATTTTTTTTTTTTTTTTTTTTTTTTTTTATTATAACGCTCAGAAATTTTAATTTTGTCAACTGTTGACTTATATAGGTTATGGTGGAATTTGCGTAGTATATTATTTTTTTGCTTTTGCAAGACCCTTTCTTTTTACAAATTTATGTTTTAAATGCGGTTTTCCACCTTTCCTTGGGTTAAGTTCTTCTCTTTACTTGGTTATCCCTGAAAAAAGTTTTTTCCTGAAAAAAATAACACTGGTCAACACACATTTTGGTCCCAAAAAACTTTTTCCGGTTTTGAGCGGTTTTGGCGCCGCTGAATCCGAAAATGACCTTGTGTTTTTACGAATAAGCTCTATTATTTTTATGAAACATGAGTTAGTTGACAATCGTTATCGCAAAGAGACTTCTACAGACAAATCATGTTTTATGTAAAAATCATGCAATATTAAAAGAAATAGACCATATTAGCAGTAAACAACAAAAAATTGTTTGAAAAAACTGGTGGCGTTAAAGCAAAAATGCTTCTTTTAGCAACAATCGAAGTATGTTTCGTAAATTATTGAAGCACATTTTCGCTTCAAAACATTAGTTGTGAATATTTTTTCCAGACTTTTTAGAAGAAACTGTGGTTTAACAAATTACGAACACGTTAGTGCTTCAACCTTTTCGTCTAACATGAAGTTTTCTCACTTCTGTCAATGTTTTTTAAATCTGAATATTTATCGAAGTTCGCACAGAAATACCATTGCGGAAAAGCGTAACATAGTCTGGTCACGGCATATTTACATTGATAAATGACATACCTTACACATGGAAGGACACAATTTACAAATGTTTTGCACAGTTCATCGTTATGCACTCCGAAGAGTAATTTCTCGAGGAAAAAATACACGATAGTCGTAGTTTTATCACTTATCTCAATGTTTTCGCAGAGAACGCGCCCTGGCCGAAAGCGCCATCAAGCAATTGGGCAGATTCCGTGTTCACCAGAGCGTGAAGGACGAACGCACCAGTCACGTGGTGTGCGGCGCTGCTCGACGGACCGTGAACGTTTTGAGGGCAATTTCGCGCGGTCTCTGGCTCGTATCCAAACAGTGGGTAAGTCGGAAAACTATTTTTTAGAGTATTTTTTTGACTTTTAAAGTATAAAAGATTGTTTTACTCCTGTTTTCACGAAAAAAAAAGTATTTCCTTAAATCTCTGTGTAAAACAACACACAATTGACTCATAAATCAAAAAACAACAGCAAGCCAACCGACAAATAAAAGCTTTTCGGGATAATTTAAATTTACTATATCATGGTAATTTATTACTCTAACATTCTAATCACTACTGCACACTTATTTCTTGCTATGCATGACTTGTGTCTTATTCCCACAGTTTTTGTAAACCATAAATATCTTGTTCTGTGCCGATCTCAGTAAATCTAACCATGTGTTAAATGCTACAGTTGGCAACCCACCTAAATATACGGCGAACCATTTTTTTTCATCGCAAGTTAGAAAACAACTGACTTAAGTCTATTTCCTCACAGATATTTGACTCAGCTGAGGCCGGCCATTGGCTGGACGAGGTCGAGTACGAGGTGGTCGGGTACTTTCCCGTTGCCAGGGAAACCAGGCTGCAGCGCGAGTGCGCGACCAAGGGCGCCGCCACGTGGACGATACCGCTCTTCGCTCAGCTGGAAGGCCGTGTGTTCGTGGCTCACGACACGAAACCAGCCAAGGTAGATAACTTAAGAGACTTTATGCATAATAGGGCAGGGGTGACCAAACCGGGGCTCACGGGAGGCACGTGTCTTTTAACCAGGGCTGCGGAGTCGAACCCGGAGAAGTCGGTTTGTTTTGCTGAAGTCGGACTCGGGACTCGAGTAAGACCACATAAACTACCCGAGTCCGACATGCGCATGCGCAGTACCACATTTTAAAACTGATATAGCCGCCAACTGGAAATCGTGAAGGCGAAATAGCACATGGTTTCCAACCATGTACTGTGAGTCAATGAATAATATGACACCTCTATAAGAGGATTGCTGAATATCCGCCTAAAGTAAGTTATTTAAATTGGCGGAATACAGGCTGTAGAGTCAGGGCCGGACTCGGGACTCAGGAGTCGAGTTTATTTTTTTGACCGTAATTTGCGAAACTAAGCCATTTGTTTCTTTTGCTCAGGCCGAACTTCGCGAATTGGTGACCTTGTGCGGAGGTCAGGTGACCAACAGCCCGCGTCGAGCCGCGATTCGCGTCGGTCAATTGTCAACGTCACTGCACGAGTTCGACTCCGTAAAGGAAACTTGGATTTTAGGTGAGCCAAATCAAATGTGATCGAAAAAACGCTTTTGAAAAAAAAAATTGGTGAAAATGCGAAAGAAAATTTAAAATAAAAAAAAATCAATAAAAAAAATTCGAAAGAAGAATCGATAAATTCTGCCAAATATTATAGTAAGTAAGTAAGTAATGTTTATTTTCCGTTGTCGCTGAAATTAAAAAACACAAAATATATGAAGAAACAAATTCATGCGCGTTACGGCCGAAGCAGCGATGGGTCCAAGTGACCTTCCAGTCAGCTGCACGGTGTTTTTTATAGGAATTGTTTAATTTTTTTTTGTTTTTGTTTAAAACCTAACATTTATAAAAGTAATGAATAGATTTTTTATGTTTATTTGCAAATGGTTCCGTTTTAACCGAAAAACTTTTTAAATAAATATATCCAAACTTTTTTTTACGATACTTTTAAGATTCCATTTCGGAAAATTGTATCCAGCCGAGAGAGGATTATTTGATCACGTGACGGCGCCCATTTTGAACCCGACGCCGTATATGTGACGTCACAATTAACCTACCCCCTACCTCGCAGTGTGACCCCTTTACTTACTTTTCTTAAATTGTTTTATACATGTTCGGTTGAGTTGTTTTGTGTAATTTATAAAATAATAAAGTTTTATTGCCGTTATTGATTTCAATTTTGGGTTTTCGAAATAAGGAATAACTTCTTGACCATGCAGCTCAATCCAGCTCCGATTTTCAACGGGGATTTAATAATTTTAGAGAACTAGTGTTTTACGAAGTGTTTGGGAAAAAACAGTGCAACCCGAACGATATATAAAAATGTACAAAACTGCAGGACTTTCGAATACCTGTTTTGGAGGCCAGGTAATGGTCTTCTTGGCTTTGCTTTGAATCTGTTATTTTGTTTTCGTGTTCAGATTAAACAAAACAAAAAAAAATGTAAAACTTTCTTTGGCCACCAATCCTTATTCTAGTAGTAACAAATAACTTTACTCCAAGTAAAGTCAATTTCAATTACAAATCTAAGTCATTGTCAGACCACATCAATTCAAAGCGAAGTTATTGTCACCAAAAATATATCTTAAACTAGGAAAATTAGTAAAATTATTCCATTTCAAGCAATATATCGCAAAACGAAAAAAGCAAGAAATCAGTGTAAAAGAACCCTCTTTTTAAAACAAACCGCGACTAATTTATTTTATGGAGTTCGGTCATTAGAACACTGCATGCAACGACCTTAATAAAATGTTATACCAATCTTCCTGTTTTAAAAAGGCTTGATTTGGACTTTAAGAAATGATTTAAATTAACAAAAAATATTTTAACAGTTCACTTCACTTAACTTGGAAAGTGGCTTTAGATATACATATATTTCGCTGTGTGCACCCCAATCCAATGCCAAGCTACTGATTTACCGACGTCCGCCCACACAGGGCAATACTTCAGCGACCGTACACGTTAATTTCGGACAAGTTCCAGCTTATCAAAACGACGTTGTTCGTTCGACAAACTCGCGACGACTTCTTTGTTTTCACCGACCGCCCTGTCCTTGATTGACGGCTGATCAAACATCATGTTGTTTGTCGGACGTAAATATTCGTCTGACCGGCCCAGCTTGTGTCGCCATTCGCCATCAAACTTCGTCTCCGCCCAAATCTGCGACCACTCCGAACCGCGAATGCGCGGTTTAAAGTGATTGTTCCTTCCCCGAATGGCAAATATTGAATCAAAGGTTGGACACATGTTGCAACGCGTTTTATTTGGTCGTATCATGGGACTTAATATTCTCCGTGGTCGCTCTGGCACTTAGTGGCTGTCGCGCATTCTCACTCAATTAAGGTAAACCGCTGATAAAAATCGTTAACCAAGGCAGTGTTAATGGTTTCAGAAAGCATGCTATAGATAGGCGAGATAGATTGTTGCATTTGCTGAAAGGTAAATATTAGACAATAGGAGATAGTTATTGTTCATATGGAGTCCACCTTTAAGTGGTTTTGCTACGGTATGTCGAAAATCAAGAATATAAAATTTAAAAACTTTCCATGAGGTGACCCATTGCAGTAACATTAAAAACCAATATTATCACAAAGCTTGAGTCATATTTCCATTAGCCACTGGCGAAGTGTGGCGAACCACGTGCTAAGAACAGGACAAGGTTGTGTAGGCTCTACGAATAGTGAAGCTCCACAAGGCCCCGAAATGGACCCGTTGAACAGTCTTACAAATGCGCGTCAGGTAGTTTTACAGCATTTTTAACAGCGTACGTGGCGACGCGAAAAGGAATCGAAAAAGATGCGACGTCTAATAAGGGGATATATGCAAGAGGGCGGGCGCGTCGCTAAATCGGCCCCGAAAGGCGCTTCGGCAAACAACAATCTTCCGACATCAGCAAATAAATGTGGTCTAAGCGATCATGTAACGACGAAGGAACGCGGCTGTTTGCCTTTCCATCCAAGTCAATAACCAGTCATTTCGAATCTCGTCGCCGCGCCGAAAGGACACGATTTATTTTAGTTACATCCGCTGCTTTGTTCAAGGGAAGGAAAGGTTTTTATTTTATGCCAATCGTCATGCTGGAATGGAAATGCAGGATGTCTTGCCCTTTTTAAGCTGCTTTCGTTTAGCGCCACATAAATTTACGGCATCCCATGATTTGTGGGCATATATAAGGGCGCCCGGGCCTGATAGAAACCACGTTTTTGCCCCAGTGTTCTTAGGATGACGTTGCCTTGTTTTCCGGAGATACAGTCGATGCGAAACCAAACGCAAAACTGTAATTTGTTTGTAAATCGTAGCCTGCTCGATGTTCGATGTAATTTAGTTTGCGTGTTTACGAAAAAGTATTTTTTCAGATAATCCCCAATTTACTAAAAAGACGGCAAAGTTCTGTTTAAAAAAATCGCCTATAGTATATTGAAAAGCTTTTTAGACAAAGTAAACTTCAGTACCTCTTTAGACTCTCGTTTATTAAAACCGTTTGGATTTTTCAAGCATTTGATTATGTCGACCGTTCAAAAATGTATGGTCGAAATAGCTCTTTTGATTTATTTTACCAGTTTGTTTAGTTTGACCCGTTTGTGAATTGCAGGACGGAAGATCTATACCTACGGAACTATACCTACTTTATTCGCTAAATTTCAACATTGTTTCGTTTCTGCTCTAACTCGTCACGAAAGTGGCGCCAATTTTTTAACGGTTTGGCGTTAAAGCTATTTCTATTTCGAGACAAAAATAATTGATATTGCGAACTGGTATAAAGTGTATACGCGAGATTTGTCAACTTAATGGAATCATCTCGTAAGTGTAAGTATGTAGAGTTGTAGACCTATACTTGACAGGCGTGAACCGGGCTTTGATCAGCAAAACAGAAGAAGGCTGAACCATGTCACTTTACTTAATCGTCTGGGAGCTTTTCGTAAAAGAGTTAGTTCCTTTTTAAAGTGGGCTCCTCTTAGGGTTTGATTGGCAAATCTTGTGTTACAACTCTCCTGTTTTTGAAAGATCTTTCCAGATACTAATGCCACTAGTGAGCTGTTTATTGGTTGATAAAATGGTGATTTAACTGAGAACTAACCCCGGGCGTCGCTAAACATTTTTACTTTGGATCCTGCTAATCGAAAACAAAGAAATAAAATGCAAATTTTCGTTCTCGCTTTCCCCCAGATAAATTTTTGTCCACATGGTCAGACATATTTTCGCTATGATTTACGCTGTAACAAGTTAATGATTAGATACTTGTCAGGCTTTCACTGTCGTTGCGTTGGCAAGAAATGTCGCGGACTTGTTCGGACGTGTTGGCAAAGATAAGCCGATGGTGTTAGACACGACTTAATTATTTGCTTCTCGAATATAGGATTGCTTAAAGTGTTCGACTGTGTCCAGTGTTTCACCAAAACTTTTTGCCAATGACACCTTTTTTTTGTGCCCACTTGCATAAATCAAAAAAAAAAAAAAAAAAAAAAAAAAACGTGGACCAAGTGTAGAAACATTGGAAACGTGCGAAGACAGAAGAAAGCTATGTGAAGTAAAAGTGTGTTTGTATTCTGGCGATAAAACTATGCTATGCTGTGTTTGCATTCTGGCGATAAAATTGTGCTAATCTATTTACAAGTCCGTAATTTATTCAAGACAGGCCTGCTCTGATAATGCAGCCTTGACATGTTCATGGCCGTAAAAAAAATGTTTTGCAGAAGGGTCCGTCTGTTTTGCCCTAGATAAGGGTTTCTCAAACTGGGGTTCATGGACACCTTGGGGGTCCGTGAACTAGTTTTAAGGCATCTATGAAGGCCTAAATGAAATGTTAGTGTATATTTAGGAAGTTATCACTTTTTCAAACAAAATGTTTAATTCAAAATAAAACGTTTTATTACTTAATGTATTTAGACTTCATTTCACTGACACACTTTTTGAACCGAAGTCCGTAGATTTCTGTAGTGTTTTTGAATTTTACGTCAATTTATGTAGTCATCTCTGACGATATCTTGCCTAGTGTGGTCCACGCAAAAAAAAAAATTCGCGGTAAAAAAGTTTAAGAACCTCTGCCCTAGATAAACATTACTTATTAGTTTTTGTGGGTCGTATAAAAGTGACAATACCAGGAAAAAATAATAAAAACACTTTGCCAGCTGCTTAATGTCACGTAACCCTCCCTGGTTATATTTGCGAAAGCTGACTTAATGTTCGGCGCATGCCTTTTGACGCCGTAAAATGCACAGGCCTTGTTTGGCGACACCTCGTTACATGTACACGGCGCAGTCTTACTGTGAATTGTAAATGTGAAACTAGTTTGAAACAAGTCGTTAACAACATGCACGCCACAGCGAATATCCAGGGATTAATATTTGACCGCTTTATTACCGAACAACTTTTAAGCAGGCTTGCATGACTTTAACATTGGGCCGAATAACGCACCAGCAATAGTTGATAGAGACGCGATTGCTTTAGGTGTAGCAAACGAAAACAGCGTAAAAGATAAAGATCGTTTTTGTTGTACAGCTTTCGTTAAAGGAAGAGCCATCTCAGATTCGCCTGGTATAGCCTAAAACATCTTCTAAAATCTAAATCATGATCACAGCATATTTTTTGCAAAAGCAGACTTGCTTTTCTTATGAGTTCAAAGACATAGCAAGCATTTTATTCCAAGCGGAAGACTGGAAAAAAAATGTAGTCCTATCTATGCAAATTGATAGATAAATGGGTGTCATGTCTGACAGACCTTTCTATTTAAATATACCTTCCCAAAAGCATTCTGTGCCCTAGTCGTGAGCCCCAAGGAACATGTTTTAGCTCGTCGGAAGAATTAATTTGGGACCTGGTGTGTATTGTAACATTAGTGAATGCTGCAATCTTGCCAAATCCTTAATCCACTTTGCGCCCCTTAAACAAGCTACAGGGAGCTTGATATATACAACGTTTATTTTCCGATAAACTTAAAATTCACTCTAGGTAAGCCTCCGTCGCCATTTTCTGCCCACAGTTGTCCCAAAAAAAGGCCATTGTCACCCGCCTCGGTCATCCAGGATCGTTAGGTTTCGCACTCCAGAACAACCCGTGAAAGTTGACAACGAGTCCCTGAAATTTCCCGCCTCTTTTTGCTCCTTGCGGGAGTTTCCTTGACGCGTTATAAATTGAGCGGGGCTTTCACCGGAGTTTAATTTGCATCTAGGAAAAAAATTACACAACAAACTTGGTTAGGACTCGGGGCCAGAGTTTCCATCTCAGGTTAGTACGATAACCAACTGTAACGGTATCCATAGCGCATTTTGATGATATTTTCGTCGTTTTTGCCGCCCTGATATTAGTTGATACCCGATACCACTATAAAAAGAAAAATATTTCCTGGGCAAAACTTTGAAAACAAAATTACGGTGGCGTGTGGTACAAATTCGGTGTGTGTTTACTTTAGTATACTGGTACAGGAGGGGCAGAAATATCTGAAAAGTTTGGCTTTGGGTAAGGAAGAAATGGAGAATAGTTTTACTAATTAGCCGAATGTTAAAAGAAGGCTACTTTTTTATCGCAGTGCTCAGCAAAACTGAAATTCTTAAACCACTCAAACTGCTCTCATAGATTTAGATTCCTTTTAAGGTTCCGACTCCAATTTTTTCCTATTAGTTTCCAGTGCGTGATATAGAATATTTTCCACCCCATACCTTTGCTTCATTTTACCAACGGGCTGGACAGCCTTTGTCGGTATATGTGAAGCTTTTAGTCTCGAAAAAACAATGTGGAGCAAAACAAATTTTAAACAGTATACCTAGTTGTCCAAGGTAAAATTAGCGACATGTTCGGTCAACTGTTTTCGTTCAATTGGAAAATTACTGATGACCTGACACCAGTGTTGTAAACAAGTCATTCTATAACGACTTAAGTCCCAGTCAAGTCATTTGCAAAATAACTTAAGTCCAAGCCTTTTTGAGCAAATACCAAGTCAAGTTCCAGTCCAAGTCATAATTAGAGCAAGTCAACTGTAAGTCACGTCCTTGTCATAAAAATAAACGTTAAACTATCAGAATGATTAAACTAGTACGATTATGAACAATAACTGAACTAAAAAATAAGAAAAACGCAACATATAGCAAGTAATTTGTTTTATGTGCAAACATTTGGACAAATAGCTCAATTTTATAAAATAATACTTAAATAAAACACTTCATTATAACCCTAGTAACTTGTCCAAAAGACTCAAGTCAAGTCATTTGTCCGAAAGACTTAAGTCAAGTCAATGACTTAAGTCATTACAACACTGCCTGGCACCATATACAACAAAAGTTGTATGTAAACTTTATATATTTTCTTCTAAAGATAGAAGACGAAGCAGCGAACAGGGCCATAAATCGACACTTGGTCACAAGATCTAAAAAGGTGCCTCGATTTGCAGGTAACAGAATACAAAAGGAACTTAAAAGTTGGCAACGCTACAGCCGGGTAACTCAAATGTGACGGTTCATGGCTTTAAAATGTACATTATGTAAATAGGATTGCTCGCAAAATAGGCCTACAAGTATTTAAAAATAAATGGAATCTATTTAAAGGAAATAGTAAATCGATGATAAAACTAAACGTCTGATCCTCTCCGCATTAATTTTCCATTATGGAGAGAAACAGGACAGCAATAAAAGGCACATATCCATTTTCGCAATATATATAGTGTCTATATAAGCCATAATACATTTTATGGCAACGTTCCCGCCCATACGTCTTTGCTCCACAAGAGAAACCATCGATTTCAAATGAAATGCTTTGATAACAAAGGATCCCAACCAGGGCCGGATTAAGGGTATTGTAGGCCTAAGGCTGTTTACTATAGAAGTTTACTATAGTTTTCCAGGGCACAAGGCTATACCTAGTAGCATAATGGTTAATCCCTTAGTAGCATAATGGTTAATCCGAAACTGAATCCAGCATCCATGCGACGAAACTGTTTTCTTCTTTTATATCAAAATAGAGAAAAGTAACGAAAGCGGGAATTTCTGCCAAAAGAGCAGCAAAACGGGAGCAGAGAATGATAACTTAACAACAACAACAACAGCGTTGGGAGTCGGATGCGAGAATCACTCTCCCTCCTTGGAAAGACCGTTGCCGTTCTGCTGCTGCTGCTGGTGGTGTCCGTTGGCAACCAGAAGCGACAGGTCTTTTGGGCTTCTGGCGTCGCCGTCGAGCCTTATTCGTCCGGAGGCGTCGCCGTTCACGATGGCCGACTTGACGGCCGAGTCGGATAAAATGGCGCCATTAAAGGATGACTTCATCTTCTTCAAACCCCTCAGCGACGGGTAATTCCCTCGCAGCCCCAACTCCGTATTGCTGCGGCTTGTTCGCTTCGCCTTGGGTCCGATCCCATTCAGGTCCCCGCCTCCCCCGGGCTGCTGGGGCTCCGGTGACGTCACTGGGGCCACGGGGGGCTGCTCGGAGCCTGGGTGAGCGACGGCGTGCGGGAAAGTCTCCCCGTTGGCGTGAGCGGCCCTGCTGGGGCCGACTTTGCCGGGCCGGATCGTGTTGGGGTGAGGGGTCATTTGTCGGTCGGAGCGCCTGCAAAGGATAATACATTTTTAGGCGTACTATCGTTTGGGAGTCAATAAATGTAAAAGCAGTCAGAAGATCTCTTTAGAATGAAATTTCTAAAATAAGACGAAATAATCTTAGACGTAAGCAGCTTCAGAAGGGCTAGATCACAGTTGTTGAACACAGATGTGTGTGTATCTTTTAGCTAATCTTAGGCGTGTAAGAGCAGTAAAGTAAAAGCCCGAACGGTGGACAGCTAAGAACTGAATTAAAGCAATAACAGATATCGTTTATTTTATTTCGCTATAGTGCAACCCAATCGTATTGTGCCAGGCAACGGTGACCTATCAGGAAGGTAACAACACTAGCAAGTCTTTTTTTTCTGCCTGTTTTTGCATATGTTATAGTTGGTTTGGGGGGAATCAAGTGTAGTTTCATATTTTTTTACCGTGTGCACAAAAATAGTAGTCAGTAATTGTACTTTACACGAGTGAAGTCCATTAGATAAACTTGTTCTTCCAAAACGGTTGTTTAACATATTCAATAACTTAATAATCCAATATGATGGGGGTCAATACAAAGAACTAAAATATATTTTCGGTTTGCGTGGACTAAGGAGTGACGTCATAAAATAAATAGACTTAAGAAGCGTGGTGTTTTTGGTCGTATTGCGACAGCTAGAGTTGAGTCATTACTTCATTGAACGAGAAGGCGTCAAAGCGTTTTTTCACATAAACGCTTTTCTTTTAGGAAATAATTTAAGATTTAAAATTACACACCAAGATTTAAATTAGGCCTTCAGAGACCTCCTTTAACCCAAGGGTTCGATGGACCCAAGTTTTATAACCATTTGTTGAGTGCAGTGGTTCTCAAACGGGGTGCCGCGAAACCCTTGGGTGCCAATTCTAATGCTTAAGGGTGCCGAGGGATATTTGAGAATCTTTAAGAATCTGATTTTTGCTCAACTCTTACAACTTTTTGTGTAAGATCAGAGTGGAATAAATCAAATTTTAGTTTCCTGCGTTGTGAAGAGTTAATGTGTCTTGTTCTAGTTACGTTATTTCTGACATTCTAGTGAATTACCTACGAAAAAATCTTGTAGGGGTACCGCTAGCCATAAGGGGCTAAGAAACAGTGGTTCAAGGGAAAATAAATGATAACGGTCATCGTAACAACTTAACATTAACATACCTTCTAATATCCGTTAAATCACTGATGCTCTTCTGTCCCATCGTAATCCCCGAATCCGCATAGATGAGAGTCGAGTTACTGGGGGGAGCCGGAGTGGTGTGGGGTGATCCTCGGCCCCTAACGCCCTTCACAGGAGCGAGAGCGGAGTTGGGAAGACTCCTGGACTTTGCAAGGATGGCCTCGAACCTCTTCCTGCCTCCTGGAAGTCCTCCCATCATGTAGTGAGGAGGCGGAGTGGGAACAATCGAGTGATGGTTGTGATGAAGAGGAGGAAGATCTAAGTTTATTTTACTTAGCTTTATTTTTGCACATTTAAACGGGCTTAAATTTGTCATACACTGCTAAAATTACGCACCATCTTGCAAAGCATGTAGGACACTGTATTTAATCAGCATAAGTTTCACAGTTACTTTTAACAGGCTGAACTTTTTTATACAATGATAAAATTATGAACCATATATTGCAAAGCATGTAGGACACTATATGTCAACAGCATAAAATTGAGTTAAACTAGTTTTAGGGGCACAACACTTATACTCTTACAAGTGGGATCAGGCCCTACAGAGGGTCATACTAATCAACAACAACTTGTGTATTAATGGTTTAGTGCAGTGTTTCTCAACCAGTGGGCCTTTGAAACTTTTTAGATGGGCCACAGACCAATTTAAAAAAGCTAGATTTATTAAAGAATTTAGTTTCATTTGTGTCACTATACATACTTTCACAGGAATAATGGCTTGGGGAGGAATTGAGAAGGAATGTAAATGACCGTAAATTTATTGTTTGGAAGCAAGTATCTTACTAATACACGGTTGAATAAATAATCTGTATTAACATATGCTCCGCTATTTTTTTGTTCTAAACCTTTTTTATAGTTTGTTCTTTCATAAAAATTTATTGGGCCACAGAATTTCTGTGCAATGAAAATGGGCCAAGAAAAAAAAAAGGTTGAGAACCACTGGTTTAATGACTTGATTTTTGTATCATCTGGGCCGCCTTTAATATGAAGTCATGGACGGACGAACAGGAGGTGACGGGCAATGGTGCTACTGCTATGGTTGTTTCTCGATTTACCTACATGCATGAGTTAATTAGCCCAGGGGTCGGCAACCTTTTTTGCACTGCGGACCGGTTTACAACTAAATTTTTTTTCGCGGACCGGCCTTAAAAAAATACAGATGTTCAGTAAAGGTAATACTTTTTTTCAATGAACGAATTAAAATGTATAAGTTGTTTCGAAAACTTTCCAGCCTAAACATCAAAATAATGAATCATTTTGCAATACAACTCATATGGCCACAGCACACTGGTTGTTTTGATACTCACGAGTGCTTAATACTAATAGAGATTTTTTATCAAACCAATCAACCATGGAGTATGTTTAAACGAAAGTTAATGTATTTTGAATAGAAAATTCATTTATTTTTTACTTTATTCTGTTTTTTCCGCATTTTACGTACGGTTTGGGTTTATATTAATTTTTTTATTTGGCAACCCTGCTACGGACCGGCAACGAACTCCTCGCGGACCGGTGGTTGCCGACCACTGAATTAGCCTATTAACTATTTGGCACATTTAAACGGCCTAAAATTTGTCATACAGTGCTAAAATTATGCACAGTCTTACAAACCCATGTAAGGTAATGTATTTAGACAGCATAAGTTTCAGAGTTAGTTTTAAACTCGGTCTGAAACTGAGACATTAATAAACAAGTGTGTACAACTGCGACCAGGCCCTACAGAAGTCGTACTGACCAACGATAACTTGTGTATGAATGGTTGAGTGACTTGATATATTAGTCTAAAAATCTGGATGTAGCAGGCAATGGTGCTATGGTTGTTTGTCGATTTGGAATCTCCAAACATGAGTAGTTTAGTCGGTAGAGAGGCGGTCCCAGTTAGGCTGGAAGTCGTAAGTTCGAACCTCGCCATGACTTTTCTGATCTTGGTAAGCCCCTTTTAAAGGCTTCCGGTATGGTTTTAAAGGCAGTTGAGATTAGTTAGGATTTTTGTATTTTAAATAATCAATGGGAAACATTCTGTTTTGTATTCACTGTACATTTTTGCGATGGCTGTGTCGTTAATATGAGATGAAACTAGCAGTAATTAGTAAATCTATACTCAACCATTTATTGCTTAATCAAACTTAATGGACTGTTCAAACAAATCAAGATGCAGCAAAAAAATCCTTTTAATAATTTAAATCTAAGTAAAGGGTATGTTTGGTATGGCTGCAAAGCAAATACCGGCATCATCCCCGAAGCCATTGCGTTCTGCCCTTTGTCGTCTTCTAGCTTCTCTGGACGCTTTCCAACTCACAAGAAATTGACGTTCCAGGCGACTTATCTCTTTACCGTCAAGGAGTTCTAAAAACCAAACAAAAAAGCGTTACCTAAGGACCACAGAAATTTCGACCAGTAAAATAAACGAGCTATCGACACTTTAAGATATAAAAAGTGGTTTACCTAAGGACTGAGACATAACAATGATCCTATCTCTGTACTTTGCCTTGTGGCAAATGGGATTTCCGGTAAGGTCAAGTTTTGACAGTGCCCTCCAAGGCGTTAAGACAACCCTTAAAGCTTCAAAGTCAGATATTTCATTGTCACATGCCTGAAAATAAATTGAGGTTAAATAGCACGAAAAAATACAGCTTTAGAAAAAATAGTAAATACCTTGTTTATTTTTTATTTGACTTATCTATAATTTAAATATGTAAATAACAGTCATAATGTACTAAAACATACTGCTGTACTTATTTAATACTACATCATAATAAAGCTATTGGTTGACTTTCGTTATAAATATATTCCTACGCCTCTTTAAAATTTGTGGGTTTTACAATTTACTATATGTTAAGTTTAGCTGTAGTACCTGTAGCAGAGAAAGTTCAGAAAGGGGTAACAGATCTGTTAATGTGTCGATGTGATTGCCTGATATGTTCAGAACTGACAGGCATTTCTGAAACACAAAATTAGTTTTAAAGATTAATATAATAAAAATTTATTACACATAGTAAGCAATCATTGCAAAATTAAATTTGAAAAAAAATTTAGGTGTTTGGGCAGTATTTATCAAAAAATGCAAAATATAAATTAAAAAAAATAAGTTGTTTTATTAAAACACACAAAAAAAATCACCCCAAGAGCGGCAAGGGTCCTCGGATCAAAAAGCAACTTCTCTCCCGGAGGTAATTTTTGATACTCAACATGTAGTTCTCGTAAGTTTGATGCTCCTTGCAAACCTTCTATCACGGATAAGTTGTTGTATCCAAGATACCTTCGTTTAAATTAAAAAACATATATATAAATAGTGGTCAGTGCAAAATAAGTTGTGGAAGTTTCGTTATTCTATGAAGTAAAATTTATTGTATCCATTAAAGATACCTGCATTTAAATTGCAATAATATATAAAAACTGCTAAACCACCAACTAAGACTTAGCTTTTTAGTTATTTTATTGCAGATAAGTTATTGTATGTAAATTGTCCTGTTGAAATTGTAAAACAATCTAAAAAAAGCTATTGCTTCCTAAGCTTTAGTGTTTTGGTTTAAAAGGAAAATAACATAATGTGCACTTTTTATAAATATCTGTTTTGCTTCACATAACAATGAGTGGTAGTATACCTTGATGAACGCGAAAATAATTATATCAGCCTGTTGTATTTATCATATTTAGATTTTTTTAATTCTTTTATTGTCATCATAACAATTTCACTATCAGTTTGCAATAAAACAAGGTATTTGTAAAATACCATTTAAACTGACTAAAATTTGAGTTTATAAACACATGGAGTATATCTATATATGAAAATGTGCATTGTGGCTAAATAAATAGGTTGATAAAGAATAATTAGGTGAGTTATAAGATGGGATAAGCTGTTGTTAAGATATATCTTTTTAGTTTAAACGTTATATACCTTATTAACTTACACAATGAGTTCTTGTTTACCCGAATGATTCAGAAAGCATTAACTAACTGTTCTTATATTGAACAATTTTATATAGCATTTTAACACAAACTAAACACTAATTTAGCAACTTAGCCAGTCTTCTTACATCAAAGTGTTTGATGATAAAGTGAGGCTGTAGATGTATGATTGATACATAGATGACTAAATGCAAATAAAACAAACACCCATCTTCCAAACACGTCATTTTGACTTACAGTTTTGTTAATCGTTGAAGATATTTTAATCCTTCAATTTTGCTAATATTGTTGTTTTGCAAGTAGAGATGTGTTAGGTTAGGAGCAGTTCCAAGATTCATTGTTTTGTGCAGTTTATTGTCATACAGGTAGAGGACGGTCAGATTTCGGCAAAGACCCAAGTTATCCTGAAACACAACTGGCATTACTAAAGGCATAAAAAAATCAGCCGAATAGTTACATTATTTTGAAAGTTCTGGTAGTTGCAAGTTATCAGAAAATGTGCGAACAAAGTTACCTAACTATTATTTTTACTGGTATTTTGAAATTATTTTAGAGTAATAAATGATCACAACAGATATATAATGCTAAATATTACTGTCCTCTGACCCCAAAAAATGCTGATAACTGTTTGAAGCAATTTTGAATCGCTTATAACGCACTTGTCTTTTTTTTATATTTAAGTTTTGTTTTTGGAATTACTTGAAAAATAAAATTCAGAACAAGACAATTTTGGACAGTTTAAACTTCATAAAATACACTAGCTTGGCCTCAAGTAAATATAAACTACTGATGGAAATGATTCGCATTACAATTACATTAAGATAAAAATAAAAAACGCTAATTACCAATAAAAAATATCCTAAATTAATGACTTGTCTTAAGTGCACTGTAGTCACTGCTTTTTAAATGACTGATTTGACTCAAGTCATTGACTTGCGCAACTGATAACTTAGACTGGGACTTGACTTGTTATTTATTCAAAAAGACCTAACTGGGACTTTTTTAAAATGACTTGTTTACAACAGTGGACCCAGGAAAATAGTAGGCACTTCCTAAGGCATGTGAATCGGCTAACAAAGTAATTTGTATGGATTGGGAAAAAACAGGGTAATTAAATTTTATATAGGCACCACACCAAACCAAACGGTAACCCAAATTAATGTATATTCACTAATTGGTGTGTATGGCACCCCAGCGACTCCAGCGACTGGGTAAATAATCACCAGGGCATGTATAAGTTTTGTTCTGTGTAAATGGAGTTAACCCAGCACAATATTCTATTCTGTTGGGCTTTAGTTGTAGTTCGCGGCAGTTGCTTAAATTAATTGTAGAAATTGCTTTATTGATGTAGTGTCTTTATTTTAATCTAATTTCTGATCAAC
This sequence comes from Ascidiella aspersa, assembly GCF_963924565.1. Classification (NCBI taxonomy): domain Eukaryota; kingdom Metazoa; phylum Chordata; class Ascidiacea; order Phlebobranchia; family Ascidiidae; genus Ascidiella; species Ascidiella aspersa. The sequence continues at coordinate 29,257,647 of NC_139450.1, forward strand.
AAGTGTGTGGTGCAACAATTTGTAACAATTCTATCAGAGAAAAAAAGGTAAAACAATATTAGTTAGTCTTGGTTCTTCTGTTATGGATTATATGTTAGTGTTGTAAACAAGTCATTTTGCTATGAATCAGACCAAGTTAAGTCATTCGCCAAAAATGACAGGTGAATTCCCTGTTCAAGACATCGGTTGTTCAAGTCAAAAAAGCGCAAAATTGGGTATACACGTCAATTCATTACAACATTGACATATATAGCTAAGACTTACGATGTCTTCAATGTTTCGTTCAGCCATGTAAAGATGCGTTAATCTTTTAAGGTAGTGATTCGTCGGTTCATCGCGTTTCCGTTTGGTATGTCTATTGTAACGGGCAATATAGTCCGCCGTTAACTTGACCATAATGCTTGAAAGTTGTAAAATCGAATTCCGCAAACGTTGATACCAATCTATGCTAGCTCCTCCGTTTATCAGTCGAAATAAAAACCCTACTTTATGCTACTAACGAACAGCACAGCCATTTTAATTGCCTCTCCCCTATAAACACTGATTACAAGGGATAATTTGTCATCAAAACAAACCTTTGACATCACTTGCTTTCCGAGTAGCTTAGCAACCCATCGTACCACCAGTAGCGCTGTAAAGCTCAAAGTATTACAAAAAGGTTGACTGTTAGTCCCGTTTAGAAATTTTCAAGGAACTCGTTCTCAACATAGTAGCAGATTTTTTTAATTTAGCAATTTTTATCAATTCTTAGTTAAACTCTTAGGTAATCAGTGACTGAGGCCATCAAAACGCTTTACAAACTTGCGAAAGCTCAGGGATTCCCCTGGGAAGTTGTGTTCTGCGTACATCAGTGGGTTTTGTTATGATTAAGCGATTATATTAACTCGCAAGCCGTGATGTTTTCGTTGTGTTTGCGGAACTATTGTTGCATTGCGGTCTTTATCGACGAATTTCCATTAGGCATTAACTGTTAACTTTTTCTAAGCCGTTTCGTAATAGCGACTGGTCGTTACTTGTATAACAATATTGTAAAACTTGAACGAATGTTATGTATTTCATGATTGTTCTATAAATATGTGTGACGTGTGACGCAACGGTCTAACTGCATGGAAGTCCATTGTATAACAGTTGCAATCTCTAATTGACTTTGATTATGTTATAATTGATCATATAATATTGTTTTTTGTAAAAAATAGTTGCAGATAAATGTTTATGTTCTGTTTGATGTCTTTGTATTGCTGAGTTAACACACTTAATATTACCATTTCCAATCTTAGTTCAGTAATGATGTTCCTACTTCTGTTAACTTTTATTTCAAGTGCCAGCATTTGAGTTAAGCTTAGGTAAACAATAAAAATTGCTGTGCTTTTACGCAATGTTATAAGGGATATTTCCACTTCCCACCATAGGAAATATTTATTTGGTACATCTGATGCCGTAAATATGGGTAAGTAATTAAGCCTATAATGGTTTTAATGCCCAAAACAAACATTTTATTATATTTGTTCCACTTTGTTGAAGCTAAGCAACTAAAGATAGGTCTAGATCAGTGGTTTTTAAACTGGGGGACGCGCCCCCCTTGGGGGCGTGTTAGGTTCACAAGGGGGGCACAATAAATTTACAAACTCTGAATGAAATATGAGTAAACATTAAGGCAAAGTGATATGTACCTGCTACTAACCTCGAATTAAACATTTGGTATCCAAAAAACAGTTATATATCCTTCGCATTAATGCAGTGGTCGGCAAACTTTGGGCCGCAGAGGCATTTTTAGTGGACCGCGAGTTAATAGTTTAGTATTATCATGTAGTTGTGGGCCGTGTGATAGCCGTACTTTCATTGCACTTTATTTTAAGTTCGCGTGGCCTAGAATTTTTATGTCTTAGCGTGTTTGTTTTTATATGTCTCCCACATGCCAAATGTGGGCCTGAAAGCCTATAGAAATTTTTTCCAACTTTCTGTTAGCGCAAAATTTTTCGCTCTTCGCGCGTATATTCTTGGTTTTAAACTAGTATGTTTTACATTATGGCATGGCAGTGTTTTGGGCATCAAGGCACCCTTTAATTAATAACAAATATCCTGAATCCGCCACTTTTTTGTAGTTGTTTTACATAGAGGGCCTTCAATAGCACTGAAAGAGTACTTTGGGCAGCGACAAAAAAAGTTTGCCGACCACTGCAATAATGCAACTTACCTGGAAATAAATTGCTGTTCTGCCTTAAGTTTTTTTATTTTGAAACAAGGTGGAGCGCAAGTTTTGTTAAAATTGTAAAAGGGGGCGTGTCTCAAAAAGTTTAAGAACCACTGGTCTAGATCATGATTGCACTCCATTGCCTTCCCGCCAAATATAATTTGGGTAAAATTCTTGCCCAAAACCTTGCCAGTGAGCAGTGACATTATTTGGCGTGAAATGTTTCCATGTGAAAAAAAATTTGCACTTCTGTTGTATATACTGCAGAGTTTTGGCGTGGGATTTCAGAAATAAAAATCGGCTTGAAACTTTTGCAGCCGGGCCTAGACTTGAACTCTCTAATAGACATAGTTAGGATAACGTCCCTGCTGTGATATCCAAAACATACTGTCAGAGCGGTATCGCTACATTTTAGGTGTTCACTACATTTTTGCTGAACCAAGCAACCTCATGTAGCGCAAGACTTTTCAAATTGTCATGGACTTGAGTTAAAAAATTCTTCCTGTTGTTAAATCACAGTACTAGTGTAATAAAATACTGTTATTTGTGTGGCAAATAAGGAGTTTTACTTAGTGCTAATTTATGTTTTGTTTATAGGTTTGCTTGTGGCTTTCGGAGCTGTGGCAGTCTATTGTTTTTTCCGCTGGGTAGTCCTTCGGCATAGAAATCACAATGCAAACAGTGGGGAGCCAAGAAATTTCTATCAGTAAGCGTTGCAATTTTTATTTTATTGATGAATACAACAGTTAAATTGGATGTTTAAGCAAATTCATATATATTTATGTTTCCTGAATTAAGGTAAAAAATGTCTTTTATCAGATTCATGTTTTATTAATATTTAAAATGCAGACAATTGATTGAATATTGAAAAATGTATTATAAATAATTAATGACAGAATTTGGTAAAATTTGCATTTAGCCAAGTTATGTTGAGGTTTTGTTCTTCTTTGACCTGACTTTTATCTTATTTTAAAGATATATCCGAGGGCAGTACTTGGATACCGAAAAGTGTGTAATTCAATGGGGCAACTGTGATACCGTTGGTGGCACCTTTACGTTTACAACAAAGGTGAAATTTTTTATTAAACTAAAACTCCTATAACCATTTGCTTATGTATCTATACGGGTTTTAATGCAGCATCAGAATTCAAATCAAGTAAATTTCTGTTGCATAATTTTTAAATTTCTCCTTGTTATCCGATAATGGATTTTTACAAATATCGAAGGGTTGATTTGATTCAGTGTCTGGTTGAATATGATGGCTGCCAAAGTCTTCTATATATTTTTGTAAGACGTGTATATATCTTTTATGTCCAACGATAGATGTTTGCAATTAAAATTGCTTTTAATTTCAAATTACTGATATGAGTAAATAAAGTAACATTTAAAATTGCTTTATCTGTTAATATCAAAGATGTAAGGAAATCGCTTTTCCCAATTTTTTGTTTTAACTATAGAGATATGCTTACAATATGTTTCTCATACTAAGAAAATTACATGATTACCAGAGAAATGATGTTTCCATTTTAGTTTTATTTCAACAATGGTGAACCCTACCCAATCACAGAAGAGGAACTTGGTATTAATATTCAAGTTGGAACAACCACTATCATGCACATCACAGAAATTCGGCAGGCAGGTCAGAATTTCCTCAATAGTTATTTGTATATTTTATGTTGATTGGTTAAGCGTAATTTTTGTATCCAGATATAGATTGCTACAATGAAGTAAAGGTATCCTTTGCAGTTCGACGCAGTGGCACTTACAAAATATCACTTCTCTGTGGTACGCGTCCCATTTTAAACAGTCCTTTTACAAGGGAATTTTATCCAGGTAAACTTAGCAATTATTTTAAACCGACGGTGTTCAAATGGCTGATCGCGATTCGGTTCTGGATCTTTTAAACTTTTTGTGTGGATCTTCCAATGTAGTCTTGAAAAAAAAATTAACAGTATTTTCATGTGGATACCAATTGTCAGTGTTGAAATTAATTTTTTGAATTTCTATTTGCATAAAAGTATATGCGTTCTTATACTTTTAGTATAAATAAATATTGAACAGAAAAAAAGTTTTTGAGGATGCTATTCTGTTCCTTTCTCACATCATTAGAGCTGTTACCAACATCCATTGCATCATCCACCAAACTCATAATTTTTCGCACTGAAACAATCTTGCAGCTGTAGCACACTTCACTTTTGACTTTTACAAAGTTATTAATATGGTGTAAATAGGGTACATGTACATAAATAAAGCACAATGGAAATTAAAGCATGTGTAATATGTACAATATGTTTACTATTCAAATTTAGTGGATCATCATGTTGTCAGGTTTGGCCGTGGTGAATCATGGCAAAATGATTTTTATAGTCTTAATAAAATTCTGACAAGAAATTGTTTGCTGTATTTCAAACAAAAAAAAGGTTAATGGTTTAATGTTTGATAATGGCTTGAATTAATATTCCCGAAATGTTTAAAAAATTATTAAAAAAATTTGATTTTTATAGTCTTATTAAAATTCCGACAAAAAATTGTTTGCTGTGTTTCAAATAAAACAGTTTAATGTGTTATTGTCGTTTTATATAAGGAACCTTGGCCCATGAGCAAACGGTTCTGCTGCGTACAACCCATTCCATGCTGTCGGTGGTAACGCTGGTGGAAGAGAAAACCCACCAAATGGAAATCATACCTCGCGATTCCTTTGACAACAATTGCAGCAACAATCTCTCAAAACTTGACCTTGAAGAAAACTTTGGGTTACAGTTAGTTGAGGTAATGTGTTTGGAAAACTACCTATTGTTTTTGGTTGGTTGAACTGTGACAAACAATACTTTACCTATAACTCAACCGGACTTTACAAGAAGAGTTGAAACCAAAGATTTTTTTGTTTGTGACAAATTATGGCAAATATTTTTTGTTTGTGACAAATTATGGCACAAAACAGTAGAATGACAAACAAATTGTTTATATTATCATTATGAGTATGCAGTAATCTTTGGTTAGTATTTCTTTAGCAGGGAGAATCACAGTACTTATGCATAGCTTGTATTCCATGGTTCAATAAAAAATTTGTTTCGTATTTGTAAAAACTCCTAACTATAATGTAATAAAAAAAAAGTTAAAAGTTGATGGAAATGTTCTTTTTTTAAAGTGTTTAAACAGTGCACACAAAAAAAAGTATTACCATCTATGTGCTTTGTTTTTATCTCTTAGTATTAAATATCTCTTGAGTAATTAGTAATTTTCAATTACTAATCCGAATTTGTAGCACTTGTCTAGCTTTAGTAAACCTTGCGAGTCACGTTTCTGTGTGATGAATCGACGACACATCACTAATGGTAAGGCAGAGTATGCATGGCTTGCATTTCTCTACTGTGGTGAAACTTTTATTTCTGTCTTATGTGTTGACATATTTATGTCAGCAAAATCAAATCGGGTTAGCTCCACTACTAATGCAAAATCCAATCGTAAATTTAACCATAAACTTTCTAGGACCCATCATCAATTAAAATTCCTAATCTTTTCTTGTTTAACTAGCCAAAAACGCATTTTTTGTCTTGTGCTTTCTGTAGATTAATTCTTTAGACTACAATCCGCCCTTTGTATGGAACATTGAGAAGAAATACTTGTCACAGCGCCTGGTGCTAAATTTTACTGTGTTTAATGCTGGTTGTTACAAAGCCGAATTGACATACAAGCAACAACCAATTAAAAATGGATCTTTTGATGTTATTGTTCTAACAGGTAAGTGGTATAAGTTTTTTCCTAATCTTTGCTATTCTTTGGGTGACTGAAAATCACCCATTTGTTGTTTTTTATTTAACAAAAAAATATATTGTGAAAAAAATAGATGACGGGCAAAACAAATTATAATTATCAGTTGTTAGTGGCTGGCAATTTTAACTTTGAAATATCTTGTCTTTTCTTAACTCAAACTCATAACAACTCATAACCTAAATTTAGATTTCATTTAGGTCAATGTGAAACAATTAATACATGTATGTTGGAAAGGTTGCCTAAAATGTTAGTAAGGCTTTTCTAGAAAAATGCAATGCTAAATGAATGTAGAGTAGAGGTTGATGGTTATTAGCATGTATTAACATAGATGGGTATTCTAAATACAAGCTAGTGGGTTTAAACTCACTAATGCAAACTAACAAGCTACTGCCAAATAAAAATTGATTGGCGAACTGAAGAGTGAAAACTTGTGTTTAATGTGTATTTGGTGAACATCTTAACACACAATTGTATCTTAGAATTTATGCAATTTAATAAATCATTCTATAGTGTCCAACAAATAATGTATTAAAATGAGGGAGTTTTACCAAATTATTGTTATTTATTTGTCATTTATTTTTTTTAGACCATGAACATTCTGAAGTAGATCAGAATGTCCACAAGAAAAACCTCTCGGTGTGGTTTGAATGCAGACTTTTGTCAAATAATTCTCTGGCACAAATGGAAGATGTAAGATTTTTATTTTTGTTTATTTAAATTTTAAATATATCTGCACCACCAAGCATCGCAGACTCACAGAATCTGTCGATCAATGATGCAAGCAGGACAGGCTAGAAAACAACTGTCCTGCGGTGAGGTTCGAACTCACAACCGCCCGTCATTTAAATATATCTATGTTGATATATTTCTGTATAAATCAACATTATCGTATTCTAACAACATTATTATTTTAAACTTCCTATATGCATTGGTCTACTTTTCTTATTGAGTGTGCAACAGTTGCTTTGTTTTCAGGCCATATATTTAATGTATATACTTTTTGTTAGTTTACAAATCTATCTGACACAAGTGCATTCATTTCTATTAAACTTCAATCAGGTGCTGTAAAATTTATACTGAAAATGTTCTTTTTTAGGATGTGTCACATCGGCGTGCACGTGGGTTATCACTCAGTGACGTTTCACCCACTAAAAACTCAACGACTCGCAAAAGGCTTAAATCTATGGGCACTTCTTCAACAAACAAAGCAAAGAAGGTTTTCTGCTATATAACTGCCAAGGTAATTCAAAATTAGTAGGAAAGGATTTCAGAAAAAAAAAACATTTTTTTAAATACAGTTTTTAAATGCTTGATGCAAGAAACCGTTTTAGGTGCTTTTACCATTTGTTGTAATTGATTTAATCAAATAACCCTAATGTGGAACTATCATAAATAAACTAAGAGTTTGCATGTTTTTAAATGATAAAAAATACAATTTATAGGTGTCACATAAAAAACCTACAACAATTAAGTTCGTACACCTAAATAATTTTTCGAGCTATTTCATTGTTTTTTTCTTTTTATCCAGCAACTAATCATCCGCGAATATTTTCTGAAAATCTTTTTTCGCCGCATCTTTACTTTCCGGCTCAGTCCAAGTACAAAGGTAAGTTATATTCGATATGTTTTTCTTCATAATACATTAACTACAATAAAAGCAATTTTAACGGAACAACGAATAGAGTAATATTACAATTACCATCGCTCTTAACACACGACAAGCTTTATGTAAATGCCTCAAGATTATTAATTCGTAATAAATAGTGCGTATTTAAGTCTAAAATGCTTGCGTGAATGCCTGTAAGTAATACAACTACTCTTTTCTGAAATTACAAAAAGTTTCGCGGCACCCTTGACAATCTCTCCAGGCACGCTAGTGTGCCGTGGCACACAGTTTGGGAATCACTCATTTAACCTCAATGATTATTACGCGTTTATACGTTTTCGACTTGTTTGGGAATCACTGGTTTAAAGAGTTCAAAATTCCTATGCAAGTTATTGTGTTTTGCAGTTGATTTGTAGAGAAAACGACGACGAAAGTGGCCTTCCTGTTTTGCTGCTCGACGACGGCTTCCAAAGGGTCGGTCTAACTTGCCCAAGAAGGAATATACTCGCCGCTACGTTTGTTGGCATTCTGTTCAATAATATGGGTAAATTAATGATTTAATATTTTTTAGTACTATTATGCCCGGATCTAGAAGTTGAATATCTTAATATAGCTTTAAATTTATTACGTAACTCGTGAAAGCTTTTTTTGCCAGTGTACTGAGTAACACAATTTTTTCACCGTCAGTTTGAATGTAGTTTGAGTTTATATAACGTTAGATGCTACTCTATAATTAATTTAAAAAAATAGGTCGATAGGTTGACATCATCTTGATTAAGACGTTTCGATACATTAACTGAAGATTATACAAGTGCGTATGGAAACGTCTTAATCAGATGCTGTCGATCTACTCGACCTTTTCTACTTTGAAATTTATTATCCAGCTACCTCACACATCCAATCCATGCATAGTAGGGTTGTTCAAAAAAACACTTTTTTGTTAACTTTCAGTGGGGACCCCCTGGAATTGTTAGGTTGTGTCTAAAAACCCCACAAACCAAATCTGAGCACGTTTGGTTCAGTATTGACCGTGCTACGTCAAATCTGAATTTTCAAATTGACGTAGCACGGTCAATACTGAACCAAACGTGCTCAGATTTTGTTTGTGGGGTTTTTAGACGCAACCTAACAATTCCAGGGGGTCCCCACTGAAATTTGACAAAAAGGTGTTTTTTTGAACAACCCTAATGCATAGTGTAGCCAAGTGTATATATTTTTTTAATCTTTTGGCGACCACAAATAATGGAATGCTACTTTCTAGGCAGTTAGATTCACTATAAACAAAAAGCAGTTAACTTACATTTATTTAGTTATGTTAAAATTGGTACTTTGGCTGGAATATAACAGTACTAAAGCCCATCATAGGCGTCAGGTTTTTTTTTTAATATTGCTGGGCCGGTCAATTTCTTTACGAACGAGAAAAATTACGTAACTTTATTTGTTACACTCGCTTTATATAATCTTTAGTGGCTTTGTTAAACAAAATCGCAGTAAGAATTTGAGCCCATACAAAAGAAGGTATCATTTTGAACGTTTCGAATACTTTATGTTGAAAATGAAAAAAGAGATATTCGAAACGTTCAAAATGATATTTACATCTGTATGGGCATTGTATTATGAGTACGCTTTACTTCAACCTCCAAACATTATGCTCCAAAGTTGAAACTAAATCGTTCCACAGTGGAAACATTGCCCTACTTACTGTCCAACTTTCTGTTTGATATTTGTTTTTATGACCCTATCATGCTATATCTTGTTTTTATTTAAGCTTGTGTTTGAAATTTCGAGCTTAAGATAGCTATAATAACCATATTTATGAATGCCTGTTACAGATAGATCCGCCGGCAAAATTTATATTCTGTTAGTGTCAAGGGGCAAAATTTATATTCTGTTTCTTATAAAAACAAAAAGGCAAAAAATATATTTTGTTGGTGTCAACAGCTCCTATATTAGCGATGGGAATACTGTTTAAAACGAGTAACCTCTTATTTCAAGAGTCAAAGTTAAATAACCTTTTCTGAACCGATTTGTTGCCAAATAAATATTCCCTGAGTTAAATAATTAAAAAATATTTCCCTACTTCTCTTTTTAAGCAACAAGAAATGCATTTTTCAGGCCGCTCTGAGTGCTATGACGAAAAGGTGAACTACTTCCACCAACAGTTGCTCTCCCATCACCAGCTATCCTCGGGGAGGGACAAAGTCGAGTTTGTGATTGATCGGAACGACATCCTTAACTCGGTGAGTAGAATTTCTGAACTCAGTGAGTAAAGATTCTTAACTCAATGAGTTAATATGCTTTGCTCGAATAGTAGAGATTCTTAAGTTGGTGAGTAGGCACTATTAACTCGGTGAGTAGGCATTATTAATTCAATGAGTAGGCATTTTTTCTTAACTCACGGCGTATATTTGCTCAACTTAATGACTAGATATGATTAACTTGATAACTAGACATTCTTAACTCTGTGAGTAGGGATCCTTAAGTTTGTGAGTAGATATTCCTAACTCGGTGATTATTCATTCTTAACTCAATGAGTAGACATTCTTAACTCAGTGCGTAGATTTGCTGAACTTAGTCTCGGTGTGTATGGGTCCTTAAGTCGGTTTAAGGCATCCTTAACCGAATGAGTAGATACGCCTTACTAGGTGAGTATAATATGCTTAACCAAGTGAGTATTAAGTGGTTCTGTGCAGCGAAACTTTTTGGAAAGTAACCTATTTGATTTACAAAAAGTGATTCATACAACCATGCAAGGCTCCAAATATTTCATGAGCTTTTCGTATTGCCTAGCCAATGTTGGAAAACCAGCGATTTAGCTTTTCACACACCTTAAGATGGCGAGTTGTCTTTATGATAGCGCAGATAAAAGTTTTACCAGAAATAGACAATCTCTCATTACTTATTTATCCAATTTGCCACCTTGTTGTAATTTTGAAACATAGTACCGATAACTAGTCAGTCTAAAGTAACTGATGCCTGACTTTTTTTGTAATTGAATCGTTTTTATGTAAATCATTATTGTAAAATATTCTAATATAAATTTTATTAGGATCATGATTTATATCATTTAATAGTTGCCATGTACTAATAGTTTGAATGTTTGATGCTGCACTAACTAGCAAAGGCAGTATAGTTGTGACCAATTCTCGAGCAAAACCGCCCGTTATAAATATTTTAACTCGGCGCGTCTTGCTTGTTCGCACAATAACTGAAAAAGCTTAACAAAGTTGTGTGACAATACATTGGTTTGCTCTTAAAAATACGTTTATATGCTGTAAAATCGCTTCCTTGTGTAATTTTGATTGGTTGGAATTGGCAAACGTAGTAGAGTAACTTTGTTTTCGATGGTTTATAGCTGGTAGATTAGTCATTACTGTACAGTCACGAAAACAACAGAACACACAAACAAATCATTATGCTGTGCGTACTAAGATCAAATTATCCTAGTTCAGTCCAATCCTAACTTAACGGCATAGCTCAGTTCTGATCCTTTTAAACAAGCTTCAAAGTAACATACTATGGACCTAACCCGAAAGTGCTACATAAATAGTATTAGATTTCTATTTGATTCTCTGCACTTAGAAATCAAGAAATCAGTTTTATAATGCTCTCATAGGAATGAAATGTTATTATCTTAAAATCTCTACGTTTTATAATCGATTTAAACTTACCATTACTGGAGAAATAAATTTAAACTTCTGTCTCAATTTGTTTAGTCTTATCGCCACCTAAAAGACCTTAGCACCTCCAACTGGCTTAAGCAGTTCGTCATCCAGTTCAGACATGAAACCGGCCTCGACTGGGGCGGCCTGAACCGGGAGTGGATTCACCTGCTTTGCAAAGCCTTCTTCCAGCCGAGGGAGGTGGAAAGCGGTGACGGAACAGCGGCCAGTGGCATGTTTCGAAAATTCAAAGACGACCCGCAGGCGCTGGTAATACACGTTGCTGTGTTTCTTAGTACAACTAATTAAACCGTTTTAATTCAGTGTGCTGTAATTTCTAATTGTCTTAAAACGTTTTTAATGCCTTATATTTGCCCAGGTTTGTTAAGATCCAGTGGTCTCAGATATTTTCATTAACAAACGAATTGCTCTAATATACCAAAATTAAAATGAGAGTAAACACTTTTTTATATGGTGTAATTTAAAAAAGAGCAAATTTAGAACAGCATTTTATAATGCAAGGATTTGTGTTAGTGTTTGGATTATACGGCAACGCTTTCTAGAAATATTATTACCGAATGCCAAAAATCTCCATTTGCGACAACTATAGCTTTTTGGTTGATTTTCAACGCCAAACTAAGATCTAGAAACGTTTGTGGCCTTAAACCATCTACATTGGCCCTGATTCCAATCTCCTTTTGGGTGATCATACACTTCTGAAAACGACCCAGTTTCTAAAACAATAATAAAATAAATCGAAAAATGTCCAACAGCTTAACGTCAAACTACTATCCAGGTGCTTCCCTGCGCTTCGAGCGTGTCTGGATACAAGCTTAAGTACTACGAAGTGGCGGGTAAGCTTGTGGGCAAATGCTTGCTGGAGACAGCCCTGGGAGGTTCCAACGCTCGCCAAGTAACCGCTCGCTTTGCCCGTTCCTTCCTCTGCCAACTGGTCGGTCTTCCTGTCACTTTCGCGGTAAGCTTGCTTGCTGCGAAATTCGAAGTTTACGAATGTTGTACATAGGGATGATTACCGATAATATCGGATCGGAGCCGATACCCGAGATGGTAGTATCGGTACTCGTCCGATACTAGGATGGTATCGGTGCCGATCCGATACCAAATTAATTTGTGTCTAACTGGAATGTTTTGCCATCCCACGGAGAGTTTTCTACCTTTAAAGGCAAATTTCCGACAAATTTAGCGCAAAAGCAAAAATTTCGGCATAATACCTTATGAAAAATGATTACGATTGTATTTTCAGTTTGACCTAGTTTGCTTATTTGGCCAAAATACGCTATTTGGTTGATTTAGATACTTTTTGCTCTTTCGGTATCGGAAATAAATATCAAGAAAAGGACATTCCTAGTCGTACACTATAGTATATTTTTGATACATAATAACAACTGTTGTTTTGGGCTAAACGGCTTTGAAACCCAAAGTATTTCGTTGCCTGTGGCAAATTGACAAAATGGATTGAATTGAGATTGAGTCATTATATATTTTATGTAGTGGTCCATGTCCATTGTCTAGTTACCTTGTTTTGAGAATTATACAATTTGAATATGGCTTAAATATGAGGACGACTCCAAAAATGCATAGCTCGCTAATATTCTGTTTAAACTAGATTGAAATGATAAAAAATGCCCCTTGTTCCCCGATATGCCGAGCTTATAGTGAATCTACCTAAAACCCTCATTATTAAGCACCAGTTCAAAAACTTAACGTCTTAACACATAAGTTCCCAAAAAAATATTGTTGAGCATTCTCGAGCCGTATACATTAAAGCTGTGATTTTTTGTGTGTTATCCTGTTAACCAGTGTTCTAATGATTTAAGTCCATGACTTGACTTATAAAGTACTTCAAGTCACTGTTTTCAATGACTTGACTTGACTTGACTTAAGTCTTTAGGGCAAATGACAGATGACATATGACTTGGATGAAATTAACTTTTTACATTCGGCCTTTTTTTCGTAAAATTGAGTTATTCAATATTCATCCTAATTTTTGCACATAAAACAATTTTTTTTTGCACATAAAACAATTTTTTTTTTGCACATAAACATATTTTTTTTGGTATTTTGTAAAGGTATTGCTCCTAGTCAGACGAGTAACCCAATTTTAATAGCTTAACGTGTAATTTTTATGATAAGGACTTAACTTGGAATTAACTTTTTTGACTTAAGTTATTTTACATATGACTTGACTGGGACTTAAGTCATTTCAAAATGACTTGTTGACAACACAACTCTGTTGTTAACGTACCTAGAGAAATTTGTTGCATATCGCTTCACAACCAATCGTATTTCACTGCAGCACTTTGAAAGCGACGACCCCGACCTGTTCACCAACAAGGTGCGCTACATACTCGACAATGACGTCACCGATGATGACGAAATCACGTTCAGCGAGGAGGAATACTCGAACGAAGGAAAGCTCCTTAAGGTTGGCCACCATTAGAGTGAAACATCTTTTAAGCCAGGGGTTCGTAAACCATTTTTACAGCTGACCCCTAATTTTTTTTGCTTTGCGTGGACCGCGATAGGCAAGATTTTCTCAAAAAAGTACGTCATAGATTAACGTCACAATAAAAATCATGTGAATCTGCTGATTTCGGTCAAAAAATGTGAAAGTCAAATGCAGCCGTAAGTACATTCAGTGCAAAAATGTTTTATTTTTAATAAACTGTTTACTTGAAAAATTGATTAATATTCGCTAATATTTCAATTAAGGCATTCATGGACCCCCTACAACTAGTTCACGGACTCCCAAGGGGTGTATGGACCCCAGTTTAAGAATCCCTGTCTTAAGCACAGACCGTGTGTTTCTAAACGCAGTTTAAAGCGGAAAAATCACACCGTGTCCTTTTCAACTCGTATCGGAAAAATCAAACCGTGTCCCTTTTCACCTCGTATTCAGAAATGGGTTGAACCGACGAAGCCCTCGCATTGTTCTACCCTATGCGATTAAGAAGCCGTTATATTGAACCTTTAACCACAATTGAATTGTCGCCATTTGTACCGCATATGCTTTGTTTCGATTTTGTTGTACATCGTGAAACGGTGAAGCACCAATACGTATATTTTATTACAAAATTTGTAGGACAATGAAACATGCACAGTACACACACATATGTGTGGCAAGCACTGTGATCATCTAGCCCAGCGGTTCTCAACCAGTGGGCCATGGCTCACTGGTGGGCCATGAGAACATTTTAGGTGGGCCACAGACCAATTTAAAAAAACTAGATTTGGTTTCATTTGTGTCACTATATTTAATTTTACAGGAATAATGGCTTGGGGAGGAATTAAAAAGGAATGTAAATTTATTGTTCAGCCGCAAGTATCTAACTAATGCACGGTTGAATAAATCATCATTTTTGAAATATGTTCTGCTCGGTTTTGTTCTAAACCTATTTTAAAGGTTTTTCTTTCATAAAAATTCTATTGGGCCACAGAATTTTTTTGCAACGTAATTTTGCCACGAAAGAAAAAAGGTTGAGAACCACTGATCTAGCCCTTCTCAAGCAGCTTTTTGACGAACGATTTTATGAAGTTGCTTGTACTAATAGAATGTGGCAAGCATTGGCGTATGGTTGTTTCCCGATTCGCTCCCCATTAGCTTATGTAGCTTAGTTGGTGTAGTGACGGTCCCGGGATGGCCGGAGGTCGTGAGTTCAAACCTCACTGCAGGTTGGTTGTTTTTCTAGGCTGCCCTGCTTGCATCATTGATCGTTAGACTACGTGAGTCTGCGATGACTTTTGGTGTACTAGAGTTCAGTTGTCCGTTATGCGATTGTTTTACACTCGCCCAGAATAGGGCCAAGATAAAAGGCCATTATGTTGTTTTTAAATCCAAGCCCATAAACATTTCTCTACACAGTAGGAAACAAGGTAAACGTAAAAGCTAAAAAAACGAGCTATTTTTTATGGCTGTGCAACCTTAAGAAAATGTATGACTAGAACAACGTTGCTCCAAAAAGCAGTGGTCGCATACATCAATGCACGTTTGCCTTTGAATTAAGCACAGTGCAATCATCTGTTAAGATGAAATCATAAGCTCCCTGTTTTGTGGTGAGGTAGTAAGTTGCCACTTCGCATAGTGTGCCATATTTGTTTGATGTAAGCGTTTATGAAATGCTTCTAAATTCTTGGATTAACGCAATTCGAACTGCTTTAGTTTTTAATAACATCGTATATTGGTACTTTGTTATGCTAAGCATCTAGATAAGTATTGGTTTTTAGTATTTTGTGAGAAAAATAGATTACCTAAAAAAATACCAAGTGCTAAATTTAATTGAATGGTCGTTAATTAAGGTTATTCACTCCACAGCCAAAGTGTCCTAATTATGGAAACACATTCTTAGAAATAAAATATTACAAACGGAACTCAAAAACAATCACGTAAAGCACGTTAGTATTTTCTACGACAGTGTACTGTAAAACTAAGCACAAATCTTAAAAATAAGCCCGAAACGGTAACCCTGCTTGGGCTATTTTTTCCCAAAGCTGTCGTTCGTCATATACATCTAACGACATACGAGGTCTCATTTACACAACGCTTTAAACGTTTTTAGGTCCACGAGCTGGTACCTAACGGCGCCGACATTCTCGTCAACAACGAAAACAAGCACAAGTACCTGGACAGGATGGCTCAGTACAGACTGAGGGAGTCAGTCAAGTCAGAAATCGAAAGCTTCGTCAAAGGTAGGGTTACGTTTATTTAGTTGGGTTTCCGACTGGAGGAATTTACATGATTAAATTATTGGCCTGGTTCAAACATAAACTAGGTTTTTTTTAATGTAAGAAAATTGCGGAAGCATTACGATTTCATGACTTGTATTAATCAAATTTTAACTTATTTATGATAATAGTTGTTTTGTTTACTTTTGAATGGAATTTAAATCGCGAAATGTCTATGTTATAGGCTTACTTATGCCTGATGTTACTGCCCCGCGAAAAAAGCTTGAGAAGCCCTGGTTTAACGAATGCTTTTCCAGCCTTTTCCCCAACAATGCATTTACTTAATTTTCGATGATTCATGAGAAATATTAAGCTGGATCCAAATTGGCTGTAGTTGTGTGTGTTATTTGTTAGCAAATCCCTTAAATTGCAATGCGGGAAATCGTAAAAGTCTCTAAAAAGGATGTATCTTTCTTCATTTTTTTTTATTTCAATTGTTTTGAAATGTAGATGCGGGAAATTGCAAAATAAAAAACGCGAATTCACCTCGACATGAACATGCCCTTCTTCTAATAAGGTGTTTTTAAAATTCCTTAAATGGGTAAAACACAAGGCCGAATGTTTTTAGCTTTTAAGTCATTTTTTTTACCATCAATGTCGTATGTTTTAAGCAGAAATAATGGTGTTAAACGTTTGCTTAATGTGTTCTTGGCCGTCCCCTTTTGCGAATGAAGGAAACTATAAAATGTTCTGAACGTCAAAGGACCTTCATAAAAACACATCCTGCTTTTTGATCTAGTTGTTTTTTAGACTACTCAATTTTGGCAAAACACGTATCTGAATGTATTTTAGTACAATCGCATGTTCTTGCTAATCTATATTTAAACGTTTAGCTAAAATTGGACTTTATGTCGTAGTTTTTTAAGTTGAGGTAGACTTTTTTACTCCAGTCTTATAGTTAACGCTATTCGGAGAAAAGTATCTAATAACTTTGACGAAAGTGCACAACAATGCCACTGTATAATATGTGCGCCCAAATTTTTTCTAAACTTAGTGTCGTCAATACCAAAAATCAAAATTATTCCGACGTTTATGTTATTCTTATTCCAATCTTATGGCTGGAATCCAAATAAACTTCTCGACTTTTAGGTTTAAACGCAATCGTACCCGACGAGATGCTGGGAGCATTCGACGAGAACGAAGTCGAGCTGCTTCTCTGCGGTTCGAGCAAGATCAACGTGGACGACATGAAGGCACACTGCGTTGTGTCCGGTCACCACGGCAAGGTACCTTTTCGATCAATAACCGTGAACTTTCAACGGCGTTTCGCATGATTTCAATTATCTTATGTTGTTTCTACGGATATAAACTTGTCTTCGCGAAGGCTATTACCGCTTTTGGCTGACCTTATCTGGATGGGCTTTTAAGCGCGGCTAGAAAAAATCTAGCCTATGGTAAGATTCGAAATCACGACCTAGGGCCTAGGCCAAACCCGGGCTGTCGCTCTTCATCTAGAGATGTGGCCTTAGCACTGATACCTCTTGAATTCTCGTTGTATGTAGAATACCTTACCACAGTCTGTAGCTAGATTTTTCTAACCCTGCCTTGCAATACAATCTTCATTGGCGAACTAACTTTTGCAATACATCCAGCGGTACTTTCTTAAATTTTGTAGCGTTCACTAAAGCCTAACCATAAAAAAATCTTGAGACTTGGCCTAACAAAGTTGTTGTTACATTGTCAAAACTTTAAAAATTTATTTTTTGTTTATTTTTTGTAAATAAGAAATTAGTTTTTGTAACTTTATTCCATCTCTACTTTTTGTAATGCGCTGTGATTGATTTTAAAGTATTTTTAAAACGGATCGGTGGTATTCGCTAGGTACAATCACATTCTTGTCCAATGGCCAAAGAGTATACTCTACTGCAGTGGTCGGCAAACTTTTTTCGTCGCGGCCCAAAATACTCTTTTCAGGGCTATTGAAGGCCCACTATGTAAAACCACTACGAAACAGTGGCGGATTCAGGATATTTGATTTAAGATGAAATATTAGGCGGCGTCTTGATGCCCAAAACACTAATTTATTTCTTCGTTTACATAAAGTTAAAGTTGGCAAAAAATATAGCTCGACAGGCACTCTTAGGGTCAGATTGGCACGTGGGCCTTTACAAGCTGAGCCAATTTAACATTTTGCCACACCAAACTGTTAAAGGTACATCGAATGTACGGCAATTACACGGCCCACATCTAAATGATAACACTAAGCTATTCAAAAGTAACTCGCGGCCCACTAAAAATGGCTCTGCGGCCCACATTTGGGCCGCGGCACACAGTTTGCCGACCAATGCTCTACTGCATAAATAGGGGCTGTTACGCCGTCGGCTTATCTCATTAGTACCATGTCAAAATTTTAGGTTATTGAATGGTTCTGGGCTCTTGCCGCCAGCTTCACTCAAGCGGAACTGGCGAGGTTACTTCAGTTCACAACCGGCTGCTCACATCTGCCACCTGACGGATTCAAGTCGTTGGAGCCGCCGTTCAAAGTGTCTTACTCGTCGTATAACGACGGGGCCCTGCCCACAGCACACACCTGGTAAGTACGTATTATAATATTTGCCCTATTCACATGCGATAAACAATGAATGTTTCATTAAGTGGTAAAGGGTGAAGGTGGTTGTATATGTGGTGAAGATGGGTTAATGGGTGAAGTTGGGTAAATGGATAAAGGTGGGTAAATGGATGAAGGTGGGTAAATGGATAAAGGTGGGTAAATGGATAAAGGTGGGTTAATGGGTGCAGGTGGGATAAGGGTTGAGCGTACAGCAAATATGACCATCGTTAAAAATTGTTGAATAAATCCCCCTCCCCCCAAAAAATATGTTTTTATAAACAATTAACCAGGATAAAAGGCAAGTTTTTATTCTAATATTTATTTAGGACAAACGCCACTTCAATGTAAATTAGTACAGTAGCTGAGTAACATAAACTGAAATGGCCGCAATGTTGTAGTCTACAGTTGTAAATTAACGCTCGATTTTTCGAATTGTGTTTTTAGCTTCAATGAGCTTTGTCTGCCGCATTACGACTCCTACGAGGAAATGCATCGCATGTTGAAGATCGCAATTACCGAGGGCGCTACCGGTTTCGGTCTTGTGTGAATTTCGCGCTCAACCCTTGTTATAAAGTTCCATTTTCATGCTCTCCTATTTCTATGCATCTGTAAATAGCTTTGTACGACAATATTGAACATCCTGAAAAAAATATTCAGGGTATAGGAAAAAAGTTAAGAACATTCTAAAATTAAAATGCGTTATAGTCTTATGAGTGTTATTTTTTTGTACCTACAGAAATACCTATTCTTAGTATTTCACGTTCGAAATGTTATCTATCTTTTATTTCTAAAATCGAAATGAGTAAAATTTGCGGAAATGTGCGAAATTTCTCCATAATTTGCGATTTATGGAATGGCACGTACATGCGTGTTGAACTTTTACGATTTTGTTTTGGCAAGTAAAGAGGGTAAAATAATTCAACTTGCACGTCTTTTTGTTTCATGCCATTTTTTTAATTTATGGCCATATTTAAATTTGAAATGCAGCGTTGTTTTGTGTTCAAATATTATTTGTCTGAATGTATAAACGATAAATTTATTGTAAAAATTTAAAGGTGCAAAACCTTTAAGGTTTTTAACATTTGGGTTGTATTTGACTAAATTTATGCCTTTGAATTTTTGTTTAGGAAATCTTGTCTATTGAGTACAACTGAATACGTGCACATAGTTGTACAAATGTGACATATATTTTTCTTTCTGACAAACAAGAAGGGCACGCCTATTATGGTACACATTTTCACTTGTTGCCACCATGTGCAAATTTATATGTAAAAATTATAAATAACTTGTCCTCTGTTAATTATGTCAAAATTGCAATTTCTGGGGTGGCTGGTGACCTGTCAATAAATATACAAAATGGGAGTACGTCCAACTACACAACAAATGATCGTTTATATTTAACTCTACTGAAAGTAGCTAACTGATTGTGATTGCTTTCCTTATATTTCTTGTTATCTTGAGCATATCTTGAATACCGAATACCTTGTGCTTCGAACAGTAATCTTTTTTTTGCTTCGTATTTCTTCATTATATTTCAGTCAATTGTGGCTGCTTATGATTAAAATTCATTTGAAGGCTTCCTACAGAGTGATTTTGCAAATAAGGTTTGTTAAAAAATAATACTTAAGGTCAAGAAGTTAATTTACTAAAAACTCAAATCTTC
The DNA here is from genome assembly GCF_963924565.1 of Ascidiella aspersa. Lineage (NCBI taxonomy): Eukaryota > Metazoa > Chordata > Ascidiacea > Phlebobranchia > Ascidiidae > Ascidiella > Ascidiella aspersa. The sequence continues at coordinate 29,277,837 of NC_139450.1, forward strand.
ATCATTAAAAATATATATTTATGTTGTTTTTTTTAATGTAAGAATGCAATGTTCAGCAAACTTCGTTTTGTTTTATGGTGGAAAATACCAACTTTAATAGGGGTTGGCAATATTGGTAAGTTAAAGGACAGCCGTATTTGCCCGGTCAGCAAATAGTTCAACAAATTGTGGCTGTTAAAAAGTTGTCAGATTCCTGCTGGTTAATGAGTAACGAATATATCTAGCAAAATGTTTTTTTCTGTTTTTTAAAGTTTGCAGCTCATGTGAGCAAGTGACAGACTATGTGTTGTTCGTGTCAGTAAATTTAAAGTGAAATAAAATGGTATTCAGTAGTTTATTTCCACCATTAGACATTCCAAAAGTAAACTTTGCAAGATGCTACTTCGAAACCCTAAGACGATTCAGAGACAAGAAAGTGCTTGTAAGTGTAAACAACTTAAAGTAAAATCCAGTTGTGACTGATCAATGATCATTTAAGCATATATACCACACTGACAAAGTAGGCCTGCAAATAATTATACATTTAAGGTAAATTAACAGAGACCAACTTTATCATTTTTCTGTAAGAATTAAGAGTTTTTTGGTTCAATTTAACAACACACGCTCACTCTTACGTTTTTAAAATAGAAACATACAACTAAAAATATTTTCAGTTTTGTTCAAGACCTCAAACAAAGTTTAAAAGTTGGATTTTTTGATCCTTTGGATGCACTAATTGCCGTAGACCTTTTTGCTTAAAAATGCACTAATTTCTGACGAATCAGGTGAACATTTTATTTTAGATTGATGCAGGAACAAACCGTGAACTTACAGGGGATGACATCCTAAAATTTGCATTCAAGTTTGCAAGTTTCATCACTAGAAATTCAGTTTATAAACAGGATGTGGTCGCATTGGCTTGTTCAAACTGTGTTGAGTATCCAGTTGTCTTTCTTGGAAATGCTCTGTGCAACGTGATAACCACAACTTGCAATCCAAGATATACATATGGTGAGCAAATTTTTAGGCATTTAAGCATTTATGAAACCAGCTTATTCTTCAGTTTATAAGATATACATCTTGGCAAAAATTCAAAAAATGTGTGTTGACTGTTGTTTTTTACATTGTTTGTAGACGAAATTGTAAAGCAATTCAAACTCTGCACCCCAAAGTGTGTAGTAACTGACTTTTCACAACTTGCCAAAATGCAAAGAATTGCTAAAGCCATTCCATCAATTCAGGTCCATGCAGCTTTATTATTTAGCATTTGCTACTTAATATTTCCTAAAATTAAATGTTTTGTTTAGAAAATATGGACAATAGATGGAAATCAGCAGACTCTATTTGAAATACTCAGAAATGAAGATGGAACCTGTAAGCTTTAAAAAATTATTTACTTGTGACAAAAAGTTGTTCTAAGGTGGATCAAAAATATTACTTTTAGGCTTTCCAAATGATGTTGAGACAGACCCTCTTGAAGATATTGTGCTTCTTCCCTTTTCAAGCGGAACCACTGGGGTACCCAAAGGAGTAATGCTTACCCACTATAACTTCACAGCAATACACTACACACAAAAGTACAATAGATTTATTTAAGTTCAGCAAAGAAATGAAAATAATTTAATTACTATTACCGTGTTTCAACAAAAAAATAGTAATGTAATTGTTGTGCCTTCCTTGTTTTAGAACAGGAGGTGGAAACTATCTTGGTTCTATTTCTTACAATGTTCTTCCCATGTTTCATATTTACGGATTTTCTCAATTATTGGGAACTATGATGGGTGGCCAACTGATTACAGACAAGAGGTTTGGTGTGATATCAACTTTAGAAGCAATTCAAAAATACAAGGTATACCTGAAGTACAAGCAAACATTTTATTGCCAAACAAATAATTTTACATTTTAAAAGTCTCCTATTTTTTGTGGTTTTAAATAATATTTGTATTAAGTTGCTTACAGATTTCCTTTTAATCCATGTTGCATTTGCAAGTTTTACAGACTACCTGTATAATTTATACTCAAGGTCACATATTTAAGCGTTGTTCCATCAATGCTGAAATCTCTGGCGCAGAGTGAAAAACTGAAAGATTATGATCTTTCTTCATTGATGGCAGTTGGATCAGGGGGTTCTGCCTTATCAATTAGTGATGGCATTTCAATGATGCAAAAAGCACAAGCATTGGTCTTGCAGGGTAAATTCCATTTTAGGCATATATTTACTTACTGCTAGTTGGTCTGCCAGTGGTAAATGTTAAGTGACACTAATGAGGCAAGAAAATGTGAAACTAGCTACAAGCATCAACTTTATCAGCAATAATAATATTTGTTAGAAAAAGCTATGTTAAAAGTTGGCTATTGTCATTTTGTTCAGTAAAACTATATCTTAAAATAATGCTTATCATTGTATAAGATTACATTTTAGTGTGGCAAATATTAACCGAAAGACCATTATGATAGTTGAGATAAACTCCTACTTGCCAAACAGTACTAAATAAAGTATAATGCCCTGTTATAGTTTTAACTAAATTATAATGTTGAAAAGGCTATTGATACAATTTCACTACTAACTGGATTATACAATTATAGTTAATGGCAATAATTCAATGCCTGAAATATTAGATATAACTCTGTTTGTTGTTAATTTATCAGTAAAAATTAAAATGTGATACACATCAAACTAGCAATTACAAAATGAAGATTATACGCCCAAACAATTACTTAATCTGATTTAAAAAAACCTGATATAAATTTCAACATCTAAACAAAAAGAGATAGGAAAAATGTGTAAAACAAAATTTGAACAAATATGTATTTTGTCTGTTTATTTTACATATTACTACTTCTACATTGTTTTTTTTTTATCTCGAGGTAATTTTTTATTTTAATACTACTTTTATGTTTTATAATATCACAGGATATGGATTAACAGAGGCCTATATTATTTCTGTACATGTGAAACCGGGAATGCCACTGAACAGTTCAGGATTTTTATGTTACAATACAAGAATAAAGGTAGACACGACTCCATTTAAAAAAAAAACTTTTACCCAAAATAACCAATTTTTGTTTAGATTGTTGATCCACAAACAAAAAAAGAACTTTCTGTTAATCAAAGCGGAGAAGTACTAGTTAAAGGCCCATTTGTAAGTTTTTTTTGGCTTAATCTGTATTGACAGCTTTATATTAAACTAAAAAAAGGTCAGAATACTTATTGCAGGACAGAATACTTTTATAGAGCATAGTGTGATCCAAACTCAAGCTGTTTCCCACTGTAACCCACAATTATTGCCTTATTTAGGATTGATTACTTCTTTAAATATTTTATCGTACACAAAACATATTAAAATTTGTTTTTAGGTGACAAAAGGGTATTACAAGAACCCTAAAGCAACTCGGGAAGCTTTTGATGAAGAAGGCTGGTTTAAAACAGGAGATATTGGTCACCTAAATAAAGATGGAATGCTTTTTCTTGTAGATCGCATGAAAGAACTTATCAAATACAAAAGTTTCCAGGTAATTGTACTTTAGCTTTTACCATGGCAAATGGCAGGATAAATGTGTTTAATTATATATTTTTTTGACATTATTATGCAAAATATACTTATTCCAAAAATATAATGTTGCTCACAAAATAAATATCAATAGACATATTTTACAAAAAAGCTAATCCCCACATCCTTAATTTTAAATATTTTAATTCAATGTTGTTCAACAAAGGTTGCACCAAACGAATTAGAAGAGGTCATTACATCACATCCCAAGGTCAAAGATGTTGCTGTAATTGGGATAAAAGATTCATCATCTGGGGAGGTCCCTAAAGCTTTTGTGGTTAGGGGTAGTTCCAATTTAACTTCTGAAGAGCTTCATAAATTTGTTGAAAGTGAGTCTTTTTAAACAAGGTTATTTGGTTGAAAGGCTGTTTTCTAGAATTCTGCCTAAAAAACCCAGATGCAGTCGAATTTGATAAAATCAGGTCTGGCAAATCCTTTTATTGCTTTAAAGTATAAAAATTGTTTGTTGGTTGTGATTCATATATATTGATTTTTGTATATGATTCTTATATTTTTTGTTTATCTCAACAATTTTTTTTTTATCTCCTAACACTTCAATTTTTTTAATGATTTTTTAGGCAAAGTTTCAAAATACAAATTTCTCAGAGGCGGAATAGAGTTTGTTGCTGAAATTCCAAAAGGAGCAACTGGAAAAATTTTGCGCAGAAATTTGAGAGATAGGGAAGAAGCAAAGGCTAAGCTTTAGTTTGTTAATTTGTGATACAAACTCAGCAAAAAATAATCGTTGATTGGGTAATGCAATGTGTGTTTTAGCATTTGCATCGTGCTTTATATTGTCATTCCAATTTTCATGGAAATTTATATTTTGTAATTTTTTTTTGATTTTTTTTGTGTGACTAAGTTTTATGTTTGAGTTGCTTAACAGATGTAGCCTACTCATATCAGGCTCTGCTGATATTTGATAGAACAAATCGTCGCATTTAGCATAGATTTTTACCATAAAAAAACAAAATAGTTTGAGCTTAAGCCTTCAAATCCCAAATTAAAATTTAACAACTAAATGATACTTTGTTGTTTAAAATCAAATATATAGTAGATTAGTGGTTCTCAACCAGGGTTCTGCTGAGGTCTGCAAAAACTTTTCAATATACCTTTATTAAATTAACTATTGCTTGGAAATATTTAACGCCTGCTGACAACATGCCTAATCACAATCGTGCTAAGTGATAAGATCACATTTCAACATGTTGTAAATCGCATTAAGTGTGACAGCACTTCCCTTGGTACAATAATAGATTTTAAAATGGAAGGCAACATTGCAACAACTCACATGTGCTATCATTATCAAAGATGAAATGTGTCTAGCATTGAACAACACATCCACGCATTTTAAGACTTGCTTCAGCGATGCAGCTGCAGAAATCGCTTTAAAATAAACGTGTCATAAGGTAACTTGGTGTTGTGTGTTTTGTTACTCAACATAAGGTTTTAATAAAAACACAAGACTTAGACAGGTCAAGTAATTGTCCAAAAGACTTGCATTTTTAAATCTTATATCGATGGCCACAAAAGTCCTTAATTTACTAAATAAAATAGATTTATAGTAGTGTAGAATAAAACTGGTTAGTTTTTGCATAATATGAACAGACTTGGGGATAAAGCTGACGAGATAATCAGATCAGATCTTCCCAGCAAGTAAGGAAAATCGTGGTAAAATATTTAACACTTTGTCATCAAGCAAACATGCTACACAAAAATACATGTGCCTCTGTTACACATGCAACTATTGGTTATTGGTAAGTTACGTAATGTTTCTTTGGGCTTCATCGTATGACATACCTGCACTGGTGTAACAGACGCCGTTTCAACTGTTGTCTGTGTTAAGCTAAATTGGTTTTAAGCCAACCTCTTGACATAATCCGAACCAATTTCTCACAATCACAAAATACATTTTTGACAAGCACGCAGGGCTGAGGCGTATCCAGGGGTGCCATCAGGCCATGCAAAACTATTTGTTTGCCAATTTACTTTCTGTGGTGGAAAAAAAACAAGTTAAATGTACAATTAGTAGTGTGATTTGTAGATTGGGGTACCTATTTTATGACGTCAAGATATTCTGATTTTTATGAGGCAAACGCTATTATATTTTGTTGTTGACAAAGAACAAAATTGATGTGTGGTATTTTTGCAAAGTTTTATTGAGATAAGTTTACAAAAATGTTTTGAACAAAAACCTCATATCTACAGTATACCCACAACAGTGAACACCTTGTCTGTAGTGCGCTGTTATGACCGGAACTTATCGTTGTAAATATCCTGGCGAGAAGCTAAACACTTTTACGTGTCTATACTGGGAAAACGTGAGTGCGTGGTTAAGTACTAAACTACGAAATGCGAGGCCAAAACGTCGACATAACTTGCACCAATAGACAAAATGTTTTGGAACTTTACACAAAGCTATGCGCAGCAGAATCAGTAAAATTTGTTAAACTCTACGAAAATGACAAGATTAACATCGCAGTTGGCTGGGTGCCTATCCCTTTCCCCAGTGAACTCATAGCAGAGGAAATATTGGCAAAATATGGAAAAGTTGAAAAGGTGACACACAGGAAGGACAAGGTTGGGTTGCTAACCGGAATGAGAATCTTGACAATGAATTCAACGACAATGAATTCAACGTCCCAAACGTTAAAAAGATTTTCCTCGGCTAGTAAAAAGAGCACTAGCAAGCCAAAGCACACGGAGAGACAAACGATAACGCAGATGCCCCCCAATCTAGCGCTGGCGTCAACAACGCTGATAACAATCCACACTCTACAACAGCCGTAAGCAGCATTCTAAACGATGCTGATAAGAACTCCCCGGACTTCAACTCTGAAAACAACGCCAACATCAAGTCGAGCACACCGAAGCTTTGAAACAACTGGTCAAGAAAAAGGCTGCAACGAAGCACAGACGAGCTTCCTAACAGCAAAAAAAAAAGTACTAAACTACGAATATCGTGTATTTTTTCCCGCGATCAATTACTTTTTGGAGTGCACAAAAACGAACCGTGCAAAACATTTGTGAATTGTGTCCTTTTATGCGCACGATTTGTTATTTATCAATGTAAATATGCCGACACTGTCCCGACTATGTTACGCTTTTTACTGTTGCTATCTTCTGTGCGAACTTCCGAGCGATATTCGACTTTAAAAAGAGGAAGTATGACAATACACAAAAAGAGAAGCTAAACACTTGGTCACTGCATTGACTGCAGATAGATTTGCTTGGTATTAGTTACTTACATTGCAGTGTGAAGTTGAATTTGCTGCGTTAAGCGGAGCTTGCAACTCGTTTAAATAAACTGAAGTCAGGTTATTCCGCTTCCACAAAAATTAGGGCTATCGTTTTTTTCATATCCGCAAAGGTACAACAGTTTCAAAGTACTAATAAACAATCTGGCGTAATTTCTAATCTTTTTTTAATTGTTTATTTGTGCTACAGTACCTATATGAATGAACAGTGCATGTAATGTTTATTTTTCGTTACTGTTTGTACTAAAAGGTATAAATTAACTAAAAATAATGTGGTATTTACGAGTATTGCTACTGTTATAGCTAATTAGAACATACCTTAAAAAACAAGGTATTGCTTAACTAGTAATAAACCCAGCAGACCAATACACTATCTAAGATGTATATTTCTTAAAACTTTAATATTTAATACTTTACATTAAATTTGCTTCAAATCAATATAGTGCAGTTAATTTTTAAGTTGCCATATGATAGAAAATTAAAATACAACTTTTTATCATAGTTTAAATTTAGATGGATGTTGGAACTTCCCAAGAGCTCACAGGAAATGATATCTTGAAGTATGCATACAGGTTTGCAAGTTTAATTACTCAAAATTCAGTTCATAAACAAAATGTGGTTGCATTGGCATGTTCAAATTGTGTTGAGTATCCAGTTATTTTTCTTGGAAATGCTTTGTGCAATGTTATAACAACAACTTGCAATCCGAAATATACATATGGTGAGAGCATGTCATGTTGATTAGAAAGATATGTGGTAAGGTATATTTTTACATCTGGCAAGTTATTTTTAATTATATTTTACCGTTGTGCAGAGGAAACTTTAAGGCAATTCCAACTTTGCACCCCAAAGTGTGTCATTACAGACTTGTCAGAATTGGAAAAAATACAAAAAATTGCCAAAGCCATTCCATCAATCCAGGTTGTTATTTACATTGATAAGATTTTTATTCAAATTGTGAACACTTGTGAAAAGTTTTTTTATTCACACCCACATAGAAAATATGGACAGTAGATGGAGTCCAAGCAATCCTGTTTGAATTACTCAGAAATGAAGATGGAACATGTAAGCTAGTGATTTTAAAATAAGATCTTGAAGATTTTGCCATAACTATCTATTACAGTAGTGTGTATCACTATTTAAAACTCTTTTTTACAGACTTTCCACATGATGTGGATACAGATCCAATAGAAGATGTCGTGTTTCTTCCCTTTTCAAGTGGAACCACTATGGTCCACAAGGGTGTCATGCTAACACATTATAACATGACATCCATACATTATACTGATCGGTTGGTTTAACTAGTGTTGGTGTATTAATAAAGTTAATAAAAAATATTTCGGAGCTTCTTAAATTATATTATTTTTACAAATGTCCGAACTTGTGTTGATATCTTTTTTCTTTACACATAACAATGTAGAAGACTAAATGCTATATGTAACAACAACAGGTTGTTCTGTTGATATTCCAAAGTTTTATAAATTTGGAGTTATATTTTTTAAGGTTTTTATAAGTATAACAGTGATATTTGTTAAATCTTTGCAGAACATCCGGTGGAGTCAATGTTTGCACTGTTTGTTACAATATTCTTCCCATGTTCAATATTTATGGATTTAGCATTCTACTCTTATTTGATGGGCAGTAAACAGGTCATAGACAAAAGATTTAATGTAAAGTCAACTCTAGAAACGATACAAAAATACAAGGTATATTTACCATGTTTCAATTAAATTAAATTTTTTAAATACCACAGCTTTGGTATCCATATTACAAAGCAATAAATACTTAACACTTTCTTATAGGTATCTTATTTGCCTGTTGTTCCAGCAAAGTTAAAATCATTGATTCAGAGCAATAAATTAAAAGATTATGCTATTTCTTTATTGACAAAAATTTCATGTGCTGGCTCTGCATTGTCATCCAGTGTTGGAACATCCATGAAGAAACAAACACGGGCAACAGAAGTGACTGGTATATTGTATTTCCTAAATTACATCGCCACTATTTAAAGTAACATTTAGTTTACTAGCAGGTACTTTCTTGCCTAATTAAAGCTTCATACTTAAGCCTCTTACAGCCTTCTTGGGTTTTATACAAAGGGTTTTTCAATGCTGATGTGCATTATTTTTTATGTGTTACATTGCTTTAAAATCATTAACTTCATTATTATAACATACATATAGTTAGTTTTATTAAACTACTTTCTACACAGCATATGGAATGACTGAATCTCTTAAGATTACATCTCAGATAAAACCAGAGCTACCACTTAATTGCGTTGGATTTTTACGACCAAATGCAAGAATAAAGGTATTAGAAAGATTTTTTTATGTGTCATACTTATATAAATCTGCAAAATTTGTTTTTAACTAACAATATTATAGTGTGAATTGATGTAAACTAATAAAAACTTTACATGGCCTTATTACAGTAAAATAGATTCTAAAATTCACTTGTTAAACAGATTGTTGATCCAAACACAAGGCTTAAGAAAATGAAAAAGAAGAAATATTACTAAATCAACTTTATTAGGTCAAAGTAGCCTAAATTCACTAGTCCATGGACTCCAGTTTAAGAACCATTTGAGTCTGAACAGGTCAAAGTAGAAGGCTACTTTAAAATTGGAATCATATATTGTGTAAACTGTTAGGTAGGGGTTCTAAAACTTGGGTCCATGGACTAGTTGTAGGCAGCTTTGATGAATCACTATTGTGCTTAGAACTCAATACAATTAGTGCTACTAGGAAAACTGGCTCGCTAGCTCATACTTTTTTACAGTAAGCCCGGAAACTGAATGTTAGAACATTGAACTAATAATAAGACAAATTTTATTTGACTATGACAAATTTTGACATGGGCCGCATAAAAATCAAAAAATGTTGTGGCTAGCCAGATTAAAAAGGGACACTGAAATACACACAATATCCTAGTTTTTTTAAATTTATGCAAAAAACGTAATGGCTTATTTTCACTTTAAGAAGTTTTATAGAAAGTGAGCCTCAAGCCAATTTAATTGTTATTCGGGCCAGATATGGACCGCAGGCCATAGCTTAATACAGTGTTTCTCAAGGCGCACCGGTGCGCCGTGGAAGGTGGCCAGGTGCGCCGTGAGAAAATGGGGGAAAGATGTTACAAATTCTGTATTATTTGTAGAATTTGCGAATAATTTTAGAATAAACTCTAGTCACTATTTTCTATGAATAAACACTAAGCAACATGACTGGATTCGTAGCCCTTATTGAAGTCTCAATGGTTAATGTTGGCTCTTCGCTAACAAAGAAAGAGGAACTATTGCAACATATCTAGTGGGGCTTCCGCCATATTACCGCAATTAAAACAACAGCAACTTCGGCATAAAAATCAGTTCGGAGTAAGACCAAAATAGGATTAATACCTAATACTCGTAATAGCGTTTAAATCAAAATAAGACCTAAATTCGTCCGAATAAGGCCTAAATGGCAAGAATAAGGCCTTTGCTACCTTTTACTTAACCCCAAACCCCACACATAACTTCAACACAAACTACCCTAATAATTTTAACCATACCGGTAACCCAAATTCTACTTCTACCCATTACTCGCGCCTAACCCCAAACAGAGGTAAACAATCCTGTTCCAAAACACTATGGCACCCAAACGTCGACACCAAAACGGCCGATACCAAGAAGATGTCCCTTAACCGCCACATACCCTGTTTTTTACAGTTTTGGGCGTTATTTTGTCCATTTAGGTTTACCGTTACATTTTGGATTTAGTTCGAGTTAGGTGTCGTTGCTTCTGGGACTTATTCTATGTTTCCATCAAACTTTAACTAACATACCGTGTGGTTTCATAATTTACAACATGAAAGGCCTATTTCATTTATTTTCTTTCTCTTTACCCGAGTCCCGAGTTTTTACCCAAGTCCCGAGTCCGACGTGCGCAGTACCAATTTTAAAACTAATAATGCCGCCAAATGCAAATTAAAAAGGCGAAATAGCATATGGTGGATATTTTCCAGCAATGTATTGTGGTTGGATGAGATATATGACACCCCTATGAGGGGATTGTTGAAAATCCACCTTAATATAGTTACGTAAATGGGAAAAATAAATGCTGCAGGGTTGCAGACGGACCTGGAATTTGACGAAATCACACATATAAAATCACACATATATATAACAAGAGATAGCAATGCAGCACTTTTTGCAATATATATACCTAAAATAAATACACACATTTAAAAAAAAACATTATTGTTTCAAATTAACACTAACAAACAGCTGACATTTTAAGGACCATACACCTTTATTCACTTTAAATAACTATTAAGAAACACAATTGCATCAAACTATCAAGATGAAGTCTGCTTCTCCGCTTTATTTATACACACACAGGACAAGAAAAAATCTCTAAAAATTTTGAAAATATTATTTAGGGTGTCAGCTACGAGTCTACTCTTCAAAATGAGATGTGACTTAACCGCCAATTATTTAGCGATAACTTTTTAATATTTGTTCAAAAATTTACAAATGTCGAATATTTCAAATTTGGCTAAAAAGAAAAAGTCCCATAACTCGCGAAATATTCAAGATTTTCAGTCAAATTTTCACACATTACTTAATGCCACATATCTTATCCAATAATCAGACTTTTATCAACATGGCTGTCAAACAAGCATTCGTTTCAAGCAGTAAACGGCATTTTATTCACAGCACATTGGGACTTTGTTTCAGCTACTACCCCCATGTCCTGCCATATGTTTAACTTGCCATACTTGGGCAAAACAAACAACTGCCCTGCCTTTAGCTTATTTTCCATAGATTTGGTGTCCCTCTTTAAATTTAAACACTCCGTATTACTGCATTTTTTATTTAGTGAAGTTAAATTTAAGTTCTAAATTTTTTTAAACTTTTTTAGCTGCCCATTACCATATTTCATAAAATATTGATGTATGATAAAATAGTCATGTTAGTTTGAAAAAAGAATTTTTATATCTAAAAAACACTTTTTAAAATAAAAAAAAATTACTATGGCTTTCAATTTCGTTTCTTACTCTACTATTTCACAAAAAATAAAATATAAAGCTCTGCAATCCATCACATGGTATACGGCGCGACAAAGTGTTTACATTTATTTACGCGGCGCTGCGCGGCAATTTGACCACGCTGCGCGATTTACATCTAAACTGGAGAAGGTGTGAATATAAAATTGTGTTCGCTGCCCGCTGTAGTCCGCACCGTAGGCCGTACTAATAAGTTATTAAGTTGTTTGCAAGCTGCGCTGCAGCGCAAATTACTTTCGCCAGCTGGAAAATTAGTCTGTGTTCTTTTGTAATTTTAGGTTTATGAGTTTATGCTTTTTGCTTAAAAACTGCAATTTTCGTAAAACGTAGGCACTGTATGCAACAACACTTTATGAAAAAACACAACAAACACTTCAAAGAAAGCTAGTTCATACATTAAAGTTCGGACAACATCTTACTTTTTTTAAATGAAACATCCATGTGTAAACTGCTTGCTATTATATTTTCAAGACAACTTAGTCAAGCCACGCGCGGCATGCGGCACGGCGCGCCAAAATGTTTAGATTTGTTTATTCTCAGAGAGGAGCATGTCGAGAAACGACCATAGCACCATTGCCTGCTGCACCCTGTTCGTGAAACTTACGACTAGGGGAGTACAATATCTAATGCTTTGATTCGTCTTCAATTTTGTCGTTTATTTCGGGAAATTGAAACAGGTTTAATTTCTTCGTTTTACCGCGAACGGTTGCGCCTAATTGTACATACGCCAGTGGCAAGTTTGGGGGAGCCTGTAGCGGTGGCGAAACAATTACTGATAGCTTTAAATTACTCTCGCGTCTTGCGATAAACTTCGCCTAATAATTAAGTGTCAATCAAGCGGTATTGGGCGAGCGACTAATGTGTAATGCAAGGAGCAGAGTTCGCAATTTCCTTGACTGCGTTAAGTTGCAAAAGTAACACCCCTCTTGGTTAGCACAGTGTAATTGTCAATTATTAGATACGCATGGCTGGCAATAGTAACTTTGTATTCTTTGAAGTTGAGATCACGTTTGTAGTAAAGTAGAACTGACACACAACAATGTTTTATAAAACGCGACTAAACTGCTAAAAGTGTTTTGTGTTGCATTTGTACTCACTATATGGGAAAAATGTCAAGTTTTGACAACAACGTGGTATTTGTTTTATGTTTATATTTTTGTTTTTATATAGTTAAGTATACATCAGTTTACTTATTCGCTTCAAATGACAGTAGTTGAGAAAGTTAATCATTTGGGAAATTAGTTTTTTTTACAATATATAAACACATGTTAGCAAATGTTGTGCAAATAATTGCTGTCACCGTAGGCCGTAAGGCATATTATGAGGTTAGCGGCCGAAACAGCGAATTTTAACAGAAAATATTGTTTCTCAACCCATGGGTCGCGACCCAAACTTGGGCGGCCGTGTAAATTGGTTTGGTCGCCGACTGCAGTAGTTGCACATGGTTAGATTGATTAAGATTAGTTCTAAGCAAGATTTTTCCAAAATTTGGAAGAATTGCAGAAGCAATACGAACACATGACCCAAATTTTACGAAGGCCAGAACCACCTTATATGGTCTCCCTTGCTTCCCCTCTACTCGACCTTCTGTGATGGAATAAACGATACAAGCTAACAGCAAGCTAAATAGTCAGTAATATACGGTACCTTGTATGATATACCCTACGCAGTGTATATTATGATTAATTTTGACTGCTCATAGGTGAAGGAATAGATGAAAAAGATCATCGGACCCGATCAAACCAGGGTTGCAGTTGTTTAGTATTTTTTTTTTTTTGGTGCAACAAATTTACCATTTTATTTTAAATTTTAATTTGTAAAACTTCCTGTTAGTTTTTTTTACTTCCGAGAATAGTACACGTTGAGATTTCGATCTAGCTCCTTTCCTTTGGTGTAAATTTACATTCCAACAAGCTGCAGTAACTTTTTCCATAGACGTTAAAACCTTAACATTTATTTTTAATTAAACTTTCCATCCAACAGACGTTTTCGAACCCAACAAACGCCATCTTATCGCCCTCGCCAAACTACCCACCCACATCCCTGCAGTTGTTTAGTACAGCACTAATGTACAGGAGGAGTTCAAGTGAGACATCTGGTGTTGATTTAGATCAGTGGTTCTCAACCTGTGGTACGCGTACCACTAGTGGTACGCGAAGTCATTTTGGGTGGTACGCTGGACGCATTATGTTTTTAAGTAAAATTACAGTTTTACTAAAAGGTTAAGCATTTTTTTTATTGTAAACTATACATTCATCGTAATGATTGGTTAGTTAAATTTTGAATGCTTCTTTAACGATAGGAACTATTATCTTTCCGGAACATCTATGCATATTTATTTTATGACATCATAGCAAAACAACTAAGAATCACAAAACTTGACTATCAGACTCTTGCAAGTTAAAAAAGAGAAACTTTTTTGAAGTGGGCCGCAGTTGTTTTGAAATTTCAGGGCTAACTAATTGTTAGCTAATCCACCCCTGTTAAAAAAATCCTATATACATTTTGAGTAAAGTTGAGTTTTTCGACATTTTGTTGGTACGCAACAAGATCATAGAAGCTCGAGGTGGTACGCAGTGAAAAAAGGTTGAGAACCACTTATTTAGATAATATAAATTAACCGCTAGGTGGGGATGGATAGTTGATTTTCACCCAACAAAAGGAGTGACTATAAGCAGTTGGGTGTCTAGTAAAAATGGTCCGACTTCTTAACAAATATGCAATTTTAAATCCCGAGTCCGTTTACAATTCTACAGCCTGTTTTCCGCCAACTAACCAAACTGAAATAAGTTGGGTATTCAGCAATCCTTTTAAAGGGGTGTCTTATAATTCACGTCACCATAATACGTCGTTGGAAAATAATTATTCCACCATATGCTATTAAACCTTTGCAATTTACAGTTTTGAAATTTAGTATTACGCATGCGCACTCTTACTCGAGTCCAGAGTCTTACTTCAGAAAATTTAACCGGGTTTCGAGTCTGACTCCGACTCCGCAGACCTGCTTAAAAGTAAACTTTTTTCATGATTTGAATTTAAATCCTGATCAATGTTCGATGATTGTGTTACCCTGATTAAATCGGGGTCGTTCTTCAAACAAAGTATTTGTTTTTGGTAACACGTTTTACATTTGTTATCATAAATAGAACTTAGTTGATGAGAAGTGTGGCAATTTTTAAACGTGAGGGGCTGAGTAAGCCTTTTATAAAGTGCTTTTGTTAACAAAATTAATAGCGGTATATATATATTAAGTAATTTTATTGCTTTTTGAGGTCCATGACTGTACAAAATAAAATATAACCTTCATTTTAAGGCAAATTAATACTTGTAGTGTTTCCATAAGACAAGTTTGACCGGACCTGGCCTAAAATGTGTTTTTGCAACTTGTTTAGCTTTGGCGAGCTACTCACAAAGGATGTACTCACAAAGGATGAAGTGTTGTCGGCTATCGACCAAAGGAACTACATCATGGGTGACACCCATACTGGAGACGCCCTTATGAACATGTTGGTGAGTTATCGTAAAACATTAGCCGAGAATGATTTATTAAAATAACAAACGAGAATGTCTTTGTAGTGGATATAAACCTTTTTTTTTTGAGTGAAAAAATGCCGTTTAATAGGCATAAGCTTGTTACAAACTGTGAAGCAGCGCAGTTTTAAATATTGCTTTATTAGGGCAATATATTCAGCATAAAAATTTAAAAAACAAAACTTATACAAAAAGCAACGTGTCGGCCTGCAGATATTTTTTAGACTTTTATTTCGTAATCAAAGTCAGTCATTTTATAAGTTGTAAAGAAAAATATGTTTCGCCAAACAATGCACCTTCAGTTTCTTAATGCCAATGATTCTGCCTTAATTTATATCTTGTCGCCATTTACTTTGATGATGAGATATCTTGTATAAAAACATTTGTTTTCTCTTGTCGACTTATTCATAACTTTCATCAAAGTTTTATAATTTAATAAACTAATGATCTTAAATAAATTAGATCACCGTTGATGTATCCCTGAATTTATTGTTAAATTCTAACATCAGTGGCTTTTGTTTTGTGGCGTTAATGCTTCATTGATATTATGTTTTTTTTTCAAGTCATTATACGTAGTTTAACCACAAATGGTAAATAATCGATATGTAATGAATGATTAACTGATAATAATAATCCAATTGCCTTATTTATACTTTTATTCTTTTTTAATTGTTGAACTAGTAAGTTAAATTATTTTGACGGCATAATTAAAATTGCTAGGCATCATGAAATTGCTCAATTAACCATGAAGACATCATTGTAGCATTGTTATAGTGACGTAAGCATTGTTATAGTGACGTTAGCATTGTTAGAGTGACGCTAATTTTTCATTGTGACGTCATACAGAACTCGATACACTGAGTCGAACGGAGAGCGTCCAAACGTCCCTGATGTAGCAATCGTGATAACTGACGGAAAGGCTCAAGAGCGACTCCTGGCGGAGAAAGCTGCTCAGAAAGCTCACGAGGTCAGTTGGGGATTGCCCTCAGTAAATTTAGGGTGTGGAGTCGGTTAAAAAAACCTGATTCCGACCAAAAAAATAAACCCGAGTCCCGAGACCGACTTCTGCCAAATGTGCGATTTCGCCGAGTCCGGTGTCAACTCTTCAGTTCTATTTTACCCATCAACTGAAATAAGGTCGATATTCAGCAATCGACTTAAAGGGGCGTCAATGCGTTGTTGGAAATATCCACAATATGTTATCCCACCTTCACAATTTACAATTGACGGCAGTATCAGTTATAAAATTTGCTACTGCGCATGCGCACGTCGGACTCCGGGCTCTTGTAGTCTTGCGTAATCTTGCTCGAGTCCCTTGTCCGATTCCAGCAAAACAATTACCTGTATTTCAAATTCCTTCGCGGATTTAACTAAAGTTAAATCATAGCTTTCGAAATATCTGTTGTTTCCCACTTGTTTAACTGACTATAATAAAAAGCCTTAAAACAAACTTTTAGGTTATTTTTAGTGACTTTTGAAATCTGTAGTTTATAATTTGCTCAAACACACTTTTTTAGCAACTTTCTTTAATAGTAAAGTATCTTTAAACTTTATAAATTAGTTTTTGGCAACATTAAGCGACAATTCTCGATATTTGTTTAACTTAGTTTTCTTCGAAAAGGTTGTCATAGAATTTTTCATAGAATTTCCTACTAAAATGTATTGTTTGCTTGATTTTAGTGGTTTATAGCCCACCAATATTAACCTATTGAATTTCTAAGTTGTTATTTCACCTGGCGGGTATAACAGTTTATTCTGTTGGAGTAGCCGACTATAGTATCGAGGAGGTCCGGATTATCGCTAGTGACCCGGACGAAAAGTTTGTTATTGAAGCTCTTAATTTCAACTTGATTGAAATGGAAAGGGTATGGTTGATCAAGGTTTGTTAGGTCATAATGGCTTCCTACAAAATTAACTGCATACAATTTTTTAAATACTAATTTAAAGTTATTATGGTTTCATGCAAGTAATAAGAAGTTTTTTTTTTAATCAAATGTTTTAAATTAAATGTCAGAAATTGTTTTTTTTTAATATACAATTTTAGGATTTTGTGAATATTTAAAAAATGTTAAAACAAGTTTTTAAACTAAATAAATTTTTGTATCATCTCTATTGATTAACCTATTTTTTGTTAAAGTAAATTTGTCTCCGAATTACTTTTACTCATGGTATGGACATAATATCCATAGTAGCGTGTCCCATACGCTTTCTACCATATTTAGGGTATTAAAAAAAAGGTTAAAAAATATCTAAACTTCAAAAAAAAACAGAATACTACAGTTAAAAACGGCATCATCAGTTCTGCTTAAAACTGAAAACACCAAGAAAATACGAAAATACGAAAAAGCTTTACAAAATAAAAAATACAAATATTAAAATGAAACCAGAATACTAAACAGTCCAGCTGAAACTCGATGTTGTGGTAAATGTAACGAATAAGAGAAACAACTATTAAGAGTATAAGTTATGTCTGAAGCAAGAACACACCGCTTATGAATAAACAGATCGCGCAAAACATAAAAAATGTAATATTTTGAAAACCATTTTGTGCAGAGTATTTGCCAAGAAAGTGAGCAGACTTGTCCGACAGCTTCGGCCGAACTCGTGTTTCTCATTGACGGATCAAATTCCATCGGTTACAACAACTTTGAAAAAAATCAAGCTCTGGCTCGAATTTTGTTCCGATTCCGATAGCAGATAATTTGGACTGAAATACTGCAATCGATCAGAATCCGAAATATGTCATTACTATGCTCAAACATGGAAAACAGATGAAAGCTAAAATTTGCCTTAACGTTTCGAAATTTAGTTAACTCCAGTTGCAATTCTACCATTTTGCGCTGCATTTAATCTCAAATCATGACTGAAATTGCTATATTAATCTGGTATCGGATCGGCACCGATACCACCCTAGTATCGGACGAGTACCGATACTACAACTTGGCATCAATCCGATGTTTTCGACATTCTTATTCTTATTATTTTTTTTTAATTTCAATAATTTTTAATTGTCGCTTAGCGATAGCGTAATTTTCCCATGGCTCATAACAAAAGTTGATAATCTCAAGGTTTTATCCTTGTCTTTTTAGAGCCCTTATTTGACTTTTCCTACTTATTTTTAGTTACAATTTTGACCACAGTTTCACCACTGATGGCTGCAAAGCATATTTCTCCGTGTCTTATGCGATAAATGTTTTTATGTATCTTCCTTAATATAACGGATGACTGTCCAAATAACTACATAATACAAAGTAAAATTTTCTGCGTTTAAATAAGAATAGTCGTTAATTACAATGCTACTTACTTTCCTCCAGATTGGCCCTTACTACACACGCATTGGTGTGGTTCAATTTACTGGGACGCCCTACTTGGAGATAGCCTTTGGGGATCACAGTAACACTCAGTCTGCACTAAAAGCAATTCAAAACATAAGGTAAGTCGATGAAAGATACAAACACGTACGTAGACATACGTGTTCAACAAAAGTACACCGAAAGCCATCACAGACTCACCGAATCTGTTGATATATGGTGCAAGCAGGGCAGGCAAGAAAAACAATTAGCCTGCAGTGAGGTTCGAACTCACGACCTCCGGTCAAGCCGGGACCGTCGCTCTACCAACTGAGCTCCTCACGTGCTTAACCAATGTGTCCTTGTTGTTCTAAAGTCGCTTATTGGCCAACGATTACAGCTTACGCGTCATTCGTATGCCAAAAGCATATTAAATAAATCAGTCGCGATTTGCTTGTATCATCATTGATTGGCTGGGTCGGTTAGTCTGTCAGAGGCTTCCGAAAGCGGTTGATTGTAGCGAAATAAAAATTGAAACTTTTGATGACAAATTCATGCTACGATAATTAAGGGTATTACTATTCCTTAAGTGCACAGCTTTGTAACCCGTTCCCAACTTTATTTCAATATCGGTTTAAATATTTTCAATTTTATTTATAAAGTCGTAATTTGGAAGTCGTTGAACATTGAGATGTTAACATTTATCCATTTTCATTTTTTTTCGTACAAACGATTTAAAATATATTTTACAAAGTATAGACTTTCTATAATGATTATTATTAATAAAACTGACGTAAAACGATACTGAATATAGCACCACAACTCATGACGTCACTTTTTCCATTTCTGCTACAAATTCTAGGCAGACAATCGCCGACATTCTAGAATGCGCTTCGTTCATTCTGACGTCACACACGCTTTCATTGTCCCCCCTGTTACGTCACAGGTACCAGCATGGCAGCACGAATATCGGGCGCGCGTTCGACTTCACAATAAAGCAGGTGTTTGGCGCCGCACGGAAGGTACCCAAGATAGGATTTTGTACTAATAATCCTCGAAGTGGCATTTTTTTTCGTTTAATTTTCAAAAAATGGTTATTTGATCACAATTATTAAAGGCAGATAATTTGAATAGCTTACAGATTTAGCTATAGGGTATTTTTTCGATAAATGTTCAGTTTGTTGATCTTCAGTAGAAAAAGAATTGCCCAAATAAATGATAAAAGATTCATTATTTTATTTGCATATGTTTCGGTAAGTGCTTATGTGCTTATACCACACTAAAGATGGCATAAGCACTTGCCGAAACGTATGCAAATAAAATAATGAATCTTTTATCATTTATTTTGGCCACTCTTTCTACTGAAGATTATGAACAGATCCGTGTTTAGTGTTCCTTCAGTTGGTTGTTTTTTGAAAACTTAACAAAAAGTTGTTTGAACTTGTTTGCAAATTGAATTCACGCAAATGTTTTTTAGAATTTTTCTAACTACCTTTTAAAAAGAACATTTCCAATCATGTCAAGAAACTCACGGACTTGCTGTTGCTGTGGAATAAAAACTGAGGCAAAAGTCGTGGCAGCTTTCTTTGTGGTGAGTTTAATTGTTTGTAAAAATGTTTTGTAACCACATTTTGTGATTGTATTAATTAATTATCTTTGTTTTAACAGTTATTTGAAAAATAGGCACTTGAATCCTACCCTTTTTTATGAAAGGAATAGATATTTAGGAAAAAATATAATATTAATTTTTAACCCACCCAAATAACTGAAACAATGTGCAACACTGAAAAAATATTTTATGCCCACCCGAGTTTGGGCTTATTCCCCAGCGCATTGTTAAATTTGTCAAATCAAAACAACGTATAATATTTGGTGGTATGGTGTGACTTCGGGTTCGGATGGGTAAAGTATTATTATTTTATTCTCCCAATATGTAAATTAAATCTTAACAACTCGTTTAGTTACTGAAAATAAAATAAAATAAACTGTGGTAGGATTGTAGACCAGCACCAAAAAGTGATTTTAAGTAGGGGGTCTGGGATTTTTTTTTTTTTTGAGGGTAATTTAACTCAGTATTTTTTTATGTTTGCATAAAAATGGTTTACTGCATCATTGAAATTTTTAATAAAAAGTTTCTAATCTTTCACTTATTTTTGCAGATTATTAGTATTTCGGGCATCATTAATGGTTTTCCTGGCTTGGCAATGAGAAATGGAGGAACTTCTAAAAACATTTTTTCCGCTTGTAAGTTACATTTAACATTGTAGTCGGTTCATCTCATTTACAAGAATTACAACAATAATAACTAGGAATCTTGAAATAGTAAATCCCTAAAACATCTAGTTTAGTCTCCAATAGTCAAATTGCATTAGTCTTTCAGGAAATATTGCTCTAGCTATTTTTCAATAAAAGTAAAACTTATTAATTCTGTTATACCAGCATTCTCATTTAGTTTGGCTTTCTTGAAAGATTTAAAGTAGGGGTGTTTCTAATATAAAAGCGTTTTTTTACAAATAATAAAAACGTGTAGTACCGTAACAGTGCGCATTACTGCATCTAAATGTCCGTCGGTGAGCTGACTTTTGCTCTTTGTTTCTTCACACCAAACTTTATAGCTATGTGAATGCTAGCCTCCACTACAATATAATGTTGTAGTATTAGAAGTAATTGTTAGTTGTCATGATTGCAGCGATTGTTTTATATTGTTAATAAACAATGGCAATTTACTGTATAAAACATTAAGTATATTTTTACAATTGGCTGAATAGCGAATTAAGTAATTTAGAGGGGCTTGCGTGCCATTTTTTTTTTGGTCGCGTACCACATTTGGCACGCGTGCTGCTTGTTGGACACCCCTGATTTAAAGCAATAAATATGTGTTTTATTGAATATTTCTTTAAAGATTTAATATTTTCTCTAAGATTTTACCTTTTAAGGTAGAAAAAGTGTACATTGGTTTGCTAACCATGCTTGTAAACTTGTAATGCTAAAACTTTTTTGGCATTAGATCAGCACCAATATCGGCATAGTGTATTTCATCATGCTTTCAGAATAGTAAGATCACGGTTACACTTGTATGCATGATACATAATTCATCATGCATTTTATTCATTGGAACATAATGCCTAAAGGTTGTAGTAAGTCATAAAGAATACCGAAGCCCATATAGAAGTAGGCAGCATTTTGAAAGTTTCAAATTTCTCTTTATTTATTTTCAACCTCTTTTTCAACACAAAAAATTGACATAGAGCCGTCGTTCCACAATTTCTTTGTTATGTCGCTAAGAAAATGTTAGTTTTATATGTTGTTTGAGATTCCCTTTTCAAATAAGATGAATCCATACCTGTCACTAATTTATCAATTTGTATTGTAAGATTTTGTGTCCGGTGTTTTGGACCTCATCTTTACATCTTTGGCTATTCATGGAATCAGAAAGGTTTGTATGTAAATAAAGATACTATATTTTTAAAATATTTTTGTGCCTAAAATTTTTTGCTTAAAAATTTTGTTTTAATGATGCTGTTGTGATACAAGTTTTAAGCAGCCGACTTCAAAGCTAATGATAATTTTTTTTAAGTTAGCTAAAACAAAAGTTATTTGAATTAACTTTGCTTATTATTCTAAACTACTAATTTTAAATTTTAAATAGTGTTAACCTTACCTGTATTTTCACCAATAGTATTTTTTTACCCCTAATCCCCTTATAAATGATATATATTTCTTTCTAACCAGAACCTACATTGGTTGCTACTCCCCATTTTGATTGGAACAGGTCTTGGATTACTTGGCATCCTTGTCTTGATAATTGTGCTAGCAGCTGGCTGGAGTCATCATAAACAATTTATCATCTATATTGTAAGTCTATATCAGTAGTTTTATTACTTAGATTTTTTCCCCTTAATTTTTGTAAAATTTCAATCGTTTTATACCTTAATTTCTGCTCCCACAAAATTCTGTGTTTTAACGTTTACTGATGATGAATCAACTACAGTAATTTAGGACAATCTACCCAGAACATTACCCTTTTGTGATCTCCTTTGTAACGACACATATTATGTGGTTCAAAATGTTTTAAAGACATCTGTTAACCTGCAGTCAAAAACACAGTATAATTAATCAAAACTGACCACGTCAAAAATATCCTGAATTAATACCTGGCGCCACCAAAAAAAATTTAGTTAGAAAAATCCATGTTACTCTGGCTGTGAAACGTTACTGGACTTTATTAGATTTATATGCAGTATGTATTATAATTTTGCAAATCTGAAGTGTCAGTTGTATTTGCATGTAATTTTGTAGAATAGACAGAAGTTTAGCTGAGCAGAACAACTAACGTCAGACCTTACGATAATCAAAATAAATATTTAATAAGACTAAAATAATAAAATAAAACATTATAGCGTCTTGCATCATAAGATGCAAACTATAATATGCCTAAATCTTTTAGATTCGTGCCAACAGTGGTTATATGGATGAAGCGAACGTTTCTGCCCTTTTCTTTGTTACTTTGACTTTTGTGTTGTTGTTACAAGCCTACTTCTTCTCAGTCTTCTACAGATGCTTCAAGTACATCAAAGAAGAGGTTGGCGGATTTTTTATGCAAAGTGTCCAGTAAATCACTTATTAGGCTTTCCAATGTTAGTAAACTGTGCAAGCATTTATGAAAATACAGTTAAAACATCGATTTTTTACCCTGAGTTGTCGCAACTTGATAAATACTAGTGATTGTCAATGATATCGGATTGGTGCCGGTATAGGGTTGTAAAGGGGTGGAAAGTTTCCGGGAATTTTGAAGGACCCAGGAATAATGGGAATATTGGGGAATTTTCAAATTTGGCATTTATTATGTTTAAAACATTGGTTAAATATTTTATTAACCAGAAAAAAATATTAAAAACCTGTCTTGCACATTTCTAGACGAGCAGGAGGACATGCTATCCGGCAGCAACTAGTACAGGGGTCGACAACCTTTTTCTAGTCGCGGGCCTAAACCAAACTAGAAAGATCTCTGCGGACCGCACAATAAGTTAACTAAGAATTGTGTTATTAAAATGTTAGAACAACTTTAAATCAGGCGGGTTTCGTTTTTTGCTCTTAAAGACGTATTTAATTACATTTAAGGAGACAGTAAAGTGTTGGCGCAAAGCGCGTAAAAAAGCGTTTGTTTGGTTAAAATTGGAGTCCACATGTCGTCATCCATACTACTTATGAAAAGTGTAATGAAATTACTTTGAAGAAACGAGATAACTTTATTGGTTAGTCTAATTTCATAATTGCTGTAAACTTGTAATGTTTTTAAAAGTCTGGGCCTGGCGAGCCAAGTGAGCACATTTTTTTGGTATACCGGTATTTCTTTTAAATTTCTTTCCAGTTTTTATTACGCTGCCGAAAAAAAAAATGTTTTAAAAAAGAAAAAAAAAAATTAAATACGTTTTCTGTTTGTCCGTGACGCACTTGTCAGCTTTCCACGCCGCAACGGTAAAGAAGCTTTAATCTTTTGAAAAGACATTACAAAACGTAAACCAACCGGATGTATGAAGATCATTCGCGCATAGCGGGAAAATTTTTTGAACTCACGTAGTTAAAATAGTCAAAAAGTATGTGAAATGGACTCGTGTCTATTTTGTCAAATAGGCGGCGGGCCGGATAAATTACTTTGACGGGCCGTAGGTTGCCGACCCCTGAACTAGTAACGACTTTGTAACTCACAAAACAACAAATGTTAAAGATTTAGCTAGCTGTAAGCTGGGGATATTTTGGCCCAGACCGGTCAGTGCTGTTCTCACAGTATAAGGCCATTATTTTCCTGTTTCGATATCAAACTAAGATTGTTTTAAAAGTTTCCGAAAATTTCCGAAAATTCCCCAAAATTCCCGTTAATTCCAAAATTTCCATGGAAAGTTTCCGCTATGAAAATTCCCGGGAATTTTGCAACCCTATGCCGGTATCCGAGCCAAGTTTCTACAAGAATTTTTGAGCCGTGATTTGCGATTCCATTGTAAAAATAATCCTTTTTTGAAAACAGTAGGTTAGCAACTGGAGAACTTAACATCCTTGAGCAAGTTTTGGCCTACTAAATTAGAAAAATGACCTTTGGTTTTAAACATTTTGATTTTGTCTATTTAGATTGTTTTAAAATTTTTGGTATTAGATTGGTTCTCAAAACTTTTTGTCCAAAATATTGTTATCAGTATCGGAATTAAAGGGTCAAGTATTGGACATCCCTAGTCCCTAGGGAATGAAATACCATAAACCCCTTTCGGCACTATTTAATTATGTGAATTTCTCGCAACCATACAGTAATTTGTTTTGATAAATTACCAACAAAATGGATTTTAGATAGCACTTTTAGTCAGTTAAAGAGAAGTGTATATATCCTTGAATATGAGCATAGGCGCCAAATTTTAAAATTCCTTGGCGTTTTACTCCCTTTTGGCAGGGCGTCTAACAAAAAAATTCTGCACACCCATTTTCTATGCCTATGAATATGAGGTTTGTTGGTAATAACAGGATACAACAAACAACAATTCTATGGTTAGCTGCAGGAAAAATATCAAAACCCATAAGTAAGTAGCATTTTCAATATTTCAAATTTCTCTTCATCCATTTTTAACATCATCTCGAAATGTTCACAATGCTACCTACTTCTTTGGGCTTTGTTATTTCTATTACATCTAACTACATACATATTCGAGTTCGCGTTACATATACATCACAATACAATGCACGCGTCTATTATTATTAACTTGATCGCGACTTGCGCTCTCTGCTTGATCTTCGAGCTACGGTATTCAGGTGCTCAGCCCACAAGCACCGCGCGTGAAGTGCTCAGCCGGGAGTTAAGCCCCGGATCAGAGGATTGCTGGTAAGTGGCGCTAACCACTTCGCCAACGCGCATTACATCTAACTGAAACCTGGTTGTTCACTTTTTTTTCTGAGCCTGTGTAGCTTAGTTGAAAGAATGACAGTCCTGGCATGTTCAGATTACAGTTATTAATATTATTTCAGGCTCCTGGTAACCAGAACTAACAACTGCTTGAAAATTTTGACAACGAAAATCCACCTGCATACGCTGCCTAAATCCTAAGCTTCAAAAACGAAAAAGAATTCAAATGACATTTGAGGTTTTAAGGCATGGTGTTCTTCACAATTCTAAATGTAAGACGATGTTTGATTTTTTTCTTGATGTTCAGTTATTTAATATTGGGATAAAATAATGTTTGCATGTGTCAATAGTTGTTATACTTGTTACCTTAAGTATGGCGATCACACTTGGTTGAAGTTTTAAAGCCTCAGCCTATTCTTGCCCACATTTTAACATCTATAAAAAATGGGTGCACTTTTTTTCTGCCACAACCTCAACGATACACACATATTAAAACACACTTCTAACCACAAACTCAAGTATAAAATGATTTTAAAATTTTTTTGGAAAGCTATATTGTTATTAACAAATTTATAGCGTTTAACTTTTTATTTTGGTTTGCGCAATAATGTTCCGGAGTGGGCTAATGAATTGTCCACTTATATTTTTAATCATGCAAATGTCCCTTGGTACAGCGTTTTGTGGGGGTTAAGTTACGTGATTATTCTGGACTTACAGCAACATACTTCTGTATGGGCTTTGATATTCGTACTACATATTTTTAAATTGTTTACTCTGATTTTTTAACCCGCCGTAACTCACATATTTTTGATGTAAATCACTAATTGTTTTTAAGCAATTTCATTTTTCAAACTAAAATTAAAAACTCTGCTTAACCCTTGTGCTTTCGCTATAAATTACTAAAAAAGTCTCACATAAACAAGTTTACCATAAATATTACCCTCAGGGATGTTTAGTTTAAAGCCTCACTTTGCCTAATTGACCAGTCTCACAAAAGCTAAAGCTTTTAAGTTATAATGGTGACCTTTAAGCTAATGTACATTGGAAATAATTCAGGGCAACAAAGTAGTTTATATACTTACCTTCATCACAGTATTTATATACCTTGGAATGTTGAAGTAAACAATTTTGTTGTTGTTTTTGTATTTTACAGTCGTGTGTTTTTCATTGAACACAATGTCCAGTGTTTCTCAACCTTTTAAGAGTGCTAGCCCCCCTTTATTGGTTCTCACTTCTCTGTATTTAGTTTCAATGACTGTTTTATTATTTTGTTTTAATTTGTTCTAGTCTGTTAGCTGGTGGTTCTCAAACATTTCAGCTCGCGGCTCACTAAAACCATTATAAAAAATCGTATAAAAAAACTATGAGGTATCAATATTGAAAAAGTGTCAAATATCAGACATCAGTAGAAAATAATACTAGAATATTGTGAGTTAACTAACTTACAGTGCATATACATGCCTCGCATGTTTTGCATGTACGTGCAAAACTGGGGTGCTTTTTTGTCAAATTGCTATACATGAATACGCGGTACAAAAAAAGATACATGTAGCCTACAACAATCTAGCCCTTTTTGACCAACGATAACGGCCTACGTATCATACTTAGTTTTTGAACACGTTTATGTGTATATGTTAATATTTGTAATATTTGAAATTACTTACTTCCGTCTTTTTGCCTGTACGTGTAAAACTGATAAGGTGTTTTTTTGTAAAATTGAAGATTTCGCGGCACAGTGAAAAATACACACATACGTGTTTAACAACTATATTCTATATTACTGAAGTCGAGTTTTGACCAACGATAACGGCTTATGTACCATACGTAGATCACAGTTGTTGAACATGTCTGTGTGTTTATCTTCGATAATGTTTGAAGTAACATGCTTACAGTTTAAATTCGTGTGTCGCATTTGTGCCTCAACGGGTATAACTGATGGGTGCTTTTGATCAAATTACCAAATATTACGCGGCACAATAAAAGATACTCACATACGTGTTCAACAACAGTGACCTAGCGGTCTAGCCTTGCTGAAGTCCCTGTTTGACCAAAGATAACAGCTTACCTATCATACGTGAGCTGATGGGTGCTTTTTTATCAAATTACAAACGATCACTCGGCCCACTTGGGAATTTCTCGCGACCAGCAGTTTGAGAACCACTGCTGTAAACTAACAACAAAAATGGAACCTTTGACATTCACAATTACCGACCATATTTAGGCCAATGACACAGTTTTCCAACTTGCATGACAATAATACTTCACTGCGTGTATGAACTACGAAGCACAACTTTTTTAATTGTACTATTTCGAGCGTTTTGGTTCTACCACCTAAAGCGTTTGCTTTTTATCATTATGTGTGCTGTTCGTCGTGGTTTGATCGCGGAATAAATGTGTGCTGTTAACCTATGAGGGGATACTGTTGATTTCAGTCATTAATTCAAACACAATAGCGAAGGAATAAAATAAAACACAAATGGTTATCGAGTCAGTTCGCATAATGTATGCAAATTTAAACACAATAGCGAAAGTATAAAATAAAACACAAATGGTTATCGAGTCAGTTCGCATAATGTATGCAAATTCAAACACAATAGCGCAAGTATAAAATAAAACACAAATGGTTTTCGAGTCAGTTCGCATAATGTGTGCAAATTCAAACACAATAGCGAAAGTATAAATAAAACACAAATGGTTTTCGAGTCAGTTCGCATAATGTGTGCAAATTCAAACACAATAGCGAAAGTATAAATAAAACACAAATGGTTTTCGAGTCAGTTCGCATAATGTATGCAAATTCAAACACAATAGCGCAAGTATAAAATAAAACACAAATGGTTTTCGAGTCAGTTCGCATATTGTGTGCAAATTCAAACACAATAGCGCAAGTATAAAATAAAACACAAATGGTTTTCGAGTCAGTTCGCATAATGTGTGCAAATTCAAACACAATAGCGAAAGTATAAATAAAACACAAATGGTTTTCTAGTCAGTTCGCAAATTCAAGTTACAACTAGACGCGTGCGACTTGCCTTTTAGAAAGAGGCTTCTCTTAAGAAATTACTTATTGCTCTTACAAAACAACATATTTTACCGCCGCTAATTTAAGTGAAAATTCTGGCAGGCAGTGTACACCACTCTGTTTGCAATTTTTATTTTATCAGAAAATCACTGTAATTTCTATATTTTTGGTTAATTATTTTTCCCCATGGGTTAATTATTTTGAGTTGAAGGTCAAAATTTTTTTCTGTGAAGCAACCTACAATTTGTCTTTATAATTGAAAACTATTCAACAATGTTTTCTTTATTTTTTTAGACACCTCCAAACACAAAAACGGCTGAATTTTATTTTTTGCCCCCTAAAATACCTCCTTTTTTTCAAGAGATAAAATGTTTATTTTAACAACAGCTTTAAATGGTTTTCTAACATTTGTAAAATTTTCAGATTTTTATGTCATTTCCTTCTAGTATAAAAATATCATTGAAAAGTGTTTTGCATTTTGACCCCCAGGATGAACAGTTCAGGGATAAGTTTTAAAATGTTGTTACTTAGCATTGTATATGTCATGTATCCATCATCCATAAATATATCATTTTTTTACGTTTTTTTATCACTGAAAAGTGCTCAAAACCAAAATTAACAAAAAATTACAGTTTTACCCCCCTTAAAACCACCCCTTAGAACCTAGAAAATTATTTTTATTAAAGTTAGCCAAATATTGTTTTTGTCCAAATTATCAAATTGTAGGTTGCTTCACAGCAAAATTTTGACCTTTAGCTAAAAATAATTAACCACAAATATATGAATTAAAGTGATTTACTAATAAAATAAAAATTTCAAACAGAGTGGTGTACACTGCCTGCCAGAATTTTCATTTAAATTTTTTTTGGGAAAAGGCCCTTTTTTTGGAAAGACCTCTTTTTTATTAGATAAAACGACCAATGAAGAAATAAACACGAAAAAGATGTTAGAGAACGAACAAAGGAAGATACAGTAGACTTAAACCATGCCAAGCCGGCATGGGGCGGCAAAATGCGAAATTATTATGTATACATTGCAGGAAGGGTGACAGAAAAAGTACAAAAAGGTAAGGGATAACTGCAAATTTAAATAATATAAAGTAAGTCTTTAAATTTGCGACCGTAAAATTTGTTATTTTCTAAGAGCAATAAGTAACTAGATGGGGGTGCAGTTGTTGTATATTTTGTCATGGGGTATATTTTCAGGGCTTAGTGTTTATTTTCAATTTTTACTTTATTTTATTTTTTTTATTTTATTTTTTAATATTTTGTATTGTATATTTTGTTTTTTATTTTCCTCAACTTGTTTCTGCAAGCAAAAACAGATATGGGCCGAAAACTTCCCCACTTAACTTATAACTTTGATGCGAAAGGGGTTCAAATATGGCGTAGAATTTGGGGAATGATCGAAACATATATTTGATAAATAGAATTTACGTAGATAATGCGTATGATCATTTTATTAAATTTTGACCAGCTTACGTGTTTGAAAAGCAAATATTATTATTCTCTTAAAGACTAAAAATGGTTTAACGCCTATGGTTTGCTATACTTTTGCAAACTTTTACTCGGTAATTTTTTACCATGGCTTGGGCCGAGCAATCACTGTTAAAACAGGCTTTAAATCTGTAGTTTTAAACAATATGAAAAACACTATTATGTTCTCAATACGCAAACTATTAAATCGAAAGTTTTGCTAGATGTTTAGGCCTGATGTTGGTAGTATGCTGGTTGGAGCAAGATGCACGACAGGTGCTAACAGAGAGGCGAGACTGCCTTAAGATTTCGTATTTAAACTTGCGGCGGTAAATACACCCTATTGACACTTAATTATTAGGCGAAGATTATCGCGAAGTAATTGGTCGCCCGAAAAAAACTAACGCCGCATTGAAAGCAAGCATTATAAATGAGTCGCCGATATTCTGCTTTGAACATCTCTACTCGAAATGCTTCCCTCCGTTAATTGTACGGTGGGTGAAACTTTATTCACGGCCTTACCTCTTGGTGTATTACCGCGACAGTACAATGAAATACGATTTGGAGAATATTTGAAAAAATCGTATTTGGAGAATATTTGCTATTTGCACCTGTTCTGTATGTTACTCCAATCCAACATATCAACACACAATTATAAGTTGTGTATAATAATATAATAACTTATGGCTTTGAAGCGAAAGTGGTTCAAATATGGCGTAGATTTTGGGAAATGATCGAAACATATATTTGATCAATAAAAATTTACGTAGATAATGCTTTCGGCCATGTTATTACATTTTGGTCAGCTAACATGTTTAAAAAGCCAATATTTTCATTCTCTCGAAATGATTTAACGTCTATGGTTTGCTATACTTTTTCCAACTTTTACTGGGTAAATTTTTACCATGCCTTGGTCTGAGCAATCACTGTTGAAACAGAGTTTAAATCTGTAGTTTTGAGCAATATGCAAACACGTTTATGTGCCTAATAAGCCACGTTTATATAGAAAGTTTTGCCAGGTTAAATCCAATACACGCAAGATTTATTTATTTATGACGCCATGTTATGACGTAGCTTTGTAACGTCGTCGTTAAGAATGCGATAAACTTAAGCTTTTTGTTGTTGCGGCCCTTGTATAATTATATTTGTTTAGGCCTGGTGTTGATATGTTTGAATGGTGCAACAATTACAGCAGGTGCTAACAGAGATGTGTCCACTGCCTCAAGGATTCGCATTTAAATTTGCGGTGGTAAAACACTTTGTGTTGTAAGAGCAATAGGTTTTTTTTACTTAGATAGGCCTCTTTATGAAAGGTAAGTCGCATGCGCCTAGTTTTACTAGGCAAGCCACTTCAAACAAAAACGTTGCACGCGTAGAACAATGAGGCACAGCAGGGATGCCAGCAGCCGCCTCGTCGCGATGCGAGCTGAATAAAGCAAGTGAATGAAAGCATTCTGTATTAAAGTTTTTCTGCCGCTAGATAGTAGTAGATAGCTGTTATGAACTAAAACGATGACGTAACGCTTTTGTTTTTTGTCCCCCAATTGGAGGTGCCTAGGGGTGCAGCCTCATAAACCTCTACATAGCACCTTCATACCACTCTACGCCATGTCTGAAAATTTGAAAGTTCTAAAAAAACATGCCACAGCAAACCATAGCAAACCATAGCAAACCCCCCAAAAACAACGGCAAAAACAAGATATGTCCCGAAAATAAATTTTCGGCCCATATAATAACGGCAAAAACAAGATATGTCCCGAAAATAAATTTTCGGCCCATATGATTTACTAAGAGAAGCCTCTTTCTAAAAGGCAAGCCGCACGCACCTAGTTTCACTAAGGCGAGACACTTTGCACAATGAATGTTGCACAGCAGGGAGACAACCGATTCGCGGCCAGAATAAAGCAAGCGATGTGAACGAATTCTGTATTGAAGGTTTTCTGCCGCTAGATTGGAGTAGATAGCTGTAAAGAGCTAAAACGATTACGTCGCACTATTGACTTTTGTCCCCAATTAGAGGCGCATAGGGTTGCAAGAAAAAACTTTTTAAATATTTCTTAATTATAAAGACAAATTATAGATTTTCTTCTCGGCAAACTTTTGACAAAGACCACTGGCAATTTATCTTGTACAACTTTGTAGAGCGCACGACTATAATACCACATCCGCTTTTGTCTGCTAAAGCACCGAAACGAAAAACACAACATTGGGAGAATATGGACACTAACAAATAAGACCAGTTGAAAGAATATAAAATCACTAGGGAATAACCCCCTGGTAAAATATAGTAGAACCGCGCTATACCCCCTGATATAATATAGTAAAACCGTGCTATACCCCCTGATATAATATAGTAAAACCGCGCTAAACCCCTGATGTAATATAGTAGAACCACGTTATACCCCCAGGCCTGGCAAAATATCCAATAACCGCACACCCTGTCTAGTTTTTAATTGTTTATTTGTGCTGCAATACAGTCCTATATGAATTAACAGTGCATGTAATGTTTATTTTTTCGACGCTGTTTCACAGTTTGTACGAAAAGGTTTAAATTAATTAGAAACAAAATGGTATTTACGAGTTTACATCCACCATTAGACATTCCAAAAGTAAATTTTGCAAAATGCTACTTGGAAACCTTAAAAAGGTTTTGGGACAGGAAAGTTCTGGTAAGTGTAACTATATTAAAAATTCCAATTTTTGATTTGAAGAACCCTGTTTTACCTACTGGTTAATTGTTTAAAAACAGAACCTCGCCATTAAGATGGCATTGCTAGTGTTATAACTTATTGCGACATGCCTTGACAACGAAGTATTGCATAACTAGTATATTTCTTTGAATTTCAGTAATAAATACTGTCCACTTTTTGTTTCAAAACAGAAATATAGTGCAGTTAGTTTCAAAGTTGCCATGTGATAAAAATTTAAAATTCAACTTTTTATCATAGTTTAAATTTAGATTGATGTTGGAACTTCCCAAGAGCTCACAGGAAATGATGTTCAAAAGTATGCGTACAAGTTTGCAAGTTTAATCACTCGAAATGCAGTTCATAAACAGGATGTAGTTGCATTGGCATGTTCAAACTGTGTGGAATATCCAGTTGTCTTTCTTGGAAATGCTTTGTGCAATGTTATAACAACAACTTGCAATCCGAGATATACATATGGTGAGAGCATGCTGTGTTGATTAGAAAGAAATGTGGTAAAGTATATTATTGCATCTGGCAATTTATCTTTTTCAAATTGCCGTTTTATTTAATTTTATGTTACTGTTGTGCAGAGGAAACTTTAAGGCAATTCCAACTTTGCACCCCGAAGTGTGTCATTACTGACTTGTCAGAATTGGAAAAAATACAAAAAGTTGCCAAAGCCGTTCCATCAATCCAGGTTGTTATTTACATTGATAAGATTTCTAATTCAATTATGACCACTTGTGAAAAGTTTTTTTATTCACACCCACATAGAAAATATGGACAGTAGATGGAATACAGACAACTCTTTTTGAATTACTCAGAAATGAAGATGGGACATGTAAGCTAGTGATTTTTGAAAATAAGATCTTGATAATTTTACATTAATTATTTATTACTGTGGTGTGTACCAACTTCCCAAAACTCTTCTTTTACAGACTTTCCACATGATGTTGATACAGATCCAATAGAAGACGTTGTGTTTCTCCCCTTTTCAAGTGGAACCACTGGGGTCCCCAAAGGTGTCATGTTAACACATTATAACATGACATCAATACATTATACTGATCGGTTGGTTCAACTTTTAGTGTTTGTGTATTAATAAAATCAATTATACTATTTATATAAGTGTCAAACATATTAAAGTTGTTTTTTTTTTATAAATTTTTAGTGATATTTTTGAAGGTTTTTATAAGTATAACAGTAATATTTGTTAAATATTTTGCAGAACATCCGGTGGAGTCAATGTTGGCACTGTTTGTTACAATATTCTTCCCATGTTCAATATTTATGGATTTAGCATTCTACTATCTTATTTGATGGGCAGTAAACAGGTCATAGACAAAAGATTTAATGTAAAGTCAACTCTTGAAACAATACAAAAATACAAGGTATGTTTACCACGTTTTTAATAAAATTTTGGAAATACCACATATTTGATATCCATATTGCAAAGCAATAAATACAACACTTTATTTTAGGTATCTTATATGCCTGTTGTTCCAGCAATATTAAAATTATTGATTCAGAGCGATAAACTAAAAGACTACGATGTTTCTTCATTGACAAAAATTTCATGTGCTGGGTCTGCATTGTCATCCAGTGTTGGAACAACCATGATGAAACAAACAATGGCAACAGTAGTGACCGGTATTTTGTATTTCTTAAATTACATCAGAACTATTTAAAACAACATTTAGTTTAGTAACAAATACTATCTTGCCTAATTATAGATTTAGACTTTTGCTACAGGCTTCTCTTGTTAAATTTTATAAACCGGGTTTTTTAATGCTAAATTGCATTCCTTGTTATGCGTTACATTGCTCAAAAATCATTAATTTTATTATTATAACATCCAGATAAAAAAGATGGTTTATTAAAATACTTTTTTGCACAGCATATGGAATGACTGAATCTCTTAAGATTACATCTCAAATGAAACCAGGACTGCCACTTGACAGCGTTGGATTTTTTTTGACCAAATGCAAGAGTAAAGGTATTAGACAGATTTTTGATAAGAGAGAAGTTTTTATGGGTTATTATATTAATATAAATCTGCAAAGTTTGTTTTTAAATAACAATATTATAGTGCGAATTGATGTAAATTAATAAAAACATTACAGAACCTTATTAAATAAATAAATAAAATATAATAAAATAGATTCTAAAATTTGCATTTTGAACAGATTGTTGATCCAAACACAAGGCAAGAGCTTAAAGAAAATGAAAATGGAGAAATATTAGTGAAATCGCCTCGGGTAAGTTCAACTTTTTAAGTATAACTTTCTTGTGAGGATAAATTTGTTTTTAGGATGGAAGAGTAGTGATTTTGTTTTGTTAATGTTCATCAAAATACACAAAATACTGGATATGTCCATTAACATTGATGATATCCTGAATATCTTCAAGGTTACAAAAATATATTACAACAGTATACTGGATATGTCCATAAATATTTAAGACATCCTGCATATCTTTATAGGTTGCAAAAAGATATTACAACAGTATACTGGATATGTCCATAAATATTGAAGACATCCTGCATATCTTTATAGGTTACAAAAGGATATTACAAGAGTCCAGAAGCAACCAGAGATGCTTTTGATGAAGAAGGCTGGTTTAAAACAGGAGATTTGGGGCATATCAACAAAGATGGACTACTATTTCTTGTTGATCGCTTAAAACAACTTATTAAGTACAAAGGTTTTCAGGTATATATATAATGTTTAAAAGCTTTAAATTGAAATTTTCGTTGGGCCATTTTAAACTTTTTTGAACTTTTAAACTATTGTTATTTGATCAAACGCATTTTGTTTGCTTTATTCGTACAATTTTATTTATTAGTAATTGATTTATCCAAAAATTTTCTCAAAATTTAACACATAAATTTTAAAAAACAGTAATTGCACATAAAAAATACATTCTTGCCAAAGGTGGCACCGAGTGAACTAGAAGAAGTTCTTTCATCACATCCAATGGTCAAAGATGTTGCTGTAATAGGGATAAAAGACCCAACATCTGGAGAAGTACCCAAAGCTTTTGTGGTCAAAGCTGATTCAAACCTAATAGCTAAAGACCTTCATGAGTATGTTGAAGGTAAGTCATCAGTGATGGTTGGTCAAATAATTCATCTTCACATATGGGTTGCGACCCAAAATCTCTGTTCTATTTGGTTGGGTCGCGGCCGCAGTAGTCACATGTTCAAACTTATTGAGATTGGTTCAAATCGAAATTTTTCACTTCAAGGAAAGCAATGCAAATAATGTCTTATAATATTTATTAAAATTTGAAATTATTTTTGCTAATGCTAATGTCTATTTTTTGTTCGCCTACAAGAAGTTAGTTTGTATTTCGCTTACAAGAAAAAAAATTGGGTCGCCAAAGCTTAGTCGTCATATACTTACGCTTAATATTTGGGTCGCCATGAAAGAAGGTTGAGAAGCACTGACATAGGGTATTGCCAACCATTCACCAGTAGCCATTGTTTTAAAACGAAAAATGTCATAAAGTTGGAAAATGTTTTACTTATTTTAATCAATTTAAAACTTGGCATGGACCTCAAAATCGTGCCAGTTTGCCAAACTTGGTTAATTTAAAAATTAGCATTAAGAGTATATTTTAACATCCAAAACTTACTTGTGTCTCATTGCATCATAGTTGGATCATAATTAAAGTTGTCAAATATTTATTTAAACTTGTCTGGGCCATTTTTATGTGACAAACAATTCGTTTTAAAACGTTTTTCCTCTGTTTTACAGCCAGAGTATCAAAATACAAGTATCTGCGGGGTGGAATTGAATTTGTTCAAAACATACCAAAAGGATCAACTGGGAAAATTTTGCATAGAGAACTGAAGGAAAGCAAACAGAAAAAGTCGAACCTTTAATTTGTCATTTCCTATAAAAAATCAATTAACTTCAATTATGATTAATATTAGCCTATCTATATACTGTTTTATTTTGCTTTAATTTTAAGTTCACATTTATGTTTTTTTATTCTACTTTGAATTGTGCAGTATTTTTTTTAATATTTACCTGCAATTTGTTCTATATGTAGTATGATTTATCGTATTTCACTTTTAAAGTTGAGATTATATTATGCAAAATTGTTATCCGTCATTATATAGATATTGAGTCATGTATATGAGAATATTCGCACACAAATTAACAAAAAAACGAGCTGATAAAGTATTGGAAAACATGTTATTATTAAATTATAAAAAGCCACTTTACGTAATAATTATCTCACTTATCTTTAAAACTGTATAGCTGACAAATGTTTGTTGGTCGTTATTATTTTAAATTTAAGATACGTCAGCCAAATAAAGTATTGGTGAAAGTCGTCTGCCCGATGATTGTTCCATGTATGTTGGTTTAAAAAAACCTAGGCTTGCATATGTTTTGCAGTTAGCAGAGCAAGGTAGTGATTTTTTTCTGAATATTTTATTTAGTCAAAATCTGCATTAAGAAGTTTCAAGTATGTATTAAGTTTATGCACAAATATATTATTTTTCATGAGGATATGCTTTTTTTAAACAAAAGAATACAGTTAAAAAAAAATACGTTTATATATTTTCATAGTATTTGTAAGCAGGTTGTTCTTGCGGTCGTTTTGCAATAAAATATAGTTTAGATAGCTAACTTTTAACAAAATAAAAAAATTTAACCCAATTGGGCGGTTACCACTAAATTAACAAAAAGTCCCGTGGGGAACTCCCGTTGTCGTATAGGTTTCTATTTATAGTAACCAAAAAATATTTTTTGTTTTCTTTTAGGCTTACTTTAATTTACAGCACTAAGGCTGAATCCCCACCAGTTAGACAAAAACGCTTTAAAGCAGTCTGATCGCGACTAATGAGATGGAACGCTGTTTTTTTTTTGGTTGCCGCGTCTCCACCGACCAGACTTGACGCAAATCTTACGCACAGCAGACAGACACTACTAAACGCGTTTTTAGCGAGATAGCGCGTGCACTACTTTTTTACCGTGTCTGAAGAGGCTCTTTTCGATAGAAACCTTTAGTTTTTTACGGGTTTTTGTAGGTTTTATATTAGGAATGTTATTTTAAAAGGTTAAGCAGGTTATTTTTTTTAATTTTAATAAAAATATATTTCTGGAAATGTCGAAAAGCCTTTTAATTCGTATCTTTCTTTTCCATGTATGATTTTACCAGCTTGACTAGTTAAAAACAATTTTGAAGACACCCTTGCATACTTTTGAAACTTATCTTCATGTTTTAATAAAGTGCGAGAAAGTACATGGAAAGAAAACTCTCTATACCTTTTTTTCACAAATAGAGTATACCCACTACTTGTGTTGTTGTATAAACTGCTGGTTACGTTTCCAAATACATATTTCTTCCAAAATTTACATGTTATTTGCCTCCGCTATGATCACAACTGGATTATATTGCCTAGCTTTGACCAGATGAAGTTTAGCGCACTTTGTCGGTGGGGATTGGACAGAGTCGCTTTCAGGCACGACGCGACCAGTCAACAGACAGACATGTTTCGTCGTGTTTGAGGTCCGGTGGGGATCCAGCCTAAATAAGACGTGTGTAACCCTCAACAGTTGTTTATGTTATTTTTAGATGTTATTATTAAATAATATTCTAGTTCTAAGTGTACTACAAAAGAGTTTTAATTGTAGACTTTACTTTTTACTATGTTTTTCCAAATCTAGATAACTTGGTGAAGTTTCGGTAGAATATTATGCTAATTTGTTGTTATTATATCAAATTGATCCCATCTTAGTCTACATAAAACATACAACTATTTAACTATTAACAGGTTTGAGAAATGTACTGTTTTTTCTGAAAATATCCTTCACAAAGTATTTTGAACCAATGGCGTTTTGTACTCCACTCCACTAGTGTTTCTCTGCAATGGCTTTAACTGTATACTTGGATGATCAAGTTTCTGTGTTAAAGCATCCCAGACCTAGTAAAGATAAATTATTCCTCCTTGTTCCTTTAATAGGTTTCCACTGGTAATATATACAATGCTTCATAGACCAAGTAAATCAAGTGTAAATGATAGTGAACTATCTGCTAGCCGGGGAAGCTCCCATAGCAAAGTAGGTGGATTGGCATACTTTTTTTTATTATAATACAAAACTATGGATAAGCGATCTTCAGATATCTCTTTTCTATACCAAGCTAACCAAATGCTATAGCCTCTAGTGGATTTTTTTCTTTTTGTTGTGTTTCAGTCGCTGGGTTCCAGTGACGAACTTTCACAATCCCAATCCGGCAGCCTTTCGAGTCCAGGCTTAGATACAAAACAAAGTGGAAGCCTTTCATC
This sequence comes from Ascidiella aspersa, assembly GCF_963924565.1. NCBI lineage: Eukaryota > Metazoa > Chordata > Ascidiacea > Phlebobranchia > Ascidiidae > Ascidiella > Ascidiella aspersa. The sequence goes on from NC_139450.1 coordinate 29,316,862, forward strand.
TGCTAGAAGCTCAGGTTTGTATCAACCGTCATAAATGCGGGATCCATTTGTAATCAAAAACTCATTTTAATTAACAATTATATTTAAGTCAAGGGGCTATGTGGTAAAATTTATCCAAACTTGCATTATCATCTTTTAGGGAGTATTGCAATGTTTTAAACAAGTCATTTAAAAAAAAACTTAAGTCCTAGTTCAAGTCATCGATTGCCCAAGTCAAGTCATTATAAGTCAATTTAAAACCATGTCATTGACATAAAAGTAAACTGTTAAACTATTAAAATTGGTAAGCTCGTCCGATTATACGCAACAATTTAACTAAAAAAATGGCACAAACGTGATATACAGCAATAAAAGTGTTTAATGTACAAAACTTGCGATAAATTTTAATGAAAAACACCTAATTTAATCCCAAGTTATTTGACAAAAAGCAGGGAACATTTTTTTCACAAAACATTAATTGACGATATAAACAGATGTTAGCGTTTTGGCTCGGAGAGATAGGTTTGTTGTTGTTCCATTGATTTTGTGATAAAGTAAATTGTGTTAAGTTAAGTCGTCAAAGCAAGATTCACAGAACGAAGGATAGTTGAATTGCACATACTTTCACAGAAGTTTACTATGGAAAGTACGTTTTTACACAAGGATTAAACAAGGTTTTGTGTTATTAAATTGGCAAATGGTGTGAGAGTTACGCCTTGTTTGGCTTTACAAAAGTATGAGACCTCAGTGATTGTGCGCAGTGTCTGCACTGCTCGGTGGTGATGTCAAATGCGTCATTACAACCCTCCGAACTTAAAAATCATTGTGACAAAAAGCAACCCCAATAAAAGAATGATACCGTTGATTATTATTTCTGTTCTAGCAATTTTTTTATAATCGGGGGGCAACAGGGAATAAAAGCCTTTCAAGGGGGCCACGAGGCATAAAAGGTTGAGAACCACTGACAAAAAGACTTAAGTCCAAGTAAAGTCATTTGTCCAAAAGAATCAAGTCAAGTCATTTAAAAACAGTGACTTCGGTGCACTTTAGTCAAGTCAATGACTTCAGTCATTACAACACTGGAGTATTGTCACATTTTATTATATGGAGGTGATGCATCATAAATTGTAACTTTAATCAATTAATTATTATCAACACCTACTGTGGATTATTTTCTGTACAAAATGTAAAATAAAAAAAAATGTAATCTCAGTCATAAACAAATTCGTAATCACAGTCATTTAACAGTTTGTATATTTAAAACATTAAAAGTACCACATTGCTCCGATTATTTAGTAAGAATAAATAGACCGCAACAAGTCCTTTCATTAACCTCTTAAACAGTTATATATTTTAAAAATGGCAAAATACATAGTTGCTTGACTATAAATTTATTATTAATTTTTTTAGCATTGATCTGACATGTGGGGTACTTTTTTGTATAGTGATTATTCTTCTTTATTAAAAAATTCGGTCTGTTCATTAGTTACAGATTCACCAGGTTTTCATGTCGCCTCTCCCACTGAATTTCTGCTGAAAACATTAGGTATGCTGACCAGGCTGCAAGGATTGGCCGATGGACCATTGGAAGTGATCAATGCAATTGATTGTGCACAGGTACAACTTTGTTTTTATTAAAATTTTTATCAATTATGGTTTTATGCTGTATACAAAATCCTAATAACACAACCGAAAAGTGCATTACGTTAGTTTTTTAACTCTTTACCATTAGTTTTTTTAAGTCCACGTTATGCTATCTAAAATAGGTGGGTGCTATGTTGTGTTTCAATGTCACAGATGTGCCTTAAAAACGTTTTAAACCATATGTACAATGGTTATGCTAGATATTGTATATACTTTTTATATAGGATGAGTTATTATGGAAAATTTCACTTAATTCTCATCAAAAATGATTTACCACAGTAAATGTATGTAATTTTATATGTTATGTCACCTATCTCGTATAAATCATTAAACCCTAGTATTTGTGTTATAGCAAGAAGAGGATCTACCATTTACTGCTGAGGGTGAAGAAGTTTATCTGTCAGTCTCTGCTCAAGGAATCAAAATAACCTCAAGCAACCAAAGGGTAAATATCTGAATAAAGTACTGCTAAATTTATTTTTTCATTTAGCTGCAAATCAAATGAAATGGTTGCTTTAGTCCAGGGGTGTCCAACAAGCGGCACGCGTGCCAAATGTGGCACGCGACCTAATAAAAAATGGCACGCAAGCCCTCCCCAAAAAATGCTAAAATTGTTATTCAGCCAATTGTCAAAAAAGCTCAATTTGTTATTCAGCCAATTGTCAGAAAATACTAAGTTTGTTATACAGCCAATTGCCATTGTTTGTTCACAATATAAAACAATCGCGGCAATCACGACAACCAACAATTACTTTTGATATAGTAACATTATACTGTGTGGAGGCTAGCATTCACACAATATTATATAGCTTGGTGTGAACAAACAAAAGTCAGCTCAACGAGAGACACTTTGATGTAGTGATGCGCATTTCTACTAGACAGTTTTTTTTTCGTTTAGATAAACGTTCTTATTTTTGGTAAAAAAGCGCTTTTATGATTAAAACGAATTGGTTCGGTTACGAAACTTTGGCACGGGAAGAAGTTATAAGATAAAAATTGGCACGTCGCCATGTTTGAGTTGGACACCCCTGGTTTAGTTTTCATATTAAAAACAAATGATAACATTTGATGTGAAATTATTCCTTACTTTTAATAGCAAAAGTTACAGCCTATTTACATTAGGGCAATGTCAATATTATGGTATAAGTGTACAACGAGTTTTTTTTTCAAAAGGAAGGGTCAAAATCGATTGCCTTAAGAGAGTTTAATACGGTTTAGAATCAGTTAAAAACAACCGCACCAAGCTGCTAATTCCATGTCCACCTTTAACTGCTTTGGAATCGCACACAATCAAGAAACTCTATTTGTGTTTTCGAAATATTGCATACCGCGATCTGACCCATCTAATTCAAGACTAGACTTTTATTTTTGTGCTCGCAGGACAAAGGCACTTCAGCTGCCACGTCCATTTGCATCCTTACCATGTAGTTTAACCAGAATCCATTTTTGTGGCTAAATACTAGCGATGTCTACTAATATCGGATCAGGGCCGTTGTCCGATGCCAAAGTGATAGTATGGTACTCCTTGGATGTTTTGTGGTATCTGTGCCTATCTGATCCAAATTAATGTTGGAATTTAGCTTTCGTTTTTTCGATTCAACACAGAGGTTTCTACCTTAAAAGTGCAATTCCGTAGAAAATAATATTGAGTGACAATCGAACTGTGCTCAACACTAAAACAATTGAATACGTTAATAACAAGAAAAACATAACCTTTGCAAGTTTTTAATGACAACAATTCTGCTTATTTGCCCGTAGTAATAACATCATTAGGTATCGGATCGAATCGCGATACTTTTTGCCTAAAATATCGGGAATCGGTATCGGAACAAAATCCGTAGTATAGGACAATCCCCTATAAAAAAACATGGTTAATGCGACTCTTGAATTAGTCAGGTTCGATTTGGTAGCAGAACAAAGAGACTGGACCGCCTTCCTTACACCAAATACCAAGGCAATGGAATAAAAAACGCGGCTAACTGTCGCACGTCTTAAACCAGTGATTACCAAACTGTGTTCCACGGCATACTAGTGTGCCTCGAGAGATTGTCAATTGTGCCGCGAAACGCGAAACTTTTTGTAATTTCAGAAAAGAGTATTTGTATTACTTAATGAGCATACACGCAAGCATTTTAGACTTAAATACGCAGTATTAATTACGAATTAATAATCTTGAGACATTTACAAATCGTTTGTCGTTTGGTAAGAGCGATTTTAAAATTACTCTATTAGTTGTTCTGTTAAAATTGCGCCGCAAAATAATCGGGATCAAAAAAGTTTGGGAACCACTGTCTTAAACGCAGGACGTGGTCCGTCGAATCCCGCTGTTTATGATCGAGAGACTTGTAACGTACGACGGTGGAGTGGCCGGCAACACGATCCTCGCTATCAAGGTGGTCGTTCACATGCTGGAGGGAGACGAAGACTACGTTATCTACGCCTACCAGTGCCCTAACAAGGTATGCTTTGAAACGCAGTATTTCGGACTTGAAACAATTGGAAAGCCGTAATACGTAAGAGGTAATCGTTGGTTAAATACAGCTTTAGAAGGGCTAGACTACAGTTTTTGGACATGTATGTTTCATTGAATGATATAGTACTGTAGATCCCCTTCAAAATGAAGTTGTTTGTACTAACTCCAATAGGTTAACAAACAGTGAATAATATTCTTGAAATTTATATAAAGAAATTCTTTTTGTCGTTTTCGTAAATAACGCCACGTAAAATACAGGGCAAGACTTTTTACCACGTTTCATGATTTAGTATTTTTCGTTTTTTAAGTTGTCCTCAACCCAGCTTTATCGCTTGACAAACGTCACACTCTCATAATTGTCAAATGTAGATTTGTTTTACAGCTGTCTTCAGTAATGACAAACCATGTAAATCTAATAAACGCGTACCACTTTTTTAACAGAAAATAAACACAAACTTAAGACCTCGCTTAGAGTTTACAGAGAATTTTTTTTTAATTTAATTGTGAAATTGTTTTTAAATTTTATTAGAGGGCCAACGTTTCGGTCACCTATTCGGGCATATTTCTTCAGGGCAATATAATTGCAACTATAGGCAAGAAAATGTTGATGTATACAAGACAAACAATAGAAAGAAAGAAGGCCGTACTTTGCGATGTATATGTATTTTACTTACAGGAACTGAAGATGCCAGTATATTAAGGCGAAATATATAAATCCAACAAAATTTCTGATCCTGGTTTACTCAGGTTTTTAAACTTTAAGTTTTTTTTGTCTAAGTTATGACTTTGGCTGGTCGCATGACAAGCTTAACGCTGATTTCGTTGTATCACGTTGACTGACATCCCGCTTGAGCATTTAAATTGTTTCTGCTTTGCAGGAAGTCGGCCAGAAGATCACGAGCGGCTTCAGTCACGTGCTCTCTGACGTCATATCGTCGCCAAAGAGGGGCGAGGAGGAAATAAGCTGAGGAGAAGGAGGAGAAAAATCGAGGAGAGGAAAAAAATGATCTCTTGTTAGATCGCTGAAATGTGGAAGAAAAACAAATAATTCGAAACGCAAAGTTGATCGTTTTGGCGCATTCAGTGTTAAATATTTCTTCAAGCACGTTTTCTTTGCCAAATGTTTTTTTTTGCTGCTTCAAAATCCACCTATAACCTGATAATGAATTGCAAAGCCAAAATGGTCGAGTAGATCAACATCATCTTGATTAAGACGATTCGTTACGGAGTTCTATCATCTTCAGTTAATGCAACATTAAACTCCTATCGAAACGTTTTAATCAAGATGATGTCAATCTACACGACCTTTTTGGCTTTGCAATTCAATACCAAGCTACTTACAGAGTGTATCCACCTACAACCTTCTCACAGTTTTTCAAGGATCTGTGGTGAGGAGGCCTATACCTGAACTGGGCTTCTTAACAATATTTACACTTGGTTAGAGATAGATGACATTTTAAATTAACAAAAATTTTTTGTGAATACTGCGCTTAGAAGCCATCCCAAGTCTGTTATATATTCTTAATTTCATTATATGTGAAAGCAGTTTTGTGACGTCATCTGCGGGCGTTGTCACGTCACATTTAAAAAAAAAATTTTGGTTTCAAAATTTTGACCCGCTTATGTGGAGCCGATGATTGTTAGGCGAGAAGTCTGCTTGTCACGAGTTTCATCGCCAATCGTCTAGTCTGCTTGTGTTGCTTATAGTTTCGCGAACATGGCGTTTTCAAATCTTTATAAATCCAAGTGAACAAATTCTAGTTCAGGGATTCCCAACCTTTTTACGATGTCGTACCACTTGGACGCTCTAGTGTCACGCGTACCACTTCTTGCAGAAAACTAAATTGATCGAATCATATGGTTATGTATTTTTAGCTTACAACTAGCATTATTCAACGCTATTTGTAGCTTTTGCTATAAAACAGTAGATTATATCTATCAAGAGAAATCATTTGACACAATTAAGGGCCACTGTCCCGCAGCGTTGTGAATTTTACAAAGCAACTATTCTCCTTGGCGACAATCGACATAGCCTGTGTTTTGTAGATCGCATTGTTTCCAAACAACAGGAATAGTTACGTAACAATAAGAATGGGCTTCGGGGAAATTTTTTTACGCAAACAAAACCAGATTAACAAAATAATAAAGTTGTAAATCCAAGGTTTTGAAGTTACTCGCGTACCGACTGAAAACCCTTCGCGTACCACAGGTCGGGAACCCCTGTTCTAGTTGTAACTGTCTACCAGAGGCGCAGCCTGCGGAAAACCCTTAATTGATCCCCAACTCACTTTATCTGTTTACCGATAATATTGCTTTGCTTCAAAGTGGTTTGATGCTTTATATGCTTTGGTAAATTACAAAAGAATACATTGTACTATTTTTGCCAATGATATGCGCAGTGATTCTTTTAATCGAATAGCCTGTTCACCAAAACGCGTTGTGGAAACGACATTTCAGTTTTGCGTGAATTATATTTTTCAACTTGTGTTGTATTTTCATCGTGACTGTTCTTTTTTAATTTTTTTCACCAAAAGGTGTTTTTTTATTCAAACGTTTTCGCCTTTTGTGCAACTGCTACATCGCTTTGTAACGTCAAACACGTTGCTTAACATACATCTTATTATTCTCATTGGAGTGCACCGTGTGAAATTTTCAAGTTTTTTTTGCTTGGCAGTTGTTCTGGTCGCTTGAATTATTGTGCTACGTATTCTTCAATCGCCCTTGTTCCGTTCCGTGTTAAACATTGCTGGATTGTAACGTTAATTGCAATAAATTTGCACTTTATTAAGTAATGAAAGATTTTTTTTACCTTAATCAGGTTTGGACAAATATATTTATATTGGCGCAGTATAGTATTGTAAATAAGTCCGTTTGAAATAGTCCCAGTCTAGTCATTCGTAAAATAACTTAAGTCCAAGTCAAGTCTTTTCGAATAAATAACAAGTCAAGTCCGGTCCAAGTCATCAGTTATGTCAAGTCACAGTCAAATCATAATTATAGCAAGTCAACTTTAACTCAAGTCAGGTCCTTGTCATAAAACTAAATAAACTTGCCGATATGAGAAATAACTCAAGTGGAAGACATCATAAACGCAACTTATAGCAATCAAAATGCTTTATGTGCAAATATTAAGATCAATAACCCAATAAAAAAGATGAAAAAACTTAATTTCAACTCAAGTCTGATATGAGAATTCAAGTAATTTTACCCAAAAGACTTAAGTCAAGTAATGTTATTTAAAAAGATTTTAAGTTGAGTCGTTACAACACTGGAAACACAGAATGTTGTTAAGTGCCTGGTCAACAAAGAACTCAAACACTCAAAATATTCGTTGTAAATGATTAAAAAACGACGCAAATGACTGTTGTGCCAACCACCGTATAGTACAGCCTAGCAACGTTCACATATGGTTTTATCAAACAATAGAAAGTAAATTTGCCTTCCAAAATAAATCTGCTAAAAGTTCTTAAAAGCATAATAAACATTACCTTTACTTTTGTGCCTTACTTATATTTAAGATTACTATTTGTAAAATAATGCTAAAATTCGTTTTTACTGCATCAACACTGCTTAGCAGAAAATGTCAACAGAAGCTGTCGGAAAGTCATTGTTTTTAAATGCCGTGACTTGACTTTCTTTGGCCGCATAATGAGTTAAACCTAAATAATTGAAATAATGTAAAATATTTATCGCAATTTGTCATGTAGAAAGCTATATGTTTCGGCTTTGTTGTTTTCGAAAAAAAAAACTTTTAATAGATTTGATTTCAATTACTTTTCAATTTTTGGAACAACAACAGCCGCTTAATCGAATTAGACCAAAACGCGTTGTGGAAACGAAATTTCTGTTTTGTGTGAATTATATTTTTCAACTTGTGTTGTATTTTCATCGTGACTGTTCGTTTTTTTCACCAAAAGGTGTTTTTTTTTCAAAATGTTTTCGCCTTTTGTGCAACTGCTACATAGCTTTTTGTAACGTCAAACACGTTGCAAAACTTGCGTCTTATTATTCTCATTGGAGTGCACCGTGTGAAATTTTCAAGTTTTTTTTGCTTGGCAGTTGTTCTGGTCGCTGGAATTATCGTGCTACGTATTCTTCAATTGCCCTTGTTCCGTTCCGTGTTAAAACATTGCTGGGTTGTACCGTTAATTGCAATAAATTTGCACTTTATTAAGTAATGAAAGATTTTTGTTTACCTTAATCAGGGTTGGACAAATATATTTATATTGGCGCAGTATAGTAAATAGTCCGTTTGAAATAGTCCAAGTCAAGTCTTTTCGAATAAATAACAAGTCAAGTCCCAGTCAAGTCATAATTAGAGCAAGTCAACTTCAAGTCAGGTCCTTGCCATAAAAAGAAAACGTTACCTCATAAACTCGCCTATATGAGAAATAACTCAAGTAGAAGACATCACAAACGCAACTTATAGCAGCAATCAAAATGTTTTATGTGCAAAAATTAAGATAAATAACCCAATAAAAAAGCCTAATGAAAAATTTAATTTCAACTCAAGTCTGATATGAGAATTCAAGTAATTTTACCCAAAAGACTTAAGTCAAGTAATGTTATTTAAAAAGATTGAGTTGAGTCGTTACAACACTGGAAACACAGAATGTTGTTGAGTGCCTGGTAAACAAAGAACTCAAACACTCAAAATTTTCGATGTAAATGATTAAAAAACGACGGAAATGACTGTTGTGCCAACCACCGTATAGTACAGCCTAGCAGTGTTGACATATGGTTTTATCAAACAATAGAAAGTAAACAATAGCAGCCGGAATGTCGCAAATAAATCAGCTCTAGATTTGTTGGCTAGCGATTCGTTTAAATTTTGGTTAAAAATTTCAAGGCAGAAGATAATTTCCTTCAATGGAGTTTACGCCGAACAATTATCCCAGCTTCTCCAAATATGAGGCGAAGAAAATCAAGCGAGTCACCGGCCAATTGGGGGACCTGGGGTCTGGGGCTTTCGGGATCGTTTTCTTGGCGTTTATCGAGCAGATCGGTTACGCTGCAATCAAGAGTTACACGGTGACCGGTGGATTTCAGGAAAAGCTTATACTTGGAAATAAGTAAGTTTACCAAGTTGTATAGTCATTTGGAAACATTTAATTTGCAAAAAAATACAAATCGTAGCCTGGCACGGATCCCGGGTTGTTTTTGTTTTGGGAAACATGAAAACAATTTTAGTGATGACGCCACAAAATTACGCAACAATGTGACGTAGGATTTATTTTGTTAAAAAAGCTGTATGGCGATTTTAAGCTTTAGATTGTACAGGTTTCAATGCAAAAGCTACGTTTTTGTTTAAGCGAAAAGACAAAACGCATTTATGTGGTTAAATTAGTGAAAACGTCAGATTTGCCTAATTAAATATGAATTTATTTAAATTTAAATTTGAAATATTATTTCAATGTCGTCTTTCAATAAATTTCCAATGTTGTCTTGCCATTTATTCCAATGCCGTCTTCCAATAAAGTCCGTTTTCCTGTTGTAACAGTATAGAAAAGGAACTGAAAGTCCTTCATCTCTCCAAGCACGAAAACATCGTACACGTCTACGGCTACACCAATTGGCAGAATCAGATCGGGATCATAACTGATTACATGCGAGCCGGAAATCTCAAGTGTATTCTGTTCAACGAAAGCGTTCCTCTGGCTGTGGAGCTTATTCTTCGCTTTGCGGCTGACGTCGCGTCAGGTTGGTTGGTAGCTAGCTCCCAGATCATGTCACCCTGCCATTTTTCGAGGAAAGCCTGGTTTTATTTTTGGGAAAGCAAAACTAAAACTAAAATAAGTGAAACAACCTACTACTTACCCACCACCACAAACGAAATGTTAAGTTCGGTCTTACGCAGTTTTGACTCGGGCCATACCTCCGTGGCGGCACCTGATCCATAGTGGCATTAGGTTGCCAAGAGGACTGAGCTCAGAACCCTACCGATTAAGACAGATGTTCAATAATTTAAAGTCAGGTTTGCTTTGAGTTTGGAATATGAATCAGAAACAAAAAAGATTATCAGAAGCAGAAACCCAAACTTTTGTCAACTTTGCCATATAGGCTACCACTAGAAAATCATATAAATACAACTTCAATCCGAACAAAAATCAAGAGTAATTTACAACCAAGTTTCTGAACAAGTAATGAGAACTACTACTCTTTGTTATTATTTTAATTCATTTTCTTGTGGGACGACGCGTTCTTGTGGCCCCTAGTGGCCAAACGTTGTAGATATACGCTAAAGCCGAAAATTATTTTTGAGCTCAAATTAAACCTAAAAATAACAATCTTTGCTATTTCGCTTTAACGAAGCGCTTTGTGGCTGACGTCGCGTCAGGTCGGTTGGTGTCTGGCTCCCTGTGGATCCCTGCCTGTTTTCGAGGAAAAGCCAGGGTTATTTGGGGGAGAAGCATAACTAAAACTAAAATAAGTAAAACAGCCTACTACTTAATATCTACTTACCCACCACCACAAACAAAATGTTAAAATGTTGAAGTTCTGTCTTGCGCAGTTTTAACTCGGGCCTTCTCCGTGGCGGCATCTGCTCCCTAATAGCGCCAGATTGCCAACTGGGCTCAGACCTCTACTGATTAAGTCAGATATTCCGGACAACATTTATAAGTCAGTTTTGTTTCGAGTTAGGGAGATGAATCTTTTTTAGAAACAAACAAGACTTTTAGAAGCAGAATACCAAACTTTTGTCAGCTTTACCAAATTAAATTACGGAAGGGGTGTCCGACACGCGATCTAATAAAAAAATAATGCGCAATAAAAAAAAATAACACGCCAGCGAACTAATCAAAATAGCACGATTATCGCTACTTAACATTGGCCTGACGGCTTTCTCATTCAAAGAATCATGTTAAGATTTGTGTTTATACAAACAAAACTAAATTGGCCACCAGGTTTATTTGTTTCAGGGAAATTTGAAGAGAAATTGAAATTGCCCTACGATTAAGCCATTTGATTTTTAGGATTGGCTTACATACACAATCTCGAAGGGATGGAAAACGTGACCCACGGCGATTTAAAGCCCGACAACATTCTGTTGAACGAGAATCTCATTTGCAAGATCGCCGACTTCGGCAGCGCCAAGCTGACAAAATACGCAAGCACCACAACTGGGTCAGGTGACCCAGTCTATCACCAGTTTACTACAATCTACGCAGCTCCAGAACGACTGAACTGGGAACGCTCTGCCATGAAGAAGCATTCTGACACCTACAGCTACGGGATGGTGCTTCACACGATGCTGTCAAGAAGCATGCCGTTTTTAGACGTCGCCGACTCGGTCCAAGCCGTGAGAGACAGCCAGAGGCCGTCAACCGATCAGATTGACGAGCTCAAATCCCGATCAAGTGAATCTTGCAAGGCGATGATCGCAGTGATGGAGAGCGAAATGCGAAAATGCTGGAAGCAGGATCAGAAGCAGCGTCCGGACATGATAAACGTGCGCGGAAACCTGCAGACGGCTTTGAGGGATGTCAAGCAGACGGAGATGCTGAAATTCGTCCACGACGCACTGGAGTTCATCTTTATTCGAGATTTGCCCAGCGACCATTTGTCTGTTAACAACTATCCGCTATTGACGGATGATTTCCACGGATACGGTATGAACTAAGGCAAATTGTTATTCAAAGCTAGCTTTAAACTACTTGGTCCCTACACAGTACGGCCAGCCGGATAAAAAGCGAGCAAAATTGAATAGGCCTATCTATGTGATAACTGTTTTTGTTTGTCGTATTAGAGCTATCGAAAATCCTTCTTTAAATTACAACAAAATCGAAAATCGACTAAAAAAATTTAATCTCCGCAGAGACGATTGGGCAAGAACGAGGAGTAACAGGTCATGCCACACAGGGCGGAGCAGACACGCTCCCTCCGAACACAGACGCGAGCGTCATACCCACCGAAACGGATCCTCGACACGAACCAATGGTGACAGAGCAAGCTCGTATTCAACAACAGCCAGTTGCACCCATACCTATACCAAGAATGCGTTTTCCAACGACATCACGTGATCATCCGCAACCAAGCGTTTCAACGACATCACGCGACGAACCAAGGTAAACAAAGTGCTGTGCATTGCGTTATGGGGCTGCTACAGATGTTTTTCGTTTGCGATTCTCAAGGGCGTCGCACAATGATTAAGTATCGTATCTAAACCGAATCGCGATAATAAACTGGTTACAGAGATCATTGTTCCCTGACATGTGAATTCGAACTTAATATTACTAAACAAAATGCAGAGATTGAAGTGATTTTTAACAAACAAATAAACATATTTGATTTGAAATCAGTTTTTAGTGAAAAATAGTGAAATTGCTATTACTTGGTGCGTCGCAAGTTCGACCAACTTTTAAAAGTGCATCGCAAGATATTTTATTAACAACTGCGTTTTAATTTTTTTAAATATTTTTTTATTTTGTTATGTTGATGTTTTCTAATGGGGTCTTTTATAGTTGGCTGAGAATGTTACTGAACCTCTACTGCGTATACCCCATGTAATGTAGGCTACATCGTTATTCCAGGACACATATCCTTCCTGGACTATCTAATATATTGCAACAGACAATTAGTTAATTAATGAGATGTAAACAATTTTTGTTGCTGTTTATCACAGAGTTTTATCAAAACATAAAGCGACGGAGATTTCGCAGACCAGAGACTTGCCATCAATCCCACTGAAAAGGGTAAATAACGAAGCCTTAATTGTAACTCAAAAATCTAATTTCGTCATATTGTTTATACAGCTTATTCAATGTTTTTTTTAATTGAAAAAAAAATTGTATAAATTTTTGCACTTGGTGGTAAATAATATTTTCTTATTTGTACACATACAGTCTAATGAACAGGAAACAACGGGTCGGCAGGCAGTGACAAGTGATAGCAGCTACGTTAACACAGGTAAGGCCCCGATATTTATAACACTTGCAAGTAGGTGAAAATTAAAATATCCCCCAGAGAGGAGTTTAGTTTAGCAAATGAACTTGAATTGAATAATCACGAGAAAGGGCGGTTGTTTGCCGGTAATCGTTTTTCTTTGTGTAATTAGCTTTGAATTGTAATGTGCTTCTCTTATCGAAGTCTTAGTAAAACTAAAAAACAAAAATTTGTCCACTTATGTGGATTCCAACTTTTACAAGTTAAAGTAGGTCTACTCTCTGTTTTAAATGTTAAACAACTCTAAATTGGAAAGGGGGTATAGAATTAGATTTGCCTAACTTTGTAATTTGCATTCTAATGGCTAAAAAGCTACAAATGTTGCAGGTTTCAGTTCCACCGGGCAAAGTTCTGGCTATTCAAGGTAAAGTGGTTTGCATTTTTTTTAAAACAGAGATATACCAGATAAAGTATAGGCCTATATATTGTTCTCCTAGTACAAAGTGTTTTATAAGCCAAGGGTAAAGATTTATGTACCGACGTTAGCGCAACATTGGTAGCTTATTGTAGATCAGTTTGCATTGTAAATCGTATTCACTAATATTTTGTGCAGAATATCTCAGAGGTTTTCGACGCGACGAGAAGGTTTTGCACATGTGGTCCCAGGTGACATTCAGCCAATATCTGTGGCGAAGGTGAATTGGGGTTTTTACAAGTGAATAATAAAGTTTTTATTGAATCCCATCAATACACCAATCTATGACGGGAAAAATATATTTTGTTCGTTCGATCACTAGCTGAAAAACACTTATGAGATAGTGCAACAGTTATTTTAATTATTTGTGTCAATGCTTAACAGTGTGGACAGGCGAGGATGAAATAAAATAGTACAATAATGCTAAAGTTCTAGAATCTAGATTATATATATATATATAAAGATCCAGTGTTTTTGTGTTTGTTAACAGGCACTTTCAGATTATAAAGCGGATAAACAGAATGAGCTGTCTTTCAAGAAAGGAGATGAAATCGAAATCCTTAATAAAGGTATTTAAATTTGTTTTTTGCGACTTGATTAGCAAAGACGTTAAATTACTCTTTTATCTAAAAACAAGTTAGAGAACTTCTGTCAATCAGTTTCGTGATGCAATTTTCTTATACTTATTATATTCAAAGGTGGGGAAGGGCGATGTACAGGACGGATTAATGGAAAGGAGGGAATTGTACATCTCGCGCATCTCAGGATTCTAAAAAATGCAGGTTCGGCATCTTGTAGGATTTATATTTAATCGTAGCCCGGGTCGACCAAATCGAACAAGGTGAAGGTTTAGATTTAAGATGGTCAGTATAATAAAAGCTTTTCTGGGCGTAAATCTATTAAAAGTGGAACTGTTGTAGTTTTAAAACACTAAAGGTTTTTAAATCAGGTAATTTGTCAGAAAGTACATGTATTGACACAATCAACATAAAGGCTTTTCTATTGAAATTTGTCAAAAATAATTGGTGATAAAACAACTCTATATAGTCATTATTAACAAAGGCAGTTTTCGGCTCATTTAACCCTTTACCGGTCTTTGATGAAAAACCAAAAGGTGTATTTTATATTGTTTCAGTGGAAAAGGATAACGTGTACGAAGACCTAGCGTAAGTATCGTTAAAAAATTTAGTTTCTTCTTAAAGACAGAGGTTTATATCGTGTTTTCTATTGTTTTTTGGAACGTAAAATCACTGGGTGGCTTTGCATAAGTCGAATGGGTCCTTTGCAAAAACAGAACTTGTTATCGATTTTTGAGCTTACCCAACTGGTCAAGGGACAACAGAGCAAAAGTATGGTTAAAGATATAAAAAAATTATATTTTGAAAGGACTTATGTAGAGTATTATGCTAACAAGTATCTTTTTCAAATAACTTATAAATATTAATTCCGTAAAAGGGATTGGAGTGAAGCAAACGGCGTTTCTTTGTCAGAAGAAAAATCGAAATGGAAGAAATCTCACAACATCAAAATAAGACTGGTAAGGCGTTAGTTGCGTAAGTTTCTTTCAACACAGCTTAAGTGAAAAGCAATTTATATAAGGTAATGGGGGTCACAACAATTATCCTTGTTCGCATAGCCGAAATAAAACGACACACAACTGACAAAAAATAGTTACTAATGAGTTCCTTTTTTGCCCCATTTTTTATTGATGTAAATTCAACCAGACTAAAGTGCTGTGACTAAGAAATAATATTTGTCGTGACAAAGTTTGCAGTGAGTGAAGTTGTTAAGAACAACAAAATAACGATATCCAAGTGTAAAAGATAACTTTATGGAAGATCTGAATTTTACATTAAAAGTCCCAAAAGTTCTTTTTAAAAACCTTGTGTGACAAAAATCTGCTTGTAACTCAGTACAAACGCCCGGTTCTTCGCTCCTGGTAATATTTGTATTGCACTTCAGATATTTCAAGGCCTGTGGTACAGACTGACGAAGAGGAAATAAAGTATGCCATATGCTGCTGCTGTCGAATTCTACGCTGTTGCTGGATTCAAAAAAGCTCATTGACGTATAAGACAAGCAATTAAAACGTGTGAGACAAACATTTAAAGAAAATAACACAAACATTAAAACCCTTTCCTGGCAATTTATTTCGGTTAGGTTAAAACAGAAGCTGCGTTTCACCACGAAATATTTCTGACTAACTTAAATTTGTAATAACATGCAAATGTCCGTTTTCACCAACCAACAAGTGAGCAAGTAAAGAAACATAATGTGACAAATATCGTGTATAACAAGGTGTTCTATGAAGAATCGATTTTCGCGCTTCACAAGACAGTTCATTTTTTTCCATGTTCGTGTTTTTTAGTTTTTAGGAAAACTAAAAAGTTTTGCCATACAACATGAGCGTGTTTTGTTTGATATACTGGATTTTTGGTATGGAATAGTCAGTGTTACCCCCTACTACGCGTTAAAAAGAAAGGCTTTAAAATACAAAATATTACACAATAAGGTGAATAGATGTCCTTGTTTATACAAGACTGTTTGAGCATTTTTTGACATGATGTCTTTTACGGGTCGCAGAACAAATTAAAAAAACACTGGTTGAGAAGCATCCACAAAAAGTGCGTAAAAGTTTATAAACATTTGTTACATCGTATTTGCCAGTAATTAGCGATTTCTGTGAGACAATGGTGCTGTAATCGTTGTGAACTAACTTGCTGAGACATGCGTCTTTCCTTTTTACCCAATTTTCGTGTTGCAAGATGTATTCCTGTTTTTTGTGTAAAAAGGAAATATTTGTTACTGTACACGGAAGATTATTCTTGCTAAGTTTTGTTGTGTACAATATGTCAATTTGTAAAAAGTAATCTTTGCTATTTTTTTACGTTCACATAAGTACCGGTAGTCAGTTCGCCTAGCATTAATGGCCTTGTGTATATGATAACGTCTTCTTATGTAGAATTTACACTGCTCTTGTTTTGTAGTGCCTTGCCCTTTGACTCGTAGAGCAGTGGTTCCCAACCTTTGTGTGTTTCACACCCCCTTTCAAGTTTCTGATGCCTTGCGCGACCATTATAGTGTATGATACATAAACTAGAGTCAACAAAAAACACATTTCAAAATTAGAAAAGTTCAAATTGGGAAAAATCTAGACGGATTGTGTAAAAATTTGGATAAAATGTCTGGATTTAAGTATGCACAACAAGCTTACGTTCCGGTTTGAGCGTCCATAGATTTTTATTAGACATTGTTTGACTGAAGCTACGATTGATTCATAAATTGAAAAGTGTTATTGTAGCATCATAAACACGACTGGTTCACTGTAGGAAAAAAACAAAAAAAAACAAATGTAAGACTGGTGGTTGCTTTTGCGCATTCTATACTGTTAAACTTTTAGTTCATATTGCTTATTTCTGATGAAATTATTTATCAAATTCCACACGGCGACCCCCAGGCATCCTCTTTGGACCCCCTTGGGGGCCGCGACCCCAGTTTGGCAACCACTGTCTCAGAGCGTGTAAATATTGATCTTTCTTAACTACATTTGAACTCTGGGTAACTTTACGTTTATGCGTGTGACGTCATAATGATCCGTTGTTAGTTGAATTGCTTGGGTTATTTGGGAGTTTGGAAAGGACGCTATAATTGCCCCAAGATTCTTCCGGTTTCCAAAATGGTTGGTGGGCGCATAATACTTGAAATTGTACGACGAGTTATTTGTGTTTGACACATTGCCTTTTGTGTAGAAACCGCCTCCTTTGTGTACTGTCATATTTGATCTTTTTTTGATTTCCGCAACAAGCTTCTAATTCACACTACATGTGTGACTGTTTTGTGGCTGAAATAGGAGACGCGTTTCGCTACAAGAATTTAGTCTCATATGGCGTTCCGCGCAAAGACAGGGCGAGTACAATTAACATTATATAAAGTTTCAACTATTGGTCGCAAAAGTCAGCTCTTGATTGATCCCAATAAACAGTTTTTGTTTGAAATAATTTCTGGGACGATGTTTCGGGAAAAAACGGAAAACGTGACGGTCAAGGAAGATTCTGGAGAAAGCCTTTACGTCATTACCGAAGCAACCGCTCGAGGAGCAGCGTCGCGTCTTGTTCATTTCACCACCTGTCACGTCCAGTAGAAGCCCCTAGGATCAACGGTATGTGGTTGACTGTGTAACTCCATCTAAGCCACCGTCGCGATATATCCCTAACGCAGGGCTTCCCCTTGACGAACGAGATTACCTTACATCAGATCCCCGAATTTTCTACCCGTTTATACAAATGGAACGGCCAAGATACCGATCATGTATTATTATAGTGAACTCGCCTCGCATGTGAAGCATATAAAAAGACCCAAGTAATTTTATTCGCCCAAATTCAAACCCAATGGACTATTAGAGATTTATTTGCATTTTTGAATGTAGTATCGACAACAAAGTCGATGACGAAGGAGCCAAATTATCGTAGAATTTAAAACCCGGCCGTGCTGTGACCACGTGCGCGGTGTCTGAAGCAGCAGGTTGTGCGACAACTGCTCTCGATACGGACATTTCGCTGTTAGTGTTATAGCCAAAAGCATGCTTCGCAAAGGACTGTAACGCCGTAACGGCCATCACGATTTACTGCACCCTCCAAAGAGAGAAGACGACCTCCCCCCTACTAAAGTCAGCGCCGGAACGGACAGTATGCTAGGTCGTGTCGTCGAGAAAAGAAGATCGTTATGCTTCATCTGGTCGCCAGACCGTAAAATTGATGATGGTTGCGGTACTGGTCAGTGTCAATGGCAAATCTGTAAACACATATGCCCTTTTGGATGCTGGCTCTGGCGTCACTTTGTGTAACAAGAAGCTGACGGATAAGCTCGGCGACTAAGAGGAAGCAATTAAAGAAGTCTGATGAGACAAATATCTTGTTTAACAATTAGGTTGTTCTATGCAGAACCGCATTTCGGGCTTCACGCGACATTTTATGCAATGTTTTTTTCGTGTTGTTTTTAGTTCTTGTTGAATTTTTACAATAAAACATGAGCGTGATTTGTTTGCTATATTGAGTTTTGGGTTTGAAGAGTAGTTTGTCATTGCAGCTCGCGGCATGGACAGCAGGCTACTTGGATTTTTAAACGACCAGAGAAACGTCAAAAGTTGCAAGTGGTCTGACAAGTAATTTATGTTAAAAAGTTTAAAAGCTTCGTCCTCACTGTTGTTAGACACGTAATGCACCATGCTGAAGTCCAAAAAGTCCCAACTGCAAATTTTTGAAATGATCCTGACGATTAACAATTTTCCTTACACCATATAATTTTCTAAGAGTTTAAAAGTATGATTGTTTTATGTGGTTCAAACATATTTTTTGCAAAAAAATGTGAATATCGCGTTCGTTTTTCGGATGCGGTTATTCATTTAATTTGTAACCCGAGTGAACTTCGTATTGGACTTGAGTTTGTGGGGGTATGGGTCAGGATTAATGAGTCTTCATTATATAATTGCCAAGATGAATCGACCACACTCCTACAAGATTTGAGATGGCCTGTCTTCGTGAGGCCATTCAGGTCCAATTCTTTCCTTTAGTTCAGATACATGAACAGTCAATTTTGCTCTCTTAGTAAAAGCTGTAAAAGCCTCTCCGCACTAGGCAGTACTGGGTGGTACTGGTTGATACTGGTTGATACTGGTTGATACTGGTTGATACTATTTTTTATTCGATTGAGCGACTATACTTATAGGCGAAAATATTTCTAAAATGCACAGGAAATATTGACGTAGATATTCTTACGATTTTCAATAATAAATCACGTGACAACAAGGCGTGGTCTAAACCTTTTTCTCTCGACTCTTATAGACGGAAATAATATTTTTGTCCAAATATGGCTTGAACAAAAGCGCTTCGATCTACATTGCGACGTAACTGGCGACGATTCTAAAAATAATGGATTGTTGACAATAAGGCGAATTTCAAAACAAAGCGCTCACATTAAACGGATATACGTCACCTCACATACAGCTCTGACGCATAAAAATTGGTGTAACAAGGCATTCGTTGCAAACTCTAGCAAGAGATATCGGCAATGGAATTTAAACAAAAACTTTCATGACGCAACATTAAGGCGATAAAACAAAGAATTAATTTGATGTGCTGACGTGTTGCGACAAATACTCCCTTTGCAAAGGTTTTGCAGTCATTTCGAATATATAGGAATGACATTCTTTTCCAATTGTTTTCGTGTGTTGTGTTTCAGCTGTTGAAATGCTTATGGAGCATTGGACGCGAAATTGTCCGATCATTCAACGCATTTGCGCAATTGTTTTTGGTTCGATTCCTGATTCCTCGAGAAAATTTTCGTTTGTGCCTGAACTGGCAAGGAGGATTTTGATATCAGCGTTCGCTGGTTGCTTGAAATGTGTTTCATCGACACGCCAGAGCAGTTTGCTGTGGCTTTTTTTTTTTTTTTTAGGAAATCTGTGCGGCTTGCAGGAGAAAATCCCTGCACGGTGCGTTGCAATTCTGACGTCACCAGGAAGCCGTTGTTTTGCGCGTTGCATCTCGATCTATCGCTTTGTCCAACGCTTGTTGTGTTTGTTTTCTGAAATTTCAAAATATTTTTCCGGCAGATGTGTGTTCGAAATTATCTGTAGCAACACTCAGTATTCAAGTTATTTATATTTTGGTTATAGACACACATATTTTCTATACTTATATATATACATAGGCGCGACAGGTTACACTTAAAGTTTGAGACAATTAATTACTGCAATTTGTAATTACTCACGTTACATCTTTTGCGATTCAATACAAAATTAAATTCTTTTGATTTTTAACATTGAGCAACATTTCCTTAAAAATTTGCATTTTTTTTTTTAGTTTGCACAATTCGTTCAATGTAAGTTTTAAAATAACGACGCATCACAAGAAAATACGCTTTGAAGTTGCTGCTTATTCACTATTGCTTTCAACAAAAGGCAGGAAATGGGGTGTTCCTAAAGTTGTGATTTGAAAGCTAATGTTTCGCGTGTGGATAAATCATTATGCTTTTTGATACGAGGTATTTAAACTCGTGTGTAAACGCGGCTGCGTGATGAGAGAAAAACAGACAAAAACCCAAAACGTACCAAATGTTTAAAAGAATTCGGAAATTTAACACAAAATTATTTCGTGCACAACAAAATTAAATCGTGATTGACAAGTTTAACGCGTTGATTTCAAACTATTGAGCTCCAAGCACAAAAATTAAGCTCTTTTAACATTTATCAAAATATCGTGCGATCGATGTTTAAGCTTAGACTTCATAGATATAGACTATACATAATTTGCGAAATGCGATACATAATGGTTTAATAAAAAGTCGCACTAAAACAATTTACAGACCTTTCGGTCGGTATTTTAATAATTATACATATATATATTAAAAGTATAATAGATTTTCACCTGATAAACTAGGCAGAATCAGTTATTGTGAAATCCATATTTCCGTTTCGTTTTCCATGATTCCAAACAGTGGTGATGTCTTTATCGGCAACGCTTGTTTGTATTTCGTGTTTCGAATTCCAAGCAAATGCTTTGCTGACGCTATGGAGCGTCTCTTCACGTATCTTTCGATGAGATTATTTTCTTCTAAAGCTGGCTTCTTGCAAGTTCCAAACATGACAGTTTTTAGGCGGTCGCTTGTAGGTGGTCCATACAGATTAAGGCACATATTTTTTTTTTTTTTTTTTGAGCTTCGTTTCTTCAGTCTTCTTGGGAAAGTAGTTTGCAGGTGGTTCGTTCGGATTTAGATTCAACTTTTCTTGAGCTTCGTTGCTCACTCGGGTCGCGCCAATTTTGAGAAGGTATGGGTCCGGATTAAATGAGTCTTCATTATATAATTGCCAAGATGAATCGACCACACTCCTACAAGATTTGAGATGGCCTGTCTTCGTGAGGCCATTCAGGTCCAATTCTTTCCTTTAGTTCAGATACATGAACAGTCAATTTTGCTCTCTTAGTAAAAGCTGTAAAAGCCTCTCCGCACTAGGCAGTACTGGGTGATACTGGTTGATACTGGTTGATACTGGTTGATACTGGTTGATACTATTTTTTATTCGATTGAGCGACTATACTTATAGGCGAAAATATTTCTAAAATGCACAGGAAATATTGACGTAGATATTCTTACGATTTTCAATAATAAATCACGTGACAACAAGGCGTGGTCTAAACCTTTTTCTCTCGACTCTTATAGACGGAAATAATATTTTTGTCCAAATATGGCTTGAACAAAAGCGCTTCGATCTACATTGCGACGTAACTGGCGACGATTCTAAAAATAATGGATTGTTGACAATAAGGCGAATTTCAAAACAAAGCGCTCACATTAAACGGATATACGTCACCTCACATACAGCTCTGACGCATAAAAATTGGTGTAACAAGGCATTCGTTGCAAACTCTAGCAAGAGATATCGGCAATGGAATTTAAACAAAACTTTCATGACGCAACATTAAGGCGATAAAACAAAGAATTAATTTGATGTGCTGACGTGTTGCGACAAGTTAACTTTGGATGCAGTAGCTTAACCATTTAAGGTGTTTCAATCGGTATTTATTTCACTGATTAGGGATATTTTAAGCGACATTTAAGAGGCTTTTAAAGACTGTTTGAAATTTATATCACTAACCTGTGGAAAAACAATAATATATAGTGAAGCAACGATGGTGACACAGGAGTTCCAGACAAGGAAATAATTAGCATAAAAGTGCACAATAAAATCACCCGAACGAAAAGTGGGTCATTGTTCGGTTGTTGCATTGTGCGAATGATAGAGGCAATGAGCGAAGGGAGAGACAGCCGTAACAGCAAACTGTATTTGACCAAGTATAAGGTATCTCGTTCAAAGCGAATTGCTGATTGACACCTGATTCGTTAGTAAAAAGTGTTCGACAATTAGGGCATCCAAAGGCAGAAAAGTCTGACTTTTAGACCTTGGGGTCGTTAATTTAATAATTTTTGAAACTGGGTAAAAAAAGCCCAAACTCGGGTGGGCATAAAATAGTTTCTCGTCGATTGTACATAGAATTGATAGGTCACAAATTAAGGTATTGCAACCTGAAGAGTTTATAATTATTAAATTAACGCACATTATTTGGGTTAGGGTGCTGGTTAGTATTTGGGTTCGGGTGGGTCAAGTATACGTATTATTAAACTTAATCTTCTTATGCACATTCGTTAGGTCGAATTAGTGCGTTGTCAAATACCTCAAAGTCTAAAAGATAGACTTTTTGATCCTTTGGATGCACTAATTGTCGTAGAACTTTTTTCTTAGAACTGCACTAATTTCTGACGGATCAGGTGGGAATAACAACCCGAAAAATAAGTTATTAGCTTTGGTTAATTATAAAAAGGCAACAAAATAAAACCAAACATTATTATTTTTGTTGTTTTTTATTATAGCTGATAAACTATATTTTTTGAAATGTTTCTGTGAACATTATATGGAAAAATCGCTGCTAAATTCATAATGGAAAACAAATGGAAGGTAATCGACTAGAATACTAGATTGTACTACTTACATAACTTGTAAATAATTTGTAGATGGTACTTGCATGATCGCCCACGTTGATCGGAGTCACACACAAAACCAAGTCATTAAGTTAAGAACCACGGTCCTTGACCAGTCAGAGATATACTTTTAAGGACTATCCGTATACTTTAGCCCTGGGTTTTCAACCTTTTTTTGCTCATGGCCCGCTAAATTAGTAAAAAATGGCGTTGGCTCATTACCGTTGAATGAAAACACCAAGTTTCAAAAACACAATAAATTATTTAGTTAAACATTAAGAGTGCGTAGCGTATGCCAGCTACAACATACATCATTCGAAACTACGTCAACGTTATTTCACAGAGTTTATAATTACTCTAGGCTACTTAGCTACGTCCAAAATGGCCATCGTTTAACCACCGTTTCATAGCTTTACAACAAAGCATTAAACAAGTTCTTACCGGCAATGTCAACCAAGCAGTTCAACGTTGTCGTCAATTAAATTTCGGCTTTTACTTCCGAGAACATAAAAGCTATTTTTTTACTTTTTCGTTTACAGAGCAAAGCAAACCATTCGTTACAAAACACTGTCTTGAACCATTTTAGTTTTTCCCAATTAGATTAGAATTAGAGTTAGTTCGTTTTTAGTTTTCTTAAATTAGAGTAGAATTAGAATTACCAATTGCTAAATAATCAAATTTCAATTAGAATTTAAATTAGAATCACATTTAATTATTTACAACCAATTTAGTTTAATCGTAATTTATTTTTATAAAACCTGAATGGTAAATATGTGTGTGCTAATTTTTTATGCCTTTTTTATGCCCCAACTTCCCGGCATTCGTACCACTCGTTGGGAGGCGAGAAATCGAGCACATTGTAAAAAGAAATGATGTCACAAACACAACATTAAGTCGAGGGGTTTGCTATTTATTTGTTGGACTCGTATGTGTTCGTAATGACATGACTTCTGATATCGCTGCCCACTGGAAATAAGGTCAAGGCCCACTACTGGGCCATGGCCCATGGTTAAACTCTGCTGAAATTATGCAATAAGTTAATTAAAAGGTTGTCTGGTTCCTTTTCGCCTTGTTTTATTACGATCAATGCATGTAATCGCAAACGAGAGTTGGCGTTGCTTCACCTTGGTTTTAATTTGAAAATAAGTAAACCGATGTGGGCGCCTTTCGGCAGTTTTCCAAATATGATGAGCGCAAAATCAAGTTCGTGCCGGGCGACGTTGGGGAGTTGGGAGAGGGTGCATTCGGCAACGTTATATTGGCGTTTATCAAAAAGATCGGATATGTCGCCATTAAAAGCTTTTTGGTCACCGGTGGTTATCAGGAGCAGTGCAACCTGTTATCGAGGTAAGTTCATTGTATTGCTAGTCTGTTTTCGCACGTGATTATTAGGTGAGTAACTTGAACCAAAAAGTTTTCAACAAACCGTTTTCAAAAGTGTGTTTGAAGCGAAATTTTCACAAAGACCCGATTTTTGAAACACAGTTCGCAAATGGGACATGGGTACTCTATGTTTTCTTTTAACTTTGCGATTTTATATTATTTGCTTTACCAACTTGAGTCTGCTTTTAATGGCAACCATATTTCGCCATGAAATATTTCGCTCTAATGTTCATAGCCCTTTCGTGGAGCACCCTAAAGCTAAACTCTACTCTATCACCAAGCAATTTTTAGGGGGGCGCAAGCTCGACTTTAATATTTAAAGTTTTTGCTGTGACTTTTATGGCTTCGTTTGGATTAGGTAACTCCTACATATAAACTCTGTGTTTAACTTTAACATTGAAATATTTTATATATGATAACAGGCTATAGCAACAGGGGGACTCCAATATTTGCGCGAATCTGTAATGTTTTTGCAATATGGCTGTTTTATTGTGTCGTCACATCTTTTGAAACACTGTAACGAAATGTTAAATTTTTGCGCTCGTCATCACAGCCTTACGACTGTGGAGCCAATGCCCTCACAACACGTTTGTGAAAATCAGCTCGATAAAATAAATGTGTCGAGCACCAGCAATTTGGTGTGTGCCCAATGCGAAAAGCCTCTTGATTTAAAATTTAGCCAATTCGACTAAATAAAACTCATTTTTTTCGCGCGTCCAACAAATACCCTTAACTATTTTTGTGTATAGTCTCAAATTTAATTCTAAAATGCCGAATTGCTTTTCATTGGGGGGCGCAAGGCATAGGAAACTTATCAAAGGAGGCGCGGCTGAAAAAAGGTTAAGAACCACTGCTCTATCAGAAAAGTGATAAGAGCGTTTTTCGCTTTTTTGAGAGGAGGAATGCTATCTTACTTTTTTATGTATGAATCGAATTAACATTTAAAAAAAGCCTTAACATTTGATACAGTTTTTTTATTTTTTTATTTTGTCGATATCTTATATCATTAATGGTGAGTATATTATTTTAAAGGGTTTGTGAAAATGGAACAATTTTGTGGAAAGTTCTTACTTTATGAAAAGTTCTGGCTTAGACGTTTCTAAAATCAGAAAAGTAGTTGGAAAAATAAATTCAAATCAAAACGCAGTGTTTCTAACCAAGAAAAAAACACTTATATAGCTTAGTTATCTTACAGGACTCTTTGTTCAACATTACCCGTGCCGTTTACAGCATAGAAAAGGAACTGAAAGTCCTTCACCTCTCCAAGCACGAAAACATCGTACACGTCTACGGTTACACAAAGTGGCAGAACCTTATCGGGATCATAACCGATTACATGCCGGCTGGAAATCTCAAGTGTGTTTTGTTGAACGAAGACGTTCCTCTGGCTGTGGATCTTATTCTTCGCTTTGCAGCTGACGTCGCGTCAGGTTGGTTGCGAGTTTTTCTTGCAGAATTGTGCGGAAAGTTTTCTTGCGTCATCGATACTGGAGATTAATGGACCGTATTGGGCGCGAAGGGTTTTTCCGTTAGTTCTGAAATGTCAGCACTTTTCAATGCGTAAAGTCGTTGGTGCGGTACTAGAGAACAATACAGTGCGATTGATCACGTGGTTACTTCTAATATCTCACCACTTTGTTTTTTTCAAGAGCGTTTTACAAAAAGCTTAATATTGAAAGACCACGTTTACGTGGTGTGTTAAATGCGCAGGTGATAACTTGTATAGCTGAATATATTGCACCAACCGCTATTGACAGAATATTCCACAAAACCACCGATCAATGCTTTCCAATAACCTTTCTCAATAACACCTCATCAGATCAGCATAAACGGCATTAACTTTTACCCAAATTCCTTGAAGTAAACATGTTTAACATTTTTCGTGTTGAAAGATCAGGTGTTTAACCATTAACACGTTTAAAATTGTCAAATTTGCTTCAAATCTTGCGACAACCGTTAGACACGGCAAAATGTCAGATGTTTAGCATAAAATTTTTCGTTGTTTATAATTTAAACATCACAATAAGTAAACACGAATGTGTTTCATTTTAGAGGTTTAGGTGTTTAGATTTGAAATGAGTTTAGAGCGTTTTTGGTGCTTAAATTTAAACACCGTTTTGACAGTGTAACCATGACAAACCCCACTGATTAGATTGCGTATCTTGTTCAAATGTTAACATAGTTTTCTCTCACTAGCATTTCTTAACGTGTTTTAGTCATCTGAATTTCCATCACATTCGAATTCTAATGTTCCCCATTCGCATTGACAATTAGAAATTAAGTCACAGGTATTTTCAATGTTTCTTGTTACACACGAAAATTGTTTGACACGTTTTTACCACGGACCACTATATATCCATCTTTAATAATCTTTTTTGATATTTTAGTACCTCGCTTGCGCTTGTTCAACATTTAAGGCTACACAAAATAATTTTTAAGATACAGCCCATAGCAATGCACAAAACGTTTCACTGTTTGAAAACTTGTTTTAAATATTGCAAGAAAATTAATCTGCATTTGTACCGTATTCGCTCAAAAAAAGCGTTAATTTTTATCCAACGTTTGTGGCCAACAATTTTCCTACAGCTTTACTAATGCTTCCACGCAATACACATCGCAACTCCATAGATCAAAATTGTGTCCATAATACAATTTTAGTGAGTAACATTTACACAACCTTTCGTTTTTCGTTCAGGATTGTCTTACATCCACAATCTCGAAGGGATTGAAAACGTGACCCACGGCGACTTAAAGCCCGACAACATTCTCTTGAACGAGAATCTCATTTGCAAAATCGCCGACTTCGGCAGCGCCAAGCTGACAAAGTACGCAAGCACCACAACTGGGTCAGGCGACCAAGACTATCACAAGTTTACTACAATCTACGCAGCTCCAGAACGACTTAAATGGGAAAGATCTGCCATGAAGAAGCATTCTGACACCTACAGCTTCGGGATGGTGCTTCACATGATGCTGTCACGATCCATGCCGTTTCAAAACAACATTGACTTCGCCCAAGCCGTGAAAGACGGCCAGAGACCGGCGACCAACCAAATTGACGAGCTCAAATCCCGATCGAGCGAGTCTTGCAAGTCAATGATCACAGTGATGGAAAACGAAATGCGAAGGTGCTGGAAGCAGGATCAGAAGCAGCGTCCGGACATGATCAGCGTGCGCGAAAATCTGCAGACGGCTTTGAGGAATGTTAAGAACACGAAGATGCTGAAATTCGTGCAGGACGCCCTGGAGTTCATCGTAATTCGAAATTTGCCTAGCGACCATTTGTCCTGCGACAAATACATGCCGCTGACGAAGTTTTCTAAAGAACGCGGTAAGGAAATGTTATTAAAAATGTGGCTTTGCTTGCATTAATAGTACCTTATTAACATTTACAAATCACGACGACCACGTCGCTATTTCTAATTACGCCCGGGCCGGTATTTGCAGCATTTTGACTTTTAAAATCTTTGCAGGACAAATTACCAGTTCGTCTACAGTCGAGACCAATGAAACCGATCCCTACACGAGCGTTTCCTGCAGCGACTTTCATTATGATGAATGCCAACAGCACGAAGAAGAAACGACTCCCAAGAAAGGTTTTTATAACTATTGCAAAAGCTTTCTGTGATTCGTACAGAGTTTCTCACTGGGCGGTTCGCAGAACAGTATGACACTCTGTTAAAATCAAAAATATTCTTTTAGTTTTTAAGAGAGGACGTTATCATGTACGTGGTAATAGTGTGGCAAAATGACGAGAGGGTACAAATAAATAATAATACATTTGTACTTATAGGGTACGTTATGTATCCAGGAATAGCTTAATGAAATCAGTCGGCTTAATCAGGATAATGATTCAAGAAAAACCAAACTAGATATATAGGAGCGAACGTTTAGGCAAGTGCTTTAAACCAAGAGGTTCAAAAAATACAAGCATCAAATGGCAATCCAACGCAAACAGGAAAAAAACAATTAAACCCGGTTTACTTCTTAACCCAACCTCTCGCCGCAGAAATGATGCCATCCTCGGTAAACGTCTCTCAACAAGCAGCGAGCAAAAGGGAAAAACGAAGACCAATGACCCCCCCCCATTTGCAGCCGCAGCTACGAATTGAGAGCTCATGGCTGAGAGCTAATCAACATGTTGTCAGGCGACCGCAATCCGAACTCCTGCAGACGGAGGACGTACTTTTGCATCAAGAAGCACCGCCCCCGCCCCCTATGCCTCGGCCCTGGGTAGGTGAAGCTTTCTTCGAACCGCTTGCCCAGCCATCATGTGGCGCCACCCGTCCAGAAGTTCCCATTCCACTGCAACAGCCCTATCTTGCAAAAGAACCACCCAGCATTGCAAGCGATGAGCGGCCAAACGATCCTGATTATGACTATATCAGGTTGTCCAGTGACTTCCATACGCCACAAGGACAGAGGTTGGTGTTATATCGTATCATTTACACCAGATGTGTTTATAAACTTAATATTTTTTCTGTGAAAATAGACAAAGGGTAAAATTACAAAGGCTCCTAATCATTTGCTGCTTGCCCAGTACTTCCGCGTTGTAAAAGGCCGAGCGATAGATATCAACTTTCGTTTAAAGAAGAGCGAATGAGGCCACAATGGGGTCTACCTCACTCCTAAAGGCAAACGATAGGATTCTCCCACTTCTTAATGAGAGTTTATTTTCCTATTGACGGTTGGAGTTTAACAACGCTTGAAAAACGCATAAAACACTGCCTAAAAATAATACGCCTTCACGGGAGAATAAAGAAAGTAAAATTTCACACAAAATTTGGCATTACAAAAATAATTAAAAAATTGAATTTAGCTTGGAACCAATGTGAACAAATAATTGGAAAAGAAAGATGAATAAATGCCCATATTTAAATAACAAATGCTAGTGATATGTCACCTAGTTTAACTGATCTGCACGCATTTCTAATGTCGCATTTTGACCTACAGGAGTGGAAGTTATTTTAAAGTTAAAGGGAATCCTCCGATCAAAAACTTGCCAGCACTCCCTTTGGAATCGGTAAGCAATTTTGGGACTGAAAAGAAACTTTTTCCGAAATCATTAGGAATATATAACATTGACGATTTTGAAATCACTTAACATTTCGTACACTAACTTAATAACGTGATGCAAAGAAGCCAGATGGTAAAATATTTTTTTCTACTTTTTGTAGCATTACGAAGTGCCGCTAAAGGTTGAATCTCAAGTTACATCAAAGCCGCCAAACTTAAATGCAGGTAATGTTAGATGTATAAGGTAAGTGGCCATTTGGTTGGATTAAAGCAAACGTACGACTTAACATTACAAGTTTACATTTACGGGAAGATCCCAGAAGTGCCTGGAACATGCAAACAACTAATGGTTAAGCCAAACTCTTTGTTAGCCTATGCTAACTTTTTAAAAGTCCGGTTTACAATTATTTGATGCAGAAGTTGAATAAAAAACTACCACCGACTGACAGGAACCCCGAATCGAAACGGGCACAACAACCATTAATGCAACAAAAAAATTAGATTTCAAAACATCGTAAAAACTTTACCAACGCTGTTTAATAGGTGTTTAAACATTTGTAAAAATCAAATTTTAAAAGTGACTGCTAAAAGAGTGTTTATAAACCAAACCGTTTTTATACCGCAAAGTGAATTTTCATTTTTTTTAATGTAAAAGTGCTTTTCACATACTTTGATGAGAATGTAAGTGTTGGATATTAGTTAAAAGCAGACCTGAAAAAATACGTCTCGTTTGGCCCAAAACGATTTAATCTGACCCGCGACTAATTTCAATAAATAATTTTTTGTAATTTTACGCCAATTTGAACGCATCGTCGACACTTTCGTAGCATGATTTAAGAAAACATGTTACTTAATAATAACGTTAGTAAAGCACACATATAGCCTATAATCAAATACGTTTTATTTACCTTTATTTGCCAGTGGTGGATCCAGATATACACCCCTAAATATTTTGCATATTTTAAAAGGCGTCAATGTTTGTTTTACCTATTATATTAAAGAACTTTTCATGCCATGGACGCCAAGCCTATTTAGCATGGTGGCTTCTTAAATAAAGTTTTGCAAGATTTTTTGAGCTTCGAGAAAACTATGCCGCCTTATTTTAGGTAAAACATTTGCGATCATAACGTCTGTATTAAAGGTTTTTACAACCGAACTTAGTTAAAGCAATTTCCTTTGCGCGATTTTTTACAACTCTCTTTGAATATAACGCGAATACCATATATGACAAACGAATGTATTTATTCTTGTGCTTCTGCCATCTTTTTATTTGGTATCTGTAAAGCCAAACGCGACAATAGGCGCCAAAACTTATTGTTTTGTTAAATTTATCTTAAAAATCTGATTACTTTAAGATATTTGCGAGTATTTTTTGTGAGTGTCCAATTCACCAAGTGTCCTAAAATTAGAAGTTTTCTTTTGTCGGCGATTATTTTTCAAGCTATGTGCGAGCCCTTTCCAACATTTTGAGCGTTAATTGCATTCCAAGCCAGCGATAGAGGTTAATTTGTTACGCCAAAGAACACTTTATTAGGCTTGTCCAGACAACAATTGGTCATTTTAATGTTCCGCTCGTGTGCGACAGCTACTGTAATGACGTACCACATATTCGACGCGATCTACCAGATGAAATGTGGCGATCCGATTATTAAGTCCTGATGATTATGACATGTTATTTTTAAGCCATTATGTTGAATATGTTAATGCTGACTCTATGCTCTATTTTGTATTACTTATAAACTGTCTAGCTGATGCAAGCTTCATTTTAGAAAAAAGAATCTGGGAAACCACCTCGCACTTTGTCCGAAGGTTGGTGATTTGAAATGTATTATAGGAATTTATTTATATTGTAGGCGATAGTCGCCAATCACAATCGTTTGCTATTTTCATGTGAATACCAGACTCCTGCTGCCATGCAATATTCTTAAACATCGATTAGCTGTTTGTTTTCAGGGGTTCTCCACACAATTCACTGCGAAAAAATAGAGGGACTTCAACTGCTGACGATGTCCAGCCTATTCAGTACGCCCAGGTAAACCTTAAATTTATAATATGGTCATTGGCCATTGGTATACTCTTGCTGCCATGCATAGTTTCAATTGTAAAATTGTTCTGCATTGTCCGGTTATAGGGTGTTAATCTCGTCTCGTGGTTTAGAACGTGATCCTTTGTGTTTTTTACTTCCTTTGATTGTTCAGTTAGTTTGAAAACCACTGGTCTAGTAGTTATTTTTTTTCGCCTGTAGTTGCAATTATATTGGCCTGAAGAAGATTGCCCGAGTAGGTGGTCGAAACGTTGGTACTTAAATAAGTGTTTAAAAGTCCAAGTTAAGTCGTTTTCCAAATTCAACACTAGTTTAAATCAAGTCAACACTAGTGTAAATCATCAGCAGCCCAAGACAATTGATTGACATAAAATCAAAAAGGATTAAATTTGTATTAAAAACGAACAACAACAACAAAACACCTATAGAGCAAGTTGTTTATAAGTTAGCCTCAGCAATCATTAAAAAGTATGATTTTTATTAAAACTATGCTTGAATGTACCAATCCAAGGGCAGCACGTTTTATACTAAACTGACCTAGAATGGGATTTGGGTGATGGGCAATTAGATGTCTTAGAATTTATAGCTTTTATATGTCTTTTACACCAATTTTTGCCATGTTTTTCTATTTTATATGTTACGTATCGACCAGATCAGTTAAGTCCTTCAAACTTTGAACAAGTTTGCTATTGTCATTTAAAAAAATGCAATTCACCATAAAAAATAGGTGTTATTTTGCTATAAACAGGCACTTATAGATTTCAAAGGAAAAAAGAAATGTGAGCTTACGTTCAAGAAAGGAGACCAAATCGAAATCCTTAATCAAGGTAAATTATTTTATAAATGCTTTGAGAAAGCTAGTTCTTCATTTCCTGCTATTTCAGCGTTGATCTGCAACTATTCGCTTTAAAAATGTGCATAAGTAACATTAGTAGGCTTGCTTTTTGTCACGACAATTGATCTCTTTAAGTTACCTTTTATATTTCCATATTGTTACCAAAAGGTGGCGAAGGGAAGTGCACCGGACGCCTAAATGGAAAGCAAGGACTTGTACAACTTGCATATGTAAAGTTTGAAGAAAAGGAAGGTATAATTTTTATTTGTTTTGCGCTTTGAGTAAAGGAGAATGACTGATGTTCGTTGAAACTGCAGAACCTGCAGATTGACCCTATTATATTAGGTAAAACTTTGTACATAACAGGAATAGTATTGATATTTTTACGCTGTTAAAATAATTCTGTTAAGTCATGCGAAAATCAGTTGTTTTTAATTACTTTCTGAACCAAAACTGTCTTTAGTTTACCTATTTTTCAGTCATTGAGGAAGACGTTGGATACGAACATCTACCATATCAGGAAGCCGGGTAAGACTTCAGTACGCCTGATTTTATTTTATTTTTTATGCCAATGACGTGAATTGGATTCGGCTTAACGTAGCTAATTTCTTGGACTGGGACTTTTTTATTTGTTAAAAGTGGCATGATTTTTTAATAAAACATATTGAAGAGGCTATACCTCGTCAGGAGTGCAAGCTGTGCAAGTTACTCTCTTTTTCCGCGGGGAATTTGGCGGTGAATCACTGAAAACGTATAGCTAATTGGAATTGGATATTCAACATAAATTTTAAAGTCTAGTCTAAAACTTCAGTTTTGTCTGTTTGGCGTAAAAGTAAAGCATAATTTATCCCAGGTTAAGAACGACTTATCTAATAAATATTAAATGTCAACGGATGTACAAGTAAACTAGAGTATAATTTTGTTTTTCTGTCACATTTAAATGCCTTAAAATGCCAGCACGGGCATACACTCAGCAATGCTATAAACAGCTTAACAGGGTAGAGTCACGTTTTGTAATCAAAAACTAAACCTTGCGTCAAAACATGATATAGAGGGGACGAGAAAAAACAACTTCGACGAGCTGTGACAGAGATACGTTACATCACACATGACAGTTCGAAGCACCAGAACGTCGTGCGAACTCGCCAGGTGCCGACTGCTCTACCAAAGTACAAGGTACGTTAGTTTAAACATAACTTGACTTGGAAGCATAATGGTTAGAGCAGTGATTCTCAAACTGAGGTCCGCGAGACAATTTTCTGGGACCTCGAAGCATCTAACAAATCAGCACGACCGTCCTGAAGGAGAAAAATTTTTGTGTAATAAAATTTTTAAGCAACTTACTTTTCCAAACCAAGCTTAACAAACACAATATTAGTACCTATGCCGTATATAGGCCTGATTGTGGGACAAAAGAAAGACAGCCAAACTCAGGCTTGACCTATACGCGTAAAGGTACAATTAGTTGTTCGTTCACGTGATTGCATGCTTTGAGTTGAATTGTACATTTTGGCGTCATGGTTTTACGTTGTGCTGAAGAGAATTAAGTTTTTACAGCTTGCTGCGCTGACACTTTTTTGGGCTGTACGGCAACGGTTTTAAAACTGTTCGTGATTGCTTCACTTAAATGAAAAGTGATTTCGTAGCGTTACAATACTAAAAACTGTATCAACAAAACCAAACATAGCCGAGCTGATAGCAAAGAAGCAAGTGCACCCGTCCCTTTGATAGCATTAAAAACAACATGTTATGTTGTGTTTATTTGTGCATATTTTTTAATTAAAAGAGGGCCGTTGCGTAACTTTGTAAAAAAAAGTTTGAGAACCACTGGGTTAAAGGTTGTAGTTGGACGAAGCAAGAATAACAAAGCCCATAACATTTTGAACGTTTCTGGTATCTTTTTATTTATGTTGAAAATGAATAAGGTCTAACTTGACTTTGGCTTCGGGTGTTTTTAAAAGACTTGACGTCACTTGTCTTAGACTGTTTTTTAAGTGACTTGTTTACAAAAGCGATGATTAGTATCAGATATGACCCGTACCTGACATGTTATTCTGATACCGATAACCGATTTTTGGACGTAAAATATCCCGATATGATCCTATACAAAAATACATCATTATTATGCTCAAATAAAAAAAAATAGACGAAATTAATACGTTCAAATTTTCTTTTAGGTTGTTAGGTAATTTTTTTCTTTAGCGTTACGAAGTTAAATAGATTTCGTAGATTTGCAAATTTAAGCTGAAATTTGCGATAAATTTGTAATCAAATCGGCACTAATGTCACCCTAGAATCGGACGAGTGCCGATACTACCACTTGGCATGGGATAACGGCTCCGATCAGATTTCATCAGACATCCCTATTTACTATTTACTGAACAATATGCGTGGAAGTTTTACCCAGCGATATGATTCATGTTTTATGTGGGAATGTGAATAGACAAAATTGATTTAATGTTGAATAATATTACCATGTTGCTGGTAATACTTCGCTTCTTTAAGGTGCTAGCTCGTCTATACCACAAGCGAACGTTTTCCCGGTTTACAGCATTTTTTATTAAGTGTTTTATAGTTTTAATAAGTTCAGTACAAATTTTGTTTCTAGGCTCTTTTCTCATATGATGTTGGAGGCCCTAGTGAGATTGCGTTTGAAGTTAACGATATCATCGAAATCGTAAAAGAGTGTAAGTATACAACGTAAACGAATACGTTAATACATTGCCGGTTTAAAATAAGCCTAAAAAATTGTTGTTTGAAAGTTTTGGCTTTGCGGCAGAGACCCGCGGATCTATGATTTGTGTTTGGGGGGGACATAATTTTTCAGGCGTGACGTCACGAATTAACTTTGAGATCACCTCGTAGTGCGTTTATTATTTTAATTTTTTTGGTTGAAAATGTGTTACTTACAACAGCTACATTATAAAGATGTTTTTGAAGCGAATAAACGCCTTTGAACATTTTAAGTTGCCAAAAGTTTCATTTTCGAGGGGGCGCTGAGACACACGACGCGTTTCAAAACATTTTTTGCATCTACGTAGTTAAAATAGGCAGAAAATCCGCAGTTTCGATGGGCATACCCATGTCACCCAATACCCCCTTCGGATTTGCCTATGCTTATCACGTAGATAGTATCAATAAGAGGAGATCACTTTTCAACTAAATATTGCAAAATCTGCAAATAAATTAATTTAAAAAATCTTCGATTTAGATCCTTCTGGCTGGTGGATCGGTCGCCTTCCTAATGGACGAGAAGGTTTCGTTCATTCCAGCTACGTTAAAAAAATCTAAACAGAACATTATGTATGATATGCATAATTTGGCCATTGTATTACTGACTAAATTCTTGACAATACCAGCTAAAAGCACAGAGGCTTTAATAGAGTCTATAATAATTCAATTTTCACGTAGGTCCAAAATATTTTGGCGTCTAAATTTGGTGCGGTGACAAAAACTGCAAAACAATTTTTATTGGTCATAACTGACCCGAATTACAGCAATTTGCTGCAAATTTTATGGTTGGGTTTTGCTGATTTTGCCGTTTCTGATTTGTAAAGAAGATTTATTATCACTAGGGCGATTATTTTTGACTGTCAAAAAAGTCAAAATTTACACGTTAGGTCAAAATTTATCAAAATTATAAGTCAAAATCTATTAAAAATGTACATAAATGGTTTACAAAGTTTAAAAAAACTATAGTCAGCTTTTCGAAATAGCCGTTCAGTTAAAATTTTTATGAAAAAAATTAGATTTGGATTATATTCAACGACATTTTAACTGCATTAGACATTTTAACTGCATATGTCCATAGAGAAATACAGTATAGACGCGAGCCGGCGGAATTAACCACCCAGACCTATTTACCGCATTAGGTTCAGCTTGTACTTCGTCTTTGCTTTATATAGTTGTGTATCTCTGATTTGGACAATGGTATTCAACAGTATTTGCTGACTTTTTTCGCTTGTGATTTGCAATTATTCCATTTTCTATTTCAATAATATGCTTGGTCTTTGTTAAATTTTTGCATTTATTTTTACCTTGTATTTCAATTGTTTACACAACATTTTTCTAAAATACCAGCAATTTGATTTTCAATGGCATTTTTATAGTTGTTTGTCTTTTTAAAATGACAAAACTATCAACTAAATATTTCCATCAGTTTTGTATAAATCCGGAAAAATAACTGATTTGTATTCGACCATTAGTCAGTAAAACATCAAAAACGTGTGGTTGACGACGGCAAGGCCACTGATGCAGTACTTAAAACAAAAATATGTTGTTTAAATCAATGTATTTCTAAAAGGTAAAAATTTTGTCAAATAAGTATATTTTTAAATCAAAATTCTTATTTTTAGGTCAAAAAATAATCGCCCTAATTATCAGTATTATGTGATTATTTCAGTATTATTGTTTTCAGTAATTCAGTGTTTTGAATGACCTGAATACTTTACTTTACGTGTGTATATAACTCACTGTCTAAGTTTTAATAAATGCATTTCAAAGCATTTTGGTGAGTTTTGAGTACCTTTTCATATACCTTTTCACAAATATTATTTCATTTTTGTATTTTACTAAATGAAAAAAAGAGTTTTCGACGCGTATACGTTGTTGAAGCAGAACACACGAAACTCATGCAACTATAGATAGAAACTAAACAAAGTTCAGCGTTTATAAAGTTGAAAACTCAAAAAGCTTACAGACGCGCGTTTATGTCAATATAAGGGACAGCTCTCGTGGAATAAGGCACAGGAAATAATAAAAAATACTAGAAAAATATTACTATTTAAAGAATAGTAAAAGAAAATATTTGCTATATTGTTCCGCCAAAAATACTGGTTCCTCTACTTGAGGGCTCGTCGGATGCCTGAACGCTACACGAGGGGTGTAATAATTCTATTAAATACAGTCCGAACACATGCGAAATAATAAAGGCGAGAACAGTATGCGGCCAGCGACACAAAGAGGGCTGGAACGTTTAGTGGCAATTTCAAATGGTTCTCCCAGCCTCCTCAAACTCGACTGTCTTCATCCATACAATCTTTACCAAAAGTCTAAGCGATGAGAGATAGGTGTGAGTGCAGAAGGTGACCAATGATAAAAGATAATGTAAAACGTGAAAAGATAAGAAATTAAACAGGTGAAATGTAACGTGCCGCAAGAGTGAAGATAGGTGAGATAGCAAGCGAAAACGAATTGACTGATGAAATGTTGTATTTGTATAAAAGTACGGATATCCCACACTTACAGCCCTGCTTATCATTATTCCGATTAGGATTACTGCACCTTCGGTGGATTGCGTGGACTGGGGTGTTTAAGATTTGAGTAAACGTATAAAGGGTGTACCATTCCAAAAAAGGTTGACAAGCACTGGCATAGAACACCTTGTTATACAATATATTTGTTCCACCATGCTTCTTTACTTGCTTACTTGTTTGTTGGTGAGAACGCACATTTGCATGTCATAACAAATTTAAGTTAGTGAGGAATATTTCGTGGTGAAACGCAGTTTCAGAATTCGACAGCAACAGCATCTTGCATACGTTGTTTCCTCTTCGTCGGACAATACTGCAGAATTTGAAACATCTGAATTGCTATACAAAAATTACCAAGAGCATAGAACCGCAAGTTTATATTGACTTACAAGCAGATTTTTGTCGCACAAGGTTTTTAATAACAGCTTTTGGGACTTTTAATGTAAAATTCGGATTTTCCATGAAGTTATCCCTCACACTTTTATATCCTTATTATGTTGTTCTTAATATTTTTATTATGTTGTTCTTAACAACTTCACTCACTGCAAACTTTGTCACGACAAAATATAATTCTTAGTCGCAGCACTCTAGTCTAGTTGGCTTGACATAAATGAAAAAAATGGGCCGAAAATGTAGTCATAAGCAACTCGTTTTCATTATTCCAACCATGCAAACAAGGATAATTGTTGTGACTCCCACTACCTTAAATAAATTGCTTTTTAATTAAGCAAGTTTTCCTCGTCTGCTGAAAAAATATAAAATACATCTTCTGCTTATTCATCAGAGGCCAGTAAAGGGTCAATAAGCCGAAAACTCCCTTTGTTAGTAAAGACTATATAAAGTTGTTTCGTTGATTCAAACACGATATGGAATTGCTTCGCGAAGGGCTTTAAAGGAGCTCATCACGATCTGCTGCACACTTCAGAGAAGTGAGAAGACGACCTTCCCCCTATACTAAAGGTTCATCGCCGGTTGTGTGACAAGAAGCTGGCGGATAAGCTTGGATGACAGGGAGAGCCTAGCAGGAGGGCGATTAAGATGGCTAATGGAGACAGCCGCCGACGAGATAGTAAAAGAGTGAGCTAGTCCGTAGCCTTGCTTGACGGTGCTGCGACGGTGGAACTTCCCGAAGTGTTTGATGTTGACTGTCTGCCAATCACGGCTAACACTTTTTCAAGGGGAGCGGAGTTGGACAGACTGTCACATATTAAGTATCTTTCTATCCCGCGTGTGGTTTGCAGTGAAGCTCTACTGCTTTGGACTGGATGTTCCAGAGGCCTTTCTCGTACAAGACGTACTTAAAGGAAGACCGAAGCAACCCAATGCTTTTAAAGTTCCGCTAATCTGAAAATTGACAGGACTTATCGGAATACGATCTAGTGATTCGTTCTCTGTGAATGTCACTCGTGTACCGATGAATTGCTGCAGGAGAAGTTGAAACGGTTCTGGAAAACCGACTTTCATGACACCAACTGCACCGAGATGCCGATGTCACGGGAGGATGGGTATGTTTTAGATTAAATTTTACGCAGATTATTTTATTCGTTTTGTATGTATTATTTTCACCGTTTTGTTTTCGCTTGCTTTCTCACCTAACTTCACTTTTGCGGCACGTCACATTTCACCTGTTTCATTTCTTATCTTTTCACGTTTCACTTTGGCATTTTTTATTATTGGTCACCTTCTGCACTCAAACCTATCCTTCATCGCTTAGACTTTTGGTAAAGATTGTGTGGATGAAAACAGTCGGGTTTGAGAAGGCTGTGAAAACCATTCGAAATTGCCACTAAACGTTCCAGCCCTCTTTGTGTCGCTGGCCGCATACTGTTCAAGCGTTTATTATTTCGCAAGTGTTCGGACTGTATTTAATACAATTATTACACCCCTCGTGTAGCGTTCAGGCATCCGACGAGCCCTTAAGTAGAGGAATCAGTATTTTTGGCGAAACAATACAACACAAATGTTTTCTTTTACTATTCTTTAAATAGTAATATTTTTCTAGTATTTTTTATTATTTCCTGTGCCTTATTCCACGAGAGCTGTCCCTTATATTGACATAAACGCGCGTCTGCAGACTTTTTGAGTTTTCAACTTTATAAACGCTGAACTTTGTTTAGTTTCTATCTATAGTTGCATGAATTTCGTGTGTTCTGCTTCAACAACGTATACGCGTCGAAAACTCTTTTTTTCATTTAGTAAAACACAAAAATGAAGTAATTTTGAAGTAAAACTCTGTGAAGGAATGAAGAGATTTATTCAAAACTCACCAAAATGCTTTCAAATGCAATTATTTAAAACTACCGGAAACGCATTATGTTTGACAGTAAGATATAATACACACGTATACACTAAAGTATTCAGGTCATTCAAAACACTGAGTTACTGAAAACGATAATACTGAAATAATCACATAATACTGACAATTGGGGCGATTATTTTTTGACTTTAAACGTAAGAAACTTTGATTTAAAAATATATTTTTTTGTTAAAATTTTGACCTTTTAGAAATACACTGATTTAAACACCATATTGTTGTTTGAAATACTGCATCAGTAGCCTTGCCGTCGTGAACCACACGTTTTTGATGTTTTACTAACTAATGGTCGAATACAAATCATTTTTTCCCCGGATTTATGCAAAACTAATGAAAATATTTAGTTGGTAGTTTGTCATTTTAAAAAGACAAACAACTGTAAAAATGCCAAGAAAAATAAAACGCTGGTATTTTAGAAAATGTTGTGTGAACAGTTTAAATACAAGGTAAAAATAAATGCAGAAATTTAACAAAGACCTAGCATGTTGTTGAAATAGGAAATGTAATAATTGCAAATCACAACGAAAAGGCAGCAAATACTGTTGAATACCATTGTCCAAATCAGAGATACACAACTATATAAAGCAAAAACGAAGTACGAGCTGAACATAATGCGATAAACTAGGTCTGGGTGGTTAATTCTGCCGGCTCGCGTATATCGTATTGCTCTAATGGAGATATAGGCCTAATACAGTTAAAATCTCGTTGAATATAATTCAAACCTACATTTTTTTTATAAAAATTTTAACTGAACGGCTATTTTAAAATGTTGACTATAGTTTTTTTTTAATTTTGTAAACCATTTATGTACATTTTAAATCGGTTTTAACTTGAAATAATTTGGACAAATTTTGACCTAACGTGCAAATTTTGACTTTTTTTGACAAGTCAAAAATAATCGCCATGCTGATAATAAATCTTTTTTACAAATCGTAAACGGCAAAAATCAGAAAAACTCAACCATAAAATTTGCAGTAAAGCTGTAATTCGGGTTAGTTATGGCCAATAAAAATTGTTTTGCAGTTTTGTCACCGCACAAAATTTAGACGCCAAAATACTTTGGACATACGTAAAAATTGAATTATTATAGACTCTAATAGAGGCTCTGTGCTTTCAGCTGTTGTTGCCGAATTTAGTCAGTAAAGCAATGGCTAAATTATGCATGTCATACATAACGTTTTGTTCAAATTTTTTCAACGTAGTTGGCAGGAATAAAACCTTCGAGTCCATTAGGAAGGCGACCGGTCCACCAGTCAGCAGAATCTAAATTAATTTATTTGCAGATTAGAATATTCAGTTGAAAAGTGATCTCCTCTTATTGATACTATTTACGTCAGGGGCGCCAACATACGGCCCGCGGGCTAGGTCTTTACTACGTCAAATAATAGTGATTGTTAGTTATTTTCAATGTATTTAATAAATTAAAAAATAACTAAAAACACTATACTTTTACGGTAAAGTGGTTGGAAATACATCTAAGTTGAGGCTAAACTGGATATTTTATCGTCGTTCAAACGTCTTTGTTTACGTTGTACTTACCCTCTTCTACGATTTCGATTATATCGTTAACTTCAAACGCAATCTCATCAGTGTCTCGAATATCATATGAAAAAAGAGCCTAGAAACAAAATTTCACTTTAAACAAGTTGTCTACTTTGATGTTGCAACTAAACAAAATCTTGTACTGAACTTATTAAAATTATAAAAAGCTTACTAAAAAATTGCTGTGAACCGGAAAAACGTTGGCTTGTGTTATAGACGAACTAGCACCCCAAATTAACAGCTAGTGGGAATGGTACTCCACGATTTTGTCTATTCACATTCCCACATAAAACATGAATTATATCGCCGGGTTAAACTTCCACGCATATTGTTCAGTAAATAGTAAATAGGGATGTCTGATGAAATCTGATCGGAGCCGTTATCCCATGCCAAGTGGTAGTATCGGCACTCGTCCGATTCTAGGGTGACATTAGTGCCGATTTGATTACAAATTTCAGCTTAAATTTGCAAACCTACGAAATCTATTTAACTTCGTAACGCTAAATAAAAAAATTACCTTACAACCTAAAAAAAATTGAACGTATTAACTTCGTCTATATTTTTTTATTTGAGCATAATAATGATGTATTTTTGTATAGGATCATATCGGGATATTTTACGTCCAAAAATCGGTTATCGGTATCAGAATAACATGTCAGGTACGAGTCATATCTAATACTAATCATGGCTTTTGTAAACAAGTCACTTAAAAAACAGTCTAAGACAAGTGACGTCAAGTCTTTTAAAAATACCCGAAGTCAAAGTCAAGTTAGACTTTATTTTCAACATAAATAAAAAGATACCAGAAACGTTCAAAATGTTGACTTTGTTATTCTTGCTTCGTCCAACTACAACCTTTAACCCAGTGGTTCTCAAACTTTTTTTACAAAGTTACGCAACGGCCCCCTTTTAATTAAAAAATATGCACAAATAAACACAAAATAACATGCTGTTTTTAATGCTATCAAAGGGACGGGTGCACTTGCTTCTTTGCTATCAGCTCGGCTATGTTTGGTTTGTCGATACCGTATTTAGTATTGTAACGCTAACGAAATCACTTTTCATTTAAGCGAAGCAATCACGAACAGTTTTAAAACCGTGACCGTACAGCCCAAAAAAGTGTCAGCGCAGCAAGCTGTAAAAACTTAATTCTCTTCAGCACAACGTAAAACCATGACGCCAAAATGTACAATTCAACTCAAAGCATGCAATCACGTGAACGAACAACTAATTGTACCTTTACGCGTATAGGTCAAGCCTGAGTTTGGCTGTCTTTGTTTTGTCCCACAATCAGGTCTCTTAGGTACTAAATGTTGTGTTTGTTATGCTTGGTTTGGAAAACTAAGTTGCTTAAAAATTTTTTACACAACCATTTTTCTTCTTTAGGACCGTCGTGCTGATTTTTTGTTAAGTGCTTCGAGGTCCCAGAAAATTGTCTCGCGGACCCCAGTTTGAGAATCACTGCTCTAACCATTATGCTTCCAAGTCAAGTTATGTTTAAACTAACGTACCTTGCACTTTGGTAGAGCAGTCGGCACCTGGCGAGTTCGCACGACGTTCTGGTGCTTAGAACTGTCATGTGTGATGTGACGTATCTCTGTCACAGCTCGTCGAAGTTGTTTTTTCTCGTCCCCTCTATATCATGTTTTGACGCAAGGTTTAGTTTTTGATTACAAAACGTGCCTCTACCCTTTTAAGCTGTTTATAGCATTGCTGAGTGTATGCCCGTGCTGGCATTATAAGGCATTAAAACGTGCCAGAAAAACACAATTACTCTATTCTACTTGTACATCCGTCGACATTTGATATTTATTCAATAAGTAGTTCTTAGCCGGCGATAAATTATATGTATCCAAAAAGGAATAATTTTAATAATGATATGAGATGTGCTATACTTTTTACGCCAAACAGCCAAAACTAAAGTTTTAAACTAGACTTTAAAATGATTAGGTTGAATATTCAATTAGCTATACGTTTTCAGTGATTCACCGCCAAATTCGCCGCGGAAAAATAGAATATCTTGCACAGCTTGCACTGCTGACGAGGTACAGCCTCTTCAATATGTTTTAGTAAAAAAATCACGCCACTTTTAACAAATAAAAATGTCCCAGTCCAACTACAACCTCTAACCCAGTGGTTCTCAAACTTTTTTTACAAAATTACGCAACGGCCCCCTTTTAATTAAAAAATATGCACAAATAAACACAAAATAACATGTCAGTCCAAGACATCAGCTACGTTAAGTCAAATCCAAGTCACGTCATTGACATAAAAAAACAAACCAGGCTTACTGCGGTCTTACCCGGCTTCCTGATATGGCATATTTTCGTATCCAAAGTCTTCCTCAATGACTGAAAAATAGTAAAATTCAAGACAGTTTTGTTCGGAAACTAATTAAAAACAACTGATTTTTAACCCAACTGATGTTATGTACTTAAATGTAAGTAGGTAATTACGGTAGTTACGG
The DNA here is from genome assembly GCF_963924565.1 of Ascidiella aspersa. Lineage (NCBI taxonomy): Eukaryota > Metazoa > Chordata > Ascidiacea > Phlebobranchia > Ascidiidae > Ascidiella > Ascidiella aspersa. The sequence goes on from NC_139450.1 coordinate 29,360,703, forward strand.
CGCAGAGTTTTTCTGCCGTTTCAACGTATACCAGTCATTCTCCTTTAACAAAGCGCAAACAAATAAAAATTATACCTTCTTTGTCTTTGAACTTTACGTATGCAAGTTGTACAAGTCCTTCCTTTCCATTTAGACGTCCGGTGCACTTCCCTTCGCCACCTTTTGGTAACAATATAGAAATTGTTACGGCGAAACGCCGCATTCCCATATTGTTTAAAATAATTAATTAATAGAAATCTTACTCGTTTGTGCCTTTTTTTAAAACATGTGCTTTACAACCAAATATTTCGTTTTATTGCACATAACTCAGTTATTACTGTTAATGACGTTAAGTTAACCGTAATTCTTTATATTTTAACTAGAAATTAAAACGAATATTAAATAATTAAATTGTTAAGACGCGGTGAAGTTTCACTAAAGCCACAAGTATTCGGTGAGTGTTTTCTCTTGTTTCTGACCGCCAGTGTTATACTTTCTGTAACCGTTTCTATTTTCTGTTAGAAAACGCATGTAGGAACGCATGTATGAACGTCAAATGTACCTTTGTAGTTTGTACCTGTGACTCCAAGTGCTGATTAAATATATCACCTTGAAGCATGCATGTTGTTGTCGATACTTATATAGCAATTGACTAGTTTTCGCCGCAAAGACAGTCAAATACTGTCACCCTCGATGTAACTGCTGAGAAGCTAATTGCGGCAGTAACAGAAATATAAAAGGTAACTTAAAGAGATCAATTGTCGTGACAAAAAACAAGCCTACTAATGTTACTTATACAATGTTTTAAAGCAAATAGTTGCAGATCAACGCTGCAACAGCAGGAAAAGAAGAAATAACTTTCTTCATGCATTTATAAAATAATTTACCTTGATTAAGGATTTCGATTTGGTCTCCTTTCTTGAACGTAAGCTCACATTTCTTTTTTCCTTTGAAATCCATAAGCGCCTGTGCAAAATAATACCTATTGTATATGGTGACTTGCAGTTTTTTAAATGACAATAGCAAACTTGAACATGTTCAGAAAAAAATGACTAGATCTGGTCGATACGTAACTTATAAAATAGAAAAATAAAAATTGGTGTAAAAGGCATATAAAAGCTATATAGTTGTAAGACATATGATTGCCCATCACCCAAATCCCATTCTAGGTCAGTTTAGTATAAAACGTGCTGCCCTTGGATTGGTACATTCAAGCATAGTTTTAATAAAAATCATACTTTTTAATGATTGCTGAGGCTAACTTGAAACAACTTGCTCTATATGTGTTTTGTTGTTGTTGTTCGTTTTTAAAAAAATATGTCTCAGGGGTTTACAAATTTAATCGTTTTTGATTTTTATGTCAATAAATTGTCTTGAGCTGCGGATGATTTACACTAGTGTTAACTTTTTATTTTTGAAAAACGACTTAACTTGGACTTTTTAATACAACCATGGTCATTTGTAAAATTTGTTGTTTCTTTTATTGAAGTACTAACGTTTCCACCTATTCGGGCAATCAGGGCAATATAATTGCAACTATATAAAGACGAAAAAAAATATATGTACTAGACCAGTATTTCTCAAAGTAACTAAACAAAGAATAACGTAAAAGCACAAAGGATGGGGTTCTAAATCACGACACGAGATAAAAACCGGATAACAGGACAATGCAGAACAATTTTACAATTGAAACAATGCCTGGCACCAATAGTATAACGATGGCCAATGACCATAATATAAATTTAAGGTTTACCAGGGCATACTGAATGGGCTGGACATCGTCAGCAGTTGAAGTCCCTCTATTTTGTCGCAGTGAATTGTGTGGAGAACCCCTGAAAACAAACAGCTAATCGATGTTTAAGAATATTGCATGGCAGCAGGAGTCTGTTATTCACACAAAAAACGTAAACGATTGTGACTGGCGACTATCACCTACACCAGCCGACCACTGACCTACACTATAATTAAAATCCTATAATACATTCTAAATCACCAACCTTCGGAAAAAGTGCGAGGTCGTTTCCCGGATGCCTTTTTCTAAAATGAAGGTTGCATCAGCTAGACAGTCTGTAACTAATACAACAGTATTGCCAATAGAGTCAGCATTTTTTAATGTAAACATATTCAACATAATGGCTTAAGAATAACATGTCATAATCATCAGGACTTAATAATCGGATAGATCAGGGGTAGCCATATTTCACCTGGTCGATCGCGTCGAATATGTGGTACGTCATTACAGTAGCTGTCGCACACAAGCGGAACATTAAAATGACAAATTATTGTCTGGACAAGCCTAATAAGCGTTCGTTGACGTAACAAATTAACCCCCATCGCTGGCTTGGATTGAAATTAACGATCAAAATGTTTAATAAGTGTTCTTGTGACTTTTTTACTGAACCAGTCGATCGCGAGTCTCTAAAAAATATTTCAGTCGATCGCAGTCAAACATAAGTTGGCTACACCTGGGCTAGATCAATGGTCCTTAAGCTTTTTAGACCGTGGTTGCTCTTACCCTGTCGTACAGGGCCGTGTTCAAATGTGAATTATGCTTGTTTTTAAAGAACGTTTTGTAAATAGTAAAGTTTTGACAAGCTAGTATGAGTCACGGCGGATAGTGGATTTTTTGTTTGGGTGGAACATGATTTCTTAAAGAGATGGCGTCACTAATTTACGCAATAATGTGACGTCTAACAACAAGTAGCCAGAAACACGCTGTGGCCATTGAAACATATAAGCAAATGCGCAACTGAAATCGACAATACTTAAAAAAAATGCTGCCAAGGGTTCGCCCATAGCTCGAAGAAAAAATCGCCTACAAAATAAAATTTAGGACAGTCGACGAATTGGACACTCACAAAAAATACGCGCAAATATTACTGGAATTTTTAAGATAAATTTAACAAACCAATAAGTTCTGGCGCCCATTGTTGCGTTTGACTTTACAGATACCAAATAAAAAGCTGGCGGAAGCACAAAAGGAAATACATTCGTTTGTATTGTTTAGTTTATAAGTTGAATATATGCTATTAGCGTTATATACAAAGAAGGTTGTATAAAATCGCGCAAAGGAAATTGCTTTAACTAAGTTCGGTTGTAAAAACCTTTAATACAAACGTTATGATTACAAATGTTTTACCTAATATAAGGCGGCATAGTTTTCTCGAAGCTCAAAAATATCATTTATATTAAGCTCGCAAAACTTTATTTAAGAAACCATTATGCTAAATAGGCTCGGCATTCATGGCATGAAAAATCCTTTAATATAATATGTCAAAGAAACATTTACGCCTTTTAAAATATGCAAAATAGTTAGGGGTGTATATCTGGATCCACCACTGGCAAAAAAAGGTAAATAAAACGTATACGCTTGTCCCTATATATGTGTGCTTTACCAACCTTATTATTAATTACCATGTTTTCTTAAATCATGCTACGAAAGTGTCGAAGATGCGTTCAAATTGGCGTCAAATTACGAAAAATAATTTATTGAAATTAGTCGCGGGCCGGATTAAATCGTTTGGAGACCAACGAGACGAATTGTTTTCAGGTCTGCCCTTGACTATTATTCAACACTAGTATCCTCACTCACAATCAAAGTATGTGAAAAGCACTTTTACATTAGTAACAATGAATCTTAACATATTCACTTCGCGGTACACAAACCGCTTAGTTTGTAAATACTCTTTTAGCAGTCACTTATAAAAATTGATTTTTACAAATGTTTAAACACCCTTTTAAACAGCGTTGGTAAAGTTTTTACGATGTTTGAAATATAATTTGTTTGTTACATTGATGGTGGAGCCCGTTTCGATTTGGGCTTCGTGTCAGTCGGTTTTAGTTTTTAATTCAACTTCTGCATCTATTGTAAACCAGACTTTTAAAAAGTTAGGGTTACGTGTTTATCAACACGTTAAACACACAAATTAATTAATTGCCATAAGCAAAATCTTAGAGTTCGTATTAATATTAAGTCATATTACGAATTGATAAATAGGGTTTTAGATTACGCGTTCCAGCTTTCGTTTGCCAAACATTTTCTTCAGTTACATAATATCACATTTGATGATGGAAAGTTCTCCGTATTGTGAGTTTTCGTGCGTTCGCTCGCCTTGTTTCAAACTTGTCATTTAAGCTTTAATCTATTAATCTATAACTGTCAGTCTTGCGGGCGGTGTTCTCACACTTCGCAAAACAAGCCACTTGTTTTGCTGGCGTCGTACTTCCGCTGCAAATTGGCCTTAGAATGGCCGCCGTAATCTTAAAAGAGTGCCTACAGCTATGTTTTCAGAGTGCCGGCCAGTCCTATTGGCCAAATATGACGTAACTTTCGTGTTCTTTTTCGTCCTACGTATTGGCTATATACATGTCGTTTCTTAGTGGCTTTGGGCGCAGCCGTTCGCAAAGTCTTTCGGGAAATCTGCGAAGTGTTTAGCCGACAGTCGCTGCAATAGTCGGTGGCTGTCTGTCTCACATTAAATCAAAACATACATACGTTCACTAATGCTTTTTGATAACGTTTTAATTCACATTGTAATAGTTAGCATAGGCTAACAAAGAGTTTGGCTTAACCATTCATAACCATTAGTTGTTTGCATGTTCCAGGTAATTTGAGAATCTTCCCATGAACATAAACTTGCAATGTTAGGTCGTACGTTTGCTTAAATTCGACCAAATGGCCACTTTTGTTCACGTTATACAACTAATATTACCTGCATTTAAGTTTTGCGGCTTTGATGTAACTTGAGATTCAACCGTTAGCGGCACTTGGTAATGCTACAAAAAGTACAAAAAAATATTTTACCATCTGGCTTCTTTGCATCACGTTATTAAGTTAGTGTACGAAATGTTAAGTGATTTCAAAATCGTCAATGTTATATATTCCTAATGATTTCGGAAAAAGTTTCTTTTCAGTCCCAAAATTGCTTACCGCTTCCAAAGGGAGTGCTGGCAAGTTTTTGAACGGAGGATTCCCTTTATCATAAAATGAACTTCCACTCCTGTAGGTCAAAATGCGACATTAGAAATGCGTGTAGATCAGTTAAATTCGGTGACATATCACTAGCATTTGTTATTCAAATTTGGGCATTTAGGCCTATTCATCTTTTTTTGCAAATTGTTTGTTCACATTGGTTTCAACCAAAATTCATTTTTTCAATTATTTTTTTAATGTGAAATTTTGTGTGAAATTTTACTTATCTTTTCCTGTCTCGCCTTTATTCTCCCGTAAGGCGTTTCATTTTTAGGCAGTGGTTTATGCGTAAGTTTTTCGCATCGTTTAAGTCTAACCGTCAATAGGCAAAGGAACTTTCTTAGAAGTGGGAGAATCCTATTGTTTGCCTTTAGGAGTGAGGTAAACCCCATTGTGGCCTCATTCGCGGTTCTTAAGTTCATATCATCGCTCGGGCCTAAAACGCGGAAGTAGCGGGCAAGCAGCAAATGGTTAGGAGCATTTTGAATTTTACCCTTTGTCCATTTTCACAGACAAAACATTAAGTTTATAAACACATCTGCTGTAAATGTTATGATATAACACCAACCTCTGTCCTGGTGGCGGATGGAAGTTACTGGACAAACTGATGTAGTCATAATCAGGATCGTTTGGCCGCTCATCGCTTGCAATGCTGGGTAGTTTCATTGCTGGCCTATGTGGCATTGGAATGGGAAATGAAGGGCTGGGGCCACGTGATTGCTGGGCAAGCGGTTCAAAAAAAGCTTTACCGATCAGGGACCGAGGTTCCGGAGGCAGTTGACGCGGGGGCGGTGCTGCTTGTTGCAAATATACGTCCTCCGTGTGCTGGGGTCCAGATTGCGGTCGACCGACAACGTGCCGCTTAGGTCTCGGCCATGGGCTTTCAATTCGTAGCTGCGACTGCGAATGTGACCACGGTGGGGTCATTGGTCTTCGTTCTTCCGTTTTGCTCGCTGCTTGTTGGGAGACGTTTACCGAGGATGGCATCATTTCTGCGACGAGAGGTTGGGTTACTAAGTAAACCGGGCTTAATCGTTCTTTTCCTGCTTGCGTTTGGACTGTTATTTGATTTTTAATGTATTTTTTGAACCTCTTAGTTTAAAGTACTTGTCTAAACGTTAGCTCCTATAAATCTATAGTCTGATATTTCTTGAACCATTATCCTGATTAAGCCGACTGATTTTAGTAAGCTATTCTTGGATACGTGACGTCCCCTATAAGTACAAATGTATTATTATTTATTTGTAACCTCGCGTTAATTTGCCACACTATCAACACCTATATGCTAGCGTCCTCTTTTAAAAACTAAAAGAGTATTTTTTATTTTAACAGAGTGTCATACTGTTCTGCGAACCGCCAAGTGAGAAACTCTGTACGAATCACAGAAAGCTTTTGCAATAGTTATAAAAACCTTTCTTGGGAGTCGTTTCTTCTTCGTGCTGTTGACATTCATCATAATGAAAGTCGCTGCAGGAAACGCTCGTGTAGGGATCGGTTTCATTGGTCTCGACTGTAGACGAACTGGTAATTTGTCCTGTAAAGATGTTAAAATTAAAAATGCTGCAGTACCGGCCCGGGCGTAATTAGAAATAGCGACGTGGTCATCGTGATTTGTGAATCTTAATAAGGTATACTATTAATGCAAGCAAAGCCACATTTTTAACAACATATCCTTACCGAGTCCTTTGGTAAGATCCGTCAGCGGCATGTATTTGTCGCAGGACAAATGGTCGCTGGGCAAATTTCGAATAACGATGCACTCCAGGGCGTCCTGCACGAATTTCAGCATCTCCGTCTTCTTAACATTCCTCAAGGCCGTCTGCAGGTTTCCGCGCACGCTGATCATATCTGGACGCTGCTTCTGATCCTGATTCCAACATCTTCGCATTTCGTTTTCCATCACTGTGATCATCGACTTGCAAGACTCACTTGATCGTGACTTCAATTCTTCAATTTGGTTGGTTGGCGGTCTCTGGCCGTCTTTCACGGCTTGGACCAAGTTGGTGTTGTTTGGAAACGGCATGCACCGTGAAAGCATCATGTGAAGCACCATCCCGAAGCTGTAGGTGTCAGAATGCTTCTTCATTGCAGAGCTTTCCCAGTTCAGTCGCTCTGGAGCTGCGTAGATTGTAGTAAACTTGTGATAGTCTGGGTCGCCTGACCCAGTTGTGGTGCTTGCGTACTTTGTCAGCTTGGCGCTGCCGAAGTCGGCGATCTTGCAAATGAGATTCTCGTTCAACAGAATGTTGTCGGGCTTTAAGTCGCCGTGGGTCACGTTTTCCATCCCTTCGAGATTGTGGATGTAAGACAATCCTGAACGAAAAACGAAAGGTTGTGTAAATGTTACTCACTAAAATTGTATTATGGACACCATTTTTTTAATTAGTTGGGGCAAAACATTACAAGTTATCACCTGCGCATTTAATACATCACGTATACGCGGTCTTTCGATGTTAAGCTTTTTGCAAAACGCTCTTGAAAAAACAAAGTGGTGTAGATATTACGAATACCCATGTGATCGATCGCATTGTATTGTTCTCTAGTACCGCACCAATAACTTTACGCATTAAAAAGTGCTGACATTTCACAACCAACGGAAAAAACCCTTCGCGCCCAATACGGTCCATTAATCTCCAGTATCGATGACGCAAAAAAACTTTCCGCAGAAGTTCTGAAAGAAAAACTCGCAACCAACCTGACGCGACGTCAGCTGCAAAGCGAAGAATAAGCTCCACAGCCAGAGGAACTTCTTCGTTCAACAAAACACACTTGAGATTTCCTGCTGGCATGTAATCAGTTATGATCCCGATCTGATTCTGCCACTTTGTGTAGCCGTAGACATGTACGATGTGTTTGTGCTTGGATAGGTGAAGAACCTTCAGTTCCTTTTCTATGCTGTAAACGGCACGAGTAATGTTGATTAAAGAGTCCTGTAAGATAACTAAGCTATATAAGTGGCCTTTTTCTTGGTTAGAAACACTGCGTTTTGATTTGAAGTTATTTTTCCAACTATACTTTTCTGATTTTAGAAACGTTTTATCCAGCACTTTCTATAAAGTAAGAAATTTCCACAAAATTATTCCATTTTCACAAACCTTTAAAATAATATACTCCCTATTAATGATATAAGGTATCGACGAATGATTAAAAAAAATATTTCAACTTTATCAAACGTTCAAGCTTTTTTTTTAATTTTAATTTGTTTCATACATAAAAAAGTAAGATTTCATCCCCCCTTCAAAAAAGCGAAAAACGCTCTTATTACTTTTCTGATAGAGTATAGTTTAGGGCAGGGATTCCCAAACTGTGTGCCGCCGCACACTAGTGTGCCTCGAGAGCTTGCCAAGTGTGCCGCGAAACTTTCGTTGATTTCAGAAAAAAGAGTATTTGTATTATCAAAAGGCACACGCTAACATTTTAGACTTAAATACGCACTATATCCATTACAAACTATTCTTTTTGAGACATTTACATTTAGTTTATCGTGTGTTGAGGGCGATTGTAAAACAACTCTATTGTTGTTCTGTTGAAAGTGTGCCGTGAAATATTTAAGATATTTTTAGTGTGCCGCGAACCAAAAAAGTTTGAGAACCACTGGTTTAGGGTGCTCTACCAAAGGGCAGGGGCGGATTAAGGCGGGGCTTAGGGAGCTGCAGCCCCAGGCCCACCAACAAAATAGGCCCACCGCTTTAATAAGACCAACCAATGTTATCTTTTTATAAAAAGTTATATTCTAGAGCTGCGGTTCCCAAACTGGGTTCCGTACAGCAGTTTCAGAGGGTCCCACAAGGAAAATTAGTCTTTAAGTTTTTAAACATTAGTCTATGTTTTAAACATTATATTATCTGTCATCATTATTGTCTTTAGTACTTTATTATTCGATAATATAGCGTGTTTTATGATGTCGCTTGTAACATCACAAATCATCTATTATACTGTTGTAAGCGAAATCGCGAAATATCAAAATAATTGCAACGGGTTTACCAAGCAAAATTTTTAGAAAAGTTTGGGAACCGCTGTTCTGGAGATATCACCACGGACTTTAGCCATAAGACCAAAATAGGACTAATACCTTATAGTCGTATTACCGTCTATATTGCAATAAGTCCTAAAACCGTCGGAATAAGACCTATTGGTCAGACTCCGGCCTATAAACAACAGTTTACCTAAACCCCAACCCCACCCCTAAGTAGGCTACTACATCCCTAACTTCCCTAACCACCCTAAACCCTTTTATATTCCCAAAATTACCCACCATTAACCCAAAACAAAACCAAAAATCCTGTTCTTAAACAGCGAAGCTCTAACGGCACCGGTCAAACTAGGGCGTCCAAACCAAAACGGCGGATGCCAGACCGACGGCCCCCGATCGTCCCATACCCTCTACCTACAGTTTCAGGAAATTTTAGATATTTAGGCCTATTCGAATGAATTTAGGACGTATTCCGCCAGATTTAAACGGTCCCATAGGCCTAGAACTAGTCAAGGCGACAAATTTGCTTCAGGGTCTAAATGATTTTGTTTAGACATTAAAGTCCCGATATCAACAATTTGATAAAGAGGTACAAGTGTAAGTCTCTGTCATTACTGAGGAAATTTCAAGAAATAACCTTGCTTCAGTGTTATCCAGATGATCAGGAAGAATCACTGCCTGAAATGTTGAATCATTTTACTGCACTGCTAAAATAACGCCAATTTTACGTCGAAAGTAGCAAAGGAGCTCAAATGTTTAAATTTGTTAATAAAAATAAGTTCATGTATGCGTTTTCTAACGTATCTGTGGTATTAAGGGTGCATCTTTGTCTGATGATTACTAATTGTTCAGGCGAACGCTTTTTCAGTCCTTAATAGAGTGCGTTTGTCTATGGACCAAAATAAATTGCATTACTTAGCTCTACTCAAAGATTTTGGAAAAAAAATAGACAGATATAAAGTTTATAACGGCTTCGCTTTATATGAAGTTAGAAAACATGTTAAATGAATCTGTTTGACAAGTGAATCAAAAATCGTATTTCATGTTAATTCTGGTAGGAACAATACGCATAATAAAAAAAAACCAATAGGCCTCTGAATGCCCTACAGCCCCAGGTCCATGAAAACCTTAATCCGGCCCTGCCAAAGGGCTATGAACATTGGAGCAAGATATTTCAGGGCGAAATATGGTTGCCATTAAAAACAGACCTAAGTTGGTAAACCAAATAATATAAAATCGCAAAGTTGAAGAAAACACAGAGTCCCCATTTCCTATTGGCGCACTGTGTTTTTAAAAAATCCGGTCTTTGTGAAAATTTCACTTCAAACACATCCTAATAAAAAGTGCGAACACAGACTAGTAATACAATGAACTTACCTTGATAACATGTTACACTTCTCCTGATAACCACCGGTGACCAAAAAGCTTTTAATGGCGACATAACCGATCTTTTGGATAAACGCCAATATAACGTTGCCGAATGCACCCTCTCCCAACTCCCCAACGTCGCCCGGCACGAACTTGATTTTGCGCTCATCATATTTGGAAAACTGCAGAAAGCAAGGCGCCCACATCGGTTTACTTATTTTCAAATTACAATAAGAGTGAAGCAACGCCAACTCTCGTTTGCCATAACCCGACTTGGACAACTAGATAATTCTAGTTTTCTAATTCAATGAATTACAACCAGGGAGTCGAACCGTTTGACTTTTCCGGTTCAGGTTCGGTTCGGGTTCAAGGATTTTTTCGGAATCCGGTTCAGTTCCGGTTTCGTTTTCGAGCATTTTAAAAGTTCCGGTTCAGCTCCGGTTGGACTAAATTTATTTTCAAAACCGGTTTATAAAGTTCCGGTTCGGATGCATTATGAGATGAAAATGTGGGTCAATAAATGTAGAGTTACGCGGCGTAAACAAGCTGCTCGTTATCGAAATATCTGAAAAATAAAAACTAACGTTTTATGTAATCACTATTCATTTTTTTTCATAAAATTTTGAACATGGCATAGATTAACTCTGTAAAATAGAGGTTGTGACGTCATGCTGGAGTGAACCGCTTTTGTTGACAGGTTCGACTCCCTGATTACAACATAATGCGACTAATTCTAATTCTAATCTAATTTGTTAATTACTTTTGTGCTCTAATTCTAGATCTAATCTAATACGGATTTGACCAAAAATGCTACTTTGTCCAACGGCACTCAGTCTAACCCAAAGAATTTAAATAAAAATTTTGGTCGAATAGATTTGTTTGGATGAGTTTTACAGCCTAAAAGCCAAAACCTTAAAAAATAGCATAGATATAATTGCAATTTACCTTCTGATTAGAATAAACTAACTTGATTGTGAATAATTAAATATAATTCTAGTTCAAGTTCTAGTTTATCTTTAGTTTTTTCCAAGAATTTAGTAATTCTAATTCTAATCTAGTTTCGAAAAAATTAAAATGATCTAATTTTAATTCTAATTTAATTTTAAAAAGATAAAATGTATCTAGTTGTCCAAGTCTGGGCCACTAACATGCATTTATCGTAATAAAACAAGAACAAACCGCAACCAGACAGCCTTTTAATTAACTTATTGCAAAACTTATGTCGGCTAAAGCTGAGGTTTTTAACCCATTGGCCTTGACCCTGTTTTCAGTGCGCAGCGATATCAGAAGTCATGTCATTACTAACACATACGAGTCCAACAAATAAATAGCAAACACCTCGACTTAATGTTGTGTTTGTGACATCATTTTATTTACAATGTGTTAGATTTCTCGCCTCCCAACGTGTGGAACGAATGCCGGGAAGGTTGTCCAAACGTAACAATCGCTTTGCTAGGTTCAGTGTTTTGTTTGCGAGCAGTAATTTTGCCTAGTTTCAGACAGTGTTGTGTAACGAATGGTTTACTTTGCTCTGTGAAAGTTAAAAAATAGCTTTTATGTTCTCGGAAGTGAAAGCCGAAATTTAATTGACGACAACGTTGAACTGCTTGGTTGACTTTGCCGGTAAGAACTTGTTTAATGCTTTGTTGTAAAGTTATGAAACTATGGTTAACCGGTGGTCATTTTGGACGTAGCTAAGTAGTAATTATAAACTCTGTAAAACAACGTTGACGTAGTTTCGAATGAAGTATCTTGCAGCTGACATACGCTTGGCAATCTTATCGACTGCGCACAGAATACAAAGTCTTGTGGAAAAAATACAACAAAAACCTTTTTTATTTAATTTGTGTGAATGTTCAGCAGATTAATTTGTTGTGTTGTTTAAACTTGGTGTTTTTCATTTAACGGTAATTAACTTAATGACTTTGGTTTGTGTGTGACTCCGACCAACGTAGGCTGTCATGCGAGTACCATCTATAAATTATTTACTAGTTATCTAAGTAGTACAATCTAGTATTCTAGTTGATTACCTTCCAGTTGTTTTCCATTGTGAATTTAGCAGCGATTTTGTCACATAACTTTCATAGAAGCATTTAAAAAAATATAGTTTATAAGCTATAATTAGAAACAAAAAAATAATAATAATGTTAGGTTTTATTTTTTTTGCCTTTTCATGATTAACCAAAACTAATGAAACCTGAACACACATATGTGTGTTTACAACTGAAATCTAGCCCTTCTGAAGCTGCTTTTTGACCAACGAATGGCTTTCGGTATATTAACCAAAACTAATAACTTATTTGTCGGGGATGTAATTCCTATAGCTTTCATTTTGATAAATTGTAACGTGTTCAATCAACAATTCAACTTGAACGAGATAGCTTATACTTGGTCAAATACAGTTTGATGTTACGACTGTTTTCCCTTCGCTTATTACCTCTATCATTAGTACGATGCTTTATTAAACAACCGAACAATGACCCACTTTTCGTTCGCGTGATTTTATTGCGCACTTTTATGCTAATTATTTCCTTGTCTGGAACTCCTGTGTCACCATCGTTGCTTCACTATACCCTATTGTTTTTCCACAGGTTAGTGATATAAAATTCCAACAGTCCGTAAAATCCCCTAAAAATACTTAGAATATCGCCGTTCAGTGAATTAAACTATCGATCGAAATATCCTAAAATAGGTAACCTACTTTATGCAAAGTTAACACGGGTTAATACGAAGTTTCACTCGGGTTACAAATTAAATTAATCACCGCAGCGATCCAGGAAACGAACGCGATATTCAGATTTTTTTGCAAAAAATATGTTTGAACGACATCGAACATTCATACTTATAAACTCTTAGAACAGGGGTCGGCAAACTTTTTCTAGTCGCGGGCCAAAACCAACTCCGAAAGGTCTTTGCGGGCCGCACAAAATTATAACTAAGAATTGTGGTATTAAAATGTTAGAACAACTGTGAATCAGGCGGTGCTCGGTAATTTTTTGCACTTTAAAACGTGTTTAATTACTTTAACAGTAAAGTGTTGACGCAAAGCGCGAAAAAAACGTTTGTTTGGTTTAAAACTCACACTCACACGTTTCGCCATCCATACTACTAATGAAAAGTTTAATAAAATCAATTCGAGAGAATTTTAAGGTAATCAAGCTCAGTGTTTGCTAACCGTTTAAAGTCGAAGCGCACCTGGCGAGCGAAATGAGCGCGATTTTTTTGGGGGTATATACCGGTATTTCTTTTAATTTCTTGCAAGATTTTATTACATTGCCGAAAATAAAAACTAAACAAATGTTAAAAAATTTATGTCCTATATTTTTAATACGTTTTCTGTTTTTGCGCGACGCACTTGGCAGCCTCGCGCAACTGTAAAGAATCGCTGATCTTGTTGAAAAGGCAGCATCAAAGCGTAAACAAACGGGACGTAGAACGAACAAACAAACAAAAAAAATTTCGCAATTACGTAGTTAAAATAGTTAAAAAGTTTGTGAAATAGACTCGTGTCTAATTTGTCAAAGAGGCGGCGGGCCGGATGAATTACATCGGCGGGCCGCGGACCGTAGGTTGCCTACCCCTGTCTTAGAAAATAATGCGCTGTAAGAAAAAGTGTTAATCGTCAAGATATTTTCAAAAAATGGAAGTTGGACTTTTTAAACTTCAACATGGTGCATTACGTGTCTAACAACTACATTGAGCCCGACGCTTTTAAACTTTTTAACATAAATTATGTGTCAGACCACTTGCAAATTTTCGACGTTTCTCTGATCATTCAAAAATACAAGTTGGCTGCTGTACATTGTAATGAAAATGCAAGTAGCCTAATGTCCATTGCAATGAAAAGTACAAGTGGCCTGCTGTCTATGCCGCGAGCTGCAATGACGAACTACTGTTCCAAGCCAAAACTCGATATATCGAACAAAACACGCTCATGTTTTATTGCAACAAACTAAAAACAACACGAAAAAACATTGCATAAAATGTCGTGTGAAGCCCGAAATGCGGTTCTGCATAGAACAACTTGTTAAACAAGACATTTGTTTCACCAGGCTTCTTTAGCTGCTTCCTCTCTTAGTCGCTGCAAAGGCAGAGTGGCGTGAGATAAAACATTAAAGTCAGAAATATTTCGTGGTGAAACGCAGCATCTGTTTTAACCGAACCGAAATGATTGTTCAGAAAAGTTTTTTAATTTTTGTCTCAATCACTTTAAATGTTTGTCTCACACTTTTCAATGGCTTATCTTGTACGTTTTAGACCTTGTTTGGATCCTGCAACAGCGAAGAATTCGACAGCAACAGCATCTGGTATACGTTATTTCCTTTTCGTCGGACAATACTGCAAAACTTGAAATATCTGAAGTGCAAAACAAGTATTCTAGAAGAGAAGAACCGGGCGTTTATACTAAGTTGCAGGCAAATTTTTGTTACACAAGTGTTTTAAAAAGAGCTTCTGCGACTTTGAATGTACATTTTTATATCGCTATTATGTTGTTCTTAACAACTTCACTCAATGCAAACTTGTTACGACAACAGGTAATTTTTTTTTATTTTACATCAATGAATAAATGGGCCGAAAATGTAACCATATGTAACTCTTTTTCTTTATTCCAGTTATGTGAACAAGGATAATTATATGTTGTAACCCCCAATCCCTTAATAAATTGCTTTTTAATTAGGCTGTGTTTAAACAAACTGTCTCTTCCCGCAACTAACGCCTTACCAGTCTTATTTTGTTGTTGTGGGGTTTCTTTCATTTCGATTATTTCTTCTGACAAAGAAACGTCGTTTGCTTCACTCCAATACCTTGTACGGAAATAATATTTATAATTTTTTTTAAAGGATTAAAGACTTATCCATAGGCTACCCAGTACCCAGAGCATTTATGTTCCAAAAAAGAAATAGCAAAAAGCAATAAAACGCTGTATTTAAGAAGAAACTCTATTTTTTCCGCAACGATACTCACGTGGGGTCTTCGTACATGTCTTCTTCTTCAGCTGAAAAAATATAAAAGACAGATTTTGGTTTTTCACCAGATACCGGTAATGGGTCAATGAGCCGAAAACTGATGTTGCTAAATACTGAATATAAAGGTGCATATCACTTAGTTTCCAATTGAAACTTTATGTTGATTGTGTCAATACATCAACTGTCGTACAAATTAACTAATTTAAACAAAGTTGATTCTTCAAAACTACGGAGTCCGTCTATTAAAAGATATAAGCAAAACATTTGTTTTCCTTATACTGATTATCTCAAATGTAAACCTTCACATTGTCCGATTTGACGACCATCGCTGCGATTAAATATAAATGATATAAGTTGCCGAACCTGTTTTTTCTAGAATCCTGATAAACGCGAGATGGACAATTCCGCTCTTTCCATTGGCCTGCCCTGTACACCGCCCATCTCCACCTTTGAAATGTTAAATATCAAAGAATTACATCATAGAAACTGATCGACTAATCCAGAATTTGTTAAACTTGTTTTTTTTCCAGTGCATTTTTCATAAAACATAAATCTACCGTGGGCACTGACTGATTTAATGATTAACGACTGATTAACTTTGATTTGGCATGATTTGCACAGCGAAAAATTGAAGTACGTTACCGCCGTTGCTAATCTAGTTGCAAAAACGAACTTACCTTTATTAAGGATTTCGATTTGATCTCCTTTCTTGAAAGACAGCTCATTCTTTTTTTTCGCTTTATAATCTAAAACTGCCTGTTAACAAACATCAAATTGGATATATTTATTTAAATACATGACTTTAACATTATTGTAATACTTTATTTCATCCTCGCCATATAAATAACTGTTGCGCAATTTCGCTAATGATTTTCGGGTGGTGGTCCAAATAACAGCAAAAAACGTGATAAAATTGGCGTTTTAAAGGAATATACACTTTAATAATCACGTGTATAACTCCTAATTCACCTTTGCCACAGATAGTGGCTGGAGTTCATCTGAAACGGGAGATTCAAAACCTCTTGGGCGCGTCGAAAACCTCTGGGATACTCTGCTAAAATTAGAAATAATATAAGACTTTGCGATTTACAGGCCCCACTGAACTTCAATAAACCACTAAATGATACGGTTGCATCTGTGCATAAATCTGCACCCTTTGCCTATAAAATAGTTCGTACTCGTAGAACTAGTCTATCTCTGTTTTAAAAAAATTGCGAACACACTTTACCTTAAAAAGTCAGAACCTGGCACGGTGGGACTGAAACCTGAAACATCATATTGGCCATTAGAGTCACATTCATTTAAAATTTTTGAGGAACGGTGAGGTTTGCTCTGCAAAGTTAGGCAAATCTAATTCAACACCCTCGCTCCAATTTAAAGTTGCTTATCATTAAAAACAGACAGTACTTTAAGTTGTAAACGTAAGAAACCACAAGAGGTGACAAATTTCCGTTTTTTAGTTTTACCAAGACTTTGATAAGAGAAGGCACGTTACAATTCAAAGGTAATTCTACAAAGCCAATTACCCGAAAAAACGACTCTTTCTCGTGATTATTCAATCCAACTCATATGTTTAACGAGAGTGGTCCAAACTTACATCAAAAATAAAACGACATATTTTTTCGTGGCCCGCGAAGCACTGTTGAATTATTGTTGTTAATGCCCAGAGTTAAGAGTGTAATAAAAAAATATAAGTGACCAACCGTTACCAAGCATACTGCACTTGTTTAGGTATGATTACATTTTTTCGGTTACACAATAAAAAAAGCAGTTTACTATCGCAAATCAAGCACGGATCCAGGGGGTGGCAAATGCTCAAGTTAAAAAACTACGACCCTATATAAATTACTATTTTTTGCAACGTTTAAGTAATTGAACGAGATAAACTATATCGCGTTTCTGGAAAGTATTGTTTTTACATTCCCCCCCCTAACCAAAATCGTTGATCCGCTACTGGCACGCATGCAGCCTGATTTATGTGGCCCGCAAATAATATTATGTAACAGGTATTCTGGCCCGCGATGCTCTCAATCTTGGACCACCCTGTGATAAACTAAGGTCATTTTGGGGATTTTTTAATTTTAGACAGACTTGCAAATCTGATAAATATCGGGGGGCCCCTACCTTCGTTAACGTAGCAAACATCACTAATTGCCGCAGTCTGCCGACCCGTTGTTTTTTGTTCATCAGGCTGCATGTATAAAAATAAAAAATATATCAATAAAAAAAAAATATATTAGCCAGATTTTTTTCCAATGAACAAAAATCATTAAATAAGCTGCATAAACAATATGCGCCTTTGTTACTGATTTGGTAGATTTTTCAGTTACAAGGCTTCGTTATTTACCTGTTTTATCGGGATTGATGGCAAGTCTCTGGTCTGCGCAATATCCGTCGCTTTATGTTCTAACGAAACCCTGTGATAAACAGCAACGATAATTTTTTTGTTTTTTTTGTCTTATTGATTAACCTAAGTATTCGTTGCATTATGTTAGATCAGCGGTTCTCAACCAGTGGGTGATGGCTCACTGGTGGTCCATGAAACGTTTTAGGTGGGCCACAGACCAATTTTACAAAAGCTATTTTATTTATTGAGGAATTTAGTTTCATTTGTGTCACTATACCTAATTTTACAGGAATAATGGCTTGGGGAGGAATGGAGCAGGGATGTAAATGAAAGTAAATTTATTGTTCAGAAGCAAGTAGCTCACTAATGCAAGGTTGAGTAAATAATCTTCTTTGATATATGCTCCGCTATTTATTGTTCTATACCTTTTTTATAGTTTGTTCTTTCATGAAAATTTATGGGCCACAGAATTTTAGTGCAACGAAAATGGCCCACGAAAGAAAAAAGGTAGAGAACTACTGAGTTAGATAATTCGAAGATGTACACTACATGCCGTCTACGCAATAGAGGTGCAGTAGCACTCTCAGACACGCAGTCGGACTTATATATACGGATCTGTTCATAAGTTTAATGGTAAAAATAGCGGCCCAAATAGACGTTGAAAGCGACATGCTTTATTTTCAAACGTTTTGGCAAATGCTCATGCTATCATTTTCACCATACAATCACTGATTTTTCATCAGTGATTGATATCACTGATGGTGTCATGAGCATTTGCCAGAACGTTTGAAAATAAAGCATGTCGCTTTTAACGTCTATTTGGGCCGTTATTTTCACCTTTAGACTTTATTGTTGTTCTATTAAAAGTGTTCCGCGAAGTATTTAATATATTTTTAGTGTGCCGCGAGCCAAAAAAGTTTGGGAACCACTGCTATCAGGTAAAGCACTTTATTAACCTTGGTTGAGTGTGGCGACTTGTAACTTGGCGTTCTTCGCTTTGCTGTAATCCGGCAACTTCAGAACTGCTGACACCCGGTTCCGGTTGATAAATTTCAACAATGGGTTGTTGATCACGTGATGTCGATGGAACGCTTGACTGCGTAGGATCACGTAATGTCGATGGAACGCTTGATTGCGGATGATCACGTGATGTCGTTGGAACACGTACTCTTGGTATAGGTGTGGGTGCAACTGGCTGTTGTTGAATACGAGCTTGCTGTGTAACCATTGGTTCGTGTCGAGGATCCGTCTCTGTGGGTATGACGCTCGCGTCTGTGTTCGGAGGGAGCGTGTCTGCTCCGCTCTGTGTGGCATGACCTGTTACTCCTCGTTCTTGCCCAATCGTCTCTGCGGAGATTAAATTTTTTTCAGTCGATTTTCGATTTTGTTGTAATTCAAAGAAGGATTTTCGATAGCTTTAATACAACAAACAAAAACAGTTATCACATAGGCCTATTCAATTTTGCTCGCTTTTTATCCGGCTGACCGTACTGTGAAGGGACCAAGTAATTCAAAGCTAGCTTCGAATAACAATTTGCCTTAACTCATACCGTATCCGTGTATATTATCCGTTAATAGCGGATAGTTGTCAAAAGACAAAAGGTCGCTGGGCAAATCTCGAATAAAGATGCACTCCAGGGTATCCTGCACGAACTTTAGCATCTCTGGCTGCTTGACATCCCTTAAAGCCGTTTGCAGGTTTCCGCGCACGTTGATCATGTCCGGTCGCTGCTTCTGATCCTGCTTCCAGCATCTTCGCATTTCGCTTTCCATCACTGTGATCATCGACTTGCAAGACTCGCCTGATCGGGATTTGAGCTCGTCAATTTGGTTGGTCGGCGGTCTCTGGCCGTCTTTCACAGCTTGGACTAAGTTAATGTTGTTTGGAAACGGCATGCATCTTGACAGCATCATGTGAAGCACCATCCCGAAGCTGTAGGTGTCAGAATGCTTCTTCATGGCAGAATGTTCCCAATTCAAACGTTCTGGAGCAGCGTAGATTGTAGTAAACTTGTGATAGTCTGGGTTGCCTGACCCAGTTGTGGTGCTTGCGTATTTTGTCAGCTTGGCGCTGCCGAAATCGGCGATCTTGCAAATGAGATTCTCGTTCAAGAGAATGTTGTCGGGCTTTAAATCGCCGTGGGTCACGTTTTCTACCCCTTCAAGATTGTGGATGTAAGCCAATCCTAAAAATTCGTTTAGCATAAGCTTAAAGCAATTGAAAATGTCCCTAAAACAATTAAAAACCTGGTGGCAAATTTAGTTTTGTTTATATGGTACAAAAAACTAACCTGGCTATACAAGACACATATCTTAAGGCGGTTCTTTTTTATAAGAAAGCCATTAACCGATATTAAGTAGCGATTTTCCAACTAACGAAAACATATTGATTAAAGTGAACTACAACAAGATATTTTGTATGAATTTTTGCATAGTATAAATACTTCGATTGAGATCTTACAAAAACTAACTGAAACCTGTTAAATTCTATGTCTTAAGAATTACGAAGTAGATAGTGAAAGAGCAAGGCGGGTAAAAATCTATTTACAACAAGAGCGATTAAAAAAAAATATCGAGAATTGTATGCTGAATTAACCGTTTTGTTATCGTTATATCAGTGACCTTAGTCGGTGAAGTGCCTGAGGTAATTTCGCTCTTCACCATAAAATTATTTTTTTTATTTTATTACTAAAAGTGTGGAAATCCCCATTGCAATATAAAGTCTTTCTCCTAAAGTAACGGAATGACTTTGCAAATATATAAGGTCGCTCGCATGACTAATTTCTCCTAACTGTCTAATCAATGCGTTAAAGCGAAATAGTAAAGATTGTTATTCTTAGTTTTAATTTGAGCTCAAAAATAATTTTCGGTTTTTGCGAAGATATGTTCTACCCTGCCGAGTATATGAGCATATGGCCATTAAGGGCCACAAGAACGCGTAATTAAAAATACTCACAAAGAATAGTAGTTTTCATTACTTGTGCAGAATAAGTTTTGATTAATCTAAGTTGGTTGCAAGTTTCTCTTGATTGTTGTTCGGATTGAAGTTGTATTTATATAGTTTTCTTGTCGTAGCCTAATATGGCAAAGGTGACAAAAGTTTGGTTTTCTGCTTCTGATAATCTTTTTTGTTTTTGATTCATGTCCCAAAATCAAAACAAATGACTTAAATTATTGAACATCTGTCTTAATCGGTAGGGGTCTGAGCTCAGTCCTCGTGGCATCCTGTCGCCACTGGGGAGTATTGGGCCGGAGTTAACACTGCGTAAGACAGAACTTAACATTTCGTTTGTGGTGGTGGGTAAGTAGGTTTAAGTAGTGGGTCATTTCACTTATTTTAGTTATGCTTCTCCCAAAAATAAACCCTGGCTTCCCTCTAAAAAGAGCAGGATGACATACACAGAGAGCCAGCTACCAACAAACCTGACGCGACGTTAGTTGCAAAGCGAAGAATTAGCTCCACAGCCAGAGGAACGTCTTCGTTCAACAAAACACACTTGAGATTTCCAGCCGGCATGTAATCGGTTATGATCCCGATAAGGTTCTGCCACTTTGTGTAGCCGTAGACGTGTACTATGTTCTCGTGCTTGGATAGGTGAAGGACTTTCAGTTCGTTTTCTATGCTGTTAGAACATGAAAACGCACTTTATGAGGAGACAACATCACTTTTTAAATTGTATTTGAACGTAAATTTACGTTTAATTGGACGAATCTTACGTTTTAGTTACTTAAACCACATACATCCGTTTCGTTTTTTTGCTCGAATAAAAACGTAGCTTTTGCATTGAAATAACACCTGCACAACCTAATGCTTAAAAACGCCATACAGCTCTTTGAACAATCTTTGTGGCTACTTCTTTACAAGTCGCGATTATATGTTACACTGTTACGTCACATTTTTGCGTAACTTTTTGTGACGTCATCACTAACATTATTTTCATGCTTTCCAAAACAAAAACCCGGGATCAGCGCCAGGCTTCGAAAGATATTTTTTGCAAATCAAATGTTTTCCAAATGCCTACACAACTTGATGGACTTACTTCTTTTCCAAAATTAGCTTTTCCTGAAATCCACCGGTAACTGTGTAACTCTTGATTGCAACGTAGCCGATATGCTTGAGAAACGCCAAGAAAACGGTCCCGAAAGCCCCAGAACCCAGGTCCCCCAATTGGCCGGGGACTCGCTTGATTTGCTTTGCTTGATATTCGGAAAACTGCGAAACATTGACCCAATTGGATAAGAGGGTGTGACTATACAAAAGTGTTTAAGCTGAAACACTCTAGGAATATATTATCAAAGTATTCTTTCGAATAACAAAATCTGCCTGAATCCGAATGGTGAAAACAAACGATGCTTTATTGCGAAATATATTTATCTTTTTATTACATACAAACAAACTGATTTTCGGTTTACTAAGTTATGTACTTAGTTTAATCTTTAACACTCTAGGAAGTAAGGAACAGTGTTGTAAACAAGTCATTTTAAATTGACTTAAGTCCCAGTCAAGTCATTTGTAAAACAACTTAAGTCCAAGTCCAGTGTGTTTGAATAAATAACAAGTCAAATCCCAGTCCAAGTCATCAGTTGCGCAAGTCAAGTCCCAGTCAAGTCATAATTAGAGCAAGTCAACTTCAAGTCATGTCCTTGTTAAAAAGTAAAATTTTAAACTATTAAAATTTTTTAATTTGTATGATTATGAGCAATAACTGAACTGGTCAAAGTCAAGTAGTTTGAAAACAGTGACTTAAGTGAACTTAAGTCAAGTCATCAAGTCATTACAAAACTGGTAAGGAATCTCCCGCAGACAATAAAATGTGAAAGAAAGATTCTTATTTTCGTATCAGATGATCTAAGACTTTTTATAAAAACAGATAAAACAGAAATATATATTTCGGTAAATTTTAAGAAATGATTTTGTGTTTTGTCTGTTTATATAAACAGTCTTATATAATACAAAAGTATTTGGTGTTTTTGTGTGGATTTTAGTTGGATCTAATCAGAGTGAACTGTTAGATTTGCTGGTTAACTTCACATTACATAGTGTACGTTTAGCAATAGTAATAATTTAAATAGCGGGTGAAACCAGGGAAGGTCCATGAACCCTTTCCCTCCAAAGAAACTATATTGCGCGCCTATTTGAACCAGGTTAATGCAATTATGTTTATTATTTTACCTTTATAGCCTATACGTTTTAACTCGTTTAGAGGAAAACATTTAAGTTTAAAGGCGTTTTAAATTAAACAATTATTCAATATAAATTTCTCAAAACGATAAATTTTATCGCGCTTCTCGCAAGTTATTTGTTAATATAACATAGATAAATGTTTAAAGTAAAGAAACGCATTTTTGTCCATCTGATTTGAATGTTTTTAGACTTTCAGTAGTACATTCGGACATAAGGTCACCCGAAAATAACGAGTTTACTAGGTTCCTTGTTTAATGAAGTAATGTGGTGATGAAGCTTTGTGACGTCATATCTGAATATGTTTATGGCCCCCATAAACGAAAACCTGTATCCATCCTGATAGTAAGTGGGTAATTGGGCTTGACAATGTAACGTTATTAATCACGATAGCTTGACTGATTCGTAGATTGTACACAAAGTACACTTACCTTCCATTGTTCTTCCATTTATTTTACTTGCTTGTAAACAGCTGCTACATAAACTTAGCATCAGCATAAGTGTAAATCAGAAGGAATAATTGATCAGAGTAGACTCCATGAAATAATATGGTCTGCCTTAAAATTTTTAGTCAAAATTTAAACAAATCGCTTGCCTATGGTGGCTGTAATCAACCCAACAAACCCAGGGCTGGTTTATTGTCTACATTCCGGAGCCTGCTATTGTTCCTCAATTTGGTAGGGCAAACAGTATCTGTTAATAATTGCGTAAATTTCCAGTTTACTGTCGCGTATGTCATATTACAACAGTATTGTGACTCGATTTAGAGACATAAGGGCAATAAGGCCAACTTTTCCAGCTAACCTGCAAATATCTTAATCTGTCTCTAAGTCACAGTTTTAACTTTTTATCACACCAGATGAATAATTTACATGGCCACTACAGTTGTTTAATTGCCCAATTGTCGTGGTGATGCAACTCGATGTACGAGCTTAGCTGAAAATAACGGAGCTTCTTGCTTTTTGAAACAACCATAACGACTGGGTAATTCTGCCTCAATTTGTACGCCTGTAGTTGCTCACCGTAGTCTGGTATGTAAGCTTGCGTGACGGAAGTAATACCGCCTACGGGTTTTTTTACAAATGGCGGTGAACTGTGTGTTAATTTTGTTAAACCTCAGAGTGATTTTGAAATGACTTAGGGCCCAAAATCTTTTCATACAAATTCGAGTAATTGAAATTAAATCTATTAGAAGGAGTAAACATATCTAATCCTGAGCAATATTTTTCACAAACCAAAAATATGCTTAAAACAAGCCGATACATACAGCAAGCAAATTGTTCTACCTGCAAAATATGCGATAAATAATCCACACTATTTAGCAATAGTTCAGTTTCAAGTATAATTATGCCTTTTTTCGACATTGTTTGCAAAGCTTTGTTGATGCATTAACAACGATTTTTTTTAACCTTATTTCCAAAATAGTGCTCAAAAATAGTTTACCATACTTTTTAAAACTTTCAACAAACTTCTTTTGGAGGGCAACTTTGCTTTTTATTGTTTGGTAAAACCATATATGTAAACACTGCTGTACAAGTGTACAGGCACTCAACAGTATCTTCTGTTTCCAGTGTTGTAATGACTTAAGCCAAATTTTTGACTTAAGTGCCCTTAAATCACTGTTTTCAAATGACTCGAGTTAAGTCTTTCTGGCAAACTACTGTACTTGGGTTAAAATGAAGTTTTTTCATATAGCTTTGCTAAATTGGGTTATATCCTAATTTTGGCACATAAAACGTTTTGATTGCTATACGTTTCGTTTAAGATGTATTTTACTTGAGCTATTGTTCACAATCGGATGAGTTGGTCAGTAAATGTTTTATTTTAAGACAAGGACTTGACTTAAGGTTGACTTGCTCTATGGCTAACGCATTCTCGTTTTAATTATTAACCCCGATGAGATATCTGCTGTCGAAACTTCGGTTTATACTTGTTTACAGCAGAAGAGCGATTTCTATCCACAGGTGGAGACATGTTTGTTTTTTTCGGTGCGTGTATAGTTTGGTGCGCAATGTTTCGACCGTTGATTCTAGTTTGGGGTGACTGCGGTGAAAAATAAATTTATTTATTTTTGTCGCCGGGCTTTTATGAAAGGATTTGTAAAGGTTAAAGAATGGTGAAAACAAACACGTTAAAAAAATTGAGATGTCATGAAAGCATGAATAAGGAGTGTTCTCAAATGCCTACGATTTAATGACGATTTAGTTTTTGATACATAACGATACACGCAGCAATGTTGGGCCACTAAATTGTACATTTATAACATTAATATTAAAATTCTAGCAGTTTACACGGAAGAACGATTGGTATAGAGCAGTGCTCCGCAACGGTGGGCCGCGAGAACATGCCAGGGGTGCCGCGACGTTCCCGGAGGTGTCAGGAGTACAAATATACAGCAATTATTTTGAAACTCCACTCCAAAGTGAAAAGGAAGATTATGTATTAGTGATATTTGTGTTTGGTGAAATTAATCTTGACTGTCGCTCCGAAAAAATATTAGGCAAAAAGTACAAGCACAATTGCCAGGTCATTTTTGAATATGCAAGTATAGGGGCTGCAATTTGTAGGATTTTGGCACAAATAAGACCTACAAAGCAACAACATCTAAAGCAGAATAATCTTCAGTGTCATATAGTATAACGACTAACGAAATAATACAACTAAATACGCAGTAATATCAGCGACAGAATTAGATCTAAATCGTCTCAAAAATACAAAAAAAAACGCCGGAATTAGTATTAAATTCACCTGAAGACGTCCTAAACGCGCAAAATAACGCCTGAAACTGTAGGGATAAGGTATAGGACGTTCGAGTGTGATAGGCTTGGCATCGGATGTTTGGTGTCGACGTTTGGGCGTTCTAAAAACTGCAAAATCAGAATATAAAACAGGGGTCGGCAACCTTTCGTACGCAGTGTGCCAGTTTATGAATAATGTCAAAATATTAACAACTCACATTTTTCTATGTTTGGTTTCGCACTGGCAATCAGGGCTGCGGAGTTGGTTGAAAACAACCCGAGTCCAACTCCGGCCAAATATCAGATTTTATCACGTCCCGAGTCCGACTCAGACTCTGTATTTCACCAATTTACGTAACTAAATTAAGGTGGATATTCCGCAATCCACTCTAGGGTCATGGAAAATTTTGTTTTAAATATACTTCGGTGCTTTTAAGCCGATACCTAGAAGTGTTAACTATCAGTTTCGCTTTTTGTTGGTTTCTTATTCGCACAAAAACACACGTGCTTACTTTTAATGCAGAACAGTGGTTCTCAACCTTTTTAGCTTGCGGACCGGTAAAATTTTAAAACAATTTTTGCGAACCGGTGGACCTTCAAAAATTAAAATCAATCCAAAATGTAATGATGACAAAATTATGCAACTTGAAAGCAAATAACGAAGACTTCTTTGTAATGAGAAATTTGCTGCTGTCGTTTTGATATCATACGTGTTATACGTGGTTCTATTGAAGGTTTTCTCGTACAACTGGTCTTAAAGTTTAGGATTTAAACGAGTTGTAGCCTATACTTTAAAATAGTTGGGCACAACACTTGCAGCATTGAGACGTAAGATGAAGTCCAAAGTAGACCGTTAACTCTATGTTACGTCACAATGCTGCAAATTACGGAACTGGCTAAGTTCTCAATTTGATGGACAAGCCGCCTTCAACATCTGGCTTTTTGCAATTGAAATATAAATTTGTAATATATTTGGCGAACCGGCGGTTGAGAACCACTGATGTAGAATGCCCTGCTTTAACGTAGTAAACGTTACGCCAAATTTGGGGCATTGTTACGTAATACGAACGGTTAGTGGTAAACAACAAGTACGCCCACAAAAAATAATATTAAATACAACATAGTTAAGACACACGAACTGGCAATGTGTGCAACCATTTAGTTAGCGCTAGTGTTAGTAATGTAATAGTTATGTTAATGATGTGGTAGTTGTTACGTGTTTATCAACACTTAAACACCCAAATTGATGTTACGTGTTTATCAACACTTAAACAGTAGTGATGTAATGGTTGTTGCACTTTCTTAAGGTGATATAACGTGCGCGTTAAATCAATTGGCGTGCCATGCAAAATCACCTTGCGTGCCACAAGTTGCACGCGTGCCAGGGGTTGCCGACCCCTGATATAAAATAATGTAAAACGTCAAGTATGTCCTAGGTGTGCTCGGAATTTTTCTAGCTCTGTTGGTGTGCCGACAACAAACAAAAAAGGTTGCAGAGCACTGAAATGGAGTGCCCTAAAATTGAAAACCAGTTTCATTCATAGCTCTGTGCCATTGTCATCATTCAGACGTACGCTAAACACCTTACACATGCATGCGCAATAATATGCGACTTGCCGTATTGATCATATAGCAGTTGTCTCGGTTGTCGATATGCATTGTCCCTCAGTCAGAAGCAATATTCAATCAACCTTCGGGTCTTTATTGTTGCCACACCTTATTTTTTTCCATTATGTTATCTTACTGAATGTAGAATTTAACTCCTTTCCACTATTCTGACTATATAGGTAAGACATTCTATGATTATATCAACGGATTCTGCGTAAAATACTACTTTAAGGATACTCGTTTATCCTTGATTTCAATTAAGTTATCTGATACAGAAATAAAACCATAAGAATTTCATTTTTTGACCATATAAAACAATGGATGCATGAATGGCCAGGTTTTCTATTAAATAATCCAAATAATCCGGGCACAAATTAAACTTGGACAATGCAAACCTGGCTTATCGAAGTGAAGAAAAATTCAAAACAGACCAGACATCGCTCGAATAAATATAGAAACTTTATTAATAAAAGTAGCGTTACCCGGTATTTGCAAAGCAAACGGTAGAAACACGCGTAAAACGCGACCACGACAAAAACGAACAACAACAACAACGGCAATAGCAACAACGCGAAAAACCACGAGGGCGCGAACTAGCGAACGTGGAAAAGAACTGCAAAGCTTGCCGGCTTTAGAACGCGCGCCTGAGGTAAAACAATCGCACCGTATCCTTAAAATCGCACAAGTGTCCGGTTTTGCCCTTTCTGATTCGCGATTTTTTTGGGGGGTATATACCGGTATTTCTTTTAATTTCTTGCAAGATTTTATTACATTGCCGAAAATAAAAACTAAACAAATGTTAAAAAATATATGTCCTATATTTTTAATACGTTTTCTGTTTTTGCGCGACGCACTTGGCAGCCTCGCGCAACTGTAAAGAATCGCTGATCTTGTTGAAAAGGCAGCATCAAAGCGTAAACAAACGGGACGTAGAACGAACAAACAAACAAAAACAATTTCGCATTCGTAGTTAAAATAGTTAAAAAGTTTGTGAAATAGACTCGTGTCTAATTTGTCAAAGAGGCGGCGGGCCGGATGAATTACATCGGCGGGCCGCGGACCGTAGGTTGCCTACCCCTGTCTTAGAAAATAATGCGCTGTAAGAAAAAGTGTTAATCGTCAAGATATTTTCAAAAAATGGAAGTTGGACTTTTTAAACTTCAACATGGTGCATTACGTGTCTAACAACTACATTGAGCCCGACGCTTTTAAACTTTTTAACATAAATTATGTGTCAGACCACTTGCAAATTTTCGACGTTTCTCTGGTCATTCAAAAATACAAGTTGGCTGCTGTACATTGTAATGAAAATGCAAGTAGCCTAATGTCCATTGCAATGAAAAGTACAAGTGGCCTGCTGTCTATGCCGCGAGCTGCAATGACGAACTACTGTTCAAACCCAAAACTCAATATATCGAACAAATCACGCTCATGTTTTATTGCAACAATTCCGCTTTTTAAAGAACTAAAAACAACACGAAAAAACATTGCATAAAATGTCGAGTGAAGCCCGAAATGCGGTTCTGCATAGAACAACTTGTTAAACAAGACATTTGTTTCACCAGGTTTCTTTAGCTGCTTTCTCTTAGTCGCTACAAAGGCAGAGTGGCGTGAGATAAAACAGTAAAGTCAGAAATATTTCGTGGTGAAACGCGGCATCTGTTTTAACCGAACCGAATTGATTGTTCAGAAACGTTTTTAATTTTTGTCTCAATCACTTTAAATGTTTGTCTCACACTTTTCAATGGCTTGTCTTGTACGTTTCTGAGCTTGTTTGGATCCTGCAACAGCGAAGAATTCGACAGCAACAGCATCTGGTATACGTTATTTCCTTTTCGTCGGCTAATACTGCAAAACATGAAATATCTGAAGTGCAAAACAAGTATTCTAGAAGAGAAGAACCAGGCGTTTATACTAAGTTGCAGGCAAATTTTTGTTACACAAGTGTTTTAAAAAGAGCTTCTGCGACTTTGAATGTACATTTTTATATCGCTATTATGTTGTTCTTAACAACTTCACTCAATGCAAACTTGCTACGACAACAGTTAAATTATTTTTATTTTACATCAATGAATAAATGGGCCGAAAATGTAGTCATAAGTAACTCTTTTTCTTTATTCCGGTTATGTGAACAAGGATAATTATGTTGTAACCCCCAATCCCTTAAAAAATTGATTTTTAATTAGGCTGTGTTAAAACAAACTGTCTCTTCCCGCAACTAACGCCTTACCAGTCTTATTTTGTTGTTGAGGGGTTTCTTTCATTTCGATTATTTCTTCTAACAAAGAAACGTCGTTTGCTTCACTCCAATCCCTTGTACGGAAATAATATTTATAATTATTTTTATCATTGAAAAAGATACTTGTTAGCATAACACATTGCATAAAGTCATTAAAAAAGCCAAATTACTTCTGCTTAACCATACTCTGTTTGAATAGTTGAGTAGGCTTAGAAATCACAATACAAGTTCTGTTATAACAAAGGATTTCTAAGACTTATCCATAGGCTATACCCAGTACCCAGAGCATTTATGTTCCAAAAAAGAAATAGCAAAAAGCAATAAAACGCTGTATATAAGAAGAAACTCTATTTTTTCCGCAACGATACTCACGTGGGGTCTTCGTACATGTCTTCTTCTTCAGCTGAAAAAATATAAAAGGCAGATTTTGGTTTTTCACCAGATACCGGTAATGGGTTAATGAGCCGAAAACTGATGTTGCTAAATACTGAATATAAAGGTGCATATCACTTAGTTTTGTACAAATTCCAATTGAAACTTTATGTTGATTGTGTCAATACATGAACTGTCGTACAAATTAACTAATTTAAACAAATTTGTTTCTTCAAAACTACGGAGTCCGTCTATTAAAAGATATAAGCAAAAGATTTGTTTTCCTTATACTGATTATCTCAAATGTATTTAACGACCATCGCTGCGATTAAATATAAATGATATAAGTTGCCGAACCTGTTTTTTCTAGAATCCTGATAAACGCGAGATGGACAATTCCTCTCTTTCCATTGGCCTGCCCTGTACACCGCCCATCTCCACCTTTGAAATGTTAAATATCAAAGAATGACATCATAGAAATTGATCGACTAATCCAGAATTTGTTTAACTTGTTTTTATCTAGTTTGTTAGCGACAAAATTTGCACCCAGTGCATTTTTCATAAAACATAAATCTACCGTGGGCACTGACTGATTTAATGATTAACGACTGATTAACTTTGATTTGGCAATGATTTGCACAGCGAAAAATTGAAGTACGTTACTGCCGTTGCTAATCTAGTTGCAAAAACGAACTTACCTTTATTAAGGATTTCGATTTGATCTCCTTTCTTGAAAGACAACTCATTCTTTTTTTTCGCTTTATAATCTAAAACTGCCTGTTAACAAACATCAAATTGGATATATTTATTTAAATACATGACTTTAACATTATTGTAATACTTTATTTCATCCTCGCCATATAAATAACTGTTGCGCTATTTCGCTAATGATTTTCGGGTGGTGGTCCAAATAACAGCAAAAAACTTGATAGAATTGGCGTTTTAAAGGAATTTACACTTTAATAATCACGTGTATAACTCCTAATTCACCTTTGCCACAGATAGTGGCTGGAGTTCATCTGAAACGGGAGATTCAAACCCTCTTGCGCGCGTCGAAAACCTCTGGGATACTCTGCTAAATTTAGAAGTAATACGACTTTACGATTTACAGGCCCACTGAACTTCAATAAACCACTAAATGATACGGTTACATCTGTGCATAAATCTGCACCCTTTGCCTTTAAAATAGTTCGTACTCGTAGAACTAGTCTATCTCTGTTTTAAAAAAATTGCGAACACACTTTACCTTAAAACGCCAGAACCTTGCACGGTGGGACTGAAACCTGAAACATCATATTGGCAATTAGAGTCACATTCATTTAAAAAGTTCGAGGAGCGGTAAGGTTTGCTCTGCAAAGTTAGGCAAATCTAATTCAACACCCTCTCTCCAATTTAAAGTTGCTTATCATTAAAAACAGACAGTACTTTAAATTGTAAACGTTAGAAACCACAAGAGGTGACAAATTTTCGTTTTTTAGTTTTACCAAGACTTTGATAAGAGAAGGCACGTTACAATTCAAAGGTAATTCTACAAAGCCAATAACCAAAAAAACGGCTCTTTCTTGTGATTATTCAATCCAAGCTCATATGTTTAACGAGGGTGGTCCAAACTTACATCAAAAATAAAACGACATCTTTTTTCGTGGCCCGCGAAGCACTGTTGAATTATTGTTAATGCGTACAGTTAAGAGTTTGATCAGAAAATATAAGTGACCAACCATCACGAAGCATACTGCACTTGTTTAGGTATGATTACATTTTTTCGGTTACACAATTAAATAAACCAGTTTACTATCGCAAATGAAGCTCGGATGCAGGGGTGGCAAGAACGCCTATATGTTTTGAAAGTCGCACTACGTACCAATTATGGAACTTTATAAAATTGATGTTTTGCTAACTTATCAGTTATATTTGCGTTTTGTCTTCCACCTTTTTAATATGAACATAACATAAAAATACGACCCTGTATAAATTACTATTTTTGCCACTTCAGAGTAAATGAACGATTAAATTTATCGCGCTTCTTGAAAGTATTGTTTTACAGGTTTTCACTCTGATTAAAGGCCTGCCCACTGACTCTGTCCATTATGCAATTTCAGCCAAGTTGACCTAGTCAAAAAACATTTTACGCTTATAAATGCAGTCTTCTTAATTAAAGTTTTGTCAAATACACAGTTTTGTAGCGCCTTGCGCGCACCGTTTTGCCAGTCACATTAACACTCGATTTCATTTGCGCACAAGTTCCACGGTAGCAGCAGGTTTTTTGGAGCTTATATGTATTTCGACGTTACTTTTTGACAATGTTTGTGACGTCATTTAACCATTTCATGTCCCGGCCTAACCAAAATCGTTGATCCGCCCCTGGCACGCATGTACCTATAGCCTGCTTTATGTGGCCCCCAAATAATATGTAACAAATATTCTGGCCCGCGATGCTCTCAATCTTGGACCACCCTGTGATAAACTAAGATCCTTTTGGGGATTTTTAAATATTCACAGACTAGTAAATCTCATATATATCGGGAGCTTCTACCTTCGTTAACGTAGCAAACATCACTTGCCACTGTCTGCCGACCCGTTGTTTCTTGTTCATCAGGCTGCATGTATAAAAATAAAAAAATAACCAAATTATTGCAAGATTTTTTCCAATTAATAAAAAACATTAAATAAGCTGTATAAACAATATGGCAAAATTAGATTTTTTAGTTACAAGGCTTCGTTATTCACCTGTTTTATCGGGATTGATGGCAAGTCTCTGGTCTGCGCAATCTCCAGCGCTTCGTGTTCTAACAAAACCCTGTGATAAACAGCAACAAAAGTTGTTTTCATGTTATTGATTCACCTAACTAACTGTAGCATTATATTAGATAGTCCGGAGATGTACACAACATGCCGTATACGCAATAGAGGTGCAGTAATACTTCAGCCACGCAGTCTGGGTAGACCTATAATCTAGTACTTCAGCAGTCAGTTCGAATTTACATGTCAGGGAATAATGATCACACTTTTTTTATCGCAATTGGGTTTAGATTATAGATGTACAGAATCATTGTGCGGCGTCCTTGAAAATCACAAACGAAGAGCTTCTGCATTCACCCTATCATGCAAAGCACTTTATTAACCTTGGTTGGGTGTGGCCGCTTGTAACTTGGCGTTCTTCGCTTTTCTGTAATCCGGCAACTTCAGAACTGCTGGCACCCGGTTCCGTTTGATAAATTTCAACGATGGGTTGTTGATCACGTAATGTCGATGGAACGCTTGGTTGCGGATGATCACCTGATGTCGATGGAACGCTTGGCTGCGGATGATCACGTGACGTCGATGGAATGCTTGACTGTGGATGATCACGTGACGTCGATGGAATGCTTGACTGTGGATGATCACGTGATATCTTTCGAGCTCGTACTACAGGTTGATGTTGATGTGCAACTGGCTGTTGTTGAATAGGGGCTTGCTGTGTAACCGTTGGTTCGTGTCGAGGATCCGTTTCGGTGGGTATGACGCTCGCGTCTGTGTTCGGAGGGAGCGTGTCTGCTCCGCTCTGTGTAGCATGACCTGTCTCTCCTCGTTCTTGCCCAATTATCTCTGCGGAGATTAACAATTTCTAAGTCAATTTTCGATTTTCGATTTTGGTGTAATTCAAAGAACGATTTTCGATAGCTTAAACGCGACGAACAAAAATCACATAGGCCTACTCAATTTTGCTAGGGACCAAGTAATTAAAAGTTAACTTTAAATAACAATTTGCCCAAGTTTATACCGTATCCGTGCATATCATTCGTCAATAGCGGATAGTTGTCAAAAGACAAAAGGTCGCTGGGCAAATCTCGAATAATGATGCACTCCAGGGCGTCCTGCACGAATTTCAGCATCTCCGTTTGCTTGACATCCCTTAAAGCCGCCTGCAGGTTTCCGCGCACGCTTATCATGTTCGGACGCTGCTTCTGATCCTGCTTCCAGCATCTTCGCATTTCGCTTTCCATCACTGTTATCATCGACTTGCAGGACTCTCCTGATCGGGATTTGAGCTCGTCAATTTGGTTGGTTGGCGGTCGCTGGCCGTCTTTCACGGCTTGGACCAAGTTAATGTTGTTTGGAAACGGCATGCATCGTGAAAGCATCATGTGAAGCACCATCCCGTAGCTGTAGGTGTCGGAATGCTTCTTCATGGCAGAGCTTTCCCAGTTCAGTCGCTCTGGAGCTGCGTAGATTGTAGTAAACTTGTGATAGTCTGGGTCGCCTGACCCAGTTGTGGTGCTTGCGTACTTTGTCAGCTTGGCGCTGCCGAAATCGGCGATCTTGCAAATGAGATTCTCGTTCAAGAGAATGTTGTCGGGCTTTAAGTCGCCGTGGGTCACGTTTTCTACCCCTTCAAGATTGTGGATGTAAGCCAATCCTAAAAAATCGTTTAGCATAAGCTTAAAGCAATTGAAAATGTCCCTAAAACAATTAAAAACCTGGTGGCAAATTTAGTTTTGTTTATATGGTACAAAAAACTAACCTGGCTATACAAGACACATATCTTAAGGCGGTTCTTTTTTATAAGAAAGCCATTAACCGATATTAAGTAGCGATTTTCCAACTAACGAAAATATATTGATTAAAGTGACCTACAACAAGATATTTTGTATGAATTTTTGCATAGTATAAATATTTCGATTGAGATCCTACGAAAACTAACTGAAACTTGTTAAATTCTATATCTTAAGAATTACGAAGTAGATAGTGAAAGAGCAAGGCGGGTAAAAATCTATTTACAACGAGAGCGATTAAAAAAAAATATCGAGAATTGTATGCTGAATTAACCGTTTTGTTATCGTTATATTAGTATCCTTAGTCGGTAGACTACCTGAGGTAAAATTGTATTTTATTACTAAAAGTGTGGAAATCCCCAACGCAATATAAAGTCTTTCTCCTAAAGTAACGGAATGACTTTGCAAATATATAAGGTCGCTCGCATGACTAATTTCTCCTAACTGTCTAATCAATGCGTTAAAGCGAAATAGTAAAGATTGTTATTCTTAGTTTTAATTTGAGCTCAAAAATAATTTTCGGTTTTTGCGAAGATATGTTCTACCTGCCGAGCATAACGTATGGCCATTAAGAGCCACAAGAACGCGTAATTAAAAATACTCACAAAGAATAGTAGTTTTCATTACTTGTGCAGAATAAGTTTTGATTAATCTAAGTTGGTTGCAAGTTTCTCTTGATTGTTGTTCGGATTGAAGTTGTATTTATATAGTTTTCTTGTCGTAGCCTAATTTGGCAAAGGTGACTAAAGTTTGGTTTTCTGCTTCTGATAATCTTTTTTGTTTTTGATTCATGTCCCAAAATCAAAACAAATGACTTAAATTATTGAACATCTGTCTTAATCGGTAGGGGTCTGAGCTCAGTCCTCTTGGCATCCTGTCGCCACTGGGGAGTATTGGGCCGGAGTTAACACTGAGTAAGACAGAACTTAACATGTCGTTTGTTGTGGTGGGTAAGTAGGTTTAAGTAGTGGGTCATTTCACTTATTTTAGTTATGCTTCTCCCCAAAATAAACCCTGGCTTCCCTCGAAAAAGAGCAGGATGACATACACAGAGAGCCAGCTACCAACAAACCTGACGCGACGTTAGTTGCAAAGCGAAGAATTAGCTCCACAGCCAAAGGAACGTCTTCGTTCAGCAAAACACACTTGAGATTTCCAGCCGGCATGTAATCGGTTATGATCCCGATAAGGTTCTGCCACTTTGTGTAGCCGTAGACGTGTACTATGTTCTCGTGCTTGGAGAGATGAAGGACTTTCAGTTCCTTTTCTATGCTGTTAGAACATGAAAACGCACTTTATGAGGAGACAACATCACTTTTCAAATTGTATTTGAACGTAAATTTACATTTAATTGGACGAATCTTACGTTTTAGTTACTTAAATCACATACATGCGTTTCGTTTTTTTGCTCGAATAAAAACGTAGCTTTTGCATTGAAATAACACCTGCACAACCTAATGCTTAAAAACGCCATGCAGCTCTTTGAACAATCTTTGTGGCTACTTCTTTACAAGTCGCGATTATATGTTACACTGTTACGTCACATTTTTGCGTAACTTTTTGTGACTTCATCACTAACATTATTTTCATGCTTTCCAAAACAAAAACCCGGGATCAGCGCCAGGCTTCGAAAGATATTTTTTGCAAATCAAATGTTTTCCAAATGCCTACACAACTTGATGGACTTACTTCTTTTCCAAAATTAGCTTTTCCTGAAATCCACCGGTAACTGTGTAACTCTTGATTGCAACGTAGCCGATATGCTTGAGAAACGCCAAGAAAACGGTCCCGAAAGCCCCAGAACCCAGGTCCCCCAATTGGCCGGGGACTCGCTTGATTTGCTTTGCTTGATATTCGGAAAACTGCGAAACATTGACCCAATTGGATAAGAGGGTGTGACTATACAAAAGTGTTTAAGCTGAAACACTCTAGGAATATATTATCAAAGTATTCTTTCGAATAACAAAATCTGCCTGAATCCGAATGGTGAAAACAAACGATGCTTTATTGCGAAATATATTTATCTTTTTATTACATACAAACAAACTGATTTTCGGTTTACTAAGTTATGTACTTAGTTTAATCTTTAACACTCTAGGAAGTAAGGAACAGTGTTGTAAACAAGTCATTTTAAATTGACTTAAGTCCCAGTCAAGTCATTTGTAAAACAACTTAAGTCCAAGTCCAGTGTGTTTGAATAAATAACAAGTCAAATCCCAGTCCAAGTCATCAGTTGCGCAAGTCAAGTCCCAGTCAAGTCATAATTAGAGCAAGTCAACTTCAAGTCATGTCCTTGTTAAAAAGTAAAATTTTAAACTATTAAAATTTTTTAATTTGTATGATTATGAGCAATAACTGAACTGGTCAAAGTCAAGTAGTTTGAAAACAGTGACTTAAGTGAACTTAAGTCAAGTCATCATTGATTTAAGTCATTACAAAACTGGTAAGGAATCTCCCGCAGACAATAAAATGTGAAAGAAAGATTCTTGTTTTCGTATCAGATGATCTAAGACTTTTTATAAAAACAGATAAAACAGAAATATATATTTCGGTAAATTTTAAGAAATGATTTTGCGTTTTGTCTGTTTATATAAACAGTCTTATATAATACAAAAGTATTTGGTGTTTTTGTGTGGATTTTAGTTGGATCTAATCAGAGTGAACTGTTAGATTTGCTGGTTAACTTCACATTACATAGTGTACGTTTAGCAATAGTAATAATTTAAATAGCGGGTGAAACCAGGGAAGGTCCATGAACCCTTTCCCTCCAAATAAACTATATTGTGCGCCTATTTGAACCAGGTTAATGCAATTATGTTTATTATTTTACCTTTATAGCCTATACGTTTTAACTAGTTTAGAGGAAAACATTTAAGTTTAAAGGCGTTTTAAATTAAACAATTATTCAATATAAATTTCTCAAAACGATAAATTTTATCGCGCTTCTCGCAAGTTATTTGTTAATATAACATAGATAAATGTTTAAAGTAAAGAAACGCATTTTTGTCCATCTGATTTGAATGTTTTTAGACTTTCAGTAGTACATTCGGACATAAGGTCACCCGAAAATAACGAGTTTACTAGGTTCCTTGTTTAATGAAGTAATGTGGTGATGAAGCTTTGTGACGTCATATCTGAATATGTTTATGGCCCCCATAAACGAAAACCTGTATCCATCCTGATAGTAAGTGGGTAATTGGGCTTGACAATGTAACGTTATTAATCACGATAGCTTGACTGATTCGTAGATTGTACACAAAGTACACTTACCTTCCATTGTTCTTCCATTTATTTTACTTGCTTGTAAACAGCTGCTACACAAACTTAGCATCAGCATAAGTGTAAATCAGAAGGAATAATTGATCAGAGTAGACTCCATGAAATAATATGGTCTGCCTTAAAATTTTTAGTCAAAATTTAAACAAATCGCTTGCCTATGGTGGCTGTAATCAACCCAACAAACCTAGGGCTGGTTTATTGTCTACATTCCGGAGCCTGCTATTGTTCCTCAATTTGGTAGGGCAAACAGTATCTGTTAATAATTGCGTAAATTTCCAGTTTACTGTCGCGCATGTCATATTACAACAGTAGGCCTACTGTAACTCGATTTAGAGACATAAGGGCAATAAGGCCAACTTTTCCAGCTAACCTGCAAATATCTTAATCTGTCTCTAAGTCACAGTTTTAACTTTTTATCACACCAGATGAATAATTTACATGGCCACTACAGTTGTTTAATTGCCCAATTGTCGTGGTGATGCAACTCGATGTACGAGCTTAGCTGAAAATAACGGAGCTTTTTGCTTTTTGAAACAACCATAACGACTGGGTAATTATGCCTCAATTTGTACGCCTGTATTTGCTCACCGTAGTCTGGTATGTAAGCTTGCGTGACGGAAATAATACCGCCTACGGTTTTTTTTACAAATGGCGGTGAACTGTGTGTTAATTTTGTTAAACCTCAGAGTGATTTTGAAATGACTTAGGGCCCAAAATCTTTTCATACAAATTCGAGTAATTGAAATTAAATCTATTAGAAGGAGTAAACATATCTAATCCTGAGCAATATTTTTCACAAACCAAAAATATGCTTAAAACAAGCCGATACATACAGCAAGCAAATTGTTCTACCTGCAAAATATGCGATAAATAATCCACACTATTTAGCAATAGTTCAGTTTCAAGTATAATTATGCCTTTTTTCGACATTGTTTGCAAAGCTTTGTTGATGCATTAACAACGATTTTTTTTAACCTTATTTCCAAAATAGTGCTCAAAAATTGTTTATCATACTTTTTAAAACTTTCAACAAACTTCTTTTGGAGGGCAACTTTGCTTTTTATTGTTTGGTAAAACCATATATGTAAACACTGCTGTACAAGTGTACAGGCACTCAACAGTATCTTCTGTTTCCAGTGTTGTAATGACTTAAGCCAAATTTTTGACTTAAGTGCCCTTAAATCACTGTTTTCAAATGACTCGAGTTAAGTCTTTCTGGCAAACTACTGTACTTGGGTTAAAATGAAGTTTTTTCATATAGCTTTGCTAAATTGGGTTATATCCTAATTTTGGCACATAAAACGTTTTGATTGCTATACGTTTCGTTTAAGATGTATTTTACTTGAGCTATTGTTCACAATCGGATCAGTTGGTCAGTAAATGTTTTATTTTAAGACAAGGACTTGACTTAAGGTTGACTTGCTCTATGGCTAACGCATTCTCGTTTTAATTATTAACGCTGATGAGATATCTGCTGTCGAAACTTCGGTTTATACTTGTTTACAGCAGAAGAGCGATTTCTATCCACAGGTGGAGACATGTTTGTTTTTTTCGGTGCGTGTATAGTTTGGTGCGCAATGTTTCGACCGTTGATTCTAGTTTGGGGTGACTGCGATGAAAAATAAATTTATTATTTTTTTTTTTATTTGTCGCCGGGCTTTTATGAAAGGATTTGTAAAGGTTACAGAAAGTTGAAAACAAACACGTTTAAAAATTGGAGATGCCATGAAAGCATGAATATTTACACAAATGCCTACGATTTAATGACGATTTAGTTGTTGATACATAACGATACACGTAGCAATGTTTGGGCACTGAATTGTACATTAATATCATTAATAATAAAATGCTCGCAGTTTACACTGAAGAGCGATTGCTATAGAGCAGTGCTCCGCAACGGTGGGCCACGAGACCAAGTCAGGTGTGCCAGGACACACTGATGTTCCCGGAGGTGTCAGGAGTACAAATATACAGCAATTATTTTAAAAACTCTACACCAAAGTGGAAAGGAAGATTATGTATAATGGCATTTTGTGTTTAGTGAAATTAATCTTGACTGTCGCTCCGAATAAAAATTAGGCAAAAAGTACAAACACAATTGCCAGGTCATTTTTGAATATGCAAGTATAGGGGGCGCAATTTGTAGCATTTTGGCACAAATAAGACCTACAAAGCAACAACATCTAAAGCAGAATAATCTTCAGTGTCATATAGTATAACGACTAACGAAATAATACAACTAAATACGCAGTAATATCAGCGACAGAATTAGATCTAAATCGTCTCAAAAATACAAAAAAAAACGCCGGAATTAGTATTAAATTCACCTGAAGACGTCCTAAACGCGCAAAATAACGCCTGAAACTGTAGGGATAAGGTATAGGACGTTCGAGTGTGATAGGCCTGGCATCGGATGTTTGGTGTCGACGTTTGGGCGTTCTAAAAACTGCAAAATCAGAATATAAAACAGGGGTCGGCAACCTTTCGTACGCAGTGTGCCAGTTTATGAATAATGTCAAAATATTAACAACTCACATTTTTCTATGTTTGGTTTCGCACTGGCAATCAGGGCTGCGGAGTTGGTTGAAAACAACCCGAGTCCAACTCCGGCCAAAGGTCAGATTTCATCACGTCCCGAGTCCGACTCAGACTCTGTATTTCACCAATTTACGTAACTAAATTAAGGTGGATATTCCGCAATCCACTCTAGGGTCATGGAAAATTTTGTTTTAAATATACTTCGGTGCTTTTAAGCCGATACCTAGAAGTGTTAACTATCAGTTTCGCTTTTTGTTGGTTTCTTATTCGCACAAAAACACACGTGCTTACTTTTAATGCAGAACAGTGGTTCTCAACCTTTTTAGCTTGCTGACCGGTAAAATTTTAAAACAATTTTTGCGAACCGGTGGACCTTCAAAAACTAAAATCAATCCAAAATGTAATTATGACTATTGCAAAATTATGCAACTTGAAAGCAAATAACGAAGACTTCTTTGTAATGAGAAATTTGCTGCTGTCGTTTTGATATCATACGTGTTATACGTGGTTCTATTGAAGGTTTTCTCGTACAACTGGTCTTAAAGTTTAGGATTTAAACGAGTTGTAGCCTATACTTTAAAATAGTTGGGCACAACACTTGCAGCATTGAGACGTAAGATGAAGTCCAAAGTAGACCGTTAACTCTATGTTACGTCACAATGCTGCAAATTACGGAACTGGCTAAGTTCTCAATTTGATGGACAAGCCGCCTTCAACATCTGGCTTTTTGCAATTGAAATATAAATTTGTAATATATTTGGCGAACCGGCGGTTGAGAACCACTGATGTAGAATGCCCTGCTTTAACGTAGTAAACGTTACGCCAAATTTGGGGCATTGTTACGTAATACGAACGGTTAGTGGTAAACAACAAGTACGCCCACAAAAAATAATATTAAATACAACATAGTTAAGACACACGAACTGGCAATGTGTGCAACCATTTAGTTAGCGCTAGTGTTAGTAATGTAATAGTTATGTTAATGATGTGGTAGTTGTTACGTGTTTATCAACACTTAACACACCCAAATTGATGTTACGTGTTTATCAACACTTAAACAGTAGTGATGTAATGGTTGTTGCACTTTCTTAAGGTGATATAACGTGCGCGTTAAATCAATTGGCGTGCCATGCAAAATCACCTTGCGTGCCACAAGTTGCACGCGTGCCAGGGGTTGCCGACCCCTGATATAAAATAATGTAAAACGTCAAGTATGTCCTAGGTGTGCTCGGAATTTTTCTAGCTCTGTTGGTGTGCCGACAACAAACAAAAAAGGTTGCAGAGCACTGAAATGGAGTGCCCTAAAATTGAAAAACAGTTTCATTCATAGCTCTGTGCGATTGTCATCATTCAGACGTACGCTAAACACCTTACACATGCATGCGCAATAATATGCGACTTGCCGTATTGATCATATAGCAGTTGTCTCGCTTGTCGATATGCATTGTCCCTCAGTCAGAAGCAATATTCAATCAACCTTCGGGTCTTTATTGTTGCCACACCTTATTTTTTTCCATTATGTTATCTTACTGAATGTAGAATTTAACTCCTTTCCAATATTCTGACTATATAGGTAAGACATTCTATGATTATATCAACGGATTCTGCGTAAAATACTACTTTAAGGATACTCGTTTATCCTTGATTTCAATTAAGTTATCTGATACAGAAATAAAACCATAAGAATTTCATTTTTTGACCATATAAAACAATGGATGCATGAATGGCCAGGTTTTCTATTAAATAATCCAAATAATCCGGGCACAAATTAAACTTGGACAATGCAAACCTGGCTTATCGAAGTGAAGAAAAATTCAAAACAGACCAGACATCGCTCGAATAAATATAGAAACTTTATTAATAAAAGTAGCGTTACCCGGTATTTGCAAAGCAAACGGTAGAAACACGCGTAAAACGCGACCACGACAAAAACGAACAACAACAACAACGGCAATAAACCACGAGGGCGCGAACTAGCGAACGTGGAAAAGAACTGCAAAGCTTGCCGGCTTTAGAACGCGCGCCTGAGGTAAAACAATCGCACCGTATCCTTAAAATCGCACAAGTGTCCGGTTTTGCCCTTTCTGATTCGCGATTTTTTTGGGGGGTATATACCGGTATTTCTTTTAATTTCTTGCAAGATTTTATTACATTGCCGAAAATAAAAACTAAACAAATGTTAAAAAATATATGTCCTATATTTTTAATACGTTTTCTGTTTTTGCGCGACGCACTTGGCAGCCTCGCGCAACTGTAAAGAATCGCTGATCTTGTTGAAAAGGCAGCATCAAAGCGTAAACAAACGGGACGTAGAACGAACAAACAAACAAAAAAAATTTCGCACTTACGTAGTTAAAATAGTAAAAAAGTTTGTGAAATAGACTCGTGTCTAATTTGTCAAAGAGGCGGCGGGCCGGATGAATTACATCGGCGGGCCGCGGATCGTAGGTTGCCTACCCCTGTCTTAGAAAATAATGCTCTGTAAGAAAAAGTGTTAATCGTCAAGATATTTTCAAAAAATGGAAGATGGACTTTTTAAACTTCAACATGGTGCATTACGTGTCTAACAACTACATTGAGCCCGACGCTTTTAAACTTTTTAACATAAATTATGTGTCAGACCACTTGCAAATTTTCGACGTTTCTCTGGTCATTCAAAAATACAAGTTGGCTGCTGTACATTGTAATGAAAATGCAAGTAGCCTAATGTCCATTGCAATGAAAAGTACAAGTGGCCTGCTGTCTATGCCGCGAGCTGCAATGACGAAATACTGTTCCAAGCCCCAAACTCGATATATCGAACAAAACACGCTCATGTTTTATTGCAACAATTTCGCTTTTTAAAGAACTAAAAACAACACGAAAAAACATTGCATAAAATGTCGTGTGAAGCCCGAAATGCGGTTCTGCATAGAACAACTTGTTAAACAAGACATTTGTTTCACCAGGTTTCTTTAGCTGCTTCCTCTTAGTCGCTACAAAGGCAGAGTGGCGTGAGATAAAACAGTAAAGTCAGAAATATTTCGTGGTGAAACGCGGCATCTGTTTTAACCGAACCGAATTGATTGTTCAGAAACGTTTTTAATTTTTGTCTCAATCACTTTAAATGTTTGTCTCACACTTTTCAATGGCTTGTCTTGTACGTTTCTGAGCTTGTTTGGATCCTGCAACAGCGAAGAATTCGACAGCAACAGCATTTGGTATACGTTATTTCCTTTTCGTCGGACAATACTGCAAAACTTGAAATATCTGAAGTGCAATACAAATATTCTAGAAGAGAAGAACCGGGCGTTTATACTAAGTTGCAGGAAAATTTTTGTTACACAAGTGTTTTAAAAAGAGCTTCTGCGACTTTGAATGTACATTTTTATATCGCTATTATGTTGTTCTTAACAACTTCACTCAATGCAAACTTGCTACGACAAAAGTTAAATTATTTTTATTTTACATCAATGAATAAATGGGCCGAAAATGTAGTCATAAGTAACTCTTTTTCTTTATTCCGGTTATGTGAACAAGGATAATTATGTTGTAACCCCCAATCCCTTAAAAAATTGATTTTTAATTAGGCTGTGTTAAAACAAACTGTCTCTTCCCGCAACTAACGCCTTACCAGTCTTATTTTGTTGTTGAGGGGTTTCTTTCATTTCGATTATTTCTTCTGACAAAGAAACGTCGTTTGCTTCACTCCAATCCCTTGTACGGAAATAATATTTATAATTATTTTTATAATTGAAAAAGATACTTGTTAGCATAACACATTGCATAAAGTCATTAAAAAAGCCAAATTACTTCTGCTTAACCATACTCTGTTTGAATAGTTGAGTAGGCTTAGAAATCACAATACAAGTTCTGTTATAACAAAGGATTTCTAAGACTTATCCATAGGCTACCCAGTACCCAGAGCATTTATGTTCCAAAAAAGAAATAGCAGCAATAAAACGCTGTATATAAGAAGAAACTCTATTTTTTCCGCAACGATACTCACGTGAGGTATTCGTACATGTCTTCTTCTTCAGCTGA
Organism: Ascidiella aspersa; assembly: GCF_963924565.1. Classification (NCBI taxonomy): domain Eukaryota; kingdom Metazoa; phylum Chordata; class Ascidiacea; order Phlebobranchia; family Ascidiidae; genus Ascidiella; species Ascidiella aspersa. The sequence continues at coordinate 29,404,820 of NC_139450.1, forward strand.
AAAAATATAAAAGGCAGATTTTGGTTTTTCACCAGATACCGGTAATGGGTTAATGAGCCGAAAACTGATGTTGCTAAATACTGAATATAAAGGTGCATATCACTTAGTTTTGTACAAATTCCAATTGAAACTTTATGTTGATTGTGTCAATACATGAACTGTCGTACAAATTAACTAATTTAAACAAATTTGTTTCTTCAAAACTACGGAGTCCGTCTATTAAAAGATATAAGCAAAAGATTTGTTTTCCTTATACTGATTATCTCAAATGTATTTAACGACCATCGCTGCGATTAAATATAAATGATATAAGTTGCCGAACCTGTTTTTTCTAGAATCCTGATAAACGCGAGATGGACAATTCCTCTCTTTCCATTGGCCTGCCCTGTACACCGCCCATCTCCACCTTTGAAATGTTAAATATCAAAGAATGACATCATAGAAATTGATCGACTAATCCAGAATTTGTTTAACTTGTTTTTATCTAGTTTGTTAGCGACAAAATTTGCACCCAGTGCATTTTTCATAAAACATAAATCTACCGTGGGCACTGACTGATTTAATGATTAACGACTGATTAACTTTAATTTGGCAATGATTTGCACAGCGAAAAAAAAGTACGTTACCGCCGTTGCTAATCTAGTTGCAAAAACGAACTTACCTTTATTAAGGATTTCGATTTGATCTCCTTTCTTGAAAGACAGCTCATTCTTTTTTTTCGCTTTATAATCTAAAACTGCCTGTTAACAAACATCAAATTGGATATATTTATTTAAATACATGACTTTAACATTATTGTAATACTTTATTTCATCCTCGCCATATAAATAACTGTTGCGCTATTTCGCTAATGATTTTCGGGTGGTGGTCCAAATAACAGCAAAAAACTTGATAGAATTGGCGTTTTAAAGGAATTTACACTTTAATAATCACGTGTATAACTCCTAATTCACCTTTGCCACAGATAGTGGCTGGAGTTCATCTGAAACGGGAGATTCAAACCCTCTTGCGCGCGTCGAAAACCTCTGGGATACTCTGCTAAATTTAGAAGTAATACGACTTTACGATTTACAGGCCCACTGAACTTCAATAAACCACTAAATGATACGGTTACATCTGTGCATAAATCTGCACCCTTTGCCTTTAAAATAGTTCGTACTCGTAGAACTAGTCTATCAGGTTTTAAAAAAATTGCGAACACACTTTACCTTAAAACGCCAGAACCTTGCACGGTGGGACTGAAACCTGAAACATCATATTGGCCATTAGAGTCAGATTCATTTAAAAAGTTCGAGGAGCGGTAAGGTTTGCTCTGCAAAGTTAGGCAAATCTAATTCAACACCCTCTCTCCAATTTAAAGTTGCTTATCATTAAAAACAGACAGTACTTTAAATTGTAAACGTTAGAAACCACAAGAGGTGACAAATTTTCGTTTTTTAGTTTTACCAAGACCTTGATAAGAGAAGGCACGTTACAATTCAAAGGTAATTCTACAAAGCCAATAACCAAAAAAACGGCTCTTTCTTGTGATTATTCAATCCAAGCTCATATGTTTAACGAGGGTGGTCCAAACTTACATCAAAAATAAAACGACATCTTTTTTCGTGGCCCGCGAAGCACTGTTGAATTATTGTTAATGCGTACAGTTAAGAGTTTGATCAGAAAATATAAGTGACCAACCATCACGAAGCATACTGCACTTGTTTAGGTATCATTACATTTTTTCGGTTACACAATTAAATAAACCAGTTTACTATCGCAAATGAAGCTCGGATGCAGGGGTGGCAAGAACGCCTATATGTTTTGAAAGTCGCACTACGTACCAATTATGGAACTTTATAAAATTGATGTTTTGCTAACTTATCAGTTATATTTGCGTTTTGTCTTCCACCTTTTTAATATGAACATAACATAAAAATACGACCCTGTATAAATTACTATTTTTGCCACTTCAGAGTAAATGAACGATTAAATTTATCGCGCTTCTTGAAAGTATTGTTTTACAGGTTTTCACTCTGATTAAAGGCCTGCGCACTGACTCTTTCCATTATGCAATTTCAGCCAAGTTGACCTAGTCAAAAAACATTTTACACTTATAAATGCAGTCTTCTTCTTAATTAAAGTTTTGTAAAATACACAGTTTTGTCGCGCCTTGCGCGCACCGTTTTGCCAGTCACATTTACACTCCATTTCATTTGCGCACAAGTTCCACGGTAGCAGCAAGTTTTTTGGAGCTTATATATATTTCGACGTTACTTTTTGACAATGTTTGTGACGTCATTTAACCATTTCATGCCCCGACCTAACCAAAATCGTTGATCCGCCCCTGGCACGCATGTACCTATAGCCTGCTTTATGTGCCCCCCAAATAATATGTAACAAATATTCTGGCCCGCGATGCTCTCAATCTTGGACCACCCTGTGATAAACTAAGATCCTTTTGGGGATTTTTAAATATTCACAGACTAGTAAATCTCATATATATCGGGGGCTTCTACCTTCGTTAACGTAGCAAACATCACTTGCCACTGTCTGCCGACTCGTTGTTTCTTTTTCATCAGGCTGCATGTATAAAAATAAAAAAATAACCAAATTATTGCAAGATTTTTTCCAATTAATAAAAAACATTGAATAATCTGTATAAACAATATGGCAAAATTAGATTTTTTAGTTTCAAGGCTTCGTTATTCACCTGTTTTATCGGGATTGATGGCAAGTCTCTGGTCTGCGCAATCTCCAGCGCTTCGTGTTCTAACAAAACCCTGTGATAAACAGCAACGAAAATTTGTTTTCATGTTATTGATTAACCTAACTATCTGTAGCATTAGTACACCGAAAAGTCATCGCAGACTCGCCGAATCTGTCGATCTATGATGCAAGCAGAGCAAGCCAGAAAAACAACTGGCCTGCAGTGAGGTTCGAACTCACGACCTCCGGTCAAGCCGGGACCGTCGCTCTACCAACTGAGCTATGCAGGCTCAGAGAGGAGCGAGTCGAGAAACAACCATGCGCCAATACTTGCACATTTTGTTAGTACAAGCAACTTCACACTGGGGGATCATCAGTCCGTATTAATCAATGAAAGACACACACAAACATATGTGTTTAATGCGATGGCTTTTCGGTGTACTATTGATACGGAAGCCGTAATCGTTGGTCATAAAGCAACTTCCGAGGGGCTAGATCACAGATGTTATTAGACACATATGTTTGTGTGTGTCTTTCATTATCTGTAGCATTATATTAGATAGTCCGGAGATGTACACTACATGCCTTATACGCAATAGAGGTGCAGTAATACTTCAGCCACGCAGTCAGTTCGAAGTCACATGTCAGGGAATAATGATCTCTGTAACACTTTTTTTTATCGCAATTGGGTTTAGATTGTACAGAATCATTGTGCGGCGCCCTTGAAAATCACAAACGAAGAGCTTCTGCATTCACCCTATCATGCAAAGCACTTTATTAACCTTGGTTGGGTGTTGCCACTTGTAACTTGGCATTCTTCGCTTTTCTGTAATCCGGCAACTTCAGATCTGCTGGCACCCGGTTCCGGTTGATAAATTTCAACGATGGGTTGTTGATCACGTGATGCCGATAGAACGCTTGGTTGCTGATGATCACGTGACGTCGATGGAACGCTTGACTGTGGATGATCACGTGATGTCGATGGAACGCTTGACTGCGTATGATCACGTGATATCGTTCGAACTCGTACTACAGGTTGATGTTCTTGCTCCGTAACCATTGGTTCGTGTCGAGGATCCGTCTCTGTGGGTATGACGCTCGCGTCTGTGTTCGGAGGGAGCGTGTCTGCTCCGCTCTGTGTGGCATGACCTGTTACTCCTCGTTCTTGCCCAATCGTCTCTGCGGAGATTAACAATTTTTAAGTCAATTTTCGATTTTCGATTTTGGTGTAATTCAAAGAACGATTTTCGATAGCTTAAACGCGACGAACAAAAATCACATAGGCCTACTCAATTTTGCTAGGGACCAAGTAATTCAAACTTAGCTTTTAAATAACGATTTGCCTAAGTTCATACCGTATCCGTGCATATCATCCGTCAATAGCGGATAGTTGTCAAAAGACAAAAGGTCGCTGGGCAAATCTCGAATAAAGATGCACTTCAGGGCGTCCTGCACGAATTTCAGCATCTCCGCCTGTTTGACATCCCTTAAGGCAGTTTGTAGGTTGCCGCGCACGCTGATCATGTCCGGACGCTGCTTCTGATCCTGCTTCCAGCATCTTCGCATTTCGCTTTCCATCACTGTGATCATCGACTTGCAAGACTCGCCTGATCGGGATTTGAGCTCGTCAATTTGGTTGGTCGGCGGTCTCTGGCCGTCTTTCACGGCTTGGACCAAGTTAATATTGTTTTGAAACGGCATGGATCGTGACAGCATCATGTGAAGCACCATCCCGTAGCTGTAGGTGTCAGAATGCTTCTTCATGGCAGAGCTTTCCCAATTTAAACGCTCTGGAGCGGCGTAGATTGTAGTAAACTGGTGATAGTCTGGGTCACCTGACCCAGTTGTGGTGCTTGCGTATTTTGTCAGCTTGGCGCTGCCGAAGTCGGCAATCTTGCAAATGAGATTTTCGTTCAACAGAATGTTGTCGGGCTTTAAATCGCCGTGGGTCACGTTTTCCATTCCTTCGAGATTGTGGATGTAAGCCAATCCTAAAAAATCGTTTAGCGTAAGCTTAAAGTAATTGAAAATGTCCCTATAGAACAGGGGTTCTTAAACTTTTTTACCGGGAACCCCTAACTATTTTCTTTGAAAAATTGATTACTTAAATATATACAGATATTTCAATTTGGCCTTCATGGACCCCCTGAAATTAGTTCACGGACCCCCAAGGGGTACATGCATCCCAGTTTAAGAACCCCTGCTATAGAACAACTTAAAACCTGGTGGCAAATTTTGTGTTGTTTATATGGTACAAAAAACTATCCTGGCTATACAAGACACATATCTTAAGGTGGTTCTTTTTATAAGAAAGCCATTAAGCCGTTATTAAGTAGCGATTTTCTAACTAACGAAAACATAATGGATTATAGTGACCTACAACAAGATATTTTGTATTGTTTTTGGCGTGGTATAAATACTTCGATTCAGATCCTACGAAAACTAACTGAAACTATAATTAAATGCTATCTCTTAAGAATTACAAAGTAGATAGTGAAAGAGCAAGGCGGGTAAAAATCTATTTACAACAAGAGCAATTTAAAAAATACCGAGAATTGTATTCGAGTTAAACGTTTTGTTATCCTCATATTAGTGATCTTAGTCGGTAAACTGCCTGAAGTAATTTCGCTGTTCGCCATACATGTATTTTATTACTTAACGTGTGGAAACCCCCATCGCAATATAAAGTCTTTCTCCTAAAGTAACGGGATGACTTTGCAAATATATAAGGTCGCTCGCAGTACTAATTTCTGTCTAATTCAATGCGTTAAAGCGAAATAGCAATGATTGTTATTCTTATGTAATTCTAATTTATTTTCTGTTTTAATTTGAGCTCAAAAATATATTTCGGTCTTAGCGAAGATATGCTACCAAGCTTCTTTAGGAAAAGGGTAGGGAGTCAGCCACCAACCAACCTGACGCGACATCAGCTGCAAAGCGAAGAATGAGCTCTACAGCCAGAGGAACGTCTTCGTTCAACAAAACACACTTGAGATTTCCTGCCGGCATGTAATCAGTTATGATCCCGATCTGATTCTGCCACTTTGTGTAACCGTATACGTGTACGATGTTTTCGTGCTTGGAGAGGTGAAGGACTTTCAGTTCCTTTTCTATGCTGTTTAAGCAGGAAACGCACTTTATGACAAGACGACATCACTTTTTAAATGGTATTTGAACGTAAATTTACATTTAATTCGACAAATCTTACGTTTTAGCTACCTAAACCACATAAATGCGTTTTGTCTTTTTGCTCATATAAAACGTAGCTTTTGTATTGAAATAACACCTGTACAACCTAAAGCTTAAAAACGCCATGCAGCTCTTTTTTTCCCTTCTTTACAACGTCGCGATTATATGTTACACTGTTAAGTCACATTGTTGCGTAACTTTGTATGGCGTCATCACTAAAATTGTTTTCATGTTTTCCAAAACAAAACCCGGAATCCGCGCTTCATAAGATATTTTTTGCAAATCAAATGTTTTTCAAATGCCTACACAACTTGATGGACTTACTTCTTTTCCAGAATTAGCTTTTCCTGAAATCCACCGGTCACCGTGTAACTCTTGATTGCAACGTAGCCGATATGCTTGAGAAACGCCAAGAAAACGGTTCCGAAAGCGCCAGACCCCAGGTCCCCCAATTGGCCGGGTACTCGCTTGATTTTCCTCGCTTCATATTCAGAAAACTGCGAAACATTGATCCAATTGGGTAAGAGGATGTGATTAGAATTCAAGGAGCAAAAACTGACTAAAAGTAGTAAAACAACATTAATGTATAGCAAACGTAATATTAACTACATCGTTTGTGACGTAACAGTGCATGACTATTGAAGGCATGGCATGCCTCTGATCGACTGTTGTGGTACTGCTCATAAATGCCAAAAAACAAATTATATCAGTAAAATATTTATAAATTTTTTGGGAAGGCATGGCCCCCCTGGCTACGCCTATGAAACCAGAGAAGGTCCATGAACCTATTCCCTCCAAAGAAACTATATTCGGCGCCTATTTGAACCAGGTAAATGCAACTATGTTTATTATTTTGCCTTTTTTATATTGCCTTTAAGTTTGGGAGATTAGAAGAGCATTAAGACTAAATAGAAATATTTCAATTGTTTCTATTCCTGTGTGAACTTGGGACTAAAATTTCTCAATGTGACTAAGATAACAAAGCCGAAAAGGAAAAGCTACTGGGATTGTGGTTGTGAAAATGTCAACAATTTTCGTTTAAATTCATGTATTCTGAATTTTTTCAGGGATGTCCGATAATATCGGATCGTAGCTTTATTTCAAGTTACTAGTTTTTGTATTTCAGCTTACGATTAGGGCGATTCTATACCCTATTTGCAATATGTCTATTGTATCTATAGTTAACTTTCAAAGTTAACGCACTGCATACATTTGTGCTTCGCATTACCTTTTTGCATGTTTTATGTGCAACAATACAGATCTTTTTGTTCAATAGCCTTGACAAGGTATTTGCCCAAATAATCTTGATAAATTTCATTACATCAAGCAAGGTGCGAATCGTTTTTGTGAGCTTAAGGGGCACGTCCCATTCAGAGTCTAGAAAGTATCAATGGTTCCAAAACTGCGGGCAACTAGCCCGTTTTTAGTGGAGATATTTGAAGATATTTTAATTATACATGTTTTTTTTAGAACAACAGTGGTTTTCAACCCGTGGGATGATACACACTTGTGCGGATGAAAAAAATTGTAATGTGGATGAAAATGGTGCATATTCTTATTTCTTATTATATGTAATACAGCAAACAAATAAGCTTATGGTGCGCCCAATTGTGCGTTGCAGGTACAGTAATATAGTCTCTCAGAGTCTCAGTGGTTAATTGCAGATTAAGCTATCTATTTTATATCGGTTAAGGCACACGATTTTAATACACAAATACTTTCATTTTTGTTTCACCAATAAAACTTGCAAACTTACTGTGCTTGTTTCGTGCGGATGGGAATTTTCCGAAATAAAAAAGTGCGGATGGAAATTTTAAAGGTTGAAAAGCACTGTACTACAACAATTGTTTAGCATGTATGAAGTTTCAGGTAACTGCCAAACATTATTACACGCCTTTATCCTTTGTTTATCCCTGACTGACCAAACAAATGTTATTCTCTAAACAACTACTGTATGTGACTATGGTATTTATATTCTAGCAGCTGTATAGATATAGAATAAGATAGTACAGGCGATAGAGATAGAGCTTTCGGAACTGTTGTTGTTTACGTTAAGCAGACTGATAGAAAACTTACTGAGGCTTTTTATGTTGTGTCAAATGATTATCAGGCAGAAAAATATTTATAATCATGGAAACTGTAATTAATCAGTGTTCACTATATATGCATCGCTTAGGGACAAAATATTGTGGGCGACCAATTGTTTTATAAAAAACATTGGGCAACGGAATAAAAAAATCGGGGACCACGGATATAGATAAATGTTTAAAGCAAAAAACGCATTTTTGTCTACCTGATTTGAATGTCTTTAGACTTTCAGTAGTACATTCGGACATAAGGTCACCCGAAAATAACGAGTTTACTAGGTTACTTGTCAAATTACGTAATTTGTTGACGTAACTTTGTGACGTCATATCTGAAAATTCTTATGGCCATCATAAACGAAAACCTGTATCCATCCTGATAGTAAGTGGGTAATTGGGCTTGACAATGTAACGTTATTAATCACGATAGCTTGACTGATTCGTAGATTGTACACAAAGTACACTTACCTTCCATTGTTCTTCCATATGCTTTACTTGCTTGTAAACAGCTGCTACACAAACTTAGCATCAGCATAAGTGTAAATCAGAAGGAATAATTGTTCAGAGTAGACTCCATGAAATAATATGGTCTGCCTTAAAATTTTTAGTCAAAATATAAACAAATCGCTTGCCTATGGTGGCTGTAATCAACCCAACAAACCTAGGGCTGGTTTATTGTCTACATTCCGGAGCCTGCTATTGTTCCTCAATTTGGTAGGGCAAACAGTATCTGTTAATAATTGCGTAAATTTCCAGTTTACTGTCGCGCATGTCATATTACAACAGTATTGTGACTCGATTTAGAGACATAAGGGCAATAAGGCCAACTTTTCCAGCTAACCTGCAAATATTTTAATCTGTCTCTAAGTTACAGTTTTAACTTTTTATCACACCAGATGAATAATTTACATGGCCACTACAGTTGTTTAATTGCCCAATTGTCGTGGTGATGCAACTCGATGTACGAGCTTAGCTGAAAATAACGGAGCTTCTTGCTTTTTGAAACAACCATAACGACTGGGTAATTATGCCTCAATTTGTACGCCTGTATTTGCTCACCGTAGTCTGGTATGTAAGCTTGCGTGACGGAAGTAATACCGCCTACGGGTTTTTTACAAATGGCGGTGAACTGTGAGTTAAACCTCAGACGCCACAATTGTGTCTCACTCGTTCCGCCAAGGTGTGACATGAAAAAAGTGAAGGGGATATATTTTTCATTGCGGGCGCTGCTGTTATTGTTGCAAAAATTGAATCCGACCCGCGACTGATGTTCCATAGCAGTACACTCATTTGCGGTTCTAAACGAGTGATTTTGAAATGACTTAAGGCCCAGTCCAAACCTCGTCATAAAAATTTAAGTGATCGAAATTAACCTATTTAAAGTAGTAAACACGTCTAATCCTGAGCAATATTTTTAGAAAACAAAAAAAAAAGTACATACAGCAAGCAAATTGTTCTACCTGCAAAATATGCGATAAATAATCCACATTATTTAGCAATAGTTCAGTTTCAAGTAATTATGCCCTTTTTCGACATTTTTTGCAAAGCATTGTTGATGCATTAACAACGATTTTTTAACTTTATTTCCAAAATAATGCTCAAAAATTGTTTACCGTACTTTTTAAAACTTTCAACAAACTTCTTTTGGAAAGCAACTTTGCTTTTTATTGTTTGGTAAAACCATATATATGTAAACACTGCTGTACAGGCACTCAACATCATCTTCTGTTTCCAGTGTTGTAATGACTTTAGTCTTAGGCCTTCGTCAAATTTTTGACTAAAGTGCCCTCAAGTCACTGTTTTCAAATGACTTGACTTAAGTCTTTCGGACAAACTACTTGCGTTAAAATGAAGTTTTTTCATATAGCTTTGTTAAATTGGGTTATATCCTAATTTTGGCATATAAACCATTTTGTTTGCTATACGTTTCGTTTAAGATGTATTTTACTTGAGTTATTGCTCACAATCGGACAAGTTGATTAGTTAATGTTTTATTTTAAGACGAGGACTTGACTTGAGGTTGACTTGCTCTATAACTAACGCATTCTCGTTTTAATTATTAACCCTGATGAGGCATCTGTCGTCGAAACTTCGGTTTATACTTGTTTACAGCAGAAGAGCGATTTCTATCTACAGGTGGAGATATGTTTGTTTTTTTCGGTGCGTGTATAGTTTGGTTCACAATGTTTCGCCCGTTGATTCTGGTTTGGAGTGACTGCGGTAAAAAATAAATTTATTTATTTTGTCACCGGGCTTTTATGAAAGGATTTGTAAAGGTTACAGAATGTTGAAAACAAACACGTTAAAAAATTTGAGATGTCATGAAAGCATGAATAAGGAGTTTACTCAAATACCTACGATTGACGATTTAATTTTTAACAAATAACGATACACGCAGCAATGTTGGGCGACTAAATTGTACGTTAATATTATTAATAATAAAATTCTAGCAGTTCACCCTGAAGAACGATTGGTATAGAACGGTTCTCCGCAACGGTGGGCCGCGACACATGCCGGGTGTGCCGCGACGTTCCCGGAGGTGTCAGGAGTACAAATATACAGCAATTATTTTGAAACTCCACTCCAAAGTGGAAAGGAAGATTATGTATTAGTGATATTTGTGTTTGGTGAAATTAATCTTGACTGCTGCTCCGAAAAAAAATTAGACAAAAAGTACAAAGCACAATTGCCAGGTCATTTTTGAATATGCAAGTATAGGGGGTGCAATTTGTAGGATTTTGGCACAAATAAAACCTACAAAGCAACAACATATAAAGCAGAATAATCTTCAGTGTCATATAGTATAACGACTAACGAAACAATACAACTAAATACGCAGTAATATCAGCGACAGAATTAGATCTAAATCGTCTCAAAAATACAAAAAAAACGCCGGAATAAATATTAAATTCACCTGAAGACGTCCTAAATGCGCAAAATAACGCCTGAAACTGTAGGGATAAGGTATAGGACGCCTCTGTATTTCACCAATTTACGTAACTAAATTAAGGTGGATATTCCGCAATCCACTCTAGGGTCATGGAAATTTTTTTTTAAATGTACTTCGGTGCTTTCAAGCCGATAGCTAGAAGTGTTAACTATCAGTTTCGCTTTTTGTTGGTTTCTTATTTGCACAAAAACACACGTGCTTACTTTTAATGTAGATCAGTGGTTCTCAACCTTTTTAGCTTGCGGACCGGTAAAATTTTAAAACAATTTTTGCGAACCGGTGGACCTTCAAAAATTAAAATCAATCCAAAATGTAATTATGACAAAATTATGCAACTTGAAAGCAAATAACGAAGACTTCTTTGTAATGAGAAATTTGCTGCTGTCGTTTTGATATCATACGTGTTATACGTGGTTCTATTGAAGGTTTTCACGTACAACTGGTCTTAAAGTTTAGGATTTAAACGAGTTGTAGCCTACTTTAAAATAGTTGGGCACAACACTTGCAGCATTGTGACGTTAGATGAAGTCCAAAGTAGACCGTTAACTCTATGTTACGTCACAATGCTGCAAATTACGGAACTGGCTAAGTTCTCAATTTGATGGACAAGCCGCCTTCAACATCTGGCTTTTTGCAATTGAAATATAAATTTGTAATATATTTGGCGAACCGGCGGTTGAGAACCACTGATGTAGAATGCCCTGCTTTAACGTAGTAAACGTTACGCCAAATTTGGGGCATTGTTACGTAATACGAACGGTTAGTGGTAAACAACAAGTACGCCCACAAAAAATAATATTAAATACAACATAGTTAAGACACACGAACTGGCAATGTGTGCAACCATTTAGTTAGCGCTAGTGTTAGTAATGTAAAAGTCATGTTAATGATGTGGTAATTTTTCTAGCTCTGTTGGTGTGCCGACAATAAAAAAAAGGTTGCAGAGCACTGATATGGAGTGCCCTAAAATTGAAAACCAGTTTCATTCATAGCTCTGTGCGATTGTCATCATTCAGACGTACGCTAAACACCTTACACATGCATGCGCAATAATATCCGACTTGCCGTATTGATCATATAGCAGTTGTCTCGCTTGTCGATATGCATTGTCCCTCAGTCCGAAGCAATATTCAATCAACCTTCGGGCCTTGATTGTTGCCACACCTTATTTTTTTCCATTATGTTATCTTCTTACTGAATGTAGAATTTAACTCCTTTCCAATATTCTGACTATATAGGTAAGACATTCTATGATTATATCAACGGATTCTGCGTAAAATACTACTTTAAGGATACTCGTTTATCCTTGATTTCAATTAAGTTATCTGATACAGAAATAAAACCATAAGAATTTCATTTTTTGACCATATAAAACAATGGATGCATGAATGGCCAGGTTTTCTATTAAATAATCCAAATAATCCGGGCACAAATTAAACTTGGACAATGCAAACCTGGCTTATCGAAGTGAAGAAAAATTCAAAACAGACCAGACATCGCTCGAATAAATATAGAAACTTTATTAATAAAAGTAGCGTTACCCGGTATTTGCAAAGCAAACGGTAGAAACACGCGTAAAACGCGACCACGACAAAAACGAACAACAACAACAACGGCAATAGCAACAACGCGAAAAACCACGAGGGCGCGAACTAGCGAACGTGGAAAAGAACTGCAAAGCTTGCCGGCTTTAGAACGCGCGCCTGAGGTAAAACAATGCGCACCGTATCCTTAAAATCGCACAAGTGTCCGGTTTTGCCCTTTCTGATTCGCGATTTTTTGGGTGGTATATACCGGTATTTCTTTTAATTTCTTGCAAGATTTTATTACATTGCCGAAAATAAAAACTAAACAAATGTTAAAAAATATATGTCCTATATTTTTAATACGTTTTCGGTTTTTGCGCGACGCACTTGGCAGCCTTGCGCAACGGTAAAGAATCGCTGATCTTGTTGAAAAGGCAGCATCAAAGCGTAAACAAACGGGACGTAGAACGAACAAACAAACAAAAACAATTTCGCAATTACGTAGTTAAAATAGTTAAAAAGTTTGTGAAATAGACTCGTGTCTAATTTGTCAAAGAGGCGGCGGGCCGGATGAATTACATCGGCGGGCCGCGGACCGTAGGTTGCCTACCCCTGTCTTAGAAAATAATGCGCTGTAAGAAAAAGTGTTAATCGTCAAGATATTTTCAAAAAATGGAAGTTGGACTTTTTAAACTTCAACATGGTGCATTACGTGTCTAACAACTACATTGAGCCCGACGCTTTTAAACTTTTTAACATAAATTATGTGTCAGACCACTTGCAAATTTTCGACGTTTCTCTGGTCATTCAAAAATACAAGTTGGCTGCTGTACATTGTAATGAAAATGCAAGTAGCCTAATGTCCATTGCAATGAAAAGTACAAGTGGCCTGCTGTCTATGCCGCGAGCTGCAATGACGAACTACTGTTCAAACCCAAAACTCAATATATCGAACAAATCACGCTCATGTTTTATTGCAACAATTCCGCTTTTTAAAGAACTAAAAACAACACGAAAAAACATTGCATAAAATGTCGAGTGAAGCCCGAAATGCGGTTCTGCATAGAACAACTTGTTAAACAAGACATTTGTTTCACCAGGTTTCTTTAGCTGCTTTCTCTTAGTCGCTACAAAGGCAGAGTGGCGTGAGATAAAACAGTAAAGTCAGAAATATTTCGTGGTGAAACGCGGCATCTGTTTTAACCGAACCGAATTGATTGTTCAGAAACGTTTTTAATTTTTGTCTCAATCACTTTAAATGTTTGTCTCACACTTTTCAATGGCTTGTCTTGTACGTTTCTGAGCTTGTTTGGATCCTGCAACAACGAAGAATTCGACAGCAACAGCATCTGGTATACGTTATTTCCTTTTCGTCGGCTAATACTGCAAAACATGAAATATCTGAAGTGCAAAACAAGTATTCTAGAAGAGAAGAACCGGGCGTTTATACTAAGTTGCAGGCAAATTTTTGTTACACAAGTGTTTTAAAAAGAGCTTCTGTGACTTTGAATGTACATTTTTATATCGCTATTATGTTGTTCTTAACAACTTCACTCAATGCAAACTTGTTACGAAAACAGGTAAATTTTTTTTATTTTACATCAATGAATAAATGGGCCGAAAATGTAGTCATAAGTAATTCTTTTTCTTTATTCCGGTTATGTGAACAAGGATAATTATGTTGTAGCCCCCAATCCCTTAAAAAATTGCTTTTTAATTAGGCTGTGTTAAAACAAACTGTCTATTCCCGCAACTAACGCCTTACCAGTCTTATTTTGTTGTTGAGGGGTTTCTTTCATTTCGATTATTTCTTCTGACAAATAAACGTCGTTTGCTTCACTCCAATACCTTGTACGGAAATAATATTTATAATTTTTTTTTTTAAAAAGATACTTGTTAGCATAACACATTGCATAAAGTCTTTAAAAAAGCCAAATTACTTCTGCTTAACCATACTCTGTTTGAATAGTTGAGTAAGCTTAGAAATCACAATACAAGTTCTGTTATAACAAAGGATTTCTAAGACTTATCCATAGGCTATACCCAGTACCCAGAGCATTTATGTTCCAAAAAAGAAATAGCAAAAAAGCAATAAAACGCTGTATTTAAGAAGAAACTTTATTTTTTCCGCAACGATACTCACGTGGGGTCTTCGTACATGTCTTCTTCTTCAGCTGAAAAAATATAAAAGACAGATTTTGTTTTCCATTAGGGGCCGGTAATGGGTCAATGAGCCGAAAACTGATGTCGCTAAATACTGAATATAAAGGTGTATATCACTTAGTTTTGTAAAAAATCCAATTGAAACTTTATGTTGATTGTGTCAATACATGTACTGTCGTACAAATTAACTGACTTAGACAACTTTTATTCTTCAAAACTACGGAGTCCGTCTGTTAATAGATATACGCAAAAGATTTGTTTTCCTTATACTGATTATCTCAAATGTAAACCTTCACATTGTCCGATTTGACGACCAACGCTGCGATTAAATATAAATGATATAAGTTGCCGAACCTGTTTTTTCTAGAATCCTGATAAACGCGAGATGGACAATTCCGCTCTTTCCATTGGCCTGCCCTGTACACCGCCCATCTCCACCTTTGAAATGTTAAATATCAAAGAATTACATCATAGAAACTGATCGACTAATCCAGAATTTGTTTAACTTGTTTTTATCTAGTTTGTTAGCGACAAAATTTGCACCCAGTGCATTTTTCATAAAACATAAATCTACCGTGGGCACTGACTGATTTAATGATTAACGACTGATTAACTTTAATTTGGCAATGATTTGCACAGCGAAAAATTGAAGTACGTTACCGCCGTTGCTAATCTAGTTGCAAAAACGAACTTACCTTTATTAAGGATTTCGATTTGATCTCCTTTCTTGAAAGACAGCTCATTCTTTATTTTCGCTTTATAATCTAAGACTGCCTGTTAACAAACATCAAATTGGATATATTTATTTAAATACATGACTTTAACATTATTGTAATACTTTATTTCATCCTTGCCATATAAATAACTGTTGCGCAATTTCGCTAATGATTTTCGGGTGGTGGTCCAAATAACAGCAAAAAACGTGATAAAATTGGCGTTTTAAAGGAATATACACTTTAATAATCACGTGTATAACTCCTAATTCACCTTTGCCACAGATAGTGGCTGGAGTTCATCTGAAACGGGAGATTCAAAACCTCTTGGGCGCGTCGAAAATCTCTGGGATACTCTGGTAAATTTAGAAGTAATACGACTTTACGATTTACAGGCCCCACTGAACTTCAATAAACCACTAAATGATACGGTTGCATCTGTGCATAAATCTGCACCCTTTGCCTATAAAATAGTTCGTACTCGTAGAACTAGTCTATCAGGTTTTAAAAAAATTGCGAACACACTTTACCTTAAAACGCCAGAACCTTGCACGGTGGGACTGAAACCTGAAACATCATGTCGGCCGTTAGAGTCTAAATTACATTCATTTAAAATGTTCGAGGAGCGGTAAGGTTTGCTCTGCAAAGTTAGGCAAATCTAATTCAACACCCTCGCTCCAATTTAAAGTTGCTTATCATTTAAAACAGACAGTACTTTAAATTGTAAACGTAAGAAACCACAAGTGGTGACAAATTTTCGTTTTTTAGTTTTACTAAGACGTTGATACGAGAAGGCACGTTACAATTCAAAGGTAATTCTACAAAGCCAATTACCCGATTATTCAATCAAAACTCATATGCTTAACGAGGGTGGTCCAAACTTACATCAAAAACAAAACGACATCATTTTTCGTGGCTCCATTAAATAAACCAGTTAACTATCGCAAATCAAGCTCGGATCCAGGGGTTGCAAGAACGCAATAGGTTTTGAAAGTCGCACTATACGTACCAATTATGGAACTTTATAAAATTGATGTTTTGCTAACTTATCAGTTATATTTGCGTTTTGCCTTCCACCTTTTTAATATGACCATAACATAAAAATACGACCCTATATAAATTACTATTTTTGCCACTTCAGAGTAATGAACGATTAAATTTATCGCTCTTCTTGAAAGTATTGTTTTACAGGTTTTCACTCTCATTAAAGGCCTGCGCACTAACTCTTTCCATTATGCAATTTCAGCCGAGTTGACCTAGTTAAAAAACATTTTACGCTTATAAATGCAGTCTTCTTCTTAATTAAAGTTTTGTCAAATAAACAGTTTTGTCGCGCCTTGCGCGCACCGTTTTGCCAGTCACATTAACACTCGATTTCATTTGCGCACAAGTTCCACGGTAGCAGCAGGTTTTTTGGAGCTTATATGTATTTTGACGATACTTTTTGACAATGTTTGTGGCGTCATTTAACCATTTCATGCCCCGACCTAACCAAAATCGTTGATCCGCCCCTGGCACGCATGCACCTATAGCCTGCTTTATGTGGCGCCCAAATAATATGTAACAAATATTCTGGCCCGCGATGCTCTCAATCTTGGACCACCCTGTGATAAACTAAGATCCTTTTGGGGATTTTTAAATATTCACAGACTAGTAAATCTCATATATATCGGGGGCTTCTACCTTCGTTAACGTAGCAAACATCACTTGCCACTGTCTGCCGACTCGTTGTTTCTTGTTCATCAGGCTGCATGTATAAAAATAAAAAATGACCAAATTATTGCAAGATTTTTTCCAATTAATAAAAAACATTGAATAATCTGTATAAACAATATGGCAAAATTAGATTTTTTAGTTTCAAGGCTTCGTTATTCACCTGTTTTATCGGGATTGATGGCAATTCTCTGGTCTGCGCAATCTCCGTTGCTTTGTGTTCTAACAAAACCCTGTGATAAACAGCAACGAAAATTTGTTTTCATGTTATTGATTCACCTAACTAACTGTAGCATTATATTAGATAGTCCGGAGATATACACAACATGCCGTATACGCAATAGAGGCCACGCAGTCTGGGTAGACCTATAATCTAGTACTTCAGCAGTCAGTTCGAATTTACATGTCAGGGAATAATGATCACACTTTTTTTATCGCAATTGGGTTTAGATTATAGATGTACAGAATCATTGTGCGGCGTCCTTGAAAATCACAAACGAAGAGCTTCTGCATTCACCCTATCATGCAAAGCACTTTATTAACCTTGGTTGGGTGTGGCCGCTTGTAACTTGGCGTTCTTCGCTTTTCTGTAATCCGGCAACTTCAGAACTGCTGGCACCCGGTTCCGTTTGATAAATTTCAACGATGGGTTGTTGATCACGTGATGTCGATGGAACGCTTGACTGCGTAGGATCACGTAATGTCGATGGAACGCTTGGTTGCGGATGATCACCAGATGTCGATGGAACGCTTGGCTGCGGATGATCACGTGACGTCGATGGAATGCTTGACTGTGGATGATCACGTGACGTCGATGGAATGCTTGACTGTGGATGATCACGTGATATCGTTCGAGCTCGTACTACAGGTTGATGTTGATGTGCAACTGGCTGTTGTTGAATAGGGGCTTGCTGTGTAACCGTTGGTTCGTGTCGAGGATCCGTTTCGGTGGGTATGACGCTCGCGTCTGTGTTCGGAGGGAGCGTGTCTGATCCGCGCTGTGTAGCATGACCTGTCTCTCCTCGTTCTTGCCCAATTATCTCTGCGGAGATTAACAATTTTTAAGTCAATTTTCGATTTTCGATTTTGGTGTAATTCAAAGAACGATTTTCGATAGCTTAAACGCGACGAACAAAAATCACATAGGCCTACTCAATTTTGCTAGGGACCAAGTAATTAAAAGTTAACTTTAAATAACAATTTGCCCAAGTTTATACCGTATCCGTGCATATCATTCGTCAATAGCGGATAGTTGTCAAAAGACAAAAGGTCGCTGGGCAAATCTCGAATAATGATGCACTCCAGGGCGTCCTGCACGAATTTCAGCATCTCCGTTTGCTTGACATCCCTTAAAGCCGCCTGCAGGTTTCCGCGCACGCTTATCATGTTCGGACGCTGCTTCTGATCCTGCTTCCAGCATCTTCGCATTTCGCTTTCCATCACTGTTATCATCGACTTGCAGGACTCTCCTGATCGGGATTTGAGCTCGTCAATTTGGTTGGTTGGCGGTCGCTGGCCGTCTTTCACGGCTTGGACCAAGTTAATGTTGTTTGGAAACGGCATGCATCGTGAAAGCATCATGTGAAGCACCATCCCGTAGCTGTAGGTGTCGGAATGCTTCTTCATGGCAGAGCTTTCCCAGTTCAGTCGCTCTGGAGCTGCGTAGATTGTAGTAAACTTGTGATAGTCTGGGTCGCCTGACCCAGTTGTGGTGCTTGCGTACTTTGTCAGCTTGGCGCTGCCGAAATCGGCGATCTTGCAAATGAGATTCTCGTTCAAGAGAATGTTGTCGGGCTTTAAGTCGCCGTGGGTCACGTTTTCTACCCCTTCAAGATTGTGGATGTAAGCCAATCCTAAAAAATCGTTTAGCATAAGCTTAAAGCAATTGAAAATGTCCCTAAAACAATTAAAAACCTGGTGGCAAATTTAGTTTTGTTTATATGGTACAAAAAACTAACCTGGCTATACAAGACACATATCTTAAGGCGGTTCTTTTTTATAAGAAAGCCATTAACCGATATTAAGTAGCGATTTTCCAACTAACGAAAATATATTGATTAAAGTGACCTACAACAAGATATTTTGTATGAATTTTTGCATAGTATAAATATTTCGATTGAGATCCTACGAAAACTAACTGAAACTTGTTAAATTCTATATCTTAAGAATTACGAAGTAGATAGTGAAAGAGCAAGGCGGGTAAAAATCTATTTACAACAAGAGCGATTAAAAAAAAAATATCGAGAATTGTATGCTGAATTAATCGTTTTGTTATCGTTATATTAGTATCCTTAGTCGGTAGACTACCTGAGGTAAAATTGTCTTTTATTACTAAAAGTGTGGAAATCTCCAACGCAATATAAAGTCTTTCTCCTAAAGTAACGGAATGACTTTGCAAATATATAAGGTCGCTCGCAGAACTAATTTCTCCTAACTGTCTAATCAATGCGTTAAAGCGAAATAGTAAAGATTGTTATTCTTAGTTTTAATTTGAGCTCAAAAATAATTTTCGGTTTTTGCGAAGATGTGTTCTACCTGCCGAGCATAACGTATGGCCATTAAGAGCCACAAGAACGCGTAATTAAAAATACTCACAAAGAATAGTAGTTTTCATTACTTGTGCAGAATAAGTTTTGATTAATCTAAGTTGGTTGCAAGTTTCTCTTGATTGTTGTTCGGATTGAAGTTGTATTTATATAGTTTTCTTGTCGTAGCCTAATTTGGCAAAGGTGACTAAAGTTTGGTTTTCTGCTTCTGATAATCTTTTTTGTTTTTGATTCATGTCCCAAAATCAAAACGAATGGCTTAAATTATTGAACATCTGTCTTAATCGGTAGGGGTCTGAGCTCAGTCCTCTTGGCATCCTGTCGCCACTGGGGAGTATTGGGCCGGAGTTAACACTGAGTAAGACAGAACTTAACATGTCGTTTGTTGTGGTGGGTAAGTAGGTTTAAGTAGTGGGTCATTTCACTTATTTTAGTTATGCTTCTCCCCAAAATAAACCCTGGCTTCCCTCGAAAAAGAGCAGGATGACATACACAGAGAGCCAGCTACCAACAAACCTGACGCGACGTTAGTTGCAAAGCGAAGAATTAGCTCCACAGCCAAAGGAACGTCTTCGTTCAACAAAACACACTTGAGATTTCCAGCCGGCATGTAATCGGTTATGATACCGATAAGGTTCTGCCACTTTGTGTAGCCGTAGACGTGTACTATGTTCTCGTGCTTGGAGAGATGAAGGACTTTCAGTTCCTTTTCTATGCTGTTAGAACATGAAAACGCACTTTATGAGGAGACAACATCACTTTTCAAATTGTATTTGAACGTAAATTTACATTTAATTGGACGAATCTTACGTTTTAGTTACTTAAATCACATACATGCGTTTCGTTTTTTTGCTCGAATAAAAACGTAGCTTTTGCATTGAAATAACACCTGCACAACCTAATGCTTAAAAACGCCATGCAGCTCTTTGAACAATCTTTGTGGCTACTTCTTTACAAGTCGCGATTATATGTTACACTGTTACGTCACATTTTTGCGTAACTTTTTGTGACGTCATCACTAACATTATTTTCATGCTTTCCAAAACAAAAACCCGGGATCAGCGCCAGGCTTCGAAAGATATTTTTTGCAAATCAAATGTTTTCCAAATGCCTACACAACTTGATGGACTTACTTCTTTTCCAAAATTAGCTTTTCCTGAAATCCACCGGTAACTGTGTAACTCTTGATTGCAACGTAGCCGATATGCTTGAGAAACGCCAAGAAAACGGTCCCGAAAGCCCCAGAACCCAGGTCCCCCAATTGGCCGGGGACTCGCTTGATTTTCTTTGCTTGATATTCGGAAAACTGCGAAACATTGACCCAATTGGATAAGAGGGTGTGACTATACAAAAGTGTTTAAGCTGAAACACTCTAGGAATATATTATCAAAGTATTCTTTCAAATAACAAAATCTGCCTGAATCCGAATGGTGAAAACAAACGATGCTTTATTGCGAAATATATTTATCTTTTTATTACATACAAACAAACTGATTTTCGGTTTACTAAGTTATGTACTTCGTTTAATCTTTAACACTCTAGGAAGTAAGGAACAGTGTTGTAAACAAGTCATTTTAAATTGACTTAAGTCCCAGTCAAGTCATTTGTAAAACAACTTAAGTCCAAGTCCAGTGTGTTTGAATAAATAACAAGTCAAATCCCAGTCCAAGTCATCAGTTGCGCAAGTCAAGTCCCAGTCAAGTCATAATTAGAGCAAGTCAACTTCAAGTCATGTCCTTGTTAAAAAGTAAAATTTTAAACTATTAAAATTTTTTAATTTGTATGATTATGAGCAATAACTGAACTGGTCAAAGTCAAGTAGTTTGAAAACAGTGACTTAAGTGAACTTAAGTCAAGTCATCAAGTCATTACAAAACTGGTAAGGAATCTCCCGCAGACAATAAAATGTGAAAGAAAGATTCTTGTTTTCGTATCAGATGATCTAAGACTTTTTATAAAAACAGATAAAACAGAAATATATATTTCGGTAAATTTTAAGAAATGATTTTGTGTTTTGTCTGTTTATATAAACAGTCTTATATAATACAAAAGTATTTGGTGTTTTTGTGTGGATTTTAGTTGGATCTAATCAGAGTGAACTGTTAGATTTGCTGGTTAACTTCACATTACATAGTGTACGTTTAGCAATAGTAATAATTTAAATAGCGGGTGAAACCAGGGAAGGTCCATGAACCCTTTCCCTCCAAAGAAACTATATTGTGCGCCTATTTGAACCAGTTTAATGCAATTATGTTTATTATTTTACCTTTATAGCCTATACGTTTTAACTCGTTTAGAGGAAAACATTTAAGTTTAAAGGCGTTTTAATTTAAACAATTATTCAATATAAATTTCTCAAAACGATAAATTTTATCGCGCTTCTCGCAAGTTATTTGTAATATATAACATAGATAAATGTTTAAAGTCAAGAAACGCATTTTTGTCCATCTGATTTGAATGTTTTTAGACTTTCAGTAGTACATTCGGACATAAGGTCACCCGAAAATAACGAGTTTACTAGGTTCCTTGTTTAATGAAGTAATGTGGTGATGAAGCTTTGTGACGTCATATCTGAATATGTTTATGGCCCCCATAAACGAAAACCTGTATCCATCCTGATAGTAAGTGGGTAATTGGGCTTGACAATGTAACGTTATTAATCACGATAGCTTGACTGATTTGTAGATTGTACACAAAGTACACTTACCTTCCATTGTTCTTCCATTTATTTTACTTGCTTGTAAACAGCTGCTACATAAACTTAGCATCAGCATAAGTGTAAATCAGAAGGAATAATTGATCAGAGTAGACTCCATGAAATAATATGGTCTGCCTTAAAATTTTTAGTCAAAATTTAAACAAATCGCTTGCCTATGGTGGCTGTAATCAACCCAACAAACCTAGGGCTGGTTTATTGTCTACATTCCGGAGCCTGCTATTGTTCCTCAATTTGGTAGGGCAAACAGTATCTGTTAATAATTGCGTGAATTTCCAGTTTACTGTCGCGTATGTCATATTACAACAGTATTGTGACTCGATTTAGAGACATAAGGGCAATAAGGCCAACTTTTCCAGCTAACCTGCAAATATCTTAATCTGTCTCTAAGTCACAGTTTTAACTTTTTATCACACCAGATGAATAATTTACATGGCCACTACAGTTGTTTAATTGCCCAATTGTCGTGGTGATGCAACTCGATGTACGAGCTTAGCTGAAAATAACGGAGCTTCTTGCTTTTTGAAACAACCATAACGACTGGGTAATTATGCCTCAATTTGTACGCCTGTATTTGCTCACCGTAGTCTGGTATGTAAGCTTGCGTGACGGAAGTAATACCGCCTACGGGTTTTTTACAAATGGAGGTGAACTGTCAGTTAAACCTCAGACGCCACAATTGTGTCTCACTCGTTCCGCCAAGGTGTGACATGAAAAAAGTGAAGGGGATATATTTTTCATTGCGGGCGCTGCTGTTATTTTGCAAAAATTTAATCCGACCCGTGACTGATGTTCCATAGCAGTACACTCCTTTGTGGTTCTAAACGAGTGATTTTGAAATGACTTAAGGCCCAGTCCAAACCTCGTCATAAAAATTTAAGTGATCGAAATTAACCTATTTAAAGTAGTAAACACGTCTAATCCTGAGCAATATTTTTAGAAAACAAAAAAAAAGTACATACAGCAAGCAAATTGTTCTACCTGCAAAATATGCGATAAATAATCCACATTATTTAGCAATAGTTCAGTTTCAAGTAATTATGCCTTTTTGCGACATTTTTTGCAAAGCATTGTTGATGCATTAACAACGATTTTTTAACTTTATTTCCAAAATAATGCTCAAAAATTGTTTACCATACTTTTTAAAACTTTCAACAAACTTCTTTTGGAAAGCAACTTTGTTTTTTATTGTTTGGTAAAACCATATATATGTAAACACTGCTGTACAGGCACTCAACAGCATCTTCTGTTTCCAGTGTTGTAATGACTTTAGTCTTAGGCCTTCGTCAAATTTTTGACTAAAGTGCCCTCAAGTCACTGTTTTCAAATGACTTGACTTAAGTCTTTCGGACAAACTACTTGCGTTAAAATGAAGTTTTTTCATATAGCTTTGTTAAATTGGGTTATATCCTAATTTTGGCATATAAACCATTTTGTTTGCTATACGTTTCGTTTAAGATGTATTTTACTTGAGTTATTGCTCACAATTGGACATGTTGATTAGTTAATGTTTTATTTTAAGACGAGGACTTGACTTGAGGTTGTCTTGCTCTATGGCTAACGCATTCTCGTTTTAATTATTAACCCTGATGAGACATCTGCCGTCGAAACTTCGGTTTATACTTGTTTACAGCAGAAGAGCGATTTCTATCTACAGGTGGAGATATGTTTGTTTTTTCGGTGAGTGTATAGTTTGGTGCACAATGTTTCGACCGTTGATTCTGGTTTGGGGTGACTGCGGTGAAAAATAAATTTATTTATTTTTGTCGCCGGGCTTTTATGAAAGGATTTGTAAAGGTTAAAGAATGGTGAAAACAAACACGTTAAAAAAATTGAGATTTCATGAAAGCATGAATAAGGAGTGTTCTCAAATGCCTACGATTTAATGACGATTTAGTTTTTGATACATAACGATACACGCAGCAATGTTGGGCCACTAAATTGTAAATTTATAACATTAATATTAAAATTCTAGCAGTTTACACTGAAGAACGATTGGTATAGAGCAGTGCTCCGCAACGGTGGGCCGCGAGAACATGCCAGGGGTGCCGCGACGTTCCCGGAGGTGTCAGGAGTACAAATATACAGCAATTATTTTGAAACTCCACTCCAAAGTGAAAAGGAAGATTATGTATTAGTGATATTTGTGTTTGGTGAAATTAATCTTGACTGTCGCTCCGAAAAAAAATTAGGCAAAAAGTACAAAGCGCAATTGCCAGGTCATTTTTGAATATGCTAGTAAAAGCTCTCAGTGTTCTTTGGCCGGGATTACGAGGTGGTGCAATTTACAGGACTTTGGCCGGGAACACACAATAGGACCTACAAACCAACAATATCTAAGTCAGAATAATTTACAGTGTCATATAGTGTAAAGACTAACGAAACAACAAAGCTAAACTACGCAGTAATATCAGCGACAGAATAAGATCTAAAATCGTCCCAAAAAAACAAAAAAAAACGCCGGAATAAAAGTATGAAATTCACCGGAAGACGTCCTAAATGCGCAAAACAACACCTGAAACTGTAGGGAGAGAGTATGGGACGTTCGAGGGTCATTGATCTGGCATCGGATGTTTTGGTGTCGACGTTTCGGCGCTCTAATTGGGACGCCGTTATGGCGCCACTCTTTTGTGGCATTGGGTTGTTTGCCCCTGCTGATTGGGGTTAGTGTTGGGTAATGTGTGGGCTTAGAAATTAAGTTAAGGTTCGAATATTAGGGGAGTTAAGGTTGTATAGGCCTTAGGTTTTAGGACTTATTCCGATTTAAACGGTATTGCAACTATAATTATAGGTATTAACCCCGTTTTGGCCTTATTCCGAACTGTGTTTTATTCCGACGTTAATGTTGTTCTATTTTCGGTCTTATGGCTGAAGTGCCCGGACGTCTTAAGATATTTTAGGAAGACAGTTCCAGCGCGAACCTGGGTACCGGCTCTTTTTAGAGGCCATTACATATTACCTTTCACTTTCTTGGCTTCACTCCGATGCTCGTCCAGCATCCGACTAAAGAGTGAGTTGACGAATCGGTATTCAGTTTCCACGAAGTCGACAAGATGCTGGAACAAAGTTCCACGACCAGTTTTCTTGACAATCTCGTCAACGCGACGCTTCCAAGCTTCCTGCATCTTGAACGGGAGACGGCTTGCAACAGCAATCAGCATAGGATAGCTGTTCATTTCTGAGTGTGAGTAAACAGTCGCGCAGCGAATGCGCTTTCGCTTAAACCAGCGACATCATTTCGGACGGAACGGGCCGTCGGCTAAACACCTTATACATGCATGCGCAATAATATTCGACTTGACGTATTGATCATATAGCAGTTGTCTTGTTTGTCGAAATCCATTTTCCCTCATTCTCAAGCAATATTCCATCAACCTTCGGGCCTTGATTGTTGCCACACGTTACTTTTTTTTTTTTTTTTTTTAAGAAAAAATCGAAACAGACCAGACATTGCTCGAATAAATATAGAAACTTTATTAATAAAAGTAGCGTTACCCGGTATTTGCAAAGCAAACGGTAGAAACACGCGTAAAAAGCGACCACGACAAAAACGAACAACAACAACAACGGCAATAGCAACAACGCGAAAAACCACGAGGGCGCGAACTAGCTAACGTGGAAAAGAACTGCAAAGCTTGCCGGCTTTAGAACGCGCGCCTGAGGTAAAACAATGCGCACCGTATCCTTAAAATCGCATAAGTGTCCGGCACATACGGGATTCGTACGGCGCGATTTTCTTGTTTCAGTTCGGTTGTAACAAAAACAGCACATTATTTTCGCTGCTGCGGCTGCTAATTAGATGGACAAGAAAACTCTCCAGTTTTTGTTTTTACAGAAAACGTTTTTTCACCCTGAGGCGCAACACAACGCGGTTTGCCGGTTTCAGATGAAACGAAGAAAGGGGAAATTATTCGCTGCTGTTTATAAGTGTGCGAGTATAGAACAGTGGTTTCCAAACTGGAGTCTACCTGTAGGAAAATTTGTCAAGGGGTCCACGAAATATTGTTGAATATGTTCATGATAAATTATATTTACTCTGAGCTCATTTTCCTCTTTAATTAGTTTGCATGAACACCGATCCAATATTGTGTACCGTATATCTACTAATTTTTTGTGTTTCAAAAATTTAGACGGTACTTTTTTTTTTAAGAAAGCAAAAATTACCTACCAGGTAAGTTTGAGAAACACTGAAGTAAGGCGTACGTATATTTTCTAATAACTACCGATGCTTGATAAGAACGTCATTTCGTTTTGTTTCGGTGGTGGCTACCAATAAACGGTGGATAATCTTTTGGATCACATTTAAGTTGAAACATCGTTCTTATCGAATGAAATGGCTTGAGTAGTTTTGTTAAAATGACAGATGCTTGTTCCACTAACAACGGTTTCGCCGGCAAAACGCTGCGAAAGCTGCTATCCAGCGGCGGCCGTTAGCGCAAATACAGACATGAAAAAAAAGGTAACTGAAATTCTTAAACGCCGGGCGCTTGCGACTGCACAAAAACTGAACGGAGAATGAAATAAAGCGATCACCGGCCACGCTGTGCCAATCCCGGTGCGACAAAAAAGAGAGTTCAAACGAAACAGCGAGGGCGAGCGAAAAAAAATTGGCAATAAGAAATGGCGGCAATCGACGAAACTCGACATCGGGAAAATTGAAGAAATTCTGCGGGAAAAAGAGCTTCACCAGCCGGTAGAAAGAGCGCAGCGGTACCGAGGTTTTGCGGTCGGCGCGCTTGGCTAAAGATCGACATCGAGAAAAGAACGTGCAGGTGCCGAAGTGAACTGAACATATCGTAAAAACTGCGGGCCCCCGCAATTCGAAAAGCATTACAGTCAAGGAAAAAAGCAATTTGAAAAAATATTTTACGATAAAACGTTGTTTCAACGTAAGTAAATCACTCAGCGACACAAACGGTTCGACGCCTTCACGAATATGACCAGCACCGTGAGCGTTTGTTAACTAAAACACAGACGCAAAAAAACGCGCATGTTCGATCGTCGCCTTGCAAAGCGTTGTGTGGAATTCCTGAAAAACTCAGAGTAAAAATGAAATTTTAGTTCGTAGGAACGGTACACGCGCTCATGTCAGATATTTTACAAAAGCGGGAGTTTGCAAAAGGCGAGCACACAAGAATAGTTTTTCTATATGAAGCGGTGTGCGCAAAATGTGAATAAAAAAGCAGACGTGAAAAATCGGTTCGGCGGCCTTTGAGAAACAACCGACATCTAAAACATAAATATCGCCACCCGAGGTTAAAATATGAAAAAGGTGGGTTACAAGGTTTGAACTGTATGATTGACAGGCGGCGCGAAACCACACAACGGAGCTCGTAAAAACACCCGGTGTAAGAATTCGACGACTAGTGTTTAGTTTGCGTTGTGCTGCCGTCTCGTAAAATAACAAAGAAGATCGCGAAACGAAAATGTCTTCACCGCGAAACGAAATGTCCCCAAACTTACTTTTACGCCTTTTTATCACCTTGGTTGGTTTGCACTTTCCACCGAAACAGCGGCCGTGATTTTCTCGATTTTTGTGGCATATTTGCAAACAAAGACGACTGCTTATAATTACTAAGTTAAACAAACAGAAAACGCGTAAATCGCAAACTTGACGTCTGCCGAGACACCGGCGAAAAAAAGAAAATCGGGCAAATAAAAAACAGCACCAACCGAAGCAGACGGTTCATCAGAAGTTATAGAAAAGTTTGTGTATATGTAATATCAACAAAAACTACCCGAAACGCTTTGTTTTGACCTTGACGGGGGACCGAACCAGTTTGAAGGTTAGGGAAAGAAAATATTGAAAATTTCCACAGATGGAACTTGATAGGAAATGGCGACTTGTGTGCTAAATGGGCGTCGTGTAGTCGCATCTCGAGGAGAATATTAGGTTTTCGATGAAACCGCAACAGGTATATAGCGATTTTAAGCCGGGAGGCCGGTAACGAACTTACATAGCCGTAAAACTTGGTAAAAACCACAGCAAAATGGTAAAGAAAAAACTAAACAACAGGACCGTTGGTAAAACTAGAAGACGACAGTAAAACTGAAATGTCGGTCGCTAAACAGAAGGAAAGTTGTTGCAGCCGAAGGAACTTAGGTAAAACCAAAAGTCAATCGGAATCAGCAGTACGGCACTTGCAAACCCCTGAATAGCTTCATTTACACCAGAGAACAAAACTTTATCTGTGGTAAAACAGGATAACCAATCGCTAAAACCTAACACACGGTTGCTAAAAACTAGATGGCCATCGCTAAAAGCATATCGCTAAACAATAACCTAAGAAAGTCGCCTTTATAAAGGACCAAAAATGGCGATCATATTTTCGGCCTGTAAAATAAAGCAGAGGCTTCAAAGTGGCACCAGCTTACACAGTAGTAGTTGTGAGTCGTGAAATTCTGCGCGCGTTTAAAGATGCGTTATCACACCAACTTCGCCTTGCTGTTTGTGTCGCTTCTTTTTACGGTGTTCGGACTTCTGCTGCGGCTGCGCCTTTTCTTGCGACGTTGGCTGCTGTGACGTCACGCCCTCGCCGGGGGACAAAAGCTCGGTGTCGGGGGTCTGGGGGGTATCGACGGGGGTGGTTGGCTGCAAACGAGTGTAAGGGGTAAATAGGTGCTTTTTCAACAGGTCGATGGACACGAAATAAAGTAAATACTGTTACAACATAATCCTGTATGATATTATTCGTCCATAATAGAGGATACAATCAAGCCTTTAATTTTTATTACAAGTTAAGTTAGAGAAGGCCAGATTTCTGAATAATACAGAGCAGAGGTGCACAACCTGCGGCCGCACCCTTAATTATAACTTTTGCGGCCGTGTTAATGTTTAGGAAAATGCAAGTGTTGGCAGTGGTACGTTAATACAAACGTGTGTCAACCTAATGTGAAAATTGGAATTTTGAAACAGGTCTAAAATTCCGCAGGGTTTTGTTGTTATAGGCCAGGAATACACCAGTCTCCAATTGCTAGTCACCAGATTGGCTAAGAGCATTGTGAGCAGTGGCGGATCACATGCTTCTCCAAAAAAAAAAAAAAACATTTTTTACAACTTTTACTATGTAAATACAACACATTTCTTTCGAGCTTCGCGCGAACTTCTATCTATCTTTGTTGTGTTTTAGTCGGCGCTATGTTATATTATAGCATGTTGCGAGGAGTTAGTAACAAAACCTATAAAGTTAAATTTCTGTTAAATTAGAAATGTGCTATTTTAACAATATGCGATTCTTTGTTTTTGTCCAAGCCCATTTCGTTTGAATTAAACGCCTTACCAATTTAACCCAACAAACGCTATTTTTTCACGCTTCGCGCGACAAGACTGGCTTTCAGTTGCACATTTTCGCACGAGTTCGTTAGAAAACCACATGTCTTTTTAGGAAAAATTATTTCATGACGTCACGCTATGACTGAACTTTCTAAAGTCATTCCCGAAAAAAAATCTACTGGCGGCGGTAAGAAAAATTTAGGCTGTCAATGCGGCCGTCAACAGCTAAAAGGTTGTGTACCACTGCAATAGAGAAATTAACTTACATAGTTTAAATAAAATGTGTTGAATATAAACAAAACAGGTAGCCAGGACTTTTTATTGTTGCAGTTTTAGATTTAAACGTTTGTTTTTCCATTTTAGTTCGTATATTGCAATTATTGACCATTAAAGCAAAAAGTTACTTATGTTTTACGTAAACAAACCCAAACAATTGAACCAACCCACCACTTCGTGCTTGGATTTCTTCAGGTCCAGCTTCTTTGGTTTTCTTTTCTTTTTGTAATCTTTTTCAAGGGAGGAGGACTTATCTTTAGTCTTTTTCTTTGATTCCTTCTGCAATGTTTATAAATTATTTATTTCAGGAATTGAAAATTACTCTTTCAAATGACTTGACTTGGACTTAAATCTTTTTGTGAAATAACTTTGGTTAAAATTAATTGGTTTTCATTAATCATTTTTAAATAAAATTGGGTTATTTATCTAGATTTTTGAACGTAAAACAATAAGCTTGCTGTGCTGTGTACTAAGTTTCGAATTTTAGTTGAGTTATTACTCATAATCAACCTAGTTTACCAATTTTAATAGTTTAACGTTTATTGTATACTTTACGTCAATGACTTGACTTGAAGTTGACTTGCTTTAATTAATATTTGACCGGGACTTAATTGGGCAACATAAGACTTGGCAAAATACTTTACCTGGATTTAATTTATTTTTCAAATGACTTGACTGGGACTCGAGCAATTTTAAAATGACTTGTTTACAACACTGTTACTCCCATTCCCAACGATTTCCAGCAATAAAACTCTCTTAAAAAAACAAGTTTAAAGACAGAAATACAAAGTAATATTAAAAAATGGCGGACTGAACTTTTACCTTCGCTTTCGTATCGCTGACGTCATCAACGGGTTCGTCATCATCCGGTGACGTCACGTCGATAGAGGGGAAGGGCGCGCCGAGCTCAACGGCTGAGGGGGATTTACCTTGACGTCACGAAAAGAGCAAATGTCAAAAAATGACAATGGCATGCGAATAGGATGTTCGAAACAATTCTTTTATTCAAATACCGATATTTCGGACGAAACGTTTCGTGACGACGTCCTGATTTTGATCAAAAAAGACAAAATAGATAATCGCAACGTTTAAAAGTTTTTTTTCTTCGGTTATTAGACTAGATTTTGCTTTAGCGATGAGAATTTAACCTTAATTGTTAACATACCAATTTTCTGACAAATTCACCTTTAAACATGCTTTAGGAAAATAACCCATACAGTAGAAAGTAGCATTTTGTAAACGTTGGCCAAAGATTGTTATACGTACAACCTCTAACCACAATGCTACTAAGTAGCCAGATATTTCTTGCCAAGCTGCCTTGGTCGAGTAGAAAAACTTCCCAGCACACCGAAAAGCCATCTCACTGAATCTGTCGATCTATGATGCAAGCAGGACAGGCTAGAAAACCAACTAGCCTGCAGTGAGGTTCGAACTCACGACCTCTGGTCATACCGAGACCGTCACTTTACCAACTGAGTTAGACAAGCTCAGAGAGGATCGAGTCGAGAAACAAACATGACGCCAGTGCTTGTTACGTTCTGTTAGTACAAGCAACTTTTACTGTCCTGCTTGCATCATAGATCGACAGATTTGGTGAGTCTGCGATGGCTATTCGGTGCACTATGATACGGAAGCCGCAATCGTTGGTCAAAAAGCAGTTACCGAGAGGCTAGATCACAGTTGCTAATAAACACCTAAGTGTGTGTAGCTTTCACCCTAACGTCCCACATTATACCTCGCGATTTCTTTTTGAAGACTTTCTGCCGCTCCAACGTGGCGCTCCGGCGCTGGGGGGCGGGCAAGGGCGCCTCGTGATGCTTGAATGCGTCGTCACCGGAGCGTAACAACGGGGAATCCCCGCCCTCGGAGCCTATTATCAGCACAGGAATAGTTGAGCTTGTAGGTGTCGCAAGTCTGCCTTGCTCGTCGGGTTGGTGTTGCTGTTCTTGTTGCTTTTGTTGCTGTTCTTCTTTCTGTTGATGTTCTAGTTGTTGTTGCGATTGTTCTGGTTGCTCTGAGGTAGAAGGCTGTTCGACCTTGGAAATAAATTGTGGTTTAGGCAAATGGAAGAAAGAGAGACAACCGCACAGAACTATGAATGAAACTGATTTATAATAGTACGTCACTCTATAGCAATCGTTCTTGAGTGTAAACTGCTAGAATTTTATTATTATTTAATTTAACGTACAAATTTAGTGGTCGAACATTGCTGCGTGTATCGTTATTTATCAAAAACTAAATTGTAGGCATTTGAGTAAACTTTTCATTCAATGCTTTCAGTGCATCTCAACTTTTTCAACGTGTTTCATTTCAACATTCTGTAACCTAAATCCTAGCCCGGCGACAAAATAAAAATTGTTTTTTACCTCAGCAACTCCAAACTAGAATCAACGGTAGACACAATGTGCTCAGAAAAAAACAACAACATATCTCACCTGGTTGGGTTTCAAGGTCGAAGAATCGGCCTCGGAATCGCTGAGCTGCATCTGTTGTACGCTCATTACCGACTCCCAGTCGTGACTGCCAGTGTGTGAGGTTGGGGAAGTTGAGGCGTGCTCAGAGTTGCTCGAAACGTCTGGCAAAGGAAAAATGGCGATCGTATTATGTTTTGTTGAAGCTGTTTGTCATTTGGCCGAGTCGCATACGCCGGGGTTGTCAGTTAAGATTTTTTAAGCTTTTTTTTCAGGCTTTTTTTGCACCTTTTCGGATTTTCATGATCCATTATATTATACATATGAAACCTAATATTTTGTGAAAACTGAAATGGCGTCTAAATACGTTCTAAAAATGAGACGAAGGCGTTAAGAATCTTAGTACTATAGAGAAAGGCCGATATATAGATGTTAATATATCGTAAAATTGGGAAAATACTCTTGATTTTACTTTACCAAAAATATTATAAAGCGTTTTCTTAAAAACAAACTAAATTCATGTTTTTTAAGTTCCGAATTTGTCATCTGCTTCGATTTTTATAACTAAACGACTTAACACAGTGTTTGGTTTGTCACGTGGGCGCGCGAAACATTAACTAAACCCGGATATCTAACTAAGTTGAAATCCGGTTCATTTAAGCGCCAGGCGGACCAGAAATATCGCCGCTAACCTTTCACGATTTGTCCATATCCATTGCGCCATAAGGCCAAATCAAACAAAATTAAATCTTGTTTGTTCGTCTCTTTGTCGCTTACAAGTGGGTTAAATCCGGAAACAAAATGGCGGACGGGACAAGCGTGCACTTGGTGTCGCCACAGGCCCGGGAAAGTAGCGAAATATATGTCGCTTTTCGCAGAGATAGACTCGTTTATTAGGCTGAATAATTTATGAGCAAACGACAAGGAATTTGTGCGAATGTGCCGCTGGACAAGCGCTTGAACAAAACGCTAAATTATATGAGTTACCATTAGGCCGATTCCGCTTTTCATACACGGAATGGCCATTATTTCAATTGGGAATTGAATAATTTGATGCATATGGAAACACAAAGCCACTGTAGTTTTTTGAGGCGAAAATAGAGTAATGTCATTGCTAATCGTGCGTGTAGAACTTGCCCATATTTTACGTTTATACAGAGTTTATAATTCCAGCAATTATATGGCACCGACAATTTTTTATCTCCATTAACAAAAAAGCCATGAATTACTCGGCTACCAAGTAAAGAAACGAGCTAGATCGCGTATGAGGCAAACTATGAGGGCCTGTTAGAGCCAAAAATGTTTCCTGTTAGAGCCAAATTGTTACAAACATATTTTTAATCAATGTAATCAGTCTAGGGACGTAAGTGGCGCGCGACGTTCGCCTCCTAAGTTTGGCTCTGAATCTAGAAACGGTCTCCCAAAGTTTTTTTCTCAATTTTAGATCGAGGCCGATCGACCCCAAATCTAAAAATGAGCGAACTCACGAAATTATTAACGTCAAAAATCAGTCCTTCTATTTTAAAAGTCTTTTTAAAAGTGTGAAGCGCCAACCGAATTTTTAAAACAAAAAAAATTGGAGCATAATGGTTGGAAGTTGTAGAAAAACGTATCAAGAGTATCAAAGCCCATACAGAAGTAGGTAGCATTTTGAACTTTTCGAATAACTATTTGGTGAATATGAATAAAGAGTTATTTGAAATTTTCAAAATGATCCCTACTTCTGTTTGGGCTTTGATATTCTCATTACGTCTTACTACAACCTCCAACCATTATGCTGCAAAGCATGTTTGACGAGGCGCCAGGAACTACTTACCGGCTAAGTGTTCCGAATGTACCGCGGCCGAGTGTGCGCTGCTCTCCTCCGTTTCCGAAGCGGTTCGCGAATGAGCGGGCGGTTGATCCCACCACCTGGAAAAACGTGACGTCACTGGTTAAAAAATAGCTCAAAACTTGAATAATTACAGACCACGACTGTACGAAAAAAAAACTAGAGCACTCGACTGATGTAGGCTTCAGAAAATGAATCATGCGAACAAACTAAAAAAAGGAACTACACATCTACCATATGAATAAATCGAAGTCATAGTCAAGGCTTTTATTGTATCCCCGTCGTTCTTTATTTACAATAGCAAGACGGTATATATTATAAGATAGTTTAATGGGATTTCTAGAAAATACTTTTGCCAGGAGAAGTCTCTAATGGGAAAGAACCTTCGTAGACGTTTGAATGAATAAATTTAACTAACAAACTATTGAAAAAGAGAAACGATGATATTTGAAAAAAGAACGATGTGACTTAAAAATCAAAACATATTTACACATCGCCTTGGCACTGACCAGTATCTCAGAACAAAAACGCACTTGCGTTACTTTAGGGCAGTGGTTCTCAACCAGGGTGCCATTTCTAATGCTCAAGGGTGCCGAGAGATACTTGAGAATCTTTAGGAATATGCTATTTGCTCAACAAATTTTTTTGTAAAAATTAGAGTAGAATAAATCCAATTATAACTTCCTACGTTGTGTAGAGTTGACGTGCGTTGTTCTAGTTTCGTTTATTGCGACATTCTAGTGAATTACCTACTGAAAAATCTTGCAGGGGTGTCGCAATCTATTTATTATTTCTGAGGGGTGCGGCTAGTCATAAAAGGCTGAGAAAAACTACTTTGGGGAAACCACCTACCGTTTTTCTTCGTTTTGTATCGACGTGACGTCATGTTGCAAAAGGAACTTTTCGAAGTACGTTCTGTCGCTTGGGTCGGGGATGAAGTGACGCATGCCTGGATCGAAAAACAATAAAATGTAACAAAACTTCGCCAAATTGGCAGATTTTATTGGGCGGTTTACATGGCCCTGTTAAAGAAGGTCGAGTTACTTTTTTAGGGATGTTTAAGCTTGGTTTTCGTTTCGATAATTGATATTTTGGGGTAGGTATCGCCGCCCGACCCACTTTACTAATTTTAAAGAAAAAAGATAGTTAAAACGTGTGAAAAATCATGTTAAATACGTTTTAAGTCATAATTTTCTGTATCGTTAAAAAGTGTAGTTATCTTTTTTTACTTTTTATTTTCTAAACAAAAACATTTTTCAGTTTGGAAAAACTTTTGTAAGCACACCATGCAAATACCTTTTTGTCAAATTTGTTTGCAGGTTTGCACCGATACAAATGCTTTTAGCAAACTATGCAATAAGCATATTAGGGGTACCAAACTAATCGATAGTATTTTTACTTTCACGTAAACTGTATTAAATCTAAAACATTTTTGTATTAAAAAATGAAGGATGTCGATAAAATATAACGTAGGCTACTTAAGCGTACAAAACCGATGGCCGAGTTAAGATCTAATTTAAAACAAAAAGCTATTCAGCAGCTAACTCTCTAACGAACCGGCCCGCTATAGATACAGATGCGCTTCCAACGAACTCAAGACAGTCGGCGGGAAGCCGCGTCTTTATTGAGGCTGGGTTTTCTTTTCCGATGCACCAAGTTAGCATTGTCCTTCGAAAATTTTAAACTATAAGACTTCCAGGGCTTTTAATGCCAAATATGCTTAGACCATGCTGGTGAAATGCTTAAAAGGTTTTTTTCAAGATTTACTTTAAACACTGCGAAGGCCTTAATGTTAGTAAGTCACCAAAGCTACGTATCCACCATAAATTCAGGAACTCCGTGGGTATCAGATGCGGTGGAGCAAAGAGTATCGCTGATATTCGGGCAAACTACTCGGTTAACTATTGAAAGGCACTTCAATTAATTTTATTAAAAGTGGTTGCACTAGACCAGGGCCAGGGTGGTCCAACTTCTTTTCATCGCGGGCCAAAAACAAGGTTTATTTTGTCTTGCGGGCCAATGTTTTTAAATTTCGACTCTTAGGCTTATTGCTGGAAAATTATACATAGTCTATGGCATATCTACTAATTTTATGGAATGTATACCTTTGTCCAGTTACGGTAGTTATAAAATAATTTCAACAGCAAAAAATTAAAAAAACAAAAATTGAAGTGATATTGCCAGATTGAACCAAAGCTAACTATCAGTTCGCGGGCCAAAAAAGCTGAACTCGCGGGCCAACTTTGGCGCGCGGGCCTGCAGTTGGACCACGCTGTACTAGACAGACAGTGACTTTTTTTTAATAATAGAAAAGTTATCATATGTTTCCAACTTTTACGCGGCACATGTAACCGGCTTTTCGACGAGAATAAAATTGCCATTTCGCATGCTTTACATTTCATTTAATCTATATGATGCCCTGCTTGCATCACTGATCGACAGATTCGGTGAGTCTGCGATGGCTTTCGGTGTACTTGACTAAATTAACGTTACTACAACATCCAGCAATCATGCTCCAAAGTACAATTACCATTGCAGATTGAAAACGTAAATAGACCGCAATTGCACAATTGCTCGACTGGGTCGAATCATGAAACAGCGATAGTCATATCGAGTCCAAAAACCCGTCGCCAACCCAGCACAACCGACCTAATAACAGCGACTTTCGGTGCTCCTTGTAGATGAGCATGAGTCGGTCGCAGTAGGTCTCGATCGTGAGGCCGCGGTTTCGAAAGTGGTGAAGCTCAGTGGCGAACTGACGCAGTTCTTCGGCGGTTAGTCGCTCTTCCAGCTGAAGAAAGGCAAACGGAGATGTTAGGTTATTCCAAGTATATGTGCATTTAGGAAGCGAAACGCGCTGAAAAGCTTTTTGGAGCAGATTTGTTATCGGCGATATCTGACGATCCCAAATTTGGCTAGGAACTAAACTGACTCCAAAGCCCTGTTTTACCTAACGTAATAGTTTTTTTTTGAGGGATCATAAGATACTACATGCAGCTATTTCGCTAGGCTTCAGCTTGCTACAGAGTTAGTAATTCATGGGCCTTCAAGCGAGACATAAAAAAACCCTCTGAAAAACATGTTCAAAACTTAGGTCTTAACATAGTGAAAAATCATTCATAGTGCTAAGCGTGACAGTTTAGACTTAAATCGCACGCATATGAATTCCTTCTCGTTTCAGATAAAAAATATACTAAAAAGTCCTGAACTTAGGACAGCGAAAGTACCTGTAACCAGAGTTTTTTTAAGGTGTTTTGGGGGACGGAAACGGTCCCCCAAATTTCTCCAGCGGTTTCCCAAATTTTGGACTTTTTGGTATTTAAATGAAACACTTTGAGCAACTTTTTGGTATTTAAATGAAACACTTGCGGTCTCTTAAAACTACTTAGCGGTCACCCAAGCAAAACCTAAAAAACAAAAAAAATATCTGCCTGTAACTACTAAAATCATACGGTTAATGCCTCGGGCAAAGCAAACAAAGTGTTTTCTGGGACTTTCTCGCCGGGGCGAATTCTTATCGCGTATTTATACCTACGCTAACGTCATCCTAATCAAGCGGCAGCCAGGCCTTGACTATCGGGGTTTTGGACGTTCGTACATATATTAAGCGGTTTCGACTGCTGCGGTGAAAAAGCACCCAAAACGATACCACACTTATGAAGACCTTACTATCGGGCCTCGGCCCATTGGATTCGTCTATTTTCACCGAGCACTCACCACGTCGATGTACTCCTTGCGTTGGAGCTGGTGAGAGGAGCTTTGGGAGTAAGATCCGCTGCTGCTCTCCGACCTCCTCTTCCTCCTCCTGCTGCTCGCTGGTGAGGAGGGAGTGGATGCTGAGGACATGGGAGACGACACGCCGTTGCTGCCGTTGCCATAGTGATGCTGGTGGTGACGATGTCTGGAAGTGATCGAAGGATTAAGGAGTTTGTTTATAAACGTCAGTGTTGTAAACAAGTCATTTGCAAAATAACTTAAGTCCGAGTAAAGTCATTTGCAAAATAACTTAAGTCTGAATCAAGGCATTTGCAAAATAACTTAAGTCCGAGTAAAGTCATTTGCAAAATAACTTAAGTCTGAATCAAGGCATTTGCAAAATAACTTAAGTCCGAGTAAAGTCATTTGCAAAATAACTTAAGTCTGAATCAAGGCATTTGCAAAATAACTTAAGTCCAAGTATAGTCTCTTTGAATAAATAACAAGTCAAGTCATAATTAGAGCGAGTCAACTTCAAGTCACTCCCTTGTCATAAAAATAAAACGTTAGACTATTAGAGTTTTTAAACTCGCACGATTATGAACAATAACTGAACTAAAAAAAAGAAAAACGCAACACATAGCAAGCATATAGCAAGATTTGTTTTATGAGCGAACATTTGGATAAATATTTCAATTTTATAAAAAAAAATACTTAAGGAAACAATTCATTTTAACCCAAGTCATTTGTCTAAAAGACTTAGGTCAAGTCGTGGCCGAAAGACTTGTCAGGTCAAGTCATTTGAAAACAGTAACTTAAGTGCACTTAAGTCAAGTCACCAGCGGGTTGCGACCCATTGGTGGGTCGCGAAGCCATTTTTAAGTGCTACAGTTTTTTATTAGATCGTGAAATTATTGCATTATCACGAAACTTTGCGTGTGAGCTTGTCTCCCATCTGGCCTCGACTTGGTCTGACAATATTCAAATCGCATTATTAGTAGATAGCGAGTGTATGCATTGTTTTTTTCTAATCAATTTGTTTATCATTTAGTTTAATGGTGAAAATAACGGCCCAAATAGACGTTAAAAGCGACATGCTTTATTTTCAAACGTTTCGGCAAATTCTAATGCCATCATCAGTGATAGAATTTGCCGAAACGTTTGAAAATAAAGCATGTCGCTTTTAACGTCTTTTTGGGCCGTTATTTTCACCATTAAACTTATGAACAGATCCGTATATAGTGTTCCATTGTTTATCATTGTTTTGGTCATATCTCATTGTGGGTCGCATAATAAAATTTGCATTAAAAGTGACTGACGCTGCACTTCATAGCTACATTTAAAGTAAGCACAGGCCTTTATCTAACTTGCCGCTCGGGTTTGTACAATGAATGAGACGCATCCATCCGCGGTAGAACAAAGATCAGATCAAATTACTCGAAATAAACGACAGAATTGGATACGAATCCAATCAGGTTAGATATTCTAGTTTGAACATCCCTAGGCGCGTTCTGCTTTAAGCTGTGAAAACCACCCACCTAATATGTTTGGTAACTTTTAAAAAAGTATATTTTTAAACTTACATTGAGGAAGGGGCGGATGAGGGGTTGGATATCTTGGAGTATTCTCCGAACGTGAGGGTTTCGTTTACCGGTGATTCGCTGTGTATGAGTGCTCTGTGAAAATGCGCGGAGTCGTTTGCCTGACCACTGCTGTAAAAAAAATATATTTTTTTAAGGTTGACACATGATTATTCGGCGTGGTAGGTAAAGGGAAAATTTGCGACTTAAAATCAATAGTGAACAAATTCTAAAAAAACGATTGCTTAACAGAAAAATACCACAAGTTTAAATGCCATTTTGTTTATTTTTTTTTTTTTAATTATTTTATTATATTGCTTTAGCCTTGACATAACTAAGGGTTGACATAAAAAGGAAATACTGGCTAGAATTATATATAATAAAAAGTAACTCACCCCTGAGTTAAGCTGTTAACTTTAATTGTGTTGGTTTTCTTGTCAGAATCATCTGGAAAAATATTTAAAGCTATTAGAGAATAGGAAATATTTTACAGTTAGAGGTATGAATAAAAATGACAAACAGGCCGTTAATGGACCCTAATTGACACTGACAAGTCATTAAGTCAATAATTGTATCTTACATGAATTGAAGGTCACATTGTCATGACAAACCAAAATATATTTGGCACAAATTTGAAAGAAGGGCATAGGTGATTCATTTTATTCTCAGAATCGGATCATGCTGAATTAATTAACTTAATTACCAGTGCTGTAAGAATGGTGTTTTGGAGTGACAGCCCCGTCTTGAATGGATTTATCGAAGAAATCCATTGTAGACTCGGTGTAAACAAGTTGAAAAAGTTGGTGGGTGAGGCAGCAAAGTTCCTGAGCAGATGTCTTAAGAAAAAAATATTTTTGCTGTTAAAAAAAACATTTAAAAAACGATTCGGTAGATTTTTAAATTTTAAATATATTGTGATTCACTGTTTAAAACTGAGTAAGGGTGGGTAAAGAACAAGTTGCCAATGAATTGTACTAAGCAAAATTATCATTGCACCATTTGGCCAGCTATCACACCTAAAATAAACCCATTTACAAGAATGAATTTCAACATATCCCCAGTCCACGTCATAGACTGACAGTGAGTGTTATTTATAGACCATTTCGTCGTGCTGGGCAAATGTTGACTTTGACGAAGGCGCTTGAGCAAACCGGCACCAGACTAGTCACACAAAAAAAATCCCAAAACAGAAATATAGGACTAAATTGAATCTTAAAACCAGGTCGTGACAAAAAAGTTATTTTTACATTTTCGGCAAGAAGCAGAACTAATCGATACAACATACAAGCTATTTATGGCTCTTCTAATGTGGGTATAATCAGCATATTACTTTTTGATTGGGAATATTTATAGCTAAAACTCAGTACAGAATTGTTAATCAATAAATTGGCATTATATATTTCTAGTGATTAAAACAAAGCAAGTTTTCAAATTCTGTTGTTGGCGAAAATAATATTGACTTGTGTTTTCTTTTATTAATAAAGTATGTTGTATATATTATTTGTGATATCCTACCTTGTTGTCACAGTTGAAGAACACTATGTTGCACATTTCAGTTGCCAGCTCCGACGCTAAATAGGTAAATATGACGTAGTCAGAAAATATGCTTATTACCCAAGGGATCCTAGCAGTGCTCAATCCCTTTTGCAATGCTCACAGTCAAATTGAACTATTAAGGACTAACTGGCATCACATGCCATGCTGTAAACAATTTGTCACTGTATTGTCCAAATAAAATAATTTGTCAATGTGTTTGTCCAAATCTGGCACATTTTAACACTTAAAGTGCTCAACTTCTAGTGGCTTATTTTTGCTAAGAAATGTCAATGTATATATAAACACTACGGATATTATTACTTTTAAGACATGAAACTTACCAAATTTGATAAACATTAAGGTTTCGCGGTCATCTTGAATGTAGCCGGTGGCAGAAATTTTATGGGTTGGTATGCGATGAACCAATTGCTCACCTGAATAACAAAAGTTACTGGTAAAAGGTAAACAATTTTTTACTTAACCATTTTTTAAATTGTAATTGCAGAAAATCTGTCAATTGAATAAACAAATAAGTTATCCAGAATGGAACTTAACAATAGTAGCAGTTGTAGAGAATAAAGTTTCAAGCAAGGATTGGATACCCACCATCTCGGCATGAAATTTTTATGTTGTAGACAGAGAAGCTAAGTATGACGTCATTCTTGTAGGATAGTTGCCATGGCAGCTGACCAACTCTCTGAAAAAAGGAAGCAAAAATCGACTATAGGCAAAAGTCAAATATTAACCTAAACAGAAGTTTGAAGAGTTAATCACGCCCAAGTAATCTATGCTTAGTTGTATTGTATATTTTAAAAGTTCTTAAAAACTGTTTTAGAAACTTTAGCAAAAAAATCATAATTATATTGTATTGTGAAACTGATGATGCCTATTCATAAGGCGAAATAACTAAATATAAATAAATATACTTCGGTAAAATTTCAAGAAATGATTTTTTGTTTTTATACCTGTTTTTGTAAACAGTCTTAACATTATCTGATACGAAAGCAAGAATCTTTCTTTTATATTTTATTGCGAGATTCCTTACTTCCAACAGTGTTTCAGTTTATATAAGTATACAATTTAACTGGAGACATTATTAAAAATAAAACATCCCACTTTTGCTAAACAGCTACTTATTTTATTGGTATAATTTTGTAATTAGATATTTTAAAACACATATTTGACAGAGAGGCAGGCTTACTCGTTTTTCATCAATCAAGGAAAGCATTAAGGATCGGTTGCTTGTGTTAAAGTCAGCGCTTGTGTCCACAATGGTGCCCATGAGCTGTAGAGAAACAATAGAAAGAATCATTTACATGTATGTTTAGTGTATATACTACACATTGTACAACTGGGCTAGTGCTATTTCTGGAGCTGAAAAAGCCTTTGAGGTGCATGAGCGAGAGATGGCTATATTTAGACCAAGAGTTATTACATCTGAAGTATTGGTAAATATGGTTTGAAATAAGAATGCAAACAACCTCAACTATTGAAAATTGTCCTAAGGTTTAAATCCAAACATATTAACTAATTTTTTTGGATTATACATAGCTGGATTAAACACAAAAGCAGCATGTATATTTCTATTACAATATAAGTCATAAATAGCAAGATTACTAAAACAGGGTTCTTAAACTATATTGGCTGCGTCCCCTTGACATCATTTATATCAACTCATGCCCTGTCTCTTAAAAATATGTTACACAGTCACAAAGCTTGTGCTTCAACAGTTACTTTTAATGTAGTAATTATCTGCATTACACATGGAGGGTATTAATATTAAAATAAACACACTAACAGTACAAAGAGCCTCTGAAATTTAAAAGGTTGCTAATTGTGCCCCAGTTTCGGAAAATTAAAAACCCACACATGATCACATATTTAAGAATTGCATGGGTGATACACAGAAAAGCCAACAATAAAACATCTACACACCTCAAAAAATCAGAAAAGTATTTTAAATATAACCAATTACGGTTTACCAAAAAATCTCAATCATAATCAAAGAACGGGCACATAAAAAAATTAAAAACCTTGGCTTCCTTTTCCACGAATTCCTTGACCAGGACGTCCGGGTCGACCTTGAACTCCGGCCCGCTGCTGGGCACGGAGCGCAGGGGCCGGCGCTCCCTGGGCGGCGAGACAAGAGATTGGGCGGACGGGGATCTGGTGTGGGGCGATGGAGACCAGAACATCCGACGAAACAAGCTCTAAATTACGTAAGAAGTTAACTGTTTAGGGATTTGTATTCTGCTTGAAGTGGTTATGAGTTTAAATCACATCGACAAAATGTGTATAAATTTGTCTGCTTAAATGCAATTTAGAAGCATATTCTGCATGTCTTTTACAACTTTTTTATATTATGAGTAAGGTTGTACCTTGTAACCAAGTTCAAACAAAAAAGACATGTAAACAAATGTCAATATGTAGCCTTGCAGAAATAAAAATATATATTATATGTTATACCCTAAAAAGTTTGCAGATATTGTTAAAAAAGATAGTGGTAGCTAAGTGGCTTCCATTTAAACAAATGTAAATAAATATTTTTTTTTCACTGACTTGTTTTTTTTTAACGGGGAACCTATTCCCTTATACTTACACATAACTGGATTGACTGTTTTTTTATTTAAGAAACACTGTCTAACTGACAAAAATATCATAACTAAGATACTTGCTAGATTTTATTTGAACACCCATTATGCTTAAATAGGGCTATATGAGCCTACAACTAACATACAATTGAGCCTAGAAATATGTTTTTTATTGACCAAAATTTCACTTACTCTCTTGCTCTTTGACCCGTCATCGTCCATCTCATAATATTTGGTCAAAACAACCATCTCATAGCCACATCATGCATCTTAAACACCAGTATAGATATAACGTTACAACACTGAGTCGATACCCATGCTTCTAGCAACAGAAAATGAATGGTGATGATTGAACAGTAAAAGAGTTCCAGTTGAACTTATCTACAAAATAATCTGTTTCCAGTATTAACTAAAAACCTCAAGCGAAATAAACTCAATTGTGATGGTAGACTCAGAAAAAAATAAAACAGAAAAATTATTTCTGAACCAACATTTAACATAGGTATGGTATACTACTCATACAAATAAATAATATATGAAACTTGGTAGTCTTTAATGGAAATGAATGCAGGCATGTTTTTATACACTGTGAACATCTAACTTACTGCAAATGAACTAGACATCTGGCCATTAGGGTGTGAAACTAAATGTTCCAAATGATTCCAAATTGAAAGCTGTTAAGTCTATAACTTGGTCTCAAACATAAGAATTGGCACAATCATTGTAGTGCACCTCAAACCCGCAGCAGAAAAAAAACACTCTGCAGCATTCTGCATTTGCAAACTATATCAACCCATTTTATTATAAATCACATTGTTACAGTTTAATTTTGTTTGTTCTATTTAAAACAGTTCAACAGAACAAAAGCCAAGTTATATTTCTTCAGTCTGAACCGCATAAATGTTCACAAAAGAGGCATTTTTTTATTACAAACTGCATCTAGCTGCCAATTTAAAGCCAATATAAAACTTCAAAGTTTGAATGGAGTAGTGTAGCAACTGGCAGGGACATTTTAATCAAATGTATAGCTGCAAACTTTATAATCATTCATAACTACTAAACTATAGGTATGAAAAGGAAAAAAAATGTGTACACATAACCATTATTGGCCAATCTCAAAGACGTAGCTTTAGGGGGGGGCGTATATCCCCGGGCGCCAAGGTACAGGGGCGTCAAAAAGAGGCTTACAAATACCAAATTGAGGCTGCTATTTTCTTTCAATACAATATTCGATGAAAAATTTTTCCGTATAAAGTAAGGCATATTATGTTAATGCGATTAAACATAGATGAGGGGGCGCCAATTTTCTAGTTTGCTATCTGACGCAAAATAGCCTGGCTACG
Organism: Ascidiella aspersa; assembly: GCF_963924565.1. Taxonomy (NCBI): domain Eukaryota; kingdom Metazoa; phylum Chordata; class Ascidiacea; order Phlebobranchia; family Ascidiidae; genus Ascidiella; species Ascidiella aspersa. The sequence goes on from NC_139450.1 coordinate 29,449,645, forward strand.
CCTCTGGCCCATCTAGAAAGTTTTGCAGATCTAAACGAGATTTTGTGGGTGCACAGCCAACTAGATCAGGTGACCGGGTACAACTGGCCAAAAGTGTACTAGCTACTAAAACATAGGAACAAATGGGGTGCATATACATTTTTTGGGTGTGCAGGTTTAGGCTGTTGAAAAAACACGGGTGCACTTTGGCATACATACACTGCTGGAAAGTATGGCAGATCTCGACCAGGTCTGGCGGGTGCATGGCCGAAAAAATCCGGGTGACTGGTGGCAACAAAAGTCAAAAAAGTGCACCTCATCTGTATTGAGTGCACCTCATCTGTACTTTACGATTTTACGATGCAATCTGTATTGTATACATTGCTTTATAAACATATTCCGCACAAGCGTTTTACATATTTGGGGTGCAGTTCAGATTTTTTCAGGGTTCACTTTTAAAAGGTTAAAAAATCTCGCGGGTGCACTTGCCATACTTTCCACAGTGGCATACATACAGTGCATCATTGAGTAGCATCCTTATAATTTAAGCAAGATTAACACTGACTGCCTAATTGGCAATAAACAGAAGTCAATAAATATACATTCGTAATATTTTTCAACATGTCTAAAACTTCATTGTTTGAGATTTCTATGAAAGGCGAACGTCTTCGAAAATATCCAAAATAGTATATTAAGCTACAAGGCTGCAATGTAATGTATCGTCTGATATTGCACTCTGATATTAAACGTAAAGCTGAAATGTATGCCAGCATAACCTGCGCTGTGCTGTACCAAGTCGATACTAAAGACGTCACATTTGCGAAAAACGCAAGCATTATGACGTTGCAAAAACCAAAGGTCAATGGCAGTGAAAGTATAGGCTCGGTCAAAGAACGGTGTCAGTGTCCTGACATGGCAACAGCACATTCACAGCATATTGGCAAAGCTGGCGCGCTGTCTATAAGCAAAACAACCTGGATTTAGAACTGTCCTTAAAATCCTGTACAAGCGTTTACCGTTAACCGGTTTAAATTTGAATATCTCGGAATGATGGTCACTTTTAAGTAGTACACAAAACTACCCGTTTTCGTCGACTTTTAAACCACGGGATGAACAGGCGACAATAAACCTTGGCTTTGTCGAAACAGCTGATGTTTCTTATCTAAATACGGGCCTTAAGCGAGGCGTTTACCGCCGGCAGCTTAGAACTTATTACTGGGTGTGTCATCGATATGCGCGGTACTTTATAGTACAGGAAGTATATAGCGCTCATAGCCAATCAGAACCAAGTACGGCGAGCGTGGGAATGTTTACACAACTGATGCGTGACGTTTGGGCGTGAATATTCCAGCACGTATTTGCATAACGCCGTACTATTTATAGATTACGGCCACATAGATATCACACCAAATAAACTTTTTAGATGATTACTGCATTTGTTGTTGGACTCGCGTAAATCTGTGTACGTAACTAAAACGTCACCGCAGAACGTTGTGCTATATTTAGGTACAGCCCAAACCGAAACTCATAGAAATTGCAACACAACAATACAAGCACTTGCACTTCATTGAAACAGGTTTGCATTCTCCTTTTTAAGTTAATCACTGGATTATTTTTAAGAATAAAAATACCACCAATTTTAGTCAAACAGAATATATTTCTTTCCAAAATTGCAATTTATTTCAGATGGTGATCAGTGGCGTTCTGGTCAGAGAGCTAGACAACGAAGAGTCGTCGATGAAATCATACGTCATATATTTTACTTTGGGATCTGTTTCAAATGGTGAAATCGGCGTTGCAACATGGTAATTGGTTAGATCTTAACGATTTGGTCCGCTTGACCATGTTTTTGAACATTATTGAACTTGTATTGAACGCCGAATTGCACCTATTTTACCACAGTCAATATTTTCTTATCGGTACCAAGGCAAACATTTGAGTAAATTTAATAAACTTGACTTTAATCATTCCGTTGATTTTGCTGCGTCGCTTAAGCATAACCACCCCTAGAGTTGATGATTGGAAAACTAACAGAGCGTTTTCTTACAAAAATGCACTAGTTGTCGAGCAGCGATGAAACTCCTGTTGTTTAATGAATTCACGTGACAAGAACTATACACTTTGTTGTTACACAATAGAGCAAGTAGCAGAAAACGACAGTTTTGCTTTTTGTATATTTTAGTCTGGTAAAAGTATTTTACGCGTGTGCCTTCACAGAGTTGTCCTAATAGGCATGGTGGGCATTGGTGGCCCACTTTGAGAACAGTGGCGTAGCCAGCCGAAAATTTTGGGGGGGGCCAAAAAGTTGGAATTTTTTGTTTAGCTTTTACCATTGCATTAACTTCCGTAACGAACACAAATAACAATGCTAGCAAACCGTTTCGAGCAGCAACTGACTGAGTGTTAACGCAATACTCAAAAAACAGTCAATGAGCAAAATCTGTCTGAAAGTAGTAAAAGTACATTAATGTATAGTAAATGTTATATTAACTACATCGTTTGTGACTTAACAGTGTATGACAATTGAAGGTGTGGCATGCCTGTGAACAAATGTTGTGGTACTGCTCATAAATGCTGCAAAACAAATTTTTAAGAGTAAAATATTTATAAATTTTGGGGGGGGGGGCATGGCCCCTCAGACCCCCCTGGCTACGCCTATGTTTGAGAAACCTGTCTAATACATAGGCTACTCGTGTACGAAACAAAACTTTATTAAAACCCGTAAGCAGATAACAACAATATAATTGAAACACTGACACAGATAGAAAAAATGTCATTTTAAAAGCTGCCAGTAGAGTTTTAAAACAACCAGTGCTGATGCAAATTTTGTAAGGACAAATATTTGACGTTATGTTCCTTGACTAAAAGTATAATTTACAATTAAAAGTGAGTTTAAAATTGTGAAAGACGAACCTCGCTTTAAATACCGGGTTATTTATGTCAAAATCTAAAACATACCACGTTTAACGCCACAAATAAAATTGTTATATGGGCCATGAGGTCAGAATGCGGCCGATGTTTTACTAAAGTGTAAAACCTACTTTGAGAACAGTTATAAATAGAGCTTACGTTAGAGCCAACCAGGCCAAAATCTTATCAAAAATATAGTTTATGTACGTCACGGAAATCGGAATAGCGAAGATCTTTTTGAGTAAAAAAGAGGTAAAAAATATTTGTTGTGAATAATCTCCAGACTTGTGTGCAGAAACAAACAGCAGCTAAAAATGTCAACACCAGACAAGTTTCACATTGAGACGTTACCAGTTAAACGATTTGCAAGCAGTACAAAGTAAAGACTACAAGTTTAAAGGTGTCAAACAAAAATTAGCTGATTAAATGCAACCTCAGTTTAAATAAACTGAAAACAGCTTTGTGTTAAGGGGTGCAAAAGTTGCCATTGTTATGAAATAGTCATATGCCCCTTATACTCAAGGGAACAACGTTTGTAAGTTGCAATTAATTTCATTACTAGACGTATATTGAGCAAACAAGTTTGTGTCCTGTGGTAAGCACGTGCATTAAAACGAATAAAAAGCCGGAAACAATCAACAGTGTTGTAGAACTTGCAAAAAATAAACCCTTTGTCGACTCTGGCATTGCAAAAGAATGGTGGAGAAAACAAAAAAGGGAGAAACGAAGAGAAGACACGCAAAACAAAAGAAGAAGGAAAATCACGAGTCCTTGTCTTGGTTCTTTTTTCTCTTCAGTTTCCGGTTTCTCTCATATTTGATGGTCTCCGACTCCAAAACGCTGAGCTCCATAAGGCGCTGCTGAAATGATGCGGGCGCAGACTGACACGGATCCGAGTACTGGCATTCGCGAATCGCACTCGACGAGTTGTACGAGTGGCCGATCGAGTCCATCCTGCAGCCATAGCGACTCGACATTCTGGACCTGCGGCAAGACGCGTAATAACGTTTATACGCCGTCGCTACTCTTTTTTTCAGTTTATAACCGCGAGGTTACCGCACACTTTACATTAATAATTCACGACAAACGGCAAAGACCTTTCTTGTGGCTTATCGCAAAACGCAAGGAGAAAAAGTGGTGGACAAAGAGTTTTGTATTTAATATTGCCAGGGTAACTGTACTTTAAGATAAAGGTAATTTTCAGAGAATTACAAATGATAACAGCTGTGTTTTAATCAACCCAAGCCTTAAAAAAACAACAGGGGGTTAACATTTGGGTTAAATAACATCGATAAATCAAGTAAAACGAAACGTTCTGTTCTGTTTGCCTTTATTGCGCTTTCATATAACGAATTGGCGAACGGGAATTTAAAGTCTGATATATCAACATTAAATTATTTCCTGAATTTGAATTTCAGTTTTCTCATTTGTTTTTGTTTTTTTATTTGTATTAATTGGGATGCTAGCCAGGGGAGATTAAATCCGTGTGTTGGAACTTATATTAAGTTATAATTAATAATTCGATTCTATAGGGCGGTATCGATGTATCTAACTCGGACTTCCCAAGAGGTTTACCCAGCATTTCAGTCAAAAGCAAACCTTAACTTACTTTATCGTAATTCCGTTTCGTTCCCTCGCCTGGCTTCCGAGTTTGGGCGAAAGGTTTGAAGCCGAGTTGATGCTGAGCGATCCAAGTCCAGAAGATTCGATCCGGGCTCCCGGCTGCAGGGGAGATGACCCGTAGTAACCCCCGCCGTTGACCGACAGGTCTGCGATGAACCCAAAAGGTTAATTTCGGTCAATTGGTGAACGTGGTGTGACCAAAGGAAGTTTATGATTCTATTATAGTATTGGTGGTTTGTTTGTCAGTGTTATAATCATTCAAATTGTATAATAACAATTTCGTTTTTATTATTTTAAAACATGAAAGTTGACAAATGGCGTCATTGCAGTGTAACGAGTGCTCGTCGAACCATTGTGCGTCATACTTACGCACGAGTCTAGTATCATGAATTAATGAAACCGGACTGAATTTTACGCTTTCATATGAATATAAAGTGTCTGTCACTATATCGATATATGTAAAACTATATAAAGCTACATTTTGTAGAATAACCAAGATAAAAAGTTTAGTCGAAGGTCCACAAGATTCCAACCGACGTAACCTAAATTTTTACAAGCAACAACTTTTATAAGATTACGCTACATGCATTGTCGGTGTAATATGTTCAGTTGTTCATAGTAAATGTGTTTTTAGTTCGGTACCCGAGTTTATTTCCACACCTGTATTTAACAACGTTCTACACCGGTATTAAACAACGTCATAGAACAATGTCTGTCCAAAGCAAGCATAAACATGCTGATCATTCTTACTGAAAACTAATGGATTAGATCCGATGCTGAAGTCTTTATCAATGTTATTGTTATCATAAAGGCTTACACAAGTGGATTCATATCTTAATTTGTTTGAGTTACAAAACAATGTTATTGAAACAGAAACAGCATCAGTGTAAGTTGAACATTGTTGCCAAACACTTGTAATTAACAAGGCGAACTCCTACCGCGACAAGGTATAACACCAACCGCCGTAAGGACATCTACAATGTCAAGGCACCATGTGCTCAGTGACCTTGAACCATTTGACCACAAGTAATAGAATGCTTACACAATTAAATAGGTCATAAAGCACTTACATCAAAATGCGCTTTAGCGAACTCATTGTTAATCTTAACACTTGCCTCCCATTTTGTAATTCCAGTTCTGTCGACCCTTATGCAGTCGGAACGTGGTTAGGGTGGGGGCGGGGGGTGTGGCCAGGACGCAGGAGCTCGCCGAGTGGTTCCGGCCTTGCGCCGAGTGGCCCCGCGAACCCGGGTAATTCGGTGGGTGGCGCCCAAGAGCTGAGTCGAAGTTCACTGAAATCGAACGTGATTTTATTACACGCTGTTTTGAATTATTCATTCAAGGCAAACCGGACGGCCTGAGATTACACCAACTATAAGGCAATGATCTATTAAGAATTCAAAAGAAAAAATAGAATTCAAACAAAAAATAAATTAAGAATTCAACGAAAAATAATGTGATATGCTACTTTTGAATGCTCAATTATAAAAGTATAGTTTCCGCTTGCCGGCGGCTTAATTTCTTTATTGTTTATATCAATGCAACTTTTTATTTCATTCTAGTTTTGTTTATTGTAGAAAATAACTTTTTAACAGCAGTAAATAGGGTGTCGTCACTTAAAGGTTACGAACCAACGTCATAGTGGGGCAATTAGGCAAACACCGTCGGCAAAAATTGGGCACTGTCGGTTATAACGTCCATAGAAGGTAATTTTAAAGGCTGACCCCCAGTTAACAAATCTGTACGTCTCCTTGCAAAAGACACAACGTTAATGACCAGGACAATGTTTTTTAAACAGGAATAAAATGTTAATAATGTTCCCAAAATTTAAAGCACTGACGAACAGGAAATATCGTCATTCTGCAGTTTATAAGTTTATTAGGTTGACCAAAAAAGCACAACGTCGATGCTCAGCCAATGATTAAAGCAGCTTGTTTTACAAAGCACAATATTCGAAACGATTTTTGAGGAGTATACTGTCAGTATTCCCATGAATTGTTTCTGTCTATTAATCAAAAGAAACATTAGGTAACTAACCACCAGTATGCTTGAGACTTGTACATTAAAAACATGAAAATCACGTCTGTTAGCCTAAGTATGACGGCTTTCATTTTAACCTCAAAGGGTATTTTTCGAAAATATTGTTTAGAATTGTCAGCAGATGGTTAAAATATACTCACATCTCTCTTCAATGCGGACCAGTGACATCGGCATTGTCTCCTTATACCCGCTCGAAGTCACGTGATTATGTCGGTCACGGCTGGGCGAGTCCGCAGTCTTGTCAAGTCGACCGTGACCGGAGTAAGGTGAACTGCACGGAAAACAAGAATACGTAATTGAGCCTTTTGTATTCATTTATGCCAATAAAACAACTTTTTTTTGTTTGTTGGTTGTCATACGAGTAAAAATGCATTATTAATACTGTATCTATATTATAAATACATATTTTTCTAACAAAAACTGTTATGGCAAAAAAAGGGTTTGGCATCACATTGCTATATTCTCTTCAGAAAATACAAGAAAACTTTTAAATCGTACGTTTAACTTACCAGTCGGTTGGGTTTGTAGCGCTGTGTTTTAGTCGTTGTGAAGTATCTTAACAAAAACAAAGAATTACAGTAATCACTTAATCTATATGTATTTCTAATTTTAAAGGACGTTGCGTTACATATAATGACTTAAATGTGTAAATTATACACGTAAGATTTATTTCTTTTCTTGAAAGATTAAAGAGAGTGCACATACAAAAATGCACTAGGAATCAGTGACGATCACTTGAAATACAAAAAGGCGATTATATATATCCTAGAGAAATAAATGGAACAAATATCTTATCGATTTGTATCGCACTCTGTTTGATTTGACTTACAGAAAACAAATCTTTAAAAGTACCTGCGCTTTTACGAATCTCCATTGAGGGATTTCCCCCGCCATGGTAGCGACTGCCTTCGTCGAATGAAACGTCGTTAGTCATCCGGAACGACGAGTTTGGGTCGGGCAGCATTGAAGCGGCGCTGAAATTAGGCAAGGTTAGAATTAGAAGTGAAACAGTATTGTAGTGTGGTAAACCAGTGCTTGGCAACCTTTTTTCACTTGCGGCACCCCAACAGAGAAAAATCTATTCGGCGGCACACTTACGTGATTTCTGACGATAGACAACAAAAAAATATCCTATATGCTACCTGGAGAAAATTGATTGATTTATGACTCAATGCGAAGTACCCTTAAAAATACGAAACACCTCCAGAAACGTCGCGGCACACCTGGTATGGTCTCGCGGCAGGCACACCAGTTGCGGAGCACTGTTGTAAACAATTCATTTTGAAATTACTTAGGTCCCAATTAATTTAATTGTAAAATGACTTATCCCCTCATTAAGTCTAGTCCCAATCCAAGTCATTGTTACAGTAAGGACAAGTCAAGTATAATGCATCTAAATAAAATGCTACATGTTAAATTAACAAGAAAAACATAAGGTTCGCGAGCTCTATTTTACAAGGAAAAATTAGGCTAAAAAACTAACCAAAGTTTACCAAAAATTATGTAACACTTATTGATTTTACGTCAAGTATTTTGCGTTAATGACTCAAGTACAAGTCAAATTATTTGTCCCACAGCCTTAAGTTAAATCAAGAGTCATTTTGCCCAAATGACATACGTTAAGTCTGTGATTAAAGTTAATCAAGTCCAGTCTTTAACTTAGGTCATTACAACAGTGCTATGTTGTTATGCGTGTTGCAAATTGGTGTTCGGAAAACTTTTGGCGTAAATTCGTCATTTTGCTGCGATAGTCAGACAATGGCCTTCGGGTAAACGAACACCTTTGTTCTCCATGGAAAACTAAATTATGTTTGATTCAAGCAAAACCACAAAGGTTGTAAAAGAGATCCAAAAACAACTTTTTTTTTACAACTTTATAAAGTTGTTTTTGGATCTCTTTTACAACCTTTGTGGTTTTGCTTGAATCTTACGATATGGAGAAGAGATCAACAACTAGCAATGTTGGAGCAGGCTTAGATCCCAAAATTAACAAAAATAGTAATAATATTATTATTATTTCATCAATTAAATTATGTTTGTTGCGTAATGTTTATGTCACTTGTAATTTGTAAAATTTAACAAATAAAAGTAGACGTATATAACGGTCAGCAATTATCGCGAGTTCGTGATGTACGCGTTAGACCCACAATGTACTGCTAAAAGTTTGTGTACAAAACTAATTCAGCTTTGTTAAGTTAGGGTACAAATCGCTTCGTAACGTAAACACTAGCAAAGCGCAACCGACCCAAGCTGAGCTTCCTCGAGACAACTTGCTTCTAGAGTATTCCCAGGAGTCAGAACATTTTCGCCGTATTCCTTGCCGGGCGAGCTGATGCCGTTGTCACCGTGGCGCAGAATATCATCAAAGGTAGTGGCGCGACCCTCGTCTGCATCGCGCGTCACCTTGACGTCATCACCGTCAGTGACTTCATCTGACGAGCCACGTCTGGACGGGAAAGCGGACAGCTGCTTGGACAAGCCGCCCTGCCTCTGTCGCAGCAGGAGACTGTAGTGAGCCACGTTGGATCGGAATCCACCGCCGGCCGCGATCTTAACGTGAACTCGGTCGTCCAGCGAGTTCAAACTGACGGCGCCGAGTTGCTTGCGACGAGTGGCGCGCTTGCCCTCGCGGCTGGCGAGTAGCCGAGTGGCTGCGCGACTCTTGGACATAGCACTTGCGCGAAGTCTCGAGTCGATGAAGTTGAGCGACTGGGAGTTGCCCTCCTTAAGCAGGAAACAGGGATCGCCCTCCAAACAGAGGCGCTCCACGTTGATTGCTGACGTCACAGCTGTGATGTCGTCATCGCTTGCGCCCGACGAGTCGCGAGCGTTTGGTTTCAGGCCTTGCGCAGTCGCCAGACGCAAACGCGGGTTGTTCCTGGCGCGAAAGAGGCTGCTTTGGTTTTCCTTGCGCGGCATTAGCCCGTTTTCGGCGTCCGAACCGTAGTTGATCTTCCGCAGAAGCTTCTCAGCCGATTTCGAGGCTCGCGGGAAAGTTTTCACCACAAGCATCACGTTCTGGTCTTCGGCGTCGGGATTCTTGTCGACAGTCTGAGGCAAATTCTCGGGCGCGTGCTGTTTGATGGTTATTTTGCGCCGTAGAAGTCTGACGCCTTTCAACGGACTCAGGTATCCCGGAAGGGACTGTTTCCTGCAGGGCAGCGCCTCCGATGCGAACGCGTCCGCAAGTTCGTTCGAAACGACAACGATTGGCGATCTGGAGCGGATCGATTGCACGACGAGCGACTGAACCGATGTCAACTTTCCGTTGTCGGACTTTGCTTCGACCCTTGGTTCAACCTTGGAATCTATGGAGGAGGACTCTTTTGATGATGACTCTTTGGAGGAAGACTCTTCTTCGTTGCTCGACGACGTGACGTCACGATTCACGTCATCATCGATCTTGAACGTTACCTGAGGCTTCTTTTGTGACGTCACTTTGAACGACGATCCCTGAACGAGCGAGTCCATCTGCTCAGCGGGCTTCCTTTGTTTCCTGTCTCTTGTCACCAGGATGCGAAATCCTCCGGATGCGTTTTTTCTGCTCCCGAAGGTCTTGGTGTGAGCACGAGAGTCGGAGGACCGGAGAAGAGCCTCCTCTGACGTGTCCTCCAGTGTGATCACAGTCGGTTGGTTCTGGGATCCCGAGAAGACGTGGTAGGTGTTGGAGACGGAAGTTGGGAAGATTTGGAAGCGGTTGTCCTCCAGATGCGGAGTCGGGTTGGGAGCGCGAGGCTGGCTCTTGCAGGAGGAGGACAGGGAGTAGCTGGAGAGAGCGGAGGTCGCTCGCGAAAAAGACGAGGTAGGCGACTTTGCAATAAAGTCGTTCAACTGAGGTGAGTCATGTTTGTGTGGAATCTCCAACGTTGGAGTAACGAACGATACCTTGTCCTCGATCACATCAACTGTCTGCAGGCTGTTTCTTTCTATCGCCAAATTTGAAGTGCTCTCGTCCTCTGATGACAAATTTTCTTCTAAGACAAAGTCTCTTCTTCCTCTTCTGAAATTCTTGAGCTCACGAGCCTCGCGATTACGAGCCTTTCTCTTGTTTCGCCTGAAGTAGAACGAAGGCGGAACTCCAGCGCCACCCACCGGGCACATTACGTCACCAACAATGACGTCATCGTCATGACAGCCCGACGTCAGTTCTACGATTCCACCGGTGCTGATGTCGACCAGGGTGGCGGTGGGCGGTGCTGTCATATGAAAGCCAGTCCGCTGCGAGTTGGCCGCATCACGAGATGAGTACGTGAGCTTGTGAGTTGTATCGCTCACGTTTCGCGCGTGATCATGAGCGCGCTTTCGTGAAGGCAGGTCACGAACTGAGTGAGGCTGCTGATTTTTACTGTTTTGAGCGACATTTGAGCTTTCATGTGATGCGTGAGATTTATCACGGAGCTTTTCGTCGGTGAAACGCAGCGTCGGTGAAAATTCAAGACCAATTCCGCTGTCGCTGTTGGGCGTGATGTCGGTCACATCTTCCGTAATGGTATTCTCTCGGGTACCGTGAACGCTAAACTGCACAGGCCTGGATAAACTTAACGCCGTTCTTGCCGCTCTGGATTGGCCATATTTGCCCAAGAACGGTTCGATGAGATTCAGCTGTTTTAAAGAGGAAAGAACGTCGTCGCTTTCTTTTAACACGGGTTTTCCGAAACCCTTTCGACCGAAAACAGAATTTCGCTCGGCAAGATTTTGCCGCTTGAAAGGGTCGCGTTCGGGATACTTTCTCTTGACGACATGACCCTTTTTCGTGAAGTTGTCCCGCTTTAGGGTAAGTGGTCTCGGGGGCTGTGGTTTGGTGACTGCCTGACCCACGCAAATGTCGACAATGTTGTTTGAGGCGGTAGGTTCGTGCAGGTTTGCCTGGGAATGGTGGACGGAGGGCAAACGGAAGATTCTATCCATGTTGTGTCGTCTCTTCACATCGCAACAAAATATTGGTAACTTTACTTCACCAAAAACTTTAACTCTAAAGTACTGGTCAGTTACAATAGTCCCTTAAACGGAAAAAACATTCTTCCTAAACAGTGAAAAAAATCCACATAGCTCAGCATCGACATAACACGGCATGGAAAATTCGTTTAATTCGGATATACGGTTAAACTAGATCAAGTTATGACATGTCTGGTTCCATATTCTAGCCCCATTACGGTAACCTGGCAAAAATAACTCGATTGACGTAAATTATGCAGATAATATCTAGCTTGTCAAACTAAATATATGCACCTCGACAAATCAGTATATCACGCATATTCGGTAGTCACAAGTGGTTTAATTTTTCTCAAACTCTTTAGCATTGCTTATAGCTGCTTTATATCACAAGTACTCTTGTCGTTTACCGTAATAGGCTGACCAAGGGAACTTTACAAATCAATCTACGGCTACTTACGCACACAAGTGTTTATTCAAACGCAGGTGACACAAGGTACAGCCCAGCACAGTCGGAGAATATTTGCTCTTTTATAGTTCAAAGGTGTTCCCAAAAGCCTACAAATCCCCTGGCAATGGCAGATGTTGGCCGAAAAGCGTCAACTGAAAAGGGCAGTTTGCTTTGAATGTTAAAACCAATCGGTAGCCTTTATTGCTTTCAAAAACAAGAAAACTCAAAGCCGAGTAATTTTAATTCGTTTTAAGTACGGTAGGGGTTGAATGAAGGCACAAAATCGTGGGTTAAACAGCAAAAGAGCCGTTACTTCGCGCAAGGGCTATGACACAGGCCTGAAGTGGACGTTTGCGCGGAAAACTAACAGTTTCTTCGGGCGAGAAATTCACCGTCTGCAAGACGTAGGATTTCGACCACTCGGTGGTTTATTCGAGGACCGCAAATCGCACTTCAACCCACGATAAGTTACTGCGATTCCAAGCACATCAAGGCCAAAGCTCGGCTAAAAAATATTGAGGGATTTCTCAAAGGCTTGGGCGTTAAAAGTTGTAAGTGGCGACCGGCGATCACTGGGCAACGAATAACAATATTACCTTTGCCTAGTTTACGGTTTAAAAGTATATTTTAAGCATAAATCAGCTTCACTTTTAAAGTATTTTCAAACCCGCTTTATACTTTGCTATGTAAAAAAGATGCGCGAATTTTCCCTTTAAATCGGCAAATCAAATGAAATGTCAGCTAAATAGAGATATGTAATAAGATTTATTCACAGCGTAACGCACTCTAGCTCTTAGAAAAGCGCGAAAATTAAATTTCAACTAAATTTATTCAATTAGTTATATATATATAAACATTCAGCTAAAATAGAGATATGTATAAACATTTATCCACAGATTTTCTATACCTCGGTCGGGACAGTAAATATTATGATAGCTGCAACCAACTACTTAACGACATTTGATTGAGCAGAATCAGTACAAGTAACAACATGGCTTTGCATTTCGTCGCCGTTTCAACTAACTAGAAAATTGCACTACTAAAATCCAAAACAATTCACAAATATTTTACCTAACGTAATTTTAAAAATAACCTTGCAAAAACGTTTGTGTGAAATACGCTGATAGACTCAGACAAAACATTAAACAGAAAGTAGGGATTCTAAAGTTTCTTTTTTGAAACAGTAAGTTAACAACTGGAGGTAACTAAATTTTCTTAAAGTTAAGCCACTTTTGGCGAATTAATCTGAGAACAATTATTAAATCTTACTCAGCGAATCTAATTAAATGTCAGCTAAATTGGAGATATGTACAAACATTTATCCTTAAATCCAAAACCATCCACAAATATTTTACCTAACGCAGTTTTAAAACTAACCTTGCTAGTTTATCACGTTCGATCAAAATACGTTGATAGACCCAGATATACCAATAAACAGCATTAACACTTTTGGACCACTTGTAGTAACTAAGAAATCCACAAACACTTAGCTGACCAAGGAAACGAACAGGAATGTTAACCCACAAGCAATGGGGAATAGTGCTTGACCGCCAATTAACGGTGACTGACAATTAGCGGACAATGGTCAGGGCACTTGCTTCTTCCGGCCATTGGCCCCTTATCTTGCTGCAATACAACCCGCCGACAGTTAGTGCTACAACTTTTCTGATACAAAGTGACTGACACAAGATTAAGTAAATACCGCGCCGCCTCGAAAGCAAATATCACGCCGAACATTTGATATCAATGGAGGCCTTTCTTTTCTGCCTGATTTATCTTAAACCATAGTTAATAGCCGCGAATCTTAAAATATGCATATATATTTAAAGTAATGTGTCTGTTTACTAATCCTTGCCCTATTGCAGTCATCTGGTTAAACTATACGCAAAATTAAAAATGACCAAACCTTACGTTTTGTGCATCTATTTATGAAATGTCATTTTCAACCTCATTTATAACCCTTATTTTACATTAACAATTTTATCCTGTGCTTCTTAACCTTTTGTTTATAGGAACAAAACGCGATTTTCAATAAAAGTTGTGACGTTGGCATCTTAAAAAATTCAAAAGCAATTTTCTGTCGATTTGTTTTTATTCAAGGCTTTGTCTGCAGAAACTGTTCAAAACTCATTATTATCAGCTGCTCGATAAAAACGATCCACAATTTCGCAAATCGGCATCCGAACTACCGCGAGCGTTTGATTGCCAAACGACGAGTAACAATAACAGAAAGGGGCATCGCTTTACAAAACAAACAAGACGACCCCCGACCGGCGCTCTGTACAATGGCCGACGCGGACCTTGGGTCATTCCTGAAGTATCCGACACTTGTGTAAAGACCAGTTAACAAGGCCAGCCCGTAAAGTTCTTATTCTAATCTTTTGAACAGTTATTTTTTAAATCCCATGGTATAATTTTCGTAGTTTCTAGTAAAGATTAGTAGGCCGACTCGGCCGCTTTATAAGGCTCAGTTGACTTTTTGTGCTTTCAAAAGGGGAAGTAACAGCGTAAGAATATCCGGAATAGGCCGATTTTGTTAAGGCCATGTTAATTGGCCGTTTCTGCGCTACAGTATACACGGCTTAAGCACCAAGCTCGATGTTACAATGCCCGCTGTCGATCACACTCTAAAAGAGCATGGTGAAGCAAAGCTGGGTAAATAGGCTTTTGGGCCGCGATTTCAGGGGCAATGTGTGGTAAAAAGGGAGGGATAAAGAACCACGTTGGGGTCTCGAAGGCTGAATGAAAGATTAAATGTGACACTTTTTTTCACTTTGGAAACATCCGCGTTTAGCTGTATGGAAGAAAAGAGATGCGAAATAAATTAAGCATTATAAAGTTCGTATGGCCTTTAAGATGATGACAGCAGGCTACACTTGCAAATATTTATCCTCCAGATTATTAGTGTGATGAGTTGGCTAAACAAAACAAAAACAACTTTGAAAACAGGTGGACAAAGTATATATCAAGAAAAAAACAGAACCATATTTCTCGCCCTGCATTGTTTATCTGGTGCACTCTAAGTCTGACGCGAACATACATCGTCACCAGACGCAATTCTACATAACTTTTCGGGCATAAAAGTCCTCAATGCCAGGCGCAACAATAGTAAGCGATTTGTTATCCCGCTTCTCGAGAGCAATATTGGCTATACAGCGATCCTTATCGTTTTCAAGCGTCAATAAACCGAAACGTAGTTTGAAAATGTCTGAATAATCTTCCCGACAAGTTTGTCTATTGAAATATAAATGCTACCTCTTGAAAATGAACTTTAATTAATCCCTGTTCTTCAGGGAAGATACTACCACAATATATTCCCCATTTTGGAAAAAGTTGGAATCCCTGCTTTGAGAAGCAATGAGCAACACACCACAAGTCATTTCTTCGCATAACGCTATGTACTTTTAATGACTTTTGAGTTCTACTACAGCCTTAAAAAACTCTAAACTAGTAAAACGTAGCACAAAGGTGCACACAGAGCAAACTTGTACTAATCTTGCTACAGTAGTATACATAAATATTAATAAGTAATAAATCGATATGCAGTCGATTTCTATGCTATTGACCTCTTCTTTAAAGAATTACTAACAATGGTTAATAAAGACTAAAAAAATATATGACGACATCCTATAAATATTACCCTAGTCCCCTTTACTAAAAAAAAAAAAAAAACGAGAACCGAATAAGCCAAAAGTGCTCTGCCACTACGCTATAAGACCACCCAGCAAATAGCTCGTGTGATGTGAACTGTATCGTTCAAACTCCGCGCCGCACTTAAACCGAAAGGCTTTTAATGAGCTCGCAGTCGGCGACGTTCGCTTTAAAGGCCAAATCCATCAATCGGCTGAATCGGTTGTTAAATATTTACGGTCAGACCGGGGCTTTCAATCGACGCAAAGGCATTGCTGTGGCGTATAAGGGAGCTGGGCGTGCACAAACGTGAGCGGCAGCGTTTGACTTTGACTTCTGACGGATTTTTACGACCGAATTGGATCGTAAATCGGCAAAGCAATCATAGCGCCGGGCGATTTTTATTGTTAAAGAAAGCGTGCACTGTTTGCACTCTGCATTGGGAATATGAAAAGTAACTATAACAGGATCCCGAAACCTGGTGATGCTTTGCTGCCCTGATTCAGAATACATCAAGACTAAGACAGCTTACGTACATTGTATTCTGTAGTTTTACCCGTAAATTAAAACCTGTAGTGTATTTCTAGCACATTTTAATTACGCTAATACCAAATTATACTGTATAGTCATCACAGTTTGCCGAACTGACAACATTCAAAAATCTAACACTGAGGCCAAATAATGGATTATAGCCTTTGTTTATTTGGATTATGAACGCGCCTGTTCTCCTTTCAGCATGTTGATAACGAATAAAAGATATGTTTATCAAGTTCAAACAAGCAGAATTGATTTTCGCGTGGGCTTCACACTGCTTCAAAGTAAAAGTATAGTCCTTTCACAGCCCCGTGATTTGGAAATCGTTTAAGCTATGCAGACACCGATTGGCTGATGTGTAAAGTATATCTACTGTACGTACAACGAGAACAATCAAATATATCTCATGCTTCTACGACCTAGAGCACAAATAACAAGTTTCAAATAAAATCCACGGAGGGCGATGACTTAACGTTTAATCCCTAAAAGTCTACTGTCTTTCAAACTAAAAGTCTACTGTCTTTCAACTGTCAAAAACCGAAATAAATTTAGATATCTGTACAAAACGGTTCTTGAACTTTCTGGCGCCTATTCAAGCTTACTTGGCTTTGCTGAAAGTTCTTTTTTAAGTGAAATCAACTCTTTCGAAAACAAACGAATTTTGTTGATACCAAGTCATGACCGAGTTGTTTTACAGACGGGGTTCTACGTTCGCGTTGCGGTGTGTGTACTTTGTGCTTCGGGTCGGCTCGGACACCTTGGAGTACCCGATTGAGTGAACTTGAAAACGCCGCTGGGTGCTTTTAATTGGCCTTGTTCAAGTAGTGGGGAGGGGGGCTGCGGTGGTTATTCAAGGCCTAAAACAATGCGCCCGGTTCAGGGCACAGGCGGACTGGCTTTTCGTCGATCAGAATCAACACAAGCTCTTTTTATTAAACGTATTGGAGTTTTGAAAGGCTATCTAACTGGCATAGCAAAGCAAGTCTGAAGTCGCGCGATTTAATCCTTGATATGCTTTTTGTTGAATGACGACTAATTTTGTTATACACCTGGATCTGTCCTGCGATGAGCACAAATCATTTTAATATTAAATTTTATTGAAGGGACCCCATTAACATGTTTAAAAAGCACTATGAAGCAACTTTTTTTTTCCTTTTTCCAAGGTATACTTAAGCAAGATATATGGTTTCTATTTTAATTTGAAAGGTAGCGAAAAGCAAACAAACTTCAAAGTCTTAAAAATTATTTACATTAAGGCCATTTTCAACATGCATTTCACAGATCTCCACCATCACCAACTCTTTTCTAAAACATCTATAAATCAAAAAATAAATATAAAGTCCTTGGTACCACTATACAGCATGCAGTTTACCAACACATAAATCTAACTTGTAAAGCTTATTGTTTTTTATACCTTTGCAAACCCACTATATTTCAGATTTCTTGTGTTACCGTTTTTAAGTGTTCTACCTTAAAAAGTAAACCTCATAGCAAGCAGAAATTACCAATTGAAGTTAATTGAGCTCTTTGAACCTGACTTTGGCTAAAAACCTGGGAAATATTTTCATTAAACGTTTGAATTTCATAAATATTGTTTCTAGTCATATTAATGACGTCATTTGGTTCGGATCTAGGTACTTATTACCCAAACAATGGGGTAACGATCTTACAAAAAATAAGTGCATCGAACAGACCTAATCCTAGCTATGCAGGTACACACATGAGGTTATAGAGTTAAAGCTCCTACGGGAAACAAATAAAGGGAAACTAAATGTAAAGCACAATGGCTTCGTAGCGCAATTGCGATTAAACGCTAACATGAAAATAAAGTTAGTTTAGATCGAGGGTTCCTGTTAACTTAGCAATGTAACAAGTTGTTGGTGGTAAAAGGCTCGAACCAACGACCGAGCAAAAACCGGAATAAGCTCAGCTGACATGCGCATACTGAAAAGCGACGCACAACTCGTAATGTAGCGTAAATTAAAATCAATAAGCTACTGAAAACAAGACAACAAATGGATTCCAAAACCGATGTAAAACAGTGTCCATTCGATAAAAAAAAAACGATTTGAGACATACTTTAAACAAGATGCTTGCTTTAGCTCTCAAACAGCACTACCTTATTGCTCAGCAGTTAAAATTTATTTTATTTATTAGACAACATGAATATAATTAACACACAAGATTTATTGATTCGAATGATCTTAATTTTAAAATAAAAACAAATTCGAGATATACTTTAAACAAGATGCTATACTAAAAACAAAACAACAAATGGATTCCAAAACCAACGTGAAACTACGTCCATTCGATGAAAAAAAACGATTCGAGACAACTTTAAACAAGATGCTTGCTTTATCTCTCAAACAGCACTAAGTTAACTGAAATCTCACTTCATACCCATAAACCTTATTGCTCGAGAGGACTATCGCCTGGAATGATTGGGCCCAGAGCCGAACAGGCAAATCGTCCTTCACGAAAGCGCCAACGCACATATCGGCGCCGCGCGTTGGAGTGACGTAACAATAGACACGAGCGACTTCACGGTGGTTTTCACAACATCGGGGCTAGGTGCCCGGGTACATTGTGGCGCGGCGGGGCCGGCGAGGTGTAAACAGCGTCGAACATGGGACAAGAGGTGCCTCGGTAGGCTTGGGTTACCTAGTGCCTAGAGTTGGGACGCCTACATGTAGTCGCGGGCCAACATCGATTAGGGAGCGGTTAGGAAAAAATGGGGTGTCGACAAAGTGGCTGAGATCAACATTTAAACACGTTAGTATGGAAAGTAAACTGAAACTTGTGAAACTGAATGCAGCACCTTTGAGTCATGGTACAGACCTTATAACTTTCGCACTCTTAATTTTGTTGTCTACATTTTTTAAACAAAAACGCCAAATAGTTTTTAGCAAATCTAACATTGTATAGCGTTTGTAGAAGAAGAATCTACAGTACGACGGTTTACACGTCATTGCTTGAATTCCAGATTTAAATATTATTGATATATTTTGTAATGCTTTTAACGGCGTGGATTGCACTATCAGAAGTTTGTGGAGGTCGGTGTTTAAAATCTACCACAATGTAAATATAATAGGAGTATTCAGGCTATAATAGGGGTACAATATGTACATATATTTTATTGAATTAACCTACAAACATTTGCAGAGCGCTTTTTTGTTTAAAACCACCAGTGGCTAGCATGAGAACAATATAAATTTTAAAGTGAGTTTTGAAACAACATTTTAAGATCTCTGGCTAACGCACGTACACCAGCAAACGCCGTCTAAGTTCTTGGACATTGTGGATAAGTACTTAAGGCTATAGACTCAAGTCGCTTGTGCGGCAAGGTATGTAGTCTTTTCTTCCAACTAGCATGAGCGTTATATGTTAGATACGCCAAAACACCCGGTTGCCCAGACGAGACGTTTCTATGACTGTCGTATAGCGGCCTCCAGCGGTATAGGCTCGGAAGCCTGTCTTTCGTGGCCGACATAATATGTAGTGTAAAGTACAGTCATTATTTTGCCAAAAAGGAATTGTCAATACAGCAGCATAAGACCAAAAAGGAACAACAACATGAAACCCAAAGTTTTTAGTGCTTCAGAAGTCCCCAGTCACGAAATTCAGTGTTTTAGAGAAACAAACTGGGTCCTTAGTTGTGAAGCATGACCTTTTCACTGTGAATATGCAAATCATTGTGAAGTATACTGCTGTCCTTAAAAGCCATTTGTAATATATTGCGTTATGACCCTTGGTATTTTTTCCAGTTTGGTAACATCCTTCTCAATTGGCAGTTTCGCCCAGCAAAAGTTTATACTAACACACAGTATATGTGTGATTCCACCACACGTTGTACTCTGTATACTGTTTATGGAAGAAAACAAACTTTGCCATTAGATTAATTTTAATGGAATTCTTCTGCACAAGTCTAAGAAGACAATACCAAATGTTTCCACTACTTTAATACGCCGCTGTTTGTCCGGTGTCCATGTGCACATACTAACAATTGTACAATGGACACATGTGCAATAACGATTGAATAAACAAAACAAATGGTTCCAACTTACAACTCTGTATGATTGCCGTCGTTCATCTTCGACAGGCTTCCACTCTTCATAACGCTGAGTGGCTCTGAAAAGAAAAGTTGCAATAAAACCAAAAATTTCCAACATAGTTGGGCCAAAAATTTCCAGCTGCGAGTTCCCAGTATCTTGGGTCTAATTTTTTTTTTTACAACATGCGCATTGTCCAGATTATTAAACTAAAGAATGCACAAATGGACCTTATGGGCAGGGCTGGGCAACGTACGGCCCGCGGGCCAGATCGGACTGCCAAAGCAAATCAACGGACCGCAAACTATTTTACAAACTGGTTACGAGGTCATTCCTCATATTTTTGGTCTATTTCAACTTCCCAAAAGCAATTTTTATTTGCGGTTTGCGGTTTTATCCACGATTAACAGTCATTGCGGTTGTTGTAATAAGAAAAATTAATTTCTATACAGTGTCTGGTCTATGACTGAGCCTGGTTTGACTGCAACTAGAAAAAGGTTGACAACGATAAGACTGTTTTTGCTCTTCTGTTCCTCCTAACGTCAATATGAAGTTCGCGGAAGATCACTTTGCTCCGCCAAAGCTTTCTAACAACAACTTTTAGGCTAATAACCGGCTTGACGTGACACATGTATTTTGTTTGACGTCAGTGGAACTCGCCTATCTTGCAAAATCAATAAAATTTACCAGACGCAAAAAACATAGTAACGTAGGTAAATAAAAACTACAAACACTTTTTTATTTGATCGCATTCGCAGATAGAATTACGAAGAAACTTGAACCCGTTTTGTTTTAGGTGATGCTGGTTGGAAAATATTTGGGGCAGCACTTTTAATTGCCGCACGTATAGTAATAAAACCTTCGGCATTTTTTAGTCCGAATAAACAAATTTGGTCACTTTTTTTAATCGCACGTGACGTAGCTCGAATAAAACTAATTTGGCTATTTTTTTGTTTCTACGTAGCTCAACGTAGCTTATAGGGGGAAAACTGATCTTAGGTGATATTATTGTCGAATATTGATTATAGGTGAAGCATCTAGCTCTAGCAATTGAAGCGATATGTTGCAATATTACCAAAATATCAAATTACAATTCAAAGTATTTGTTATTCCTAATTAAAACTGTAGAATAAATAACATAATTAGCAATGTCAAACGCTATGATGTGACGGCAATCGTTTGGTGTTGGTTCCAATAAAAAGTTTAGTTGTGAAATTTTGTTAATTGAAATTTATGAAGGTGTTTGTTCTCTTAGTACAGTGATTCTTAAAGTTTTGTTAACGCGGACCCCCTAAAAATGATTTTCCTTTTTGTGGACCAAGGTCAGCGTGGAATTTTGTAGAAATGAAGGATTTAAAAAAAGGCGCCAAAGCGTTTTTTCAGTTAAAACTCCGTTCTTTTACAAAATATTTAGATTTTGGGCTCAATGTACCGCCTAAAAAGGTCCACGTATCCCAAAGGGCCAAGAACCCCTGTCTTATTATATAAAAATATTCTAAAGTAAGGTGTTTAAAAAAATACTTGTCCAAAAAATTTATGAACTGACTTACTTAACATTTTCATCCTTTGCTTTTCATGCATTTTGCGATGCAGCTGTTGTTGGCGAAGCGCAACTGTGCTTCCCATGGCTAGATTTCCCTGTTGACTTGTGCTGCCCCCATGTGACCCGATGCCTTCTGTTCCATCACCATGAAAGGATTTCTATAAAAACACAACCTTTAAAAAAACAAGTGCAAAAACCTCGTTTAAAACACCTTATTAAAAGAAAACAATTTTAACCTTTTGTGACGTGTGTTTAAAGGTCTTTCAATTAGAAGCTTTAAAAGTTGTTTACAAAACTTATATAATGTATGAAATGCAGTCTTGCAACACAAGGTAACTACTGTGTTTTAGATAACAACAAAATGCAGTACCAAAAACACAAACAATTCTTTTTAACATGTCCAGGAAAAATAAAGTATTTTAAAATTTACAAAAACTAACTTAAAAAAATGTAATCTTGTTTAAAGGGTTAATCAAAAATTACAGAGAAAAACTAAAACCAGATATATCATTGTCCCTGTACCACATGCAATTGTTTATATAGTACCGGTACCTGCATCGAATACAGATTGACTGGCAGTTCCAGGTGTAAAAGAGGCATGGTGATTTGTGTTTTTACTTTTGACTACATTTAAAGGTTAATCAATTCCGAGTTAGGCATAATAAACAATTCCTGTCAAACAATATACCAATATTGGTGTATAGGAGTAATCAAAGGTAATGATAGTAACAACTAGAATGATTTAATTGTTTACCTAACACTAAATTATTTTAAGTAACCTTCAGGTAAATTAAAACTGCTCCAGACCAAGCTACATAAAAACTATCGGTCACTCAGTTTGGTAATAGCGTACTTGCTAAAAAGAACCTTGGTTAGACACTTGAGTTGTTATAATCCTAAATACAGCAGACACTAACTAATGGAAAAATAAAAACTAATTCTGCAACTAAGTTTTATCTCATAATTCTCTTTTAATAACATACTGAACTTCAAACAAGCACTCCAGCAAACAGCATAATCAAAAAAGCATATAAAATTGCCTTGCGTCCCTGTATACGCCAAACCAAATACTCACAGTATCCACTTACAAGCATATTAGTTTCCAAGCAGCCGGCGACTTTTTAAATAAAAAGAGTGACCCGGCGACACAACAAACTTTTGTTCAGCCAAGAAGGCGTAATACGTCTAGGAAAGTCAAACCTCTTTAAAAACACACGGCAAAGGAATTGTTTGTTGTTCCTTTGTGCGATGACGATATCATCTGAACTCTTTATCAAATAAGCGAACAAAGCCTGTCAGGCTGTGTGAGCTCAGGGTCTATTATCAGTGGCGAACCAATAATAGCATTAGGACAATTTAATTTCCTGTTGTTTTCCTACTGGTTTTCAGTGTGAATTAGTAAATCTATACCACTTTGTTTCAGGTTTAAACAACCTCACTGACTACGGAATGTCAGAACTAGTTAGTGATTGTGCAGATTGTTAACCAACTTCAAATAAATATGTTCTGCTTAGCAGATAATTACCTGACTTATAATACTGTCACATTCCTAAAATTAACAACTATATAAAAATACAAAATACCTTACATCACAATGTATTAAGTCTTTTTTTCAATTTTCGGTTGATAGACATAAAATTGACAAAGCTTATAGTGTTTTTCATAGTTTTTATGAAACCTATACCAGGATTTTAAAGTCCCAATCAATCAGAAAAGATGGTATTTACAAGAACTTTTGTAAAAAAACACATTTCTAGACTTTTTCTATTTAACATTGAACTTATTCGCGAATGAATGCTCCTTTAACTGTTATTACTAAATATCACCCTAACCTAACCACTGCACACTAAATTATGCAATAAACTACTTGCAATCAGATAATGTTTCACTTCGAACTGAAACATAAATACTTTCCATCCAAGGGAGCATTCAACCTTAAAGGACATCTTTCTTGTTTGAACAGCTATCCCATGTGCTTTCAGGACAAAGGATTTCAAGTGTTAGGATGTCTATATGGGTCTAACTGCATGTAGGCTGTGTAATGTGTATCTACTCTAGTTAAACCTTCACAGCAACTCCCATTACTTTTTTAGGTTTGCTAATACAAGAAAACTTTTACAAATCTTTGTTTGGTTAACCATATCTGACTCAGGGTGAACCCAAAACAGTTCATACCAGATAGAGGCCGCACTATTTCCTACCTGATGGCAATTTACTGACGCAAATATGTTTTAGTATGCTGGCTAATCTATAAAGAAGTATTATTAAGTTGATAACTCAACTTATATCTAAGTCAAACATGTGTAACAACCTGGAAAGTTTTAGCATTGACAACTAACAGAATACAAATGAAGTTGATTGCAATAATTTACTTACTGAGTTTCGAAGCCTGATACCCTTTGTCGAACCTGGAACTTTCATGTACCCTAGATTTGCTATAGGGACATTCAAAGAAGAGGGCAGGGCTACAAACGAATGGTGTTCAGGGATTCCTGACTTAGTTGATTCTGTGATGGAAAGTAAAAGCAATTATATTAAATGGAACATTTCGATAAGATTTAGGTTTTATTATAGTTTTTAAACGGAAAGTGTCTTTTTTTTATTTTTACCTCGATGCAACCTGCTTGTAGGATTCAAGTAGGACATTGATAACTTGTCTTGGTCAGAGCCAAAGCTAGATGAAGGGAGACCCAGGATGTCCAATGAACTCGAGTCCAGGGAAGATTTGAAGTGAGAAGGTGAAGAATTTGATCCTATAGATAATATACAAAATTTTTGAAGATATATATTCAGGTATTTTTAACAGGACTTATAAATAAAAAATTTTTGGGGGGATTTTACAAACATCATACAAACACTGACCTGATACTGAGCTTGTGTGAAATGAAAGACAGGGGGCCGTGTTTAACCCCATTCGTTGGCTCCAATTTAAGGCAGGTGAAAAGTTCCAGTCCTTTTTCTGGTTTGTTGGTCTTGCTTCCACACTGCATTTTTGCAAAATATAGTCGAAATTAATAGGTTTACATTGCCACAAGCCTAATATTATAAATCCTTAAATTCAAAACCTTTGCTTAAATTGAATTAGAAAAAAACAAAAATCACCCGACAAGTATAAATAATAAATCTTATATTCACTTTTCAATATACTGCATTATTCCATTTTTTTGTTGCCAAATTTAAACAAATATTTGTATTAGTATTATGTATGGTCCAATAAAACCCAAACTGAATCAAAGCACAGATTTAATCCTTTTTTGTTTTATTACTCAGGAAAAAAATCAGTTTTGAACCTTTTTATGGCCAAAGTACCTTAAATTGACAATGGTTGGAGTCGAAAGTCTTGCCGGAATCGTGAAGCCTATTTTTCCACCACAAGAGATTACTGGTGAAAGGTCGCGGAAGGTAAAGTTTTGCTTCAGTGAGAATACATGTGGACTCTGAGGTGGTGGATTGGAAAGAAAGGTTTGGGCTTTTCGACTTTGATCATTGCAGCTGAAATGACAAAAATAATTTTACTAAGTGTAAAACATGCGTTAGGTGATCGTTTTAAACCAGTAAATGTTCTACAAGAATGAATTGTAACTCACGAATCTGATTTAGCTTCTATATTAAGGTCTCCGTCGGGTTGAATAACTTCATTAGATGGAGAATCACTTAGCTTGTTGCTGCTACCACCACTAGACTTGAATGAAGAAGAGCTGTTGTAACGAAATAAAACAAGAAGTCAAAATAACTAAAAAAAAACAATAAAATGTAAAAATGTGCATGTTTCAAACGTCCATAAAGAGTTTAAAATGTAAGTAACTGTTCACATGTTTTTTGCCAAAACACAATAAGAAGTTATGCTCCAACCAAATAGTTTACTGGGTTAAAGATTTTTATTTTTTCATTTTTTTTAACGATTATTAAAATACCTGAAAATGGCATGGCTTACTGTTTGAGAAGAGCTAATGTATAAAATATATTAAGTTTTTTTAATTTACCTTTCCCTGATTCTTGGAATGAGTTGTGTGGATGAGGCTATTGGTAGCACGAGCGAAAAGTCACTTCTGTTTCTTGATTGATGGGTTGAGCAATAAGTTTGTGGCAGCTGAACTGGAAGAATGCGAGGCTGGCTTGTCTTTTCACAAACTACTGGAAAGTTGCACTAGCAAACAAAATCATTACCCAGTTAACAACGGTGGAATAAAAACAGCTTTTGGTTAGATTAGAGCAGGGGTTCTATATCTTTTTTTCAAGAATGACATCATTAAATTTTTAAAAATGACGTCATAAATTGAAGTCACAATACAAATAGACTTAGAAATCTGCAGTTTTCGATCCACAAAACATAAAAGAAAAATAGAGTCGAAATACATTCAGTGTAAAAACGTTAATTTTGAGTCAAACTCTTCCCTTCAGAAAAATTGATTACTTCTTAAATATACACTTTTATTTCAATTTGTCCTTCACGGACCCCCTAATAGTAGTTCACAGATCCTCAAGGGGTCCATAAACCCCAGTTAAAGAACCCCTGGATTAGGGGAATAACTTAAAAAACAGTTAACTCCGTGTTAAGGAACAAATAGTGTTAATATGATTACTTTTCCTGTTATTGAATGAAAAACTTTTAGTTATGATTACAACTGTGATTAAACTAAAAATTTAAACACCAAAACTTTCTTTTGGCTGTATTGCTGTAAAACCTTATTGAGAAGTTATTAAATAATATAATTTATTGACAGTTTACACCCTTACTTACAGATGCCTGTTTTCCTTGTAGATAACCGCCATAAGGTAGATTAAGTGAAAGATTTTTCTTTAACAGGGGAAAAATTGCAGCAATTTTGTGACAGAATCTAAAACATGTTTCACAAAGCATTATAAAAAATAACCTGGTATATTTGTAACAAAAAAATTCTTCTGAAAACTAACACAAAAATTATCTTAGTTGAAAAACATATCTGATTTTCTTTTGGTGATTATTGTTTATAAGGTGAATATAAAATATTATTAAATTTAATCACCTAAGATCTAGTTAAAATTTACTACAACACAGTATGCATAACTGTTAAGCAAAGCTGTTTCGCATCTAATGCTTTAATTTATTCTTTAATTACCCTTAGTGAGGTAATGTTGCTTCAGATTCTAGACCAGCGGTTCTCAACCTTATATGTCTCATGGCCCCCTTAGAAAGGCTTTTAATCCTCGTGGCCCCCCTAGATTATAAAAAAATTAGCTAGAATTTGTGGCGGCATCATTCTTTCTTCGAGAATGCTTTTTATCATGGTGATTTATAAGTTTTGAGGGTCGTAATGACGCATTTAACATCACCAGCGAGCAGTGCAGATTTGCGAATTTTCGACATTTGATAACACGATGCCTTGTTTAAGCTTTCTGTCTCTACGAGCCAAACTAGTAATATCGTTATTTGACGTTTTGTGAAAAAAATGTTCAACTTGCTTGTATTAGTTTTGCTATCATTCTAACTTGCTGTTTGCAAGCTTGAGGTCAACGGTTGCAAAACTTCTCATGAACAGCAGGTAGTAACATGTAAGAAAAAATGTGTTACAATAAAAAAGTAGGTTTAAAACTGCAAGTTTGAGTTCAATTGAAAAAAGTGAAAATAGTGACACAGTTTGGCAATACCACGACATTGCTGCAAACTTATGCTCGTGTCCCCCCGATTACAGCTCCATGGCCCCCAAGGGGGGCCGAGGGTCATGGTTGAGAAACCCTGTTCTAGACAGTGGGTAATATTAATCAAAGTTTTAAGAATGACCAACCTTTGATCAGTCACTGGCTTTCTTCTTACTGGGTGTTGTGCAACCAGTTGTGCCTTAAACTCACTTGCCGGTTTCCGTATTTTCTTCACGGTCCTCTGCAAGAACTTATTGTTGTTGGGTGCACTTTCACAATCAGCTGGAATATTTGATAATGATAGCCGAGTGGATCCAACTAATAAAGGATAATTTTCAATGTCAAGGTCCCTCTTTGGTTACTGTTTTGAAAAATATAGTAGCCAAATGACTATTGATAATTGGTATTAATCAAAATTATATATTTGTAAATGCTTTGGTAAACTCAAGTATATAGATAAAATGACTCATTTTGTTGCGTTCAAGCCTCCAACATGGATGTAATGTTGTTTGCTTGCAATATTTATAACTTGTTGGTATCGCTATTTTACCTCTTACTGAGGGCTTTTGCCTTACAGCCCTCTTTTTTGTTTGATGTGATGCAGAAAAGGTTTGTTCTATGTTGTAGGGTTCAGAAGCAGATTTACAAATGCTCTAAAAAAATCAGCACTTTATAAATGTAAACCTTGCATCAGTCAGCTACAATTCTACAAATAAATTATTGAAAAAATTTACAAGCAAAACAAAACAACACTAAAAATACATTTGAAAATAATTTACAGTAAAAATAATGAACAAACTGTGATAGAGTTCTGTTCTTTATTCATCCTCTGAAGCTTTAAACGACGGATATTTTTCTGACCTCCTCATTCTTTCTTTGATGCCCTACTTTTACATTGTTGTGGAAACCACAATTGATATAGAAACTAGTTTGCTAACAGCTACACTGAACAAATTTTAGCAGGTATCTTTAAATCTGCAATCTTCTAACTATATTATTCAAACTGTTTATAAAACCAATAGAGTCCTGTAAAATTTTATAATATTCATATGGTAGCGGTGCCTATGTAGAACAAACTAAATACTTAGAAATAAAACAAAAATAAAACGTAGCTTTTGCTAAGTAAATTATTAGGTTAATAAAAAACATTAAGTGGAAACATATTTGGCTAAATAATATTAATAGATTTTGCATGACAGTAATCATATTAAAACAAATTGGATGAATGACCTAAAGTATTATCACTGGCCAGTCAAAAAAAATGTCATTCTCACACAACCTTTTATTCAATGGGCAGTTATATGATACACACCGGACAGGACGCATGAAGACTGTGTGATAGTATTACACATTTTAAAACGAGAGGTCAAAAAAGTTTAAGACTTAGGCACCATTCTAGTATCATATAACAAGGTATTATGTTGCAAGAAAAATGACAAAAGTGGATTTGAAAGTCATAGCTTATAATATAAAGATATTTCCTTTTTTACAATCCTTAATATTTGTGGCACAATACGGAGACTCATGTAAAAAATGAACAAAAAAAATTGTTCTTGTTACCAATTATCTGTTTAAATTGTTTTGCATTTACATAAAAAGTAATAGATAAGTCAAGGATAAGCGATATGCCTGTTGAGGACTGCTGTATATGATGTCATGGTAACAAATGATACATTTAGAAAAAAAAATAGTTGTCGTTCGGCCGCTTCATTACGTGAAATATATACATTTTTTAATGTTAATATATATGTAATTAGGTCGTTCATTTATCTCAGAAGCGTGTTGTGAACACTTTGCTACCGAATTTTGCAATTCGTTAAAGTCGTAAATTCATAATTATAGACGACCAAAAAAGTTACAGTTTAACAGATTTTAGACTTGTTAGTTACCAGGATATTAAAGGTAAGTTGTTGAATAATTTGGCATCCTAGGAGCAAACGCCTAAGTTCGACGTGTGATTAGGACAAAATGAACCACACAAAAATTAGCGTATCTTTGTTGTTTCTAAGGCGACTCTCTGGCGCCACACAGCAGTTTGTAAACATAAATTAAATACCAAAGAAATTATCTCTTGGTTTGTGAAAACTCTGTATTATTAGCAATTCGACGAATAGAATTCTTTGCTTAACTACTTGATCATTTTTTCCAAATATTTTTATGAATGTAAACCAAGCGATAATTAAGAAACGTTTTTTTAGGATTTTTTATGTTCAAAAGTTGGCTACCCAATTTTCGGAAGTTCGTCAATGCAAATAGCAAAACAATAGCAGTTTTAAAATAAATAGTAGCCTACATTTATTTATTGGTATAAATAAAGCTTTTAATAATCAAAACATTTTAATTAGACACCCTCTTCAAATACTATTGTAACTGAAAATTAGTTTAGGTTGATCATTTTAGCTATAGTGGGTTCAATATATCGTAATGCAGTGCTTTTCAACCTTTAAAAGGACCGTTTGCACTTTTTTATTTCGGAAAATTTTCATCCGCACGAAACAGGAACAGTGAGTTGCGACCTTTAGTTGTCCTATTTGTAAAATAACAATGAAAGGGTTTGTGTAATAAAACCGTGAGCCTTAACTGATGTAAAATCAAGTGAAACTCATAGTTAAAAACCTGAGTAAAAACAGCGTTTTGTTTAAAAGGAAAATATATTGCGCCAAGGGGCATCCTCAGTTCCTGTAAAAGTACAAATAAATAAAATCAGAGCGGAGCCATCAACAAACCCATAAAAGAAAACAATAAAATATAAAAAAAAACAAGACAATGGACTAAAAAACTAAAAAACGTAATGAGAAGCACTACAGCCTCGCAGGCAACACGACTGGGACAACCGAGTAGGCGACGCAAATAAGTGAAGGAAAGGGAAAGAATATATATGCGCAGTGCGAGATGCTAGACGGTAAAATGCGGCTCGAATGGGTAGCGATAAGATGCCACCGATGGTTTTGGATTCTATAAAGATACATACACCCTGTTGCTGATATAAAATATATAGTTTAAGCTTTAATGAACCATCACTGAGAGACTATATTACTGTAGGCAACCTGCAACGTATAATTGGGCACACAAGCTTATTTGTTTACTGTATTGCACATAATGAAAAATCGTAATATTCACCACTTTCATCCGCACGACGATTGTCATCCGCATAACATTTTTGTGTGAACCACAAACCCACGGGTTGAAAAGAACTGCTGTAATGTAACATCACACTTAAATGTTGGTTAATACGGCTTACTTGCTAGCAAAAACATTGGTTTTGTCACAAAATAATATATTTAAAATTTATTGAAATGCAGAACAACACTACAGGCTAGGTCAGTGAAAATTTGGTAAGTCGAGATTTGTCTACTGCAGTTTTATAGTAATGATACAACTGTCTGTTAATTTCTTCAAAATTCGATTTTTCTACATACATTCCGAATTTTCACATAAGGTACTGTACCCTATATCAGTGCTCCGCAGTTTTTTACTTTTTGTGGTGGTAAGCCAACAGTCTGGTGAGGCTCAAAACCGCGTTTCGGTAAAATATTCTGCCTTGTTTTGATGTAACTTTGTGACGTAATCTCTTAAAATTGTTACGCGTTCCTGTACGAAAATGTTTTTACTGTTGTTTTTATACGCCTGCTTATGGCAACTCAAATTTTCGTATGAATTTGCTGTTGAAAAGTAAACCGCATAATATTGAGTTTTAGGGGAAACGTTCCGGGTTTAAAGGTAGCAACTATAAAAGCGGACCGAGAGAGGTCAGTAGCCAAAGCTTCCTAAAAGTGAATTTTATGTATCGCGGCACTTGGGTTATGGAGCAGTGATGTGGCCAGTTCGTCACGGTGAGGTATTGTCCCTTCCGTGCTTGACTAATCGACGAAACGGAAAAGTTCTTAATTCAAACGTCGACCCGTTCTGTATAACGAACCTTGTCTCAACCGAACTTTGCACGCTGGTGGAAAAAAGTAGCTTCCTGAATCGAAACGACCTTGCCGTATATAGCATAACTACCGCGACTGCTTCACAGGAAGTAGGTGTCATACTGCCAAAAATAGGCCAACTTCGGTACAACGTGCTGGCTAAGTATCGTTGCAAAAAAACGTGTTTTAAATCACACAGGAACCTAACAAAACGCATTGGCTTGTAATCGCGCCTTTAGCGCTGTTTGGTCATCTCACTTTGTACTTTGGTTCCGGTTTATGTGGTAATGCTTATTGCTGCCCCTTTTCTTATTTGCATAAACCCAGCGATAAAAATGATTAATCGACAGCGACAAATTTAGCCGGACATATATAGCCTTGTTCATGCATCAAAAGATCTCGTAATTCGCAAGCATCCAAAACGGTTTAACATTCTAAATAAAACAATGAACCGTAGCCTATATATTAATAATGAGTAATGCTTTCGAAGCACCGAATAAGATACTTTTCCATCGCAATTAATTTTTGCGAGTTTAACCACAGTTGTCTCATCGAAATGTGACAATTTGAAGTGTCTTTTCATCATGTTTTGCGGTTTCTTACCAGGTGCACTTTTCACTTGAAACTTTCCCGAAAGTTTGATTATGTCATCTCTTCAAAGAAACGATTTCAATAGGGATATATGGTCATTTTAAACTACTTCGCTGACAACAAAATCGTTATTTGTAATATGAAAATAATTTTTATTCTGTTCTGGGTAGATCTTTCACGTTGAAATTATCTTTTCGATTGACACAAAACTTTTTTGAGCTTTTTCTGAACTGAATCTTTTTGCAATAATTGTTTCGCCACTTTAAAATAACAATATTTCTACGATTAATGCAAAATGATGCAAAATGACCACTAAGTTTCATTGTACGATGAACTATACGTAATAAATTATTTCTAAAATTATTTAACAAGAAACATGACCCATCCTTAACCAAGTCACCTTACTCTTTAGATTTTATCAAACAGATATCATCAATTTGACGTCACATGGTTGGAACAAAGTGACAAATAACAACAGTCGATTAATCATTTCGTCTAAAATAAGCAGCGACTGGTAATTTTAGTGAAACTTAGTGGTTTCTTTGTTAAAAGAAACGCAAGAGTCAAGCGATGACGTCACCACGGTGCTTGTCAATCTCCGAAAGCGGAACTGAAGTTAAAAAAACGCCGAACAAAGATATCGGCACATTTTGAAACCGATATCCGCAGGCGCGACCCTACGGCTATAAATAAACGCGCAAGCAAAGCGCAGCCGACAATTGAGGGTCAGACCGGAGTAATGATCGCGGTTTGGGCAGCGGCTATTACAAATGACTCACACTCTGGTCGGAAGTCTATCACTGCTTGCGCTTGACTTTGGCAGGGTTCCCTGTAATCTT
The DNA here is from genome assembly GCF_963924565.1 of Ascidiella aspersa. Classification (NCBI taxonomy): domain Eukaryota; kingdom Metazoa; phylum Chordata; class Ascidiacea; order Phlebobranchia; family Ascidiidae; genus Ascidiella; species Ascidiella aspersa. Next base: position 29,482,296 of record NC_139450.1, read on the forward strand.
TCGCACGCTAAATCGTCCTTTGGTAGAAATTATGCATTTCACGGCGTGAATCACCGTAACTCGCAAAGTACCCGGTTAACTGGACTGAATTGCAGCCCTGAGCAAACCGGTGAAATTGTCATCGACAACGTCGTTGTTTATATGAAGTGCCAGGTTGATTATTTGGTCAACATTTTGGCGGCTAATTTTGGCCAGATTTTTCAATATAAAGTGATCGGTTTTAGGCGGCTTTACAGCAGATCAGAACGTCGTCGGGTTTGGAGAGGTTTAGTTAGTGGAAAAAAGAAAATTTAAAATAAATTTGAAAAACTGTGGCGCGTTAAAACGTCGAAAATTTGTATTTTTTGTGTATTTACTAACTTGTCAATCAAAAGCCTGTTTCGTCATTTTGTTCTGAGTAAGTTGCAATGGCTTCGTGAAGATCCGTTCAGGTTTTGATAAAGGCATTGATGTTTCGGTGGTATTTAGATGTCAAAAATTTTTTTTTTTAGTCTGTTTCGCTTTGCGTAAAAAAGCTAAGTTGCAAAGTCAATTTGGACAAAACGAACTACTTTGTTTGGCGAAAGTCGCTAGCTCGGGCATTAGGAATAAGCAAACGCTTAAAACCTGGCAGAGCGCCTAAAGCCTTACAAGATTTGCTGCAAAAAAAAACGCTTTGAAGTTCCGGCGTTGATTAGATTCGGGTGTGACAATTAGTCGGGCTTGTTTGTTTGGAAAAAAAATGTACAGAACTGCAAAGGCAAATTGTACACTTTCTGTGTTATATAAAAATGTATCTTTACCTATCGCAGAATTTCTAAATTTTTTTGTGACAGGAATTGTTAAATCGGTAAGAGGCAATTGTGAACTTGTTAATTCGCCCCCAAATGTAATTCAACGGAAACGTTTTGTGCATCGGTTAACAAAACTCTATGTTTTTTTTAATTCATGGAAAGAAAAAAATATTCGATAATTAGAAAGCGCAAATGTTACCTTCTTTTTCATTTAGGCACAAAAATTAAATAAGCGAATTTTGAAAAAAAAAGTAATTTGCGTTTTATTTGGCTTGTAAACCTGCATCCCTAATTTATGACACAAATAGGAATTTAGTATCAATTATACTTTTTTAGTTCGCGGCTTTAAAAACACGATAAAAATTAATGTATAAATTATTAGCAAAAATATGACGTCAACGTGTTGTTCAAACGCGTATCCCCCCTAAACCAAGTAAAAAAGTTTTTTGGGTGGCCAATGAGTTAGTCACAAATTGTTTTTCTCAATTTCCAGTTCGCAGACTTAAACCCCCCACGTAATATATAAGTTATAAGCACAAATAAGACGTCATACTTGTTGTTAAAACGCTAGTGTCCGATTCGGAAAATCTAATCTCTATGGGTTTTGCGTCAGAGCAGACGAAGCTCAACTACCCGCGGGCGAAAATGGAGGTTTCAAGCCGGAGACAACAAAGCCTTAATTCCCAGAAGCGCCGGCATTAACCGATATAAATCCCACAATTTACCGAAAGCCGACTCGCGAAATTGTATATTACACAAACCGCTAAACTGCTGTTGTAAAAAGCGCAAGCTACAAGGCTATTACGGTGCTATACGCTGTTGTATAACATATGCTTTTTCATCAGTTAACGGTGCTATACGCTGTATAACATATGCTTTTTGATCAGTTAACGGAAAAAATCTGTTTTGGCTAATTATTATTTGTTGATGTCTAGTAAACGCCTTTGTAAGTGTTGTAGAGAAATTAAAAAATGATTACGTTTTCGCTGACGAAAATAGACCAAAATGCGGGTCACAAGAGTGAATCGACCGTGTTTTCAGTTTATTTCGGTTTTATGAACACCAAGCTCGTTATCGTTCACAGCTGTCGTGAAATGGCAAGGACGCTTTGAGCGGATGGATTTTTCACGCGCCAAAACGCGACCCACGAGTCAAAGCAAACCGAGCAGAAAAAATACGCTTCGAATCGGAAGTGCTGCGGTGATTTGCGTGAAAGTGGCCCTACACACGCATATATAATTCTGTACGCGAGAGCAAGCGGCAATGTCAGCGCGGTTTTTATAAAGGAAAGGACGGCAACTAAAAAACATACAGAGTTTAAAATTTTTTGGTTCCATTTCGTGTTTTGATACATGGTTATTGCAGTTTAATAGTCAGTCTAATAACGGAATTATCTGATTTAAAAAAATGTAATTAGTATTTTCGTATTTTAAATGGTGTACAAAGGCTCAGATTTATTTCGTAATTTAATTTGTAAAATGGAAATAACTTGAAAGTTTAAATTTTAGAAAGATTCACAAAAAGTATTTTTCTATACTCGTATGTTAAACTTCAATCTTAAGCCATTAATATTTACATACCACTTTACAAAGAAAAAATATTTGAAATATTTTTTCAAGTTGATTGTAATGTTCAGTACAACCTTATGCGTGTCAACACGAAAAATATAACCGATTTGTTCTCGTAAAAACAGCTCTGTAGAAATACAATTAAGAAACAAAATATCACCCCGGCTATGGCAATTTGTGGTAAACGTTATCTGGTGGCGGCCTTACTTGTCGTAGTTTGCGGCGTCGGCCTTGTACGAGCTCACAGTTGGATTGCTTGTACCGACTACGCTGAGAAAAACGCGGCCACATGGGATCCGAATAAGTGCAGGGGCTTCCCCAGGAACGCCGCGGTGAGCGTACCGAAGACTGGAAAATTCGGCGCCGACTTGGGTAAGTATGTTACATTTAGGATTTCTAAGTATATAAACTCACTGAAATTTGTTGATTTTCTACCATATTTGGGAACAACATTTTATACTGTTGCTTTCCCCGCGTATAGTATTAATAAAGATCAGCTTTTCTGGTAAATATTTTTCTAATTCTTTGACGTTTGGACGTCATATTCATTCAGACCAACAGTTTAAACCCAGCACCAACTTTTACTTTACATTTCCTTTGAAACCCCTCAGTTAATAAAACATCACCCCCAAAAACGTTTAAATAAACGTCTTAATAAAAGCAACCGGCAACGTTATACAGATTCTCATAGTATACGTCCACATATTTCTTATTTTAATTTTTTAACTAATATTGACTGTTTTATTTACGCACGGTCTCAGGTTACGATCACATTCCCAGCAACACGAATGCCTGCGGTCAGAAGAAAAGGACTTACGCGTCCGACCATCCTATGGCGGTGTACTATCCAGGCCAACAAGTCGTCATCGTACATCCAATGAAGGTGAGTACGAGTTTAGAAAGCGTACAGTCTATTCAGGTGTATTCCCAATTCGTTATATGACTATTTCTTCTGATTAGGCCAACTTTTTTCGATAATAGGCTTTTCAAAGCCACCCGTGTATTATCATGAGAGTACGGGTTCAGAAAGAGAACAGTCTATTCTGATATATCCCCAATGCGTTATATAGGCCTATACCTATTTCTTCGGATTAGGCCACTTTATTTCGATAACAAGCGTTTCAAAGACACCCCATGTATGAATATGAGTATATGCCGCAATCGTTGGTCATTACTATTTCAGCAGGGATAGAAGTATATACCCATGCAAATTCCATGACTTAGTGAATTTTGTTGATTAGATTAACAAAATCTGTGCCGCAACTCGCAATCATAGGGATAGAAGGTGTTTTGTGCATAAAAAAACGGTATCCTATATTATTATATCGCCACCGATAGCAAGGCGTATTGTATCAGTCGCTATCGGTACTCGTTTCAAAACTAAAAAATAGTTAAAATCAGTTCCCAAAAATTGAAAATAACTAAGGTTTCTAAAGATTAGGAAAATTGCTTTTTTTGTTCTCACCACGATATCGGTTCAATTCCCCAACTTGATTTTGTCTGACGTAAGGGTCCTTTCGAATTTTCGGCGAACCAATACAGTAATGTTATATGTAGATTAGATTTCACGTAACCATATGAGTCATTAGAATTTACACTGAATATTTCCGGATTTGCAGGAAGTAGAGCGGTAGCAATAAAAATGTCGAAATAACTATCGCGTCATCGTATGACTAACTGTTGTTAATATCCTTAACCGCTAACCCCTCATGAACTCAAAATATTGAACACATACATGTATATTCAAATTGTGGAATAAATCAATAAAGAATATATTTACATGTCAATTAGCTGTTCTATACAAGTAAGGGTTGCTCAAAACTTAAAAAAACGAAGTAGTTTTAACGCTAGCAATAGCAAAATTATTTTTATTTAAAAATGTAATATACTTCGTGGTGCGAAATTAATGACTCAAGAGACTCGTTTACCTATTAGGTTGACAAGTGACCATACTTATAGAACGGAGCGACATAACCATGAAACGGATGTTCTTTATATAGTTGTCCATGTGCAACATTTGTGACACGGTCGCTGTAGCCTACATTTGTGCGCCTTGACCTTCAGCAGTACTAAAATAGCAAACTAAAGCCTTAGTGTTTTAACAAACTTTGTTCATTAAAGTTTTGTTAAGCTTAAAGTAAACAAAGCAAAATAGATAACAACTCTAATAAGCTTTATTAGTTTAAAGTTGCAATGTTAATAAAGTGACTTTTGTGTTTGTATTCTTTCTTTTCTTATTTGTAAAATTTGCATGGGGTTAATTTCAATAAATAAACCATTTGAAAAACTGTAATCGTTGGCCCAAACCTTTTGGCGATCTGAAAAGCATAATCGCGTATTTTTGTTCCCATAGAACCATGGAGCGGACTCTGCCTGCGGCAACATTTGGATTCCAGACCATGGGTCGTGGATCTATAGGACAGCAGGATCTCCTTCGAACAAAGATCCGACTGTTGAAGAGTTCAGGAAAAAACTCGTTGCGGATTTGGGTAAGTCGGCAGATGGAAAAAATAGTTTCAGCTCTTGCGGGTATTGGTTTATTTTAAATGTCCGACTAAGCTGTAACTGGAAATTTTGAAAAGAGTGATTAGGCAGATAGGTGTCGTATAATACGCAAGTTCGTTTTAAGCCCTTCAAGTAATTAAGCCTATAAAATACTATTACCTTTTAACGTTTTCGAATTAAAGCTGCACGGAGCCACATCAGTCTCTTGGATTTGCATACTGCTTGCGAGTGCCTACCTTGTAAGGCATTGCTTGCTTTAAATGCAGTTGGTTAAACGACGCACGACCAAGCCATAAAACTCTTAGTATATTCTGTTTTTTGCGCCCGTAACTATTGGTGCTTTATTTGAAAGCGACCTCAAAACGTTTGCCACTTCTATTAGACACCGACAAAAAAGTTAGAAAATGCATTAATTCGAATTAATTAGATACTGATGATGCTTATTATAGCAAAATATATTTATCGTATTTTAACATCTAAACAAACTGATTTTCGGTTTACTATAAGTTCTGTACTTAGTTTAGTCTTTTTCATTGATGTGCAGCCACAATCGTTTGTTTTCACCATTCGGATTCAGGCAGATTCCGTTATTCGAAAAAAAATTCTGATTAAATGTGCAAAGTTAAGAAAAATAAATATACTTCAACTATAGCCTTAAGCTTTCAGGGACGATCGTACGTTGATGGTTAAAGTGTATATAAAGGACGATCGATCTCACAATCGGTTTATTTTACTGCAAGTTCCTCATTAAAAACGATTTTATTTCAGGCCGATCTCCTCGTGGGGCAGACTTCGGTTCGGAACACGGCCTGAGCAGTCGCTACCCCAAACCAGGTTTCCAGAATGCGCCTAAGTTTTGCGAGAACACCAACACCGCGGTCGCCACCTACAGTTTCAACGTGCCGAGGAACCTTAGGCCAGGTATAACGATTACGATTGCTAAGATACTTATTTAACGCAAGGCGTGCCGACGTTTTGTCGACAGGTTGTTTTTCATGTGGCAAACAAGGTTTATCTAAGCTTACGACAGTGATTGTTAAACTAGGAACCAGGCCCCACATAGGTTTTCAAAAATGTCCGAAGAACCACTACACGTCATAATTTATTTTTACTCACTGCAAAAGCATAAACAACTCACCAAAATGTTGCCAGGTCACAATTTAAAAAATAATAGGTTATGATTAATATAAGCACAATCCAAGATCTATTTTGGCGTTGTTTGTAATGCGATTGGGCGTTTAACATTTTCCGAAATTGATGATATTTCTTTCAGGCGTCTATACTTTTATGTGGCTGTGGTCGTTCAACTCGGCAAACAACTTGTACAGCACTTGCTTCGAGGTCCAAATTGTTAGAAACAAGGCGGCAAGGGACCGGAGTCTGCGGGTAAGTAGATGAAAAACTCAAAGAGTATTGTTCTTTCAATTAGGTATGCAGATTCTGAAAACTCAGCCGTTTTCAAATTATTTTTCGTTGCGTTCAGCTGCATTGGAACAGCGTTTAAAAAAATTTAGCCACACACAGACTAATGCAAAATAGAAATAAAACAACATAATAAAAGTTACTAATCTACAACGAAGTTGGTCTTACTAACAAACTTTTTGTATAGGCCTATATAGTTCACTAAAGATGATTTTGATTAACCAATTTCTATTGTTCTTTGTATTCAAAAGACCGCTAATATTTGGCTAATAACGAATACGTGGTTCCAAAGGTTTTCCAATGAAATAGAGTCTATCACCGATATCATCGTTTTTCGAACTGTTTTTCTTGTACGATATTTCTTGTATGTATAATGAGATGTTGTTTTGTCCAGGCAAACGGCTTTACCGACCTAACAGAGCCGTGTGGCGGTTTGACCTCCAACCCAGACGTGATGGGCAACAGTAATCCGGGATGCACTAGACAACCAGCTTTCAGCTACGCCGCGGTAGCTGGTGTACGGCCGTCGGAAGTACCAGAAGCAGCACCAGAGCGAGAAACCACGACCAGCGATGACACCACCTCGACCTACTGGTGGCAGACAACGAACAACCAGAACAGACAGACGAACAACCAGAACAGGCAGACCACGACACCGTATTATTGGGAACGTCAGACAACCAGAAGGGCCGCTTCGGTCACGACGCCGGCGAGACCATTCTGGTGGCAGTATACCAGCACAGACCAGGCAAGCGAACCAGAGTCATTGGCACCAGCGGCGACCACGCGCTCCCCGCATCGAAGACCACCAAAACCAACCAGGTGAAACACTAAATATTTATAGGCTGCATTTCACAACTGTATATAGCCGCAATAAAGTCAGTCCCCAAGTTTGGTTTTGATCTTCTCGATTTTTCCCCGCTGAAAGAAGCTACATTTGAATATTACTAAGAACTTCAGGACAATATACGCTTTAGTTGATTTAAAAAAGTTTAAAGAATCACGTCTTCTTTTAACTATCACCTTTTATGAATCACTATATATAGGCTACCGTTTTTTCTTTTATTTTACGTCGAGCTATACAAAAGAGGCATTTATCTCACATTGATATATTTTCAATCTGTCATAAAAATGACTTGACGTTAGATAGATAATAAGAACAGTGGATTGTTGCAATAGGTCAGCATTGCTCATTACACAAATCATTGCCACGATATAGAGTTTATCTTTTAACATAAATGGAAAATCAACTCTTAAATGCCATTGGTACCGTTATAGGAAAATTCTACTTGGTATCAGTCAAAAATTACGTTATATCTAACAGTAAAGTAAAAATTTGGCATTAAAAATGCTCATTTAAAATATATTTTATAAACTTGTTTATTGTAAAATTAGGATTTCTTATAGGGTAAAGCAGTTGTTCGAAAAACATTCTATTTGCCCCGATAAACCTCTCTAACTTAGCATATTATGTATACGCAGCATTTTCATGAGCATCGACGTGCACATGATGTCCAGCCAGTTTTCCGGCGAGATGAGGCTTCCAGTCGCCCGTGGCAACGCAATTCGTCGTTACGTTAGCGCAGACTTCACCTGTGACCTCACAAGCGCGAGCGTAAGTACATGACTACGTCATACTTTTAGTATTTTCGCCGATTTTTTTATTGAAAACGCACCTGGTTCTTGTATACAACATTTAATGCGTATTGATCTTGGTGTGATTTCGGCAAATTGCTCAAGTAGGGCGATTATTCTATGACTTGAAATAAAATAAATAATTTGTCAAAATTTACACGAGGTCAAAGTTACAGCAGTAGCCTAAGCAGCATATGCATTTCACTATTAGACAAGTTTTAGATGAGATAAATAGCTTAGGCCTACTTGACTAGCCATAACTCCTTTGTTACATTATTTGTGCCATTGTTATTCCATATTATTCGATTTTAAATCCGTTTTCAGTCTGACTTTATGAACCTGGGACCAATTCACTTGGTACGACACTTTATTTCATGTACCTTAACTAAAAAAATATTAACACCAAACGTTTTTTTTAATTTTCAGTTTTGGAACGCGATGACGATTTCCGACATGGAAGAGTCGCTTCGCTCCAATCACTTCGAGCTGGTACAGCAAGGCTCCAAGGAGCTGAGAACCAACCGTATATTTTATCACGTGACCTTTTCCTCGTCGTGCGACCTCTCGCAGCACGCGCCTGTTGTGAGGCTACTTCGCGAAGATTTGAACTAAAAAGTGTATTTTTCCTCTGTTTTCTGTGTATAGCGGAATCGCTTAGTTTTTTATTTCATGGAAGACAACGTACTTTGCCTCCATTTAAAAAAACAAATACCTTCGAGATATTCTTATAATTAATCTCATTTAGTCTAAAATTTAGATGCTTGAGTGGTAGAATCGATTAATTATGCGATACTGCCTTAAAGGGCACCAAAACCAAACGATTTTTTGCTTCACAGCTTTGTTTGCGACGCGTAAACTAATAATTAAAAATCTAAATCTGGTTGTAAATACAGTACTATGCTGATCACTTTCCTGCTATGCCAAAAACTTTTTTCTTATTTTTTTTTCCAAAATGAGCCAATGCTGCTTTTTTGTACATGTTCCAATGTTTTATTAATTTTGTTTTTGTATTGTGCCTGACACTAACTCGCACCAGTGTCTATATATTGACAATTTTTAGGCACTTCTCGCAATATTACTGTAGTGTATTGCTACACAAAAACTTTGTCACACAATACTTTATCTGTTCAGTGAACATTTCCCGGCATATTTATTACACTTTGCTGCCTTTTGATTTCCTAATTTTCCTTTGCGTCGGAATAAATTTTGCTTGCATTTGTTAATGTTTTAGTTTAGTTGTTTATTGCCAAAGACTTCATAATTTGTTTCCAAAAACATGTAACCCAAAATTTTAACATGTTTTTTCGAAATGATTTCTACTAATGGGAAACCCCTAATTGAAAACTACCGTAAAATTGAAAACTACCGTAAACAAAGCAATTGTTGTTCAACCTGGCAGCCAAAAGCTAGCAAAAAAGTCAGCAGTGGCCAGGTTGGAAAGAAAGGCCTGGGTGTGACGTGCCTGTGATCGAATGCTGTTGTACTCCTCATAAATGCTACAAAACAAATTATCAAGAGTACAATAATATGTTTAAATTTTTATTGGGGGGACATGGCCCCTGTCCCCCCCTGGCTACCCCAATGTCTGGCAGATTAGTATTCGTTGTGTAATTTTGGAGGGTTTCTAAAATTAAAGATGTGATGTGAGTCGTGAGTTTGACTGTCAAGGAAGATAGAGTTTCAAACACTCGTTATTTTTAACCAGTTGATCAGTTAGTAATTTCTGATTTATACCTTCATGCGGTAATATGTTTTATTTTCGAAGACTGGTTTTAAAATGCAACACAGCAACAGCTGCATGGGTTATAGAGAGAACATTGATGATTGTGTGTCTAAAAATTTAAAGAAACCAAAATCGTGTGGAGACATATCTTTGGAATTATACTTGCAAGAAAAAATATCACCCGGAATTTTGGCTGATTTGCTGCCTTGTTTATCTACTCGTAGTGGAACTATAGCTAAAGTAAGTAAAGTTGGATTATGAACACACATATAAAAAAAATATAATTAACATTAAAAAAGTCTATTGACCTATCTGGAAAGTATGGCACATATTGAAGACAAACTTGCAGGTGCACTTGCCATACCTTCCATGGTAGCCTATTAAGGCATATGGGTTTTAATCAGTTATCCTAGTAACCAATAATAATAAAGGGTTGCAACAAAATCTTCGGATCTTATAAGTTATTAAATGTTTTTGAATTGGTTTATGTAGCTAAATGCTTAAAATCCTATGTTTTTCCAAGTGTCTGTAAAGTTTAAATAGTCTTTTAATTTATTTTATGTCCAGCTAATTTATGTGTTTGGAGTGATGCGGCAAAAATAATATTTTTTTTGACTTGTTTAGTTATTGTGTTAACCATTGTATTTATAGAGTTTTGTTTTTGAATCTTATTCTAAAATGTTAAACAATCCGATTTTAGTTCTTTAAAAACGTATAAATTTTTTTCTTAAATAGTCTTTAAATGTAGTTAATTTTTTTACGAATGTTATGTGACACAGTGACAATTCTTTAACTTTCACAAGTCATTACTAAAGGCAATCATTTTAACATACTTTGGCTTTATCAATTTTAAATCAGAATCACTTGTTACCTCGTTAAAACACAAGATACCACAAACTTACAAAAAATGCATCATGTTGTCATTTAATCTAGTTCTAAATACTAATACTGTTTCATTCCATTAAGCAAAAAATCAAAGCAGAAGAAGAAAGATATGGAACCATAAGGTCAGCTTTCTCTTTTTTTAGACAAATTGAAAGATTTTCTGGATTTGGGGCACAATTGCTGGATGCCTTGCATTATGAGAATCAACATGACTTGGCTGATATGATTTATAAAGGTATTGAATAAACCAGAGGTCCCCAAACTGTGAGTCACGGCACCCTGGTGTGTTTATTTCATTTTTCAAAAACGTTGCATAGGGATTCTGTTTCATACCATACATGGATTATGATTTTCTTCAACAAACAAAAAATAAATTGGCTTTTGTGTTGAATTTTTGTAAAAGTCAGTAAAATTTATATTGCTTGGTGCATCGCAAGTCCAACAAACTTCAAAAGGTGTTGCAGGAAAAAGAGTTTGAAAACCGCTGGATTATTTTGAGACATGAAACAAAGAGTGCAGTACACTACTTTTCCTATGAAATTTATTTAGCATCTAGTCTTTCTAACTATATAAATCTAAACCCCTTTTTAACTAAAAAATATGTTTTCCATTTATGATTAATAGGACCGAAGTATACACCTCCAACTGTGGATCATAATTTTCAGTGTGCAATACAACAAGACAACTAAGGGAAAAGCAATTTCCAGTTTTGCCACCACCATATGAGGTTAGTTTTGCATAAGGATCAATAACTTATTTTTTTAAAGCGATTGGCAATGTGCAATTTTTACAGAAAAAAATTTTCAACCAAGTTTATGATTTATCATCACCTATCAGTTTAAGGTTAATGATTCATTTTTGTGAGTAGTATTAAATGACATTTTTACTCCCAACTTATACCTTACAAAATAGGCTGTACTAAACAACTTACTTTTTCCATTTAAACAATGCTTCACAGTTCGTTGAGAACATGACATAAGATAACTTTATATTATTTTTGTTTATTTTAAATAGCGAAAATATGTTTATTTGTCTGGTTGTCTGTTCTACAGTTATGTCATCATGCATAGATTCCACCTTGGTAATGTCATGTGGTTCACTGATATATTTTTGTTGATTTGATGACAATGTTTTACTAATTTATGTGGCCAAAAGTTATATTCAGAGTTCAGACCATATTCTATTGTTGCAGTTATTTCCTTTCTAGAACAAAATAAAGTCTATTTTATTTCTCAATAACATTAACCTTTTCAGCAAGTTGACGCGCTCAGCACCACACAACCGAAAACATTGCCCGTCCCCAGACCATCATCATCTGACACGGCAGAACAGTCGGAGGACAACTACACCCACCAATCAACGCCCCTTGCGCAAACTAAAAGTCCGCTCAACATGGATAAGATCCTGCAGGATGCACAATCGCCAGGCGTCTTACAATCGGTGGCCTTGGAGCCTAATATTGTAGAAATAACCCCTCCATCGAGTATAATGGAATCCAGTGGCCCTGTCATGTTTTCAGCGCTGTCTGATGTAGTACATCAAGATCAAAGTAAAGTCAACTTGGCAGGTTTACAAGTCGATGTTGGCGTTAGCAAAGGCTCGGAAGCTGGGTTAGACCACTCGCTTCTGTTACCATCTGACACTGGACAACAGCCCGAGTGTAACAGTGATCAAACACCACCAGCACGTTTTCACCCTAACGCTTCACAGTCACTCTTTTCTGAGATTCAACCCTGCCCGAAAACTACTTTAAAACCTACAGAAATGTCTAAGGCTTTTGAAGTAGTCCCTTCTAAGCTCACTGTAGGGAAAACATCACCATACCTCAGCTCACATAAGCCTATTGATGCCGATTTACCTTCACATGATAAAGGGAACGATTTTTTTGCGAGTATTGCTCGAGGGGCGTTGTTATTTTTAACCTTAGATGATTACTTTAGCTGATATGCAAAATGTTTTATTTTGTTTTTATTTTATTTTTAAATTATGCAAAGTACTTTAAATGAAGATTTATTAACGCGTGTGGCAATTTTAAAATCGTACTATATTACACTTTTTCACGTTTTTAATTAGCATACCTTTCTACAGCTGTCTTTTATTTATAGTTTTTAACAACAATAAAATGTTTTTGTGTCTTGTGGTTCTGCATTTGATAAAAGTGAGCCTGCCTAACTGTTTTTTTTTACTTTGCATTTCATTTTACCACCTTTTTAAAAAAATACAAAATCTTTTTAAACACAAACAGTATTCAACATCATTTAGGGGTTTGCCAACTAAATTATTATGCCTACACTAAATTGCAAATATAACCAATTGTATGTTTGTATTCCTTATGTCTATTTTGCAACTTCAATGAAAACTACTGAATAAATGTATGAGCGTAAGACCAGCTTATGTGACAAGTAAAACTAGACTTTCAACGATTTTAGTGCCGTTTAGAGAGCTCTGTCGCTTACTTTACAATTTTCTGTCGGCATGGTTAAGAAACTTTTTCAGTGGCCAATTCGTTGCTGGCAATCAATGACAAATGAGCAGACAGCATGCTGCAAAAATTGTACCATTTACAAAAATACAAAAATAATGAACAACCACAGTTAGATGTAAAAAGTCGTGGCTAGTCGCAAATGTTTTCAAAGAGATTCTATAAAAAAATGAGCCTCGAAACTTTTTTAATTAATTCAGACGCTTCGAGGTGACATATAGAGATTAATTATTTTGCATTTCGTCTCTAAAAATACATGAAATCGCGTTGAACGCCCTAAAATACTCTTCCACCTTCGTTTCTACATAAAATAGAAACAGAAAATGGAAAAATAGAAATGAAATATTCAGCAGACTATGACATCACAAAGCTGACCAATATGCATTGTTATTTGTTTATTGTTGTCTAAAAAGTAGTTCGTTTTAAACAGTTTTGCAGTCTACTTAGAAACTATACTGGAAAAGATTTCGAGTGGATTAAAAAAAATCGAAAGGTAAGAATTCATTAATTGATTAATAGCATACCATAGGACATTTACCTGTCTGTTTACTGCTTTAAACTGGCTAAAGTTTTATGCATTTGTCCTGTGTCAAACATACCTTTTTGTAGAATTCCCTAATTGGAAATTTATTTTAGTTTTTGGTCATGTGATGTTACTTCAGTTTGTGTTGGGTTAGCCAACAAGGCAGTTTCAGTTGTTAGAATTCTCTTTGTTGGTTTGGTTCACTATGTTTATGCTCAATATTAAATTAACTACTGTGCTAGTAGAATTTTGGGTGTATGTGAAAATCGATAAAAAAAAAAACTTTCTTCAAATACTGCATACCACAACGCATATTGTTTAAGTTAGGGTGCGGGTTAGCGTTTGGTTGAGGGTGGGTCAAGTTATTATTAATAATGAACATAATATTACTTGACCCACCCTCACCCAAACGCTAACCCTAACCCAAACAATATGCGTTGTGGTATGCGGTATTATTTTGTTTTGTTTTTTGCATAACTTTTAACGTACATAAGTAAAAGAGCGCCGAATTTTTGTATGTTTGGAACTGATTAAACTTACATTAACTAGAGTTTGCCAGTTTGAACAGGATGAATATGTTTGGTTTTCAAATTTTATTAATTGTGAATTTGACTAGCTTGCCTGCCAAAATTTGTTTGGGTCATACTGTATACCTAGGTTTTTATCCTGTATTCTCACTCACTAATTCTGTCTGTAACTCAATCTTATTGCCTTTACACGTGTTTTCAACCAAACTCATATTTTTTACTGCCAAGCAGACAGATCAGATTTTATTGGATTAATTGTTTTAAATGATCGGTTTGTGGAAATAAATAAAGAGTTGAACGTCTGATCCAGTTCTGTCGTGAAGCGCAGTTTACTCCTAAAACAAACAAAAAATAATCAATATTTAAAAAAAATCGAAATGTAACGTGTCATATGGCTAGCGATGTTCAAAGTGCGAGCAATTTACCTTATGGTCTCTAGCCTTTGATCTCAACTTGCTAAGAGCAGACTCAGCCATATCAGCTCTCTCTTCTGCATCATCAAGCTCATGTTGGAGTTTTCTGTATTTGCTCAGATTCGTGTTGGCTTGTTCCTCCTGCAAATTTATTACAATTAGTAAATCTTTTTCAACCAGGATAGAAGTCTGTTATGACTTGCATCGGTTGTTATACCTATTTAAACACCTTTTTCCTGTGCTATTTTAACTTGCATTTTCATTTAAATGAAATATATGACTGTGGTACGTAAATTAAATTTAAAAGTTAAAGCTTCACTTACGGCTTCCTCAGCTTGTCTCTTGTATGTCTTGACTTTGATCTGGAGTTTGTCGACGAGATCCTGGATTCTGGTCAAGTTCTTCTTGTCCTCCTCTCCCTGGTAAGTGATCTCCTTCAACTTGCGTTCCATCTTGCGCTGTCCCTTAACAGAGTCGCTATTGCGCCTCTGCTCAGAGTCAAGCTCGTTCTCAAGTTCACGAATCTAAAAATAGAACATTTTGTAGGTTAGTATGGAGATAGCCTAATCCTTTAATTAGATTTTATTTTCTGGTTAGTTGGTTGGAAGCATGGTTTGCTTAGCAAAGTGTACAAACTTACTCTGGTTTCCAGTTTCTGGACTTGTTTCTTTCCTCCCTTCATTGCGATGTTCTCAGCCTCGTCCAATCGTTGCTGTAAGTCTTTCACAGTCTGCTCCATATTCTTCTTCATTCTCTCCAAGTGGGAAGAAAGATCTTGTTCCTTCTTAAGTTCTTCAGCCATGGTAGCAGCCTGGATAAATCGTAGAAATGGTTCTTGTTTGCCATGTGGCTTAAATGACCATTAGAGAGCACGGGAACTTACATCAACAATAGCCTTCTTGGCCTTGTCTTCGGCATTTCTTTGTTCCTGAACAGACTCTTCGACCTCGGATTGCATGGTTTGGAGTTCACCCTCAAGCTTACGTTTCTGGTTGATGAGGGCCGTATTTTGCGTGTGGAGAAGGTTGGAGCGTTCGCTGTAAACAAATATTATAATAGTTTTTGATTGCCTCATTCATCATTGCACGAACAATACAATACTAACGGAAACATCAGTGATAACAAGTAAAAGGGCCAATTAAACATTTTATAAATGCAAACCTGCTTTCAAGGAGCTCAGTCTCAGCCAACTTGCGTCCACGTTCAGCTTGCTCAAGAGCAGATCTTAACTCTTCGATCTCAGCATTGAGGAGGTTACTACGACGCTCGATCACGGCTGATTGTTCCTGGAAGTCCTCGGATTGTCTCTGAGCCTCATCCACTTGCATTTCAAGATCCTACGTGTCGGCAATAAAAAGTTTAATGTACGTTTCCAAACGACATATTTCTACTTTTAAATCAATGTAACTACCTTGATGTGAGATACAACGGACTTGGCTTGCTTCTGGGCTTCAGACGCTTGTCGGTTGGCGTGTCCAAGTTGGATTTCAAGGTCATTGAGATCACCTTCCATCTTCTTCTTGATCCTGACAGCTTCTTGGCGAGCTTTGCTCTCTGAGTCGAGGGTTGTTTGCATTGATTCAATGGCACGTTGTTGGTTGCGTCTGTTTTACAGGGTTAGCGTTAAAAAAGCCCGAACTAGAACAATGTGGAATATGTACAAACAAATTTTGTTCTTCAATTACCTTTGATTGTCGAGTTCTTCATCCTTCTCTGAAACTCTTCGCTCAAACTCTTGCTTGACTTGAGCAAGTTCAACCTGCAATCGGAGGACCTTTGATTCCTCTCCTTCGATTGCTCCTTCAGCTTCTTCAAGAGCGGCTTGCATCTCGTTGCGCTCGTGCTCCAAAGTTCTCTTGGCTTTTTCCAGCTCGTGTATGCTCTTACCTCCCTCTCCAAGTTGATCGGTAAGATCAGCAATTTCCTCTGTGGGAAGAAGGAATTTAATATTACTTGATGAATAAATCTAATTATGTTTGTATTAGCAAAATTTACCTTGAAGATTCTTATTTTCGCGCTTTACAGTTTCTAGAGCATCAAGTGACTCTTCGTAAGCATTCTTCATCTTAAAGAGCTCAGTTGAAAGGCTTCTTGCTTCTTTCTGGGATTGTTCCAATTCTACCTGAACCTCTTCTTGCTTCTGCTTGTGTTCAGCAAGAACCTGTTATACACATTTTAATGTAAAGTTAGGGTTGCAAACGGAATACAATCAAATTATTGCAGGTTTGGCTTCAACTTTTCACGTCAACATTCTGCTTATTGCACACAATATAATAAAGTTTTCGATTTGTTATGTAGCGTTGAACGCTAATTTACCTTGTCGAAGTTTCGCTGCTTTTTGTCCAATGAAGCTGCGGCAGAGTTGGATCGTTCTAAGTCGATAGTAAGATCCTCGATTTCTCCCTGAAGACGGTTCTTTGTCTTCTCGAGACTCGATGCCTTCGCTTGCATGGCTTCAACCTGCTCCTCGGCGTCTTGGAGGCGAGCGGCAAGCTTTTTCCTGTTATAATATATTGTTGTCATTTAAATTATTCTTTTTTACGTGCTCGAATAATATCACTTTCACAAAACAACTAATAGTTGATCAAAGTTAGAATTTGAGTTGGAACTTTTCGATACGAATAAGATTTCGTAAGCTTAAGAAAAAAAAACTCACTTCGCATCTTCGAGTTCCTCTGTACGCTGGATTGCGTCAGTCTCGTATTTGTTCCTCCATTGAGCAACTTCAGCGTTTGCTTTGGAAAGAGCTCGTTGGAGTTCGGCCTTTGCTTCTTGCTCTTCTTCGTATTGCTCCCGCAAGAGGTCGTTGTCGTGGCGAGCAGCCTGGACAGCGTGAGCAAGAGCAGCCTTAGCCTTGGTCTCCTCTTCAACAACTCGCTTAAGTTCGTCGATTTGCTGCGAGGAGCTGTTTTTGCTGCGGGTCAGTTGCGCCATAAGGTGTTCGCGTTCCTCCAACTGGCGGCTGAATTCACCTACAGAACATGTTATTTAGTATTAAATATTAAACCTAATGCGACAAGTCGTGCTATTTTACTTACCATTCTCAGATGAGAGTCTTGCTTTGGCCGCGTTGAGCTCGTTGACTTCTTTAGTAAAGTTGTCGTTCTTCATCTTAGACTCGTTAAGCTGCTCCTCCAAGTTGCGTGACATCTTTTCGTAGTTGAGCTTGGCCTTGGTGACGCTCTCAACGTTGGTGGCGAGATCATCGATCTCCATCTTCATTTCACTTTTCTCCTTCTCCAACTTTTGCTTAACCCGTTGCAAATTGTCAATCTGAGAAAATATTATGTCAATAAGTTTTAGTTGTTAAACGTGAAAAGATATAGAATTGCAATTCAATTTTACAACAGTTACTGACCTGTTCGCTCATTTCAGCGGATGTATCGGCATTTTTCTTGCGAAGAGTGGAGACAGTTGCTTCATGAGCCAAGTTGGATTCTTCCAATTCACGTCGCAGTTTGGCGAACTCAGCTTCGCGACGTTTGTTAAGCTCGATCTAGAAACAAAGGTTGTGTGACTGTGAATATTCATTGTGATCAATCAATTAAATGTAAAATTTTAAGATTCCAACCTGTGCTGCGGTGGCGCCTCCTGCTTCCTCAAGACGCTCACTGAGTTCCTCCAATTCTCGTGAAAGATCAGCTCTCTGCTTCTCAACCTTTGCGCGGGCTGCTCTTTCGGCTTCCAACTCTTCTTCGAGCTCCTCAATCCTAGCTTGAAGCTCTTTGATCTTCTTCTGGAGTTGAGCGACGAGAGCTTGCTCATCTTCCAACTTGGTGGCGAGCTGACTGTATTCGAACTCTTGCTTCTTCAGCTTCTCTTCGAGACGTTGCTTGTCGTTCTCAAGATCCATGACAGTCTCCTGTGTGAGACGAAGATCTCCCTCCAACTTCCTCTTGGTCCTCTCAAGCTCCATGCGCAGTTTCTTCTCTTGTTCAAGAGAAGCCTCCAACTATGATGAATAAAATGCGTTTAATGGTGGGAATTTATGATTTAAATAACTCTCAAAAGTTTACTTACATCATCAACTTGCTGTTCAAGCTTTGACTTCTGTTTGCTCAAGCTGTTGACCTTGTCCTCTTCAGACTGAAGATCATCAAGGGTTTGTTGATGGGCTTCCTGGAGAGCTTTCTTTTCCTTCTGAAGCTTGGCGATTTGTTCATCCTGGGATGCCAATTCCTCCTGAAGATTCTTGAGCTGAAACATAATAGTTTGTTACATGTGATTGTTCCGTTATCAATTGTTTGGTTTGTTTGTATCGATATGTACCTTGTTTTCAGTAGCGTGCTTCTCTTTTTCAACTTTAGCCAATGTGATCTCAAGATCATCGATGTCTTTCTTCAACTCGGAGCATTCATCTTCAAGTTTTCGCTTCTTAGAAACAAGCTCATTGTTAAGCTCTTCTTCGTCTTCGAGACGCTCAGTGACCTCCTTGATCTTTCCATCAAGTTCGACCTTTGTCTTAATAAGCTGGTCACATCTGTCTTCTCCGTCGTCAATTTGATCTTGGTTCTAAATAAACAAATAGTTACAAATAATACGCTTCCAGCATATTTAGTGGCGAATTTCTATTGAAATCTTACAGCTTGAAGTTGCATGACGAGGTCATTTTTCTCTTGAATGAATGCAACTTGCATCTCTTCCAATTCCTTTCGTCTCTTGGTTTCCTTCTCCAAGTTGACCTTGCATTCTTCATATTCCTTCTCGAGAACTTCGAGCTCCTTTGCGGCTTCAGCGGTCTGCAAGAGTGGCTTGATCTTGAACATAAGCTTCATCCACTCCCAGTTGGCCATTCCGAAGTAGGCGCGCAAGTTGGACTGGATAACTCGGCAAGCTTGTCTGCAATGAATATCTTTGATGTCAAAGAAGCAAACCTTCAATTTTATAATATGGTGTAACGTTGTTTACCTTCGCTCAATCATTTTCTGGTACTCGCGCCTCATCAACATTCCTCGCATGCGAGCTTGGATAAGTTTGAAGATGGATGCTAGCTTGTTGTCACGCATTTCCTCCAGACGACCGATCATACCAGCGCGGAAGAATACCTTAGTGTGTCCGAGCTTGTACGATTCGTGATCGATGTCGATGCTTCCAAGCAACTTCTCGGAGGATTTCTTGCTGTCCATGAATTGTCCCTCGGGAGCGGCATTTGGGTTCAAGATTCGGTAACTGCGAAAAACAAGTTTATACGGAACTCGTAAAGGACCCTTTGTTGTAACGGAATATTGTAAAAGAATCTATTTTACCGTTGTTTAAAGTCGCCGTATGGAACCCTGTTGGGGAATCCTTTTCTGCAAATACGGATGCCTTCCAACACACCGTTACAACGAAGCTGGTGGAGAACCAAGTGGGATTCCATCATTCCTGGCATCTTTTGTTCGTTGGGAATAAGGCAACGGACGAAATGAGGAGATGTTGACCTAAAACAGTTTACATTTACTTTCTTTGAACATGTTTTACTTTCTTTGAACTTGTTTTACGATATTTAAGCGTTAGCAGTAGGATTTCTAACTTTACCTCAAATTAGTCATGAGATTGTTGAGAGATTGTCTGTGAAGAGACGAGACAGTGTTGAATGAACCTCCCTTCTTGCGCTTGCCTCCTTTTCCACCACCACTGGCAGCTAGAAAAAGTATTTAATAAAGTGTTTGATATGCCATTAGCGCCAAACTTTTTATAGACATCCGGTATCCCAAATAAATGTTTTAAGGCTTTATTTTTTATTTTTATCTAGCCAATACCTTCATCGGGGTTGACGTATCCCTCCCAGATGGTTTGCATGAGTTTAAGGGATGATTTCATGTAGAGACCGACAACGCTGTTGTTCAATGGATCCTTGTTTTTCTCCAGCCAACCAGCGAGGTTGTAGGCGACCTATTGTGGTATGATTCAATTTAGAAATATGCATTTGACAAATCGAAAATATTGTAAGATGTACTTACGGTTCCGGCGTAATGGTAGAGTTCAAAGTGCGCTTCGTATTTCCCCTTCTTGACTGGTTTGCCGAAAGCTTTGCTCTTGCCAAGATGGTTTTGGTAAAGTTTGTCCTTGAAAGTGTTGTCGGAAGCTTTGGGGAACATGCACTCTTCCTCGAGGATGGACATGATTCCAAGTGGCTGAAAATAATTTTGTTTTTATCGAATGTGAGTTGGCTAAAACCACGAATTATTGTTTAAGCTGAAATTTGATTTATTAATGTTTTACCTTCTCGATGAGCTCAATACAAGCTGCTAAGTCCATTCCGAAATCGATGAAAGTCCATTGGATTCCTTCCTTCTTGTATTCTTCCTGTTCGAGGACGAACATGTGATGGTTGAAGAACTGCTGGAGTTTCTCGTTGGTGAAGTTAATGCAAAGCTGCTCGAAGCTGTTTTTCTATATCGAAATGAAAAAATAAAATAGAATTAGTTGTTAAAATTTGCAGTTATTTGTAACAATATTCTAACTCAATATATAGTTCAATATCTTTGAACTTACATCGAAGATCTCGAACCCCGCAATATCCAGAACACCGATGAAGAAACTTCTTGGCAACTTGGTGCTCAGAGTTTTGTTAATAAGTCTTACCAACCAGTCGAAGTGGCGACCAAAGACACCTTTGCTCAAAGCTCCGATAGCTTGAGCCACCTACCAAGAACAAAAGTTAGTAAATCAATTGATTCTTTTCTTTTTAAAACCAGTGCATACCTGATTACACGATTGACCTTTGGTGACGAACTCGTTTCCAACCTTGACACGTGGGTGGCACAAGTACTTAATGAAGTCAGCCGAGTTGAGACCGAACAAGTAGGCGACCTTATCAGCCTCTGTAAATTTATAATTTAAGAAAGCATTTAGATATGTTTAAAAAATTTAAGAAAATCTTTCAATAGAATTGTGTTGTCATTGGCACTGGTACCTAAAGCAATTGTCAATACTCGGATTTGTTTTATACAAACCTTCTGTGCCGTCAGGTTCTGCCTGTTCTTCTCTCTGTTTGTTCTTAAACTTCATGTTTTGTTGGTGCATGATTCCAGCCATGAGACGATAGATTCCGCTGATTTCCTCCTGATTGAAGCCCAGGATGTGGAAAGCTTCCTTTAAATAGCATTAAAAATTTGAATCGTTGATTTAAATAGCAACTTATATTGCTATATTTACTTTTACCGGTAGTCAATAATATTTCACCAATTAGTATTGGGAAATATATTTTAATTTTATTTTCTTACGTCGGTCAACAACATTTCTGCGCTGTCATCCATATTGTCGACTGTGACGACACCTTGGTTGATTGTTCTGTAGTCGTAAGGATCCTTGGTCACCAACAATTGATCTGTTCATCATAAAACCAATTGTTTGGTAAACATGTTTTAAGGCTTTTTAAAATAAAATTCAAAGAATGTTTTTATGTATTTTTGAATAGTAAAAATCGTCGCTTTAATGACAGACTTCTGAAGTTTGACTTACCGATAAGTTCAGGTTTTGCGCCTGAAATGATCTGGTAGAAGATGTGGTAGTTACGTTCTCCGTCCAGTTGGTAGATGACACGAGACTTCTCGAGCAGATCTGAAAATTTCATTCGTGTGTAATAAGGTTTGGCTTAGGTTGTGTCACGTTAAGTAAGATAAGGAAACTTACAATGCTCAATATCTCCTGAAGCCAACATTCCCGTGCTGCCGAAGTGAATACGGATGAACTTTCCCTGTTAGTCGATAAAGTGTTATTTTTCTTGTGGTAAACACGAGACAAAGCGACTTTATTTTTTATGTCGTAAATTTTGTTTTAATTTTTGTGGAGTTTGCAAATCATGGTATAATGCTTACGAAACGGGAAGAGTTGTCGTTACGGACGGTCTTTGCGTTTCCAAAAGCTTCCATAGCCGGGTTACATTGTACGATCTGATCTTCCAAGGTGCCCTGAAATGAATTCGTGTGCAATTATGTGTGAGAATTCCGGTTATTTTGGTGGTAAAAACCGTTTGTCTACTATCGTTGAAAATAGTTTATTATTCAACGTATCTCGGTCTTACCTCGCCTTCCTTTTGTGCTCCGTAAGCAGCGACTAAGGCAAAGTACTGGATGACCTTCTTCGTGTTGACAGTCTTTCCGGCACCAGATTCTCCGCTAGTTTAAATTGCATATGTTTTTTTATTTTGGTTGTGGATAAGAATTGTATGTCGCCTATATCTTTATATTTAAATAAGTGGTAGGCCTATTTTAGTGGATTTAACCAGTTATTTATGACTGTAAAACAGTATTTTTGTATTTATTTGCTCCTATTAACTTTTAACAACAACTCACGTGATCAACATAGATTGATTTTCCCGATCTGTAAAACAATAACAAGTATTAATTTGATGACAACGTATTTTAATATGTAAAAGTATTCATGTCGTGCTTGTGCGAACTAACAGAGTTTTTTTTATGTTTTTTAAAAGATATCCATTTATGTATTTCTCGAATAACTAACTCATCAACATGTTGGAGTAAGCGTTGTCAGCAATAGAGTAAAGATGGGGAGGCATCTCAGTTCGTCTCTTTCCCTTGTAAGCAGCGATGACGTAAGGAGCGTATACGGGCAACATCTTGTAGGGATTCACGGTGACGCAGAAGAGACCAGAGTAGGTCTGAATGAGAAAACGGATGTAAAGATTTAAACCATAATCTGTGGTTGGCTTCGGTTGACTAATAGCTAATGAACAAAACTTCACATTTTTGCTTAAAAAATCAGATACAGGCGTAGCAATTTACGGTATACAAGTTTTATCAAAGTAATCTGTTGTTAAAACGATTGGGCGCAATATACTCTTACGATTATATTAACAAAAATTAATTGCAAGATAAAATCTTTATAGAATCGCTAGTTTCGTTGTAAGTTCAAAACAGCAACTCACGTAGATCATGAAGGACTCGTATCGGGTTCGGAGGTTGTTCAAGACGCTGGCTTCGTTGAGGAAAGTCATGTTGGCCATGTCCTCGCACTTCTCGTAGCGCGGAGGATTCATCTCCTGAACGTCTTCTTCCTTCACCGTAATTTCCTGGGGACGAAAAGGAATTTGCATGGCGAGGGTATAAAATGAATTACAACATTTTTCGGGGTGATTTACTTTTTATCTGTTATTCTCTTAACGTTCAACTCTTTTAGGCTTGTTTTTGTGTTTTTATTTTCAAACACCAAGGTTGTGGTCAAGCTTTTGAAGCTGACCGCATAGTCCTTTGCCAGACTAAATAAAGAAAACTTGATGTTTACAGTGGATCTCTCCTTTTGTTAACTCATAAAATGTCGGCTGTAGGAATGACTTTTTTTCTAGTCTGGCAGCCAAATTGTGGTATTTGTTTCTGTTGCGCTTCATCGTATATGGCATGTTTGGTAGAAGTTGTCTTACTTTTCCTTCGGCACACGACTTGATGACAGCTTTTCCTCCTTCGTTCTTGATGATTTCTCCCTGGACGTAAGCATTCTCCTTGTCGGGGAACCAACAGTATTTCTTGCCTGTGACCATAAATGACCACCGTTATATAAGGGCGTTTCTCATTGTTGGTTTCTTTTCTTAATGGGTTCGGTTGAACTATAGTGTCGCAAGTCAAAATTTATTGAAAATATGACATTTCATGTGAATAAGGTAACCGAAATACGGTTTAGATTCTAAATGGTTGATGGTAACACTAAACTTTTAAACATCCCATTAATTTCGTGTTATCATTCCAAAGACACCCACAAAGTAAAAGGTATTAGAGAGCTTTAATTTATTTTTAAGCATGATTACCGTCGGGTTTCTTGGTCTGGTTTTCGAGAATCTTCTCGTGAGACATCCTGAGATACTGAGCCGCATCCTGGCACGCTTCGTAGTCGAAAGTTGCCATGGTGAAGTGTCTAGCAGATTCTGATAATAAAAAGTTTGTTTCGCTAGTGGCAAATATGTTTATAACAATGTCTGCATTGATTAGCTGGCTCATTTGTTACATTAATTAGAGGTCATTCATTTCTACAGCTCTAAAAGCAAACAATTAAGTACAAGTTACTTACCCTGTATGAGAGCAAAGTCAGATTTATCAAAGTTAGATGACTGGGATGTCGAGCCAACTGATGATCTAGAACCGTTAGCATCTCTCTTTTATACGCGCTCGTCAATTATCGCCAAACGCTTTTTTTGCACTGCTTAAAACAGTTGCGCTATTAGCACCTTATTAGATCTGCGGCGGCTGTTTATGTCGTCACCTTAAATCACAATAGCCCGCAATTACAACGCTTGACATATATTGTTGCAAAACCTACACCTTTTGCGTATGAGACATTATGCTACACAGTTTTTATTATGATTGTTTAAATTCGTCTGATTACGGTAATATTTATGGTTTTCATGTACATAAAGCAAGTTATTGTTTAACAAGTTGTAAATGTTGAAAAGCTTATAGTCATTTTCTAACAATGTTGTTAACAATAGAATTATGCGTTGTGTGGCTAAAACATATAACTTGCAAACATTTTACAGTAAATTACTTCTAGATTCGTTCTATTTTCATTTTTATATATATTGGCATCTTATTGTGGCTTTTGGGCAAATAAAATTTGGTCGCGAACTAAAAAGGTTAAGAAGCACTTAATTACCTCACTTTGTAGCTATA
Organism: Ascidiella aspersa; assembly: GCF_963924565.1. Taxonomy (NCBI): domain Eukaryota; kingdom Metazoa; phylum Chordata; class Ascidiacea; order Phlebobranchia; family Ascidiidae; genus Ascidiella; species Ascidiella aspersa. Next base: position 29,507,356 of record NC_139450.1, read on the forward strand.
CGTATTTTATTATTGTAACCCTAATTATGCATATATTACTTATTTGTTAAATCAAACTATGTTTTTTGCCATTATTAGCTAATGTAATTTTTTGCAGTTTGTGCAAACTTTTTGTTTTAGTATATGTTTTTCCTGTTTTAAGGGTCTATGTAGCCACCATCGCGCATACTTCTAAATTAAAAGTTTTGCCAATTTAAACCCAATAAACTTACTTTCTTGACGCGATTAAACTGGATTTCAGCTGCATAGTTGCGCACGAGTTCGTTAGAAAATAACAGTGTGTGATTTCAGATGTTTTATGACTCCACGTTAAGACGTCTTTGCAAAAATATTGATTTTATTTGGTTTAAACCGCTTTTGGGAGATTTTCTAAGAACGGCCACAAACATATTGAAGCATGATAGTAGTTAGATAAATGGAATTTACCAAAGTTTAGCAAAAAAAGTATAGTGTAGCGTGTGGACATGGCCTGGTTGCCGTTGGATCTACCCCTGTTTGTGTCTTGTCAAAATTTCCCACATGTTAATCCACTTAATGCGACTATTTATATTCAAGGTATGAATTTAAAACGGATTCACGAGCTAAAAGCGTTTGCCGCCCAATAATAGGTCTGACACTAGATTGTTGTAGTCTACGCTATCGTACACTGAAATTATTATACACTAATGACTAAACTATGCGCTTTGTTTTTTTGCCAATCATTTTAGCACTTGCGTTGTCGCGCATACACAAATAAGTCCTCACTTATTTGAAATGGAACACCAAAAAAATTTCCTAAATAAAAACGTGCGGATGGAAATTTTTAAGGTTGAAAAGCACTGGGTTGGATGAATGATATTTAGTATTAGAGTGTTAACAGTTTCGATGAAAATTTGCAACCTTTGTCCTCAGTTTTTCCTCCATGAGCTTCTTGCTTTAAGTTAGTTTCTTGTATATCCATCTTGCTGGTTACAACCTAGCAAACCTTTATTTGTTTGTAAAACATTATGAGTTTAGTGGTATAAAGCGTTTGCTGCAGGTAAATTATTATGAACATTTAATATCATTGCTGTTATCACATGTGTATGTGTTTTGTTATTTGCGTCTATTGCATTCTTACCACAAAGTTAAAATCCATGGAAAATTAAAACGTAAGTTTTGCCAAATCGTGGTTTCCCGTGGTCTGCATGTAGGGGACCATGGCCTCCTAACTAATAGTCAGTCAAATTTAACAACATACCGGTACATTCCAAAACGCGCATTTTGTGAATCTCATTTAAATTTAAAAATGTTAAATAATTCTTTTTGATTAACATTAAATCTTTTTTGCCCTTTCTTTGTTTCCCAAACGCCCTGACACTTTGTAACACAGTGGTTCCCAAACTGTGGTACGCCTACCACCGATGGTACGCGAGAGTATTTTAGGTGGTACGCGACTAACTGCAGCATACGTATAAATTTGCGAAAACTGAAACTTTCGGGATTGGGTAATTTCTAATGTCGTTTAAGTTCCCTGTGGTTTCGCACGTTTATGATGTAACACTTATCTTGTTCAAGATAATAAAACGCTAATTGTTAGCTGGTTTAATATGTATTTAATAATAATGCACTGATAGCAGCAGTGTAGTATTGTCGTATGTATATTGATATTTCAATGATATTGAGCTTCTGTAATTTCTTCTAAAATAGAGGAATAATGAGAGGACTAAATTTTGTTGAGAATTTAGGAACATGTCTAAACGAAAGTACAGTCAGGCTTACATAAAGTACGGGTTTGTAGCTATTGATAACAAAGGAGAAGCTCTTCCGCAATGTTTAGTTTGTGTGAAATATGTTATCATCATGCTTGAACCGAGTGACCGAACTAGTAAATTTCGTCAAATCTTCTGCCTTTAATACTCGGTTGTTTAAACGTCTTTGTGAGAATCTCAGTTCAAATTACACCTGTTTTCTCTATTACACAGAGGTGCGCTGGCTCTCACGTCCATCGCATTAAAACAATTGCTGCGTTTTGTATAATGTATGGCTTTTATGTCTTCCTGGAATGACATTTGTGAAACTTGATTACACCTACGCCATAACGTAGGCATATGGTTTTTACAAAAGTTATATAAAATTGCAGTTTTTCCTAGGCTTGAATTAAAATGAATATAGTTAGACTCTTTTTCTGAACATTAGTAACAAAGTGTCTGTTTAGTGACGTATTTTTGAAATATATTTTAGCACTAATACTGGCTAATTTGGCTGAATTGACTATTTTATTTTATCAAGAGAGACTAAAAAGTTTTCATGTGGAACTATTTAAGATCTATATGGCCTATTTTTTATTTGGTATCAATACACTATTCATAAAATATGACGTTTGATCGGCATCCATTTGGTTTTACATAATTTTTGTTAGGACAAATGTTTTAAGAAGGCCAATTCCCACGTCATAACTTGGCCTGGCCGACTTGGTCCAATTAAGTTTTATGTTATCCTAATAATGTTCTTTAAAGTGAGATCAATCTCTAGTACTTATAAGCATTTTAAAATTTTGAATCAAGAAGAAATCAAAATGATATTTTTTACGAGATTTGTTTTAGTTACTGGCATTTTTTTCTTTATGTTTCAAGAAAAAATATTTTTTGTAATTAATTATTTTTTCATCAAGGATGAGACTCCTATGTCTGTTTACAGATTTATGTTGGCTTAAGTTGTCTACAATGCTAGGGTATTTATTATTCGTATTATAATAAAAATAACTCAAAGAAGAGTCGGCTAATATATAAATTTTTATTTCAGTTTATTCTCATTTGCTTCGGCTTTGTTTAATGTTAGCTAAAAGGCCAGATTTAGTTTGGTTGAATAGTCCCATTTTGCTTCTTTTACTATGAAGATGCTCACTCTATTACTGATATTATACAAGAATTGGGAAAATGGTATATAAGACGACGTATGTATTGAACGAAGTGTGTTTTTTTGGACAATAATGGTGATCTAATTTTTGTTTGATTCAACTTACATCGTAGAGTATTGTAGTTGGTATTTCATGGATCTGTTTCGTGTACACATTTTATTAATCGTTTTCGAATAACTCGAGAGTCTCATATCGTTTGGTTTTTATAGTAAGCATCCTCCCGTCTTGTCTAAACTTCACCCACTATTTTTTCTAGATGCTGTGCTAAATTCTCTACATGCTTTTTAACCAAAATCATATTTTGTAACTGCCAAGCAGACAGATCAGATTTTATTGAATATTTTTTTTAAATGGTCGAATTTGAAATAAATAAAAAGTAGGACGTCTGATCCAGTTCTGTAGTGAAGAGCAGTTTACTCCTGAAACAAATAAAAAAGTAATTAATATTTGTTGATCAAACGAAATGTAAAGTATCGTGTGATTATTATAGCAAACGTCAGATTTTCTTTTCTTCGGCGAAAAATTTACCTTATGGTCTCTAGCCTTGGATCTCAACTTGCTAAGAGCAGACTCAGCCATATCAGCTCTCTCCTCTGCATCATCAAGCTCGTGTTGCAGTTTTCTGTATTTGCTCAGATTCGTGTTGGCTTGTTCCTCCTGCAAATTTAATACAATTAATAAATCTTTTTCAACCATGATAGTAGTCTGTTATGACTTGCATCAGTTGTTATAACTATTTATACACCTTTTCCCTGTGCTATTTTTAACTTCCAATTTCATTTAAATGATGAAATATATGACTGTGGTACGTAAATTAATTTACAAGTTAAAGCTTCACTTACGGCTTCCTCAGCTTGTCTCTTGTATGTCTTAACTTTGATCTGGAGTTTGTCGACGAGATCCTGGATTCTGGTCAAGTTCTTCTTGTCCTCCTCTCCCTGGTAAGTGATCTCCTTCAACTTGCGTTCCATCTTGCGCTGTCCCTTAACGGAGTCGCTATTGCGCCTTTGCTCAGAGTCAAGTTCGTTCTCAAGTTCACGAATCTAGAAATAGACGAGTTGATTGAATTGTATGGAGACATTTTTTATCGAAATGTTTTTTTGCAGTAAAGCGTTTTCGACCAACTTACTCTAGTTTCCAGTTTCTGGACTTGTTTCTTTCCTCCTTTCATTGCAATGTTTTCAGCCTCGTCCAATCGTTGCTGCAAGTCTTTCACCGTCTGCTCCATATTCTTCTTCATTCTTTCCAAGTGAGAAGAAAGATCTTGTTCCTTCTTAAGTTCTTCAGCCATGGTAGCAGCCTGAATAAAACACAAATGGTTATGGTTTGCAATGTGTCTCAAATAAGCGTTATGGGTCAACGAGACTCACATCAACAATAGCCTTCTTGGCCTTGTCTTCGGCGTTTCTTTGTTCCTGAACGGACTCTTCGACCTCGGATTGCATGGTTTGGAGTTCACCCTCAAGCTTACGTTTCTGGTTGATGAGGGCCGTATTTTGCGTGTGGAGAAGGTTGGAGCGTTCGCTGTAAACAAATATCATAATAGTTTTTGATTGCCTCATTCATCATTGCACGAACAATGCAATACTGACGGAAACATCAGTGATAACTATTAAAAGAGCAAATTAAACATTTTATAAATACAAACCTGCTTTCAAGGAGCTCAGTCTCAGCCAACTTGCGTCCACGTTCAGCTTGCTCAAGAGCAGATCTTAACTCTTCGATCTCAGCATTGAGGAGGTTGCTACGACGCTCGATCACGGCCGATTGTTCCTGGAAGTCCTCGGATTGTCTCTGAGCCTCATCCACTTGCATTTCAAGATCCTACGTGTAGGTAATAAAAAGCTTAATGTACGTTTCCAAACGACATATTTCTACTTTTAAATCACTGTAAATACCTTGATATGAGATACAACGGACTTGGCTTGCTTCTGGGCTTCAGACGCTTGTCGGTTGGCGTGTCCAAGTTGGATTTCAAGGTCATTGAGATCACCTTCCATCTTCTTCTTGATCCTGACAGCTTCTTGACGAGCTTTGCTCTCTGAGTCGAGGGTTGTTTGCATTGATTCAATGGCACGTTGTTGGTTGCGTCTGTTTTACAGGGTTAGCGTTAAAAAAGCCCGAACTAGAACAATGTGGAATATGTACAAACAAATTTTGTTCTTCAATTACCTTTGATTGTCGAGTTCTTCATCCTTCTCTGAAACTCTTCGCTCAAACTCTTGCTTGACTTGAGCAAGTTCAACCTGCAATCGCAGGACCTTTGATTCCTCTCCCTCGATTGCTCCTTCAGCTTCTTCAAGAGCGGCTTGCATCTCGTTGCGCTCGTGCTCCAAAGTTCTCTTGGCTTTTTCCAGTTCGTGTATGCTCTTACCTCCCTCTCCAAGTTGATCGGTAAGATCAGCAATTTCCTCTGTGGGAAGAAGGAATTTAATATTACTTGATGAATAAATCTAATTATGTTTGTATTAGCAAAATTTACCTTGAAGATTCTTATTTTCGCGCTTTACAGTTTCTAGAGCATCAAGTGACTCTTCGTAAGCATTCTTCATCTTGAAGAGCTCAGTTGAAAGGCTTCTTGCTTCTTTCTGGGATTGTTCCAATTCTACCTGAACCTCTTCTTGCTTCTGCTTGTGTTCAGCAAGAACCTGTTATACACATTTTAATGTAAAGTTAGGGTTGCAAACGGAATACAATCAAATTATTGCAGGTTTGGCTTCAACTTTTCACGTCAACATTCTGCTTATTGCACACAATATAATAAAGTTTTCGATTTGTTATGTAGCGTTGAACGCTAATTTACCTTGTCGAAGTTTCGCTGCTTTTTGTCCAATGAAGCTGCGGCAGAGTTGGATCGTTCTAAGTCGATAGTAAGATCCTCGATTTCTCCCTGAAGACGGTTCTTTGTCTTCTCGAGACTCGATGCCTTCGCTTGCATGGCTTCAACCTGCTCCTCGGCGTCTTGGAGGCGAGCGGCAAGCTTTTTCCTGTTATAATATATTGTTGTCATTTAAATTATTCTTTTTTACGTGCTCGAATAATATCACTTTCACAAAACAACTAATAGTTGATCAAAGTTAGAATTTGAGTTGGAACTTTTCGATACGAATAAGATTTCGTAAGCTTAAGAAAAAAAAACTCACTTCGCATCTTCGAGTTCCTCTGTACGCTGGATTGCGTCAGTCTCGTATTTGTTCCTCCATTGAGCAACTTCAGCGTTTGCTTTGGAAAGAGCTCGTTGGAGTTCGGCCTTTGCTTCTTGCTCTTCTTCGTATTGCTCCCGCAAGAGGTCGTTGTCGTGGCGAGCAGCCTGGACAGCGTGAGCAAGAGCAGCCTTAGCCTTGGTCTCCTCTTCAACAACTCGCTTAAGTTCGTCGATTTGCTGCGAGGAGCTGTTTTTGCTGCGGGTCAGTTGCGCCATAAGGTGTTCGCGTTCCTCCAACTGGCGGCTGAATTCACCTACAGAACATGTTATTTAGTATTAAATATTAAACCTAATGCGACAAGTCGTGCTATTTTACTTACCATTCTCAGATGAGAGTCTTGCTTTGGCCGCGTTGAGCTCGTTGACTTCTTTAGTAAAGTTGTCGTTCTTCATCTTAGACTCGTTAAGCTGCTCCTCCAAGTTGCGTGACATCTTTTCGTAGTTGAGCTTGGCCTTGGTGACGCTCTCAACGTTGGTGGCGAGATCATCGATCTCCATCTTCATTTCACTTTTCTCCTTCTCCAACTTTTGCTTAACCCGTTGCAAATTGTCAATCTGAGAAAATATTATGTCAATAAGTTTTAGTTGTTAAACGTGAAAAGATATAGAATTGCAATTCAATTTTACAACAGTTACTGACCTGTTCGCTCATTTCAGCGGATGTATCGGCATTCTTCTTGCGAAGAGTGGAGACAGTTGCTTCATGAGCCAAGTTGGATTCTTCCAATTCACGTCGCAGTTTGGCGAACTCAGCTTCGCGACGTTTGTTAAGCTCGATCTAGAAACAAAGGTTGTGTGACTGTGAATATTCATTGTGATCAATCAATTAAATGTAAAATTTTAAGATTCCAACCTGTGCTGCGGTGGCGCCTCCTGCTTCCTCAAGACGCTCACTGAGTTCCTCCAATTCTCGTGAAAGATCAGCTCTCTGCTTCTCAACCTTTGCGCGGGCTGCTCTTTCGGCTTCCAACTCTTCTTCGAGCTCCTCAATCCTAGCTTGAAGCTCTTTGATCTTCTTCTGGAGTTGAGCGACGAGAGCTTGCTCATCTTCCAACTTGGTGGCGAGCTGACTGTATTCGAACTCTTGCTTCTTCAGCTTCTCTTCGAGACGTTGCTTGTCGTTCTCAAGATCCATGACAGTCTCCTGTGTGAGACGAAGATCTCCCTCCAACTTCCTCTTGGTCCTCTCAAGCTCCATGCGCAGTTTCTTCTCTTGTTCAAGAGAAGCCTCCAACTATGATGAATAAAATGCGTTTAATGGTGGGAATTTATGATTTAAATAACTCTCAAAAGTTTACTTACATCATCAACTTGCTGTTCAAGCTTTGACTTCTGTTTGCTCAAGCTGTTGACCTTGTCCTCTTCAGACTGAAGATCATCAAGAGTTTGTTGATGGGCTTCCTGGAGAGCTTTCTTTTCCTTCTGAAGCTTGGCGATTTGTTCATCCTGGGATGCCAATTCCTCCTGAAGATTCTTGAGCTGAAACATAATAGTTTGTTACATGTGATTGTTCCGTTATCAATTGTTTGGTTTGTTTGTATCGATGTGTACCTTGTTTTCAGTAGCGTGCTTCTCTTTTTCAACTTTAGCCAATGTGATCTCAAGATCATCGATGTCTTTCTTCAACTCGGAGCATTCATCTTCAAGTTTTCGCTTCTTAGAAACAAGCTCATTGTTAAGCTCTTCTTCGTCTTCGAGACGCTCAGTGACCTCCTTGATCTTTCCATCAAGTTCGACCTTTGTCTTGATGAGCTGGTCACATCTGTCCTCTCCGTCGTCGATTTGGTCTTGGTTCTAAATAAACAAATAGTTACAAATAATACGCTTCCAGCATATTTAGTGGCGAATTTCTATTGAAATCTTACAGATTGAAGTTGCATGACGAGGTCATTTTTCTCTTGAATGAATGCAACTTGCATCTCTTCCAATTCCTTTCGTCTCTTGGTTTCCTTCTCCAAGTTGACCTTGCATTCTTCATATTCCTTCTCGAGAACTTCGAGCTCCTTTGCGGCTTCAGCGGTCTGCAAGAGTGGCTTGATCTTGAACATAAGCTTCATCCACTCCCAGTTGGCCATTCCGAAGTAGGCGCGCAAGTTGGACTGGATAACTCGGCAAGCTTGTCTGCAATGAATATCTTTGATGTCAAAGAAGCAAACCTTCAATTTTATAATATGGTGTAACGTTGTTTACCTTCGCTCAATCATTTTCTGGTACTCGCGCCTCATCAACATTCCTCGCATGCGAGCTTGGATAAGTTTGAAGATGGATGCTAGCTTGTTGTCACGCATTTCCTCCAGACGACCGATCATACCAGCGCGGAAGAATACCTTAGTGTGTCCGAGCTTGTACGATTCGTGATCGATGTCGATGCTTCCAAGCAACTTCTCGGAGGATTTCTTGCTGTCCATGAATTGTCCCTCGGGAGCGGCATTTGGGTTCAAGATTCGGTAACTGCGAAAAACAAGTTTATACGGAACTCGTAAAGGACCCTTTGTTGTAACGGAATATTGTAAAAGAATCTATTTTACCGTTGTTTAAAGTCGCCGTATGGAACCCTGTTGGGGAATCCTTTTCTGCAAATACGGATGCCTTCCAACACACCGTTACAACGAAGCTGGTGGAGAACCAAGTGGGATTCCATCATTCCTGGCATCTTTTGTTCGTTGGGAATAAGGCAACGGACGAAATGAGGAGATGTTGACCTAAAACAGTTTACATTTACTTTCTTTGAACATGTTTTACTTTCTTTGAACTTGTTTTACGATATTTAAGCGTTAGCAGTAGGATTTCTAACTTTACCTCAAATTAGTCATGAGATTGTTGAGAGATTGTCTGTGAAGAGACGAGACAGTGTTGAATGAACCTCCCTTCTTGCGCTTGCCTCCTTTTCCACCACCACTGGCAGCTAGAAAAAGTATTTAATAAAGTGTTTGATATGCCATTAGCGCCAAACTTTTTATAGACATCCTGTATCCCAAATAATTGTTTTAAGGCTTTATTTTTTATTTTTATCTAGCCAATACCTTCATCGGGGTTGACGTATCCCTCCCAGATGGTTTGCATGAGTTTAAGGGATGATTTCATGTAGAGACCGACAACGCTGTTGTTCAATGGATCCTTGTTTTTCTCCAGCCAACCAGCGAGGTTGTAGGCGACCTATTGTGGTATGATTCAATTTAGAAATATGCATTTGACAAATCGAAAATATTGTAAGATGTACTTACGGTTCCGGCGTAATGGTAGAGTTCAAAGTGCGCTTCGTATTTCCCCTTCTTGACTGGTTTGCCGAAAGCTTTGCTCTTGCCAAGATGGTTTTGGTAAAGTTTGTCCTTGAAAGTGTTGTCGGAAGCTTTGGGGAACATGCACTCTTCCTCGAGGATGGACATGATTCCAAGTGGCTGAAAATAATTTTGTTTTTATCGAATGTGAGTTGGCTAAAACCACGAATTATTGTTTAAGCTGAAATTTGATTTATTAATGTTTTACCTTCTCGATGAGCTCAATACAAGCTGCTAAGTCCATTCCGAAATCGATGAAAGTCCATTGGATTCCTTCCTTCTTGTATTCTTCCTGTTCGAGGACGAACATGTGATGGTTGAAGAACTGCTGGAGTTTCTCGTTGGTGAAGTTGATGCAAAGCTGCTCGAAGCTGTTTTTCTATACCGAAATGAAAAAATAAAATAGAATTAGTTGTTAAAATTTTATTTGTAACAATATTCTAACTCAATATATAGTTCAATATGTTTGAACTTACATCGAAGATCTCGAACCCCGCAATATCCAGAACACCGATGAAGAAACTTCTTGGCAACTTGGTGCTCAGAGTTTTGTTAATAAGTCTTACCAACCAGTCGAAGTGGCGACCAAAGACACCTTTGCTCAAAGCTCCGATAGCTTGAGCCACCTACCAAGAACAAAAGTTAGTAAATCAATTGATTCTTTTCTTTTTAAAACCAGTGCATACCTGATTACACGATTGACCTTTGGTGACGAACTCGTTTCCAACCTTGACACGTGGGTGGCACAAGTACTTAATGAAGTCAGCTGAGTTGAGACCGAACAAGTAGGCGACCTTATCAGCCTCTGTAAATTTATAATTTAAGAAAGCATTTAGATATGTTTAAAAAATTTAAGAAAATCTTTCAATAGAATTGTGTTGTCATTGGCACTGGTACCTAAAGCAATTGTCAATACTCGGATTTGTTTTATACAAACCTTCTGTGCCGTCAGGTTCTGCCTGTTCTTCTCTCTGTTTGTTCTTAAACTTCATGTTTTGTTGGTGCATGATTCCAGCCATGAGACGATAGATTCCGCTGATTTCCTCCTGATTGAAGCCCAGGATGTGGAAAGCTTCCTTTAAATAGCATTAAAAATTTGAATCGTTGATTTAAATAGCAACTTATATTGCTATATTTACTTTTACCGGTAGTCAATAATATTTCACCAATTAGTATTGGGAAATATATTTTAATTTTATTTTCTTACGTCGGTCAACAACATTTCTGCGCTGTCATCCATATTGTCGACTGTGACGACACCTTGGTTGATTGTTCTGTAGTCGTAAGGATCCTTGGTCACCAACAATTGATCTGTTCATCATAAAACCAATTGTTTGGTAAACATGTTTTAAGGCTTTTTAAAATAAAATTCAAAGAATGTTTTTATGTATTTTTGAATAGTAAAAATCGTCGCTTTAATGACAGACTTCAGAAGTTTGACTTACCGATAAGTTCAGGTTTTGCGCCTGAAATGATCTGGTAGAAGATGTGGTAGTTACGTTCTCCGTCCAGTTGGTAGATGACACGAGACTTCTCGAGCAGATCTGAAAATTTCATTCGTGTGTAATAAGGTTTGGCTTAGGTTGTGTCACGTTAAGTAAGATAAGGAAACTTACAATGCTCAATATCTCCTGAAGCCAACATTCCCGTGCTGCCGAAGTGAATACGGATGAACTTTCCCTGTTAGTCGATAAAGTGTTATTTTTCTTGTGGTAAACACGAGACAAAGCGACTTTATTTTTTATGTCGTAAATTTTGTTTTAATTTTTGTGGAGTTTGCAAATCATGGTATAATGCTTACGAAACGGGAAGAGTTGTCGTTACGGACGGTCTTTGCGTTTCCAAAAGCTTCCATAGCCGGGTTACATTGTACGATCTGATCTTCCAAGGTGCCCTGAAATGAATTCGTGTGCAATTATGTGTGAGAATTCCGGTTATTTTGGTGGTAAAAACCGTTTGTCTACTATCGTTGAAAATAGTTTATTATTCAACGTATCTCGGTCTTACCTCGCCTTCCTTTTGTGCTCCGTAAGCAGCGACTAAGGCAAAGTACTGGATGACCTTCTTCGTGTTGACAGTCTTTCCGGCACCAGATTCTCCGCTAGTTTAAATTGCATATGTTTTTTTATTTTGGTTGTGGATAAGAATTGTATGTCGCCTATATCTTTATATTTAAATAAGTGGTAGGCCTATTTTAGTGGATTTAACCAGTTATTTATGACTGTAAAACAGTATTTTTGTATTTATTTGCTCCTATTAACTTTTAACAACAACTCACGTGATCAACATAGATTGATTTTCCCGATCTGTAAAACAATAACAAGTATTAATTTGATGACAACGTATTTTAATATGTAAAAGTATTCATGTCGTGCTTGTGCGAACTAACAGAGTTTTTTTTATGTTTTTTAAAAGATATCCATTTATGTATTTCTCGAATAACTAACTCATCAACATGTTGGAGTAAGCGTTGTCAGCAATAGAGTAAAGATGGGGAGGCATCTCAGTTCGTCTCTTTCCCTTGTAAGCAGCGATGACGTAAGGAGCGTATACGGGCAACATCTTGTAGGGATTCACGGTGACGCAGAAGAGACCAGAGTAGGTCTGAATGAGAAAACGGATGTAAAGATTTAAACCATAATCTGTGGTTGGCTTCGGTTGACTAATAGCTAATGAACAAAACTTCACATTTTTGCTTAAAAAATCAGATAAAGGCGTAGCAATTTACGGTACACAGGTTTTATCAAACTAATCTGTTGTTAAAACGATTGGACGCAATATACTCTTACGATTATATTAACAAAAATTAATTGCAAGATAAAATCTTTATAGAATCGCTAGTTTCGTTGTAAGTTCAAAACAGCAACTCACGTAGATCATGAAGGACTCGTATCGGGTTCGGAGGTTGTTCAAGACGCTGGCTTCGTTGAGGAAAGTCATGTTGGCCATGTCCTCGCACTTCTCGTAGCGCGGAGGATTCATCTCCTGAACGTCTTCTTCCTTCACCGTCATTTCCTGGGGACGAATAGGAATTTGCATGGCGAGGGTATAAAATAAATTGCAACATTTTTCGGGGTGATTTACTTTTTATATGTTATTCTCTTAATGTTCAACTCTTTCAGGCTTGTTTTGTATTTTTATTTTCAAACACCAAAGTTGTGGTCAAAGCTTTTGAAGCTGACCGCATAGTCCTTAACCAGACTAAATAAAGAAAACTTGATGTTTACAGTGGATCTCTCCTTTTGTTAACTCATAAAATGTCAGCTGTAGGAATGACTTTTTTTCTAGTCTGGTAGCCAAATTGTGGTATTTGTTTCTGTTGCGCTTCATCGTATATGGCATGTTTGGTAGAAGTTTTCTTACTTTTCCTTCGGCACACGACTTGATGACAGCTTTTCCTCCTTCGTTCTTGATGATTTCTCCCTGGACGTAAGCATTCTCCTTGTCGGGGAACCAACAGTATTTCTTGCCTGTGACCATAAATGACCACCGTGTTATAAGGGCGTTTCTCATTGTTGTTTGTTTTTCTTAATGGGTTCGGTTGAACTATAGTGTCGCAAGTCAAAATTTATTGAAAATATGATATTTCATGTGAATAATGTAACCGAAATACGGTTTAGATTCTAAATGGTTGATGGTAACACTAAACTTTTAAACACCCCATTAATTTCGTGTTATCATTCCAAAGACACCCAAAAAGTAAAAGGTATTAGAGAGCTTTAATTTATTTTTAAGCATGATTACCGTCGGGTTTCTTGGTCTGGTTTTCGAGAATCTTCTCGTGAGACATCCTGAGATACTGAGCCGCATCCTGGCACGCTTCGTAGTCGAAAGTTGCCATGGTGAAGTGTCTAGCAGATACTGATAATAAAAAGTTTGTTTCGCTAGTGGCAAATATATTTATAACAATGTCTGCATTGATTAGCTGGCTCATTTGTTACATTAATCAGAGGTCATTCATTTCTACAGCTCTAAAAGCAAACAATTAAATACAAGTTACTTACCCTGTATGAGAGCAAAGTCAGATTTATCAAAGTTAGATGACTGGGATGTCGAGCCAACTGATGATCTAGAACCGTTAGCATCTCTCTTTTATACGCGCTCGTCAATTATCGCCAAACGCTTTTTTTGCACTGCTTAAAACAGTTGCGCTATTAGCACCTTATTAGATCTGCGGCGGCTGTTTATGTCGTCACCTTAAGTCACAATAGCCCGCAATTACAACGCTTGACATATATTGTTGCAAAACCTACACCTTTTGCGTATGAGACATTATGCTACACAGTTTTTATTATGATTGTTTAAATTCGTCTGATTACGGTAATATTTATGGTTTTCATGTACATAAAGCAAGTTATTGTTTAACAAGTTGTAAATGTTGAAAAGCTTATAGTCATTTTCTAACAATGTTGTTAACAATAGAATTATGCGTTGTGTGGCTAAAACATATAACTTGCAAACATTTTACAGTAAATTACTTCTAGATTCGTTCTATTTTCATTTTTATATATATTAGCATCTTATTGTGGCTTTTGGGCAAATAAAATTTGGTCGCGAACTAAAAAGGTTAAGAAGCACTTAATTACCTCACTTTGTAGCTATAAGTATTTTATTATTGTAACCCTAATTATGCATATATTACTTATTTGTTAAATCAAACTATGTTTTTTGCCATTATTAGCTAATGTAATTTTTTGCAGTTTGTGCAAACTTTTTGTTTTAGTATATGTTTTTCCTGTTTTAAGGGTCTTTGTAGCCACCATCGCGCATACTTCTAAATTAAAAGTTTTGCCAATTTAAACCCAATAAACGCACTTTCTTGCCGCGATTAAACTGGATTTCAGCTGCATAGTTGCGCACGAGTTCGTTAGAAAATAACAGGGTGTGATTTCAGATGTTTTATGACTCCACGTTAAGACGTCTTTGCAAAAATATTGATTTTATTTGGTTTAAACCGCTTTTGGGAGATTTTCTAAGAACGGCCACAAACATATTGAAGCATGATAGTAGTTAGATAAATGGAATGTACCAAAGTTTAGCAAAAAAGTATAGTGTAGCGTGTGGACATGGCCTGGTTGCCGTTGGATCTACCCCTGTTTGTGTCTTTGTTTAAAAAATTAAAAAAAAAAATTGTAGCCCCTACAACAGACTGCTCCGTATACTCCCGCGTGTCAAAATTCCCCACATGTTAATCCACTTAATGCGACTATTTATATTCAAGGTATGAATTTAAAACGGATTCACGAGCTAAAAGCGTTTGCCGCCCAATAACAGGTCTGACACTAGATTGTTGTAGTCTACGCTATCTTACACTGAAATTATTATACACTAATGACTAAACTATGCGCTTTGTTTTTTTGCCAATCATTTTAGCACTTGCGTGGTCGCGCATACACAAATAAGTCCTCACTTATTTGAAATGGAACACCAAAAAAATTTCCTAAATAAAAACGTGCGGATGGAAAATTTTAAGGTTGAAAAGCACTGGGTTGGATGAATGATATTTAGTACTAGAGTGTTTTTACAGTTTCGATGAAAATTTGCAACCTTTGTCCTCAGTTTTTCCTCCATGAGCTTCTTGCTTTAAGTTAGTTTCTTGTATATTCATCTTGCTGGTTACAACCTAGCAAACCTTTATTTGTTTGTAAAACATTATGAGTTTAGTGGTATAAAGCGTTTGCTGCAGGTAAATTATTATGAACATTTAATATCATTGCTGTTATCACATGTGTATGTGTTTTGTTATTTGCGTCTATTGCATTCTTACCACAAAGTTAAAATCCATGGAAAATTAAAACGTAAATTTTGCCAAATCGTGGTTCCCCGTGGTCTGCATGTAGTGGACCATGGCATCCTAACTAATATTCAGTCAAAATTAACAACATACCGGTACATTCCAAAACGCGCATTTTGTGAATCTCATTTAAATTTAAAAAAGTTAAATAATTCTTTTTGATTAACATTAAATCTTTTTTGCCCTTTCTTTATTTCCCAAACGCCCTGACACTTTGTAACACAGTGGTTCCCAAACTGTGGTACGCCTACCACCGATGGTACGCGAGATACTTTTAGGTGGTACGCGACTAACTGCAGCATACGTATAAATTTGCGAAAACTGAAACTTTCAGGATTGGGTAATTTCTAATGTCGTTTAAGTTCCCTGTGGTTTCGCACGTTTGTGATGTAACACTTATCTTGTTCAAGATAATAAAACGCTAATTGTTAGCTGGTTTAATATGTATTTAATAATAATGAACTGATAGCAGCAGTGTAGTATTGTCGTATGTATATTGATATTTCAATGATATTGAGCTTCTGTAATTTCTTCTAAAATAGAGGAATAATGAGAGGACTAAATTTTTTTTAAGAATTTAGGAACATGTCTAAGCTAAAGTACAGTCAGGCTTACATAAAGTACGGGTTTGTAGCTATTGATAACAAAGGAGAAGCTCTTCCGCAATGTTTAGTTTGTGTGAAATATGTTATCATCATGCTTGAACCGAGTGACCGAACTAGTAAATTTCGTCAAATCTTCTGCCTTTAATACTCGGTTGTTTAAACGTCTTTGTGAGAATCTCAGTTCAAATTACACCTGTTTTCTCTATTACACAGAGGTGCGCTGGCTCTCACGTCCATCGCATTAAAACAATTGCTGCGTTTTGTATAATGTATGGCTTTTATGTCTTCCTGGAATGACATTTGTGAAACTTGATTACACCTACGCCATAACGTAGGCATATGGTTTTTACAAAAGTTATATAAAATTGTAGTTTTTCCTAGGCTTGAATTAAAATGAATATAGTTAGACTCTTTTTCTGAACATTAGTAACAAAGTGCCTGTTTAGTGACGTATTTTTGAAATATATTTTAGCACTAATACTGGCTAATTTGGCTGAATTGACTATTTTATTTTATCAAGAGAGACTAAAAAGTTTTCATGTGGAACTATTTAAGATCTATATGGCCTATTTTTTATTTGGTATCAATACACTATTCATAAAATATGACGTTTGATCGGCATCCATTTGGTTTTACATAGTTTTTGTTAGGACAAATGTTTTATGAAGGCCAATTCCCACGTCATAACTTGGCCTGGCCGACTTGGTCCAATTAAGTTTTATGTTATCCTAATAATGTTCTTTAAAGTGAGATCAATCTCTAGTACTTATAAGCATTTTAAAATTTTGAATCAAGAAGAAATCAAAATGATATTTTTTACGAGATTTGTTTTAGTTACTGGCATTTTTTTCTTTATGTTTCAAGAAAAAATATTTTTTGTAATTAATTTGAGATAACAAGGTTTATGTATTTTTTCATCAAGGATGAGACTCCGATGTCTGTTTACAGATTTATGTTGGCTTAAGTTGTCTACAACGCTAGGGTATTTATTATTCGTATTATAATAAAAATAACTCAAAGAAGAGTCGGCTAATATATAAATTTTTATTTCAGTTTATTCTCATTTGCTTCGGCTTTGTTTAATGTTAGCTAAAAGGCCAGATTTAGTTTGGTTGAATAGTCCATTTTGCTTCTTTTACTACGAAGATGCTCACTCTATTACTGATATTATACAAGAATGGAGAAAATGGTATATAAGACGACGTATGTATTGAACGAAGTGTGTTTTTTTGGAACATAATGGTGATCTAATTTTTGTTTGATTCAACTTACATCGTAGAGTATTGTAGTTGGTATTTCATGGATCTGTTTCGTGTACACATTTTATTAATCGTTTTCGAATAACTTGAGAGTCTCATATCGTTTGGTTTTTATAGTAAGCATCCTCCCGTCTTGTCTAAACTTCACCCACTATTTTTTCTAGATGCTGTGCTAAATTCTCTACATGCTTTTCAACCAAAATCATATTTTGTAACTGCCAAGCAGACAGATCAGATTTTATTGAATATTTTTTTTTTAAATGGTCGAATTTGAAATAAATAAAAGGTAGGACGTCTGATCCAGTTCTGTAGTGAAGAGCAGTTTACTCCTGAAACAAATAAAAAAGTAATTAATATTTGTTGATCAAACGAAATGTAAAGTATCGTGTGATAATTATAGCAAACGTCAGATTTTCTTTTCTTCGGCAAAAAATTTACCTTATGGTCTCTAGCCTTGGATCTCAACTTGCTAAGAGCAGACTCAGCCATATCAGCTCTCTCCTCTGCATCATCAAGCTCGTGTTGGAGTTTTCTGTATTTGCTCAGATTCGTGTTGGCTTGTTCCTCCTGCAAATTTAATACAATTAATAAATCTTTTTCAACCATGATAGTAGTCTGTTATGACTTGCATCAGTTGTTATAACTATTTAAACACCTTTTCCCTGTGCTATTTTTAACTTCCAATTTCATTTAAATGATGAAATATATGACTGTGGTACGTAAATTAATTTACAAGTTAAAGCTTCACTTACGGCTTCCTCAGCTTGTCTCTTGTATGTCTTAACTTTGATCTGGAGTTTGTCGACGAGATCCTGGATTCTGGTCAAGTTCTTCTTGTCCTCCTCTCCCTGGTAAGTGATCTCCTTCAACTTGCGTTCCATCTTGCGCTGTCCCTTAACGGAGTCGCTATTGCGCCTTTGCTCAGAGTCAAGTTCGTTCTCAAGTTCACGAATCTAGAAATAGACGAGTTGATTGAATTGTATGGAGACATTTTTTATCGAAATGTTTTTTTGCAGTAAAGCGTTTTCGACCAACTTACTCTAGTTTCCAGTTTCTGGACTTGTTTCTTTCCTCCTTTCATTGCAATGTTTTCAGCCTCGTCCAATCGTTGCTGCAAGTCTTTCACCGTCTGCTCCATATTCTTCTTCATTCTTTCCAAGTGAGAAGAAAGATCTTGTTCCTTCTTAAGTTCTTCCGCCATGGTAGCAGCCTGAATAAAACACAAATGGTTATGATTTGCAATGTGTCTCAAATAAGCGTTATGGGTCAACGAGACTCACATCAACAATAGCCTTCTTGGCTTTGTCTTCGGCGTTTCTTTGTTCCTGAACAGACTCTTCGACCTCGGATTGCATGGTTTGGAGTTCACCCTCAAGCTTACGTTTCTGGTTGATGAGGGCCGTATTTTGCGTGTGGAGAAGGTTGGAGCGTTCGCTGTAAACAAATATCATAATAGTTTTTGATTGCCTCATTCATCATTGCACGAACAATACAATACTAACGGAAACATCAGTGATAACTATTAAAAGAGCCAATTAAACATTTTATAAATGCAAACCTGCTTTCAAGGAGCTCAGTCTCAGCCAACTTGCGTCCACGTTCAGCTTGCTCAAGAGCAGATCTTAACTCTTCGATCTCAGCATTGAGTAGGTTGCTACGACGCTCGATCACGGCTGATTGTTCCTGGAAGTCCTCGGATTGTCTCTGAGCCTCATCCACTTGCATTTCAAGATCCTACGTGTCGGCAATAAAAAGCTTAATGTACGTTTCCAAACGACATATTTCTACTTTTAAATCACTGTAAATACCTTGATGTGAGATACAACGGACTTGGCTTGCTTCTGGGCTTCAGACGCTTGTCGGTTGGCGTGTCCAAGTTGGATTTCAAGGTCATTGAGATCACCTTCCATCTTCTTCTTGATCCTGACAGCTTCTTGACGAGCTTTGCTCTCTGAGTCGAGGGTGGTTTGCATGGATTCAATGGCACGCTGCTGGTTGCGTCTGTTTTGCAGATTTGGTGTTAAAAAAGTCCGAACTAGAACAATGTGGAATATGTACAAACAAATTTTGTTTTTCAATTACCTTTGATTGTCGAGTTCTTCATCCTTCTCTGAAACTCTTCGCTCGAACTCTTGCTTGACTTGAGCAAGTTCAACCTGCAATCGGAGGACCTTTGATTCCTCTCCCTCGATTGCTCCTTCAGCTTCTTCAAGAGCGGCTTGCATCTCGTTGCGTTCGTGCTCTAGAGTTCTCTTGGCTTTTTCCAGTTCGTGGATGCTCTTACCTCCCTCTCCAAGTTGATCGGTAAGGTCAGCAATTTCCTCTGTGGGAAGAAGGAATTTAATATTACTTGATGAATAAAGCCAATTATGTTTGTATTAGCAAAATTTACCTTGAAGATTTTTATTTTCGCGTTTCACAGTTTCTAGAGCATCAAGTGACTCTTCGTAAGCATTCTTCATCTTGAAGAGCTCAGTTGAAAGGCTTCTGGCTTCTTTCTGGGATTGTTCCAATTCTACCTGAACCTCTTCTTGCTTCTGCTTGTGTTCAGCAAGAACCTGTTATACACATTTAAATGTAAAGTTAGGGTTGTAAACGGAATACAATCAAATTATTGCAGGTTTGGCTTCAACTTTTCACGTCAACATTCTGCTTATTGCACACAATATAATAAAGTTTTCGATTTGTTGTGTAGCGTTAAACGCTAATTTACCTTGTCGAAGTTTCGCTGCTTTTTGTCCAATGAAGCGGCGGCAGAGTTGGATCGTTCTAAGTCGATAGTAAGATCATCGATTTCTCCCTGAAGACGGTTCTTTGTCTTCTCGAGACTCGATGCCTTCGCTTGCATGGCTTCAACCTGCTCCTCGGCGTCTTGGAGGCGAGCGGCAAGCTTTTTCCTGTTATAATATATTGTTGTAATTTAAATTATTCTTTTTTACGTGCTCCGAATAATATCACTTTCACAAAACAACTAATAGTTGATCAAAGTTAGAATTTGAGTTGGAACTTTTCGATACGAATAAGATTTCGTAAGCTTAAGAAAAAAAAACTTACTTCGCATCTTCGAGTTCCTCTGTACGCTGGATTGCGTCAGTCTCGTATTTGTTTCTCCATTGAGCAACTTCAGCGTTTGCTTTGGAAAGAGCTCGTTGGAGTTCGGCCTTTGCTTCTTGCTCTTCTTCGTATTGCTCCCGCAAGAGGTCGTTGTCGTGGCGAGCAGCCTGGACAGCGTGAGCAAGAGCAGCCTTAGCCTTGGTCTCCTCTTCAACAACTCGCTTAAGTTCGTCGATTTGCTGCGAGGAGCTGTTTTTGCTGCGGGTCAGTTGCGCCATAAGGTGTTCGCGTTCCTCCAACTGGCGGCTGAATTCACCTACAGAACATGTTATTTAGTATTAAATATTAAACCTAATGCGAAAAGTCGTGCTATTTTACTTACCATTCTCAGATGAGAGTCTTGCTTTGGCCGCGTTGAGCTCGTTGACTTCTTTAGTAAAGTTGTCGTTCTTCATCTTAGACTCGTTAAGCTGCTCCTCCAAGTTGCGTGACATCTTTTCGTAGTTGAGCTTGGCCTTGGTGACGCTCTCAACGTTGGTGGCGAGATCATCGATCTCCATCTTCATTTCACTTTTCTCCTTCTCCAACTTTTGCTTAACCCGTTGCAAATTGTCAATCTGAGAAAATATTATGTCAATAAGTTTTAGTTGTTAAACGTTAAAAGATATAGAATTGCAATTCAATTTTACAACAGTTACTGACCTGTTCGCTCATTTCAGCGGATGTATCAGCATTCTTCTTGCGAAGAGTGGAGACAGTTGCTTCATGAGCCAAGTTGGATTCTTCCAATTCACGTCGCAGTTTGGCGAACTCAGCTTCGCGACGTTTGTTAAGCTCGATCTAGAAACAAAGGTTGTGTGATTGTGAGTATTCATTGTGATCAATCAATTAAATGTAAAATTTTAAGATTCCAACCTGTGCTGCGGTGGCGCCTCCTGCTTCCTCAAGACGCTCACTGAGTTCCTCCAATTCTCGTGAAAGATCAGCTCTCTGCTTCTCAACCTTTGCGCGGGCTGCTCTTTCGGCTTCCAACTCTTCTTCGAGCTCCTCAATCCTAGCTTGAAGCTCTTTGATCTTCTTCTGGAGTTGAGCGACAAGAGCTTGCTCATCTTCCAACTTGGTGGCGAGCTGACTGTATTCGAACTCTTGCTTCTTCAGCTTCTCTTCGAGTCGTTGCTTGTCGTTCTCAAGATCCATGACAGTCTCCTGTGTGAGACGAAGATCTCCCTCCAACTTCCTCTTGGTCCTCTCAAGCTCCATGCGCAGTTTCTTCTCTTGTTCAAGAGAAGCCTCCAACTATGATGAATAAAATGCGTTTAATAATGGGAATTTATGATTTAAATAACTCTCAAAAGTTTACTTACATCATCAACTTGCTGTTCAAGCTTTGACTTCTGTTTGCTCAAGCTGTTGACCTTGTCCTCTTCAGACTGAAGATCATCAAGGGTTTGTTGATGGGCTTCCTGGAGAGCTTTCTTTTCCTTCTGAAGCTTGGCGATTTGTTCATCCTGGGATGCCAATTCCTCCTGAAGATTCTTGAGCTGAAACATAATAGTTTGTTACATGTGATTGTTCCGTTATCAATTGTTTGGTTTATTTGTATCGATGTGTACCTTGTTTTCAGTAGCGTGCTTCTCTTTTTCAACTTTAGCCAATGTGATCTCAAGATCATCGATGTCTTTCTTCAACTCGGAGCATTCATCTTCAAGTTTTCGCTTCTTAGAAACAAGCTCATTGTTAAGCTCTTCTTCGTCTTCGAGACGCTCAGTGACCTCCTTGATCTTTCCATCAAGTTCGACCTTTGTCTTGATGAGCTGGTCACATCTGTCTTCTCCGTCGTCGATTTGATCTTGGTTCTAAATAAACAATGTGTTTCAAATAAAAATTTGTAGCATATTTAGTTAATAGCGAATTTTTATTTAAATCTTACAGCTTGAAGTTGCATGACGAGGTCATTTTTCTCTTGAATGAAAGCGACTTGCATCTCTTCCAATTCCTTTCGTCTCTTGGTTTCCTTCTCCAAGTTGACCTTGCATTCTTCATATTCCTTCTCGAGAACTTCGAGCTCCTTTGCGGCTTCAGCGGTCTGCAAGAGTGGCTTGATCTTGAACATAAGCTTCATCCACTCCCAGTTGGCCATTCCGAAGTAGGCGCGCAAGTTGGACTGGATAACTCGGCAAGCTTGTCTGCAATGAATATCTTTGATGTCAAAGAAGCAAACCTTCAATTTTATAATATGGTGTAACGTTGCTTACCTTCGCTCAATCATTTTCTGGTACTCGCGCCTCATCAACATTCCTCGCATGCGAGCTTGGATGAGTTTGAAGATGGATGCTAGCTTGTTGTCACGCATTTCCTCCAGACGACCGATCATACCAGCGCGGAAGAAGACCTTAGTGTGTCCGAGCTTGTACGATTCGTGATCGATGTCGATGCTTCCAAGCAACTTCTCGGAGGATTTCTTGCTGTCCATGAATTGTCCCTCGGGAGCGGCATTTGGGTTCAAGATTCGGTAACTGCGAAAAACAAGTTTATACAGAACTCGTAAAGGACCCTTTGTTGTAACGGAATATTGTAAAACAGTCTATTTTACCGTTGTTTAAAGTCGCCGTATGGAACCCTGTTGGGGAATCCTTTTCTGCAAATACGGATGCCTTCCAACACACCGTTACAACGAAGCTGGTGGAGAACCAAGTGGGATTCCATCATTCCTGGCATCTTTTGTTCGTTGGGAATAAGGCAACGGACGAAATGAGGAGATGTTGACCTAAAACAGTTTACATTTACTTTCGTTGAACATGTTTTACTTTATTTGAACTTGTTTTACGATATTTAAGCGTTAGCAGTAGGGTTTCTAACTTTACCTCAAATTAGTCATGAGATTGTTGAGAGATTGTCTGTGAAGAGACGAGACAGTGTTGAATGAACCTCCCTTCTTGCGCTTGCCTCCCTTTCCACCACCACTGGCAGCTAGAAAAAGTATTTAATAAAGTGTATGATGTGCCATTAACGCCAAACTTTTTATAGACATCCTGTATCCCAAATAAATGTTTTAAGGTTTTATTTTGTATTTTTATCTAGCCAATACCTTCATCGGGGTTGACGTAGCCCTCCCAGATGGTTTGCATGAGTTTAAGGGATGATTTCATGTAGAGGCCGACAACGCTGTTGTTCAATGGATCCTTGTTCTTCTCCAGCCAACCAGCGAGGTTGTAGGCGACCTATTGTGGTATGTTTCAATTTAGAAATATGCATTTGACAAATCGAAAATATTGTAAGATGTACTTACGGTTCCGGCGTAATGGTAGAGTTCAAAGTGCGCTTCGTATTTTCCCTTCTTGACGGGTTTGCCGAAAGCTTTGCTCTTGCCAAGATGGTTTTGGTAAAGCTTGTCCTTGAAAGTGTTGTCGGAAGCTTTGGGGAACATGCACTCTTCCTCGAGGATGGACATGATTCCAAGTGGCTGAAAATAATTTTGTTTTTATCGAATCTGATTTGGCTAAAATCGCGAATTATTGTTTAAGCTGAAATTTGATTTCTTAATGTTTTACCTTCTCGATGAGCTCAATACAAGCTGCTAAGTCCATTCCGAAATCGATGAAAGTCCATTGGATTCCTTCCTTCTTGTATTCTTCCTGTTCGAGGACGAACATGTGATGGTTGAAGAACTGCTGGAGTTTCTCGTTGGTGAAGTTAATGCAAAGCTGCTCGAAGCTGTTTTTCTATATCGAAATGAAAAAATAAAATAGAATTAGTTGTTAAAATTTGCAGTTATTTGTAACAATATTCTAACTCAATATATAGTTCAATATCTTTGAACTTACATCGAAGATCTCGAACCCCGCAATATCCAGAACACCGATGAAGAAACTTCTTGGCAACTTGGTGCTCAGAGTTTTGTTAATAAGTCTTACCAACCAGTCGAAGTGGCGACCGAAGACACCTTTGCTCAAAGCTCCGATAGCTTGAGCCACCTACCAAGAACAAAAGTTAATAAATCAATTGATTCTTTTGTTTTTAAAACCAGTGGTGCATACCTGATTACACGATTGACCTTTGGTGACGAACTCGTTTCCAACCTTGACACGTGGGTGGCACAAGTACTTAATGAAGTCAGCTGAGTTGAGACCGAACAAGTAGGCGACCTTATCAGCCTCTGTAAATTTGTAATTTAAGAAAGCATTGAGATATGTTTAAAACTTTTAAGAAAATTTTTCAATAGAATTTTGTTGTCATTGGCACTGGTACCTAAAGCAATTGTCAATACTCGGATTTGTTTTATACAAACCTTCTGTGCCGTCAGGTTCTGCCTGTTCTTCTCTCTGTTTGTTCTTGAACTTCATGTTTTGTTGGTGCATGATTCCAGCCATGAGACGATAGATTCCGCTGATTTCCTCCTGATTGAAGCCCAGGATGTGGAAAGCTTCCTTTAAATAGCATTAAAAATTGAATCGTTGATTTAAACAGCAACTTATATTGCTATATTTACTTTTACCGGTAGTCAATAATATTTCATCAATTAGTAAAAGGAAATATATTTTAATTTCATTTTCTTACGTCGGTCAACAACATTTCTGCGCTGTCATCCATATTGTCGACTGTGACGACACCTTGGTTGATTGTTCTGTAGTCGTAAGGATCCTTGGTCACCAACAATTGATCTGTTCAATACAAACATGTCGAATGATTAAATTGTGATAACCATTAGTACATGGATTCTAGTAACATTTTTGGTGTTTATTTCACTCGAAAGTGGTTTAGAATTAACTTGTATTAGACCAAGAAGTTCAACAATGATTTATCCAAATAGTTAGGCAATGGCCACTTACCGATAAGTTCAGGTTTTGCGCCTGAAATGATCTGGTAGAAGATGTGGTAGTTACGTTCTCCGTCCAGTTGGTAGATGACACGAGACTTTTCGAGCAGATCTGAAAATTTCATTCGTGTGTAATATGGTTTGGCTTAGGTTGTGTCACGTTAAGTGAGATGAGGAAACTTACAATGCTCAATATCTCCTGAAGCCAACATTCCTGTGCTGCCGAAGTGAATACGGATGAACTTTCCCTGTTAGACGATAAAGTGTTGTTTTCATTGTGTTAAGTGCACAGTAAAGTGTCTTTATTGTTATAATTGTCTCGTAAATATTTGCATTTTTTGGGGGAAGCGGTATATATAGCCTATGAAACCCTATTGTAATACTTACGAAACGTGAAGAGTTGTCGTTTCGGACGGTCTTTGCGTTTCCGAAAGCTTCCATAGCCGGGTTACATTGTACGATCTGATCTTCCAAGGTACCCTGAACAACAAGTATAAAGTTTGAGGTTTTTAAATAGGCCCGTTGTGACATTATTAGGAATTAGTTATTTTTCCTGTTGTCCATTCTATTACCTCGCCTTCCTTCTGTGCGCCGTAAGCAGCGACCAAAGCAAAGTACTGGATGACCTTCTTGGTGTTGACAGTCTTTCCGGCACCAGATTCCCCGCTAGTTAAAAAAATGTTCAGTGTAAATTTACAAATATTTGCGCAAATCAAGCAGTGGCATGTATGGACAACAATTAAAATAATCGTAACACTGATGTTTTGCTTGTAGTTATGTAAAATGCTGGATAAATAGTCCGTTTGTTTATATTAAATTACAGTAGTGGTATTTTTGCAGACGGAATCTGAAAAGTTCTTTGTTGTAAGGCATTGTCTATGGTTAAAACAGAGTTGTTTCAACAGAGTTGTTTAAAGCTGCAAATTGCTATCGTTTTGAATATAACTTTTGTTCGTCAAGTTGCTGCTATTCACTTTTTAAAACAACTCACGTGATCAACATAGACTGGTTCTCCCGATCTGTAAAACAGAAAGAATTTATTAGCTTGATAAGAGTAATATTTACATGTTAATCTGGCCATAACTGCTGACAAAAGTTTATTTTTTTACGATCTGCATTTAAAAATCATGGTGTGCTTGCGCTAAATCACTGAATTAATTGTTTTTTAATATAAATATGATGAAAATACAATGATATATTTATTAAATAACTTACTCATCAACATGTTGGAGTAGGCGTTGTCAGCAATAGAGTAAAGATGGGGAGGCATCTCAGTTCGTCTCTTTCCCTTGTAAGCAGTGATGACGTAAGGAGCGTACACGGGCAACATCTTGTAGGGATTCACGGTGACGCAGAAGAGACCAGAGTAGGTCTGAATGAAATAAAATTTTATTATTACAGCATATTATTAGCGATATATTCGCGTATTTACATGCTACAAATTGCGTTTTAATGTTTTATGTAGTGGTGCGAGTTACATTGCCCGTTTTACCGGCAAGCACGAAAAGCTTGATGTTATGGCTAAAATAAAGCGCGTGCAATCACTGCTTGTAATTGTCACTTGGACGATGCGACTTACGTAAATCATGAAGGACTCGTATCGGGTTCGGAGGTTGTTCAAGACGCTGGCTTCGTTGAGGAAAGTCATGTTGGCCATGTCCTCGCATTTCTCGTAGCGCGGAGGATTCATCTCCTGGACGTCTTCTTCCTTCACCGTCATTTCCTGAAGGCGAAAATAAATTGCATGGCGAGGGTATAAAATAAATTGAAACATTTTTTGGGATGATCTACTTTTCATCTGTTATTCTCTTAATGTTCAACTCTTTAAGACTTGTTTAATAAAATTCTTTTTCAGACACAAACGTTGTGGTCAAATCTTTTTTGAAGCTGACCGAATGGGCCTTAACTAGATTAAATAAAGCAAACTTGATGTTTACAGGGGATCTCTCCTTTTGTTAACTCATAAAATGTCGGCTGTAAGAATAGATTTTTTGTAGTCTGGTAGCCAAACTATTGTGGTTATTTTCTGTTTTGTTATACCGCGTTTGAAGTTGTCTTACTTTTCCTTCGGCACACGACTTGATAACAGCTTTTCCTCCTTCGTTCTTGATGATTTCTCCCTGGACGTAAGCATTCTCCTTGTCGGGAAACCAACAATACTTCTTGCCTGTTAACATGAACGACAAAGTTGTATTAGTGTGACTATATCAGTGTTAGTTTTAGTTCTTTATGGATTCGGTTGCACTGTTGTATTATAATTCAAAATGTTTTGGAAATATTATTCGTCATGTGAATAATATCATCGAAATACTCTATAGGGTCAAAGTACTTAATGGCGACAATCAACCTTAAAACACCGCCTTATTTTCCCGTTGTTATTCCAAAGTTACCCAATAAGGAACTGACAAATTCGATTTTTTTTATTTGAGCATTATTACCGTCGGGTTTCTTGGTCTGGTTTTCGAGAATCTTCTCGTGGGACATCCTGAGGTACTGGGCCGCATCCTCGCACGCTTCGTAGTCGAAAGTTGCCATGGTAAAATATCTCGTAGATTCTGATAATAAAACAAGTTTGATTCGCTAGCGTGCAAATATATTTATAATTATATATACATGTTCTTGCTTACTATTAGCTTGCGTTCTTGTTACGCTAATAAGAGGTTAATCAAACAGTCAAATGCAAGTGACTTACCCTTTATAGGAGCAAAGTCAGATATATCAAAGTTAGATGACTGAGATGTCGAGCTAACTGATGATCTAGAACCGTGTGCATCTCTCTTTTAAACACGCTCGTCAATTATCGCCCAGCGCATTTTTTTGCACTGCTCGAAACAGTTGCGCTATTAGCACCTGATTAGATCGTCGGCGGCTGTTTATGTCGTCACCTTAGGTCACAATGGCCCGCAGATGCAACGCTTGACATGTCTTAGTACAAAAAAAAAACTGTGCGTGTGAGACCTGATGATTCGCGGGTTATGTCTCGTTGGTACGTCGTTTAAATTTTCCATGGGCTTCGCATAATATAATCAGTCCTTTACGTATATCTAAACTTAATTGCGGTAATGGAAAGCTTGTAGTATAGTATTAGTATCCCATGCTAAGTGCATTCAGAATCATTGTGACAAAGATCTGCGACAGTTTATGAGGATTTTTTGATAGAACATATAAATCAATAAATAAATCACGAAAAATAAATTATTCGACAAAAAGTCTAATCGCAGATCCTAAAAAACTTTTCAGAAGAACCTCTGGTTTACTGAAACATTATATACGTATAGAACGCTTTACAATGTACGATGCGCTTCTTTAAAATTGTTTTTGCAGTTGCGCAAGCGTGTGTCATAAACGGTTTAACGAAATAATTATAGTCTTAACGTTAAAAATTGTATGTCAACGAAGTCAGCTCAGTAGGTCTGACAGCAACCAATTTCTTTTCAGCGCACTCGCCAGTTAAGTTAGTTAATCAGCACTCCCGGAGCAAATTGTATTCACATTGAAGGGCAGGCGAGTGCAAAATCTTAACCCAACCAATCCCTCGATTGTTGGTCGCAAATGACTGCAAAAATACACAAAAAATCGATCTTTTTTAATTTTATAGCTGTAAATGTGCTACTTGTAAACTGAGAGATATGAATGACGGTGGTATAGATTTTTCGCGCAAAGCACGTACGAGTTTATCCTAAATAAATAAAATAGGTTGAATAGTTGTTTTTGACTACTAGAACTGCATGGGCCGTTATACTCTCAAATGTTGTGTTAAATGTAAGACGTGCTAAATTCGCTTGAAGCACAAATAGCCCGTTTATGGAAATTGATTTGGCAAACTTTTATTTGAGATACCGCCGTCCGCCATGCTACGCGCGCCCTCAGTAAATCATACTAAAATTGGTAAAAAATACCTGCATTTCCGTAGTTATACAGGCAAAACATATAGTTTAGGGGGACAGGTTTGGAACCGCCCCTAGTATAAGGTAATGAAGCCTATACGTTTGTTCCTACATACTTGGTGTGCCTTACTAACGTTCATAATAAACATTTTCGTTAAAAAATGTGCTATTATGGCGGCGCTGATGCATCGTCAAATTACAAAAAAAGCAAGATAAAGTTTTACTGAAAATAAGGAACAGGCTGAATTACATTGCTTGACAGGACGGCCTGCCACCGTACTTTGTTCAAATCTGTCGTATGCCATTCGACTCTATATGGGACGACTGGGACGTATTTCGTTATACGATGTAATTGCGTAAATTTCAATGTTACTGCGTAAATTTAACTTATTAATTACGCAAAAAACGAGATTATTAGTTGACAAATTACGGATAAAATATTCATAGTTAAGAGAAACGACATACTTTCTTGTATCACCTAATAAGCACTCCATCAATAAGTAGTCGGGCAAATGCTACAACATGTATAGAGTTGCATATATTTAATCCAAATTTTACTTCTCGGAATTACTGAAACCGTTGCATTTTTCCCCTTTTTAATGGGCTGACTATTTACTATGTTATTTTACTCTTTAATAAAACAACGCTGGGATATAGTCGTAGCGTTCGCGTCCTCGCATTTATTCGCCCTGTGTTCTGCTAAGAAAGACGTGATTCTGTAATGCTAGAAATTATTCCATAGTACAGTAGCACCTTTACTAATGCCAAATTTCGCAAATTTAATAAAATAAGATTACTAAAAAAGCTTCTAGCTAAAGTGTTTTCTTTTGTGCAATTGCCAAGGGGTCATGTTAAAAACATGCAACGGAACTGAGTAGATTCGAACAGCGCACATATTACACAATGTCCTAATTTAAGGCCAATTTTTACCTCCCGTCTAAATAAAAAGCATTTTCGTGGTCCTGAAAAACAAAAGGGAAAGGGAAATGAATCATTTATCCATATTGCAGAAAACTTATTGTTTTGTACTTGTCTGCACCATAAAAACTTACACAATCTCCTTATCAACACAAAGGAGTAAAATATGTGTAACTGTATGTGTTTCTGACGTGTTATAATATAAAAAAATGTTAAATTAAAGTTGGTACCCAAATAAGTTATTGGCCCTATTTTGATGTGGTCCGTTTTTTTGACATAGTTCCTTTAACGATTATACAAATCAAGTTAGTTGGGGCTTTGGAAGATAATATTTATATGATAACATGAAAATATTTGAACACTGGCCAAAGGACAGTTACCGATTCAATCCTGTGGCTGTAATGCTTTATTAACAGCTTTTTTAAATAGTAAATATGGTTATATATTATGTATTAAGGAATTTGAAGTTTGTTAAAAAAATTAAATGATTCCTCAAGAATAGTAATCTTTCTTGATGAATTTATTTTTTACTGTATTTCACTCTACGGTGTAAAAGAGCTAAGTACCGATCATTTGTTTCGCCATAAAGGTAGGGCAAACAGTAAATTAGCAATCTTGTGGTCATTTGCAAAGTCGTGCAATAAATGATTGTGTAATAGCGATAATGGATTCATGCGTAATACCACAATGGATAAAATGTGTACTAAAGATAGTAGCAGTTATCTTTTGTTTTGCGTTAAAAATGACCAAACGGTTGGCCAACTAGGAGTTTATTGGAATTGGTCCGTAATAATCGTACATTGGAAGTTAATGATTTATGTAAAGCAAAAGTTCTTGGATACAAGAGTTATGTTTAAGTATAGTTTGTTTTTTAGTGGTTCTAGGTTTTAATTTGCGTTTTGGTTTGCTTCGTTGTATCCTATATATTTTTTGTGTTTTTAATACTGATATTTCTCTATTAGAGAAAAAAGTATTCTTAACTTTGATTTTTGGGTGGCGTATCGTAACAGAAAACTGACGCTTTGTCGGTTGGTCAACGAGCAGTTACTTAAATATTATTATTGCCGGTAATCGTAATTAGAAAAATAGGCCTTTTGATTCAATTTCTGATTTGAAACGATTTAACGATTCTTATATCTTTCTGGAAAACATAACAAAGCCTGAACGTAGAAAACCATTACCCAGTAGGGCATAACCTAAAACAAAATTAAATAATTTCTATTTTAATCGCTATATAATTAATAAAATGCTAAACAACCCACTACTACTATGAACTACGATGATTGTTATAGGGAACAAGGTTGTCAAATTTTGTGCTAATTTCGTTTTAAATTAATTTTTGATAATTAACCTATATTGATTTTCTTTTTCTTTTTTCTGATCCTATTTGGAATGCTTCTGTATTGTCTTACCACTAAACATGAACTTATATGCTGCGGCATTGAACCTATCATAAACTTATCTGCCTCAAATAATAATAAAATTACCTGATACAACACAAACATTCAAGGATGTTTTAACTGCACAACAGGCAGGCTATTTTATTGCAATAAATAATAATTTAGATTTTTCACGTTAAATACGGAAAGTCGAATTAAAATACAGATGTGACTGATTAAGTTCATCTTGTCGAGCTGGTTTACTCCTGGAAACAAAATAGGATAGTTTAGTCTTTATGATTTTGAATAATTGTTGTTACAATGCTTGCGGCCACTCAGCAATATTTATAAAGATTTTCTCATGGAAATCTATAACAATATGTTTGAAGATAATTTACCTTGTAGTCTCTAGCCTTGGATCTAAGTTTGTTAAGAGCTGATTCAGCCATATCAGCTCTTTCCTCTGCATCATCAAGTTCGTGTTGGAGTTTTCTGTATTTGCCAAGGTTTGTGTTGGCTTGTTCCTCCTGCAAATAAACGATCATAAGCATTCAGTTTTACTTTGTTGAGTCACGGCCAGATACGAAGTGAAACACATTTTGTTGTGATTCTTAAGTATTTAGAAAGCGCAAATTGAAATTCCAGTAACACTTACGGCTTCCTCAGCTTGTCTCTTGTATGTCTTGACTTTAATCTGGAGTTTGTCGACGAGATCCTGGATTCTGGTCAAGTTCTTCTTGTCCTCCTCTCCCTGGTAAGTGATCTCCTTCAACTTGCGTTCCATCTTGCGCTGTCCCTTAACGGAGTCGCTATTGCGCCTCTGCTCAGAGTCAAGTTCGTTCTCAAGTTCACGAATCTAGAAATAGAACATTTTGGAGGTTAGTTTGGAGACAATCTCTGACAAAATTCGATATTATTTTAGGTTAGTTGGATGGAAGCCAAGTTTGCTTAGCAAAGTGTACAAACTTACTCTGGTTTCCAGTTTCTGGACTTGTTTCTTTCCTCCCTTCATTGCGATATTTTCAGCCTCGTCCAATCGTTGCTGCAAGTCTTTCACCGTCTGTTCCATGTTCTTCTTCATTCGCTCCAAGTGGGAAGAAAGATCTTGTTCCTTCTTAAGTTCTTCAGCCATGGTAGCAGCCTGGATAAAATATGGAAATGGTTATGGTTTGCCATGTAACTTACTGAGCGTTAAGGGGCAACGTAACATACATCAACAATAGCCTTCTTGGCTTTGTCTTCGGCGTTTCTTTGTTCCTGAACAGACTCTTCGACCTCGGATTGCATGGTTTGGAGTTCACCCTCAAGCTTACGTTTCTGGTTGATGAGGGCCGTGTTTTGCGTGTGGAGAAGGTTGGAGCGTTCGCTGTGAAAGTGCAAAGATTAGCCAAAATACAAACAATGGTGACTGCATTTGTGCGTATAGTGCTTTTTCATAGTTAAAATACGAACCTGCTTTCAAGGAGCTCAGTCTCGGCCAACTTGCGTCCACGTTCAGCTTGCTCAAGAGCAGATCTCAACTCTTCGATCTCAGCATTGAGGAGATTGCTACGACGCTCGATCACGGCCGATTGTTCCTGGAAGTCCTCGGATTGTCTCTGAGCCTCATCCACTTGCATTTCAAGTTCCTATTAAACAAAATATGTCATGTAGTAAAAGACACCATGATTCCTCGCTTTAAAGAAAGTATATTACTTTTCACTTTATTTTGACAATAAATTTCATTTATATGTTTGTACAACATAGGATATTGCAAAGCTTTTATTAGATATGTAAACTTTATTTCAATAAACTTGCCTCATTCTTCTTTATTATAATTGCCAAAACACCCTATAGGAAACTATATACCTTAATGTGGGATACAACGGACTTGGCTTGTTTCTGGGCTTCAGACGCTTGTCGGTTGGCGTGTCCAAGTTGGATTTCAAGGTCGTTAAGGTCGCCTTCCATCTTTTTCTTGATCCTGACAGCTTCTTGACGAGCTTTGCTTTCTGAATCGAGGGTGGTTTGCATGGATTCAATGGCACGCTGCTGGTTGCGTCTGTTTTAAAGGGAAATTTTAGCGTTAAAAATGCCCGAACTAGAACAATGTGAATTTGTACAAACAAATTTCGATGTTTAATTACCTTTGGTTGTCGAGCTCTTCATCCTTCTCGGAAACTCTTCGTTCGAACTCTTGCTTAACTTGAGCGAGTTCAACCTGCAATCGGAGGACCTTTGATTCCTCTCCTTCGATTGCTCCTTCAGCTTCTTCAAGAGCGGCTTGCATCTCGTTGCGCTCGTGCTCGAGAGTCCTCTTAGCTTTTTCCAGTTCGTGGATGCTCTTACCTCCCTCTCCAAGTTGATCGGTAAGATCAGCAATTTCCTCTGTGGGAAGAAGGAATTTAATATTACTTGATGAATAAAGCCAATTATGTTTGTATTTGCAAAATTTACCTTGGAGATTCTTATTTTCGCGTTTCACAGTTTCTAGAGCATCGAGTGACTCTTCGTAAGCATTCTTCATCTTGAAAAGCTCGGTTGAAAGGCTTCTTGCTTCTTTCTGGGATTGTTCCAATTCGACCTGAACCTCTTCTTGTTTCTGCTTGTGCTCAGCAAGAACCTATTATATACATACGGATTATTTTATATATTTATGTGAAATACAAAGCAATCTATCTCAAGTTGTACGTTTTTTTTAACAATTTGCCTAAAAATTCGGTGAATGTCTAACCTTGTCGAAGTTTCGCTGCTTCTTGTCCAATGAAGCGGCGGCAGAGTTGGATCGTTCCAAGTCGATAGTAAGATCCTCGATTTCTCCCTGAAGACGGTTCTTCGTCTTCTCGAGACTCGATGCCTTCGCTTGCATGGCTTCAACCTGCTCCTCGGCGTCTTGGAGGCGAGCGGCAAGCTTTTTCCTAAAGAAAAACAAGTGTAGAAAAGGTAAGGTATTGGAAGGAAGTTGTCTAGTTGTTTCATTTTCGCAAAACACTTTTCGAAGTTGTCCAATTTGGAATATTTCAAACTTACTTGGCATCCTCAAGCTCTTCTGTACGCTGAATAGCGTCAGTCTCGTATTTGTTCCTCCATTGAGCAACTTCAGCATTTGCCTTAGAGAGAGCGCGTTGGAGTTCAGCCTTTGCTTCCTGCTCCTCTTCGTATTGCTCCCGCAAGAGGTCGTTGTCGTGGCGAGCGGCCTGGACAGCGTGAGCAAGAGCAGCCTTAGCCTTGGTCTCCTCTTCAACAACTCGCTTCAGTTCGTCGATTTGCTGCGATGAGCTGTTCTTGCTGCGGGTCAGTTGCGCCATAAGGTGTTCACGTTCTTCCAACTGGCGGCTGAATTCACCTACACAAAACATGTTTATTAAGTATTTTACAAAAAACTTGTTTCGTATATTGCTTCAAATTAGTACCATTCTCTGATGAGAGTCTGGCCTTAGCCGCGTTGAGCTCATTGACTTCTTTAGTGAAATTGTCGTTCTTCATTTTAGACTCGTTAAGCTGCTCCTCCAAGTTGCGGGACATTTTCTCATAGTTGAGCTTTGCCTTGGTGACGCTTTCAACGTTGGTGGCGAGATCATCGATCTCCATCTTCATTTCACTCTTCTCCTTCTCCAACTTTTGCTTAACTCGTTGCAAGTTGTCTATCTGGTAAACACATAATATAATTTTAAAAAGCGGTGCCACTTTTTTAATGTGAACGATATAGAATTGTGATAGAATTTCACAAGGTACCGACCTGTTCGCTCATTTCAGCGGATGTATCGGCATTCTTCTTGCGAAGAGTGGAGACAGTTGCTTCATGAGCCAAGTTGGATTCTTCCAATTCACGACGAAGTTTGGCGAACTCAGCTTCGCGACGTTTGTTAAGCTCGATCTAATAACAAAGGTTGTTTGAGATTTGTTTGCGATCAAATTATTAAAATATAAATTGATAAAGATTCCAACCTGAGCTGCGGTGGCGCCTCCTGCTTCCTCCAAACGCTCACTGAGTTCTTCCAACTCTCGGGAAAGATCAGCTCTCTGCTTCTCGACCTTTGCACGGGCTGCTCTTTCTGCTTCCAACTCTTCTTCGAGCTCCTCAATCCTAGCTTGAAGCTCCTTGATCTTCTTCTGGAGTTGAGCGACGAGAGCCTGCTCATCTTCCAACTTAGTGGCGAGCTGACTGTATTCGAACTCTTGCTTCTTTAACTTCTCTTCGAGACGTTGCTTGTCGTTCTCAAGATCCATGACAGTCTCCTGTGTGAGACGAAGATCGCCCTCCAACTTCCTCTTGGTCCTCTCAAGCTCCATGCGCAGTTTCTTCTCTTGTTCAAGAGAAGCCTCCAACTATGATCAATATACTGTGTTTAGTGATGGAAATTTATGATATACATTACTCTCGAAAGTTTCTTACATCATCAACTTGCTGTTCAAGCTTTGACTTCTGTTTGCTCAAGCTGTTGACCTTGTCCTCTTCAGACTGAAGATCATCAAGGGTTTGTTGATGGGCTTCTTGGAGAGCTTTCTTTTCCTTCTGAAGCTTGGCGATCTGTTCATCCTGGGATGCCAATTCCTCCTGAAGATTCTTGAGCTAAAACCAAACAGTTTGTTAAAAGTGAACGTTCCGTTTAGCATTGTTTGTTTTGTTTTTATCGATTTGTACCTTGTTTTCAGTTGCATGTTTCTCCTTTTCAACTTTAGCCAATGTGATCTCAAGATCATCGATGTCTTTCTTCAACTCAGAGCATTCATCTTCAAGTTTTCGCTTCTTAGAAACAAGCTCGTTGTTAAGCTCTTCTTCATCTTCCAAGCGCTCAGTGATCTCTTTGATCTTTCCATCAAGTTCGACCTTTGTCTTGATGAGCTGGTCACATCTGTCTTCTCCGTCGTCGATTTGATCTTGGTTCTAAATAAACAATGTGTTTCAAATAAACATTTTGTAACATATTTAGTTAATAGCGAATTTTTATTTAAATCTTACAGCTTGAAGTTGCATGACGAGGTCATTTTTCTCTTGAATGAAAGCAACTTGCATCTCTTCCAATTCCTTTCGTCTCTTGGTTTCCTTCTCCAAGTTGACCTTGCATTCTTCATATTCCTTCTCGAGAACTTCGAGCTCCTTTGCGGCTTCAGCGGTCTGCAAGAGTGGCTTGATCTTGAACATAAGCTTCATCCACTCCCAGTTGGCCATTCCGAAGTAGGCGCGCAAGTTGGACTGGATAACTCGGCAAGCTTGTCTGCAATGAATATCTTTGATGTCAAAGAAGCAAACCTTCAATTTTATAATATGGTGTAACGTTGTTTACCTTCGCTCAATCATTTTCTGGTACTCGCGCCTCATCAACATTCCTCGCATGCGAGCTTGGATGAGTTTGAAGATGGATGCTAGCTTGTTGTCACGCATTTCCTCCAGACGACCGATCATACCAGCGCGGAAGAAGACCTTAGTGTGTCCGAGCTTGTACGATTCGTGATCGATGTCGATGCTTCCAAGCAACTTCTCGGAGGATTTCTTGCTGTCCATGAATTGTCCCTCGGGAGCGGCATTTGGGTTCAAGATTCGGTAACTGCGAAAAACAAGTTAATACGGAACTTGTAAAGGATTCGACCCTTTGTTGTAACGGAATATTGTAAAAGAGTTTATTTTACCGTTGTTTAAAGTCGCCGTATGGAACCCTGTTGGGGAATCCTTTTCTGCAAATACGGATGCCTTCCAACACACCGTTACAACGAAGCTGGTGGAGAACCAAGTGGGATTCCATCATTCCTGGCATCTTTTGTTCGTTGGGAATAAGGCAACGGACGAAATGAGGAGACGTTGACCTAAAACAGTTTACATTTACTTTCTTTGAACATGTTTTACTTTCTTTGAACTTGTTTTACGATATTTAAGCGTTAGCAGTAGGATTTCTAACTTTACCTCAAATTAGTCATGAGGTTGTTGAGAGATTGTCTGTGAAGAGACGAGACAGTGTTGAATGAACCTCCCTTCTTGCGCTTGCCTCCCTTTCCACCACCACTGGCAGCTAGAAAGAAGGTATTAAAATGTATGATATGCTATTAAAACGTTTTTATGGACATTCTGTATCCCGACTCCCGAGTATGTTTTAAGGTTTTATTTTGGATATTGCTAAATTTTTGTAAAGTCAATACCTTCATCGGGGTTGACGTATCCCTCCCAGATGGTTTGCATGAGTTTAAGGGATGATTTCATGTAGAGACCGACGACGCTGTTGTTCAATGGATCCTTGTTCTTTTCCAGCCAACCAGCGAGGTTGTAGGCGACCTGTTTTGGTATGTTTCAATTTAGAAATATGCTTTGACAAACCGAAAATATTGCAAGAAATACTTACGGTTCCGGCGTAATGGTAGAGTTCAAAGTGCGCTTCGTATTTTCCCTTCTTGACGGGTTTGCCGAAAGCTTTGCTCTTGCCAAGATGATTTTGGTAAAGCTTGTCCTTAAAAGTGTTGTCGGAAGCTTTGGGGAACATGCACTCTTCCTCGAGGATGGACATGATTCCAAGTGGCTGAAAATAATTTGTTTTTATCGACTCTGATTCGGCTAAAACCACGAATTATTGTTTAAGCTAAAATTTGATTTCTTAATGTTTTACCTTCTCGATGAGCTCAATACAAGCTGCTAAGTCCATTCCGAAATCGATGAAAGTCCATTGGATTCCTTCCTTCTTGTATTCTTCCTGTTCGAGGACGAACATGTGATGGTTGAAGAACTGCTGGAGTTTCTCGTTGGTGAAGTTAATGCAAAGCTGCTCGAAGCTGTTTTTCTATATCGAAAGGAAAAAATAAAATAGAATTAGTTGTTAAAATTTGCAGTTATTTGTAACAATATTCTAACTCAATATATAGTTCAATATCTTTGAACTTACATCGAAGATCTCGAACCCCGCAATATCCAGAACACCGATGAAGAAACTTCTTGGCAACTTGGTGCTCAGAGTTTTGTTAATAAGTCTTACCAACCAGTCGAAGTGGCGACCAAAGACACCTTTGCTCAAAGCTCCGATAGCTTGAGCCACCTACCAAGAACAAAAGTTAATAAATCAATTGATTCTTTTCTTTTTTAAACCAGTGCTGCATACCTGATTACACGATTGACCTTTGGTGACGAACTCGTTTCCAACCTTGACACGTGGGTGGCACAAATACTTAATGAAGTCAGCCGAGTTGAGACCGAACAAGTAGGCGACCTTATCAGCCTCTGTAAATTTATAATTTAAGAAAACATTGAGATATGTTTAAAACTTTTAAGAAAATCTTTCAATAGAATTTAGTTGTCATTGGCACTGGTACCTAAAGCAATTGTCAATACCCGGATTTGTTTTATACAAACCTTCTGTGCCGTCAGGTTCTGCCTGTTCTTCTCTCTGTTTGTTCTTGAACTTCATGTTTTGTTGGTGCATGATTCCAGCCATGAGACGATAGATTCCGCTGATTTCCTCCTGACTAAAGCCCAGGATGTGGAAAGCTTCCTTTAAATAGCATTAAAAAATTGAATTATTGATTTAAACCGCAACTTATATTGCTATATTGACTTTAACCGGTAGTCAATAATATTTCATCAATAAGTAAAGTGAAATATGTTTTAATTTCATTTTCTTACGTCGGTCAACAACATTTCTGCGTTGTCATCCATGTTGTCGACTGTGACGACACCTTGATTGATTGTTCTGTAGTCGTAAGGATCCTTGGTCACCAACAATTGATCTGTGCATCATAAAGTTGTTTGGTAAACACGTTTTAAGGCTTTTTAAAATAAAATTCAAAGAATGTTTTTATGTATTTTTGAATAGTAAAAATCGTCGCTTTAATGACAGACTTCTGAAGTTTGACTTACCGATAAGTTCAGGTTTTGCGCCTGAAATGATCTGGTAGAAGATGTGGTAGTTACGTTCTCCGTCCAGTTGGTAGATGACACGAGACTTCTCGAGCAGATCTGAAAATGTCATTCGTGTGTAATAAGGTTTGGCTTAGGTTGTGTCACGTTAAGTAAGATAAGGAAACTTACAATGCTCAATATCTCCTGAAGCCAACATTCCTGTGCTGCCGAAGTGAATACGGATGAACTTTCCCTGTTAGTCGATAAAGTGTTATTTTTCTTGTGGTAAACACCAGACAAAGCGACTTTATTTTTTATGTCGTAAATTTTGTTTTAATTTTTGTGGAGTTTGCAAATCATAGTATAAAGCTTACGAAACGGGAAGAGTTGTCGTTGCGGACGGTCTTTGCGTTTCCAAAAGCTTCCATAGCCGGGTTACATTGTACGATCTGATCTTCCAAGGTGCCCTGAAATGAATTCGTGTACAATTATGTGTGAGAATTTCGGTTATTTTGGTGGTAAAAACCATTTGTCTACTATCCTTGAAAATAGTTTATTATTAAACGCATCTCAGTCTTACCTCGCCTTCCTTTTGTGCTCCGTAAGCAGCGACTAAGGCAAAGTACTGGATGACCTTCTTCGTGTTGACAGTCTTTCCGGCACCAGATTCTCCGCTAGTTTAAATTGTATATGTTTTTTATTTTGGTTGTGGATAAGAATTGTATGTCACCTATATCTTTATTTTTGAATAAGTGGTAGGGCTATTTTAGTGGATTTAACCAGTTATTTATGACTGTAAAACATTTACTGTAAAACACTATTTTTGTATTTATTTGCTCCTATTAACTTTTAACAACAACTCACGTGATCAACATAGATTGATTTTCCCGATCTGTAAAACAATAACAAGTATTAATTTGATGACAACATATTTTAATATGTAAAAGTATTCATGTCGTGCTTGTGCGAACTAACAGAGTTTTTTTATGTTTTTTAAAAGATATCCATTTATACATTTCTCGAATAACTTACTCATCAACATGTTGGAGTAGGCGTTGTCAGCAATAGAGTAAAGATGGGGAGGCATCTCAGTTCGTCTCTTTCCCTTGTAAGCAGCGATGACGTAAGGAGCGTATACGGGCAACATCTTGTAGGGATTCACGGTGACGCAGAAGAGACCAGAGTAGGTCTAAAAGAAATAACAAATATTAGTATTATGGCATATCTGGAGTGGATTATCCATTGATTTTGTGGACAAATGAGCGAATATGGGTTTTTAGGTTTTCCAGATTGTGTTTTATCATTTGATGTTGTAGGGTTAGTTATACTACCCGTTTTACGAACAAGTATAAAAAACGTGGTTTGATGCCTAAAACAAAGCGCATGCGATCACTGCTTGTAATTGTCACTTGGACGATGCGACTCACGTAGATCATGAAAGACTCGTATCGGGTTCGGAGGTTGTTTAAGACGCTGGCTTCGTTAAGGAAAGTCATGTTGGCCATGTCCTCGCACTTCTCGTAGCGCGGAGGATTCATCTCTTGGACGTCTTCTTCCTTCACCGTCATTTCCTGGTGGCGAAAAGTATTTGTGTGACGACAGGATAAAAATGGTTATTTGTTTCTTGTTGACGTCGGACATTTTTATCTGCTGTATTCCTTATACATCATATGCGCGAACGTATTTTTTTCACCAAGTTAACTCATTAAATGAAGGCTGTAAGATTGCCATGTATTTGTTCTAATGATTTCATTCTGACTACATAATGTGCGCAAGCGCATTTGCTATACTGTTGTTAACTTATAAAACGTGGGCTGTAAGAGTTGTATGTATATATTTATTCAGTCTGGTCTGTTAGCCAAATTTTTACGTTTTTTGGTGGGTTTGCAATATCGCGTTTAACCGCCTTATCGTATATGGTATGCTTGCTTGAAGTTGTCTTACTTTTCCTTCGGCACACGACTTAATGACAGCTTTTCCTCCTTCGTTCTTGATGATTTCTCCCTGGACGTAAGCATTCTCCTTGTCGGGAAACCAACAGTACTTCTTTCCTGTCATTTATGATAAAAGTTTTTTTAATTGTTAAAACCTTCTAAATTGTGTTTGGACTCACATTATGTTGAGATTTTGCGGCTTTTTAAAATAAGATAGAATTGATATAATTTTTAAATTGAGATATATCAGTCAGGTAATGTGTTCATTATCAAGCTACATTACAGATCCGTGCATAGTGTATCTAGGATAAAGTTGTTTTCGAACACAATCCTTACCGTCGGGTTTCTTGGTCTGGTTTTCGAGAATCTTCTCGTGGGACATCCTGAGGTACTGAGCCGCATCCTGGCACGCTTCGTAGTCGAAAGTCGCCATGGTGAAGAGTTAAAGTTATCTGTTTAAATATAACAGAAACACGATAAAGGATTTTTCCAAAGCCTAATTCTATCCATATTTCCCGCATGCTTATACAACCGAAGAGACATATTTAAAATCTTACATAAAATGCGCTACAAAATAGAATGTTTTGTGGCCCACATCGGTTGGTAATCACTTTTATTATGTTTTAATTTATACCAAACCTACTTTAATTTAGTACCAACCGAAAAATCAGGTTTATTCTTTTCAAAGCGTTTACAAGGGGCACCGCAGAGTCAGTCTTACCTTTGTGAATGAAGTAAATCCGAAAGGCTGACTGTTTGTCAAGCTGACTGATGATCAGAAACCTTCCGCAACCGCGTTATATACCCCTTCGCAAGTTATCACACCCGGCAAACTTTTTCATGCCACTGAACAGCAGTTGCGTTATTTTTAGCACCTCGCCGAATAATCGTCGGCTGTCCT
Organism: Ascidiella aspersa; assembly: GCF_963924565.1. Classification (NCBI taxonomy): domain Eukaryota; kingdom Metazoa; phylum Chordata; class Ascidiacea; order Phlebobranchia; family Ascidiidae; genus Ascidiella; species Ascidiella aspersa. Next base: position 29,549,062 of record NC_139450.1, read on the forward strand.
TGTCGTCACCTTACGTCACAATGCCCGCGAATGTTGCGTCGATGCCTACTCGCGGCTTAGTGTTGCCAATGTCGTGTTTGGCTCACGAGAATTTTGTAAGACTTCAAGTTGCCTTCACCAACATTAGAAATATAACTTAATATAACATATCAAAACTGTTGTACATAATGTATAACTCACACCATGTTGTTGCATTTTATACGCATTACGACATTCTTGTTTTAAGCTGAATTTACTGCGCGTTAATTATCGGTTGTCATTATGACATTGTTGAGCTGCTCTTGGCATATTTTTTCAAAAAAAAACTACTTTTTTCTGGAAGTTGTGCGAGTTATGGTGCGCATCCCTAAACTATCGTATAATAGTATAAGTGTAAGGAGAAAATGTAAATCCGTCGCTTTCTGGGATTATGATTGAAAGCCCAAGTACAAGAATTCCGTTCTATTTGCGACTATAAGTCCGTTGATGGTTTTTACACGTGTTTCGTTTATTCCTTACACATTTTAATCTACATAAAATTATGTTACACTGTTTTTTATTAAATTGGAAAAGTTCCTCTTTAAGTTATATTAGTATTGGTCGCCTTGGTTTGAAGACGCCAACATTGACTTTCTACACTACACATTTCTAAAGCGAAACTTAAGCCCTTCAGATGATGTGCATCGCGGTCGCCGCAGCGAAATTCAATAACCGCGAGCTCACGTGGATTGCAGCCCATCGTTTGTCCAGTGCTGCGTATTTTATTTGCGCGTGTCGCGCTTGGCATTTAAAATGTACATTTGTGCTTGTAATCGCGCGGCGCAAGTAATCAGTGCGAGCGCCGTGTCGATTGCGTTGCGGGGTAGCTTCAGGTTAAGCATTACCGATCCTTCATTTACAATTGTCACGTTGCAATTAAACAATCTAACTCCTAGGCTTAAAATGTGTTATAATATACCGGGGTCGTGAGTTTTAAAGTCTAGTCTTTCCTTGTTATGTTATTACAAGGAAATTTCCAATGCCTACTAAAAATTATATGATACACCACTGGTAAATTTGCGGTAACTGTTGTTCCACATGAATTTAGAAGGTTGGAATCATTGATATAAAAATGTACCTTGCGTATAGTAATAATATTTGCTGTTAAAATTTTAGTGACCTATTCAAATCGCCTTCTGAAGAGTGAATGACACCGCGTATAATCACGAGGAGCTATTTTTCTTTAGTGTTATCGGTCGTGGCAGTACATTGGGCCAGTTCCATTGTTAGACCATGGAAATCCTTTTTAGCAAAAGTCACCCGATACGAATAGGGTATTTTTTGGAACTGCTTTTTTTCGCGAAATTCAATTCCGACGTAGTTTAGTTTTCGCTTTAATAGCCTGAAAAATTCTAATTTTGTTTTTTCGCTAAAACCTGTTTAGTATAGGAACTGTATTGTTGTTGTATCCAGATATCCATCATACACGTTAGACAGAAATTTAATACATCCTAATGACTCAATAGATTAATAAAATCAAATGTATATACATCAAATCGCAACTACACAAATCCCTTTTAAAAAGTTTGAGAAACACGCGGTTCCGCTAATGGCGAGTGCTGATAAAAAGTATTACCAATAATATTTCGATATGTAATTGTCCCCAGGTCTATTGCAAAATGTTCACTGATTTACGACCATCTAAATAATGGACCCAAGTATTTTGGGCAGTTAAGAAGTCGTTTGTTACACACGGTTTTCATTTTGGAGCATAATGGTTGGAGGTTGTAGTAAGACGTAATAAGAATATCAAAGCCCATACAGAAGTATGTATCATTTTGAACGTTTCGAATAAGCCTACTTTATTAATTTTCAATTTATTTTCATTTTATTTTTCGGTTTTTGTTTTATTTTACAGATATCGTCGTTCATTTCTAGTTGTATCTTACCAATACCAGAATGTACCAAGGGGGCATCGCGACGAACAGCAATGCCTTTGCAAGGTGTCGATTAAGACACGGTCGTTGTCGCACGCCGGCATTATGAGGTGACGATTGGTCAGCTGTCCGCGAGTAAAGAGGCGAAAGGACGCGAACCATCGCGAACCGTATAAAAGCGTCGGCCAGAGAAAGGTTCGACATCAGTTAGCTTCACTTGCAAGTCTAACCAACAGCTTTGTGTTTCTGCAATCTTCGCTGTACGTTCATATCGTCTACAAGGTAAGTTTTACGAATTGCGATAAATAAACTGGGGCCCTAATACAGCAGAACCATTGCTACCTTGTTAATAAAGTTCAAGTGCGTGAGTTTATAATGTAGCCCCTTTATCGTTAAACGAACCTAAGTCGATCTGCATTGCGAGACACAACCAAGCAAAAAACAAGCTAAATATTGTGTTATTTTGTTACCGTTTAGAATGTGCGTTTAAACACCCAGGTAACATAACCAGAGGCAAATTTTATACAATGTAGTATTGCGATAAGTAAAATTACCTCTTGCTGTCGACACAGAACCAATTATCGTTTTCCTTTCAATTTTCGTGAAGGTCCTTTGATCTTATCACCATGGCAACTTTCGACTACGAAGCATGCCAGGATGCGGCTCAGTACCTCAGGATGTCTCATGAGAAAATTCTCGAAAACCAGACCAAGAAACCCGATGGTAAGAAATAGTTAACAACACATTTCAAAACTAAAAGGGTTTGGGAGAGAAATGAGCAAATTTTCCCTTTTTTTAGATTAATTAACTGTAGGATTTTTAACACCATATAATGCTTACCGTAAAGGTATAAAATGTTCATACATTTTCAGTATAACAATAACAACATTTACAGATCGGTGTTTTTTTCACTATTTTGTAACATTTCTGCATTTTAATTTATAAAATTGTGTTTTATTTCGTCAGGCAAGAAGTATTGCTGGTTCCCCGACAAGGAGAATGCTTACGTCCAGGGAGAAATCATCAAGAACGAAGGAGGAAAAGCTGTCATCAAGTCGTGTGCCGAAGGAAAAGTAAGACAACTTCTACCAAACATGCCATATACGATGAAGCGCAACAGAAACAAATACCACAATTTGGCTGCCAGACTAAAAAAAAGTCATTCCTACAGCCGACATTTTATGAGTTAACAAAAGGAGAGGTCCACTGTAAACATTAAGTTTTCTTTATTTAGTCTGGTAAAGGACTATGCGGTCAGCTCCAAAAGCTTTGACCACAACTTTGGTGTTTGAAAAGAAAATACTAAACAAGCCTGAAAGAGTTGAACGTTAAGAGAATAACAGATAAAAAGTAAATCACCCCGAAAAATGTTGTAATTCATTTTATACCCTCGCCATGCAAATTCCTTTTCGTCCCCAGGAAATTACGGTGAAGGAAGAAGACGTTCAGGAGATGAATCCTCCGCGCTACGAGAAGTGCGAGGACATGGCCAACATGACTTTCCTCAACGAAGCCAGCGTCTTGAACAACCTCCGAACCCGATACGAGTCCTTCATGATCTACGTGAGTTGCTGTTTTGAACTTACAACGAAACTAGCGATTCTATAAAGATTTTATCTTGCAATTAATTTTTGTTAATATAATCGTAAGAGTATATTGCGTCCAATCGTTTTAACAACAGATTAGTTTGATAAAACTTGTGTACCGTAAATTGCTACGCCTTTATCTAATTTTTAAGCCAAAATGTGAAGTTTTGTTCATTAGCTATTAGTCAACCGCAGCCAACCACAGATTATGGTTTAAAGCTTTACATCCGTTTTCTCATTCAGACCTACTCTGGTCTCTTCTGCGTCACCGTGAATCCCTACAAGATGTTGCCCGTATACGCTCCTTACGTCATCGCTGCTTACAAGGGAAAGAGACGAACTGAGATGCCTCCCCATCTTTACTCTATTGCTGACAACGCTTACTCCAACATGTTGATGAGTTAGTTATTCGAGAAATACATAAATGGATATCTTTTAAAAAACATAAAAAACTCTGTTAGTTCGCACAAGCACGACATGAATACTTTTACACATTAAAATACGTTGTCATCAAATTAATACTTGTTATTGTTTTACAGATCGGGAAAATCAATCTATGTTGATCACGTGAGTTGTTGTTAAAAGTTAATAGGAGCAAATAAATACAAAAATACTGTTTTACAGTAAATGTTTTACAGTCATAAATAACTGGTTAAATCCACTAAAATAGGCCTACCACTTATTTAAATATAAAGATATATAAGCGACATACAATTCTTATCCACAACCAAAATAAAAAACATATACAATTTAAACTAGCGGAGAATCTGGTGCCGGAAAGACGGTCAACACGAAGAAGGTCATCCAGTACTTTGCCTTAGTCGCTGCTTACGGAGCACAAAAGGAAGGCGAGGTAGAACTGGGATGCGTTTAATAATAAACTTTTTTCAAGGATAGTAGACAAACGATTTTTACCACCAAAATAACCGAAATTCTCACACATAATTGTACACGAATTCATTTCAGGGCACCTTGGAAGATCAGATCGTACAATGTAACCCGGCTATGGAAGCTTTTGGAAACGCAAAGACCGTCCGTAACGACAACTCTTCCCGTTTCGTAAGCATTATACTATGATTTGCAAACTCCACAAAAATTGAAACAAAATTTACGACATAAAAAATAAAGTCGCTTTGTCTCGTGTTTACCACAAGAAAAATAACACTTTATCGACTAACAGGGAAAGTTCATCCGTATTCACTTCGGCAGCACAGGAATGTTGGCTTCAGGAGATATTGAGCATTGTAAGTTTCCTTATCTTACTTAACGTGACACAACCTAAGCCAAACCTTATTACACACGAATGACATTTTCAGATCTGCTCGAGAAGTCTCGTGTCATCTACCAACTGGACGGAGAACGTAACTACCACATCTTCTACCAGATCATTTCAGGCGCAAAACCTGAACTTATCGGTAAGTCAAACTTCAGAAGTCTGTCATTAAAGCGACGATTTTTACTAATCAAAAATACATAAAAACATTCTTTGAATTTTATTTTAAAAAGCCTTAAAACATGTTTACCAAACAATTGGTTTTATGATGAACAGATCAATTGTTGGTGACCAAGGATCCTTACGACTACAGAACAATCAACCAAGGTGTCGTCACAGTCGACAACATGGATGACAGCGCAGAAATGTTGTTGACCGACGTAAGAAAATGAAATTAAAATATATTTACCTTAACTAATTGATGAAATATTATTGACTACCGGTAAAAGTAAATATAGCAATATAAGTTGCTGTTTAAATCAACGATTCAATTTTGTAATGCTATTTAAAGGAAGCTTTCCACATCCTGGGCTTCAATCAGGAGGAAATCAGCGGAATCTATCGTCTCATGGCTGGAATCATGCACCAACAAAACATGAAGTTTAAGAACAAACAGAGAGAAGAACAGGCAGAACCTGACGGCACAGAAGGTTTGTATAAAACAAATCCGAGTATTGACAATTGCTTTAGGTACCAGTGCCAATGACAACAAAATTCTATTGAAAGATTTTCTTAAAAGTTTTAAACATATCTCAATGCTTTCTTAAATTACAAATTTACAGAGGCTGATAAGGTCGCCTACTTGTTCGGTCTCAACTCAGCTGACTTCATTAAGTACTTGTGCCACCCACGTGTCAAGGTTGGAAACGAGTTCGTCACTAAAGGTCAATCGTGTAATCAGGTATAAAGCACTGGTTTTAAAAAGAAAAGAACCAATTGATGTATTAACTTTTGTTCTTGGTAGGTGGCTCAAGCTATCGGGGCTTTGAGCAAAGGTGTCTTTGGTCGCCACTTCGACTGGTTGGTAAGACTTATTAACAAAACTCTGAGCACCAAGTTGCCAAGAAGTTTCTTCATCGGTGTTCTGGATATTGCGGGGTTCGAGATCTTCGATGTAAGTTCAAATATATTGAACTATATATTGAGTTGGAATATTGTTACAAATAACTGCAAATTTTAACAACTAATTCTATTTTATTTTTTTATTTCGATATAGAAAAACAGCTTCGAGCAGCTTTGCATTAACTTCACCAACGAGAAACTCCAGCAGTTCTTCAACCATCACATGTTCGTCCTCGAACAGGAAGAATACAAGAAGGAAGGAATCCAATGGACTTTCATCGATTTCGGAATGGACTTAGCAGCCTGTATTGAGCTCATCGAGAAGGTAAAACATTAATAAATCAAATTTCAGCTTAAACAATAATTTGTGGTTTTAGCCAAATCAGATTCGATAAAAACAAAATTATTTTCAGCCACTTGGAATCATGTCCATCCTCGAGGAAGAGTGCATGTTCCCCAAAGCTTCCGACAACACTTTCAAGGACAAACTTTACCAAAACCATCTTGGCAAGAGCAAAGCTTTCGGCAAACCAGTCAAGAAGGGGAAATACGAAGCGCACTTTGAACTCTACCATTACGCCGGAACCGTAAGTACATCTTACAATATTTTCGATTTGTCAAATGCATATTTCTAAATTGAAGCATACCACAATAGGTCGCCTACAACCTCGCTGGTTGGCTGGAGAAAAACAAAGATCCATTGAACAACAGCGTTGTCGGTCTCTACATGAAATCATCCCTTAAACTCATGCAAACCATTTGGGAGGGATACGTCAACCCCGATGAAGGTATTGGCTAGATAAAAATACAAAATAAAGCCTTAAAATATTTATTTGGGATACAGGATGTCTATAAAAAGTTTGGCGTTAATGGCATATCATACACTTTATTAAATACTTTTTCTAGCTGCCAGTGGTGGTGGAAAGGGAGGCAAGCGCAAGAAGGGAGGATCATTCAACACTGTCTCGTCTCTTCACCGACAATCTCTCAACAATCTCATGACTAATTTGAGGTAAAGTTAGAAATCCTACTGCTAACGCTTAAATATCCTAAAACAAGTTCAAAGAAAGTAAAACATGTTCAAAGAAAGTAAATGTAAACTGTTTTAGGTCAACATCTCCTCATTTCGTCCGTTGCCTTATTCCCAACGAACAAAAGATGCCAGGAATGATGGAATCCCACTTGGTTCTCCACCAGCTCCGTTGTAACGGTGTGTTGGAAGGCATCCGTATTTGCAGAAAAGGATTCCCCAACAGGGTTCCATACGGCGACTTTAAACAACGGTAAAATAGACTCTTTTACAATATTCCGTTACAACAAAGGGTCGAATCCTTTACAAGTTCCGTATTAACTTGTTTTTCGCAGTTACCGAATCTTGAACCCAAATGCCGCTCCCGAGGGACAATTCATGGACAGCAAAAAATCATCCGAGAAGTTGCTTGGAAGCATCGACATCGATCACGAATCGTACAAGCTCGGACACACTAAGGTCTTCTTCCGCGCTGGTATGATCGGTCGTCTGGAGGAAATGCGTGACAACAAGCTTGCATCCATCTTTAAACTCATTCAAGCTCGCATGCGAGGAATGTTGATGAGGCGCGAGTACCAGAAAATGATTGAGCGAAGGTAAATAAAGTTACAATATGGCATGTCATTGAGGGTTTGCATCTCTAACATTAAATATATTCATTGCAGACAAGCTTGCCGAGTTATCCAGTCCAACTTGCGCGCCTACTTCGGAATGGCCAACTGGGAGTGGATGAAGCTTATGTTCAAGATCAAGCCACTCTTGCAGACAGCTGAAGCCGCAAAGGAGCTCGAAGTTCTCGAGAAGGAATATGAAGAATGCAAGGTCAACTTGGAGAAGGAAACCAAGAGACGAAAGGAATTGGAAGAGATGCAAGTCGCTTTCATTCAAGAGAAAAATGACCTCGTCATGCAACTTCAAGCTGTAAGATTTAAATAAAAATTCTCTCATAACTAAATATGCTACAAATTTTTATTTGAAACACATTGTTTATTTAGAACCAAGATCAAATCGACGACGGAGAGGACAGATGTGACCAGCTCATCAAGACAAAGGTCGAACTTGATGGAAAGATCAAGGAGATCACTGAGCGTCTCGAAGACGAAGAAGAGCTTAACAATGAGCTTGTTTCTAAGAAGCGAAAACTTGAAGATGAATGCTCCGAGTTGAAGAAAGACATCGATGATCTTGAGATCACATTGGCTAAAGTTGAGAAGGAGAAGCATGCAACTGAAAACAAGGTACAAATCGATAAAAACAAACCAAACAATGTTAAACTGAACGTTCACTTTTAACAAACTGTTTGGTTTCAGCTCAAGAATCTTCAGGAGGAATTGGCATCCCAGGATGAACAAATCGCCAAGCTTCAGAAGGAAAAGAAAGCTCTCCAGGAAGCCCATCAACAAACTCTTGATGATCTTCAGTCTGAAGAGGATAAGGTCAACAGCTTGAGCAAACAAAAGTCAAAGCTTGAACAGCAAGTTGATGATGTAAGTAAACTTTTGAGAGTTATTTAAATCACAAATTCCCACCATTAAACGCATTTTTTTCATCATAGTTGGAGGCTTCTCTTGAACAAGAGAAGAAACTGCGCATGGAGCTTGAGAGGACCAAGAGGAAGTTGGAGGGAGATCTTCGTCTCACACAGGAGACTGTCATGGATCTTGAGAACGACAAGCAACGTCTCGAAGAGAAGCTGAAGAAGCAAGAGTTCGAATACAGTCAGCTCGCCACCAAGTTGGAAGATGAGCAAGCTCTTGTCGCTCAACTCCAGAAGAAGATCAAAGAGCTTCAAGCTAGGATTGAGGAGCTCGAAGAAGAGTTGGAAGCCGAAAGAGCAGCCCGCGCAAAGGTTGAGAAGCAGAGAGCTGATCTTTCACGAGAGTTGGAAGAACTCAGTGAGCGTTTGGAGGAAGCAGGAGGCGCCACAGCAGCTCAGGTTGGAATCTTTATCAACTTACATTGTAATGATTTGATCGCAAAAAAATCTCAAACAACCCTTGATTTTAGATCGAGCTTAACAAACGTCGCGAAGCTGAGTTTGCCAAACTCAGACGTGAACTGGAAGAATCCAACTTGGCTCATGAAGCAACTGTCTCCACTCTTCGCAAGAAGAATGCCGATACATCCGCTGAAATGAGCGAACAGGTCGGTAACCCACAATTCTATATCGTTCACATTAAAAAAACAACTTCTTAAAATTCTATTGTTTGTTTACCAGATCGACAACTTGCAACGAGTTAAGCAAAAGTTGGAAAAGGAGAAGAGTGAAATGAAGATGGAGATCGATGATCTCGCCACCAACGTTGAAAGCGTCACCAAGGCAAAGCTCAACTATGAGAAAATGTCCCGCAACTTGGAGGAGCAGCTTAACGAGTCTAAAATGAAGAACGACAATTTCACTAAAGAAGTCAACGAGCTCAACGCGGCCAAAGCAAGACTCTCATCTGAGAATGGTAAGTAAAATAGCACAATTTGTCGCATTATGTTTAATATTCAACACTAAATAACATGTTCTGTAGGTGAATTCAGCCGTCAGTTGGAGGAACGCGAACACCTTATGGCGCAACTGACCCGCAGCAAGAACAGCTCATCGCAGCAAATCGACGAACTTAAGCGAGTTGTTGAAGAGGAGACCAAGGCTAAGGCTGCTCTTGCTCACGCTGTCCAGGCCGCCCGCCACGACAACGACCTCTTGCGGGAGCAATACGAAGAGGAGCAGGAAGCAAAGGCTGAACTCCAACGCGCTCTCTCCAAGGCAAACGCTGAAGTTGCTCAATGGAGGAACAAATACGAGACCGACGCGATTCAGCGTACAGAAGAGCTTGAAGATGCCAAGTGAGTTAGAAATGTTTTAAATTGGGCAACAACTATATTAAAGTGTTTTGCAACAATAAAACAACTAGACAACTTCCTTCCAATACCTTACCTTATTAACACTTGTTTTTCTTTAGGAAAAAGCTTGCCGCTCGCCTCCAAGACGCCGAAGAGCAGGTTGAAGCCATGCAAGCGAAGGCATCGAGTCTCGAGAAGACAAAGAACCGTCTTCAAGGAGAAATCGAGGATCTCACCATCGATTTAGAACGATCCAACTCTGCCGCCGCTTCATTGGACAAGAAACAGCGCAACTTCGATAAGGTAGAACAAAATATACCAGTTTAAAAATATAATTATTTTGAAATAAAGCTGTAAACGTGGAGAAAGTTTATTTTTATCTGCATTATTTAAATTCCCATTTGTATTGCAGGTTCTTGCTGAGCACAAGCAGAAGCAAGAAGAGGTTCAGGTAGAATTGGAACAATCGCAGAAAGAAGCCAGAAGCCTTTCAACTGAGCTCTTCAAGATGAAGAATGCTTACGAAGAATCACTCGATGCTCTAGAAACTGTCAAGCGCGAAAATAAGAATCTTCAAGGTAAATTTCGCTCAATTAATGCATAACTCGTTTTAAACTCTAGGTATATTAAAATCTGGTCTTCCTACAGAGGAAATTGCTGACCTCACTGATCAACTTGGAGAGGGAGGAAAGAGTATCCACGAACTGGAAAAAGCCAAGAGGACTCTGGAGCACGAGCGCAACGAGATGCAAGCCGCTCTTGAAGAAGCCGAAGGAGCAATCGAAGGAGAGGAATCAAAGGTCCTCCGATTGCAGGTTGAACTTGCTCAAGTCAAGCAAGAGTTCGAGCGAAGAGTTTCAGAAAAGGATGAAGAACTCGACAACCAAAGGTAATTGAACTTCGAAATTTGTCTAAATAACTTCACATAGCTTAAACACTTTCATCATTTTTTAACACCAAACCTGTAAAACAGACGCAACCAGCAGCGTGCCATTGAATCCATGCAAACCACCCTCGACTCAGAGAGCAAAGCTCGTCAAGAAGCTGTCAGGATCAAGAAGAAGATGGAAGGTGATCTCAATGACCTTGAAATCCAACTTGGACACGCCAACCGACAAGCGTCTGAAGCCCAGAAGCAAGCCAAGTCTGTTGTGTCTCACATCAAGGTAATCGGCTTGTTAACATATATGAGGTTAATATTCAATAAAAGCTTTGTAATGTTATGTTGTTAATGTGTAAATAAAGTTTTAGTGATAATAAAGTGTAAGATTTTATTCTTGCTTCGGCGTCAGTAGTATAATCTCTGTTGCCACTTTACAACTCAAATTAACAAAACGTTTTTTTGTTTAATAGGAACTCGAAATGCAAGTGGATGAGGCTCAGAGACAATCCGAGGACTTCCAGGAACAATCGGCCGTGATCGAGCGTCGTAGCAACCTCCTCAACGCTGAGATCGAAGAGTTGAGATCTGCTCTTGAGCAAGCTGAACGTGGCCGCAAGTTGGCCGAGACTGAGCTCCTTGAAAGCAGGTTTGTATTTCAAACTATCAAAAAAAAACAACACTGTCAGTCACCATCGTTTGTATTTTGACTAATCTTTGAACTTCACAGCGAACGCTCCAACCTTCTGCACACGCAAAACACGGCCCTCATCAACCAGAAACGTAAGCTTGAGGGTGAACTCCAAACCATGCAATCTGAGGTAGAAGAGTCCGTTCAGGAACAAAGAAACGCTGAGGACAAAGCCAAGAAGGCTATTGTTGATGTGAGTCTCGTCGCCACCTAACGCACATTTGAGCCACATTGCAAACCATAACCATTTGTGTTTTATTCAGGCTGCTACCATGGTTGAAGAACTTAAGAAGGAACAAGATCTTTCTTCCCACTTGGAAAGAATGAAGAAGAACATGGAGCAGACTGTCAAAGACTTGCAGCAACGATTGGACGAGGCTGAAAACATTGCAATGAAGGGGGGGAAGAAACAAGTCCAGAAACTGGAAACCAGAGTAAGTTTATCAAAACGCTTACTTACATCCAACTAACCTAAAATAAAAGCAAATTTTGATAAGGATTGTCTCCATAGGTACTAACCAACAAAATGTTTTATTTCTAGATCCGTGAACTTGAGAACGAACTTGACTCTGAGCAGAGGCGCAATAGCGACTCCGTTAAGGGACAGCGCAAGATGGAACGCAAGTTGAAGGAGATCACTTACCAGGGAGAGGAGGACAAGAAGAACTTGACCAGAATCCAGGATCTCGTCGACAAACTCCAGATCAAAGTCAAGACATACAAAAGACAAGCTGAAGAAGCTGTAAGTCCCATTAGTTGCATTTTCAATTTAAATCCTACATAAGTATTAATGCTAATCAAATATGGTGGTTGTGTTATTTTTACATAATAAGTAAGTGTTTAGTGATAACCGAGTGTTGTATTACCCTATATACCTGATAAAAGTATCTTATCGTACAATTCCAACATATATAAACTTTATTATTAGGAGGAACAAGCCAACACGAACCTTAGCAAATACAGAAAACTCCAACACGAACTTGATGATGCAGAGGAAAGAGCTGATATGGCTGAGTCTGCTCTCAACAAGCTGAGATCCAAGGCTAGAGAGCACTAGGTGAGGTGTCTAACTAGTGTAGGCCTAAGTGATTATGATTTAGAAAATGTCGTAAGAGCTTTATTGCATATGTTATTACCCTCATCATAAGATTGATATATCTATTGGCCAAATCTATTTTTTTATACTTGTTTTTAGTGTGTTTTTTTTGCTATATTTCCCTAATCTGTTGTTATATTTATTTCAGGTTTACATTCGCTGAAACAACCCCATCGGGTCATGATACTTTGATCGACCTTGATTTTAAATTATTCTTCGTAATTCTGTTATTTAAATCGTGCTTTTGAAATGCAAAAATAAAAACCCGATCTGTCGTTGTTGACAGTGAAGAAAACGTTTCCTGCTGAAACTTTAACATTAGAAAACTACCTCGAAAAAGGCGACAGACATATTAGAACATCAGATAATAAGTGGCGTAGCCAGCCGAAATTTTTTCTTTTGGTGGGGCAAAAAGTTTGAACTTTTTTGTTTAGCTTTTGCCATTATATTAATTGCACGAACACAAATAAATGTAACGAACACAAATAAATATGTTAGCAAACCGTTTCGAGCAGCAACGGACTAAGTGTTTATACTAAAAAACAATTCAAATAGCAAAAACTGACTAAAAGTAGTAAAACTACATTAACGTATAGCAAACGTAATATTAACTACATCGTTTGTGACATCTTATGTTGTCGGCCCATCGACATATTTCGCTTAACTGGAAAGGCGTAATTTGTGCTTTAAAGTTGACCAAATCATCTTGTTGATCAGAAAGCAACAGAGCACTGAGTCCAGCCCAGTATCAACATTCAGAGTTGAGCAGAAATCACGATAGATCGCAAAGACAAGCCGCAGCATGGCCGCCAATTCCCAACAGTATTTTTAGCAGCTCGTCAGTGTCATTACACTGTCTAAGCGTAAAGCGTATGGTACTGCAATGCGCTAACAAGGATAGCCAACCCAGACACCTGCTAGCTTAGCAGCTTTAGTTTTCAAAGAGAAGTGCTGTTAGACTAGATAACTGTCAGCTAGCAGGCGTTGCTGTTGTAGAGAAACGACGCATGTCTGTTTGTGCACGCTGTTTACTCAAAATGCAAAATCTATTATATTTTGACAAGCAATTAAACATAGGAATGCTTTAAACTCATCAAATTTTGGTAGAGCTTACTAAAATCATAAAATACTAGTATTTATATTTGTTTAGTGTTTTGTTTAAGAACTATATAATTATTTACTTGAGCTTTGCTAGAAAATACAAAATGCCACTATTTGCTTTACAAAGGTTGTCACAGTTATTTGCTTTACAAAAGGTTGTCACAGAAAGTAAAAAATTAAAATCAAAACCTAAAGGTTTAACACTACTGTACAATATATATGAATAGCTAATTTTATTTTACAACCGTGTCCACTTTATTAGAGTATAGACCTCTTTATTAACAATCTTACTAGGCTGTTGAGAAATTAAAATTTAATTGTACACAGGTATATATTACAATATGTATAGTATACTATTTATGATAAAATCAATTAATTCCTATTGTTACTAATTGTAGGATAAGGAACTGTGGTCAGTTAGTAAAACTGGCATTAAAACAATTTTATGTTTGGGTTATCTGTATAGCTGTTGATAGAACAGGTTTTCTCTCCATTTGCGATATAACCAGCTATTTGCACAAATGATTATCACTTGGATAAAAATTTCCTAAAATGCACTGTGACAATTTTCAAAATGAAGATTAGTATTTGCTGCTTGACCTGTTTGATTGGTGACGACAACGAAAAAGATCCTGAAGAGAGTCACCTAATAAGCAATGAACAAGAAAGCGATAAAAGAAAATCGGAATCTCAAGAAGGTCCAGCTCAAAGTGCAACCAAGTCTGAAGTCCCTGTTAAGAATGATCCTAGTTTGGAAGCGCAGAATTCTGAAAAACTTCGACGCACTGTTGGTGTATCACGGCGTTACAATGTCAAACCGCAAGGATACAAATTTTCACTAGGGGAAAGCATAGAAGAAACAAGCTTGCTAGTGAAAATTGCAATTAAAATCATACCAAGAAGTGGCATGGCAAAAATATACGCAATCGATGCATTCAATGTTTTTTATACAGTTGTAGACAAATCGTCTTTGAATGATAGCGTGGAAGACTGCCCAGTTGTTCAACTAAGGACTAAGATTATCCCTTCTGATATCAGGGGTCACAGTAAAAAGTATGAAGTAAGTGAGAGCATAACTGGTGCGCTAAAATTCAGCACTGAATGTCTGCACACCATTTCCCTGCAGGATTTTCAAACGAGTTCAGTTCGTTTGCGCCTGTACCATGTGAATAAGCACCAGAAAGACAGCTTGCTCGGAGAATATTTACTCGATAATTCCAAGCTTGAACTGGACTACTCTGGAAGCACATCTAATGTTTCCCTTGTTATGCACAGCCCTTCGGAAAAAGATGTGAAGCCTCCAATGATGTCGAATGTAAGACGTTCAATCAGCAGCAGTTCAAGTGGGTCACAGTCGGTAACCAGGGGTGATTTTAAGAGCACAATTCGAAGGGCTGACACCAAACCTACTTCTCGCGGCGCGTTGCCAAAATTTCAGGAATCCAGTGGAAACGATGACGACGGTGAAGCAGCGACCGGCAGTGGGGGCAACGACTTTCACAAAAGGGTGAAAAAAAAGAAAAAGAGCTTTCTGCAAACTATTCGCAAGCCAAATGCGGAAAAGGAACTTTCACAAGAAAGCACAGAAGAGCCGGGCACACCCCAAAAAGTGGACAAGGATACTGCTTTAGAGTGGCTGAGGAAGGGAGGCATTGAACGCTCGGAAAAGGTCAGCGAACTGCATCAGGCCACTGAGGAAATGGAACAAACTGCCGGGAATTTTAGTGCTGTGAGTGTACGCCTTCGCGAGAAATATGAAAAAAAGAACAAGAAGAAACGCTCGCTGGAATCCAATTAGGTATTTATGGTTTATACGTACGGTGTGTACCGCTGCAATATATGTGTAGTTTTTAAATTGACTGCTTTGTTGTAAAGATATGTGCAATGTATGCTACGTTAAAAGCATTTAACAGTTATTAAACACATGCTTTGTTTTTGTGGTAGCGTATCAAGAATTAACACTAAGTTTATTTCTTTTATGTAATTCTATATCAGCATTTTTCAAATAGGTCTCTAAATGAAATTCTCTTTATTAACTCGTATGTTGTTTTTGTTTATATAATGAATTCAAAGTATTAAAATGCCACAGCATGAGAAAGACATTTCATGAAAATGTACATAAGTAAGTTATGTCTATACACAGGAAAGCAATCGTTTTCCATATTTTACTTCATCAGTATGTATATTTATAAATGTGTTGACAAATGCCACAAAGAGATGTAACATTTACACACACACACACACACACATATATATATACATATATATATGTGTGTATATACATATATTATATGTATTAGATTGGAATATTTCCTATGTTGTAATCTTATTTAGGTTGTGTATTTTTTTTCTATTTTTATTAAGTGTAGTTTCTTATGCCAGTTAATGTTATTATTAGGATTGCGAAGATGTAATTTCAAGAAAATGTTTTTATACTAACAAGTTTTTTGGATAAATCTTGTATCTTGGCATTCTTATTTAACTTCACTACAGTCCACAAATAACCTATGTAGTTATTTGCTCGATGTGTTTGTTATTTGTGAGGTTGCTAAAGTTTCATAATTCATAGAGCAGTTTTGTTATTATTTGTTCAGTTTTTGACTCATTTCCTGGATAGATGAGTTTTTGCTTAATTGCATTTTGATATTTTATTTGCAGTTTTGCTTACAAACAGGAAGCCCTAATGTTGACTTCTTTTGGCAATATACATTACACTTTTTTAATATTTTGATTAATATATACAATAGTGCACAGGGAGTACTTTTTGTGCTATTTAACTATTTGTAACCATAGAAAAACAATTATTTTCATGAAGAGTTGCCTGGGGTCCTACAATGCGAACATATATAAATAATGATTTTTAAAACTTGAATATCTGAAATTCACTATTTTGTACCTTCGTTTTAAACTATTTTAATCACAATTCAATGTGTTTCAACTGCTTTAAACAAGATGTGTCCAGAAATTGAGGTGTTTTTTTTATGTAAAGTTCCCTTTTTCAATGGTGTACTATCAGGCGATCACACTTTTTTGCAGTTGTTGTTCGTATTTAAGTGATGTGCAATGTTGCGCTGTCTTGACTCGCCTATTTCCATTAAGGACGGATTTAAAAAAAACCTCCAGTGTTTGCTTTGTTGACAATACAGAAACGCGCAAAGGATGCTACTCGTTTGTGAAATGTGCCATTTTGCTTTTAAAACAGATATCGGGTGTATTTAATGGCTTTCACGATCAAAGCCTCAGTCAAATAGATATCTGTGACTGTGCGACTCATTTAGCATCTTTTCCATGTTGTATGGTTTAAAAGGTTATCATAAATTTTTGGACCTGAAGTATATGCTGTTAAGAGACTTTAAGGTTGCCAATTATTTTTTATTGGTCATTGTCAATCAAATCATTTCCATTAACCACGACAGTCAACAAGGATGTAGTGATAAAAAACAGAGGCCCGTCCTTATTGTTAGAAGTCACAGCCAACGTTTTTTCGGAAACCGCAAGTTTGAATACCTACCAAAAAATGTGTACCTAAAAATGAACCAGCAATCAAACGATGCACAGTGACTTACCAGAATAATAACCCTGAAAAGTATATCTTGTTATAAAAAGCCGATTTTGTCACTTATGCGACTGGCCACCAACGCATTCGAAACGTCAGGCTTTCCAATCAGTTCCCGCTTCGGTTTAATTGCGCGACTTGCAGCGGGAGGTTCGCAGCAGCGACGGCGAAATAAATAATTCCGCGCGCTTCAAGCAATTATTACGCGCCGGTCGCGCCTGCACTGGCGTCGCCATATGCGTGAATAATTGCCGCCGACGTATGCGTTGAAAAATCGATTTTTGCCGGCTGCCGCCGCAAAAGCGTGTTTGAAAGTCGAGCGCCAAGTGTCAATTGCAAGTTGTTTTTATTTTGTATCCTTTTGACGAGCCTGTGCCCCCAGTAAATCTTCGCGCCTTTCTGTAATCATTAAAATGCACATCTTAAGCCTTGTATAATATGCATTTTGACTGTTGTCGCACCAATAGGCTGATTTATCATTTCCCGGTACGTTTTACTGTTGACGATGTACATATTCATTTTCTTTCACAGATTAACAATATTCAGTAATATAACTGTGAAGATGCGTTCTTCCAATTTAATATTTTAAGGATTTTTTTAGTCCATAGTTTTAATACACAGTTTCGTACTACCAGTCATCTCGACGTTTTGTCAATCGGGTGCGCTGGATAATTCGTTTTACCTTTCATCGGCACATTTTTAGCTTCTCGACATTTTTATTTTGCCACCCAGATATTTTGTGACGAGAAGTCACTAAATTTTACCGCACCGTCTCTCGTTAAAATATATTCGTCTTCAGGGCAACACAGTACGAAAGGTTTCGTTATATAAGTGTTAAAATAAAACACGCTTGTTTGTCAAAATTTAAGATGAAACCATTTTTTTATTTGTAATTTTATTCGAGTTTCGATATTAAAAACAATGCTAGATCGAAATCCTGTCGGATTTAGAAAGAAAAAGTTGCTAAATGTTCATGATAAATGTTATAATGTCAAAGTGTCTTTTGTTACTTTTTAAGCCATACTAATTTGCTTGTTAACAAAAGTGCGTGATAAGGCGATGTATTGTTTAAGCAAGCGTAAATTTGCTATTTTGTATACCTACAAATCAATCAAAATGAATATTTTAAAACTATAAATGCGCGAATGCTCTGCTGGTCAAACTTAAATTAAATTCGCCTTTCCGTTTAACTGCAATCAAAGTAGATGAAAACGTATTTTGAACAAAACTGTCTATAAAGAAGAAGGCTCTGGTAAAATTCAAGCAAGTCCAAATTAAAGATTTGGTTTATGTTCCTTTGGAATAAAACGCTTATTTTACCGGAATCGTGTAAACTAAGGATTATGTAAGTTTTGGAACATAATGGTTGGAGGTAGTAAGACTTGGTAAGAATATTAAAGCCCACAGTAGTAGATATCACTTTGAACGTTTCGAAATTTGTAGACTATGAGAGTGATTCGAAACGTTCAAAATGATACCTACTACTGTATGGGCTTTGATATTTTTATTACGGATTATGTAATTCTTTTTAAATAAGGCCCAGCAGCAACTTGCTAAAAAAATGGGTTGCATTGCCATTTAGGCGGCGGATGCTTTTCCATATGGCGCGAACAATTCGCAAAACTCGCTCTTCGCGGAACACACAACACTACACAAGCGCCGACAGAGCGCATAGACTTCCCGCAGTTCAGCCCGTCTTACGTCAAAAAACAATGGCGAGACTCCAGCCTCGGCTGCGTGACAACTTAGCAGAGCGTCAGGCCAGCAACGGTTTTCACGCAGGACCGTCTTTTATTCGGCGGCAGGAAAGACAGAAGATGAGTGGCGCTTGTGTCGAGCTTCGGCCGACTAAAAATGGCCCGCTACGACTAAGAGGCTCCTGATTAGCAGGAAATGATTGCGCGCCCAAGACAATGCGTTGCGCCGCCGTCGCTTCAACCCTTTCGAGTCGACCTGTCCATCAATATGAAGCTTCCACTGTATAAGTTAAGTGTTTTCTACCGGCAAGCGTTCGGCCGTTCAATCAGCTTCCAACTATATTCCATTACGACCGAACAGCACTCTAAGGAACTGAATTTATTTTTTACAAAGTTTTAAGTAAACTTTCATTTAGTTTGGCATTAATCATTGGTTCTCTATGTGTGGTACTCGCCTCCGCATTGCAGAGTGAGCACTGAGCATGCAACGATTAAAATAGGTTGGAAACGTCACCCGTAAGGTTTAAATTTGCGCTTGAATGTTTTTTATAGCAAAAAATGTTTTTGTTAAAGTTTGGTTCAACCCGTATACTAAAATCCGCTACATTATTGGTGCTAGTAATACATTTTTTAATCACAATGAAGCTTTGGCAAAGAAGCAAACACAGCCCGAGGTTCTGCAAAAGCAGCTTGATATAAAGTAAAAAAAAATTGGCCATAAAAATGAGGCTTGCTTATAGTTTTTCATTGTTTTAGCAAAGTCTTGCTCAACTTTTGCTGGTCGGGGTTTTCTATCCCAATGCAAATGCATTGATTGATCAGTGTTGCGACCCTTGTGTGTATTGAGCCGCTGTAGAGGTTATGAAGCTGCTTGTCTAGTCGAACCCAAACCATCCTTCATGTTAAACACGAAACTACAGGAACAGGAAGACGACAAGGCCTTAATTACGTGACGATTTAAACACTTTTGCTTAGTTTTTTTCTC
Source organism: Ascidiella aspersa (assembly GCF_963924565.1). Lineage (NCBI taxonomy): Eukaryota > Metazoa > Chordata > Ascidiacea > Phlebobranchia > Ascidiidae > Ascidiella > Ascidiella aspersa. The sequence continues at coordinate 29,568,746 of NC_139450.1, forward strand.
GTTGTAGAAGTGTAAAGCTGTCCGTTGAAATGCCGTTTTCAAACATGTTTAGCAAGTGAGTTAAATCGCAAACCAAATAGGCGTTTAACTCTTACGTCGTTGCTCCTTAGGTGTATCCCTCCTATCCCTCCCATAAGCACAAAGAACAATTTTGACTAGTTAGAAAAACACTGCAAACCAACAAGCCAAGCATTTATTAGAAATCATTTCAGAACTTTAGTTATTGGTAATCAAGGTATTAATAAAAGCGTTTAGAGTTTCTTACAAACCATGGTCACCAAACCAACAACCTGGTTTGGTGTGTATAGCAAGACTCATTATACGTTACTTGTTCATTGCGATGTTGCATTATTCTTCGCAGAGGTGACAACCAATCTACGTGGGTGGGTCGTGTGTTTTTACACGTGGGCGTTGCGGTGACATTCCATTTTTCGAAATCATAGGTATTATAAAAAAACGAAATAGAGTGATGTGATTGATTCCGCACTCGGTGTCAAAAGGTCTGCTTGGTATGTGTAAGAATCCAGTAAAGACATCCTAAAATACCAAGGCCACAAAGTGTCTAACATTACAAAGCAAAGCTACGACAAAAATATCAATTGTAAAAGTGTGCCTTTTTTTGTACACATCTTTTGAAGCACGACGCCGTATTAGGTCTCTTCTAGTTTTATCTATTGGTACGCATGGCATCGGCTTTTGGCTTAATCGTCCCACGTTATTTTCAGCTACATGTTGAAGGCGTGGGCGTTTCGGTGATGTAAATGTGCCCGTCTTCGTTATTATTAGCGACATCCGCGCTGTTACTCAACTGAGGGATTGGCTAAACAGAAATTACCTGAATCTTATTGCTTAAGACGAACACCCAATAAATCTGCATTTGGTTGGGAATTTGCTGTTTCAAGAAGTAATGTTTGGCAGCCTAAATAAGAGATCGTATGTGTTTGTATAGTATTTCAATACGATACAGTTTAAAAAAAAACTTTCATTAAAAAGACTTTAAGGGTTATTGTGACAGAGCCTAAACAAAAATCTAAAAATAAATTCGTACCATGACAGATAATAATAATAATAATTTTACGTGGCGTTAAGGAGCAAAAACCTAGTAAGATTTCCATTTTCACACTACACCCAAAGTGTGAAGCTTAATGTCTCTTTCACAGCGTTGTCAACAGCACGCATCCATACCCACACAAAAATGTACAAGGCCGATTTGCTTAGGTGCTACAATAACAGACGACCCCTTTATTCAAGTATGGCTCCAGACTATAAAGTGTGTATGGGTAATACTTTGACTACCGGACAAAGATCATATGGGTAGGCCTACAAAGATTGTAAAAAATAATCGTTTGGTTCTTTGCTTAGTGGTCACGAAAGCATGCGTATTGCACAGTTTTTTTTTAGGTAGATCTGTTTTTCGGCTGTGGTGACCATAATACAGTACTGTCATTTACAATAATGTTTGCATCGAATGCTGCAGAACCAACTTTCTGCCTTTTCGCTCCAAGGCTCGACTCAATGCCACGCTCTGCGATTAACTGTCACGTTAAAAGCATCAGCGCGCGCACGTTTTTGCCTTGTCGCCAGCAATTAGCGACGAAACGGCGCGCGCATTAAATTTTAATGCGCCGCGTAGCACTCGGCGCTTCCAAATGAGGCCGAATCTCTTCAACACTCTATTGGCCTTTATTTTTCACCCAACAATCAAATCGGAAACTAGGTGTTAAGAAAGCCGTCAATGACTATTTAAAGCTACGATGCGCAATACCGAGCGAAAGTTATAAAAAAGACCAGCGTTAAAGTCGGTAAGGAAAGCCCGGTGGCTTCCCGCGCGGCAGCGCTAACTGGACCTATTGATTGCCTCTTGCCGCCGCCTCTGATGATAATGATGATGTCCCTGCAGCGTTCACTTGTTTTCTCCGCTTTGTGTGCCTGATCGATCGTCGTCGCCTTTACATGAGGATTTTCGTTGTCGCAGGGCGCCAAAAATCGTCGCTATACTGAATTGCGCCAATAAAATTGAAGCAGGCATTGCAGTTTGAAGAGTGCAACATTTATTTTTCTAGATTTAAGGCGAACAATCTTTTCTCTTGTTTTAAGTATGTACAAGGCGTTTCACAACACAACAACTATTTCAAATTTTATAATTGGATGTTTTTATTTGCCGTTTGCGTTAGGCTATATGATCTTAACAATTTATATTTTATAGCGAGGCTTATGCAAATTACCAAAAGGGTAACCCAGTAAAAATAGCGCTATAAACAATGCCGACTTCTAACAACGATACTAAGCGCTAAAGGAAAACAAAAACAATTCTACACGATATTTGAGTTTTAAACGTGTCAATCACTTGCCAGTCTAACCATAAACGTCTAATAAAAGAAGCGCATCGATTTCCAAAGCGTTAATTGCACATTCTTCCTTGACCAGAACAAATGCAAACAGCCTTTCTGCACGTTGCACGCCACGTATAATATGTTTGAATGCGCACTCATGTGTTATGAGCAGTGGTTCTCAAACTAGTGGTTACTCACCGACTAGTGCTTTATGCTGTCTACCACTTGATTTCAGAACTAAATTTGACGATACTTATATTTATATTCAGTAATGCAAAAAAAATGCGTTGGTTATGGGCGATTTACCGTTGAAAAGAGTCGCGAAAGCTTCTGTAATACGCAAAAGCTCCACAATTAAAGCAGTCCACCTACTATCTTGCATGGCCACACGTACAGCAAAAAGCACCAAACTTTGAGAACCGCTGCTTTTGGGACGGCGCTTATCGAGGCGACCAAAATCGCTGTCTATACATTTTTTTCCAAAGAAGAGCAAGCGAAAAAAACGGGGATATGTATAAGAAGGCCGTTTTCAGACCACGATGTCGTTCTTGGTTGGCGCGAAAAAGGTGATGGTCGGGTAAAGGCGCTGCTGCGTCTCAAGCGTCTTGCGCAAAACACTCTGGACAACCTTCCGCCTGAAATACCGCCTCGAATGCCGGTCGGTGAGGGCGTCGTACTCCGGAACAATGGGCGCCTGCTTGTTGCGCAGCCGCTCGGTCTTAATGTTGTCGAGGACGAAGCTGCGCTCCTGCTGGTCGAGCTTGGCCGCAGGCGGTGTGGGGATACTACGACGTCTGGCGGACATGCGATGCAGGCCGCGTTTCTCCGGCGGCACGCGCGGCGTGCTTTGAGTAGGCAAACGCGGCGCGCTCTGCGAAAAATGGTTTGCTTGGATTGAAAAGGGAGCACTCTGTGTAACACGTTTGCTGCGTTGTAATAATAACAAACGAATACACAGATCAGCCTCAAGTGGTATCTAATTCAGGGTTTGGCAAACGTTTCGCCACCCGCGAATGTCACCGGCAGTTTTTCTCCTATATTTTTCTGTTTTTAATTCACTATGAACAATATACATATTACTTTCTAAAGAACATTTTTTAAATATGTCCACGATAAAAAGATGTCACCAAACAACGCATTTTTATCATTTTACAATTTTTTATTTGACTATAAACAATGTACATATTACTTTCCGCAGAACATTTAAAAATATTGTGGATGAAGATATCAATTGGGACCAAATAACGCATTATTAATCATTTTACTAACAAGGTAAAATCATACCCAATTTAAATTTACCCATTTTTATTACAACTTTATTGATGTTTTTTTTATATATCTCCGTCAAACTATTCGCGTTCATATTGGATTCGATTGGTCTTATAAGATTTTAAGCATAAACTTAAAGAAGTTGATTTTTTTAATGGTTTTATTTCTAAAAAAATTACTTTGTGGTGAGCGTTAAAACAATCCTCAGTACTTTAAAATAAAAGTATTCTAAATCATGTAGGGCCTAAATACAAAATAAGCGTTCTATGTTAAGTGAAACTTTTAACAGTTCACAGCGACGCTTAACACTGTTTTTCCATCGCCGTACAATTTTAACTGCCCTCGTAACACTATTAAAGTATAGCGCCAAATTTAGGCACTGTTACCCACCTGTGCGGACATGGTCCTGGTCACCACTTCCCTGACCATGGGTGACCTGAAGTAACCCGCCGAGTGTCGGTCCATTATCGCGTTGTAGGGTCGAATGATAGACGCACGACGCGGCCTGGTGTAAGGACTGTTGTAGTACTGCAAGACATATTTATTAGTTGTGGTTGTACCGTCAGCATATTGCAACCACTCTTAGATTGGTTTACATTAGACGTGTGTGGCTGAAAAAAACGCTCTTGGTTTTGGAAGGTTGAAATATTAGAACTTTGACGCTTTCGGCTAGAAGCGTGGAAATTTGCCGTTGCGCTGTCCACGCTTTATGTGCAAACTGGACGCACTATAGCGTTTTGCGCCAGACGCTAACGCCAGAAATAAGAAATAAGCTATGCTGCCAGGCATAACATATAACCGAGTGTTGCTAATACAGCAGTATAACTTAATCAATCGACGTTTCGACGTCCTATAACGTCAGAAAGCTAACGCTATAACGCTAACGCCAGAAGCAAAACGCGCCTAGAGTGAACCAACCTATAGAATTATACATGTTTATACCAAAATAATCATGTTCGAATGATACATTTTTATTATGAAGAGCACGTAACATTTCTACCAATTTGTGCATAAATTCAAGTTAAACTTATTATTTGGGTAAGCTTAAGGTTGAGTTAAAATGTTTTTTTCAAATAAACTGATAATAAGACCAATAAAACTGACTAATGAGGCAAATCTAAATAATATTGAATTTTACTTAGGATTCAGTTAAGCATCATAATTATCTAGACTTAAAATTGAGTTGAAAAACTCCAAAAGAGGTTAAACATTAAAATATTCGTTCAAAGTTTGATTCTGATAAATTAAATTTAGTGGAACCAACTAAACTAAGTTGAACTTGAGTTAAATAAGTTGAACTTGAGTTAAATCGAGATTGAGTTGTGCGTCAAATTAATTTCAAGTCCGTACTTCGGACATTGACACTAACCACATCGGACTTTATGGCGTCGACCACGTATTCCCTTTCCCGGTGCCGCTGGACAGTGATGGGGGGCAGGGGGTGCAGATCGGGGATGCTGTCCCTGACTTTAAGGGGTGAGTAGCACGTCAGATGGGGGTGGGAACTGCGAGACGACGAACGACCCCCGCTATAAGCAGGGATCGTGGCAACCCGCGAGTTGTACACCTTTTCCACCTCGTTCATCGTGCTGCTGACTCTAAACAACAGAAAAAAAATTGTGTCACTTGGTCTTACAAGGAGTTTTATTCAAGCAAGGCATAACTGAAAAATTTAGCTTACGACGAGGTTCGAACTTTATAGCTTGATCATAATTCAGTTGACAAAGAGTTAAGTATAGTGCTGAAACTTCATTATTCTGCCGGCTATGAACAGTTTCGCAAGGCGTAAATTCGGGTAAATGCATTTGCGGTTTGAGTCGACTTTTTTTTCATGTGACTGAATAATTGCAGGTTAGTTTTTAATTTTTTAAATCGTGGTTAGGCAGTGGCGTTCATGGAACGTATGAAATTTCGCCACAATTAAATCAACATTAGATATTAAATCAACATCAGCTGGCTCTGAATGGCAGAAAACAAATATGTCAGTGGGTATCACGGATTTTTGATTCAAGCAAAACATAACTGAAAAATCTAACCTATATGACGAGGTTCGAACGTTATACCTTGATCACAATTGAGTTGACAAAGAGTTAAGTATAGTGCTGGAACTTCATTATTTTAAAGGTTTTTATCAATTCTGTAGATTTGAGTGAACTTTATTATTTCTTGTGGCTAAAAATATTTACGGGCCCCGTTGGTTTGCATTTGTCGCCTATCAGTTCGCTGCCACTTTTTTTTAAATCGTGCTTAGGGAGTGACGTTCATAAAACTTCTGGAGTGTCGCCACAATTAAATCAACATCAGATAAATGAATGATCTTAAGACTGTTATGAAAACAGTCTAAAACATAAAATTATTTCTTAAAATAAACGGTCTTAAGATCATCTGATACGAAAGCAAGAATGTTTCTTTTACATTTTAGATCCTCACTTCCTAAAGTGTTTCAGATAAAATAATATTGCTTTTGCTCCGTTTGGCGTCAAAGAGACAGAAAAGCGACTGCACACAGTGCACTAAAATTAGTACCTCTGTAGATACTTTCTAATTGCTCTCTTACATAATCTTGTAGTTATGATGTATATCGTGAGGCCGTAAAATATATCCTTCGCTGCGCTTTAACAAGAAGTCTATACACACACAAGAAGGGTCAGACTATGATGCGGGACCTAAAGTTTAATCGACCTCATTAACTTACTACCACATTGGCTAACCACCCTATATATCAAGCTAAAAAAACGTCTACTCACTTCTCGACCAAACCTTAGCGTTGTCCGAAACTTCAAAGTGATCCGCGTTGCGCCAAAACAGCTCCTCTCGCCGCCTAAGCAACAACAAGACGAAAATTTGCAGCCTGGTCTGGGAACGGGTCCGGTTCAACAGCGTAGGCCCCAGCGAAGTCGAGCGCGTTTTTATTCAAGTCGACCGCTGACAAGCTTTGGAAACATGTCGCCGCCTCGCCGACATTGTTGGCAAAACGCGCGGCGCCATTGTCTTCCAGGAATCGGTAACAATGCAAGCGCCAGCGGCTAATTGTTTGGGGCCGCGTTTCGCGTGACACGGACCAGGTAAGGGGATAGTTTGACAAGGCGAGGGTACACCTTCATAAGCGGTCAAAGGATCAGAACAACTCCTCTTAGCCCTTTAAACGCCATTTGTTTTGTATGTGTTGTGTTTTTTAACTCTTAAATCCCGGGCGAAACGCGTTGACGCACTTTACAAGAGGATGGCGCAGGTTTGTCACAACATAAAGCGTCATACAGCTGCCGGTTTAATTACTGCGACGACGCAGGCGATTCCGTCACTGTGGAAAGCTCATAATGACCCGTCGCGCTCCGTTGCAAAGACGCAATGCTGTGCTAATGACACGAAATCGGCCCTGCCCCCAAATCGCGCCCTACGGACCCCCGCCCGCCGAAAACAAAACAGGGCAACGAAGACAACAAATCGCCTTTCAAAGCGCCCGCGTTTATGAGATCGACGGCGGTTGATTTTATCCAATTATGACGGGAGGATGAATGGCGCGTATAGTGTTCGGCACGTTGCGCCTTTCACCAAATCGACGGGGATTCCGTGTTAAGAGGGCGACCTTGCCTCCGGTAAACTCGTCAAGCAAAAGGTCGCGGCGACTGCGAGACTGTGTGAAGCGTTCTGCTTCGTGTTGTGTTTAATCGAGAACACGGTTTCGACAGAGGCATTTAGGTGCAAGGAAAAAACAACGGAAATATGGTGAAATTGCTCTTCACGCCGTTCGGCGAATATGGCTACGTGATGACTGGGTAATGGTATATGCTGTATAGGCTTTATGTTGGTAGGCTATACTGACTATATTTAGATTCAGGATATATCTGGATACACAGGTAAAGGCGATGAGCTGCCAGTAACAGATATAAATAACAAATAGGTACTTTTTATTTGTTTTCCATTTACAGGGCGTTTTATTTCGTGTAATTTATTTTCAGTTTGTTTTCTGAACGTGTCTAATTAGGACTATAAAAGCTAAGGTATTTAGTTTTCGTAAGAACAACAATGTAACCTTTTATGGGGTTGGAAATTCTGTACGACGCATAGCTACGACTTTATTAGTTTAAAGTTTCTTCCCCACCGAAATTAAAGCTGTTGTTTTTTCGTGGTATTGAGTTGAATTATCCATGTCCAAAATAATAGGAAGGACCTTTTGATAAGTTCAACAATAAAAATGTTGTTTCAACTAAAATGAAAGTGTTTTGATAACACACTTTGAATAAAGCGGGAGAAATTCTCTAGTTTATTAAATCGTACATTAAATAAAACTATATAGAAAATTTATATCATGCAAGCATTGTGTCATGGGTCTTAACCCTTTGGGTAATAACCCCCAAAGAAGTACTTGTTTTCGGTGTATGTACAGTTATTCGGTATAATGTTAATGTGACATGTTATCTTCGACCACTAAAAATTGTATTCATCCAGTGGGTTTAAAAACATTTATTAATCCAGTGGTTTTATTCTGTATTTTATATGAACGCAAACAATACGATCTCTCATGTTAGCCCTGGGGTGGGCAATTATTGACAACCGGTCGCATTAGAAACAGAAAATGTCTTGACGGGCCGAGTCAGAAAACGGAATCTCGAATACACATGATACAACCTGTGATTCCTTTAAAAATAATCTTTAAATATCCTTGGTGAAAGCTGGTAAGAGTATGAGCAGGTTAGGAGGGTTTACAAGAGTAATGTATTCAAACTGGACGTAGAGACATCTAAGTTAAAATAGTCAAAAAGTATTCAAAATGGACTGGTGTCTAGTTGTCAAAGAGGCGGCGGGTCGAGGGCCGTAGATTGGCGACCCCTGCTTTAAATATACAAACATTTTGCCGCGTATAAAACGGTGAAACGCAACAGCAACCAACAGCTTTACCTAAGAAAGCCAATTATTACGTAACAATGGTCGGGAAACTACTAAAGTTTGCAGTACGAAAGTTGCCATTTAAGGTTAAAAGTTACCTACGTCCTACAGTGCTGTTTGTTACTATTTTTATGTGAACTTTTTATAAAATTTTGATATAAGTACTTTCATGTAACGCCCCCTTATGTGCGTTCAGCGGCCCCCAAATCATGAAAAGACTCAAAACGCCCCCTTGGAACTCGCCAACGCCCACAAGGGGGCGGTACCGCCCACGTTGGGAACCTCTGATTTAAACAGTCCGAAGTGCACGCGCGCCACTTTGCTTTTCAGGGCCAACACTGTAGCGAATCCAGTTCAGCTTCACGCCAGTCACGGGCGCCCTCCACACCAACCTAACCCAAAGCAACATCAGCAAACGTACAGGAGACACGTGGGTGCCACAGCGTACGACGCCAGGTACCTGAAGACCACCGACCTGGCCGTAGGGTCCCAGGTAATAAGGATGCGTGACCCGGAGTCGTACATGAAGAGGGGACTCCTCCACAAGGGACAGGAGCCCATGGGTAAGATCTACAGAGCTCGAGTGCGTTTTGGTGAGCAATGGGTTCGTCGTACGTTGTTGGTTTGGGTAGAAGTTATTTTATCATGCCAAAAGTCGATGTTTAGCAAAAAGTATTAATGTCCTCAAATATCATATAATTTTTCTAATGTATAATTATAATTTTTCTATTATATGATTTTTCATTGAAACTTTATTTGGTAATATAATGACAAAGGTGCAAACCATTAATCAGTTAAGATACCCACACCAATGCACAAGGCCTTAAAAATCCCCACATAGCTCGTTGTGTATTGCGTCCCAGTTTGGTCCTGCGCTAAATTGGCAAATTAGAGTTTCATCGTGTTTTAATGCGCAGTTGGTCTTTTTCGGCAGCGAGCATTGATTTTATTCTGAATTTTACTGAAGAACCGCTGCCGTTCCAATTACCCCCAAACCTCCGATCAGCAAGTGACCGAGAGTTACCCCGGCAGTCACGTGCAGCAAGCGAACAGGCCTCCAGGCAAAGGTTACCTTCAGTTGTCCACAACAGCAAAGTTTTGCAGAAGTGGAGAGGTAAGCTTACGTGTTGTAGAGCTTTTGTGTTGTAATTTATTTAGAGTTGGGTGTGAAATTAATTTACTACTGTATTGATTGGAAGAGCTTTAACTTTTTGTTTGCAAAAGCTATTCTAAAGGCTAAATCCCAACGATTTGCAATCAAGTTCAAAAAGTTTTGTTGTTTTATCATTTTAAGCTGAGTATTGCTTCTAGCAGTTCACGTAAGCTAGTTTTAGCAGGAGTTAATGTTGTGTAATTTTATATTGGTTTCCTTTGTTTAATTTTCTTCGCTTTGCTTTGCTTCACTGCACTTTACTTTTTGTATTATTTCGTTCCTTGCTGTTGCAGCTTTACGTTTTCACTTTTGATCACTCATTGTTTACTATTTTGTTTTGTCCCTGAAGGGACATGCAAACCGCTTTAGAGCACGAGGGCAGTCTTGTTGTAGTTGTAGTGTGAGACGGTCACTGTATTAAGAGTAAACGAGCTAGAGTTCGCGCTGTAGCTGCATTCGCTTAAGAAAGAGTTTAGCGTTCGCGTTCCTGAAGGGACATGCAAACCGCTTTAGAGCACAAGGGCAGTCTTGTTTTAGTTGTGGTGTGAGACGGTCACTGTTTCAAAACTAAACGAGCTAGAGTTCGCGCCATAGCTGCATTCGCTTAAGAAAGAGTTTAGCGTTCGCGTTCCTGAAGGGACATGCAAACCGCTTTAGAGCACAAGGGCAGTCTTGTTTTGGTTGTGGTGTGAGACGGTCACTGTTTCAAGACTAAACGAGCTATAGAGTTCGCGCTATAGCTACATTCGCTTAAGAAAGAGTTTAGCGTTTCGCGTTTCGCATTTTAAAGTCGTAGGATGTTACAGAAAGGAGGGAAAGAGATAAAGTGTTAAGATTGAATTAATTTTGATGAAATCTGGATTAACTTCTTTCTTGTTTTGAATGCTACATTTTGTACACATGTCATCCGATTAGACGACGAAAAGATGAAATGTCGCGTGTGGCGTGAAAAGTTCCACTTCCGCGTCGGCTTCGCATATAGTGTTGGAATGACTTAAGTCAATGACTTGACTTAAGCGCACTGAAGTCACTGTTTTCAAATGTCTTGACTTGACTTAAGTCGTTTTGCTAAAATGACTTGACTTGACTAAAGTATTTTCAACAAATGACTTGACTTGGACTTAAGTCATTGAGTCGAATGACTTGGGATGAAATTAAGTGTTTTCATTTAGAGTTTTTCTATACAACTAACCTATCTCAATCTTTGCACCTAAAACGTTTAGCGTACTATATGCCGGGTATTTGTTAGATTTTTGTTGAGTTATTGCTCATAATCGGACGAGTTTACCAATTTTAATAGTAGACGCCTAATTTGTAAATTAGGGGTTTGACTTGGAGTTGACTTGCTCTAATAATGACTTGACTTAGATTTAGGCAACTGATGACTTGGAGTTGTTATATCAAACTACTTGACTGGGACTTAAGTCATTTGAAAGCGACTTGGTTATAAAACTGCATGTTATTACTCTTTTGGGTCCAGAGACGCACGCCGGCACTTCAACGTTTCCTCAGCGAAAACCGGGCTTCGCGAAAAGATTCGCCGAGAGCCGTTCGAGTCTCGGAAGTTTGGCAAAAACACTCGGGAGCGGAGAAGTGCAGGGATCGGAGCTCAAAGAGCAGGAGGAGGGAAATGAAAGGAAAGAAGGAGCGGAGGACCCTAAGAAGATCGAGCTCCCTGAGGTAAATGATAAAAAGAACAATTTTTTTTAATTAATATATCAATTTTTAATTATGATTGAATTTTTTTCGTTCAAGCATAATTAACCTCCGTTTACGTGCGGATAATCTCTGAAACAGCAATATTCATGCTAAATAGAGATGTCTGATTATACCTGAGAGATGTAAAGTCATGATATCGGTACTTGCCCAACACTAGTGTTGTTTTGGTGCCCATTTGTCAACAGATTTATAAACAGTATTGGTTTAGCATTGAACGCACTTTTTTACCTAAAACTTAACCTCGGCAGTCGGGCGAGTGTATACCAATAAGCACTTGTCTAGACGATATCACACTCTGAATCACTAGCCTCAACAAACTACAAGTATAGATATACCTACTGTTACTAATCAGAAGGTAATGTTAACATTTATCTTTCAAGATCAAGGTGATTTCATGTATCGCACGTTCAGTGCAACATTCGAGCTCACTGAGGTAACTGATGTGTTATGTGTGTCCGGTGGGGCGGATAGGCTTCGAAATGCCAATATTCATACTGAATAGGGATTATATTGAACCAATGCCCGATGCAAAATTATGATATTACTACTGACCCGAAACTAAAGTGTTGTATCGGTGACAATTTGTTACCGGATTTATACACAACCTTGGTTTAGCATAGAACGCACTTTTTCTGCCTTAAAGGGCATTTTTACAAAATAGTATCTTAACAATCAAAGGTAAGGCAAATTGTGGCACAATAATCGTTAAAACATTACTTTTAGACGCTTTCATTTTAATAGTTTTGCCTTTGTCTTTAGAAAGCCGTTTTTGGTCCAGAGCAGACGGCTCACTTTTGCCCAAAATATATTTTTTGATTCTTTTTAATGCACGAGCGAGTTTTGTGTAACTACTCTAACAGTACAAGCATAAACAGATTTTTTACCGTGTTGTTAGCGGGGCCATTATAACATGTCTCACCCTGTTCCGTTTCAACGGGCGTGTAGTACGAATTACATTTTCCAAAAGCTCTGGAAACCCATTTTTTCTGTCCTGTTTTCGTTAACAGGGCTGAAGTAGAAATAGGTATAAAAACATGACTGAGACTGCCACCAAGCGATTTTTAATGTAAACTTATACTCAGGTCACTCCGAGCTAGCGGTTCATTGAGCACGTGGGTAAACATTTAAACGCATTTGAAAATATTAGACCGATTTGTTTCATGTCAAAAAATAGCGCGGTGTCAACACTCGCATCATTGTTCGACACGACGCTGTTGTCGTTTGACACATTTTAACACGAAAAGTATTTCCGATTTTAAAATCACCTGCCAAATATTTGCTCGACGGCTGTTAGGGAAATGGTAATGTTTGCGTTGTGTCTTGGTTCTCGTTTATAAAGTGTTTGTACAGACAGGTGAGCGTACAATCCGACACCTTAATAGTTCTGTGACCCCAGCGTTCGACCGTAAAGATGATTAACTCACTCTGCAAATATTTTGTTTAATAAAACCGAAACTCAGCCTATGGCGGTTTTATATAAACCTTTGAAAAGGAATTGGACAATAATTACCGGTTTGCAATTAATCAATTTGTAAAGTTTTCGAGTACGTTTTTACAATTTTGCGTCTTGTAATAAAGAGGGTAATCTGACGCATATTCAATGTTTTTCGAAAAGCTTGTATTTATATATATTTCATTTTTTCTTACAATTCTGCCGTTTCTCATTTATCTGCTCAATTAGGCCGTTTGCATTTACCATGGCATAGAAGCCATAGATTTATACCTGATTTTGCGGTCATGCTAAACGATGCTTGCACCTATATATAACAGTTCTTTGTCAATGCTTTACTGTCGCTTCTATTTTTTGCAAGCAGCTGCTTAAGCTGGAGCAAGATGAAATGCCCTTTTCAATCCTGGGAAGGCTAAAGAGCCAGCGACTGAACATGGCTTACACAGATATGCCGAAGAAGCACAAAGAGCACAGGCTTAAACTCATCATGGATAAGGTCGTTGCCGCACAGAAGGTAATTAACCAATTCGTGCAACTGGCTGGTATTGTAGCGCATAGAATTCTATTTCGAGCTCGAAACGTTTGAAAATGCCATAAATTAAATCTGCCCTCGCTTAATTTTTACAGAAAGAAAACCCTGTAATTCTAACTTTAAATGTAGGTTACTAAATATTTTTTCAAGTTGTTTTCTACGTAAGCGCAAACTATTTCAGCCAAAATTATAGGTAAGGTCACTAGGTGAACGGAAATCGAAATATGTTTACAAAAAAGCCAGGTAAATTTTTTTGCCAAGGCTATGTAACCCTTTAATGTTGTTTAAAATACTTGAGACTGCTTTCAAAAATGCATCTAAATAAATACGAGGATTGCTTTAAATTAAAACAACGAGGGGCGTGTCCATTTTATTTTCGCGCCATCCTTAATTAAAATATGTGCAAAAAATGCATTTACCTTGACCCATTTCGGTTAACTTTTAGGCCCATATAGAACCTATAACGTTATAAGCAATAATATGAAGATAGAGAACATATGCCACTTATTCCTTGAGGAAGGAACTATTTGAATAGTGGATTAAGGATATTACTGCGAAATAGTGGATTAAGAATATTACATCAAGCCACTACCCTAATTAAGATCAAGGAACAGATGCACCGCTTCGAGATGGACCGTCGTCGCAAGATCCTCCAGACCTCTGTTGCGTCACAGAGGAGCCAGCTGCGCCAACTGCGCAGTCGCCATAGGAACGAGTTCGAGTCGCGCATCAATTCTGTCTACGCGGAGGAGCCGGCTCCCACCTCCCTGGAGCTTCCTCGCGAGACGTACGGACTTCCGGAAGACGAGGAGGAGATTCCGACCTCTTCCCGCAGAAGAGGGAACGCTCTTCCTTCTCATCCAGGAAAGATCTCGCTCCAGTCGTTCCAGAAGGCCGACCACATCACCAGCAAGTTCAACAACGTGTGGAACGTGCTGAACAGTCCGCGCCGACCGCAGACCATCGACGCGGCGGCGGTATGACGTCACCACTACCGCCGTTTGGTGACGTCATGTAAACCTGGGATTCGGCTTGATTGGCGCGCTACAGCTCGCAAACGCTTTGATGTTGTTTTTTTATTTTAGGCAAGGTTTTTTTTAACTTTTTTTTACAAAGGACCTTCAAAGTTTGTTTTTACTTCGCGTGGATCAAGGTAGGCAACTAATTTTAGAGATGACGTCATAAATTAACGTCACAACACAAATAGAATACAAATCTGCCGTTTCCAGAACAAAATTGTAAAAGTAAAATGGAGTCTAAATATTCCTTTAGTGCAAAAACGTTTTATATTTAATAATTAAAAAAATGATTCCTTTTAAATATATTTTTTGAATTAGGCTTTAATGGGGCCCTCGATATAGGCAAATGTAAAGGTGCTTCAGCAGTTTGAATTCAAGCGACGATGTTTAAATTAAAATGTGTTGGTTAACAGCATACAGGGGTTTTTACTATAGCTTAACGTAAATTTGCCCATTACAGTATAGACTTTATGATGTCGGTTCCGTTATTGCTTCATCTATTATTAGTTAGTTGAAGGTTTTAATGTGTCTTCGGAATTTTTATTTGTACAGTTCGCTTGATTTTATTATTATATAGTCTCGACTATGACACTGAAAACACATTGAATTTTGAATTTTCCAATGTTCCGTTGCTTGTTTTAATAGGCAAGAGTTTTTTTCGAAACCTCGAATCTATAACAAGTCCAATTTTTAATTTTAACTTATCGCACAAAAAGTCAATTCGTGTTTCCAAATGTATTTTTTTTACTTTTAAGTAACTTGCTATAAATTTATTGGTACGATTTTTAGGATTGCTTTCCCTAGTTTGCTATAGATCACTTATTGAAAAGATGCAAATTCATCACTTCACAATAACAAAATTTTTGTTTGTTTATTTCCATATAGGAACTGGCTAAACGATAAAAAAACGACAAAAACAAATTAAAATTAAGCATGGCACAGCTACCCTTATTGCATAAGAGGGAGAGAACATGGAACAGTGTAATACGAAAAAGATCGATAGTAAACAAAAAAAATAAATTAGTAGCGCCGCTTTCTCACGATGGCGTCAATGCCGTTTCGTTAACCACAGTATACGAGGGTGGTTCCAAGTCGGTTATAACATCGTCCTTTAACTTTATTTCCATCATAATCTCGTCGTAGGTGGGCAAAGCGTCAAGAGCGTTGCCTTCGCCCAACATCACTTGGAAAGAGGCGATAGTCGGGTTTCGCTGGGGCATCTGTCGTTCGCTGACGGTCGAGACGTTTTGCTCGCGGTCCGCCGGATTAAGGGACTCAGTAGCCCGCGAATGTCGCCGCTTTATCGCCTTGTAAACGTAAGTGACGCCAATGCAAATGGCTGCCACCGCGCCGATAACGACGGCCCAGGCCACAATCTGGACCCACCAGACCGTTTCGCATTCTGTGACGTCGTTCGAGTCCACACACCAAAAGCTTCCGCCGCTAGACGACGCGCTTGAATGGGTTGATGTCTTTGGTTGAAAGTCGTCCTTATCGGCAAACAGCTGCAGTTGATCCATGCTTTGGCTGATCCCAGTTTATTATTTGTTAAAAATTTCAACTTCTGCGTTGTTTAAAAATGTTTGTCTCCCATCCAATTTATTCAAACTGTTAAAAAAGAAGACAATTCTTAGACACTGTCAAGGTTTATTGTTTCACCAGAAAAAATATAGGGCAAGCTTTGACTATATAAAGGACTGTCACGCTTTTTACGTAAACAACGTTCTATACTTGTTTCTCACGGCCTGGCACTTTTTTGTTTACTTCTTCTTCTACATAATGAACTTAAGTCTGCATTATAACACGTAGAGCCTCTGTAAAATCTTTCTAAAAATGGCCGATGCATAAAATAGAGAATTGATATATCATAAACCTATCTTACTCTAAGCACTACAACCCGCCCTAATTTATGTTTTATTTTCATGAAGCTTGATAAATTGATATAAGCTAATGTTAACGTTGGACGTTTAAAGATCTATTTTCAAAACACTTTACGATCGTTTACGAGTTATTTACAACCAGACAAATATTACGTTTTACGTGCAACAGTGGAATGTTTTGGTAAACGACCAACTTAACCAACTGTTGGCAACAATCCATTTCATATAGTAGAACGATTAGTTAACTTAACCAATGTACCGCAGACTTACATTATAAAGTTGTGGTGGCACCAAAGTGAACACCATTAAACATTTGGATTGATACAAAATGTATTCGATGGCTAATTAGTAGATTTGGTACACAAGCAGCGTTTTTGTGTCGGCCCCTAGTACGTAAGCACAACACTTGCTAATTGAGTACAAACGGTGATTGTATTGAAAAACTGCATTCACAAACACAAATTCATCAAACTAATACAAGTTGTCTCTCCCAAACCTAAACTGGCTAGACGGTGTATTGCCTCAAAGGTTAGACATATGTATATAAAATAAGTAACATTGTGTCTAAACTTAGCGTACATAACAATGCTTTGTAGCCTTAATCATATAACAGCTTTTGAGGTTTCCAGACTCCTGTAGTAACTATCTCAAACAAACAACTGAACATGCTGCAAGTCACGAATCTCTCGGTTGGCCAAAGTTCATGACACACCTTTTTATGTTAATTAATGACAAACAGCGCTGAACAGCCATCCGTTCTCTCATGTATAGTGCGGTTTAGTGCAATACTAGCCATACACTCCGGTTTAGTTCTAATAAAAAAAATTCTTTAGTTCTTAAACGCATTGCTATAGCAAACCAGGTGCGATTCTAGTTATTCACATGGTAAAATAAGCGTTAAATTTATGAAATCGGTTGGATCCCTTTGTGTAAAAGTCATACTTGGTATAACAGAAACTTTTTTTAATTATATTGTCAATAAAAATAGAATAACGTTCCACAAAAAGGATTCAGTTAAAACACCTAAACTCAACGCAAGTCAATCGCAAAATATCTCTAATTCAAAATAAGTTTTTGTCTGAATAATAAGTCATTTTTGTCTTCACAATAAGTCGTAAACTTATCTTTTACAAAAACCTAATTGCACCACAATCTACTTGATGATCTCAGGTGACAAAACCTGGTTGAATGACACAAGATACTTATATGTTAGTTTGACAAGTTAGCCTTATGACTCAAAAAATATAGGAACGTTACATTTGACACCTAACCGCAGACATAAACTGAAAGTACACGAATAATTCAACATGGCCGTTGTTGCCTAAGCCAATAGATATAGACTTAGCTCTTCGGGCTGCGTAGCTTCGTCTGACTTTACTTTTCGGGCGGAGTTTGATTTATATATGCAGAGGGTTCGTAACCAGTGTCGGTTTGTCGTTTGACGAGTATCGTAAAACTGGTGGCGCCATTTTTCTCCGTTCGTCCTTAGGGTCAACGTACCTTACAGAAAAACGCAGCAACAGAAATTATGTATGCAGGAATTGGTAAATTTAGGTTGTAGTGGACTATTTTGTAGCATTAAGTAAAGATTAGGTTGAAACTATTCAAAACATTAAAGTCGGAAAAAAATACTTGTGAATCTATTTTTTTTATTTGAGCATGAATTATACAAAAACAACGTTAATTTTTTGTGTACTTAATCGAAGTATCGTTATAGAACAAACACGAATAGCAATAATCATACATTCAAATCATGGCAAGGCCGAGAGAAAATCAAACCAAGTGTGTTACAACAACGTTCTAAATGTATTTCATGCAATCGTGCTTTGTGGTCAAAAAGTGAACGCGTGCCGCGGACACTCTTTTCTCCTTTTTGCCCACCTGCTTGCATAGCTATAATACCACATTCAATTAAAGCTAGACGGCGAGACAGTGAATGCTACGATAACAAGCCCCATGTCCATTAAGTTTTTATCACCTTGGATGTGAGGAGAAATTTCTCTGAACTTTCGCATATATCAACATTGTCGCCTGAACTATTCTAGGTGAATCGTATTAAACACAGGATTACAGTATGACAGAAACCTCAAAAACATAGGGGGTGCACTAAATTGCCACTGTGGACGTAAAATCTCTTTTTTCAGTTTAATTATCCCGATTTTCCCTTCGCGATCTTTGTGTACCCATAAGCAGGGACACAAATTTCTTTGATCTTTCGCATATATCACCATTGGCGCCTAAACTATTGTAGGCGAATCCTGATAAAAACAAAGTTTAAAGTACAGTATGACTACAAAAACCTCGAAAACATTTCAAAGAGGCTATATTAAATTGCTGACGTGGACGTAAAATCGCTTTTATCAGTTTAGTTATCCTGTTTTTCCCTTTCAGGGTCGTGCGTGCCAATAGGCAACAGACGAAAACTTTGTGCTACCACTTTTGTGGACTACTTTAATTACCGAAATGTCCACATTGTATAGCGTAAAATAAGGAGTAATAAAATGTTTCACTAAAAAGACTTGGTCATCATGATGTAGCGTATTTGATCGTATACTATATAGTATACAATATTTGATTTGAGCCTATCTTTCGCAAATTATAATCCATGGTGCGCACCTTATAACGTTGACTACTGCCTTTGTCAAGTTACATTTTGGAAAGTTGCAATGAAACTCTTGGTATAGTTATGTCTCTTTTCAAACCTTATTCCTGAAATTTGCAGGGGGTTTCTTCATGAGCTGGGGATGCAAGATGTTTTGAAAAACGAAATATGTAAGGTCTGTTATAGCTTGCTAGGTGCAAATTGGGGTATTTAATTTAAAATTTTGTTTACTGCGGTCTTAGTCGTAAACAAAATGTAATTTATTTATTGGAGTGTGACTTGTAGCTTGACTTAAATGTACTCTAGTCTGTTTACAAATAACTCGACTTGACTCTGGGTCAAATCGGACAAAAATAGGCTATAGTTTGACTTAGAGTTGAGTGAATCGCACAAATCAGTTAACTTTGATGTATGTTGTACCAAATTATTCTTTGGTGAAATTGTTGGTTTTTCACCTAAATTTTTACGCATAAAAGAGAGATTAATTTGTTATACTTTTACAAAGTAAAATGCTGCCAAAAAATGTATTCTATTTATCAACTTTATTAGTTTATCCTTTTGTGCGAATGCGTGCTATGTCAATACCTTTATAGATGAAACTTGACTTGGGTGATCTCAAAGACTTGTCTTTTTGAAAATGAGTTTACTTTGACTTTAGTTATTTTGCTAATGACTTTACGTTTAACGACTGTGTAAACACACACACAGTGCACACCAGAAAACGTGCAAAAAATATAGCCGGGTACAATTTTGTTATGTTCCAAGTTTATCCTTTTGTGCGAATGCGAAAAATGAGTTTAGTTTAGTTGGACCAACTGACAACATCGAAACAAAGAGTTTAGTTGGACCGACTGTCAACACTAAAACACTGGCAGTAAACATCCGAAATCAGAAAAATTTTATCTGTGTTTCCAAAGAAGACCACGTCCCCTGTTGTTCTTCGGGACAGTGACCCGCCACCACCCAAAATGCGCCGTAAACGTTAGGTCGAGCGATGCTTGGCATACTTGAGCAAACATATCGCCCTATGCTGTTTATCTATATTGCCCTATGAATTTAAGAGCCCATGCGAAGTTGTGTAGCCTAGTGTCAACCGAACACGCCTTTACGAGCCAATAAACTGTATTTTTGATCGCTTACCGAGCCGCATATATCGCTTCACCACAACAAAACAAAATTCCAAAACCGCAGTTTGCGAAAGTCTCGGGTGAACGACCTCTGGGTCAGTCACCTCTGAAACACTTTATATACTGACGGTGGGAATTTGGGAGCACTGGTCGTATTTCGACGATATTATTTCCCAGTTTTCACATAATTTCCATTATGATAACTAATAATTAAAAGTTTGAAACTATCATTTTAGGAAAAGTTTTTTTTTTTAAACATTTTTTATTTAATAATAAAATAGCGAAAAAAGCACAAAAACGCAATATGTTAAAAAAAAATTATCATGTAGCTAACGACCATCTACTTTTCTATGTCGGCATTCGTCATATTCCCTCTTTTTAAAGCTGAATAGGCCTATCTCTTGAAAATTCGCCCAAAATATAACCGGAACTTCGCGAAAAAGCTTTTTCACTCCCGCAACTTAAAGTCCGATGTAATTCTAATTGACCTATAGGTGTAAAGAGGATTGTTGTTTTATTTGCTCGTAAACCGTCTTGGTGAAGTGAAATAAATACTTTCGATGTGTCGGTTCTCTTGACCAGGGATGGTGAACCACTGTCCCGTGGGTCACGAAGTCACAAAGTGACCCACCATAGGTTTGTAGTGACCCACTTGTCTCTCTAAATTAGAAATACCAAAATGTTATCTATCATTTTTAATAGATAAATGTACAAAAAAAAATTCAAAATTCTCTAAGAGATAAATGTAAAAAAAACAATTCTTCGTTAGATAGCACTGTAGCCTATACTGTTTAAATCAGGACTGCCCATTCTGTGGGTCGGGCCAAATTGTTTTAAGGGTGACGGGTAGACCTACATAAACTGCACTTCAACAAATGCATGCAGGAGAGCAGACAACTAAAAGCATTTTTTTTTGCAGTAAAACGTGAAGGGTGGCAGGAAAATTGGGAGCATGCAGACTAAAAATTGTGGAAGCCCTGGTTAAACCATGCTGGAAAGCTTTTTGCTGAATTCCTGTAATCCCATAAAAGATGCTGCAGCATTTGTTAACTATTTAGGTACTTAATATTCGTAGAAATACGAATTTGGACTCGTAAAAAAACCTTGAAATACCAAGCCAGACAATACCACTTCAAACGACCCAGCAACAAAGTTTCGCATAAAATAAAATTGATACCCACTGGTGCATTTTGTAAGGATTAAAGTTGTGCTTGTGTCCCGCGCAATAAAAAGGTTCGCCATCCCTGCTCTAGACCATCGTAAAGTCCATTCTTCTGCGAGACTCGACATTAATTTTATGAATTTCACAAAATCTGCGTCGTTTGATGGAAAGTTAAATTTAATTTTTAATGTGGTCATATAATGTAGGTATTTTCCATTGAACTTTAATAAATCCTAGCACTTTTTAGTACCCTATTTTTTTACTTTTTAGTAGGCCTACCGTGAGCACCAATTTTTGATAAAAATACAACAGCGTCTACTAGCGGTCAATTTTTTTAACTGTGCAAACATTGTAAAACTTATTAAAGATTTTTACAAAGGCCTACATACACGTCTTTAGGTATCTAATATTTGCTACTTGCTTCAGAATGGTGTATTGTTATTCTTTGTTTCTCAAAAACAGCGACACAAACCAGATTAAATGGGTTTACATTACAATTCTATCGGTTGTGCTTAACTAGCTTACAGCTCACCTGCCTTTCGCTATGTAGATGTTTCGCTTCGCTATTTGATAACTTCAACTACACGATTTTTAAAGGAGTCTACAAAACAGTCTTTAAGGTTTTGTGGTTTAGTTTATCATGAAAGACGTTTATTTTACAGAAGGCACATTTTGTTATAAATAAGAGAGTTGCTTTAAGCTTATACCCGTCACAACAAAGAGTTCATTGTATTCTTTTTAAACTGCATTTTGTCTTATGACCCCACAAAAAAAAATAGCGGGTCACTCAAATGAAGGCTTTTCGAGTTTTGGCTTTTTATGACGTGATTATTTTTTTTACACTGGCCTACTTAACGTTAATTCCCATTTAAAAAAGCTGTAGAATAGAAATGTTAACCAAACTTATCCTTGCTAAACCAATGATGCTATTCTACTTTATAGTATCGTTAGTTGAACTGTGATGCAAAACTTTTAAATGTTAAAAAAAACTTGAAAATTTTAATTCCATTTAGTAATTTGATTTACAGGCCTCTATTTTCAGTCCAGTTTTGTTAATATAAACAACGTAGTTAATATAAATTTAAAGGCAGGTATAACGTTTCTATGAAATCATCCAACATCTAATAATGTACATATTTTTTTTCCTGTCTGTTATTGTGTGGTAAATTATTATGCAACTGCGCTTTTATCTGCTTGCTTTGAGCTTGAAACACTTGTTCATTTTGTTATTTTACTCCATTAGGCACCAACTGTTTAGTTATGAATGTCAATTTTGTGTACTTGTTCCTTGTACAATTGTTTTGCGTTCCATATTTTATCGATGCAGATGTAATTGGGGTAAGTCGACAATTTTGTTCACTTTCGTTGGAGCTTTGTATACGCATTTTTTTAAACGGAAGATTTAATTTGTTCCAACTTTACTAGTTTTGGTTGATTTGGAGTTGTTCATTCTTAGAGACTGTCATGTGGGCGCTGGTCTAGAATCGTACCACAACGCACATTATTTGGGTTAGGGTGCGAGTTAGCGTTTTGGGTTAGGGTGGGTCAAGTATTATTATTAAATAATAAATATAATAATACTTGACCCAGCCACACCCAAACGCTAACTCGCACCCTAATCCAAATATTGTAGGCTGATTTAATAATTGTGGAGGGATTCTAGACTAGCGCCGTCATATGTGTTATTAAATTTATTGTTGTTTGATAAGGAATCTTAAAGCCAAAGGTCGAGTAAATTAACATTATCTTGATAAAGACGTTTCATTACGTTCTTGTGTCATCATCATCAGTTAATGTACAATAGTGTATCGAGGTCATGTCGCTTTGATTAACCTTTTTGGCTTTAAAATTCATTATCAAGCTACATTACAGATCTGGGCGCTCTTTCACTTATGCACGTGAAAAGTTATGCAAAAAACAAAACAAAATAATACCGCATACCACAACACATATTGTTTGGGTTAGGGTGCGGGTTAGCGTTTGGGTGAGGGTGGGTCAAGTAATATTATGTTTATTATTAATAATAACTTGACCCACCCTCAACCAAACCCTAACCCTAACCAAAACAATATGCGTTGTGGTATGCGGCATTTAAAGAAAGTTTTTTTTTATTAATTTTTACGTACAATACTGAAAGAGCACCCAGATCTGTGCATTGTGTATATAGTTTTGTTTATTTAAAATCACAATGAAATCAGTGCAAGAAAATGCCCACCACCTACTCAGTATTACCAGAACATTATAGGTACAAATAAAATACATAATTGTGGTCTTTTTTCTCAATAGCTTTGTAAATTCTTAAACTGTCCGGTTTTCCCTGAAATGAGCGGCTACATATACTCCAATCTGGCCTTTACCTAACTTGTGTCATGCATGTTGTAAATTTACTTTTTTTGTTTAGTACACCGGTTTAAATGTGTCAGAATCCTTTCCTGACTATGAGGCAGAGTTTGGGACAAGCATTGATGTAGGAATTGTGGTAAGAAATCTTAATGTTTATGTTAAACATTTGAATTACAAAGTTATGCAAATTTCCAAACTTTATATTTTTAGAAATATATTTGACTGGGATTGTTTAACCAACGTTATCAACTTTTTATGGAAAAAGTTTAAAAACTATTTTTAGGGTATCCTGATGTATGCAGAACCTTTAGATGGTTGCACAAAGATCAAGGACAGACCTTACCCTAATGCAAGTGACAATCTCACTGTCAGTGCATTCGCTTTAATAGTCAGGGGAGGATGTGACTTTGCCATAAAGGTAGGTTATTTTTTTACTAATTTTTATTCATTTTTAAGGTTATCTGATAGATAGTGAATGATAAAATCTAGATGCAGAAAAGTGTCAATTTGATTATTTAGCTGAAAAATTTTTCTGAAAAAAATTGGCTGAAAATTTTAGGCATTCAAGTTAAAAGCACTTTAGGTCAAAAGCTTTAAATATTACAGCGTTAACTATATTGTTTCTATCATAGCAATTTAAATAACAAGCCTCAAAAACGATTTTGAAGCTTTTTGTGTAACTTATTTTTATTTTTATTTTTTTCAGATTATAAAGTTGCAATCATTTGACAACCTCCCATATTAGAATATCAATAAATCACTTTTGAGTGTAATGCAACTTTGTTAATACTGTCATAAAGTTTTTCAGCACTTTGTCTCTTTGCAATGATAATTTTAAGTTGGGTACTTTATTTTTACCATAGGTCCTGAATGCCCAAAATGCAAACTATGATGGAGTTATTGTGTTCGACAATATCTCCGATGAGCTGATTAGAATGGCCTCCAACAAAGGTTGGTCTAGAATAGATACTAATGCTTTATTATTTTTAATTCTTATGTTACTATATCCATGGTCATTGAATAAATTAAGCCCTAATTTGTAACCAGTAACAATATATGTAATTATGTATGTTCAATGATGAAATAAAGTTAAAGAAAAACTTAAAGCTTGAACATATTGAAAAGCTGGAGAAACATTCTTTGTTGTTCATTGTTAGGTAGTTTTAACATATTTCTTCTCCACCACAAATTTTCAGCGGAAATTGCGGCCCAGATAACAATTCCATCTGTATTTGTTGGCCACACAAGCGGAATCATTCTGAACCAATCCTATCTTTATTTTTACAAGTAGGCTAAAATTTGTTGTAATTTTGTTCGGCGTTAGACTTAAACAAATATGGTACAATATTTTTTAGAGATTTATGTCACTATTTTGACCGATACTAATACCCGATTTACCTGATGCAATAAAATTTAAATAATACTCAGGTTAAACTCTAATTTTGGATGGTAACTTTGCATGATGCTAGTTAACCTAACATGTTAGATCAATCAGCCATGAAAATGAAAGTAAATGGCAGCATTTCATTTTTTACATATAGTCTAAAAGTTGAACGAATGTTTAGTTTTGGCAAGTTTGTAGTTTTGTTTGATTTAGTTTTTGTTTCAACATCTCAACATTTTCCACATATTAAGATTTTTTAAATTAATAAAAATATATTTGAAACTTTCAAAATGCTCGGTAGGATTTGAATATCAGCCGTTCATATCTTTAAACCGATATATCTGTGGATGTCTAATATTTTTATTTATCTTTATAGTTTATGTTTTTTTGTAATCTCAATTCATTACATAAAGTTTATTCGCAGTGCTACTGAACAATATTTACGAAAAAAAATCACGTATTTCTTGAAAACTGTAAGAACACATATTTCTTGGAAACGATAAGAACCCCTACCTTATTTATTAATCTTACTTGTTTAGTGATGGACCTTTCGTTGAAATCACAGCGGGGTTTTCGCCATACTCTTTCAAATATTACATCGTTCCATTTATTACTGTTATCGCTTCCTGTTTCGGAGCCCTACTTCTTTTCATGGTAAGCTTCCTTTTTATATTATAGTTTGTATATAAAGATATATCTAGAATTTTGGTTGTTTTTACAAAGTTGTTAACTTTTCCCCCAAAAAACATTCTTAATAAAGTTGTGGTATTCTTGTTTTAATCTTGTATTGCAGTTTTCCAGTTTTAATCAACTGTGAACTTTAACCAAAAAACAAACAAGTAAACAAGGATGAACATAACTGTAAAGAGTCTGTACACTCTCAATATATTTAACTGTGTTGATCAACTTTAATTCACAATGGATAAAATTCACATGCCTTTTTTCATTACGATAATAATGGGTATATAACTATGAAAAACCCTACAAAATGATACTTTTTTGTGTGATTCACACTTACAAACTTTATTTTTGTTAGAATTAAAGTTGTATTTACTGTTAAATTTGTGCTTACAAATCTATTTAAAACCAGGAATAAGGCAATCAAAATAGCAAATTCTTCTCTTGAGCATAGTGTTTGGAGGTTGTAGTAAGACGTATTAAGACTATCAAAAGAAAAAAAGCCCATACAGAAGTAGGTATCAGTTTGAACGTTTCTAATCTCCCTATGTTGAAAATGAATAAAGAGATATTTAAACGTTAAAAAAATTCCTACTTTTATATGGACTTTAAATTCAGCTATAATAATCACACATTTAACTCCGGCCTATTTCAACAACTTGTCGTGTTGGACTAGGCATCCTTAGGTTTAAGCAGAAAACATTCATCACAATCCCCAAACAGTTAGTCTTGGATAGTTGTATTAGGCAGCCTCAGCGCACACGCCTTGACGTATTTTCGAGTTCCTTTTCATTCATCATGGCAGCTTCGAAATTTCGTGATTAGCAGTTACTTGAGTGCCTCATTAAATTCAAAACTGGTGCAGTGAGCTTGTGCTATTGGTGCAAGGACCCATGTCTGGTATGGAATTTTTTTTGACAATT
This sequence comes from Ascidiella aspersa, assembly GCF_963924565.1. Classification (NCBI taxonomy): domain Eukaryota; kingdom Metazoa; phylum Chordata; class Ascidiacea; order Phlebobranchia; family Ascidiidae; genus Ascidiella; species Ascidiella aspersa. The sequence continues at coordinate 29,595,207 of NC_139450.1, forward strand.
ATTTTCTTTGGGACTGTGCCGGTAAAATTCTCGTTTTTCTTTATAGTTGTAAAAGTGTACAAAAACGATGTGACTATCGATAAAGTATAGTAAAGTTTTTACCTAGCTTTATACTAAGTCTAAACAGGAAGTGTAAAAAACTTGAAGAGAAGATTTAGCTTTGTGCACACAGAAATGTCATGCAATGTTATAAGGTTAAATAATTCAAGTTGGTTGATATAAGGTTTACAGGTATTATATGTATGAATTATATGGGTAAAGGATGTTTTTTTTTATTCTTGCCCTTTAGCCTCACAATTTATTCACTATTAGCCAGAAATAATGTAGCAAGTAGCTTATTGCTGTGGTCTAAATTGCCTATTCTATCTACTTGTGCTGTGTGTACTTTACTACTAGCAAATTTTTTAAATTTTTGTAGGCTGTCAGATACCTTCGAAACCATAGGAGACAACGCAGAAATAGGTTATCAAGGCAACGCCTCAAACAACTTCCTGTAAAGCAATTCAGCAAGGGTAAGTTGCATATGAGAGTATTATCATTTGCATACTGCTGACATTGGTGTTTCACATTTTCTATGCATTAATAATGTTAAGCTGGATTAGTACACCCAATCCAGGCCTAATGTGCTCTACGCTTATTATAGTTATTTTGTGCAACGATGATATAACAGCTGATTTTCAAATATAGTGAAACACTCAATTATAAGTTTCCAATTTGGTTTAGTTTTATTTACTCATTAAACAGTGGTTCTCAACCTTTTTTTATGCGCTAAAAAAGTTTTAATAAGGTTATTTTTGCTTTTGAGTCGCAATGCCAGTACCAGTTTATTAGTAATTAACTTTGCTGAATGAAATTTCAATGGAAAACATTGTGATGTAATAATAAGGAACTGTTCATTCACAAGTTTGTCTCACTTGCAAAAAAATACCTGTACTTACTGTTTAGATTTTGAAGTGGGCTCTGCTCATAACTTGCTCCAAAATGCATAATATGCATTGCATATGGATGCTAATTTTACCTGCCCCAACTAAATTTTGATTTATTTGGTAAAATTGGTATTATTGCATATAATTTAGTTTCGTCCATGCTTTGGTGTTTTTAATATTGATTATACTACCTTTGAAAGCACAAGCAAAAAGTATTTCCAGTTACATTGTATCGTTTTGGCACATTTTCGGTTAACTGATGTAGCACGTTACATGATCTATAATTTAGGTTTTTACACCAATAATACAACTACTGACGACAAAAAGCACAAAAATATGATTTTCTATACAAATTACAGCCTAGGGGATTCCCCCAGTTAAGGACCTCTGTATTAAAGGAACTAAACAAAGTTAAATCATTTTCCCTTAAAATTTTTGTAGAGTAAAAAAATGTCAACTAAAATATTATCTTAAGTTTCTACACATTACAGTCTGAGTAACAAATCAAAGAACTACTTGCATTTCTTATTTTAAACACAAATAATAATTATTCACATTATTTTGTAAATCAGTGCAGAATGATTCAGAAACTTTTTTTTGTCAAAATGTGTCTTTTGGTGACTGTTGCACCTTACATAGGTGTTTTTTCAAGCATTATGTTAACCTCAACATGTTTCCTGCCAGGTGATGAATATGACGTTTGTGCAATTTGTCTGGACGAGTATGAGACTGGAGACAAGTTAAGAATCCTGCCTTGTCAGCATGGTAAGACGTGGTATCAGACTAGGTGAAACAAGTGTATATGGATCATTCCCGCTAAGGTTTTTCTGTCAGTTTATACAACTGAACCATATCCATACTTAAAATAATTTTGTTTACCCAAACATTTTTTTTCACTTTGTGCAATGTTTTGTTAAAAATTTTACCTTGAATTAAATTGAACAAAAGATCGACACAGATATGTGTTTGTTAACAAATGTGAACTAGCCCCTCGGTAGCTGCATTTTGTCCAACGATTACGTCTTTTATTACATTTTATTAGTACAAGACTTATCAATTGTTTCTCATTGCTTTACATTGGTTGTGGGTTTTAGTTGTCTTTTTAGCCTGCTTTTTTAGTCTGCTTTTCTAGCATCATTAATTTAGATTGGTTAGTCTGTGATGGTTTTTCGGTGTGTTGAAATAAATAGTTAGGAAATTGTCAGTTCTTGTCTATATCTCACTACATTCCTACCTTAACAAATTATTCAGTGTAACCAACAGACTACAATTAGTTGAAATGGAATATAATGGTAGTGAAATTAAATCTAATGGTGATAGGTTAGTTTTTATGCTAACACCTGTCTTTCCCTTTTGCAGCCTACCATTGTAAATGTGTTGACCCATGGCTGACCACAAGCAAACGAGTTTGTCCGTTGTGCAAGAGGAAAGTGCTCAGCGATGATGAGGATTCAAACTCTGATTCAGATTACAGTAGGCTTGGTTTATTTTTGCCTTTATTGCTAAACTTTCATTTGAAAGCTTTTTAATGTAGATTTAGAGATAAATGTGGTTTTCAAAGAAACAAGAAATATAGTTTCAACAACCATACACAGCATACAGTGCAAAAAATAATTAAGAATGAATTGCAGTTCTGCCAGATATTTGCTCTGTATGATTACAGCTGTAATGCCATGTCATTGCTCTTATATTTACACACTGCATGTGCTTGTGTGTATTTACAATTGGTCACATGACTTCCTGCGTTTTATGAAAGCAATTGGTAATGCATCCATGTTACCATAAAAACATTTCTGTTTCTGATTGAAACGGTGATTTTTAGCCAAATTAAAAATAAAAACTATAGCAATTTCATATTATTTTAATAGTAATATCAATACATGTCCATTCACAATTGTATCGATGCTGTTTCTATCTATTCATTGGTACTAACATTGCTACTACAACAAAGCTGCGTTTTGCGTCTGCATCGCGTCATAATGATCACATGACGTTACGTTTTGTGTAGGCGACACAGACAGTGAACAAGCCCCACTGCTGCGAAACTCAGTTGCCTCTTCACCAAACTCGGCACGTTTTGCAACTGGTTTTAACAGGGAGAATCCGATTCAGCGATCCTATTCTGCCAGCACTGTAACTACCACTGGCTCGGCAATTGAAAACCAGAGGTGTGTTTGTTTGACCTGTCTTTATAGCCGTCATTTCTCAGAAGTCAAAACAGTTGTCAAGCCTGCATACACAAATAGCCTGAATGAGTATTGGCCTTAAGAACTCAATTTTTTTTTTTGGTAAATTACAAGGAATCAATTGACAATTAATAATTTTAAGTTGTGTTTGCTTACCCTTATTATTGTTTATTCTGCTTCATTTGGTAGTTTAAGTGGGGACCACTTTAATTACCATCAATTCTGAATTCGTAGGGTAAATAAATATTGGCTTGTTTTTTCCCTAAAGCTTGAAATCGGCTAATGCTCGTGCGTCTTGCAAATCCATTGAATAAATAAAACTATGATACTGGTTTTGAACAAAGGAAAAAAAAATTTGCATTACGATTGACTGAAAAATCTCACAGTTATATCAATTCGAAGTAACGGCAATATTAATGTGTTTTTAAAGTCTTATTTCGAAATATTTTTGAATAAAGTATTTTTATCAGTGAGTTAACCAAGTTGCTATGTATTTTTTAGTCTTCTTGATGAAGAAACTCCGCGTGGTTCTCCAATCTTACTTCACGGTCAGACAGAAAACACCCCAGTATTTCATTCAGTCTCCAGCTCTGAATCTCCTCCGATACATCAGATCACCATTTCCGCCGGTAAATAACTTATATTGACAATATTTTCAAGTAACTGGCCAGTTTAACTCGACAAAATAAAATACTAAAAGTAGACTACTGAAAGCTTTAAGTTGCAATAAACCACAAATAAGGAATTAAATCAAATTAAATTGTTCAAGAAAAAAAAAAAAAAATTGTTACTCCAAAATGATAAATTAGAAACATTTAGAGATTTTATTCTTTATGTTAATTGTCACCTATTGATCTTGTTAAAATATTATCAAGATTACTTATATTAAGAGAAGATTGGATTTAGTGTTGTACAACAACTGTGTGAAGTCATATTAAATTTAGAACCTTTTGTGCTATTTTTTTCAGATGTTTCACCAAACATTGCAATACTTCCAATAACCCAGTCAGATGACGAATACAGGTATGTAAAAATGTTGCTTTACAATTTTAACGTTTTAAAGGTTCCAACCTTGATCATACCTTTTGACTAACTTAGTATGTTTAAAGTGACTCAATACCAAAAAAAAAATTTTTTTTTGTAACACTCGCAGTACGCGAACGCACCAGTTTCTGTTCTACACATGTACGCATTGCGCGATTGTCGAAGCCATTTTACATGGTTGAATTTCGGTGTGTAGCCATAAGACGGACGGAGACATGATCTCCACATTGTCTTTAATTCATTTAAAGTCTTTTAATGTCTTTGAATTAATTTGCGTATTAAAAAGTCTTTTAAAACCCTTTGCCTTCCAAAAGTCTTATAGTCTTTAAATGTATTTAAAGTTTAGTTTAGTTTTTGCGGTTAAAAAGTGTGCTGGGAAAAAAGTGTTTTAATATGTCTTATTATGTTAAACATAGCATTTCTGCTTTTTAGTGTTCGAATTATATTGAAAAAATACGTCGACCGATCCTATTTTAGCTCTTTGAAAGGCTATAAATTTTCTTCGAAAAAAATCTTTTAATGTCTTTAGTTTTTTATATAAAACTGTGTGAAAACCCTGTTTAGAGTGACACGTCGAATTTTTATCAACGATTGTAGTTTGTATATGAATAAAACCTGGTCTGTTTTCACACAATACAGAGAAGTTCATTGGTTTATGCACTGTTGCTTCGAGGCTTGTTTACCTGTTTTGCATGACTGGTTTTAACCTGAACGTAACACATAGGACTTGACGTCAAGTCACATGGCGAACTCAAGCAGAGTTTTCCTCTATTTTTAGCTATTTTAACTACATTTACATAACACAAAAACAAAGAAAATATATAAAAGCGGCCTTGCCAAAGGGTCGTGAACATTTTTTTATAAAGAATATCTCCTGACGCTTGCAAGTGTCCACAGTTGCCTATTATGCACTTTTCCTTTAAGCGCTTTGAAACCTTGCTTCTTGTACGTAGGATCACATGGCCGTTTGTTTCGACAGCTCATAATAACTTGCGGCTAGCGCTGCTGTTAATACACAGCAAACTGGTATTTACCAATTTGGGGATGTTCAATGAAAGCTTAGGGTAATTCGATGCTCAAGACTACTTGCATGACGTTTTGTTCATTGCGTTTTAAGTTTTTCAGCGATCAAAACACAGTTAAATTTGTCAAGTGTCCAGCTTTTATAAAGGGTTGTTCAGACCGAAGTTGTATCACATAAGACTTCGTCTGCAATAAAACCTGAAATTATTACTTGAACAAGTATACAGGCATATTCTACAGTTAATACGACAAAAGCGTCTGTAAAATGCTTTGACTTACTAAGAAATGGTAACTCTAACCTAGATTAAAAGAAAAATTGTTGTGAGGCCTTTTGCCCGTATTGGAAAATGTATTCCAAATTTTTCTTAGTCAAGATGGTATCGCTAATTAATATTAAGGTAAAAAGTGTCTGTTAAGTGTACTGACACACAATTTTTACTAATGTCCAAAATGCATTACAATTTTTTCTTAATTAGATTGGTAACTCTAATTAGTAAATATTGTCTATAAGGTGCCTTGGCACGTGGGCTGGTTTGAAATTGTATTCCAAAATTTTGCCTAGTTAGAAGAAATTTTAACGTTCATCCAAATTAAGCTAAAAGGTGTCTAAAGTTCCTTGGACGTAGTTTTTGCTAGTATTGGAATTGCTTCCAAAAATTTTGCCTTGCCAGAAATTGTAACGCTAATTTAAATTAAGTTAAAAGGTGTCTGTAAAGTGCCTTGAAACACAGTTTGTTTACTGATATTGAAAAATGCATTACAAATTTTCTTAGTTAGATTGCTTACTCTAATCTCGATCGTAGTAAATGTTGTCTATAAGATGGGTTGACACGCAGTTTTTACTAGTATTGGAATAACATCCCCAAATTTTGCCTCGTCTAAAATGGTAACGCTAATCTACATTAAAAGTAAGAAGTGTCTGTTAAGTGCTTGAAACTACTAGTTTTGTTGCTGTCGAAAAAGCACCTAAAATTTTGGTTACTCAAAAATGGTAATTTTTTTTGGTTACCGGTACTCAAAAAATCTATTCTAGATTAAAAGTAAAATGTCTCTATAAACTGCTTTGGCACACAGTCTTTCACCCTGTCGAAGAATCAACTCAAGCTTTACATACTTAAAAATGTTGACTCTAATCAGAAGTATTCCTTTTATTTTGTTCCAGTTGCAGAAGCAGCCCGGGTGGGGAGAGTGAAGTAAGCTCGTATCGCGACGCTGAAGAGGTTTTCCTTGTATCTGGAGGTAAGGACTTGCTGTTCAGTTTGTACAACTTCCTCACTTCGCACTAATTTTATATTACGGTCATATTGTCTCTTTCGTACCTTGCCTTAGAGTGCCAGTTGACCTTTCTGACGTTGTGCTTGATTACTTGGCAAATAGAATTTATTTAGTTTGGTTTAGGAATGTGCCTGACTCACAATGTTTGCTTCGTCAAGTTAATCGTTAGTTATTTAATGAGAGCGCCGAAAAATGTACTTGCTAACGTTTTTTTAAAATAATACATTTTAAAACTTACTCATTAATATTTTTAGGAGTGCTTTGCCTTGCTATATGCAGATATTGTTAAACCAGGGTTGACACAAAGTCTTTGAATCTATAAAAGTCTTTGAAATTATTTACGTATGGAAAAGTCTTAAAAAACCCTATATTGCCTTCCAAGTGTCTTTGAATTTATTTTATGTACAGCGTAAGTTATGTGTTTAAGCAGTGATGTTAAAATAACATGTAAAAACACTTGTGTTTACCATGATATTTATTCCGTTTTGGTTTTGCATCAAATAAAAAAAACTTTAAACACTTCAATTTAAGGTCTTTAAAAACCTACCAATTTTTGTTTGAAAGTTTTTAAATGTCTTTTAATTTTTTTTCGTAAAGTTGTGTGGCAACCCTGTAAACTCAAGTTTAAGATAACCATAACATCTATCTTATATACATTTTTGGTATGTCTTGCGTTCTAAACCTCAAACCGACCTCTGATAAATCGAACCCTTTTTTCAGCATTCCAAGCTTCTAAAGATGAAGTTGTCGACGCTAATGACGAGCAGCCCTTGGTCTAACTGTCCACAGTCGTCGTGTTAATTATACATGATAAGTGAACCTTTTGTTTCTCTATATTCCACTTTTTGTACGATGTATAACACCCGAGCCGCTTTTATTTTCCAGTTGGGTTGAATGTTTTGTCGCGGCGACGCATTTTTGTTGAAAGTGGCCGCTGTTGTTTAGGTGCAGCAAGAAAATGATTAATTAGTTATAATATTGCAACGCCTGCGTTTGAAATGTCGTTTGATATGAAGACGATGTAAAAAGTAGCAACAACAGATGTACATAAAACCGCATTTGTTTTCAACTAAGGGAATTTTTATCATTTTTCCTAGGGTTGTAAGTGCGTTACGTTAAACTGTAGTGACATTTTCACACCATGTGTTGTATAAAATTAAAAAACAATCACTTTTCGTACATAACTGTTCACTATTATTGTTGTTTCGAAACGGGATTTTTCCACAAACCATCCTCAAACAATAATTAACCTATTTTGGTTGCAATCTTTTTAAGGGCGAATACTTTTTATATCCCACAAGTTTTGAGAAATATAGCGATTGGACATAAATGTGTTTTTTGTGCGACTTCAATCGACAACTCTACAGTCCGATAAAGAAATTCACTTGTACATAAACTTCTAAGCGCAATCAGTGTTATTGTTTCTTTCCCGTCGTTTTGTTTGGTTGGTTGGTTGGTTGTGTTTTATACGAATGACTGGGTATGACAAAAGTTGAAAACGCTGCAGCCAAGAAATGTTTTTCCGGATTACTTACCAAGAAACGTTTTTGCCGGATAACTGCATTGGTTTTTTATGGTATGCTTCAGTTAATTTTGAATCATTCTGTTGCTGTCTATTTACAGTTGTAATTTTATACGCGTTTCATTTTATGCCGTTACGTTGAAATCCCTGACTGCTTATACCAACGGTTTAGAGTTAAATTCACACTCAGTAACAGTTCTTATACAGGGCTTATTGTATATACCGCTCGTATACTGAATATATTGTCTATAATATGACTTGAATATAGCCCAAAGGTATGATTAACCCTTATCACTACCATCGGTATTTTAAACTCTACATTATAATATCTTCTTCATTTTATTTCCTTGTGCAAAGGCGTGGGCTACATTTATATCACATTTTCTTTAAAATTGTTGTTTTATTGAGTGAGTTTTTTAGCCGGCCGAGTCACTTCTTTTCTGGTGACATAGTTCCGTTCGAATTTGTTAGTGCCATTATTTGATTTTTTATTTTGGGCGAGTGGGATTGCAACAATCCCGCTCAAGTTTTTGTATGTAAGTAAATCTTTGATAAAAAATGGCAAATGAAAAGTGGGGCAACGCGAAAATTAAGCTTGAGTTATAACTGCTCAAATGGATGCGAAAACACTACGTAAAGTGCGTCAAGTTGCCCGATTTATTTGCGCTTTTAAACGTTGCGCTATACTGTAAAACTTTCAGCCTGTACGCGGCCTATATTATCCGTTGTCTAGACAAGCAAAACGTATTATTTAACCTAATACTAACCTTTTCGGCTGCTGTTTGCATTTTAGCGCATCCTTATATTTATACGTTCCAGCTATAACACATCTACTACTAATACTATTCAGCTTTCGGCCGATAAGTTTGATTTGCCATCGTTTGCGCCTATATGTGTAAGCGCGCGCTGATAATTGTCGCGTTATCTGTCTTTGCCTTTGCGAAAATGTGTGATTAAACCTCACCCGCTCATTAATTATTATTCGACTAAATTTATTTTAGCTGTTTAGGACTAAGGTAGTATAATATTTCACATTATCCTATTGAAGAATCGGGCCGAAAATCACTTAAAACAGATTGATGAGTAGATGGAACAGTTTTATCACTTATGTTTGCAGTATTTTAAAAAGATTTAATTTGAAAATATTAGCCGTGAGCCAGGACGTCAGATACTCTTTTTATTTCGATACCTTTACCCAATATTTTGGAAAAACGTATCCGATCCAACACGAGAAATAACGCCATTACTATGCTTAAACGAGAAAAAATAGATGAAATTTAAAGTTTAAAGTTTTTTTTTTGATTTATTTAATACGCCAAAATTTCCCTTAACGTTAAGAAGTTTAGTTACCCTTAGTTCAACATTTCGATAAATTCACATTTCAAGTTATAAATCACTGCGTCGAATCGTAAATTATAGATGAAATTCCTATATTAATTGGCTATCGGATCGGCATTGATACCAGCCTAGTATCGGTAGTAGCGATATTTGGCATAGGTATCGGCTCCGATCCAGCATTATCAGACATTCCTAGCTATAAGTTTAATAAGATTTAAAGAAAAAAATGCTAAATCTCACTTTTTTCACTTTAGAATCACACGAGGCTTAAATCTGCAGAAAAGTTCAAGAAATGAAGTCTGTTGAGGTTTAGCTTAAAAATACTCTGCAGAACTGAGCAGAATTTTAGCAAGGTAAGACGCTGTTAAGCCACGTGTGTGTTGATAATCACAATGCACTTAATCATTTAGAAACAGATTTGTGTTTTGCATGTTAAGTTTGTAACACACTGCTGAAAAGATGTTTGTAAGAGTTATTTTCTGTTTTATAACCCAATAGGTTGGATGTTTCAGGCTATTTTTTTAGTTATAGCTATAGGCCATTAAAGTCGTATTTTTCTGGAGTCACAGAAAGTAGTAAAACTGATAATAGTGAAAGTAATGGGTTAACACGAGCTTTATTTAAAAAGTTATAAAGTCACACAAAGTCATTCTGTTGTATGTCTTAAAATATGACTTTTTGTTTTTACTTTCAAAATCGAAAATGTTTATTTCTAAGTTTGTAGATGTGTACAAGCAGCTTTTGTCAACATTGAAATTAGATAATTTGTGATATGTGAGGCAGTGAGAGTTTTCATATTTAGTTTCACCAAGCATTGGAAGCAACATGTTCATTGTTTTCCGTTGCCTGGTAGCGCGTCATGCCAATTTGCATTGTCGTATAATCTTAACACATTGCAACACACTATGCGGCTCTGAACAGTACAAACTAGTGTATTAGGTCAGTCAATATTAGGAAGTCAGATCAGAGTTACCCTGTCTATGGTCAGTCAGTACTGAGATCTTAATAGCTAAGTGTACGTTTGAGTTTAGAGCTTACTATTATGTTTAAAAAATATGTTCTTCTTCAACATTCTGTGCAAAATGATTAAAATGCCACCCTACTTCAGTATCTGTGGATCGTTTATTTTTGTTTTAAAATCAATGTTTTGTCAAAACAGATAATTTACAGGACATTTTGTATTTTTACGTCATACAAAAAAAATACTGAATTATACCAACGACTTTCATTACGTTTCGTACAAACTCTGTCCATAGTATAAGTTTACTACGTCGTTATGAATGTTGTAAAGTGGGCAGCATAAAGGCAAATGCCTGGAACTGTCTCAATTTTGTTATAATTTCAACTGTTCAAATAAGTAAAATCGAACACACCTATAAAAGCACTAAGCTGTGTTTTTGAGCCTGAGTTGGTCTTAAATGCTTTTTCTTAACCGCTAGGTGTACCATTGAGTCGAAAAGTATAAGTAATGAGCATCGTGGAAATGTTTGCTTTGTCATTGAACATGCGATTTTTAAATTACTGTACAAGTAACGCGCGGACGGGGACTCTGGTTTATTAAGCCCATTTGTGTGTTAAAAGTGCGACTGTTTTGTCAAGCTTGTTCGTTAAACACTGTAGCAGGCGGAAAACAAGGCTTGGCTCGTGATGGGAAAGCTAAAATATTCTCAAACCAGCGTTTAACCGGCTTAGAGGCAATGGCTTATGCTACAGGACTGCGTTGAACAAGTATCTTGCAAAACACAAGTAACATGCCAAACGCCTGAAAAATGTTTTAAATCATTAAAGCTAGTTTTTCAGAAATTTAACAAACGGTATTATTACAGGCAAAACTCATCACCGATATTCTTTGTTGAGTTAAAGACCATGAACTGGGATAAGTTTTCTAATGTACGAATCATTTGTCAGTGTTTTCGGTAAAATCGGTGGCGGGCACTGTAATTCAACAAAGAGGAATCACTGTCCACTGGAGCCCGTTGGAGTTTGGAAGACGCTGGGAAGATCTAGAAGGCCCAGTGACCTTACGACGCGATAAACTGAATTCAAACTCGCTAAGAGTCCAGAACAAGAAAAGATTTATTTTGAAATTTTTCACTTACATAAATTGGAAGCCTATGTACAGCTTCCGATTTATAACTGTACGCCGGCTCCCAAGCTACACACAGCCCTGTATACATTTGCCGTGTGAAAACAGAACAAGCAACGTAGACCTATAAGGTCTATCAACATATCTCTAAACGTGTCCGCTTCCTTTTAGTAAATAGAGATCTTGCGGTAAAATCAGTAAATACGACAAGTTTGGCTGGACGCTTTGAATCAAAACGACCAGGACAGATGAAATTTGAACAACATATATCTGAAAATAGGGGCAAAACTATGCTCTTTTGTCTTACGGGAACTGGTAATTTTTGCCAAGTTTTATTTAATGTTGTATCTGTTTTTTCTTTGAAAGGCCTAGTTTTGTCGTAGGTTTAAAACCCTCAACCCGAAAGAGCGGTCAAAAAGTAAATTAATCATCCCCGTTTTAAAAATGCAAACCCGGACTTGAGTTTTACTTCTGTCCGATTACGAGCCGCAATGCGTTAATGGTCTATTTTTATCTAGCCGTGAATCAGTTTGTTTCGCCTAAACAATCGCCATCGGTGCAGTCGTTACGTCTGGGTGGCCCCGCGTCTGCAGTTTGTTGTGCCCATAAACAGTTTAGTCAGCCCAGCCGCCGTAAATGCGTTTAATCGGCTCAGCCAAACGACGAAAATAACGACTTACCCTTCCTTAAGCCTCCATCACCAATCCTGGATTCTTTAAGTACCGCCTGTCCCTTGTACTTGCGAATGTTAGTTAGGTTTTACATCGGCGAGCTACTGTGTAATCACTATGTTGGACGCGGATACCCGAGGTCGAAAGTTCGAACCCCACCCCTGGAACACCGTTTAAACTCCGGCGAGCTACTGTGTTATCACTATGTTGGACGCGGATACCCGAGTTCGGAAGTTCGAACCCCACCCATGGATCACTGTTCAAACTTTTGCAACTGCCCGGTGCCCTGAGAGTTTAACAAGCACGATTCTTGTACAGTTCGGAAAAGATTTAAAACAGTCGATTCGCCCACTCCTAGCGCGTATACAGATGGTGACGTGGGTAACTGGGCCACGGTCATGTAAGCCGCGAAATCCTGCCGTAAGCTGCGAGCTGTTTATGGGCGCTTGCCACCGCTTCTTGTTTTCTGCCTTAAAAGTGCGATGACGATACGCCCGGCTCACGTCTAAATCGCCTTTCGCTTAAGTTGTTATACAACGTACTTTGTACTTTTGGCACGAATGATTGGCAACGGGTAAATGGTGCCTTGCACACGATACGCGTATATCGAAGTCTTAAACTGGGGTCCATGGACCCCTTGGGGGTCCGTGAACTAGTTTTAGGGGGTCCATGAAGGCCTAATTAAAGAAAAAGTGTATACTAAAGAAGTAATTATTTTTCAAAGAAAACACTTTAATTAAAAATTGAACAGTTTTGCACTGAAAGTTAGACTCCATTTAACTTTCACATTTTTCGGACCGAAATAAACAGAGTTCTGAAGTCTATTTGTATTGTGACGTCATATTATGACATAATTTTGGAGCATGTCTTGCCTACCGGGGTCCATGCAAAGCAAAACAAAATTTTAGGGGTCCGCGGTAAAAAAAATTCAAGAACCCCTGGACTAGATCAAGGGATCACTGAGGGTCACGAAGTGGAATATTTATGTTTCACGTAAAAGGATATATAATCGAGTATTCAGTCCTAAATGAATGTTTTCTTTTTGTTATACAAGACTGCTGTTGATAAATACTCTGGAAAAATACCACGACAAAATAAACTTAAAACCAAGTATACTTGGTTGCTTTGTTTAACCTTGTTTGGTTCTTAACATTCGTGCAAATCTCTATTTTCGCACATGAATATTCTATCAAGCAAACGAATTTTTTTTGAAAAAAAAACAGAAACAAAAATAGTCTTGCAGAGAAGGTGTAGAGGCACGTTTCTCATTAACATTTACATGTAATTAAATGCATGACTCACGTTTGTCTTCGTAAGGTGTAAAACCTTTTTGTTACCCCATAAAATAAATAAGATCCACTATCCCTGGCCCGAATCGTGGCTTGTATAAGAAAAACCATGTTACTTTTGAGGCGGTCGTGTAAACTGTCCTGAAAACACTCGTCGGTCCGCCCTTGTATCACAACAACGGCGTTGTATGCATGTTTTGACGGCCGGTCAATCTCGTGCACGATTTCACGCATTGACCACAATGACGTGACCCGCAGAATTTAAAAATGCCGAATGCTTCTGTTTTGGGAGTCGAGCGTCCTGATTTTGCGCCACGTTTTTTATTTGCCAATTAACGTATAGATGTTCGCATAGACCAATAACCCAGATACCATTGCATTTTGGCGCTTTTTTGTAATATAGGTAAAGCTGCAACATTTTCCAGGTGTAACTGTTACTTTTTTACAGGCGCATAATTTTTAGTAGCTTTTAGAACTCCTAATCTAACTTATTTTTATGAAGTAGAACATGCTGAGTTTCTACTAAAACCAATATGTGACACATCCCTTTTAACGTTATTATATTATATATCATTCGTCTTGAAACGTTTTTTTTTGCGTTACAGCTTTAATCTAGGATTTTTGGTGTGAATTGGTGGTTCAGTCTGCCTACTCAGTGATAGAGTTTTGGTGTTGTTCATATACGACTTTTTTAATATTTTAAGGTAATTAACCAATTCGACGTTGTCCGTTTATTTATTAGATTACTAATTTACAATCCACGCCCATTTCTAGAAACACTCTTTTTCTTCTGGAAGAAAAATATTTTTCAAGCACGATCAACCCACAAATAAGTAAATGTTTGTAAACAGACAATCGCGCTTGCCCTTTGCAGGCTAATAATCGTAACGCGGCTTAACAATGTTTGACCTTTACTGAAGCCCACAGCAGTAATGCTCACGATAGTGTCTGTTTACCACTTCGGCACTTTTAATTTCGCGGAATTGTTGTTTCTGCCGAGCGTTCTACCATCGGTGCGCTTTCACTTACGGGGAATCCCACGTATCACGTGACCGGTAAAGTGCTAATAGATCCGACAGGGTTTGGGGGTTAAGTCGTCCTTTGAGGAAATCCGTTCACAGTCTGTAACTGTTTGCCGGGCAAAAGATAAAAACCCTATTTTCGCCTGAATCTTGTTCGCGAGAATTGCTTCCCGGACGTTCGCATTTCGCAAATGCGATTGGATTTGCGTAACTCCTGTCAAAAAAATTCGAGGAACTGTTTGCGATTCACGTACAGACCTTAAGGAGCTCAGTGTTCCTTCTCTCCATGGTTCACTTTTTTTCGGTTTCTTTTATTCACCGATTGACGCGCGTAAAAATGTAATCCACGCTTTAGGAAGTTTTTCGTACTGGCGGGCTTCGTCTTGTTGTCTCGTTCTAAGTTTTTTGGCGTTTGTAATGTTGCATCAAACATGTTTTAAATATTTTATGTTATTTAGTTTTATTCGGTTCATTTTTATTGGCTTCCAGGAAATTGCTTAAGACCTACAAAATATTCTTTAGACTTTTTTGTATGGGTTAATATTAGTCATTTATAAGTTATTTTTTCTAAGGGCTTGGGCAGTAGAACGGGTTAGTTTTCTATGTAGGTATAACTTTTAGCCAACATGCTTTTCCTTTTTAAATGACTAGAACTTATAAATGACTGACTGACCAAGACAGGAAAGTCTAAAGAATATTTGCTCCCATTTGAAGTCATTGTCGTCATTTACGTGTTAAGGGCGAGCGAGGAGATATATTATTATCTAATACAGGTCGCGATTTTCACAACCCGTTTTGAAGTATAGGTTTAAGCCGCTAATGATTTTTCGCGCGGTTTTCTAAACCAATTGCGAAGCATAAACTCGCCCGGCCTTAATCGACGACTAAACAAAATGCGCACTCCTACTACATTGGCCATGTAAAAACTCGGCCAAAGCGGATCTGGAAACGACTCCATATCGTAACCGAGTAAACCTCTCGGCGCACTTTTCCGCCCTAATCGTTCCTTGTCAATCGCTTAAGCCTGATTACCGAAAGCGGTTTGTGGAAAAATCTATATTTGACGCGTGTATTCCCGCGAATCTAAAGCGCCGGATATCCCGTGACCCACGCTCTTGACCCTTGACCCGCGGGCCAGGGAAGCTGGTTAACCGCTGACTACTTAGTGTCGGGATTAAAGCGGAGATGCGACTTATACTTGTCTGTTAAGTATACCGACCACCATCAAGACAAGGCGATATAGAGATGGTTGGTGTATGCCATGGCTCTTTAAACTGGTTTCGTGGAACATCTATCAGGCGTTTTTAGTGCATTATCTAACAAGCTGTTTTGTTTTACAATTTTCGTTAGCTTTATCAGGGTGTTTCAATATTGTCAGTACCTGGGGTCACTTTTATATTTGAGTACTTTATGTGGGCACACAAACTATTGCTTATGAACTACAGCGGTAATTTAAGTTTATTATTCGATTTTATCTTTTTAAGTTTATTATTTCGCTATCTTCCATCTTTATTAAAATTCTTATTTTTTTTTGGTTATGCATACGTAACCTATAAGCAAAATCCACTAAAAGAAAACGTGCGTCAAAAATAGGCTTCATTCAATGAAACAAGTGCCGCAGTTCACATGTGGCTCACGACCTCATTTTGGAACATCCTAAACTATACAATTAACTGTTCTTATACTACCGACTAAAAGAGTACCCATATTACACCCCAAATAAGCATCAGGCACTCTTCCTTTGTTTGAACAGCTCGGAAATAGGTTTTATACCATGGGCGAATTTCCTTTCGCAAATCCTGGCAGCAATCCCACGGCATGTATCGTTCACCACAAATCCGTCTTCTAAAACCATCTTATTTCCACGTGATTGACGTCATAATCTGTCCTCGTGCTGGGTAACAATGGAAGCTTGTTAAAAATCTGGTTCTGTGCGGTTCCCCGAAGAATGAGAAACGGTGCAAACACTTTTATGTGAACCCCTTGATGAGGTTTTTTAGGACTTGATCGTGACGTTTCTTGCGTATAAACCCAAACCTCACAATCGCGGTGATTTTTAACCCGCGCAGTAAACGATAGTGTTTTATGACTCAAAGTGAAATTGTGAAATGTTTGGTTTTCGAACTTGCCAATAAGCGAAATATCCCCTCTTGTTCAAAGCGGTTTTATTGCATGCACGTTTATATTACGTCTGGATTTGTATTTCGCTTTCCGTTGTTTTACGAGCGCCGCTATGCTGCGTTTTGAAGCAGATAGGAAAAGGGGCTTTGTTTACGAATGCGTTTTTATTTACGGCAAATCTGTCGACGTATCGCGAATTTTACTATATTTAGGTTACATTTTAAATTTCCGTTTTAGGCTCCCGAAAAACGGATATTTCACTTTCGAAACGGATAACGCAACTGGGAAACAGCCTTAAAATAGTTGTTACTTTTATTGTTCCGTCGTAAGGCGCGTGTCAACAATGTTTTTAAGGCCCGCCTCGAGTCGAAATGGTCGAGCAATAAACGCCGTATGGATCGTTAAAAACCTGCGATCTACGGTAAGCCAATATTTGCCTAGACCTGGCAGCGATTCTTTAACCAGCACATTCATTGACATTATGGCTCGTATTTACCAGACACAACCTTCTGCCACTGTACTGGTAAACAAAAACGGCGAACACATCTCGTATACGAAAGGTTGGGTGAGTTTATCGGGAGGTCCGCGCCAGACACAAAACAACGTGCTTTTGTATGTTCTTTCTTTTTCTCAATATGTACTAATTTGTTTTTTCATATCTGATCAAATCCCCTTCCTGTGTACCGAATTGCAGTCAATTTTGGTGAACTTGTAACTTGTAACAGTACAACAACCGTTCTGCTACAACATAGATTAGTTTTTGTTAATGTTTAAGTTGAAATATTCCAACGACAAGTGTTAAGCATCTTTAAGCGCAAAACGCTTTAAAGTCATCACTATACTCTGTGAACTTGCGGCATAGTTGGAGCTTGTCAATATGCAAACCGCTCGTAAATCGTGACGGTTTAAAGGTCCTAAATAGCTTTTTTATGGCTTTAGGAGTGTTGAGGAAATAAACCTCCTATTGTTCAACCAAGTTACCTTGCCCACTGGATTACATTCGTCAACAACTGCACGTGATTCCGAAAATGTAAGAGCTTGATTACACAATGCATGGATCTGTAATGTAGCTTAATAATGAATTGCAAAGCCAAAAAGTCGAGTAGATCGACATAATCTTGATTAAGACGTTTCGATAGGAGCTTGAATCATCCTCAATTAATGTGCTGAAGATGATACAAGCTCTTATCGTAACGTCTTAATCAAGATGATGTCCATGTACTTGATGTTTTTTGCTTTGTTATTCATTATTAAGAGCGTGGCAATCTCCGATTCAGGAAAATGAAGCCATACTGGTTGGAGAAGAAGCATTAGTTTCCTTCTTCACATTGCTTGCATCTCTTTCTAGTTCTGACGGGTAACGACGGAGTCGCGTGTCGCAGTTAAATTTCCGCTGGAAAACAGTCGACTATCTCCTGCAAAAAGCGATTTTACGACGCCCAGTGCCTAAAATAAACTTCGTAGGATACGCTAACGACTGTGGCCTGACCTTTGCAAGCGTTGACTCGCTTGTAGATCTTCCGTGCGGCCGGACGATTTCGCGCTGTAAACAGCATTGCGAAATTTCACGTTCATCACCCCCTAAACTCAAGCCGTCATGGAAATATGCCTGGGTTGTGAAAAACCTACGATATCGTGCGCTGGAACGATTTTTACGCCATAAACGCCACACAACTTCCAAAAAGGATCCCCGACAGCCTTGCCTCGCCCCTTAGATTGAAAGTGTTCGGATTCCGCGAAGACATTTGCCCTCGAAAGCGGCGTCTCGGGTTACGGCGCCTCGGCCTGGCGTGATATATCAAATCTGTTGACCGGCCCACTGCCGGCGTATTAAGTGCGCGATTGCGTGTTGAGCTTGATCTGTGTGCCAGGGGAAGGGCTGGCCTTGCGTGCGGACTGAGGTGCCAGTCGACTGGCGATTAGGCCCCCGCCCGAAACAAAGTAACTCGACACCCTCGAACTTGCAACTGATCGGCGCGTCTTCGCCTGTGCCGCCTGTGCCGCCTGGTGGCGCACGCGCGTCTGTGTGTGTGCGTGCTTGTTACCGCGCGCGTGCGTGTGGTGTGTGTTTCGTCGGGTCAAGTCGATACAGGTTTGTTGTTGGGGTGTCCACGTGGCGAGAAAAGTTGCAAATGTACTGAACCAAATAGCTCTTTATTTGTCTAAAAAAACGGATAAACTGGTTACCTCGTAAAACTAGTTGCTTTATTTGTACAAAAAACCGGATAAACAGTTTACCTCGAATCGGTGACAACATATGAATAAAACACGCTTGCGTAGAGCCGAAGTACGAACAAGGGTTGTAAAATTCAAAGGTGTGCTTAAGTGTGCCAATGTTCATATGAAACCCTTTTAGATTAGGTGTCCCCGGTTGCATAAATGGGGAACGTAAATGCGACTACAAATGCCATATAATATTGCTGAAAAAGTTCACCGACGCATTTCAGTTCGTTTGAAGCGTAAAAGCTTATTTAAACAAAAGATTGCTAAACGAGTGGTGAACAAGATTATTTGCGAAACAATCTTTCAATGTTTTGAAACGGACCGAACTCGCAGCCCCCCAGAGGTCCCGACGAAATAGCTTAAATTTGTACGAGGACAATTTTAACTAAAAAAATGTGGTTTCAGCTACTTGATTGTTTTTCCACGAAGAATACAAGATGGAGATGTTTATTAATCGACGATGAAATATATTAAAATCGTTTTGCCATCTCGCACACGCGTTTCCTCGAAGAAACTAGATTCTCTACAGGTTGTATCGCATCCGTTTTTCCAGCAACCCGCGGCGGCCGTGAAACCACCAAAACCATCGCTGCAAATACGTTCGCCAAAGCCCTGGGCCGAAATAAACCACACGGGTCGCGCGTGTATCGCTTTGCGCAGTAATAAACACTTTGGCGGCGAAAAATTAAGGCACCTGTTGTTGCCGATTTATGTTGGAAGACGATCCGCTCTGCAATGCGTCACAGCCTGGGCGCGACAGCTGCATACAAGGACGCTAGTGTTTCTGCAAGCTGTTTAGGTACTGCGTTTCAAACTCAAAACAAGCTTATTTTCGATGCGATGGGAAAGCAAGCTTTTAAACGGATCCCAAATAAAATCTAATCGACTCTAATGCCTGTCCAACGATATACACGCTGATATACGCTTTCTCCCTTAATTGCCCGCCCTATAGGCAACTTTTGTTCTACTGTGAGTAACCTATGTTAATCTCCTACACATTGTTTTATGTTATTCACCAGGCAAATATATATAACCCCTGTTAAATTTACTTAAAATTAAGAGTTGCAGTAAAAACCCACCCAGCTGAAAGTTGTTAGCATATAGATAAACAGTACATTCAAAATACTCTTTCCAATGGTTTGTTTCCCAATTGCAAACATTTGAATGTAGACCCGTATTGTAATGTAACGTATTGATAAACGCTTTCTACAGCTTTTTCAACGTCTCGAGCAGCTCATAAATAAATATCTACGACTTATTGCCCCAAGGTGTGTATAGGTCAAGGCTGAGACCCACCGCACCACTTTAAGGCCATAAATTCGCATCCCAAATCCCAAACCATTACCCACCGCCCTCGCGGCTAATGATGAGTGATGCGGAATGCGGCAACCGAACCTGCGGGATTTTAGTCGCCCCAACGCCGCAATAATCTTATCCGCGGATCGATCTCTCGCCCGACACCGCCGGCCTATTCAGACTGCTCGCTGCCGGCCGATATGAGGTGTCGGTAACGAAACACCTGCGAGATTAAAGCGAAAGTTCTCTAGGATAACTGTTGGCACCTCGAGCCTGACAGGTGTTTCTGCAACCCGAATACCGGTTTAGAGTTCCAGACCCGAAATATGCCGACATTCTGAGTAAGCGTGCTTATAAATGGATCCACTACCTAATTCTCGCTCGGCGAGACCATCAGATGATATTGTCCTGTGGTTAAGTCGATGACTGTTCCTGAACTGGCCTTGCCGGTTGTTCTGGTGAAATTGATTTGCAGTTGAGCTAAAATCATTTACAATTTTTCATACTCAAAGCATGTGCTTTCTATGTGAACGATTTTCTCAGCTTAAGAAAAACTTCGTCTTTTCAAAAATTTGCGACATTTGCTATCCCTGTATTTACACTAGTGGCGCTGTCGACGCATGTAAGCTAGTTTTTTGCATAGCCATGTGGAGGAAAGCTAATCCTTGTAACTTGTCAGATGTTATTGCGAGGTGACTTTATCAAATTGGAATGAATTGGTCGATGTCGATAGAGTTATATGTAAATGGTGTAATTAAATCCGCTCTGTAAAATCAAACCCTTTTTACGTCTGAACTCTTGTTTCTTTACATTTATTAAATTTGGACTAGCAACTAACAAAGCCCAAATACTGACATGACGTCAAACGATAAAACGCCGAATTCCAAGTGCATTGTCCACCAGTCGAGAAACGCCCACCACAGCTTCACACATCTTTCAGTGCCCCTCTCTTTCGGACCCCTTGACACACCGTAATCCCCCACGATTTATGACGTTTCCCTTGTCCCCTTACCCCTCTGTCAACCCAACCCGGGTCCCAATCGCGCCCATCCCATAAATGTTTACCCAGGGGGCCGCTTGAGTGACGGTTGACATTACAGTCGTGTGTGTAGTCTACAAAAGCGGCGCATCTGTGTTGTTTTAATTGGACCCAGAACTATTTTTGGTTGTCAATTTCCCCCCCCCCGCGGTGGTCCCAACCATAATAAAAAGGAGTGCTTTCAATACACGCTTTAACTTGGCGGAAGTGGTCCAACGGTCAACCTAATTTCCTAGAAAGTAAGAAATAAACGACTCGTGGAGTTTACCGCTTTAAAAATAAACTCAAACTTTTCTGTAACTCAGCTTTCGCTGATTGTAATCGACCCGATGCTTGATATTTGCTTAAAGAATCAAACTTGGCGCCTCACATTTACATCACCCTTCAGTTTACTACTGTGGGAATTTTTACTTCCCCAAATCCATTTTTAAAACTCGCTGTACGCTTGTACGGGTATAGTTACGACTGGAAACTGTGGAAAACCCGCACATCGGCACTTTTATTGATAAAATTATTTTGGGTGTAAAACGATAAAACAGCGGCGTCTGTCCTTTGTAGTGTGATTTTATACTTTCGTCTACAGACAAGTGACTAAGCCCCGGCTAGGCTAAATCGGGTTGCCCATGGTCGTCGCTAAAAAAATCCCATATAAAAGAGCCGGGAAAATTGGCCAAGGTCGCATTTTTTCGATCGCGTGCCTAAGTGTGTTTGCCTGTTGATATGAAAGTCATCGGGCAAGTTTACCAAGGCAGCGAACCAAGATTGACATGGTTGCCGAATTTACACGCACCACACTCCATACACCGCCCGGTTAATTATTAGTTCTCGATGACAGGGCGCAATTTTGCCGCGTGACGAGAATCCCAAGTAACCGGCCGTAAGTTCCATAAATAGATTGCTGTTTTTTCGTGTTTTGTCCCCTACTTACGCGGGTCCACGAACCGTGTGCCTGATGCGCGGATTTCAGGAGAAGAAAAACATTCAATTTGCGGTCGAGGTGTGAGCTATTAAACGCTGTTCGCTGTCTCGGGTTTATGCACGACTGTGCAGCTATTATCCTAACGAACTTTCCAGTGAACTGTAAATTTGTTTTCGCTCGGATTTCGGCTGGTATAAAACCGTTTTTTTGAGTCGAGTTGACACGAACACTTTTAGAAGCAATTTCCAATCGTGACCTTAAAATGAAACCCTTTTTGGCACTTAGATTGATTTATCCCTGGATCGAAATTTCCCTGAGAATTTTGCGAACCACCGTTATCCAAACGTGCTATAAATTGATTTTACGGCATTCCAGCGTTGTAGTGGTTATCCCATTTTTTGTGTATCCGAGAAGAATTCGCGTTTTCGACCGATCTTCAGAAAGAGGCTTTATTGTTACGCTTTTCCTCCATTTTGTGCGAGGCGTTTATCATTCCGGAAAGTTTCGAGTGGCCCGCCTTCTATTGGAAAGTACAGGATAAAAACCAACGCAATTTCAGTTGTCTGACAGCATAATTTTTCAACAAATATCTCCCATTTTCAGCGGTCACTTCGCATCTGTTTCGACGTCCTTATATTTTTATTTTTTTTTTATTTGCTAAACCATTATAGGTGCTGAGATATTCGACGAAAAAACGAGCGCAACGCAAAAGTCATGCCATAATTGAGCGACCAATATTGCAAGGCGCTGTTTACGCGCCTCACCGTATAAACGCACGGCACCTCCAGAAATGTATCATTGCCCGCAGGCTACGCGCGCCGCGCGTCATTACTGCACTTCGTCGCGTGCGTGCGTGCGTGCGTAAACGCAAGGCGTCGGACCCGAGATGGTTAGCGCGAAGAAATGGCCGGGTACCGTAATAGCTGCCGTGTATGCAAGGAGAAAAACGACTTTCGGGTTCTATCTTCTTAGACAGCGGTCAACGGCGAACGAATGCTAAATGCGTTTGCGTAGGCGACAAAAAGGTTGCCTTTTTGCGAACTGACACGCATGTAATTATTCCGCGCTTTCCTCGATAACTTGTAAGCGGTGATTCGTGCATGAGAAAAGTCTATTTCCTAATTTATTCCTAAGCAATTCTGTCGAAATCCGGCGACATTTGCGCGTTTGCAATAGGTGAGTGGTTTCAGGTTGTCAATAAGAATAGGTTGACATATAACTAAACGTTTTGGAGTAGTTTGGTATTTCACGCCAAGTAATGATTAATCGTATAGTCATTAGAAAAATAATGAAAGTACACCACGAAACCTTTCATAGACTAAATCCAAACAGAATAACTTGAATACCGTGACCTTGCCCCTAAACCGGTTTATCTGCGTTTCAGAGTTCACGCGGTTTCAGGGCGATAATGTATACTGCTAATGGATGACCTATCACCTCAAATTCGCGCTATCTTGCCTTTGCGTGTCTGTCAACGTTCGAGACTCAAAAATCTTCGACGCCCCGGCGTCGTTATTTTCACCATCGTGGGCTTTATTGCTGGCGTGGCCTTGTGTACCTTGCGGTCCGCATTCTTAACCTTGAATGCTAATCGCGATTACTCGCAGTTGTTGTTTGGCCGGTTTCTCTCCCATTCTCACGCGAGTTTGACTTGATTTTTTCGAGGTTTTTAGCTTGCGTCAAAGACACGTCGATCAAAGGAGATTTTGTTTCGCTTGTGACTTGTTTTACCCTCAGTTGACATTTTAGCGCCACTTTTGTGTATATTAAGTTAATGACCAATTTACGTCCAAATCTTTTTGCCATTATAGATTTCTTACCTGCAGAGAAAATTCTTATATATATAGACATAGCTATATAAGAGATTAATCGATCAGTTTTATAAAATGGTTATTCAATTTATTCATTTTGAGGTTTATTTATTTTTTGTTAAACTTTTGGTAAAATCACCGCATTACCAATACTTTTTGTGGTATTTTTTGTTTTGCTTCCCTATATACTCAGCCAAAGTTCATTTCCACTCATCAATCTGCGTCAACACTTTTCCACAAAGCCCCGTTTATTTATAATGTGTGATTCGGCTGTGACTAAATTGTGGATTCGGCCAGTTTGTTGACTTTAGATAAGCTCATCGAATTTGTGGCAGATCGCGCAAGATGCGTTTCTTTTGAAAATCACAGGATTCAACGAAAAAGTTCAACAGGGGCAATTGCATTGTCACCATGAGATACCCGTCAGAAATGCATATGTCAACAGATTTCCGATTCCGATAGGCGCACGAGGTAGTGCGCGACCACAGAGCAATACAAAAATATCCTTGTGTTTACGCATCCATTAAGAGAAGGCTGTCTTTTTATCAGGACGCCTACTTTATTTATAACGCCCAATGCCACGTTTTGCAATGGTCCCGGGCAATTTGGGTTGACAAAATTATGAGGTGTTGGCGGTTGGAAAGTTAAAAAAAAGAAAATTGCCCCTAATACACAACAGAAATCGACCCTTCTGGCCCTGTCCTATCTTACATTCTATTGTTCTTTACCAAACCGCACAAAAAGTCCAACAAGTAACCGCTATAAATACGAAGTTCCTATGAGGGAAGTTCCATAGTTTCATAGCAGACCATACGTGTTTTTTTGAAAACATTACGTTTTTTTATTTATTACATGTTTAATGTTAATTAAAAAAAAATGTATGTGCACCATTTAAACATTGTTAACTGATTTATTGTCAGTGATAAAGTTACTAAGTGGTAGACAAATATATAACTCAGCAAGCTGGTGTTGTCCAATATTATGATTGTCAAATGATTGTATAGAAAAAACAACCCATAAACCACCGCATTATCATCATCGCTTGATTTTTATACTATTGAAAAACAGGACGTCCGTTGGCAAAGCCAAAACACAAAACACAAAACGCCGTTAAATTTTCGCGTGTCGCCATTGTTAGCGCAGGACATCGGTGAAAATCCCCACATAATACAATCCAACTTGATAGCGAGGCCCCTTATCCCCGAATCGACCCCACCTGGCCAAGTGTCGATGCCTACGTGACCAAACCGCACATATTCGTATATGGGTTGCCACGTGCACGCACGAGACTTCCCACGCGTGTTGTTGTGCTTCTGTCCTTGCGGTATTTGCCTGCCCCCTGCAAGTGGACTTTGCCACCACTCGGCCAGGTGTGTAACCAGTAGCAGCAGCATCAACTGCTTCGTGCCTGAGTCGTGTGACAATGCCGTCCATTGTGCTTAGGCCACGAGCGCGATTGCGCCTTGTTTGAGTCGAGCCGATCGGCTGGCAAAGGTAACCAGCTGCTGATCGGTATTTGAGGATTTAAAGTCGAAATATTTGAGCGATTTTGTTTGGACAACGAAATATGTCGCGAGGGAGGTGGTGGCTGCGAAGTTATTCCTATTTTTAGCATCCTGACTGTTCAATTTGAATAATAGGCTTCTTTTTAAAGTTGAATCCGCAATATTTAGTTTTCGGTCGTTTATATGGAATACAATGATATCCAAGATGGCAATAATTCAACTTCGGTGAGCAACTGCGGCCATAACGGTTCGTGCCTAATCTGTCGTTTCTCCAAGACTCCGAGGAAGCTTTAAAATTCTCGGAATTGGCAGGCTGTGCGACGGACGGTTGGAAGAAATGACACGGCAAAGAGCTCCCGTTCATCAATTTGAAATCAATTTTTCTCTAGCCTCCGAAACTTCGACTGCCATTCTGACGTTTTGCCTACTTGATTAATTCCGTAATCCGCTTAGGTAGATAACAATTCTTCGTCCTGATACGGGAATAAGGAAGGGTGTTTTTCATAGCGTTATGCGGGGTTTTACCCAGGGGCGGAAAGGTTGCTAACAGAGTGTACCTCGAGTGTAGTAGCCAGTTTTCTCTATAAAATTAACAACCGTTTAATTGTTTGTTACGAACCTAATAATATTTTTTGGCAATACTTTGTTGAATGATATTTTTGGCATTGCGACAAAATAATAAGGTATACTCTAACAAGGCATGACAAACGACGTAATTCTTTTGCTTTACGTACGATACTTTAGGGCTACCATACGTCCTGCTTTAGGAGGATTTGATAGAAATAAATGGTCCTTCGAGGACACTAAAAATGACCCAAAAGCCCCTTTTTTGCAGTTCATACGTTCTCTTACATATGATTTCAGCAGAATTGTGGTCTTATGTGACTTTTCGACATGAGACTAAAGTTAAGTCAAATAATTTCGGTGAAACGTGAAAGCATGAGAATTTTTTTATAAAGATGTTTTATTAAAAAAAATTGTTATTGTTTTGTATTGCAAAACAAATTATCACATCAACATTTTCAGTGTGTGAATTTGCTAATAAATTTGCCTATAGTTTGTATGTTTTTTGCTGTATGTGCGACATATGCGTACATCAGTCTTTAAAAATAAGACTCCATTAGCACTGTAGGCTACTTTTTGTCTTCTTTGGGGGATGAAAACATGGTACAAACTTGTTATTTTGTAGTAGGCCTTCCTCAATACTTTTACCAATGTGCATACGAGCTGTGCTAACTGGTCAAAGTTTGATATGAAATGCATTTAAAATGTGCGTTAATTTAAAAACTTTTTATAAAGTAGGCGTGACTCCATGAATAAAAGAAAAATGAATATTGCCCGATTTATTTAGATTAATAAAATTGATTTTCGCAAGAGGTTTAAGTTGTGTTACCATTGGTCCTTGTAGTTGTGTGGCTTTTTGTAAAGGGTCTAATTTCGCAAGGCGCGAGCCTTAAAACGCATAGTAGTTTAGAAATCGTGTACAACTAAATTTTGCACAATTAATACAAACACGATATAGGTACAAGCAATAATAGTCCTTCCATTATGTCGCGCAATAAATGACCTTTGCTGAACTTCCCGTATGGCTCCAGGAAACATACGGAGTTGCCTGGACCATTCTCAACTTTAATTTATGACTCAAGTAACAAAAGTGAACAAGACGACAGTCTGGAAAGTTTGGCGCCTTCCGATAAAAAATATTCCGATCCGCTATGGAGTGAAACGTTAACGAATTGAGTTTGGTCGCGTTCCAGACTTGATGCTATATGATATCTTTAAAGCTCGTTTCTGGCGCAGTGAAATAGGAGAACGCCCGCACTTAATTTTGAGTCATATCGCTCTTCCCTTATTACCGATACACATTTTTACTGCGTTCTATTTCTCCCATGTCCAGTAATTGTTTCGCAGATTTTGTCGGTTTAGTGGAAACCTTGGCAGATTTTAATCATTTGAGATGATTTGTAAATGTCTGTTGCTTTGACAGCTGCGCTCCAGCTACCACTTTCAAGGTCACCCTGTCTGACCTTGTAGAGTTTGTAAGGTCAGCTAAAGGTCAACCCCCGTGTTTCCCTATTATGTTTTTGTTGTAAAATCTTAATATGGCAATCCTAGAGTTTTAAATTGACAATTAAGCAAATAAATAAGCAATGATTAGGCCTACTTCGAACACAGGTTTACTTTTTATATGTCTAGGAGTGTTGGATTGTTAAAACGAATGTTAAATATGTTTAAATTTGTTTCAGAGGTGAAAGTTGAGCAATTTTTTCACCGAAACGATTAACAAATTCTTATCGAAAGACTTTTTTTCAGAGATGACGTCACAATGCTACGTCACAACAGAATGAATGAAACAAGTGACTTTAGAAAAATTGAGTATATTGTTCGATGTAATGCACAAATATTAAACTATATAAACTCTTGCTACATGCAAGATTATTGCGGGGTAGCCTGATGAAAAGAGACCTGGCCAGGTGAAAAAGAACATTTTTTAGCCTTTTCGGTGTACCTGCAAAAAATATTTTACCGGAACACCGTTCCAGGTTAATTTTGCCATTGGTTTTAAGTCGATTGAACCTTTTACGAGTTTATGCTGTTCTGTTACTTGTATCCTATCGGCCTCACAAGGAAACGAACCACTGCATTTACTGTAAATGTAAGCTGTCGAAACATCAAGTAACGCTCGTCCCGGCAATGGCGGCTTATCGACGGCTTTCCTTAATAAAAATACCATCCACGATTATGCGAAAAAGGTCGGGAATTATTCGCAAACGACGAGATGGGCGCCAACCTGCACCCGCGTATACCTCCAGCTGCGCACTGAATGGCATTCCAGCTAAGGTGGCCGCCTGTGATCGGCAAACAACGTTCCTTGATCTCGCCCAAATCGATCTTGGTCCTGTCAGTGGACAACGGAACGCTCGGAAACGCCTGGGACCCATGCATCGACGAGGTTTTGACCCATTTTTGGGGTCACAAATATCAGTTGGAGATCTTGGGTCGGAAAAGTTATAAAAGTTCTCGTATGTTGAGATAAATTTCTCGTATGTTGAAGACGATGGCCGACAATGCGGATTTATATCTCTATTAGGGAATGCGGTCAAACGGAATGCAACGTTGCAGGATTGAATAAAATTCGCAGAGAAGATAAGCAAGGCCCCCTTCAAGATTCAATCTCCAAAATTCCAAACAAAACGTTCGGACGAAATTCTCTCATGAAGTCCTGTATTGTTGCATGGCTTTACATTACTTGTTTAACAATATTGCAAACAAGATTTATCAGTACTGAGGTAAATATTTGACAAAGATTTGATCTCTTAGTATTAACACAGATTTGCTTCGTCTTAATCTTTCGATCGTCCTCCAACCCTGCCAACTTATGCAACATTGCGGTCGATTTAGATTCCAACCTATATGGCAATCACAGGTGTCGTTCTCACGTTCGACCAATAACGCAGCTGATCGGCCGCATTCCAATGTACACATTGGATCGGCGCTAAATTTGCCTTAGTCCGGGGTTTTCTTCGTAACCGACGGGAGTTCAAATGGTGGCGTTTATTTTACGTTTATGGAGAAAGAGATTATGTAAAAACGAAAACAAAAACAGGCGAAGACTTGAGTTGACGGCATCGTTTCATTTTTTTACAACCGCACATCAGATGGGTTTATATTTATTTGGCATAATAAGACAACGAAATGTCATTATACACATTCTTATATATTGATATGAAAGAAGATTATTACGTTATATTTTCAGATTTGACACAAGTAGTGATAGCTTTCGGGAATTTTGACTACACCCGAATATTTTACTTACCAATCTCTGAACACGATTTTACTCCAGTCATAGGGACATTTTACTCCCAATAAAAATTATCTGTTTAAAGTCGTTTGTCACAACGATTTCTCATTATCCCGTATCGGTGCATTGGTTTGAGTCCAGGTTGTGTTTGCGTCTACGTCTGACGGCCTAGGAGTTTTACTAGCTCCTGCCTTTACTATGATAATAAAGCGTTGTTTGCCTTTTGAATCAGCTCCGGGCAATGTTTGCCGTCGGCATTTTTCGCAGCTCCTGTTGAGCCTTCGAATGGACAGCAACCTGATGCATTGTGGCCTTGATATCTTTTAAAACAAACACTAGTAAAAATCCCGTATAAGGTATCAGGTCAGGCATTTTTCTGGCTTACCAAATATTGTATAAGCTCTGGTGATTGCTTCATGCAAACAGGACCGGCGCATTCCGTTAATCTCCTTTAAAATTATCTTTTCATCGCTGTATTTGACTTATTTGATTTCAACGCCTATAGTACTTGAGTCAAAATACCTGCTTCCACTTATAGTCCATTACGACAGGCACAGCTAAAATCACACGCGTGCAATACTATACGACTACTTGTTTATTTGCAGGACGAATGGTTGACATTCTATGTTTGAGTAGACTTGGTGCATCAATCTGGTAAAGTTATTATTGAAACCTTGGTGGCGAGTAGGGCTAGCATCGTCTCTGGAATCAAGTACAACTGTATATTGTCCTTGTTTTCACATGTTTTTTTAATCATAAAAACCACGAACAACAGCAGATAACATATTCGTGTTTATTTCAACGAGCTTCTCTCAAAAATGGAGAGCCGTGGCGTCGGTGCGCGTGAAAACAAAAGACACGGTATTCGGCCAGTTTAATTTGCCAGCTTGTAAAAGTGGCGGCGTATAACTGTTTGGCAAATGAAAAGCGCGATACAATTAAATCCTTACAATTCGCTTTAAAAACTTGGCGAAAGGTATGCGGAAAGCGATGACTCAGCATAAGCAGTCTTTGTAAATAAATTCGTGCATCAACCTTATTTCTATCCTTTGCTTGTTTTTGCAAAAGTTGTTTTTTTAAAGTAGCTTGACTGGTATACTTCCATTGCTTAAGCCCTTTGGTGAAAAGTCGAGTGCGATTTTGGAGACATCTTATTTCCCACAGTCATGTTTTTGTTGCAATGCATAGGACTGACTTGACGCTTATTTGCATTTGAAAAAAACGATCTACATGCACATCTTAAAGTTAAACAAAATCGGGCGTAAAAAACAAAATATGTAAGCACCTTCTTTGCGAGATATATTTGGCGGCGTGGGTGGCAAGATCGGGTATGCAAAATGACACTGCGGCAAATGAGCATAATACTGTTTGTATTTAGGAAATGTGAGCGGAGTCGACAAAAAATAAGCGTGAAAGTTTGATGACAAAAACAATAAAGTGTTAGGCTTAAATGACTCTTAACTGGTAAATAAATTGAGCATTTTCAACAGGTTCGAAAGTTAGAAAGATATAGAAAATCCTCATGTTTCGATGAAGGCGGGTCAGTTTAAGAAAATAATAAAAAAAAATGTATTTTTTGGGGATCTTTCGTATATGGAAGTTTCAGAAAAGTTTGGTGTCTTGATCAAATTTAGTCCCAGGAGAGACTATTTGCGACCATTTAAC
This sequence comes from Ascidiella aspersa, assembly GCF_963924565.1. NCBI lineage: Eukaryota > Metazoa > Chordata > Ascidiacea > Phlebobranchia > Ascidiidae > Ascidiella > Ascidiella aspersa. The sequence continues at coordinate 29,625,970 of NC_139450.1, forward strand.
TGGTCATCTGTCCAGTCGTGCTTAGCACTTGTGTATGTTGCACCCATAGAAACTTATATAGGTACAGCATGAGAAAGATGCACCCATAGTAGGTACAGCATAAGAAATATATGGTGACGGCGCGAGGGTTGAAGAATGGGCAGCATGAGAAGCGGCAGCAGTATAGAGAGGCGACGGCGGAGCGCTCAGTCTTATCCAAGCAGCAGTAGCAGCGGGTAGAAGAAATCAAGCAGCGGGTCGTCAGCATTCTTAATAGGTCTAGGTCATGATCGTGGTAGTCGTCCGGTGTCCATTTTAAGTCGTGTGTCTTCGGTTGTAGTAGCGGGTCGGCTGGTATCGGGCACGTGAGCTTCGCCTTGTAGTTGTCTTGCAGCTCACCTTAATCCTGAGGTTGTTCTCCTTGAGCAGTTTGCGCATGTCCTCGCATGTCTTCGCCACGGCAGCCGCGTCCTGGGATTGCTGCACCCACCTGAAACGTGTTTTAATTTGATTAAATAAATACTGCGTTCGTGCCGGCGAGCAGGGGTTGATTATTTTGGCCAATAGATATCTGCATTCGAAAAAACAGGCGATTTTGGATGGTCACTCGCCTAATAAAGATGTAAAGGTTTTAGTGCCTCGTCGGGAAATTACATTTCACTTAAGCAACAATATAGACGCGTTTAGTGTAACATTTATAGCAATATTTTTTTAAGGGTTTACTGATAGACTTTTAAACGTTGTGAGCTGTGATAACAGTTTAAGTGTGAATACAAAGAGCAAACAACCATAGGTTCAACGAATGTCATCCTATCGAATCACAGACTTTGGACAAAAACGATTTTTTTACGCCTATAGCCGTTATGAGAAAAGTCGTATACCAGTTTAAACCTTATAGGACAGCAGCCTACTTGATTTCGCCGACAAATTTTTTGTCTAATCGAGTTGAGTAGATTAATCATAAACTTTAACGTTTATTACGCAAATCTGGGGTTGTTAGTTTTCTGTCGTCATTCATGTTTGCTGGAAGCATGTTAACTAATAATGCAGGAATTTTAGCTTTGTTTGCGCAAATATAACTTGATCCTAAAAATTCCTATTCTGTGTTCTTAGAAATGCTGTTGTCGATATATTTATTGGACTACAATTAGTACTGTGAATCTATTTTTCACAACTCAGAAAAAATATGCTTCAAAAACATTTGGTTGGTTGTTCAATCCAAGGCCAATAGAACGCTATACAGGCCTGTAGATATAATTCATAGCCTAATAGGCATTCGAAAAATATATTGATTTTAGATAAATCATTTTACTATCGGTTGTTCAGCACCCATGGCAAACTAGGGTTGTTTATTTAAAAAAAAAATATGATAGAAGGAAATTAATTAATGGATGCCACTTGCGGTGGAAGGTATGTTATGGATGCCGCGTTTTATTTGGCCAAAATACTAAACTCAACAAATACCGAAATTATTAAATCGAAGGCGATGTTAACAAAGCCGAGCTAATTCTGCGCCGTAAGCAAATTTACCTTCGTGTCTCATTGAAACTCTTCATCAAAGAAGCAAGAAATGAAAGAATTCTTTACAGGACACTTGCTAATTTGAGTTTTTTACACCAAACACTCGGCTTAAAACCGTGTACACTTCGACATGTATCGCTACAGACCTATAGGTATTTTTACCGAAGTTACCCTAACCTGTACCTGTGGTATTGTTCCGACGTCGCCGGTCTGCTGGTTGGATTGGAGTTGATCACCCGCATTCGCAAGCCGTTCATCTCTTTGCCGTCGATCTCGTTCAAAATGTTCGTGTTGAGTTGGCTATGCGGAATTCGGCTCGGGTAAACCTGATCAACGATTGCAAAACTTGGTGAATTTGGGTCAGTTTTCAGCAGTGCCCAGTGTTACTTAAATCTATGTTAGGTAGCATACACCCTTTTTACCTACCACTCTAGAAACACAATATCGTAACCCATCAATACATAAGGGGTGTTTGTGAGTAAAACTTTTCATGTAGTCTATACCTATGCTTTAAATATGCAGTTAACAAAAATGACAATCAATCCACAGCCTTAACCCAAATGTTCGACTTATTTGTTTGTTTTACTTTAATTTTCTAAAGATATCTTATCCATTAGCGCCAAATATTGTACAATGTTATTTTAAGTATGCATATTATCATTAATTAAAAATAGACTTTTATTTTAGATAGATTTGTGATTTTACTTATTACAATTCCGTGCAGCATTACTAAACGTATACATTTGGTCCACGTGTATTGTGAATATTGGTTTGATAACACTTGGTAACACATGCAGCATGACAAAGGTACACCTGGGTTAAATATAAACGCCTTTCTAAGGTGTTTTAAGCTATTCACATATAGGTTCGCCAGGTTACTCAGTGACTTTTTTCCTGGCGGCAAACAAATCGTTCAAAAAAAAATCATTACTGCATTCGATCTGTGTACAATCTGTTAGTAGAACGGTGTTGTGCTGGCATTGCAGTCAAACACACTTTATACCATAAACTTCGCAATGGTCCGCCGCAACTTGTTATCCCTGTCGACCTGTTGACGACATTTCAAGTTGTTATTGTGTCAAAAAAGCGAGCCTCTCGACTAATCTACAGTGGCACTAACGCAGGGCACATCATGCGGCTCCCTGTCGATGTTGATAATCCCACGCGGGCCATTTAACGCACATATGACCGGAGTGCTTTGTTATTGCGGGCGCGACCATAACGAGGTCCAAAGCGATCTCTATCAACACCCTAAAGCCTGGTTCTGCTTTCTACAAGGCCTATCTTGCTCTCCAAGGGGGTCCCTTCTTAAATCGCTGCCTCTCGGGCGCCTTTGATACTTCTTTGAATTGACAACGTGCGAATTGCCTTACAACAAGCATCGCGTATTCAACAGGGGGTTATCTCTGAGGGGTCTGCGCATTGATACCGCGTCTCGCGCCCAAAGTGTTATGACTCGGGCGTTCTCGATAAGCTTTGTGCTTTTGCAAGACTGACCGCTAATATCAGCAGCACACTGAGGCTAACTTTTATCACCGACCGGCTTGGTTTACAGGAAGTATTTTGCCAGAGCCGCCACTGTTAGATCTGTTTGGTTGGCGATTGTGCGCCACGCGAAGGATTTTCGAGGTTTGTCAATAACCCCCAGTCGCGGCTTAAAAGGCGCCGCAGGAGATTTTGAACTGCCTTGACACGCCGAGTTTAAGTTACCACACGCGCGGACACTAGGTAAACGCGTGGTCGCTGCTCTTTTAAAAGGATATGGTTGGAGATCGCAACTTTTCCGTATCGCCTGTAAACGGGCAACTGAGATGGCGAGATCCACAAAATCGACAGGATTAGATCCTCGACGGTTTGTTGGTGTATTTATATGCCCGTTGTTATCCTGGCGAAAATTTTGAAACGCCCTAAGTTCACAATCTTTTGTTTACCATCCGCAATGTTTAGGTTGTTAATGTGTTAATTCATTTAAAATATGTACACTCATCCCCCCGACAACCAACAGGTTTGCTATACGCCAAACAAAAAAAGTGCAATGTACTGTGCATTGTGCATTGTGCATGTGTCGCGCGCAGAACCTGTAGTAAAGTGGTTTTCAACACACGCAACAGTTTGTTCGACGAACGTTTATGGGAAGGAATCTCCTGTCGACTGGACACTGCCTTCGCCACAAGCTCGCAAGCGTACCCGACGTCCTTTTGTTTGCTTTCTGAATCGACGAACTCAAATTGCCCTTCAAGGTGAAACTCAAATAAATAAATCTATTTGTTTTCGCTCACTAAACCGCCCTTGTTTATTTTGCTCTGGAAAGCATCGAGTCTATACTGTTAGGTTTGTGGTACGTATAGGCTTAATGACCTCCCTGTTTCCGCTTGCTTGCAGGCTGCGTCTAACTGTTTAGTGTTCAACGTATTAATCCACCGAATGCGACGCTGTAAGTTAAAAAAAAAATGTTTAATAGGTTAGAATGAAGCAAATGGCAGAATACGGGAAACTAATCCGACTAATTTCGAATGTGCAACATACCAGGACAAAGACTACGATATTGGGTTCTAAGAAGAATTTGGTAATTTGTTTTTATTGGTGTATATAATTTTGTAGCAAAAAGTCAACCAATATGCACCAATTATTTGTCCAAGAAAATTAAGGGTTAAAGTCTGTTGGCAAACGATGCAAAAAATAGATATTAAGAATTTATTTTGTTTTAAGCAACTAGCTGTGGTCAACCAGTATGATTTACTATTTAAGATTGTTGAACTGTGACTGTAAGATACACCTTTGTTAACTAATCCAGTGAAAAATGCGTTCTGAAAATATTTTCTCCCAAATACGTCCTTTTAGTTTTAACCCCGGATCGATTTTTTGCCGTAGGCTACATTGCTTGCACGACATTCATAAACAGGCCGATTGATTTCGGTAAAGCCTTTCTGAGGGCACCCGGCGTCCTATTATCAGTATCACATGTGCAGTTATCGTTTGTCGATACCACTTCAAAAGGGTTGACTGGCAGAATACAAACTTGTGTAATATTATCAATGGTTCAATAGCCACTACGACTTAAGATGCTCGGCAGTCTGTCGGCTGTAGCACTCTCGTGCTCACTCTGGACCCGCCGCCCTTGAAAACCGCCGGACGCCGGCGTATCGGTGCCGCGCTGTCACTGATGGAAGCCATTCGGCTGCGACGTGCAATTCAAAAAGCCCTATATGGAGCCGGCGGTTTGGCATGTCTCGATTGCATTCAACGCAGTAGCGACCTTGCCCTATTTTTAGTCGCGTCCCGGCAAGCGCTTACAGTTGCGGCCTACCGCAGCCCATTTCCGTAGTTTGAAGATAACGGCTGTACTGACGAATTGGTGGCCCCCCCAAAAATGGCCCAGCTTTATTATTGTGTCGTCCATAACGCGTGTAGAAAGTTCTGTGTAAAAAATAAAGCCGGTCGATATAGACCTGGCCATGAAAATCGGCCAATGACTTGACTTAAGTCACTGTTTTCAAATAACTTGACTTGACTTAAGTCTTTCGGGCAAAATGAATTGATTTGATTTAAGCCTTTCGGACAAATGAAATGACTTGACTTGAGTTGTTTAGACAAAAACGTGGGATAAAGTGTTTTTTATTAAATTTAGGTTATTGATCTAAAGTTGCGCACATAAAAATATAAACTTATACTATATTTCGCGTTTTTGTTATTTTTTAGTTTTTTTTTGTTTTGTTTATAGTTGGACGAGTTTACCGATTGTAACACAATTTAACGTTTATTTTTTATGACAAGGACTCGACTTGGAATTGAATGGCTCTAATTATGACTTGGCTGGGACTTGGTTTGCTGTTTATTCAAAGAGAATTGAGTTGGACTTAAGGTATTTTAAAAATGACTTGACTTGGACTCACAATGTTTAACATAGTGACTTGAATGGGGCTTGATTCTTTTCGAAATGACTACTTTGCAACACTTCCTATTTGCGACTGCCCGTCTCTAAGTAACTCTTTAGTATCTTTTTTGCAGTTTCTATCACGCCTTAATGCTAATTATCTTTTCGGCCGGTGTTGCACATTAGGGCGCGACTTGTGGTTCGTTGCCTTGCATAGGCGCCAAGACGGATTTAGACTTGACTGGGCCCTAATATAAATAGAGAAAGCCTTGCATTACTGGTGATGAAAAAACGGTTCCAAAATATTTGAGATTTTGCTACCTGAATCTATGTACCGTCAGGATAATCACACAATTTTTCTGTTACTCTTTAGGCAAATTATACTGTCGTGCATTTTTTTTAAGGTGTTTTGGGGGACCGAAACGGTCCAAATTTTCCAGCGGTTTCCCAAATTTTGGACTTGCAACTTTTTGGTATTTAAATAAAACACTTGCGGTCTCTTGAAACTACTTAGCGGTCACCCAAACCAAACCTTAAAAAAAACTGCTGTCGTGTATTAACTGAATAGGATTGTAGTTGACTTTTCTTAATTTTTTGAAGGTAAATATTACTTTTTGCGCGAAAGGTTGGAATTAAGGGCTGTAGCTGTTAAAACCCCTTTTTTCAATTAATTATTCTTTGTTATTTAACAAATTAAAGATCTGTCAAGAGAGATAGAGATATTTTGACGAAACAAAAAATGTTAAAATAAAGTTGGAATCGGCAACCTAAAACAGAACAAGTTACCTTGTACGTAACTCGTTGAATGTCGGGAGAAATTTTCCTTCACATTAAATATCAGTTTTTGTTATTTAGCTAACAGTTATCGACTCCTGAGCAAAATTACTCCTCGTTTAAAATTGTTTTTCCCGATCCAAATTACACGTAGAATCGCGTGTAATCGGCAAAATCGCAAACAAACTTGAACGAAAACCACACATTAGTTCCGCATTAATTCTTGATGGCGGGGTTGGACTTTAAACCGCCGACGGTTCGCGAAAGCGCCTCGATATTAACAAACTGCGCGTCAGAAATACCAGGCAAATCCGCAGTTTTATATAGATTTGATCTATGTCGCGATGTCGGCGCCAACTGAGCAAAAAATGCTAATTCATTCGCGGCGCTAAATATCCAATAAAGCCTAAAAAACACAATCGCTGAACCTATCCACATCAAAATCGCTTCTGTTGGGGCAACCAGAAAATTGGAATTCGCGAAAACTACAACGGTATATTTTCGTGGACTGTTTTTGCACAGCATTTTGGCCTTCTGTGAAAATAATTGTTTTGAACAAAGTTGTACCCACCAGCACCGATATGAGCCTGATTTAATCTTGTAAGCAATATTCAGAGCGTTTATGTTAATATTAATTTCGTGCGGGTGTCAGTTGGACGCCTGATCTGTCAGATCCAACTGTTGAAGGGTTTCTTTACTGAACACAGTTGAGGCGAGCATGGTATTTTGGGTGTTGCACCTTGTCAGCCATCAGGTGATTAACAGGCGCTTGTGTGCGAAATATACAGGACAACGTTCAGATCAAAAGATACAGGTTCTAATATGTATTTCGCGAAACAGCGGTTTTCAACCTGAGGCCATACGGGTTTTAATTAGTGCACGAAGGTTTAATAAAGCGTCAATTACAAAGTTGCGTTTTTGGTGCGATATGCACTCTATGCATGAAAGTATACGCTTTCCAAAATCTACGCTTAAAAATACATAACATTAAAAGTAAAATATAGCGAAACATTGTTTACGATGCCCCACGTATCCAATAGAAAAACAAAGCAAAAATAAACGTCTTCCTTTAAATATGCTATCTTGGGTGTATAGGAGCGCAAACCCCCTCCCTCACCTGTTAGTTGAGACTGCTGCCTGTTATATGAGTGACACTAAAACACTATACGAAAAGTCGTTTGTCCAGTTACTTAATGCCCCTTTAACAGCGGGTGTATGACCAACCGGCTTCAGTAACCCCACAAAAAAATACGAAATGTGCAGAAAAAAAGCTGGGACGTTTTACGATTTCTGTTACTGGACATATGAGAAGTTAATAGCAGGCGCGCGATTCGTATCTTTGTGCGTAAATATGTCTGCAGCGTTTAACGTGGCCACATCAATAACGCACCTTTATAGCGAGTCATACCAGGTCCGTTCGAATTTCCAACTTCAAAAGCGCGCAGCTTTCGCAAACCCTATTTTTTTCGATGTTGTGGCCACCTGATATGCAAAAATCACGCAGACAGAACTTAGCCGACCTTCTGTGAGAGTCTACCATTCAAACCCGACCAGAATGCCCTAACAGGGTAAAATCCTGAAAAAAGGGGCGTGGATCTTTTCTGAGCGGTGATGTAAATTGGTGGATTGTTTCGAGGTGCCTCGCTCGGCATTCTGGGCAAAGCGATCCGGTGTAAAGCTTGTTTACGGCGACAACAAAAAAGGCGCGATCAGATTCGCTCAGGACCCGGTCGAAACAGCAAAATTGTGCTTGACACACGTCGCTGCTTTGGAGCCAGGGCTAGATGTTATCCTGGGGACACAATCGAGTTGTTATTCAAACCGCCGCGCACGTCAATGGACTTTCGACAGTGGGCTGCGGCTCTTCGTGGCTTTGGCTCGCCAAGGGTAGCCGAGGACGATAGAGTTATGTAAGGACAGGGGTGTTTTACAGCACGCCAAAAACGCCTATGACTTTGCACCTTTATACTTGAAACAGGTTTTTTATGTCCCGTTTTTATGAGAGGAGTGGAACTATAGGTTATACATGTTATTTGTGTCTCTCTACTGGAATTGAAGCAAGACTTGCTAATCAATAACATTCCTCGGTAGATATCAATATTGGCCAACGAATGCTTTTAGTTTGCTTTTGTTATCGTATAGTTTTCTCATTGGTGGACGGCCTGGATACACGATCTAATTTATTTTTCCGTAGTTTTACCAACAGTCGTGTGGAGTCGTTTAAATCGCCCGTTTTGGGACGCCAGAGTCGCGCAAATTGGTAAAGTAGCGTTAGCCGTGTGTTAGTAATGTCGTAAAAACACTTGCGCATTTGCCGTTCAAGCAGCTACAGGTGCGGAAGTTTGGAGTGTTCCCCACTATACGATAGAATACAACACCAGCTGTGGCCTTTACTTACGATAGAACAAACAGCTTAGCCATTTGTGTTTTGTAGCCCAACAACCGCAATTATGCAAACGTTCTATTTCGAAGATGCCGATTTATCCCAGTTATGTGACCGAAACAATACCAGTTGGCCAGTCGAAATTGACACTGCTCAAACGGCGGCTCTTGTATTTCTGTCATGTTTTTTTGCAAATTTTCACCACTTCAACCTGGCAAAAGTTCATCTTTCGGCCTAGGCAGTTTCTATCACGTCGCCATAAGGCGATACGATCGGATTCGTAATTCTCGGTATACAGAAAATTGGTTTTGGGCGTTTGCCGGGCAAGAAACGTGTATTGGTTGACGGCCCTAATCCCTACAAATTGGCTCTTATCGCGCGTAAACAGACCTGATAGCACAGAATGATGTTTTGCAAGACTTTTCGAAATCTAGCTAGTATTGTTTGTCACTGCCGTGGTCGAAATTAGAGGTGTATGTTGTACGTTAGCCGCGACGGGTAAAGATTCAATATTATAAGTTCGGTTTTAGAAAAAAATGCACTCTATTAAAACACTTAAATCAATGACTAATCAGAAGAAAAAATTAACAATTTTGGATATATGAAATAAACAAATTTAAGTGTTAACTTTTATCATGAATACGTCACGGCAACAGGTTGCCTATCCCCCAAAAAATATTGGCACCTCAAGCCTTTTCGATCTTCGCTTTAGAATCGATATTTTCCCCGCTTTTGGTCATTTCGAGCCCTGATGAGCGCCGAATATGACAGACAGTTTTTCCACACCGATTTCCTCGATACTATCGCGTTCAGTTAAGCTTTAGCATAACTTTCCCCCTTGTCTGAAATGCAACCTGGGTTAAACATGACTATTGTGGTGTTGCGGTTTTCGCCTGTTACGTAAGTGGCACCTGACACACAGGTTATCGCTGTTTGTGTTTGATGCAAACGTTACATAAGAGCGTATTACGCGAGGTCAAATTAGGAAACATGTTTTCGGCCAAACCGCTAATGAGCGTTGATTAGATTGAACTTTGATTGGGCGGTTGCATTGCAAACTAAAAGTAATTTCGTTTCGTTGTTTCGATCCGCAATCTAAGGCCAGACAACCCAGGCCACATTAGAAAACAGCCGTGGTTCCTTTAATGCCGTTATAGCCCTCGTGGCGCTATTTTAAATTAGCCTGTTCTCCTTTTCCAAACCATTGCGTCTGTGCATTTTCGAAAGCCCTTGGTTAGTTAGTCTGGTCTATTTTAAGCAGCCACATGTGTTTATTCGTAGGATTCCTTTTTCGCAGCGATGTGTGTAAATCCGCAAGTGGAATTCTGTTTTGCCACCATGTAGTTAGACGTTTTACAGCGGTTTACGGGTTGCGGTCGGAACGCTTACAGATACCTGTTGTGTAAAGCTTTTACAGGGTATGCGCGTGCGGATAAGGATTGCCGTCGAGACAGTCCCAATAAAGCTTTACGGCCAAACAACGACGGACCCGCCATTTGTGTAGGTGCCACGATTTTGTGGTCGTTTCCTTTTGTTTCCCCGCTTAGCTCAACCCCCTGGGTGGCCGTTGCTTAGTTTGCACAGGGAAGGCATTAAACCCGATCGCCCGTTTAACGCCGTTCGCTTTATTTGCCGTGGACTTAACGTTTATTTGCCAATCAGAGGCCGTACAGTAAACTGGCCCTAAAATCTAAGCCGTGTTTTGTACACACACACATTGTCTAGGCCGGATCTGTTGGCTAATTCCCATCAGCGGCCGGCCCACTTTTCAAGCCTACTTTGCATACCTTCTTTGGGAGGGGGCGGAGCAGTAACAAATTAACAGTGTTGTCTTCAAACTTGTTCTCATAGGCTTAACGCGATGGGCGGTAATTAAGGTGGACACGACAGTCTATTGTGCTTTGTGGCCGTGTTTTAACCGGACCCAACAACGCACAAACCTACTAGAATAACATAAAGCTGCGGCAAGACATTACGGGACGCATCTGCTCGATAATATATTTAACCCTCAGACCGCGAGAGGCTTTCAACTAATTCCCTCGGGACTTTGCTTTGTACGTAGATCGATTCCCCCGAAACCTATAACGCTTGTAGAGAAGGCGTGCAATGATTAATATTTAAAGGGCGCTCTTGATGGCCTGTTATTGCGTTGTTTTGAATTGCATCAAGCAACATTTGTTTTCGTTTGTTGTCTTTAAAACCCTAAAAAAAGCGCCCATATGGCGACCCTGTTGCGTATCGGTAATCGTGATTAAACATATCCAACGTACCATAAAAAATGATTAACACACGCATGCAATAAAAGACAACACACAAAATGTCATACAACCCGGGCGGCGGAGTCGGTTAAAAATAACCCGAGTCCGACTCCGACACCGCAGCCCTGCACACAAGCATGCTTTTTACGTTTTATTCATTTTAATATTGAATTTTATATGAACAGAGGCCGCTTGGATCCTGTTTATATTCATTTTGATTTTTACGATTTTTATTTAAAGTTAAACAATAGCATCCGGTATCCCATTTTCTTTTCATTTTTAGCCTATTTTTACGGTTGTGATTTAACAGTGACGCGAACAGATGAAAAATAGGGAAAATGAGGTTACCTTAAAATTGGCCACAATGTGGTCTTGCAAATGGCCTTGATGTTTATAAAAAGGTATCCAATGACGTCTATCGAATTCCCCTAGGGCCACACTGGAGTCTAATTACGGTAAAAGTGATGTGGTTCCTTGTTTTCAAACGGCAAGGGCATTTTGCCGCTTTCCAAATATACACACAGCACTCAACACTCGTCCCAAGGCCACCGGTAATTATAAACACTCCGTCCCTTGTGGGATTTTTGTTATTTAATATGCTATGAATGGTATACGAGCGTTGATGATAGACCCGCAAAAGCATGAAGCGTAATGACAAAATGTGCTAAAAAAGCTGAGATGATTTAATCCACTAAAAGCATTGTATCGTTCATTGTTTAAATTAAAACCGCGTGGGTATTTTTAAATTGATTCAGTAATATCTGAGCGATCAAGGTGATGTTTTGATGGCCTTTAGGGATGTCCGATAAAATGGGATTGGAGCCGATAACGAAGGTAAAGGAAAGTATCGGTACTCCTACGATACGAGAAAAAAGATTGAAGCTTATACCTTAAGTCCTCGTTCGATTTCTATGTCGGTATAGTCGTTAATTTTTTGGTATCGATGCCCAAATTTATTAAAGTATTTTAGCCATGGTTTGCGATCTTACTGAGCATTTTACACTTACGGGAGTCGTTTTTTTAGAAGATAGCGTATTAACAATAAAAGTAACTCGGTTTCAAAGCAATAACGCGGGGCTTATAACCCGGAAACACATTTGCGCATTTAAGAAAACATTTTGCTTTATTTGACTTTAACAATGACGTCATTTTAAATAGAATCGGCGGCACTTTACGCCTACATTATCGGGATCGGAATAGAATATGTGGTCTCGGACACCCCTATTGGACTTGCAACGAATCTCGAAACTGCAATGCGGTTAGACATGATTGCACTGCTATATGAGACGTAAAAGCAATGTTTTTGCGACCAGGGCCACTCAGTAGCCCACAGCCACATAAAGAGAAGCAGTAGCAGCATCAGCCATGATGATTTTACCTGGAAGGAGCCCATGTAGCGTCGGCGCCCTGGCAGTGCCCAGCGATCGCGCTGCTCCCAAAAGCGAACGTTCTGCGGTCGGTTTCAAGTAGGAGAAGGTCGATTAAAAAGGTTGTACAAATAAGACAGGCAACTCGTTAATTAGTTTTAATTAATCAGTAGACAAACACGCCACCACTCTTTGGCGACGACGCACGCGCAAGCATGCTGGGAAAACGAGCTGAGTCGGCTTTCCAGTAATTTTTTTCGTTGTCAACACTTGACACTTGACCTCTCGTCGTTTATGCTGCAATGTCGGGCATGCGTCTGCCCTGTTTGCAGACTATAGTTGCACGCAAATAACATGTTTGAAGTGTTTTTTGGTTGTTTGTTATTTGCACCTTGTGTTTGGCAGTGTGGTTCTTAAGCAAATAGGAACGCATAACACGAAAAAGCTTCTCTCTTTATTTAAAGTTGGACTTTGCTAGTTTTAATATTTTGAACTGAAACCTATTATATTTCATTTGTATCTATGTCTGTTAATTCTGTCTGTCTGTTTGCTTTATATAACTATACCCTATTAAATGTGATCTGTCACTATCCCTGTCAATTTATCTCAAAGCTTATCCAGAGTAATCCAGGTAAATTTTTCTTACAAACTTTTTTATTTTGCTTTTGTTTTTTCGTGCCTTGCGCGTTTAAATAGTACAAAAAAGCGGCGGAATGCAAGTGGAAAAAATAGACGCTCTATTAAATTATGTTTCGGCGGGCGAATGAGCAGTATAGTTGCATATTGCGCGCCGCTAGTGGCCGAAACGACGCCGGGAATAATAAGAATCGTAGCAATAATAATAAGGGCTGTGGAATATCACAAACGTAATACCAACAAACAGCAGATACAAGCAAGAACAGACGGTGGAATAATAAATACATGACGTAGCGAAACACAGTAGTGCGCGAATGGGACATGGTTGACAATGTAGGAAAAAAATAAATAGGAAATACGTTAGAATATTCTTATCTACACACACACACTCACACGCATACAAGTTTTCACCGGGCGATTTGCAAAGCGCCGGTTTAAACACACGCACACACCTGGATATATGTGGATGTATATATATTTATATGGAATAAGGTGTAGAAAAGGTTGGTCACAGTTAACGGCGAACTTCGGCGGCAGTTTTTTTTTTCGACATTTTTTTCGTCGAGTTTGTTTTTATCGAGTCGGGAAACTCTCCTTTCCCGAATTTTTTCTCTCTCGCTCTCTCTACGGCCCCTTGGCGCCACGAACTCTCTCGTCTGGCCTTATACTGGGGTCGGATTGCTCTTTTGTTTACTCCTTAGCGGCGAGGCGGTCTCTCTTTTTCGCCATTTTCTTCAAGATCTTTGCTTTCTTTTTCTCAGCAGCATTCGCAAGAATCTTCGCAAGCCTTTTCTGGATTTCAACATGCCCTGTTGAATAAACGCTCAAGGTTTGGGTTGGGTCTCGCGCTTTTTTGCCTAGCTATATATTTGTGTGTGTTCTTTACCAACGGCGCTTTATTTTTTATTTAAAACGAGTTTAACCAAAAAACTTGAAAAAAAAATGTTTTTAGGTTTTATCTTACTTTTTATATTAGAGCTTTTTGTTAAATTGCTCATAAAATTTACTTTACAGAAAAATACTATTTAAAAAAAGTCACATTTATTATAGAAAATGAGTGGTCACTCATATGAAACTTCGATTTTGAACTCGGCATCGTTTGTCGATGAATGTCATTGATTTTCGTGTGTTTTTTTTACCCCAAAGAGACCTTCGTACCATTAATGTTTTTTACCCAAAAATTTGTTTTGAAAAAAATGTATGAAAACGCGCAGTGATTTTATGCGATGAATGGCTGTCATTGTGCGGCGGTATACGAGGTGTGACGAGCGGTGGGCGATTTACAATGTTACACAGGCGCCATTGTCAGTCGGCAAAACGATTCGTTACGGGAACGTATTTGTCGACCGCGTGTTTATTTTCGTTTATGCGATGGGCCGTAAGCGGCTCAGCGGGGGAATTCCCTAACTAGGTAGGCGCGACGAGACCCGGTTTTGAACGGTGAGCGTTTATTCAACTTTTTTTTACAGGTACAACTTTTTTAAGCTAAGACTCGAAATCACCTCCAAGCTGTTTTTGGTTAGTCACAGTAACTGGTGCTAACGGCTACCGGTAAATAGTAAGATAGAGAGAAGCTTTTTCGCCCTGCAGTGACGACACAATTGGCTTTCTGTCCAATAAATTGTGCTTCTTACGTCACGCGCGTGCGTTCGTGTTTTTTCGTGCAAGAATATCAATGCGCACAACGGTACGCGACAAGTGTTACACACTGTTATTATATAGTTAAACGGTTGTCAGTGTCCAGATATACCGTGCGTCGGTATATTTGGGAATTGTGTGTGCGCGTTGCTATATTGCGTTGTCGCAAAATAAACACACACTCAAAGTGGTGGGTTGTTACTTTAAAAGTGTTATGACACACATAACACAATCGATGCGAGTTCGCGATCGAAGTTGCAAAGTTTTCACTTTGCATTTTGTTCAAGGGGTGTGACCACATAAGCATAAAGCATACAAGTAACTCTAAATAGTGTGTGGGTGATGGGGCTTACCTTGACGGCGTAGGAGTCCGAGTTCAAGTCGGAAACGAGTCCGTTAATGATCAGCATACGCTGTAGATCCTGGTGGTGGCGGGCCAGGGCTGAGTTGAGTGAAATCTCGGCGTGTCGCTTGCGAGCGTTGGTTCTGCGAAACGAGAAAGAAATTGAGGTTATTGGTGAGGACTCGTTGTCGATTCGCTTATACGATAAACTTATAATCGTTGTCCATTCGCGGAAGATCGCGCAATTCTAGCCCCCGGGAAAAGTCGCGAGCAGACGCCGCGGCTCCGTCCCCGAAACCGCCGTTATGACGTAACCGTAAGCAGGACGAGCTGACACGGTGCCGCCCCAGAACAATCGCGCCAGTGTTACGTCACAGTTAAAAGCGCGATAGTTTTACTGGTTGCTTACCTGGTGTGCGTTAGCCGGCTGATGATGTTCGGGTGCATTACCGAATCGTCGTTGTTTTGTGACGTAGGGCGCGCGTAACAAGCGACCGCCGCGTACACGACAACAAGGGCGAGTGAACGAATGATGATGCTCTTTGTGGATTGCATTTTCTGTAAAAAGAATCAGTTTAAATTAAAAATACCGGACAAAATAGTTTAACATATAGGCTCTTCACAATTAAAATTGCGATTTTTTTTATTGAAACGCTTAAGTTCAGAAAGGGTTTAAATTTCCCTTTGCTCGTAAATCGTATTTTAATCCACTTTCACGGATCGGAGTCGGCGTTGCTTTGATGCGGGCCGATGCTTTACCGTCGGGGCCGAGAGGCCATCGCCCGGCCACAATATTTACGGCTTTGATTCGTTTGAATTTCGACCGAAGGTAAATAAATAGTGGCCGGGGTTGACGGCGGACGAGGGAAATTAATCGCCGCTCGTTAAGTTCTTTTCTCGGTATATAGAGATCCGCAAGTATAGCGATGGGTTGGATCGCTTTTGCAAAAACTATAAGTTTTGTCGATGCATTTACGAATACTTACGTTTTTTGCGATGGGTCTTTGGGTTCTTCTTTTTTCCTTTCTTTATTAGTCTTTGCGAAGTTGTGTCAGTTTTTCAGCAAGTTTTATTCGCTTATATATATAGTCGCTTTTATTTTCTGAAAAGGCAAAGCAAAACTTCGTTGGAGTGCATTGCAATAAAGACAATTGCTCGATATTTCACACACTTGAAAACTGGTTTCCAAATGCTAAACTGCCCTCTTGCTATAAAAGCACAATAATTTCAAGCTGAGTTAAGCGCACTCTGTAAGTGCGAAATTTCGCGGAGTTTTGCAACTCACAATCCCGTCTCGCTGCATCGAATATTCCGGGTGCAGTAATCACCTTTTAAACTCCAATCGCTTTACGAGCCCTACTCGGTGTCTCGCTGCTCCGGCTCTGCTGTTTGACGAGCAGAGCCGCGCCCTTATATATCCCGAAAACTCTCGACGCCGCGAAAAAGGAAAAAAGGCGGCGTAAGAAAATTCTCGCCCGGCGCCCGTTTCGCTTCGGCGTAAAAACGAACCTTTCCTCAACGGGCCAAAAAAAGTCTTACGTCAGGCCCCGCGACGAGCGAGTTTTGGCGATTTTTTCTCTCGTTTTTGAGGCCGCTCGCTGATAACGCCAATCAAAAGTGCCCGGCGGCGATTTTGACTATCCCATCTTGGCGCAAGCTTAGCAAAAACCCTTCCGCTCCTGTTGTGCGTAAGGGGCGTTTAAAATAGATAGCACCGAACTGCAACCGGTAAATCACTGCCATGTATCACTGACACACACAGGGCATTGTGGAGTGTAATCCCGATATTAATGCGTCTGACTCATATGTGCCGCCTTGCCTTTGACAGACGCTTATCCATGGGGGGCCTTTTACGCTAAATTAAATACCCGCCTTTGCTGAAACAGGAAAAGCTAACCCCCTACCCCTTTGCAGTCCCATTCTCATCAATGTGCCTAACTTGAAGACAATGTCGCTCTATCAACTCGTTATGAGAAAGGGATGAAAGCAAGATATCGGAACTTAAAACTACCACCTAATCCCCAGCCACGACACTTTAGAATACTTCTTTGTCCTTTTTGCATCTTTAAGCAAGATAAAGTTGATGGTTTAATTTCTTTAAAAGCGTCCTTCAACAGTTTTATTTCAAATCTTTAACTTTCTCTTCCCTTGTCTTCCCTTTGCGAAGATACAGCGACTCATTTTTTGAGGGGGCATGGATATGATTTCCAAACCTCTTAGCGAAGAAAATACAAACACGATATTAAAAATCATCGCTTACGTCGATTGCCAGGGCAAATGACAAGCCGAAAAGTTCTGATTGCACGAAACGTCCAAATCGCAGCGTATGGGCATCCGTGAGGATGGTCGCTGCCCTTTCGATACCCCTCAATTTGGCATGACGATCCACCCAACTAAAGCGCCTTTCTACGTGTCTAAGCACGTAGCGTAAAACCTCCTGTTTCCTGTGACTGGAAAACTAATCGAATCACCTCAATCGGTCCCGGCGCCGTCAACGCCAAGGCGCCTGTAGGCGACGTTGGTGGTTTGGGAAAGCCGGGGACTTCAGCACTTATCCCGGATAGGTGGGTCAGCTTACTAAAACAAACGCGGTCTATGACGTCATAGACTCCATTGTAAGTTCATCATGACTGTTTTGGTTTGAAGTGCACATATTCATAGACTGGGAAAGGGGGTGGTGGGTGTACTGATATCCATGGGAGAGCGTATATTTAGAATTTTGGACTTCTCCATCATTGAGCGCATAAGCAAAAGGGAGATTCGAAAGACAAGGCATTAGTATTCCATTATGGAGATGTGTACACAACAAAAACAACGATGCGGCGCCTACAAATATAGCCACACACACACATATACACGAGCCGACTACATCATCTCGAGACGCGCGGAATTCGCTCCGAACGCGTCGTGACGTAGTTTGCCGCGCTCCGAACAATGGCCAAGTCGGAAGTGCGAGAGGGCTCGTCGCCTATTTTAGGTCGTCGCTTTTACAGAAGCGCGCGTTTGTTTGTAAACGCAGCTTGTACACAGCCACATGGATTCGCACACGCTCGCCCCTTAACGCTTTAGTACAGAGTTTGAAACGGAGTGATTGCTGTTTCTTGATGACGTAGGTTGTCCTGGTCGCTTTTGAAGCCCGGTTTGGGAAACGTGTTTGCAAACTTGTAGTACACGACTGGCGAATAAGCACTCAAAAGGCGCGAGTTTCGATTAGGGCGTCTAGGGTTACGTGTAAAGCGCCTTGTCGCACGAGTCTGTCGCGTGTCGCACCGGTTTGTCCCCGCGTGCCGTACCTGGGCAACACGTTCGCGCTGTTTCCATGGTAGCTTTTGTTGAGCCCTGTTTGATGCCCGCACGCCGCACGGGTTAGCCAATTTTTTGGTGATTTGTATAGATAGACTGACAAAGTATGAGGTAACATAGGCGTTTTTCGGGGTGCAATATCTTCAACAGTAAAACGTTCTTACAAAGGAATAATCGCAATTCGAGTGTTGGTTGATAAATTACTCCCATAAGTAAACACAAACAAAAAGGATGTCCAGTTAATAATGGTACATTGAGAATAGGTGCTATCAGAACAAATGTACCCAAGCCAGGGCCATTTAAAGGCAATTCACCAGGGGTGGATTCATTGGAGAGGAACGTGACGATCTCCAACTTGGACGGAATAAACGGCCAGGAAAGCTGGAAAACCGCAATGTTTGGATTAGTCAGTCGTCGCCTCGAAATGCCCCCCCCCCTCCCCCTCCACACACACACAGACGCAAGCGACAGACGAGATCAAACAGCAGGTGCACGAATAGATAGACTGACCCCAAACGGTTTTTATATAATTATTATACATTCGAGGCGCACACAAATTCAGTACGTGCACCTACACATTCAGGATCGGAAATGAGTTTGCATTGTCCGTGTTTCGTGGACCCAAATTTGATGAAAACACCCATAAAAATCTTGCTATCCAAGTTACATTTCACAACAAACCAACAAAATTTAAAGAAAACAAGAATTTTAAATCAAGGTCATAAGTCTCTTTTTGACTTCTTACGTTTTTAAATGATTTTCCCTATATATCTGGTTGTCGGAGGACCAGTTTTCTTGTGGGAGGACCAGTTTTCTCTAGTCTCGCTTCTGGCACGTTTCTCCCATTTGTAAAAACACGTCTGTTGTCAACACTGATCTGTTTAGGAAAATTCAAGTCTGACTCCATCGCCACCGTAAAAAAATCTCGTCACAAATGTCACACCTGTGAAATGGGTTAGACCCGGAGCTAGTCCGTGGAAGGCTAATTATCCACTTCTGGTAACCACTGGCGCGTGATAATTGCCGGGTTACTCTGGCGTGTTGCGTACGGTAGAAAGAACGAAAACAACATCTCCCGACCTCTTAAGATTCTGACATCCCTACGCTATGCGAACACCTAACGATCGTTCGTTTGCCAATAGCGAACGTGTGTTTTCGCGCGTGCTGTATACCAGAGTTACCTTCTCTTTTGCCGTCAATGGATTCGCTGAATGAGGAACTAATTTTTAATTTGCACGCAACTGGTATACGTGACCGAAATGACACGAGCGCCAATGAGGTATACACAGCTGGGATTTTTTCTTGGCAATTTTTGTTGAAACTTTGTCGTTGTTTTGCGCCTGACGTCGGTCGCTTTTTACCTAATTGATTTCCCTGTCGCGTGATTTAACATATAGATCTACTTGAAAACGGAATTTATCCCAATTCTCGTTAAGGCCATTGCGCATTTTTTATTATTAACTCAACATAAAAACTTTTTCAAACCATATTGTTGTGGAACAAGTTTTTTTTTGTAACCAGAAAAAGAAAAATATGGTGCTGCACATTGAAAGAGCGAAAACGAATCCAGTATCGGACAAGAAAAATGAGTTAACGAATCAGTTAGAGCAGCATGGCCATATAATCCAATGATTTTCCAAATAAAATCTCAATTTTGTTATATACTATCGACACTATAACATTTTCCTCTGAAGAATTGCGTTATGTCGTGACAACGTACCTGGAGTATTTTATTTGTTTTAACGAAGTGAAAACGGTACACAGGAACGAAAAGTCGTAATCCAATTCCAACCTTCGGATGCAAAATGGACGACGAAGTTGTTGCAAACCCGCGAAAAACACAATTTGCTGCGTAACTCTCGTGGTAGAACCAATGACCTGTCGAAAAGGCAAGGATGGCTATAGCGCAAAATGCCCAGGGTTTAATCACACGAGCAACGGGCTGTAAGGTGAATCGTCACTCGAGTGTAAACAGCGCCGTGCAGTGTATATTTGCCGTTGTTAATCATTGTGAGATTCCGGTCTCGAGTTCGCATGTTTACGTTCGCGAACCGATCCGATCTAACCTCCTTGTGCCCCGACGGTGAGTTTATTACGATAATCCATTGTCGAGGCTACTCGAAACCCTACAGTGACCCATAAGCGCTCGCCGCTCGCACACAAACAAACACGTAAAAACACCTTGGTGGAATTGAATGACGTTGGTTCGGACACGCTTTTTCGGCCAATCGTCGTGGATGACAACTTGAGCGGTTCGAACTCATTAACGTTGGGTCTTATCGGTGTTCGCGATAAACTGTGTCGTTTTTGGCTTGAATCGAAGATAAGCGCGCTGGATCCAACTGATGCGATCGCGCAGGAGGATTAGGCCATCTTAAAACGCTGAAATTTTCTGTTTGTCCCAAGACATTAATCGCAAATTTTTATATTTGCAATTTCGTGAGCTGTTTTATAAAGTACATCAAAAGTGCTGAAGATAACTTTTATCTGAATCCAATTGTGTCAACTGTAAAATATCATTGAGGGAATATATAAAATTGCTTACGAATTTAGACTATACTAAATATTTTTGAAACGTGTAATTGCCAGTTTTATTTTTCAATCAATATTTGCAATTGGTGTTTTTGGGCCAAAATCAGATAGCGTTTATGATGCACAATTTAAACACAGGCTATAAATTTTTCAGAAGAATGAGTCACGGAAAATGGTACTTTGAGCCCTAGGAAAAAGGTCGACCCTATATTTCTGTTATGAGAAGACACATTGCAATCGTCTGAGATCGAAAGCTCATGTTTACAAAGCATCTGTGATAATCCCCCTCTTTAATCGCAGATAACTCGAAATCTTCCTACTGGAGAAAGGTTCCGAATATGCCTTTTATATTCGCGTTTAAACCATGGTACTGTGGCATCCGAAAGCATTGCACAACGGCCTTGTCACACACCTGATGCATCTGTTTTCGCGAAACACTTGCACAAGTCTGCAGAGCCTTAATCACAACATGCCAGTAATGCGTGTGTTTAGGGTAGTTAGCTTTGAACCCTTCTGTTGTCTGGGTGTCACCTTCGTTGATGGATGTCTTTTCGCGATCCCGTCTGCAAGAAGATGACATCTCGCGAGGTATGCGATCGCTTTTACGTCACTATCTGTACTTTGGTCCAATCAAATTTGCGTTAGGGAATCGTGTTGCTTATCTTAAAAGCTATATAGTAAAAAAAACGAACAACGCACTGAGATCGTGGCATATAACGGCTCGCCGTTGATTGATTGCGAGGCTTCATAGACTGTTTATTTGTAGCGTGGCAAAAATTTAAACAGCTTCAGGTCATTTGCAATAGACGTTGTGGCTCGGTTGGAACTTGCGAAGTTTAGATGTATTGAATCATCGGTTTAATCGGCTTAAGACGGTAAAACGCGACCGCCGCATGGCCAAAATTTTTGGAGCTACAAATATACTTAAAGAGTTTTCATAACATTGATTACATTTCCTAATATATCTCTCAAATTTATTTGAAAAGAAAATGTGAACCTTGTACTCTCTTTCCTTAAAAAAAACATTTTTGAAAGTTTTATTTCTTTAAAAATCAACGTTTATGTTATGCAAGGTTACTGATTATCACGACCTTTTGTTTGCCAGGTGTTATACACATAACTGGCGTGTATAAAACATCTATAAACAAAAACGACGACCGCCTTGTTATTATTTCCATTAAGGTTTCGTGGTCAACCAAGAAATGCTTCTTTTTGGTTAACACAAAGCAATGGCGTGACAGGTAGTGATTAAGAGTGAAAATGCTAAAGTGGATCTTCAAGAGTTTAATCGCAACACATTTTCGCTTGACAAGACGAACACAGCTCAGCGCGACCAGCAAACTCGAAACTTCTTTAACCCCGTCTTCGTCTGAAAAAGGGACGCGCCGGTCGAAATACCTCGAGGATTATGGGCGCCAAACTTGGCCCAACAATCAGCGCTAGATGTGCCCTACAGATTTGGCAGCGTTCGGGTTCAAGTTGCAAGTACCCAAGGCCCCCCTCCTTCGCCGCATCACTCAAGATGCTCCCGGTTGATCCTGGCTCGCGATCTCTCCACAGACCGATAGTCTATCGTCGTCGACCTTTGCACTCTTGCGCCGACGAAGCTCCGTCGTATATAGCTTGGTTTTTCGCCGTGCTGCTTTGAACTTCGCTCCCTGATGGTTACACTAATGACTTAAAAACGTGATAAAAAACGGGATTGGCCGCACTTTTGTTTCTCATTTTGCCGCTTTAGCTTAGATCGGTCGGGATTTGTAGAATGAGATCCAACCATCAGCAACCTTTGGATTTTACTGTTTTTCGACGCCTGCGCATATAAACTTCCACT
The DNA here is from genome assembly GCF_963924565.1 of Ascidiella aspersa. NCBI lineage: Eukaryota > Metazoa > Chordata > Ascidiacea > Phlebobranchia > Ascidiidae > Ascidiella > Ascidiella aspersa. The sequence goes on from NC_139450.1 coordinate 29,648,409, forward strand.
TTATCGGGTTACTTGAAAGCAGGCTACATGCATTGTACTCTTTCTAATGACTAAAACGTGATGAATAAGGGTTTGTCTGCCATTTTATTTCTCATTTTGTGGTGGATTCGCCTAAATCGGCCCAAATCTGCGGAAAGCGACCATGATCGACCTTTGGATTTTTCAAGACAAAGCTATGGAAGCTAGCCTAGATAAAAATTCCAAACCACGAGACCACTTTACACGCTTTCTGAACTGCAAACGTTGTAAACATTGAGAAAACGTGATGAATAAGGGGATGGTTGCTCTTTTAATACTCGTTTTGTGGTTGATTTGCCTGAATCGGCCAAAATCTGCGGAAATCGACCATAGCAACCTTGTGATTTTCCGCATAAATAGCCTATGGAAGGTCGCATATGTCAAGTCCCATTCCATTACACTATTTTGAAGCAGGTTTCATGCATTGCAAACGTTGCGAGTAAACAGAACGTGACTAAAAACACGATAGCCTGCATTTTGTTTCTTATTTTGTGGTGGTCCCACGTGATCGGCCCAAATCTATGAAATGGGTTCCAACCATGGACTGACTTCGCATTTTACCTAAACGAATCTTCTCGAAGCTTGCACAAGAATAGCTCTTTTAGCATTGAAACCGGTTTTCTTATACGTATACGCGAGTGTGGCTGAAAATGCCATGGAGAAATGGCCTGTAGGAAAGAGATGGCGCAATCGCCCTAAGTATTTTCACTTTGTGCAGACGAGTCAGCTACGAAATAGATTGAAAAATACTGTTTTCATTTAAAGCTTTTTCTAACAACTGCCTATAGAAAAGGAAAATACTTTGGTCGTTTTTTAAGCATGGCTCATGCAAAAATAAACGACAAAACATAAGCTTGCGCTTATTTTCGAAAGGCGTTTAGATTCGCCTAAAATTGATAAATAACTTTCATCGAAATATTCTTATTAGTGAGTGTCACATTTCTTTGGACACACTGGCAAAATGTTGGCGTTGCAAATAATTTTATACAAGTTTGACGAGATTACATTTGTGTAGCTTTGGTTTAATATTACATGAAATGTACTTTTCCACTGTTACATTTGTGTAGAATGGACATTAGTTTAATATTACATACAATATGTACTTTTCCATTTTTAATCTGTTCAAATACATATAAAAATGTTGAACACCTGATGACAGAAGGGTTTTTACTTCACCAGTTTCATAGGGTTGTAAGTGGTTTAGTCAGGGTTCAGGTTTAACCGGGTTCCACCAATATTTAGCGAGGAGATTTATCATCCACCAGTCTTGCTCTTCAAAGAGAAGAAAATGCCGCCCGACTCCTAATGACGCAATAAAGAGGTTTCCCCAATTTCACGCCGGATTTTCGTCTCACAAGCAAATTGCTTCTGAAAGCCGCAAATATTTTTTCTCTGCTCCTTAAACGCGAAAACATGTCCGAAATTAATTTCCATTAAAATCCTGAAAATAGACTTGTGGTTGTTTTGTTGTAGGGTGGTTAATATATTTTTTTTTCAGGAGAACTTTCTTCAATATGACTCAAATGCTGCGATTCGTTATTAAACGTGCCCTAAGGTGTGTGGCATCTATTTTTTTGAGAAAATGCACCGCTTAATATGACTCAAAACTCCTGTTTCGCGTTACAAGAATCCCATTTGTTTCAAACAACTTTATACCACTCTTTCACCCCTATTTGAAACCCGAAGCCGGTTTAATTCCGAGACGATTTCCCTAGTTCTTGCTACCTGGATGATTTATGACCTGTCGCTGTCAAGCTGACGCCTCGGACGAGGTTATTCTTAGTGCAAAACCGGGACTTTAGGCTGCAATTATCTCCAATAATCACTCGCCAGACGAGCTCGATTTAACTTGACATATTCGAACAGTCATTAAATCTCACAACGACCGTTTAGCACTATTCATAAAAAACGTTTTTTATATGTCTTGGTGTTGTGTTACCATGTTCCTCAAAAACGTCATTGGACAACTTATTTTTTAAACCGAAATTTTTCCAATTAAGTGAGCTGCGTAATTTTGGGAGAAAGTAGCGATTGTTTCGTAAAAATAAGTCATTCTCACAAACAAAATATGACTAGGTTAAAATTTTTGTTAATTTTTATGATGACTGTGCTTCTTAAATTTTTATTTAATATTTTGATTACCCTGCTTTAAAACTTTGTTTTATAGAAAAAAATAGGCATTTTTGGTCACTGGAAATTTAAAGCTTAAATGTACACCCCAGAAAAAACAGAATTTAAATCCGAACCACGATTATGTAGGCGTTTCGCCATAATTCGTCGAATTAAACAACCAGAATTACCAAGTTGTTCCAAGTTTAAATTTACCTTGGCCAACATTTTCGCGATGTCACGATTGGAAATAGCGTTCCACGGCCGATATTTCGCGCACGAGCGAATGTTAATGTCGCCCATTGACTGACGGTGACGATGGGAATTCTAACTTTCGAGGTTTTGATTTAATTGTCGCCCCCAAGGCGTGATCCGATTGTCACGTGAAGCAACGTAGCCAACTGTTACGTCACTACTGTGCGTTCTACTTTGTCGTATTTCGATTCTCTTGCATTGGATTGCGACATGTTTCCGGGTGTAGTAATTAAGTGGGAATATTTCGAAGCAGTGACTAAGCTCTAAGACAACACGGGAGAAATATCGTTGTTTAACCACCGCCTTCTGTCCAAATAGGAGAATAATCGACTTAGTATAGACACATGATGTGTAACGTTTTATCGTCGCCACGGCCTGTGTTTACCTTGCGATAAAAAAGCCGTCAAAATAAACGTAGAAAACGGGGATTACAAACCTATATAGCTCGTTTTATGAGCGGGCTACGTTTATTTGACCTCCCGCCGAAATAGCCCTTTCCTGCGCTGGAAGATGGATTTTGGAAATTATTCACTAAAAATTCGAAATATTCCATTCTGAAAGTTTGCTTGGAACAGTGACGTAGCCACTCGTGACGTATTGAGAAAGGTCGAATGACGACGCTAAGGTATAAGCGCGAGGTTAAAATAGCGACGCTAATCCCAAGGGCGACAAGTGACAAGATTTTCGGACGCGAAATATTTTCACCGCCCGATCACCACCGTCAAGCCCCCTTTCCATTGTGACGTCACGCTTTGGGCGCGTGTCATCGAGGGGGTGCTTATCGGTAGTTTACCTTGTCCAGGCCTCTCACTTCGTCTCTTGAACAGGATCTAAGAAAACGCAGGGTTGAATCATTGTCTTGTGTAATTGCGCAGCTTTCAGGCCTAGGTCTCTATAGGTCTTAAAGAAAGCTTTGGTCGAAACAAGGCAAAGTGCTGAGTCAAGTGATTGTAAGCATGCCGGCCGGGACGCGCACTCCGCATTCCTGGCATTGTTACGAAACAGGATTTACTCTATTACGTAACGCTTTACTCTATACGTTTTTTCTTCTGTATGATTGTACCCTTGTTTCGTCAGCTGACTGGCGATGGGAGAGTCACTGCGATCAAACTGGATAAGTGACTTTTGTTTCGCAAAAATTTGCCGCGCAAACATGCCACGGCCCTTCTTGTAGTGCTGCTCGTTATGCCTAACCGTCGGGGAATTTCAGTTAACCGAAGTCCGACCCCGTGAGTGGTGCTTATTTATCTCAAGGCCCTTATTAATCGTGTACACGGCAAACTGCTGACTCTTAAGAAAACATATTTGCACACACCCCTAGGTCGCCGTGCTGCGTCGTACGCTACGTCAAGTTACTGAAAAATTGGCACGCCTACGTAGGCTGTGAAAAATACCCCAGATTAGATCGCCCCAAAATACGCAGGAATTTGCTTCGGGCAGTTGGTATTTTGCCTTATTTGAACTTTCAGTAAATTGCTCCGATTTCAATCGTTGACGCTCTCAGCGTACTTTGGGATAACTTTGACCAATAAACCCAATTCTCAATTGCGGCTGCAATTTCACGATTTTGCCTTATATAGAAAGCATTGCAAAATTGCACAATTTTTTAAACTCAAAATGGCGGCTGGGTGCCTAAATGTCCCCTGGTCGGTATGCTGTATCCCTGTTAACTGTTGAGGGTATACTGTACATAGTGACACAACTTACGAGGCAGGATTCCACTATACGACGACGGGGCACTTTGTCAAATCGCCGTCTAATTGCCTTCTGGAGTGCCGGGGCTCGGCTATAAATAGATTAGCGGGAATAACAATTTGTCCAATCTTGTGATAAATTATCGCCTTGGTTGGGGAACGGCGATAAATGATTAATCGCAACTGCTTACTTCTCGAACCTCGCTATTATCACGGCCTGAAAAGAGATGCCAGAAAATCGATAAGCATTACGATCAACAACTTATTAGGAGCCGCAGCGAAGGCTCTTCCACCCGTCCCTTCGTCGGTTTTTTATGAATTTAAGAGTTTTTCCTCTAAAATTAGCATATAACCTTTCCTTGTTTAAAGCTTCGCTACCCACCGACGCAATGGCACAGTAGCGAAACCTCCATTACGCTCTCAAGTTCATGACTTACACTTACAAAACATTAGGGTAAAGGGTGCAGTGTCATCCATTAAAAATAATTAATTTAACCCGCAAGACTGGAAAGTGCTGTTTTCGAGAGGATATTTGTAACTTGATAAATAATTACAAAGTCACTTGTCAGTCACATTAACTAAAGGTGATACAAGCTTGCGTTGAAACGTCTTATCAAGATGATGTCGATCTACTCGACCTTTTTGACTTTGAAATTCATTATCAAGCCTACATTACGGATCCGGGCATAGTGTACCCAAGTATTTTTAACTTTTTGTAAACTAATTTATAAAAATGGTGAGTACCGGCAAAAATTGTCCTTCGATCCACGCAGTAAGGTATAGAATATCAATTTTAAGTATGTGTGGCCTTTATAGGTGGGTTGCACTCGAAGGTTGGCTGACCCTTTAAAACAACGTATAAAGCCGTGAATCAAGTGGTGATTCACAGTCCATGCAGCGACAGCGCCGACATGTATAAATATACGCTTATATTTAATACGTCTGCGTACAATATGCGACCGCAAAACTCTTTCTGCGTCGAGAGGAGCACCCTAAGCGCCTATTTGCGCAAATCCGCCCTTAACAACGTCGCGCCAATATTAGACCTTGAACCGCGATCCAACCTCATTAGCGAATCCGTAGGTTCAGGCTAACTCGGTCCTAAGCAGGTTTTTACAAAAACACGACCCTTTGTTTTTTTACCGCTTCTCAATTTAGAGTACTTTCACCTGGATTTTCTAACAAGGTCACACTGCTGCCCCCTTTTTAAACTTGCTTTTGTACTGTTTTGTTGCAAATGGCTTGATGTGGGTTGTTTTACAAATCAAACATTGTCCTTTTTTACAAATTAATTTTTTTTATTTGTATAGCTTGATTGGTAAAACTCGTTGTAAAGCAGACTCCTTTTTCTATCCACCCTGTTTTTAATTCTTTTTTCACTATAGCTGTTTTGTTGAAAATGCCTTTATATGGGCATGTGTTAACTATTTCCACCCCTCTAGACCCACACGTCCACCCGGTTTGTACACCCATTTTTTAAATGAAACATTTAAATTTTGCACTCTTTTCTAAGACACGTTCACAAGCAGGCTCCTTTTCTATCCACCCTGTTTTTAATCCTATTTTTACTACATTTTTCGTGTTTACCTATTCAATTGGAATGTAGTCTTTCGACATTTTACCATAGGGTTAAATAAAGGCTGATCGTACAATGATTGAAGAAATGCTGACTTGAAGTGGCCTCGTAACTTAACCGATTACATCTTGTCGGTTTTATTTTCGCGCCCGCTCGTATGGTTCGCGCTATCCCGCGCCGTCGCTGCCATATCTAAAAGCGCGCCCCCCTCTCCCGAGACAAACACAGCGGCGCGCCGGGTTATATTTGGATGTGGCGACCCGCGGCCGCATCGCTGGCATGCCAACGGCTACAAGGTCAACTCGATTAGCGCAATTTGCTCTGCCAGCGCCGAGCTAACTACTGCCATTGCTGCTGCTGCTGGTTTTACTTTGTGCTGTGGCTTACTGGCGGCAATCGCAAAACACACACAATCCGTTTTTTGCGCGAAGAGTTTGTTTCGACCTTCGACGATTTCGCAAAAAAAAAACGTTATGTTTTGTCATTTGTTTTTAATTAAAAAAAAAAAAAAAAAAAAAGATTTTGACGTTTCCAATGTCAATGGATCTCTCTTCAGTTTTGTAGATTCCTTGAAATAAAATATAGGCCATATATTGAGTGTTGCCCCTGTTCCCGTGTTGTTGATCATATCCACACTCGTAAACGATTTGCGATATTGTATAGTTTGACTAAGATCTGTAACAAGGTTTCTAAAGTATTATGTAGTTAATAATTATTATCCTCAGGTTCCGTGTTGTTAATCATATCCACACTCGTAAACAATTTGCAACATTGTAGTTTGACCAAGATCTATAACAAGGTTTCTGGAGTATTATGTTGTGACTGGGTATTGAAAGGGGCAGATATCACCTATTTCACCTAGGCTGTGGTGTTTAGGCTGGTATATCTTGTTAAATTACGCAGATATCGAATTACCCCCTTTAAACGGCCCGTGTTGCGGGTTAGACGACTATTTAAATTCCTTTTACGAATAAGGGCACAACATTTGGAAGGTATTCTGGTGAAAATGTTGCTACAAATTTGGAGATAGTATACTTTATGGAACCCTCTCCTTTCATCGCCCGGTGATTTCTTAACTTTTAGCCATGACCAGCTGCTCTCTTGCCGAAAAAATCCCATTCGTAGCGCCTTGATACCAGTGTTGCAACACAGCCATTTTGAAATGCCATAAGTCCAAGACATCTTTTGCAAAAATAACAAGTCAAGTCCGAGTCCAAGTGATCGGTTGCCCAAGTCAAATCCCAGTCAAGTCTTTATGAAAACAAGTCAATTTCAAGTCATGTCATTGACATAAAAGTCAATTGTTAAACTATTAAAATTGGTAACCTCGTGCGAATGCGCAACAATTCAACTAAAAACAACACAAGCGCAATATACAGCAATAAAAGTGGTTAATGTACGAAACTTAAGATACCTTTTAATAAAAAACACTTGATTTAATCCCAAGTTTATTGGCAACTGACTAAGTCCAAGCCAAGTCATTTGAAAACAGTAACTTATTTGCACTTGAGTCATTACAACCACGCTTGATACTACGCCGCGTTTCTCGAAAATGCAACGGCCGATCAATGACTGGAAAGGATTAGGAGCGAAATCACGCGGCAAAAGGCTGCAATCATGCTTAAGTGTCCGAGCCTTTGTCGCCAGGCTTCGAATGATACCGAGCCACTTGAAACGGAGCGATACCAAGCGTCGTTTGTTCTATAACTACCAGCCTGCTGCCGTTTTTCTGGTAGTTTTCTTCATAGGCTGGGCCTTTGTGTGGTGGCCGACATTACGTACTCATCTTGGGATGCTGCTGCGATGTAATTACGCTTACTGTTGCTGCTGGTTGTGTTTCATGTAAGACGGTTCGAGTGTGTTTACGCCTCGTTTCGAGTGCTACAATCGAGAGGTCTTTTGTTTTGTTTCGTCGTTTTTTAGCAAATCAGCGTCCGACGCTGTGTGATTGATATGGATTCAAGAAACCGTTTTCCGAGAAGATCGATATTCGAGCTTGATAAACTGCAAACCTGTTGTTAATTTTAGGTCAAAACAAATTTCATGCATATTAAACTGTACATTCCCACGAAGTTTAATGTATGTGGGTTCTATCAATTAATTTTCCGGGAAATTTCGCTGTTGAAATCAATAATCTGCAAGCGTTTTGTTATTTTGTTATCTAAAAAATCATGCGTATTAACCCGGATATCACTAAAAGAATTTTATCAAAATGGAGATCTTGGATTTTACTCTAAAAATAGACTTTCTCCTAAAAGTGTTTTAGCTGCCGTTACTAATTGAGGACTGAAAACTCATCAAAAGCTTAACGCAAGATACCGAGCTTTCCAAAAGCCCCATTTCCGTGTATCATTCACAGGATTGTAATTACAGGTTAACATTGTTGTGTGTGATCCCTGTTTAAAAAGACGCATCCAGCCACGAAGCCAGTAATGGCAGAGATTAGACCCATCACTGGCAGATATGTTGCAAAGGATCCTAACTGTCACATTCCAGTCAAACTGCTGGAGCGCCGACGGACCATGTTTAGCTTAGCATCTCAAGGAAATGTTATGCAGTATAAGGCAGGGATCAAAACGTATGTCTTATTCACACAGTTATCTACAGCGATCAACTTTTGCACCCATATCTTCCCAATTATCTTACAATATTGGTTTTGCGAAATTGCAGAATCTATACATTTTTTAAAGTGGTTTTCGTCTCACTTCGTATAGGCTGGAACCAACGGCGGCGACATTACGTAAACGTCTACGGGCGTTAAGGACTGCTATTATCTTCTGCGGGAAGCCTTGGAACAATGGGATCAATGTGATCCGAGATTGGCTGACTCAGTCGATCGCCGGTAAAGCCTCCATTAAAAAGTCACGGCTGCTATCGTTTCTTCCCTAAAATGGGTGAGTCAGGTTTTGTTTTCGTTTCAACAAAACAACGCCATGGCAACCCATAATATTTTATTAGACCGCGTATTTAGCCTGAACGGTTATTACCAACGCTCTTATGCCAACGGTGCGTGAGTAACATAGACAGTACGCCCCTATTAGGGTTATGCTGTATGCTTGGGCGCGTATATCCTTTTACAATTGCACAAAGCGGCCGCTTTCATCGAGTGCATAAATACTTTGTTTATACAGATCGTCGATGTTCGGCTTAACTGCGGCGCTACGAACACAACGCCGTGGCACGTTTTGTTACGTCACAGGGTATACCTATATCAGTGGGTTGCCATTCTTTCGCTTCCAAATCATCGGACTGACAAGCCTTATGTCATTTTGCCGAAAATTCTTCCGATTCTCGGCAGGATCTTGTCACCGGTGACTAATTACAACAACACTAACGTAAATAAATCATCCCCATGTGCCCCTAATAAATGTAAATCGGTTGTAAATATTTTCGGGGAGTGGTCATTGGTTAACCAACCATTTGTATGACTCGATAACGGATCCCTTTTTTCATAACAATTAATCGAAGGATAGTCCTTTTTTAATACGCCCCCTGAATAGCGCATACGTGACAACCGTTACAGATTAGATCCTGGTTCTTTAAATGAAAGGACGCAGCATACAAAAATTGCTTTATGTGTTTTTTAATTGCGCTTTAAAGAACTGAAAATATAACCTGTCAAACATTGCGCCGCAACCCTGCTGGAAAACTAAGAGGCTTGGCAGCCGAACGTGTACGATTTGTGGTGGTCCTTTACGGGAGTGTTAGGTCGTTAATGACGTGTTGCTACTTGGTTCCGAATTTCGGTCGTTTGGGAACTCCCGTCTTTAAAAAAAACCTTAATGATCACAAGGGAAAGCTTTCTGAAATAATTGCGCAATTTTCGACCGTTTATGAAATGTAAAGTTACCTCCTTAAATTAACTACTTTATTGACCCCGTCCCCTCTAAGGAATTTCCGTCCTGTGCAAAAGTTTGTATCAATGATCATAAATATGTTAGGCCTTTGTTAACACAGTTTTACCTCAACCACTAGCTTTACAATTTAGATTTTGATATAGGAGTTCTACGAATATACGAACAAAGTATACGCCTTTTCATTCGCCTTCCTATGAAATTTGTTGTTTACCAATAGTTTAACACTTGGTCCGGCATTAAATGGCCGAATCTTGACAGACGGAAAGAACCAATTTTTACTACTCAAATGATCTGGTGGTGCTGCGCATTGAACAACTTGCGGACCTTAGAGGTAGAACCGTATTTATATGTTAACTGTGTGACTAACGCTAAAACGCAAGACGTAGACCAGTCGAGCCACATTATATTAATCTTAACAGCCGTGCGGTAACCAAAACCAAACCAGTATCGATCAGCTATTCAGTTGTAATCCGGGCCAAGCCAAAACGCGCGATTTTGACACCCCTTTTGATCAAGATGATAGTCACGAGTCTTTGTTAAAAACCACGTTGATCAGGGCTAGAGGTACAAGAGATGCTTACAATCGTTAAACCGATACACTTATCTTATACTGACAAACCTTAAATAAATTTAAGTGCTTGTCGTTTGCAAATTCAACGTTTATTTGTGGTGAGACATCATATCAGCATTATGGCGTCCGTATCCTTAAGAGACGTGTTTGTCATATAAACCCTACAATCTTATAGCGAAATAAGTGCTTTGGACGAAAGTCTTGAGATCCCTGGATCGAATCGCACTTTAGGCCAACGCAAGGTTTCTCCTGTAGGATATATTAGGTTTATTATCGCACTCTCAACTGTTTTGTGTGAAAAGGTAACCGACAAATAATGCCCTTGACAGCTCATACCCGTCAAACACCTTGTTTTGTCATTCTACCTTGCTTTTGCAGCAGGAGGAGGATTCCATCATTCTTGAAACGTGCCCATACGCCATTTTCCGGCACTTCAACCAAACAGAGTTGATATTGTTTTACGTTGGCGCCTATGTGGCCGGCAACCCGGCGCTGATGAGCCCCGAATTCGATGTAAGCCTTTCCCAAAGCTCTCTCGAAAGTTCGTAACGTGATCTGCTGAAGATGAAAACGATAGTGATTCCGTTCGGGCGTGTAAGAGGCGACGCGCGTCGCGGACAAAGTCGCCTCTTGTTTAATCCCCACTTAAGGCAGGTAACATGTCGACCGCAAGTCTAAATATCTCGAGTGCTTCTGCCTTTGCTGCTGCTTATGCTGTCGAAGTTCTCTGTGATGTCATAGTGGGGAGCGCGCGCGTGCAAGATGGCGCGGAGCCGCCAGTGGACACTTCACTTTGGCAGAGGTTAAGAGCTTGTTTTTAACATAGTAACTTCATATTGCTTGAAAGTATTCTTTAGTTGCAAGACATGACGAAAACATAATTTACAAGAATAGAACCGAATGTCACTTTGCCTATAGTCGATGGCTTTCTTCGGTTTTTATGTCCTATTTTAGGCTTTTACTGTATATACTTTCTAGAGAGTAAAATTTGCGTTTTTACGTGTTTATTTTTTTTAAATATTGAAAAAGTGTAGTTTTTATATGTTTCCTGGATGCAATAGGCTAGTTTTTGTACGATCTACTCATTGTTTACCATAAAGCAAATTTTCATTTATCTCTACTGATAGTTATTCTTTTTTTTGTAAATTGTTTGCGACCCTTGCAAAATGGCTGACAAAAAGCTTTGCAGCTGCGGTTCAACGTTTAATACGATGTTGCGGCCTGCGGTGAATCACAAGGATGTACTACAGCACTTACCATTGACGCAGACGCTTAGTCTAATGCACTTACGGGACATGGCACCTCTTTTACCTGGTATTTGCCCTTAACTCCTTTGCACTTTTGTTAGTAATGTTTTGCTAAGAAACGCCGTGAATATTGGAGGATACTCTACAACTTGTTTTTTTGATTGTTTGCAATAATAAAAGAGTCATCTATATTCTATAAGTTGTACATACAAGTGCGATGCAACAAAACCTAACCATGAAACTCAGGTTTAAGTGTTGTTTAAATTAGCAACTATACGGTAAATTGTTTTTTCACTCCAACTGTAACAGAAGTTCGAAGTTTAGCGAGAAAATGGACAATATTAAACAAGTTTTGATACTTTTATGATATGAAATAAAGTTATATTCACTATATGCAGTATATGTCAACAAAATTGCTCTTCTGTTGTAGGGTTATCAAAACAACTTAGATCCCACAACATACAAAACGACCCCAACTTGAGAAACAAATAAAACAAGACTACATTAACCCACATGTAATAGTTAAAAAAAGATAAAAGAAAGAAATAGATTATACGAACGAAGCTTTTGTTTATTTCAACAACCATGCCGAGTTCAACTTTGTATGTGGTTTGGCATGTAGACAAAAACGCCAAACGAAGTTGCCTGGCATTTGTCTGTTTTCGAGGTAGCAGCTTAATTCGCACGCACTTTGGATTATCAGGTGTGTAATTGCGCGGTTAAACCCGCATGTTGTACTTGAAGGTGTTGCGATGTTGTTTTTCGATGTATCGAATTCCTGCGGGTTGTAAGCTGAAAAGGAGATTTATTTAAAACGCAAAACGCCTAACGTTCAAACTAAATGACGACTGTGAAACAGTCATGTAAAGTCCATACTCAAATAATCCACTTCTGAACTTTGTAATCCTTTCATAAAGGCTGTGTGTACACAAAGCTTAGATAAAAACAGTTACCAGTGCTATATTTTAAAGGTATGCGTTTTACCATTTCGTTTGAAATCTTGGCGTTTAGTAAATTTTCAGTATGTTTTTGTTTCTTTTGATTGTGAGCTCAAATTATTATGTTACAGTAGAACTGTGTTATCTTTATGATCTGTTGGGGCAAACACAATAATGACGCTATTTCTATATGTTTCCTATACCGATGTTTAAACCTAAAAATTACCCCTATTTTTTGACAGCTAAGCAGTCAAGTTTGACAATCATGACTTAAACGGTGTCTTTGAATTGCGATTTGCCCCTTCTGTTTTCCTTTAGCTGCGAACGACCGCCGAGATATCTCTTTACCACGATCGGCGGTAACAGTTTGCAACAAGCATTATCGGTAATTTATGTGCGTCATAGAAGCTCGCTATTGCGTCACTATGGGGCTTCATATACCGGTTTAAAAAGTGTGAGAATTGTTAATCGCCAAGCTGTAGCTATAATCACAGCAATCAACAGATTGCGTTTATATTATCAAAACCCCCAAAATTACAATCTTACTACAGCTTTTAAGTAACTCTTTGTGTGGACCTACGTACGATTGGCCAGGTGATTTTATGTCCTTGCTTGGTAGTGCTTTGCTGATACAACTTTCGAACATTGTTTTTCGAAACAGTTGCAAGATTGCAGTTGTTTATGCTTTTCAAACGTCGTGTAACAATGATAGCATTTGTATGAAAACTTTATGTTTTTCGGCTTAACCTTGAGAATTTGTCCACAATGCTTCACGACTACGTATAGGACGAATTTATTACTACTTCTCCTTTCCTTTATATTAAAATAACACTTTACATAGCAAAGCATATAGGCTTTTGCTGCTTGTTCGTGTGGAACAAAAGAAAACAATCAATGGTCGTATTTTGCGGGTAAGAATGACAATGTTTCTTGCATCGCTGGACAAACCAAGTAAGTCATAGCGATTTCATCGACGTTTGAAAAGCGTTTTTCGCAGTTGCAGCTAAACGCAATATGTATTGCTAAACAGTCTGCAAATGAAGTGACAATACGCACAGCCGGAACTAATCCTATGAAGTCGGCAACGTGTGTCAGCAGTAATCGAGGAATGAAATCGGCCTGTTGACGCACAAAGAGCGTGCGAGGTCCTTCTGATAAAGGTCGAACGCCAAGGCGCTTAAAAAATCTATTGGTGAAAACCTGCCCCTACACATTTCGGCAAACCCCGACGAACCACAGTAAATTGGTTGCTCGTTTGACGCACAGAGGTTGCCGTAACGAATCGGGAATTTTTTGTTCTTTCCAACAACAGAAACGCACATTACTTTTTTTTCCCCCCTAAATCTGCACAAGCTTATCAACGCGGTGCTTTTTCAAAGTCTGATATTTCACGAGCTTTGCAGATAAGCGAACTCTATTTCGGTCAAAGATCCTGTCAGTCTCCCACTTAACGATTTTGCGCGGTTGGTAGTTTGGGTTCTTTGAGCGGTCTTTTAAATAAAATTTTACGCGTGATTTTTTGATATAAAATCGTCAAAGGTGTTACTCTATAATAAAATATTGTTTACATTAGACTCGCATTCGTTTTTTTTGAAAATAAGTTGTTATTCTTATCTATGGTCAATCTACGAAGTTCCCATATTTATACCATGTACTTCAGCTCATTAAGATCAATTACAAGTTCAATTCTGTTAAAATTTTAATCGGCAAACTATATTTAGTATTCAGAATAGAAAAAAAATGAATAACGAATCTACAGTGAGTACACTGCACTTATTTGCCTAAAATAGCCTTGGTTCGGAGTGATATTGTTCATTGTGGGGACAAATGCGCAAATGGGCGGTGTTGTACTACTATTTTAGTAAAGTTCGTTGAAACCGTTGCTGACTTGAACGTAATTTACGTAGGACAGGTTTATGGTCAACAAGGTCACGTGTATTTCATCGAATGCGCCCAGACAATGCGCCATTGTGATGTCTGCATCGTCGCTTCTTCTGCATGTTTACTTTCGAATATCGCCTCTCAGTCTGAAATTTGCCCGAGGATTTTCATGCAACTTTGAAGCCTGGATTACAGCAATAAATCAAAACTTTATGGAGGACGTTTCCAGCAGGCTCCTTACCGACCGGTGCTTTTTGGGAGCGGCCCTTTAAATAACAATAGCCTAATTTGCCAACCTTATACTTTAAGTTAATGGGCTGTTTCGAACTCCTATTGAAGGTTGTGTAATTACTATCACGAACTGAAATCTAATTAATTTTTTCCCATAGGTTGCGAAGGAAGGCCCAAGCCTTCAAGATGTGTAAGTATCTTGAAGGAAATTATCACTGGCGCCAGTAATTTGCTTGACTTTTACGATATCTTAAATGTATTACCTAATCCGTGACGCAATATCAACACGTTTATTTCTGGCTATAAATAGATGTGAAGTCATATGTAGCGATGTCGATTACAAATTTAAAGCTCTCTTTCTTGTTTTTTTATTTTAATCAAAAGAACAAAAATGTCTAGGTTGAATGGTTGGTTGACCTACACCAAGAGTCTATAGGTTCAGTATACTAAGATCTGCCTCATTTTATGATCATTGATCACACTTTCAACTCAGATTTTAATCTGTTAACAACGTAATAGCCAAATAAATACACGCACAACTCTTTGGAAAGGATTTCATTGCAAGATACCGCGAAATGAAATCACCGCCTACCTGCCGCACAATGACGTCACGTACTCCGATCTGCATCGGCGCAATTATGACGTCACAGTGCAGGGCGTCGGTTGTCGACCGCCGCGATACCACGGGAGGGTCGTGAAGCACCGCGTTACGGTGTAGTACTCCGTTAGTACGTGATGTCCGGCACATGAGTGGTTTTACGACAGATGGACCTTTGTTTTACTGATAAATATAAATTATTGTCAAATATGGATAAACCTGCTGACAAAGATTTTGTTCACTCTATACTCTACTCCGTGATTCTTAAAAAAATGGTTTAACCTTTCGTTATTTTGTAAAAATAACCTGTTTGTGTTACAAACCCGAATACAAGCAAACATGCTGGATTCATATGCACACAATCTGTTTCAAAAACTGATAATACTAAAACGTTTAACTGTTTCTTGCAAAAAATCTATTATGGAGTTTGTTATAAAATCGTTGTTTTGTAGAAAGTATGCCGCAAACAATTTTTTTTAACTGTGAAAAGTTGGAGAACCATTTTTATAGTCTGCACTTTACGGATACGTATGATATTCTGGCATTTACAGTAAACTAAAATTTCAAGTTTACAACAACTTAAAACTATAGAACCTGTATCATATAAAAAATGTATTTTCCCAATTGGGATGTTTAAAAAAAAGTTGTATCTTTCGGTACACTTAAAGAATTTTTTTTGTACTTTTTGCCGAGGCTGTAAGTTCGCTGAACATGCACTTGGGTCATCGTTTTTTTTTTCTTTGCACTAAAGAAAAATGAAAATACATATGACTAACGTAATACTATATCTCTTTCGGTTGTCTTTAAAAGCAAGCGTCATATTTCAGAGGAAACTTTCTTTTGCTCGCGTCAGCGCCTTGCAAATGGACGTTTGTGATTTCAGCGTCTTGCGCTGGTCGTTCGGGTCAATGCATTTCCACTGAGGGCAGCGGTTGCGTTACGCGCTGCTCTGTAGGCTTCATGATTCGCACACTTAAAACTGTTAACAAAGTCCTTTACGTAAATGCGGTAATCCACAAGATGAGGCGATGTCCGCTAATAGAACATATGTTTGTTATCTGTTCTTATAAATGTAAAATTCGTGGTTTGTATACCCAATATTGCACAAGCGGACCACTTTTTATTTTCTTCATTCTCTACATTATTAGTATTATACGGTTTCATAGGTATGCCAATATGCCATATACGTATAGTAATGATGTGAAAACAAACAATTTGATCTTAATTGCATTATTGATAATGATAGATAGCAACGGACGCAATGTAGCATTTTGATCTGTTGCTATAGTTGTTCGTACGAAGAGTTATATACATGAGTATCTCAGTTGTAGGCGTGGTGGTTTTAGTATCGTCCAAGTCGTAATTTCAAACCATACCCTTAATGGGAACACAATGCAAATTCCCATTAGAGACCATGTCCATTGTCCATTCACGTCTAATTTTTCCAGCTGTTTTTTCAGCCCTTTAAATTATATGTCCGGTGTTAAAATTGGTAAATTAGTTTGAATGTTTACGCTTAACCGGAGGGTGTACAACGTATACCGTTCTGCAGTTCATACAAACCCTAATGACACTTCTGGTCTCCTTGAGACAAATATTATTGTGCCAAAGGACTCAATGTTGTTATTAAACTGTTATGACTCAATAAAGGTCGCGGAGATATTGCTGTAAATTGCACGTCCTTATGCAGTTTAGGACATCGTAAACAAGCATTAAACCGTATATCGCACACCTTCTCAATACGTTCAGCGACAGTTAATATGCGTTTAATGTTTGTGCTGTTATGACGAACGTCAGACGCTGCCAACGATTGCCGCACTGCTGGAGAAGGTAAACAGTCTTCTCCGTGTCCCACATTTTACAACTTGGTAAAACTCTTTTCACAACTTTGATAAAAACATGAAATTCTTTACTTGTGCCATCTTACGCACGCATCGGTCTTATTGATGCCAGTGCGTCCACAATCGGACCCTTAATGTAAGTTTAAAGACGTGATACCAATCGCAATCTTACACCTTCTGCTACACGTTCGCGCGCCTAGCATGACTAATGCATTAGCACAACGTACATTGTCGTAGTAGTCTTCAAGGTAATTCCATAAATAAACATATAAATCGTGGTTCTCGTTAGAAGAAACATCAAAGTCCGTGTTGACATGGGCATGGTATTTCTAAACTAAACAATTTCGGTATCTACGCTTTAAATGGCAACTGCTAAATGGCTTCAGTAAACTATTGATCATGTTTGTTGTGTTTTACATAGACCTAATAGAATCACAAGATTATAGAATTGGGTTAAAATTATTTATTGTCACTTTACTAAAACAGTGTTTTTTTTTCGAGAATAATAGTTGGAGGTTGTAGTAAAACGTAATAAGAATATTAAAGCCCATTCTGAAGTATCATTTTGAACAATCCAAATAACTTCTTATTCATTTTCAAGATAGGTGTTATTTCGATTTTTTGACTCAAGTTTTTTATTCGTTAAAAGAGTACTAAAAATGCATTCTTTCGAAGACAAAAATACCTCTGCCCGCTTTAATGCACACAAGATACGTAACGCAATAGATTTAAGCGATTTGACTTTGGTCCCACTGGACGAAAGCGCAAACGTTCCTTCGAGCGAACTTGAGAATGTTCTGGAAAGTAAACATGACATTCTGTTTCCAAATCTCACTCGTTTTCGACATTAACACGGCCGATAAAGGCTATCGTGTAGGCCGCGTCACTCCGTAAACACGGGCGATAAAATCCATTTGGCCTAAACGCGTTGCCATTTTGGGACCGGTCCGGCGGCAGACCTCCGAGGAATGCGACACGCGCCATTTTTTCAGAAATATTTACCGCCGCGGGCCATTCACCTGAATGTGGATCGGGGCGCGGCCCGAATAGGCCAAACGCGTGCCCGGCGACAAAATCACCCCCAGCAGCAAGGCGTGACGTCACGAGTTACTTTAGCGCAAGTTGCGAAGTTTGTTGACGCTCTCACTTTTGCGACAAAATTAGTAACTGGAATGGCATAACCTGACACGTTCTCGTTACGCTCGATGTTGACTTGACTGTGTAAGATATGAAAACACTATATCTCAAAGGGATGGGCGGTTATATTTTGACCTGCGTCGCTTACCCGTCGCACGTATCGCATTTTTTCCGCGATTAAATCACGCCCCATTCAACATTGCGTCGCGGTGTGCGTAGCGACCGCCAAACGGGTGCATGTTTGGTTTTGCTCGGGCGTCCCTGAATAGTCGGGCGGTTTAGACGCTAGCGAGGCGCGGTCCCCTGTTTTTTGCCCCCGCGTTCGGGATCGGACGCCTTTAGGGAGAAAGTGCCCCCCGTGTGCGACAAGCCGTATCACGCGCGCGACGCAATGCGTTCGAAATAACATCTTGACGCGAGCGGCAATTTTTAAACATTACTTTGCGGCTATTTTGTTTCTTTAGACTTGGAGTTTCGCGAACCTGCGCCTGTGTGTTGCATTGGACGCATACCTCGATCATTATCGCGTTGCCCCGGTCGGTTTCGGCTGCTATACACAATGGGTATTTTGCGAATGGTATTTTCGTGCAAATTTCAGGTCACATGAATGATCATTTTCCCTTTTAATCTTTCGCACCTTTATGCGTACCTTCGTCGTATGTAACTACAAAATTGTTATAACCTAAAGGAAATTTTGACAAGCTGTTCGCATACGCATGATTTTGTGCTTGTCTCTTATATCCATAAATCGATTTCAGCAAGAAATGAAACCATTTTCTCTGATGTGTAAAATTTTATGGTACAAGAAAGAAATTTATGGTACAAATCGCAAGAAGAGTGTATCACGAATAAAACGACTTTCATCTAACCAACGTTACTCCCAATGCTTCGTTGCCTCAATTTCAGCAGAAACCCCGGCGTCAAAGATCAACATCAATTTAAAATAAACGACTTTATACTTACAAGTAATGCAATCATGTTATGCTCCAGTGTGACATTTTGTTAAGAAATGGAGATTTAGACACTTATAGTAAGGAGCCGATTCTTCCGCAGTGACTTTATTTCACGCAAAATAAAGCGTATAGGCCCGCTTCAAATTAAAAAAAAATCCAGGGTGTGTTTGACATCTCACTTACCAAATCTCGATAACACTTAGAATCATATTTAAACTATAAAGTAGTCCCCTCTTGAAATTCTAAAAACGATTCGCGCGCGCCCATTTATTCACGACCCAGGGTCGCTGCGCTGTTTATCACCCCACTTACGCACCCAGGAAACCCAGCCCCGCACCGATTTGGGGCGATTTAGTAAACAGACCCACATCCCTGCCCGAAGCGATTATATCGCCTTAGAGCTAAATCTACCACCTGCTATTTAGGGCCCGGTCTTTTCGGTTCGCCACCAGCTCTGTATAGAGACTTCTGATTGGCTGAGCGCGGTCACGTGACTGCCTTCTTGCTGCCACCAAAACAACTTGCAGACTCCCTGAATTCCGCGCCCTGTCAGTCTTGTGGGAAAGTAGGCGGCGCACCTAGAAACAGATTGAAATTCACACACATTTTCTGCCCGATTAGCCTTGCGAAATTTGTCAGTAAACAGCTCCAGCCTGCAAACGCTGTTTTTACAAACAATCTTAATAACTCATTGCTCGACGACTGTGCGATAAATTGAGCTTTTCGCAGTTTTTGCAAACGAGTTATCCCCAACAACCAATGGAAAAAGCGACTCAGGTTTAGCAGTGGTATGTGATCAAGATTGATCATCATTAGGAAAACCCTTTGCCCTGAGTTTAACGATCTGAATTTCCCCTGTAGCCTATTGAGACACATTCAGCTCTTAAAAGAACAAATGAAACATAAAGCTTTAATTTATATTTTGTGATTTTGTGTTAAAAGACAAACCATCTATGTCAGATGGAACACAATCATATAATTATACTTTTAACTGTAGGAAGACTTGCTAGGTGACACTGAACGATGATTGGGGTTGTCTTTGATTGATGAAAAGTTTTGACACGCTAATCTTTACGCAACCCACTTACACATGGACACACCCCGTTCTACCCCCATAAACAACACCCTAATGGATTTGTGGGTGACTTTTTTGTTTCCACATGACCCGATTATGGTGATTGGGCGTTTTTTTACGAATGAAGATTAACTAGAAGATCTATTTTAGGCTTTCGGTATTTCCTGAGGTGTACTATTGACTTAGTGGCAAATTCCAAGCAACACCTAATTCATGGCTCCATAAATCAAAGTAGCTTTCGCAAAATAAGCGTCTATCTTTGGCATTTCAAGTAAATTCTGGTAAACAGTTGTAGTGTAACCTATAGTAGACGAAACTGAAACAGTAAAAATATGGTTATTTTGTCAAGAGGTAATTGCGGTTGGGTAGAAATTATAGCCCCATTTGTCCTTCAAAATGATGTATGTCAGAAGTTCTGCCAAAAATTGTTTTTTCCCCATTTGTCCTTCAGAATGATGTATGTCAGAAGTTCTGCCAAAAATTGTTTTTTTTAACCGAGCGTTATTTGCTTTAAATTGAGAAAAGCTACAATATGTTACTAGATTTAGAAAACAGGTATAATCTATACGTAACTAGATTATATGATCTACGAAACAAATTGGAAAAATGTGTTGCTTGGAGCGGTTATTTATTAGCGTTGTGCAGATTTCGAAGCATTGACAGTTATGACTGGACTTGAAGTTTTTTTTTTGTTAAACGGCTGCTTTTCATATAATCTCAGTCGTTTATGTAAGCATTTAACCTACTAATTTTTTGGTTGAAGTACAGTTTTGAACCGGTTTACATATGCCATCATCACAACGACCAGTCACCAGCGCCAACTTATTACGTGACCCTTTGCTTGAAAGATTAGCACTTGTATTGCCATCTAGTGGTCAAAACGCAATGAATCATTTCCCAACAGAAGCACTTTGTTGACTTGACTGAAGTGTAGTTTTGCTGCCCAGTTCATTCGCAAATTGTGTCATAATAATCTATCAACATTCTTTGGGTTTTCAACAAGGGTGAGTTATTTGATCTTATAACGCCACGCGGCTCTTGCGCTTTCTAGTGAAGGCTATACATAGGATGGAACTTCACCATCACTCCAGTTTTTAAATCTTCCCGATTCCCAGATCTGGCTCTGTCAATCTGTTCAGGGCCAAATCCGTACACAAGCGCCCACTAAAAATAGAAAGCGATCGCGAGGCCTCACTCTGTTTAGCTGTAATTGGCCGAAACTTGAACACCCTCGGGGTTGTTTACGCCCGTTTGTCTTGCCTTCTTCACACAAAATCAAAAAGATTGTGCAGTCGCCGGGCAATTTCGCGTGGTGTTTTTTCGCAGTTGCTGACTTTAGGTTGATGCCGTCAAATCCGAACCCCGGATTGCTAATCACTCGTCAGTGATCCAGCCAAGTAGCTGTCGGTATCTGTCAGCGCGCTTACCGGTCCGACGCCCAATCCGTGCAGCCCTTTGTTTCAGCACGTTCGCATTTCGCAATCTCCAGAAACCCATTCAACCCTTCAGAAGGTTCCCCCTTTTTTACGCACTTTCAACAGCCAAGCCTTTTCCTATAGTCGGTTTTCGGCAGCCGTAAATAGAGCTTGAACACGGTTCAGGCGCTGCTTTAAGGTTTTCTACACACCCTTAAGTTGGGATTAAAGACTTAGTCCCGATATTTTTTTATTTATAGATCGTAAAAATATAAATTATGTCAATTTATATGGATGATTCATCTATGTTAAAAGCAAACAAATCCGAAATTTCCCCGGTTTTTCTATTTGTAGTTAAATCTTTGTCTGTATATAACTGTTGAAATGTGTTGCCAGTCGTACGTTTAACCTTAGCTCTTCTCGGCAATTATACTTTGTACATGATATGCCTCCAATTTTATTTGTTAAAAGAATCCACGCTAAGATTTTTTGTGTGCATTTTGCGTATAGAATTTGTGTCAGCAACGTTCCCTGTAGTTTTAACTGGTGTTCTACCTATTGCAGTTTGGTCGAAGCGCGACCAAGATTGTGCAACATTTTCTGCCGCCGCGCCAAAACGCGAAAACAAATCTCTCCAGCCGATTTCAGCACTTTCATGCCCTCGGCAAATGTTTACGCGCCGGCTTAAGGCCGCTTAATCGCCAAATCCCGAGTGGATTTGGGGTCGAACTTCGACTTTATTTAACCAAATTGGCAGCGCCCGCCAAGATCGCTAATCGCCTGTTGGATGACGCACGGCGCGCTTTCGCGGGGGATAATTCGGTCGCGCGCCGCTGCTTCCATTGTTCCGACCTTTTGGCTGCTGCAAGTGAGGCTGAGATAACCTCCAGCTGCAGCGTGCATAACGGTAAATATTTGCAAGCGCTATGGCCCAGTGCATAGGCGTAGCCAGGAGGGGACACAGGGGCCATGCCCCCCAAAACAATTTATAAATATTTTACTCTTAATAATTTGTTTTGTAGCATCTATGAGCAGTGCCACAAAAGTCGACCATAGGCATGCCACACCTTCAATTGTCATGCACTGTTACGTCACAATCGATGTTGTTTATTATTACGTTTGCTATACTTATTAATTGTAGAATTGAAACAATGCCTGACAGCAACAGCCATTTCATTTATACTTATTAATGTAGATTTTCTATTTTTTAGTCATTTTGTTTTTGTCTTTTAATGGTTTTTAAGTATTGCATTAAAACTCAGTCAGTTGCTGCTCGAAACAGTATACTAACTTTTTTATTTGTGTTCGATAGGGCAGTTTATACAATGGTAAAAGCTAAAGAAAAAAAGTTCAAACTTTGTGCCCCCCCCCCCCTTCCCCATAATAATTCGGCTGACTTCGCTATTGGCCCAGTGTTGCTTTCGCTCGAGGGGGCGTTCCAAGTGTTGTTTTTTTTCGGTGCGTGCTGAAACCGAAAAACCTGTCGACGTTTGGTCCGACTAATTCCCCGCAAGCTTTTCGTGTGTACCGACCTCCCAAGAATGTGTTAAAATTAGGTCGGATTTTTAGGAGCGTTACCCTAACTGGTTTATCTTTTCCTTACCAACGCGGAATTTTAGGTGGGAATTTAGTTGACGTAAAGTTCATGAAGTATGTTTAGTTTCATATGAAAACCCGGTGAAAAATTCGTGAAAAAATAGCTATTTTGTATTAACGTTACTAAACGCATTTCGCGAATCAACGAATAAATGACTGATGAATGACTTGACGAATATTTGATGAGAGCCTTACACTTATGAGAGCCTTAGAGAAGCTTGCTGTATCACCAAATGAAGTACAATTTTCGAAAAAAATAGCTATTATCTATTACCGTTACTAAACGCATTTCGCGAATCAACGAATAAATGACTGATGAATGACTTGACGATTTTTTTATCAGAGCTTGAGACTTATGAGAACCTTAAAGAAGCTAACTGTATCGCCAAATTAAGTACAATTCTCCGTTACAAGTCACTATGACGCAGACCAAGCCGAGGTGGCAAGTATTTCAAGTGCACAAAGTATACATTCTTCCAGCATTGGCAGTTGTTTCGCCGGCAGGCAAAATCAACAGCCCCCGTGTGAGTTGTGACAACCGCGGCGATACATGGGATCCCCGCACAGAAGACCCTCTCATCTTTTCCTTTTGTCATTCCCAAAGCCTCTTTTTGTCACTCCCAACACCTCTTCACAACTGCTGTCACTGAGGGCTAAAGATAGACGGCAAATACTTGTTTCCGTTGTGGTTTGCGAGGACTGGGCTTTGGGGAGGTACACAGTGATTACGTACAGCCCTGGGAGACTGTTGTCATTTCGGATCGAAACCCAAGAATGCGTTGTCGGGATTAGGGATGCCGATTTTCCGGCGTCCATTCATCGGCTTTTGTAAACTCGCATCATCAAAGGGCTGCATCCGTTTGTGAGTCACGCATAAATAACCACTGCGAGTCCCGAAAATTCACCCCTACCCCCGCCACTAAAATACTGCTGCCCCTCGTTGGGTCCATTGTTACCCTTTGTTGCCCCCACAAATAACGGGGTGAATCACTACGCTGGACGCCGGCCAAAAATCTCCGCAATTTCGATTTCCCCCTGAAACGATAACAATCTCTGAACGCCGATTGGACGAACGGAAAAGGTAAATCTCAGTTATGCGGTCATGTGGCTGTTTGTGTGTGACATGGGAAGCCAACTTCTTGTGCTTTTCTCAAACTCGCGTCGTTCTCAATTTGAATTATTATTATTCGTTCAGGGAGAGCGAGTTGGTCATGAGAAACAACCGACTCAGTTAAACATAATCACAGTTTGTGTAGTTTTTAAGGCATCTTCTACAATTGGTAGCATTCCAAACTCCATTCCAGACATTTAAAGTCGCTTTAAAACATGTGTCCAACATGCTGTCCCGTTCCAATTTAGTCTAATCTTTGAAGCAATCGCCAACCAGCAACTTTTCATCAAACAACCACAAGATAACTTTGCCAGTTACATGAAATCGCTCTTAAAAACATGCATGCGCGTACCTATAGCGGCGGACAAACGGTAACATGTTCTTTTCCTGGTGTGTTTGTTTGTTTAAAGCCGTCGTTACATCGTCAACACAAGCGCTCGACGAGGCTTTGCGGGTATTTCGGGCAATTACTGTCAAAACACGACGGCTTTTAGCGCGTCGGCAATTGCGTAATTCGACCCGTGTCTTAAATCGCGACCAGCGCTCAGTGACCGGGCGCCATTGTCCCTTCGGCGTCAAAAAAATAACACAACCCTTATTTTTAACCTTGCCCGTCCAACTGCGCGACAGCTCGTCATATCGTTAAGCGACTTATCTTCTTTCGGGGGTCCCATAACAAGGGCGTGTGTATATCGATAGGTGACGAACGCTTGACTTTGTGTCCCTCGACTCGGAAAACCGCGTTCGCGGATTATTTGAGACGTCACTCACGGCTATTTTTAAACGAAGATCAAACTAGGAGTTCTGTTTTATCCCGGTCCGTTCGGCCCCGATGAGACCAACTTCGAACGCGGAAGCACAAAGTCCGCTATACCATCATCAATCGTATTTCGCAATGATAAGTCGTTTCGTAATGTAATGATGAGTAATGATATACCGAAAAAATCCCTCTCATACTTTAGGACGTCTAGCATAATGTCGTTGTATGTTTTGCAGCCCTGTTAAAAAAAACTGGGAACCTTCTGATACTTTTTGGACAACACATAAGGTATTATACAGGTTTGTTTAGAAAAGATTGGGAACCTTGTGACACTTTTCGGACAACACCTAGAGTCTACGGCTGTAAGTTGCATTTATGTTATGATACCTTAAAAGCAACCGAAAATCCCAACCGTTAAGGGCCAATTCAGACGAAAAATAACATGATATTATTGTCCGTTTGACCCTTGGGATTTTTTGTCTGTAATACAAGTTATAGAATACCGTCATCCATATTTTTATATTTGGGTGGCTTAAAACATTTAACTTTTCGGCCTCGGACATTGTTCTTTCATCGCATTCAATTCAATTGGCGTCTTACTCGAACACTGCCTCGATTGCATCTGTCGAAGACAACAACAACAAACTGGTCATCGCTCTATTTTTACCCAAAGGCTTGAGTCGAACAAGGCAACCCGACCTCAAAGCCAGGGGGGCAGCGTCACCCCTAACAAAGCGCGTCAACAGAATGACCCCCTGTGGCCGGGTGCACCCCACTTGTGGGTGATGGGTGAGCAGTCGGGGGCCTGAAACAAGCTTCCGGCACGTTCGTCCCCCGGTGTTGAATGACCTTCCCTGGAACACAATAGCCGTGTGCATACGGGAACCTACTGCTTTGTAATGCATTGCTTTGCTGTTGGGGAAATTGCTTGCGGTCGAACAAAGGACGCCCCTGTTTTCGGCTTTGAAGTTCCCCGTTTTCTGTTTTACCCACGCCTGCTGCGAGACTAAATGCACACTGCTGCTGTTAATGTTGTTGTGTGTCCCCTGACAAACACTGAAACCCAGGAACCGATTTCCCTTTAGAGATTTTTATCGCCCGGAAATGTAACGCAACCTGATCGTTAACAATCGAATTGCTGGTGATCACACCTCGACTACCGTAGAGCGATTTATTTGCCAACACAGTGACTAAGCCCTGAGGGATCTCTCTATATTCAGACTATATACAGTGCTTTATTTAGTTCTTAAAACCGAAAAACCTAAAAGTAACAGAGAACTGTTTGGATACATAACGGAGATCTGTTTAATATCGGATAAGGCCTTTGTCAAAACTATCTTTGTGAATGTTAACATTTTTAACGTAACTTGAGCAGTTGCGCGGAATTGGATTTCGTAACGTTTTGTGGCAATTCACAACGTATCGATTTGCTCCAATGGCCAAAATCATTCTCCTGGTAACAGGAGACCCATGAAAATAACATAAACCTATACCATTAACATCACAATGAATTTGTGTCTAATCAAATTTTCTTGTTGCGCAATTTACTGTTTATAGTTTCTACGTTTCGGGTTGTTCAAGGCCTTCCTTCAGACTGCTTATCGAAACGACGATGAGCTTAAAGTGATGTACATGAAAGGGAGGTACCCTTTTTTTCTTTAGGAAAAAGCTTTTAGCACAAAAAAAATTTACACAAGGCAAAGCTTTTTGTGCAGTAAACAATTTTAGTTATAGCACTTGGTATTGAACTAATAATGAAAACCCACCCTCTTTGTTTGTTCGATTCCCAACAGCGAAAAACGGTGAAAGAGCTTGAAGTTGGGCAAGTATCGTTCACCTCTAGAAACTATAGGGAGGAAAGTTTCAGCGGTTTTCGGAAGGGATCGCTTTGTGGTAACGTATAGCCAATCTTTCGCCCTAGCGTGTTCTCTTTTTGTCATGTTTATCCGGCAAAAAACATTGGGCTTTCTGATTGCCAGTTGCACAAAAGGTCCAAGCCAAAGGCGAAATTGCCGCCTACCAAGCGTGAAAAACACAGCGCAACGTCGTGAGAGTTTGCCCGGAGAATTTCTCACGAATTGCCGAAAAGCGGGATGAGGCGAAATTGCACAGCGATGTGCGACGACTGTATTTTTGTCGTGTTGGGTTGTGTTGTGCCGCTGTGGACGTGTCATTGCAGCAAAATACACACTATATAGGTTATCGAACTAATGTTTTAAAATATGGCGTGTCGCTTGGTAGGTAAAACTTTCACCTTTCTTCTGCCCTCAAAGAACATATATGGTATATACGCGGAATCTTAGTTTTGTTTAGACTTCTGCATGCCTAATAAGTCAATTCTGTTGATCCTTTTAACCTTCCATTCAATGTCACAAATTTCCCCAATGGTGAATCCATCCTTGTTTGCTTGCCTTTTGGATGGATTCTGACTTTTGAGTTTTTTTCCTTCGTGTAATTTTCGTGTACTTTTTAGGCCTGGTCATTTTCCGAAATGGTGCTAACTGTATCTTTAAGTTTACGAAACCGTAAAAACTGTTCAGGTTGTGATCTACGTTTGCTCAAAGACTGCTTTTATCTTCGTATAAGGTTTGACCTGATTTGAATTGAATGCATACGGCAATGTTTGAGATCATCGGTTAATTAAAGCCATGTCAGACGAGTTATTCTTTGTATTTTATTAGGTTTATCACACAACATTAGTTAAAAAATCTGTAGGTTTTTAATTTTTTGCGTAAAGCCACTTTTGTTTTTTGTTTCAAAATAACGCAGTAAAAGATCACCTAAGGCGCTTATCCATGTAAGATGCGTTTACCAGACTCTGTAGCCTTCTTGGCTGTCAGATCCTCCATCAAACCGTAAGATAAAGAGCGAAAACACTCATAACGCTGCTACCGGAACGGGTCATTACAAATTATACCTTACATGGTGTGTCATTCGGCGAGACAAAACACCAGCCAATCGTCCTTTACCAAACCACCGTTTTCCACCAACAACCGCCCGTGCTTTAAACCGCTGCATGTCTTGGGGAGCAGCATTTTCCTTACGCAATGGAAGAGGCGCACAATTACGTCCTTTGTTTACTCGCGGGTCCCCGCGCGCCCCATACCGCGAACATGGGTGAATCGGCCCCCATTTTTTTCTGCTGCGCAAGTGAAACGCCCCACCGCGCTAAAAAGGTGATGTCATGTTTTTGACTGCCAGGAGAGCGCGGCCTACAGGCACGTATAGCCTATACACCAGGCTGTATCTTCATAACAAAACTCACCGCCCCTTCAGTTTCCCTTCATCCATTTAGCGTTGCAACAAATTTAGACATAGGCATCTATTGTTTAACCTTGTCAATTAGTGTTCTATGTTGCGGCCCATTTAGCTGCTGAAACAACATTCAACTAGACTTGAACTGCTACACACCGGAATTTTTCTCTTAGTGTTAAATTTAACGGTCTCACACATGAGGTATGTTAGCTGATAGCCATTATACATTCTTTTGTACTGTGATTGCGAATTAACCAAGAAGATTCAAGTCATTCAGATGTTGTTTCCTTAAGGGATCCTTAGATCGTATAAAATGGTAATTGAAAAGAAATTATCGTAGCAACCTCTGCCTCTTTTTGTTCAGCGTACTGCGTATGTCGTAAAGCTGATTTTCTTTTTTGCAATTACACTATTGATTAAGCACATTCCTGTGGTTTGCATGATGCGTTTGCAGAACCTCTATGGTCTTTTTGTAAGTGCATTGTCGTCGGCTATAGTAAAATAGCCTTACCCGGCCTGTCACCAAACTTGATTTATGATTGTTTGCAGTGAAAGTAAATTCCTCTCTCAGCGGCCCTTAATCCTTGTCCCTAACGTGGAGTTCTCAAGTGTCAGTCATATGCAGAATCCCGAAGGTAAATAATTGAGTCGCTCAAATGCTCAAAGTAAACAATCCCCGAGAGGCCCCAGCCTAGGTCGTAAAACAGGGGTTAGAACGTTTTGGTAGGAGGGAGTAACTTATTGCAATAAAGACAGATAGGGCCAAGTGAACCTTGGCAACCACCTTTTAACTCTTTTTAAAGCTAACCCTAATACAAAATGAGCGTTTATCATTCTTTGGCTGTGGCCGCACCAGTTTGTTTTTCGATTTTGCTCGAAAAAATGGAAATTGTGTTTGCGGTGCAATTTGTTTTGTTTAAACTGGCGATTTAATCCGCTCCTTTCTTTAAACGTGCCACGGGCCTCGGTAGTGGTAGGCCTACCATCAATCACATGCTGGTCTGGCGTAAACAATTTTCATTGCCCACTTGCAAGGCTTTGCAAGCGGAGTTGCATTCATGCAGTATCTCCCCATGGAAAACTAAAAGCGTACCCAGAAATCGAAAAAAAAAACATTACACATTAAGTTTGAGAATTCAACAACACATAAAAATGCTCATTCAACTATAAATGCGTTTAGTATACTGTTTTAGAGAAAAATATGCTATGGTTAATCTAAAGTACCCTAAAGATGTTTAGCAAGGTACCGAAAAAGCCAAATCCTTCGCCCCCGCGTAACGTAATGTTAAGCCATGTTTTTTCACTGAATATCCAGCTGTGTTTCTTTTGGGATGAAGCGAAAGAGCTTCAACGATATCGTTTCGCAGGACCGCGGGTTTCTCTAGAAACAACTTCAAGGGTGCAAAGGGGCTTAAACTTAAAAATGCAGACGTTGCGTCTTTGCCTTCAATGTTAAAGCACGTTCCCTGGCCGGCTAACGTTGGCTGACGTACAACGCACTGATTAACTAGCATAATAGTGGATTAAAGGCTGATTCAGTTACGTGCTGCTTGGGCCACTCATTCATGCCAAAGTTTCTTCGAATTGAAGGGAATAGTCTCACGATTGAATGATATTATGCTGTTTCGTGAGAAAAGGTATACTGGACAACTTATTGTGTAGGTTTCGATTTTTGACCTTAACAATCGGCCGAAACCGCGAGAACTGGGAATACTGACGGCGGTGGCGGCTATTTGCGGCGCTCGCATTTGCAACAGTGCGCGAAATCGTGCGAAACCGCCCCCAATTAGCACTCGGGCAATTTAACCCGCTAATCGAAGGCGCTAATGCTGTCTTGTAATTGGCGCGCAATAATCGTGGAAAAAGTTCGCGCGAAAACAAGCATCACCCGAGGTTCCTGGAAATCGTGTTGTTTTGTCAATGTACCCCTTGTTAGCAAATCGTCCGCGGTTTTGGCTTGATTGTCACTTGCGTATTGCGATCTGTTTGTGATACCTGCGTCTTAAATCCCGTTGAGAGATTGTGAACCGCTTAAAAGCGATCCGCAACGTGTCAAGTGCTGTTTGTTGCAAACAAAAGCTGTTTCAAAATCGTGCTTGTTGCGTTTAGGCAATACAAGAGCTGCGTGCGCCATTGACGTGCAAGATTAGCAAAGATAACCATGTTTTCTCCCGTTTACCCGCAAGACTTATTTGGTGATTGGAAGTATCTTTCCAAGAGACCTCGGACAGTCAACAGTTTGCTCTCTAAGATAAAATTGGGTGATTAAACACACTGTATGCTCTTCCAATTTTGTTTGTTATAACACCCGCCTTTTCGGGTACACTATATTCACGGATCCTTAACGTAGCATGATAATAATGAATTGCAAAGCCAAAACGGTCTAGTAGATCGACATCATCTTAATTAAGACGTTTCGCTACCTTTTATTATGGGTACTTGAATTGATTCACAGTCACACTAACTGAGAATATTACAAGCTCGTATCGAAACGTCCTAATTAAGATGATGTCGATCTACTCGACCCGCCTTTCTATTATCCAAAATACCCTCCCCTCCTTTGCCCATGCAATTACTGGTGAACGTGGTGTGATGTGCAGTAACAACGCACTTCTTCGCGCTTCTAAACCGCAAGCGGTGAATGTCAGAGCTAAATGTTGGTGAAGGTCGAAACGCAGATAAAAATCATCGCAGGCGCTCTGTCTTTTTTATTGATTATCGCCGCAGATTGATGATCGACCTGGCACAATTACTATAAACTGTAATTTTCGTCCCAAACAAAAGGCCGCTTTGTCACGCAAAGTGCAACGCTCCCTTTTTCAATACTTTTTAAGTGTAATTTTTTTACGCACCCTTATCGGGTGCCACGCGAACCAAGTTTAAAAGTTGCGGCAGAGATTATCGCGAAAAAAAAGGCACCGAAGCGACTAGTCCCACCGGATTTAGATCCGATTTCGAGCTAATACCTGTGAGCCCCTTTAAGAAGTCGTATTAAATAAGTTAGTACTGGCTATATTTAAGTATAGCTTTTTACCAGACATGAATCAAGTTGCATTTTGAGCAAGATTCCAACTTATAACTCCTTAGAATATACCCCAGAACCACAGTTTGTTTCGAGTCTTGCTCAGAAACATTACTTTGGGCACAGTCCACACCAACGCATGTTAAACAATTTACAATAAACGTAATACTATTCCAAAGAAAGCTTCTAACTCAAATAGCGAAAATAAATGCTTGATGAAATGTTTCGCGTAACTTGCTGTGGCCCGTGACCTAAAAAAATGCTGACAGTACCTGGTCCCGGGCATAATTTAGTGGCCGAATGAGATCTGAAGTGCCTGGCATTTTCGCCGCTCTACGCGCACTTACTTTTGTCAGCGCGCAGATCGTGCGCGAACGCGGATTTACGAGTGTGCAAACTCATTCGGGTCGCACGCTCGATTTGCACCGGGGCGGTTGCCTTGCGGTGATCTGTCTTTCCTCTTCCCCGGCATTTCAAGTGGCGTGAATCCCGTGCCTGACCAGTGGCACGTGCCACCGGTGCCACGGCTAGTGGCAACTTGTCACCCGCCAAGCGGATTGATCGCGTCAGATCACGACGTGCTGGAGTGCTTTGCACTTTCACGCCTTTAAACGCTTAAGTTCGTCTTAAAACTGCGATTGTTCCCGCCTAGACTTAAGACAAATACAATTCTTGTCTGCACACAAACCAACGCACTTTTTGCACCCGGAAAGACTGGGAGTAATTTTTTAGACAGAGAGTAAAACAGACCGTGGCAGGATTCCCTATCGAAACAGAAAATGGAGGCTGAAAGATCTCTTAATTTTCAATATTTGAACTGGTTGAAGCATTAATAACTAATCGAAGAAATACTTTTAAGACCAATATAGCGTTATCCGCAATGAATCGGATATCAGCGATTTTAAAAGGCAATTTTTTTCAATGTGTTCTGTTTAGCGTTGTGTTTTTTATTTTAACGGACATAGATTTTCCCACATAAGTTGTCAAAACGGAACTTGATGTGTCTTAGTTGCAATTTATTGTCTTATAAGTTTTGTGTGACTCAGCGGAATATTTTCTCATAAACGATGCCGATGACAGCTGATTACATTTTAACGCCCTTTTCAACCACAGTGGGTTTATTTCTCAAAACTCTTCAGGTGATGTTATTAAAAAGTGAATTCCAACAAGATACGTCCCCAGTTATTGCTCGTGACATGAGCGTCGTATTTTCCACATGATTTTAGCCCGATTTCCTCACTGATGGCGTCACACTGTTTGCACAGGCTTGTTTCAGCGAAAAAAGTGACAGTTGGCAAATATTTCAGCCGAGATTCCGGTGTTACGACAGACCTGTAATCAAACAGATAAAGGAGGTGGTGCCTTATCCGTGAACCTGCACGTCGGCAGTTGAAATAACTGGCTTTATTAGTCTACATGTGGGCAATTAGAGGTGTAATTTAAAATTATTGGCTGCCACATTTAAAGACATTTTAATATAGTGGAAACATCCTGAACACGTTTTTCCTGTAAAAGTGTGTATCGTGTAAGGTCAACGTTCCCAGGGTAGGAAGATCGACACCCTACCGTTGGCCACAAGGGCTTTGAAAGTTCGTTGCTGATCAAATACACTTACGAGTCACGACCTCCATCCGTTCGCCAAGAGTCCACACGGCTGTGTAAACAGCAAGTCAATCACCATCTTCTTGTGTACGTTTAATCTTCTTCCGAACTCAAATATAATTGCGCCATATTCGAGGCTTTGTATGGGAAAGCAGTTCATTGTCGCTCTCACATATTTAAATAATAAAGTTTAGCTCCAATGGTTGTTGACTCTTCGTTAAAGACAATGTCATTCTACAGGAACATCACATGATGCTAAATTGAGCCTAAGCAATGTGTATTGAATGGTATGAGGAGTCAAAGGACTTAAAAACAAGGCTAATACTGACCAAATATGTAACAAACATGAGCATACGAAAGATGAAGGTTTTCAATCTTCGACAAATTCGACTTTTTTACGTTAGTAGTTAATACTGCCTTTTATAGATGTTTGTACGTTGGTCAAACTTAAAGGCAGTGATCTGAGTTAACTGGTTCGCACAGGTTTGTACTGGTTCTCCAAAGTAAAAAAGTTTGCAAAGGATTATAAAGTTAAAAGTCTCTCGAAAGATAGACTATACGTAACTTCACATTTATTAAATGTATTGTAATAGGTGCAAAACACGGAATAACGACCGTTATGGTTTTGATAAAATTCAAAGGATTGATTAAAATATATAGAACACCAGAGACGATACACACACAATTACTGTTTACAATGTAAATTAACAAATGATTGAATTGAGGCGATTTTGCTGGTTGTCCGTGGTATGGGGAAGGTCAGTTTGACAACGCGTTTAAATATTTGGCAATCCTTAAACTGAGCCCTAAACCACAATCGCCATAAATCACACGTTAAATATACGCGCAATTTTTGTGCACTGTACGCTGGGTAAAGGTGGAACGGAGATACATTTGGTCACGAGCGTGAAAATCACATCCCCCGATCACCCCGCCCTTCCGTACTGTAATTTATCGACGCCGGCCGGTTTTATTGAAGCTGCTTGGTCTGATATATTCGGATCGCAAACGTTCGATCTGTCGTCACTGCGTTGTAAAATATGTGCCATCAAGGTATTGGCGGCTTGGAATTAGGTATTAGACTGTACTTGGTATTTTTTTTTTGTTTTCAAAGGGTCGATCTCGAAACGAGACCGAAAATAACTTTTACATCGAAATGGTAAACATGCTTATTTTTATAGTATTAGTAATTCAACTGCTAAGTTACACCTCTGAGTTAAATCAACTTTGAATTCTGATAGTCTTAGGTACGGTAAAACAAACGCTTTCCGACAAAGTGGTCAAAGTTTTGTTCTGGCTCAGTCATTCGTAGCCAATTGTTAGTTTGTTTTTAGCTTACAACTGTAGAGGTTGAGAAACCTAATTTGGTAAACACATCCAAAAATAAACGATTAGCGTGAACGTAGTATTGGCCTTGATAAAACTCAACATTATCGGGTTTAATATAGCATAAATTGGGGTAACCTGGACGCATTTAATTTCTTCAAGACGTGCAACTAGGACAAAGGACTATGTGTGCGAGCAACTTTTTGCGCTGTTCCACGGAGCGGGCGCTCGCGCTCGCGCTTATTTACGTGAAGATGCAATCAGTTCTGAGAAACCTTGTAATTTAGCATATATTTAGTGTTTTGCACGTAAGACTCTAACGATGCGATGCATTCGGGACTTTTGCAGGATTTGTTTGAGGAAGTATAGGCTCCCTTTCTTCACAGAAAATTACGTTTTTCTGGAAATAAACGATTTTTGTTTACTATCGTCGTTTGTCAGAAAATCATTATTGTGTAATGCAATGATTCGCCTAAAAAACTCGTTTATCGCTTAAACCCAGTTTAAATTTCCCAAGCGCCATAGAACGAGCGATTTTGCGCGTTTTTGCAGATACTTTGAGATTGCGAAATATTTCTAAAGGTTTGCAAAACACTCCGCGTAAAATCTTTCGCAACATATAACCGCAGGCTTCGGCGCGTTTGGGCAGCTCAACTGATTTATGGGGAATTTTTTTTAACAATGAGTAACTGGGCAACGAATTAGTAACTGACTACACTGGAAGGGGGTGTGTCGATAATCTAGGGATAGACCACTCTGTTTACAAAACTGTTATTTTTTTAAATGAATTAATAAACTCTTGAAAAGAATTGGTCATTTTTTAAGTCAAAAGCTATGAGTGTTCTTTCTGACAAAGCTAAGGTCGAATTAATAAATTTCAAGTTTAAACAAGAGTGTAGGTTTTTAGTTGAAATCTAAAAGTAAAAAAGTAGCCATTCAACACCAAATCTAAACGACCGTTTTCCCATTTTCAGTTAAGGCTAAGACTGTTTTAACTCTTTAGAATCAAGAGTCTCCATTTAACGTCAAATCCACGGGTTTATTTCGCTTATAAAATAATCCCTATTGCACACCCTGCTCAAACAGACACTGGGCCTTGCGGTCGCCAGTTTTAATCGCGAATTGCATCGCCCTAAACAAACGGACTCTTTTGTTTTCGGGTGTCAAGACCAGGAAGGCTGTATCGCAGAATCCGTCGCATCGAACTTTCACGGACCAGTCTTACATGCCGTGCGAGGGACCGTGGGCTGTCAAATTATCGCCGTCAGTTATCTTGACGAGTGCAGGCCTCCCTTGCCATCGCCAGAGATCAAGCCACAGTTCAAATCCCGGGCGTGCAATGTGCAATGTGTAATCCCGGCTGCGGTAATCCGGAGGCCGCCTTTTCGCTGCTTCAGCTAAAAAATTCGATACAGTGTTGACGGTCAATTCGTAACGCCTCGCTAGGCCTTTGTAGCTCTTGCAGTTCTGTTTGCATGTTGTGCTTAACTTCATAACAGGCCTATTAGTTTGGTCGATCGTATCAACGATTAGCTGATGCGATGCGACAGTTCCTGTGGTCGCTTGAAAACAGGTTTCAAATCTTGGGAGTCGTTTCCTGGGCACCCTTTATGATTGCTAGTGATTGGAAAAGGAACTGGGTAAAATCTTGCCGCTAAACAAGTCTACAATTCGATACAAGTTGTAAAGTTAAATGAAATTGTTGCGCTCAAAATACTAAATCTTTACCTTACGGCCTGGCGGATGTCTTCGCGCTACACAGGGCGTCTTAAAACTTTATTACAACATAAATGATGCTAATTTAATTAGTATACTCACAACTGCCTATTCGTTTAAAAAGGGAAAATGAGGGTAAATATTATGATTGTTTTTACGCAGTATTTTTTTAGAATGGTTAGGCTTATAAGTTGAGAACTTGGGAGCCTGCAACACTCACCTATTTTATACATAAGAGTTTGCCTGGCAGTAAAACAATTCAATCAAGTATACCTTGAGTGCTTAACCAAGATTATCAGTTGTGGAGGAAAGATGGTGCCCGTCGCAGAATCCATCGCGTGGAGAGCCAATTCAACTTTACACACAACCTAGTTTTTGGGCTGCATGTTTGACTTGAAAAAACCGGCAAAACACCTTGTGTAATAGCTAACTATTGCGAAATTCCTCGGGTAAAATTTAGATTTAATTCAGTTCAAAAACATTGGCGCACGAGCTGGAATGGTGCTGTAATTTTTAAACAGAACGAGCGATTACCTCTCCATTTTTAATCGACTATGGTGCTTTGATCATTATCTAAGATTCTAAGCAATTGAAAACTAAAATAGGAAATCTAAGCATTAGAAAATATTGAAGCTAAAATAAAATAAAGAAGTTGGTTTATTTCCTTTTTTAAAAAGAACGTTGTGTTATATGCTTCTGGGAAAAAAACTAACTTCAACTTCCAATTTGATAATTAACTGGTTGCGATTTGACGCAGAATTAAGGCGGAAAACCACCCGAAACAGTTCCCACGCGATGAAGTAATTGCGATTACGAATGTCAAGGGCTGCTAATTGCATCTAAACGACGGCAAATTAGCGGCAGTTTGTGCCGAAACCTCTTGTCGCGGGCACGGAGGTCGCAAAAGTTCACCGAAAACGAAAAATCACAAACCAATAAGCGCTCATAAACTTAGCGGGGGCTTTAAGAAGGAGGTTTAAACAACTTGACCCGGCCAAGGCAGTCAGCTTGTCGCCCACCGATGAAATCAGACGGTAAGTCTGCATTATCCGCACGCTGATTGACAAGGCGAAAGGCGGCGACTCGCGATTTTCCGCGAAACTTCACGACCGCCGCTTCGGACGTGACCGTCGCTTGACCTGCAGTAACCCCAGGGCCGCTTGTTTTCCTCTGTTGCACTTTCGTGACGTCATGGCCGGAGTGGTGGCCCGTTGAAGGTCAGGTTTGTCATAGAGCGGCATTGTTCGATTGAAGGAATACAAGTAAACGTGGTTTCGAGTGTAGGTTTATGGGCTGCACGAAGTTGACTGATCGATGGTTTTGTTGTTCTGATTTTTTCAATCGTAATGTTGAAAAACAAGTTGTCCAATCCTAATAAACCAACCCACACCAAATTAATTTTTAGGCAAATAAATAGTGAAAAACAAACATAAAACGGCAGACAACCTTAAAAAAGCCTTCGTTAGTTATACTTCTCAGTTTTAAACGATTGGTCAATCGAACTACAGTTTGTTAATTGTTATGTAATATATACGAGTGCGAGGTCCAGAAGCAAACACAAGCCCTCTGTACAGTAATCATATCAGTTGTTTCGTGCACGTGTTAGCTTGAATTCAAACACAGAACCTGCAAGCTAATGGAAAAGACCAAACAAATTGAACGGCATTTTTTTACGCAGAACTTTTGAGAAAGTTGTGCGATTTGCATTTCCGAAAAACAAGCCGTGTGATATTGTTTTTGTGCAAACAAACTTGTGTTCTGCCTGCCACCGAAAGCCCTCAGTCGGTAGGAAACAGATAATAGATCATCCTACTGTTGCCAATTACCCAGTCAGAATTAACATTCCGACCTGCTCTAGCCGCATTCATCCCTCTTTGTTTTGTCTAATCCCCGTTTCGCTTCCTACAGCTCGAACGGCATCATCCGGTTTTTGAAGGACGCAGCCGCAGCAGTGTCGTAACAATGGCCGTTTGTCTCCCTCTGACGCCGGTGCCTAATTTCTCAGGCCAAGGGTCTATTGATGCCCAAACATGCGTTCGCTACCTTCGTAACAAAGGGTACAGGCTGGTGCTTTGTGGTGTGGTTCCTTTCAATGCCTTGACGGTTATCGGGGCTACTTGAGATTGCGGTCGATTGTTTATGTTAACACCTCATCTCCGGTAAATATTAGCGGCTTCGAAATGACAGGTTGCGCTTCGTCAAAGTATAGCCTTTGCGCACATTTCGCAATTTTCTCCAAGCGTGAATCAGAACTTGTGGGAAAATTACACAGGCCTCGGTTGAGTAGGGGCTAAACTTAGCTTAACGAAGAATTGCTGACTGGCCAAATTTCATATTAGACTGTTCGCGGAGTTAGCGTAAGCTATTTTGCCCGACTGTTTATTAAATCAACCTGAAGTTATCTGACTTCACCGTGTCTTTATTCAACGGCGCGAGTGCAAAAACTGCACTTTGCGGACAACTATGTTTCAACCGAAAATATTGGCGAGAAAACTAAGTAAGTTTCAATTTAGCGTGACGCACGTTGTACGTCGAAGAGACGTTTTACAGTGTTTCCAAAGTACCAATTTGACTTAGTCACTTAACACAACCTTGTTGTTTTCAAATTAGTTCAATGATTTTGAAGACAAGTCGTTTGAAATTGACTTGTTTCTAAAAATGTATATTTACGCAAAAACAGTTGACAGACTAAACCGCATATTAGTGGTTTCCAATAGGGTGATCTCCGTTTGCCTTTAGCGTTATACAAAGTGGCACTGCAATACGTATTTTGTTTAAAAACTCTAACCTAAAATAGATGCATTTTTATTGGAAATTCTGACGCACTTTGCTACAGTTGTTGTTCTATTTAATGTTGTCCTGTAAGTCACTCATTGAAATATTACGAGGATTGCATAATTCTAATTCTTTAAACAAGTTTGGGCTACATATTGTTTCGTTATCGACAATAAACCTGAGTTTTACAAAACATGGTTATTTAAGTCGATTTTAACCCGAACTTTTCGGTTACAATAATTGCGAACCTGCTTCAACATAAAGGCTTCATCTTTTTTCTAAGGAGAAGTGAACTCTTAGGAATACCATTTTCATTTGAAAAAAAAAACGGTCAGTCAGTTGGACTCGAACTGGTTGACCCTCTATACATTGCTTTTGCAATGTGGTTCGAGGACTTGTTTACTTGTCCTGGTTCGGCCGAACGACAATTCAAGATATGCGGGGCATTTCCGCCCCCCATACCGCCCAAGCCCGTCAATCACGACTCATTCCGATGTCGGTGGTCGTCTGGGGGCAAGTGGGTACTATCAGGGGTAATTCAGCACAATTACACCGTGCTAAGCAAAGCGATTTAAAGGTTAAGCTCCTATACACTGTCTTACCCGGTGGCGCCGCTGTCTTGTTATCGTTGGACAACTTGTCTCCGTTGGTGTTTAGACACGGCCAGTCGCCCGGGTTTGTGCAAGTGTGCCTTTGGCTCCTTCGCATCGTTGCCTTGACGCACGTACGTGCTGCAAAGTTTACAAATATCAATCTGCGACTGCTTTGTCATTTTCGCAGGTCGCCGCTAATAAGGTCGAAGCCGTGCTGAGTGCGGAGGGTGCGCCGAACCGTAATGGGCGCCTGAACATCGGCTAATCCTTGTACGTAAAAGTGGTCGCCGCTGCACAGCAGTTTGCAACATTCAAGTACTGTCCTCTGGCTTACAGCTGCTTCACGACAATCGAACCGTAAACTGTTTACCACCAGCTGCTGTGTTTTCTTTCTAATGAAATCGGCAACGTGGCTGCAGCCATGACAAGGCCTATTTACTGAGCGATGCGAAAATGTCAGGATTTTCCCCGTGCTTATAGTTCTTGTTTTGACAGAGTTTCAAAAAAACAACGAAGGTTTTTCGAAAAGCTATATTTTTAAATGTCGTATAAGAACACTGTTGTAAATTAAAAGAAGAAGTAGAAGAAATATCGCAACATGTTCTTTGTATAAAATTATATTCTCCGTTTGTTGGCTTGTTACTAACGTTTTGCAGAAACTGAACTTTAAGTTTATATAAAGGAGGCAGTTATACAAGATTTAATCTAGCCGACGCCTGTGGCATTTACGGTTCTTGACTATAGGATAAGCCTTGTTTCGGCGAAACTGCCAGTTGGGAATTGTTTTGTTTAGTACAACTCAACTCCTTTCTCTTCTAAATTAAAATATCAGGTGTTAGTTTGTGGAAATTTTCACCGCCTATTAGCACTAATCCTTAAACGTAATATACACTTGCTTATACTTTTACGGAGATAACTTTACAATTTGTCTCCTGGTAAATCGCCCGTAAATTTGTTAAAGCTGTTAAAAGTGTAACTTACCTCTTGGAGATCAACATCGGAAAACCCGCAAAGTGACTAATTGTTGTTTTCCACAAGCAAAACTGTTTCGACTTTTAAAGTAGAAAAAATAGACACGCGTGGTTTTAGGTAATTTGTCGAACATGTTTTCATTTTCCTTCAAACAATCGCCTTAACGCCTTTCATCAACCCGCCGATAGACGTCTTAGATTGTGAATCAAATACATTGACTAATTGATGACGTCACAAACGCGAGCGAAGTGTGAGAACAATCGAGCGTCGAGCAGATTTACCGGGACTCCAACGCCCGTGGCTCGTCCTGTTTACGATGCGTCACTTCTTTCACACCTGACCGGCCAACGCGCGAAATGACGTCACGTCGTCGCCAGTTTTCACTTGTTTTTGGCCGTGACGTCATTTTGTCCGTGGCAAAGGAAAGAGTAACGGCGAAATTGTGTCGCCCTGGGCATTTCAACCCGGCATTGACCCCACTTAACCCCCTGGGTATTACCCACACCCAGTGATGTAACAGAAGTGGTTATGTGACGTGACAATGACCTGTTGCTACGAATGCGACCTGGTGGACTTTCAGAAACTATTTTACAAACTGTTTTGCTGCTAGTGTAAAAACATTTCGAGGGAAAAAACTGTTGTTTTCACTTTATTGCCGAATTGACGAAAATATTTGTTGTCACGAGATGCGGAATTAGCGAAACAACAATTCAACATGCTGACCGACAGAAAGATTGGAATTGCGAGAAATTTAACCCATGTTCGATAAAACCTTTCAGTTCACATTAAAATTATTTTACAAATTGAAAACCTAATTAAACATTGGCTTATAACGTGACAGAAAACTATCAATAAACGTAGAATGTGTTTGGTAAATATAAACTTCATATTTCAGGAGTCAATGGGAATTTGCGCATCGTAACTTCAAACTTGAAAGAAATATTAAGTTTACAGAAAAAATTGGAAACGTCGAACAATTAAAAAAACGACTTTGTGTGAATTTGTAGGGCCTAGGTTTTTTGTTGATTTCGGTTGACAAACGAATTTATTTCAGTAACAAACAAAGCTCCCCTGTTCTAAAAAAATTAAAAGTATTGTTAGACATATTTAATTTACTCTAATGGTGAGAATATAAATGTAAAATGTATACAACAATAAATACAATTCCAGGAATTACGATGAAAGAAAATACAGATTTTAATAAAAACAATGTAAGTGTACAGCCCTTGTATTTAAAGGTCCCTGAAAGGTGTTTTTTTTTTGGTTTTTGCGTCAATCTGGCTGATGATGTATTACGCGGTGCGACCAGAAACAAACAAAAAAAGGCAATATTGAGAAACATATTTCGCGTGATGTATGAGTAAGGGATCTTGACAGCGATCGCTGCCAAGATTACTTTTATTAACTGCACAGCAGCTAAAACAATTTAAAGCTGGCTTCATTTAAAATGCAATGAACGCGATTAAGCGTGACGGTCACGCCAAGTGATTAAAAATACGTCATCACAATCACCCATTGTTCACAGCACGCGGCCGGCATTACGCGCACTCGAGGGGGCCGCTCATAAATATATACGTATATGAAAAAATGCGACAACCGGGTGATGCAGGGTTGGTACGATGACACACCTTTGCGTCGGCCAGAAATCGCCACGTTATTTTGTGAGATTTTTTGAAGGCGCCTTACGCGACTCTTGTCCCAATGTACCAGAGGGCAAGATTTTCAAAGCGGTTTATTTCATTTGTCATTAAACTTATCGATATAATAAAAAACTTTAAATGTTCTAAGATGAATTCCTACTAAAGACAATAAAAATTTCAACACAATACTACATTATTTTCATCCTGAAAGTATAATGAAAGCCGGAGGAAGGGTTTACACTTGCCAAAGGTGCAAGTGCGCCTTTCTTGTTATCCACGCATATAACTGTGAAGGACTACACCGATTGCAGATCGAAATGTATTGCGGGCATATTAATAAATCCAGTGGTTCTCAAACTCCGTTTACCGTGCGGCATTTTGTTTGTTTGCTTGCAGTAATGTTGGACTCTAACAATAGTTTAATACAGGGGTTCTTAAACTGGGGTCCATGGACCCCTTGGGGGTCTGTGAGCTAGTTTTATGGGGTCCATGAGGTCGTAATTAAAATGTTAGTGTATTTCTAAAATGTAATAATTTATTCAAAAAAGCCAGTTTAATTGAAAACAAAATGGTTTTGCGCTAACTGTATTTAGACTCCATTTCACTTTCCCACTTTTTAAACTGAAATCAGCAGATTTATAGCGTTTATTTGCATTGTGACGTCAATTTATGACGTGATTTTGGAAAATCTTTTACCTACCGTGGTCCATGTGAGGCAAAAAAAAATT
This sequence comes from Ascidiella aspersa, assembly GCF_963924565.1. Classification (NCBI taxonomy): domain Eukaryota; kingdom Metazoa; phylum Chordata; class Ascidiacea; order Phlebobranchia; family Ascidiidae; genus Ascidiella; species Ascidiella aspersa. Next base: position 29,690,901 of record NC_139450.1, read on the forward strand.
TTAGGGTGCCGCGGTAAAAAAAGTTTAAGAACCCCTGGTTTAAAACAATGAGTATAAAACAAACACGATACATCATCTCTTTTATAGTCCATTCGGTACTCTACATAAGTTATCTATAATTGTTTGGATTAAAACTCTAGAAGAAGAACAACGAATGTGCTCCTGCAAGCATAAATTATTAGTTAATGTATAAAAGATGTTGTGCGGGCCTCTGTAAATTTCCTCATTGACCCCAGTTTAAGAGACCCTTTACTAAACAAAAACTTGTTTGCTACCCTCTGTTGTCGTGTTTTGTCGCACGGCGGCGTACGTTAACTGCAGCTTTTGTGTAGATCACGGAACTAAAAAACAAACATCCTAAGGTGCGATTCCTGTGTGTTTTTGTGATGTCGTACACAGCGTCAAGTTTTTCTCGAAGTTTCCAAAGAAGCGGCGCCTACGTCAGCTTTCGATAGTCGACGTGATAGTCGGAAGGTGCCGTGACGCTCGGGTACATGCGCGTCATCGTGACGGAACAATCGTCGGCGTACATCGACGCAGGACTCTTGCGTCGACGTACGTAGTACGCGAGCGCCACCGAGAGGACGGCAACCACCAGCACTACGCTCACAACGATTCCGACCATGTGCCCGTGCGGGTTTGCCTCGACGAACATGGGTCCGCCTGCAGTTTGATTCGAGTTCTTTATAGTTGTGAGGTCTGTAGCTGAAGAGCTTGTAGTGTTTTTGCTGCCCTTGGTTTGGCTTGGGTTTGGGGTGCTGGATCCTTTGTTTATCATAGTGTTGACTGCTTGGGTTTGCGTCGTCTGGGGAAAATAGTTTTTAATGGAAGGTTTTTTTATCTGTCGAGATTTATATGAATAGTTCCCCCAATGTAAAAATACGCCAAATTCGAGCGTGAATTGGAATTGAAAATTTACTTTTTGACATACTCTTCCAGTTCAGAAAAAAAAAACTCTTCTTGTCGACCTGTTTTTAAATATATTAACCCATTGTCTGCCAATGTAAAAATATGCCTAAATATATGCGTGAATTAAAATCGAAATTTACTATTTGACATACTTCCTTTTCAGTAAACGGTTTTTACTTTTTTTTTACACAATCAAAGTTTAATTTTCTGTTTCGAAGTTTAAGACTGTTTAGCATAACGACTACGAATAGGCGAGGGTTACTGAAAATCGCATTTCTTACTTTCGATGTGCAAATGTCAAAACGAATACTAATTCACCGCCCTGAGTTGCACGTCATCTCAACAAAGGCGTGCAGAAGCAGGAAGCAATGGAAGATCTCGAGTTTTTTAATTTTAAAAGGGTTCTCAGAAAACATAGCCTCTTTCGCGGGAATACCAGAGCCTTTATTGCAGTTAAAAGAACCATAAGCTCCCTATTCAATTAAAACAACTTTGGCTTTTGTCTTACCTGTCCGACCCGATTATGCTGTGTCATCACTTGTGACGTTGCAGATTCCGGCGAGCTCCCTAAGGTTGTTGCCATGGCGACTGTCGTCATCAAAGGTGTTGTAGTTGTGTCGACCATTTTGGGTTTCGCGTAACTAGGAGTTACTAGAAAAAACATACAGCCTTGGTTTGCCAAGCACTCAAACAAAAAGCAAATTAAACCGGTATTAAAATAGATGAACAAACGTTAACCATCATAACTGTAGAGTGGTAGGAACGTATATGTATACGTGTTTAGCAGTAATTTATTGGGTGGGTAGGCTTTTTGTTAATATTGAACAGAAAATTATCTTTAGACCGGCGATTGTAACGCTGGTATGAGGCAGAGTCGCTTGAAGACATTTACTCATTTCGAAGATGTTTTTTTGATTTCTCCACAGTCATACAGTAGAGGTCAAAGGGCATTGGTCAAACACTTAAACTATATTGCAACGTAATCAAAATCATGGAGCCTTTAGTTGGATGGCAATACAGGAAAGGCAGGAGGGGTTTCAATGCGCTGTTATAATTAGACGTTCTGACTTCTGTTGCAGCGAATGGCACAGGATGGCTTTAATCTGACCCATTATCCTGGTATCGACGGGTGCCAGTTGAAACAAACCATTCAAAACGGCTGCAAAGCAGCTGCCTTGTTTACCGAAATAGGCTACAGTTACCCATGATGTAGATTGTAGATTGTCCATTCGAAGCAAAAGTTCAAGTAACGTAAATTGCGTTTGATAAGCGCTTCATAACATCTGTTAGCTTTGCGTTAAACGTTTTTTAGTATATAGAGGGACATTAAACGCATTTCTAATGCATGAAAATCATAGTTTTGGCAAGCAACAAAAACTTAATAGGATTACAACCTTATATAAAAAACACATTATACTGTCAAAGGACTTGTTTAAATCCGTTACTTACAATTAAACCTTTATCTGAGTGTATATGTGACTTCTGTATGTGAATTAATCTTATATTAGGCCTAGCTATATTGTAAGCTGCAAGACTTTTATTATAAAGCTGTTTTGCGAAAAAAATTGGATTAATATAAAATTAAAACTTTCAAATAAATCATTGTTATTTTATGTAAACTAAAAATGGTGTTTACAAAGAGTATTCTTAAAACGACAAGATGGTTTTGTACCCGTTCAAGAACTATACGATATCTCGCCGGTTATGGGTACAACCGTTTTAGATGAATCAAGTGAAATTTGCAGCATCTTAACAAGGTCTATACATCCTATACAGTGGCATAGTCAAATATCGGATGAGAGTGCTTAATTTAGTGTACCCCGTAATAACGTCACTGTACTCAGGCAGGGGCTAATTTTACACTGCAAAAAGACACACAAGGGTGGAAAGCAGTCCAACACCCTGCCTGGCAAACGAAACGACTTGAAAAATACATGTAAGAGTGCACACTTACACTCGCAAGAGGTTGTCGGCGTTACAAGTTTAAGCGAAGTGTCGTCAATTAAAATGTTCCCCTTCCTTCCTTTCGCCCAATCAAAGGCCTCGATCACAATGTGAGTCCTTTGGAGGGGACCGAGTGGAATCTGCGGTGGTAAATATTTTAAGATACTATACCCCTGTTCTCCAGTTTGATAAAGCTGTCTGGATACGAAATATTATGCCAGCAGCTCTATCTATCCCTAATGAAGTGGCGTTTCAAATACCACTGACGAACGTACCAGAAACTGCATTAGTGCATTGTGTACACATTTGAGTATGGCCTAGTTAAATAAACAAGTACTAAAATAGCAATAAAAACAACTTTTATATAGATGAAAAAACACAAAGGTTATTAAAAAGATTTAAAACAAGTATATTCTACAAAAGTAACGCAAATGTAAATAGGCCTAATCTTAATTCGAATGAATGGTAAAAGATTAACAACTGGAATGGTTGGAACAGGCTTAGATCCAAATATACACAACAAAAATAATAATAACATTATCAACAAGTATATAGATTGTATCGTTTGATTTATAAATTCTGTTCGATTTATGTTCAGGTCTAGGCTATTTACTGCAAACACTGTGATTACCAAACCTTACATAGACATAAAGTCCGTTTAACAAGTAGCGTCTCAACAGAGGAACGGCTGTAGGTTCCTTGCACAAACAGAAAAAAAGAATCACACAATATCTTTGTAAATGGCTGTATTTGCCTAATTGTGAATAGGGTAATCAGGTGGTAGCCTATAAAGACAAATTGTATTGAATTCTCGACAAGCTTTGGCACAATCGCGCTTTATCAGATTTTGGGATGCCCAGAATCCAATACAATTTGTCTTTATATAGTGCCACCTGATTACTGTATATAAATATATATAGACATCATACGTAAAAGTGAATGCATCGTTTCCCGGTTTACAACGTTGTTAGCCTTGCAATGTAAGTCAGAGCAATGCGAACATTTACCTTGGCGGGCAACCATGTTGATGCTTGGTGGCCTCTCAAGTTCCAGAGCAGCTTGCTATTCTCAGTAACGTTGTTTCGGTTGGTCGTCGTATAAATGGCAAGGTGGCCCAACGTTTTACCTGGGCATGTAAAGCTATTTTAGTGTTTTGCTAATTTTGGTGTGGACCAACAAGACTGTGACTCGGCCAGTTGCGATAACTCTTATGAAAGTTGAATAATAAACGTTAACTTGTGATCGTAAGCAATAGGTTCAATTACATCTGTTTTGAAGCAAAAAACAGCAAAGCTAAATAGTGCATCGTTTTCGCGACGCTATAGTGTGAACCTCAGTTTTCATCCATTTAAATTCTATTCGCTAAAGTTAAAAATTAGCCTACTTGATTGTTAGAAAGTTAGATTTAGGACTGAATATAAACAAACAGCTGAGATTTGGTCACAAATGTTAGTTGGACCTGTTTCCTCAACGCTTTTTAATACCAACTGCTGACATCGCATCTAAAACTGTGAATCGAAAATGGCAAAAAAAATGTTAAATGGGAATGGGTTAAGGACCCCAAACATTATACAAACCTCTCATGAAATACCAGAACTCGAAACAGGTTTGTGAGGTTTTGGTGATAGGAGGACTGACAAGTTTCGCTGTTCGATTGCCGCGGCTCTTCGACTTAATGAACATGTAGCCTCCGTCTACAAATACAAATGTCAGTAGTAGTCAGTGACTGCTATTGCTTGAAATTGAACTCGAAGTTATCTATACAGTATTTCGAGGTTCTGTGATTATAGGGGAAGGTTGCCCATGATGGGACACGTTTTTTTCAAATGATTGTAGTTTTCAGTTATAACAATAATTTTGAATAATATCATACCTACTTGATACCTCTGCCCTTTGCGCTTAAAAACACCTATAACTTTGCCTCTAACGTTCTAACTTTTTTATAAAATCGTCTTAGAAAAAACGTTGTTGTGTCCCGTCTTTAGAACCCAGAGTTTCATATGATGGGACAGTGTGATTCGCAAGATGGGACTGGAAGAATCCGTTTTTTTAAATTGATCTATTTGTACCACAAGCATTAAAAACAACTTTACCTCCACCTGCTACACTTACATAAGTTTAAAACTAGGCTGTTTAGAACAATTTCACAGAATTTTAGAACGAATTTGTTGTGGTAAGCGAAAATTAATATTTTTAAATTAACAGGACAAGTGTGTGGCAAAGAGTGACTGTCTTGGAACTTTAGTTTTGTTGTGTCTATATTTTTACATTGAATACATTATACAAATATTCTGCCTGTGTTGATAGCTTTCAACACACACGACCTAGGCCAAATCTTGTCTGTTTGCTAGTTTGTTTTTTAGTGGACTTTTAAACAATAATTTTGTTTTAATTCGAATAAGTATGGATTTTGTTTAGTGAAGTTTTACCTGCATTTGCAATATTTCTTACAAACATGTTGATACGTTGATCCATTTTAACCAGGTGCATTTCTTAACGTATTTTATGGATAGGGAAAACGTATAAATTGTTTTACGTCATACATCAAAAATTTAAAACCAACCATATTAAAATTCTGCTAGTTGAAAACTTTTGAACTATAACAAAATGTTAGCTTCTTAAAAAGAGGTAATGGTAAGTCCATTTTTTGTCACAGTACCCCAAAATGTAGGTTGCAACTTCCTCACTTGGGAACGGCCTGTCCCATCTTACGCACCCCACATCACCATATACACAAGATATACTGGCTGCTTATAGGTACAAGATAATATGAAAAATTTCCCTGAATAAGTAAGCCTGGTAAATTACCCATACATTAGTAAAAAATGAATTTAAACAACTTCAACAAATATAAAATAACTCAGATATAAAAATAATAAAACCAGAAAGAAAACACCCCTATTTTCTTTAGATTGATATGTTGTAAAAACGCCGTCAGCCCACTGAAATGTTTTTATGTTAAAAGGGTGGCTATACCATTGGGTGCTTCCAAAAAAAATTAGGAATTGGCGCTACCTAATAGGACGTGGATGTAATCCCCAAGTCCCGACTCAGGCAACGTCCCATCTAGTGCAACCTTCCCCTACATCATTTTAACGAGGGTCAAGTTCATATAGTCGGATAGAGTAGCGAGTTACTCGTAATTACCCGATCAAGGCTTAGTTTACACGATTGTTTATCTGATCCGTAAATGTCCGTGTGGCAATGTAGCTACTGTCTCTTTATGAAAATGTGAATATTGCGAATCCGGCTACTATCGATAAAAATCCAATTTTTACAATAGGCGGATAATATTATTTTGGCGTAAATGCACAGTCAATCTACTAGGCCGAATAATTAAACTCCCAAGAGACTTGTTAAATTGAAAAAATATTTTCTGGTAGCATACTTTTGATTGCAGGTAAGAGTAAAAACCTAGCTTTACAGCACATTACAAATGTTCCTTTAAACGTGTTCAGCAGCATGAAATAATTTGATCAAGGTACAATAATAACTATAAGGCCAAATACTTTAGCTATTCTTTTTAGTGTTGAGATATCGACAACTCGTATATAAAAGTCGGCTACATTTTTTTCTTATTTCGGACCACCTTGTGTAACGGGTATTCAAGACTGGAAAAAATCTACCACAAGTTAATTCACAGAAGAGCATCTCGTATGATAGAACTCCATATTACAGGCAATTTTTATGTATTCCAAACAGGAATTTCAACGTTTATAAATTTAAAAAAACAGCAAAAAATTGGCTACGGGTTAAACAATAATTTTTGGAACTTTTACAACATCTATCGTGATACTTCTAAGCCCAAACGTTTGCGACAGATACTGCGTGGTAATCGTATCCCAACAATAAGACTAAAAGTTTAAAACCAGGATCAGAATTTTTTTAAAGGATTATATATTTCTCCTATAATAACATCGTCAGTTCATATAAGTAAAGTAAAGTAAAATACATAATATACATAGCAAAGCAGTAATAAAATTAATAAAAAAAACAAAAACATAAGAAAGCAGTATAGATGCCAGTGTATAGGCAATATATATATATTCCTTTAAAAAATTCCTGATTATGGTTTTACTCGGGCTTTTAAAATTCGAGTTTTATTGTTAATTAGCGGAACAGCGATCGACAAGCAGAAACGTGCTGCCAATGGTTTTGGATTCCATCAAGATGCGCCTATTTATAGAACCTTATTCCGTGTCTTAACCCCACCTCCTCCGTGATCGTAGTTGGCCCCGGTCTTCCTCTGTTGTCCCATATTCCCGCGTCCCAACCTCCAGTTGAAGTCATCCTGGTCGGCCGAGTCCTGGATGTTGGCCCAAGCGCACATTCGACTGTCGAAGTCGCATTTAAGGTCTGGGCAGAGAACAAACGATAATAGGCAAAGTTTGTACAAGAGTGAGACTTTTAAAGGAAAAATAACGGCCTTGTAAACGGACTATTTTAAAAACAAGGCTGAGATTGTCCGATGTTGACTCGGGACTGAGACCTCATGGAATCGGCAAATTTAGGCCAAGTAGTGCCCGGGACTCACACTCCACGTTTATTGTCAAGCAGATTCGGACTCTGGTTGTTTTAACCGACTCCAGCCCTGTTTTAAAATTTACTGGTGAAGATGTTTTTCAAGTAGTAGTCTTTCTAGGGATGACTGTTACTTGGAATTTTAGTTCGATATCTTTCACCCGTTTTTTTTGGCAAAAAGAACCGCAATGCGATCTGATAATAAGTAACGTCAATACAATCGTAAAATTTGTTTACAAAAATATTGAAGTTTATCGTGTTTAATTTATATATGTGTCTGATACTTAACTCCAATCAAATTGATTTACTGTGAGTCCTTGACTTCTTAACATTACTTAATATTAACACCAAGATTGTCAATACCTTAAAAGAAGTAACTATAGCCCATTGGCGTTATTTATCGCAACACTAAAAATATTGGAGATAGAGAGAAATTGATCTTCGGATGTAAACTCAGTCATAAACCGGCGTTTCTGTAGCAGATACCAGTAGGGCTTATAATTAAGACTGTATACGGTAAGTCTCTTGGTAACTTACTTCTGGAGGCTTGTGACGCGACGCAGCATAACGCCACCAAAAAAGTGAAGAGCGCAACGAGTTTCTTTTCGCAAGTATTCCTACGCAGCTCAACTTCTTGTATCAGCAGCATCGTTCTGATGCAACTCTATAGGCTACTTCCGAGTGGCGGCCGCTGGGCAAAGTGTACAAATGATTTGGGAAACGATCGCCTATATTATTAAATTCCTGAGATTGGTTCCGCGCAAAAAAGTACACACCGCAGATGAAAAGCTACCGGTACATTAAAACTAGGCGTTTTTTCCTGTGAAAACGATGCACTTGAAGTAGTTATGGAGCATTTAACATTTGTTTTATGAAATATTTAAGGAACAATTTATATTCTAGAATTTGTTTCCCTCTAATATGCCATATGCTTGAAGCCTAAATTGAAACTGTACAAAGCTAAGTACAAAACCGTGTCCGACTTTTTCTTTAGGTTTTTTACTCTTTGCGAACAATTGTATAAGATTGCTGTGAAGACCTACTCTAAAGGAATCTATTCAACAGGTGAATTGTAAATAAGATTTAAAGTTGACAATAAGCAATGTTATTTTCTACCAAAGCCTGCAAAACTATGAGATAAAAGTAATGGCATGGAATTTCTAATATATTAGAAGACTTGTTGAGGAAATTGTTGCATCATTGCGGTTTTAACGCAACCTAAAGTTGGATAGTATTTTTCATTTTGTCCTGTGTGCTCAAGACACTTTATTTTCGTATTGATGTAGGCTACTTAAGTCAAGTTTACTCATCAAGTTTATAATAGTTAACTTCTTCTGCATTGTCTCACGAATTGATGAAACGCACTTCCTCAGCTATACTTAATGCCGGTAAGCGCGATGATCGCCTACCATTAAACCTACATTTATGGATCCTGCATTTCGACCGGCATGCTTGGCCAAAATCGATTTTCACAAAAGATGCGGCACTGGTGACGTTTCGCCTAATTCATCAAAGGGGAGGGGGCACACTAACTGTCCGACAACTATATCTTGGAAACATGTCTAAAAATTCGAATAAAACTCTTGAGGCCGGCCAAATGGTCTGAACTGCCTCTAAACACCCGTTTGTACGCGAAACTTTACTGCCGGGCTTCACACAGATCGCGCGGGTCCAAAAATCGCCACGCCCGAGTCGGGTCTGCCAAGCGCCGAACCCATTCACAAACCTCGTCCCGGTAGCTCTGCTCTGCGCGCGCGAGCAAGCCTGGGAGCTACTCCGATTACTTTTGCCATCGCCTCCCGGCCATTTCCGTGCGTGGCGCAACTTTCCCATTTAGCCATTCGCGCGGCTCGGGAGCCCAGGCTTGCTCGAAGCAATACCGGATGCCAATCTGGAGAGGGCCTTTCTCTCTCCCTTGGCTCCCGGGGGTTCGCCCGCCTCCACGCTTCCACTACGTCATCCAGTGACGTAGGCGATCGCTTTTCGGGCGAAACCACGATCGCGGAATCGCTAGTGTTGCGCATATCGTCTGACAGCAACAAAAGTGTGGCCTTGGGATTTATCCGGCAGTTGGACTCGATTGATTGCCTCCGATCGTTGACTAATGTGTATGTGATGCTTGAGGAAGGCCGCATCACATCCTTCCATTGTCCTACATCTAGTCTGGGCTTACATGACTTTACCTGTAGGATGTGAGAACTTGGAATGGGTGAAGTTGATGATTAGCGGCTCGTCCCTTATATGATGAAACCTTTCATTTGAATAATTTTAAACCATAAAAAAATATCTTAAAAGGGATTGACCGGCGTTTCGCTGTTTAATACTCTGAAATCTGAAGTGTAATGTAAAGATTTTTATAGTTCTTTCGGGTTCGTGTTGCTGCTGTCATTTTGTGAAATTTCCTAAAGAAAGAACAAACCGTTCCTAGAAAATGTCATGATGATAAAACGCATAAATGAGTTGCATAATCTGCATTTAGCTTAAATTCTATTGACTGTAGGCATACGAAACAGTCCGTCGCCTTTTTTTAGTTTCAACTGAAACTTTTTTGCCTGATATTTAACATTCCAAGAAAGTACGTGAGCGGGTAGTGATGTATTGTCATAACTAATGCTTTAAGATAACACACGAGTACAGGGAAAGGTTGGCAATGGCAGACGGATAGGTAAAAGCATGCAAGCGTCTACAAACATGTTTTACGGGGTTATCGAATGTGTACAAGCCACAAGATTAGCATGCACTTGGTCTAATTGCTTTAGCGCCCGTTAACGCTAAATGTTTCGAGCGACAGCCTAACAACTGAAGTACATAAATTGGACACTTAAAAGGGAATTAGCAAGACCAGATTCCCTTTAAGCCACGTGTTACGGACGTATAACAACCTTGTCACTTATATTTATAGACCAAGTTGTTGCAAAACAGTTTTTTTACTTAGTCAGGTTAGGATATTATTTTTAAATCATAAAGCTGGCCCGAATAACAAACGAACTTACAAATCAATAGCACAGTGAAATTACAAGTTGTACCGTTTGTAAACCAATGATTCGGTGACTGCAAATAACACCATGGAGCGACAGGACACGATTAGACGATGTTCTACGTCGCCATTGGCACAAAAACAAGGATACGCGGAACAGTTTAATCGTATAGTACCGACATTCACAAACAAGTACGTCTATATTAAGTGCTTCGGAACAATGAAAATAGTTGGCCTGCAACCGCTTGATTTAAACGGTGGAGTTGAGATGCTTCCGTGACGACGGTAGGGCGAATGAGCGTGAGTGGTAAGAGTATTTCCACGGGTTCACCTTTAGGTGGGGCTCCTGAGGTAGAAATACAAGCATAAAAAGCGCTCTATGGCAACAGATTATTAACGATGCCAATACGATAACTAAAGCGTTTTAAATATTTAACCGATCAAAAAAACTACTTAAAGTTAGGCCTGTGAATCGAAATAACTATCATACAGTTAGACTGATATTTTCATGGGAAGCAAGCGAATTCGTTATCTCAACGTGCAAATTGCTTAAGGTGTTTTCGTGCAAATCGTTGGCACCGCATAAATCGGCTGATTCTATTTTTTGCGCAAACAGCTATTTGGAATAGAAATTAGTTCTAAAGTTTTTACAGGAAATCCTAGCCTACTTCACTCGTTCCTTAACTAAGACGAGCTCCTAGAAATTTGTACACAACCCTTTTCTTTATATTTGTGGGATTCTTTTTTTTACGCGTGAAATTGTAATCATCCGCCCAGTATTGCCATAGTATTTTGCTGCACGTTCCGAAGTGGCTAACCACCTAACAATTGCTTTCGCCACTTGTTAACAACACGGAAGAATGCCAACTGGGGTTTTGGGTTTCAATTACGAAAAGGAGTAGTGTTGTCCAGTGTACGATTTGTTACAGAAAAAATGCGTAGCTTTTCAGTCGGTTATTGCTTGCACAGTCATAGGGTACACAAACTAGTGATTTCATACGGAAATACAAATATATTTTCGTTGTGGTTATTAAGGGTTGTTACGACTTATTATATTTAAATAGCCGTGCCCAGTAGACATTGCATACGGTATATATTGAATCTCTGCTTCGATAAGGCATTTTGACTTTTTTCTTAGAAGCTGCAATGAAAACTTATGCAGCTGTTAACAATATAAAACCTTACAACAAAGAAAGAAACACGTTAAAGTTTCGATACTACATTCTTTTAGCTTTAATGAATCTTATTGGCCAATGTAAGCACCCTTTCAATCGTTGCCCTTCTCTCCACCTCGCACAAAGGTAAAAAAGGTAAAGAGGACGTTACATAAACAATTAAAATCTATATTGATAAAATCGACCCTATTTATCTGTTTAAACCGTCTGGCAATAATTTATGCCACATAGGTTTTTAAAAAAAAAAAAAGATGTGATTTTTCTCGAATGGTTTGACTTTCATATATTTTTTTGAAACTGCCACAAAAAGCCGTGTCTCTCCAATGGTAGAAAAAATGGTTACCTGAGTGTCTGCTAAGGTTTGCAGGTAAGTGCGTGGCACTATCTCGTCGCTCGGCACCCACATGGTTATCTTGGCCGGTGGTGGTATAAATCCTGCCGGAGGGAGGGCGTAGGCCTTGGAGTATCGCCGGTGGTGGTTCTTAAGAAATCCAGATTTGACTGCGGGCAAGAAAGAAGATTGTAAGACGTTCATGAACGTCGCAACTCGCAATTTAATTTGAAATGTGATACCTTTAATCGTGTTTGCACTTATGGTAAATAGTTTACATAGCACTGTTTTAAACATATTTGTGGCACGTATCATTAGAAGGAATGAGATTTAAGATTTGTCAAAAAAGGGATAAGATTATAATTATCAATTCGGATTAATTAGTTGTGGTGCAGTAAGATATTTCTGAAATACTACTTATTAAAATGTACTCCAATTCAATGTTACACCAGTTTACGTTTTGATGTGTAATGTACCGCTTTTTATTTCGTGACACATTGTTAACCCAAATTGAAATACGTTTTAAGCTCTCACTGTATAGGCTGTCAATATGTATTTCCATCTCACTATTGTCCTAATGAACAGCTACGCTATTCAAACAATGAGCTGTATGTTATCGCATTTCAAATACTTGCTACAACTCACAAAAGGGAACGACATATCATATTACACACTGCAGCCAGTTAAAGAGCCTCTACACCACAATACAAGTTACAAGTGTAAACAAGCAAACAATTAAAGTGCTCACTGGGAAAATCTTCTCTGTATATGCTGTTGATGCGTTGTCTTCTTGCACCAGGTTTTTGGTCAACCCAGGAAACAATGTCGTCAGATCTGTGCTGGCTTTTGTCCTTCTCAATCTTATGCTTGCCCAATCCCTGGTGAACACAATCATAACTTGTTTTTTTTAAGTAATGTTTTAACGCCATCCTTATTTTTGATGCCATTTAAAATGGTCCATAAAGGATGTGTTACCTTTAGACAGTAACAATATTCCTAACAACAAAGTACATTTATCAGTAGAATAGTGAAGTATATAAGTGAGCAAAAAGTAAAAATAAGTATGTTACAATATTTTATAATTATGATTGGTTAAAGATTTTTTGTACGCAGAAACAACTACAATTATTATTCTCTAAAACATTAAAGCCATATTATACACATTATTGGAGTCTGCAACCTATTCAATATAGCTATGTGTTGAGTTTTTTTCCAAATTTTGATTGATGGTCAGTATTAATTGGACAATATATGAAACTCTTTAACAAAGGACTCAATTTCAGAATTTCTGACCTGTCCAAAATAGACTCCGTGATCTTGAAATGAGTTTCTGTTGTCGTGGATAGAAAAAGGGTGTTTTTGGCTGTAAGGAGCCTATAGAAAACAAAATTAATTCACCATAAAAACATTTCAGATGACAACAAAATCAATGCAATAAGTTGAAGGTCAATGATAGTTAGGAAATGTTACCTTATTTTGAAATTATATCAAATCTACAAAGTGTTGAACTATTCTCTACATTTGGCATTAGGGAAAACACTAACAAAATTTAAATACCTGAAGCTTTTCCTGAAATAGTGGAGGGCATTTCACATGGGCACTGTGATTTGTTCGGCTTGTGCTTAACATTGTGCCAGTCGTTGTTCCACTCTCTCTGCTTGGTATTTGTGATGGCATTCCTCTGTGTGCAAACTATCAAGAAGCATAACTATTTTAGAATTGTATTTCCAAGAAATTACAGAGGAAGCATTGCAAGCAACGTATTCTGGTTTGATTTAAAAAAATGCCAGTTAGAATATTACAAAATTATGATTTATTTTATTTTAAGAAAAATACCATTTTCTCCTACCCAAATGCCATGTTCTTCAGCAGAAGGGACATAAATTCGGCCTTTTCCCATCTTGAACTTATTACAAATGGAAATGACCAAAGTATGTCCTTTATATTTGCGCAAATTTGGTTGCAACAAAAAAAAGCTTAAGAGAAATGATTAACCAGTCGACTTTTGTTTGGAATAAAGGGAAATAACCTTAACTGGATTATATCCAGTCCATTCAAAACACGTAAATTGCATTTTGTTCAGTCTTTTTATGTAACAAAGTAAACCTAATTCAAAAAATAATTATTAAATTGAATATATTTCAAAATGTTTTCTCAAATTGTTGTCTTTTGAGGAATTTGTTGCAATTTATAAAATAGCGAAACTGTGTAGCGTGGGATCAATTGTTGCCAAGGTAACTTAGTCATAGAAATGTAAATTTCATTCAATAGACATTTAAAAAACTTATTTTGAATGTCACATATATACTACAGCTATACCACTGTGCAAATCATGTTAATTGTTTTTAAATAATGATAAAATGCAGTTTTACTAATAAACAAAAAAAAAATATGCAATGCAATTAACAAAAAAACTAAACATTATTTTGTGTCAATTAATTACTAACTATTGTTTGTCTTAAATAAGGGGAATAGCGTGATATAATTTTTTTGTAAAAGATTTGTTTTTTTAAAGAATTCATAGAAACCGCAAATCAACAAACTCAAAAACAGCGTAACGCTTCTATAGCAATAAAATCCCCTGGCCTAGGGCTTACGACAGCACTGAACCGTGACGGAGTTGGGGAGTCCCATATCGAAGCCTTTTTCTTATGATTACCTGGGGCTGTTTGGGGAGGGGAAGTCGCCCAATTGGATATCTTGGCAGCGGTTATTTTATGACGGATAGCGCTCGAGAAGGAAGGGACAGTCAATTCAGCACTCAGTAGTGCGACTGGAGCATAACAGAACAGTTTAGAGCTTGGTTTATAGTTGAGTGCACAACAACAACAGTTTTAAAAGTGTTTACACCAACCAGCGGGCATAGCCGGCTAATTTTGTTGTACATTGTATTTAAGGCCGCTGTTATACCCAATAAGTTGAAGTACGATTGCTACTAGACTTCAAAACAATTATTCTGTACCAGATATGTAAAAACAGTACGAGTATATGCTTGATCTTTTAATCAAAACATTGAACGTCAATAAATAGCAATGCATTGTAATTGAGCACAACTTTGTGTAAATTAAACATTACACAGTTTTGAATTTTTAAATTAAGTGGACTGTGTTTGGAGTATTTCTGATTTAGATATTTGTACTCTAACTTTTGTTTTAGCAAGTTTAAAAAGAAGAGTAACCAGTTATAACTATTGAAACTTAAATCCATTTAAACTTTAACGTAATATCTTCTGAATGAAACATCTCTTTTTTGTAGTTTTTTTTGGTTCAAATCAATTTCAGAAACAAAACTAATGAAAGATAACTTTTTTTCAGAAAAGTGGTATGCAGGCTTTATAAGTGAAGTAAATCCCTGGAAATAGATGTAGCTGTGCCTTCTAAGTTGTGAAAAGACGCCATTCACATTAACTTCAAACATGGCAACTCGGATGTATGTCTGCGAGTCGGCCGAGCACCCCTCATCACTATTGCTGGGACTTAATGAACAGAGATTAAAGGTAAACCGTACTGCTTGATTTCTTTGCAAAACAAACTAAATTTGCCTAACAGGGGCAAATAGAATACATTTGTATTTCAAAGGAAACTTTTGACTCAAGTTGTTATGATTGATCGGTAAAGATTTATTTTCGATTGTACTTTAACAATTTTTGTTTTGTCAGGGTGCACTTTGTGATATCACAATACGCGTTCAGGGACACTTATTCAAAGCTCACATCAATGTGCTTGCATCAGCAATGGGTTACTTCAGGTATTTATTGAGTTCGTAATTTCTGTGTGTTACCTTTTTTGCAAGATAAAAGTACTTGAAATTGAAACATGTTTCTAATATAATGGTCTAAATTTATCAAACCATTTGGGTTTAGAATTTTAGCACCAATAAAATGAGAGTAGCATTGTTTAAGTTTTAACAAGGTTGTGAGAAAGACTTGAACTTTTCTAAGTGTTCATTGATAGTTGCAAACATTTGAATGTGCTTTGAACATTTACATTAACCCCTATATATTTCAGTATTTGAGTCTTTTTAAATATTTATTTCATTTGTGTAATATACATAATTGTAACAAGGAGTTCTTTCAGGGACTTGTTTTGCAAGCCGACCAAAGAGAAAACAGAAGGAATTATCGACATCCCTATGATTGTTAACAGCACCGGATTCTCTAAGATACTGGATTTTGTTTATACCTCACAACTGTGCCTAAGCCAGAGTACTGTCATGCAGGTATTGAATTTTGCCAACCAAATACATTTAACAAAGGTGTTAAACTATAAAACACACATTGCATGTTTAACTTCAGATTAAATCATCAATGAATTGCACCATAGTTGTCAATGATATCTTCCCTAAATGTAGATGCACAGCCAGCAATTTTTTCCATTTTCAATTTTTGTTTTGCACCTTCCGTTTTGGACTTTGCATACAGTTTAAAGTTGTAGTTTATTGAACAGAAACAGTCACATTATGAACCCTCTAAGTGGATTATGGCTAGGTCAAATGACTCATTGCCTTTTGACCAAAGTGATTAATGTGGGCAAGGAGTTTAGACCACAGCTATTAACCCCATATTTAGAATAATGCTCAGACAATGTATGTCAAAACAAACTGAACTTCATGTGCATACCTTTTATGTGCATCTGTCCAATTTTTGCTCCTCCAAATGTGAACAGACCCACTTTTAGTTCCTGTTTTTGTTGTTGTTCCTCTGATTGAACATTTTACCCGAGTAAAATTACGTTTTTTGTGGTGCAGTGAAGGCGAATAAGGCTTAGTTTTAGTGGAATCTATTATGTAGGTAATAAGTGTCTTTCCGGCATGGAAAATAGGTTAAGCAAGTTGCTTTTTGATCTCTTTACGCAAACAGCCTTTACATAAATGAACATGGCCAACGCAGAGCTTAGCTTGGATGTGTGACTCAGGCCAACACTCTACACGAAAATTTGACGCAAGCGAAATTGACCCAGTTCGATTGCGAGAGAGCGGGCTCGGGCCACAGCTCGGGGGAGGGTGGTGAGGGGATTGCGACATATGGACGACGCCCGGGCGCTTCTCCCCGGCGCCGAAACTGGGTCAGTGGCAGTCGGCGAAGGGGGAGGGCCGGCGAGACTGTGACCTCGTTGCCGAGCAGATGAGCCGACTGACACCCAGTCGCTGACGGGTCTATCCATTATGCATCGTCTTCCCCCCCTCTCTGCGGCAGCGGCGAACATACTGGTAGTTTTTTTTCGGCTGGGGACTTGGCGGGTGCGGATGTGCGCTGTAAGCCGCTATATACCACTGCTGCTGCGATGTGGATATTGCCGTTTGCGGGCGGGTGCTAATTGCCCGTCGCTAATGCGCCCGCAATCCCTCGCTTTTGTATTGTCGTCCTTGAAACGGTATTATAGTGTCGGGTGAATCATCTGTGTTTTTTTCCTGCGTACGTGCTCGCTCTAAATCTTGCCGTTGAATGTGGCGTTTGACGTGCAACGGAACATGGTCGATGCTAACAAACAATAGTTAACATTAGGTGTCGAATATTCGCATACAGAGCCTTCATAAGCTTGGAGTTGTATTACGCCCGCCATTTAAGTAAGAAACGCTTGATTATTGACAAACAATCGAAATAATTTTGATATCTTTCGCGCTATATTTGTAATAATGTGGTTTTCTTTTATGTAGATTGTGTATAAATCGGTGGCCTTTAAATTAGCACTTTAGAACGATACGAAAAAATTTCGTATCGCTAAAACCCAAAAAATTACCTTGGCAAAATGCATAGTTTAAACTACGTGTGGGCATTGTCACCGATTGGACGTGACCAGTTTATGTAGCCCACCCATAATAATCGTTAAGACCTTTATTTTTTTTTCAAGTGAATAAGGGAAGTTTAGTATTCCAGGGGTCGTCTAAACTGTAAGGTGTAAAAGTGGAACGCGAATAATGCTCGAAAACCAGGGAGTCAATTTGTTTGCGACGCGTGACGTTATGACCCAGCGGGCGCGCGTCACAATAATCGACGTCACCGCTGCTGGGCAAACGCGTCGTTCCTACATCTGTCCGTGGCAATGAGCTGGCGTTGTAAAGTCTTTGCGCGCGTCGGGCAAATATATTTCTGCATTTATTGACATTACAATCTGTGACGAGCGGCGCGATTTCCTGTAAGAACGTCGATTTAATTTGCCCCGCGTTTGGATCGCACGCGAATTAGCCGGCCCTAATCGTCCCATTTGCGCGCGGAATTACTTAGACGCGTCGTCATCGCATTTCTGCCATCGACGTTTCTTCTTCTTGCCCTTGCTCGGAATCCCGCGCTATTCATGACGTGGGAGATGACCACGTTGATTTTTATTCGCGTCCTTTAATTGCCCACCTCGCGGGTTGTTTTGTGTCTGTTTCTGACGAAAGTTAAATCAGGATATTATTATCTGCGCGGTCACTTCGAAAAGAGTCGACTCTTTTTTATTCAATTGGCCTAATTCAGTTTTCCTCGCCTGTTTTTCCTTAGCGAAAAATTAAACGTGACAAACTACTAAAAATGAAAGTTTTGTGCCTTTCGAAGCGACCGTAAACTGACCAAAAGGGAATTTAAAAAAAGCGCGTTTGTTAACGCCTTTTAAAGTGATTTAGCAAAGTCACTGTACAATGCTGTTCATTGCATTGTATGCCAACGCGACATCGTTTTTGTCTTTTTTTCGGTTGAGCAATTTGTTAGAGCATTTGCGTTGCTGACTATGTGAGCGGCATTTGAACTCCTTGAGATGGCATAAATAAAAGTGGATTATCCCTAGAAATATGTTCCAAGTGTGAGCTGATTTCTTATTATCACGCTCCGTGTTAATCCTACTAGCATCGTTTTTTCAACATCGCAGGAGTTATGTCTTAACCTTGAGCGACGTTACGCAACATAGTTTCGCGGTACCACCACCCACACAAAGGTGTAGCATCGCATAAGCAGATATCACCACTTCAGGCGGAATGCCTTGGGCCGTGGCGCAATTTAACGTCGACCAATTTCGCCCGATAGCCTCTTAACCCCGACCGCCGCTTTGCCTGGCAGCCATTCGTAAACGCGCAATCGCATGCAAATTACCGACCGGTTCGCCTTATTGGCCACCTTTATCAATGAACGGCGACTATTTGAATTTTCCATCTAAATTTAACCGAGGTCGATGTGCCCTAGTTCTTCACCCCGTTTTCACCATTGTTTCAGTACGCGACGAATTTGTTTAATTCAAATAGCATCGATTCTTCACTGTCCGTGCCGCGCCCAATCGGCGACGGCCAAATACGACCCAGGTCCCAATTTGCATGCAGAGCTTTAACCTTAGCGCGGTACCTCGCTGCCAGAAAGCACCTCTCTGGCTGGTTTGGTATTTCGGGCGCGCGCTTTTTCCGTCTGTTTATTTGCATAGGATGTGGGACGAAACAGCGAAAAGCGTCATCGCTACCGTTGTGTCCGATTTGGATTTGTCACATGCAAATATACATTTTTGTGGCATTGTTGGACGGTAACGAGCGCGCTAGGATAGGCTTCTAAATTTGGTGAGAAGTATTTTTTTTTTAGTTTTGGCGGGTGTGCAATCTCTAAATGATTTGATTATTTGCAAAGAAATTTTACCAAAAAACAAAATTGATAACTCGAAAAACAAATTGGCTGACGGGTTTTTTAGACTGATTTGGGATTTTATTTATCAAATAAACAGTAGTAACAATGACCACAAATAACTAACCACAGTTGTTTCTATCAACGTTGTCCGTACGGGTTCAAAACCTCAATATAACAACATTAGAGTTCTTACCCATTGGCTAATTTCAGTCGCTGTCGCAACTCGATGGCAAAACAACGCCACTGTTTAAAACGTTCCGGCCTTTTCAACACCCAAAACAGAAAACAGGCAACGCACTGTGCGGCAAAATACACGCAATCCCAAGTAGCCCCCACAACACTATTCCAGGCTAACGATGTTCGCTGGACCTTCGAACATTTCGATCGATAACTAATCGAGTCGATGGCGCTGCCGTGGTTTGAAACCCTGTGTAGGGGTTATATGAGGGTGTTTCCGACTATATACGTTTGGCGAAACGATTCGCCCAATTTTACAAGATCTGGTTTGGTGTACAACTGCATTTTTGTCTACAAACGCCCAATTTGAGTAAAAGTTCTATAAAAACACAGTCTAACTGCGGAAAAAGTTGTATTAATACGAAAACAGCAAAATGGTGGACGGGATTAGTTTGTTTCGCGTTTTGAAAGGCCTAATGCATCATCCTTAAAATTCGTATATATCTCTGGCCGAACTCGTCCAATTGGGAAACTTTCTTCCCCGGCTGGGAACTAGTAGTGATAGATCGCGCCTCGTTCCCCGACCCGTAAGTAATTAACTGGACGCCGGGCATTACTTGTGAGATGAGTCGCATCCCGTCGCTTGGACGCCGTCCGTTTGCTTCGCATGTATAATGCATATACTCCACTGGCTGTCGTTCCTGTCTTGGATTGATGGCGACTTCCCATATTGCGCGCCCGCTCTGCCAAAGCTATCTGTCCCATAGCGCTACTGTCTGTAGCTACAACAGACGCCGGCAATAAGACAGTTTACATTTGGGCCTGAAATACAGCGGGCATATTGTATTGGACGTTTTGTGCAATTTTTTTTTACGTTTCGTGCAATTTTGTCTTTACCATCGCGACGATTAGTCACGGAAATGAACACCCGGCTGTTTTGAAACGATCGGTTAAGATGAGATGCAACTTTTATAAAAACATGTTTTTTAAACGCGCGTGTTCCTTTTAGAGAAGCGATGTGAACTGTTGATTAGTTATTACGCGATAAAACTTTATAAAAGCGCGGTTTAAGAGGTGTATCCCTTTTTAAAGCTGCCTTCGTTATGAAGCTAAACCCAAACTCCTACTAAACTAGATCTCGCGCGCGAATTTTGCCTCAACGCGCTTGCAGCATGCTTCACACGTTCCATTTTCCCCGAATTGTAGCGGCCATCCGGTTTTAACCGGGTCAAACTTACCAATAAGAAGGGTCTTTTTCCTCTGCAACCGCTTGCCAACGCAATTTCGCCACATCGTTTAGTTGGTGCGCTACTACTCGGGAATCCACCCAGAAGGGCTAATCCCGGACATTTCAACGCAGTGAGGCAACTGTTACAGATGCAACAGGCAACCGCGGACAGTTACAATACCGGGGTGACCCTTGTACAACCCAAAGCTACACTCCAATCTTACTCCATGTCATCGCCTCATGTAAACGACCTGTCGACGTTTATGTATTTAGGTTTGGCGAAAATGAGGAAGCTATTTCGCTCGCATTCGACCCCACTGCTTAGCGTGAAAGCCACTGGTTCTCAACCGGCGTGCCTTTGCTTAATTAGTGAGCTTTTTAAAACACATATTTGTGTCCGATTAGAGACCATTATATCAAATGACGTTTGTAAGTTGATTGGGTTGTTCCAGTTTCATTTATAGTGACATTTCAGTAAAATACTCGACGAAAATTCCAGTCGGGGTGCCGAAAATGTATTTTTTATTTTTTAAGGGTGCCCTAAAAGCCACAAAAGGTTGAGGATTACTGGTTTAAGCAATTAATTGCGTATTGTGTTTATCTCGTGATGCGGGGAAACTTGTTTTCGCGACGTGATCGGGGTTTCTTGTCCCACGAAGCTTCACCCCATTGTGTGTCGCAAATGCAGTAGTATACTCTCTGACGCGTCTGTAATTTTGCTGTGTCGGAATTTTCACATCGTAAAAGTCTGCCTGCTTCCTGGTCAAAGTGGAAAGCGGAGGTTTTGCGACGCTGGACCTCCCGCTGTTTTTACTAATGGAGAAATGCGCCTCAGAAAAGGGCATTGGGGTTTTGTATACAGCTTAGGCGACGCTTGTCCTGAATGTGTAATTTATGTTACTTTAGGTCAGTAATCTCTTTTAGTACGCGATCCCAATTTAATTAAACTGAACCATATTTATGGGCGACCCCAGTTTGTTTTCAGATAGGCAATTCTTGAACTAAATAACACAAACGATTGATTTTATGCTTAAATTATACACAGGCCCAAATATATTTTAACATTTTTAATACACTAATTGCGCTCGTTTAAATCGCAATGAAATAAAACTAAAACTGCGTAATATAAAAGTAATGGCGACACCATAAAAGGTTTAAGCTACCCCATTGGAGACCACTGCTTTAGGTAAAGCTACCGTTCGCCCTCATTATTTATTCCTGGTTTGTTTAGCTCTTAAGGGATTCGGAACTCGTTTTCCCGCAAATTTGCACCCCTTAAATTAAGCGGAGGCAAGCCGCGGCTCCAAGCATATCGGCCAGCAAGGCAAAAAAGTCCAACCCCGTACAACAGGGGCTCACGTACGGGTGCCTGCCTTACTACTCCACCCACTTCCAACACACCACTCCACATATCCGCGTTCGACCGGGCGTGCATTTTCAAGCCGCCTTGCTCGAAGAGGGGCGGCAACTTGCGCACGCACACACACACCCAATCCCACGCACACACACCCGTGGGCGTAAGAACAGCAAACAGCGGCACATCAATATATATAGGTAGGAGAGGCCTTTTTGGCCGGCCCCCGCCTTGCTGGCAATTAGGTCAAGAAACAGGATCCAGCCCTGGTTTTATGGCGCGCTCCACCCAGGGCCAGAGCAATCCTGTGCACACAATGGCGGGCCTTGTGAACACAAAGGCCAGTCGCCGCGGGGCGCACAAGCCCCCAGGGGAGTCGCGTACGTGTTCGTTGCGCGCGCCAAGGGAAGGGCTCTCGTGTACCCGCGCGCGCACTAGTGTATGTGCGTGCTGTGCAATGAAGGTCGCGTCACCCCGTTTTTGTGCTTTGCCTCACACACACATAAGCCGCTGCTTTCTCTTGTTGTTCGCCGCCAAGCATTGTGCCCGGATTGGGGCCATTGTCCGCGCCGATCGCGCGTCTGACCCCGGGTGAAATTCGGGGTGCAACTGGATCCGAGCCCCCGCGGTTAATTGTTATTTCGGAGATCGATTACGATTCCCGGTGCGGTTGTTTGGCGATGGCGCGATGTGTCGGTTTTGGGCCGCGACACCCTGTTGCGTTTAGGGATAATACAATGCCTGAATTAAAAGCTTTTAAAGGATTTGGTTATTTATCAGATAAAGGAGGTCAAGCGGAATTCACCCTAATTTCAAACAAGTGTTGAAAAGTAATTTACCCATGTTTCAAACAACTGTTGAAAAGTAATACACCCATGTTTCAAACAACTGTTGAAAAGTAATACACCTGTGTTTCAAACAACAGTCAAAAAACCTGTTTTCATTTTCCACGTCTAAACTAAATACCCATTATTTTTCAAACGTCCTTGCACTAACGCTTACATCTGCTTGAAAACTTTCAACTCTTGAAAGCAATTCTCATCTGATAGTCTGTGAGGTAGATTTAAGGTTTGCTAGATAACTTAATCGGAGTTTGTCATCTGTCCACATCCCTGTATCTAAACGCCACAACTAACATCTTAAGAAAAAAGAAAAACATATTCCCAAATAGAAAATTATTATTTGAGAAAACATACGCGTTTTTACGTAGTTTAATACATTTAAGAGGGTTTACTGTGTTTTTTAGCCGTTAAATAAGATAAATCTTTGGTCTATAGAGAAAATACATCTTTCGTGGGCGCGTAGATGTTAAAGCGATTCGATTAGTCGACCCGTGTCCCTCATCCTTCCTTCACTAAATTTTTGTTTACTTTACAAAAAAGCGATTCTCTCTTTCCAACCTTGGTCTGTGAGATATTTTGCGCTACAAAAGAAAAAACCGGACAGGCGAAAAAGCGGTTACTTTTGGAGTTAATGCACAGAAGTTTGATTGACAAATTTGCGTTTTTTGTACTTTTTCAAGTGACCGTGTAAAAAAGCTGATTAGAGTCGCTTAGAATCCCCTTTAATCCAAACGAACCGTAGCGAACCTGATCGTGACCCCGCTTGACATTAATCAGTTGCACGGCCTTTGCACAAAGCACGTTCGTGAAATGTACAGGCATGATTGGGGGTGAATGATTTATACACTAACGTTGATAAATCGCTTTAAACGATATAAAACGGTTTCGACCGCAGCAGTAATCTCGACGAATTCTATTAAATCGCTTGCACTGCGTATAAGCAAAAATAAAAAAACGCCGTTCGATTGTGTCGATTTCGGCGAATTTCGTTTTGGTGAACGAAAACAAGCGAACCCGGCTGTTTCAATCGGCCGCCCTCGGCGTTTTATTCACAATTTCCAGCTCCCCGGGCGTCTGCGTTTTGCAGCGCGGCGGGAAATCGCGTTTCCTGGAAAATTCTTAAAAAAATGGAAAAGGGTCGTCTCACCGCAGCGCGTTGTTTTTAAACGGCCGCTTCGAAAGCAACCGGCAACCTTTTTCGTGGATTTTTTGCCCCCCTCAATGCGTGTGGCCAAATAATTGCACGTTGCCTTAAAATTTTCTGTTTTATTTTTTTAATTTGTCAACAAGACCCGAAAATTAAGGCTGAATAGAAAGTATTTTTAAGCTAACTGTGGGAAGGGGTCAAGGGGTAAAATAAGCATATATACATACAGCTCAATTTTTAAGAACACCCCACATGTATTTGTTTAAAGATTTGGCTTAAAGACGATTAGAAAGTTTCAGATGCTATCTTTCGGTAAAATTGCAAAGGTATTTCAAAAAGACATTGAAAAACTTAAATGCCAGAATTTGCACATATCAAACTCGTTCAATATTTCAATATTTTAAACCGTTTCGTAGAGGAGCCATACTTAAAGCCCTCCGAAGTTGATTTTTTCCCGAAACGTGAAAAACTCTTGGACTTTTCAAACCTTTTGTGGAGGGGCGGGGCCCAACTTAAATCCCCCCTACGTTAATTCTTCCCAAAACGTGAAAACCCAACGGGGGAAAAATAGCGCGGCTTTGGCTGTTGTGTTGTACGCGGCCAGGTCGCGACTTGCCCAGCGCCGCCAACGACTTGGGGCTCGAGTGTCACCCGCGCCCATTCTCGATCGCTCCGAGCGCGATGCTTGGCCTGCTGCCAGGTCGGTTGGCCTTCTCCTTGCTTGGGTCTCCGCGCAACCGCCCAAGCTCGAGTGTTTGTTTTTGCGGCCCTTGCGACCCTCCCTAAAGGATTGAGTGTTGGGTGAACCGGCGCGTTCGTCGGCGCGCATTTTCGAAAACGAACCGGTGAAATATTTGTCGAAACATTTTCGATTTTTGGGTTTGCTGATTTAAATTTTGTAACATTTATAAGGCTAAAAAACGAACTTGAATTGAACTGTTGGGTTTACAACGGAAATTTAGTAGCCATGTATTGCTGAAAACCGGACTTAAATGGCTTTCTCGGGCTGAAAACCGTACATAAATGATCTATGGAGAGCCATGTGAGTGTTTCGCGTTTAAAACGGGACTCAAATAGCCCATTCGACCTAAAATAGGAAATTAACAACCATTTTGGCGTACAATCAAGAATTAAATGTACATATCGGCTGCTAAGAGGAACTAAGTGACCAAATCGAGATAAAACAATTTTATTTGATGCACGGCATAGGGATGTAGGTTTAAAACGCGTAATCGCACTTCTCCTCATGCCAGATTCACCCCAGTACGCACCCATGATTAAAACAAGAACCGAAGGCCCTAATCTACAAGCTCAACACGCTCCCACCAAAAAGCAAAGCGTTGGGCGCAACCGAAAACAAATCCGCAACAGAAACGAGCTCGATTTCAAGCCACAAGCATAAAGCGCCGAGGCTGAGGCAAGAGGTTGAAGGCGGTCGTCCCTTTTCGAGTAGGCCGCCGCGTTTCGTTAGCCCGGGGCCGCCCGGTGCTGAGGGTGTTTAGACAGATCGAAGCTCGACTCGCCACCTCCCCGGGGCTTTGCAGCCGCGAGCACGCACACACACTCACGCACACGCGCGCACATACGCACGCGCGCTCTAACGGGCGTGGATACGCGCTTACCAAGGGGGGCGCTCAATCGAATTTCCTCTTAAGGCTAGCAACGTTGATGGGTTCCAAACTCTTTTGCGTGGGATCGAAAAAGCTGGTTTTGTAATGTAGGCCAGTGGTTCTTAAACTGGTGCGCGAATCCTTTGGGTGATCTTTTAAATTCATTGACTTTTTGGCGTTATGAAAAGGCACAGCCTCACTGGATCAAATGAATCATTTGACAGCTTGTGTAATGCAAATAGTAATTATCTTGTGTAAGTATTGGTGTTTTGTTTGTAATATTGTGCAGAGAATTTTATATTTTTTTAACTTAAAAAAAATGATGGGGTCTGTAATTAGTTAAGAAAATATTAAAAGGGCGTTTCTTTATGGAATCCAAAACTATTGGCAGCAGGTTGCTGCTTGTCGATCACTGTTCCGCTGACGAGTATATTAACAATAAAATTAAAAGCTTAAAAACGCGAGTAAATAGTTTACTCGGGTTTCAAACTTTGGTTTTCATGTTAGTTAGGAAAACAAATGGGTTCCGCCAGTTTTAAATATTGATACCCACTGCACTGCGGTTGGGCCGTGAGATTGCGAACAAGCGTATATCGACGAGATCATATGCAACATATGCCCACCCCTGCGGTCTCGCTGGTTCAATGGTGGGATCCACTAATCTTCATTCGCCTGAGGGCAGCATAAGACGCTGACCACTACTGCTGTTGTTTTGTGCCACTGCCGCAGCGTATGGTCGATTTTCTTGCGTGTACCCTTTGAAACGTTTTTTTTCCGTTGCTGATTTACTGTCGTTATATATCTGTGAAAAAGCGTAATTTTCTCCAATTTTTCTTTAATTAATTTTTTGTATTTTTTACTCATTTTTAAGCGAGTTCGCTTTTAAAGGAAAAGTAAAATGAAAAAAAAATATTTCTGTGAGCAGGTTTCCGTTATACCTCTGTAAGGCATTAGTTCATTTATCAAACCTATTGTGAGCTATCTGTCACTCAAAATGAGTAACCAGGCGTACATGTCATTCGAATCGGCGTTTGAAACTGTTTAACACCGACGGGCGGGCAAACATTCCCATTGAGCCCCGCGTTTCCAACCAGCCAACCCTTGTGTACCAAAAGCGGCGTCAGAACGGCACCGGCCGCGGCGGCTGCTGGAAAACAGAGGCGAGCGTCTGGCTCTTAAACCCAAAAAGCAGGGCCGGCGACTTTTACGGTCCGACGTTATCCAGACCGCCCCTGTTTACCCTGCCACGTATAGGGAAAAAGTAAAGCCTCCCGGGGGCTGCCACGCGCTTTTCGTGTTACCGCTTGTTTGCCGAACGCGCGACAGCTCGAACGCCGGGATTTGGGAGTCGGGTTTGTACACACACAAAAGTACAAGGCCCCTTTTACCCTAACTTTTTCGGCCTGTTAAAGTGCCATTTTCGCTCTGCTGACCAGTTAGAAACGTTCACTACAATTTGGCCGAACATAAGAAAGCCATATTTTTAAAGATCTTAAAAAACTTAAGATACCATATTTAGTCTTTACCAGATACCTCAGATTTGGAAGTCGGGTCTGTACACACACAAAGGGTACAAGGCCCTTCCTAGCCGTTTTGCGCAAATTATTTCGTCTTGTTTTTTGTGGCATTTTTGCTGTGCTAACGTGTTCGAAATGTATAGTGCAATTTGGCCGAAAAAAGGTTGCTTTCAAAAAGCTTTAAAAACTTAAGAACCCATGCAATCGAAGAGTGACCCGGCGCTTTTTCGATAGGCCAAAGCAAATAAATTCCACGGTGTGTCTCGGCCGGGTTTCGCGGCCAGGGTTTCGCTGAATGGAACTCGTTGTTCGTTTCGACGCGTCTAGCGTCTTATCACTAACCCCCCCCCCCCCGGCAGTAACAGCGCACTAGACACTTTGCCTGAGGTACAACACAAAAAACGATCGTATTTTTTGTTGTGGTTTCAGATATAACGCGACGTCATTCCGTTCAACGTCATGTGTGTTTACCGTCGACTGGTCAATGTTGACTAAATTCCGACAGGCGCTTTAAAAACGAGTCATTATTGAACTTAAACGTGTAGAACAATTCCGACTACCCTCGTAAAACAGAGCAGTTGAAAACACGCCTCGAACTCATGAGTGTGTCTTTCCCTGTAGCCTGGGGTCGGCCTGGTGTGATTTTCGTTAAACATTGTCCTCGAATCGTCCCCGTTAGCCCGAGCACTCCCTCAAATATTTGTGGCGTGTTTCTCGCTTGTAAGCAAACGTGCCGACGACCCCCGGGCCAATTCTCCCGCGTTGGTACTTTGGTCACCGCGGCCGTAATCAACAACGCCCCAACAGGATTTTGCTGGAACACCCAAGTGAAGTTTGTCGTCTTATTTGAATTATGGACCGAATGAAAACTCCTTTTTAAAACGTTTACAAGCATAATGGTGTGAGGTTGTAGTAAGACGTAATAAGAATGCCCATATGTAGGTATCATTTTGAAATGTTTGAAAGGATACCTACTTCTGTATATTCTTTCAAGCTTGATTAACCGAAAAAATACATAAAACGTTTTTTAGCAGTAAATGTTTATTTAACTAACATACGCAGACAACTCCGGCTGTTGCATGTGATTACATAGAAACCGCATTTCCAGGATTTCAAGTTCGATTTTAGCTTTTAACGCACTGAGGCCTTTTCCTGCCAGATCTAAACAGATACGCTTTAACTGGACCTTGCCCATGGTCAGCAGTCACGTTGAATTTTTAATGAACGGCCGTCGAGTGACGGCGCTTTACCTCTAAATCCATGCCTTTGATCACCTTTTCGAGCGACAGGCCGTAAGTTTTTCACGCGACCTCGCGAGAAATAGGTCGCAAGTGGATTTAGGCTGCTTCTCCTTGATATAAACTGGCGCACAAGACAGACCTTAGCTTCGCCGAAACGTCCGTTGCGAAATCTGTTTGTCGAGTCGGAACGGCCGCGCAGAAAAAAAAATCTTCCCTTGGGGCCATTGGGCAAGCTCGTGACTCATTTTGGCGGCCGCAATCAAAAACACGCATACGCCAGCGTTTTAAGGGCTTCCAAGAAATCGTACCAATCCCGCAATCCACAGCCTTTTATGGGACGCGCTTTATATAGCATTGGCTTATATGTGACCCAGGTGGATTATGGGACGCGCTTTATATAGCATTGGCTTATATGTGACCCGAATGGAATCGACTGGCGTAAAAGCGTTTGACACTTTTTGTTGCTCAGGTGTGAAAATAGAAAAAAAGTGGGTCAGAAATACACCACATTTTAGCTGCTGTGCAAATTGGTCGGTATTGAAAATATGGGCAACTGTAGTTTTAAAGTGTGCCAGTCTACATACGAAGAGAT
The DNA here is from genome assembly GCF_963924565.1 of Ascidiella aspersa. Classification (NCBI taxonomy): domain Eukaryota; kingdom Metazoa; phylum Chordata; class Ascidiacea; order Phlebobranchia; family Ascidiidae; genus Ascidiella; species Ascidiella aspersa. The sequence continues at coordinate 29,720,048 of NC_139450.1, forward strand.
CACGACTCTTTTTTGTGGGTTACTTCCTGTATATTGCCAGTCAACGCGGCCTCAACAGAACGCAAACATTAACTAAATGGTTGGCGGCTTCTTTTTGACGCGTTCCTGTATGGAAAATTCGCATGTCGAAAATTGCAAGGAAAACTCGGACGTGATGCAAGCCGGCTGATTTTTGCCATTTGGTCTTCAGGCCAGTTGTAGTTGTCAACTTGATGCACCAGGCTCCCATTACAAACAGGGAGAGAAAACTTTTGGCAGGCTTGTATCTCGTTCGTTGGATTCGGCCGGTCGAAATGGAAAAACCGACGAAACAAGACCTCTCGTCTTTCCAGATTATTGCGGGAAGCGCAAAGTCTGTTTTCAGACCATGTTTCTTTGCTTTAACTGCGATATTTAAGTACACACACTTTTCGGTCACGTCACGTCCAATTAGTCGAAAATTTTACAATTCTGATACCCGTCAGTATTGTCTGGCCTTATTGGTTACTTTTTAGGCTCACATAATGCGAGTAAACGGAGATACATAAGTTGAACGATTTCTAGTTTAGAAGGTAAATAGGAAAAAACTACATAGGACAAGTAAATGGGTGTGTTTAGAGTGCCCTTGAAAATGCTGACGCCGATTAGTGTTCGAAGTAGGACTTGCTCTTCAGATGTTAGGGCATTAAACTGAATTAGTCACATACTTTTTTATCACTTTCACTGGAAAGATACAAAATCCGCCTGGGAATATGTCGTCACTTTAAATTTTCAAAACCAGGCGGCTACTTCGAATTCAAAACTCAAAAGCTGTACGTTTTCCAGCACACCCAGGGACGATGCGAAAAACGATTTTGACGCTCTGACTCCCAACCGGGAGATCCAACCAAATGTGGGGGAGGGGGTGCCACAAAGCTCGGTCGTGACTTGGCTTCGTGTAGAACGCGCACAAGGCGGCCTGGAATCGAAACATAAACACTGTGATGCGTCATAGCCCTGCACCCGAGATCGTAACTTTTGGACGGCCTTTATTAAAACGGTACCCTTTCTCCCCCCTCTGATAAAATGCCTAAAACAACTTACTTTCAGTAAATAGATTGCTCTTCTGGTGTAAACGAAGTATAAACCGACGTTTGGACAGCAGATACCAGCTGACCTCATCCGGGTTAATAATTAAAACGAAAGTGCGTTAGAAGTATGAAAATAAAAAGCCTATAGATTAAAATTAATAAATCTAGACGTCGCTGAAGTACCGAAAATGATAACAGCTGTGATCTTGTCCTCAGTTTGACTCAGGATATAACAGTTATAAAGTGTCGTAATAGGAAGAGGTGAAATTTTCACACCCCTATCCTGCTTTTCAGGCCTAAATCGTCACTTCACGACCGCAGCCTTCCAGTTCCTCTTGGTTTATCCGTGACTGCTATAATTAACCTTCTATATAATTAGCCGTATTTGTTTAAGTTTCTATCGCCCCTGCCAACGATGCATTTCATGACGCCAAGGCCATATGTTGTTCACACTTACAAAACCCGAATGTTGCCACTGTGAAATGGAAGTTTTATTTTTGTGGCGAAACTCTGTCAGGACACTCCTGCGCATTCTGACTCGGGAGTTTTTGTCTTCGAGAAATTAGCTGCACGCGTTGCCCAGAATGCGGAACCGTGTATTGGTCTGTGGGCGTTTTCCCGGCGAAGGGTCAGACGTTCTCGAAAGTTCTATGACCGGGACTCAGCACTGCGATCGGACCCAGACAGTGACCTAATGTATTTGCGCGTCAAATTTGGCTTGCTGGAGCGTTCAAAATTGCAAACAAACTCGCTTGACACTGGACAGTGGACGCGCAGCACTTGCATCGCTTCCAACTCGTTCCACACGCATTCGCCAAAAAATAAACTGTGAGCAGCTTTTTAATTAGAGCGCAAAGTTGATCGGCGCCGCCTGCGCAAAGTCGTTAAACATCGCTTAACCCCTTGCGCCCTAGCGCGGCAATAACCCGCTCATTAAGCTTTCAGCAGCCGGGTGCTGACAGACCGATTATTGCGTAACAATGTTGTAATCATTCAAAAACCCAGTTCGAGCCGAATGGCGCTGCTGATTGGCTCGTTCGGACAACAACAAGACGCCCTGTGATGTCGTCTCAAAGGCGAAACGTTGCCCCCTTAGGCGCGTTGGTTTTGCCGATGTGGTCAAGTCCGTTGCCTGTCTTAATTGCCCTTCATCAACGCAACTAACGTAGATCACCCCTCGGGCTGTCCCTGTGCTCTTAATCGCTCCTACTAAGCAAAGCTCTTTTACCTCAAGAATGTATGCCTTGAACCACCTACGTGTACAGTACACGACCGTGTCTTGGCTCTTGGGGGTTTGCTGTACATAACAGGTTCCTGAGGCCAGAAGAGCCTCCAAACCTGTTTTTTGCTACCTTTTTTGGTTTTGTTGTTTTAATCGCGATAAACTAAAATGTGGCTTCCCTTTTAATAAAAGCTTTACGAACGGGTATTTTCTTGAACTTGGTCGTTTCTAGGCTCTTTGAGGTTTGCTGTAATTTAATTTATTGCCGTACCTAGAATTGTTGCTTTTAAGTGTTAAAACAGCCTTCGCTATTGACGTTGCGAAGTTTCCCCTTTGGAAAAACTTCACTCTGGTTCAACTAAAAGTCGCGTTCCTCTTATGGGGCGTCACAAGATGCAGTGAAAACACCCAGTCAGCAGATTTTCTTGCACAATAACACCCGTATTTTACTCGGGATGCTTCGTACTTGGTCATAACGTCAAACACTCGACAAACAGATTTTTTATTTATTTAAAGGCAATACTTGCCTTCACCCTGTAAATTACGCTTTGGTATCCGGCAATTACCAATATAAAGGTGGTATCTCAGAATGAAAATATATTTTCGGAAAAAAGGGTACTTTAGACAAGTGTGTAAATTTGAAAATTTTGAAATAGGCGCGATCTGGTGGTATACATATTTGAATAAATGTCGGTGTTATATTACGTTTGTTCCCAATTTAACCTGCATTTGCCTAATATATTCAAATTAGTATACCCAATATACATAAACTAAAAAAAATCGCTTAATAAAGAACATAGATAGAACGCCGGTGGTGGATTTCTGCATAAATACAATAGCTGATTTGCCAACCCTTGGTTTTTCACGGAGTCTGTTTTTCGAATATGCCCAACAGTATGGAGGCCAGTCTCGGAAATGTCGAAATCGACTTGTTTTGGGGGAAAATAGCCGCGGGCTATCGCAGTCGGGAGTCTCGTTCTCCGGCGTCGTTTTACGGTGATTCACTTGCATTTACGTTAATGCCAATGCTGCGCCATTTTCGGGTGACATTACCGCCAAAATCGCATCGCCTTTATGATCTATCGACAAAAGGCCAGTTTACACGAAAATTCAAAAGGTGACGGCTCCTTTTTTCACTTTGAGTTTGGTACTGTTTGGACGAAAAGGTGGAAAATACGTTTGCCGCCAAAGCTGGCCCGTAGTTTGTGATGGGGTTGACATAACGGAAGTATGGGTATATTGGCCAATTGGTGAAATGGATTTGGGATTTCTCGGTACTTGCCACATTCGTCTTATTCTAAATCCGAAAATTATAATTATTATCTAAAGGAGAACCCGAACGGCCAAAAACAAACCTAATTTAATAAGGATTAGCTTTATCTAGACCGTTTTTGCGTACGAAAGGGAAAATCAAGGTAGAAATCACGCTGTTTGTCCAAATTTGTCTTACAGGATTAGAAACTTGTGAAAATGCGCTCAACGTGGCTTCCTAAACTGGCGAAAAACGTAGAAAACGGCCGAAATTCAATAATTTGCATACAAATGGGGAAAAACGCTTCTTTTTCAAACCGGTCTCACAGGATCAGAAACTGGTAAAAAATGCGTTTAACGTGGCTGCGTAAACTTTCAAAACGGTCAAAAAACGGTCTCGGGCATTTTTTTTGGTAGCCACACGTACACGGCGTGAGTCACTGCGGCCGGCATATAGCGCAACCACCTGTTCGGCAAGTGCCCATAGCGGAGTCATGTTTTGCGACCTTTGCCAGCGCGATGCGTAAATCGACAAAATTCGCATCCGCTGAGATTTTTATTTTGCGTATAGGTCAACCGCCACGAAAAACTTGGGCGATTTACGTTGTTATCACCGTGGATAAGGCCACTTTTGCATGGTTTCTGGCGTGGGGCAAATAAACCGATCAGGAAAAATCAGCGAAATAATCGCAATTTTGTTGTGAAGCGTTGAGCTAGCGTAATGTTTTGTGAATTAAGGATGCTGGAAGTTATAAGTATGATGCCCATTGCGCCAGTTGTAAGGTTCACACCAATGACTGGACCTCTTTGATAGTGATTTAGTGCAATATAAATATCCATCTTATTAAAACAGCTATTCCGTTTACAAGCCTCCAATTTATTTAATTATTCCAAAGCAATCTAAACCCAAATATACTTTATTCACCCAATGACTTCTGCTTTAGTTTTCGTAACTGCTTGTAAACCCTTTTGCGTCAATTTGTCCCGTTTTAATTAACTACAATTCTGGGACTTAGTGCGTTGCGTGAGCTGCTTGTATGCAAAAAACTAAAGCCACAGTAAACATTAAAATTGCCGAGACAAATAAGGACTAAGCACCCAGGGTCTATTTTTATACGGTTGCCTCTACATACGCTTTAGGCAGACGCGCGCTACGTACTTTAATGACTAATGACGTGTCAGGAGAACTGGCAATTTTGTTTTTGTTTTCGCTTAAGCCTAATTGCCAAAATGTCGTCCGCAAATGCGTGCGCTATTGGACGCTAAAGTTCATACACCCCTGTTAAATTACGCACGGGGCTTTTGGCATTTTTATTTTTGCGCGCGCTAAGGTTTCCTATGCCAATTTTTGCCATTATCCGACGAGTAAAGGCTGACCTTATATCTAGGGGCGGAAATTGAAAAAAAAAAGATATTTTTTCAAGTTTAGACACGCCCTTTTTTACTTACCCACTTGACTTTTGACATTTCCAGTTTTATCTATGCGCGCGCTAAGATTTCCTGTGCCGCTTTTTGTCATTATCTAGGGGCGGAAATTAAAAACTGTTAAAATTGAAAAAGGGAAAATTTCCCGATGATAATTTCCTGCCCGTTTCACACTCTTAGGCAAATTGCTATTCACAAAAAAATTACTCTTAAGGCCAATTGCTTTCCAAAAAAATAACTTCGAAACTGTTTTGTATTTAGCTGCACGTATTTTGCGCTCGGTGAAACGTGCCCTCGCGTGGCAGAAAAAGCCATCCATTTAAATTAGAGGGTATAATAATCGCCGATAACAAAAACCCAAACACTTGACTTGTTACTTTTTATCATTTATTTTGACAGTAATCCTGCCATATATCTCACGATTTGATTTAACCGTTTTTACGACTATTATGTTTAGTCCTGTTTTGGGATTATCCCGAACTGTATTTTAATCCGACGCTGGTGTTGTTCTTACTTCGGTCTTATGACTGGAGTACGTTATTTTGCCATACATCTCCCGAAAAACATAACCCGAAAAACATAACTTGATTTTTTTACCATTTGTCTTGACTGTAATTTTGTCATGTATCTCGCAATCTGAGTTGGACATTATTGCGAGTTTGCGACCATCAACTATAAGTCCTATTTTGTGACTATACCGAACTGTGTTTTATTCCAACCTTGATGTCGTCTTATTTCGGTCTTATGGCTGGAATCCGTTATTCTGCCGTGTATTTCGCGACTGTTGCAGTCGCAGAACGCATGGGCTCGACAAGCAACAGGCAAAGCAAGCGATTTCCGGGCCTCTCTGCCTGGGTGTATTGCCTGGCTTCTTCGCCTGCCAAAGCCGGGGCCCCCAGAAGCGCACGCAATTCGTTCGATCACTCATGCGCGCTTATAGGAAGTCAACGAGGCCCTTTTCCTCCCGGCAATTTCCCTTAAAAGGCGGCGCCGACGACTACGACGAATTGGGGGGAGGGGAGGCCTGCCGCTTGCCTGACACTTGGGTCAAAATCTGCTGACTTGGGTGTATGTGAATTGGTCTAGGCCTATTTCTACCGGGTTTCACATGCATAGTGTACGCGGGCGTCGTGCTATTTAAATCCTCGACCGTAAACGCGCGTGTTTTTGAGTTTCTGACTATGTTTTGGCGCAGAAAATTATCCAAGATTTCTTTCGACTGTCAACATTTCTACCCTTTATTGCTAATTGGCTTCGTCCGATCTTATTAGACAACCGGGTATATTTTTTTGCGCTAATTGTGCACCGCTTGATGTTTATAGCCGCTTGAAGGTAACTCGTATTTGATTTTGTGAGCCTCTACGTGTGTCGTGTGCGTTTTATTGAATAAAGTAGTTTAAACTTGCCTCTAAATATAGGCATTTTTACTTTTTTCATTGTTCCATGCCGTTGTGTGTTGTGTTAAACAGCATAGCAGTTTCGCGACTTCGGCAAACCACGTTCGCGACTTCGGCAAACCACGATCGCGACTTCTTGTATTGCCTCCTTTCAGTTTTTGTGAGTTTTTGACCGGTTTAGCGCAACTGCGTTATGGACCAGTTACGAAGGGCAGCCATGATCAACTATTAGCGTGTCAAATCGCGCTCTTCATATGATATGTCGTATAGGGCAACGTTCGGCGGATATCTGAAATCTGTCACATCAGCTTTTCCTTGCCCCATTTCGCTGGCGCCTCGTCGCACTCAAAGCCTTGTAAAAGCGGGATCAGCTGCCTTTACAAGTGGCCAACGTTGAACGGACATTAGTTAGTGTTGTCCTCATTTGCACGAAGCAACACAGTGCTATATTTTTTCTCGTGGCATTGTGGTCGTCCTCGGCTCATAGCGAAAGACGGTGCGTAAAAGTGTAATCCAAAAGAAGCAAAAAACAGGGTAAAATGAAATAGCCGAAAACACGCGTAAGATCACCTTCAAACTCCAAAAATTGGAGAAAAGCTCTCCACTTAATCGCAATCAACGAAATCAAGGTCTCGTGCTGTTATGGTCGTCCTCGGCTCTTGTTTCTTAAGCTTGGTGAAGGATGAGCTCCCGAAACGGCGACCGCACCGTAACGAGTGGTTATCGCCGCCGGCGTTCGAAAATGCAGGCCTCATCCATCCAGAGCCCACCACCACTGGTTTGTTCTCTTATCGCACGCTTGACGCGCCACAACGCAAAAATCCGCCTCCTTTTGCGCCCGCGGCAACACACCACTGCTGAAACGCCGAGCTGGGCCATTTTTTAACTCTAAAAAATTACCGTGAAAACTTTAAGTAAGGAACTTCAAGGCCGACCGCCGATTGAAACTTATCAAATACAGTAAAATAATGTTTCAAAGGGCATGGTTGAAACGGGGAGACGTGATTAATTAGCCCAACCCATGAATCTCGCAACATTTTTTTGTACAGCTATTCTGCTTATCCGGCTACCCTAGAAGTGTTAAGCACTACAAGGCACAGTTCCTCGGTGGTTGGTTGCGGATTCTTACCTCCCAGCATCTTCCCTCGGGTTTTTTTGCTTGTTTTTAGGTTTGCAAATCGCAAAGTCGAACATGAAAACGCAGACAAAGCGAAGGTTTCCTGCTTTAAGTAAATAAGGCGACGAATGGTTTTGGGTTTATACAAAAGTTCTCATGTTTCAGTTGTTGTCGAATATTTTGTCCATGTGTGCATCCGGTGGTTCTGCCTGCAAAAAAACAAACGATAAACTTTTTAGGGCATAAAAATATTCAATCCAGCTTCAGAAATGACATTTCAGATTTTCCAATCCCAGGGGTTCGTTGCTTGCCACGTCATTTCTTCAAGGCTAACTTCGTTTGGCCAATTTGAACTTACCATTGTACTTCTATTTGGTTTTAAAAATACTTCTACTTCTATTTGGTTTAAAAAACATAATGTGTCGTTAATTAAGCTGCTAATATTAAATATTGAATACACCAACAACGCCCGTCACTGGCTTATTGCTCATTTCCGCGACGTTTCTGTAGTTCAATATCGAGGAGCGACGCGTACAGCGAAACAATACGTTCATATAAATATACCAATATCCACGTATAGATGTTAAAATAAAACAGCGAAGCAATTTGCTGCGTTTGTCCATTGACCCACTATAGATGACTGACGATTGATAAGCCATGCCACTGCACGGTGTATCCATTTAGCGGCGACTATTTTTACACTGTTTGTTCCATTTTTTAATCTTGTCCGGGTGTGGAAAAAATCTCCAAAGATATACCACATTAATACATGTTAAACGAGTACCCGGGAAACAATGCCCAAGCATAAAAACGCTCTATTGTAGTTTAATATGGTATTTAAAGGTAACATAAGTTATGAACGCCTTAACTGTAGCATTAAGAGTCGCACCGACCAACTATGCCGCAACTTTTGTTCTTTGTCTGCTTTGAATATTCAGAAACCCCAATATGACTAAATGCGAAAAGCCAAGGCACCGGGCTGAAGAAAGACCTTAAAATCTTTTGTCGTCGACCTTACAAATGACATACTGATGTCCATTTTCGAACTAACACCGGGGCCTGGATGTAAATCGCATTCAAAACAAACGCGGGTCAGTAAGTTGGACGGGTGTATGCGATTTGCATAACCTGAAAACGCCGCCATTTGCCATCGCTGAGTTTTAACTTGCATTCAAATGATCAAACCCCGCCCGCAGCTACAATAGCCACTTCTACACTGCGCTTAGATGACGGCCAAGAATGCGCGAAGGCAATTAACCAAAGTCCATCAGCCACCCGCTTTATCGACCACTTTGAGCGACCCAATGGTAGACACGGAAGGGTCGTGTATAAGTTTTCCAAATCAGCATTAATGACGTGTAGAAAGCGCAGGCCACTCGAAAAGGCAACAAACTGTTGACCGAAGGATCTAAAATACTACACTAAGTCTTGCTGATCTATAGTACATTCGCCAACGCCCCGAAAGGTTATATATAAAATTCAGAAAAACAAGCCAAAGTCGACCAAAATTAGCGAAAAACGCATAATGAGAAATACAAATGAGAAATGTCCACCAAAGGTTGACCGAAATCAGCAATAAAAAAGGAGTTTAGAATTTCGTAAAACCAGCTAAGAGTCACCTACATCATCCAAAACACCGAAAAGAGTTGCACAAATCCCCAAAAAACATCCAAAAGAGCCATGTTTTTTCTCCCGATCGGCGCAAACCCCACAGAAACGCTAGGAATTCATGTAAGGTGTGTGAGCGGCATTCATTCGCTTTGGTCGTGAGAAGAAAACCTGTTAATCGGCCAGCTGTGAACGTGCGAACGAAGGAATTCTGGCACCGGCCGCTTCGGGGGCAATTAGCGCGTCTGGGACACCTCAGCTGGGCGCTGGCGCACGCGATGGGTGCCTTATCACGCCCCAACCGTTGACCTTCTGTTCACCGACCGTGTTTTATAGGGTGCCGTGTGTTACGTGCAATTGGCACGGCTATATGCGTGTCTATGTATTGTCGAGCTATTTTATGGTGGGATTTTGCAAATTAGTTGGCCGATTGTCCTGTGGTTTGATGGCGTAAGGTATTTTTTGCGGTTGAAACAATTCAACCTGCGCCATTTTGACTTGATCAGGCAGCTTCAATGTACACAGGTCCGCGATCAATTTGTTTCAATCTTTAAAGTTTAGCTACATACCTTTTAGAAAAAAGACTTGATAAGCCAATATTCGTCGATTTTATGATAAACCTTCTTGGATATGAAATGGTTGTCTCGTCGGCAAATCGTTCTTTCCTTGGACCAATCGCGTCGTTCGAGGGCATCATTATGACGTCACATCCACCTGGGTGTCGTCACGTTTCAATGGGTCTTGCGCCAATCAATGGTATTGCGTGACCGTAGGCATGTCAAACGATTGTTGCTCAACGCCTTAAAACATCAAAGCTTTCTGCATCGGGTTATCCAGAAGTTAGCGCCCTAAAACGCATTGGCTGGACTTTTTTGTATATAATCATACCTAAACGATTGTGTTTTTCTTTAAAGTGCCAATTTAGAAAACACAAGAAGAATTTTAATTTCGGATTTAGTTTAAATTTCCTAGGGTTATCTCGTGGGACAAAATTGCATTTTTCCATTTTTTGTGAGCCATAAGCGACGGCGTCTTCGCGAATCTTCAGGGACTCAAAACAAGCGCGCTTTAAAATTAGTGCGCTGACCTTCGTAAATTTCGGGCCGCGTCTCGCCTTGTGTATAATTCGCTGCAAAAGGCCGATGGCAGCGCTGTGTTCCCCTCCCAAGGCAAGTCCCCAGGGCCCGTGGAGCAAAATTGTCGGGTCGCCTCGAGACGCATATTTCCATCGTCGTTTTCGCTCCGGCGCCAGTTGCGCGCTCCCCAGGGAACCTTTTTGATCCCGCGGGAAAATACCCCTCGAATTGCCGCAGAATCAAAATCTCGGTTCGGGGCCCTTGGCTGCACGATCAATCCTGCTTTTTTTCCACCGGGCGCTTTCTGGGACCGGGCAATCGTAATGAAAAGCCATTAGCGGCTCCCACGGCGCCCCGGGCCCCGGGACGCCCGCCTATTCCCACAGAACCTGCTCGCTCGTGCGCTCCCGCCGCTTTGTTTCCTTGTTGCGCCGCGCTCTCCCCCCATATCCTGCCCACGGCATTTCGCGGCATACGGTAGGATGCCTCCCACCAACGCGCCGTTGTTGCGTTGTCCCCGCGGCACCCGCGCCGCCGCTGCTTTATGTTTAGTGTTTTTGAGTGTGTGTTTAATGAACGCCCCCCCTTTGCCTGAAGCTTGCCCGCCACCGGCGTCTGCTGGGAATTGGGATTTTTTTGTTTTTCTACAAATTTGTTGACTATGTAGTTGGGACGAAAGCGTCTGAAAGTTTGTCTTTTTATATATGAATATCACTCGATTGTTGCGTACACAATGCACGGATCTGTAATGTAGCTTGATAATGAATTGCGAAGCCAAAAAGGTCGAGATCGACATCATCTTATTTATTAGGTTGTTTCGATACGAGCTTGTATCATTTTCAGTTAATGTCAATAGATTCTGGTATTAAAATTTTCGCACAGGTTGACTCTTACCTAAAAAATCCTGCATGTATCAAGCCTGTTTAAATCGATGGCGTTTGTATGCCGTCTATAAAGCTGTTAGGAGTCGTTTGCAAAACCTCGCCCTCTTTTCAAACCCTGCTTCCGCTCTTATTTCCCAGTTCTCGCCCCTTCGCCAGCTTACACTGCCACAAGAAATAGACCTCAACAGCTTTCGCTTATCGCAAGAGGTAGTTTGCATTTCAAAACATGGCTTTTTCAAACTCGTATTTGCCCTTTAGGAAATATGACCGACATCCTTCGTCGGTGCACATAGCCACTTAAATGACAGCCCCATCATTTACCCTCTTTTTATAATATTTTCACATGATTGTTCAAACCTAATTAGACAAGGGTAACCTTGCGCGTTGTCCGAGCTAACCTGTCCAATCTGTCGCCATTTCAATGGTCGAAAATCCGGTTTATTGCTCAGAAGGTTAATAACGCAACGCAGTGCGCGTTGTACAGAGTGAGCCCGATCGCCCGTTAAACCTACAACAACAGGCCAACTACAGCTGGGCGTGGATTGTTGTTGTGACAACAAACGGCTGTTGAAACCGAAAATTCCGAATCCTTAGCGATATTAATTGTCGATTTGTCAGCGAACCACGACCCGCTTTCCGGAAACAAATGCAAACCTATGTTGACCGCTTTGTTTCGTTACGGAAAGCTTAGTTTCCTATTTGCTTTTGCCATCGTGCGAATTTACTATTTTTAGTTAATTCGTCAGTTGCTGATCACCGTCGCCTTTTAAGATTAAATTGTTAGACTTTCTCAACGAAAAACTAATTGTCTGAGGTTTAATATTTTTGGACAAATATAACAACAAATTCATTAAAAAGGGGTCTATTCTTTAACAAAGAAAAACGGTCATTTCTTCAGTAAAGAGTAAAATAAACATTAAAATATGTCATATTAAAACACGGAAACAAGAGTTACTGCGCATTTAAAACCACCTCCTACCATACAATGCAAAATCGTGCTTAGGAATCCCTTTCACGTCGTGAGTTCAAAACGCTCCATTTCACCACAGTGCAGAGCATTGGACCCACTACTTCACTTATGACCGCATTATACACATTGCTATTTCGAGCCGGCGCATTGTTAAAGACGTCCCCTTTCACTTAAACAGGTAGCGGCCTCTCCACGGCACGTCGCCATTCAATGTTAATTTCTCGCTCATGTCAACCCTTTTCCGACTTATGACTCGCTTCAAACGCCACTTGTCCTTATTTAAATCGCATTCAAATCTATTTACAACGGCCGACGCTACCAATATCCCGGTACGCTTGCCTTGGCATCTGCGTCAACTTTGTTGAACTTTTATTGGAGATTATGTCTCGGGGTTTCAAATAAGGTTGCCCTTAATTGCTAATCCCTGATGTCTATTTTTGCTTTGCCAATAGCGTTTTACCTCCAACTGACAATGTTCAATCAATGGGGAAATGAATATTCGATATAAGGCTGGCGCACATCACCGAAACCATTTATTGCGTGTTAAGTGCGAATCGATGTAAATTCACAAACCATTCGATCAGTTTCACTACACAGGTGCCACCATTTCCTGTCCGTTGGGGCGTGGCGCGTTCAGGGGGGGGGCAGCAGCTCCCCCCCCACACAAGCTAAACAATGACGTCACCGTTTTTTCAGCGTCTCTGTCCGGGGGTACTCTGGCTCCCGGCTCTAACCCACTTAGAGCACCCAAGCGTTAACTGAGTAGGCCCACTCGGTTGCTATCTCAAACAGCGGGGAGCAACCGTCGACGCGAAATAGCCGGCCCGATTTCGCGGCCATTTCAAAAGTGGCCCGCACCCTTATTCACTCAGTTTTCCGGCCGTTATGCGGACATTTTCAATCGTAGCGTACAACAGTATGAACAAAAGGGAGCACGCCGTTTATGAAGCGTCCTTACTAGCATTGGTGAACGTGAGCAAAAAAACATGATCAAAACAGTGAGGCTTGCATTTTTTAGTTTATAAGCAGACTGATCTGTGCAACCCGCTGATTTCAACCCTCCTAAGTAGGACGTTCGGGGATAAGCTCTGTTGTTGAACAGTGTTGGGTATCGTGTCGTTTTGCTGTGTTTTTTTAAAGATTACTGTAATACACAAAAGTACCAGCGGAAAAGTGGAAAAAATAATTTACTGTACTATTTGGGCGCGCGTGAAACACAACCTCTCGTCCTCCTATACTTTTTTTCTGTAAGATTTAACATTCGATTTTGACGACATGGTATCAATAGGGGTTGAAGTACACCATTCATTTCTACCTGTCCGAAAATTAGCCCAAACTTCAACAAATCGTTTAATATTTTGTTTTAATGAAGTTAAGCCAACTATTTGTCGTTTACTGGGTGGGTTGTTGTTTTTGTTCGTTTTGCTTCGTGCATCGCAAAAAAGACCTAACAAGCCAATATTGTTTGCTTTCGAGCTTCACTGAGACACCATCGACACCATCGACCCTAACTGCTTTACCCTAATTCGCCATGCGGAAAATATTAATTAAAATCTGCGAAAATCGATATTTTTTCATATCGGCTTTGTGTCTAGGGGGATGAATTTCGGTCCCAACAGCTGCCCCTGATAACTGTCGATCGCACACATTAGGTTTCCGAGTCCATTTTTCACCCTAAGCCAGTTGTTCTCAATCTGAGCAGATTCTTTTTTTAAGTGTTACTGAGTGATAATAAATCATTTAAAAGCTTGTGTCTAGTAAGAAGTATTCTATGGTTAGAAATTCAAAGTAAGTTTTTGACTGTGATGTTTCCTGGTGTGAAACTGATTGCATCCAGCACTTTCAAATGCGCAAAAAGGGCCGCCATGTAAAAAAAATTGAAAATCACTGCTTTCACAAATCGTGATGTTCGTCCCACGTCCCAAAAGGGTTCAAGCCATGAATAGCGTCAATAGGGGGCTCAGGCTGCTGCCGACGAACGATTGTAGTTGTAGGCAGACAGTAAGGGCTCAGCGAATGATGCGACAATGTCCGGCGTTATGCCGCAGATAGCGGCTTGGATTTCAATCAAGGCCCGCTGTAATTCTTGGCTCAGGCTCGATTGTGCCTTATCGGGAATTGTCGCGGCTGTTTCGCTCATTCATTGTAACTCGGGTGACGTTGTTCCGCCCCTCCTGTTGAACACTGTTGGGTTGATAGTAGTGCGTGATGTCTGGGCCCTCTGACTGGGCTACCTTTTCAGCACTAAATGACGTCTGTAATATTTTTTTGGTTTACCTCAATCTCATTTACATTGCGATTACCTTTGTCTGCAAAGATACTTCGATTGCTTAGTTTTTGTTAAAACGTGGCAAAATTACGCTTTGAAACTCGTGTCGCAGCAGTTTTGCGCAGTCGTTATATTTTTTGCATAACAGTAGTACGCTAAACCAACCCCAAAACGAGCATAAAAAAAACAATGTTTAGCTCTCGCCATGTTAAGGTATGATACGTCCTAATGCGTCGTCTCTATCCCATTACCTCGCAATCTATAGTTGGCCAAATCGCAGACGTAAAAAACTGTGACATTCTTATTCCGGAACAGCAGTTTTGTGCTGAAGGGCGCCGCAAAGGTAGCTTGTAAAAGAAAATTATAAAAAGGTCGCTTGTACCCTCATGGAAGGTTGGTTCACACCATAGACGCGTTTTGCTTTAGCGTCTGGCGCAAAACGCTAGCGTCGTCCAGTTTACACATAACGCATTGCCAGCGTAATCGACAAATTTCCTTGCTTCTAAACGAAAGCGTCAAAGTTAAAATATTTCAGGTTTACGTAACCAAAAGCGATTTTAAAAACGTTTATACGTTAATTCCAGGCGCGTCCAGTGTGAACCGACATGAAATTCTGCGAGATTCCAATTTTCCAGCGCAATATGGTATTCTGATTTTTCACTGTTTTTACCGTGTTCCTGAACATCATTAGGAAAGGCAAAGTTTTTGCGTATTTACATCGATAAGTCGCAAAGCGAGCACAAACCATTAAATAGTTTAGCTTGTACCCTGAGTACTGTTAACAGCAGGCTACAGCAGGTCGCTGACGCCCTGCGGCGGTCACCGGCGGCCCGAACCAGTTTGAACCGGATTGCGCTGAACCCCACGGGCGCCCGTTCGGTGATTTACGAGCGAATGCGCCAAATTGCGGCCCGACGAATTGGCCCCGGGGTCCTGCGGACAAGAAAACGCCAAAGACCTCGTCGAATCGATAGCGGCGCCTCGCCTTCATTATCCCGTTGCTCGACATAAAAAAGTGGTTAAATGTGCCATTTATCAAAGGGGACGAGTACTCTTTCGTGTTTTGGGCTTGCGGGAATGCGCGTATGATAAAAAAGAAAATATTGTCTTATTGCATTTGTATTGCAAAAGGCTAGAGTTTTCAAAAGCACGTTGCTTCCCCATACCTCATACATTCCTGTTTTCCCTTTCAGCCCCAAAATGGACTTAACTTGTCAACATTGCTTGTATGTAGTGCAGTGGCTTAGTGCAATGCAGTATTTTTGATTTCACGGGAAACGCACTCATTTTGCGTGTTTTGCTATAATAAACCGCAGGGACTTCTAGAAGTGAAAGGGTATTGTTGAGACCAGTTTAGGACACGTCAAGCTACCTCCTGTGTTAGGGTTCAATCGAATAATAAGGAAGCGTATTTTTCCTGTCTGTTATTTTCTGGCGTAAAAACCCTGCCTTCGTTTACAGCCACGGACCGAAGCTTAACAAAACGTCGAAGTCCGTTTCGTTTATTTAAGTTCAAACGCGTTTAGTGGCTGTCCACGAACTCTGACTGAGTGTCGCAGTTTGTTTCGTCCATCACACCCAGTTAGCCTCTCGCCAACTCCACTATACTACTTTAATATAGCTTGCTTAACGTATAAAAGGAAATTGGTAACGCCTAAACAGTAAACAGGGTAACAAGGTACATTTCGAAACGGGCTTGCCGAATTAGCACGCGTGACGCATGACATACTATAATCAGTGTGACACCTATCGTTGTCATAAACGCAAGATCAACGCTACTTTACATGGGTACACCAGCGGTAAAGTTTTCTTGAACCACGATTTTTACCATTATGCGAGTTTGCTTATTAGTTCCAATTCGACAATGAATAAAAAATCAATCCTTCCGCTGTAGAAACGGAGCTGGTGTCAGCCACGGTCGTTCCAGAGAGAGATTGTACAATAACGTGTATCTGTATTGTGTATATACGGTGCGCAACACTTTTAGACGCGGCCAAACAGGACAGTTAGGTTTTCTGGGTTCTCCCGCAAATCTCAAAATACACCAAAATAGTTTGTATCTACCGTGGCGCGTTTATTCACTGAAGCTGTCAAACGTGGTGGTTGCCGCCACTAAGCACATATCCCAGATCATTACTACGACTGACTTAATCGCAAAAACGAGCAAACTGCATTGGGCGACCGTAAGCAATTGAATTTGCGGCCATTGTTCGCTTCTCGAAACTCCTGTACCCTTGATTTCGCGTTCTTATTCCCATTTTCCCGCCTCGACCGCCAATGGGGGTTTTAGATTGGAAATACCGCTGTGTTTTTTTCATGCGGATATAACCGCCCAGATGGTTATGTCATATTCGTGGGTGCCTTTAGAGTTGATTGTTCTTTGACCTTGGTAAATATAGAGCTCGGTATATCGCAGATTTTTGACTGTTACATAGTAAAACGTTCCAAGACGATTGTTATTGTAATAAGTGCACCACAGCTGAGCAATTCACCCACTTTGCTAACATGGTTTGCCTGATGTTGGTTTAGTTAATGATATAGTAATGGCGTAGTTGTGTGCTGCCCACTGCTAAAAGCAGCCCGCGTAGGGAAGAACATCAACACTATTGTGTTTTCTCAGTCAATAACTCGCTCACGGGTATATAAGGTGACCAGTGTGCCGCAAATACGAAATACGCTACAAGAAGGAATAAACAAACGTTTCTTCCGGGAAAACTACTAAGGGCGTTGTAGTCTGGCCCACAGCGGAAACGACGTAATTCGCTGTCGGCAATGGTCGCAAAAGTAAAATCAAATTTTAAAGTCTTTACTTCCTGACATTCGCATTGCACGATAATCAGAAAACAACTTTTCCAAAAGCATTCAGTGTATACTTAATTTGTATCGTTTTCGTTGGTCAGTACGACTCCAGAAGGGCTTGATTACAAATTATACACAAATTGTATAATAAAGGTTTAACTGTAGAGAACTTAAAAATCCAAAATCAGTTTGTTTGGACGTTATATGATAAATATATTTCGATATTAAAAGCATCATCAGAATCTTAATTAGAGTGAATGATTCATTGATGCGCAACCAGAATCGTTTGTTTTCACCAATCGGATTCAGACAGATTCTGCTATTCGAAATAAAATTCTAATTGTATAATGTTGTGGAGCATAATGGTTGGAGATTGTAGTAATACGTAATAAGAATACCAGAGCCCATAAAGAAGTAGGTTTCATTTTGAACGTTTCGAATAACTCTTTATTCATTTAAAAAAGATT
This sequence comes from Ascidiella aspersa, assembly GCF_963924565.1. Lineage (NCBI taxonomy): Eukaryota > Metazoa > Chordata > Ascidiacea > Phlebobranchia > Ascidiidae > Ascidiella > Ascidiella aspersa. The sequence continues at coordinate 29,737,582 of NC_139450.1, forward strand.
TTTTTGTTTGAAACGTCCAAAATGATACCTACTTCTGTACGGGCTTTGTTATTCTTGTTACATACAATGTTATTTTTCAGCTTCTTTCTAACATAGTTAAAAAATAAACTTTTTCCATACAGCATGTACACTTAAAACCTACCCTTTTTCAAACCTCATGTTTATTTTTTGCACAGGTGATGTGCTCTGCTTGCTACCTCCAGATCCCCTACGTGGTCGAGAAGTGCCAGGAGTTTATCAGCACCCACGGTCACGTGCCCCAGCAGGTGCCGTCCCTACAGGCCCTTGGGGGTCACTTGGCCTCCTCGGCCGCCGCAAACCCCGGCCAGCAGACCCAACAGCAGCGGTCCTACTCCAAGCAAAGCACGGCGCAACAGGTTAGTGGTTTGATTTATGCGCGATTATTAAATCCGAGGTTCAGAAAACTAATTCTAGTTTGTTGGCATTTTGTAAAGTTTCAAAATCGTACAAGTCAAAACCTCTCTGCAAAGAATTTTCCTAATGCTCTATTGTCTTTCTGTCAAATAAGGTTTAAAAATACCATTTTCAATTCAATCATACTCTTAGTTTACCTCATTATCTGTATTTATTTTGGTGTTGCACCAACTTCAAAGATAATTGCCAACCTGTTTTTTTTATCAAGTTGTGTTTATTGGCGTGCTTGACCATTTACAATCGGAAAGTTAACTGAAGTGGATTTTCTCCTTTAAAGTGTCAAGTGCTGTTCCTAAATTCACGAACTATATATGATTTTTTTTAATTTCATCAACACACACCAACTTTTTCATGTGTGTTGCTTGACACTTATTGGGCCAATGATTACGAGGCCTTCGGAGCATTGCGATGTTTATACCATATTGTATTTGCGTTTAATGTAAAGTTAGTTTTGAGGCATTTCCGTGTTGGCGTCAGAAGTGTTGTTTCACGATTTGTGGGATGTGTTTGCGTCTTACGCCTTATCCAATTAGTACACATATCATTTCAAATTGGGGCCGCTGATGAATCCCAAAATGTCTGTCGATTTTCAACAGTTTTTAGGATCAGTGGACTGCAGCACACAACTCAAGCAAATGCTCAAAAAAATAGCCACTATTAAATCGTCACTGCTACCAAACCGCACTCAGTGGCCTCACCCAGCCAGACGCCGTCCTATACTTTGCCTGCCGACACCCACGCCCAAGCATCATAGGGTTATTTATGATTATAACGGCGGCGTGCATATGAGTAAAAAAAAACGCCGTCCGCTTTAATAATTAATGGCTACTTATGGGGCCGGCAACGCAGTAATGACTCGGGCCATTCGGGTTCATTCGGGTTCACATTCCGACGCCGGGCCACATACGGGTACTTTGTTGTGGTGTACATTGCCCTTCGTCGCACCGAATTCTGGGTTCAATCGCAGGCGAAACGATGCTGCGTTGGGGGCTTAACGCCTGTAGCGACCCTATCTAAAATAGACATCGTTATACCTGTCCCAAATCCATTCATAAAGAACAGTGGTTCACACACGCCGTTTACGACCCTTCTTTATGCTGTCACTTTACGGGTATAGAAATGGATAAGTTGAAAAGCTCGGCGTATTTTTAGAAAACAATGATCCGAATTTTTTGTTGAATCTTAGGTTGCGATCACTTTACTAGCAGGGTTAGTTCCGTCTTAATCCCATTTTGTCGCTTTCGGTCATTTCAGTTTGAAGTGTCTGGAAATCACTAATGTGCCAGCCTAAGAACGAATGTTTTTTCATTGTTCAGCACCATTATTTGACTCGGCTAATCCCACAAGGGATACCAGTTATGCTTCCCATATTTTAGCTAACCTTTTCGGTTGTTAGTGTCATACCAGGACTGAATATTTTCAGCTTAAGTCATTTAGGCGCCTCTGTAAAGTGGTCCGGTTCAAATGTGTTTATACGGCGAACCCGCGCAAACGAACGCCGAAGGGCTTCTATATTTTTAATGAGGGGCTTTGCTCGCAGAGACGACAGCCGTCAATCACCCGACATTGCCAAGCAAGCAATTGAGCAACCCGGCTTCCTTTAGAACGCAGTAAACCCACTCGTATTTAAAGCATCAACCGATTATCGCAGATCTTTTTCAACTGGGGTGTCGCTGCGCTGCAGGGGGCGCGCAACGAGATTTATAGGTCGTCAGTAAATCTACCTCATTTTTACGCGAATGTTCGTCTTTAATAGCTCTACTTTTCCTTACGCTTGCAGTGCAAATGCTAAAGCTAATGCAAAACCAAAACCTTAAAGTATAGACATTACTTCAACAAATGTGCGCCGAACAATACATCTAGAAAGGAGTTTTAGCCAAAAGGGCCGGTGAAAGTTTGAATAAACCAACAGGGGTCGCACATTGAAAAATCGTGTAAACCTGCTTTGGCGCCGTCTGTAGCTAAAATAACCACCACACTCCTATGTGTATGCCTCTAAAAATCACCGAACGGAGTGATTTAATCGTTTTCCCTGCCCAGCGGTGCGTCACTCAATTCCCCCGCGTCGCCGCTTTTTCGTGAAACAGAATCTCCAGTTTCGGATCCCCGGGGTCCCTCAAACGCCTCCTAAGGAACCCGACAGGCCCCATGGGGGCAGGGCAAGTGCACCGGCTGCAACCTTTCCGTTTTGCCGCTTTCGTCATTATGTTTAACGAACCGGAGTGGCCGTAGGCCTATCGGTTTAGTTAAGGCGTTGTTCTTCTCATATTATAAGCCCTGCTGTTATGACTTTGCTCATGGAGAAGCTAAAACTGGGTGGACTTGTGTATAATTGCTCAAAAAAGCTGTCAATTTTGCTTTTGCTAGGCTTTTGAAACACACGTGTATTGACATGTCAGCAATTGTCGCGAGATGTTATTTATTTGAATTGATTCCCAATTCAGACGCAGTATTTAACGTATAATATCGCTATAGTATAAGCAATTTTGTTAAAATTCGATATAAGTTCATAAATACGAGCGCTATTTATCTGTATTGCACAATGCACATCTAATTAAGATATCTGTTTGTTTTCACTTTTATGTAGGTTTAGCTCGCTTCAAATTCCCCTGCGCGGTTTTGACGGATGGCGTTATTAGGGGCGCATTAGGGCCATGGGTGACGGCTTCGTGATTCGTCAGTATGAAAAATGACAGGTCAGCGGTATGGGATTTATTTTTAGACCGAGTTCGAACGCCCCAATAGACTGTCCCCGCAATGCCGTGAAGACACGATTAAATTTACTGCTCTTACCCTAAATGGATGCCCCTATATTTAAGTACTTATGCTTTGTGAGTTTTTTACGTATGGATTTGCCAAGCCTAGATTGTTATCACTCCAAAACTGTTTTTTGCCCAGTTTATATACAATTTTTCAAACAGTAGACTTTTTGTCCTATAGGCTTTTTGTAACAAAAGAACACAAAATGGTTTGCATAAAATAATATAAACTCTTTGAAATTTGCATTAGTAATTTATCAATTCAGTGGCAAAAAGTGTAAAAAACCATAGATTGAACTCCTACAACGACTATTAATTGTCACAAAAAGGGGTTGATAGGATAAAATAACTGTAAAAAATACAGCAAACATTCAGAAAATGATTGTTTAACTTAGAAATCAATTAGATATTAGAAAAAAATTCGAAACTTGTTCGAACGATTAGAAAAGAAGAAACGAAACCCGTCTCTTCTATTGGAATTCGTCCCTTCTAAAACGCATTAAGCCCGCCATTAGCACGAACCTAAGTTCGCAGGACGTCGGTCAAACCTTGTATTTTCAAAAAAAACTGCATTTCCTTGATTTCAAACACACCCTATAGGAAGCAGATCACAAGATTATTCATCAACAGAATCTTGATAAAATCAAGGCTGTAGGATATACTAAAAAAGCCGTATTTCACAGAACGCAAGCGCCAGCGCCAGTCTGACCCTCCTGTCGCAACTGAACCGCGCCAGCGATCTTTCGCGAGCCCGAGCGATCGAGCTTGCCAAACAGGAGAAGACCAGCCCTGGAGACCAGCAGCAGCAGCAAAACGGAGAGGTGGCCAACAGTGACGGCCTTCTCGATATGACTAAGCGGGACAAGATGAGTCCAAGAACGCAACAGGACCACGACGAACAACAGGTGCGGGAGTTAAAACTTTCTCGAGAGATTGAACAGCAAATGGTAAAACTAATGCAAAACCAAACCCTTAAAGTATAGAGACATTGCGTTAACAAATGCGTACCGAACAGGACAACTATAAATGTGTTTTAACGTAAGGGCCGCGGAAAGTTTGAACAAACGAAAAGAACATTGAAAAATTGTGAAAAAAGAATCGGCGCCTGCCTTGGCGTCGCCTGTAGTCAAAACTAACCATCACCCTCCTGCAGGATGTGTATGCCTCTAAAATTGACCGAATGCATTCGGAGCGCGGAGTTTTGACACTTGTATGTTTCCTTATGTGATTAACTGGTCAGCTTTAAAAGTACGACCGGTTTCATTTATTCCGCACATTTGCTTAACGCCTTACGCCTTGGTGAACAGTGTTAGGAAAAAGGGGACCGACTGCTGAAAAAGCTAAAACTGATGGTCAATTGGTCGTTAAAATGATACAGGTGCATGGTTTGAAAGGCCGTTTTTTTAGTGTGGTTTGGCTTATTAATGTATTTCGTTTCCTGATTTCGTGCCGTATTCGGGTGAGAGATGCCTCAGAATAAAATGTAGATCACAGAGGGCTTAAAAAGCAGGGCCTTAAGCTTTTTATAGTGTCCATTTTAGGTGATTAAATACCATTTCGAATTCGTTCTGAGTCTAATTTTATCAGAGTACTTAAAACAATACAAATTGAATTGAGTTTTTGATAATTAAAATTCCGCATGAAAGAGTATGCGGAACTATAGAAACCTTCATTTGCACCATGATGAAAAATTTTGTCCGGATGCAGGAATGCGAGCTGATCAACACTCCTCCTTCGCCCGGAGGAAGATCAAACGGAGAGGATCGAATTGCATCTGGATCACCGGACACAGATGACTCGGGTAGGACAAAAGACAGCTCGAAGCAGGTGGGAAAAGTGGTTTGTTAACATTGCCTAAAAAAATAGGTTGAAAAGCGATTTTTTTACCTTGTCTTAAAATTAGGTAGAAATCGCTCTTCTGGTCGAAACGTTGTATTAGGGTTAATAACTAAAACAAGAAAAAGATAGAAATTACTTTAGAATATCGAAATACTTGTTTCATATGCATGGAAAACTTTGGGGGGTGCACGCGTTATTTTCGGGGCATTTTACTGCTGCTAAAAACGTGCGTTTTAACGTTTTACCTTGAGAGAAACAGGATTGTATAGAAAATTGCCTCCGGCAAAAATGATTTTAAAACCTTTTTAAAACAATATTTCGTATCTATTACTGGCACGAAACCAAACTTTATTCTGCGTAAACTTTTTCGCAAACGCAAAGAAGATCGTATGAACCGAGTAAGTATCGGGCCCCAAGGTAGACCGGCCTTGAAGTTTTCGATTTTCGCCTCCTATATTTTGTCGCTTTTATAAAAGTCTCGCATTTCTCGTTTGTCTAAACGATGACTAACGCTTTTGGGGGGAGAAAGAATAATCATGTTGGTCCCTAGGCGCGATATCATCTATTCACAGCATTCCTGAGTGATAAAAATACTCGTTTACCCTGTGGGAACGTCTTGTGTGGTGCGTTACCCTTTTTACCGACACCAAAATCCCCCCACCTAAAAATACCCAGTAATGGCTCTAGATTGGGGCTTGGGGGGCTTAAGGGATAGATGGGGGGCGGGGTGAGAATATTTTTGTGTGACTTGGGTCTAGACTAGGGGTTCTTAAATTGGCGTCTATAACCCCTTGGGGTTACGTGGGGTTACGAGATTTCCTTGCTGAAATATTAGTGTATAACTCTATGACGCCCTTACTGAAATAAGTAATCATTTTTGAAAGAAAAGTGTTGAATTAAAAATAAAACGTTTTTCACTGAATCTTTATTTAGACTCATTTGCGCTTTCACACTTAGTTGACAGGAAACACCAGATTTTGTATTGTGACATCAATTTGTGACGTCATCTCTAAAATTCCGTGCCTACAGTGGTCCACGCGAAGCAAAAATATTTTTTGGGGGTCTGCGGTAGAAAAAAATTTCAAGAACCCCTGGCCTAGACGCCTTCTAACGCAAGCGCTAAACTTTTATCAGGAAAATACGCGACTTTTTTGTCACGCGGCTGTAGTTCGTGGCATTATTGGCCACTTTATTTGCTGGAAGTGCACGAATCGTGCTTGTGATGCTAAGGCCAACTACCCAAGGCTATTTGCATTTAACAATTCGCGCGAAAAACACTAAGGTCAGCAGGGCTGTAGTTTAGCCTTGCCCTCACGCAATTTACGCAACCGTTACAATATAGTCTTGGTTTTGAATAGACCTATTTCTGTTAACCGTCTGTATTCAAATTACAAAATAACGCTTTTAAATCGAGTTTATTGTTTGGTGAAATGTATAAAGTTCTTGCATAATTGCGTTGACGTCTTTCTTTCAAATTCGGCGATTGTTTTCAGCGAAATTTAAATATATTTTTATATCCTGTTAAACGAATATCGTTACGAATTTTCCCTACTTATAAGGTCAAATTAGCGTTTTACATTTTTTTTAAATATCGTTCCAAAGCGGAAGTTACTTTCTGTCACACAGTTAAAATGTTCTGAGATCAAGACTTATTTTAGAGTTTCGGCTTCACCGGGATTTCTTGAAAATTAAACTTGAAAATGAGTTTCTGAGCGTTTTGTGAAAAATACCATCTCGGTTAAAAAAACAACAACGGAAAGGTCCTACAGTGGTGTCAAATTCATACACTAAAAATTGCATGTAAAATTTCGACTTGGGTTTTTTTACCCGCTGGTTTGGCCTGCATCAGAAGGTGTGGCGATTTCGCTCACTTTGCGAAAGACTTAGCTCCGCTCACTTTGTACCATGGCTTAGCTCCACGACGGCCACGCACGATGGTCAGCTCCGTGCGACATTTAAATGTCCAGCGGGGGGCGATTTCGGGGTCAGGCCGTGACCCAGGCGCCTATGACGTCATTTGGAAGGCAAATCGCCCGATCGTGACCGCTCTTAGTCAGGTTTATTCCGTTTTATTGCCGCCACTCACTCGCTATCACGCCCCTGTATGGCGATGGGATTTTTTCAGGGCTTAACCTTCTCTTAATATTTTCTTCGTTCCGGAAAAATAATTGCGTCGTCAGTGTTGCGTAAGCGTTTTCACGACAACGTTTTCAGTTCAAATAATGCCGTGATGTGAAGCCGAAAATTGACTGCCTAAAAGAATTTTTGTTTAAATGCCTTGGTATGAAGCCGAAAATTGAAATCTTGTCTGAAAGTCATTTTTTTATCCCTAAGCAAATTTTTTTAACTTGTTAAAAGTCCATTTGTGCCTGGTTGATGTTCAGTGATATTAGTTTGTACGCCGCGCGAAGGGATTTAATTCAAGGTGGCCTGTACGATACTGCGCAACTTATTCAAGTTTGGATCTTTACTTTGATAGAATTAGGATTAGCAGTTTTATTGGCCACAATATCGGGTATCGGAATTAGATACAAAGTAGCGGACAGCCCTAGCTTAAAACTAATGTAAATCATAGCCCTCAGTGATTTATGTTTGTACGCCGCGCATTTGGATTTATTGTACAATACATAGCAACTTATTCAAGTTTTCGCCAAGTTTAATCTTCACTTTGCTTACAATCTCGCCCCGGGAGATGAACTGGGCGAACTCAGCCTTTCCGAACTTGCCCGAAACTTGTTTATGCCTCTCGCTCAAACTTGCACATCGGCGATTTCCCACCGCATGAGTAATCGAGATTGCTTTTCCGATCGAAGTTTTCCAGCCCCGGGCCCATTCTTTGCGCCGCGTCTGCCTAATCCCGCCAGGAATTCCGACCTAATTAGGGATCGCGCCTCTCGTGTTAACCCATTGCAGTTTGCGCACATTGCGTCAAAAGTTAATTCGTGCTGCATCCTTAAAGAGATTTTACTTTGGTGTCAGAGTTCTAACGACTCCAAACTGCACCAAAATGATTTTCAATTTCAAATTTTTCGAGTCTTGTTTTTTATTTTGGTTTATTCTTTTTTACCCAGTTAAACACTTTTTTTATTTTCGACAGCGATCTTCTTTGATTTCGCGTACTATATTTGTGTAAATCTACAAAACGGCGCTTAAACAACTGACTATACGCCACTATAGATTGGCGATGACTTATGGCCTGTCGTGCTTTACAAGCCAAAACAGGGGACAGTTCTACAAACGCTGAAAATGAAGTTAATCTCGACGAAAGACGATTACGATTTTTACAAGGAGGACGTAGAAAAGCCATAAATAGATAAATGGGCCATGGACTGTTTGAAGTGGCCTTGTAATCCATTTAAGCAAACCTGATGTTTCACGATGATGTAGAACCCGAAGAGAGGTAGTTCAGGTTCCCGCCTCAGGGCTAGCACCACCTCCGCTCTTCTATATTTTGTTTTTTGCAAGAAGCAGCCTCGGAATTTTCCCATGGTCAACAAGTGACGTCATCGTCATGTAAGCATCGGGCCCCGGGCTGTTCCAAGGACGTGGCCTCCTTGCTACACTTTTTAATTTTGAAACTTTTTGCATCTTCATTATGAGGACTCCTTCCGTTTGGTTGGTTTGTAGGGAAATTTTTTCATATCCAAGTTTTCAGTCATTTTTGCACCTCATATAAGTCGTACGTTAATCGATTGGTATTTATTTTTATTAAGGGTGGGGTTAATGAAAATCGGTAGAGTGAAAATTGGCCAGTTATGCTTGATTCTTCTTGTCAGTCATTTTTTCCAAATTTTCGCAGTGCTTAGTGTCAAGGAAAAAGAGAATAAATCATTTTTTTTCCGAAATGCTCAGTTTTTCGCTTTTTAAACAGTTTTTCGCTTTGTTTCGCGTGAAAGCAAAAGAAAACTGGTTAAAATGTCCCAAAATACCTTCCAAAGCCTGTAGTCCTAGATTGCAAATTTGTGCCTAAACCGTGCTGCCGAAAGCAGTTGAACTGATTACGTCTCGCAAAACAACGCTTGCGACATTCGATTTAGCTAATATTGCTACCCCGACATTAGGGTCTCATTCTTTACTTGGGAGTGATCTATAGTGGGATCGGGTGGGCGGTAATTGCCACGACCGCAATCCGCAAATGCGATTTCGGCGTACTGGGGAAGCGACTGAAATAAACACACGAGTCCCGCCATTCAGTGCCGTCGCCAATCTATTTCTAAAGTGTGTATTCGTGGATAGAAGCAGCGGAATATAGCGCATGGTATCGTTGTCTGTACTGATGGGCTTGAATAGGAAGCGAGTTGCTATAACGGTCACCGATTTGCGTAAATTGAGGAACAAACGTCACGAATGCAGCGTTTTCCGTTGGACACGAATAACGTCACTATAGCTTTTTGCCAAAATAACGGAACAAATGAATTAAGGGGTAAAACCAAATAACAAAATGTCGAATTGTTGTATAAAAGAAAGTTAATAGTCACAAAGAAGTTTATATAAAATAACCTTTTGGTAGGTATTTTTCCGTATTCTATCACATTCAGTGTTTTGACAAAAGGCTACAGCGATGTTTAATGCTCTATGTCGCTTCTTTGGAACAATTCAGCGTGACGAAATTTATTATAATATGACACAGTTTGCAAAAAACATCGTAACAAACAGTCGAGTCATTCGATTCGAGTAGACACGAGTATTTCGACGACAGCCAATCCAAAAGAAACTTACAACCTACAGCGTTGGCGAAAAAAGGCGCGGAAAACTGGGCGAAATATTACAAAAAACTAGGCCTCGTCTTTTGAAATTGAACCGCCCAGGTAAATTGAGCGGCACCGTTAAACCACACCCCCGGTCATGTCGCCCGTTACTGCTACCAATTTGCACCGCGCGATATTTTTTTATACGATCGTCGCTCTACGACAGGTTCTGCAGTCTTCAGCGATGCTGTAACCCGCCCGCAGGCCAGTTTGCTTAGCCCGGGGGCTACGGAGTAAGTGGCAACGATTGCCCCGCGGGGTTACGCTACGCGCCAGCCTATAGGTTGCTTATAAATTAGCCTTCTGAAAAGATCCGTTTTTTTCCAAAACCCGTTTTTCGATGCTTTTCTTATCGCGTCTTGTATGTGGCGGAAAAAGATTTTTACTCTTTTCTGCATGTTCACAGATGGGATTTGTACCCATGTTTTTGCTAGCCTTGGGAAGGTTTTAGCTCCTATTTGCTCTTCCCGCTGGTAAAAGGGTAATTTCAAGCCATGCTGACTATAGGGTTTATATCTTGCACGTGGCTTATTACAGTTGCCACTTTTAGGCGCTTTTACTTGATTTTTGAATACATTGCCGCTAAGAACATAATTTTTTTTTTTTTTTTTTTTTTTAACATAATTTTTTCTGCTTGTAGGTCATGGTAAAGCAAGAGTACGAAATGGGCAACAACGACGACTACATCAGCGACATGAATCGGGACGCCGGAGATGGCCGAGGTAAATGGCCTGATTTCTTTATCGCCTGCTTTTTAAAAAAAGACTAAAAATTCGGGAAAGACACTGAAATTAAAAACCAAACCACCAAGATGGCTGAGTGTGGCATGTCAACTAAGTTATCTAAATCAAATATCTGTTAAATGGGGCGTCGAATGTGTGGCGTATATGAAGGCGGGAATTAATTTTAAGGAGTGTTTGTTTAGTATTCACGTTTTGTTTCAAACCTGGATTGGACGAATCACATTCTTGTATGTACTCTCCCCCCCCCCCCCCCCCCTTAAACATACTGACGTACAATAATTTAGTGGCACCTATGATTTAAAAATTCATGCTAATGAGCCGAGCACAACACTTAACCTCTGAACAAGAAATTTGCGCAACAATTCTTTTTCTGCTTAATTTTATGCGGGCCACTTTTCCCGGTAAAGCGTCATCCTATATCTCTCTCAAGTGCTGGATAATCCCAACGCTGATGCGTTTTGAATAACAAGGCTCCAATCAGCTAGGGTTGTTGCTGCGTCGTCAACTGAATGCTTAGTTTCGCCAGAGGCGCATTGCGACCTTTTTCAAGTTGGCTAATTACAGGAGTGGGGATTTTGCCGCCTGTTGAATCAGCCAAGCGTCGAAAAACAATTAGCCGCCTACGATCGGAGACGTGTGGCCTTATACGTTGTTTCGCGCGTCTTCGGTTGAAAAGTTATTCTATTTTCTGCCCGGAGAATGAGATAACAACCTTGATGTAGGAGTAAACATGTCATTTTTTATCTTAAATTAGTTTTACAAGTTATATTTGCTTGGCATCAGTGATTTATCATGCATTAGCAAGTCTGATTTCCACTTAACGGCTCGCAAAACTTCAACGACGAAATAAAATAACGCGCAATAACTTTTGCCTTACAGTTTTCTAATATTAGCGTTGCGTTATTTTCAATCATTATTATTTTTTATCGTATCCAACAAATCGATAAAAAAAATCAGTTAACGTAAAGATTTTATCTTTGGAAAAACAAATTCAAACTAAATTTTGTTTCTTGTCAAATGTGATACAAAAATATTTTCTGTTTCTTGTCAAATATAATACACGTGTGCCCTCCAACTGTTTTTTGTTCGGGCCACGCAACCTTTAATATAAAATTAACGCACAGCTCTTTTATTTTATTTTTTCAGACTTACAGGAGAGTATCGACCACAGTTCACTGGCCGCCTACTTCCGAGAGAAGGACCACTGGACAGAATCGGACCGTAACCCCACCACCTACTACGCAATGGTAGATCCGCAAGGTGTCCTCGCGAACAATGGAGAGCGACACGACTCGCCACGTGGATTAAGGTGATTCCCCGCTGACCCCTATGCTCTCCAGAAACATAGGGTCCTCGGTTCGAACCTCATCCTGGTCACTAAAAACAAACAACAAAATCAAACCAACTGTTGATCCATTATGCGTCGAGACCACGTTTTTTCGAGATTCGGCTAGTTTGTCAGTGAACACTGCGACAATTTTAAGGTGATTCACTGCTGACCCTACGCCCCACATTCTGATGCTCCCAGAAACCTAGGGTCCTCGAATCGAATCTCATACTGGCCTATAAAAACAACAAAAATCAAACCAACTGTTGATCCATTGTGCGTTTAGACAAGATTTTTCGAGATTCGGCTAGTTTGTTAGTGAACACTGCGACAATTATTGGACAACAATTTATATTTTGCTAAACTTGTTTGTTTTTCTGTTGTAATGGTTTGAAAGACCGTTAAGATACCGTAAAATGCGCTAAAAAACACTGAGCATGGATGCCATAACAGCGTGCTTTCAACGCTAGTTGTTTTGTTTTTGACACGATGTGAGAGAATTTGTCTACAATCCTTTAAGAGAGTCTTAATTTAATCATTTCTCCTTCGTTGTCCGGCCCATAAGGACGAAAAATATATTAATCGGGCAACAAACAACAAGCGGCTTTTTCAAAAGTCCCAGTGCAACATTCGGCTTATGTAGTCTTAACTTTCGGTTGGGCTTGGATTAGGCAGAGGGTGTGCCGAAGAAACCGCCCTAAAGATAAACAACATCACTTTGAGCTCTGCCGACGATTGGCGGTTAACGAGCAAAGAACGCCAAGGTGTTGGAAAAAGAGCTCTGTTGTTTTTTTGCTCATCCTTCCCGGATAAAATTGACATATCGTCGATTAACGTATTATGAGCTTTTGAATATGGCTGCGAACCGAGGTTTAAATAGCAAAACTCTTGTTGTTGTACTGATTTTTTTTTCTTGTTATAAATGTGCATTCGCCCTGTTTGTTTCACATAAAGTGAAGAGCATTAGTTGTTTTAACCGAGCTCCAAAGAATCAAGGAGTTTTATGTTTTATTGGTAATGTTTTCCTGTTTGTAAGTGGGTCTAGCGTTATAATGTAAACGTATACAAACTGAGCAAAAACAATTGTAAATGTAAATTAAGTAAACTTGTCCGCCTTTAAGACCAACACCAACATATAGAATACGTTAAAAACGCGAGTCGTAAAACGTTGTGCTATTTTACGGCCAACCGGGCCCTCGCCCATTTTTAAACAGTGCGACGTTTTTTCCCAACTTTATCCCGAAATCGACGTTTTCGCAAAGCGCCAACGCATCAAAGGGCACCGAGAGCCGCTTTAACCTTGTAAAGGCCAGGATTCGTGCCCGGGGGCTTCGACTTAAAATTTCCCGAGCGCGCTTTTTAAGCGGGAAACTCCGCCAGCCAAATATCGCTCAACCTGATCGAAAAACTGGTTTGTGGTCGCTTTCAATATACGGCCCCGTTTTCCTTGTCTATTGCTGTTGTTTTTGGTAGTTGGTTTTCGACGAAGCAAGTTAGGATTTTTTTTTCGACCGTAAATAACGGATTGTTATAAAAATGCTGAAAATCATTGTTTAAAATGTAAAATTGTTCTTTGGGTAAAATTTTATTAAAGTAATAACGTTTCGACCACCTATTCGGGCAAACTATAGGCTGCCTATGGTCGAAACGTTGGTACTTTAATAAAAATTTGCCGGAAGAACAATTTTACAGTTGGAACGAATTGTTATGTTTGAACAACATTCAGTTTTTGTACGTTCGTTTGAACCAAAACGAAGTATGAAAGAAAGCACGAAGTTAGGACTGCTATGTATTTTTTATGGAGCAAAAATGAAACCATACAATAAACCTGCGAAATTCCTTCGAAAAATTTATAGCCAAAAAACGGTTGCTGCAGCATTTTCAATGTAAACAATAGAACGATTCTTTCCAGTTGAACAACTTCACCGGCTTTGACACAGAAAGAAGTTTTTTTTTTTTTCGTTTTCGATGCCACATGATCGTGACCGAAACCGTTCATTTTGAAGCATTTTCGCCTGAGTTTCAAAACGCGGCTTTAGTTGTATCTTAACGCTGCTATTTTTTCGCGCAGTGACTACCCGCCATCGAGCCTCATGATTCAATCCAAGAAGGAAAAACCGAAAAAGGAATACAGGTTGGTAATATTTCTATTTTGCCTCGGGGGAAAATAAAATTTCAATGCAAAACTCGTTTTATCACCTTTAAAAGATCAAGGTTTTTGTCTATTTTTATATATATATTGGAGTTAAGAGTTGTCGCTTACGTCATACGACTATAAAGAGAGCCACAAAACTCTTCTAAAATGGCCATTTGCCTGTCATTATTCTCCACAGGTGAGAGTAGAAGCAAAACTTACGCGAAATCCCCCGCTGTAATTATCGCTGGGAATCCCACAGAAAGAAAAATGATTACATTCGTTTTTTCTGCAAATTGGACAATAATCATCCTGACCTGGCCTTCTGTTTGATAGCCTTGTCGCTGAAACCGCATTTTCGACTTGTGTTCTGAAATCGAGACCCAATTAATGTGTGTTGAATATTTAGGGTCCTGTTGCTGGAACAGCAACACCACGTACCAATTTTTTTCCATAAAACTACATACATATACGTTCTTTCAGAAAAATCACCTTTAGCGATAGTTCACGCCAAAAAACTTACCGCTTGTTGGAGTTGTTTTCCCATTTCCACCCCTGGTGCTTGATGGCCTGGCTATTTTACCACTTTACTATACGATACTGAAATTTATACATTTCAAACGGAGAAGCATCTTTAGCGATTGTTCAAACTTAAAAAGTAACTCATTTCAGAGATACGTATTTTCACTCAGGTGCCTGTTAGCTGGTTTGCCACTCAGCAATGCTACACTCTTAACCTAAAAAGGCTTCTATACATTCTAAAGGAAGTCAGCGCCTTTGCGATACCTTAATCTTAATCAAACGAAAAACTGATAGTAATTCATCCTGTATTTTCTACCACAGGTGCCTTTTGAGTCTACCTAGCTTTACCACTCAGCAATACTATACTGCCATATAAACGCTTTTATACATTCGAAAGGAAAAGTCAGCGCCTTTAGCGACACCTCGATCTTAAACAAACGCAAAACTGATAGTAATTCTGTATTTTCCCACAGATGCGAGTACTGTAGCAAGTTGTTCGGTCGCCAACAGCACCTGAAGCGACACATCCTCACCCATACCGGGGAGCGGCCCTACCCCTGCCAATACTGCGACAAGCGATTTCGCCGATCCGAGCATCTTAAGGTATGTTTTAGGTCTAAGTCGTTCGTAGGTTGTCCGACCTGTTGGCGCGCCGCTGCTGTGAAACGGAAGCCATCTTGGTTCCGAAGCCTGCGCTTTAGTATATAATATAATATGGACTTAGTTTTACTAAAAAGAAGCTCTTCCGAAACTGTTTTATTTTCTCCCAACGTGTCAACTGCCCATACAAAAAAAACAATAAGTACCCGAAGAGCTACTGTGGTATACTAGCCTGGTAGCAACAGCATATTTTAATTTTGTGTAAAAATAGGTTAGGCGCTATTCGTTGTTTTTTTTAAACTGCAAATAAATTGCCTACGCTTATCTTAAATTTTCCTATTATATTCATATCAAAAAGTCTTATGTTGAATAATGTTTTCTATTTTCATTCATTTGTTTATTTTTGTGCACACTAACATTTTGTCGTTCTTTAGCACCACCTAGTGAGCCACGAGAACATGGTCGGATTCGTGAGCCCGCCAGTACGCAAAAGGTAAGTCGAAATAAAATTTCTTCAAATAACTCAATGAAACATGCACACACATTTGTGGTTAGGTGTGTTAACGACTGTGACCTAGCCCTTTGCTTTTTGACCAACGATTACGGCTTACGTATCATTAGTAAACCGAAAGCCATCGCAGACATGCCGAATCTGTCGATCAATGATGCAAGCAAGGCAGGCAAGAAAAACTAGCCTGCAGTGAGACTCGAACTTACGACCTCCTATAAATCACGTTCGAGTCTTCCCCACGATGTGTTGCGTAACATCAAAATGATATTTGCCAATTGCGCGTGCTTAATCGCCTTAATGCGTCGTGGAACGTTTTTTCTGCCGGTTTCATTGTAATGACCAACATGACCTAACATTTAAAGTGTTTTCTTGCACGCTTTAATGGCCATGAACAAGGGCTGAATAGTTTAAAGGCCTTGCGGAGCCTAATTCGTTGTTTATTTTCTATGTTCTGCAGCACGAACACCCCAACAAGCAACACACCCCGTTACTATATCTCAGTGTTGTAAAGTTCCAGTCAAGTAATTCGTATAATAACTTAAATTTTTGAGTAAATAACAAACCAGCTCTCAGTTCAAGTCATCGGTTGCCCAAGTCAAGTCCCAGTCAAGTCAATGACTTAAGTCATTACTACACTGGCTATATCTGTAATTTTAACCCATGTCATAAAAATAACCGACTCTTCTTAACGCTTGTTTGTGACGTCACAGGATGAAGCGCGATCGCGAGGACGCGGTGTCGCTGTCAAAGCTGATGATCGACCAGTACGGACAAATGCACGACGCTGATCGCCACTTGAACGGACCGGTCGTTCTTCCATCCATGTACAGCGACATTCCCGACCGACAGAGGTGAGAGACATGAATAAAACAAAAGACAGTTTTGCGTTTTAGCAAAACGTTTACAACGGATAAAACCACAAGGTTCCACGAGACAAACATTTGAAATGTTTGCAAATACTTTAAATCACGATATGAAGATTTAACCAACGTTTCTGCAACCTATGCAAATCTCCTCTGGTAATTGTAATTCTTGACCAACGTTTCTGCAACGATACATTGCTATGCCTGGTAGCAACAATTTATATGAAGAGTAAATGTCTGGGAAATAAAAAAGAAAAATGAAAGGTAAAAGTCTGGGAAACAAAAAAGGGGAAATGAAAGTAGAATGTCTTTATCAGTTAGTAATTAATGATCAATCACAAGTGGTGGTTACAACAAGTCAGTTCGTTATTCAAATAGGTTACAACAAGTTAGTTCGTTATTCAAACAACAATCAATAAAGGTTAACTCTCAATTTTTTAGAAACATGATAATTTGACTTAACCCACATGCATTAATCAGTTCTATTAATACGCCCAAACCTAACAATTACCCAGCTGCCGAAAGCAAACTGTTTCCAACCTGATATTCACCAACATTTCGCAAGTTGCGAAAACCCAACATTCACAAGTTCGCAATAACCAACTTTTCCATTTTACCTGCGCAGCCCTTCCGACAAGAACGGTCTGTTCAACGGCAGTAACGGCCACTACCAAACCAACGGTGACACGATTGACGACCGATCCAACAGTCCAGGCGAGTCGGCCCTCATGACCGCTCTCAACCTGAGCAGGGCGCCCAAAGGTAAGCCTTCCAAGCTTGTTTTCGATACTTAGTTTTGGTAAAACAAAGCTCTTGAGCAATTAGTAGACCGAAAGCCATCGCAGACTGACCGAATCTGTCGATCAATTATTATGCAAGCAGTTGAAAAACAACTAGCCCGCAGTTAGGTTCGATTTCACGACCTCCTGCTATACCGGGACCGTCGCCCTACCAACTAAGCTACACAAGCTAAGTGAGGGAGCAAGTAGAGAAACAACCATACGCCAATGCTTGCTACATGCTACATTTTGTTAGTACGAGCAACTTCACAGTACCATATCATTGAGCAACTCTTACAATTTATCTTTGTAAATTGCCGTATTTGTCTAATTCTAAATAAAGTAATCAGGTGACACTATATAAAGACAAAATGTATTGAATTCTCGACCAGCTTTCGCTCAACCATGCTTCTGATGAACTTCTTCTGATGAAGCACGATTGTGCGAAAGCTTTTCGAGAATCAACACAATTTGTCTTTATATAGTGACACCTGATTAACCTCTTTCAATTTAGGCTCCGTTTAATTAGAAGTTTAACCTGTTTTTCTACGTAATTATTTTTTTCCTTTTGTTGGAAAATATATTTAAAACGCGGTTTAAAAGTGTTGCTGGTGTACCTTGATTTAAGTTTAACCCGATAAAATTGTACAAAAGTTTAGAGCAAGGTGTGAGGTAGGTTTATAACGTATGAAGTACATAACATAGAAATGGCAATTGTAACGAATAGTTACAGGCGAGGGCAAGGTTTGTTTTTATTTTTATTAGTTTGGTAGAAATGCGCGCTCTATTAAGTTAAATCCGCGCTGGGTGAACGTTTTACTTTATTTTTTGTCGTCAAATTGTTAAACAACTTTGATAATAAAAAGTGAACCGCAACCCGAATTCTGCAGGGATTTGTAAAAAAAAAAAAAAATTTCAGCCTTTTATTTACGATTCGATTTGAACCCAAATTAACCTTGGATTTTTTTCACAAGGACAAGAAGACGCTTCGCCTCAAAATCTGTCACGTGACTCGGATGAAAAGCACGACAATAGCGCCGGTGGGACTTCCCCTAAATCGGAATCCAACTCCGTGTGCTTCGACGAGGTAAGAAAAGCAACATTAAAAATAATATTAGGAATAAACTGTCTATAGCTCGCATGGTTTCTAATTGAAAATGCGAAACATTTTTTGGTTTGATTTGAACTTTGTTGTTTAACTATTTAAAGACTCCCAATTTCATGTTTCTAAATGTTACATTTTTGTTATACTTTTGAACGTTGTTGTACTATTTAGAAACTTTCAGTTTTATGTTTTCAAATGTTTTATTTTTTCATACTTTTGAACGTTGTTGTTTTACTATTTAAAGACTCTCAACTTATGTTTCTAAATGTTACGTTTTTTCGTTTTTTGTTATGCAGAACCCTAGCATCATCGGAATGGAAGGCAGCGAGGTGCTTACGAGTGACCTCAAGCGGTTAATTGCTGCCATGGACGAGTGACTCTAGGTGGCGCCAGAACTCTCGACTGAGCTTGGCATAAAATCGTCTCCCAGGGAGAACAGGAACGGGCTATTTGCTGCATTTTCGTTGATTTTTCGTATTTATTTCTTGCTGACAACCCAATGTTATCCAAGTGTACGTGCTTTATTCCCGTTTTGCCGGCATTTTGGGCTTTGAGTTGCCGTTTTTTCTTTCGTTTGAAGTGTTGAGCACCACATGACCGTAGCAAAAATGTTTAAGAGCGTAGTATGTAAAAAACAAACAGTCCACGACATTGTTAAGTGAGCCTAGAGTTTTGCAATTTACACTGAAAACAATAGTTGTTTTGAACGTACTTAAATTTTTGTAATTCTTTTCGAACCTGATTTTCCGCATTGTTGATTGATTTCCATTTGCTTAAAAAACAAGATGTGACCTATAACCCGAATAGACGCAGGTGTCCTTTGTGTAGGCCCGAGTGCACCTCAGATGTATAAAAAAGCTCACTAAATCGGCCACTATAAGGCCAGTGCAATAGCCAACCGCCCCCATAAGTAACCGTACTCTCTCGCGCGTGCTTTATCCGTTTTATTTTCTCGAAAATGAACGTACTATACGAAGATGCTTTACACTATACTGTTTAAACGCGTTTGTCGCAAAACGCAAAACGTACTCGCCAGTCTCTTACTCTTGTGTTTACTTTCTCGCTTTCAAGTGGAAAGGAAGGCTTTATTTTACTTTCGCAGTGTTCGAACAACTTTACGTTTCCGTTTCCTTTTAACTTAAAGTGCGTAACTGTTGACGTCGAATTCGCTATTGACAGTTTTTTCGTTCAGCAGCTGTTATTTTGCGGTTTTTTTAGACTCTTGTCCGCGTACTACTTACAACAGTATCAGGAAACACGTATTTTGACGCCAGTTTTGCAAAGGACATTACACGGTTTCGCAAATTTTTGGGGATTTTTTGTTATTTATTGCAATTCGAGGCAAAATCACCCGTCGGGGTTAAGATTCGGTGCTAACTTTCCCCGCTTCTATTTTTACCTATAACCAGAAAAACAACCGCGGCAAAAAAAAGTAACCGATCGGTGTTTATGTTTTTTCATGTACATCGCTTTCTCGTTTACCGAAGCGCGAGGTAAGTTTTTTTGTTTTTTTTTAATATCGTTCTTTCTTTTTTTTTCCTTTTCCTGTGTAAATTGATGATTGACGTTTTCGCTGTCGTGGTTTCCGAATATCCGATCGTGTACAACTACTTACTCACTTACTTACTTACTACAACAACCTGCGCGTTTTCGTTCTTTTCTTGCTTCTTTTTTTATGTTAAAGTTCGCCCAGGCGTCGCATTATATACACAAATACAATGCTAAACAAAACGAAAGCCAAAAACGACGTGTTTTTGTTGACTTGGCTTCGAAACACGCACAGATGCATTTGAAATCTAGACCGGTTAACCTATAGAGTGATAATAGAGCAGGGGTTCTTAAACTGGGGTCCATGTACCCCTTGGGGGTCCGTGAACTAATTTCAGGGGGTCCATGAAGGCCAAATTGAAATATTAGTGTACGTTTAAAAAGTAATCAAATTAAAAAAACAAGTTTAATTAAAAATAAAACGTTTTACCACTAAATGCAACACATTTCTGACAGGCTATTTGATTGTGACGGCAATTTATGACGTCATTTTTAATAATTTATTGCCTACAGGGGTCCACGTGAAGCAAAAAATAATTTTAGGGGTCCGCGGTGAAAAAAGTTTAAGAACCCCTGTAATAGAGTGATAATTATACTAAAATACAACTCTTCCGGCGAACAAGATGGAGGCACAAATATTGTGGCCGACAGCTCCTAAGTTGTGGTATGTCCGAGGAAAAGTTTTCGATTTTACGATTTTAAAATTGGATCGGGAAAACAAAGGCGCTATAAAAGAAGAATCTATAAAAAAAATTCCCTAAACAACTTTCCACAAAGCAAATCAGTTGGCCAAGTCGTTGCAATGCTTATAACTAAGGGACTCAAGGCTGCAAACCGATAGTAATACACATAGGCTTAGGTAGCAAGTAAGCTTTGGTATTTCAGCTCTTTAAACAAACGCTGAGCACAATTGGGTGCGTAATAATCATCAAGCCGTCCAAACTAAATAAAATTAAAGCGTTACTCCCCCTTTATTATACAAAAATCATAACAGCTTCCCTAAAAAAGTTTCCTTAATTAAGTTTGTGGAACAGAGAAGGAGTGCAACACCCCAAAACAACAATCATATTTTTATACTTGACAAGTGGTAAAACAAAACTGTCCTTTATACACACCAGGTAGCGGCAAAGAGTATCGTAGATCAAATGAATATTATCCGTAGATCATTAAAATCAGAAAGCGCATCAGTTTTTTAAAGAAGACGACTTCCGGCCTTTAGAAACTAATTTTTGGAACACACTCTAAGCCTGGGTTTATCAACCAGTGGTGCGAGAACTTTTTCAAAGGGGTGCGAGTTTGCTGATTCAGACACGTAAAATATGTATTACTGTAATTTATTTCTTTGCTCAATTAAATGTAAAACTATAACTCACATTTTGTGATTGTGTTACTAGGTTATCAGTTTTACTTGTACAAAAATAAAATTATAACGGTTATGTTATTTAGGCAATTCTGGGAGGAGGGCCGAATTGGTTGGCGATTTGAAAGGGGGGACAAGGAAAAAGGTTAAGTACCACTGCTAAGAGCCTTAAACACACTCGTATCTTGCACAGGTTCCCATGGAAAATAATCGAAGTGTCTGGGCACGCTAAAGGTATATAACTTTGTTTAGTATCGATTACGGCAATTAAATTATCCTGGTCGTGATGCAGGCAACCCTTGTAAAACCACCGGGTACTTTACGAAGATTGTGTTTTGTATCGCCACGTTGACTATCGATTGTTATTTAAGGAACTTTCCTTGCAACTCACAACGAAATCTATGCGCTGGCTACGCTTTTTGCAAACGCGATTATTGCCCGGTTAGTGGCATTTTGTGGAGTTCTACACTAGCTGGAGAAACAGTTTTTTTTTCTTATTTTTCTTACTTATTTATGTTAAAATGGCCTTATTTAAAGATGGCAATGCAGTTGATCCGTATTCGTTGAATATAGTTATGAACAAGTCATTTTTAAATAACTTTTGTCCATTCAATTCATTTGTAAAATAAATTTAAGTCCAAATCACATCACTTGCAAAAAATAACAAGTCAATTCCAAGTCAATTAATTTACTTTAGAATAGAATTACACTATTAAAATGGGTTACTCCGATCTTAACCAGTGTTTTGAATAAAAAAACATTTTAGGTAAATTCAAATGGTTTTCCCCATTTTTCAAAAGACTTAAATCAAGTCCAGTCGATTTGCCCCTAAAACGTTAGTTAATTTAAGTCATTTATTAAAAAAAATATTACCGTAGAACAATTTTACAATTGATACAACGCCTGAGAGGGACAGTATATTCATTAAGTCAAATTGTTTCACAACAGTGACTTAAGTGTACCTGAGTAAAGTCATTCAATTAAGTCATTATAATACTGGCGACAACGATAGTAGCAATACATCAACTTCACTGTACACCGGTATAAGGTATACCGCTGCACAGCGCAACAAAAATAACACGGAAACGTTTGGTCATGACAAGAGGCGTTGGTATTATTTTGTAACTTCCAGTGTAGGCTACAGACTGTCAGACTAGCATACACATTACACAGTGTTGTAGAGTTGGGCTATTTGATAATCCTAAATACTACATATTTTGTTTAATATTAGTTGGAAGATATTTAGGCCGCAAACGTCATATTGACTTACATAATATACAAAGTTTACTAACCAACTACAAGCAAGAGTACAATTCAAAATTAGATCATTTATGAAAAAGTTTTTGAGTGGTCTGTAGGTATCAGATAAAAACCACGACGTGCGATTTGACTATATTGCTTTCTTATCTAATTTACGGTTGGCGCAAGGCGTTTATCTGATTCTTAAATGATGCAACATTTCAAAGATGACAATTGGGCAGTGTAGACTAGTGATTCTCAAACTGTGTGCCGCGAGAGATTGTCAAGTGTGCCGCAAAACATTTTGTAATTTCGGAAAAGAGAGCATTTATCAATAGACATACACGCAAGCATTTTGGACTGAAATACGCACTATTCATTACAAATTATGTTAATTTGGAGATATTAACATATAATTTGTCGTATGTTAAGGGCGATTGTAAAATTAATATATTGTGGTTCTGTTAAAAGTGTGCCGCGAAATATCAAATATATTTTTAGTGTGCCGCGTATCCAAAAAGTTTGGAAACCACTGGTATAGACCTTTGTCCCGAATCACACAAAACGGTACGTTAGTAAAACTAAATCCTCGTCTAATTTCGTTAATTAATACCGCCTTTATGCAACTCTACCACAGCGCAGTTTGATGGGCCTGAAGCAAATGTGCTGACAGGTGCACGCGTTCGCGCTTTATGGTTGTCAACTGGCAAGCGTGACAACAGCAGTAAGACTGTTTGCCTCATCCTGCCAGCGATGGCAAATCCACTGACACCTTATCGTCGGCTGCCTATCAAAGCCTACTGCAGGGCAACAGGGTTGAATTTAGCCTGTCCTACACTATTATATTTTGGCGGAAATGAGCGTGTATGTAAAACGCAATGCAGAAGCTGGTCCAGTGCACCGCTGATTACATGCAGTCGTTGGAAAGGTCATATATACTTTGATTGGCGTTGTACATCTACTCTAAAACAGTAACAGTTATTTAACCCTTTAAATCAGGGGTGGCCAACCAGTCAGCGACCAAGTGCCCTATTTCTGCTGTGTTAACCGCATATAGAGTCACAATTTACAAATGGGCAGAAATAACTATAAAAACGCAGTGTCTTACTAACATGCACAGATACTGTATTTTTTGTTTAGCCAGATTTATTTTGAATGTTACGCACCAATGTGAAAATGAAAAATGTACAAGACATACTGTCATGTGTGTTATAGTATAGCGGGTCAGTTATTATATTTTTGAAAGGCAGGCTTGCAAAAGTCAGTTACTAAGTAAATTGGCGACTTAACCGAAGTTAACTTACAATCTAAAGAAAATATAAAAAACAACGAACCAAAAGAACTGCATAAAACCTGTAAAAGAAACGCATGTGGCTCGCGAGCGTGTTTATCAGCCCTGCAGTCTAAATTATCGCGTTGAGATTTGAGTAAAACAAGTTAGCATGCGGAATGTGATTGCGATTGGAAGATGCGCTCTTTGCGTTAAATTGATCGGCAACACGTTGTTGCCCGTGTACTATCTTCCCAAAGGCCTGCAAATTAGAGAAAATTGCTTGTTGATTTAACGGCCGCAATCTTGTTAAACGATTGATTGCTTGACCTTGAAGCCAACGGGCATTAAAGATTTATGCCGGGTTCGATCAGTGATGTATTGTGTGGTTTGCTGATACAGTGGCAATTAGAATACAAAATGAGTACCTGCTGTGACAAAAAATTGGTCGATGGCTGTGGTAATTGCACGACATTAATTCATTACTGTATTACAAGCGATTTTCCTATAAATTTAATTTCATCTGCAATTCTATGCAAACCAGAAGGCACCATTTTAACTCGATATATTTTGCCATTAAGATTTCATGAACTTATCATTCGGATAACTGTCTGGCCAACATATCGATTTTCTATTAACTGATTTAAAGCTAAGCAAAGAAAATATATACCCTGAGGTGTTTCGTTTTTAAGTTAAAAATTTCAAACCAGTAACATGATAGATGTGCGTGTTTTGCTGCGCCTCTTCAAATAGCACGTTAATTTGATAATTTGCGCCTGTTATACGTCTAGACCAGGGGTTCTTGAACTAGGGTCCATGGATCCCTTGGGGGTTTGCGAATTTTTCTAACTAATTTTAGGGTGTCCATAAATATTAGTGCATATTCCATAAATATTAGTGCATAAAGTATATTCAATTTATGAAAGATTTTTTTTTTAACCGAAAATCATTTTTTAACCGAAATCAGAATATTTATGAATTCTATTTATATTGTAACGTAAATTTATGACTTCATTTACGAAAAAAATTTGCCTACCGTTGTCTACGCGAGCCCCCCCCAAAAAAAATTAGGGGCCCACGGTAAAAAAAGTTTGAGAACCCCTGGTCTACTTTTTATTGATGGTAGAAACATTTCGTCATTGTTTTGCCAGCACATTTTGTGATTACTCTTGCTGCTTTGGCGGCCCAGCGCTTGTAGACAGATGTCACAAATCAACGCGACACCTTGTTGAGCTGCAATCCTTTAAAGTGGTTCTCGTTTTAATTTGAAAAAAGCTTTTTCGAAGCACATCAACTCGAATAATCGGATTCTAAACGATGACACTTTATGAGACAAGGGGGCAAAAAACAAATTTAACAAAACAATGTAAGCTAAACGATTAAGGGACAAAGTTAACTGAATTGACTAAGTTTCAAACTAAAACGATTTTTCTATTGTTTTACCTCACGCGGTCTTTATGCATGTAGGTTTATATCTAACATTTAAAGCAGTGCTAATACAAGTGTCACCATTTCCATGCTTTCTTAATGTTCCTCATGTGTCTCGTCGCCTTTAATTTGATGGAAACTCAAAGAGCCAACACAACATAAGTAGGAAAAGCTTCGTTTACAAATTTACAGCGAAAAAGCTAAGCCGCAAAATCAACTGAAGCAAAGTGCGCTAGTAACTGCATAAAGGCGATTTTGCGCTAATATGCAGGTTGCAGGAATGCAGGTACATCGTGGCCTCGAGCATACATTTTACAGCAGACTTTGATGGCACCGTGGATGATAGTAGGTCTTCAGTGTAACCTTTAACGAGTGAATTGCAATTGTTTCGGTGAAGGTGTAAGTTGATTTAGCTGCGCTTAGAATTTTAGATAATACACCACGTTATTTCAATTGCGCCTAATTGACACTAAATTATTAAAAAAAATCGCATGTGCGATACTTGTGAAGTTTCACCTTTTGTAAAACTTTGCTCTTCAAAAAAATGCCTAAAAGTTGATTTAGATTTTTTGCAGAAATCCCAACTTTTAGAGTTTACAACGGAATACATACACTGTATTCCTTTAGTACACTGAAAGCCATTGCAGATTCACTGTATTCCTTTATGTAGATTTTCTGGTATCATGAACAGTTGAACTTACAAATAAAAGACGAAATAGTTGAGTGTTCAACTTCACGATGTGCGACAGCGCAGCACTGAGCCATCGTTAGAGATCAATGTTTGTACGAGAATCTCTTATAAGGCTTGATCGATTTTAACTAGAATGAGCAGAGCAGTCATTTTGACCGTTTTTGATTTCAATCGTTTATATTAGTCGGTTAGAGTGTTACTGACTTTTTTAAGTCTGGGTCACTATTAGCATGTAAATCTCTAGTTTATTAGAATAACCATAGTATGAGTTAGGAAGCGATTTATCTTAAATTACCGCCAACGGTCATTTTGTCCGAAAAGCAAATTCTTATTCCTTCACAATTCAAATCGCCTTATACGATAGCCCTTGTGCAATTGATTTTAAACAACCATTGAACAATTGCTGCAGTAGCTGGTAACAGTTACTAGCTGTAGTAGCTGGTTCATATTTTTTTGTCAACCATTTTTATCGAAATTCGATGGTTAGCGGAAGCAGAAAGTGGAAGTAATTCCAAACGAATGTTAACTATCAGCACAAATAAACCGCAAAAATGTGTTGTGGATGCTGTGTGTTAGGTCGCGGAAAGTGTACAAGTTGTGTGAAAGTTGAATATGTGGATTACGCTCAGCGTTGCTATTTTTTCGTTCTACTATGCTTTTGAATAGCAACTTGTAGTCCATGTAACAAGAAGCATAATAAAAATGGACGTTTGATCTTTTTAGTCTACTTGAAAATGAATTGTTTTTCAATCAATTTCAATGTTCATGTTAGTTGTAAATAAAACAAAAAAAATCAAACTCCCTTCACGTAGATAAAAATTAGGTTGAGGAACAAAAATTTTTACAATGCAATTCGTTAATATGGTCTATGAAGAATATTCCAGAACATTGTAAATGGAGCCTATACAACGATTTATTCTCATACCTACTAAGATTAAGGTCTCTCATAGTTAAAATAAACTTATTGAATGAAATAAAGCTTAATTATTCTGCATTTTTTCTTTATTGGACACGCGGTCATTTTGACCGCTCGCGGTAATTCTAGTGTCAAAGACTTAACTCGGAATCGCTCAGTCGCTATGGTCAACTACGCAAAAACTCGAAATGATGGAAAGTTTTGCATGGCAAATTTATCGAACGTTTTCGCTGAAAAAACAAACAACAGAAAACGTTTATTTTTGCATCATACATAAAGGAGCCGAAGAAATATGGATTTTTTTAAAACATCGCAACTATCGGTATCATGTGATACTGACGATGCCGGTATACAATCTGAAGAAAACAGAAAAAGATACCTACAAGGCAACAATACAATCCCGCCCTGCTGAAACTGTAGGGAGAGGGCATGGGACGATCGGGGGCGTCGGTCTAGCATCGGCCGTTTTGATTTCGACGCTTGGGCGCCCTATAGTTTAACCGGTGCCGTTATGTAGCCGCTGAACCGGTTTGTCCCTGTTTGGGGTACATGTGGGTTAATGTAAGTCGCTAGGAATTGGGTTAGGGTTAAAATTATTAGGAGAATTAATGATGTTGTATAGGCCTGATTCTGACCATTTAGTTCTTATTCCTACGGGTTATTTTGTTTAAGGCGTTATTACGGCTACTATAGGTATTAATCTTATTTTGCTCTTATTCCGAACTGTGTTTTATTCCGACGTTAATGTTGTTATTATTTCGTTCTTATGGCTATAGTCCAATCTGAAGCTGATTTTGGCAGCATGAGTCCAGCTGCGGTAATCCTCGTCTGCATTTTGGCCGACCGCGTAATTTGTTTCTGCTGCACATGTAAACTGCTAAAGCGGACAAATCCCTTGTCGCACGTGAATTATATTTTATTGCACAATCGATGGCGCTATTCCTAAACCAAATCTCTCTCGAGCTCATTTAATCTGCCCTTCAGACGCCAGCGCCATATGTCACAGCCCTACTCTTGGGCCGACATCGAACAAGTTTGATAGAGTGGCGGGCCGCGCGACGTCGAGTAATATTACATTTTTGTTTAATTCGTTTTTTTCAAGGTCGTTTTGCGATTTAAAGCCGGCGTTTTTTGATTGGACGCAGTTCATGGTGCGCATCAGCTTGGTAACGCCATGCAGCGGGTTAGTCACGTCATTTTAGGCCTTATATCGTTCCGTTTAAAACTGCACTTTAGGGTAGGTAGGGAAATACGACAATAAAAGTTTTTACAAGAGCGGAAGAACTTATTCAAGCATATCAAAGCCAGAGGCATGTGCGTAAAATTATGCATAGCTAATTGTACGATTCACTGCTTCTACTGGGCAGTAATGTTTTCTTGAACATTGACAAGTCAGTAGAGCTTTTCATGTGTGCGAAATTATTGCTTAGACACCAATTAGTAACATATATTTTATTGGTCTGGTCATACAACCCCTTTTAAACTAACTAGTGGAGGTCTGAGAGATAATTTTTGAGCTTACTCGATTTTTACTTGCGAAGACACAAAATTTGTCCTGATTTAGGAAAGCTGAACTGACAAAGTACCCCCGAAGCGCAAAAGCAAAGCAAAGCGCGACAGACGACGTTACGCTTAGGAATTTGCCACGGCCTAACGCAGGCTTTATGCCAGAGCTTTTGCGTCCTGTTTTGCTTTAGAGGCAAAATCGTGAACCGCCGCTCGACGCAGTTCATCGCTTTGGCGAGCGTGAAGCGTGAAAGAAAAAGAACCGGCTCTTCTGAGAATTTCAAACAACTGTGCAGTGCACAGACTTCGCAGACAGGCAGCCGTTAAGGGTGTGTTCGATTTACTCAGCAAGGCAAAGAAAGAACCGCATTTTGAAATTAAGTTCTTGGCGCAAGAGAGAGGTCGGCGACAGTTTGACTTGTATTGATTTCGCGCCGGCCAATATGGGTTAAAATTGCCGCCTGCTCACGTTGAGCATTGTCCTTTAAACTTTGTCTCTTCAAAATTTATGAATTTTGTTTGGTTAAGAAATTAACATTCGATTTAAAAACCCATTTCCCATTTAAATGTTCTTTAAAAATTAGCAAACTGGAAGCACGCTGTGCTGTAAACCAGCGATAAAATTAAGGCCGATAACGATATGAATGGACTATTAAAAGTGGTCAAGGTTTTTTAATCCAGTTTTTATAAAATAAATTAACTTTGCAGTTGACTTGATTAAAGTGGTATTAAAATTTATTAAGAACCTAAATACAAGCAGCAAAGCTTAGGCTGTTACAAACTGCAAAGCTAAATGGTGTAAATTTGGCAGCTCTATGAGCGCTGGAATAAAAGTATATTGTTTAAACTCTAAAACACACTCGGAAATGTTGATACGTTTAATCTATTTGTTTTTCAAACAAAAGCTTTTTGCTATGACATGTCAAGTTTCTTTAGCCGGGCGTATATAGCGTTATGATACACTGTCAGTAATACATTGATTTTCTGTGACGATCTCCCTTCTGCAGCAGACGTACTAACGCACTTGTTGTGTAGCAACCAGCGCAAGATTTCGAGTTTCAGTTATCTCGTTTCGCCTTGCCTTGAGGGCTATTGTAGCTTTTTTTAATTCTTGGAGTTCATATCTTTTAAATAAACTCTGAGCTCCGAAAAGTTTGTTATGGAGTTTCGACGAGGAAAACAACAAGCCAATTTTAAGAAACCATAAGTGTGTGACCCAACTGCTAATCCATGCTGTAATTATAGAAGTATGGGCTAAATTGTGAATTTTCGACAGACCGGTTCTGTTTCTTAGAAAACCTTCAAAACCCTTCCTATGCCAGTCTCTTTTACCATTCGACATGTTGCCACGCGCTTATTCCGATCGGGCGAAATTTTACATTTTTATTTTTATTTAATTTTTGAAAATTCAGTACTTGGTATTCGCAAATACCAAAATGAAATTCGAGCACTTTCTAAAAGTTACCTCAGCCGTCGATTGAATAACGACTCTAAAATTGTCAAACTTTATTCCAAGCGCAGTTATTCGGCGGTATATTTCACTTGTTTACGCCGCTGAAATTTTACGAGATTTTTTAATCAATGTCGTAGCTAGGTATGAATCGTTGATTTCCTAGTTATTGAACAAAAAATAAAAAAATTCACTTTAATGCTGTGGGTTTGTACGTCTGTCGTCCTTTTTTCGCAAACACCTTTTTGGTATACTACGTAAAACTGGAGACCAAAGTATACTTCCGCTAAAAGTTAAAACGGGTTGTTTAAGCACGTTCTTTTACGCATGACCTAATGTTACATAAATTGGCAGTACGCTTGACTGAAAAGCAAAGCCATTCGAAAGCTCTTAATTGTTAAAATATGGCAATAAATACCCACGAAAGCCGGCCGCTTTTGTGACGAACACTTAAACAAGTCTTTAAAAGCAATTCTGGCTCCCGCTGGCACGAAATCGTATAGAAATGTACCGCCTTGGCACTCGAAATCGAGCGGAGACTTAAATAAAAACCGCAGACGGCTTTGACCTTTGTCCAGTCAATAGAAGTTGCATGCCTGTGCAAATTTCAGGACGTGTTTGCGTGTTGGCAAAAGAGGGTTTGGTTCAAGCATAATAGGCTTAAATTTATCTGTCCCCATTTAGGGAATAGAAGGGAGTTTAAGGTTTACTAATGTGTCCATCGTTTCTAGTGCTGAGCCATAATTTTCAACCATTAAAATATACGTTTTTATAGTAAGTCTTAATGTCAGTATCTGTTTTATTTTGGGATACCGCGTTACACGTCCTAAAATGCAAAAAAGGCAAGTTTTCTGTCTAACACGCTTTGCGGAAACTAAAATCTAACAATTAAAGGTGTTCATATAAGGTTATTGTATTTGAAGAATAAATATTATCTAAAAGTTTGAATTTAGTTTACCGCACATCTGTAAATCCTTGTATTGAATGACGTTTCCCACCCATAAGCAAACCTCAAAAAAAAAAACATTTCGTTGTTTTCGACTTTTTTTTTTTGACTTTAGTACGAAAAAATGTTAATCAATCAAGTTACCCGCCTTGATCATGTCACCAGCTGCTAGGTTCGATTCACTCGACTGCCATTTGGTAAATATTGGAATTCTCCCGAATACTATAGTTGGCTCCGCCAGAAATTGCGTGACTATGCGAAATTCAAATGTAGACCTATACTGTTTAATTGCGACCGTTTGCCAAGGAGATGGTCCCGTATGGGAATTGTGTGCTGGTTGAAATCACATGTGGAAAGCGAATATAGATTTTGACCACGCTTCGCCTTTGACAATCGATTCAGTCAAGTTTCGATTTGTTGTCATGACCATTCTGTAATTAGGGGACCGGGTCAGTCCCAGATTTTTATTGTCATCCAAGACGAAACGTTATTAAGCCACCCTGGAAGGTAATTGGTAAAAACTGGCTTGAAAATAGTGAAAATCCTAGCCGACAACGTTTACTCAAAAATTATAAATTAAGAGAAAAACCAAAATCAGTTTTAACAAGTTTCTATAGAATTTTGTAAGTTAAAGTAATACTCGTTGCGATTTTCACAATTAGAGTAATGTAGCTTTTATTTTACACTGCCAACACTGTTATTGGACAGACATACATGTCCATTTTCTACACACACACACATATACATATATATAAAAAAAGCTTTCACCGAAATGCCACACAAAGTCTGAAAAAACTAACCGTCGCATACTTTACTTTTTAAAGATCTCCTTTAGCATTTAGGCAAACCCTGTACTAAAATAAAGCGCAATGGGCCACAAGCACTCAAAGCTGAATCCGAAGGACATGAGCGACCTGGTGAACAACACCGACTTCACGGAAAACGAGATCCGACTGTGGTACAAGTCGTTCAAGAAGGACTGTCCCACCGGTCGCTTGGGTCTCACCGAATTCAAGAAGCTCTACACTGAGTTCTTTCCCAACGGAGACGCCTCCAAGTTTGCCGGACACGCCTTCAGGTATTATTGAATAGTAGCCTTCGATGTTGCACTGAATATATGATAATGGTCCAATGAAGCATGCACACATTGCACAAACATAATAAGGCTAAGTTGTTTTTCTAGCCTGCCCTGCTAGCATCATTGATCGATAGATTCGGTGAGTCTGCAATGGCTTTCGGTGTACTATATAATAATGGAATTCACCTTGACCCTTGCAAGATAAATGTCGACCTTAATTCCTGATCATAAACAGAAGAATAACCTAGCAAAGCTAGCAATTGAGGTCAGGCACTAGTAAAAGATCTTAAAGAAGATATATATATATATATATATTTATATATATATTCCGACAGCAAAGGCATCTCGTAGGTTTACCAGTATATATTTCCCGTGGCCTGCTTACATCCACGTAGACTTCGCCACCCCCTCCCCCCCAAAGTTAAGTAAAATAAAGTTTTATTGAATATTGTTTTGATTTTAAGTGTTGGATGGTCAAACACGTACAACCAATTGTAAATTGACGTTCAAGTTAAGATATTGTCAATAGATTTTAAACGGGCGGTTCGTTGCGAATGCCCAGTGGTTTGTTAAGGAGTTTCACAGGGTGGGGTAAGTTAAAAATATCGTTGGCTTTCTCCGTGAGGAGTTCCATTCATATTAATTGGCTTTGCCTAATTTTGAGCAGAACTGAAATAATTTTATTTTTTTTTAACAGAACTAAAGTAATTTTTTTTTAAAAGAACAGAAGTAATTTTATTCAACACGTTCGAAAAACACATGTTTTCTGCTATACAGCGTATGGTTGTAGGTACCGCGAAAATATTGTTAGATTTCAATTTGTGCATTTTACCCGTTTCAAGTTAACTGTTTTAAATCCAATGACTTAGTTTGATTAATGTCGGGTTTGGCAGAAATCTCAAAGACGTGGTAAAGTGTCCATTAGAACGATGTGAATTATAATTTTAAAATACATGTAAACACGCACTATTTATTATGACAAAGAGTTTATTGTGTTGAGAAGTAGCCTATTTTCTTTGCGCTACCTATACTGTGTGTACCCGAAAAAACTAGTCCGCACAAGCCTAAAAGATTCAACTTGCGGACTTAACCGGAAGATTACTGAACATTTATTTTAACACTTATACCGTGCATCGTTCAGGACGTTCGACTCAAACCAGGACGGAACCATCGACTTCCGGGAGTTCCTGTGCGCCCTATCGGTGACGTCACGAGGTACTTTCGATGAAAAGTTGCGCTGGGCCTTCTCGATGTACGACATGGACAAGGACGGCCACGTGACCAAGAAGGAGATGCTCGAAATCATTCAGGTAAGGCGATGTATTTATTCGTGTTTTAAAAAGTGCAAGGATTGTGTACCAGCTAATGCTGGAGTTTAGTTTAAAATATTGCATGTTCATCCGGAATATGATCTGCAACCGCTACTTGAATAATGTGGTATTAGTATAGGCGTAAGTTAGTTAGAATAGCCAACTGATCACTTGTCATGCTATAAGGCAAAAATGTATAACCTGGTCTCCATATTTCTATGAGTGGCAATACTGGAAAATAATATTGCGTATTTCGGACATAAAGTTTATGTTGAAACGTTCAGCTTGCGCACCGTAAATTGGCAAAGTTTATTACTGAATTATGCAGGCTCATGAGTCACTGGTGTACGCCAGTCTTTAGAAGTACATCAAAACCATCTCCTGTGAATCCCAAATACCCGCTATTTCCTCATTATATGCCAGTATAAACGCTGAATAAAGTAATTTTGTGATTTATAAAGCTAATCGATTAAAATGCCAATTCGACAACATCCCAGAATTAAAATGTATTAAGGCAATCTAAATATGTCGGCAAGTTGTATAGGTCACGAATATCGAATAGTTGTCAATCTCAAAGCAAACAACGAAATGGCCATGCGTGAATATCAGAAGAGTCAATAGTGATGTTTGTCTACGTGCAAGTTGTCACGCAAACCCAACATATCTTACCATTTGGTAGTTTCCTAGGAGTATCGACATGAAACGGCGAAATCCCTTGAATAATTTATTTTAAGAAAAGACGGTGTACGATAGAAACGCCCACTTAACAAATTCATGCATGATTCAATGGGGTTTGGCTTTAATCTTTACCGAATTGATTACTATTGTAACGAATCGTAATGTAAATGGCAACCTTTATGCCAAGGCGCTCGAATTGCCTAAGTCGACGCCCTTTGAGCATATTTCGATTTACAGAAGTAGAATAGTTTTTGTGTAGGCTTATTTGAGACATTTTGTTAGATAAAGGCGATAAGTAATCACGATTTTTTTTATCATTTAACATTTAACACCTATACATATTTACTCAATAGCAATCCATGCAGTGACAATAGTAATCCATGGAGTGGCGCACCAGATGTTCTGTTGATTGAAATGGGTAACGTCTCTGGACATTGAGACGCTATAGGTATTTTGGTTTTATCGCGGATTGGCAAAAGATCGTTAGATCATACACGTGCGTTACACTAGGATTTATCCCTTTACATTACCTAAAGCACTAGATACGCCTCTATCATCTTAATGCCCCCTTTTGATAAATAATTTCCTGTTGTAAGAAACATAATACAACTCACAGCCACAATGACAAAATATGGGTACTTATAAGCCACAACATATTACGTTTCAGTCACCCATACGAGCTAAGCACATACCTTGTATATAATTTCGCGTTTTCGGGTCAAGGGGATCTTAATTTTCAAGGTGACTTACATTAAAGAAACCTCAGACCTATAAGGCGCAGCGGCCTTAGCGAAATGAATAAATCATAGTTTGTATGCATGAAACCAACGCGGGACCTCACTGTGGGGTAAATGTATGTGAAAAATATAGGTTACTTTAGTTCAGACGGTTCTTAGATGCGGATACAGTGACCATGGACAAATTACATTTTTAGTTAATATTTATTTCCAAAAAATAATGTCCAATGTATTTCTCTGGACTTTGTAGGCCTAACTCTTAAAGAGGCCTTTATCGAGTCCTATAGTCAGCAAAAATCATGTTTAATTTAGATCGGTACCGACACCACTCTTATATCGGGCGAATACCGATACTTTCACTTGGTAATGGGTGTCGGATGCGATATTTATTAAATATTTAAAATAAAATTGTGTAAACTTTTTCTTCCCTTAAAAATGTATAAACTTTTTCTTCTCTTCATATTGCTATGAATCCTAATTTTCGTAACTGAAATTTAATCGTCTCTAAACCTTTGTTTACCAACCAAGGATTAAATTATTTGTTTGGAAGACGCAGCAGCAAGAATTAACATGTATTTTTATTTATATTTTAGTCTTGGTTCTAATTTATTGAGTTTAACTTCTTGTTCGTGACGCACGCTATGAAAAAAACTTTGTCATCCGTTATTTCAGCATGGCCTTTTATCATTGATTTTGTGCCCTCGTAAACAAAATTTCTAAAAAATTCCCTTCATTAATTCACGTTAATGCGCAGTTTGAAAACGTCTTCCGAATAATGTACCTACTTACGTCAGTCAATAATGTCATTTGGCCTGGCTTCTAAAGGTTACCTTCAATATTTAATGCCTCGGTGTTCCACTGACTTGCTGCTGGCGAGAAAAATCCGAGGGCACGCCATTCGATTAAATCCCGCACCACTCATTCTTCGCTTGACAAAACCAATCAATATTGTTTCGGTAACATTAGTCGAGCGCGCTGTGCTTTAGTCCTAAAGGGCAACAGCGGGCAATAAAATCGGTTCGTTTAGTTCTTAACGTTGCATTTTATCTTACAACGGGACCACTGGAAGATAACATGTATAGATGACGTCGGCAAGTCGTTTCTGGCGACAAATTTAGCCATGAGTTTAAACTGTTAGAATTAACGCGCACTCTCTTGTTTTAAACCAAACACAATGATGCCTTACAATTACGACAGGGGTTAGTTTGCTTCTGACCCAGCTGCTGGAAAATTGAGAAATGATTTGACCCTTTTTGCCGCATAGTACCTAAAATCGATTACAATACCAAGGGCCTAAAATGTTTGAGAATGTATCTTGCAAAATCAGCAATTTACTTTTTAAAACGATTAAAGGCAATACTAAGGTATAATACGACAGACCAACAAGATATATGACCCGAAGACATACAATATATCATTCCTTTACAATGGATATTAAGTATTAAGCCAATTTTTAACTGAACCCCGAGTGGTTTAATGGTAATTTATCCACGCCATTTCGGATACTGTGATTTTTTCACATAGGTTACTTTTGCACTGCATGAGGAATACGCGTGGGTATATGGAAAGTAATTTATTTAGCTGTTTAGAAGAGTTTTACAGGGATCAATGCACCTATAGTATTTGACCTCTTTCAAAACTCACCCATATGATTAAAAGACCTGTGGTAGTGTGGTAATTCGAAAAAAATGACAAGCTTTATAATGTAATGACAAGCTTTATAATGTTCAGCATATTCGAAATTTATTTATTGAAAAAAACAAAAAAAAAAACAGATATACAACTATTTCGTCGTTTAAAATAGACATCGCCTAAAAGATACGCAAACAGGTATAGCAAATAAATATGCTGTTGCAACCAGGTACAGTATATACTGAAAATAAGTTCTTCTGGTATTTACCTGTTGAATAACGTCACCCTTGAATAAAAAATAAATACCAATAAATAAAATAAGAACTTTTTTTCGTATAGGTACAGCAACTGTCGCAATCAATTAACAAATGTTTTCTTGTGACATCTTATCAACACCGCTGTACCTGTTCAACACCTAAAAAGTCCTTGTCATAAAAGTAAACGTTAAACTAGTAAAATTGGTAAACTAGCTCGATTACGAGCAATAGATCAAGTAAAATATAACAAAAAAGCAACACATAGAAAACACCTCATTTTAACCCAAGTCATTTGCCCGAAAGACTTAAGTCAAGTAACGTTATTTTTGCCAAATGACTTGGTTTTGATATCTCGTCGTTTTTTCTTCGCAGGCCATTTACAAGATGGTTGGCGAGGAAGCGATGTGCAACATCGTGACCGACGGACTCTCGGCGCAGGATCGAGTCGATCGCATCTTCGTAAGAATCGACAAGAACGGAGACGAGAAGATCACAGTCGAGGAGTTCAAAATCGCCGCCAGCCAGGACCCCAGTCTCGTCATGCTGCTGCAGGTGGGGGGCAATGCCCCCCCGAACGACGAGGAATCGGTTCAAAGCAGCCAGCAGTCGATGTGATTTTTTAATCTTCGTTGTTGTCGTTATTTCTACCCCCGCCTGAACGCTGGACCAAGCTTGAGAAGCTCGAAGGAAAGTTTCTCAACGTATAGAGCACTTAATATGCTGTTCCTACCAGTCACACTATGTACTGAAAATAAGTTCTTGTGGTATTTATATCATTGTCCTACATTTATATCATTGGGCGTGGTGTGTAACATTTCCTGATGAAGGCTTTCTGGATAGTTAATTGATTGGACAAATAACTAGATACCAGAAGAGCTCATTTTCGGTGTATAGTGGTCCCAAGCTTTCTGGGTTGCGGCACCCTTTAAAATAATTAAAGGATTGTAGCACCCCTAACTAGAGCTTTCGTTGGTTAATTCAATGAAATGAACTGAAATAACTCACATCGCAATGTACTAAAATACAATTTGGTTTGTTGTTCTCTAATCGTACACAAGAGTTTAAATAGGCTCACCAATTCAGCAAAAAAATAGATTTCTAAATATCTCGGCCCTCTTGAGTATTTAGAAATGACACACTGGTTGGGAACCACTTACGTAAAGGCAGTGAATCCACTGTTTTCTCGCACCGCCTATGTTACCAGTTTACCAGCACTTTTGGAAAAAAGGCTAATGGTTTAAAACGTGACCGTTTTATTTCAGGAAAAAAGTTCCGCGATTTTTTTTTTATCTTGAACCGTTTCTCTTTTCGACTTATTATTTAAAACACGGGCTGTTTTGGTCACGTTCTCTCAGTCTCAAGACTACTTTCGTTACTGTGCAAAATGCCAAGACCTTCTAGGTAAATTTTAACTAAATGTCCAGAACTTTTATCCTAACCAGTTCTATTCCAAAACATTTCGGGCCACAAGCAACTAAACATTCTAGGGTCGTCTCAAAGACAAAGTTTTTGTGTTTATAAACGAAACCAGACATCCATAACTTATAGCGGTACATAATCTTAAGTATGAGAAACTTCAGGAAAAAACCTTACGCAGAAGAAGTAGTTAGTTAGAAATAGTGCACATACTCCAACATATTTCTTTAATCTTGAATTTATTTATTTTTTATATAAGATATATTTGATTGCTTCACTGAACTACATCACAACTCAATATGTATTGAAACTTTATTGAGAGGTGCATTCATTGCTTTAAAAAAAACGTGTTTTTACAACTCTACTTGGCGATTAACAATTTTTTTGTTTTGCTTTTATATTTTTTTTCTTTTGTTGTGTCGCAAACAGTGTACGTTTTTATTTGTAATTTGTGCTATAATTTTCGCTCTTGCTTTTCTTTCATCAGCGTCCATTTTTTCAGATGTTTATTTGCGTATTACCCTTCGCAATAAAAGGTAAGCGTATGGAACTATTGAAGCATGCTAGCTGAAGTAAATTCACAGAGATCTTGTTAAAGTTGGAATCGATGCTGACGGAAAAAAATTTGGCCAAAGTAAAAATTGATTTTTGCTTATTTTGGAATTTGCAAACTTTCCTTCAGTAGCCGTTTACATTTGGTCAAAATAAAGTTTAAACCAGATAGCATTTACAAAACACTAGCAAAAAGGTTTTTCGGTAAAATTTAAAAATTTGGCAAGGCCGTGGTGTTTTTTCCATTTTTGGCAAATTAAAAAAAATCGATTTTGAAAAAATCCAATTTTTATGGGGAATTTACCCGATTTTCCGACCAAAACCGGTTAGAACCGCCTTAAACTGGTTCAATCAAGTATTGGGGGCAATTTGAAGCAAAAAGGTTTTTCTGTAAAATTTAAAAATTTGGCAAGGCTATAGCCTTGGTGTTTCTTCCATTTTTGGCAAATTAAAAAAAATTTATTTTGAAAAAATCCAATTTTCAAGGGGAATTTACCGGATTTTCCGACCAAAACCGGTTAGAACCGCCTTAAACTGGTTTAATCAAGAATTTGGGGCAATTTGAAGCAAAAAGGTTTTACGGTAAAATTTAAAAATTTGGCAAGGCTATAGCCTTGGTGTTTTTTCCATTTTTGGCAAATTAAAAAATACAGATTTTGAAAAAATCCAATTTTTATGAGGAATTTACCGGATTTTCCGACCAAAACCGGTTAGAACCGCCTTAAACTGGTTTAATCAAGAGTGTGGGGAAATTTGAAGCAAAAAGATTTTACGGTAAAATTTAAAAATTTGGCAAGGCTATAGCCTTGGTGATTTTTCCATTTTTGGCAAATTAAAAAATACAGATTTTGAAAAAATCCAATTTTCAAGGGGAATTTACCGGATTTTCCGACCAAAACCGGTTAGAACCGCCTTAAACTGGTTTAATCAAGAATTTGGGGCAATTTGAAGCAAAAAGGTTTTACGGTAAAATTTAAAAATTTGGCAAGGCTCTAGCCTTGGTGTTTTTTCCATTTTTGGCAAATTAAAAAATACAGATTTTGAAAAAATCCAATTTTCATGGGGAATTTACCGGATTTTCCGACAAAAACCGAATATTTGGCAAAAGTGAAAATTGATTTTTGCTTATTTTGAAATTTGCAAACTTTCCATCAGTAACCATTTAGATTTGGCCAAAATAAAGTGTGAATCAGATAGCATTTACAAAACACAAAATGAAACAATAAACACTATATTTTTTAATGTTGTTTTTGGATGCATATGAAAAAATCTGGATAAAAGATATTGCATACCAAAAACAGAAAATTTGTGGATCAAGGTTGTTAAAAAAAATAATAATTGACAGGAGAACTTCAGTTTTGTGATAATTGGGTGAGAAAACAGGGTTAAACCGATCAATAAAGAAATATTTACAAAATATCATAAAACAGGGCTTGTTTTTCCTAAATCATAAAAAATATGAGAAACATTAAAACACATAAAATATAATTTTTGCCAAATTGAAAAATTTTGCTAAAACCCTTTTGGTCAACATAGCTCGAAATTTTAGCATGAAACATTTGATGTAATTTATATAACGACCCACTTTTGGGTGAACTTCAGGCTAGTGTATAGCCTTACCAAAATTTTAAATTTAACCAAAAAAATGTAATTGCTTTAAAATGCTTATTTGCCTTAATCTCCCGAGTTCTGGTGTAAACCAATTCAAGTGTTTCCAACAGGTTTCCATTGCAAATTGTGGTACATATAGTAACTCTATTTTTATCAATCACTTAAATATTGAAAATGTACGAAATTATATTTGATTTTACTCAAACAATTGTGTGCATGAATGTTCACCAAAAGCGTTAACCAGTTTCAGGTAGTTCGCGGAATAATCCGATAATCTATCTCGAAAAAAATACATTTCAAACACAAATTTAACATTATAAATTCAATGTTTTACCTTGCTTTGAATTTAGAAAATGCTCAGTTTTTGGTTGTTTTAATAGATTTCAAAATAAAATCAAAAATTATAAAAAAAAATCAAATGTTTAACGTGGCGTTATGTAACCTGTATGAAAATAACGAATAGACAGGCCGGCAAGAATTAAAAATTAATTACACTCCATTTATAAGATAGCTGATAAGTTAATAATTAAGTATTTACCAATCGCCTTGCAGTGCGGTAAAGGTGATGGTAGCATTGTAATTTTATTGAATCTCTAAGTAACAATAAAAGTGTACCTAAAAAGTTTCAGCACCACCGGTCGTACATTTAAAATCCAAAACTTGTGAGCTCCAAATTGACTTCAATCAGACGTAGAGCAGTTTTGAGGTCAGCATCATCTGTTGCTGACGAAATAATTCTCAAAAATACGTTTTATTTGCGCTTTTTAATAATTCGTACCTCATCTCAGGTTTGTTTGATACGTATGTTGGACTCAGATAATTTCTTTTTAAAGAATTATTTTTAAATATTTTTTAAATCTTTTATCCCTAATTAAAACATATCACTAGCACTTAGTTTCTCAACAGGGGGCACCTAGTTCTGTTTTTCTTGGTTAGACATCTTTTCTAATTAGTTCTTTAAGAAAAATTGCACAACAGACATGATTTTGCAATGCGTGTATTCCCGGTCGTGATTAAACGGAAGAAAACAAGAGAAACGGAAAGAATAGTAAACCAAGCCAACTCAGCATTAACACTTTTTAGCAACACAACAAACAAAAAAGAATTTCGTTTCGTTAATAAACTATAAGTAAAAACGTATACCGTCAATTGCTAGTGCACCGTTTATAGCCAGCACCTTAACCGCGTTGCGGTGAACCAACATACCACGATTAACACCAATAATTACGCACAAATCACCGAAAAAATATACCGCTTCACATTAAGACTTTAACACCTTTAGTTACGTATATATGGACACCAAAATTTGACTAACTGGTTCTCCGTGAGGAAAAAAGTAGATAAATCAAGCAACACTGCGTAAAACTAAGCGTAAAGAGCGGGTTTGCTGCGTGCGTGTTCGGCCCCCGTTCCCCAACCAGGTGCCGTTGCGCATCGCAGCGGAAATTAGAGAAAGT
Source organism: Ascidiella aspersa (assembly GCF_963924565.1). NCBI lineage: Eukaryota > Metazoa > Chordata > Ascidiacea > Phlebobranchia > Ascidiidae > Ascidiella > Ascidiella aspersa. Next base: position 29,779,029 of record NC_139450.1, read on the forward strand.
TCTGGAAGGTTCTAAGCGAGCTGCTTCCTTCGCAAACGTGGGGCGCGTCCCCAGATCGCGACCCCAGCTTGAGAAAGCGCTCGGAAAAGAGTCTTGCAAGGATATGAGCCACCTTGTAGTTTTAGACTAGTGCGTCGAAGACGTAACATGCCTCGTCGTAGCGTCAAAACGTCAGACGTCATCGAATGACGTGATTTTCAGCTGGAGAGCGGTTACGCATCGACGCTGGACTTTACGGCGATCAACCAGGTTGGTTCCCCGGTCATGTGAGTCGAGTTGAGAAAGGGTGATTCCGGAATCCATCCGCGACCAACACTTTGCGGACTTCAGCCGAATCCGCTGCCTGGCGATTCCGCCAAAAATCAAGGCGCGAATTTGCTTGCTGAAAAAGTTCATTTTCCCGTTTACTGCAAGATATCCTGGCCGATGATGACTCTTTGAACTTCTTTGCAGGTTTATGATGTTTTTCAAAGAGAGTCGAACTTGTGGTGATACTTTCGTCCGTCAAAAGTCGCGGAGCCGAAATCTTCTCGTCGATTCGCGATCGCCGTAATCCGCGACACTAGGGTATGCCCGCGAGAGAGAGGGGCGGGCTTTGCTGAAGCAAGGAAAGGGACTAAGGAGAAAAAAGAGGGAAAACGAGACACACTACAGCGATCCGGGAAAAACTAGAAAATAAAATAAAAAGTAAAGTATTTTCGTTGTCGGGTCGTTTCTGGCGGTCAGATAAGAGCGATGTGAAAAGGTGAGAAAAACGCAAGTTTAAATACTATACAAGAACTTTTTAAATCAGTATATATCTATGGAACTATGTTACAAGAAAACTAAGGAACAAATAGATATAAGTTATTTCGATATTACAACAGCTAAATGAAAAAAAAACAGCTCTATTGCACGTGGGCAAGAAATTGGAAGTGTTAAGGGATTATAGAACGGAAAACACAACAACAAAAAAAGTTACACACAAATCCAATCGCAAATAATCCGCCGCGCATTAGGTACACTTTCAAATCAGTCCGTTAGAAAACCAGGGGGTTCGGCAACTGACCCCTAAATGAGGGGTTCAGCCCCACAAGCAGTGGCATGACAGGCGCAATCGAGGGCCACCTCATACGAGTAGGTGGACTGCGAGCCGTCCGGACACTCAAGCTGGACGGTGCGTCGCTCGGTCTTCACTGTGCTACAGCAAGAGCACTGCTTCTGGAAGCTTCCGACCTCGGACGAGAAGACCGAGGCGCTGGTACAGGCTCCCTCGCACATTGTCACGTTCACCTGAGAAAAAAATGTTTAATAGATCGTCGTTGCTGTACCGAATCCTTAAATTAATGTTAACCAAACTTTGACTTTCCAGGAAAATCCGAAAAGGTACTATGGCATTTAAATGCATCAGGATCCAATTTTAGCAGCGTTCTTATAAGCCATAAAATCCATATCGATCCACAGTAAGAATTCAATTAGCACAGGACGAGTAATCCATCAGAGCGCTTTAATACCCACCTACAATGCACAGCCACAAACGAGCTCAATGCACAGCAACAAACTATCTAAGAAACTATAAGCGCGAGCTCGTTTGTTGCTGTGCATTGGAGGTGGGTATTAAAGCGCGCTGATGGATTACCCGTCCTGTGCTAATTGAATTTCTTTACTTTCGCCTGGTATTGGCCCGAGACGACAACGTTCACTTGCGCAAATCGAAACATCGTTATTGAGAAAGCAAACTTAATGTGTCAAATATGAAGATATCCCCTCGCCCTTACACGTAAATGACGACAATGACTTCAAATGCGGGCAAATATTCTTTAGACTTTCTTGTTTTGACCAAAGTCAGTCATTAATAAGTTCTAGTCATTTTAAAGATAAACATATTTCGCCACCAAATAAGGCATCATCAGCAAATCACTAGAACTTAATAATGACTGACTTTGATATAGGCAGGAAAGTCTAAAGAATAACGTTTTTGATATTTGCGGCTTTTCACTTAAACCTGGTGGACTTAGAGACAAGTAAGAGGGTCCGCTTGTAGAGTGGTTTGTTGACATGGGGCGAAAAACGACATATTTTTTAAAAAATTAAAGACTTTTTAAAGATTTGTAGGATTTTAAGGCCTAAAATTGGATCGATCGACGATTTTTTTTAAATATATTTGAAAAACAAAACAGCATGGATAGCCTGGTCAACACAATTTAAAACGTCTTTGTAAATATTCTTACAATGGCACTTAACACATAACTTAAGGTGAACATAAAATAAATTCAACTTTTGGAAAAACCGAAGAGTTTTTCAAAGACATTTAAAATACTTTTATAGATTCAGAGACTGATAAGGCCCACTTTGTTATACTACACCGGTAAAGCCTATTTGAAAAACGAATGAGATATTGACTTTACTATTACAAAAAGTTTCGTGCACACTTAACAATCTCTCGAAGGACACAGTGTATAGCTATTGACCCAAGAGCAAACCTATAGTTGTTTGCCCATTAATAAACGAGGTATATTTCAAGGTTTGTATTTTTTAACTTACTTAACCCTTTCTAACTAGATATTCCGTTCAAATTATATAGTGGCCTTGAAATATTGTAATAAGACAAACCTTGTTGGCCGATCTGCATCCGTCGTGTTCAATTTCTTCCACGTAGTCGGTTACAGGTCTGCACTTATTCTCTGGAACGCTTCCTGCAATGGAAAGTTAAATATTGGTTTCGTGGTCTTCCATAGTAAACCCCGTCGAACGTCAAACTAATCAATTACGTTTCGAAAATATCTTACTGTTATTTTGTGATTAACAACAGCCTGGAAAGGTATTAAGAAGTTGCGATATCGACGGTAGAAAAAAAAATGCTTACAAAATATGTTAAACGCGTATATATGCCCATTTAAAAAAAGACCTATATGTCCACCCCTGATACTGTCAATCCCGTTCATGAGTCTACCAGAAGACCGCTTATTTCTTTATACGGGTCCTAACTCCTCGTAAGTTAAGGTATAATGAAAATAAATAGCCGTATAAAAGATACTTCGCCCAAAGTTGTGAACACCTGTACTTGCCTATCCTATCGAAACGGTTTCTAGTTACTGTCATACAAAAGCAAAAATTAGGACACATTCAGCCGCCACAAAACCCTCTCCATTAAATTTATGCTATTCTGATTTTGTGAAACGCGAAAAAGTTAAAAATGTTCGCGAAATAGCAGCAACCCACTTGACATGCAGGTCTCGCAGCATCCATCGGCGGTCTTGACGATGTTATGTGGCTCGCACAACGGATCAATAGGAACGCAGGCAGGAGCACTGCACTGACTGTACACCTCGTTCGACACTGGGTCGATCATACATTCGCAAGTCGTGCAAACGTCGTCTGAAAAGCAGAATTGAAATCACCAAGTGGTAAGGTAGTTGATGTAAAAAACGTAGGGCTATTTAAAACAGTATGAGACACAGAATAAAATCTAGATGTTTAGTCATTTAAAATGTGCTTTTAACGGCGACATTGCACATATTTATACATCAGCCTAGATCATTATTTAACATTTTTTTACAAATTTTATCACTCCTTATTTAGTTTCAGGGGTCCAGTTAAAAAGGTAATAAATTATAACAAACATAAGCGGAAGGATTTTTATTTAACAATAATAGCTTTATGATGCAAAGTCTAGGTATGGCACATTAGTAAATGTTAAATGCAAATTATTTTTTTTACTAAATGCAAATTCCATCGCTTGGTTATCTTTTATTGTGCGGGTTGTGTTAATTATCACTATCATGTTTGGTGCCTTTCAGAGGTCTAATAAACAAAATGTTGCTACCAGCCATTATTAATCTTGTAAACATTTAATAAAAAATGTCCAAGTTTAGCCGAAGGTCATTTAGTCCGGGCTTATTTATTCTTTTATTAGAACTGATTACTTAGCTTGTTAAATTAGATTTTCTAAAGTATTTCAAGCTCGCCAGATCAATGCTAGAGATTGATAACTCGATTTTCCTCTTTCATTATCCAGAAGACAAAAACAGAAGCTGCAACTTACCGGTAGCGACCCAGGTCTGTCCGGGGTGATACTGCTTGCCCTCGAAGTGGCAAACGGTAGGCACGCAATCTCCGCAACACTGGCCAGCAACCGGTACGTAGGCATAACCGGAGCTGCAGGTCGGGCACTTGAATGCTGTGCACGAGGATTCGTACTCTCCAAGCAGGTTGGGCGTGCCTGAGCAAGTGCACTCGGTACATACGTCCTCTTGCCACGTGGTTCCTGGTGGAGATAGTGGAAAAATGTGTATTATACTGGGAGTCGAACCGCTTAACTTTTCTGATTCAGGTTCGGTACGGGTATAAGGATTTTGTTCCGGTTTCGGTTACGGAGCAATTCAAAATTTACGGTTCAACTCTGGTTCGACCATTGTTATTTCAAAACCGGTTCATAAAGTTACGGTTCGAATACAATTTAAGTTGCGTTAAATCCAAAAATGTGGGTCAATAATTGTGGAGAATAAAATAATTTAGGGGTCTGCGGTAAAAAAAGCTTAAAAAACCCTGTTTTGCTCCACATATTTTAAAGCCACTTCAAACCGAAACGTACCTGGCTCGTGTTTCTCGCCGGCGTAAACGCATTCGGTCGGCGGCGTGCACTGTCTCTGTACACATCCACATTCGTCGCTCGTGTCGCACGCGGTCCAGCCTTCCTTGCAGAGCGCCGGTTCCTCGCAAACGTTACATTCGCAGAAGCTGCTAGTGCAACATTCGTTGAGCACCTTGGAAGCGAGGTGGTAGTTGGACGGACAGCTGCTTTCCCCGAGATCGCATTGACCTGGATAAGAAATCAAAAATCTTAGTACAATAGTACACCGAAAGCCATCGCAGACCCACCGAATCTGTTGATCAATGATGCAAGCAGGACAGGCTAGAAAAATAACTAGCCTGCAGTGAGGTTTGAACTCACGACCTGTGGCAATACCTGGACCGTCGCTCAAACTAATCTACACAGGCTCAGAGAGGAGCGGGTGGAGAAACTTAGAATAATACACAATTGTCCATGGTTGTTCCCGGGATCAGAATCGAATCTACATTATCAATGTTATCGTTCTCATACTAATGTGCTACAAGCTACCTGACTGACGGTTTCATGTTTATAAATTTTGTTGCAACAACAACTTTGTACTCCAATCATAAATCATGAAAGGTAAAACTGAGATTTGCCGAGGTATTTTTTAAAGATATATAAGTTTATTTATTAAAAATAACTGATGATGCAATTTGAAAAAGTAGGTGCAAGAGGTGGCCCTTAAAATTACAACATAACGAAAAGTTGATATTGTCAGCTTTTGCACACTTACTGTTGTCGCTTTCATAGGCGTAAAAAAATATTATCTGTATTTAAAAATTTGGCACCAACAAGTATTTGTTTTGTGCGTTATTATCCGTCTCAAATTGAAGAAATCACTTCAACTTACTGTTGTCACATTCACAGGCATATGTTGGGCAGCATTCTCCGGCATTGGTCTGGTACTTGCGTTGGTAGGAAGCGCACACAGTCGTGTCCGCTGGACAGCTGGCAACGTCGCAAATGCAGATCTCCTCGAACTGGCTTGGACAGCATTCAGGCAAGCCTGGAGCACGAGTTTCCTTGCCAGTCGTCACAACTCTGCAATTCCGAGAGGTAATGGTTAACCACACGAGTATACTACTCTAAAATGAAAACTAGCCTTTTTTGTGGAAGATGGTCGTTATTCAGCTGATTATGAAGCGAAAATCCTGCTCAATCTGACAAGTTAGATGATATGGATAAGTTGCGCAAATTCGGTAACGCAGAGCAGGTATAGTGTTCAGAAGAATGAGGTATATCGATAGGCGGGGCAATATTGTAAATTTGTGTTTGGCAAACCTAATATTGGTAATATGTTAAGGTAGTAAAGGACTCCCTAGCACAGAACTGACCTTTCTATTCCAGGAATAGTGATCGAAATTTACTGCATTAATAAAAGGACACTACCATTCGACAAACCACGGAAGCGTGTGTAGGCTAAAATTAAACAAACCAATAAAAGGTACAGTTAAAGAAATTGTATAAGTACTTTTGAACACAGTGTGTTAGTAAGATTTAAAAATGAGGCAGTTCGAGGTTAATAGGTTACTGTAGTGGTACTCAACGCCTGATGTACCATTTCTAATGCAAGGGTGGCGTTGGGTAGTTAAGGATTTTTAAGAATCTGATTTTTGCCTAATTGGTAAGCTTCTTGATACAACTATTTATGTACAATTAGAGACCATTATATCAAGTTACATTTTCCTACATGTTTTAAGTTGGTCCTGTTGTTCCAGTTACATTTAAAGTGACATTTTAGTAAAATACTCAACGAAAATTCCAGCAGTGATGCCGAACATCTATTTATTGTTTTGGGGGGATGCCGTAAGCCATAAAAGGTTGAGAATGACTGGGTTAATGAGTGAGACGCCATATCTAACAAGTAATCAAGACAGAGAATGCCCACAGCCCTTACCTGTATCCAGCAGTGGTCGGGCAAGCCGTAGTGCTGGTAGCCGGGCACTGAGTCGCGTCACACACGCACTCGTACGCTTCACAGCAGGCACCTTCCGTGCTGGTCTTCACCAATTCGAAGCCAACCGCGCACTCAGTGAGAGCAGGCGCGCACTGGTCTGGCGCGCATGCGCACTCGTACACCGGGCAACAGTCGCCAGGGTTGGCAACTACTGTTACTTCGCCGCCTTCACAGCTCGGCACCTCGCAGTAAGGGCACGCGTCGCGCGAGCACACACACTCGTAAGTTGCGCAGCAGCGGCCTTCTTCAACAACGCTAAGTACGTGGCCAGGAGCGTCGCACTGTGGTTGAGCTGGGCAGCTTTCGGGCTTGCAGATGCAAGTGGCTGAAGGGCAACACTGGTCGGCGCCCACTACCTCAAGCTCCTCGCCTTCTTCGCAGGTCTGCGCGAAAAAGTAATGTTTAGAACCGTTGCGTTTGGATTAGCACCTATTTTAATGCGGAAAGAGCACGGACACGTCTCCCCTGCGTCAAACCATTTTTTAGGTTTTTGGAAAATCGAAAGCTTTTCTGTCAGATAACAAAGGGGCCGAGAAATTAGACGAATGGTAGTTGTTCTATTATAAACATACTTAATGCCCACAACACACATTTCAAGTAAGTGAAGACAAACTAGTTTATGAGATTGTGTGCTGTTGGTTCAACTGAAACCCGATTCTACATCAAAATTGGAAAAGTTGAGTTATTTCAAATAAAACAATTAGGATTTTTCCACATTTTTTGCTCGTTTGTTCCTTTTTTTACGATTTTGCTTTCCTTAAAGTGGCCAGCACTAAAAAATCACGGACAAGGCACTTACCGGTACTGGAGCGCTCGGGCAAGATTCCGGATTGCATTCGCAGTGGTAGGTCAGACAGCAGTCGCTCGGTCCGCTAGGTGTCGCACGCCACTCCTCGCCAACCGCGCATCTTGGTCGGATGATCGGTGGGCATCGCAGGCCGGCGCACAACGATTCGTGATTCTTGGGCAAGCAGATGAACGCCGGGCAACAAGCTGAGTCGTCACTGGCACTTGCCAAGTTCTAGGAATAGAAACATTTTTTTATGAATTGGTATATCTTCTTGTAGTTGGGGGAACGGGGGTGGCTGTAGCGGGGGCCTTTTTGTCAATGTAACTTAGTGGGTTCGAACAATAAGATACGATTATCTTATAATAACAGCAACCGCACATAAATGGAGTTATTTATTTGTTTACTTAAAAACAAGACAAACAAAGTCGAATTTAGATTTTTTAGAACAAAATGCTATAAATATGTATGATGTCAGTTTTAAGCATTTCAAGTGATTATATCAGATATAAAATCAATAAATAATTAATCTTTAAACCTCTATAAGAATGTAATTCCATAAAATGTGTTTTCTTTTTCTGTTGTATGACTGAAACCTATACTATTCACAAAAAGAGTCATATTCAACTAAGGCATTTAATACACAAATATTAGTGGATTGTGTCCGTTTACAGTTCCTCTAGTCTAAAAGTATAAGTGGAAGTTAAGGATTCATCAAACACTTTTTAAAACAAAAACGTCACACTCAAATAAGATTTTAGCTCTCACGGACGTTTGCCCTCCGAATATAGCACATCATCGAAGTCACACTTAATGATTCACCGAACAGTTTTTTAAAACAATATTAAATGTCCCATCGAAATAGGATTTTAGCTATCACCTTGTAATACATGCTTTATTAACCCTCCTAAGATAGCACACCGTCGATGCCCCACTAAACAATACAACTGACGTTAAAAACAAATCTTACCTCGTCGGGTCCACAAGTCGGTTCCGGTGGACAGGCGATCTGCGATTGCAGGATGCTGGCGTCAGGCTGGCAGGTGGCAACAATACAGGCGTCACCGGCGTAATGCCACTGCTCGCCAGCCATGCGTCCGTAGCCACTCTCGTCGGCGCAGACTGGACAGGCAGCCGTGTCGATGCACTTGCCGTCCAAGAGAACCTGGAGGTTGGTGGAAAAAACGTCATTGTTAAGTTTAAGATCGTAGGCTGAGGTTTGATTTTTGGGTGGCATTTGGTTAACGCTGAGGTTTATGAGAACGAACTAGCAACTGCTAGGCCAGTCCTTGGTTGCTGAACAGTAAATGCAACGCGACGCAAATATGTTTGCTGCGGGACATACATAAAATTACCACAAACAACAGTTTTTGATATAGAAAATGGTACGCATGTCGATTAATCAATGGTTGAAAGGTGTACATGCAAAGCTTATGTTGGATTATTTCCATTTTCCAATCTTCCAGAAGTATAGGAATAAAATAAATATAAAATTGTACAGTGTTTCCGTCAACAATCGAAAAGCGTTGTAATTTTAACAAGAAAAAAAAATTCTTCGTCATCGGCGACTCGGATGATGTATTGTAATTCATTTAGGCTGGTTGAATATAAACTAAAACTGATTATTTATTAACGATCGTTGGGCGAATATTAGGTAAAGCAATAATCCCTTATTATATTTGCGCAATCGCACTCACTATTCAGTCTATTTTTTTATGTTTTTTACGTTTTTTACAGTTAACATAATGTGCGCATAGACTTAACTATCATTTTAATCTGGATTTTGTTTCTCACCATTCCGTCGGCACAGAAGCAGCCCTCATGGGTGGCTTGCACGTCCACACTGGCGTAGGTCTTGTAGTTGTCGCAGGTCTTTGGCACAGACGGTCCGCAGCCGCAGTAGGCCGTTCCCTCGGTCGCGCAGCCGCTGTACGGACAGAAGCTGTCGCTACGCCAGTCCACGCACTTGCCAAGGCGGGCGCCGGCGCTCGCGTAAGCCGCGAACACGGAACATCCCGGCCAGCTTGCGTCAAGTGGTGCGTCGGGCTTGAGCACTGGAAGACCGGCGATCGCACGTACGCACGTGTCGACGTATTCTGACGCGTCGACGACGCCTGCAAGCGGCGCAAACACGCCACTTGCGAAGAGCCGCTCGCATTGGCTGCGCACAAGGGCGCTGCCGCCGCCAGCAATCAAACCGGTTTCGGGCACAGCGTCGTAAAGACAGGACGGAAGACCAGCGGCCGAACCAGCAGCTGCACCAGAACCAGCAGCCGCACCAGCAGCGGTGTTGTCCACCAGCCAGTGGTTGAAGAAGGTTGCCAGTTGGTCGGCAGGAGCTTCGCCGCCGATCGCGACCGACGCGACCGCGAAACTTCCGGTCCACAGGTCATTTGTGACGTCACCATCGGCCAGACCGCAGAGACCCTCGGTCTTGCCTGAGAATTTGGCCGGTAGGTGTACTGACCAGGTGTCCGACGCCGTGTCGAAGACCACCTTGACGCCGGCGCTCTTAATGGCCACAGTGACCATCGATCCGACCTCGTCGATGCTAAAGCTCGATCCGGTGCCGATGTCAATCTGGATGGGAAATGTTGAACCTTATTTTATGTACAATATTTACAAAGTATGCGTTAGTTTTAAGGAATTGATAATGAGGTCTTTTCATGTGTTTCAGGATCATAATAGTTTTCATTTTAGGAATGCAGATTTTGATTTCCTAATATTCGTAGGAACTTGTGACCAAATTAAAAAAAATGTATTACGACTTTTTTAAGTGACTATTATATTTTTTAAGTGGTCGAATTTATTAGTTATCTAGGAACGCTGTTGTTTTCCCATAATTATTGTTACATACAAAGCGGTACAGTTCTCAGAAATAACTATTTCAGATAATGCTTTACCATTAGAAGCAAACCAGGCTATTCGTCGTATTGCCTTTATTTCGAATAGTAAAATCCTCAATTAAAATATATGGAAAAGAGTGTACTACAATACAATGGCCATAGTTTGGATTGTTTATTGCCTGGCAGCAGCGGGCTATATAATAAAACTATGTGTTTAAAACTGACGCAGTTCATCAATTCAAGGGAGCGTCAAATCAAACAAAAAAAGCAAAAACGAAAAACGTACCGGCGAGTCCTTGACAATTCGGGCGACCTCGGAAGACAGGGTGTCGGTGACGACGAGGGCCTTGGTGCAGATAGCGCCAGAGCAATAGCCGCGTTCCACTGAAACGTCGAAGTCGAGGCCGAAAGAGTCTCGCGCCAGCGTGTGTGTGCACGGGCAGGAGCGCGCGTAGCTGAATCCGTCGAAAGTGTGGATGCGACTACTGCCGGCGTAGCCTCGGCACACGACTGCAGAAGGATAAGAATGTTTATTTATAGGGCTATTTTTATAGGATGCAAATTAATTATCAATATTTTATTGAACAGATTTTCCGTCAACCGTTATTAGCCCCGACAGACGACTGTAGAAATGAAGAGTCGTTTTATTTGCCGATATTTTTGCGCAACCCGAGTTACTGTAAATGCACAGCTTTCTACCAAAAATGGCACATACACAGGGTTAAAATACTCATGATTTTTTGTTTCAGTCAAAACTTTTGCAATGGATTATTTGTAAGCGTTTCACCCTTTACTAAATTTTGTAATGAATATTGCGCTTTGCAAAACCTTATTATTCGCAGGAAATAGTTATAATAGCTTAAATCGTGAGTTCGGGAAGATAAAGGATTTCTTCAAATTACCAATAATTTACTGAGTAATACATAATATTTCTATCAGCCCTCTGGTCAGGGCGTAATTTAGACCTGATGTGTTCGAAGTTGCTTTTTGCGATACTTGTGCCTGTCACCCGATAAAACGGATTAGAACTTTGTACAAACTCGCTTAAAATTTCATGCGTTACAAAAAATTAACCGAGGTCAACTTGTTTGAAATTCGTTTACATTTTAACATGAAATTTGTAAAAGACAAAAACATGCTTCGAAATAATCGGAAGTTGCGTTGTAACGCAAACGCATCCAGAAGCAATGCACCGTCAACGGCGAGTTTCGATTCGGAATGTCGACCGTCGCCAAGACTTACAGTCGCACACGTAGCTTGGACAGCATCCTTGGACGTCCATGACCAGAGTAGGCTCAACACCTCCGTCGCACACCGGCTTGACTTGTTCGTCACAGGTGAGGGCCTTGCACATCACGTTGCGGTCGCTGACACACGTGCAAGTCTGGCACGCGTCGCTAGCGAGACGCCAGCTGGTCTGTACCTCGTGGAAGGCACCGCAGTCGTCTACGCAGCCGATGCCTGGATACAGGAAAGGATTTGGTTAACAAATATTTTTTTTAATATTTTTAACAACAAAAAAAAAATTTAAGGTTCAAATTTCTTTATTTCTAGTAAAACATTTTTCTTGGGGGGACAGGTCACTACTTTTTGTCAAGTTATAGTTAAAGGCTCGCTTTGTGTTTTACGACACGTAAAGTTGTTTCGGGGCAAACTTTAAACGCAAATGGCTGTTAATTGCATATAGGAGGAACCACACGGACAACTGTCCAAATGGCAGAGACTAAATAATGTTTAAATCATATTGCTGAGTGTTACACTTCTGCCTGGCAAAGGATATCGTCAGGCTGTGCCTCTTAACCTTTTTACGAGTAATTGCCTCCTAGAAGAAAACGGATTTGATTTAACCCCCTTTTATTTAAAGTTATGATCAATATATAAAATTAGAACAAAAATGACGTAACTCGCCTTTAAAAACAATAAAAATTTATAAAAAAGTTTAACAAAAGTATACCACTTTTTTGCAATTCTGCGTTCAAAATAAATATATAGCATGTGATATCAAAACTAACCCCAAAATACGCTACTTTATAGGTGGATCATTGCCGTACAAGATAAGTTTTTACTATATTTTGGCATAACAAGCTCAGTCCTAATTTAAACTGCTTCAGTCAAGTTTCGGTGTACTCCTGTTTGTACAAGTATTTTAAACCAGCTTTTCTTAAACAGGTGAATGGTTCACCCCAGGGTGAATAACATTTTTGCAGGGGTGAACCAACCAAAAGGGGTGAATAAGGGTGAACCGTCGGAAATGGATGATAACTCGCAATAAATTGACTGCTGAACTGTTGTTTTTTGGTGTTTTTTTTGCTTATTGTAATAGTGAAGTTGGTTTGCACTGACACTGAGTGTATAAGTACAAAAATTTAGTGACTGTGTTTTGTGGCTTTATATCTCTGGACTCGAGAAATTGTACATTTGCAATAGTAAAAGCTTGAGTTGATCTTGACAAAAATCGAAACAACCCAAGTCATTTTGTGCTGTTGTATATAGACGCGATAGTTTTATCATTTCATGAGACAAGGGTGAATGAAATCTGGAGATAGATGCTAGGAGTGAACAAAACTGAAAAAGTTTAAGAAGCACTGTTTCAAACCATGGAGCATTGTACTCAAAGTTCTTACGTTCGCATCTGTACACTCCGCAACACTCGGTGTCGTCGTTGAGTCGTTCACGTCGTTCGTTGAAGGCGCAAGTGGGCGCTGGTGGGCACGAGTCGGACTTGCAGACTGTGAGCAAGAAAAAATGCATTGCTTAAGTTTGCTTGGCCCACAATTCGCGAAAAAAAAGATGCTTCTTGACAAATATCATTTCAAATAAATAGGAAATTAAAATAATTGCAGTTAGTTTTTTCATTGACGTGGAGAAAAAATAAGTATAGGTGTTTTCTTTGAAGTATATTTACAATAAAAAATAGATTTGCAGAGTAACTTGAGATTACGCTTGTAGATTCAACGAAATAGTAAATTTTAACTGAATTTAGATTTTTATTGATATCGGTAAGATCCTATATATGACATCATTTAAATTCATACTGAATCGTTTATTTTGTTGGTAATATTTTATAAGCAAGTTAATAAATAGAACGATCGTAGCGCTGTGATCAGCATTGTTGCACGTAAACCTAAATTGTGCTAAAACTTCTGAAATGAAGTAGCATAAGGCAATTAAAAACTCACTGCACTCGTATGCAGGACAGCAGTCCGATGGGTTCACAATCACAGCTTGGTGATGGTCTTCGCAGGTCGGGATTTCACTGGTGCAGAGGGAAGAGTCGCACACTGAACAAAACAAAGAATACATAAATGTCGGCAACCATATTGCAAAAGTTAAGGGTCAGTCTAGCATTCAGTGTATAGGACGATTAACGCCATTCTCAAACTCCCCAGAAATCTAAATGCAGGGTGCCTGTTTTTTTTAAATGTTTTTGTTAAATGAGAATGAAATTCGAACGCAGGATAACGTTATTCTCATTTCAAGAAAAGTTAAAATTACATGAATCACATCGTTGGAAAACTATAACCACAAAACGAAATTGTCATTCACTACCACAAAAACAAAAGAGTTATAAACTTGTTTGGTTTCGACCTATGACCAGAAAGCAGAGTTAAGACCGCTGTATAACGGAAAGCCAAAGTCACTATGGTATCAACCAACCCAAAGGAACATGCACCACAAATGTCAACTTTGAGTGTAACAATAGATAAAAATCACTCTTTCGGTGTAAACGAGGTTATTAACCTACGTTTTGTCAGCAGTTTCCAATTCATTAGGGTAAATAGTTAAACGAGAACGTTAGCCAACTTATATACTGTAAAATAAAAAGACTACATAGAATAACGACAAAGCTATGAACTTGTATACGATGTTATATACAATAAGCGCTGTTCTATACGATAAGCTGGGGCGCGACATAGTCATCCGGCACACAAGAATATATTTTTTATCTGTTGATATGTTGCCTGGTTGGGCGATATATATTTTTAGTGTAACAGTAGCCTACCGCATTCGTATTCGTCGCAGCAGTCCGCCTTCTTAGTGACAAGCATGAAGCCAGCATCGCATTCTGGTGCCGCGATAGCAGGGCAGCTCTTGGCGCTGCAGAGCGGTCCTTCGCTGGTGCACAGACACTCCTGGCAAGAATCGCACGGGTCGACCCAACTGTCGCCAACCTATGGCATCAGTAAAGTTGTTGTTAGATAAACGACTAACTTTTGGTCTAAATCCAACTGCTGCATTTGAAAAGGTCGAATATTTGGCATTTAATTCCGATTCTGACACCTGATGATTTCGAGTCAACGTAGGTCGTTTAAAGGATTTTTTTTGCCTGGATATAGGCCGGAATATGTTTAGCGTTAAAATGTTTAGTTTTATCAAGTTGTTATTAATTACTGCTTCCTCAAAAAATGCCGTGAAGGCTATTAATTGTGCAAATGACAGCCGAGTGTAAATAACACTATGTTATTTTTATATCTATGTTTTCTATACAACGTTTGTAAAGTTAAAAGTTCATGTTTATCAAAAACAGAAAAGTTATGCTATACAGATTTAATAAACGGCTTTGATAAAGTTTAAAAGGTTGTCTGCTAAAAGTCACACTTCACTTGAAGAATGAAGTTTAAAATGACGTCAGCAACACGACGGACAAGTATTGTGGCGGATAATCCTGCGGTGCGAGTCAGGGCCGGATTAACCATTAGGCTAATAAGCTGTAGCCTTAGGCCATGGAAAAATCAACCACCAATTTTTTAAGGTTACATTTTTGTAGGTAGCCTACTCTTAATATTTTTTGTAGCTTGGTTTGCAACATTTAGCCCATCTATGGTAGACAGCCTTACGCCTACAGTACCCTTGATCCGACCCTGGTGCTAGCTATCAGTTGCAATCGAGTATTTGTTTCCATGCCCGGATTAAAAAAATTCAAACCGACTTAAAAGGCAAAGAGAAAAACTGGGCTGCTCACATTATGAGGCAGACCGTCAGTGTCTTTACAGCTGGTGTGGTCAACAACGCATACAGGACAGCAGTCGAAGGGATCGGCAAGTTCAAGCTTCTGGCCAGCCGGACACGAGCTTACTTCGCAGGTCTCGGGCACGCACTGGGCCTCGCCGCCCATGCAGATGCAGTTACTGCAGCCGTTATCTTCTTTCCAGACGGCACCCGTCTGCAGCCAAGAGGACATTATTTTTAATCTATTTTTAGCCCATTTCACAACCACGTTTGGGGTTAAGCGGTAAATGCGAGAGACTTTCATAGTGAATTTGGTGATTAGTAACTTCTGCACTGTAAGTCCTAAAGGTGGGAATGTTTACCGAATGTTCTTTCACCGTATATTTTAGTCATATAATTTGTTATCTGTTTACTGTACTTGCAATCTGGTGGCTCCTGGTATTCTCATTGTTGTATTTTTTGTAAACAATAGACTAGTTTATGATTACTTTAGTCTAAGTTTTATTGCTAATAATTGAACCACAGTTTGAAGCTTAAAAATAAATTTGGAACATTATTTTTTGAAGAAATTATTTTTCATTATTAAAGCACCAATGAACTTTTACAGAAAAATGTACCTCCTGGTTGAACTTGATGTTGGAAATATCATTCTTCCATCATTTAGTTTAACAAACGCTTACTAGCAGCATAAAAGTCGATTTGTTTTGTTTACATATTAGTTTTTCGTTTGGGAATTACAATGCTGAATTTCAGGGGCATTGTTTTGCTGCTGGTCAAAGTCAAAGTTGTTAAAGTCGTCTTCAAATAAATAAGCGGTTGCTTTTTCTCGTACAAATCGGCCAAGGTTATATGACAGCCATGACTTTATTCAAAATGTTGCAGAATAGTTGTGGCACTATGGAATGTTTTTTTCACATATTTGCCTGGAGAAATAATGGCTAAAAGGTAAGATTAATATTTGCATTTCTTACGAACTCACTTTGATGAAAACCAGTTGTTTAGAATTGTGGTAACTGTTCTATACAGTGAGTGTGAAGTGATATGATTAATTTCTATTATACTAAATTACCTGCCGATTACCATGACCTTAGTTAGACTCTATGGGTCAATCAAACACTCAAGCAAGCGCCATGTACATCACTTGAACAACAATATTGTTACTGGTAACACTAACACTGCTATTTTTTTCAAACTAACTTTAAAATTACTTAACAGATCATGTTTGTGAAAAAACACTAGAACACAACCACTAGAACACAATAAATGTTTTTAAATATGTTTAAAAATTAGGGATAAATTTGAAAAAAAAATGACCATTCTTTTGTGTTGTTATGCTATGGTTTTCTTTCACTGTAGGATTTGTAGTTGCTGCAAGATTGCTGTAAAGACTAATGTTTCAAAGGAACGGTTCTCAAACTTTTTCAACTTGTTGACCCCTTATGCTTTCTTAAAATATTGGCGGACCTCTTTCAAGAATAAAACAGCGAAAATGTCATTTTTATAGTACAACAATTACTGTTAACATTCAGTTTGAACTCAAACAAACTATCATCAATGAACACAAGCTGTCAAAAGATTTATTATCAATAAAATTCAGTAAGAAAATGTTCTCCCGACTAACATAACTTATCAATAGGACGATTATTTTTTGACCTAAAAATGTGAAATTGTAAAAAATTAAAACTTTGACAAATTTTGACCTAAAAATAATTTATTTTGACAAAATTTTAACCTATTAGGAAAACGTCCATTTAAACAATGAATTGTTGTAGATAGTGTATCAATGTCTTTACCTCTTTAGTCATTTGTTTTTGTTGACTGACGACCGGTGGAACACGATATTTTTAGCATATGAAAAAGACAAACTAATAAAAAGCCACGTGGCAAAATGGCCCTCCACAACTGGATTTTTTTTGTCTATTTGAACTATGTAATTCCCAATTTTTTTATGGTGTTTCCAGTATGTCTAAGCCTATTTTGTAAATGGTGTTTTCAAAGGCGTCGTGGGTCTCATCGCACTTCCGAGATGGAAGTTTAGGTAACTTAAATGAAGGCGTTTTTTCACTTTGTGCGCATCGATATAATATTATCTGCATAATTTAGCTTTTGTATTCAATATAACACCACCTAAAGCTTAAACTGTAATAAAATAAACGAAGTATGTGGTGTTTTTAAAGTTACTTCTTGATGGCGTCATGTTAAGGTGTAACTTTGTGACGTCACGTTCAGTAAACAGACAAAGTGCTAATCTATTCTACTGTTGACCCAAGTTTGCACGTTAAATGATTTGTTTCACGTTTGAACAAAATCGTTTTAAAAGAATTTCTTATGTAGCGTATGGGTGCGCCTGCTTTTAAGCAAATCACAGACGGAAAAATCAGTTCTCACCGCTTTACGTCCGGATTCCGTCAAGCAGGGACAGTCCCTAGGATAGACGCAAGCTAGGCCGTCGCAGACCTGGTCAGCTTCGCACTTGGGACAGGCGGACGCGTCGTGGACACCTGGACACGAGCCGTCCATGTAGCCAGAAGCGGAGGAAGCGAGCGCCTTAGCATAGGTCTCAGCGAGAGCGCTATGGCGTCCAGCAGTGTAGGCGCCATAGTCAGATGCGAGCGCTGCTCCGGAATGGGCAGTAGCTCCCGCGCCAAGAGACACGTCGCCGGCGCTAAAGGAAACCACAGATTTAGATCCGGAATCGGAATTGCCGTCGACCAAAAGTCCGCTAGAGGCTGCTGAATCAGCAGCGCCTAGGCCGGCGACGCCTGACTGCTGTGCCTGGCCGATCGCGATGCCACTCGGCTTCTTGTTTGAATCGCCTCTGACCGAGCTGAAGAAGAATTCCGGTGAGAGAAGACCGGCACCTATGCCGACCCCGGCGCCTGCTCCGTAACCGCCGCTTACGCACTTAGAAACAGCGCAGCAAGCGTGCTTGTCAATCGGCGCGTTCAGCGAACCGGCGGGGCAGCGCAGTTGGGCGAGGACCGGGCACTTGGTCGGGTTACAGACGCACTCGTACGTTCCGCAGCAGTCGCCCGCGGCGTTATCAGGAAGGAACTGCACGTCCTCGTAGTGCTCGCAACACGGCGCTGTCGATTGACACGCGTCCGGAGCACAGTCGATATCTACCAGACGGTAGGTGAGGCAGCACTCGTCGGTGCGCTCACTGATCACCTTCTGACCCTCGCCGGCTACAGGCATCGGGTCACAGGACTTTGGCACGCACCTAGAAAAAAACGCTGGTCAAAAACGTTGAGGATTGATGGCAGCCGGGATAGCCTTGAAAGAAAAGCTTTACAAAGCAAGTAAATAAGCCAGATAGTTTTAGTAAACAAACCTTAACCGGTAAACCTGTTACTCGGATAGTTATTGCTTGTAATTATGATAATGATTCTGATTTTGTTTTTTATTCTTTTTTACCAACATTTTTCAAAACACACCATTTTGAATAAAAATACCAATCAAGAATAGTAGGGAAGGTGGTAAACAAAACTACAAATTACATTTGCCAGAAGAGCTCTATAAACTTGAAAACTACAAACATTTTCAAATACCTAGCAATTAGAAAAAAAACCTAAAAAAAACTTAAAATAAAAAAACTTGAACAGAAAATCAGTTTTGAACAGAAAAATAAGACTAAAAACAGAAAAATCAGACGAACTTGATGTCGGTCCAACCGGTGCAGGAACAGAGTGAGCATGGGTCGCCAAATTCATACCACGTCTCTCCAAAAGAACGAGAAACTCCATTTTCATCAACACATGACGGAGATTCAGAAATGTCACCATCATGTAGGATACTTCCTCCAGCATTTCCGGTTCCGAGGGCTGCATTTTCGGCCGCATTGGCGAGCAAAACATCGCTGCCAGTCGAACCGTCACCTCCAGTCACGGTTTCGAAACTAGCGCCTCCTAGGACGATGTCCGACTTGCCCTGTCCGAATGCTCCATTATAAGCTGGGCCGCCGTAGTGTCCTCGATAGAGGCCATTGCCGGCTAGAGCGCCAGCTGCAGCGCCACTGCCAATTACAGTGTCGCCGTGCTGGTAAATGGTCTTGGACTTCTTGCCGCCCTTTCTGCCACCGTCGACAGCGACGCCGGCGTCTTGGGCGCCGTAGGCCGCGCCGAGTCCAGCAGCCGCTTGATCGGCAGCCATGCCAGCCTTGACAACTCCGTCGGAATGGTCGCCATCATAATCTTCCGTCACGAATGAGAGACCGCCAATGACGATACCCGAGTCGGCAGCACCCATGGCCTTAGCACCTCCATAGTACTGACCCGGGCCGCCGTAATACTGACCGTGGCCAGCCGCACCTCCGAATGCATTAGCGCCAATCACAGTATCTCCCATAGTAAAGTAGGTCTTGGTTATGTCCTCTCCGTCTTCTTCGCCTCCGACGTACACGTCGCTACCTTGCTTGCTAGCAGCGAGCGCTTTTCCAAGGGCTGCATTTTCGGCCGCATTGGCGAGCAAAACATCGCTGCCGGTCGAACCGTCACCTCCAGTCACGGTTTCGAAACTAGCGCCTCCTAGGACGATGTCCGACTTGCCCTGTCCGAATGCTCCATTATAAGCTGGGCCGCCGTAGTGTCCTCGATAGAGGCCATTGCCGGCTAGAGCGCCAGCTGCAGCTCCACTGCCAATTACAGTGTCGCCGAGCTGGTAAATGGTCTTGGACTTCTTGCCGCCCTTTCTGCCACCGTCGACAGCGACGCCGGCGTCTTGGGCGCCGTAGGCCGCGCCGAGTCCAGCAGCCGCTTGATCGGCAGCCATGCCAGCCTTGACAACTCCGTCGTAATGGTCACCATCATAATCTTCCGTCACGAATGAGAGACCGCCAACGACGATACCCGAGTCGGCAGCACCCATGGCCTTAGCACCTCCATAGTACTGACCCGGGCCGCCGTAATACTGACCGTGGCCAGCCGCACCTCCGAATGCATTAGCGCCAATCACAGTATCTCCCATAGTAAAGTAGGTCTTGGTCATGTCCTCTCCGTCTTCTTCGCCTCCGACGTACACGTCGCTACCTTGCTTGCTAGCAGCGAGCGCTTTTCCGAGGGCTGCATTTTCGGCCGCATTGGCGAGCAAAACATCGCTGCCGGTCGAACCGTCACCTCCAGTCACGGTTTCGAAACTAGCGCCTCCTAGGACGATGTCCGACTTGCCCTGTCCGAATGCTCCATTATAAGCTGGGCCGCCGTAGTGTCCTCGATAGAGGCCATTGCCGGCTAGAGCGCCAGCTGCAGCTCCACTGCCAATTACAGTGTCGCCGAGCTGGTAAATGGTCTTGGACTTCTTGCCGCCCTTTCTGCCACCGTCGACAGCGACGCCGGCGTCTTGGGCGCCGTAGGCCGCGCCGAGTCCAGCAGCCGCTTGATCGGCAGCCATGCCAGCCTTGACAACTCCGTCGTAATGGTCGCCATCATAATCTTCCGTCACGAATGAGAGACCGCCAACGACGATACCCGAGTCGGCAGCACCCATGGCCTTAGCACCTCCATAGTACTGACCCGGGCCGCCGTAATACTGACCGTGGCCAGCCGCACCTCCGAATGCATTAGCGCCAATCACAGTATCTCCCATAGTAAAGTAGGTCTTGGTCATGTCCTCTCCGTCTTCTTCGCCTCCGACGTACACGTCGCTACCTTGCTTGCTAGCAGCGAGCGCTTTTCCGAGGGCTGCATTTTCGGCCGCATTGGCGAGCAAAACATCGCTGCCGGTCGAACCGTCACCTCCAGTCACGGTTTCGAAACTAGCGCCTCCTAGGACGATGTCCGACTTGCCCTGTCCGAATGCTCCATTATAAGCTGGGCCGCCGTAGTGTCCTCGATAGAGGCCGTTGCCGGCTAGAGCGCCAGCTGCAGCTCCACTGCCAATTACAGTGTCGCCGAGCTGGTAAATGGTCTTGGACTTCTTGCCGCCCTTTCTGCCACCGTCGACAGCGACGCCGGCGTCTTGGGCGCCGTAGGCCGCGCCGAGTCCAGCAGCCGCTTGATCGGCAGCCATGCCAGCCTTGACAACTCCGTCGTAATGGTCGCCATCATAATCTTCCGTCACGAATGAGAGACCGCCAACGACGATACCCGAGTCGGCAGCACCCATGGCCTTAGCACCTCCATAGTACTGACCCGGGCCGCCGTAATACTGACCGTGGCCAGCCGCACCTCCGAATGCATTAGCGCCAATCACAGTATCTCCCATAGTAAAGTAGGTCTTGGTCATGTCCTCTCCGTCTTCTTCGCCTCCGACGTACACGTCGCTACCTTGCTTGCTAGCAGCGAGCGCTTTTCCGAGGGCTGCATTTTCGGCCGCATTGGCGAGCAAAACATCGCTGCCGGTCGAACCGTCACCTCCAGTCACGGTTTCGAAACTAGCGCCTCCTAGGACGATGTCCGACTTGCCCTGTCCGAATGCTCCATTATAAGCTGGGCCGCCGTAGTGTCCTCGATAGAGGCCATTGCCGGCTAGAGCGCCAGCTGCAGCTCCACTGCCAATTACAGTGTCGCCGAGCTGGTAAATGGTCTTGGACTTCTTGCCGCCCTTTCTGCCACCGTCGACAGCGACGCCGGCGTCTTGGGCGCCGTAGGCCGCGCCGAGTCCAGCAGCCGCTTGATCGGCAGCCATGCCAGCCTTGACAACTCCGTCGTAATGGTCGCCATCATAATCTTCCGTCACGAATGAGAGACCGCCAACGACGATACCCGAGTCGGCAGCACCCATGGCCTTAGCACCTCCATAGTACTGACCCGGGCCGCCGTAATACTGACCGTGGCCAGCCGCACCTCCGAATGCATTAGCGCCAATCACAGTATCTCCCATAGTAAAGTAGGTCTTGGTCATGTCCTCTCCGTCTTCTTCGCCTCCGACGTACACGTCGCTACCTTGCTTGCTAGCAGCGAGCGCTTTTCCGAGGGCTGCATTTTCGGCCGCATTGGCGAGCAAAACATCGCTGCCGGTCGAACCGTCACCTCCAGTCACGGTTTCGAAACTAGCGCCTCCTAGGACGATGTCCGACTTGCCCTGTCCGAATGCTCCATTATAAGCTGGGCCGCCGTAGTGTCCTCGATAGAGGCCATTGCCGGCTAGAGCGCCAGCTGCAGCTCCACTGCCAATTACAGTGTCGCCGAGCTGGTAAATGGTCTTGGACTTCTTGCCGCCCTTTCTGCCACCGTCGACAGCGACGCCGGCGTCTTGGGCGCCGTAGGCCGCGCCGAGTCCAGCAGCCGCTTGATCGGCAGCCATGCCAGCCTTGACAACTCCGTCGTAATGGTCGCCATCATAATCTTCCGTCACGAATGAGAGACCGCCAACGACGATACCCGAGTCGGCAGCACCCATGGCCTTAGCACCTCCATAGTACTGACCCGGGCCGCCGTAATACTGACCGTGGCCAGCCGCACCTCCGAATGCATTAGCGCCAATCACAGTATCTCCCATAGTAAAGTAGGTCTTGGTCATGTCCTCTCCGTCTTCTTCGCCTCCGACGTACACGTCGCTACCTTGCTTGCTAGCAGCGAGCGCTTTTCCGAGGGCTGCATTTTCGGCCGCATTGGCGAGCAAAACATCGCTGCCGGTCGAACCGTCACCTCCAGTCACGGTTTCGAAACTAGCGCCTCCTAGGACGATGTCCGACTTGCCCTGTCCGAATGCTCCATTATAAGCTGGGCCGCCGTAGTGTCCTCGATAGAGGCCATTGCCGGCTAGAGCGCCAGCTGCAGCTCCACTGCCAATTACAGTGTCGCCGAGCTGGTAAATGGTCTTGGACTTCTTGCCGCCCTTTCTGCCACCGTCGACAGCGACGCCGGCGTCTTGGGCGCCGTAGGCCGCGCCGAGTCCAGCAGCCGCTTGATCGGCAGCCATGCCAGCCTTGACAACTCCGTCGTAATGGTCGCCATCATAATCTTCCGTCACGAATGAGAGACCGCCAACGACGATACCCGAGTCGGCAGCACCCATGGCCTTAGCACCTCCATAGTACTGACCCGGGCCGCCGTAATACTGACCGTGGCCAGCCGCACCTCCGAATGCATTAGCGCCAATCACAGTATCTCCCATAGTAAAGTAGGTCTTGGTCATGTCCTCTCCGTCTTCTTCGCCTCCGACGTACACGTCGCTACCTTGCTTGCTAGCAGCGAGCGCTTTTCCGAGGGCTGCATTTTCGGCCGCATTGGCGAGCAAAACATCGCTGCCGGTCGAACCGTCACCTCCAGTCACGGTTTCGAAACTAGCGCCTCCTAGGACGATGTCCGACTTGCCCTGTCCGAATGCTCCATTATAAGCTGGGCCGCCGTAGTGTCCTCGATAGAGGCCATTGCCGGCTAGAGCGCCAGCTGCAGCTCCACTGCCAATTACAGTGTCGCCGAGCTGGTAAATGGTCTTGGACTTCTTGCCGCCCTTTCTGCCACCGTCGACAGCGACGCCGGCGTCTTGGGCGCCGTAGGCCGCGCCGAGTCCAGCAGCCGCTTGATCGGCAGCCATGCCAGCCTTGACAACTCCGTCGTAATGGTCGCCATCATAATCTTCCGTCACGAATGAGAGACCGCCAACGACGATACCCGAGTCGGCAGCACCCATGGCCTTAGCACCTCCATAGTACTGACCCGGGCCGCCGTAATACTGACCGTGGCCAGCCGCACCTCCGAATGCATTAGCGCCAATCACAGTATCTCCCATAGTAAAGTAGGTCTTGGTCATGTCCTCTCCGTCTTCTTCGCCTCCGACGTACACGTCGCTACCTTGCTTGCTAGCAGCGAGCGCTTTTCCGAGGGCTGCATTTTCGGCCGCATTGGCGAGCAAAACATCGCTGCCGGTCGAACCGTCACCTCCAGTCACGGTTTCGAAACTAGCGCCTCCTAGGACGATGTCCGACTTGCCCTGTCCGAATGCTCCATTATAAGCTGGGCCGCCGTAGTGTCCTCGATAGAGGCCATTGCCGGCTAGAGCGCCAGCTGCAGCTCCACTGCCAATTACAGTGTCGCCGAGCTGGTAAATGGTCTTGGACTTCTTGCCGCCCTTTCTGCCACCGTCGACAGCGACGCCGGCGTCTTGGGCGCCGTAGGCCGCGCCGAGTCCAGCAGCCGCTTGATCGGCAGCCATGCCAGCCTTGACAACTCCGTCGTAATGGTCGCCATCATAATCTTCCGTCACGAATGAGAGACCGCCAACGACGATACCCGAGTCGGCAGCACCCATGGCCTTAGCACCTCCATAGTACTGACCCGGGCCGCCGTAATACTGACCGTGGCCAGCCGCACCTCCGAATGCATTAGCGCCAATCACAGTATCTCCCATAGTAAAGTAGGTCTTGGTCATGTCCTCTCCGTCTTCTTCGCCTCCGACGTACACGTCGCTACCTTGCTTGCTAGCAGCGAGCGCTTTTCCGAGGGCTGCATTTTCGGCCGCATTGGCGAGCAAAACATCGCTGCCGGTCGAACCGTCACCTCCAGTCACGGTTTCGAAACTAGCGCCTCCTAGGACGATGTCCGACTTGCCCTGTCCGAATGCTCCATTATAAGCTGGGCCGCCGTAGTGTCCTCGATAAAGGCCATTGCCGGCTAGAGCGCCAGCTGCAGCTCCACTGCCAATTACAGTGTCGCCGAGCTGGTAAATGGTCTTGGACTTCTTGCCGCCCTTTCTGCCACCGTCGACAGCGACGCCGGCGTCTTGGGCGCCGTAGGCCGCGCCGAGTCCAGCAGCCGCTTGATCGGCAGCCATGCCAGCCTTGACAACTCCGTCGTAATGGTCGCCATCATAATCTTCCGTCACGAATGAGAGACCGCCAACGACGATACCCGAGTCGGCAGCACCCATGGCCTTAGCACCTCCATAGTACTGACCCGGGCCGCCGTAATACTGACCGTGGCCAGCCGCACCTCCGAATGCATTAGCGCCAATCACAGTATCTCCCATAGTAAAGTAGGTCTTGGTCATGTCCTCTCCGTCTTCTTCGCCTCCGACGTACACGTCGCTACCTTGCTTGCTAGCAGCGAGCGCTTTTCCGAGGGCTGCATTTTCGGCCGCATTGGCGAGCAAAACATCGCTGCCGGTCGAACCGTCACCTCCAGTCACGGTTTCGAAACTAGCGCCTCCTAGGACGATGTCCGACTTGCCCTGTCCGAATGCTCCATTATAAGCTGGGCCGCCGTAGTGTCCTCGATAGAGGCCATTGCCGGCTAAAGCGCCAGCTGCAGCTCCACTGCCAATTACAGTGTCGCCGAGCTGGTAAATGGTCTTGGACTTCTTGCCGCCCTTTCTGCCACCGTCGACAGCGACGCCGGCGTCTTGGGCGCCGTAGGCCGCGCCGAGTCCAGCAGCCGCTTGATCGGCAGCCATGCCAGCCTTGACAACTCCGTCGTAATGGTCGCCATCATAATCTTCCGTCACGAATGAGAGACCGCCAACGACGATACCCGAGTCGGCAGCACCCATGGCCTTAGCACCTCCATAGTACTGACCCGGGCCGCCGTAATACTGACCGTGGCCAGCCGCACCTCCGAATGCATTAGCGCCAATCACAGTATCTCCCATAGTAAAGTAGGTCTTGGTCATGTCCTCTCCGTCTTCTTCGCCTCCGACGTACACGTCGCTACCTTGCTTGCTAGCAGCGAGCGCTTTTCCGAGGGCTGCATTTTCGGCCGCATTGGCGAGCAAAACATCGCTGCCGGTCGAACCGTCACCTCCAGTCACGGTTTCGAAACTAGCGCCTCCTAGGACGATGTCCGACTTGCCCTGTCCGAATGCTCCATTATAAGCTGGGCCGCCGTAGTGTCCTCGATAGAGGCCATTGCCGGCTAGAGCGCCAGCTGCAGCTCCACTGCCAATTACAGTGTCGCCGAGCTGGTAAATGGTCTTGGACTTCTTGCCGCCCTTTCTGCCACCGTCGACAGCGACGCCGGCGTCTTGGGCGCCGTAGGCCGCGCCGAGTCCAGCAGCCGCTTGATCGGCAGCCATGCCAGCCTTGACAACTCCGTCGTAATGGTCGCCATCATAATCTTCCGTCACGAATGAGAGACCGCCAACGACGATACCCGAGTCGGCAGCACCCATGGCCTTAGCACCTCCATAGTACTGACCCGGGCCGCCGTAATACTGACCGTGGCCAGCCGCACCTCCGAATGCATTAGCGCCAATCACAGTATCTCCCATAGTAAAGTAGGTCTTGGTCATGTCCTCTCCGTCTTCTTCGCCTCCGACGTACACGTCGCTACCTTGCTTGCTAGCAGCGAGCGCTTTTCCGAGGGCTGCATTTTCGGCCGCATTGGCGAGCAAAACATCGCTGCCGGTCGAACCGTCACCTCCAGTCACGGTTTTGAAACTAGCGCCTCCTAGGACGATGTCCGACTTGCCCTGTCCGAATGCTCCATTATAAGCTGGGCCGCCGTAGTGTCCTCGATAGAGGCCATTGCCGGCTAGAGCGCCAGCTGCAGCTCCACTGCCAATTACAGTGTCGCCGAGCTGGTAAATGGTCTTGGACTTCTTGCCGCCCTTTCTGCCACCGTCGACAGCGACGCCGGCGTCTTGGGCGCCGTAGGCCGCGCCGAGTCCAGCAGCCGCTTGATCGGCAGCCATGCCAGCCTTGACAACTCCGTCGTAATGGTCGCCATCATAATCTTCCGTCACGAATGAGAGACCGCCAACGACGATACCCGAGTCGGCAGCACCCATGGCCTTAGCACCTCCATAGTACTGACCCGGGCCGCCGTAATACTGACCGTGGCCAGCCGCACCTCCGAATGCATTAGCGCCAATCACAGTATCTCCCATAGTAATGTAGGTCTTGGTCATGTCCTCTCCGTCTTCTTCGCCTCCGACGTACACGTCGCTACCTTGCTTGCTAGCAGCGAGCGCTTTTCCGAGGGCTGCATTTTCGGCCGCATTGGCGAGCAAAACATCGCTGCCGGTCGAACCGTCACCTCCAGTCACGGTTTCGAAACTAGCGCCTCCTAGGACGATGTCCGACTTGCCCTGTCCGAATGCTCCATTATAAGCTGGGCCGCCGTAGTGTCCTCGATAGAGGCCATTGCCGGCTAGAGCGCCAGCTGCAGCTCCACTGCCAATTACAGTGTCGCCGAGCTGGTAAATGGTCTTGGACTTCTTGCCGCCCTTTCTGCCACCGTCGACAGCGACGCCGGCGTCTTGGGCGCCGTAGGCCGCGCCGAGTCCAGCAGCCGCTTGATCGGCAGCCATGCCAGCCTTGACAACTCCGTCGTAATGGTCGCCATCATAATCTTCCGTCACGAATGAGAGACCGCCAACGACGATACCCGAGTCGGCAGCACCCATGGCCTTAGCACCTCCATAGTACTGACCCGGGCCGCCGTAATACTGACCGTGGCCAGCCGCACCTCCGAATGCATTAGCGCCAATCACAGTATCTCCCATAGTAAAGTAGGTCTTGGTCATGTCCTCTCCGTCTTCTTCGCCTCCGACGTACACGTCGCTACCTTGCTTGCTAGCAGCGAGCGCTTTTCCGAGGGCTGCATTTTCGGCCGCATTGGCGAGCAAAACATCGCTGCCGGTCGAACCGTCACCTCCAGTCACGGTTTCGAAACTAGCGCCTCCTAGGACGATGTCCGACTTGCCCTGTCCGAATGCTCCATTATAAGCTGGGCCGCCGTAGTGTCCTCGATAGAGGCCATTGCCGGCTAGAGCGCCAGCTGCAGCTCCACTGCCAATTACAGTGTCGCCGAGCTGGTAAATGGTCTTGGACTTCTTGCCGCCCTTTCTGCCACCGTCGACAGCGACGCCGGCGTCTTGGGCGCCGTAGGCCGCGCCGAGTCCAGCAGCCGCTTGATCGGCAGCCATGCCAGCCTTGACAACTCCGTCGTAATGGTCGCCATCATAATCTTCCGTCACGAATGAGAGACCGCCAACGACGATACCCGAGTCGGCAGCACCCATGGCCTTAGCACCTCCATAGTACTGACCCGGGCCGCCGTAATACTGACCGTGGCCAGCCGCACCTCCGAATGCATTAGCGCCAATCACAGTATCTCCCATAGTAAAGTAGGTCTTGGTCATGTCCTCTCCGTCTTCTTCGCCTCCGACGTACACGTCGCTACCTTGCTTGCTAGCAGCGAGCGCTTTTCCGAGGGCTGCATTTTCGGCCGCATTGGCGAGCAAAACATCGCTGCCGGTCGAACCGTCACCTCCAGTCACGGTTTCGAAACTAGCGCCTCCTAGGACGATGTCCGACTTGCCCTGTCCGAATGCTCCATTATAAGCTGGGCCGCCGTAGTGTCCTCGATAGAGGCCATTGCCGGCTAGAGCGCCAGCTGCAGCTCCACTGCCAATTACAGTGTCGCCGAGCTGGTAAATGGTCTTGGACTTCTTGCCGCCCTTTCTGCCACCGTCGACAGCGACGCCGGCGTCTTGGGCGCCGTAGGCCGCGCCGAGTCCAGCAGCCGCTTGATCGGCAGCCATGCCAGCCTTGACAACTCCGTCGTAATGGTCGCCATCATAATCTTCCGTCACGAATGAGAGACCGCCAACGACGATACCCGAGTCGGCAGCACCCATGGCCTTAGCACCTCCATAGTACTGACCCGGGCCGCCGTAATACTGACCGTGGCCAGCCGCACCTCCGAATGCATTAGCGCCAATCACAGTATCTCCCATAGTAAAGTAGGTCTTGGTCATGTCCTCTCCGTCTTCTTCGCCTCCGACGTACACGTCGCTACCTTGCTTGCTAGCAGCGAGCGCTTTTCCGAGGGCTGCATTTTCGGCCGCATTGGCGAGCAAAACATCGCTGCCGGTCGAACCGTCACCTCCAGTCACGGTTTCGAAACTAGCGCCTCCTAGGACGATGTCCGACTTGCCCTGTCCGAATGCTCCATTATAAGCTGGGCCGCCGTAGTGTCCTCGATATAGGCCATTGCCGGCTAGAGCGCCAGCTGCAGCTCCACTGCCAATTACAGTGTCGCCGAGCTGGTAAATGGTCTTGGACTTCTTGCCGCCCTTTCTGCCACCGTCGACAGCGACGCCGGCGTCTTGGGCGCCGTAGGCCGCGCCGAGTCCAGCAGCCGCTTGATCGGCAGCCATGCCAGCCTTGACAACTCCGTCGTAATGGTCGCCATCATAATCTTCCGTCACGAATGAGAGACCGCCAACGACGATACCCGAGTCGGCAGCACCCATGGCCTTAGCACCTCCATAGTACTGACCCGGGCCGCCGTAATACTGACCGTGGCCAGCCGCACCTCCGAATGCATTAGCGCCAATCACAGTATCTCCCATAGTAAAGTAGGTCTTGGTCATGTCCTCTCCGTCTTCTTCGCCTCCGACGTACACGTCGCTACCTTGCTTGCTAGCAGCGAGCGCTTTTCCGAGGGCTGCATTTTCGGCCGCATTGGCGAGCAAAACATCGCTGCCGGTCGAACCGTCACCTCCAGTCACGGTTTCGAAACTAGCGCCTCCTAGGACGATGTCCGACTTGCCCTGTCCGAATGCTCCATTATAAGCTGGGCCGCCGTAGTGTCCTCGATAGAGGCCATTGCCGGCTAGAGCGCCAGCTGCAGCTCCACTGCCAATTACAGTGTCGCCGAGCTGGTAAATGGTCTTGGACTTCTTGCCGCCCTTTCTGCCACCGTCGACAGCGACGCCGGCGTCTTGGGCGCCGTAGGCCGCGCCGAGTCCAGCAGCCGCTTGATCGGCAGCCATGCCAGCCTTGACAACTCCGTCGTAATGGTCGCCATCATAATCTTCCGTCACGAATGAGAGACCGCCAACGACGATACCCGAGTCGGCAGCACCCATGGCCTTAGCACCTCCATAGTACTGACCCGGGCCGCCGTAATACTGACCGTGGCCAGCCGCACCTCCGAATGCATTAGCGCCAATCACAGTATCTCCCATAGTAAAGTAGGTCTTGGTCATGTCCTCTCCGTCTTCTTCGCCTCCGACGTACACGTCGCTACCTTGCTTGCTAGCAGCGAGCGCTTTTCCGAGGGCTGCATTTTCGGCCGCATTGGCGAGCAAAACATCGCTGCCGGTCGAACCGTCACCTCCAGTCACGGTTTCGAAACTAGCGCCTCCTAGGACGATGTCCGACTTGCCCTGTCCGAATGCTCCATTATAAGCTGGGCCGCCGTAGTGTCCTCGATAGAGGCCATTGCCGGCTAGAGCGCCAGCTGCAGCTCCACTGCCAATTACAGTGTCGCCGAGCTGGTAAATGGTCTTGGACTTCTTGCCGCCCTTTCTGCCACCGTCGACAGCGACGCCGGCGTCTTGGGCGCCGTAGGCCGCGCCGAGTCCAGCAGCCGCTTGATCGGCAGCCATGCCAGCCTTGACAACTCCGTCGTAATGGTCGCCATCATAATCTTCGGTCACGAATGAGAGACCGCCAACGACGATACCCGAGTCGGCAGCACCCATGGCCTTAGCACCTCCATAGTACTGACCCGGGCCGCCGTAATACTGACCGTGGCCAGCCGCACCTCCGAATGCATTAGCGCCAATCACAGTATCTCCCATAGTAAAGTAGGTCTTGGTCATGTCCTCTCCGTCTTCTTCGCCTCCGACGTACACGTCGCTACCTTGCTTGCTAGCAGCGAGCGCTTTTCCGAGGGCTGCATTTTCGGCCGCATTGGCGAGCAAAACATCGCTGCCGGTCGAACCGTCACCTCCAGTCACGGTTTCGAAACTAGCGCCTCCTAGGACGATGTCCGACTTGCCCTGTCCGAATGCTCCATTATAAGCTGGGCCGCCGTAGTGTCCTCGATAGAGGCCATTGCCGGCTAGAGCGCCAGCTGCAGCTCCACTGCCAATTACAGTGTCGCCGAGCTGGTAAATGGTCTTGGACTTCTTGCCGCCCTTTCTGCCACCGTCGAGAGCGACGCCGGCGTCTTGGGCGCCGTAGGCCGCGCCGAGTCCAGCAGCCGCTTGATCGGCAGCCATGCCAGCCTTGACAACTCCGTCGTAATGGTCGCCATCATAATCTTCCGTCACGAATGAGAGACCGCCAACGACGATACCCGAGTCGGCAGCACCCATGGCCTTAGCACCTCCATAGTACTGACCCGGGCCGCCGTAATACTGACCGTGGCCAGCCGCACCTCCGAATGCATTAGCGCCAACCACAGTATCTCCCATAGTAAAGTAGGTCTTGGTCATGTCCTCTCCGTCTTCTTCGCCTCCGACGTACACGTCGCTACCTTGCTTGCTAGCAGCGAGCGCTTTTCCGAGGGCTGCATTTTCGGCCGCATTGGCGAGCAAAACATCGCTGCCGGTCGAACCGTCACCTCCAGTCACGGTTTCGAAACTAGCGCCTCCTAGGACGATGTCCGACTTGCCCTGTCCGAATGCTCCATTATAAGCTGGGCCGCCGTAGTGTCCTCGATAGAGGCCATTGCCGGCTAGAGCGCCAGCTGCAGCTCCACTGCCAATTACAGTGTCGCCGAGCTGGTAAATGGTCTTGGACTTCTTGCCGCCCTTTCTGCCACCGTCGACAGCGACGCCGGCGTCTTGGGCGCCGTAGGCCGCGCCGAGTCCAGCAGCCGCTTGATCGGCAGCCATGCCAGCCTTGACAACTCCGTCGTAATGGTCGCCATCATAATCTTCCGTCACGAATGAGAGACCGCCAACGACGATACCCGAGTCGGCAGCACCCATGGCCTTAGCACCTCCATAGTACTGACCCGGGCCGCCGTAATACTGACCGTGGCCAGCCGCACCTCCGAATGCATTAGCGCCAATCACAGTATCTCCCATAGTAAAGTAGGTCTTGGTCATGTCCTCTCCGTCTTCTTCGCCTCCGACGTACACGTCGCTACCTTGCTTGCTAGCAGCGAGCGCTTTTCCGAGGGCTGCATTTTCGGCCGCATTGGCGAGCAAAACATCGCTGCCGGTCGAACCGTCACCTCCAGTCACGGTTTCGAAACTAGCGCCTCCTAGGACGATGTCCGACTTGCCCTGTCCGAATGCTCCATTATAAGCTGGGCCGCCGTAGTGTCCTCGATAGAGGCCATTGCCGGCTAAAGCGCCAGCTGCAGCTCCACTGCCAATTACAGTGTCGCCGAGCTGGTAAATGGTCTTGGACTTCTTGCCGCCCTTTCTGCCACCGTCGACAGCGACGCCGGCGTCTTGGGCGCCGTAGGCCGCGCCGAGTCCAGCAGCCGCTTGATCGGCAGCCATGCCAGCCTTGACAACTCCGTCGTAATGGTCGCCATCATAATCTTCCGTCACGAATGAGAGACCGCCAACGACGATACCCGAGTCGGCAGCACCCATGGCCTTAGCACCTCCATAGTACTGACCCGGGCCGCCGTAATACTGACCGTGGCCAGCCGCACCTCCGAATGCATTAGCGCCAATCACAGTATCTCCCATAGTAAAGTAGGTCTTGGTCATGTCCTCTCCGTCTTCTTCGCCTCCGACGTACACGTCGCTACCTTGCTTGCTAGCAGCGAGCGCTTTTCCGAGGGCTGCATTTTCGGCCGCATTGGCGAGCAAAACATCGCTGCCGGTCGAACCGTCACCTCCAGTCACGGTTTCGAAACTAGCGCCTCCTAGGACGATGTCCGACTTGCCCTGTCCGAATGCTCCATTATAAGCTGGGCCGCCGTAGTGTCCTCGATATAGGCCATTGCCGGCTAGAGCGCCAGCTGCAGCTCCACTGCCAATTACAGTGTCGCCGAGCTGGTAAATGGTCTTGGACTTCTTGCCGCCCTTTCTGCCACCGTCGACAGCGACGCCGGCGTCTTGGGCGCCGTAGGCCGCGCCGAGTCCAGCAGCCGCTTGATCGGCAGCCATGCCAGCCTTGACAACTCCGTCGTAATGGTCGCCATCATAATCTTCCGTCACGAATGAGAGACCGCCAACGACGATACCCGAGTCGGCAGCACCCATGGCCTTAGCACCTCCATAGTACTGACCCGGGCCGCCGTAATACTGACCGTGGCCAGCCGCACCTCCGAATGCATTAGCGCCAATCACAGTATCTCCCATAGTAAAGTAGGTCTTGGTCATGTCCTCTCCGTCTTCTTCGCCTCCGACGTACACGTCGCTACCTTGCTTGCTAGCAGCGAGCGCTTTTCCGAGGGCTGCATTTTCGGCCGCATTGGCGAGCAAAACATCGCTGCCGGTCGAACCGTCACCTCCAGTCACGGTTTCGAAACTAGCGCCTCCTAGGACGATGTCCGACTTGCCCTGTCCGAATGCTCCATTATAAGCTGGGCCGCCGTAGTGTCCTCGATAGAGGCCATTGCCGGCTAGAGCGCCAGCTGCAGCTCCACTGCCAATTACAGTGTCGCCGAGCTGGTAAATGGTCTTGGACTTCTTGCCGCCCTTTCTGCCACCGTCGACAGCGACGCCGGCGTCTTGGGCGCCGTAGGCCGCGCCGAGTCCAGCAGCCGCTTGATCGGCAGCCATGCCAGCCTTGACAACTCCGTCGTAATGGTCGCCATCATAATCTTCCGTCACGAATGAGAGACCGCCAACGACGATACCCGAGTCGGCAGCACCCATGGCCTTAGCACCTCCATAGTACTGACCCGGGCCGCCGTAATACTGACCGTGGCCAGCCGCACCTCCGAATGCATTAGCGCCAATCACAGTATCTCCCATAGTAAAGTAGGTCTTGGTCATGTCCTCTCCGTCTTCTTCGCCTCCGACGTACACGTCGCTACCTTGCTTGCTAGCAGCGAGCGCTTTTCCGAGGGCTGCATTTTCGGCCGCATTGGCGAGCAAAACATCGCTGCCGGTCGAACCGTCACCTCCAGTCACGGTTTCGAAACTAGCGCCTCCTAGGACGATGTCCGACTTGCCCTGTCCGAATGCTCCATTATAAGCTGGGCCGCCGTAGTGTCCTCGATAGAGGCCATTGCCGGCTAGAGCGCCAGCTGCAGCTCCACTGCCAATTACAGTGTCGCCGAGCTGGTAAATGGTCTTGGACTTCTTGCCGCCCTTTCTGCCACCGTCGACAGCGACGCCGGCGTCTTGGGCGCCGTAGGCCGCGCCGAGTCCAGCAGCCGCTTGATCGGCAGCCATGCCAGCCTTGACAACTCCGTCGTAATGGTCGCCATCATAATCTTCCGTCACGAATGAGAGACCGCCAACGACGATACCCGAGTCGGCAGCACCCATGGCCTTAGCACCTCCATAGTACTGACCCGGGCCGCCGTAATACTGACCGTGGCCAGCCGCACCTCCGAATGCATTAGCGCCAATCACAGTATCTCCCATAGTAAAGTAGGTCTTGGTCATGTCCTCTCCGTCTTCTTCGCCTCCGACGTACACGTCGCTACCTTGCTTGCTAGCAGCGAGCGCTTTTCCGAGGGCTGCATTTTCGGCCGCATTGGCGAGCAAAACATCGCTGCCGGTCGAACCGTCACCTCCAGTCACGGTTTCGAAACTAGCGCCTCCTAGGACGATGTCCGACTTGCCCTGTCCGAATGCTCCATTATAAGCTGGGCCGCCGTAGTGTCCTCGATAGAGGCCATTGCCGGCTAGAGCGCCAGCTGCAGCTCCACTGCCAATTACAGTGTCGCCGAGCTGGTAAATGGTCTTGGACTTCTTGCCGCCCTTTCTGCCACCGTCGACAGCGACGCCGGCGTCTTGGGCGCCGTAGGCCGCGCCGAGTCCAGCAGCCGCTTGATCGGCAGCCATGCCAGCCTTGACAACTCCGTCGTAATGGTCGCCATCATAATCTTCCGTCACGAATGAGAGACCGCCAACGACGATACCCGAGTCGGCAGCACCCATGGCCTTAGCACCTCCATAGTACTGACCCGGGCCGCCGTAATACTGACCGTGGCCAGCCGCACCTCCGAATGCATTAGCGCCAATCACAGTATCTCCCATAGTAAAGTAGGTCTTGGTCATGTCCTCTCCGTCTTCTTCGCCTCCGACGTACACGTCGCTACCTTGCTTGCTAGCAGCGAGCGCTTTTCCGAGGGCTGCATTTTCGGCCGCATTGGCGAGCAAAACATCGCTGCCGGTCGAACCGTCACCTCCAGTCACGGTTTCGAAACTAGCGCCTCCTAGGACGATGTCCGACTTGCCCTGTCCGAATGCTCCATTATAAGCTGGGCCGCCGTAGTGTCCTCGATAGAGGCCATTGCCGGCTAGAGCGCCAGCTGCAGCTCCACTGCCAATTACAGTGTCGCCGAGCTGGTAAATGGTCTTGGACTTCTTGCCGCCCTTTCTGCCACCGTCGACAGCGACGCCGGCGTCTTGGGCGCCGTAGGCCGCGCCGAGTCCAGCAGCCGCTTGATCGGCAGCCATGCCAGCCTTGACAACTCCGTCGTAATGGTCGCCATCATAATCTTCCGTCACGAATGAGAGACCGCCAACGACGATACCCGAGTCGGCAGCACCCATGGCCTTAGCACCTCCATAGTACTGACCCGGGCCGCCGTAATACTGACCGTGGCCAGCCGCACCTCCGAATGCATTAGCGCCAATCACAGTATCTCCCATAGTAAAGTAGGTCTTGGTCATGTCCTCTCCGTCTTCTTCGCCTCCGACGTACACGTCGCTACCTTGCTTGCTAGCAGCGAGCGCTTTTCCGAGGGCTGCATTTTCGGCCGCATTGGCGAGCAAAACATCGCTGCCGGTCGAACCGTCACCTCCAGTCACGGTTTCGAAACTAGCGCCTCCTAGGACGATGTCCGACTTGCCCTGTCCGAATGCTCCATTATAAGCTGGGCCGCCGTAGTGTCCTCGATAGAGGCCATTGCCGGCTAAAGCGCCAGCTGCAGCTCCACTGCCAATTACAGTGTCGCCGAGCTGGTAAATGGTCTTGGACTTCTTGCCGCCCTTTCTGCCACCGTCGACAGCGACGCCGGCGTCTTGGGCGCCGTAGGCCGCGCCGAGTCCAGCAGCCGCTTGATCGGCAGCCATGCCAGCCTTGACAACTCCGTCGTAATGGTCGCCATCATAATCTTCCGTCACGAATGAGAGACCGCCAACGACGATACCCGAGTCGGCAGCACCCATGGCCTTAGCACCTCCATAGTACTGACCCGGGCCGCCGTAATACTGACCGTGGCCAGCCGCACCTCCGAATGCATTAGCGCCAATCACAGTATCTCCCATAGTAAAGTAGGTCTTGGTCATGTCCTCTCCGTCTTCTTCGCCTCCGACGTACACGTCGCTACCTTGCTTGCTAGCAGCGAGCGCTTTTCCGAGGGCTGCATTTTCGGCCGCATTGGCGAGCAAAACATCGCTGCCGGTCGAACCGTCACCTCCAGTCACGGTTTCGAAACTAGCGCCTCCTAGGACGATGTCCGACTTGCCCTGTCCGAATGCTCCATTATAAGCTGGGCCGCCGTAGTGTCCTCGATATAGGCCATTGCCGGCTAGAGCGCCAGCTGCAGCTCCACTGCCAATTACAGTGTCGCCGAGCTGGTAAATGGTCTTGGACTTCTTGCCGCCCTTTCTGCCACCGTCGACAGCGACGCCGGCGTCTTGGGCGCCGTAGGCCGCGCCGAGTCCAGCAGCCGCTTGATCGGCAGCCATGCCAGCCTTGACAACTCCGTCGTAATGGTCGCCATCATAATCTTCCGTCACGAATGAGAGACCGCCAACGACGATACCCGAGTCGGCAGCACCCATGGCCTTAGCACCTCCATAGTACTGACCCGGGCCGCCGTAATACTGACCGTGGCCAGCCGCACCTCCGAATGCATTAGCGCCAATCACAGTATCTCCCATAGTAAAGTAGGTCTTGGTCATGTCCTCTCCGTCTTCTTCGCCTCCGACGTACACGTCGCTACCTTGCTTGCTAGCAGCGAGCGCTTTTCCGAGGGCTGCATTTTCGGCCGCATTGGCGAGCAAAACATCGCTGCCGGTCGAACCGTCACCTCCAGTCACGGTTTCGAAACTAGCGCCTCCTAGGACGATGTCCGACTTGCCCTGTCCGAATGCTCCATTATAAGCTGGGCCGCCGTAGTGTCCTCGATAGAGGCCATTGCCGGCTAGAGCGCCAGCTGCAGCTCCACTGCCAATTACAGTGTCGCCGAGCTGGTAAATGGTCTTGGACTTCTTGCCGCCCTTTCTGCCACCGTCGACAGCGACGCCGGCGTCTTGGGCGCCGTAGGCCGCGCCGAGTCCAGCAGCCGCTTGATCGGCAGCCATGCCAGCCTTGACAACTCCGTCGTAATGGTCGCCATCATAATCTTCCGTCACGAATGAGAGACCGCCAACGACGATACCCGAGTCGGCAGCACCCATGGCCTTAGCACCTCCATAGTACTGACCCGGGCCGCCGTAATACTGACCGTGGCCAGCCGCACCTCCGAATGCATTAGCGCCAATCACAGTATCTCCCATAGTAAAGTAGGTCTTGGTCATGTCCTCTCCGTCTTCTTCGCCTCCGACGTACACGTCGCTACCTTGCTTGCTAGCAGCGAGCGCTTTTCCGAGGGCTGCATTTTCGGCCGCATTGGCGAGCAAAACATCGCTGCCGGTCGAACCGTCACCTCCAGTCACGGTTTCGAAACTAGCGCCTCCTAGGACGATGTCCGACTTGCCCTGTCCGAATGCTCCATTATAAGCTGGGCCGCCGTAGTGTCCTCGATAGAGGCCATTGCCGGCTAGAGCGCCAGCTGCAGCTCCACTGCCAATTACAGTGTCGCCGAGCTGGTAAATGGTCTTGGACTTCTTGCCGCCCTTTCTGCCACCGTCGACAGCGACGCCGGCGTCTTGGGCGCCGTAGGCCGCGCCGAGTCCAGCAGCCGCTTGATCGGCAGCCATGCCAGCCTTGACAACTCCGTCGTAATGGTCGCCATCATAATCTTCCGTCACGAATGAGAGACCGCCAACGACGATACCCGAGTCGGCAGCACCCATGGCCTTAGCACCTCCATAGTACTGACCCGGGCCGCCGTAATACTGACCGTGGCCAGCCGCACCTCCGAATGCATTAGCGCCAATCACAGTATCTCCCATAGTAAAGTAGGTCTTGGTCATGTCCTCTCCGTCTTCTTCGCCTCCGACGTACACGTCGCTACCTTGCTTGCTAGCAGCGAGCGCTTTTCCGAGGGCTGCATTTTCGGCCGCATTGGCGAGCAAAACATCGCTGCCGGTCGAACCGTCACCTCCAGTCACGGTTTCGAAACTAGCGCCTCCTAGGACGATGTCCGACTTGCCCTGTCCGAATGCTCCATTATAAGCTGGGCCGCCGTAGTGTCCTCGATAGAGGCCATTGCCGGCTAGAGCGCCAGCTGCAGCTCCACTGCCAATTACAGTGTCGCCGAGCTGGTAAATGGTCTTGGACTTCTTGCCGCCCTTTCTGCCACCGTCGACAGCGACGCCGGCGTCTTGGGCGCCGTAGGCCGCGCCGAGTCCAGCAGCCGCTTGATCGGCAGCCATGCCAGCCTTGACAACTCCGTCGTAATGGTCGCCATCATAATCTTCCGTCACGAATGAGAGACCGCCAACGACGATACCCGAGTCGGCAGCACCCATGGCCTTAGCACCTCCATAGTACTGACCCGGGCCGCCGTAATACTGACCGTGGCCAGCCGCACCTCCGAATGCATTAGCGCCAATCACAGTATCTCCCATAGTAAAGTAGGTCTTGGTCATGTCCTCTCCGTCTTCTTCGCCTCCGACGTACACGTCGCTACCTTGCTTGCTAGCAGCGAGCGCTTTTCCGAGGGCTGCATTTTCGGCCGCATTGGCGAGCAAAACATCGCTGCCGGTCGAACCGTCACCTCCAGTCACGGTTTCGAAACTAGCGCCTCCTAGGACGATGTCCGACTTGCCCTGTCCGAATGCTCCATTATAAGCTGGGCCGCCGTAGTGTCCTCGATAGAGGCCATTGCCGGCTAGAGCGCCAGCTGCAGCTCCACTGCCAATTACAGTGTCGCCGAGCTGGTAAATGGTCTTGGACTTCTTGCCGCCCTTTCTGCCACCGTCGACAGCGACGCCGGCGTCTTGGGCGCCGTAGGCCGCGCCGAGTCCAGCAGCCGCTTGATCGGCAGCCATACCAGCCTTGACAACTCCGTCGTAATGGTCGCCATCATAATCTTCCGTCACGAATGAGAGACCGCCAACGACGATACCCGAGTCGGCAGCACCCATGGCCTTAGCACCTCCATAGTACTGACCCGGGCCGCCGTAATACTGACCGTGGCCAGCCGCACCTCCGAATGCATTAGCGCCAATCACAGTATCTCCCATAGTAAAGTAGGTCTTGGTCATGTCCTCTCCGTCTTCTTCGCCTCCGACGTACACGTCGCTACCTTGCTTGCTAGCAGCGAGCGCTTTTCCGAGGGCTGCATTTTCGGCCGCATTGGCGAGTAAAACATCGCTGCCGGTCGAACCGTCACCTCCAGTCACGGTTTCGAAACTAGCGCCTCCTAGGACGATGTCCGACTTGCCCTGTCCGAATGCTCCATTATAAGCTGGGCCGCCGTAGTGTCCTCGATAGAGGCCATTGCCGGCTAGAGCGCCAGCTGCAGCTCCACTGCCAATTACAGTGTCGCCGAGCTGGTAAATGGTCTTGGACTTCTTGCCGCCCTTTCTGCCACCGTCGACAGCGACGCCGGCGTCTTGGGCGCCGTAGGCCGCGCCGAGTCCAGCAGCCGCTTGATCGGCAGCCATGCCAGCCTTGACAACTCCGTCGTAATGGTCGCCATCATAATCTTCCGTCACGAATGAGAGACCGCCAACGACGATACCCGAGTCGGCAGCACCCATGGCCTTAGCACCTCCATAGTACTGACCCGGGCCGCCGTAATACTGACCGTGGCCAGCCGCACCTCCGAATGCATTAGCGCCAATCACAGTATCTCCCATAGTAAAGTAGGTCTTGGTCATGTCCTCTCCGTCTTCTTCGCCTCCGACGTACACGTCGCTACCTTGCTTGCTAGCAGCGAGCGCTTTTCCGAGGGCTGCATTTTCGGCCGCATTGGCGAGCAAAACATCGCTGCCGCTCGAACCGTCACCTCCAGTCACGGTTTCGAAACTAGCGCCTCCTAGGACGATGTCCGACTTGCCCTGTCCGAATGCTCCATTATAAGCTGGGCCGCCGTAGTGTCCTCGATAGAGGCCATTGCCGGCTAGAGCGCCAGCTGCAGCTCCACTGCCAATTACAGTGTCGCCGAGCTGGTAAATGGTCTTGGACTTCTTGCCGCCCTTTCTGCCACCGTCGACAGCGACGCCGGCGTCTTGGGCGCCGTAGGCCGCGCCGAGTCCAGCAGCCGCTTGATCGGCAGCCATGCCAGCCTTGACAACTCCGTCGTAATGGTCGCCATCATAATCTTCCGTCACGAATGAGAGACCGCCAACGACGATACCCGAGTCGGCAGCACCCATGGCCTTAGCACCTCCATAGTACTGACCCGGGCCGCCGTAATACTGACCGTGGCCAGCCGCACCTCCGAATGCATTAGCGCCAATCACAGTATCTCCCATAGTAAAGTAGGTCTTGGTCATGTCCTCTCCGTCTTCTTCGCCTCCGACGTACACGTCGCTACCTTGCTTGCTAGCAGCGAGCGCTTTTCCGAGGGCTGCATTTTCGGCCGCATTGGCGAGCAAAACATCGCTGCCGGTCGAACCGTCACCTCCAGTCACGGTTTCGAAACTAGCGCCTCCTAGGACGATGTCCGACTTGCCCTGTCCGAATGCTCCATTATAAGCTGGGCCGCCGTAGTGTCCTCGATAGAGGCCATTGCCGGCTAGAGCGCCAGCTGCAGCTCCACTGCCAATTACAGTGTCGCCGAGCTGGTAAATGGTCTTGGACTTCTTGCCGCCCTTTCTGCCACCGTCGACAGCG
Source organism: Ascidiella aspersa (assembly GCF_963924565.1). NCBI lineage: Eukaryota > Metazoa > Chordata > Ascidiacea > Phlebobranchia > Ascidiidae > Ascidiella > Ascidiella aspersa. The sequence continues at coordinate 29,819,883 of NC_139450.1, forward strand.
ACGCCGGCGTCTTGGGCGCCGTAGGCCGCGCCGAGTCCAGCAGCCGCTTGATCGGCAGCCATGCCAGCCTTGACAACTCCGTCGTAATGGTCGCCATCATAATCTTCCGTCACGAATGAGAGACCGCCAACGACGATACCCGAGTCGGCAGCACCCATGGCCTTAGCACCTCCATAGTACTGACCCGGGCCGCCGTAATACTGACCGTGGCCAGCCGCACCTCCGAATGCATTAGCGCCAATCACAGTATCTCCCATAGTAAAGTAGGTCTTGGTCATGTCCTCTCCGTCTTCTTCGCCTCCGACGTACACGTCGCTACCTTGCTTGCTAGCAGCGAGCGCTTTTCCGAGGGCTGCATTTTCGGCCGCATTGGCGAGCAAAACATCGCTGCCGGTCGAACCGTCACCTCCAGTCACGGTTTCGAAACTAGCGCCTCCTAGGACGATGTCCGACTTGCCCTGTCCGAATGCTCCGTTATAAGCTGGGCCGCCGTAGTGTCCTCGATAGAGGCCATTGCCGGCTAGAGCGCCAGCTGCAGCTCCACTGCCAATTACAGTGTCGCCGAGCTGGTAAATGGTCTTGGACTTCTTGCCGCCCTTTCTGCCACCGTCGACAGCGACGCCGGCGTCTTGGGCGCCGTAGGCCGCGCCGAGTCCAGCAGCCGCTTGATCGGCAGCCATGCCAGCCTTGACAACTCCGTCGTAATGGTCGCCATCATAATCTTCCGTCACGAATGAGAGACCGCCAACGACGATACCCGAGTCGGCAGCACCCATGGCCTTAGCACCTCCATAGTACTGACCCGGGCCGCCGTAATACTGACCGTGGCCAGCCGCACCTCCGAATGCATTAGCGCCAATCACAGTATCTCCCATAGTAAAGTAGGTCTTGGTCATGTCCTCTCCGTCTTCTTCGCCTCCGACGTACACGTCGCTACCTTGCTTGCTAGCAGCGAGCGCTTTTCCGAGGGCTGCATTTTCGGCCGCATTGGCGAGCAAAACATCGCTGCCGGTCGAACCGTCACCTCCAGTCACGGTTTCGAAACTAGCGCCTCCTAGGACGATGTCCGACTTGCCCTGTCCGAATGCTCCATTATAAGCTGGGCCGCCGTAGTGTCCTCGATAGAGGCCATTGCCGGCTAGAGCGCCAGCTGCAGCTCCACTGCCAATTACAGTGTCGCCGAGCTGGTAAATGGTCTTGGACTTCTTGCCGCCCTTTCTGCCACCGTCGACAGCGACGCCGGCGTCTTGGGCGCCGTAGGCCGCGCCGAGTCCAGCAGCCGCTTGATCGGCAGCCATGCCAGCCTTGACAACTCCGTCGTAATGGTCGCCATCATAATCTTCCGTCACGAATGAGAGACCGCCAACGACGATACCCGAGTCGGCAGCACCCATGGCCTTAGCACCTCCATAGTACTGACCCGGGCCGCCGTAATACTGACCGTGGCCAGCCGCACCTCCGAATGCATTAGCGCCAATCACAGTATCTCCCATAGTAAAGTAGGTCTTGGTCATGTCCTCTCCGTCTTCTTCGCCTCCGACGTACACGTCGCTACCTTGCTTGCTAGCAGCGAGCGCTTTTCCGAGGGCTGCATTTTCGGCCGCATTGGCGAGCAAAACATCGCTGCCGGTCGAACCGTCACCTCCAGTCACGGTTTCGAAACTAGCGCCTCCTAGGACGATGTCCGACTTGCCCTGTCCGAATGCTCCATTATAAGCTGGGCCGCCGTAGTGTCCTCGATAGAGGCCATTGCCGGCTAGAGCGCCAGCTGCAGCTCCACTGCCAATTACAGTGTCGCCGAGCTGGTAAATGGTCTTGGACTTCTTGCCGCCCTTTCTGCCACCGTCGACAGCGACGCCGGCGTCTTGGGCGCCGTAGGCCGCGCCGAGTCCAGCAGCCGCTTGATCGGCAGCCATGCCAGCCTTGACAACTCCGTCGTAATGGTCGCCATCATAATCTTCCGTCACGAATGAGAGACCGCCAACGACGATACCCGAGTCGGCAGCACCCATGGCCTTAGCACCTCCATAGTACTGACCCGGGCCGCCGTAATACTGACCGTGGCCAGCCGCACCTCCGAATGCATTAGCGCCAATCACAGTATCTCCCATAGTAAAGTAGGTCTTGGTCATGTCCTCTCCGTCTTCTTCGCCTCCGACGTACACGTCGCTACCTTGCTTGCTAGCAGCGAGCGCTTTTCCGAGGGCTGCATTTTCAGCCGCATTGGCGAGCAAAACATCGCTGCCGGTCGAACCGTCACCTCCAGTCACGGTTTCGAAACTAGCGCCTCCTAGGACGATGTCCGACTTGCCCTGTCCGAATGCTCCATTATAAGCTGGGCCGCCGTAGTGTCCTCGATAGAGGCCATTGCCGGCTAGAGCGCCAGCTGCAGCTCCACTGCCAATTACAGTGTCGCCGAGCTGGTAAATGGTCTTGGACTTCTTGCCGCCCTTTCTGCCACCGTCGACAGCGACGCCGGTGTCTTGGGCGCCGTAGGCCGCGCCGAGTCCAGCAGCCGCTTGATCGGCAGCCATGCCAGCCTTGACAACTCCGTCGTAATGGTCGCCATCATAATCTTCCGTCACGAATGAGAGACCGCCAACGACGATACCCGAGTCGGCAGCACCCATGGCCTTAGCACCTCCATAGTACTGACCCGGGCCGCCGTAATACTGACCGTGGCCAGCCGCACCTCCGAATGCATTAGCGCCAATCACAGTATCTCCCATAGTAAAGTAGGTCTTGGTCATGTCCTCTCCGTCTTCTTCGCCTCCGACGTACACGTCGCTACCTTGCTTGCTAGCAGCGAGCGCTTTTCCGAGGGCTGCATTTTCGGCCGCATTGGCGAGCAAAACATCGCTGCCGGTCGAACCATCACCTCCAGTCACGGTTTCGAAACTAGCGCCTCCTAGGACGATGTCCGACTTGCCCTGTCCGAATGCTCCATTATAAGCTGGGCCGCCGTAGTGTCCTCGATAGAGGCCATTGCCGGCTAGAGCGCCAGCTGCAGCTCCACTGCCAATTACAGTGTCGCCGAGCTGGTAAATGGTCTTGGACTTCTTGCCGCCCTTTCTTCCACCGTCGACAGCGACGCCGGCGTCTTGGGCGCCGTAGGCCGCGCCGAGTCCAGCAGCCGCTTGATCGGCAGCCATGCCAGCCTTGACAACTCCGTCGTAATGGTCGCCATCATAATCTTCCGTCACGAATGAGAGACCGCCAACGACGATACCCGAGTCGGCAGCACCCATGGCCTTAGCACCTCCATAGTACTGACCCGGGCCGCCGTAATACTGACCGTGGCCAGCCGCACCTCCGAATGCATTAGCGCCAATCACAGTATCTCCCATAGAAAAGTAGGTCTTGGTCATGTCCTCTCCGTCTTCTTCGCCTCCGACGTACACGTCGCTACCTTGCTTGCTAGCAGCGAGCGCTTTTCCGAGGGCTGCATTTTCGGCCGCATTGGCGAGCAAAACATCGCTGCCGGTCGAACCGTCACCTCCAGTCACGGTTTCGAAACTAGCGCCTCCTAGGACGATGTCCGACTTGCCCTGTCCGAATGCTCCATTATAAGCTGGGCCGCCGTAGTGTCCTCGATAGAGGCCATTGCCGGCTAGAGCGCCAGCTGCAGCTCCACTGCCAATTACAGTGTCACCGAGCTGGTAAATGGTCTTGGACTTCTTGCCGCCCTTTCTGCCACCGTCGACAGCGACGCCGGCGTCTTGGGCGCCGTAGGCCGCGCCGAGTCCAGCAGCCGCTTGATCGGCAGCCATGCCAGCCTTGACAACTCCGTCGTAATGGTCGCCATCATAATCTTCCGTCACGAATGAGAGACCGCCAACGACGATACCCGAGTCGGCAGCACCCATGGCCTTAGCACCTCCATAGTACTGACCCGGGCCGCCGTAATACTGACCGTGGCCAGCCGCACCTCCGAATGCATTAGCGCCAATCACAGTATCTCCCATAGTAAAGTAGGTCTTGGTCATGTCCTCTCCGTCTTCTTCGCCTCCGACGTACACGTCGCTACCTTGCTTGCTAGCAGCGAGCGCTTTTCCGAGGGCTGCATTTTCGGCCGCATTGGCGAGCAAAACATCGCTGCCGGTCGAACCGTCACCTCCAGTCACGGTTTCGAAACTAGCGCCTCCTAGGACGATGTCCGACTTGCCCTGTCCGAATGCTCCATTATAAGCTGGGCCGCCGTAGTGTCCTCGATAGAGGCCATTGCCGGCTAGAGCGCCAGCTGCAGCTCCACTGCCAATTACAGTGTCACCGAGCTGGTAAATGGTCTTGGACTTCTTGCCGCCCTTTCTGCCACCGTCGACAGCGACGCCGGCGTCTTGGGCGCCGTAGGCCGCGCCGAGTCCAGCAGCCGCTTGATCGGCAGCCATGCCAGCCTTGACAACTCCGTCGTAATGGTCGCCATCATAATCTTCCGTCACGAATGAGAGACCGCCAACGACGATACCCGAGTCGGCAGCACCCATGGCCTTAGCACCTCCATAGTACTGACCCGGGCCGCCGTAATACTGACCGTGGCCAGCCGCACCTCCGAATGCATTAGCGCCAATCACAGTATCTCCCATAGTAAAGTAGGTCTTGGTCATGTCCTCTCCCTCTTCTTCGCCTCCGACGTACACGTCGCTACCTTGCTTGCTAGCAGCGAGCGCTTTTCCGAGGGCTGCATTTTCGGCCGCATTGGCGAGCAAAACATCGCTGCCGGTCGAACCGTCACCTCCAGTCACGGTTTCGAAACTAGCGCCTCCTAGGACGATGTCCGACTTGCCCTGTCCGAATGCTCCATTATAAGCTGGGCCGCCGTAGTGTCCTCGATAGAGGCCATTGCCGGCTAGAGCGCCAGCTGCAGCTCCACTGCCAATTACAGTGTCGCCGAGCTGGTAAATGGTCTTGGACTTCTTGCCGCCCTTTCTGCCACCGTCGACAGCGACGCCGGCGTCTTGGGCGCCGTAGGCCGCGCCGAGTCCAGCAGCCGCTTGATCGGCAGCCATGCCAGCCTTGACAACTCCGTCGTAATGGTCGCCATCATAATCTTCCGTCACGAATGAGAGACCGCCAACGACGATACCCGAGTCGGCAGCACCCATGGCCTTAGCACCTCCATAGTACTGACCCGGGCCGCCGTAATACTGACCGTGGCCAGCCGCACCTCCGAATGCATTAGCGCCAATCACAGTATCTCCCATAGTAAAGTAGGTCTTGGTCATGTCCTCTCCGTCTTCTTCGCCTCCGACGTACACGTCGCTACCTTGCTTGCTAGCAGCGAGCGCTTTTCCGAGGGCTGCATTTTCGGCCGCATTGGCGAGCAAAACATCGCTGCCGGTCGAACCGTCACCTCCAGTCACGGTTTCGAAACTAGCGCCTCCTAGGACGATGTCCGACTTGCCCTGTCCGAATGCTCCATTATAAGCTGGGCCGCCGTAGTGTCCTCGATAGAGGCCATTGCCGGCTAGAGCGCCAGCTGCAGCTCCACTGCCAATTACAGTGTCACCGAGCTGGTAAATGGTCTTGGACTTCTTGCCGCCCTTTCTGCCACCGTCGACAGCGACGCCGGCGTCTTGGGCGCCGTAGGCCGCGCCGAGTCCAGCAGCCGCTTGATCGGCAGCCATGCCAGCCTTGACAACTCCGTCGTAATGGTCGCCATCATAATCTTCCGTCACGAATGAGAGACCGCCAACGACGATACCCGAGTCGGCAGCACCCATGGCCTTAGCACCTCCATAGTACTGACCCGGGCCGCCGTAATACTGACCGTGGCCAGCCGCACCTCCGAATGCATTAGCGCCAATCACAGTATCTCCCATAGTAAAGTAGGTCTTGGTCATGTCCTCTCCCTCTTCTTCGCCTCCGACGTACACGTCGCTACCTTGCTTGCTAGCAGCGAGCGCTTTTCCGAGGGCTGCATTTTCGGCCGCATTGGCGAGCAAAACATCGCTGCCGGTCGAACCGTCACCTCCAGTCACGGTTTCGAAACTAGCGCCTCCTAGGACGATGTCCGACTTGCCCTGTCCGAATGCTCCATTATAAGCTGGGCCGCCGTAGTGTCCTCGATAGAGGCCATTGCCGGCTAGAGCGCCAGCTGCAGCTCCACTGCCAATTACAGTGTCGCCGAGCTGGTAAATGGTCTTGGACTTCTTGCCGCCCTTTCTGCCACCGTCGACAGCGACGCCGGCGTCTTGGGCGCCGTAGGCCGCGCCGAGTCCAGCAGCCGCTTGATCGGCAGCCATGCCAGCCTTGACAACTCCGTCGTAATGGTCGCCATCATAATCTTCCGTCACGAATGAGAGACCGCCAACGACGATACCCGAGTCGGCAGCACCCATGGCCTTAGCACCTCCATAGTACTGACCCGGGCTGCCGTAATACTGACCGTGGCCAGCCGCACCTCCGAATGCATTAGCGCCAATAACAGTATCTCCCATAGTAAAGTAGGTCTTGGTTATGTCCTTTCCGTCTTCTTCGCCTCCGACGTACACGTCGCTACCTTGCTTGCTAGCAGCGAGCGCTTTTCCGAGGGCTGCATTTTCGGCCGCATTGGCGAGCAAAACATCGCTGCCGGTCGAACCGTCACCTCCAGTCACGGTTTCGAAACTAGCGCCTCCTAGGACGATGTCCGACTTGCCCTGTCCGAATGCTCCATTATAAGCTGGGCCGCCGTAGTGTCCTCGATAGAGGCCATTGCCGGCTAGAGCGCCAGCTGCAGCTCCACTGCCAATTACAGTGTCGCCGAGCTGGTAAATGGTCTTGGACTTCTTGCCGCCCTTTCTGCCACCGTCGACAGCGACGCCGGCGTCTTGGGCGCCGTAGGCCGCGCCGAGTCCAGCAGCCGCTTGATCGGCAGCCATGCCAGCCTTGACAACTCCGTCGTAATGGTCGCCATCATAATCTTCCGTCACGAATGAGAGACCGCCAACGACGATACCCGAGTCGGCAGCACCCATGGCCTTAGCACCTCCATAGTACTGACCCGGGCCGCCGTAATACTGACCGTGGCCAGCCGCACCTCCGAATGCATTAGCGCCAATCACAGTATCTCCCATAGTAAAGTAGGTCTTGGTCATGTCCTCTCCGTCTTCTTCGCCTCCGACGTACACGTCGCTACCTTGCTTGCTAGCAGCGAGCGCTTTTCCGAGGGCTGCATTTTCGGCCGCATTGGCGAGCAAAACATCGCTGCCGGTCGAACCGTCACCTCCAGTCACGGTTTCGAAACTAGCGCCTCCTAGGACGATGTCCGACTTGCCCTGTCCGAATGCTCCATTATAAGCTGGGCCGCCGTAGTGTCCTCGATAGAGGCCATTGCCGGCTAGAGCGCCAGCTGCAGCTCCACTGCCAATTACAGTGTCGCCGAGCTGGTAAATGGTCTTGGACTTCTTGCCGCCCTTTCTGCCACCGTCGACAGCGACGCCGGCGTCTTGGGCGCCGTAGGCCGCGCCGAGTCCAGCAGCCGCTTGATCGGCAGCCATGCCAGCCTTGACAACTCCGTCGTAATGGTCGCCATCATAATCTTCCGTCACGAATGAGAGACCGCCAACGACGATACCCGAGTCGGCAGCACCCATGGCCTTAGCACCTCCATAGTACTGACCCGGGCCGCCGTAATACTGACCGTGGCCAGCCGCACCTCCGAATGCATTAGCGCCAATAACAGTATCTCCCATAGTAAAGTAGGTCTTGGTTATGTCCTTTCCGTCTTCTTCGCCTCCGACGTACACGTCGCTACCTTGCTTGCTAGCAGCGAGCGCTTTTCCGAGGGCTGCATTTTCGGCCGCATTGGCGAGCAAAACATCGCTGCCGGTCGAACCGTCACCTCCAGTCACGGTTTCGAAACTAGCGCCTCCTAGGACGATGTCCGACTTGCCCTGTCCGAATGCTCCATTATAAGCTGGGCCGCCGTAGTGTCCTCGATAGAGGCCATTGCCGGCTAGAGCGCCAGCTGCAGCTCCACTGCCAATTACAGTGTCGCCGAGCTGGTAAATGGTCTTGGACTTCTTGCCGCCCTTTCTGCCACCGTCGACAGCGACGCCGGCGTCTTGGGCGCCGTAGGCCGCGCCGAGTCCAGCAGCCGCTTGATCGGCAGCCATGCCAGCCTTGACAACTCCGTCGTAATGGTCGCCATCATAATCTTCCGTCACGAATGAGAGACCGCCAACGACGATACCCGAGTCGGCAGCACCCATGGCCTTAGCACCTCCATAGTACTGACCCGGGCCGCCGTAATACTGACCGTGGCCAGCCGCACCTCCGAATGCATTAGCGCCAATCACAGTATCTCCCATAGTAAAGTAGGTCTTGGTCATGTCCTCTCCCTCTTCTTCGCCTCCGACGTACACGTCGCTACCTTGCTTGCTAGCAGCGAGCGCTTTTCCGAGGGCTGCATTTTCGGCCGCATTGGCGAGCAAAACATCGCTGCCGGTCGAACCGTCACCTCCAGTCACGGTTTCGAAACTAGCGCCTCCTAGGACGATGTCCGACTTGCCCTGTCCGAATGCTCCATTATAAGCTGGGCCGCCGTAGTGTCCTCGATAGAGGCCATTGCCGGCTAGAGCGCCAGCTGCAGCTCCACTGCCAATTACAGTGTCGCCGAGCTGGTAAATGGTCTTGGACTTCTTGCCGCCCTTTCTGCCACCGTCGACAGCGACGCCGGCGTCTTGGGCGCCGTAGGCCGCGCCGAGTCCAGCAGCCGCTTGATCGGCAGCCATGCCAGCCTTGACAACTCCGTCGTAATGGTCGCCATCATAATCTTCCGTCACGAATGAGAGACCGCCAACGACGATACCCGAGTCGGCAGCACCCATGGCCTTAGCACCTCCATAGTACTGACCCGGGCCGCCGTAATACTGACCGTGGCCAGCCGCACCTCCGAATGCATTAGCGCCAATCACAGTATCTCCCATAGTAAAGTAGGTCTTGGTCATGTCCTCTCCGTCTTCTTCGCCTCCGACGTACACGTCGCTACCTTGCTTGCTAGCAGCGAGCGCTTTTCCGAGGGCTGCATTTTCGGCCGCATTGGCGAGCAAAACATCGCTGCCGGTCGAACCGTCACCTCCAGTCACGGTTTCGAAACTAGCGCCTCCTAGGACGATGTCCGACTTGCCCTGTCCGAATGCTCCATTATAAGCTGGGCCGCCGTAGTGTCCTCGATAGAGGCCATTGCCGGCTAGAGCGCCAGCTGCAGCTCCACTGCCAATTACAGTGTCACCGAGCTGGTAAATGGTCTTGGACTTCTTGCCGCCCTTTCTGCCACCGTCGACAGCGACGCCGGCGTCTTGGGCGCCGTAGGCCGCGCCGAGTCCAGCAGCCGCTTGATCGGCAGCCATGCCAGCCTTGACAACTCCGTCGTAATGGTCGCCATCATAATCTTCCGTCACGAATGAGAGACCGCCAACGACGATACCCGATTCGGCAGCACCCATGGCCTTAGCACCTCCATAGTACTGACCCGGGCCGCCGTAATACTGACCGTGGCCAGCCGCACCTCCGAATGCATTAGCGCCAATCACAGTATCTCCCATAGTAAAGTAGGTCTTGGTCATGTCCTCTCCCTCTTCTTCGCCTCCGACGTACACGTCGCTACCTTGCTTGCTAGCAGCGAGCGCTTTTCCGAGGGCTGCATTTTCGGCCGCATTGGCGAGCAAAACATCGCTGCCGGTCGAACCGTCACCTCCAGTCACGGTTTCGAAACTAGCGCCTCCTAGGACGATGTCCGACTTGCCCTGTCCGAATGCTCCATTATAAGCTGGGCCGCCGTAGTGTCCTCGATAGAGGCCATTGCCGGCTAGAGCGCCAGCTGCAGCTCCACTGCCAATTACAGTGTCGCCGAGCTGGTAAATGGTCTTGGACTTCTTGCCGCCCTTTCTGCCACCGTCGACAGCGACGCCGGCGTCTTGGGCGCCGTAGGCCGCGCCGAGTCCAGCAGCCGCTTGATCGGCAGCCATGCCAGCCTTGACAACTCCGTCGTAATGGTCGCCATCATAATCTTCCGTCACGAATGAGAGACCGCCAACGACGATACCCGAGTCGGCAGCACCCATGGCCTTAGCACCTCCATAGTACTGACCCGGGCCGCCGTAATACTGACCGTGGCCAGCCGCACCTCCGAATGCATTAGCGCCAATCACAGTATCTCCCATAGTAAAGTAGGTCTTGGTCATGTCCTCTCCGTCTTCTTCGCCTCCGACGTACACGTCGCTACCTTGCTTGCTAGCAGCGAGCGCTTTTCCGAGGGCTGCATTTTCGGCCGCATTGGCGAGCAAAACATCGCTGCCGGTCGAACCGTCACCTCCAGTCACGGTTTCGAAACTAGCGCCTCCTAGGACGATGTCCGACTTGCCCTGTCCGAATGCTCCGTTATAAGCTGGGCCGCCGTAGTGTCCTCGATAGAGGCCATTGCCGGCTAGAGCGCCAGCTGCAGCTCCACTGCCAATTACAGTGTCGCCGAGCTGGTAAATGGTCTTGGACTTCTTGCCGCCCTTTCTGCCACCGTCGACAGCGACGCCGGCGTCTTGGGCGCCGTAGGCCGCGCCGAGTCCAGCAGCCGCTTGATCGGCAGCCATGCCAGCCTTGACAACTCCGTCGTAATGGTCGCCATCATAATCTTCCGTCACGAATGAGAGACCGCCAACGACGATACCCGAGTCGGCAGCACCCATGGCCTTAGCACCTCCATAGTACTGACCCGGGCCGCCGTAATACTGACCGTGGCCAGCCGCACCTCCGAATGCATTAGCGCCAATAACAGTATCTCCCATAGTAAAGTAGGTCTTGGTTATGTCCTCTCCGTCTTCTTCGCCTCCGACGTACACGTCGCTACCTTGCTTGCTAGCAGCGAGCGCTTTTCCGAGGGCTGCATTTTCGGCCGCATTGGCGAGCAAAACATCGCTGCCGGTCGAACCGTCACCTCCAGTCACGGTTTCGAAACTAGCGCCTCCTAGGACGATGTCCGACTTGCCCTGTCCGAATGCTCCATTATAAGCTGGGCCGCCGTAGTGTCCTCGATAGAGGCCATTGCCGGCTAGAGCGCCAGCTGCAGCTCCACTGCCAATTACAGTGTCGCCGAGCTGGTAAATGGTCTTGGACTTCTTGCCGCCCTTTCTGCCACCGTCGACAGCGACGCCGGCGTCTTGGGCGCCGTAGGCCGCGCCGAGTCCAGCAGCCGCTTGATCGGCAGCCATGCCAGCCTTGACAACTCCGTCGTAATGGTCGCCATCATAATCTTCCGTCACGAATGAGAGACCGCCAACGACGATACCCGAGTCGGCAGCACCCATGGCCTTAGCACCTCCATAGTACTGACCCGGGCCGCCGTAATACTGACCGTGGCCAGCCGCACCTCCGAATGCATTAGCGCCAATCACAGTATCTCCCATAGTAAAGTAGGTCTTGGTCATGTCCTCTCCGTCTTCTTCGCCTCCGACGTACACGTCGCTACCTTGCTTGCTAGCAGCGAGCGCTTTTCCGAGGGCTGCATTTTCGGCCGCATTGGCGAGCAAAACATCGCTGCCGGTCGAACCGTCACCTCCAGTCACGGTTTCGAAACTAGCGCCTCCTAGGACGATGTCCGACTTGCCCTGTCCGAATGCTCCATTATAAGCTGGGCCGCCGTAGTGTCCTCGATAGAGGCCATTGCCGGCTAGAGCGCCAGCTGCAGCTCCACTGCCAATTACAGTGTCACCGAGCTGGTAAATGGTCTTGGACTTCTTGCCGCCCTTTCTGCCACCGTCGACAGCGACGCCGGCGTCTTGGGCGCCGTAGGCCGCGCCGAGTCCAGCAGCCGCTTGATCGGCAGCCATGCCAGCCTTGACAACTCCGTCGTAATGGTCGCCATCATAATCTTCCGTCACGAATGAGAGACCGCCAACGACGATACCCGATTCGGCAGCACCCATGGCCTTAGCACCTCCATAGTACTGACCCGGGCCGCCGTAATACTGACCGTGGCCAGCCGCACCTCCGAATGCATTAGCGCCAATCACAGTATCTCCCATAGTAAAGTAGGTCTTGGTCATGTCCTCTCCCTCTTCTTCGCCTCCGACGTACACGTCGCTACCTTGCTTGCTAGCAGCGAGCGCTTTTCCGAGGGCTGCATTTTCGGCCGCATTGGCGAGCAAAACATCGCTGCCGGTCGAACCGTCACCTCCAGTCACGGTTTCGAAACTAGCGCCTCCTAGGACGATGTCCGACTTGCCCTGTCCGAATGCTCCATTATAAGCTGGGCCGCCGTAGTGTCCTCGATAGAGGCCATTGCCGGCTAGAGCGCCAGCTGCAGCTCCACTGCCAATTACAGTGTCGCCGAGCTGGTAAATGGTCTTGGACTTCTTGCCGCCCTTTCTGCCACCGTCGACAGCGACGCCGGCGTCTTGGGCGCCGTAGGCCGCGCCGAGTCCAGCAGCCGCTTGATCGGCAGCCATGCCAGCCTTGACAACTCCGTCGTAATGGTCGCCATCATAATCTTCCGTCACGAATGAGAGACCGCCTACGACGATACCCGAGTCGGCAGCACCCATGGCCTTAGCACCTCCATAGTACTGACCCGGGCCACCGTAATACTGACCGTGGCCAGCCGCACCTCCGAATGCATTAGCGCCAATAACAGTATCTCCCATAGTAAAGTAGGTCTTGGTTATGTCCTCTCCGTCTTCTTCGCCTCCGACGTACACGTCGCTACCTTGCTTGCTAGCAGCGAGCGCTTTTCCGAGGGCTGCATTTTCGGCCGCATTGGCGAGCAAAACATCGCTGCCGGTCGAACCGTCACCTCCAGTCACGGTTTCGAAACTAGCGCCTCCTAGGACGATGTCCGACTTGCCCTGTCCGAATGCTCCATTATAAGCTGGGCCGCCGTAGTGTCCTCGATAGAGGCCATTGCCGGCTAGAGCGCCAGCTGCAGCTCCACTGCCAATTACAGTGTCGCCGAGCTGGTAAATGGTCTTGGACTTCTTGCCGCCCTTTCTGCCACCGTCGACAACGACGCCGGCGTCTTGGGCGCCGTAGGCCGCGCCGAGTCCAGCAGCCGCTTGATCGGCAGCCATGCCAGCCTTGACAACTCCGTCGTAATGGTCGCCATCATAATCTTCCGTCACGAATGAGAGACCGCCAACGACGATACCAGAGTCGGCAGCACCCATGGCCTTAGCACCTCCATAGTACTGACCCGGGCCGCCGTAATACTGACCGTGGCCAGCCGCACCTCCGAATGCATTAGCGCCAATCACAGTATCTCCCATAGTAAAGTAGGTCTTGGTCATGTCCTCTCCGTCTTCTTCGCCTCCGACGTACACGTCGCTACCTTGCTTGCTAGCAGCGAGCGCTTTTCCGAGGGCTGCATTTTCGGCCGCATTGGCGAGCAAAACATCGCTGCCGCTCGAACCGTCACCTCCAGTCACGGTTTCGAAACTAGCGCCTCCTAGGACGATGTCCGACTTGCCCTGTCCGAATGCTCCATTATAAGCTGGGCCGCCGTAGTGTCCTCGATAGAGGCCATTGCCGGCTAGAGCGCCAGCTGCAGCTCCACTGCCAATTACAGTGTCGCCGAGCTGGTAAATGGTCTTGGACTTCTTGCCGCCCTTTCTGCCACCGTCGACAGCGACGCCGGCGTCTTGGGCGCCGTAGGCCGCGCCGAGTCCAGCAGCGGCTTGATCGGCAGCCATGCCAGCCTTGACAACTCCGTCGTAATGGTCGCCATCATAATCTTCCGTCACGAATGAGAGACCGCCAACGACGATACCCGAGTCGGCAGCACCCATGGCCTTAGCACCTCCATAGTACTGACCCGGGCCGCCGTAATACTGACCGTGGCCAGCCGCACCTCCGAATGCATTAGCGCCAATCACAGTATCTCCCATAGTAAAGTAGGTCTTGGTCATGTCCTCTCCGTCTTCTTCGCCTCCGACGTACACGTCGCTACCTTGCTTGCTAGCAGCGAGCGCTTTTCCGAGGGCTGCATTTTCGGCCGCATTGGCGAGCAAAACATCGCTGCCGGTCGAACCGTCACCTCCAGTCACGGTTTCGAAACTAGCGCCTCCTAGGACGATGTCCGACTTGCCCTGTCCGAATGCTCCATTATAAGCTGGGCCGCCGTAGTGTCCTCGATAGAGGCCATTGCCGGCTAGAGCGCCAGCTGCAGCTCCACTGCCAATTACAGTGTCGCCGAGCTGGTAAATGGTCTTGGACTTCTTGCCGCCCTTTCTGCCACCGTCGACAGCGACGCCGGCGTCTTGGGCGCCGTAGGCCGCGCCGAGTCCAGCAGCCGCTTGATCGGCAGCCATGCCAGCCTTGACAACTCCGTCGTAATGGTCGCCATCATAATCTTCCGTCACGAATGAGAGACCGCCAACGACGATACCCGAGTCGGCAGCACCCATGGCCTTAGCACCTCCATAGTACTGACCCGGGCCGCCGTAATACTGACCGTGGCCAGCCGCACCTCCGAATGCATTAGCGCCAATCACAGTATCTCCCATAGTAAAGTAGGTCTTGGTCATGTCCTCTTCGTCTTCTTCGCCTCCGACGTACACGTCGCTACCTTGCTTGCTAGCGGCGAGCGCTTTTCCGAGGGCTGCATTTTCGGCCGCATTGGCGAGCAAAACATCGCTGCCGCTCGAACCGTCACCTCCAGTCACGGTTTCGAAACTAGCGCCTCCTAGGACGATGTCCGACTTGCCCTGTCCGAATGCTCCATTATAAGCTGGGCCGCCGTAGTGTCCTCGATAGAGGCCATTGCCGGCTAGAGCGCCAGCTGCAGCTCCACTGCCAATTACAGTGTCGCCGAGCTGGTAAATGGTCTTGGACTTCTTGCCGCCCTTTCTGCCACCGTCGACAGCGACGCCGGCGTCTTGGGCGCCGTAGGCCGCGCCGAGTCCAGCAGCCGCTTGATCGGCAGCCATGCCAGCCTTGACAACTCCGTCGTAATGGTCGCCATCATAATCTTCCGTCACGAATGAGAGACCGCCAACGACGATACCCGAGTCGGCAGCACCCATGGCCTTAGCACCTCCATAGTACTGACCCGGGCCGCCGTAATACTGACCGTGGCCAGCCGCACCTCCGAATGCATTAGCGCCAATCACAGTATCTCCCATAGTAAAGTAGGTCTTGGTCATGTCCTCTTCGTCTTCTTCGCCTCCGACGTACACGTCGCTACCTTGCTTGCTAGCGGCGAGCGCTTTTCCGAGGGCTGCATTTTCGGCCGCATTGGCGAGCAAAACATCGCTGCCGCTCGAACCGTCACCTCCAGTCACGGTTTCGAAACTAGCGCCTCCTAGGACGATGTCCGACTTGCCCTGTCCGAATGCTCCATTATAAGCTGGGCCGCCGTAGTGTCCTCGATAGAGGCCATTGCCGGCTAGAGCGCCAGCTGCAGCTCCACTGCCAATTACAGTGTCGCCGAGCTGGTAAATGGTCTTGGACTTCTTGCCGCCCTTTCTGCCACCGTCGACAGCGACGCCGGCGTCTTGGGCGCCGTAGGCCGCGCCGAGTCCAGCAGCCGCTTGATCGGCAGCCATGCCAGCCTTGACAACTCCGTCGTAATGGTCGCCATCATAATCTTCCGTCACGAATGAGAGACCGCCAACGACGATACCCGAGTCGGCAGCACCCATGGCCTTAGCACCTCCATAGTACTGACCCGGGCCGCCGTAATACTGACCGTGGCCAGCCGCACCTCCGAATGCATTAGCGCCAATCACAGTATCTCCCATAGTAAAGTAGGTCTTGGTCATGTCCTCTTCGTCTTCTTCGCCTCCGACGTACACGTCGCTACCTTGCTTGCTAGCGGCGAGCGCTTTTCCGAGGGCTGCATTTTCGGCCGCATTGGCGAGCAAAACATCGCTGCCGCTCGAACCGTCACCTCCAGTCACGGTTTCGAAACTAGCGCCTCCTAGGACGATGTCCGACTTGCCCTGTCCGAATGCTCCATTATAAGCTGGGCCGCCGTAGTGTCCTCGATAGAGGCCATTGCCGGCTAGAGCGCCAGCTGCAGCTCCACTGCCAATTACAGTGTCGCCGAGCTGGTAAATGGTCTTGGACTTCTTGCCGCCCTTTCTGCCACCGTCGACAGCGACGCCGGCGTCTTGGGCGCCGTAGGCCGCGCCGAGTCCAGCAGCCGCTTGATCGGCAGCCATGCCAGCCTTGACAACTCCGTCGTAATGGTCGCCATCATAATCTTCCGTCACGAATGAGAGACCGCCAACGACGATACCCGAGTCGGCAGCACCCATGGCCTTAGCACCTCCATAGTACTGACCCGGGCCGCCGTAATACTGACCGTGGCCAGCCGCACCTCCGAATGCATTAGCGCCAATCACAGTATCTCCCATAGTAAAGTAGGTCTTGGTCATGTCCTCTTCGTCTTCTTCGCCTCCGACGTACACGTCGCTACCTTGCTTGCTAGCGGCGAGTGCTTTTCCGAGGGCTGCATTTTCGGCCGCATTGGCGAGCAAAACATCGCTGCCGGTCGAACCGTCACCTCCAGTCACGGTTTCGAAACTAGCGCCTCCTAGGACGATGTCCGACTTGCCCTGTCCGAATGCTCCATTATAAGCTGGGCCGCCGTAGTGTCCTCGATAGAGGCCATTGCCGGCTAGAGCGCCAGCTGCAGCTCCACTGCCAATTACAGTGTCGCCGAGCTGGTAAATGGTCTTGGACTTCTTGCCGCCCTTTCTGCCACCGTCGACAGCGACGCCGGCGTCTTGGGCGCCGTAGGCCGCGCCGAGTCCAGCAGCCGCTTGATCGGCAGCCATGCCAGCCTTGACAACTCCGTCGTAATGGTCGCCATCATAATCTTCCGTCACGAATGAGAGACCGCCAACGACGATACCCGAGTCGGCAGCACCCATGGCCTTAGCACCTCCATAGTACTGACCCGGGCCGCCGTAATACTGACCGTGGCCAGCCGCACCTCCGAATGCATTAGCGCCAATCACAGTATCTCCCATAGTAAAGTAGGTCTTGGTCATGTCCTCTTCGTCTTCTTCGCCTCCGACGTACACGTCGCTACCTTGCTTGCTAGCGGCGAGCGCTTTTCCGAGGGCTGCATTTTCGGCCGCATTGGCGAGCAAAACATCGCTGCCGGTCGAACCGTCACCTCCAGTCACGGTTTCGAAACTAGCGCCTCCTAGGACGATGTCCGACTTGCCCTGTCCGAATGCTCCATTATAAGCTGGGCCGCCGTAGTGTCCTCGATAGAGGCCATTGCCGGCTAGAGCGCCAGCTGCAGCTCCACTGCCAATTACAGTGTCGCCGAGCTGGTAAATGGTCTTGGACTTCTTGCCGCCCTTTCTGTCACCGTCGACAGCGACGCCGGCGTCTTGGGCGCCGTAGGCCGCGCCGAGTCCAGCAGCCGCTTGATCGGCAGCCATGCCAGCCTTGACAACTCCGTCGTAATGGTCGCCATCATAATCTTCCGTCACGAATGAGAGACCGCCAACGACGATACCCGAGTCGGCAGCACCCATGGCCTTAGCACCTCCATAGTACTGACCCGGGCCGCCGTAATACTGACCGTGGCCAGCCGCACCTCCGAATGCATTAGCGCCAATCACAGTATCTCCCATAGTAAAGTAGGTCTTGGTCATGTCCTCTTCGTCTTCTTCGCCTCCGACGTACACGTCGCTACCTTGCTTGCTAGCGGCGAGCGCTTTTCCGAGGGCTGCATTTTCGGCCGCATTGGCGAGCAAAACATCGCTGCCGGTCGAACCGTCACCTCCAGTCACGGTTTCGAAACTAGCGCCTCCTAGGACGATGTCCGACTTGCCCTGTCCGAATGCTCCATTATAAGCTGGGCCGCCGTAGTGTCCTCGATAGAGGCCATTGCCGGCTAGAGCGCCAGCTGCAGCTCCACTGCCAATTACAGTGTCGCCGAGCTGGTAAATGGTCTTGGACTTCTTGCCGCCCTTTCTGCCACCGTCGACTGCGACGCCGGCGTCTTGGGCGCCGTAGGCCGCGCCGAGTCCAGCAGCCGCTTGATCGGCAGCCATGCCAGCCTTGACAACTCCGTCGTAATGGTCGCCATCATAATCTTCCGTCACGAATGAGAGACCGCCAACGACGATACCCGAGTCGGCAGCACCCATGGCCTTAGCACCTCCATAGTACTGACCCGGGCCGCCGTAATACTGACCGTGGCCAGCCGCACCTCCGAATGCATTAGCGCCAATCACAGTATCTCCCATAGTAAAGTAGGTCTTGGTCATGTCCTCTTCGTCTTCTTCGCCTCCGACGTACACGTCGCTACCTTGCTTGCTAGCGGCGAGCGCTTTTCCGAGGGCTGCATTTTCGGCCGCATTGGCGAGCAAAACATCGCTGCCGCTCGAACCGTCACCTCCAGTCACGGTTTCGAAACTAGCGCCTCCTAGGACGATGTCCGACTTGCCCTGTCCGAATGCTCCATTATAAGCTGGGCCGCCGTAGTGTCCTCGATAGAGGCCATTGCCGGCTAGAGCGCCAGCTGCAGCTCCACTGCCAATTACAGTGTCGCCGAGCTGGTAAATGGTCTTGGACTTCTTGCCGCCCTTTCTGCCACCGTCGACAGCGACGCCGGCGTCTTGGGCGCCGTAGGCCGCGCCGAGTCCAGCAGCCGCTTGATCGGCAGCCATGCCAGCCTTGACAACTCCGTCGTAATGGTCGCCATCATAATCTTCCGTCACGAATGAGAGACCGCCAACGACGATACCCGAGTCGGCAGCACCCATGGCCTTAGCACCTCCATAGTACTGACCCGGGCCGCCGTAATACTGACCGTGGCCAGCCGCACCTCCGAATGCATTAGCGCCAATCACAGTATCTCCCATAGTAAAGTAGGTCTTGGTCATGTCCTCTTCGTCTTCTTCGCCTCCGACGTACACGTCGCTACCTTGCTTGCTAGCGGCGAGCGCTTTTCCGAGGGCTGCATTTTCGGCCGCATTGGCGAGCAAAACATCGCTGCCGCTCGAACCGTCACCTCCAGTCACGGTTTCGAAACTAGCGCCTCCTAGGACGATGTCCGACTTGCCCTGTCCGAATGCTCCATTATAAGCTGGGCCGCCGTAGTGTCCTCGATAGAGGCCATTGCCGGCTAGAGCGCCAGCTGCAGCTCCACTGCCAATTACAGTGTCGCCGAGCTGGTAAATGGTCTTGGACTTCTTGCCGCCCTTTCTGCCACCGTCGACAGCGACGCCGGCGTCTTGGGCGCCGTAGGCCGCGCCGAGTCCAGCAGCGGCTTGATCGGCAGCCATGCCAGCCTTGACAACTCCGTCGTAATGGTCGCCATCATAATCTTCCGTCACGAATGAGAGACCGCCAACGACGATACCCGAGTCGGCAGCACCCATGGCCTTAGCACCTCCATAGTACTGACCCGGGCCGCCGTAATACTGACCGTGGCCAGCCGCACCTCCGAATGCATTAGCGCCAATCACAGTATCTCCCATAGTAAAGTAGGTCTTGGTCATGTCCTCTCCGTCTTCTTCGCCTCCGACGTACACGTCGCTACCTTGCTTGCTAGCAGCGAGCGCTTTTCCGAGGGCTGCATTTTCGGCCGCATTGGCGAGCAAAACATCGCTGCCGCTCGAACCGTCACCTCCAGTCACGGTTTCGAAACTAGCGCCTCCTAGGACGATGTCCGACTTGCCCTGTCCGAATGCTCCATTATAAGCTGGGCCGCCGTAGTGTCCTCGATAGAGGCCATTGCCGGCTAGAGCGCCAGCTGCAGCTCCACTGCCAATTACAGTGTCGCCGAGCTGGTAAATGGTCTTGGACTTCTTGCCGCCCTTTCTGCCACCGTCGACAGCGACGCCGGCGTCTTGGGCGCCGTAGGCCGCGCCGAGTCCAGCAGCCGCTTGATCGGCAGCCATGCCAGCCTTGACAACTCCGTCGTAATGGTCGCCATCATAATCTTCCGTCACGAATGAGAGACCGCCAACGACGATACCCGAGTCGGCAGCACCCATGGCCTTAGCACCTCCATAGTACTGACCCGGGCCGCCGTAATACTGACCGTGGCCAGCCGCACCTCCGAATGCATTAGCGCCAATCACAGTATCTCCCATAGTAAAGTAGGTCTTGGTCATGTCCTCTTCGTCTTCTTCGCCTCCGACGTACACGTCGCTACCTTGCTTGCTAGCGGCGAGCGCTTTTCCGAGGGCTGCATTTTCGGCCGCATTGGCGAGCAAAACATCGCTGCCGCTCGAACCGTCACCTCCAGTCACGGTTTCGAAACTAGCGCCTCCTAGGACGATGTCCGACTTGCCCTGTCCGAATGCTCCATTATAAGCTGGGCCGCCGTAGTGTCCTCGATAGAGGCCATTGCCGGCTAGAGCGCCAGCTGCAGCTCCACTGCCAATTACAGTGTCGCCGAGCTGGTAAATGGTCTTGGACTTCTTGCCGCCCTTTCTGCCACCGTCGACAGCGACGCCGGCGTCTTGGGCGCCGTAGGCCGCGCCGAGTCCAGCAGCCGCTTGATCGGCAGCCATGCCAGCCTTGACAACTCCGTCGTAATGGTCGCCATCATAATCTTCCGTCACGAATGAGAGACCGCCAACGACGATACCCGAGTCGGCAGCACCCATGGCCTTAGCACCTCCATAGTACTGACCCGGGCCGCCGTAATACTGACCGTGGCCAGCCGCACCTCCGAATGCATTAGCGCCAATCACAGTATCTCCCATAGTAAAGTAGGTCTTGGTCATGTCCTCTTCGCCTTCTTCGCCTCCGACGTACACGTCGCTACCTTGCTTGCTAGCGGCGAGCGCTTTTCCGAGGGCTGCATTTTCGGCCGCATTGGCGAGCAAAACATCGCTGCCGCTCGAACCGTCACCTCCAGTCACGGTTTCGAAACTAGCGCCTCCTAGGACGATGTCCGACTTGCCCTGTCCGAATGCTCCATTATAAGCTGGGCCGCCGTAGTGTCCTCGATAGAGGCCATTGCCGGCTAGAGCGCCAGCTGCAGCTCCACTGCCAATTACAGTGTCGCCGAGCTGGTAAATGGTCTTGGACTTCTTGCCGCCCTTTCTGCCACCGTCGACAGCGACGCCGGCGTCTTGGGCGCCGTAGGCCGCGCCGAGTCCAGCAGCCGCTTGATCGGCAGCCATGCCAGCCTTGACAACTCCGTCGTAATGGTCGCCATCATAATCTTCCGTCACGAATGAGAGACCGCCAACGACGATACCCGAGTCGGCAGCACCCATGGCCTTAGCACCTCCATAGTAATGACCCGGGCCGCCGTAATACTGACCGTGGCCAGCCGCACCTCCGAATGCATTAGCGCCAATCACAGTATCTCCCATAGTAAAGTAGGTCTTGGTCATGTCCTCTTCGTCTTCTTCGCCTCCGACGTACACGTCGCTACCTTGCTTGCTAGCGGCGAGCGCTTTTCCGAGGGCTGCATTTTCGGCCGCATTGGCGAGCAAAACATCGCTGCCGCTCGAACCGTCACCTCCAGTCACGGTTTCGAAACTAGCGCCTCCTAGGACGATGTCCGACTTGCCCTGTCCGAATGCTCCATTATAAGCTGGGCCGCCGTAGTGTCCTCGATAGAGGCCATTGCCGGCTAGAGCGCCAGCTGCAGCTCCACTGCCAATTACAGTGTCGCCGAGCTGGTAAATGGTCTTGGACTTCTTGCCGCCCTTTCTGCCACCGTCGACAGCGACGCCGGCGTCTTGGGCGCCGTAGGCCGCGCCGAGTCCAGCAGCCGCTTGATCGGCAGCCATGCCAGCCTTGACAACTCCGTCGTAATGGTCGCCATCATAATCTTCCGTCACGAATGAGAGACCGCCAACGACGATACCCGAGTCGGCAGCACCCATGGCCTTAGCACCTCCATAGTACTGACCCGGGCCGCCGTAATACTGACCGTGGCCAGCCGCACCTCCGAATGCATTAGCGCCAATCACAGTATCTCCCATAGTAAAGTAGGTCTTGGTCATGTCCTCTTCGTCTTCTTCGCCTCCGACGTACACGTCGCTACCTTGCTTGCTAGCGGCGAGTGCTTTTCCGAGGGCTGCATTTTCGGCCGCATTGGCGAGCAAAACATCGCTGCCGGTCGAACCGTCACCTCCAGTCACGGTTTCGAAACTAGCGCCTCCTAGGACGATGTCCGACTTGCCCTGTCCGAATGCTCCATTATAAGCTGGGCCGCCGTAGTGTCCTCGATAGAGGCCATTGCCGGCTAGAGCGCCAGCTGCAGCTCCACTGCCAATTACAGTGTCGCCGAGCTGGTAAATGGTCTTGGACTTCTTGCCGCCCTTTCTGCCACCGTCGACAGCGACGCCGGCGTCTTGGGCGCCGTAGGCCGCGCCGAGTCCAGCAGCCGCTTGATCGGCAGCCATGCCAGCCTTGACAACTCCGTCGTAATGGTCGCCATCATAATCTTCCGTCACGAATGAGAGACCGCCAACGACGATACCCGAGTCGGCAGCACCCATGGCCTTAGCACCTCCATAGTACTGACCCGGGCCGCCGTAATACTGACCGTGGCCAGCCGCACCTCCGAATGCATTAGCGCCAATCACAGTATCTCCCATAGTAAAGTAGGTCTTGGTCATGTCCTCTTCGTCTTCTTCGCCTCCGACGTACACGTCGCTACCTTGCTTGCTAGCGGCGAGCGCTTTTCCGAGGGCTGCATTTTCGGCCGCATTGGCGAGCAAAACATCGCTGCCGGTCGAACCGTCACCTCCAGTCACGGTTTCGAAACTAGCGCCTCCTAGGACGATGTCCGACTTGCCCTGTCCGAATGCTCCATTATAAGCTGGGCCGCCGTAGTGTCCTCGATAGAGGCCATTGCCGGCTAGAGCGCCAGCTGCAGCTCCACTGCCAATTACAGTGTCGCCGAGCTGGTAAATGGTCTTGGACTTCTTGCCGCCCTTTCTGCCACCGTCGACTGCGACGCCGGCGTCTTGGGCGCCGTAGGCCGCGCCGAGTCCAGCAGCCGCTTGATCGGCAGCCATGCCAGCCTTGACAACTCCGTCGTAATGGTCGCCATCATAATCTTCCGTCACGAATGACAGACCGCCAACGACGATACCCGAGTCGGCAGCACCCATGGCCTTAGCACCTCCATAGTACTGACCCGGGCCGCCGTAATACTGACCGTGGCCAGCCGCACCTCCGAATGCATTAGCGCCAATCACAGTATCTCCCATAGTAAAGTAGGTCTTGGTCATGTCCTCTTCGTCTTCTTCGCCTCCGACGTACACGTCGCTACCTTGCTTGCTTGCGGCGAGCGCTTTTCCGAGGGCTGCATTTTCGGCCGCATTGGCGAGCAAAACATCGCTGCCGCTCGAACCGTCACCTCCAGTCACGGTTTCGAAACTAGCGCCTCCTAAGACGATGTCCGACTTGCCCTGTCCGAATGCTCCATTATAAGCTGGGCCGCCGTAGTGTCCTCGATAGAGGCCATTGCCGGCTAGAGCGCCAGCTGCAGCTCCACTGCCAATTACAGTGTCGCCGAGCTGGTAAATGGTCTTGGACTTCTTGCCGCCCTTTCTGCCACCGTCGACAGCGACGCCGGCGTCTTGGGCGCCGTAGGCCGCGCCGAGTCCAGCAGCCGCTTGATCGGCAGCCATGCCAGCCTTGACAACTCCGTCGTAATGGTCGCCATCATAATCTTCCGTCACGAATGAGAGACCGCCAACGACGATACCCGAGTCGGCAGCACCCATGGCCTTAGCACCTCCATAGTACTGACCCGGGCCGCCGTAATACTGACCGTGGCCAGCCGCACCTCCGAATGCATTAGCGCCAATCACAGTATCTCCCATAGTAAAGTAGGTCTTGGTCATGTCCTCTTCGTCTTCTTCGCCTCCGACGTACACGTCGCTACCTTGCTTGCTAGCGGCGAGCGCTTTTCCGAGGGCTGCATTTTCGGCCGCATTGGCGAGCAAAACATCGCTGCCGGTCGAACCGTCACCTCCAGTCACGGTTTCGAAACTAGCGCCTCCTAGGACGATGTCCGACTTGCCCTGTCCGAATGCTCCATTATAAGCTGGGCCGCCGTAGTGTCCTCGATAGAGGCCATTGCCGGCTAGAGCGCCAGCTGCAGCTCCACTGCCAATTACAGTGTCGCCGAGCTGGTAAATGGTCTTGGACTTCTTGCCGCCCTTTCTGCCACCGTCGACTGCGACGCCGGCGTCTTGGGCGCCGTAGGCCGCGCCGAGTCCAGCAGCCGCTTGATCGGCAGCCATGCCAGCCTTGACAACTCCGTCGTAATGGTCGCCATCATAATCTTCCGTCACGAATGACAGACCGCCAACGACGATACCCGAGTCGGCAGCACCCATGGCCTTAGCACCTCCATAGTACTGACCCGGGCCGCCGTAATACTGACCGTGGCCAGCCGCACCTCCGAATGCATTAGCGCCAATCACAGTATCTCCCATAGTAAAGTAGGTCTTGGTCATGTCCTCTTCGTCTTCTTCGCCTCCGACGTACACGTCGCTACCTTGCTTGCTTGCGGCGAGCGCTTTTCCGAGGGCTGCATTTTCGGCCGCATTGGCGAGCAAAACATCGCTGCCGCTCGAACCGTCACCTCCAGTCACGGTTTCGAAACTAGCGCCTCCTAAGACGATGTCCGACTTGCCCTGTCCGAATGCTCCATTATAAGCTGGGCCGCCGTAGTGTCCTCGATAGAGGCCATTGCCGGCTAGAGCGCCAGCTGCAGCTCCACTGCCAATTACAGTGTCGCCGAGCTGGTAAATGGTCTTGGACTTCTTGCCGCCCTTTCTGCCACCGTCGACAGCGACGCCGGCGTCTTGGGCGCCGTAGGCCGCGCCGAGTCCAGCAGCCGCTTGATCGGCAGCCATGCCAGCCTTGACAACTCCGTCGTAATGGTCGCCATCATAATCTTCCGTCACGAATGAGAGACCGCCAACGACGATACCCGAGTCGGCAGCACCCATGGCCTTAGCACCTCCATAGTACTGACCCGGGCCGCCGTAATACTGACCGTGGCCAGCCGCACCTCCGAATGCATTAGCGCCAATCACAGTATCTCCCATAGTAAAGTAGGTCTTGGTCATGTCCTCTTCGTCTTCTTCGCCTCCGACGTACACGTCGCTACCTTGCTTGCTAGCGGCGAGCGCTTTTCCGAGGGCTGCATTTTCGGCCGCATTGGCGAGCAAAACATCGCTGCCGGTCGAACCGTCACCTCCAGTCACGGTTTCGAAACTAGCGCCTCCTAGGACGATGTCCGACTTGCCCTGTCCGAATGCTCCATTATAAGCTGGGCCGCCGTAGTGTCCTCGATAGAGGCCATTGCCGGCTAGAGCGCCAGCTGCAGCTCCACTGCCAATTACAGTGTCGCCGAGCTGGTAAATGGTCTTGGACTTCTTGCCGCCCTTTCTGCCACCGTCGACAGCGACGCCGGCGTCTTGGGCGCCGTAGGCCGCGCCGAGTCCAGCAGCCGCTTGATCGGCAGCCATGCCAGCCTTGACAACTCCGTCGTAATGGTCGCCATCATAATCTTCCGTCACGAATGAGAGACCGCCAACGACGATACCCGAGTCGGCAGCACCCATGGCCTTAGCACCTCCATAGTACTGACCCGGGCCGCCGTAATACTGACCGTGGCCAGCCGCACCTCCGAATGCATTAGCGCCAATCACAGTATCTCCCATAGTAAAGTAGGTCTTGGTCATGTCCTCTTCGTCTTCTTCGCCTCCGACGTACACGTCGCTACCTTGCTTGCTAGCGGCGAGCGCTTTTCCGAGGGCTGCATTTTCGGCCGCATTGGCGAGCAAAACATCGCTGCCGCTCGAACCGTCACCTCCAGTCACGGTTTCGAAACTAGCGCCTCCTAGGACGATGTCCGACTTGCCCTGTCCGAATGCTCCATTATAAGCTGGGCCGCCGTAGTGTCCTCGATAGAGGCCATTGCCGGCTAGAGCGCCAGCTGCAGCTCCACTGCCAATTACAGTGTCGCCGAGCTGGTAAATGGTCTTGGACTTCTTGCCGCCCTTTCTGCCACCGTCGACAGCGACGCCGGCGTCTTGGGCGCCGTAGGCCGCGCCGAGTCCAGCAGCCGCTTGATCGGCAGCCATGCCAGCCTTGACAACTCCGTCGTAATGGTCGCCATCATAATCTTCCGTCACGAATGAGAGACCGCCAACGACGATACCCGAGTCGGCAGCACCCATGGCCTTAGCACCTCCATAGTACTGACCCGGGCCGCCGTAATACTGACCGTGGCCAGCCGCACCTCCGAATGCATTAGCGCCAATCACAGTATCTCCCATAGTAAAGTAGGTCTTGGTCATGTCCTCTTCGTCTTCTTCGCCTCCGACGTACACGTCGCTACCTTGCTTGCTAGCGGCGAGCGCTTTTCCGAGGGCTGCATTTTCGGCCGCATTGGCGAGCAAAACATCGCTGCCGCTCGAACCGTCACCTCCAGTCACGGTTTCGAAACTAGCGCCTCCTAGGACGATGTCCGACTTGCCCTGTCCGAATGCTCCATTATAAGCTGGGCCGCCGTAGTGTCCTCGATAGAGGCCATTGCCGGCTAGAGCGCCAGCTGCAGCTCCACTGCCAATTACAGTGTCGCCGAGCTGGTAAATGGTCTTGGACTTCTTGCCGCCCTTTCTGCCACCGTCGACAGCGACGCCGGCGTCTTGGGCGCCGTAGGCCGCGCCGAGTCCAGCAGCCGCTTGATCGGCAGCCATGCCAGCCTTGACAACTCCGTCGTAATGGTCGCCATCATAATCTTCCGTCACGAATGAGAGACCGCCAACGACGATACCCGAGTCGGCAGCACCCATGGCCTTAGCACCTCCATAGTACTGACCCGGGCCGCCGTAATACTGACCGTGGCCAGCCGCACCTCCGAATGCATTAGCGCCAATTACAGTATCTCCCATAGTAAAGTAGGTCTTGGTCATGTCCTCTCCGTCTTCTTCGCCTCCGACGTACACGTCGCTACCTTGCTTGCTAGCAGCGAGCGCTTTTCCGAGGGCTGCATTTTCGGCCGCATTGGCGAGCAAAACATCGCTGCCGGTCGAACCGTCACCTCCAGTCACGGTTTCGAAACTAGCGCCTCCTAGGACGATGTCCGACTTGCCCTGTCCGAATGCTCCATTATAAGCTGGGCCGCCGTAGTGTCCTCGATAGAGGCCATTGCCGGCTAGAGCGCCAGCTGCAGCTCCACTGCCAATTACAGTGTCGCCGAGCTGGTAAATGGTCTTGGACTTCTTGCCGCCCTTTCTGCCACCGTCGACAGCGACGCCGGCGTCTTGGGCGCCGTAGGCCGCGCCGAGTCCAGCAGCCGCTTGATCGGCAGCCATGCCAGCCTTGACAACTCCGTCGTAATGGTCGCCATCATAATCTTCCGTCACGAATGAGAGACCGCCAACGACGATACCCGAGTCGGCAGCACCCATGGCCTTAGCACCTCCATAGTACTGACCCGGGCCGCCGTAATACTGACCGTGGCCAGCCGCACCTCCGAATGCATTAGCGCCAATCACAGTATCTCCCATAGTAAAGTAGGTCTTGGTCATGTCCTCTTCGTCTTCTTCGCCTCCGACGTACACGTCGCTACCTTGCTTGCTAGCGGTGAGCGCTTTTCCGAGGGCTGCATTTTCGGCCGCATTGGCGAGCAAAACATCGCTGCCGCTCGAACCGTCACCTCCAGTCACGGTTTCGAAACTAGCGCCTCCTAGGACGATGTCCGACTTGCCCTGTCCGAATGCTCCATTATAAGCTGGGCCGCCGTAGTGTCCTCGATAGAGGCCATTGCCGGCTAGAGCGCCAGCTGCAGCTCCACTGCCAATTACAGTGTCGCCGAGCTGGTAAATGGTCTTGGACTTCTTGCCGCCCTTTCTGCCACCGTCGACAGCGACGCCGGCGTCTTGGGCGCCGTAGGCCGCGCCGAGTCCAGCAGCCGCTTGATCGGCAGCCATGCCAGCCTTGACAACTCCGTCGTAATGGTCGCCATCATAATCTTCCGTCACGAATGAGAGACCGCCAACGACGATACCCGAGTCGGCAGCACCCATGGCCTTAGCACCTCCATAGTACTGACCCGGGCCGCCGTAATACTGACCGTGGCCAGCCGCACCTCCGAATGCATTAGCGCCAATCACAGTATCTCCCATAGTAAAGTAGGTCTTGGTCATGTCCTCTTCGTCTTCTTCGCCTCCGACGTACACGTCGCTACCTTGCTTGCTAGCGGCGAGCGCATTTCCGAGGGCTGCATTTTCGGCCGCATTGGCGAGCAAAACATCGCTGCCGGTCGAACCGTCACCTCCAGTCACGGTTTCGAAACTAGCGCCTCCTAGGACGATGTCCGACTTGCCCTGTCCGAATGCTCCATTATAAGCTGGGCCGCCGTAGTGTCCTCGATAGAGGCCATTGCCGGCTAGAGCGCCAGCTGCAGCTCCACTGCCAATTACAGTGTCGCCGAGCTGGTAAATGGTCTTGGACTTCTTGCCGCCCTTTCTGCCACCGTCGACAGCGACGCCGGCGTCTTGGGCGCCGTAGGCCGCGCCGAGTCCAGCAGCCGCTTGATCGGCAGCCATGCCAGCCTTGACAACTCCGTCGTAATGGTCGCCATCATAATCTTCCGTCACGAATGAGAGACCGCCAACGACGATACCCGAGTCGGCAGCACCCATGGCCTTAGCACCTCCATAGTACTGACCCGGGCCGCCGTAATACTGACCGTGGCCAGCCGCACCTCCGAATGCATTAGCGCCAATCACAGTATCTCCCATAGTAAAGTAGGTCTTGGTCATGTCCTCTCCGTCTTCTTCGCCTCCGACGTACACGTCGCTACCTTGCTTGCTAGCAGCGAGCGCTTTTCCGAGGGCTGCATTTTCGGCCGCATTGGCGAGCAAAACATCGCTGCCGGTCGAACCGTCACCTCCAGTCACGGTTTCGAAACTAGCGCCTCCTAGGACGATGTCCGACTTGCCCTGTCCGAATGCTCCATTATAAGCTGGGCCGCCGTAGTGTCCTCGATAGAGGCCATTGCCGGCTAGAGCGCCAGCTGCAGCTCCACTGCCAATTACAGTGTCGCCGAGCTGGTAAATGGTCTTGGACTTCTTGCCGCCCTTTCTGCCACCGTCGACAGCGACGCCGGCGTCTTGGGCGCCGTAGGCCGCGCCGAGTCCAGCAGCCGCTTGATCGGCAGCCATGCCAGCCTTGACAACTCCGTCGTAATGGTCGCCATCATAATCTTCCGTCACGAATGAGAGACCGCCAACGACGATACCCGAGTCGGCAGCACCCATGGCCTTAGCACCTCCATAGTACTGACCCGGGCCGCCGTAATACTGACCGTGGCCAGCCGCACCTCCGAATGCATTAGCGCCAATCACAGTATCTCCCATAGTAAAGTAGGTCTTGGTCATGTCCTCTTCGTCTTCTTCGCCTCCGACGTACACGTCGCTACCTTGCTTGCTAGCGGCGAGCGCTTTTCCGAGGGCTGCATTTTCGGCCGCATTGGCGAGCAAAACATCGCTGCCGGTCGAACCGTCACCTCCAGTCACGGTTTCGAAACTAGCGCCTCCTAGGACGATGTCCGACTTGCCCTGTCCGAATGCTCCATTATAAGCTGGGCCGCCGTAGTGTCCTCGATAGAGGCCATTGCCGGCTAGAGCGCCAGCTGCAGCTCCACTGCCAATTACAGTGTCGCCGAGCTGGTAAATGGTCTTGGACTTCTTGCCGCCCTTTCTGCCACCGTCGACAGCGACGCCGGCGTCTTGGGCGCCGTAGGCCGCGCCGAGTCCAGCAGCCGCTTGATCGGCAGCCATGCCAGCCTTGACAACTCCGTCGTAATGGTCGCCATCATAATCTTCCGTCACGAATGAAAGACCGCCAACGACGATACCCGAGTCGGCAGCACCCATGGCCTTAGCACCTCCATAGTACTGACCCGGACCGCCGTAATACTGACCGTGGCCAGCCGCACCTCCGAATGCATTAGCGCCAATCACAGTATCTCCCATAGTAAAGTAGGTCTTGGTCATGTCCTCTTCGTCTTCTTCGCCTCCGACGTACACGTCGCTACCTTGCTTGCTAGCGGCGAGCGCTTTTCCGAGGGCTGCATTTTCGGCCGCATTGGCGAGCAAAACATCGCTGCCGGTCGAACCGTCACCTCCAGTCACGGTTTTGAAACTAGCGCCTCCTAGGACGATGTCCGACTTGCCCTGTCCGAATGCTCCATTATAAGCTGGGCCGCCGTAGTGTCCTCGATAGAGGCCATTGCCGGCTAGAGCGCCAGCTGCAGCTCCACTGCCAATTACAGTGTCGCCGAGCTGGTAAATGGTCTTGGACTTCTTGCCGCCCTTTCTGCCACCGTCGACAGCGACGCCGGCGTCTTGGGCGCCGTAGGCCGCGCCGAGTCCAGCAGCCGCTTGATCGGCAGCCATGCCAGCCTTGACAACTCCGTCGTAATGGTCGCCATCATAATCTTCCGTCACGAATGAAAGACCGCCAACGACGATACCCGAGTCGGCAGCACCCATGGCCTTAGCACCTCCATAGTACTGACCCGGACCGCCGTAATACTGACCGTGGCCAGCCGCACCTCCGAATGCATTAGCGCCAATCACAGTATCTCCCATAGTAAAGTAGGTCTTGGTCATGTCCTCTTCGTCTTCTTCGCCTCCGACGTACACGTCGCTACCTTGCTTGCTAGCGGCGAGCGCTTTTCCGAGGGCTGCATTTTCGGCCGCATTGGCGAGCAAAACATCGCTGCCGCTCGAACCGTCACCTCCAGTCACGGTTTCGAAACTAGCGCCTCCTAGGACGATGTCCGACTTGCCCTGTCCGAATGCTCCATTATAAGCTGGGCCGCCGTAGTGTCCTCGATAGAGGCCATTGCCGGCTAGAGCGCCAGCTGCAGCTCCACTGCCAATTACAGTGTCGCCGAGCTGGTAAATGGTCTTGGACTTCTTGCCGCCCTTTCTGCC
Source organism: Ascidiella aspersa (assembly GCF_963924565.1). Lineage (NCBI taxonomy): Eukaryota > Metazoa > Chordata > Ascidiacea > Phlebobranchia > Ascidiidae > Ascidiella > Ascidiella aspersa. The sequence continues at coordinate 29,850,770 of NC_139450.1, forward strand.
ACCGTCGACAGCGACGCCGGCGTCTTGGGCGCCGTAGGCCGCGCCGAGTCCAGCAGCCGCTTGATCGGCAGCCATGCCAGCCTTGACAACTCCGTCGTAATGGTCGCCATCATAATCTTCCGTCACGAATGAGAGACCGCCAACGACGATACCCGAGTCGGCAGCACCCATGGCCTTAGCACCTCCATAGTACTGACCCGGGCCGCCGTAATACTGACCGTGGCCAGCCGCACCTCCGAATGCATTAGCGCCAATCACAGTATCTCCCATAGTAAAGTAGGTCTTGGTCATGTCCTCTTCGTCTTCTTCGCCTCCGACGTACACGTCGCTACCTTGCTTGCTAGCGGCGAGCGCTTTTCCGAGGGCTGCATTTTCGGCCGCATTGGCGAGCAAAACATCGCTGCCGCTCGAACCGTCACCTCCAGTCACGGTTTCGAAACTAGCGCCTCCTAGGACGATGTCCGACTTGCCCTGTCCGAATGCTCCATTATAAGCTGGGCCGCCGTAGTGTCCTCGATAGAGGCCATTGCCGGCTAGAGCGCCAGCTGCAGCTCCACTGCCAATTACAGTGTCGCCGAGCTGGTAAATGGTCTTGGACTTCTTGCCGCCCTTTCTGCCACCGTCGACAGCGACGCCGGCGTCTTGGGCGCCGTAGGCCGCGCCGAGTCCAGCAGCCGCTTGATCGGCAGCCATGCCAGCCTTGACAACTCCGTCGTAATGGTCGCCATCATAATCTTCCGTCACGAATGAGAGACCGCCAACGACGATACCCGAGTCGGCAGCACCCATGGCCTTAGCACCTCCATAGTACTGACCCGGGCCGCCGTAATACTGACCGTGGCCAGCCGCACCTCCGAATGCATTAGCGCCAATCACAGTATCTCCCATAGTAAAGTAGGTCTTGGTCATGTCCTCTTCGTCTTCTTCGCCTCCGACGTACACGTCGCTACCTTGCTTGCTAGCGGCGAGCGCTTTTCCGAGGGCTGCATTTTCGGCCGCATTGGCGAGCAAAACATCGCTGCCGCTCGAACCGTCACCTCCAGTCACGGTTTCGAAACTAGCGCCTCCTAGGACGATGTCCGACTTGCCCTGTCCGAATGCTCCATTATAAGCTGGGCCGCCGTAGTGTCCTCGATAGAGGCCATTGCCGGCTAGAGCGCCAGCTGCAGCTCCACTGCCAATTACAGTGTCGCCGAGCTGGTAAATGGTCTTGGACTTCTTGCCGCCCTTTCTGCCACCGTCGACAGCGACGCCGGCGTCTTGGGCGCCGTAGGCCGCGCCGAGTCCAGCAGCCGCTTGATCGGCAGCCATGCCAGCCTTGACAACTCCGTCGTAATGGTCGCCATCATAATCTTCCGTCACGAATGAGAGACCGCCAACGACGATACCCGAGTCGGCAGCACCCATGGCCTTAGCACCTCCATAGTACTGACCCGGGCCGCCGTAATACTGACCGTGGCCAGCCGCACCTCCGAATGCATTAGCGCCAATCACAGTATCTCCCATAGTAAAGTAGGTCTTGGTCATGTCCTCTCCGTCTTCTTCGCCTCCGACGTACACGTCGCTACCTTGCTTGCTAGCAGCGAGCGCTTTTCCGAGGGCTGCATTTTCGGCCGCATTGGCGAGCAAAACATCGCTGCCGGTCGAACCGTCACCTCCAGTCACGGTTTCGAAACTAGCGCCTCCTAGGACGATGTCCGACTTGCCCTGTCCGAATGCTCCATTATAAGCTGGGCCGCCGTAGTGTCCTCGATAGAGGCCATTGCCGGCTAGAGCGCCAGCTGCAGCTCCACTGCCAATTACAGTGTCGCCGAGCTGGTAAATGGTCTTGGACTTCTTGCCGCCCTTTCTGCCACCGTCGACAGCGACGCCGGCGTCTTGGGCGCCGTAGGCCGCGCCGAGTCCAGCAGCCGCTTGATCGGCAGCCATGCCAGCCTTGACAACTCCGTCGTAATGGTCGCCATCATAATCTTCCGTCACGAATGAGAGACCGCCAACGACGATACCCGAGTCGGCAGCACCCATGGCCTTAGCACCTCCATAGTACTGACCCGGGCCGCCGTAATACTGACCGTGGCCAGCCGCACCTCCGAATGCATTAGCGCCAATCACAGTATCTCCCATAGTAAAGTAGGTCTTGGTCATGTCCTCTTCGTCTTCTTCGCCTCCGACGTACACGTCGCTACCTTGCTTGCTAGCGGCGAGCGCTTTTCCGAGGGCTGCATTTTCGGCCGCATTGGCGAGCAAAACATCGCTGCCGCTCGAACCGTCACCTCCAGTCACGGTTTCGAAACTAGCGCCTCCTAGGACGATGTCCGACTTGCCCTGTCCGAATGCTCCATTATAAGCTGGGCCGCCGTAGTGTCCTCGATAGAGGCCATTGCCGGCTAGAGCGCCAGCTGCAGCTCCACTGCCAATTACAGTGTCGCCGAGCTGGTAAATGGTCTTGGACTTCTTGCCGCCCTTTCTGCCACCGTCGACAGCGACGCCGGCGTCTTGGGCGCCGTAGGCCGCGCCGAGTCCAGCAGCCGCTTGATCGGCAGCCATGCCAGCCTTGACAACTCCGTCGTAATGGTCGCCATCATAATCTTCCGTCACGAATGAGAGACCGCCAACGACGATACCCGAGTCGGCAGCACCCATGGCCTTAGCACCTCCATAGTACTGACCCGGGCCGCCGTAATACTGACCGTGGCCAGCCGCACCTCCGAATGCATTAGCGCCAATCACAGTATCTCCCATAGTAAAGTAGGTCTTGGTCATGTCCTCTCCGTCTTCTTCGCCTCCGACGTACACGTCGCTACCTTGCTTGCTAGCAGCGAGCGCTTTTCCGAGGGCTGCATTTTCGGCCGCATTGGCGAGCAAAACATCGCTGCCGCTCGAACCGTCACCTCCAGTCACGGTTTCGAAACTAGCGCCTCCTAGGACGATGTCCGACTTGCCCTGTCCGAATGCTCCATTATAAGCTGGGCCGCCGTAGTGTCCTCGATAGAGGCCATTGCCGGCTAGAGCGCCAGCTGCAGCTCCACTGCCAATTACAGTGTCGCCGAGCTGGTAAATGGTCTTGGACTTCTTGCCGCCCTTTCTGCCACCGTCGACAGCGACGCCGGCGTCTTGGGCGCCGTAGGCCGCGCCGAGTCCAGCAGCCGCTTGATCGGCAGCCATGCCAGCCTTGACAACTCCGTCGTAATGGTCGCCATCATAATCTTCCGTCACGAATGAGAGACCGCCAACGACGATACCCGAGTCGGCAGCACCCATGGCCTTAGCACCTCCATAGTACTGACCCGGGCCGCCGTAATACTGACCGTGGCCAGCCGCACCTCCGAATGCATTAGCGCCAATCACAGTATCTCCCATAGTAAAGTAGGTCTTGGTCATGTCCTCTTCGTCTTCTTCGCCTCCGACGTACACGTCGCTACCTTGCTTGCTAGCGGCGAGCGCTTTTCCGAGGGCTGCATTTTCGGCCGCATTGGCGAGCAAAACATCGCTGCCGCTCGAACCGTCACCTCCAGTCACGGTTTCGAAACTAGCGCCTCCTAGGACGATGTCCGACTTGCCCTGTCCGAATGCTCCATTATAAGCTGGGCCGCCGTAGTGTCCTCGATAGAGGCCATTGCCGGCTAGAGCGCCAGCTGCAGCTCCACTGCCAATTACAGTGTCGCCGAGCTGGTAAATGGTCTTGGACTTCTTGCCGCCCTTTCTGCCACCGTCGACAGCGACGCCGGCGTCTTGGGCGCCGTAGGCCGCGCCGAGTCCAGCAGCCGCTTGATCGGCAGCCATGCCAGCCTTGACAACTCCGTCGTAATGGTCGCCATCATAATCTTCCGTCACGAATGAGAGACCGCCAACGACGATACCCGAGTCGGCAGCACCCATGGCCTTAGCACCTCCATAGTACTGACCCGGGCCGCCGTAATACTGACCGTGGCCAGCCGCACCTCCGAATGCATTAGCGCCAATCACAGTATCTCCCATAGTAAAGTAGGTCTTGGTCATGTCCTCTCCGTCTTCTTCGCCTCCGACGTACACGTCGCTACCTTGCTTGCTAGCAGCGAGCGCTTTTCCGAGGGCTGCATTTTCGGCCGCATTGGCGAGCAAAACATCGCTGCCGGTCGAACCGTCACCTCCAGTCACGGTTTCGAAACTAGCGCCTCCTAGGACGATGTCCGACTTGCCCTGTCCGAATGCTCCATTATAAGCTGGGCCGCCGTAGTGTCCTCGATAGAGGCCATTGCCGGCTAGAGCGCCAGCTGCAGCTCCACTGCCAATTACAGTGTCGCCGAGCTGGTAAATGGTCTTGGACTTCTTGCCGCCCTTTCTGCCACCGTCGACAGCGACGCCGGCGTCTTGGGCGCCGTAGGCCGCGCCGAGTCCAGCAGCCGCTTGATCGGCAGCCATGCCAGCCTTGACAACTCCGTCGTAATGGTCGCCATCATAATCTTCCGTCACGAATGAGAGACCGCCAACGACGATACCCGAGTCGGCAGCACCCATGGCCTTAGCACCTCCATAGTACTGACCCGGGCCGCCGTAATACTGACCGTGGCCAGCCGCACCTCCGAATGCATTAGCGCCAATCACAGTATCTCCCATAGTAAAGTAGGTCTTGGTCATGTCCTCTTCGTCTTCTTCGCCTCCGACGTACACGTCGCTACCTTGCTTGCTAGCGGCGAGCGCTTTTCCGAGGGCTGCATTTTCGGCCGCATTGGCGAGCAAAACATCGCTGCCGCTCGAACCGTCACCTCCAGTCACGGTTTCGAAACTAGCGCCTCCTAGGACGATGTCCGACTTGCCCTGTCCGAATGCTCCATTATAAGCTGGGCCGCCGTAGTGTCCTCGATAGAGGCCATTGCCGGCTAGAGCGCCAGCTGCAGCTCCACTGCCAATTACAGTGTCGCCGAGCTGGTAAATGGTCTTGGACTTCTTGCCGCCCTTTCTGCCACCGTCGACAGCGACGCCGGCGTCTTGGGCGCCGTAGGCCGCGCCGAGTCCAGCAGCCGCTTGATCGGCAGCCATGCCAGCCTTGACAACTCCGTCGTAATGGTCGCCATCATAATCTTCCGTCACGAATGAGAGACCGCCAACGACGATACCCGAGTCGGCAGCACCCATGGCCTTAGCACCTCCATAGTACTGACCCGGGCCGCCGTAATACTGACCGTGGCCAGCCGCACCTCCGAATGCATTAGCGCCAATCACAGTATCTCCCATAGTAAAGTAGGTCTTGGTCATGTCCTCTCCGTCTTCTTCGCCTCCGACGTACACGTCGCTACCTTGCTTGCTAGCAGCGAGCGCTTTTCCGAGGGCTGCATTTTCGGCCGCATTGGCGAGCAAAACATCGCTGCCGCTCGAACCGTCACCTCCAGTCACGGTTTCGAAACTAGCGCCTCCTAGGACGATGTCCGACTTGCCCTGTCCGAATGCTCCATTATAAGCTGGGCCGCCGTAGTGTCCTCGATAGAGGCCATTGCCGGCTAGAGCGCCAGCTGCAGCTCCACTGCCAATTACAGTGTCGCCGAGCTGGTAAATGGTCTTGGACTTCTTGCCGCCCTTTCTGCCACCGTCGACAGCGACGCCGGCGTCTTGGGCGCCGTAGGCCGCGCCGAGTCCAGCAGCCGCTTGATCGGCAGCCATGCCAGCCTTGACAACTCCGTCGTAATGGTCGCCATCATAATCTTCCGTCACGAATGAGAGACCGCCAACGACGATACCCGAGTCGGCAGCACCCATGGCCTTAGCACCTCCATAGTACTGACCCGGGCCGCCGTAATACTGACCGTGGCCAGCCGCACCTCCGAATGCATTAGCGCCAATCACAGTATCTCCCATAGTAAAGTAGGTCTTGGTCATGTCCTCTTCGTCTTCTTCGCCTCCGACGTACACGTCGCTACCTTGCTTGCTAGCGGCGAGCGCTTTTCCGAGGGCTGCATTTTCGGCCGCATTGGCGAGCAAAACATCGCTGCCGGTCGAACCGTCACCTCCAGTCACGGTTTCGAAACTAGCGCCTCCTAGGACGATGTCCGACTTGCCCTGTCCGAATGCTCCATTATAAGCTGGGCCGCCGTAGTGTCCTCGATAGAGGCCATTGCCGGCTAGAGCGCCAGCTGCAGCTCCACTGCCAATTACAGTGTCGCCGAGCTGGTAAATGGTCTTGGACTTCTTGCCGCCCTTTCTGCCACCGTCGACAGCGACGCCGGCGTCTTGGGCGCCGTAGGCCGCGCCGAGTCCAGCAGCCGCTTGATCGGCAGCCATGCCAGCCTTGACAACTCCGTCGTAATGGTCGCCATCATAATCTTCCGTCACGAATGAGAGACCGCCAACGACGATACCCGAGTCGGCAGCACCCATGGCCTTAGCACCTCCATAGTACTGACCCGGGCCGCCGTAATACTGACCGTGGCCAGCCGCACCTCCGAATGCATTAGCGCCAATCACAGTATCTCCCATAGTAAAGTAGGTCTTGGTCATGTCCTCTTCGTCTTCTTCGCCTCCGACGTACACGTCGCTACCTTGCTTGCTAGCGGCGAGCGCTTTTCCGAGGGCTGCATTTTCGGCCGCATTGGCGAGCAAAACATCGCTGCCGCTCGAACCGTCACCTCCAGTCACGGTTTCGAAACTAGCGCCTCCTAGGACGATGTCCGACTTGCCCTGTCCGAATGCTCCATTATAAGCTGGGCCGCCGTAGTGTCCTCGATAGAGGCCATTGCCGGCTAGAGCGCCAGCTGCAGCTCCACTGCCAATTACAGTGTCGCCGAGCTGGTAAATGGTCTTGGACTTCTTGCCGCCCTTTCTGCCACCGTCGACAGCGACGCCGGCGTCTTGGGCGCCGTAGGCCGCGCCGAGTCCAGCAGCCGCTTGATCGGCAGCCATGCCAGCCTTGACAACTCCGTCGTAATGGTCGCCATCATAATCTTCCGTCACGAATGAGAGACCGCCAACGACGATACCCGAGTCGGCAGCACCCATGGCCTTAGCACCTCCATAGTACTGACCCGGGCCGCCGTAATACTGACCGTGGCCAGCCGCACCTCCGAATGCATTAGCGCCAATCACAGTATCTCCCATAGTAAAGTAGGTCTTGGTCATGTCCTCTTCGTCTTCTTCGCCTCCGACGTACACGTCGCTACCTTGCTTGCTAGCGGCGAGCGCTTTTCCGAGGGCTGCATTTTCGGCCGCATTGGCGAGCAAAACATCGCTGCCGGTCGAACCGTCACCTCCAGTCACGGTTTCGAAACTAGCGCCTCCTAGGACGATGTCCGACTTGCCCTGTCCGAATGCTCCATTATAAGCTGGGCCGCCGTAGTGTCCTCGATAGAGGCCATTGCCGGCTAGAGCGCCAGCTGCAGCTCCACTGCCAATTACAGTGTCGCCGAGCTGGTAAATGGTCTTGGACTTCTTGCCGCCCTTTCTGCCACCGTCGACAGCGACGCCGGCGTCTTGGGCGCCGTAGGCCGCGCCGAGTCCAGCAGCCGCTTGATCGGCAGCCATGCCAGCCTTGACAACTCCGTCGTAATGGTCGCCATCATAATCTTCCGTCACGAATGAGAGACCGCCAACGACGATACCCGAGTCGGCAGCACCCATGGCCTTAGCACCTCCATAGTACTGACCCGGGCCGCCGTAATACTGACCGTGGCCAGCCGCACCTCCGAATGCATTAGCGCCAATCACAGTATCTCCCATAGTAAAGTAGGTCTTGGTCATGTCCTCTCCGTCTTCTTCGCCTCCGACGTACACGTCGCTACCTTGCTTGCTAGCAGCGAGCGCTTTTCCGAGGGCTGCATTTTCGGCCGCATTGGCGAGCAAAACATCGCTGCCGGTCGAACCGTCACCTCCAGTCACGGTTTCGAAACTAGCGCCTCCTAGGACGATGTCCGACTTGCCCTGTCCGAATGCTCCATTATAAGCTGGGCCGCCGTAGTGTCCTCGATAGAGGCCATTGCCGGCTAGAGCGCCAGCTGCAGCTCCACTGCCAATTACAGTGTCGCCGAGCTGGTAAATGGTCTTGGACTTCTTGCCGCCCTTTCTGCCACCGTCGACAGCGACGCCGGCGTCTTGGGCGCCGTAGGCCGCGCCGAGTCCAGCAGCCGCTTGATCGGCAGCCATGCCAGCCTTGACAACTCCGTCGTAATGGTCGCCATCATAATCTTCCGTCACGAATGAGAGACCGCCAACGACGATACCCGAGTCGGCAGCACCCATGGCCTTAGCACCTCCATAGTACTGACCCGGGCCGCCGTAATACTGACCGTGGCCAGCCGCACCTCCGAATGCATTAGCGCCAATCACAGTATCTCCCATAGTAAAGTAGGTCTTGGTCATGTCCTCTCCGTCTTCTTCGCCTCCGACGTACACGTCGCTACCTTGCTTGCTAGCAGCGAGCGCTTTTCCGAGGGCTGCATTTTCGGCCGCATTGGCGAGCAAAACATCGCTGCCGGTCGAACCGTCACCTCCAGTCACGGTTTCGAAACTAGCGCCTCCTAGGACGATGTCCGACTTGCCCTGTCCGAATGCTCCATTATAAGCTGGGCCGCCGTAGTGTCCTCGATATAGGCCATTGCCGGCTAGAGCGCCAGCTGCAGCTCCACTGCCAATTACAGTGTCGCCGAGCTGGTAAATGGTCTTGGACTTCTTGCCGCCCTTTCTGCCACCGTCGACAGCGACGCCGGCGTCTTGGGCGCCGTAGGCCGCGCCGAGTCCAGCAGCCGCTTGATCGGCAGCCATGCCAGCCTTGACAACTCCGTCGTAATGGTCGCCATCATAATCTTCCGTCACGAATGAGAGACCGCCAACGACGATACCCGAGTCGGCAGCACCCATGGCCTTAGCACCTCCATAGTACTGACCCGGGCCGCCGTAATACTGACCGTGGCCAGCCGCACCTCCGAATGCATTAGCGCCAATCACAGTATCTCCCATAGTAAAGTAGGTCTTGGTCATGTCCTCTCCGTCTTCTTCGCCTCCGACGTACACGTCGCTACCTTGCTTGCTAGCAGCGAGCGCTTTTCCGAGGGCTGCATTTTCGGCCGCATTGGCGAGCAAAACATCGCTGCCGGTCGAACCGTCACCTCCAGTCACGGTTTCGAAACTAGCGCCTCCTAGGACGATGTCCGACTTGCCCTGTCCGAATGCTCCATTATAAGCTGGGCCGCCGTAGTGTCCTCGATAGAGGCCATTGCCGGCTAGAGCGCCAGCTGCAGCTCCACTGCCAATTACAGTGTCGCCGAGCTGGTAAATGGTCTTGGACTTCTTGCCGCCCTTTCTGCCACCGTCGACAGCGACGCCGGCGTCTTGGGCGCCGTAGGCCGCGCCGAGTCCAGCAGCCGCTTGATCGGCAGCCATGCCAGCCTTGACAACTCCGTCGTAATGGTCGCCATCATAATCTTCCGTCACGAATGAGAGACCGCCAACGACGATACCCGAGTCGGCAGCACCCATGGCCTTAGCACCTCCATAGTACTGACCCGGGCCGCCGTAATACTGACCGTGGCCAGCCGCACCTCCGAATGCATTAGCGCCAATCACAGTATCTCCCATAGTAAAGTAGGTCTTGGTCATGTCCTCTCCGTCTTCTTCGCCTCCGACGTACACGTCGCTACCTTGCTTGCTAGCAGCGAGCGCTTTTCCGAGGGCTGCATTTTCGGCCGCATTGGCGAGCAAAACATCGCTGCCGGTCGAACCGTCACCTCCAGTCACGGTTTCGAAACTAGCGCCTCCTAGGACGATGTCCGACTTGCCCTGTCCGAATGCTCCATTATAAGCTGGGCCGCCGTAGTGTCCTCGATAGAGGCCATTGCCGGCTAGAGCGCCAGCTGCAGCTCCACTGCCAATTACAGTGTCGCCGAGCTGGTAAATGGTCTTGGACTTCTTGCCGCCCTTTCTGCCACCGTCGACAGCGACGCCGGCGTCTTGGGCGCCGTAGGCCGCGCCGAGTCCAGCAGCCGCTTGATCGGCAGCCATGCCAGCCTTGACAACTCCGTCGTACTGGTCGCCATCATAATCTTCGGTCACGAATGAGAGACCGCCAACGACGATACCCGAGTCGGCAGCACCCATGGCCTTAGCACCTCCATAGTACTGACCCGGGCCGCCGTAATACTGACCGTGGCCAGCCGCACCTCCGAATGCATTAGCGCCAATCACAGTATCTCCCATAGTAAAGTAGGTCTTGGTCATGTCCTCTCCGTCTTCTTCGCCTCCGACGTACACGTCGCTACCTTGCTTGCTAGCAGCGAGCGCTTTTCCGAGGGCTGCATTTTCGGCCGCATTGGCGAGCAAAACATCGCTGCCGGTCGAACCGTCACCTCCAGTCACGGTTTCGAAACTAGCGCCTCCTAGGACGATGTCCGACTTGCCCTGTCCGAATGCTCCATTATAAGCTGGGCCGCCGTAGTGTCCTCGATAGAGGCCATTGCCGGCTAGAGCGCCAGCTGCAGCTCCACTGCCAATTACAGTGTCGCCGAGCTGGTAAATGGTCTTGGACTTCTTGCCGCCCTTTCTGCCACCGTCGAGAGCGACGCCGGCGTCTTGGGCGCCGTAGGCCGCGCCGAGTCCAGCAGCCGCTTGATCGGCAGCCATGCCAGCCTTGACAACTCCGTCGTAATGGTCGCCATCATAATCTTCCGTCACGAATGAGAGACCGCCAACGACGATACCCGAGTCGGCAGCACCCATGGCCTTAGCACCTCCATAGTACTGACCCGGGCCGCCGTAATACTGACCGTGGCCAGCCGCACCTCCGAATGCATTAGCGCCAACCACAGTATCTCCCATAGTAAAGTAGGTCTTGGTCATGTCCTCTCCGTCTTCTTCGCCTCCGACGTACACGTCGCTACCTTGCTTGCTAGCAGCGAGCGCTTTTCCGAGGGCTGCATTTTCGGCCGCATTGGCGAGCAAAACATCGCTGCCGGTCGAACCGTCACCTCCAGTCACGGTTTCGAAACTAGCGCCTCCTAGGACGATGTCCGACTTGCCCTGTCCGAATGCTCCATTATAAGCTGGGCCGCCGTAGTGTCCTCGATAGAGGCCATTGCCGGCTAGAGCGCCAGCTGCAGCTCCACTGCCAATTACAGTGTCGCCGAGCTGGTAAATGGTCTTGGACTTCTTGCCGCCCTTTCTGCCACCGTCGACAGCGACGCCGGCGTCTTGGGCGCCGTAGGCCGCGCCGAGTCCAGCAGCCGCTTGATCGGCAGCCATGCCAGCCTTGACAACTCCGTCGTAATGGTCGCCATCATAATCTTCCGTCACGAATGAGAGACCGCCAACGACGATACCCGAGTCGGCAGCACCCATGGCCTTAGCACCTCCATAGTACTGACCCGGGCCGCCGTAATACTGACCGTGGCCAGCCGCACCTCCGAATGCATTAGCGCCAATCACAGTATCTCCCATAGTAAAGTAGGTCTTGGTCATGTCCTCTCCGTCTTCTTCGCCTCCGACGTACACGTCGCTACCTTGCTTGCTAGCAGCGAGCGCTTTTCCGAGGGCTGCATTTTCGGCCGCATTGGCGAGCAAAACATCGCTGCCGGTCGAACCGTCACCTCCAGTCACGGTTTCGAAACTAGCGCCTCCTAGGACGATGTCCGACTTGCCCTGTCCGAATGCTCCATTATAAGCTGGGCCGCCGTAGTGTCCTCGATAGAGGCCATTGCCGGCTAAAGCGCCAGCTGCAGCTCCACTGCCAATTACAGTGTCGCCGAGCTGGTAAATGGTCTTGGACTTCTTGCCGCCCTTTCTGCCACCGTCGACAGCGACGCCGGCGTCTTGGGCGCCGTAGGCCGCGCCGAGTCCAGCAGCCGCTTGATCGGCAGCCATGCCAGCCTTGACAACTCCGTCGTAATGGTCGCCATCATAATCTTCCGTCACGAATGAGAGACCGCCAACGACGATACCCGAGTCGGCAGCACCCATGGCCTTAGCACCTCCATAGTACTGACCCGGGCCGCCGTAATACTGACCGTGGCCAGCCGCACCTCCGAATGCATTAGCGCCAATCACAGTATCTCCCATAGTAAAGTAGGTCTTGGTCATGTCCTCTCCGTCTTCTTCGCCTCCGACGTACACGTCGCTACCTTGCTTGCTAGCAGCGAGCGCTTTTCCGAGGGCTGCATTTTCGGCCGCATTGGCGAGCAAAACATCGCTGCCGGTCGAACCGTCACCTCCAGTCACGGTTTCGAAACTAGCGCCTCCTAGGACGATGTCCGACTTGCCCTGTCCGAATGCTCCATTATAAGCTGGGCCGCCGTAGTGTCCTCGATATAGGCCATTGCCGGCTAGAGCGCCAGCTGCAGCTCCACTGCCAATTACAGTGTCGCCGAGCTGGTAAATGGTCTTGGACTTCTTGCCGCCCTTTCTGCCACCGTCGACAGCGACGCCGGCGTCTTGGGCGCCGTAGGCCGCGCCGAGTCCAGCAGCCGCTTGATCGGCAGCCATGCCAGCCTTGACAACTCCGTCGTAATGGTCGCCATCATAATCTTCCGTCACGAATGAGAGACCGCCAACGACGATACCCGAGTCGGCAGCACCCATGGCCTTAGCACCTCCATAGTACTGACCCGGGCCGCCGTAATACTGACCGTGGCCAGCCGCACCTCCGAATGCATTAGCGCCAATCACAGTATCTCCCATAGTAAAGTAGGTCTTGGTCATGTCCTCTCCGTCTTCTTCGCCTCCGACGTACACGTCGCTACCTTGCTTGCTAGCAGCGAGCGCTTTTCCGAGGGCTGCATTTTCGGCCGCATTGGCGAGCAAAACATCGCTGCCGGTCGAACCGTCACCTCCAGTCACGGTTTCGAAACTAGCGCCTCCTAGGACGATGTCCGACTTGCCCTGTCCGAATGCTCCATTATAAGCTGGGCCGCCGTAGTGTCCTCGATAGAGGCCATTGCCGGCTAGAGCGCCAGCTGCAGCTCCACTGCCAATTACAGTGTCGCCGAGCTGGTAAATGGTCTTGGACTTCTTGCCGCCCTTTCTGCCACCGTCGACAGCGACGCCGGCGTCTTGGGCGCCGTAGGCCGCGCCGAGTCCAGCAGCCGCTTGATCGGCAGCCATGCCAGCCTTGACAACTCCGTCGTAATGGTCGCCATCATAATCTTCCGTCACGAATGAGAGACCGCCAACGACGATACCCGAGTCGGCAGCACCCATGGCCTTAGCACCTCCATAGTACTGACCCGGGCCGCCGTAATACTGACCGTGGCCAGCCGCACCTCCGAATGCATTAGCGCCAATCACAGTATCTCCCATAGTAAAGTAGGTCTTGGTCATGTCCTCTCCGTCTTCTTCGCCTCCGACGTACACGTCGCTACCTTGCTTGCTAGCAGCGAGCGCTTTTCCGAGGGCTGCATTTTCGGCCGCATTGGCGAGCAAAACATCGCTGCCGGTCGAACCGTCACCTCCAGTCACGGTTTCGAAACTAGCGCCTCCTAGGACGATGTCCGACTTGCCCTGTCCGAATGCTCCATTATAAGCTGGGCCGCCGTAGTGTCCTCGATAGAGGCCATTGCCGGCTAGAGCGCCAGCTGCAGCTCCACTGCCAATTACAGTGTCGCCGAGCTGGTAAATGGTCTTGGACTTCTTGCCGCCCTTTCTGCCACCGTCGACAGCGACGCCGGCGTCTTGGGCGCCGTAGGCCGCGCCGAGTCCAGCAGCCGCTTGATCGGCAGCCATGCCATCCTTGACAACTCCGTCGTAATGGTCACCCCCAAAATCCTCAATAAAGAAAGCGTTTCCACCATAGTGACTTCCAGCTAATCCTCCGGTTCCTGTCGCTTGTTGTGAATTAGTTTCGACACATTTTGTAATAGGGCAGCATTCTTCTGATTGCAGGTGCACACGTTTGGAAGTTCCGGGACATTCTGGGTTTCCTAGTTCGGGACATTTATCCTTGTTACATTTACATTCGTATGTACAGCAGCACTCATCTAATTGATAGGTCATTAAATCCTCGTAATAGTTGCAGATGTTCGAGCTGTAAGGGCAATTTGAAATATCACAATCGGCTGCAACAACCCTGTAGTTGTAGCAACATTCATCTGCTTTTTCTTCGATCACGTGATAGCCCACCGGTGCAATTGGATATGATTCACATTCTCTTGTCTCACATCTAAAAGTATATCACGAATTTCAATGTGGTTATATACGTGTTCACACATATTTATGCAATGTTATTGTAGCGACACAAAAATATAGTTATGTGTAACAATTGCTTCATACAAAAATTCGCGTTTTTTGTAACGCTAAGTTGTTATCGCTTAGCGCACTTGTCGACAAACTATTCCTAGTCGCGGGCAAAAGCCAGACTTCGAAAGGTCTCGTCGGGCTGCAACAAATTTTAACTGTCAATTTGGTTGTAAAATGTGTGGTTTTTAAAGATTTTAGTATAACAACTGCTGATCAGCAAGGTAGTTAGGATTGTTGTAATTAAAAATTGGTCGAGTCTCTGCGGCGTCATCCATGATCACAATGAAAAGATGTAATAAAGATACTTTAGAAAAACACGATAAACGTCATTGTGGAAATTGACTAGGGTTGTAAGCTCTCGGTGCTTTGTAAATATATAAAAGAAACAATTACATTCATCTGTTTGACAGGGTTTATCGGTCGGTCGCATATACTAAGTTGGCGAAACCTGTATTGTTTATAGTTCCAGCTTGTGCGCCTTTAGGTCGAAAATATCCCCTAAAACGAACACACACTAGATCAGTGATTCTCAACCGCGGCTCTCAACTGTACATTTTGCGGCTCTCTAACCGAGTGAAAAATTAGTTAGAAGTAGCAGAATTGCAACAAAGTAAGTAAGAGAAATGAAGAATTAATGAATTGTATCAGCAAGGATCCCGAGTACGAAGTACTAATGTTACCGGGTACTTCCATCCGGCTCTTTAAAATAATTTTGTGATTTGTTACGTCACAATATATTTAGTCCTGATCGACAAGCTATGGCAAACAGTGTTAATTAGTTAGCCTGGCTAGCGTAATGTATATTTGTTGTTTTCTTGTTGCTTTCTTAATGTTTTTTATGCGGCTCCTTGCAAACATTAGGTTTGAAATGCGGCTCTTGCTCTAAAAAAGGTTGAGAATCACTGCACTAGATATTGTACAACTGCTAAGGTAATTCAATGTCAAATTCGAGAAGATTGAATATTCAGGGCAATAGTACGATTCACAACAAAATTGGCGAAAGCGTGCCGCCTTTCACAGTTTCCGGTCTGTTTGGGTGTTTAGTTCGACACGAGGCAATGCTCTCCCCCCAAAAAAACAACAAATATATATATATATATCAACGTAAATTCAAGCGAAATTTGCGCTACCAAAGTTATGTTTCGGGTATGTCTTAGCCCATTTTGCAACAATCCATTAGCGCAAAGGCGCCGCGCGTGTCATCGTACTCCCTTAAATGAAAGTTTTGGTATAACCTGAACTATATAGCCTAAAGGCATTTTTTCTATCGTTTTAACAAACAAAAAATACACGGTTATTTTTTAAACTACAGGTTTCAATTTAGACAATGTTTAAGAATATATGTTTTGCAACTTTAAACAGGATAAACTATAGAATTTATCACTCTGTGTTAAAGTATTTTTCTCTACTTTTTAATGTGACTATGGCCGAACCACGACCATTTAAAAAAGGCAATTTATCCGTTAAGGCAAGTTGTTCACGTTTTGCGCAAATCGACAAAATTTTTGCATTGTGGCAACCTTTTTTAAGATCTCACGTTTATACGTAACTTTATAAAGTCATGGTTTGATGTACCTTTGTGAGAAAATTGTTTTTTTGTGCAATTGCTTAAGGGATAAATTTTAATTGAGTAGCTCAGAATGATAGAATTATTGTTTGTTTTTAGTAACGGACAGCTTATAAGGAGACTTGATTATTGATATTGATGTATGCCGCTATTTGTTAGTTTATTCGGTAATTTCGCCAAAAATAATCGAAGTGAGCCGTTAAAAATTCAATATTACTGAGGTACTCTAATATTTGGAAGTACATTTCTTGCGAAATACCACGCATTCACATCCAAAAGACATGTTTTAACATGTTACGCGGCTAGCGGTAATTCGTATGGTCTGGCCGAAGCTTTGCAAAACCAATAAAGCAAATCATTCACTAACCTGACGTCGTTGTTGTCACAGCAAGTGCACAGGCGACACGGATCCCCATCTCCGTACCAGGTCTTGCCGAATTCGCGCTCCTGACCGCTGCTGTCGACGCACATCGCACTTTCGGTGACGATTTCAAGTGCTGACAGTCCCGAAGCTCCAGCGCCCGCACCAGCCAAACCGCTAGCTTGGCCACCCACGTAAGGTGAGAAAAGCCCGGCGTCGTTAAACGAAGAATGACCCGCGGAGAGTCCCGGTGCCAGCAGACCAGCGGCTGCGTGCGCGGCCGAAGCTTGGCCGTCGCCCGACGAGATGCATTTGCCGGCCGCGCAACATTCGTCAGATTCGATGACGACACGAGTGCTTCCCTCCGGACAGGCGGGGTTTCCTAGTGCTGGGCAGAGCGACGGATTGCACTTGCACTCGTACGTAGCACAGCACTCGTCAATCGAGTAGCTGACGAGGTCTTCGTAGGATGCGCAGCTTGGTGCCGAGTAGGGACAAGACGAAACGTCGCACTCGGTCGGCACCGAGCGATAAACCGGACAGCAAGTGTCGTTTTTGTCCAGGACAAGTGAAAACCCGTCGTCGGGCGTGGGTGGTTCGTCGCAAGTCTGTCGCTCGCACCTAAAAAAACAGCATGAAAAAAGGTTTGACTTCGGGTTTAAATGTCCAATAAGTGTAAAGTTCTATTAAATAGCAACAAAAAGGGGATACATGACAACATACAAAAGAGATATTTCAATAAATCAAAAGACAAACAAATCCAAACCTACCTAATATCATCAACATCTACACAAGTGCAGGTAGAGCAGGGATCCTTATTGTCAGTCCAGGAGTCGCCGTAAAACTTATCTCGACCGAAGAAGTCGCAGCACATAGAAGCTTCGGCAAATACTTTCATCGAAGAGGAACTTACACCATTTCCGAACCCAGCAGCCGCTTGATCGGCAGCCATGCCAGCCTTGACAACTCCGTCGTAATGGTCGCCATCATAATCTTCCGTCACGAATGAGAGACCGCCAACGACGATACCCGAGTCGGCAGCACCCATGGCCTTAGCACCTCCATAGTACTGACCCGGGCCGCCGTAATACTGACCGTGGCCAGCTGCACCTCCGAATGCATTAGCGCCAATCACAGTATCTCCCATAGTAAAGTAGGTCTTGGTCATGTCCTCTTCGTCTTCTTCGCCTCCGACATACACGTCGCTACCTTGCTTGCTAGCAGCGAGGGCTTTTCCGAGGGCTGCATTTTCGGCCGCATTGGCGAGCAAAACATCGCTGCCGGTCGAACCGTCACCTCCAGTCACGGTTTCGAAACTAGCGCCTCCTAGGACGATGTCCGACTTGCCCTGTCCGAATGCTCCATTATAAGCTGGGCCGCCGTAGTGTCCTCGATAGAGGCCATTGCCGGCTAGAGCGCCAGCTGCAGCTCCACTGCCAATTACAGTGTCGCCGAGCTGGTAAATGGTCTTGGACTTCTTGCCGCCCTTTCTGCCACCGTCGACAGCGACGCCGGCGTTTTGGGCGCCGTAGGCCGCGCCGAGTCCAGCAGCCGCTTGATCGGCAGCCATGCCAGCCTTGACAACTCCGTCGTAATGGTCGCCATCATAATCTTCCGTCACGAATGAGAGACCGCCAACGACGATACCCGAGTCGGCAGCACCCATGGCCTTAGCACCTCCATAGTACTGACCCGGGCCGCCGTAATACTGACCGTGGCCAGCCGCACCTCCGAATGCATTAGCGCCAATCACAGTATCTCCCATAGTAAAGTAGGTCTTGGTCATGTCCTCTTCGTCTTCTTCGCCTCCGACATACACGTCGCTACCTTGCTTGCTAGCGGCGAGCGCTTTTCCGAGGGCTGCATTTTCGGCCGCATTGGCGAGCAAAACATCGCTGCCGCTCGAACCGTCACCTCCAGTCACGGTTTCGAAACTAGCGCCTCCTAGGACGATGTCCGACTTGCCCTGTCCGAATGCTCCATTATAAGCTGGGCCGCCGTAGTGTCCTTGATAGAGGCCATTGCCGGCTAGAGCGCCAGCTGCAGCTCCACTGCCAATTACAGTGTCGCCGAGCTGGTAAATGGTCTTGGACTTCTTGCCGCCCTTTCTGCCACCGTCGACAGCGACGCCGGCGTCTTGGGCGCCGTAGGCCGCGCCGAGTCCAGCAGCCGCTTGATCGGCAGCCATGCCAGCCTTGACAACTCCGTCGTAATGGTCGCCATCATAATCTTCCGTCACGAATGAGAGACCGCCAACGACGATACCCGAGTCGGCAGCACCCATGGCCTTAGCACCTCCATAGTACTGACCCGGGCCACCGTAATGCTGACCGTGGCCAGCCGCACCTCCGAATGCATTAGCGCCAATCACAGTATCTCCCATAGTAAAGTAGGTCTTGGTCATGTCCTCTTCGTCTTCTTCGCCTCCGACATACACGTCGCTACCTTGCTTGCTAGCGGCGAGCGCTTTTCCGAGGGCTGCATTTTCGGCCGCATTGGCGAGCAAAACATCGCTGCCGCTCGAACCGTCACCTCCAGTCACGGTTTCGAAACTAGCGCCTCCTAGGACGACGTCCGACTTGCCCTGTCCGAATGCTCCATTATAAGCTGGGCCGCCGTAGTGTCCTCGATAGAGGCCATTGCCGGCTAGAGCGCCAGCTGCAGCTCCACTGCCAATTACAGTGTCGCCGAGCTGGTAAATGGTCTTGGACTTCTTGCCGCCCTTTCTGCCACCGTCAACAGCGACGCCGGCGTCTTGGGCGCCGTAGGTCGCGCCGAGTCCAGCAGCCGCTTGATCGGCAGCCATGCCAGCCTTGACAACTCCGTCGTAATGGTCGCCATCATAATCTTCCGTCACGAATGAGAGACCGCCAACGACGATACCCGAGTCGGCAGCACCCATGGCCTTAGCACCTCCATAGTACTGACCCGGGCCGCCGTAATGCTGACCGTGGCCAGCCGCACCTCCGAATGCATTAGCGCCAATCACAGTATCTCCCATAGTAAAGTAGGTCTTGGTCATGTCCTCTTCGTCTTCTTCGCCTCCGACATACACGTCGCTACCTTGCTTGCTAGCAGCGAGCGCTTTTCCGAGGGCTGCATTTTTGGCCGCATTGGCGAGCAAAACATCGCTGCCGGTCGAACCGTCACCTCCAGTCACGGTTTCGAAACTAGCGCCTCCTAGGACGATGTCCGACTTGCCCTGTCCGAATGCTCCATTATAAGCTGGGCCGCCGTAGTGTCCTCGATAGAGGCCATTGCCGGCTAGAGCGCCAGCTGCAGCTCCACTGCCAATTACAGTGTCGCCGAGCTGGTAAATGGTCTTGGACTTCTTGCCGCCCTTTCTGCCACCGTCGACAGCGACGCCGGCGTCTTGGGCGCCGTAGGCCGCGCCGAGTCCAGCAGCCGCTTGATCGGCAGCCATGCCAGCCTTGACAACTCCGTCGTAATGGTCGCCATCATAATCTTCCGTCACGAATGAGAGACCGCCAACGACGATACCCGAGTCGGCAGCACCCATGGCCTTAGCACCTCCATAGTACTGACCCGGGCCGCCGTAATACTGACCGTGGCCAGCCGCACCTCCGAATGCATTAGCGCCAATCACAGTATCTCCCATAGTAAAGTAGGTCTTGGTCATGTCCTCTTCGTCTTCTTCGCCTCCGACATACACGTCGCTACCTTGCTTGCTAGCGGCGAGCGCTTTTCCGAGGGCTGCATTTTCGGCCGCATTGGCGAGCAAAACATCGCTGCCGCTCGAACCGTCACCTCCAGTCACGGTTTCGAAACTAGCGCCTCCTAGGACGATGTCCGACTTGCCCTGTCCGAATGCTCCATTATAAGCTGGGCCGCCGTAGTGTCCTCGATAGAGGCCATTGCCGGCTAGAGCGCCAGCTGCAGCTCCACTGCCAATTACAGTGTCGCCGAGCTGGTAAATGGTCTTGGACTTCTTGCCGCCCTTTCTGCCACCGTCGACAGCGACGCCGGCGTCTTGGGCGCCGTAGGCCGCGCCGAGTCCAGCAGCCGCTTGATCGGCAGCCATGCCAGCCTTGACAACTCCGTCGTAATGGTCGCCATCATAATCTTCCGTCACGAATGAGAGACCGCCAACGACGATACCCGAGTCGGCAGCACCCATGGCCTTAGCACCTCCATAGTACTGACCCGGGCCGCCGTAATACTGACCGTGGCCAGCCGCACCTCCGAATGCATTAGCGCCAATCACAGTATCTCCCATAGTAAAGTAGGTCTTGGTCATGTCCTCTTCGTCTTCTTCGCCTCCGACGTACACGTCGCTACCTTGCTTGCTAGCGGCGAGCGCTTTTCCGAGGGCTGCATTTTTGGCCGCATTGGCGAGCAAAACATCGCTGCCGCTCGAACCGTCACCTCCAGTCACGGTTTCGAAACTAGCGCCTCCTAGGACGATGTCCGACTTGCCCTGTCCGAATGCTCCATTATAAGCTGGGCCGCCGTAGTGTCCTCGATAGAGGCCATTGCCGGCTAGAGCGCCAGCTGCAGCTCCACTGCCAATTACAGTGTCGCCGAGCTGGTAAATGGTCTTGGACTTCTTGCCGCCCTTTCTGCCACCGTCGACAGCGACGCCGGAGTCTTGGGCGCCGTAGGCCGCGCCGAGTCCAGCAGCCGCTTGATCGGCAGCCATGCCAGCCTTGACAACTCCGTCGTAATGGTCGCCATCATAATCTTCCGTCACGAATGAGAGACCGCCAACGACGATACCCGAGTCGGCAGCACCCATGGCCTTAGCACCTCCATAGTACTGACCCGGGCCGCCGTAATACTGACCGTGGCCAGCCGCACCTCCGAATGCATTAGCGCCAATCACAGTATCTCCCATAGTAAAGTAGGTCTTGGTCATGTCCTCTTCGTCTTCTTCGCCTCCGACGTACACGTCGCTACCTTGCTTGCTAGCGGCGAGCGCTTTTCCGAGGGCTGCATTTTTGGCCGCATTGGCGAGCAAAACATCGCTGCCGCTCGAACCGTCACCTCCAGTCACGGTTTCGAAACTAGCGCCTCCTAGGACGATGTCCGACTTGCCCTGTCCGAATGCTCCATTATAAGCTGGGCCGCCGTAGTGTCCTCGATAGAGGCCATTGCCGGCTAGAGCGCCAGCTGCAGCTCCACTGCCAATTACAGTGTCGCCGAGCTGGTAAATGGTCTTGGACTTCTTGCCGCCCTTTCTGCCACCGTCGACAGCGACGCCGGCGTCTTGGGCGCCGTAGGCCGCGCCGAGTCCAGCAGCCGCTTGATCGGCAGCCATGCCAGCCTTGACAACTCCGTCGTAATGGTCGCCATCATAATCTTCCGTCACGAATGAGAGACCGCCAACGACGATACCCGAGTCGGCAGCACCCATGGCCTTAGCACCTCCATAGTACTGACCCGGGCCGCCGTAATACTGACCGTGGCCAGCCGCACCTCCGAATGCATTAGCGCCAATCACAGTATCTCCCATAGTAAAGTAGGTCTTGGTCACGTCCTCTTCGTCTTCTTCGCCTCCGACGTACACGTCGCTACCTTGCTTGCTAGCGGCGAGCGCTTTTCCGAGGGCTGCATTTTTGGCCGCATTGGCGAGCAAAACATCGCTGCCGCTCGAACCGTCACCTCCAGTCACGGTTTCGAAACTAGCGCCTCCTAGGACGATGTCCGACTTGCCCTGTCCGAATGCTCCATTATAAGCTGGGCCGCCGTAGTGTCCTCGATAGAGGCCATTGCCGGCTAGAGCGCCAGCTGCAGCTCCACTGCCAATTACAGTGTCGCCGAGCTGGTAAATGGTTTTGGACTTCTTGCCGCCCTTTCTGCCACCGTCGACAGCGACGCCGGCGTCTTGGGCGCCGTAGGCCGCGCCGAGTCCAGCAGCCGCTTGATCGGCAGCCATGCCAGCCTTGACAACTCCGTCGTAATGGTCGCCATCATAATCTTCCGTCACGAATGAGAGACCGCCAACGACGATACCCGAGTCGGCAGCACCCATGGCCTTAGCACCTCCATAGTACTGACCCGGGCCGCCGTAATACTGACCGTGGCCAGCCGCACCTCCGAATGCATTAGCGCCAATCACAGTATCTCCCATAGTAAAGTAGGTCTTGGTCATGTCCTCTTCGTCTTCTTCGCCTCCGACATACACGTCGCTACCTTGCTTGCTAGCGGCGAGCGCTTTTCCGAGGGCTGCATTTTCGGCCGCATTGGCGAGCAAAACATCGCTGCCGGTCGAACCGTCACCTCCAGTCACGGTTTCGAAACTAGCGCCTCCTAGGACGATGTCCGACTTGCCCTGTCCGAATGCTCCATTATAAGCTGGGCCGCCGTAGTGTCCTCGATAGAGGCCATTGCCGGCTAGAGCGCCAGCTGCAGCTCCACTGCCAATTACAGTGTCGCCGAGCTGGTAAATGGTCTTGGACTTCTTGCCGCCCTTTCTGCCACCATCGACAGCGACGCCGGCGTCTTGGGCGCCGTAGGCCGCGCCGAGTCCAGCAGCCGCTTGATCGGCAGCCATGCCAGCCTTGACAACTCCGTCGTAATGGTCGCCATCATAATCTTCCGTCACGAATGAGAGACCGCCAACGACGATACCCGAGTCGGCAGCACCCATGGCCTTGACACCTCCATAGTACTGACCCGGGCCGCCGTAATACTGACCGTGGCCAGCCGCACCTCCGAATGCATTAGCGCCAATCACAGTATCTCCCATAGTAAAGTAGGTCTTGGTCATGTCCTCTTCGTCTTCTTCGCCTCCGACATACACGTCGCTACCTTGCTTGCTAGCGGCGAGCGCTTTTCCGAGGGCTGCATTTTTGGCCGCATTGGCGAGCAAAACATCGCTGCCGCTCGAACCGTCACCTCCAGTCACGGTTTCGAAACTAGCGCCTCCTAGGACGATGTCCGACTTGCCCTGTCCGAATGCTCCATTATAAGCTGGGCCGCCGTAGTGTCCTCGATAGAGGCCATTGCCGGCTAGAGCGCCAGCTGCAGCTCCACTGCCAATTACAGTGTCGCCGAGCTGGTAAATGGTCTTGGACTTCTTGCCGCCCTTTCTGCCACCGTCGACAGCGACGCCGGCGTCTTGGGCGCCGTAGGCCGCGCCGAGTCCAGCAGCCGCTTGATCGGCAGCCAAGCCAGCCTTGACAACTCCGTCGTAATGGTCGCCATCATAATCTTCCGTCACGAATGAGAGACCGCCAACGACGATACCCGAGTCGGCAGCACCCATGGCCTTAGCACCTCCATAGTACTGACCCGGGCCGCCGTAATACTGACCGTGGCCAGCCGCACCTCCGAATGCATTAGCGCCAATCACAGTATCTCCCATAGTAAAGTAGGTCTTGGTCATGTCCTCTTCGTCTTCTTCGCCTCCGACATACACGTCGCTACCTTGCTTGCTAGCGGCGAGCGCTTTTCCGAGGGCTGCATTTTCGGCCGCATTGGCGAGCAAAACATCGCTGCCGCTCGAACCGTCACCTCCAGTCACGGTTTCGAAACTAGCGCCTCCTAGGACGATGTCCGACTTGCCCTGTCCGAATGCTCCATTATAAGCTGGGCCGCCGTAGTGTCCTCGATAGAGGCCATTGCCGGCTAGAGCGCCAGCTGCAGCTCCACTGCCAATTACAGTGTCGCCGAGCTGGTAAATGGTCTTGGACTTCTTGCCGCCCTTTCTGCCACCGTCGACAGCGACGCCGGCGTCTTGGGCGCCGTAGGCCGCGCCGAGTCCAGCAGCCGCTTGATCGGCAGCCATGCCAGCCTTGACAACTCCGTCGTAATGGTCGCCATCATAATCTTCCGTCACGAATGAGAGACCGCCAACGACGATACCCGAGTCGGCAGCACCCATGGCCTTAGCACCTCCATAGTACTGACCCGGGCCGCCGTAATGCTGACCGTGGCCAGCCGCACCTCCGAATGCATTAGCGCCAATCACAGTATCTCCCATAGTAAAGTAGGTCTTGGTCATGTCCTCTTCGTCTTCTTCGCCTCCGACATACACGTCGCTACCTTGCTTGCTAGCAGCGAGCGCTTTTCCGAGGGCTGCATTTTTGGCCGCATTGGCGAGCAAAACATCGCTGCCGGTCGAACCGTCACCTCCAGTCACGGTTTCGAAACTAGCGCCTCCTAGGATGATGTCCGACTTGCCCTGTCCGAATGCTCCATTATAAGCTGGGCCGCCGTAGTGTCCTCGATAGAGGCCATTGCCGGCTAGAGCGCCAGCTGCAGCTCCACTGCCAATTACAGTGTCGCCGAGCTGGTAAATGGTCTTGGACTTCTTGCCGCCCTTTCTGCCACCGTCGACAGCGACGCCGGCGTCTTGGGCGCCGTAGGCCGCGCCGAGTCCAGCAGCCGCTTGATCGGCAGCCATGCCAGCCTTGACAACTCCGTCGTAATGGTCGCCATCATAATCTTCCGTCACGAATGAGAGACCGCCAACGACGATACCCGAGTCGGCAGCACCCATGGCCTTAGCACCTCCATAGTACTGACCCGGGCCGCCGTAATACTGACCGTGGCCAGCCGCACCTCCGAATGCATTAGCGCCAATCACAGTATCTCCCATAGTAAAGTAGGTCTTGGTCATGTCCTCTTCGTCTTCTTCGCCTCCGACATACACGTCGCTACCTTGCTTGCTAGCGGCGAGCGCTTTTCCGAGGGCTGCATTTTCGGCCGCATTGGCGAGCAAAACATCGCTGCCGCTCGAACCGTCACCTCCAGTCACGGTTTCGAAACTAGCGCCTCCTAGGACGATGTCCGACTTGCCCTGTCCGAATGCTCCATTATAAGCTGGGCCGCCGTAGTGTCCTCGATAGAGGCCATTGCCGGCTAGAGCGCCAGCTGCAGCTCCACTGCCAATTACAGTGTCGCCGAGCTGGTAAATGGTCTTGGACTTCTTGCCGCCCTTTCTGCCACCGTCGACAGCGACGCCGGCGTCTTGGGCGCCATAGGCCGCGCCGAGTCCAGCAGCCGCTTGATCGGCAGCCATGCCAGCCTTGACAACTCCGTCGTAATGGTCGCCATCATAATCTTCCGTCACGAATGAGAGACCGCCAACGACGATACCCGAGTCGGCAGCACCCATGGCCTTAGCACCTCCATAGTACTGACCCGGGCCGCCGTAATGCTGACCGTGGCCAGCCGCACCTCCGAATGCATTAGCGCCAATCACAGTATCTCCCATAGTAAAGTAGGTCTTGGTCATGTCCTCTTCGTCTTCTTCGCCTCCGACATACACGTCGCTACCTTGCTTGCTAGCGGCGAGCGCTTTTCCGAGGGCTGCATTTTTGGCCGCATTGGCGAGCAAAACATCGCTGCCGGTCGAACCGTCACCTCCAGTCACGGTTTCGAAACTAGCGCCTCCTAGGACGATGTCCGACTTGCCCTGTCCGAATGCTCCATTATAAGCTGGGCCGCCGTAGTGTCCTCGATAGAGGCCATTGCCGGCTAGAGCGCCAGCTGCAGCTCCACTGCCAATTACAGTGTCGCCGAGCTGGTAAATGGTCTTGGACTTCTTGCCGCCCTTTCTGCCACCGTCGACAGCGACGCCGGCGTCTTGGGCGCCGTAGGCCGCGCCGAGTCCAGCAGCCGCTTGATCGGCAGCCATGCCAGCCTTGACAACTCCGTCGTAATGGTCGCCATCATAATCTTCCGTCACGAATGAGAGACCGCCAACGACGATACCCGAGTCGGCAGCACCCATGGCCTTAGCACCTCCATAGTACTGACCCGGGCCGCCGTAATACTGACCGTGGCCAGCCGCACCTCCGAATGCATTAGCGCCAATCACAGTATCTCCCATAGTAAAGTAGGTCTTGGTCATGTCCTCTTCGTCTTCTTCGCCTCCGACATACACGTCGCTACCTTGCTTGCTAGCAGCGAGCGCTTTTCCGAGGGCTGCATTTTTGGCCGCATTGGCGAGCAAAACATCGCTGCCGGTCGAACCGTCACCTCCAGTCACGGTTTCGAAACTAGCGCCTCCTAGGACGATGTCCGACTTGCCCTGTCCGAATGCTCCATTATAAGCTGGGCCGCCGTAGTGTCCTCGATAGAGGCCATTGCCGGCTATAGCGCCAGCTGCAGCTCCACTGCCAATTACAGTGTCGCCGAGCTGGTAAATGGTCTTGGACTTCTTGCCGCCCTTTCTGCCACCGTCGACAGCGACGCCGGCGTCTTGGGCGCCGTAGGCCGCGCCGAGTCCAGCAGCCGCTTGATCGGCAGCCATGCCAGCCTTGACAACTCCGTCGTAATGGTCGCCATCATAATCTTCCGTCACGAATGAGAGACCGCCAACGACGATACCCGAGTCGGCAGCACCCATGGCCTTAGCACCTCCATAGTACTGACCCGGGCCGCCGTAATACTGACCGTGGCCAGCCGCACCTCCGAATGCATTAGCGCCAATCACAGTATCTCCCATAGTAAAGTAGGTCTTGGTCATGTCCTCTTCGTCTTCTTCGCCTCCGACATACACGTCGCTACCTTGCTTGCTAGCGGCGAGCGCTTTTCCGAGGGCTGCATTTTCGGCCGCATTGGCGAGCAAAACATCGCTGCCGCTCGAACCGTCACCTCCAGTCACGGTTTCGAAACTAGCGCCTCCTAGGACGATGTCCGACTTGCCCTGTCCGAATGCTCCATTATAAGCTGGGCCGCCGTAGTGTCCTCGATAGAGGCCATTGCCGGCTAGAGCGCCAGCTGCAGCTCCACTGCCAATTACAGTGTCGCCGAGCTGGTAAATGGTTTTGGACTTCTTGCCGCCCTTTCTGCCACCGTCGACAGCGACGCCGGCGTCTTGGGCGCCGTAGGCCGCGCCGAGTCCAGCAGCCGCTTGATCGGCAGCCATGCCAGCCTTGACAACTCCGTCGTAATGGTCGCCATCATAATCTTCCGTCACGAATGAGAGACCGCCAACGACGATACCCGAGTCGGCAGCACCCATGGCCTTAGCACCTCCATAGTACTGACCCGGGCCGCCGTAATACTGACCGTGGCCAGCCGCACCTCCGAATGCATTAGCGCCAATCACAGTATCTCCCATAGTAAAGTAGGTCTTGGTCATGTCCTCTTCGTCTTCTTCGCCTCCGACATACACGTCGCTACCTTGCTTGCTAGCGGCGAGCGCTTTTCCGAGGGCTGCATTTTCGGCCGCATTGGCGAGCAAAACATCGCTGCCGGTCGAACCGTCACCTCCAGTCACGGTTTCGAAACTAGCGCCTCCTAGGACGATGTCCGACTTGCCCTGTCCGAATGCTCCATTATAAGCTGGGCCGCCGTAGTGTCCTCGATAGAGGCCATTGCCGGCTAGAGCGCCAGCTGCAGCTCCACTGCCAATTACAGTGTCGCCGAGCTGGTAAATGGTCTTGGACTTCTTGCCGCCCTTTCTGCCACCGTCGACAGCGACGCCGGCGTCTTGGGCGCCGTAGGCCGCGCCGAGTCCAGCAGCCGCTTGATCGGCAGCCATGCCAGCCTTGACAACTCCGTCGTAATGGTCGCCATCATAATCTTCCGTCACGAATGAGAGACCGCCAACGACGATACCCGAGTCGGCAGCACCCATGGCCTTAGCACCTCCATAGTATTGACCCGGGCCGCCGTAATACTGACCGTGGCCAGCCGCACCTCCGAATGCATTAGCGCCAATCACAGTATCTCCCATAGTAAAGTAGGTCTTGGTCATGTCCTCTTCGTCTTCTTCGCCTCCGACATACACGTCGCTACCTTGCTTGCTAGCGGCGAGCGCTTTTCCGAGGGCTGCATTTTTGGCCGCATTGGCGAGCAAAACATCGCTGCCGCTCGAACCGTCACCTCCAGTCACGGTTTCGAAACTAGCGCCTCCTAGGATGATGTCCGACTTGCCCTGTCCGAATGCTCCATTATAAGCTGGGCCGCCGTAGTGTCCTCGATAGAGGCCATTGCCGGCTAGAGCGCCAGCTGCAGCTCCACTGCCAATTACAGTGTCGCCGAGCTGGTAAATGGTCTTGGACTTCTTGCCGCCATTTCTGCCACCGTCGACAGCGACGCCGGCGTCTTGGGCGCCGTAGGCCGCGCCGAGTCCAGCAGCCGCTTGATCGGCAGCCAAGCCAGCCTTGACAACTCCGTCGTAATGGTCGCCATCATAATCTTCCGTCACGAATGAGAGACCGCCAACGACGATACCCGAGTCGGCAGCACCCATGGCCTTAGCACCTCCATAGTACTGACCCGGGCCGCCGTAATACTGACCGTGGCCAGCCGCACCTCCGAATGCATTAGCGCCAATCACAGTATCTCCCATAGTAAAGTAGGTCTTGGTCATGTCCTCTTCGTCTTCTTCGCCTCCGACATACACGTCGCTACCTTGCTTGCTAGCGGCGAGCGCTTTTCCGAGGGCTGCATTTTCGGCCGCATTGGCGAGCAAAACATCGCTGCCGCTCGAACCGTCACCTCCAGTCACGGTTTCGAAACTAGCGCCTCCTAGGACGATGTCCGACTTGCCCTGTCCGAATGCTCCATTATAAGCTGGGCCGCCGTAGTGTCCTCGATAGAGGCCATTGCCGGCTAGAGCGCCAGCTGCAGCTCCACTGCCAATTACAGTGTCGCCGAGCTGGTAAATGGTCTTGGACTTCTTGCCGCCCTTTCTGCCACCGTCGACAGCGACGCCGGCGTCTTGGGCGCCGTAGGCCGCGCCGAGTCCAGCAGCCGCTTGATCGGCAGCCATGCCAGCCTTGACAACTCCGTCGTAATGGTCGCCATCATATTCTTCCGTCACGAATGAGAGACCGCCAACGACGATACCCGAGTCGGCAGCACCCATGGCCTTAGCACCTCCATAGTACTGACCCGGGCCGCCGTAATGCTGACCGTGGCCAGCCGCACCTCCGAATGCATTAGCGCCAATCACAGTATCTCCCATAGTAAAGTAGGTCTTGGTCATGTCCTCTTCGTCTTCTTCGCCTCCGACATACACGTCGCTACCTTGCTTGCTAGCAGCGAGCGCTTTTCCGAGGGCTGCACTTTTGGCCGCATTGGCGAGCAAAACATCGCTGCCGGTCGAACCGTCACCTCCAGTCACGGTTTCGAAACTAGCGCCTCCTAGGATGATGTCCGACTTGCCCTGTCCGAATGCTCCATTATAAGCTGGGCCGCCGTAGTGTCCTCGATAGAGGCCATTGCCGGCTAGAGCGCCAGCTGCAGCTCCACTGCCAATTACAGTGTCGCCGAGCTGGTAAATGGTCTTGGACTTCTTGCCGCCCTTTCTGCCACCGTCGACAGCGACGCCGGCGTCTTGGGCGCCGTAGGCCGCGCCGAGTCCAGCAGCCGCTTGATCGGCAGCCATGCCAGCCTTGACAACTCCGTCGTAATGGTCGCCATCATAATCTTCCGTCACGAATGAGAGACCGCCAACGAAGATACCCGAGTCGGCAGCACCCATGGCCTTAGCACCTCCATAGTACTGGCCCGGGCCGCCGTAATACTGACCGTGGCCAGCCGCACCTCCGAATGCATTAGCGCCAATCACAGTATCTCCCATAGTAAAGTAGGTCTTGGTCATGTCCTCTTCGTCTTCTTCGCCTCCGACATACACGTCGCTACCTTGCTTGCTA
The DNA here is from genome assembly GCF_963924565.1 of Ascidiella aspersa. Taxonomy (NCBI): domain Eukaryota; kingdom Metazoa; phylum Chordata; class Ascidiacea; order Phlebobranchia; family Ascidiidae; genus Ascidiella; species Ascidiella aspersa. Next base: position 29,880,462 of record NC_139450.1, read on the forward strand.
GCGGCGAGCGCTTTTCCGAGGGCTGCATTTTCGGCCGCATTGGCGAGCAAAACATCGCTGCCGCTCGAACCGTCACCTCCAGTCACGGTTTCGAAACTAGCGCCTCCTAGGACGATGTCCGACTTGCCCTGTCCGAATGCTCCATTATAAGCTGGGCCGCCGTAGTGTCCTCGATAGAGGCCATTGCCGGCTAGAGCGCCAGCTGCAGCTCCACTGCCAATTACAGTGTCGCCGAGCTGGTAAATGGTCTTGGACTTCTTGCCGCCCTTTCTGCCACCGTCGACAACGACGCCGGCGTCTTGGGCGCCATAGGCCGCGCCGAGTCCAGCAGCCGCTTGATCGGCAGCCATGCCAGCCTTGACAACTCCGTCGTAATGGTCGCCATCATAATCTTCCGTCACGAATGAGAGACCGCCAACGACGATACCCGAGTCGGCAGCACCCATGGCCTTAGCACCTCCATAGTACTGACCCGGGCCGCCGTAATGCTGACCGTGGCCAGCCGCACCTCCGAATGCATTAGCGCCAATCACAGTATCTCCCATAGTAAAGTAGGTCTTGGTCATGTCCTCTTCGTCTTCTTCGCCTCCGACATACACGTCGCTACCTTGCTTGCTAGCGGCGAGCGCTTTTCCGAGGGCTGCATTTTTGGCCGCATTGGCGAGCAAAACATCGCTGCCGGTCGAACCGTCACCTCCAGTCACGGTTTCGAAACTAGCGCCTCCTAGGACGATGTCCGACTTGCCCTGTCCGAATGCTCCATTATAAGCTGGGCCGCCGTAGTGTCCTCGATAGAGGTCATTGCCGGCTAGAGCGCCAGCTGCAGCTCCACTGCCAATTACAGTGTCGCCGAGCTGGTAAATGGTCTTGGACTTCTTGCCGCCCTTTCTGCCACCGTCGACAGCGACGCCGGCGTCTTGGGCGCCGTAGGCCGCGCCGAGTCCAGCAGCCGCTTGATCGGCAGCCATGCCAGCCTTGACAACTCCGTCGTAATGGTCGCCATCATAATCTTCCGTCACGAATGAGAGACCGCCAACGACGATACCCGAGTCGGCAGCACCCATGGCCTTAGCACCTCCATAGTACTGACCCGGGCCGCCGTAATACTGACCGTGGCCAGCCGCACCTCCGAATGCATTAGCGCCAATCACAGTATCTCCCATAGTAAAGTAGGTCTTGGTCATGTCCTCTTCGTCTTCTTCGCCTCCGACATACACGTCGCTACCTTGCTTGCTAGCAGCGAGCGCTTTTCCGAGGGCTGCATTTTTGGCCGCATTGGCGAGCAAAACATCGCTGCCGGTCGAACCGTCACCTCCAGTCACGGTTTCGAAACTAGCGCCTCCTAGGACGATGTCCGACTTGCCCTGTCCGAATGCTCCATTATAAGCTGGGCCGCCGTAGTGTCCTCGATAGAGGCCATTGCCGGCTATAGCGCCAGCTGCAGCTCCACTGCCAATTACAGTGTCGCCGAGCTGGTAAATGGTCTTGGACTTCTTGCCGCCCTTTCTGCCACCGTCGACAGCGACGCCGGCGTCTTGGGCGCCGTAGGCCGCGCCGAGTCCAGCAGCCGCTTGATCGGCAGCCATGCCAGCCTTGACAACTCCGTCGTAATGGTCGCCATCATAATCTTCCGTCACGAATGAGAGACCGCCAACGACGATACCCGAGTCGGCAGCACCCATGGCCTTAGCACCTCCATAGTACTGACCCGGGCCGCCGTAATACTGACCGTGGCCAGCCGCACCTCCGAATGCATTAGCGCCAATCACAGTATCTCCCATAGTAAAGTAGGTCTTGGTCATGTCCTCTTCGTCTTCTTCGCCTCCGACATACACGTCGCTACCTTGCTTGCTAGCGGCGAGCGCTTTTCCGAGGGCTGCATTTTCGGCCGCATTGGCGAGCAAAACATCGCTGCCGCTCGAACCGTCACCTCCAGTCACGGTTTCGAAACTAGCGCCTCCTAGGACGATGTCCGACTTGCCCTGTCCGAATGCTCCATTATAAGCTGGGCCGCCGTAGTGTCCTCGATAGAGGCCATTGCCGGCTAGAGCGCCAGCTGCAGCTCCACTGCCAATTACAGTGTCGCCGAGCTGGTAAATGGTCTTGGACTTCTTGCCGCCCTTTCTGCCACCGTCGACAGCGACGCCGGCGTCTTGGGCGCCGTAGGCCGCGCCGAGTCCAGCAGCCGCTTGATCGGCAGCCATGCCAGCCTTGACAACTCCGTCGTAATGGTCGCCATCATAATCTTCCGTCACGAATGAGAGACCGCCAACGACGATACCCGAGTCGGCAGCACCCATGGCCTTAGCACCTCCATAGTACTGACCCGGGCCGCCGTAATACTGACCGTGGCCAGCCGCACCTCCGAATGCATTAGCGCCAATCACAGTATCTCCCATAGTAAAGTAGGTCTTGGTCATGTCCTCTTCGTCTTCTTCGCCTCCGACATACACGTCGCTACCTTGCTTGCTAGCAGCGAGCGCTTTTCCGAGGGCTGCATTTTTGGCCGCATTGGCGAGCAAAACATCGCTGCCGCTCGAACCGTCACCTCCAGTCACGGTTTCGAAACTAGCGCCTCCTAGGACGATGTCCGACTTGCCCTGTCCGAATGCTCCATTATAAGCTGGGCCGCCGTAGTGTCCTCGATAGAGGCCATTGCCGGCTAGAGCGCCAGCTGCAGCTCCACTGCCAATTACAGTGTCGCCGAGCTGGTAAATGGTCTTGGACTTCTTGCCGCCCTTTCTGCCACCGTCAACAGCGACGCCGGCGTCTTGGGCGCCATAGGCCGCGCCGAGTCCAGCAGCCGCTTGATCGGCAGCCATGCCAGCCTTGACAACTCCGTCGTAATGGTCGCCATCATAATCTTCCGTCACGAATGAGAGACCGCCAACGACGATACCCGAGTCGGCAGCACCCATGGCCTTAGCACCTCCATAGTACTGACCCGGGCCGCCGTAATGCTGACCGTGGCCAGCCGCACCTCCGAATGCATTAGCGCCAATCACAGTATCTCCCATAGTAAAGTAGGTCTTGGTCATGTCCTCTTCGTCTTCTTCGCCTCCGACATACACGTCGCTACCTTGCTTGCTAGCAGCGAGCGCTTTTCCGAGGGCTGCATTTTTGGCCGCATTGGCGAGCAAAACATCGCTGCCGGTCGAACCGTCACCTCCAGTCACGGTTTCGAAACTAGCGCCTCCTAGGACGATGTCCGACTTGCCCTGTCCGAATGCTCCATTATAAGCTGGGCCGCCGTAGTGTCCTCGATAGAGGCCATTGCCGGCTAGAGCGCCAGCTGCAGCTCCACTGCCAATTACAGTGTCGCCGAGCTGGTAAATGGTCTTGGACTTCTTGCCGCCCTTTCTGCCACCGTCGACAGCGACGCCGGCGTCTTGGGCGCCGTAGGCCGCGCCGAGTCCAGCAGCCGCTTGATCGGCAGCCATGCCAGCCTTGATAACTCCGTCGTAATGGTCGCCATCATAATCTTCCGTCACGAATGAGAGACCGCCAACGACGATACCCGAGTCGGCAGCACCCATGGCCTTAGCACCTCCATAGTACTGACCCGGGCCGCCGTAATACTGACCGTGGCCAGCCGCACCTCCGAATGCATTAGCGCCAATCACAGTATCTCCCATAGTAAAGTAGGTCTTGGACATGTCCTCTTCGTCTTCTTCGCCTCCGACATACACGTCGCTACCTTGCTTGCTAGCGGCGAGCGCTTTTCCGAGGGCTGCATTTTCGGCCGCATTGGCGAGCAAAACATCGCTGCCGCTCGAACCGTCACCTCCAGTCACGGTTTCGAAACTAGCACCTCCTAGGACGATGTCCGACTTGCCCTGTCCGAATGCTCCATTATAAGCTGGGCCGCCGTAGTGTCCTCGATAGAGGCCATTGCCGGCTAGAGCGCCAGCTGCAGCTCCACTGCCAATTACAGTGTCGCCGAGCTGGTATATGGTCTTGGACTTCTTGCCGCCCTTTCTGCCACCGTCGACAGCGACGCCGGAGTCTTGGGCGCCGTAGGCCGCGCCGAGTCCAGCAGCCGCTTGATCGGCAGCCATGCCAGCCTTGACAACTCCGTCGTAATGGTCGCCATCATAATCTTCCGTCACGAATGAGAGACCGCCAACGACGATACCCGAGTCGGCAGCACCCATGGCCTTAGCACCTCCATAGTACTGACCCGGGCCGCCGTAATACTGACCGTGGCCAGCCGCACCTCCGAATGCATTAGCGCCAATCACAGTATCTCCCATAGTAAAGTAGGTCTTGGTCATGTCCTCTTCGTCTTCTTCGCCTCCGACATACACGTCGCTACCTTGCTTGCTAGCGGCGAGCGCTTTTCCGAGGGCTGCATTTTCGGCCGCATTGGCGAGCAAAACATCGCTGCCGGTCGAACCGTCACCTCCAGTCACGGTTTCGAAACTAGCGCCTCCTAGGACGATGTCCGACTTGCCCTGTCCGAATGCTCCATTATAAGCTGGGCCGCCGTAGTGTCCTCGATAGAGGCCATTGCCGGCTAGAGCGCCAGCTGCAGCTCCACTGCCAATTACAGTGTCGCCGAGCTGGTAAATGGTCTTGGACTTCTTGCCGCCCTTTCTGCCACCGTCGACAGCGACGCCGGAGTCTTGGGCGCCGTAGGCCGCGCCGAGTCCAGCAGCCGCTTGATCGGCAGCCATGCCAGCCTTGACAACTCCGTCGTAATGGTCGCCATCATAATCTTCCGTCACGAATGAGAGACCGCCAACGACGATACCCGAGTCGGCAGCACCCATGGCCTTAGCACCTCCATAGTACTGACCCGGGCCGCCGTAATACTGACCGTGGCCAGCCGCACCTCCGAATGCATTAGCGCCAATCACAGTATCTCCCATAGTAAAGTAGGTCTTGGTCATGTCCTCTTCGTCTTCTTCGCCTCCGACGTACACGTCGCTACCTTGCTTGCTAGCGGCGAGCGCTTTTCCGAGGGCTGCATTTTTGGCCGCATTGGCGAGCAAAACATCGCTGCCGCTCGAACCGTCACCTCCAGTCACGGTTTCGAAACTAGCGCCTCCTAGGACGATGTCCGACTTGCCCTGTCCGAATGCTCCATTATAAGCTGGGCCGCCGTAGTGTCCTCGATAGAGGCCATTGCCGGCTAGAGCGCCAGCTGCAGCTCCACTGCCAATTACAGTGTCGCCGAGCTGGTAAATGGTCTTGGACTTCTTGCCGCCCTTTCTGCCACCGTCGACAGCGACGCCGGCGTCTTGGGCGCCGTAGGCCGCGCCGAGTCCAGCAGCCGCTTGATCGGCAGCCATGCCAGCCTTGACAACTCCGTCGTAATGGTCGCCATCATAATCTTCCGTCACGAATGAGAGACCGCCAACGACGATACCCGAGTCGGCAGCACCCATGGCCTTAGCACCTCCATAGTACTGACCCGGGCCGCCGTAATACTGACCGTGGCCAGCCGCACCTCCGAATGCATTAGCGCCAATCACAGTATCTCCCATAGTAAAGTAGGTCTTGGTCATGTCCTCTTCGTCTTCTTCGCCTCCGACGTACACGTCGCTACCTTGCTTGCTAGCGGCGAGCGCTTTTCCGAGGGCTGCATTTTTGGCCGCATTGGCGAGCAAAACATCGCTGCCGCTCGAACCGTCACCTCCAGTCACGGTTTCGAAACTAGCGCCTCCTAGGACGATGTCCGACTTGCCCTGTCCGAATGCTCCATTATAAGCTGGGCCGCCGTAGTGTCCTCGATAGAGGCCATTGCCGGCTAGAGCGCCAGCTGCAGCTCCACTGCCAATTACAGTGTCGCCGAGCTGGTAAATGGTCTTGGACTTCTTGCCGCCCTTTCTGCCACCGTCGACAGCGACGCCGGCGTCTTGGGCGCCGTAGGCCGCGCCGAGTCCAGCAGCCGCTTGATCGGCAGCCATGCCAGCCTTGACAACTCCGTCGTAATGGTCGCCATCATAATCTTCCGTCACGAATGAGAGACCGCCAACGACGATACCCGAGTCGGCAGCACCCATGGCCTTAGCACCTCCATAGTACTGACCCGGGCCGCCGTAATACTGACCGTGGCCAGCCGCACCTCCGAATGCATTAGCGCCAATCACAGTATCTCCCATAGTAAAGTAGGTCTTGGTTATGTCCTCTTCGTCTTCTTCGCCTCCGACATACACGTCGCTACCTTGCTTGCTAGCGGCGAGCGCTTTTCCGAGGGCTGCATTTTCGGCCGCATTGGCGAGCAAAACATCGCTGCCGCTCGAACCGTCACCTCCAGTCACGGTTTCGAAACTAGCACCTCCTAGGACGATGTCCGACTTGCCCTGTCCGAATGCTCCATTATAAGCTGGGCCGCCGTAGTGTCCTCGATAGAGGCCATTGCCGGCTAGAGCGCCAGCTGCAGCTCCACTGCCAATTACAGTGTCGCCGAGCTGGTAAATGGTCTTGGACTTCTTGCCGCCCTTTCTGCCACCGTCGACAGCGACGCCGGAGTCTTGGGCGCCGTAGGCCGCGCCGAGTCCAGCAGCCGCTTGATCGGCAGCCATGCCAGCCTTGACAACTCCGTCGTAATGGTCGCCATCATAATCTTCCGTCACGAATGAGAGACCGCCAACGACGATACCCGAGTCGGCAGCACCCATGGCCTTAGCACCTCCATAGTACTGACCCGGGCCGCCGTAATACTGACCGTGGCCAGCCGCACCTCCGAATGCATTAGCGCCAATCACAGTATCTCCCATAGTAAAGTAGGTCTTGGTCATGTCCTCTTCGTCTTCTTCGCCTCCGACGTACACGTCGCTACCTTGCTTGCTAGCGGCGAGCGCTTTTCCGAGGGCTGCATTTTTGGCCGCATTGGCGAGCAAAACATCGCTGCCGCTCGAACCGTCACCTCCAGTCACGGTTTCGAAACTAGCGCCTTCTAGGACGATGTCCGACTTGCCCTGTCCGAATGCTCCATTATAAGCTGGGCCGCCGTAGTGTCCTCGATAGAGGCCATTGCCGGCTAGAGCGCCAGCTGCAGCTCCACTGCCAATTACAGTGTCGCCGAGCTGGTAAATGGTCTTGGACTTCTTGCCGCCCTTTCTGCCACCGTCGACAGCGACGCCGGCGTCTTGGGCGCCGTAGGCCGCGCCGAGTCCAGCAGCCGCTTGATCGGCAGCCATGCCAGCCTTGACAACTCCGTCGTAATGGTCGCCATCATAATCTTCCGTCACGAATGAGAGACCGCCAACGACGATACCCGAGTCGGCAGCACCCATGGCCTTAGCACCTCCATAGTACTGACCCGGGCCGCCGTAATACTGACCGTGGCCAGCCGCACCTCCGAATGCATTAGCGCCAATCACAGTATTTCCCATAGTAAAGTAGGTCTTGGTCATGTCCTCTTCGTCTTCTTCGCCTCCGACATACACGTCGCTACCTTGCTTGCTAGCGGCGAGCGCTTTTCCGAGGGCTGCATTTTCGGCCGCATTGGCGAGCAAAACATCGCTGCCGGTCGAACCGTCACCTCCAGTCACGGTTTCGAAACTAGCGCCTCCTAGGACGATGTCCGACTTGCCCTGTCCGAATGCTCCATTATAAGCTGGGCCGCCGTAGTGTCCTCGATAGAGGCCATTGCCGGCTAGAGCGCCAGCTGCAGCTCCACTGCCAATTACAGTGTCGCCGAGCTGGTAAATGGTCTTGGACTTCTTGCCGCCCTTTCTGCCACCGTCGACAGCGACGCCGGCGTCTTGGGCGCCGTAGGCCGCGCCGAGTCCAGCAGCCGCTTGATCGGCAGCCATGCCAGCCTTGACAACTCCGTCGTAATGGTCGCCATCATAATCTTCCGTCACGAATGAGAGACCGCCAACGACGATACCCGAGTCGGCAGCACCCATGGCCTTAGCACCTCCATAGTACTGACCTGGGCCGCCGTAATACTGACCGTGGCCAGCCGCACCTCCGAATGCATTAGCGCCAATCACAGTATCTCCCATAGTAAAGTAGGTCTTGGTCATGTCCTCTTCGTCTTCTTCGCCTCCGACGTACACGTCGCTACCTTGCTTGCTAGCGGCGAGCGCTTTTCCGAGGGCTGCATTTTCGGCCGCATTGGCGAGCAAAACATCGCTGCCGCTCGAACCGTCACCTCCAGTCACGGTTTCGAAACTAGCGCCTCCTAGGACGATGTCCGACTTGCCCTGTCCGAATGCTCCATTATAAGCTGGGCCGCCGTAGTGTCCTCGATAGAGGCCATTGCCGGCTAGAGCGCCAGCTGCAGCTCCACTGCCAATTACAGTGTCGCCGAGCTGGTATATGGTCTTGGACTTCTTGCCGCCCTTTCTGCCACCGTCGACAGCGACGCCGGCGTCTTGGGCGCCGTAGGCCGCGCCGAGTCCAGCAGCCGCTTGATCGGCAGCCATGCCAGCCTTGACAACTCCGTCGTAATGGTCGCCATCATAATCTTCCGTCACGAATGAGAGACCGCCAACGACGATACCCGAGTCGGCAGCACCCATGGCCTTAGCACCTCCATAGTACTGACCCGGGCCGCCGTAATACTGACCGTGGCCAGCCGCACCTCCGAATGCATTAGCGCCAATCACAGTATCTCCCATAGTAAAGTAGGTCTTGGTCATGTCCTCTTCGTCTTCTTCGCCTCCGACGTACACGTCGCTACCTTGCTTGCTAGCGGCGAGCGCTTTTCCGAGGGCCGCATTTTCGGCCGCATTGGCGAGCAAAACATCGCTGCCGCTCGAACCGTCACCTCCAGTCACGGTTTCGAAACTAGCGCCTCCTAGGACGATGTCCGACTTGCCCTGTCCGAATGCTCCATTATAAGCTGGGCCGCCGTAGTGTCCTCGATAGAGGCCATTGCCGGCTAGAGCGCCAGCTGCAGCTCCACTGCCAATTACAGTGTCGCCGAGCTGGTAAATGGTCTTGGACTTCTTGCCGCCCTTTCTGCCACCGTCGACAGCGACGCCGGCGTCTTGGGCGCCGTAGGCCGCGCCGAGTCCAGCAGCCGCTTGATCGGCAGCCATGCCAGCCTTGACAACTCCGTCGTAATGGTCGCCATCATAATCTTCCGTCACGAATGAGAGACCGCCAACGACGATACCCGAGTCGGCAGCACCCATGGCCTTAGCACCTCCATAGTACTGACCCGGGCCGCCGTAATACTGACCGTGGCCAGCCGCACCTCCGAATGCATTAGCGCCAATCACAGTATCTCCCATAGTAAAGTAGGTCTTGGTCATGTCCTCTTCGTCTTCTTCGCCTCCGACATACACGTCGCTACCTTGCTTGCTAGCGGCGAGCGCTTTTCCGAGGGCTGCATTTTCGGCCGCATTGGCGAGCAAAACATCGCTGCCGGTCGAACCGTCACCTCCAGTCACGGTTTCGAAACTAGCGCCTCCTAGGACGATGTCCGACTTGCCCTGTCCGAATGCTCCATTATAAGCTGGGCCGCCGTAGTGTCCTCGATAGAGGCCATTGCCGGCTAGAGCGCCAGCTGCAGCTCCACTGCCAATTACAGTGTCGCCGAGCTGGTAAATGGTCTTGGACTTCTTGCCGCCCTTTCTGCCACCGTCGACAGCGACGCCGGCGTCTTGGGCGCCGTAGGCCGCGCCGAGTCCAGCAGCCGCTTGATCGGCAGCCATGCCAGCCTTGACAACTCCGTCGTAATGGTCGCCATCATAATCTTCCGTCACGAATGAGAGACCGCCAACGACGATACCCGAGTCGGCAGCACCCATGGCCTTAGCACCTCCATAGTACTGACCTGGGCCGCCGTAATACTGACCGTGGCCAGCCGCACCTCCGAATGCATTAGCGCCAATCACAGTATCTCCCATAGTAAAGTAGGTCTTGGTCATGTCCTCTTCGTCTTCTTCGCCTCCGACGTACACGTCGCTACCTTGCTTGCTAGCGGCGAGCGCTTTTCCGAGGGCTGCATTTTCGGCCGCATTGGCGAGCAAAACATCGCTGCCGCTCGAACCGTCACCTCCAGTCACGGTTTCGAAACTAGCGCCTCCTAGGACGATGTCCGACTTGCCCTGTCCGAATGCTCCATTATAAGCTGGGCCGCCGTAGTGTCCTCGATAGAGGCCATTGCCGGCTAGAGCGCCAGCTGCAGCTCCACTGCCAATTACAGTGTCGCCGAGCTGGTATATGGTCTTGGACTTCTTGCCGCCCTTTCTGCCACCGTCGACAGCGACGCCGGCGTCTTGGGCGCCGTAGGCCGCGCCGAGTCCAGCAGCCGCTTGATCGGCAGCCATGCCAGCCTTGACAACTCCGTCGTAATGGTCGCCATCATAATCTTCCGTCACGAATGAGAGACCGCCAACGACGATACCCGAGTCGGCAGCACCCATGGCCTTAGCACCTCCATAGTACTGACCCGGGCCGCCGTAATACTGACCGTGGCCAGCCGCACCTCCGAATGCATTAGCGCCAATCACAGTATCTCCCATAGTAAAGTAGGTCTTGGTCATGTCCTCTTCGTCTTCTTCGCCTCCGACGTACACGTCGCTACCTTGCTTGCTAGCGGCGAGCGCTTTTCCGAGGGCCGCATTTTCGGCCGCATTGGCGAGCAAAACATCGCTGCCGCTCGAACCGTCACCTCCAGTCACGGTTTCGAAACTAGCGCCTCCTAGGACGATTTCCGACTTGCCCTGTCCGAATGCTCCATTATAAGCTGGGCCGCCGTAGTGTCCTCGATAGAGGCCATTGCCGGCTAGAGCGCCAGCTGCAGCTCCACTGCCAATTACAGTGTCGCCGAGCTGGTAAATGGTCTTGGACTTCTTGCCGCCCTTTCTGCCACCGTCGACAGCGACGCCGGCGTCTTGGGCGCCGTAGGCCGCGCCGAGTCCAGCAGCCGCTTGATCGGCAGCCATGCCAGCCTTGACAACTCCGTCGTAATGGTCGCCATCATAATCTTCCGTCACGAATGAGAGACCGCCAACGACGATACCCGAGTCGGCAGCACCCATGGCCTTAGCACCTCCATAGTACTGACCCGGGCCGCCGTAATACTGACCGTGGCCAGCCGCACCTCCGAATGCATTAGCGCCAATCACAGTATCTCCCATAGTAAAGTAGGTCTTGGTCATGTCCTCTTCGTCTTCTTCGCGTCCGACATACACGTCGCTACCTTGCTTGCTAGCGGCGAGCGCTTTTCCGAGGGCTACATTTTCGGCCGCATTGGCGAGCAAAACATCGCTGCCGCTCGAACCGTCACCTCCAGTCACGGTTTCGAAACTAGCGCCTCCTAGGAGGATGTCCGACTTGCCCTGTCCGAATGCTCCATTATAAGCTGGGCCGCCGTAGTGTCCTCGATAGAGGCCATTGCCGGCTAGAGCGCCAGCTGCAGCTCCACTGCCAATTACAGTGTCGCCGAGCTGGTAAATGGTCTTGGACTTCTTGCCGCCCTTTCTGCCACCGTCGACAGCGACGCCGGAGTCTTGGGCGCCGTAGGCCGCGCCGAGTCCAGCAGCCGCTTGATCTGCAGCCATGCCAGCCTTGACAACTCCGTCGTAATGGTCGCCATCATAATCTTCCGTCACGAATGAGAGACCGCCAACGACGATACCCGAGTCGGCAGCACCCATGGCCTTAGCACCTCCATAGTACTGACCCGGGCCGCCGTAATACTGACCGTGGCCAGCCGCACCTCCGAATGCATTAGCGCCAATCACAGTATCTCCCATAGTAAAGTAGGTCTTGGTCATGTCCTCTTCGTCTTCTTCGCCTCCGACGTACACGTCGCTACCTTGCTTGCTAGCGGCGAGCGCTTTTCCGAGGGCTGCATTTTCGGCCGCATTGGCAAGCAAAACATCGCTGCCGCTCGAACCGTCACCACCAGTCACGGTTTCGAAACTAGCGCCTCCTAGGACGATGTCCGACTTGCCCTGTCCGAATGCTCCATTATAAGCTGGGCCGCCGTAGTGTCCTCGATAGAGGCCATTGCCGGCTAGAGCGCCAGCTGCAGCTCCACTGCCAATTACAGTGTCGCCGAGCTGGTATATGGTCTTGGACTTCTTGCCGCCCTTTCTGCCACCGGCGACAGCGACGCCGGCGTCTTGGGCGCCGTAGGCCGCGCCGAGTCCAGCAGCCGCTTGATCGGCAGCCATGCCAGCCTTGACAACTCCGTCGTAATGGTCGCCATCATAATCTTCCGTTACGAATGAGAGACCGCCAACGACGATACCCGAGTCGGCAGCACCCATGGCCTTAGCACCTCCATAGTACTGACCCGGGCCGCCGTAATACTGACCGTGGCCAGCCGCACCTCCGAATGCATTAGCGCCAATCACAGTATCTCCCATAGTAAAGTAGGTCTTGGTCATGTCCTCTTCGTCTTCTTCGCCTCCGACATACACGTCGCTACCTTGCTTGCTAGCGGCGAGCGCTTTTCCGAGGGCTGCATTTTCGGCCGCATTGGCGAGCAAAACATCGCTGCCGCTCGAACCGTCACCTCCAGTCACGGTTTCGAAACTTGCGCCTCCTAGGACGATGTCCGACTTGCCCTGTCCGAATGCTCCATTATAAGCTGGGCCGCCGTAGTGTCCTCGATAGAGGCCATTGCCGGCTAGAGCGCCAGCTGCAGCTCCACTGCCAATTACAGTGTCGCCGAGCTGGTAAATGGTCTTGGACTTCTTGCCGCCCTTTCTGCCACCGTCGACAGCGACGCCGGCGTCTTGGGCGCCGTAGGCTGCTCCGAGTCCAGCAGCCGCTTGATCGGCAGCCATGCCAGCCTTGACAACTCCGTCGTTATGGTCGCCATCATAATCTTCCGTCACGAATGAGAGACCGCCAACGACGATATTAGAATCCGAAAGGCCAACTGCATCACTTTGATGCTGGAATTTTATGCATTTTGCTGTTTTGCAACAAGATTCGTCGTTCAACATTACTCTACTAGAGCCGTCTTGGCAAGTTGGATTTTGAAGTTCTATGCATTTTGATGGATTGCACATACATTCGTAAGTACTGCAACAACTGTCCACAGGATAGCTGATTAAATCTTCGTAATAATTACAGATCAATGGTGTTTCAGTGCAAGAATGAATGTCACAGTCTTCTGCCACGCACCTGTATGCGTAGCAACATTCGTCTGCTTTCTCTTCAACAACCATGAATCCCTCCGGCGCAGTCGGATAAGGATCGCAAGTTCTCAACGCGCAGTCTATGCTGTCATGACTTGTGCAAGTGCACATCTCGCACGCGTTGCCATACTTATACCAGGTTTCGCCGTAGCATCTGCTGTAACCTTTCTCGTCGACACACATCGGCTGCTCTTCAACGATTTCAAGTTTTGCTGCGTTTGAGCCTAATCCAGCACCCATAGCCGCCGCGGTCTGGCCGAGACTGCTTCCAACCACAGATTCGCCTCCTATTGGATTGTCGGCAAAAGTCATCAGCTCGCTTCCTGGTATGTCAGCTTTGGTTGCCGCGGCTGCAAGCGCAATTGCTTTTGTCGCCAAGGCATCGTCTGTGTACGCGGCCCCAGCATGACCGCTTGCGTAGCCAAGACCGTCCGCTAGCAATTCTACTCCACTTGTACTAAAGGCCACGCTTGAGTATCCATCGCCTAATTTGTCGCCTTGAACGGCGACTGCGCCCGCGCCGGAAGCATCGGCCAAACCTGCTTGGCCGGCAGCTGAAACAGACGACTGCTTAGCGCCAATAAGGCCACCTTGGTCCGGCGATTCGCTTTCCATAAACACTCCAGCAAACATAGGAGCAGCACTTGCGAGGCTCGAAGCCGCAGCGGCCGCTTGTGCACTCCCGCCACCGCGCACACACTTTCCTGCAGCACAGCACGCGCCTGGATCGATTACGGTCCTCACGGATCCGTCTGGACAGGGAACCTCGGCCATTTGTGGACACAGTAAGCTGTCGCACACGCACTCGTACGTCGCACAACATTTGTCCAGCGGATAGGCCTTCAGCTTCTCGTTGAAGCGGCACTGCGGTGCCTCAAATTGGCACTGGGAAGTGTCGCAAGCCTTCGCTACGTGACGGTACGTGACGCAACAGTCGTGGGCACCGCGTTCCTCCACCAACTCGTAGCCGGGCGGTGCAGGGGTTGCAGGTTCGCAAACCTTCTGGCTCTGTTCAACGAGGCCGACATCGGAGCACGTGTACACGACGCACGGCTGGCCGGCTTCAGTCCACTGCTCGCCGAAGCACCGACCAACACCGAACGAGTCCACGCAAATGTCAGCTTCGGACACGACCTCCATCATCTGCTTCCCTGAGCTTCCGGCCAGGCCTGCTGCGGCCGACTCGCCATAAGAACCGAGCGCAACGCCGGCCGCCGAACCCTTGTCCTTTGATTTGATGCTATCGAATGAGAGCCCGCCCAGCGCAACTCCACCCTTTGCAGCACCGTAGGCGTCCGTCTTGCCCTTGCCTCCGAACCCGTAGCCGAAGCCAGAGTCGTGCGCATTCGCGTGGGCCAGACTCGTGCTACCGAGAACGGTGTCTCCGGCGACAAACGAAACTACTGAGGTCGAACCTTTTTTAGGCTTCTTCGCGACGGCAGCGTCCATCGATTGGCTCCCTTGAGCAGTGCCAAGGCCGGCAACCGCACTATCAGACGCAAGACCCGCCGCTACAGCGCCACCGACGTAACCACCATCGTCGCTGAAGTGCTCAAACGCCGGGTTGGCGATGGAGGCTAGACTGTCGGCGTTGGCGCATGCCGACGAGTCGGTGAACACGCACTTGCCAACAGGGCAGCAGGCGTCCTGCTCAAGAACGACCCTCGTAGAACCCTCGGGACAAGGTGGACTGCCGAGCTCGAGACACTTGGTCTGGTCGCAAACGCACTCGTAGGTCGAGCAGCATCCGTCGATGTCGTACTTAATCATCCTCTCGAACGAACCGCAAGCGAGCGGCTGAAACTGGCAGGTGGCCGGGTCGCACTCGGCGTCCACGTAGCGGTACGAGTAACAGCAAGGCGTCGTCTTCTCCTCAACGATAATTTTTCCGTCTACAAAAGGCGGGTAAGAGTCGCACTCTTCCACCTGGCAGCGCACGTCACCCGTGTCGAAACAGGTGCACGTTTCGCAAGCGCTCCGGCTCCAGCAGTCGCCGTACTTGCGCTCCAAGCCGCCATTGTCAACGCACATCGGTGACTCCTCGGCGATTCGGAGGACAGCGCCAGACGCGGAGCCAACGGCAGCTCCTGCTGCTGCTGCGCTTTCGGCCGCGTTTGAAAGAGCGACATCGCTTTCAATGTTGTCGCCTTCTCCAGTTAGAGTTTCGATGACAGCGCCTCCAAGGACGATGTCCGACTTAGCGTCTCCGTAGGCTCCAGCATAATCTGGTGCCCCGTAATGTCTTGGATAGAAGCCATGACCGCTTAGAGCGCCAGCTGCAGCTCCACTGCCAAGTACAGTGTTACCAGCATTAAACATGGTCTTTGACTTCTTGCCACCCTTTCTGCCACCGTCGACAGCGACGCCGGCGTCTTGGGCGCCGTAGGCCGCGCCGAGTCCAGCAGCCGCTTGCTCGGCAGCCATGTCAGCCTTGACAACTCCGTCATAAGAATCGTCATCGTAATCCTCAATAACAAACGATTCTCCACCGAGAACAATTCCCGAGGCTGCGGCTGCCATAGCCTTTGCTTTGTCATTATATTTTCCTGGACCTTGGTACCAATCTTGCTGACCAGCTGCGCCAGCCAAAGCATTAGCGCCAAGCAAAGTATCCCCCATCGAGAAAAAGGTCTGCGTCATGTCCTCTCCGTCTTCTTCGCCTCCGACGTAGACGTCGCTACCTTGCTTGCTAGCAGCCAGTGCTTTTCCAATGGCTGCGTTTTCGGCAACATTTGCCAAAACAACATCACTGTCAGTATCCTCCTTTGCACCGCTAAAAGATTCAAAATTAGCGCCTCCGAGGATAATGTCCGACTTGGCCTGTCCGAGTGCTCCAGCATAATCTGGTGCCCCGTAATGTCTTGGATAGAAGCCATGACCGTTTAGAGCGCCAGCTGCAGCTCCACTGCCAAGTACAGTGTTACCAGCATTAAACATGGTCTTTGACTTCTTGCCGCCCTTTCTGCCACCGTCGACAGCGACGCCGGCGTCTTGGGCGCCGTAGGCCGCGCCAAGAACAGCAGCCGCTTGATCGGCAGCCATGCCAGCCTTGACAACTCCGTCATAAGAATCGTCATCGTAATCCTCAATAATAAACGATTCTCCACCGAGAACAATTCCCGAAGCTGCGGCTGCCATAGCCTTTGCTTTGTCATTATATTTTCCTGGACCTTGGTACCAATCTTGCTGACCAGCTGCACCAGCCAAAGCATTAGCGCCAAGTAAAGTATCCCCCATAGAGAAAAAGGTTTGCGTCATGTCCTCTCCGTCTTCTTCGCCTCCGATGTACACGTCGCTACCTTGCTTGCTAGCAGCGAGTGCCGCTCCCAAAGCTTCGTTTTTGGCAGTGTTTCCCAGTAAAATGTCACCATCGGTCTTTCCTTTTCCTCCGGTGTGAGTTTCAAAAACACCGCCGCCAAGGACGATGTCCGATTTGGCCAAAGCTCCAGCTGCCGCGCCGGTTTCTCCAACGAAATGCTCAGGATAATAATCGCCCCCTGCAAGGGCGCCAGCCGCAGCTGCCGCACCCAGAAGTGTGTCTCCAGCGGCAAAAGAGACAACGCTCTTTCCCTTCGACTTCTTCTTACCACCCACTAGCACGTCACTTTCCTGTTCAGCAGCAGCAAGTGCGCCGCCCAAAGCAACCGCGTCGTTAGCAAGCGCCGCAACCACACCAGTCGGTTTGCTGTCGGATTTTCCGTGATCCACGATAAAGGTCGATTGCCCAACAGCAATCGCTGCATCCGCTTGAGCGCCGGCATCCGCCGAAAGGCGAACACACTTGCCCATCTGACAGCATTGGTTGGGCTCAACGATGACACGAATGCTGCCGATCGGGCAGGCCGGGTCACCGAGGTCTGGGCAGCTCGAAGGGTCGCAGACGCACTCGTACGAAGAGCAGCAGTCGTCGATCGGGAAGATGGCAAGGGTCTCCGTAAAGCCGCACTGTGGCGCCTGAAACTCGCATAGTGAAACGTCGCAGACGTTCTTGACCAAACGGTAGGTGTGGCAGCAGGCGTCGGCCCGCTCCTCGACCACGTAATAACCTTCGGGACAGGCTGGGTAGGGGTCGCACTGCTTCTTCACGCACTTCACGTCGGCGTTGTCCGAGCAGGTGCACGTCTCACAGGCGTCGTGCTGGTAGAGCCACGAGTCTCCAAACTTGCGCTCGCAGCCGGTCTCGTCGATGCAGATCGAAGCCTCGCCAATAATAGCCGCCGCAAGCTTACTTGCGCTTAGCGCGGCTGCGTCGGCAGCGGCCTCCTGCTGGCTGAGGAGATCGGCCACCACAGATCCCTTTTCGCTCGCGCCATGGTCGCTCTCGACGGCCAAGGCGGCAGCGTCGTGGAACAGACTTGCGGTGCCGTCGGCAGAGACAGCTAAAAGCCCGTGGTCATTGATGGCCGCCACTTCGCCGGATGTGTAGCCAGACTTGGCGTCGAACTTCGCCGCCGCGTCCGCGTAGCTCTTAGTGCCGGCAAACTCGACGTGCGTAGTGCGTACACCGTTGTCCTCCAACTTGTCAACCACCACGTCTGCTTGTGAAGCGCCGTGAGCAGCAGCAGCTCCAACTGCAGCCTGCTCTTGAGCAGCGCCAACTCCGATTGTGCCTTCATCCTTATCTCCACCAAAGGTTGTAGAACTAAAGCTGGATCCTCCGATCGCAATTCCTGCTCCTGCCGCTCCGGCTGCAGCCGCACCCGAGTGTCCTCCTTCTACGAATCCTCCCAAACCCGCTTCGGCTCCTGCTCCAGCGATAGCGCTTGCCTCTCCGCCTGCTGGAGTGCATCCGAGTAGGATCTCGTCGCTGAGGACGTTGTTCCAACAGTAGTAGCGGATGCAGGCCACTTCGTCGTTTTTGAAAAGTCCGGGCTGAAATGTTGTTCACAACGACAGTTAAACGGTTTCATGAAACATTTATGACTCATATATGATTGGTTAACGCCAATACGCTAGGACAGAATAGGATAGAATCTTTAGGAATGTTATTACAAATAATAGTAAATATTAATAGCCCTTTGGAAAATTCAAAATTGTTATTTATTATCACCTTGTCCATAGGGTTACGATTGTCTACGACAGTGTTATAACAAATTTATTGTCTTAAAAACTGACAAACAGACTACATATATCGAATGTAACAGGGGTTTTCAAGTGGCCTTACAACTTTACGGTGAATTTAATCACACGGTCAGGGTTTGGCTTATACTTTTGGTCAGAATTACTTACTTTGAGTGAAATCATTTAAAGGAATATATCGCTAGTGAATGAGGATTGGTTTATTTGGTATTAACTAAAGGTTTTTATATATATATATTTTGTGTGCTACAGGCAAAAAACGTGGAACCACTGTTTTTTAGGTGTGCCACAAGCGAAAAACGTATAAGAATCTGTTTTTTTAGTGTGCCACAACGAAAACCGTACAACCACTGTTTTTGTAGTGTTCCACAAGCGAAAAACGTAGAACCACTGTTTTCTTATAGTTTACTACAACGAAAAACGTAGAACTACTGCATTATAACATTAATCGAGCCCACTTACCCCGAGAGTGCCACCGTCGGGCAGCATACAGAGACAGTCGGCCGGTCGCACGCAAGTCTTGGGGTCGCGAAGCACGTAGTTGACAGGGCAGGAGACGCACTCTTCACCACAGGTATCCACGCAAGCGTCTTCCTCATCGGCAAACGTACACTGGTAGGTGGCCGTTTTCCAGGAGTGACAGACCTTGTTGCAGCGGAAGGCGCACTTGACTAGGTTCTGCTCGCCGCACGTTTCTGCAACAGGTTGAGGAACATGTGTTTAGCTTGTCGGGGAAGTATGAAGCATAGGAGGAGACAGTGGGATAGATACAAAGGAGGGAAGTGTCGGGCGTTAGGTTTGATGCCCCTGAAACGTTTACATACCCTGGAACTATAGGAATGATTTATAAAAAAGAGAAAAAAAAAGGTATAACCTGATTATATTTCTGCACAGGTGTATGTGGAAAACCCCGAGATATCCCGATTTTTATTGTCTAAGTCTATGAAGTATTGAAAATAAGCTACTTCTCGATGCGAATGTTCAAAATCGCAAGTGCTTGGCAAAAGCTGCTGTGAGTGTGACTTGGGTTTTGCCTCAAAGAGTTTATGTCCTGGCAAATGCTATAATGTTGAGTTATATTGAACGTTGATTACATGAAGGAATAAATCGATCGAAGGAGTGAGAAAATAACTAATCTAATTGCACAAATACGATCCTAAGATCTTTTAATTATGAACCTTTTTCACGCTCGTGCTTTAACGAGCTCTATATCTTTAAAAATAGCAGTGATTAAAGTGACAGAAACGCGCCGCTATAGTTTGTTGTTTGTAATTTGCCGATTAGCTGTGGGTACGCTATGTACAAATCTGTAAGTTAGTTTTATATGATAAACAAAGTCAAAAAGGTCGAGTAGATCAACATCATCTTGATGAAGACGATTCAAAACGAACTTGTATCATCTTCAGTTAATGCAACATTAAGCTCGTATCGCGAAACGTTTAGATCAAGATAATGTCGATCTGCTCAACCTTTTAGGCTTTACAATTCATTATCAAGCCAGATTAGCTTTCTTCTGAAATATCTGCGATTCTACAGGTTATGCTCAACTGCCTGTTACGAAAGGGAACCTAAAATGTTGCGCATTTGCTAACTGACATTTATTCAGCGAGCTTACCGCAAAGGTTGTCGTAGAGGTCCGCGCAAAGCGCTGGAGTTAGTTCTGCTGGTTTGAACTGGAAACCACCGTAGTCTGTCACACCTCCGGCAAAAGAACCTTTATAGTGTATAATAAAAAAATATAAAAACATAATTGAAACATTAAAGCATAATGGTTGGAGGTTTAGTAGAACGTAATAAGAATATCAAAGCCCAAACAGAAGTATAAGTAGCATTTTGAACATTTCGAATAACTCTTTACTCATTCTCAACATCATATTTGAAAATATTTGTGCAAAACAAGGGATGGTGACAATGCCCTTGATAACGCGATCAAGCGTAACATAAACTGTGTCACTTGAACAAATCAGCTTCGAAGTTCAATTGCTTAATAAAGTTTCTTGACAATTTAGTAAAGGGTGATCGAAGGTGGCAAAAAAACTATTATTAAACCATGATTTTGAAATTAAGAAAACAGTCGAGTTAATAAAGCCTCAACCCATTAAATAGATTAGAGATTCACTGTTTCCATAATGGAACAATTTATACACATATATTCTCACCCAACGAGGTGGACATGATCGGTACCAAAGATTCTTCCTGGCAAGCGAGACCGAGGCAATGTATGTCGTGGTCCATGCAATAACTGCAAAATACATGTATTTATTACTTACAAGTAACAGTAAACAGAAATTTAGTCATCTCTAGGACGATAATATTTTGACTTGTCAAAAAAGTCAAAATTTTGTCAAAATATACACGTTAGGTCAAAATCGATTAAAATTGCACATAAATTGTTTACAGAATAAAAAAAACTATACCCAGCTTTTTGAAGTTGTCGTTCAGTGAAAATTTTATAAAACGAAAATTAGTTTAGAGTTATATTCAAAGACATTTTAAATGTATTATATTTGCAGACGACGCCAAGACACCAATACAGTACTTTAAACAACAATATTTAGTTTAAATCAATGTATTTTTATAAGGTCAAAATTTTGTCGAAAAAATATACTTTTAAGTCAAAATTGGTTAAAATTTAAATTTTTTAGGTCAAAATTTCTCATTTAAAAAAAATAATCGCCCCAGTCATTACGATAATCACTTACCAGCTTCTGCACTCGTCCGACATGCATTCGATCTTTTCGCCGTCGGCGTAAGCCACTCCGTCGATTTCTTTGCAAACGCAAGATTCGATGGCAAGACAAACTTGGCCGTCAGCGCTGTTCACCTATGACACAAAACAATATATGTTTTGAACTTTAGAAACGGAATGATCTTTTTTGTACGCAATGCCCTTTTTGTCTAATTTGTGCAATGGGGGACTGACTATTTATCAAATTCCACTTGCTGGTTGTATTTGTTTTGTAAACAATATTTTCACGTTGTAATATGGTTGCCAGGGGTTGCCCATCATCAGCGTATGTACAAGTAAACACTTTTATGTTTAAATAACTTGTGGATCTGTTGCTAATTGTCAAATTTTAAATTAAAAGTTTTACAAACTCAAAACGAAAAAACGTTTTTTTTTTTTATTAAAACCCTACTAAAGGTCAAAGATACGTCAAGATTTTCTTCCATTAACACTTAGTGCATGAAAACGTTTGTATGGCTTGGCAGGGTTTTCAATTATAAATTTGTCAGGTAACATCGCCGCCATAGCATTGAAAAAGTAATTAAAAAGGCAAAAATATGTTATCAAAATCAAGAAGAACCATTCAGTTGATCTAAAACATCCTATTAAAAAATTTTTAAAGAAGCAATTAACCATTGACAGTGTTGAAGCAAAGATCCAAAACCCAAACATTAATATATAATCATATTATGGCCATATGCCAAATTCTTCGAATGTTTATACTCACGAGTCCGTCTTCGCATCCACATCCTTCAACACAGGAGAACTCGCAGGTGCTCTTCACCTTGCTGTACATGTGGTAGTTGGTGCAGGTCTTGGGACAAGCCGACATACACGGGGTGTAGTCGCGCTGCTTACCCTGGCACATCAAGGCTAAAACAAAAAGACGGTGATTAGGAGATTTTCCCGTCAGTATTAATATTTTCTAGGTTATGGTCCATTAAGGTATTTTACCGGTCAACGACTGCTGCGCATACTCCCAACAATTACACAGATGGAGCCACATAATACAGATAGATTCGCGATTTTTTCTAGGTTTTATGACTCGATATGAAGTTGCTTATTTGCTTGAGCACTGGTAAATTCGCATGATCCCTATTCGGCTTCCACTTCATTGCATTAAAGTGATAAGTAAAGAAAAACAATAGCTGTTAAACAGCTCATTTAAAAGCTTAGCTGTTTACAAAAATTTGAACAATTTTCAACAGGTGCGCCGTTCAGTAGGGATGGTGTTTTGCTTTAGGAGTTTACTGAACGAACAATAACCATACCTACCCCAAAAGTGTGCGAATTTATGATAGAGCAGCTCACTTACAACGTAAAGAAACTAAATGAAATTGAAATCTACATTTTTTCTGTATACAGGTTACCGCCAAAAATCGTTAAAAGTTCAGAACCAAAAGTGCACGTCTACTTACGACAAAGACTCTGCGAACGCCAGTAGATGTGCACGCCGTGTCGGTTGCACTCTTGCGCGTACGCATGAATGGCGGTACACAGGCAGTCGCAGTCACCACCCGAGTCGCACGCACAAGCATCGAACACGCAAGCGCTGTGGTAGGTGCGAGGGTTGACCAGAGTGTGACAAGCCTGGACGAAAGAAAAGTTGCATTTGTTTGTTATGTACTTCATGTGTTTTAGTTGCACTTTTCGGTTACGCTATACGTTATGTCTACGAGTCACAAAACCGAGATGAGAGTTAGGCCTAGTGCAGAAAGAAGGTATAAGTTGGGAAACGATCTCCAAGTTGAAGCAAATTTTAAATTTTAGGAACAATGCTAAAATTTAGGAATAATGTTTTGTAGCCCTTTTTTGTTTGAGGTTATGAGAGAAAGCTTTCCAGACTTGCCTAATTTGTAATTTGTCCGCATACATAAGTTACTTGGTAGCTTACCCTTAGTAAACGCTTTCAGCAAGGCTGAGAATACAACATATATCCCAGATATTTTGTTTTTGTTAAACACAAATAAAAGTCTCTAGTCACCTCGAAAAGTTCACCGGTAAGTACAGCACACTTCCTCTCAGCCCAGTACTTTCTGTGGCTGTTTAGCCCGCACATATCAGTTGGTACTTCCTCGGCGTGGCTTCCGTTCAGATAAGTCTGGAGGAATAAAAAAAAACGATGCGTGTGTTAGAAACACAACTTTTATTCTGCTACTTCTTTTTTTTAAGACGTAGTAAGAATATCAAAGCCCATACAGAAGTAGGTATCATTTTGGACGTTATCGAAACTACTGATTTCGTTGGCACAGATCTTAACAAACTTGGGGAAATATCAGCTAAATAGAACGCAGGAAATTAACCAGCAAGGGAATAATGGAGATCAAAGCTCAAGGGTACAACAAATCGGATTTTTAAATATAACACAAATACATTTCGTTACAAGATTTTCCTTAAAGCTTTTTTTTAAGTTTTTTTAATTTGAAAAGTATTATTTTAATTTACCCATTTAACAATAGGGCATACATGTCAAGAATAGTAACGTTTTAGTCTAGTCATCTCATCCAATCAACATATACCTTCCAAGTGTTAACGAAGGAAACTTCGCCGATCTCGATCATATTTTGTGGATTCTTGAAGTCGTTGTTTTCGTTGCCATCAAAATCACCGCACAAACCTGCAAGAGGACAAATGACAAATTGCCTAAAAAACGCATTGCGGTCGAAGATAAAATGCATCTAGCTTGGTCTTGTCCAAATTCAGCAAATTCAAAAGAAGAAATATTTTGTCGTAATGTTAGTTAAATCGTAGATTCAAAATGATAATTTAATGCGGTAAGGCAGTTTTATGAGTAAATTCAATAAAATATTTTAAACTGCAAGGTATAAATAATCGGACCCATGCCATAAGACCGAAATAAGAACAACATCAACGTCGGAATGAAACAAAGTTAAGAATTAGACCAAAATAGAACTTATACCAAATAGTCGTGGTACCGTTTAAATCGGAATAAACCGTTGGAATAATACCTAAATAGCAAAAACAGGCCTATACAACAATTTACATAACCCAACCCCTAAGTACATCACTAACTCCCCAATAAATTTCAACCCTAACCAACAGTCCTGGCGTACCTTCTACTTTTCCCTTGTGCTGTGGGTCTAGGCGCACCATAACAGTGGTTCCCTTGTCCCATTGCACGGTCACACCAATTTCCTTGGCCTTGACGAAGACCCAAAGACCAACATAGGTGATCTCGAAACTGCCAACCTGAAGTGGAAAGAAATACTCAGTTATAAAGTAAAATTCAAAAATTTCGCCGTTCTATGATACGCCTATCCAATAAATTTAAGGCTTGCTTACAGGTTCTTAGATAAATAGGAAAACATAAATTAAACAGAAAACAACTGAAACAAACAACTAAAAAAAACAAAGATTTCGGTAATCATCCGTTTCTCAACCGGTGCCCCATGGAAGGCTGCTAGGTGCGCCGCGAGCGAAATGAAAAACACTTCGAAATAAGTCCAAAATTAATTGGAGTAAGACTTTAATGGACAAAATAACGTTTTTAGTCTCAAAGGCTGGAAGGCCCTTTAAAGATATGCAACTATAAAATATAATAAAAATGCAGGCAATTTAAGAGAAATATCGGTACACGTAAAAAAATTCGCGCTGGCTTCGCTCGCAAGGTGCGCCGCCACGTTTGCATACGTCTCTAGGTGCGCCGCCAAGTAAATAAAGGTTAAGAAACACTGGTCTAGACATTCAGTTGCTGTTAAGTTTTCAAGTCATCCTTAACGTGTTACCAAATTATAACCCGAAACCACATAATGGCAATGGCGAAGTAACCTTACCTTCTTTTCTGCTACTGGCTTTCCCTTGACAAGCTCAACGCTATTCTCCTTGATCTTGTCTCCGTGGTTGATGGAGAAGATTGCTCTCTTGGAGCAGGTTCCTCCGTTGCTTCCGCATCCAACGTTCTCAATCGAGATCTGAAAAGGAAGAAGAGTTTTGCGAGTTGGTGTCAACTACTAAGGCTGATGTTGGGTTGCTTAATGATAGAAAGCTACAGCATATTGGACGGCTTTATTCCTTTATTACAGTGTTACATGTTTGGAATTAAAACAGAAATTTTAAGTTTGTTTCCCCTTTTTCCTAACTTTCCCGTTGCTACATGCTTACATTTTAACTGTTAAAGTATATGCTAAGCTGTATAAGGGAAATAGGATAATAACATATTAGTCCGTTGAGATTGTATCTCATTCAAATAATTATCCAATTATCTCAAAAATGTTATGTGATCATCATTTGCCACGAAACTCAACTTTCTTTGGATTAAAATACTGCGACAAACGAATACTATTTTAACAAAACATATTTCACAAAAAGGGCATTTCATCAAGTAATTTCTATACGACGTTTGATGCAAAAGTTTACCATTGTTTTTGGGAAATGTTTTCGTATCGAATTTAAGAATGCATTTTTATCCGACGATGCCAGGTTAAGCAGGTGATTAGCGTCTGATTAGCCGTTTAACCTATTTACTTACACCTGCCAACATTCACGACTACTTCCTTACAACTCGCGCAGACCTCAGCAGAATATCCCGAAAGCGAAGTTCAGAACCTATTTACCTGGAAAGAGTGCTTGCTGTCCTCGGTGGATCGCACAAAGGTGAAGACGTTGATGCCGTGGAACTGGTAATCTTTGCCGTCGAACGTCGTGTAGTGGGAATCCCCGAAGGCGCGACACATGCCGGCGCACTCGTTGCTCTCGCACGACCAAGTTCCGCTCAAACATTGACTGAAAAACGAGGTTTGAGTTGAATCACTTAACAGTACGTAGTAATTATCAAAGCCCATACAGAAGTAGGTATCATTTTGAACTTGTCTACCTACTTCTGTATGGGCTTTGATATTCTTACTACGTCTTACTACAACCCCCAACGATTAGGCTTCAAAGTACGTAGTGGCAATGGGGCTTTTACTGACTATAAAGACTTACTTTTGTATATTACATCAGTAGTTCCCAACCAGGGTGCCAATTTGATCGCTTAAGGGTTCGGGAGGTGTTTGGAAATCTTTCATATTTCGATTTTTTCGTTTTTCTCAAGCCTCCTGATGCAACTTTTCGTGTACGAATGGAGTACAGTATATCAAACGATATTTTCCTTTGTGTGGAGGTGATTGTGTTGTCCGCATTCGTTAACGTGACAATGTACTAACCATTTTAACGAATATTCTATAGCGGTGTTCTATTTGTTGTTTAGAGGGGTACCGTAAGCTACAAAAGGTTTGGCAAAATTGAGTTTCTGCCGTAGAGTGCGGACGCTTTTTCAACTTTGTGGACGCATGGGTAAAAAATAAACGAAAGTCACCATGATTCTGATTGCCGTATCCATGACAAAAAGATCAAGAAACTATACAATAATATAAATGTGTTTTACGTGAGGTACATTA
Organism: Ascidiella aspersa; assembly: GCF_963924565.1. NCBI lineage: Eukaryota > Metazoa > Chordata > Ascidiacea > Phlebobranchia > Ascidiidae > Ascidiella > Ascidiella aspersa. The sequence goes on from NC_139450.1 coordinate 29,906,735, forward strand.
AAGTTTTTAAGGCTGTAATTATTTGGGTTCGGCACAAATTCTGAAATTAAGACCCGTATGCAGCTCCTTATAAATCGTTCCGTAACTGACTTCTTTTTGTGTGTAAAAAGGTAAAAAGTTCAAGAGAGGCGATGTAACGCAGCGGTTTGAAGCAGTTGTATTATGTAGCAAATAGAGGTAAATGCATGCTTATAGATTTGTTTCATTTTTTAAGATACGAGCATTAGTCTTCGAAGTCGTTATTATTTGATGCACACTGTGTTATTCGTATTGTACACACTGTGTTATTCGTATTGTGTTTCGAGCGTCTAAAACAGCCTCTTAAATTACACCAACAGTCTCTAAAAACATAGCCTAGAACTCGTGTAAGCAACTATGGTTTTTATACACTTTTAGCGGTACCGTATCTTACGCCTTTTAAGCGGTCACCAAACACCAATCCTAATCAACCAGCTTGTACAAATAACCCAAAATGTATCAGAGGTCAGAGCAAATGCATTTTAGCTTTAACACAGGTCAAGGACAGCACTCACCAAGTATTGCAGTCCTGTTGCATTGATTCGCTCTCCTCGTAGCTTCGGCCTCCGTGGTAACATGGACACGACTTTGGAGTGACGCACTGGTTGCAGGTGACGTCCCACACGAAGCCGTCAACGCACTGACACCCGGCGATGCATCTCTCGATCTATTAAAGTTAAAAACGGTTTCCTGAAGTTCATACTTGGGTACATTGGGATAAGCCGTAATCGTTGGTCGAAAAGCAGCTTCAGACGGGCTAAATCATATGTTTGTGTAGCTTACATTGATTAAGTTTATACTTGGATTGATAGTAAGTCGTTCATTTGTTGCCTTTTATACGTTTAAGTACCCGTTATAAACGTTATACTAATATCTCAAGTTATCGAAGCTCCATTCTCCCAAATTCGATGAAGTAGACTTACTTTTATTATAAATGATGTTCACCACTTAAACTATACAAGAAAACATGGGACAATAATCACAAATCAAGTCAGAGAATTCCATTTTGGGAATGAAAAAAAAAACTAACTTTTTTTTACTCAAAAAAAAAAAGTGTTTAACAACCTAATAAAACTCGGAAAAACAATAGTCGCTAAATCTGTACAAAGCACTTTTGGAAAATATAGTTAGTATCGTCATTAATTCAAGGGTTAACAAACCTTTCTGTTGAGCGTGGGAAGATGCATGTTGGTGCAGGTTTTCACGTCTGGCTTCATGCAGCTGGTGAACTCCTCGTTCAAACTGCACTTGGTGGTCACGGGACAGATGTTCTCAGTACAGGCCCACTTGCCCTTGTGGCACTCACTTAAGTAAAGAACGCGATTTAAAACACTTGAATATTATAAAACAGGAAATTGGGCGATCTGCATTCTAAGTATAATGTAGTCCGTGTATAGTCATAAAATGGCAAATATTATCCTAATCAGATTGAAATAAAGATGTGTGGGTAAATGCTTAACTCCAGTGGTGGAATTTAGTCGGTTCGTGCTATTTCTATAGAACCATCTCACGACATTTTATTATATCAGGGAGTTTTAATCAGGTTGACTTTTTCATTTTTGTTGTTCTTATCATTCCTTAGTATGACACAGTGTAATATATGCCCGATGCTCAGTTTATTTGCCGAAAAATATGACTTTTTGTAACAGAACCGGCAGAAAAAAACAACTTTTGTGAATGACAAAAAAATTTAAATCCCACCACTGATTACCTCCTAATTTAAAGTAGTTGCATTTGATCATGAACACAAAAATAGTCAATACGTAAATAACAGAGGATCAGCCACTGACCAAACGTTGCAGTCCTGCATTCTCGACTCTCCAGCTTGGTAGATGACACTCTCGTACATACAGTCGCATTGAGCAACCGTTACGCAGTTGTTATCATAATCGAACACCTTAAAAAGAAAGTAAATGATTTGTAAAACGTTTGAATTTCGGCTTGCTTTGAAGCAAGATTCAATAGTTTTTATTTTATGTATCCAATAAGTGTAATTGGTGATTTTGCGTCTTTGTTTGCATTTTACGTTGTTGTTTTACGAAGGGATCTTATGTTTTATCTTTAGGACTAGAACTAGAATTTCGGTGTTGGGCTTATTTAAAATTATTGTCTAATATTCAGACTAATTTTAGATTCTCCTTTTTTTCAATTTACAAGTTCCCTTTAAAGGTGGCAAGGGAATTAGCACCTTATAGACTATTATATATGCCATTTGTTCTTGAATATGGTAATCAGGTTGCGGGTCATTTTTGAGCCAAATTCTCGCGTTTACTGCCTGTAAATAACATGAAACCACGTAAAAGAATAAGTTTAAACAAGTTTCCAATTGCCTTTTGGACACGGTTAATATAACTGGGTTATTCAGTGTTCGAAACAGAAATGGGTAAAAGTGACCATTTGTCACAAAATTATTAGGTTTGTTGCAAAAGACAATTACCAGTTATGGTTAAAAGTGACCATTCGCCAAGAAAATTTACCATTCGTCGCAAAAGACAGTTAGTCTACCAGTTATGGTTAAAAGTAACCATTCATCATGAAAATTTACCATTCGTCGCAAAAGACAGTTAGCCTACCAGTTATGGTTAAAAGTGATTATTCGTCACAAAAAAATACCATTCGTCGCAAAAGACAGTTACGAGTTACTCAATGGTTAAAATTGACCATTCTTCACAAAAATTTACAGAACAACCAGTGTATTTTTTGTGCCCTGGAGATTAAGGACAAACCACGTAGACTGTGGTAAACCAGCAGCAATGTAGTTTACCTGGCCGTCCGGACAAGTGCACCCAGGTACACACTGTTCCTCACACAAATAGCTGGTCAGCAGCGATCCGCAGGACGAGCCACACGCGTTGGCGCATTCCTTGAACACAGTGCCTTTCGGGCATTGAATCTCATCAGCTGGAATTAATAAAAGACAGCGGGTCAAAATTTAGTCGAGTTGGCGGAAGAGCGTTTTGCTACTGCCCATTTCTGTTCTTCGATAACAGCGATCCCTATATACTGTGCTCCGCGGCATCCTAGTGTGCCTTAATAAATTGTCAAGCGTGCCACGAAAGAATTATGGAAAGTAAGGTAAGGTGTATTACAAATAGGCATACACTCAAGCTTTTTGACTTAATGGATATTATATATGTACTTTCCATTACAATTTATTAATATTGAGAAATTTACATACAGTTTGTCGTGTGTTAAGGGCGATTGTTAAATTATTCAATTGTTGTTCTGTTGAAAGGGTGCCGCGAAATATTTAAGATTTTTAGTGTGCCGCATGTTAAAAAGTTTGAGAACCAATGTTCGATAAGCTGCAAGTATTCGATAGGTTTGATAGAATGTTTTTTTAAAGCAATGCGTTGTATCGTTGAATTATATGACGAACGCCACACGAGGTGGTCAGCTAAACGGAAAAAGTAAAATATTTTTCTTCTTTTACTTTCCAAAAAGCTAAAATTGGTTTCTCGATGTTGTTTTTTACGTTTTTAACGTTTTTTAATTAAAAAGCCTAATATTGTAAAAAGCAGCCTTTTTGTTTCATTAGATCAAAAATTAAGACCCCTGTAGCTTATTACCTCCAAAAACGTTTGATATACATATTTTATTTAAATCGATGCTATGTGTTTTAGAGATTTCTTGAATTCAAAGCTCTATGCTTAACCCCAGTACTAATTCTTTATCAAAAATAAACAATATTTTTTTTATTTAAAAAAACAAATAATAACTGCGTCTTACCACATTCGGTGATAACCTCTCTCCAGTTGCCCAGGATGACTCCTTGCTTGGCGCAGGTCATCGAATAATCGGCGAGCGCCCTGCACTGCATCTTAACGTCCTCAGCCGAGCAGATGTCGTCCATGCATTGCGACAGGAAGAGCTTGTAGTTGACCACGTCGTGGCACTCTGGGTTAAAACACGCCGTCGCGTCAATTGTAAGATATATTTTCGTACAGGATAAATATTGCTACAATAAGCATGTACGGCTTGTACGCATTAGGCAATACGGTTATGCGTAACTTAGACGAATATTTACGGGAAAATTTCGCTATCAAGATTGTTCGCTATCAGGATGATCTGAATAGCAATCCAGTAGCGTTTTTTTTTAATGTAATTTTTTTATAACACAATTAGTTCAAAAACATCGGTGTTAGTTCAAATGGCGGAATAAGGCTATGTTTGGGTACACTATGTGCGGATCTGTAACGTAGCTTGATAATGAATTACAAAGCCAAAAAGGCTGAGTAAATCAAAATCATCTAGAATTTTAGATTAAGACGATTTGATACGAACTTGATGTCCATTAACTGAAGATGATACAAGTTCGTATCGAAACATCTCAATTAAGATGCTGTCGATCTACTCGATCTTTTCGGCTTTGCAATTCATTATAAAGCTATGTTTAATGAAAAAAACACGAAGGTGAATACATAGTAAACGAACAACAATATACAACCGAAACAACTTAATCTAGAATGATCGCTATTTAACAAACTAAAACCATCACTTACTCGTGAACGGAGCGGCAGTGATGACTTCGCAACTTTCGCGAGCTCGCGTCTTGAACGTCCGCTGGATGTCGCACGGCGCTGCGAGCACCATTGCTGTGTTCGGGAACAAACATTCGCCGGTGGTCCTAAAAAAGTCAGGTATAATTAGTTGGAATGTGCAGAAAATCGAACACCAAGTTTAGTAGGAATAAACGGTTTACCTTCACAGTTTTGACTGAATTAGGATTCGGTAAGATTCGGTAAGAGTCACCCCTTATAGGTGGAGTGGTTCCAAAACATACAAAAAATAGACCTTCGACACTTTCACGCAGTTATGGTTAAAGTGACGAGTCGTCACAGAGAATTGCCATTCGTCGCAAAAACAGTTACCAGTTATACCTTTAAGTGACCATTCGTCGCAAAAGACACTTACCAGTTATGGGTAAAAGTGACCATTCGTCACAAGAGACAGTTACCAGTTACAAAAAATTACCATTCGTCGCAAAAGACAGTTGCCAGTTATGGTTAAAAGTGATCATTCGTCACAAAAAAACTTACCATTCGTCGCCGAAGTCGTTTGCGTTGGCTGCGGTGTCGCCGAGCGGCGTTAGGAAGTCGTCGGTGGTTTGCGCGTTGAAGTTGCCGCACATTCCGCCCACCTTTGAGCAAAGGCTGGGCTTGGCGCGCAGCAGAACCTTGTCCTTGCCGTCGAAAAGAACCGTCAGGCCGCTGTTGATGGTAACCTGCGAGAAAACATCAATTTGGCAAAGTGTGAAAAAGAAATCGAACATAATTCAATGTAACAACAGCGATTTCGCCGGCAGACTAAATGCAAGGCAATCCTGCATCCAACGTAAAAAGAAGAAATGAGTCACTCTGTGCAAGGCTACAATAGATATTTTGTTGGTTGACATACTCCAGAAAAGCATGATCAAAGAAATTTTAATTTATAATGTTAGATTATTTTCATCATAAATTCCTTAATTTTACTGCCCCAAATAAAACAAAATCTGTTAAGCGATGGGCTGACATATTAAGACTGCCAACAACGACATTAAAGTGAAATCTATAGGTTGGAATCAACAACAATCTGTTGGTTGGAATCAGCAACAAAATGTTTATTAGAAAATCGATCCCCTTTATAAACCACATAAGAATTTCTTCGGTATATTAAAAATATAGTTTATATTGACTAATGCTTTTTTCTGTGGCAAATTCAACCCAAAATTGAACAACCTAAAGAAATTAACAAACATTTGGATTTTAATTCAATCTTCGTACAGCATTCGTAATTTTCTATATTATATATATATTGCAGTTTGTACAAATGTCGCATTGTTGGACATTTACGCAAGTGTTCAGTACTTTACCTTGAAGTAGTTGGTGGTGACCTTCTCAACGGCGTAGAAGTAGTTGTGATGCGGAATCACGGCGTCCTTGCCGTTGATTTGGACATCTCCGGAGTGCAGGATCTCAATGCGTTCGCCATTCACAGTAATCTTAAGACCGCGGTCGCATACTAAGCGTCTGCAATTCGAACAAATGTCAATAGACGGTATGTGCAACGCAAATTGCCAGTTGCTTTTGCACCAAGTTAATTACGCTTTAAATAGCCCTTGAGCGAAATACCTATAAATGCGAATGATTGCATGCTGCCCGCCTAAACTTTCGCATTTTCTAGCGACATGCACATTACTTACATTATGTAAAACGTATGCCATCGGTCACTGCTTATCTAATCAGAAACCAACGCTTTAAGCTGAATAGTTTTACAACGTGATCGTTAAAAGGGTCGCCAACTTTACAACCAGCAACACCAATTTAAAAAAAATGCAATTATTAAAGGCGCGGTTGAACTGCATAGTGCTTGACCTAGTTAGGAAATCAGCAATTAGACAGATAATATATCGCTAATCATTTAACATCTCTGTTTGGTTGTAACAAAGCGTAAACGAAAAAAGTCTTTATAATGACAATAGATCACAATTTCAATTAGTGCTGAAATGAACTGTAACATAAACTTAAAATCAAAGCGACGCGATGTACCAGTCTTTTTTCAATATTTGTAAATATGTAATAATATGCTGCACTAAATTAGTGTTGTTACAATCAAACTGTTAATGTACTATTTCATAACATCAAAAACAGTTTGAACTGAAAGCAAGTTTAATTTTTTTACACTTCAGTTTATAATAATAATAAGTTTCGACAAAACTTCAGTCTAATAGTTTCGAGTATCTTTAATGTCTACGTCTTCTCAGCAACCCAAACTGCTTAAACCATCGCTCACAACTTCAAAATTAAACATCAGTTACAAGCAATAGCGAAACAACAGCATGTCAGTTGGTTTGCTTACGAGCAAGTGTTGATTAGCTCGACTTCGAATGCGATGTCCTGCATTCCCTCACTCCTGGCCATGACGTAGTTGCACTTGCCCTCGAAATCGAACGACTTGCCGTCGAAGGTTGTGTAGTGGTTGCCTACGGCCTTGCATACGGAGTCGCACACGTTCTTGGTGCACACCCAGCGACCGCGAGCGCATACGCTGCAAGAAAAAGGCGGTTTTGGGTTGCCAGGCGTGGATTTTGAACACTTAGCGACTTGAGACAGCTTGAAATGGGACAAGCGATTCGCGGAGCTTTACATTTTTGATTTATCGCAGCGAGGTTTTCGATTCAATCAAAACTGTGAGAAATTGTGATATGCACTTCGTGAAGGGTTTAGCGAATAAAGATAAGGCAATTTAAATAAGCAATTGAGGTAAGTTGTTAAAATCGTTCCCATTTTGGTTTTACCTTTTGTAGCACAGTCTTACGTGCGTGGTCTACCCGAACTTGTAACATGTTATAAGGAAAACGAAGGCATTACGACAAAAAAGGTTCTTACAATAAGATGCAATTCTTAAGTGTTGTAACCGTCAATATTTCGGACTACTGTCTCTTATTAAATTACATGTCTGTGTATAACGGATGTTTACAAATAAATTGTTAGCGGAAAAGTGTCTTAAAAAAATGATTACTTAAAATAATGTTGCACTGAATGTGTGATAATGAAAATCACCGTGACCCTTGCAAGATAAATGTCGAGCTTAATTCCTGATCAGTAGTATTCTGTTGTTACATAGAATAATACGCAAATCAAAAAGAATGCCAAAAATCTGCTATATGTTACCATCTGTTGCAGTCAAGTCGTAGCTTAGATCCGGGAGAGTATTCCTGTCTTCCGTATTGGCACGGGCAGTCGTAGCGAGACACACAGGTGCCGTTGTGAAGGTACTGGCCTGTTAGCAACAAAGTTGTTGATCTCAATGAAAAGTTTGTTAAAAAAAACATACGTTAAAAGAGATTAACAAGGTTGAACTGTTCGCAGAAGGTAAGGCTCCTGCGAGTGGGGGTTGAAACACCAATTGGATATGAAAAACATTAATTTAGGACGCCATTTTGTTTTGGGCAACTAAATATTACTTGAAAGATATTCCAACCTAATTCATAGAATATATGCAACTATTTATGTATTGTTTTTGAAGGGGTATTTCAATCATTTGATTAGTTTTAAATCCCTGACAAAATTTAAAATTTAATCTGATCCAACGTAGGACACTCTTCGCTAAAACCTATTTTATACTTAACGATTCCGAATTCAGTTTTTCGAACAAACATTAAGTTTCCTAAGCCAAAAAAAAAGTACTATCATTTTGTAAATCAAACGTCCAAAGCACCTGTACCAAATATTTCTCGAAAACTATAGTGGGCCTCTGCGGTACGCCTGCCACACACAAAGAAAACTGCACGAAAATTCAGCATTGACCGCAGCATGTTTTATCTACCTTCCGGGCAATGGCAGCCCTCGATACAGTGGTCGTTCTCGCAGTTATAGCTGGTGTCGTAACAGGTTTTCGGGCACGAAGATCCACAAACGTCATAGCACAGGTTGTCGGGACAGGTGATCGCTGATTGGAAGAAACGCAAACATTGGGTTACAATGCCACCAAAGAGTTTTAATTCAAAATTTTCAAAATGAGCAACTATAAATGTCGTTGGACAAAGTAGATTTTTTTTGGTAAAATCCGAGTTAGATGAGAACTAGAATTAGAGTCCACAAGCAACTCACAACTTAGAGTAGTAATATAATTAGCTGCATTTAAGTTATTTGATTAGAAAAGTAGAATTATCAAGTTGTCCAAGTGTTTTATCGGCACCAATCCGACGCTATCGGACCCGTTCATTACCGCTTACCGCATCTGCCCTTTTCCCTCCAGTCGACTACGACGCCGTGGCGCGCACACTCGCGGAAGTAGGCCGACATGGACTGACACACGGTGTCGTCGTCGCCGCTCCAGCACACGTCTTCCTTGCAGGCCTCAAAGTAAGGCGCTGGGTTCACGACCTGTTGGCAAGTATAAAGAAATCGGGTTTTAATTCCCTCTTTATCGACGGTATGCTGTTTATTGCACTGATTTATTTGGCCGTTATACGATTAAATTTAGCGTGATAGTTGATAAATCAGACCAGTCCAACTTCTTTTCATCGCGGGCCAAAAACAAATTTTTTTATCTTGCGGGCCAATGTTTTTAAATAGCGATTCTTAGGTTTATTGCTGGCAAATTATACATAGCCTATATGGCAGTGGTTTTTAACCTTTTTTCAGCCGCACCTCCTTTGGTAATTTTCCAATGCCTTTCGCCCCCCTACAAAAAGCAATTCGGAATTTTCAATTAAATATCACTTTAACAATTTGAAAATAGTAAAGCGTGTTGTTGGTCGCATTTTTTTAGTTTAAACATTTTTTTAGTTTAATTGGTTGAATTGGCGCTAAACTGTAAATTCAGGAGGCTTTTCGCATTGGCCACACAACAAATTGCTCGTGCTCGACACATTGATTTAAACAGTACATTATCTTGTTTCAAAAGATCACCAGGTTAAGAACTGCTGGCCTATGACATATATACTAACTTTATGAAATGTACACCTTTGTTCAGCCACGGTAGTTATGAAATCACAAAGGATCATTTACGAAGTTTTTTTGTTAATTACAATAACAAAAATTGAAGTGATATTGCTGGATTGAAGCAAAGCTGACTATCAGTTCGCGGGCCGATAAAGCGGAGCTCGCGGGCCTGCAGTTGAACCACACTGAATCAGACTATCGATAGCCGAGGGGTGAACAGGAAAAACTACAAACTTTTGTTTAATTCAATGGCATTTCAACTTGATTTTAATAAAGATTCTAAAGATATATTAAGAATGTGTTAAAAAAAAAAAATTATCCAAAATGTCTTGGCTTAGTCCACACCATTTACCTTTACCTTTTTGAGTGATAAAGCTATATTGAACTGTGACGGTCGAATGGAAAATCATTGAAAACGATTAAGGTAATATATTTTGATTTGTAAAGCTTCGATTGAAGACAATTGAAAAAGTACGTAAAATGTCCTTCACCTTTTTGATACTGCTTCCAAAAACTTAGCCATAACGGTGTGTTTTTACTATAAAGCATCTACTTACGTATTTGCACTTGGTCTCCATAATGTACTTGCAACCTTGCAGAGCTTTCGATAGAATCTTTCTAGACGACGTATCGGCTTTTGAGCAGAAGGTATGGCTGGTCGTCGAGCTACATTCTGAGAAAAAAAATGGCAAAACTCTTAAGCAGAAAGACAATTTTTAAAGCTACTTTTTCTGTCTAAAACTTTTAGGAAAAGGGTATATTTTGATATTTTAGGGAGAATTGCTATTTTTTCAGGAACGTGATTCTTTTCGCACAATTTTTAAAATGACATCTCCATGTAAAGTTTGGACAATGACAACACTGTTTAGTCGATTAATACAAAGACGCTTGAATTGTTAAAATTATTTCAGAGTTTCGTCCAAAAAGATCTAGACATAATATAATTAATCAAATTACAAAAAGTAAATCAATCTATACAGATCAGCCTACATATGGCGCGCTGCTTTCAAGCTAATACAAACAATTACCGGCCATGATTCGAATAACTAGAAGATTTATAGTTCACTACCTCCGACGGCCCATGACTCAGCGAATTCGACGACGTGCGTGACAACGCTTCCGTCCTTCTTTGTGAGGTCATTATGGAGATCCTCGTCGTAAGATCCGCACAGACCACCGGTCAACCTTCTCTGTTCTTCACCAACCTTAGAAAACGAAATTAATTTTATTGTTAAACATGCTTTTGTAGCAGATAGTCGATCTCGCGCTCGCGAGAGATCACGTCTTCGTGTTTTCAATCTTTTTATTTTTTTTTATTTTTTTTATTTTTTTTTTTATTAGTTGAACCAAATTTCTAACACGGCAAGATACATCAATAAAAAAAATTATTTATTAAAGTGTTGGAAAATCACACATTATCGCAGATCTTTATTACGTTCTTTTATCGATTTAGAATTTATATTCAAGACGCCGTATTTGCTGTCATCCACAGACAAGTAAGGTAATTGTTCGGCAAAGAGATACTAAAACGAAATTAAACTTCCAAAGTTGGCCAGGTACCTAAACCAACATAGCTGATTTTTCGAATAAGAGGTAATCATTGGCACCTAAAATTTTGTTTTTGTTTTATCAGCTCAGCTTGTTTTATGTTAGTTACCAATTTCGTTTCAGATATTAAAAACAGGAAGGTTTAAATACCTTTTCACAGACAGCCAGTGGTAATAATTTGAAATTTATTGGCAAAAGCATTATGCCGCCATATGGCTTCAGAATTAGCAGTTCTAAAAATAAGCTTTGGTTGCCAACAGGACCCGGTTTAGAACTAGTAAATTGCACTTCGTCTGGGCCACACCTATCCTATAAGCCCACACATCGTACTGTCTTCAATGTAGCCCACGCCGTCCTATATAACTAAGAAAAACAAGGGAACTTTCGTTTGGCTTCTTACTCGGACGAAAATCGATTCAAGTCCGTCCCACTTCACGTAAAGCTCGGTCTCTGGATCTCTGACCACGATGAAGTCCGCTACCCTCTGGATGAGGACTCCCGACATGGATGCGGGAAGAGCCATCTTGGAGCCGTCCACGAACGCTCCCGGACTTCCGTCCTCCGGATCGGATTTAAGGTCGATTTGCAGGTCGCCCACGTAGATCGAAAGACTCCTGCGATAGGAGGTCATCACACCAATTGAATAGGGAATACAATAATTTCGGACGCCATTTTGTTTTGGGCACGCTGAAACTGAAAATTACTTGAAACGATGCAGTAATATGGCGACTAAAGTATATACACAACTATGTAAGATATGTATCAATTTTTGTAAGTGACGTTTTGAATTATTTGTTTATTTTATTGTAAATGACAAAATTCTGGTTGAGTAGCTTCCGTTAAGAACCATTTTGCCAGTTAATATCGTCTAAATATAATTCATATTACTGTAATTTTTAGCGATTTGAAATGTCGCATAATGAATAACCGGAACAAATTAGTTTTTATTTATTTTTAACTACCCAATTTTAATTTTATACCACTTGATACACTAAAAAAAGATGCATTTTTTGTTTTTTGCGGTTGCAAGGCCGTCGTAGCAACCCAAAAAATCTTCAAAGAGACATGAAAAAAAATAAGAAAACCAAAGCCCATACAGAAGTTGGTATCATTTTTAACGTTTCGTTTAACTCTTTATTTATTGAATTCTAAAATTATTCGAAACGTTCAAAATGATACCAACTTCTGTATAGGCTTTGATATTCTTATTACGTCTTACTACAACGTCCGACCATTGTGCTTTATGAGAAAAAAAATGCTTTCGACTGTCGAACCTCTTGCAGCCGACTCCGGTGCATCCTGCCTCGTTGTGCAAATGCACGGTGAAGAAGTGCTCCTTGTCTTCGGCCAGCACGTAAGTACAGTCGCCTTGGAAGCGGTAAATCTTGCCGTCGAAGGTACGGTAGTGATGCTGTCCCCAGGTCATGCAGTAGCCCGTCTGTTCCACCGGAACGTTATCACGGTTGTAGATGCCGGTCACCGCTGCCAAGCCCATTGGATCGATCGGATCGTTGCTCACTGTACGATGGATTTTATTATTTTTTGTACTATATTTTGAGGGTAAGGCAGTGGTTCGGGGTGCCGCGGCACTCTTGGTGCCATTTTTAACGCTCAAGGGTGCCGAGAGATATTTCGAATTCTTTGTGATTACAGTTTTTGCTCTACTAGTAAGCTTTATGATAGAATTTTTTGTGTACGACAAAAGTGCCAATAATTATCAAGGTTTTTTCAACCTTGTTGTACAGTTAATGTGCTGTTTCAATCTGGTTTATTGTAACGTTACAGTTAACCACTCAGCAAAAATACGAGCAAGGGTGCCGCGAACTATTCATAATTTCGGTAGGGTGCAAGTCAAAAAAGGTTGCGAAACACGGGATTAAGCTATTCGTGTTGTTTACCTTGTTTGAAAATTTACTAGGAAATGTTCTGTCATAAGCGTGAACCGAAATTTTAAATTAAACTATTCTAATTTGTTTTATACTGAAAAACGATTTTTCTCCATTTTCCATCAATTAATTGCAAGAAAATACTTTTCGTAGTGCATTTTCATAAAAATGCCACCATTTAAAATTTATACATCGTTCCGCCATTTTGTATCACCTTTTCTTGTGAGATGTAGTTTTAGAAGTTAGCAAGGTACAGTTAGCGCTATAAAGGTACTGTCTAAAACGTTTTGCAGACAAACCATACCTTCCGTTGCTGTTATATTAAATAAGAATGTTTGTTTATTATCAGTTGTTTTACAACGCTTCTGCAAATGGGTAAAAAAAATCTTTCTATGGCATTATAAGGTTTGTAGAAGTGTCTTGGTAAAATCGATTTGAATTCGGCAAGTGCGTTTAAAAATTACCGCCATCGCTTTTGACTATTAGTATGGGTTATCGACGATAAAAAACGCATGTCCTCAGTTTTCACCAGGTCATATGTGGCATTGTTTAAAAGGTTTAATCAAGGCCTACACAATTTTTTTACGGTCTTTTGGTGTGTAAATGATTTTTTCCTGAAAATTGTGGCCAATATTAATATTAAATATTATTACTATTCATATTTTGATATTTTTTTTAATTTTGTAAACATATACCATTCTTATAGTTGTGGTAATGTTTTTTTTTTCAAAAAAATTTAAATAGGTTTATTTTGCCGGTAAAATTGCTTCGGGAGATTCGTGTGCTGGCTAGATTCTGGTGTAAAACAGTCATAGTTCGAATACCGGGCACAGAGCCAAGCACACACACTTACCAACACACGTCGCTCTCTTTTCAGGCAGCCACATGCCGAGAGTACAGGTGAAGTGACCTTCGGTCGGTTCGTCCTCGATGGAGAAGCCATGCTTGCAGAAAACCTTGCACGTGTGCTTCTGATTGGCCGTCACGCACCTGATGTAACCGTTGTCCGGCGCCGGCATGTTCGTCTCGCAACTGCGCGGAAAAAAATAGTCGCCGGTTGATTGCATAGTTTGCATAGCGAGAAATGTTCGGATTGCACGCTGTGCCCATAACAATGTTAAGTATAAAAAAAACTGAACTTGGTCAATTGATGCGATTCGGCAACGTACTACTACATATAAAGGGCGCATCTTTATGGAATCCAAAACCATTGGCAGCAAGTTTTTTATTTGACTTAAGGAACTGACGATGCCAGTATAGGCGCATAACATTCCTTAAACAAAATGTCTGATCCTGCTCTTAGTCAGGTTTTTAAACTTTGAGTTTTGTTTGTTTACTACATATAAGGTTTGGGATTTGAAGCCCTCATGGAAAACGAAATATTGTTTTCTATCTTTAAACAACCAACTATATCGGCAAAGTATAAAAATATTCTTGCTTCTCCTTTGATTTATGGTAGACGTGTGAACGATTCGATTTTCTTTATGTTTTTACGTCTGAATTATTTTTGTAGCCGTTTCTGATTTAATATTTTCATACTAATTGTGCAAGATTTTTGCTTTTTGAATTAAGGTGTCTTGTTTGTGAAATATGTATATATAGATAAAATATAGATGCACTAATCTTTTAAAACAACGGGTATCCGAAGAGTCGTTGTTGGTTTGACGATAACCAGTGAAACGGAAGACAGCGACTCAGAAAATAACGTAAATGTCTTCATTACATATTTGAAAATCAACACCCCTCAACTAAGCCCCAAAAAGATAGAGAAAATCAATTTTCGCTTACGCCTTTTCGCCGGAGAGGCACTCCGGGAATCGGTTTGTCTCGGGCAGGGCGGGCGACCACTCTCCGTTGTCGAGATCGCAGGTGTAGATGTGGGTGTGCCCGGTGCGGAATCCATCGTTACAGGCGACGAAGTACAGCATTCTGTTGCCGTCTTCTTCGATTGTAACCGTTCCTTTATCGGGGTGCTTCGCCTCGCAAAGGGTCTCTGTGGAGGGTTAAGGAAGTTTGGTTTAGCTATGTGATTTTGATTCCAACACGGGGCTTTGGTGGGTTGGAAAGAACAAAAAAGTCGCGCCTTTTGGAGCCCCCTTTCGCTGCTTTACAAAAACGCTGTTCCGCTACTCCCGAACTCCAAGTCGTGGTAAGCGGTATAATTAAAAAAAAAAAAATTAAAAACACGATTCAATTAAGTACACAATTTTTTTCACCTGGAATAAACTGTCAAATATATTAGTTGATTTTTTCAAAAACGTTGATTTGTTCACCGTTGCTATAAATACTGGCAGGAGAATTCGCTTTGCAAGGCAACTTAGATCCAAAAATTTTAATGACAATTTTAAAACTTTATGCCACAGCGTATACGTAAATACGAATTGTGTATGTGACACGTAGCATAATTCAAGTTAAAAAAAGTTCATAGTTTTACCTAACTGCGACCGTTCGACTATAAAAGAGGGTCTTTGACTCTTTGTGTTTTGCAGAAAATATAAGGGAAAAAGGCTACTGCGTTACTCCCTTACCTTTACATTTTATTATAGTCTAATAGGAAATCAAAACCAAAAACAGAGTTTACCTTTGCAGGAGGGAAACTTGTCGCCCAGCGTCCACAATCCGTTGATAAACTCATTGACGAGAATTTCACCAACCGAGCCACCGGATTTAAACGTGAAGCCCGACTTGCATTTGGCGCTACAAGTCCTAAAACACGCAAGAAAAATTAAAAAAAAATGCGGGAGTTGCGCAAATATATATTGGCCTACGCTGTTATACGCGATATGCAAGAAAAACTGAATATTGAAAAAATTCGAACGAGTAACGGTTACGTAGTGATATTTTTGGCGATATACCAACGACAAGAAAATGACAACAATACTTTATTAGGTACGAGGAAAACGATGTTGTTTTTTCTAGTTCAATATTTTGTATTAGAGTTACTAGCAATATTAGCAACTATTAAAGAAATAATAAGAAAAGACATGTCTACTATGACAATTCGTGATGCGTGCAATAGCAATGTTGTTCTTTACGCTGCAACTCTAACCTATTTTACTTTACGTATTTGTTATATCAAAGAGTTAAACGCGAAACATTCACTTACGAGATTCCGTTTATCATAGTACAGTCAACTTCTCCATTTGTTGGCGGTGGCAAATCTGAAGAAGAAACTGAAAATACGGAGAAAAAATGTTAATAAGTGTTCGCAGTAGCGATATCACACTCAGGAGACAGATTTAAATATATTAATATTCAAAAACTTTAAAATAAATTTTGGTTAAACCGAACGTAGATAAGGATTTAAACAGGGGCGGGCAACTTTTCCGATCGACGGGCCCGATATGGGAAAATGAAGTACTTGGCGGGATTCCTAAATCGATCCATTCATCGTGTATTTATCGAAAAAAAATATTTATTTTCAATTCTAAATCTAATTTTAACCCTAAACAGAGAAAGAGTCTAAAAACACAAATAAAAAAAAACTAAAGAAAAACTAACAATCACTATTATTTAACGTATTATACCCTGGTTGAAAATATCTTAACGAATTTGCCACTTTTATAATTTTTAGAGAATTATTAGTAAAGCTATACGTTAATTATTTGCGACCCACCCCAGGGTCATTCGCTTTATAAGCTCAAGAGTTTCATTGCTATTGCGCAATTCGAGGCACTCGACGTCATGTTTCGCCGCGTCGCCAACAGTAAAGTCACAATAACTTTTCGAGTGTCCAATCGAATAGCCGTTGTCGTGGAGACAAATGATTTGAAAAAATTCGCCGCCACTTCAACAATCGTTATGATCGACATAAGACCCGTGCCTTGCCTGATTTGTATTAAATTCTGGAACATTCCGTAGAAAACGCGGGACCTATTTTTATCGTAACCTTACCTATCCTTGATAAATTTTGACGCAGGGCGCGTATATTAAGAAGAGGTAAATGAGACAATTCGGCGCAATGTTAGCTTACTAAACTAATCAAGCAATTATTCAAAATACACCAATAATAAGTTTTGAGAACTCAAAAATGCTTTGAACCGGAGGTGTTTCGGTGCTTATAATTCCCGAATTTAACAATTTGAAAGAATGCCAGTTGTACCAATTCTTCCCTTCATCATCCGTAGCCATTTTGTCTAAATGTCACTTTTAAGTTTCAAGATCCACATGTATTTTTTTTTCTAATTCTTGGTAATTAATAATTCACATATTGCCTATCGCTTAAGGCCTAAAAAGTTGTTTTTTTATAGTAAATAATTGTCATAAAAAAATAAATGACAAAGAACATTTAGTTTCCAGTATGAATGAAAATTGTTACAGAAAATGCCATTTTTGCCGGCTTTGCGAAAATACTTTTCAAAAGCTTCAAGTTAAACGATAAAAAAGTTGGTACTAGTAGAAATGACTCAAGTGAAAAAAATATATATATTCCGAATTTACAAGAAAGATAATTTGGTGTATTTTTTTTGGTATGTAAAATATAGCTTTTAATTTAGAAAAAGCCAATAAAATCTATAGGTTTAAATGAAAATATTTTACTTACAATCTGGGGTTTTGTCGGGGTACATTGACGGAGCTAAAGGAAAAAATAAACCTTTTATTAAGGGAGCAGTTTTTCCATTTTTTGCAAAATCGATGTATAGGTTGAAATTACTATATTTAAGTTGATTTTGTAATTCAGAAATTATGAAAATTTAAATACATGATAAAGTAACATTTTTGTTTAGATTTAGCCTACCAGTAACAAAGCTGTAAAACTGAGGCTAAACATAAATATAGTTATTTAGAATATTTAACGTTAACAAAGCGATAACCCCTGTGATTTGTTTCAAAAAAATAATTATACTTACAGCTTGCGTAAGCGGAACTAAAAAATAAAAAGAACAATTGTTAGCACTCTTGATTAGTGTGACTATTCAACATATATTATGTTATGATTAAAATACAAGTTTACATAAAAATGTGAACCATGTAACATAATAGATTTCTAGAGATCATGTTTACATTAAAATATTTTTTGCTGATTTTACAGCCCACACATTGCTGTGTTAATAGCGCTATTTTATATATTTTGTTTAACGACATTTTTCCTATTTTTTTAATGACGGAAATTTTTAGAGCATTTACAGCAGCCCAACACTGCACTTTTTAATATATAGTGTCAGAGATTTGACGCCCCAACATACCCTCCTAAAAAACGATATTTATTTTAGAAAGTAACACCCCTTGCGCATAAAAAATTACAAAAAGGCATTTAAGGTAAACTCAGTTGTATACCTAAAAAACACATCATAGTGACATAGCAGTAATACAAAAACAAACAAATAAAACACCAACCTGTGGGGACCAGTACCGCTGAGTAAAAGTGTCAACAACAAAGTTGTGGCAGCGAATGCCATCGCGCTGATTCTGCGCAAGACTTTCTGCTAATTTTGTTTCTTTGCGCCGTTTTGGGTCTTCTCGTCGCCACACAACACAGTCGGTAAGCTGCTTCCAAGTTGGAAGCCTCTGTAACCTAATGTGCCCCACGCCCGGCCTTAAATACCCCCCAGGAACCGGATTTGCCAGGGTCCGGGTCCGCGTTGCAACAGCTAAAATCAACGCTAATTGGACGCAATTATCGGCTGTCAGCGTCGATAGCCCTTCAATCCTCAACCAGCGGCACCTGTTTATTCTTCGTTTAACCTGGAATCGATCGAGTTGTACAGAAGTGCGCGTAGCGATTTTGATATTGTTTAACGCGATTTAATTGTTCGAGCGATTCCAAGCACCGCTTCCGTTGCGGCAGGCGGCACTTCACTTGAGATCGGGCCGGATTTCGTTTTGAAATTTACCGTGTTTTTGGCCCTGTTTATTCCAGCAGGAGGCACTTACCGGATCTGCGCGTGCTCGACTGATGATGCGGGCAGACATAAATCTCCACGGCGATCATAAACGACCCCATTGCTGTATAGGAAGTTCACAAACAGAAATCTCACAGACCGCTTCCTCGGCCGCACAAAAGTGCGTTATGCGGGTTTAAAACCGGAGTTAAAGCCGAAAATGGAAACCTAATGACTTTTTTTGTTAGTAACACTAAATCGCACAAATTTTGCCCGGTTAAAACAAAGTACTGGTAAGTCACTTTTTGTAATTCTTATTACGAATTAGTTTATTACAAATGAACAATGGTTGAAAAACAGACCTAACCTTAAACATTCCGCTAGAGTTTCATATTATACGGTGTAATCTTATAATTAATTGTGTAATGTAGTCAAAGCATTTGAAACAAAAAATGATAAACCTCTCAAGACAGCAAATGTCCTTTGCTTTACACAAGTCAACCTTAAAAAGAAAAGTCGGCTATCTGGATACGCATGTGGTTCGAAATTGCATGAAATTTAGCAACCCTGCAAAGTTGAAGCACCTGTACCACTGTATATTAAATTTAAACAAAAGGTAATTTATTCACTACCTAACGTTTCATAACCAGTTAACGTATAAACAAATGGCGTTGTTACAAAACAAAGACAAAGGTTTATGCAGCAGTTTGATAGAAAAAAACTACATTTCACTTGCGATACACTACACTTAAATACGTATTGTCAGATTTTGATGAAAAAGTACAATGTTCATCACCCACACTCAATAAACAACCACATTAAACATGGCAAACATAGCTGCAACCAAACAAGACAACTGCCAAGAAACATAATTTTACAACAAAAGGCTGCACAACTTTAAATGCTGCTGTAAGTTTAGTATTCTGATTAAAACACGCTGTCGACTCTAAAGTAAACAATCAAGCATGTTTTTTTTCATTTAGCCACTGAAAATATTTCTGGATAAATAAAGCAACATTTACACTTGTTTAGGTTTAACGTAGAACAAACGTAACAATGGAGGCAATTGTTTCATCACAAGGAAATTTTGCCGTATTTCTCATCCAATATTAAACCACATTGTTGGTGCAGATATATCTCCTTTAAAAGAAAATTTACATTACCAATAATGGAAACAGAAAAGCGCAAATCGTTAAATTCTAATGAGGTTTCATCTGAATCTCTGGACGATTCAAACTACCCAGATAAAAACGAGAATGAAAATGAGACAGAAAACAAGAACAAAAATGAGAAAGTAAACGAAAATGAAAAAGTGAATGAAAATGAAAAAGATAATGAGAAAGAAAGTGAGAACGAAAACGAAAATGAAAGTGAAAACGAAAATGAGAACGAGTAAGTTTACATTTATTATCCACTTGTAACATTAGGTGGACCAAAATTGATACATTGCATTGGCTGTACATTGTAGAGATTTACAAAATGTATTTTCTAAATTGTTCACTTATTTAGGGAGGAACAACTGCAAGAAAACTCACACGACGGCAAGAAAAAGGCTACTACAAAAGGTACTAATTCTCGGCAACTTTGTTGCTCAGTTTTTTTCATATGGTAATTTTTGTTAATCTACTGTTTCTAGCTAAGAGCCGAAAGCCTAAACCGTCAACAGCCAGCAAATTGGAAGATCAGATGAATTTCGAGCACCTTAAAAAACTGGAGATGATTTTTCAGGTTACCAACGAAATAATCGAATTTGGCATTTAAAAATTTACTTTACACTCATACAGTAGCCTACTGTTTAAATGTTTCATTATGTGGTATTCCACCTATAATGAACTACGCATGCGCAAGTCGGGATCTAGACTCGAATAGTATTAGGTAGTCTAACTTGTCCCGAATCCCGATCCGTCCCTGGCCTAGCAAAACGACTTCTGTCGAGCCCCCGAGGTCGTACCCCTTAATGCTTTTCCAGCACCTAATGATCTAAACAATTTGGTAAATCAGCCAGGCTTAAAAATATCTAACTCTAAAACTTTGAAGCTTAGCCTCTCTTTAGAGCGGCCACATTACAATCGTTGCACACTATATAAGCAAACCACATTGAGTTTAAAGGCCAAATCAGGTTGCGCGAAAACTTTTTGGCTGTGTTACATTACCGCAACTGGACGGCTTAATACCTGTTTTCTATATAATGACTTGATTTTACTTAAGTTTTTTGGACAAAATGACTTGTCTTGACTTAAGTATTTTGGACAAATGACTTGACTTTACTGAAGTCTTTCAGACAAATGACTTTTGCTAAAATAAATAATAAGATTTTTTTCGCTAAGAAATTGGGTTACCTGTCGTAAGTTTGGCACATAAAACAATTTGCTTACTATATGTTGGGTTTTGTGTTATTTTTTAGTTTTGAAGATACTGCTCATAACAATCGGCATATATTTAACCAATTTTAGCAGTTTAACGTTAAATTTTTATGACAAGGACTTGATTTGATATTGACTGTTATTTATTCAAAATGACTTGACTGGGACTTAAGTCATTTCATAATGACTTGTTTACAACACTGCTTAATACTTTATCAAAAGTGCAGTTCAATTCGGTTTTGAAACACTTTGGGCGACTAACTTTTATTTTCAGGAAGCAGATGCTGACGACGGAGGCGGACTTGATATTGACGAATTCAGGGAAGCAATCAAGAAAACGATGGGAACCGAGATTGATGACAAAGAGCTGGAAATTCTTTTTATGAAGGTTGACACGAATTGCGACGGGACCGTGGATTGGGTGATTAGTAGGGACATTTTTATTTTAACCTAAAAAAAAAAAATTTTGACTTTATTTTTATCAAATTTTGACTTTATTTCGACCTAACGAAATTGCTTGTTTGTAGAGGCCACAGATCTTCCCTGAATTGATGCCAGTTACCCAAACATAATATTTTGTCGATTTCATAGCCAAACGTAATATTTTGTCGAAAAGTCAAGGTGTTTTATGGATTATAAAAAGTGCGTGGTTTTATTGCGATAGAGTTAGCTTGCTTAGGCATTTTTGTATTACAGAATGTCAGTAGGCTATTAAAAAAACTAAAATCCAAACTGTTGATCTTTGAAAAGACCACGTTTATGAAGATGAAGTATTTTATAAGAATTATTTAAATACATAAGAATAATTAATAAAATGGACAATTTGCGATAAAAGTTACTGCTCATCCATAATTTGACAAATTTTGACTTTATTTTAAATTTTAACCTTATTGTAAATTTAGACTTTATTTTGACCTATAAACTTCTTAGAAACAGTCCCCTAGATGTTGAAAACAATTTTATTCTTTAATTCGTGGACAGACGGGGTCCTTAAAAGTTTTTACATTTATTGACTTTTGCGGGCCCTAGTGATTAGTTACTTTGTTCTTATTATAGTTACCGTTTATGTGTCGTGGTTCTATATCTATTACAGCCCTGTGTTAAACGTATGTAGTTCTTTCGTTACATACGTTTTTACTATTTGCTTAGTTTATCACGAAGAATACTCAAGTGTATGTTTCACCTACGTAGGATTGAAATATTTGGGCATAATGTTTCGCTTTTAATAAAATTTTACGGCGCATAGCTCAAAGTTTTGTCTGTAGTGTCTGGAAATTTTTCCAAACTTAATTTTTCATGATTTCCCAGATTAATTTCTCTACCGTCGGTGTATAAACAACGTATTGTGTTTTGTAGGATGAATATCTTTCTTACATGCTTTTGGAATACCAGGAAAAAGACACAATGACCAGCCTAATCAAAGAAGTAAGAGGAATATAAGCAATTATGCGATACCAAAAGTAACCTATCACGGCCATATATAGTAAGCGATATGTATGACCAAATCTTGTGTGCTTTTACAGGTTCCATTCCCGACGCCAATCCGAGAACTTAGCTCGTGAGTTTCTGTGAATAGTTTAAAAAATCTCTAATCAGTCCGCAGTTCACTGGTCCGCTTGTGAACTAAAAGTTACCGTTTTTAATAGGGCCTATATGGCAGCACTTTTAGCACTTAACTTGTGTATTTTTGTATCTTAGGTCAACTATGCAATATTATGTTTAAATTAATTTACGCAGTATTTACGAATGGGAGAGTAGTGTGCGAAATTATAGGTTAGACTCAGAGTTTAAAAATGATGGTCTGTAAGCTTTATAGTGTGTTTGTGAACTGGAAAAAATGTTTTTAAAACCCCTGCCCTAAAGTAGACTTTTTGGTAAACCCTTTTTAATCTTAAACATACATCACGATAACCAGACCAATTAGTAGTAAAACTTATACTGTTTTATGAGGTATAGTATACTGTATTATTAGGTTGCCTAAATGTCAACTCAGTAATTATATAGGGACATACTATCACCGAATTCTGTTGTTTTGGCAAGCGCAGCAGCCACCGAGATTTCGTCGTCGCCATTAACTTCTTTCAGATGCTTTCGAATCGCCATGGCAACAAGGCTATGGACCGGGACAATCCCGCGGGAAAGTACCTTGTCCTGAGCAAGGAGGGCCAGCTAGGTTTCTACGGTATCGATTTCGAATTGCAAAAGACCATAACGGTGGGAGACACCGGCCTTCTTCTTTTGCGGTAGCTTACTGTGTTTACGAGGGAAACACTTTTTTCAAGCTTGACGTTTGAAAAGCACAACGCGATGGAGTAGGACACTTAGCGAAAATTGTTATCAGGAGCCCCTTTCCTCACTTTTAACTACTTTAAAGGTTAACCCCTGAAAATATAACATTCCGCCCGAGGCCCATTTCATACAAAAGTTGAGCTAAGTTTCGTAAACAGTTATTTATTTGAGGTTTCCAATTAATCAGTCAGACCCTAACTTTTTCTTTAACAATATGTGAGTTTAGATTGAACAAATATATATATATGTTTAAGTTCAATAAAAAGATAAAAGCTATATTATACTTACAGTTATTGCCGAAAACTTGGAACAGAAAAGTGTGTCAATTTTATCAAATGTTCAGGCTTTTAAAATAAATTGAAATTCTTTAGCCGTTTGCATGTTCCTTTACGAAAACTTAAAAAAAAAAAAAAATTGTGAAAATTTGCTGTAAAATTACGAAGAGCAAAATGTTATTTAATGCTTGTTTAAATGCGCTTCGGCGACTTGAGTGATTGCAGATCGCTCCAGTGAACGATTCCTGTCTCTCGTTGTGGTTGACTGATCTTGCTCCCTGTCCCAATGTCAACATGGTCGCAATCAGTTCGTCAGAGAGAGAAATAAGTAAGAAGCTTTTTTTTAAGTTTGTTGACCGTTCGATAGCCAGACTTTTATTACGCTGCATGAGGGGTCGCCAAACCTTGTTCATGAAGGCTCGGATAACTGTAAGGACATAGGCGTAGCCAGGGGGGCCTGAGGGGCCATGACCCCCCCAAAATTTAGAAATATTTTACTCTTAATCATTTGTTTTGTAGCATTTATGAGCAGTACCACAAAAGTCGATCACAGGCATGCCACACCTTCAATTGTCATGCATTGTTACGCCACAAACGATGTAGTTAATATAACGTTTGCTACACAATAATGTAGTTTTACTACTTCATTCAGTTTTTGCTCTTTGAGTGGTTTTTGTGTATTACGTTAACACACAGTCAGTTGCTGCTCGAAACGGTTTTCTCGCATTCCTGTTTGTGTTCGTTACGGCAATTAATACAATGACAAAAGCTAAACAAAAAATCCCAACTTTTTGGCTACCCCCAAAAATTTTCGGCTGGCTACGCCACTGTGTAAGGACTGGTGATTGTGGGCCGGATATAATTTTGGTTCGAATTTACTTGTTTTTTATTAAAAGGAATCGTTCAAAATATAGACCAAAATGTGAAAAAATTTCGTTTAATTATTTTTTTTTCAATTTTGGTTGAATTTTTATTTGACATATTATTCTGTTAAAAACTGTTCTTAATTATATTTTGGATTATTAAAAAATATGCAAATCTTTTAATCTAGGTTTCTACGACATAAGCGCCAACAAATTCGAAAGACAGTTTCAACTAACAGGCTTTCGCGACGCCATCTTGTGTCTAAACTATTGGTAAGAATATAGTAGGATAAACTTCGATGCCGCTTTTGCATTTGAAGATCTTTTTTCGTACATCGTAATGTTTTAGAATTACGAAAAATTACCAGTTTAATGGACATATTTTGATATATATATATAATTTTTTATTTTTTTGCAAAGTGAGTAGGCTATTTATATAGTTTTCCATTACCATTTTTTTATACTTTCTTATTTATCTTATTCCATTTTTACAGTGTTATAATAAGTGTTTTGTCCCTTATAATTTACTTTTTCTCTAATAAGATTCGCGTGGGAGGACATGACGACAGACTTGTAAAGGTTGTAAAAGTGTGATGTATCGCTGTTCTTATTAATCAACGGACGACAAGTCAATTAGTAAAAGCATTGCTGACAAACATGATTGGTTCGAGTAAAAATATTTTGAAAAATAGAGTGAAAAATTGTAAAGCAACCTAATTCCGCTAAACGAGCATTTGAAGCCTAATCATCAACAACAGTATCAAGCTGAATTTTGTTCAAGTTACAATTTGTTGATTGTTAGACGACTAATTTTAAGGAGTTGTATAGCCAGCACTCTTTTACCCGGAAATAGCCAGCACTTTCTTAATTTGTTGATTTTTCTTATTTTGCAAAAATGTGCTGCAAATTGATACTATAAAGAGTTCCAACCGTGTTTTAATCAAGGTTCGATCACAGCAACTTAAATCACAGCACTTTGGTGGCTGGAGACTCAAGCGGCTGCGTGATAGTCTTTCGTTTCCTCTACGCACTACGGAAAGGGCTATTTGACCGTTACCCACAGAAAGGTACCACTCATTGGCCTATATCTACAGAGGTTTATTATTCAAAAACGGCTCCTCTGGTAATTGTAGTTGTTAACCAACGTTTCGGCAACCTATGCAAATCGCCTTTGTTAGGGTGAATGACAACGAACGCTCGTAGTACAATATCGGAAAAAACACAAAGTAAAATGCAAGAAAAAAACTCGAACAACATCCTGATAAGAAAACAGTTAGCGATAAAATTATTTAGTCCTTAGGTGTTTGTAGCATGCCGAAATCATCACGCCTGTTTTTTTATTTTCTAGAGGTTTATTATCTAGTTTTCCCTGAAAAATACTTCGCCTTGCTAATTCTACAGCTTGAAATGCCTTTCAGGTGCCGTTCAGAAAGTCTCAATGATCAGCATCCTCAAACAACGAGTCCAGGGCGCATACTGTCTCGTTTATCAGGTAGTATTTGTTACCCTTAAAAAACGGATATTTCAAATGCAGTAGATTAAGTCAAACAAAAATGATCTTATAAAAATACGATATAAGCACAATCGGAAGAGACTAGATTATGAAAATTCAAGCTCTGATAAAACCGATTAACAGAATTGAAGATACTCAAAGGCGCAACTATATACCGATTGCATTAATAGTCTGAACACAACCGTGCTCGTTGCGGCCTAAACCTGAGAACAATAACTTCGCCATGGACTCCTGCTATAAGACCAAAATAGGAACAAAATCAACGTCGGAATAAAACACAGTTGGGAATAAAACCCTAATAGGACTACTACCTAGAGTCGTAATAACGTCTATATCGAAATAACTTCTAAATCCGGTGGAATGAGGCCTAAAAGGCCATAATCAGGCCTATACAACTTTTACCTAACCCCAAACCCAACCCCTAAGTACATTACTAACTCCCGAAATAATTTAAACCCTAACCCAATTTCTAACCCCTACCATTAGCCCACTAACCCCAAACAGGGGGCAAACAATCCGGTACCAAAACAGCGGTGCCCTAACGGCGCCGTTTAAACTAAGACGTCCAAACGTTGACACCAAATCGGCTGATACCGACCGACGGCCCCCGATCGTCCCATATCCTCGTTCTACAGTTTCAGACGTTGTTTTGGCCATTTAGGCTTTATTGCCATAAATTTAGGACGTATTGCGACAGGTTTACGTCTTATTCAGACGATTTATATCTTGTTTTGCCGTGTATATTACTACACATTTGGCTTTATTATGTCGTTGGTCTTAATGCTATGGTATCATAGATTATTCTGCTTTAGATATTGTTGCCTTGTAGGTCTTATTGTGTTCGCCCTTTCAATGCTAAGCTACATGAACGTGATATCGTATTTTTAGGATCTCCACACGAACTGGATTAACTCGGTTCGCTACTTCCAGCTGGCGCAGGGGCTCGAATGCTTTATTTCGTGCAGCGCAACCGACGATGATTCAATGTACCTCGGCGACCTCACCAACATAACTTACAAACCAAAGTGGCCAGGCTTCGCCAAACTTAGATCCAACAGGTTTGGATTGAATAGTTTTTGAACCTTGTGATATGGGTCATTTTACAGTTTAATTAAGCAATGAATAGTTGTTAATTCGTTTAGTGTATAAGGATGTTCAATAATATTGGATCAAAGGCGGTACTATATGCAATGTGGTAGTGTAGGTATCGTCCGATACTGGGTTTGCTATCGGTGCCGATCCGATGTCAAATTAATATGTGGATTTCAGCCATAATTTGCGATACAAAGCAGCGATTTTTACCTTGAAAGATAAATTTA
Source organism: Ascidiella aspersa (assembly GCF_963924565.1). Taxonomy (NCBI): domain Eukaryota; kingdom Metazoa; phylum Chordata; class Ascidiacea; order Phlebobranchia; family Ascidiidae; genus Ascidiella; species Ascidiella aspersa. The sequence continues at coordinate 29,934,059 of NC_139450.1, forward strand.
TCAAAATAGTAGGTTAACAACTAGAGGTAACTAAACTCTTTCACGCTAAAGCAAGTTTAGACCTAATGATTTGTAAATAATACCTTTGAACGCTTTAATTCCATCTGTTTTGCTAGTTTGAACATATTAACGACGTCATTTGGTATCCGATCGGACCGCGATACCTTTTGTTCAAAATATCGGGTATCGGTATCAAAACACAATGTCAAGTATTGGACATTTCTAGATATATTGCATCTCGCTTCTGGTTGGATATAGTTGTTTATTTGTATATGTACATATCTCGTCTCGCCTCTTGGTTCTTAAATACTCGTTTGGAAATGAACGAAGAAGATGGGAATTTTCGTTTTGCTTAAAAATGGTTTTAATTTTTACTTTGTATATACAGAGGATGCTACTACAAAGTAAGAAAGGGCATCATCGCGCTAGATTACTCCAAAGATTGGAACATAATAGGTGAGTAAAAAGGGATCTGGTTTAGTTTCACAAGTATTCAAGGAAACATTAATTTGTTAGTGAAAAATTTCTGCCCATTGTTAATCGAAAGGTTAGTGTTACCCTATACAATTATTCGTTGATTAAATTTGAAAATGTCACTTGACGAACTTTATTGGTATAATATTCTTATTGTTTGCTGGTATGATATGATTAAAAAATTTACTACATTTCCAAATTATAAATCCTATTTCCCGACCTTTAGAAATACCTAATTTTTGAAGTTAACTGTGCAGTGAAACTAATAATAACTTTACAAGTGAGTATATTCGTCAGATAACACATAAGAAAACCACAGTTATTATAAATACTCGAAATTTAACTAAAACTAACGCATTCAATACCTAATTTTGCAATTAACACTGTGTTTAACTATTTTTGTTGCGACCCACACACTAAGCGTTAAGTAAAACTTTTTTCTCTCCATTTGACGTGTTGTGAATAAAACATAAGACATCAGCATACATAAGTTCGAATAATGCTGATGTCATCGTATTATCGATTATCCAAAATTTTAGAGAAATTTACTCATAATCAATCTCCAAAAATATAATCATAAGTACCTAATGTAGTCGGCTATCCAACCAAATTAAACGGTTGTCCAATTTTGGGCCGCGACCAATAGGCTGAGAAACACTAACTGTAAGCCAGTGTTTATTCTAGTGTTTCTTAACCTTTTAAGCTTCTAGTGTTTCTTAACCTTTTCGTACCCAACGTCTACAATAGTCAACTGAAGTAAATAAAATTGTAATAATAGGAATTAAACTCACTGTATTTATAACCTATGTGTTAAATGCGTGCATTAAAAACCTTGTAAGTTCAACCATATTTACATCACACAAACAATCAGTCAATTTACAAATGGCCCTTTTGTTGTTGATTTTCGTAAATACGCATTCTTCACAAATATGCCTAAATAGCGCATAATTCCACCCTGCATGCCGTACCCCCTGCTATGATGCTTCGTACCCCCAATGGGCACTCGTACCCCTGGTTAAGAACATCTGCTATAAACACTTAGACCTCACGTTTCCCTCTTGTAGTAACCGGAAGTTTCGACGGCGTGGTTCGAACCTGGAACCCTTACAGTTCGAAACCAGCTTCGCTGATCAAAGGTCACATGACGCCGGTGCAACACGTGACTATAATATCGGGAAGCGGCCAGGTCATCACGTGCGGAAGAGACAGGGTGAGTATGGCAAAAGTATACGTTATGGTCATTGATACATAATAGAGTGGATTCAATGCTACTTAAAGTAGTGCACAATAAAGATAACTGATACCAGTGTTGTAGACAAGTGATTTTGAAAAGTCCCAGTCAAGTCATTTGTAAAATATCTGAAGTCAAGTCTTTTTGAATTAATAACAAATCAAGTCCCAGTCAAGTCATAGTTAGAGCATGTCAATTCCAAGTCAAGTTCTTGTCATAAAAATTGCACGTTTCAGTCCGATTATGAACGATACCCCAACTAAAAAATTCCAAAAACGCAATATAAAATAAGCAAATTGTTTTATTGCAAAAATAGGTGAATAACGATATTTGATAAAAAAAGGCCTGATGAAAACACTTCATTTCACCAAAGTCATGTGTCTAAAAGCCTTAAGTCAAGTCATTTCATTTTGCCAAAAAGACTTATATCAAGTCAATTCATTTGAAAACAGCGAATTAAGTGCACTTAAGTTAAAAGAGTATTCATCACTCAAGTCCAAAAAGTATTCATCACTCAAAATATTGAAAGTCAGCATACTTAATATTATACAATATACATTTTTCTTCAACTGTTTTGCTAGTGATTAACCATAACAACCTACCGAAACCTACTTAATCTTATTATGATTGTTTAAATTTCTTCAATTAACAATGCCTATAAATAAACGTAACAATTGGGTCACAGACGATACGCATCATTGAGTTGCGCGACCATACCACCACTCAAGTGATTGGCGCAAGGGCCTTCGTTCGCATGGGTCCACCCTCTCATCCGATCAACGCTCTTTTTTACCAGAAGCGATATAAATCCCTGCTCATAGGGACAATGCAGGTAAATAACTAACTGTTCGTGCTAGTTTAGCTTATGGTTTCAGCACTACTGCATTTTAGGGAAAATACAACGTTTATAGCTTGATAATGAATTGCAAAGCCAAAAAGGTCGAGTAAATCGACAGCACCTTGATTAAGACGTTTCGATACGAGCTTGTATTATCTTCAGTTAATGTGACTGAGAAGCATTTCAATATCACTTAGAAAAGGTGGGTGATTTACTTCTCACTCACATTAACTGTGGATAATACAAGTTCGTATCGAAACGTCTTAATCACGATGATGTCGATTTACTTGACCTTTTTGACTTCGCAATTCATTATCAAGCTATATTACAGATCCGTGCATAGTTTACCAAACGTTAATACATTTCAGACCTTTGTCAAACAGAGAGTTCAGCCTATAGGCCCACAATTAATTTTTTTTTTGCTGTTTTATTCACGCTTAAGGCTTAAAGCGAAGACAGAACTGTGTTTCGTACGAGGGCACTTCTGTTTTACAAGTGTTGAATATACCTTTTTGAGAAATTTTATTTTTTAATGTAAAAAAATATTGCGGATATTTGGGTTGAAATCGGTTGTGTTCGGAGTGTTTTGCTTTTGTTGAAAATCAATGCCAGGTAAAAATATGTGTTTTTAAATGCTATTTACACAATGTAAGTACCAACGTTTCGACCACCTATTTGGGCAATCCTAATTCTTCAGGGCAATATATTTGTTGATTTTTACAATTGAAACAATGCCTGGCAGCAACAGCATATGCAGTAACTTTCGTCTCCCGATTTCCTGTTTTTTCTGTAGGTTGGCCTGCTCGAAGGGTTCGATGACAATGAAAAAGTCGACCAAATAAACATCAAATCGCACGACGGGGCGGTCAGCACTGTCTTATACAACAAACTCTTCAACCAGGTTTAATTTTGTTATACTACAAGATGGCCAGGTTTAACTTGAATAACAATACAACCGAAAAATGTAGAAAAACGAAACATGCGGCTGTTAAGAAACGTTAAATTTCAACAAGGCAAAATAAAATGCCATTTTTTAATATATGTCGCGGCAGTGTCGAACAATTATACAGTAGACTCAACAAGGTTCGCAAGTACCTATCAATTAGTTTCGAGCGTTTTTGAACGATTTTCGGGTGTCATTCTCTTTTGTTGGCACTATCTTTGCTGCTAATTATACTTAATACCGAAAAACAATACATTATGCAGGGATAAAGATATAACCGAAATGGCAAACAAAAACCCGCTTTGGCGTGCATGTTACAGCCAATTACAGCTTCACTATTGCCTTTCTCTATTTTATAGCCCTCGATAACCCATTTATGCACCAGTACATTTTGTTTGGTAAACTTTAATTAAAAGCCCATTTTGTATTTTGTGATCTTTTATTGTAGCCTAATTATACTGCGGTAAAATATTGTTTGTTGTAAGTAATCATCACTTTAAATATTCGCATTAACCATACTTGGCATTTAATATGTTAAAATTTTATTTCAAATGTTTTGCTAGTGATGAACTATTATTATCTTTAATCAACAATGCCTATGAACTTAACAATTGGGTCACAGGCGATACACATCTAGTTACGTGACCATACCACCACTCAAGTAATTGGCGCGTTATCAATTATATAGCAATTTGACAAACAAAGCTAATAGAGTTAGCTCCACCAGGCAACATATTAATAGATAGATATCGCTCTTCTGGTGTAAACAAAGTATAAACCGACGTTTCGGCAGCAGATACCAGCTGACATCAGAGTTTAAAAGACTATAAATTAAGATTTATTAATTTTAATCTATAGTCTTTTTATTTTATACTTCTCAGTATATAAGATGGCTAACGCATTCTCGTTTTAACTATTAACCCTGATGAGGTCAGCTGGTATCCGCTGCCGAAACGTCGGTTTATACTTCGTTTACACCAGAAGAGCGATTTCTATCTATTAAAACAAAGCTAATCTTCAGTAAGCGATTGTTTTTACTTGACAGGTAGTGACTGGCGGTCACGATTCTGTGCTGTCGGTCTGGGACCTGAACACAGGAACCAAGGCCATTCAGTTCCACACGATCAAGGGCGTGGAGCTGACCTGTATGTGCTTCGACCCGACTGGGCGCCGCCTCATTACCGGCTCCAGGAACGGCGCCGTCAAGATCTGGAACTTCAACAACGGTGCCTGCCTGAGGAATTTGTGCGATGAAAACAACAACGAGGTAATAGAAGGCTGTACATTTAACAGGGACGATAAAACGTTTTTTTAAAGTTTCTTTAAGGTGACAAACTCTGAGTAAGTCAGCGTGGAGCTGTGGGTAATTCCAAACGTAATAATAAAAAAATTAAGGGGTTAGTTTGACAATGATATAAGATGCAATATTTGAACGCTAAATAGCAAAGAGTAGTATGTCGATTGCTATGTTTGTAATGTTAATTTGAATGCAAATTGTTAGGCCATTGTAGTACTGTTCATGCATTGATGGGCTGCAGGAATTTACTTTTAAAGAGCTATTTTATGCTTTTTGACAAGCCGTTTGTACTATAAAAAGATATTAAGATCGGGTCTTAAAAACACAAAAAAGCTACCATAGAGGTACAAACGCGTTTTAAGATACGATGAAAAGGTTTCCTATGTCGTTTGAACAACAAAGTAGGTTACTCCTCGCAGTATTTAGCCTAAAGATAAATTGGTAGTGGGAGGTATTGCGTATAGGCCATTTTCCACCCATTAACCGAATAACGAATTTGGATTATTTTTGTTTTTAATTTTTAAACGATTTAAATATTTTCTACATCTGAACCGAGAATCTAAACATTCTCAAAATTTTGCCACATAAACTTCACTATAAATTACGCTAAAAATTGTCTCAATAATTTAATTTATAAACTTAGTGTCGGCTGGATGTAGTGCAGTGTGAAAGGGTTATTCACATATGGATACAATGTCGTTTTATTGAAGCTGGTTTATTTTATTTTTCAGGTAACAGGGGTGGTTTGTTTCAAGCAAAAAATCATCACCGCTGGGTGGAACAAGAAACTGACTTGTCACATGTAAGTGTAGATCCACATTGATTATAATGCAACATTATTTTTAGTCGAGTTTCTATAGCTGATCTTTAATAATTTTACTTTTTATTCGTTAGTTAACCTAAACTTGTGTAAGATCAAACCAAGATTTAAAAAAAAGCAAACAGATCAATGTTATTAAATACTATTACTAGTAGCATGCCTGGACTATATAGCAGCGAGTCAAAACACGTATCACAGGGTTTTGGAGAACAAATCTAAATAAGGTTTAGAACCACTCGTTCTCATGAATTCAGTTATTTTACCACAGTAAAGATCAAGCACGGTTGGTTTACATGCAGTTCAAAGTGTAGAATATATAGTTAGTTCAAAAAACAAGTGCCAGTTATAGCTGAAGAATCTCGCTGGAAAAAAAATTACAGACAACTGTTTTCCACTCTTACTATAGATGACAGACTTAACGGATTTTAACAATGTACAATAGCCACGTCTCACAAAGTTAAAAAAAATGGGAAAAAGACTCCAGAAACTACATGTTCATGAATATGGTTCTTAAAAGTTGAAACAATGTTGGTTGTTAAAAATACAGTTAGCTCCACCAGGCAACATATTAATAGATAGATATCGCTCTTCTGGTGTAAACGAAGTATAAACCGACGTTTCGGCAGCAGATACCAGCTGACCTCATCAGGGTTAATAGTTAAAACGAGAATGCGTTAGCCATCTTATATACTAAGAAGTAAAAAATGAAAAGACTATAGATTAAAATTAGCAAATCTAGATGTCGCTGAAGTATGCGATAAGCCAGGGGTTCAAAAAATATCAAAAATGACGTCCTGAATTGACGTCACAAAACAAATAGACTTCAAAAATCTGTTAATTTCGCTTCAAAAAATGTACAAGTGTAATGGAGTCTAAATACAGTGTCAGTGCAAAACCGAATTTTTAATTAAACTGTTTTCTTTGAAAAATAAATTACTTCTTAAATTTACACTAATGTTTCAATTAAGTCTTCGTTGACCCCCTAAAACAAGTTCACGTACCTCTAAGGGGTCCATGGACCCCAGTTTAAGAACCCCTGCGTTAAGCTGTTACTAGTGCATAACAAAGTGAACCAGAGACTTGACCAAATGCAGGCCAACACCTCTCATCGATCTTCAGCAAACGACAAAATGGCAGAACTTATTTTGTCAGCACAAAACCATTTGCTGTTTTTGTTCACAGCGATTCGCGCGATCAGGATGACGACGACTACCGCGACTGGGAGGACGCTCACAAGGACGACATCTTGTGTCTGGCCACGTTCGTCCATAGCAACGGGGTGGCCATTGTTGCGTCATCATCGTACGATGGTGACGTGTTTATCTGGTCCCTCGACTCGGGTAATTTAAACTGTTCACTTTCATGTAAAACAGTAGAATGTGACCAGCTGATGGAAATCTATTGTTTTTCGTTGAATTTTGATTACACTGCAGTGTTGTAAACAAGTCATTTTGAAATAAAGTCACAGTCAAGTCATTCTTATAACCAATCAGGAGTCCACGGTTAGTCATCGATTGGCAAGTCAAGTCCCAGTCAAATCATAATTCGACCAAGTCAACTTCAATTAAAAAAAAAAAGCTTAACGAGAAAAATATATTTTAACCCAAGTCATTTGTTTAAAAGACTTAAGTCAAGTCATTTGAAAACAGTAACTTAAGTACAATTAAGTCATTATAACTCTGTACACTGTTTAATTTTCAAGTGTACCTTGCGTAGCTCGTTTTATTACAAAAACAATGTTCAATGCATATACACACTGTGCACGTCGTTATAATTCAAACACTGGGTTTAATGAGTCGAATGATTAACCCTGTCGTTCGTAACTTAGGCAATTTCCTACAAAAGTACATTGGATTTAAACAGTAAAAAAAATGTAATCAGGTCATATTGAAACAAAATAATTCAAAAAATCGAGCGAACTCCATAAATATTTCACATTTGAGTAAGAGTTGCTTGCTCCGTTGAGAAGTAAATTTGCGTTCCAGGTCATATTCTGTGCAAGTTGAACAAAATGGAAAGCTACTCGCCGCTCAGCAGCGAGGGAATTTCCAAGAACCGGCGTTCGACCTTCATTACGCCGCCAATGTCTAAACCGTTACCTAACCCACAGGCGAGTTAATGTTAAATTTTCCTACACATAATTAATGTTTGTAGCGGCAGTAAGTAACGCCTCAACAAAATCTGTGGTACCATAACAAAAAAATTGTTAGTATTACAGCCATACTGGTCTGATTGAACAGTCAAAGTGGGTAATGTTTCAAGTTTATTTAAAGTATATAGTAATACGGCCCCTTACCGAGTATTCTAAGTATTATTTCTCGTGGCCCTGTTAAATGTTAACTATTGCTATTTCTTTGGTAACAAAATCAATATCGCATTTTGTCGAATAAGATAAAAAGTACGAGTTATTAAGGAATGTCCAACAAACAACCAGATCCCTATAAGAACTGCTACGGCCAGGAATCGAACAAGAATCTCTATACATGTTTAAACTGTTGTAAAATATACATGTTTAAACTGCTGTAAAACATATTGTCCGTCAGCTTATCTGTATATCTAGTTTAACGTCCTATCGAAGTTTACAACAGGTTTACTGACGCTGCACAAAAGTGGAACGATAATCGTGACATTATCGTGTCATTCGTAAATTTCGACCAGTGGTGCTCAACCTGTTTTGGTCGCGCAACCCTTTTCAAATATTTCCAAGGTTACGGACCCCAACTTTTTCAAGATTTTTTTTTCTAGAATTATTAAGATTAATTCAAAACAAAATATTACCTGGGCACACTATAGGAATGCATAATGTGTGGAAACAGCTTGCAAAACACCTAGTCTAAAAAATTCTGTGAAATTATTTTTTTTCTTATCACAATTCAAAAGTTAATCTATGCCAACAAATATAAATAGGCGCATCTTTATGGAGTCGAAACCATTGACAGAAGTTTCTGCTTTGTCACTGTTATGCTGACGGGTATATTAACGATAATAAAAGTCAAAAGTTTAAAAACCCGAGTTTTTTTTCATAAAAATCAAAAAAAAGATTAAACGCTATACTTTGGTCTGATTAAATAAAAGTTTCTTAGTCATTTTTAAATGACACTTCTAACAAACTCCATTTTTATTAGCAGATTGATTCCAAGTCTTACGCGTGCTTCTAATCGTCAAAAATTGTTTTCTTTTCATCTTATTTTTACCGTCAAAAAAAAACACTTTTATGCCACATTTCCAAAAAGACGAAGCATGAACGTGTTTAGTTTAACAGCTACATCCAATATTTATTATTTTATTGGTTCCTGAATTTCTAAGTTAACATTGTTCTAATGCCGAAAGAGAATTTGTTTTGGTATGGCCGAAAATATCAGCTAAGTATATATACGAGACCATACATAAATTATTTTCATTCGTTTATTTAAGAAAAGAGGGCAACAGAGTTGTTTATCGTTTGTATATGTTTAGACTCCTCCCTCACCTCGACACAGACACTCCGTTGAGGGATCTTCAATCAAGCTGCCCACTATTCCACCACAACCAAGCGTAGTGACGCAGCGGCAAGGTTGGAAATAAGATAACACAAGTTAACTCAATTTAGACCCTCATCTAGTGCCCGAGTACCTTAATCGCACGTCATCTACCAGTAATTGTTAAATCACGTTTCAGCGATTTTGTAATTATAAGGAGATTGGCAACTGTTCACAGTGCAACCGTCTTTGTAATGAAAAACATAATATAAAATTTGTATCATGAGCACTGAGCAGTGTTTTTTAGGTCTTTTCAGCCTAGTTTAAGAAAACGAAAAAGTCTCTAAAATTATCCAATGGTTTGTAAAATTTTACATTTATCTGTAACTATAGCTGTGGTAGTTTTTTACAGGTTTATTCTAAATAGCGTCCTCTTATATAAGCGTGGGTCTCTTAAAAGTTCCCAGCAGTCACCCAAGTAAATACTTCATCCCTTCTAATGTTAAATCACTGCCCTTTAAATCTTTCGTACGATCGATAAAACAAGCATACTTTGAATCCTACCTCGTGTGATCACAACAAACCAAAACCACGTGGTCCAAAAAAACATGGTAAACGCAGCCTAGCAACCGTCACACTTAGTCGCTTACGGAATCTTCTCTATCGTGCCTGTATTAGTTGTTTATTTAGTTTTTTGGCTGTTGTATCGTCCCCGCTCCGTTCCGTTGCATTGTTATATTTTTGTTTCTGTTTGTTATACCCTTGTTCGTTTTTTATTGTATTGTTATCATTGTATTGCATTTAGTTATCATTGTAATTATTGTATTGTATGGCAAAGGTGCCATTCACAAATTGTGCCCCTTCTGTCGCTTGTGTTGCACCGTTGCCCATTTGTTTTTTGCTGTTTGTTTGTTCCTCTTTTGTTTTGTTTTTCTACAAAGGTTGTTCACTGTTATAGCAGCCACTAATGTGGCCAAAATTATGTTGTTTCATTGTATTTAAATTTGTTTTTTAATGATTTAATTTGTCGTATACCTGTACATGTATTCTGATTATATTGCGATCAGGGAGCGGCTGACTTTGATGACCTAACGGTCTTTCGCTGCTCCCTGGGAATCAACTTCCCTAAAAATAAACATATCTATCTATCTATCTATCTATCTTTAAACAAGTTCAAAATAACCTGATTACTAATCAACATTTAATACGTTTACGTAATCGTAACTGAAAAATTTGCCTTTACCTTTTAAAGTAACTAAAAAACTTAACATTTCAGGTGGCGACGCTCACACGCTTCAAACTAAAGACACTGCCGCGCAAGAGGAAAGGTAAAAAATGTTAAATTTCTCTAAAGTATAACGTGAAAACCGAAAAAAATATGAAATGAAAACCGAAAAAAATATTCAGGGCTAAACCAGTTGTTAAGTTATTATGGGACAAAAGATATATTCGTTATGACTGGAGTTTCAACATAAATGATCTAAAATCCTGTAACAATCTTCGTTGGTAGCCATATTTGTCTAATTCTTAATCTGGAAATAAAGCATTGGCACTGTTTAACGACACATTGTTTTGAATCTTGAAAGCTTTTAAGATTTACTCCTTTAACGCAGGGTTTCTTAAGCTGGGGTCCATGGCCCCCTTTAGGGTATGTGTACTAGTTTTAGGTGGTTCATGAAACCCTAATTGAAATATCAGTGCATATTCAAGAAGTAATCGATTTATCAAAGAAAATAGTTTAATTAAAAAAATAACGTTTTTGCACTGATTTATTCAGACTCCATTTTACTTTCACATTTGTGGACCGAAAACTGCAGATTTCTAAATTGTGACGTCAATTTATGACATCAGTTTTGAAAAATTCTTTCCTACTGTCATCCACGTTAAGCAAAAAAAAAAAGTGCCCCGCGTTAAAAATAATTTAATAACCTCTGCTTTAACGTGATCCGACGTTTGTAGCCAAGAAGGTATTCCCACTCTGCTGGTGCCGTCTTCGGGCCATGTCACCAAGAAGTGCAAGTTTAACAAGGAGGAGCATACGCGCCACCAGCTTGACGTGCTCATCGGCGAAAACAAGAAAGATTACTGGGAGGCAGACGTGTCCGTTGATAAGGTCAGATTTTTTCAGCAAAACGATTGAAATTCAGTCCTTTTTTTCTAAAAGTAATAATTTGATATGGGATCCCAGGTAAGATAGCATTTGGCGAAAAAATTGTATTAATGGACTATAGAAAAATCGAATATTTGTAAGACTCCTGACCAGTTTGTTTTTCGATTGGCATTTTTGAAAAACAATATTCGTGTAGTAAATTTTGCAAGATTAGGTACTAAATAATTTTTAAAAAAATGTTGATAAGATATGCGTAACTTCATATTGGACAATCCATTCGGATAATTAATCACAGTCGGCCGTTCGTTTTTACGTATAAATGCAGCGGGTTTAACACCGATTTTGTGTGGAGATTAATTGTTTGTATAAATAGTCAATTCTGAAGATAGATTTACCTGATTCTTATGATATACAACCTGATCCGAAAGCAGTAATTTTTTTCTGAATCAAAAGTCACTTTAGGGTAATCAGGTGAAAAACCGTGGTAAAAGTAGAAAAACAGAAAAAAAATTAAAAAGTAGAAAAAAGGAAGAAAATATTTTTTACTTTGAACTGATGAAGCACGGTTGTGCGAAAGCTTGTCGATAACTCTATACAATTTGCCTTCATATAGTGCCACCTGATTACCGTACACTTAGAATTAGACAAATACGATCCTTAACAAAAAGTCATTCGTTCGCGATACAGCTTCTCTTCCTACAAAGTCGGCCCCACAAACCGAACACCGCCACCCTTCTATCTTCGGGGTCTTTGGGTTGGATCCACGCCTGGTCGGTCCACCCACAAGGGGGCCTTCTGGGCCAGTTCGTGGCCGCCCATAGGGACGGAGAGTCGGTCCTCGCCATGGCAACAGACGATGAGAATAAGATCCTCATCACTGGAGACTCCTCCGGGTACATCAAGGTAATGGTCTTGCTGGTTGGGTTTAGTTTTTGTAATTTGCTTCTGGGATTTGGACTTCTAAGTATGTCATGCGTTTCATTAATCAGTGTGCAATATTTATTTCTTCAACAAAGTCATAAATATAACGTTATTGTTTTGATAAATATTTTACACATCATGATGCATTGCATATTGTTGTCATAATACATTCCGGGGCAAATTGTGATTGAATAACAATTGGGGGCGTTGATTCGGATGGAAAAAGGTTTAGGGGAGGTTACAACACGAATTTTATTCTAAAAGTGTCTTTATTGAAAACGTAGAAAAATTTTTAAATGTGTATTTAATTTATTCTTTTTATGTTGGAATTCACATAAAAGTCAAAAGTATAACATAAGTTTGGGCCACCACGAATGCCGATTAGCCCTAATTAAAGATACAAGTCCTAAATAACCAAATTCGCCATTTGTCGGCTGTGCACAGTTTCAATAACTTTGCAATGAGCCCTCTCTCTCTCAAGTGTTTGAATAAACCTCGCCTTCCTGTCTTTATATAGCAGCGTTTTTGTTCTGCTTTTCGAGTTGCATCTTTCTTACGGACTCGTCCGAAAGCAACAGGTTTCTTTGAGTTGCCTGTATTAGGACGTAACAGTGTGACGTCATCTCTAAAAATTTTAGTGCTTTTTGCTCAGGTGTGGGACATCGAAACTTACTGCTGCAATAAGCCGACTGCACAGCGTCGCAGAAGAGGCGCCGCAGATGACCTGCTCCACATCAAACTTAACAGCGAGCTTATGGACGAACAGAGCACCAAGTGAGATGCTTTATACGACACATTTGAACGACATTTAGTTACCCAACGACCCATGAGTATCGCGTCTATCAGTGGGTTTAAGAAATGCACCCGACTCCGAGTATAGAAATTCAAAAGTTGATGTACTCGACAGTCGGTCGACTGACAAATTTCGTAGAGTTACACATGAAGTACAGTTAACGATTTTGACAACGTTTTCGAGTATATGTAGAAATCTTTCCACTTTAAACTGTATTGTAGGCCATTTTTACTAAATACAAAATCGCAATTCGCGGATATCTGCCTTGCGTTTCTCGTATGTCTTACATTTTGATAACATTTTTTAGCCCAAAGGTGTCGTGTGTCTCATCGCACCATCTAAAATGGAAGTTAGATGTTTTCGCTTTGTGTGAATCGATAACATCTTTGTTATCTTTTTTATTGAAAGTAACACCTCTACAATATAATACTTTAACAAAATAAACGACCTGAGTAATGTTCTTAAGATTACTTCTTTATATGACGTCACGTTTAGATGCAATTTTATGATGTCATGTTTTGACGTAACTGTGCGACGTCACGAAATGACTAAACTATGTGATGGCACGTAATGACGAAACTTTGTGACGGCACACAATAAACATTTGTGACGTCACGGAATTTTTTATGCCTACCCCATAAACAAAAACCCTACACACGCGCCTGGTCACAGGAGTTTTGTCTTCAAATTGTTCAGATTACTATCGTCCCGTCGTATGATGAAGCTCAACATCGTTCCTCCCAATCTGCATCACTACTTCCGCGCGCACGTGGACGCCATCAACGACGTGAACTACATCGATGAGCAGGAGCTATTCCTCACAGCCTGCTCAGACGGAACAGTTCGACTCTGGACCATAACCGGGTCCTTTGTGGGTAAGCCACATAAAGTGCGTGAAAAGCGACCGTGGCACTAAATGTTTTCAACTTATTTTCAGGATTAAGTCACTATAATTGTGTGAGAACATCAAAGCCCATAGAGAAGTAGCTAGCTTTTTGAACGTTTCGAATAACTCTTTTGTCATTTTTAACACAGTGAAAAGACACTTGGCGCATTGGTATTTTAACTACGTTACAACCTCCAAACCATTATGCTAATCGTTTTAATTTTACGATCCTGCTTCTTTAAATGAGATTGCGAAAACCTGGCGTAATAATTACCATTGCTTTGGAATAGGTAAGTATAGACAAGCGAAGGAAATTATGTACGATTGTACGTATTAGGTTAATTCTGATTCAGTACCGGCGTTTGTATTTTGTAACTCTTGATTCTGTCAACGTTGGATAACCTTTTCAGAATGCGATCAATCAGTGAAAGCTAATTGTTTCTTGAAATTTACTTTGCCAAGAATCGTATTTTTTTCTTATTTGCGGGAAAATGTTTATGGATGTTTTTTGTCTCGCAGGAACGTTTGGTCAGAGGCACCCCTGGAACATTAAAAACAACAGCTCGGTCGCACGAATGCCGGCAGATATCAAGAGAGTGGCGTCTGCGAACACGTTAAAGGTTCGTGGACTGTAGGTAACTTTTAAGCATTGCAAATAGGGGCCTTGGTCTTATTTTTGATTGCGATCAACTGAACTATTTTTTAGAGGATCGTGGTCGACTGGTTTGGCAAAAAACACTTATTAAACATTTTGAGCGTTAATTGCATTCCAAGCCAGCGATGGAGGTTAATTTATTACGTCAAAGAACGCTTTATTAGGCTTGTCCAGACAACAATTTGTCATTTTAATGTTCCCCTTGTATGCGACAGCTACTGTAATGACGTAACACATATTCGGCGCGATCGACCAGATGAATCGATGTGTTGGCTACCCCTGTTCTATATAATTTTATCTCCAGGTGTTCAACTCGGGTTACAGCGCATGGCGACTCGCCAAAAATGTACTCAACTTTGTCGCACTTCGGGGGATCCACCGGAAAGTGAAGCAGCTAGCCACCCACCGACCCTCGCTCGCTGAAGCCAAGAAAGAGGAACTTTCAGACGTAAGATGACATATAAACTGTTGCTACCAGGCATACTAATACCAGTACTAATCAAAAACAGCTCCCCTGGTAATTGTAATTCTTACTCAACGTTTCGGCAACCTATGCAAGTGACCTTCGTCGGGGTGAATGACACCGAAAAATCTTAGTACAATGAACAGAAAACAAAGAAAAAAATGCAAAAAAAAGGCGCGAGTAACAACAAGATGATATGCCAGTCTAACGGTGGCCGACCGTCAGATATACAGGGTCTCATTTCCAGTGTTGTAATGACTTAAGTCAATGACTTGACTTGACTGAAGTGCACTTAAGTCACTGTTTTTAAATGACTTGACTTGACTTAAGTCTTTTGGGCAAAATGACTTGACTTGACTTAAGTCTTTTGGACAAATGACTTGACTTGACTTGAGTCATTTGGACAAATGACTTGGGTTAAAATAAATTGTTTTAATTATAAGCAATTAATTATAAAACTGCGTTATTTATCCCAATCTTTGCACATACAAAAATTTGCTTGTAATATGCTGCTTTTGTGTTATTTTTGACTTGAGTTTCTCATAATAATCGAAGGAGTTTGCCGGTTTTCATAATTTAAAGTTTTATTTTTTTGACAAGGGCTGGGCTTAAAGTTGACTTGCTCTAAAAATGACTTGACTGGGACTTGACTTGGACTGGGACTTGACTTGTTATTTATTCAAAAAGACTTGAATTGGACTTAAGTTATTTTACGAATGACTTGACTGGGACTTGAGTTATTTCAAAATGACTTGTTTACAACACTGCTCATTTCCCAATCAATTTTTTTGTGTCAACAGCAAAGATCCACAATTACCTTCATTCCTTCACGCATAAAGTTTTAAATATAGTTTTTCTTTATTCATAACCTTCACATCCCTGTTTATTTAGATTACTGGTTAACATTACTCGCCAGCGATAGTGAGTATAGGCTATTATATTAAAGTAGTAAATGTATCGCACAATGAAGAATAGGCTAAAAAATTAAATAAATACGCGCTTATTTAAGCAGGCTTAATCTTTAATTCTACACAACGTAATGTGATTTTAAGCAGAATCTGTTTGCCATTCCTGTGCGAGCCTTTTAATTATAGGCCAGCGTGTAGAGTACGTATTGTTATTTGTCGGTATTATTCGAACTTAATGTTTTATAACAAACCTAATGACGTGGCCAAACCGCAGACCTCTCACCATTAAACATTTGACCGTGTCTATAAACAAGTAACACGGAGATGTTACCCGTTAACAAGCCTTTGCTAAATGCTGGTATGGCCAGACGATGTGTACAAAAGCTGTGGGCATTAAGACAAACGAGGCTAACGAAACTAACCAACTGAAATAATGTAACGGACAGTAGTTATTATGCTGGACCGTTAGTTCTGTGCACGGACCTTGAGCTATTCCTGTAAGTTGATTGCCGTTCTGATGTTATGCAATAATATCAGCTCGTTTAATACCTTGCTGTGGCTAGGCTGTTAGAACACGCAACCTTCAAGTCAACTCAACAAATGATGTCGGTTTCAATCTAGCATAAACTAGCATCAGTCTTCAAACTAAATCAGTTTTAGCCCTGCAAGCGCCTTTTTCACCCCTCCATAATTTTCTGGGCGTAGGTTTCAACCAGCAATAAAAGCTAAACAAAAATAACTATTTTTTAGCGTTTGAAAACAATGTTGTCAAAATGATTAGATTTTTATTCTTTAAAGGTGTTGCTGTAAATTCCATGGGCTCTGATGCTTATTTAACATATCATTACAATCTACGATCATTATTAGCCAAAGCTGTATTGCGTTATTATTTATCCGCAGGTTAACTCTTTATTCTTCCCGAAAGTTCGCTCGGACGAGGAGATCGAACGCAATTACCAGAGCACAGTGAAGCGAATGGGAAAAAGCAACATCCTGGGAGATTGGTACAAACCCAAGAGAAGACACAGGGTCCTGCCTAAGATCGACCTTAAGCCCCACCTAAGCAACGTAAGTCAGTTCTTAGCCAACGCATGTGGGCTCTAATAGTTTGAAACACAGAAAAAAACATTATAAATAAGTGATTGCAAAAATACGAAAAAAGTAACAGCTTTACCTTACTTCTAATCGATCATATTTTTGGTAACATTTTAGGACTGCAGTATATCTTCTTTTAAGAGGATTAGTCCTCTTTTCTAAAGAACAATGAAAGGTCCTGTGAAGACAGTAAAAATGCCGAGTATCCACCGTTGTGCTTTTAGCGTTTTTTCCTTGTCTTTTCACCAGAATTACATTTTTAGGTTACTTTTTTTAGGCTCTCGACCCGAGTTAAGTCAAATGTTTATTTATATTTCGGCGATAGAGTGAGTTTTAATCAAATATTTTTCTCAACAATGTTTGCTAGTAAAAATTCTAGGGACACAATAAATATTTATTTTGTAAAGAAAATATTTAGAGTCATTTTGCGTCATTTTTGCTGTTACTTTTACTGAATATGTGTATTCTTGTCCAACAAGGGAAGATAAAAGTAAAACTCAATTGTCCTCTTTTTTGTCGATAAAATATGGCAGGCCTGTTATATTTCAGCTTTATTTTAGTTTCACGTTCATTCTGCGCTTAACTTTTCCCGATTGGAGCCCACGGTTGATATTCAACCTCCAGATCTCCTCAAAGAAAAGTGGAGGCTCCAAAGACAAATCATGCAGGTTTGTTATAAGAATTTGTTAAAATCAACACCGGGAAAGTTTACTAGTCTCTGCCAGGAGCTTATTAGAAAATATTTGTGTCAAGTTTTGCGACAAAATTGGTGACTTTAATTATCCCACAAGTGAATAACAATGTATTCATTTATATAAAGAAGTCACCAAATGCTCTTATTTTCGTTAAAACTGCTTCCATCTGTTAAGAAACTTTCGAGAAAATAATTGGTTTTATTTGTTTCTGACCACGTTCTTGTCCCCACGTAATGCATTGGGAGCAACTGGTGCTATACTATGTGTTTTCGTTTAAATTTATTTTCAACCGGTTTATCGACTTGTTAGGTCGAAAAAAAAGTTATCTCGCAGAAACAAATAGTTCTTCGCCAAGCAAAGTCAATAACAGTAGGCCTGATAGATCTCTTGTCGCAGGCAGAAAACGAGGTTAAGCAGCGTGTGTTTGCTCCAACGAAGCGACACCGCTCAAGGAGAATCGTCGAATTCCAGGGAACGAGAAAGAAAAAACTCTCGCAAGCCTCTTTCCTGGGGGCTTCCAGCAAGGTCCAGAAGGCCGTTCGGGTAATGGTCAAAGTTTTAAATCGCCGATGTTTGTTTTACATCTAGTGGCCTTCTCAATTACCTTCTAAACCATAGCCACAGTATTGTTTTTAAATAGCTTCTATACTCGGCCTATTTTTATATTTTAGTGGGGATAGGGTGTTTTGTAACACCAATACTATTGGAATCTGTTAAAAAGAAGTATAGGCCTATTCTACTGGCCATATTGCACATATTTAAAGGAATATTGCGCTATCAAAACACAATAAAAATATTGCCGTTGTCAAAGAGTTACAAGAAAGCCTAAACAGTAACTCAAATAAAATCCCAATCAGGATACAAGAACTTTCTACATAGTTTTAATTCGCTGGTAGTTTAACTGTTTCATGGCACTTAAAAAACATTTTTTAAAGTTACATGCCTCTTTTTAGAAAAGAACAGATTGAAGTTACACGCTCCTTTTTAGATTTTACCTCAACTATTTTTTAATATCAAGCACGTTATATTTTAGATCGTCAGGACGTTCAAAGGAGCAGCGTCGAAAGAGGGCCAATAAAACAAAAACTTATTCAAGTCTCATAACTTCTTTGTCTCGCGACTTGATTTTTTATGCCGGAGTCCGACCCGACTTTACTTTGGGAGGCCGAAGGACTCAAGTTGTTTTTAACCGACTGTTTAGCCCCTGGTCATAAGTGCATCTAAAGAATCCAGGTTTTACTTTGGTATTTGTGACAAAACAGTTAGCTTGCCAAACACGAAATATAGGCGGTTTTGTTCGAAGTTGTGTATTTAGTGCAGATTTAACTATTGTTTTAGCTTTTAAAATTATATCATATTATCGAATTTTTCGTTTTTCTGAATTCTGTTCCCATACAGTTGTAATATACAAACGCGCGTATACGGCTGTTTCCAGCGATTATGCTATACAAATCATGCCAAACAAACAGTTGTCTCCTAACTTAGCTTTTACCGTACTTAATCTTAGTAACATTTACCTTATGTGAAATTTATTGCTGCATTTTGTTAGCAATGTGGCAAATAACGTTGTAGATAGCATTTAAATTTGCTAATACCCTAACTAACTAGGGTGCTAAAAGTCCCTGAAATAATTTTAATCGCCCGCTCGTCTTGAATGAAACAATTCTGTAGGCATGAAGTGCCTATTAAGCCTTCTTTTAAGTAACGCAATCTCCACTCATTAGATTAGAGACAGCAACTTTCACAGTATATTTTACATTCTGAACTTTCATTAGACGAGCAAACTCTGTAAAATTGGGGTTTAGTGAATGACGTATTTATAGCAGCGAAAGGTTCCAAGGTTAGGTCAGCCCAAAAAGAAAATACGAAATATTAGGAACAAACGAATTGGGAATGCTGAAACCGTCCTAGAAAAAATCGCTTAGAACTCAAAATAAACCAAAATCGATGTTCGAAGCTGAAGCAACTTAGCTCTCGGGTTTACACGTGGCAACAGCTAGAACTAACGCATTAGGAGTCGCCGTTTGACGCTTCGGTTTCCATGGCGACGGGGTTACTAGCGGTCACGGCAGTGGCCAGGGGCTTGTCCTTTGTGATCTCCAATCGTCTGGGACCGTACAACAACACGTAGGCGATATGCCAGTCACCGCCGCCCGACAGTTTTAGGACCTCTTCTGATGTAACCGGCGTGACTTGGTCGTCGTCGCATTTGAGCCACTCGTCTGCAAGCAACAGATGACGTCTATTTGGTTTGTGAAAAGCAGGGCCGTCGGAGTCAGATTAGGGACTTAACGGAGTCGGTTTGTTTTGCTGGAGTCGGAATCGGAACTTCGACTCACTCGATTACGACTACGTAAAACTACCCGGGTTCCGAGTCCGGCATGCGAATTAGCAAATTTGGAAACTGAAAAGGCCGCAAGTGTAAATTTCAAAAGTGTAATAGCAAATTGTGGATTATTTTCCAACCATGTATTGTGGCTGAATGATTTATACGACACCCCTATGAGTAGATTGCTGAATATCCGCCTTGTTTTAGTCACGTAAACAGTCGGTTTGTTTTGTGGTGTGGGACTCGGGACTTGAGTAATACGTAACTTTCCGAGTTCGGCGAGAGCATTAGCAAATGGTAGAATTTTTTCCATCATCTATTGTGGGTTAATGAATTATATAACAACCCTATGAGTGGATTGCTAAATATCCCATATTTAAGCTACGTAAATGGGTGCAATACAGGCTGTAGAGTCAGACTCTGGTTATTTTGAACTGACTCCGCAGCCCGGTTGAAAAGTGTATCGAAAAATAGGTTTGGAGTCTTGTTTTTGTATTAAAGCAATTGTGGATGGATTAAAGGAATATAACAAGCTTTCTTAACGAAGTCGTGTAAAATTTTGTTCAACCTAAATCGACAGCAGTTTGATTTTCGTGTAACTTGTAAACTTATTTGCAAACAACGTTTATATTCATAAACATTCCAAGCATGGGTTTGTTAAAAAACTTAAACTGAATTTTGAACACCATGGGTGATTATTCGGCAGATTGATACCTACTTAAGTATATACTAAACTGAATGACCAGACAACCAAAAAATGTATTTTGATGTATTTTTAAAAATGTATATTTGAAATCTAAATCATCCTCGCCATATGTTTAGAAAAAAAATGTTCCTGACGATATGCCGAACTACATGTTTGTTTTACACGTTTTTTTAAATATTAGGTTCAATTCGTTTAGCTATGGAATGCAGCTAAATCCTGAACACAATTTTGAGTAAAACTGTTTTCTATTTGAGCAGTTTTCCGTTTCTGAAACAGCGTTTGGCACACAACTCATGTTTTTTTAAGTAATACCCACCAGATAAATTACTGTAACACAATGTTAATTCGATTAAAAATGATGCCAGTATGGCACAATGCTGGCGACTAGGCGACTATGTCGGCCGAAGAAATCCAGATAACCGAAAGAAATTGATGAAAAATATAAATTCTATCACACATTCGGTAGTCATACACAGCATTTACCTTTAGAGACTAGACCAAAAAAAACAACGAAGAGTTCAAGCCTTCTGCCAGGCTAAATGATACGTTTATATAATTTTTAACCATCTGCACAATCGTCTGAGTAAAAATACAATAATTTTCTAACCTTTTTTGCGTTTTATCCAAGCGACGTAATGACCCGAAGAGCTTGACCTTCCTTGATGAGTGATGATCGCTTGAAGCTCGTAATGGCCGCTGTTGTTCGAACCAATGTCTAAAATATTTCGTTTGTTGTAACTGTATTTTTATTTAAAAATAGCGGGACATGCTGAAATATAATCCAAAACGCTTAAATAAAATTATGTTTTCATGTTTTTAGCGGATATTTAGACATACAGGTTACCAGTCTAACAATTAAAAATAACAGTTAAAGTTTGTTAAAACATTAGTTGTTGTTCCTAAGAATGTACACTAAAAGCCATCGCAGACTCGCCGAACCTTTTTCGATCAATGATGCAAGCAGAGCAG
This sequence comes from Ascidiella aspersa, assembly GCF_963924565.1. NCBI lineage: Eukaryota > Metazoa > Chordata > Ascidiacea > Phlebobranchia > Ascidiidae > Ascidiella > Ascidiella aspersa. Next base: position 29,955,650 of record NC_139450.1, read on the forward strand.
GCTAGAAAAACAACTAGCCTGCAGTGAGGTTCGAACTCACGACCTCCAGTCATACCGGGACCGCCGTCCTACCAACTGCGCTACACAGGCTTAGACAAGAGCAAGTCGAGAAACAGCTAGTTTTTTAGCCTTTTCTGCTTGCATCATTGATTAACAGATTCGGTGAGTCTGCGATGGCTTTCAGTCTACTAATAATTAGAGATAGACCGATATATTGGTTTGCCGATAATATCGGCCGATATTTGGCTTCTACCGATATATCGGTATCGGTAAATGTAGGCCGATACTTTTGCCGATATTTTAGTACAAAAATATGATATAATTTTTCCTGTACAACAAACAACTTGTCAATTTTTTTATGAAAAAATTTTGGTTTTAGCATCACGCCAAGTTAATATGCAAAATAATAGTTTAATAAATAATAAAGATATATATAAACTAAAACATTATTAGGATTTCATTTTCAATTTATTCAAGTTTTGAACATTTCCCAGGTATATAAAAAATCGGTATCGGGTATCGGTTGAAAAATTGTAAAAAATCGGGTATCGGTTCAAAAAATGGATATCGGTCGATCTCTACTAATAATGCGCAAGTCGTAATTGTTGGTCAAAAAGCAGCTTCAGAAGGGCAAGATCACAGTCGTTAACAAGCATTTGTGTGTACATGTTTCATTGTTTCTAAGAATTAAGAAAATCTAGTAAAAGTAATAACAGGTAAACCGCTTCCCTATTTTATATACGTAAAGTGCGTAACGTCGCTTTTACTTTAAAATAGTTTTAAAACCTTAAAAACTTTGACAGTTTTTAAAACAAAATAATGTCGAAATTATTTACATACTTTTTACACATTAAAAAAACATTAAAAAAAGAAAAAGAAAAAAAATGTCGATGAAACAAAATAAACAAAAAATCGGCTCCTTAATCGCAAAAACATTTTTAACCCTCTTACCATCGGGAAAATCATAGCGCTCGTATTCCTTTGGCGGCTCGTCGTTGATTACGGCCTTCTGTGCCACCTTGCCCTTCTTAGCGGCCAGTTTACCGGCGGCCATCGCCTCGGCCTCTGCTTCCTCGATGGCCTCGAATTTTTCCCTGACCGGACGTAGGCGCTCTTGCAACGCGGGAGAGCATAACTCGTAGGCGTCGAACGACATCGGGAATTTAACGTCCTATGATAACAGAATAAGTTGTGGATGGTGGTGATATATGTGTTTTTACTTGCATACACGCAGTTGCTAAGTATGTGTATGTGACATAATTATTTCAAACAGAATCGGTGCTTCAAGGAGTTTTAATTGACAATGACAAACGCCAAGCGCTAACTCGTAGGCGTCTAATGGCATTGGAAATATACCGTCCTATCAGCCAAGGATAAGTGGTAAATGGTACTAGTAATACAAGCTGTTCTACTTTCATAACCACAGTCACTGAGTATATTATAATATAATACTTTCAGCAGAATCGGTGCTTCAAGGAGTTGACAAAGTCAAGCGCTAACTCGTAGGCGTCAAACGACATCGGGAACTTAACGTCCCACATAACAGAATGAGTCATTTGGATGGTGGTAATATGTGCTTTTCTACTTGTATACAAATACATGCAGCCACTAAGTATATATAAAAAATAATAATTTCAAACGGAGTTGGTGCTTCAAGGAGTTGACAATGATAACGACATCGGGTACTTAACGCCCTATCAGCCAGGGATAACTGATGAACGGAAGTAATCGAGGCTACGGAGTCGGACTCCGGACTTGGCAAACATTAAATTGGTGTGGAATAGCATACATGGTGGAATTTTTTTCAAGCATGTATTGTGGGTGGTTAAATTTACGACACCCTTGTGAGTGAGGTGCTGAATTATTATCCACTTTATTGATTTTAGTTACGTAAATAGGTGAAATACAGACTGTAGAGTCGGAGCCGGACTCGAGATAAATTTTTTGGCCAGAGTCGGACCAACTCCGCAGCCCTGGTAGTAATACACGAATTTCTGCTTACATAACCGCAGTCAAGGAGTACTTATAAATAATACATTTAATCGGAATTGGTTCTTTAATGAGTTTTATTTGACAATGGTAACTCCATGCGCTTTACATATAGGCCCAAAGGCTGCGGTAATCCAACTGAAGTCAATTGTGTAATGAATTCAATGGTGGTTATTTTGGTTAAGCGGGCGTTCGTGCTCAGGAATATAGACAGAGGCTTTAACGCAGTGGTTCTCAACCTTTTATGACTGGCGGCACCCCTCAGAAATAATAAATAGATTGCGGTACCCCTACAAGATTTTTGCACAGGTAATTCACTAGAATGTCAAAGTAAACGGAACTGGAACAGCACTCACCACCTCTACACAACGTAGGAAGTTATAATTGGAATTATTCCACTCTAATGTTTAGAAAAAGGGTGTAAGAGTTAAGCAAAAAATCAGATTCTAAAAGATTCTCTCAAAATATCTCTCGGCACCCTTAAACATTAGAAATGGCACACCAGTTGAGAACCACTGCTTTAACAAAAAAGGAAATTCTGGAAACGTTACATCAGGGACAAAACTCCGCGATGGTATAAAAACTTCGTGACCCTAACAAGATGCTTTAGTATCCATGTCGTACTGCAACTCTTTAGGTTCAATGTCGTATTAGTATAGCGTAGTAGGACAAAACAAAACAGTTACACTATAGGTAGCGATTTTATTCAAATCTTTACTTAAATCAATAGAATTGTACCACATGAAGACTATGAAACATAAAAAAATGGTTGGTTAACCCAAAATTTGTTCTATAACGTGGCTGTGAGGCCAACCTTTATGAAACTTAAATAAAAAATGACAATTTATTCTAGCTTTGCTGTCAAAACACAATTTTCAACAAACATGTGAAACATTGAAAAATCAAACCTTGAGAATCTTTGCGTTTACAACTGCCTTCTCTTTGAAGTAAAACCGAACCATTTGAACACAAAGATATCCTGGCAGACGTTTGATGGTGCTCTAGGTTATGACGAGAAAAATAGGCTAGGTTATGACGAGAAAAAAAAACGAACTTAAAAAACAATAAAAGTATGCTTACAGTTTTAATGTACTTTGCATCTCTGTCAAGAGTTGGTGACTTCTTGGTGATTTCTTCCTTCAGCTTTGATTTAATTCCTGTCAGCATGAATTTTACCTAGAGCCAGAAAATTAAATTAGAAAAAATCCAAGAGGAATTAGAATATTTGGGTACGCTATGCACGGATCTAAAATGTAGCTTGATAATGAATTGCAAAGCCAAAAAGGTCGGGTAGATCAACATCATCTTGATTAAGACGTTTCGATAGAAGCTTGAATCATCATCTTCAGTTAATTTATCATCTCAGTTAACATTAACTGAAGATGATAACAACCTATAATAACGTTTTAATCAAGATGATGTCGATCTACTCGGCCGTTTTGGCTTTGCAATTTATTATCAAGCTAAAAATTTATTAAAACGAAAAGTATATTCTTTAAATGGTAAATAAATTGTTTTAAATTGTTTAGTAAAAGAACATTAAGGTGAAAAAATTAGAAACATAGACTGAAAATAAAATATACTTAACCTCACAATTAATGAACCTTATTGTAAAATTCACATTAATAAAACACAAAATCAGTGTTGATAAATTACAAATCAAACATATTCAAGTATTCAACACTAAATTCTCCACATAAAAAATTCTAACCTCTTGAGAAATAAAGCAGTTAAGTTGAAGAGAGGTTTCTGTTGATGTTGTTTCAGGTTCTTCTATTGCTTCCTCTTCTGCACATTTTAAACTGCAATCCAAAGGTTTAAATTAGAGATCGACCATTATCGCTTTTTTGGACCGATAGTGATACCCGATTTTTTACAAACTTGTCAACCGATACCCAATCCTAAAACCGATTTTTATATTATACTTAAGAAAAGTTCAAAACTTAAATTAATTGAAAATAAGTATAGTTTTAGTTCACATAACTTTATTAATTATTAAACTATTAGTTTGCATATTAGCTTGGCATGATGCTAAATCCCAAATTTTTTGAACAAAAAAATGGGTAAGTTGTTTGCTGTACAGGAAAAATTATATCATATTTTCGTACTAAAATATCGGACAAAGTATCGGCCTACATTTACAGATACCAATATATCAGTAGAAGCCAAATATCGGCCAATATTATTGGTAAACTGATATATCGGTCTATAACTAGTTTAAATAGTTTCACAACTGAATGTTTTAACAACAAAGTATGATTACCATTTTTCATACAAGTATTTTATGAAGATTTACCAAGTTAAAACCTAAGTCTAAGTAGGAATACAAATGTCTGAAATATTCGCTTACGTTGTGTCATACTCTATGGCGAATTGGCGATCTATCACATTGCTAGAAGTTTGTTCCTCGCTTTTCAAGTTTTGCTGGAATATTCTCATGATTTCAGTCAAGAACTCATTCGCATCCTAAACAGGAGAATAAAATACAAAAATTGTTCATTAAATATATATAATACAGCAATTTTAAGTCCAAGTTACGGTTTTAAAAATATAGGTATTTTTTTAACAAAAATCAACAATTAACAACTACATCACAGTTGTCAAAGCAAAATAATTGACATTTAAAGCTGTTAAAAACACTATTGGTCACAGGGTAAATACTATATACAGCTTTCAATTTCACTTATTTATTTTCATTTTTTATATTTGTCTTCAATACTAGGGGATCAAATATGCATTAAATTTCATCAAAAATAAATGCCAACAACATAACATTAGAGCAAAACAGTCCCAGGTAAATGCAGATACATAATTTAGTTTTAAACTCACTAATCTATATAAAGTAAAAAATCTTAACCTGTTGCATTGGATGGCCGTGGTCATTTTTCTCAGCAAAGTGGGGAAATCGCAAGTAGAGCAATTGTAGGAAGAAGAAAGGCTTAATGGATGGCTGTGATTGGGACTTTAATTCTTTAACCAGATCACGGAAGCTAGCAGTAATGCTAACGCCCAAATCGCCACCACCACCTCCGCCAAGACTTGCCATAAGACCAGAACCGGCAAGACTACCTTTGTAGCTGGATTCATAGAAAACTTATAACATATATGTCTTTTTAATGACAGAAACCCTCAGAAGACTTATCTCGTTACTCGTTAGTCAACCAATAAAAGTTATTTATGCAAGCAACGACAGGCTTAAAACTAGCCCATGGTTAGGTTGGAATTATGACTTTATGGTAACACTGGGATTCTAACCACTGAGCTTAACGTAATACAATAACTGACTGCTGCATTCCGTTACAAGCAACTTCATAACAAAGAGAGCGGTGTCATGCTCAGATGTAAGTGACAAAAAAGTGCTCCATTTTATATAGCAACCTCAACAATGTTAAATATGTTGGTGGTCAGACTGGCATTGTGTTCAAATTTTGGCCACAGTATAATAGTGTTCTGTACTGATAGGGAGATCTTGTGATCCACTGAGAATATTTATTTACAAGGAAGGTTTGGGTTGCTTTGCCACCAAAAAATATATTGAACCAACCAATCATAATCTGGTAAGTACATATTTCAAATACTAATCTTTTGGAGGGACATTGCCATTTGTTTAACATTAAATTATAAATTTGTACCAAATATAAAATCACTAAAACATAGATGTACGAAGTGTACAACAAATGTTATCTAGCTCATCAGAAATAGTCTTTGATCATTAATCATTGAATAAAAGAATAACTTATAATGGCTATTGTTATAGATCATATTTGTTGTACATTTATGTGTATGTGTGCCTTTAAAAGCGGTCTAAGTATTTCAATATTTTTTTGTAAAAATTTTTTTTTTGGGTAAATTGAAAGATCTTAAACTTTAATCTATGTAAGATTTTTTTCAAACAAACAATATGTATGTTTACCTTTCCAAAGCCTGGTCAAGTTCTGGGACAGTTTTAAGAAACTGTACAGTTGCATTCATGTAGCAAGTATTACCCATATTGTCCAGGCCGGTCACCAAGTCCAGCTACAATATATAAAATTTAACATTACTGAAATTGTTTCTACTATTCAGGCCATGTTATATTTTTTAAGAAAATGAAGGTAACAAGTGGTCTTACAGCAGAGTGCAACTGATCTTCTGTCATGTCTTCCATGAAGACTGTTTTCTCGACAGGCTCTTGAGGCAATTCTTCAGCTGTCCCCATCATTAACAAAGTAGCACCCTGAATAAAACGGTGGAGTAATGCTTGATAAGGCTACATTACTTTACAAACAGACTCCAAATGTCAATTGAAGGGAAAGGGATGAAATATATAACCTAAAATAATGTTTATGGCACATAGTTTACAAACACATCTAATTAACCTCAATATCAAAAGCCTCAGTAAATTTTCTTACATTTTTGAGTTTTGCATTTCCCCATTCATCCTTGATTGTTGCTCCTTTAACCATGATCTTTTGCCTTTCAGGAAGAACATTGGTCAAAGAAAACAACTGAAGTCTGAAAATTTCTGGACTCTCATCGGTAGAAAGATCAACATCACTGTATTTTTCCTTGCCCCATTTTATGTTTACTAAAATAGAAAATAATAATAATATAACATTGGTATTGTATGTATAAATAGTGGTTAAAAGTAACAGACTAAAGTTCAATACTATAATAAAATAAAACAAAACCTACCTTTATAGGATGGCATTTTAAATAACAGAATAATGCCAAGTTGCAAAATGCACAATTTATACAAAGAAATATTTTATTAAAATGAGAACTTTGGAAAACAAACTAGGTTTTAAAACCTGTGTAGACAATACAGTCAAAAGTTTAACAGTACGCTCTGAAATGCAAAGTTAGTGTTAGATAGGCAAATACACACTTACACACACATAAACCGTTCTTATTTTCTCTACTGAACTACACAAAAGTATATCCGTAAGTGGTGACTCTGCGAATTTGAAATAAGATGACTCGTGAACTAAATTAACATGTTTACGAATTTTGAGGGCATTAATTTATAGATTTATTATTAAAAATATACAAAAAATATTAAGCTTGAGAAAAAAAATTATTGTAAATAATATTTTATTTGTTAATTGAAAATGTATCACAAATATTCAAAATTAACCACACGCGCTGTGTTGCGGCGATTTGCTATAACGAGTTACGTTTTGTCACTCATGAATTAAATATCGTCGAGTATGGAGTGATAGTATGCACAATACATGCATTGCATAGTTGTAATTTTTCTCATTGCCTCGAAAATACTGTTTGGAAAGGCCAAAGTAAACTGCTGGTTCTCTAGCACCATAGCAAGCAGGTATTTCGTTTGCGCAACAAAGTGGCATTGAACACTAACTCATTCAAGGGATTATAGCGCGATGGGCGACGAAAGTTTTAAGTTGCTTAGAATCATGTTGGAAATGGACAACTGCAATGTGTAGCGATTCTCTCGATACATGTTCAACTCCACTGCAAGCGCCTTTAACCACAGTTCTGGTACTAAATCTAGTCTTGGTGGTTCTGCTTATTCTTGAAACAATTTATTATTATTAAAGCAACGCACATTATCTGGGTTATGGGTCGATTAGTTTTTCTGGTGAGGGTGGGTCAATTAATATTATGATTTAATAATACTGCTTAACTTACCCAAACGCTAACTCGCACCCCGAACAATGTTTGTTGTGGAAGGATTCTAGACCAGCGCCCCAAATTGAAATAATTAAAACACTTTTTAGTCTTGAATGTGGTGTGAAACTCCAATAAATGGCTTCTAGAATAGTCTGTTTCTTGAGTCTCGTTGTAATTTTTGTTGCCATTATATTACACAAATAATCAAAATTAACCACACGCGCTGTTCTTCGTTGATTTGCTATGACGAGTTCTGTTTTGTCACTCATGAAATCACATTTTGTTTTGTTAGAGTGGAAAACTTCTAAAGTTTAGATTTGGTTCAAAACAAAGCATTTATTGTTGCATCAGTTATAATAACTATTAACCTCTATATATATCATTTTAAATTTTTGTTATGGCTAAAATATCTTTGTTTTAATGCAGGTTGTATAATGTCCTTGCTAAGTAGAATCGCTGGCCTTGGAATTAATATCGCACTGATCAAGTATGGAGTAATTGTTTGCACAGTTGTAATTTGCTTCATTGCCTGGAAAATACTGTTTGGAAAGGCCAAAGTAAACTGCTGGTTCTGTAACGGCAACAGCAAAGTAGGATTTCGTTTGCGCAACAAGTGGCATTGTCCACATTGCCACCAATACAACGGCTTTAACTCATCTGGGGATTATAACAAGCCCATTACTGGGATGCACGACGAAAGTTTTAACGTTCCGAGCGTAGCGACACGCCCTGTGGATGGCGACACCACACTTATCGATCAACAGGTTAAACTTTGTGCAAAATGCTCCCGAAATCAGCTGTTGAAAGTGAAGCAAATTTCACAGTTCGAACCCATCCGAGAAGACAACTTTGCAGAAGAGGCAAAAGCATACGAAAGGAAACTGGACAGACTGTATGTGCTCTGTAAACAATGCCAGGACGCCACCAACCGACACATAAAGATGCAAGACACAATTTTAAGAGGAAGAATGCTCTCGAAAAAGCGGCTAGACTTGCATGACAATATCTCGCTTAACACTAAACCTCAAAACCGAAATACAAGACAATTTCAAAACAGATATTTGTGTATTTTGATTTGGTGCTTTGTGCTTTTCTCTTCTTTTATTCACACATACAGTATAGTTACATCTGCAGTTGGGTCTATGTTTAGTCCTTACAATTTTTGGGTGCCAAAACAACTAGTCGATAATGCAGTGAGTGGTGAAATCCTCAATGCATTTACTGTATGTGGTTTTGCCTGTGCCATCGCATGTGTCTCAATTCAAAATTCTGTATCGCGCATCAATGTATTGTGTGCATTACTTTGGTTTGTTCATGCTTTTCTTGTCCCCTTGTCAAATGGCATGCAAATCATACAGAATATGTTTCAAAAACAAGCCACCTCATCTAGTGAAGATGCCACACACTCTATGGAAGAAAAACTTTCAGACTTGACTGATGTTACATTTGGAAAAACCGACACATTTGGACGGGATCAGTTGTATGTGTTGTTCTCAGGTGGTCTATCTTTAGTAGCCTTGATAGGATTAAGTGGAGCAAGTCTGTATCAAGCAGTTAATTACAAAAGTCAACAAAACATGGCTACACGTAAGACAAATACAAGAAGTAATCCCAGAATTAAACAAAAGAAAAAACAATTTTCTCCTATCAAACAAGATGGGGAACTGTTTTCTGATTGCAGTATGCCAAGTAAGGATGATTCTCCACCCAGAAATATGCCTGACCAAGCGCTGAATGGAAGTTTAAATGCCCTAAACCTCAGTGGCTCTCAATTCCTTGCTCAAACAAAACAAACAGAACCGCAAAACACACTTCTATCAGCACTTCACACTCCCCCACCTTCAAGGTCATCCAGCCTTCTCTCATTGTCATCTCATCATTCTGGGCAACATTTGCCACATGGAAATGGATTTAACCCCGGCCTAAACATGCTCGAAACCATGATGGAAGTGGACAACTGCAATGTGTTGCCGTTCAGTAGATACAAGGCCAACACCACTGTAAGTGCCTTTAACCACAGATCTACTACACCCAGCTTTTCTGCAAAATCAACTGCCTCATTTCCAGCCATGCATTGGCAACGAAAATCAACATTGAACAAAGTTCCAGAGCATTCTGGCAGCTACAAGCCATTTTGTCGGCCAATAATTAGTCCAGCAAAGTTGAACTGGCAAGTTTTAAACCACAGGAAGCGGACTCTGGACAACAGCAGCAGTGTTTTTAATTCACCTGCTTCAAAAGTGAGCGTTGGGAACCAATCTTTTCATACAGCATGGGAGCGTAAGTCTTCCCTAGATGTGTCATTTCATGATAGTGTGAGCCAAACTGGGGAGCAATACAGGCCAGAATTAAGTGATGACGAAGACCAGTTTATGTGCCAAACTCCACAAAAGTTAAAGTCCAGTGCTGCAGAGAAGCACAACCTCAACTCCTCTTCTCCAAAGTCAGTCATATCCAATTTATCTTCTGTTACGATGAGGAGCATTGAGGAGGTTGAAAATAGTCGCCTTTGCAAGTGGCTTATCGTTGGCGTGCTGGTACTAAATCTAGTCTTGGTGGTTTTGCTTGTGCTTGATGTAAAGGAAATAAGAGAATCCCAAAGCTGGAAGGCGAATTCTGCCAGTCTGTGAATGGTTTGTTTTTGAAAAGGCCTTAATTTCTTTATGTGCAACATGTTTTTTATATAAACTTTGTTCATTCTAGGGCTATAATGTTGTGTCAAAATTGTGGGCAATTTCTTTTTCTTAGTTTTTCTTTGCATTCTTGTTTTTTCAAGTGATACTACTACTGCCAACTTGAAATAATCAAAACACTGTTTAGTCTTGTATGTGGTGTGAAATTCCAGTAAATGGCTTAGAATAGTCTGCTTCTTGAGTACTGCCGTAATTTTTGTTGCCATTTAATTCCTTATAACCTTGGTGATGTTTTTTTGGAGCTGCTTAAATGAAAAAAATTGTTTCAGCAGTGAAATTTTCGTTTGTTTTTCACTTTTTTGATATAAAAATGCTTTTTTGTTGCAGGATGTTGTGATTTATATGATGTTTGGTTACTGGAAACATGAGTTTAATTAATGGTTGCGAGGACATATCTTCAGAACAGGAGTTTTATGATAAGGCACTTGATTACTGGAAGTCCATTCCATCAACATTAAATGGCATGTTAGGAGGATATGGCCATATATCAAATGTTGATATAAGAGGCTCAAGAGCTTTCTTAAAAAAAGTTTTCAAGGTAGTGTTTTTCAAGTAGTAAGGAGATGACAAAAATGTTTTCTAGAAGGTGTAACAAATATGTTAACGCTTTCATAAAATAAACCTTATTTGTTTGTTGAAGTCATTTCAAACTTATAAGATTTTAAAATAAAAGTAAGCAATTAGGACGTTATGAATCTTTTCGATAAAAAGTTTTTTTTCTAAATTTTGAATACACAAACAACAGTATATAATTCCCCTTTTATTGTTTTAATGGCAAAAGTTATGTCATAGTCTATATATCTTACTAACAAAATCCAACAACAGCAAAAGATTTATATTTATTTTGCAAGCCAACACAAAAAAACACCAGAAGGGCTCTGGACTGTGGTGCAGGGATTGGCCGCGTTTCAAAACATTTACTTTTGCCTGCTTTCAACAAAGTCGATCTCGTTGAAGTAAACCAGGACTTCCTCGAACAGGCGAAAACTTATCTGGCGGCCGAGGCCTCCAAAGTCGGAGAGTACATTTGCTGTGGTTTGCAGGATTTGCAAATAAAGCCAAAGGCCTATGATGTCATTTGGATCCAGTGGGTGACAGGTACAGAATAGGTTTACCATAGTATGCAGCGAAATACATTTTTAGTGTGGTGATCCCCCCAGCATAAATTTTAACCACACTTTATGTAAGTAATATAAGTTGATTAAAATTCATAACTCTTAATAGAGCAATCAATGAGAGCAGCAGTTTTATCCCAGGATATCTTGTAAAAATAGTTTGATTGCAATAAATATTAACCAATATAATTTAAGATGTGGTTTTATACACCTATTATAGCAGGTGTAAAGTTTTAACTTTTTAAATACAAAAATTTTGAATTATTTTTTCGTTAATGTATTTCGGGTTTAATAGAGTTTAAAGGGGAAAAGCGAACACATCAGTGTGTTAGGTTTAGAGTTTAACCAAAAGTTTCCTAAATACCAAAATTTAGTGTCTCACTTTTTCGTTAACGTGTTACATAAAATCAAAATCATAGCTCGGCCTTGCCTGACACTTATCAAGTGAGGGCCCCTAAAATAAAAGACGGCAATATTTAACCAAACCATAAACCCTCTTTGCAGGCCATCTCACAGACGAACACTTCGTAAAGTTCCTCGTCCAATGCAAGCAGGGCTTATGTGCGGGCGGCGTGGTCGTGATTAAGGACAATGTGGCGCATGACGAGGTCGAGTTGGACGATGTGGACAGTAGCGTGACCAGGAACCTTGGCCAGTTGCAGGCCATCTTTGACGCTTCCGGACTTCGGACGATCAAACGCGAGGAGCAGAGCTACCTCCCGAAGGAGCTCTACCGAGTCGTGATGACTGCACTCGGAGTATAGCGTTTTTAAAGCAAAGTTTTTTTTAATGAAATTTAACTTTAGGTCGCTTTGCGAAGGAGTATTTTATTTCAAGAACTATTCGCTCCTGTCACAAGGTTTCAAGTTGACTTTTTTAAGGATTTTTTTGTTAAACACGGACCGTGTCACACTGTGTTCGATATTCAAGGTTATCTTACTTAAAAATAAACACATAAGATGGGGAGGGGGTTATTTCCCCACAGTTTTACATTTTTTCGGTTATCTCATGAAATGCAAGCACATTTTGTTAACCTTTTCGATAATAAAGCATCGGCACATAAACTACGCAATCTAAAGCCTGTTGCATGCGAGATTTTTTAATTTTTTAATTGGGAAAAGACGTTGAAATGCGTTTCTAATTTGACAGTTTGTAAAAGAGGAATATATGCGACTTCATAACGAAACCAAAGCTAGACTTAATAAGCGACTGTCAGATTTTCGCTTCTTTTTTGCGGGTTTGTTTAAATTGCAAGCAAAGGAACTTTCCGATCATAGTGAAATGCCTGTCGACAGAGAGACAGCTGGGTGATTTGCAAAGAACTGCGCATATGGCAACAAGAAAATCGTATTCACAGTTCAAACAGTGTGCTTAAATAATAGAAGTTTTTAGCGGCAACGGAACAAGGCAATGTAACAGAAATGGCGGCGAATAGAAGAACTTAAAGCGAAAAATGTTTCACGGAACAAAACTCTGTTAGAATCGTGCTTCGCCTGTTTTTTTTCAAAGCAGCATTTTCCAGTGTATTTAATGTAGTGCTAAAGCGTTCTATCACAAACACTGTTCGTTTTCACTAAATAAACAACGTTATGCCGGATTTTTTAAACTGAGGCTGGGCCGAAAAAGCATGTAGGCTATGACTACACGTCCACTCAAAAAAAAGTAAAATTATGTTTTGGATAGGACAAAAACAGTCATTGCAGTATTCAAAGTAATACACTCATAGCGGTTGCAAATAGAGATGCCCAATACTTCTCTCAAATTTTGAAAGAAAATCAATGCTGTTCGATTCTATACCAAGTTAATAAAATCAATCCCAGTGCAATTTTAATGTCTTTTGGTTGCTAGATCAAAATTTCCTTTGGCGTTAAAAACAAAGGTATATTCAAAATTACTCACAATTTGCTTTTACACATTGATAACGTTGATTTGCAAACCACGTCTGAAAAGCACAAATTATTTTAGTATCAGATTCGCGCCGATACCCCCCTAGTATCGTACCTCGAGTACCCAAAGCCTATTACTTGACATCGGGTATCAGACATCACGTTCAGAGTCCAAACACTGGTAAGAAGCCTTCGCAAGAAAAAGTAGAAAAAAACAAAGATGTCGTCTAGTGCCTACGACTGAATGCATCGCGGTTCGTGGTAGTCATCCTCCTCACTTGAACTTGACGATGATGACGTATCATAGATCGAGTCGTCGTCATCACGCTCCGAACTCGAAGCGTCGTTTCCCTCGCGGCTCTCTTCCGCCCTCCGGCGTCTCCTAGAACACGTGACGTCACACAGATGCATTTTTTTAATTCGAGACTTTCTTTAAGCAATGGTTATCGTTCTTTTTTATCTGTCGGGCCTCCGGTGCTTTAATCGACTTTTACATCGATAAAAAATAAAAAATAACCTCTACTACTCTCGTGCCTCGTGCGTATGGCCCTATCCTTAATAGACATAGCTGACGGACACCAGGCAGGGGTAACCGGCCAAGGGCCCAACTCGCTTTTACTAAAAAAATGCTAACAACTAGGCAGTCATTTGCTTTTTTTAGCCGTCGATTGGATAAATAACAACAAAAAATAAAGAACTCGTATGGCCATCATTCATCAGACAATAATGCGAGACTTCAATTCACACTGTTTAATATGTATGCCGATGTAATTATATTATTTAGCCATTGATTGGTCCTCCTTAAAGTGACTGCAAACTTTTTTATAGAAATTGTGCCGCAAGTCAAGTTTGCGAAACGGGTAAAACAGTATTGCCTTAAGCCGGGAACCAAGTTAACTTACGATCGGTTGCGTAGAGTCCTCATCAGGAACCAGAGCATATGTCCGTCGATCATGTCCGGCATACTCTGCTGTTCCTCTTCCCTCTCGCGCTTGTTGCTCAACATAAACTATCACAAGTGAAAGAACGCGTTAAAGCGTTTTAGATCTATCAAGGTAATTTTGGTTGCAAAGCTGCTTCAATAAAAGAAAAAATAAATAAATCTCATAAGTAAAAGAAGGCATTCCAGCCGATACAGAACCGATGCTAAAATTAAATAGCGGATAAACATAAAGTGAACAAAGATCAAATAACTTTTGTCTCATGAACTTTTTTAAATTTAAATTCGCTTATATAAAGGGGCGTTCACTTTATTGATTATTATAAAACTCAAGCAATTTAACTTAAAAGCTTTTATACATTTTTATAGTTAAACATGTTAAATTCCTACAGACTAAAATGTTTTTCAAAAAACATCAATAAAAATGAGAACTAAATTTTAATCACGTTGTTGAGTTAACTTCTGTTTTTTTTTTATAACTTCAAGAATGTGTCAAGCAAAAAAATCTAAGTTGATTAAAAAAGTATAACTAGAATAATAAGCTGATAAGGCACCGATAGCATGACCAAGAACCGAAAATCAGCTTTCGAGCAAACTTATCAGCAGTGCTGCGGACTCGACCGAGTCGGTTTGTTTTCTGGAGTAGGACTCGGGACTCGAGTAAGACAACTACCAGAGTCCCGATTCCGACGTGGGATGTACCAAATTCAAAGATTATTTAGCCGCCAACTGTAAAATTGAAGGTGGAATATCATATGGTCGATATTTTCCAACCATGTATTTTGAGTGGATAAGTTATATGCACCCCTATGAGTGGTTTGCCGAATATCCACCTTACATTAGTTGCGTAAATCGGTGAAATACAGACTGTAGAGTTGAAGCCGGACTCGGGTTTATTTTATTGGCCGTATTTGGGACTCGGTAGTTTGGTTATTTTTCACCGACCCCACAGCCCTGATGAATTATGTGACATATAGCTACCTAAAACACTAACAAAGCGCGACCAAAAGGCGATTCGCAACAAATACTGCGAAGCAGCAGCTTTACTCACCTGCCTAATAAGTGGGTTGTTGTTGGCGTTGGGATCCGCGGTAGGCGTCCAAATCTTTACCTCGGGGTCAAGTCCGCTGGTTGCGATCACAGGAAGGCTTGGGTGCGGTTCCAGAACGTTCACCACACCTCCCTGGTCTCCTTCCATCAGCTGTACAACCTGCATCGACAACACAATTACAAGTAAAAGCGGGGTTGTTTCTGTTGGAAGGATCTAGTTAAAGGAATTGCACAGATTAGGCAGCGCAGTCGACTGACAGTACAGCGGAATGTAAAGCAGCAAGGTTGATTGACAGCATGGTTAAAAGAGGAACACACAAAGGCAACAATATCTAAAGCTGAATAATCATTAGTACAATAGCATTAAGACCAACGACATAATAAAGCCATATATTTAAAGTAATATCCACGCTAAATCACTCTGGAGGGGCGCGAGCGAATTTGGGCGACGAAAGGAAGTCGATCGGGTTTTTTAGGCAAAAGTGTAAATGTCGTTTCTTCCATCCTTTATTGACACCCGTTACCAAATATTACATGTTTACCACCGAATCGTGATATATAACAATCGTTGAGTAAAGCAACCATAAGGGTTTCACAGGGCCTAAAACTTTAGGAAGAGGGTATGGGACGATCGGGGCCGTCGGTCTGGCAACAGCCCTTTTGGTGTAAACGTTTGCGCCCTGGTTTGACCGGCTTTTGGGGGTTTTGGGGGGAAGTAAAAAGTTTTGCCGGCCTGATTATGGCCATTTAAGTCTTATTACGATTTAAACGTTATTGCGACTATTAGGATTAGTCCTATTTTGGTATTATTCTGAATTGTGTTTTAGTTCAAAGTTCATGTTGTTCATATTTTGGTATTATGGCTGGAGTCCAGTTAAAAGTTGGTGTTTAGGTGCTCTTGTTTAAACTTCGCTATCGGACTACATGACTTTAAAGTGCTCAATGTTTTAGCAGACGCTAGAGAAAGTTTAGTGCAGGGGTTCTTAAACTGTGGACCCCTGGTGGGTACTTGGTCTAGTTTAAAGGGGTTCATGGAAGACCTAATTAAAACCTTGATTGTATTATTTAAAAAATGGAACGACTCTTTCAACACATAAGAGTTTAATAGAAAACAAAACGATTTGGTGCCTTCACCTTTAATGTATATGGACTTAATTTCAGTTTAACATTTCTAGTACCGAAAAGTCTTCTCGTTTTATGACGTCAGCTTTAAAAAATTATGCCGACCCTTGTCCACACGAACCAAACATTTTTTGGGGGGGCATAATCCTATTAACATAACCGAGAATAAAACAATAAAAAGCATAGGGTTATGGGCTTGGCGTTCAAGACGTGAGCTACTAAAGTAATATGATTGGGTGTTCGGCAAGCTTACAGTAGGTATAATACCCTATTTAAATTATGTTTCTATCTCTGGATAACTAGTAATTAATAGTGTTGCAGACAAGTCATTTTGAAATGACTTAAATCCCAGACAAGTAATTCGTAAAATAACTGAAGTCCAAGTCAAGTCTTAAATAAATAACAAGTCAAGTCGAAGTCAAGTCATAATTAGAGCAAGTCAACTTTAAGTCAATTCCCGTCAAGTAAAGTCGTTTGAAAGTAGTGACTTAAGCGCACTTAAGTCAAGTCAAATACTTTTTAAGTACAACACTGGTAATTACTAACATAAGAAATAAAAAAGGAAAGAGCTTTACAATTACAACCCTTAAACAAGGTTAGAACTTGTCAATTGAGCTACAAAGCTAATTGAATTGTCTCACCCGTGCCGAGTCTTTTTCCCAGAAGAAAATGTTGCCGCAATCGCTTCCTGACACCACGAATTCCGACCGTGGCCCGTAGAAGTTAACGCCCTTTACCGTGGCGTTGTTGCGATGGCCTTTGTACCTGTTGGAATCGTAGTTTTAAGATGATTTTTTTTGTTCAGTCTTAACCACGTACTTATCCTTTCGAATATTTTATATAACACCACTTTACAACCTTTTTTCAAACACATAACAACTTCTTGTTTTTATTTTTATTTTTTTTTTTTTTTTTGAGTAAAACACAAGAAATTGCTACACGAGATTTTACGTTTTTGGCATACATTTATATATTAAGGCCTAAAATTTTGGAGTGTTGTTGGTTTTACTTGTTGACTCTGAACCCATTGGGTTTTACCAGGAAGACCCCATACTCTATAAAAATAGGTAGGGATCACAGTATGATAAACATTTTCAAACATCTTTCCAAAGCGCGGGTGGACATGAAATGCGACTACTAGCTTTCCACGATCTGTGATTTTTCCGCTGAACTTTGCTGTAAAAGTTCACTAAAAAATATTATTTATGTCACTTGAAATAAATTTCGGCAGTTTAGTTGAGTGCATTTGATTTTAAAGTTCCACAACAACTAGTAATAAACCAAATATTACACTACAGGGTTACACATATCACCTCCTGACGTAGTCGGCCCCATCGGAGTGACTTGTGTCGAAAAGATAGATGTCTTCATCGTTATAACTGCACAGGAGCTCGGTTCCATCCCAGTTATACACCAGACATGTTATGTTGGCTGTAATGTGAAACACATGTTAAATATCATTCGGGAAGTATAATTGTGTTAAACCAGCAGTTCTTAAACATTTTTCGAATGCGTTCTATACCAGGCTTTCTAACGTCACTGCGTACCCCTTTCTTTTTGAAAAAACAGTTCAATAAAATTAACTTACACCTATAAAAACCTACAATTGACCCAAAATCAGGCCATATAGACGCAAATTTGGATTATAGATAATTTATGTGGCAAAAATAGAATATTACTATTACGTTTCGGTATTTTTCCAAATTCCTCGTAAAACCTAATGGCTGCCCGCGTACTACTAGTGGTACGTTACTCAGTTTTTTTATTTTTTTATTTATGCTTTCGTGGCAACTAAGAAATTCAAGAGAAAGTATTGCGCCAAAACAGGTAAAACTAACTTTTTCGACAAACAGTTTCGGTTTCCCAAACACCTTAAGCTGCGTATATCTCAGGTAAATCACAACGAACAAGACTCCTTTCGTAAAATGCATAACTCAACCATTAAACGAGACTAAAATCGGAAGCTAAACGCCAGTGTTGTTAACAAGTCGTTTTAAAAAATTGACTTAAGACCCAGTCATTCATTTGTAAAGCAACTAAGTTTTGCCAAGTCTTATTCAATAAATAACAAATTAATTCCAAGTCAAGTCCTTGTCATAAAAATTATTTGTTAAGCTATTAAAATGAGCAAACTCGTCCAATTATAACTAAACATACCAAGAACGCAATATACAGCACTCTAATGGTTTAATAACCAAAAATTATGATAAGCAACCTCATTTTACAAAAAAAAAAGCCTAATGAAAACACTCCATTTCCGCCAAAGAAATTTGGCGAAAAGAATCAAGTCAAGTTAAGTTATTTGTACAAATTAAATCATTTGAAAACAGTGAATTAAGTCAAGTAATCAACTCAAGTCACTACAACACTGCCAAACGCACCTTTAACGTCAGACACGTCTTGCAAGTGCTGCGGGCAGTAGGTTTTCACGGCCGTGGTTTTGTCATTGCCGGGTGTGGACAGCATTCTGCGGTCGAAGACGTGTGCATGCGAGTTGCGTCCACTCACTGCAAACTCGTGTGGGCGAGCAGGGTTGGCGTGAATCGAGTAAAGCGGGATCTTGCGGCTGCCGCTAGACACCGTGGCCAGCTTAGAAGCGGGCCTGGAAAGATAGGCTGGATTTAACTGTGGACGTTTGTTTGCGATCGGAAATTGGCTGAGCTGATTTAGAATATACCGGGAGCTTTAGGAGACCAACCAAGTCAGTCGATCAATTATGAAAAATCTAGCGTGCGGTGAGATTCGAACGCACGACCTCGGCCATAGCGTAAGCGTCGCTCGACTAACTGATCCACGGAGGCTAAAAGGAGGGCAAGTCGAGAACAACCATAATCTAATTGTCAGTGTATCATGTTAGTACAAACAATCTTCTTCTGAAAGGGGTCTATACAGTCTCGTATTAAGTCAAGTGTCAGATAACAGCCATTACACAAGTGCACTCATGTTGTGTACGTGTGTTACACTGACTGATTTACAGAAGATTGCTGGCTGAGTTAGGCGAAATGCTAGCAAAAATTGGAGTTCCCCAATCGGAAATATAGATAAGAAAATTAGGCTTTGCGCATTTTTTCTTCTCACATTTGTTCAAACAGCCACTTTCAATTTTATTTATAAGTAATCTACCGTAGACAATAGAATATGACCTTTCTTTTGGAAGGTAAAAAGTGGAGCATTTTATTTTATCAGGCGTTTCTAACACATGTCTATGCATCAAAAAGGAGGCAACACGACTTTCGTTTATGCCTTTGAAATATTGCTGCTACGACTAAGAGGCCAATTTGTAAAAATAAAATAAGTTTAACCATAGTAACAACATAAAAGCAATCCTCAATTAAAATTGATTTTTAGACTTATACAACTGGCTTTACCACGAATGACAGTTTACCCTATACCTATACGCATGTTTACCATATGACCGAGAAACTTGTTAATATTTTTAAAGTAGTTTGTGCAGCGTTTATGCCGGAGATCCTAAACCAGTGGTTCACATCCTTCTATAAGTGGTGTCCCCTTTAGCGAGCTCTTAACACTCATGGTCTGTTTACTAACGTTTCAGAGAAATGCGTAATAAAACGACATAATGAAGGTCGTTAAAAGGTCAAATGAAAACCACAAATTCGAGTTTAACTGAATAATAATTAAAATAATATATGCTCGTGCCCTCCCTGAAGGCTGCTTCGTTGCTTTGTTGAGAAATCCTATTAATTATCATTTTCTGTAAAATATATAACATTGGTTTGCGCAGCGTGAAAACAAGACCAGTACCAATAAGAATGTTGTGTTATTATTTCAATCTTTGTAATGGCCGTATTTCTTTGATTCTAAGTACGGCAGGGTAATCAGGTGACAATATATAAAGTTAAATATTTATACTTTGATGAACCACGGTTGTGCGAAGCTTGTCGAGAATTCAATACACTTTGTCTTTATATAGTGACACCTGATTACCGTGTTATTATTTCTGTTAATATCTGCCGCAGGTTAGAACACGCCTTTTAAGAAAATTGACGTAAGCATAATATTGTGTATATTTTACTTGTCGAGTCTAAGATCGAGGCCAAAGACGACCCCGTCTTCTCCGCACGATAAAAAGGTTGACTTTGAATCGACATCTAGGGCAAGCTTGTGGGCAGATCCTTTGTGTTGAGCGATCTTCTTCGTACCATGGCAAGTTCCTGTCGTCGAAATGTTAGCCACTCGTACCTAAAACCAAACAAAGCAAACTGGTATAAACTGGCCAACTTTGAAATGGTAAAAACGGCTACCTAGTATTTTAATGGTGATAGCAGCTGTAAAACCCAAAAATGTAAAACTAACCCTAAACTTTTTACAAAACGTAAGGTGCGGGTAAAATTAAATTTTGGATTTTTGCAGGATTACCAGCCCTACTTGCATCATTGATCGATAGATTTGGTCGACAGAGACTGCAAATGGCTTTCGCTGTATTGTTGAGAGATGATATGCATGTGACCAATACCGAGTCTTAGCATTTGTTAACCTGTTTTGCAGTATTGTTTTACACTTTTTTGGAAATACAAAATACATTTAGCATGCGAAAAAAGCTAAAGTGTGGAAATGGGGACTTATTATAATATGCGTGAAACGTATACCACCTTTTACAAATTTTAAGTGGCATATTTTGCTGCGCAATTTGTCTGATGGTGCTGTATGAATGCAGTTGCGCACCTTTAAGGAAACACTGACCCTTGCTCATAATATCACCTGGCCGTCGCGTGCCGAACTGACGATAGTAGCATCCCCGCACTCGGGTAGGAACTTGGCTTGAAAGACGTTGCTTCGGTGTCCCGAATCGAAAGCTATAACTGGCTGGTTGCTGTTCGCCGTCCAGTCCCACAAGACAATTTTCAAGTCGTCACTGCCGGAAGCTATCATTGTTCCAGTCTGATTGAAGTGGAGTGCATTGACACAGCCTGAAAACCTCATTTTTTAAGAATAATAGACACCTTACAATTTATTATTGTGTATGTACATGGTATTTCCTTTTAATTTTTTGCAAATATTTCTTTGCATTTAGAACTTATATCAGATAACTATTTGTGCGTGGTAGGTTTGTTAAATTTGAACAAAACAGTTATGTTTCTCGCACAAATTGATAATAATTGTCATATTGATGGGGGCATAGTATCACCAAAAGTTTTCCGTTATGATTTCAGCTTTTTAATATCTCTTTGGACTTTAGAGCATGGTAAATTTTATCTCAGTTCATTCAATTTTTATTTGATAATTTTTTTTGAATTTTTTAGGATATGATATAAAATAAAAGTTACCTTCATGCTTCTTCAGAGCTTTGTAAAGCTGAAAGCGCTTCACCATTGCATGACAACCACAAGCCTAAAGCAAAAATTAGGAGGGTAACATGACATGCATAATATTTAGAAGTCAAATATAAGAGATAAAAACAAGAAGAAGTATAAACATACAATGACAAATGGCACATTAAAATGAATTATGAAATGTGCAAAATCAGATTGATTGGGAACAGTAAAAAATTGCATTATTATCACACACTTATGCTTAATGTTGACATTATATATATTTTAATTTCATCTCTAATCCCTTACCAGGAAAGCAGGGGTTAAAGTGTTTTACAATCCTTAATCTTGTATTGTAGGTTAACCTTTGTATAAATATTTAGTAGCATTTTAAATAGACTAGGAAGATAGAATGAGGGTTTAAGAACCAATTTTGGCCGGGGAATTAATGAAAACAGTTGGCCCTATAAGATAACTTATGTTTGTCCTCCAACTTTTGTCAAGTTTCGAGAGTAACACAATTCTCTTTACCTTGTAGGGCCAGTAATTGGTCCATGGACTGCATTGTCTTCGCCTTACTTCTCGGACAGCTTGCCACTTGGGTAAGGGAAGATCTTTAAGGTCTTTAAGCAGCCAGGCTTCCTCTTCTGCAGCCTTTTCTGCTCTGGTCAGTTTTCTCTTTTCTTCCTTTGCTTCAGTATCGGACTCAGAAGACAGGCTTGATGAGGAACTCTTGTCTGCATTTACACAACAATATATACATTGAATATACTGTTGCT
The DNA here is from genome assembly GCF_963924565.1 of Ascidiella aspersa. Taxonomy (NCBI): domain Eukaryota; kingdom Metazoa; phylum Chordata; class Ascidiacea; order Phlebobranchia; family Ascidiidae; genus Ascidiella; species Ascidiella aspersa. The sequence goes on from NC_139450.1 coordinate 29,978,116, forward strand.
GCCAAGCATTGTATTAATTATAAAGGGGATCTTCTGACAAGTATGTATTCTAACTATACGGTAAATGAAACGTCGGCGCTGAATACATATTTGTCAGAAGAAACTCTTTATAATTAATATATACAACACAATTCTGATTTTTTTTAATCTTTGATGGCCTCAAAGCTACTTTCACATGAACAGTATTTTGTATGTACTTGTCAATACCCTTTTCTCAATAAGCAGATTTGTTGATTCTTGGTTATACCGGAAGCTTTATCATGATAAACGGTGTAAATATGACAAATTTACAACAGCCATTACACATCAAAAATACAAACAAATGAAGTGTCCTTATTCTACAAACCAAACAAGTTTTATTGGTCTTACCGAAAATGGATTTTCAGTAAGACCAATAAAAACATCTCTCAATCTTTGGTTAGTAGAATAGCTGACACTTCATTTGTTTTTTTGGGTTAGTTCACTTCAAGTTTTAACATTGAACATTATGTTTTATGCAATGCAACCTTAAATTTCAATAAATTGAACACTGCAGGCCTAGTCTAGTTTGCGGTATTCAAAGTAACCTTACAGTAAATTGATTATCTTCTAAAGCAGACAACATTGAATACTATTTAGTGCACAACAAACTCGCTAATGGTAATAGTTCTTACATTGGATTGTAAGAGTAATCACCTCATAATAATTGACAAACTAAACTTACTCGAAGAGTCGTCTACTCTTGAGGAAAAGCTTTTTGAGTCATTAGTTTCAAGAACATCATTTGCATCCACAAACTCATCGCTGTCACTATCAAGACTGCTACTTCCTGCAAACAATACAATTTCAACACTAAAAAATATAAGACGTATTAAAGCACTTGGTACGTCTCCAGGGCAACAACCTAGTACTACTAACGTAAATTTAAATACATAAAATGTATATATAAACAGTCACAAACAAAAGTATGGCAAAATTGGGATCAAGTGAACAAGATGATTAAAAGTGGAAAATAAAATTGCTATGTCTTCAGGGCAAAAACGTAATCAAAATAACCTAAGTTTAAATAAATAAAATTAAATAGACTCAAACAAAAGTATGGCAAAATTAGTATAAAGTAAACAAGATGATTAAAAAGGGGAAAATATTTACCTTCATTCTTGTTTACTTTGTATATAGACCTATGCTAAGGAAAGTATGCTAGTTTAAACAGACAGTACAAGCAGTTAAAACTGATGTGATACCTGTTTTTTGCTTCTTTGCATTGTTTGGTGAATTTTTGTTGGTATCCAAGTCTTTCACTTCTTGATTGTCAGAAGATGTTGCTTCTTCCCTACTCCGTCGTTTTGATTTGATCTTGCATTTTCGCTTTTTAAATAATGATGGCTTAGCTTGTGAAGTACTGGGTTTGCTTTGAACTATCTCTACCTCTGGTTTGTCACTGGACTCACTCAAATCTTCTTGCAGCTGTTTCACCAATGTTCCTTTCATTTTTTCATCATTCCTTTTACAAAGAAACAAAATGACACCAAATTAAAACAAAATGAAACTAAAAAATAAATATCAAAAAATTCAAGTAACATACCTTTGGGGAGAATTTCTAGCAGCCTTTAGGAGTGGCCACAAATTGGGCTCTATTAATTCATCACCAATATCTTCATTGTCTCCGCTGTCCAGTTTTATTGCTGCAATTTTATCTTTAGAAATGCTGGTGGCATTATCCAAATCAGAGTCATTGTTCTGTTGTTTGTGTGTGTCTCCGCTGGTGCCAGGCAAACTTTTTGAATCTTCTGCTAAATTCGGAACACTAGAGCAGGTGACAAAACCAGAGTCGTCCATGTTTTCAACTTTTTCTTCTGTTGATTGTGGAGCAGTTTTCTCTGTGTTGTTTTGCCCAGACACGTCTTCCATCATGATGTTTGTCTAATAATTTTAATCACCAACACGGCACCCAAACAAAACAAAAACATTTTTTTAAATCATTTTTGCATGTAGAATCAAATTACAATGTATTTAGTATTTGTTTTGTTAACACAAAAAAAACAACAACAAAGTACGCCAAATAAGAAAAAAACTTTGACAGTTTTAGGTAAATCATTCCATATAGGAACATAGGAGACTTTCTAAATAAAATCAGGTCTAAGATACAAACCTAATTTGCATCAATGGATCGACAAGTAGAAACCTGCTGTCAGTGGCTTTAAATGTCAACTTTTTTGTGCAATGATATGTTAGTGAACCTGTGTTTTGCTGGCAAACTCAAAATCCACACAAACAGAAACAGTATTTTGACTCCAGTAACGTTTACAGTAATTTTAGGCAGATATGATTGTCAACAGCAGTTGTCCTGAAAAGTTGGCATTTACACTGTATAAGGGTTCTGTAAGATGTTAGATTCCCCATGATTCTAATTTTTCTTTTTGTATTGATAAGCCTTATGATACTATTGTTTTCGTACAATTTTTTGTGCACCTTCTAAAATGTTTAGATTTCATTTTTGATATTCCAATTGGATTACTATGACACCACTGTAAACCAATCGGCGAAAATGCTTGGATGGCAGAAACCATCTATATTTTTGGCAAAGTTAGTATTAGTTAAGATAATGTCAATTCTTTACATATACCAGGGGTTTACATGTCCATTCAGGTTTATTGCATCCAAACTAAATAAAAAGCAATTGGGCAAATCAAATTAAAAATTATAGATTTAGTAATCTCATTTTTTTAACAGTTAGCCAGTGTGTATTTCATGGTGCTTCATGTCCAGATCTCTGTGTGCAAGAACCAAATTTTTTTGAGGTAGGTAGATGTGCAATTATGTTCTTTTTTCCTGCACACCTTAGGTTGAATATCTTACCAAAATTTAGCTTTTTTTCAAATTTTAGTGCGCAATATACCAATTTAGATGGGCACGGACAGTAATTGTGTGTATAAAAAAATAGGCAAATAATAATGCATTTCTTGTGTTTTTGTATGTGTTTATGATATTTTTATAACTTAGTCAGCTAAATACAATCGTTGGAATGAGATAATGTTACAACTCAATGTAATAAAAGCTTGTTTTTAATTGTTCATTTATTTTCATCTGAAGTCTCTGAATCAAGCAAATTGCAATGTGGCTGTTATCGTGAAGTGGTTATGCAACACTGCAAGGTAAAGAAATGCATTAGTTATTTTCAAGCGCTATACACAAAAACTATTTTGTGCACAAAAGTGTAGGGCATCCACCGAAATGTTTTTTAAGAAAGGCGCAGTGCACTGGTTGAAAAAAGTCAGAACTTCTAAGTTCTATCGAACTAGAATCACAACAAACACATAAAAACAACGTTACGCATGGGCGGCGATGATTCGGATTAGAATGACGTCGTCAAAAATAAATGAATATTAACCTTTTTATTTAATTTAAAAAACAATTAATCAAGTGCGATTTTTTTACTTTGAATTTTAAGATTCAACAACTGCAAATATTTTACTGAATATTTGAATTTGATTTTTTTTTGTTCAACACAGCTACATTTAAGGTATACATTGTCAAAAATATTTATTGGTGAATTTGTTATGGCGTGAATGTAAACGTTACCTTAGTCTTGTTGAAATCTAAGCATTAGTTTGCACCAGCTCGTGACTAATTTCACGCATAATGACGTATGAAAAGTTCTCAGTTGTGTAATTTTCACCCATTACCTATAACCAACAAGTTTTTAAAAATTGTGGTTTAAAATTTTTAACGGTATTTGGTGAGAAGGGTAACTTCCGACAGTTAATTTTGGGATGTTAATTATACCGATTGTATCACTTATACTAGGAGAATTATTCTTACTTCATCACTTCATGGGCTTATTTTTATTCAACAGGGACAACTATTGATAATAATGAATCAAATTGCCATTAAAGACGGTGAATACACCGCAATAATATACAAAAAGATACGCAATGGCCAGTATACCAGTGCCATCGAGATTTTAAATCACGAATTGCAGAAGCAACCTCAGCTGAGAGCCACTCTGTCACTTCTTGCATACTGCTACTACCATGCTCAGGACTTTTTAAATGCAGCCGATTGCTACAACCAGTTGTCCCAGCTATGTCCTGAAGTGGATGACTACAAACTCTACTATGTGATGTCATTGTACAAAGGTGGAGACTATCAGACAGCCATGCGGGCGTCGTTCGGCATAGAGAACCCCTCTTACCAGGGCAAAGTGCAAAAAATACAGGCTGCTATCAAATACATGGAGGAAGACTTTGCCGGAGCTAAGAGTCTTGTGGAACAATCTGTGGATGAAGATGACGCTGATAATGTCATCAACATGGGGTGCTTGTTGTATAAGGAAAATCAATTTGAAAGTGCCTGCAAGAAATTTCAACAGGCTATTCAATTAGCTGGATACAGTGCAAGCCTTTCATACAACATCGCTCTGTGCCATTACAGACAGAAACAGTACGCTCCTGCTTTAAAATACATTGCAGATGTCATTGAGAAGGGAATTCGTGAACATCCGGAACTGAGTGTTGGCATGACAACCGATGGTATTGACGTAAGGAGTGTCGGAAACACGATTATTTTGCAGGAAACAGCATTGGTGGAATCATTTAACCTAAAAGCTGCTATTGAATACCAGTTAAAGAACTTTGAAGCTGCTGGTGAAGCCTTAACAGACATGCCTCCCAGGTCTGAAGAGGAATTGGATCCTTACTCCTTGCACAACATAGCTTTGATGAACATGCAAGCAAAGCCAACTGAGGGTTTTGAAAAGTTACAGTTTCTGCTGCAGCAAAACACATTTCCATCTGAAACCTTTGGCAATCTACTGTTGCTGTACTTGAAACATGATTATCTCGATTTGGCTGCTGACGTTTTAGCCGAATATGCCGATTTTACTTACAAATACCTTTCACCATATATGTACGAGTTCATAGATGCTGTCATCACCAAACAGACAGCACCTGAAGAGGCTTTTCGAAAACTTGATGACATGGCAAACAGACACATTGACACACTTCGGAAACTCACCAAGCAGGTACAAGAAGCCAGAGACATCCATGATGAAATGTCGGTAAAGACCGCAGTCAATGACTATGATGAGGCCTTAGAACAATATATCCCCGTTCTGATGCAGCAAGCTAAGATTTATTGGGATCGTGACAATCACGCTGCTGTTGAGAGAATATTTCGCAAGTCAGTCGAGTTCTGTAATGAGCATGATGTCTGGCGACTTAACGTTGCTCATGTCTTGTTCATGCAAGATAATAAGTTCAAAGAAGCCACTGGTTTCTATGAGCCAATTGTCAAAAAGCACTACGATCAAATTCTTGATGTTGAGGCTGTGGTCCTCGCGAATTTGTGTGTTTCCTACATCATGACGAGTCAAAATGAAGAGGCAGAAGATTTAATGAGGAAGATTGAAAAAGAGGAAGAACAGATGTCCTATGATGATCCCGACCGTAAAGTTTTCCATTTGTGCATTGTCAACATAGTCATCGGAACTCTGTACTGTGCCAAGGGCAACTACGACTTTGGAATTTCCAGAGTTATTAAGAGCCTAGAGCCCTACAACAGAAAGCTTGGAGTAGATACGTGGTTCTATGCTAAAAGGTGCGTCCTTTCTCTATTAGAAACACTAGGTAAACAGATGTTGTCAATACGGGATGCTGTTTTACACGACATTGTGCAATTCCTGGAACATTGTGAGTTACACGGAAGGGACATTCCCATCATCAACCCCCACCCCTCACTTGATGGTCCAGTTGCCCCGGATGGAAAGAAGTGTGTTGCTTATGAAGCAAGGTTATTGAAGTGTCTTTTCCTTGAATATATTGGCTGGCCTTAAACTGTTGTCTAATGTCAGTATTTCATTTGTAAATTTATAGTGTTAAGTATTTCATAATAAATTTTGTTTATTACAGTTGTAGTGATGTTATTTTTTACTGCTTAAAAACCGAACAAGCAAACTGATTGTTTTTTTTTCTATATTTCATTTACTTTGCGTCGAGAAATAAAATACACTCTGATTTGGCAAAGCATCAACATTCAAAAGAATGGTAAGAGCAGCAGTTCGCTCAATCAAAACAATAGAACAGTTCTACTGTGAAAGTAGTAGATAAAAGGATTTCTTGTGCAAAACATACAATGAAATAGACTGAAAAAACAACATGGTTTCATTTCAAATCGGCAACCATAAAGCCAAGGCAGCATGCAAATAAATATTTAGTCACACAAACTTTCATAATTATATCTCTGTAAAATGACAGACAAGTTTGAAATATATTTCTTTTAATGTAACAGAACTAAAATAGTGCAGTTGTGTGTTTGGTTTTATTATTTTGAGTAACTTTATTTCGGCGAGGACAATGGTACAATCTTAGGAGATGATTTGTTCCCCCTGAAAAAAGAAAATATGTAATTTTAAGTAATGGCAAGCAATGATTTTAGGGTTTTAATATTTTTTCTTTGTCAAAACACAAAAAATGTCTTTTCCAATGAAATAATTTAAATTCCATGTGTTGTACCTGCTTTTAACAGCTTTCTTTAAAGGAAAATGCGTTGGACGCTTAGAAGAGCTGTGTTCGTCAGAAAGAGATGACTCGGGAGAATCTGGTTGTCCAGGCTTCCAAGATCGTGATGAGTCATCACTTTCAGTTCCCTGTTTAAATAAAAAAATATTGTTTAAAAAGACAAAACAAAAACAATTGTTTGGAATATATATATATTTTCATATCCAATGCTCTAATTTGCTTTATATGACCAACCTACAATATTATCAAAAAATAAAGCGAGTGTAATATTTATATCAAGTTTATTGCAAAAACTAGGATCTGACACAGAATATGGTTACTGCCTCCAATAGTAATATTCAAAAAATACATTTTCCAAGTTTAATTTAGCTCATCGCAATAACATTTAAAGTGGTAAATTACTTTGTCGTTCTCCGAAGCAGTTGTTGTAGATATTTCACCTTGTTCATCGTCCGACGAGTCAGCATCTGCCGAGTCATCGGAATGCAGCATGCTGGACTTTGCAAGTTCCTGCATGTGCTGCAGACTTTTACCTAATACAGTACACAGAATGGTTAGATTGTTGTTCAGTTAAGCTGCATTTGTTTGAAAAGCATATATTGATATGCCAGCAATACCTCAAGTTGTAGATCACATAGAAAATATAAAGTTACATTGGGGTGACTGACATAATTTCAGCAACAAGAGTCAAATCATACTCAAAGTGAACAAAATTGGAAAACAATAAACTTGAGTACATACAGGTCCTTAGAGTGTCGTTACAACATCAATTTAGCACATATTTAAATGTCAATTAAATAAATAATTTTTTTTATAGGTTTTCACTTTTTTTATAGGTTTTCATTTTTTATAGGTTTTCACCAAAATAGTAATATATACCCTGGATTACAAAATAAAGACATTTACCTTTACTTGTTGATTTATACTTTGAATGCTTTTGTGGGATTGTTGATATAGTTGTGGTAATAGGCTGTGTTAAGGAAGGTTTGGAATCAGATGATACTGACTGAAAACAGCAAAACAAGGTTGATTTTGGAGCATAATGGTTGGAGGTTGTAGTAAGACGTAATAAGAATATCAAAGCCCATACAGAAGTAGGTTGCATTTTGGACGTTTCGAATAACTCTTTATTCATTTTCAACATTTCAACAAGGTTGATTTGATAAACTTTTTGTTAAATTAGGTGCTCCATTGCTGGAAATATTTGCATATTTATATTTATCTTAGATCAGTTTTTTTCTATGATACTTTGGCCAAGTATTAAATGTTTGTAAAATATTATTGACATATTTTGTATAGTATTTATTAACATAATAGCATAAATGTTAAATTTTTCTAAAATATAGGTACTTACCATACTTACAGACCATGTGCTTGGGGCATCTCTAAACGAGATTGACGGCGTTTTGGCTTTGAACAGTGAATTACTAGGAAAGGATGTCGGCTCAGAACCTGACGACTTTATACTGAAACAAATAAAAAAAATAAGAAGAATCATGTAGTGCCACAAACAACACAATACCTAAAACTTTTTTATATAACTTAAAAATAAGAATACAAGGAAAAATATATCAGATAAAGTAACACTAATATCGTCATTTTACATGGTATTATATATAATATATTAGCCACATTGTTTAAAGTAAATTTGCATATACACAATTTGAGGTAACAAACCCAGTACCACATCTAAGTCTTACTTGACATTGTATGGAGAAACGCCAAAGACCGCAGTGTTCTGATGTTGCTTGATTAAAAGTGCAGCGGGGTTATTGGGCATCAGCGAAGCAGAACCAGCGCTTTGTTTTCTGTTTTCGCAACTTTTAGGCAAACTCTGACCACTCTGAGAATCGGTCGACCAAATTGTTTTGGGGTTACCACTGTCAGTCATCGATTCTGACGATTGTTTTGTTGACAAAGAGATGTGTCTTGCGCCAGCTAGACCTCCGCGATTTGACGACATGACGTCATCTTCTTCCTCAGAATCATCCGAGTCCTCGCTCTCCGCTGAAGATGTTTCATCGTCACTCCCGTTCTGATTTTCCTCATCCGATGTTGTACTTGACGACTCTCGCTTGCGCTCTTTCTTGATCATTTCAGCGTCAACCTATTATTACACAACAAGCAGAGATATAATAAGAATATCAAAGCCCATACAGAAAAAGCTAAGATTTTGAACGTTTTGGATAACTCTTTAAACATTCAAAATGATACCTACTTCTGTGTGGGCTTTAAAATTCTTATGACATCTTACTACAACCTCAAACCATTATGTTCCAAAGCAAAGATAAAATTTCAGTATTTAATGTAGAAAAACAAACTTCCTTTGAAGCATCCAGATGTAGAAAATGCAATTTTTACAGTGGAACCCAACTGATGGACTACTATTGTGTGGTATAGTGAGGTCCGCTTATGTTAATTAGTCATATATAACATGCTTGCAATCACAAACAAAGCTATTTATTATACCGCATGAGGAAAAAAACATGCAGCTTTGACAATATACCCAAGTGTTTGTTGTTATCCGTTCAAAATTAAAAAAAAAAAATTTTTTATGAACCCCATTGGTCACAAAAGGTTGCCAAATTGATTTAAAATATTAACTAACAATTGTGCCAGTCTAAGTACTAAGAGCACAGTTCATTTATATAAATTATTAATCAAGAAACTTCATAAAAAATAATGACTTAATATGGGAAACTAAATTATTACTGGTTGACCAGTGATCTTCATAATAATATGACACAAACTAACCAATTTAAAAACAATATTTAACAAAATTCCTGACACAAACAAAAAACAACCTTCAAAGATATTGCTGAACCCGCTGCCTTGATTTTTAGAGTTATTTTGCCTCTTCCTGGTTTGCTTACAGGTCTCTTTGCTTCAACAGAAGTTGTACTCTTAGGTGTCTGAAAAATAGATAGTTAGGTAATAATAATGCTAGAAAACTTGCTAATTGGGAAAAAACAACACCATAAATGATAACTTTAATAGAAAAATGTGTTTGCATCAAGTGTTTTGTGTTTTTGTACTATACAAAGGGCTGCACAGCACTGCTATTTAAAACTGCGCGATGATTCATGCCAGACAAAAGAATCATATTTAGAAAAGGTCATCATTTATTAAACGGTTTCTTGTAATGATCAGGACCTGGGAATTGATATATATATAACACAATTCGTTTTAAAAGTACCTAAATTTCAAGCTACTTTATCATTTCACAAAGGAAACAATTTTAATCCTAACCTGATGACATTGAGATATAAGCCAGAAAAGCTAAAATAAACCATAAAATTTTACAGTATCCAATCATGATTAAGTTTTTGTTTAAAAATTTGTTTAAAAAATACCTAAATTTTAAGCTACTTCATCATTTTACAAAGGAAACAACTTGATTGCTAACCTGTTGACTAGAGTCACTTCCAACTGTAGAGGACACCAAATTAGTACTCTGGGATGTAACCACAGAGGCATCACTCGAAAATTTGGCAGCCGAGGCATCAAGGGTGGACCCACCCGGGGGATGATTGACCCACTGGAGCCTTTCCAGGGGAAGGGTGGCCGCCGTGTTGGGTAAGCGGATGTAGCTAGCCACCGAGGGGAGCTGTTGAGATGCCGAGATGGGCGGAACCATGCTGGAGGGGGAACTTGTAACGAGGGGAAAGTAGACGGGAAAGGTAGTGGCACAGAACATGTGCGAATGGGTGTTGGCTGCTACTGCACCGGGCTGGACCTCAATGACAGGTCTGCAATTGCCAAAAATAGTGTTTTTTCATTTTAAGTTGGTTTTGAAAACAGTTTCCTGCTTTTGTAGAAAATAGTTTTGTTGTAGTGCAGCACAAGATTGTGGTTTCCATAAAATAGCAGTTTATGTCCTATTTGGACAACAGATACCAAAGTTATAATTATTATCAAATAGCAAATAACAGTTATGGCCACCAAATTCAAAATTGGCCAGCTGTATTCACCATTTGTTACTGAACATTTGTTACTCCTTAAGTTCTCAAATTTTAATATAAGAAACTAAACATATGGAAAGAACCTTTTTTTCTGATTAATATTAAGCAATAACCGGCAAAATTTATTGTAAAGTGTGACTTGAGCAATTACAATAACAGCAGTATGGTATTTTTTAATTTCCAACTTTTCTGCTTGTAGTTCAGAACCAATAACTTAAAATTAGATTGAAACGACTAGCAAATAAGTATGTATAACATATAAATTAGTATTTGCAAGTAACACAGATAGAATATCAACAAACTATAGTACCCAAGGCTGGCTTTTATAAATCAAGGTACAAATACAAAGTGAAGGACAAAATAAAAGCAAAACCACCAGGGCCCAACACATGAACTTACCACATAAAAATAGAACATTTTTAATCAAAGTAAAGTAAACAACGGACAAATAAAATCTACAACACGAAGCTGACCTGATGCTAGTTCCAGCGGCAGCAGCTGCAGCTTTCTTGGCTTTCATTTGCGCTTTTATCTCGGCCAGTGTTCGAGTCTTTTTCAAGGGCGGCGAGGGAGAGGAGGTGGAACCCCACTTTACAGCTGCCCCAGGGGGCGAGGGGGTGTTTTGCGATGTGGAACGGCTACGCTTTATACCTATTTAGAAAATAAATTGTATAAACTCTTTTTAATTGATTTTTACTTTTAAAATTTACGTTTTCAACAGTAAAAGTCAAACAGTGCAAAAGTGTTTGGTTGTTGGTATGTTATTCTAAATTAAAGTAAAAATCAGCAAATGTTTTAATTGGGCTAAACCAGTGGTTTCCAACCTGGGGGTCTCAAGGGGTTTCGTGTAGTATTTAGTAAAGAAAAACTACGTTACAAATAAGCAATATTGAACTAAAAGTTTAGCAGTTTAGAAGGGGCAAAAGCAACCGCCAGTCTTAAATTTGTGTTTATGTGGCTTTTACTGCAGTGAACCAGTCGTGTTTATGACGTCACCATAACACTTTTCCATTAATGAATCAAGCGTAGCTGTCAGTCAAACAATGTATAATAACAATGAATTGGGTCACTAGAACTTAAAGGTTGGGAGCCAGTGGTTTAAACTAATCAGATATTTACACAAAGTTTACCAAAGAAATGACAGTTTTACAATATAAAAAAAGAAGATCAATGAATTAACGAAGGCTACCTGCAATAGTCAACCTTCCTGGGGCCAGAGGCGAGGTTACGATTGGATTTTGCGTTGAATTTTGAGATGCCAAGCTGTGTACAACCGGGTGGTGCAAGTTGGCCACATGCGACAAAGTGACCATCTGTTCATTTGACGGCGGCTTTGCACCTGTCGCAACAGGACTCGTCTTTCGAACGAGGGCCAGAGAATTAACCACAGACTGTGACACTATGGTTTGAAAAGGGGTTGACACTGGCATAGTGTGAGTCCGCGAAAGGGTGACCGCCCCGATCGAGGATGTGGAGGTATGAAGAAGTGCTGGCGTCGACGTGTGAAGAGCAGGCGTGTAGGTAACTGAAAAGGGCATGTTGCGCACAACTGGCTGTGACACAGGAGCTACTGTGGGTGGGCAGGTTGTAGGCTTTGGCGCAACTGGGTTGCTAAACGATAAGCATGTTGTAACAGCTGATCCACTGAAAAAGGGAAATAATCAATAGAAAATGAAAATACAACAGTTTTATAACAAATTTACTGGTGTTTATCAGTAATAAAGACAGAAAGTGCTCTATCACTGTTTACATTTTGCTTTGGTTATTTAAAGCTTGGCCATTTACGATTGATCTACAAACACTTGTAATTTTGCCTCTTGTACAAAAGGTGCTTTATTGACTCTCACTAATCGTTTTTAACTACAGAATACATGTGACTACAGATGGTACCCTTCTATTATTTTGCTGCAAAAAACTACTCTTTTTATCAAACAAATCACTTGACCCAGTAAACCCAAGGCAAAATTGGAAAATAACTTAGTTTTTAATCAGTTAATTATAACAAGTCCTTGTCCAAATGATTTAGGTTGGAAGTTGTCCTACCAAAAGACTTAAGGCAAGTTGCTGAAAAGACTTGAGTCAAGTCAAGTTGTCGTACCACATAACTTGAGTTAAGTCAAGCCAAGTCGTCATTTGAAAACAGTGACTAAAGTACCATAAAGTCAAGTTATTAACTAAATTTACCTGCTTGTAGGCAAGGTAACGGTGGAGTCAATTGACAGTGGACTTGGAACTTGTTTTATCGTTGTCAGAAAGGCATTGCTCGGTTTAGAGGTTCCCGTAACAAAGGATTCCGGGGTCAGGGGTCGAGCGCACAGACTCAGAACTCGCTCGGTGTCCGAGGAACCACTTCCGGGCCGACCAGGGCCCGAGGAACTGATGATTTTAAAGGTAACATCCTTTTTTGGAAATCCCGGTAACAGGGAGGAGGTGGTGGTTGTTGTGGACGAAGTGGACAACTGCAGAAAAGAGACAAAAATGTAAGATTTTTTTTAATGAACACCAGATGCTCAAGGGCAGGGCTTTCCAGACTATTCAGTGTGAGAACCCTTTTGATTTATTAATTTCCGCAACCCCTAGGTTTAACAGTTTAGAAAAAACATTTTTTGTTGTCTACTTTGGCACGCATTTGTTGAAATATTGTGCGAAGGGTTTTGTTTTGCAGTAGGTTTGCCAGAGAATATTAAATACAACAAAAAACGATTTTCTAAATGTAACGCTGTGTATAAAAAACTATACCGACTTACTCGCGACACCTTAATCTTGTTGTGCAACCCCCAGCAGGCTCACGACCCCTAGCTAGTTTGGGAAGTCCTACTCTAGGGGAGACACATACTAAAATCTGGTTGCTTGCCAACAATTCATGCAAGCTTAGAATAAACTAGCATGCAGTGAATTAAATTATTGCTATATATTGGTATATTTAGACTTGTTTGGTGCTGTTATGAGGGTTGGCCTTAAGCACTCGCCCGCTCGCCAATGCGAGTGCAAATCGCTCCGGGGCGAGTGCCGATTGACACCCACTCGCCCGACTGGCGAGTGGCTTCGGCGAGAAATTTAATTAGTTGGTGTAGGACAACTTGTGGTAAGCACCACTGATAAGCCAAATAATACTTAGCGCCAGTTATTTTCGTAAAAACTAAGACGCAAATACATTCAACACTACACAAATAATAAGGTTAATTGAAGTCACGTTCGAAGCTCGTAATAAAGACTCCTTGTCCCGTTTAAAAAAAAATTGTTTACCGGCAAACAATCAAAGACGTCATTGCTGCAGTGGCCAATAGGTATAAGGTTTATCGTTTAACTTGAACATTGTTCATTTTTAAATGTTTAACCCAGTCGTTGACGCCTTTGGAAAACTTTATCGGACTTGCGATGTACCCAGGATAATAATTCTACTTTTTTGTATTTATTTAATTGTTTGTATGTATTACGAAATTAAGATGTATTATGAAATTAAGAGCAATTGCTACAGTTTTTGCTAACAATAAGTTTCAATGCAAATATCTTCTAATAATATTTGTAAGCAGTGTTTTTTATGTTTTGAGGGACCGAAACCTCCACTGAACACTACAATATTTGGAAATATCGCCTACTTGTGTACTACAAACTATAGTGTTAGGCGAAATGTGGCGTTTTGTTTGTGGCATGAAACAACCTGCGTTAAAACGTCCTTCAAGCACAGAATACGAAAAAAAGAGAGCGCGAGGATTTAAAAAAAATGGAAAATAGGCAGGCCGTGGCTACTAAATTGTCAGTGTTATTTTTTTCACTAAAGATTGTTAAAAATATTTCGCTAAAACATTGTCTTAAACGTAAACTGCTTTTTGGGTCATTAATTTGTTCATCCGTGCTTTGAAATAAACAACCAGACTTTTATCAAAACTGCTGTTTACGTAGAAAAACCACAAAACAGAATAACGATAACCAAAGAAATGACCGGGCTATAGGACGAAAATTTGCAGACGGCATGCCAACAAATTTGGCGAGTGTAAATTTTTGCTTAGAAACAACCCTGGTTATACTTTGCCCATGGGGCCTTAAAAGGCCAGGTGACCAATCAACCTACTCAATTTAGTTTTTTTTCAAGTCAAGCAATTGCAGATAGAAGGCTGCACACATGGCAGAAAAACTAGTCTTGAAGCTATCCAAACTCGAGATATTTATAGCATAGATCGGCCTGTTTAAATTTCAAAATGGAAACAGTTGTATTTTAAACCTTACAATCAAAAGTACCAGCTCAAACAACCCAAACAAACAGGGCAAGATTTTGAGATAAATAAAGCGCCAGTATTAACTTACATTTTGACCAGGCTTCGAAGTTTGGACCCCAGACTGCATTATGGCAATTGTTGAGTTCACCAAATTTCCACGAGGACATAAAACCAGCGTCGACGACTTAGATTGGGGAGAGTTTATTCGAACTATCAGCGAAAACATGGTTAAAACAAAATATTGTGAAAAGAGTTATGCATAACAGTTGTCACCATCATTTCAATTAATTGTGGTTTACAAAATCTTTTCAGTCACTATTGATAATTATTTTTACAATTAAAATGCTATTAGAAATGCTATTTTTTTTGGATTTCTTTAAGTTATACAAAGTGGTTATGTTATTAATGCGGGTTACAAACCTTGCCGAGACTCAGGAGTAAATGCTGCAGACTGATTGTTCTAAAATAGAATAAGAACAAACTATTAGAAAAAATTTAATGTTTTTATTATATTTACTTAAGAAACTGGTGTGTTGCCACACAAGTTTATAAAACAATGGAAAGACTTGACACAGGAAATTTGTATGTTTTTACCTAAAACTTTAAAGCTCGATATTTCAAGACCCGAAAGCCGATAGCTTGAAAACGAAAGTATAAAAGCTATGGAAACACACAATTAAACATAGTTAAAAAATGTTTTTAACCACACTTTTTTAACACATATATTAAGCTGGACATAAAATAAATTAAAAGACTATATTTAAGCTTTTTTGAAAAACATAAGGTTTTTAAATAAAAAAACATGTAAATCAATTCATAGACATTTATAGATTCCAAGATTTTCATTATTCTGCAATTGGGAACTTTCACAAAAACTGACTTTTTAGATATTTTTACACATCTGGCCAAAGTAAATATTGAACTTTGTAAATGCTTACAAGAGGTTGTTGCCATAAGGCAGAGGTGTATGCGTGGTCGTAGATGGCAGCAGCTCCATTCAGCGAATCTTTTCGAATATCCAGGTAAGGATTGCTGACGGTTGGCACCTCCAGCTTTCCCTCACAATTGTTGTTACTGTTATTTGCAACGAAGCCTCCCAAAAACTTGGCATGGTTAACCAATGCAGAAAACGCTCCGGAAGGCTTCATAACAATGGATGACGCCGACTGAATTTGGGCGACTTTAGAGGTTTGCTTGTTGGCCGAATACTCCATTTTTAATTTTGTGTATTTTGAGTTTGCGACCTTAGTCCTCGCTATCCTTTCAGCGTAACTGTTGTACTGCTTCTTGTTAGCACCGACGGCAAACGTCCGCAGACGAAGGTTGTTTATTGTGTTTTGGGCAGTTTTAAGTCGGTGCGTCACGCTTCGGAAGTCATCAGGGATGTTGGTCAGCGTAGAAGCAGAGTCATCTAACTTTGTTTCGTGCAAATCTATGAAAAAATGAAGATAGGTTTAATAACTTTACTTGATCTGCCACATAAGTAGTTAAATGGATTTTAATGAAAACACTTCAACAGCTATTGTTGTCATCTTCTGTGTAATAAATTTGCAGGCACTGAAATGGTGTTTTACATTTAAATCTAATTGTTTGCAAATTAATATTTTTTTGCTTTGAGAAAATCTAAAACAGATTTTGTAAACTATAAAACAACTGGAATAGTGTTTCTTAACTCCTGGGGGCCACCAACATAAACACTTTAATTATAAGCTAGTTTAAGTCAAATTTGTAGTTTTCGTCATGACTTCCGGAACATTTCTTCTGAGGTTCCATAACGTAATATTCTGAAACATGAACAGGGGCCACAAAGTGTTGAAAAAGGGGGCTACATGAAATAAAAGGTTGGGAACCACTGAACTAGAACAATTACTCGTAAATATCAGATACTGGTTACCTTTTCTTAGGTCAGCAAACTTTGCAAGCTGAGCCTCGATCCCGAAATCTTGAAGAGTGTGGTTGGTTTCCAGTCCTCTGCTTCGGAGACGCTTAATTGTGATTTGTCTACAAAGAAGAAAAAATGCAAAAAATTTATGTTCCTGTTGTTTAGAGAAATTACAAAAACGCTAGAGATCTACTAATATCACTTTTTCAGACATATAACGATAACGGATTTTTTTATGTATTTTCCACCCAATACCCGATATCGCTACCGATATTTTGTATACCTGGGATATGGCAAAAATTAAATTAATAAAAATTAAAATCCAAATGGCATTTCAGTTTATCTAACATTTCTATATTAATTTAACCCTTATTTTACATATTAACATTGAATAATGCTAAACAAACTTTTATGGGCAAAAAGAAGAACTTGTTTGCTTTTCAGGAAGAGGTTTACCATATATTGCTACCAATATATCGGTAGGAGCGAAATGTCAGCCTATATTATCGGTAAACCGATATATCTGTCTATCTATAAAAAACACTCTTAAATCTGTCTCTTATATTTTTTATTTGGTCCATAGACTCACTTTTGTCCGTAAAACTCTTCAAAAAACTTTTCCTTCCAGGGATCAATCTTGCTTCTTTCTTTGGCGATTTCCTGAGCGATTCGAGACTGAGTTTCTCTTGTGAATTCGCCGTCACTTAAGCGATCTCTCCATTCCTGATTTAAACAAAATTAAATTAAAGTTTAACTTTTATATGTGAAATTTCCTTTCTTTAAGAATAGAAAAGTGTACAGTAAAAAATACAAATTTTGCCAAAACGTTTTTAAAACATTTAACCTATGTGTATAATTATTATGCTTCCAATTAACAAAATTATCCTAAACCTTGAAACAATTTGAAGAAAAAAACATGGCCTGCATTATTAATGGAATTACAGGTTTTGACCTAGGGTTACAGTCTTCTATACAAGCAGTATTTAATACCTGGACAGCTTGAGAGAAGAATTCATTGTTCAATGCTGTTTGGGAAGGTGTGAAAACCTTCTTATCCTCTTCCTTGTCTTGGTCAACAATCCTGTCACACTGGGGCAACAGTTGTGTGAGTTTGTAGCGGTAGGATGGTGGCAACATGGAAAAAGTCTCCTTGTTCACCAATGCCTGGCAAAAAAATTTATTCAGCCAAGATAAATACCAGATAATACATTTGTCGGTGCGTATAAAATAAGATTTGTGGTTGAAGAGGTTTTTCAACTTATTTTTTATATCATTCAAGTACAAATAAATGCCAAACATAAACAAAGTCGTAGTCTTTAACAGAAGTAAAGTAAAATAACAAAATCAGGAATGTCAACAGTGGTTATCTTTCTTTTTTCCACAAACTGTGTAATGAAGTCAGACTATTTTTTAAATTATTCATTTCTTTGTTAGCTTTCACAAATTGCAAACTTTAAACACAACACAAACCTAACTGTTTAAAATCAATGACCGGTCCCAACGCAAACCTAACTATTTAAAATTTTAACTCAACACAAACCTAACTGTTTAAAGTTAATGACCAGCCCCTTATGAAGACCCCGTACCAGGAGTACACTAACCACCATCTCAGCAAAAACCATCTCTCCTCTGGTGTACAGAAACAGGTGGTCCAAATACTACTTTAACCTCAATTCGGATATGCGTTTTGCAAATTTAGGAATTTCCACAAATCAACAACCCAACTGTTTAAAATCAATGACCCCCTATATGTCACCTTCATGTTGGCATTGACGAGAATGCTGCTTGGTGTTTCCAGATCCAGGTTGGAGTCAAACTGTTGGTCGCTGTCTTCTGGAAGTTCCTGTGACAAGCGCCGCTGACCGCAAGAGTTTATGCGGGTGACGGGTGCCGCTTGGCGCTGTGGCGGGTGACTGGTATTGCTTGTAAGAGGCAAAGAGTTTCGCCTTGTAACTCCAACAGCAGAAGCAACATGTTGTTCAACTGCAAAACATATTACAATAGATTAGGGATCAACCGATATGACTTTTTTGGACCGATACCGATAACCGATTTTTTACAATTTTGTCAACCTATACCCTACCGATACCGTTTTTTATATACTTTGTTCAAAACTTGACCTATTTAAAAATAAAATTCGAATAACGTTTTAGTTTATATACTTTTATTAAAACTATTCTTTTGCATATTAACTTGGCGTGATGTTAAACCCAATTTTTTTGATCTAAAAATGGGTAAGTTGTTTGTTCTACAGGAAGAATTATATCATATTCCTGTACTAAAATATCGGCCAAAGTATCGGCCTACATTTACTGATACCGATATATCGGTCTATCTCTACAATAGATACACAGTGAAATTTACTATTTAAGTTACAGTTGGCTGAGGCATCATCAGGTAATCAAAAGGAAATAGGGGTGTCTAAAATACTAAAGTCTGATATTATAGTTTGTTTCTAAACCATTAAGAATATAGAGTTTAAAATGAATCGAAGAGTTGCACGAATAAATTTGTAAACAGGATTTTTATTTAGTCTATATTAAGATGTGATTCTATGTGCACTTTTATACAAAGAACTTACAAGGAAAATAGTCCAGGTTGTTTTTCCTCTGGTTGCCTTGGTGTGTTGCAGTCTGCAAGTAAAATCACCTTAATTAGGTAAATAAAATAGACAGCAAAATAGACAGTATCTGAATGTTTGATTGGTGTATTTTATCCAAATTATGTATCTTGTTATAAATATATTGGTGAGTATAGATGAGAGTCGCTTGTCAACAAAGCAAGAGTACTGTCTGTATAAAGCATAATTAATCATCAAAGCAGTAAACAAAAAAACATTTAACTATAAATGTCATCACATGCATTACACTGTCAAATGAATTATACTATCCACATAGTACAAACAAATTACTGTTCTATATCAACAACTTTCATAATAACTTTGTTCTCATAAAATTATATAGAATGAAACCTTTAAAAATTCAATTACAATCACTTTCATTTCTACATATCAATTTTGACCAACTTTTTAGACAATACAAAGTTGGCATTACCTTGCTGCTCTTGCGAGTCGTTTCAGGAGGCATGGCTCTACCTTGAATTGCAAATGTGTGGTTTTCTCTGTTGAGAATTTCACCCCCAACATGTGCCCGCTCTTCAACTGGAAATCTATGATTTTCTAAACAGAAGGGGTTGACCATGCAATTAATCTGAAGTATAAATATAAATATAAGACTGTAAAAAATTATATATTTTATAGAACGTTAAAATTTGTTGTCACATTAAATTTGGTGTAAATTTTTTTTTTTTTACATTTTATGTATATATATATATTTTACCTTTGGTTAAAGGATCCTTGTTAGATTGTATTCCATCTGTATAAAATGTCAAACCAAATTATTAACATGAATTTATATATTAAACACATTTGTAACACAACTAACAATAGCCGATATTGATATATCAGTACAACCTAAATATCGGTCGATCTCTAATATATGTATATATATATTTATGAAAATGAATCTTACTAAAGTTGATGCCACCTCCAGAACCGACCAAACCACCACTGTTTCGTTTCAGCCAAGAATCCTAAATTTATATGTTTCATAAGTTTTCGGTTGCAGTTGAAAAAAGTACCTATCTTGCAGTGCATGTAAGGCTTACCTTTAATGCGTAAAGTCCATATCTGCCTTTGACTCTAAAAAATGGACAGTTTGGTAACTGGGCATGGTGGTTCAGCATTGTAGTGAGAACATTTTCAGCAGCTCTAAAAATTATGTTGTTAAGATATATAAGGATGTCTTAGCTTGCCTTACAATCAAGTTTAACTCTTAATTATACACCAGCATTAAACATATATATTATACATATATTTACAACATGTTGCTTACTTGTCTAAAGATATCTCCTTTAGTTTGTGATCATAGATGGTTTGCAAAATAGTTCGAATCCCAAGAACTTTGGTTGAACTCAACTGCAGAGCCTGTAAAAAAAAAATTGTTATTTGTTTACACTGAGCAACTTTGCACAAGATAACAACATCCTGGCAACTTTCGTAATACAAAATAAAAAGACCAGCACTCTTGTAACATTTTACCAATTAAAAAAAATTAACAAATTTGTTGATGCACAATTTCATCCTAGTCTGTAGTTCCTTTCTACTATATTTTTTGGAAGGCAGAAATACTTTCCAAACCTCGTCATTAATGCTACATTGCACGGCAATCCAACAACAAAGTAGTTTGCAGTTATATACTGCCTTTTGTTATATATGTTGTTTACAGACAAAGGCTATACAACATATACATGAGAGGAAAACACATATATATATTGTAGTGCTCCCCATTTGTTAAGTTTTTGCAAAGATTAGTGACATTTTTTCTACTCAATGCTGCACCTTTTGCAATAAGATTTCCAAACAGGCTATTTTGCATTGTAAATTCACTGTGCTGGTGAAATTTGGTAGGGTTAAGGGCCAGATTTGAAACTATGGATTTTGTGCGGAGAGATGATTTTGCAGCTTAAAATTGCACTACTGTAATAACATTTCTGCACAAATTTGGCAGCTGAAATTAGGTTATTTGTAAAATTTGCACGGCTAAAAATGGGAGTACTATACTGAAAACTGTTAGCGCAACAAAAATTTTGCGCGTTTGAGCGATTTTTTGCGACTGACCGCATTTTACATTGTTTTTACATGAAATGCTCGGCTATGACCACAAGGCCTCACTTTGCGACCTGGTTAAGGGCAATGACTTTAGCCCAAACTTTGGCAAAGGAAATAATACGTAATTGACAAAAGATTTGCTTGAATAAAGTATTAGTAATAATACTTGACTCACCAAACTGATAGAGCACACACTTAAATGAACAAAAATGAAAAGCCTAACAAAAAACGGCGCTGGTCTAGAATCCTACCACAGTTCTAAAATCAACGCACAAAATTTGAGTTAGGATGCGGGTTAGCGTTTGGGTGTGGGTGGGTCAAGTATTATTATATTCCTAATTTAATAATATTACTTGACCCACCTTAACCCAAACGCTAACCTGTACCATAACCCGAATGGTGTTTCGTTGTGGTAGGATTCTAGACCAGCGCCCAAAAAACATATATATAAACAAACCAATGTCGCTGCTTCAGCCCATGTACGGTCTTTTCTCCTGCGCTTTCTGATGGGTCGTGAAGTTTTCATTATTCGCTGTTAAACATATGCCAAACTAAATCCATTAATACTATATTGAATCTCACTCAAATGCATAGAGACCATTTGCATTAAAATAATTTGCAAAGGTTGGGGGTTAAAACATGTTTTCTTGTCTAATGACCTGTGGCAACAAAATGTAAAACTTGGGCATTTTTGCTTTTATAGTTTTGTATCATTTAATTAGTAACGCTAAGTATATAATTTAACAGTTTGTTTATAACATTTTGACAATAAAAAACTCAAATATAATGCGAATAATTCGAATACTGAGAATTTGTCCTGACTTATACTAATCACTAAAACTGAGCCCTTTTTCAGCCTTACCCTGAATGATTTTAAAATTTGTTTAAAATTACACCATCTAAATGCAATCCACATTTTCGTTAGCATCAGTCAAGTTGATTGATAGAGCAAAAACAAAAAAAATATAGTTTTACTTAAGCATTTTTCCCAGACCGTGGCGTCTAATTTGCTTTTTTCGCGAAAAGAGAACACTGTGAAAATAAAAGACTGTTTTAGTCAATTTATACTGTAATGACCCGGATTGTTGCAATTGTTATAAAATAGTTTTACGTCGTTGGTCTTATTTGAACTTTTTGTAGTCTGTTCATTTTTAAGTGTTGTCGCAAAATGTAGGTGTATTTACAGCCATCATCATGTACCCTGGCGCAGGAGCTTTAAATGCATAGCGTTTTTTGCTTGCATTTATATACTGGCGTTATTCAGCAGTGGTGTAAACAAACCATTCTAAAATGAAAATCCTAGTTAAGTTATGTGCAAACTAAAATCCTAGTTAAGTTATGTGCAAACTTAAGCCGCGTCAAGGCGTTTTCAACGAATAACAAGCCAGGCCGTATTAAGTCGTTTCCAAATCAAGTCAAATCCAAGTGACAGCATTGGCATAAAGAATAAATATTAAACTTTTGAAATTGGTAAAAACGTTTCATTTTGATCAATATTATGTATTGCAAATACTAAAACCGTAACAAATAGCAGCTAGCATTTGCTACATTTATTATTTGGTTTTAATAAAACAATTTACTAAAATGTATTTTATTAAACCACCTTAATTTTATTCAACAGTTGTGTAAATGACTTAAATCCAATTCAAATCATTTGTCTCCCGCAAGACTTGTTAAGTCAAAAACAGTGACTTAGGTCTTAACAATACTGTTATTTAGTGCTTTTAGACTTCCAATAATTAATGACTGCACGAACGCAATTTGTTGGTTACAAATACTGTACCACCTTTTGCCTCAGCTATCAATTTTTTGAGGTTAAAAAATACTTTGTTTACAAAAATTTCGTCGTTAAAATTACTTTAGTGAGGTAAAAGTCAAATATTTTGAATGGTTTGCTGCAGTCCATATGCATAATGAAACGAACTTTTGGTAACTGTTACAGAACGACCATGTACACTTCATAAAACGGTCAATTTATTGCACAGGGGCGTACAGACGATAACAAAAATTACATTTTTAAGCAAGAAACGTCGAATCCATCGCCGACGGTTAACGCCATTTGTTGTAGTAATAGCTGCTTCTTAGCGAACGACCTGGTCGACTCCAGCTCGTACAACGTTACGAGGTTGTTAAGGGCTCCTTCGAACGTGACAGGTTGGTGCTACAAACAAACGGTTGACTCAGACTTGAAGTATGTAAGGTAGAAGTTAATAGTCATTTAAAATACTGATTTTACACTCATAACTTTAGATTCCCAAGATCAAAAGCACGCCATTATTTAATTTATAGGCAGCTATACATATATTTGAAAATACAACCATCTTTATTAAAATGGGATATCATATCAGGTACACATTGTGTATTTGCCAATAAAATGGTCTCTTTTCACCTTAAAAAAACTGAACGCGACCCGTAGTTCTATTCAAACATAACAGTAGATCATGGGTTAAACTGGGGTCCATGGACCCCTTGGGAGTCCGTGAACTAGTTTTAGGAAGACCATGAAGGCCTAATGGAAACAGTAGTGTATATTTAAGAAGTAATGAAATGATTTATGATTTTTGAACATTTCTCGCCTATACCGTTGTCCACGCGAAACAAAAATGAGGGGTCCTAAAAAAAGTTTAAGAACCCCTGCATTAGATCAATTTGGTCTGAATCGATTTCCGAAAAGTTTTGCTACGCTAGTAAGCTGGTGTCTCGAACAAGTCAAGCGCAATTCCCATTATCAGCGTCACAAACCTGAACGTTAAGCCTGTTGTCCGATTGGCGGGATTCGGCGTCCGACGAAAAGTTGATGGCATTCTCCAAGGTCGAAATGGCCTCCTTAAGCCGGCATAGGTACAGAAGGCACACGGCCTTGTTGTTGAGAGCCTCGAGGTTTTGTGGTGCCAACTTCAGTGCTTCATTAAACTGCTGCAACGCGTCATCCCATTTGTTGGCGCCCAGATACAAAAATCCCCTGATAAATGAACAGCATTACAAAGTGTATCATAAACACATGACAAAGAATAACTAATACACACACGACGGAACTTGGATTCTTAGTGAGGCATTTTGGTTCGATTTTTTTTTGCTTTCCTGTTAACTAAATGGTAAACGCAATGGTAGGTTCATTAGACGATTTTTAATGTGGATCGTTTATTTTTTATTTTTTGAAGTTTAAACCTCATGGGAGAACATAAAACTACATTTATATGACTCTTCTAAACAACAAAAAATGTCAATTGAAGGAAGGAATGGTTTACGATACAAATATATGAAAAAGGTTTAAATCAGGTGAAGTGCCATGAAAAATAGAGTCAACGGAACGGAGTCCTAATTTAGCCAAACATTATAGGATCGATTTAAATTTTGTTGACCAACATACACTTCCAGGTAAAAATTGCGGTGTTGAATCGCATCTCCAAAATTGTAAGCATCAATTAACCTTGTTTCGAATAGCACCAACATCCATACTTCTAAGTACCGCATATGCAGATGGGTACGTAAGCAAAAACATTCCTGTCCCTCTACCTGTTAATGAAAAGCTGAAGCTTGTGTTGGGGCTCGTCCTGCGCCGCTTTCTCAACAGCGGCGAATCTCAGCTGAGCCGACTTGATGTCTCCAAGCTGCAGGAAAACCCGACCGATTCCGCTTTGAAGCGCCACGTAATCACTGAAGAGATTGGACACAGTAAGTGTATGATAAGGTTACGACCCGTGCGGTAGCAGCAGTTATTCAACTTGCGTAATAGTTAAACAATCAATATACTGTAGCAGTAGGGTTGCCACACAATTTTATGAAAAATTCAAATCCCCTTGTTTTTTTTTTGTTTTTTTTTTGGGGGGGGGGGGGTCGCTTATGGTATGGCTTAATTCCAAAACAGAATAAATGTTTGGAGGTTGTAGTAAGACGTAATAAAAATACCAAAGCCCATACAAAAGTACAAAAAGTAGAACAAATGTTATTGTCGACATAAACGTTATTAACCATTTTTTACTGGCACTTTCTAAACACATAACTTGGCTAGAAATAAAATATATTTAAAGATTATTCAAATACTTTTGGAAAAACATAGGGTTTTTAAAGACTTTGTTCAATTCAAAGACTTTTGTGGCAACCTTGAAAAAAATAATCGTTAATCCGTGGCCCTTGAAAAGTAAAAATTGCTATGAGCCTTTCTAAGAATATTGCGACGACGACCGAGAGTCATTTTTTCTGTCTGGAAAAAAATTAAAATTATTTTCTTTTAATTGAATGGTATTGCGACGGCGGAGATTTTTATTTAATTTACCTTGGGTTTATCGTCAAGATTTCGTCGTATATGTTGATTGCCGCTTGATACTCTTTAAGTTGTATCAACGTATTACCTGGTGAAGTAAGAAGCTGTTAATAAAATCAATTACATTTTTTTTAAAATAAATTGATTACCTATGGCATATAGCACTTGGACTTTGCGATTCGTCCAAAGTTTTAAGGACGCCGCTTTGTCTTTAGGCTTTAATTTCAGGTCAGTTCCTAGTTCTGATTTTTCGTTGTTGAGGTTTATCAAGATCTAAACACAAACATTTTTAAGGATTATGGCAGTCATATCTTAATAACGTTTAATACGTTATAAAATTACACAACAGTTAACCAAGTACTTTAAAACTAATTTTGTGATTTTTAAGAGTTCAAACTCTGGTGAAATTTCAAATTGAACTAAACAAAATCTGGCTCACTTGATTGCAAACTTCTAACATTCCATGAAGCTTGGCTGAGGCTTCTCCAGGCTTATTTAAATGTCTAGGGAACTCCGCGTGCAGAAGTCGAAACGAGAATGGAACCATGCTGCCTTGCCTTCCTGTAACAAAAAGAAAAAAATACCAAAGAATGTACTGTAATTATTCTCTTGAATATTTACTTTTAACGAATATATGCCAATGATATTTGGTTCTGATTGTAGTCAATGCAAAACAGCTTAGATGGAGACACAGTGTCAATATCAATACCAAACAAAAACAACGATTTATAATAACAAAGAAGTGCAAAAAATTATCATGGAAACCACAAGTAAGAACTAACCTGGTTGAGTATCTGGGTAAAATCCATAAAACAAATCAGCAGAGTTCAATTCAGCAAACTCAGACATTTCGTTTTCAGCCAAATCAAACAATTTCAATCGCACCAGAAGAGAGAGCCTGGCATTCCACCACTGAAAATTGTACCATATTATATTAAGGTAAACTATTACATTGGCAATACATTATTTATATTTTATTGGCATTAAATAACAAACAGATTTACCAGCATTTCTTGATTGGAAGGAATAATTATACTTACAGCTATATTCCAAAAATATATATATATACCCAATTCTGGCTTATTCTGTTAGTTAAAACATCATTTATACAATTGTTTAAAAATTAATAAAGTAAAATCAAACAATACTATAAGAATTACCTGTAGTGTCTCAGCTGTGTTGACACTTTCCTGGGTTTGCTTACCAAAACCTTGTCCAAAATTGGTGAGAATTATTCCAGTTAGGTCTACAGCTGCTCTTAAATTTCCCGTCACCTAATAAAATAGTACACTTTTTACAGTAATCCTAAATTACATTTTCTATGAATTGATTTACTGTTATTAAATGCCTGGCTTATGTAATTGTACCAAACAACATGTTTCTTTACAAGAAATTTATATCTAGATAAGTATTTTTGCACTTACAATTAATTGTTCAAGACCACTCTTGTCTGGTGTAACAGATTCAGCTGTTAAGTTGTTTCGTTCGATAAATTCATTTCCTTTATATCTCGCTAAAACTAATTTTATTGGATCTCCTAAAAAGTAAAACATACGAAAAGACAGTAAGAACAAAATGAACGGTCATATACGACAAATTAACAAAAACAAAATATCCTAATATTAAGCATTATACATTATTATCAAACAAAGCTGCTCAAACATAACACATGGTTGGTAAAACTAGAGATAGATCAATACTTCGGTTTATGTTTACCGATATTAGCGGCCGATATTTTGCTTCTACCGATACATCGGTATCGGTAAATTTCGGCCGATTATTACTACCAAAAAAGAAAAAGGTTTTTCTAAAAATCAAACCAATTTCCTATCTTTGGAGGGGCAAACATTGTTTTGTTTAAGATCATGTAAAGTTGATACGCAAAAAACATTATTTTTAATTTTTATACATATAGGTAGATAAACTGACATATTATTTTGATTTTCTTTCAATTGATTTAAATTTTGAATATATGAGGTAAAAATCGGTATCGATGTATGTCCAAAAAAGTAATATCGGTAGATCTCTAGGTAAAACATTTGCACATCATAACATAATTACCCAGTGATTCGCTGGTTGCCAATCCAGGTCTAACCAGGCAGTTAGTTTCAAGAGTAATGCGTTTCTGTGACTGAGCTACAGCTGTCAACACAGCTTGAGTGTCTTCAATAGGAATCCATGCATCGCGCCTTCTGTCCGATTCACTGCTGGTCAGTGCGTGGGTGAAGATATCATCTAAAAAAACGAATTCAAATATATAATATAAGTTTACAAATCCATTGACATGTTCACAACTAGACTGAAGTTTCGCCAAATAAGTAAGAATGTTAGGGTGTTTCCATCATAAAGAGAAAACCATATAAAAAAATCAATTAAATGTATAAGCTAGGACGGTGTAGATTATTTTTGTATATACATTGTAGAACATCTTAAAGGTATTGCCCACTACTCAGTGTACAGTTAGTGGGGTTTGGGGTTTGGGGTTAGGTAAAAGGTTGTATGGCCTTATTTTGACCATTTAGGTATTATTGAGGGTTTAGGACTTGTTCCGATTTAAACGTTATTACCACTATAAGGTATTAGTCCTATTATAGTCTTATTCCGAACTGTTTTTTATTCTGATATTAATTTTGGTCTAATTACAGTCTTATGGCTGTAAGTCCTTTTGGTCGTCTAAAGAAATTTTAGGAAAACCGTAAGACTGCGAAATTAGAATATAAAATAATGTAAACAGTCAAATTTGCACGCTTTCAGCGCGTTTAATGATGATTAGCTGCTTTTTATCTAGGCAGCCTAGGATTTTTGCTATTGTCGGCCATCACATATTAAGTAAGCGTGCCACCGAATTTTTTTAGCTCTGTTGGTGTGCCGCAAGTGAAAAAAGGTTCCAAAGCACTGCTCTAATTAATACCAGTTAGACCATTTAACTAAAATCAAGAGATTTACAATTAGTTAGTTCTAAAGATACATTTCAATATATATATACTAACCTGGTGATGTGGGTGAGCGTGGTTCCTGTGAAATGTTGCTGAAAGGATCAACCTGCTGCTTGGAAGCGAACAGAATGCTGCTAAGCGGAGCGTCATTGCCTTGTGTGGATGTGTTTTCACTTTGTGGGGTAAGCTGATGTTCAACATCCAAACTTGGTTGGTTAGGAACAATTGAATGGTCAATGCTCTCAACCAAGTTTAAAGCCTCCGGTTTTGCTGTTTGTGGGACAGTTTGAGAAAGTTCATCCTCTGGTTGCGGTTGATCCTCTTTGGGGTTAATTGCATCCATCTGTGATGCCGGCTCTTCTTTGGAAGACTGATCCAGAGACAGGTTTGAGATATTCTCGAAAGAGTCGTCATCGTGGATCATGATTGAAGTCATCATATCACTGGCTTCGGCAACCATTGGGTCCTCTTTTGGCAGGTTCGTATCGGAGGTTGAGTGTTTATCTTCTAAATCATACTCATTGACCTCACTGACAATTTGACCACCACTCTGGTCATTATCCTCAAGTTTAGCATCAGAACCTCCTGTAACTTCTTCATTTAAGCTAGGTTTTTGTACTTCATCTGACTTGATCAGATTTGAAAACAAGTCTTCAGATGACTGAACATGCTGGAATATATTGCATACCTCTGGGGATGTTGGGGTATCAATAACTGTGTGCTGAACTGGAGTAGATACTTCTGGAAAAGATTCTTTGACCAAATCAGCTGTTTCTTCAGCTTTTGTAGATGGTTCTGTTTCACCACTAGCTTGTGTTTCAGCAGGAGCATTAAACAGGTTACATACTGGAATGTCTTCTGATTCCATCTTGACTGGAGTGTGTGTTGCTAAACTTGTATGTAGTTTAAGTAAACGGTAAAGTCAATTACATAGCTTAAAATAATTTGTGAGATATTCTCCAAACAATAAAAAACAAATAAAGTTATAGAGTTATATACCCCTTTTCGAAACGGTGTAAATAAAAACAAGGAAGAGGCTATTCATGGGACACCATAGTAGTTCAAATCGACATACAATCACTAACGGGTGCAAGCGTAAAAAAGCGATCCGGTCAAGTATCCTATATAGGCACCTCCTGAAGCTATTTAGCCGGCTAACAAAGAAGTTTAAATTAATTTCCGAAAAAAATGATGATGATTATCCAAAACTCGGAAATTTAAGTCAGATACTTACACCACCCAAACGTAAAGAGAACCCTAACCCACGTCAATAAATAATCACGTATGGGTAAAAGCGTAAAAGAGCGATCCGGTCAAATAGCACATTCCTAAAAACAATACATGTTGTTAAATTTGAACATAAACTAAAATAACATGCACGCAACATTTCTAGATACTGGTTTCTGTAAGCAAAAATATAAGCAATTATCAACTACTGCACGCATATTAGTATTTAAATATTTTTTTTACTTGAAAATTAGAAAATAAATTTGCGTGTAGTCCAATTTAGGGAAATTACCTAAATGGATGTTTCATTTAAAAATCAAATGTAATGCACATTTTGAAAACAAGTTATCTAGCTAAGTTTATAATGGATCGTTGTTATCTGTGTTGTATTAACGAGTCCCATCCGAAATTGCATCTACCGCACAATATTCCAGTTATTATTGGAAGAGTTCCAGACCTCAGAATAACAGACAAAGAATGTTCAAGAAACCAACTTGAGCTGACATCAAACTGCATTAGCAAGTATTTTGTAAAGAATACTACTTTTTTGGTTTTACATTAATAATTATACCCAGGACTTAATCTGTGCCTACAATTTGTGTTAGATATGCCTACTTCATATCCTTAATGGGCCTTATAATATAGATATTTATATGAAAAGCTAGTTTACAACTTTAAACACAAACTGTTTGTAGATATGTTCTTGTCAAACGACTTGGTGTCAATGCTGCCCAGATTGAAGGAATCACCTGGGAAAGAAATAAGACTTCAAAGCTTCTGCCTAAACAGACGTTGTACATTGTCAACATGAAATATCCACATAAAGTTGTTTTTGAAAGTCAGAATCCACAAGGTACAAATTACTTTTTTGGTTAAGAAAGGAGTTTTAATGGCGCTGATCTAGAATCCTACCACATTTTCTTCCCGGGGTTTGTACCGCTAACAATATTTGGGTTAGGGTGAGAGTTTGGGTTTGGGTGGGTCGAATGTTATTATTATAGTTATTCTTACATTTTTATGCCTTCCTTGCAGTTTCAACTTTGACAACTTGTTTCCTTAGTGTTAAAATGAATAGGTAGGATTCAGACCAGTCCCATTTTTACACATGTTTATATTTTACAAGCCTTGCCCATAACCATTTTCTTAATTTAGTTTATTTAAAATTTCGGCCAATTGTTAAAGCTAATTTTTAAAAGAAAACAAGAAAAACAAAGAAAAGGGTGTCCAGTCAGAAGCCCAACACCAGAAGATAGAAAGAGGTCAGACAGCCAAAAGAACTGCTTCAAAACAAGAACCAAAGCTGCATAATAAACGAAGCAAACAGAAAGTAACAGCTGCTCTTCAAAGCAGTGACAACAATCCGTGTGCGTATAGTTTTGATTCTGACTCTGAAAAAGACAGTCAAGATAAGGTGACTTTGTCTGAATCTCTTTCAAACAATTCAGCCCCGGTTGCCAAGACAACAGGTTTATCAAGTCACTGGAGTCAAGGACTAAAGTCTTCGATGGAAGATCCTGCCTTGCAAGTGTACCAAGATGAGCAGGTGGTTGCCATAAAAGACAAATACCCAAAGGTATAGCAATGTTAATTTATATGAATTTTATTAATTTTTAACAACTACTTTTCAGGATTAGTGAACAAAAATGTAAGTAGATAACACGCTTAGGCATATTTCATTCCATTTTTGTCCAATTGTGTCTATGGGCACTTTAAGGGTTGTAAGTAGTCCGGCATACCTAAAATAACGCAAGTTAGTGTGACCATACTGGTTCCCAACTATTCGGGCCACAGCTACCCTTGTAAATAGAGGCTTTTCAGAAAAATAAAAAAATATTTTTATAGATTTAGAAATACATATTTTAGTCAAGCATAAGTAAGGCCACCCAGATCAAGCAACCTGATTTGGGACCACTGCCCTGGCCGGTTAAAATTATATATATATATATATATATATATATATATATATAGTTAATAAGACAGATGGCACATAAAACAATACACTTTTTTCAGAGGTCCCTTTTCTAAGTTTTATTTATGTTTATCCTTTTTTAGGCAAAACATCATTGGTTAGTTTTGCCTAAAGAACACTTAGCCACCACGTCACAACTGACTGCCACCCACATTCCATTGATCAAACACATCCTTAAGGTATGTTATTGTGTAAATGAAATTGCAACTTGAAAATAAGTGGTTAAAATTGCTCTTTTTAGATTGGCCAGAATCTTGCTCAAGAGCAATCTTCAAAAGATTCTGGCTTGAAATTTAGATGTGGCTATCATGCCATTGCAAGCATGAGGTAATAATATGCAAAATCCCACTTTTGTTTTCATAAAAAAAGCTCTAATAGGTTTCCTTAATTTGTGTGTTTCATCTTTTAATGACAGTCAACTCCATATGCATGTGATAAGCCAGGATTTTGTCTCTCCATCCTTGAAAAACAAAAAGCATTGGAACTCTTTTACAACTGACTACTTTGTTGATGCTGAAAGTAAGTGACATAATTATTGCTTTGTCAATTTGCCATAGATAACGTTCAAATAGTAAACTTTTATCTTTTTTGTTAAAGAAATCTTGTCAGATTTGGAAGATACTGGTTCTGTTCAAAATCGCAGGTCTATGAAAACCTTACTTGATACACCATTAAGGTTAGATATGCCTGTTCCCTGTAGATACTTTAAGCAGAATCAAATTATTGTGTTCCTATGTAATCTCCTACTAATCGAGATGTTCCAAATGCAACAAATCACAATCTGTTGTTTATATTAAATATGTTATTTTGATCATTGCAAAGATTTTTATTTTGTTTTGCTTTATTTATTGCAGATGTCACCAATGTAAGAAAGCACAGAAAAACATGCCGACTTTAAAGAGACACATAGAAGCTTGCAATTAGCATTTTTTCTTTGCTGTCACACCATTTCTAATATTTAAACGGAAAGTTGTGTTCATTATTGCTTCATTTGTATTAATTTGTTTAATATTTGTTATTTTTATTGAAACGCCTAATAAAAATGTGTTGTTTGAAACACAGAGATAATAATTTATATTTATCTCTTCTCACTGAGCTCCTAAATAGATAAGTGCGTGATTTTACGCAAAAAAGGCGATGGGGCTAATTTTCCATCGTTTTAATTGTGCACAATTTTTTCGTAGGTTGTGTTTCAAGGTTAAAGCTGGTTTTACGCGATAAATTAACCCGTCGCATTTACCTATCAGATCATTGCGTGTCTTTCTTTTCTGCCTTATTTTCTTCACACGAACAGCCAACTCGCGACAGCAACGCGTTATTTTTTTTCCGCTACACGGCGCTATACACGCATAAGCCGACTCTTCCATGTTTTATGCCAGCGTGACATCCGATCATCTTTTGTTTGTGGCCTGCTTTGATTTACACTGTTTGTAATTGGCAACCGACGTTGTTTTCGTTTGAACGTTTGTTCAGTGCTGGCTGTGGTGAGAGATATGAAGTTTTGATTAGCACGGCTAGTTTATTATCGACGCCTGTTTTCGAATATTATCGTTTTTTTTTTTTTTTTAAGTATTAAGAAAAATAAAAGCGTACTGTCCAAAGCTTTTGTTTGTCAGATTAGGCAAGTGTTAGTTTTTCAGTTGGAGATAAAAAATCTTTTTTTTGGAAGGTGGTCTACTCAATGTTTTTTAAAATTTAAACTGCTAGTTAACTGTAATACAATTTTTCTAATCACCAAATGTTAATTGATACTACGTAAATTGATACAAATATATTTACAAAATTTGTCAAAAAAAAATAATTTTCACCAAACTTTTAAATAAATTACTTTACTTACTAAAGGAAGAGTTAATAGAATACAAGATTTAGTTTTGTTACTCACAAAAGCCGTTTGGTTATAATCAATCGCGAAAGTTATGTGCTGCTATTTTCAAACACAGTCCTTTGTATTGTTGTTACGTTTGAAGACTGGTGAGACACAATAGGTTGGTTACGTTGTATCGTATGTCGTGTTCTTAGTCTGTTCAACTCAGCTAATTCGATTACAAGGCTGGACTGTTGTGGCCGAATAGTCTAAAACGAAATAGCTTCTTGCGACAGCGAGAATTTGCACCCATATTAGTCCAACTTCAAACTAAGTGCATTTTATAATAATAAAAGGTAACTTTAATAACGTTGTAAAATTATTGAGCATAATGGTTGGAGGTTGTAGTAAGACGTAATAAGAATATCAAAGCCCATACAGTTTAAAGCCCATGGTGTTGAAAATTGTTGAAAATGATTAAAGAGTTATTCGAAACGTTTAATATGATACCTACTTCTGTATGGGCTTTGATATTCTTATTACGTAGTAAAATTAATTTATTGTGAATGACCTTACAAGTGTTTAAATTCGCTAAAACAAGGTGTTGATATTGGCTTTTGAACCACTTTATTCAGGTTTACCTTAACTAAGTGCCCACAAACCACGTATTTTTTGGCTTGAAAAGAATATTTCGCAAAATTCTATACTTTGGAATAAACTACTTAACCGCTTACGTTAAACAAATATTTATTTTGAAGTCACAAGTTTTATCAGACAAAGGAAGGTGCATGGATATGATTCACGTATATTTAAAAAATAAAAAAATAAATTTAAAGGAGAAAAATATCACCCTAAAGCAAGAGAAGTATACAAAAAGCTGGGCAAGTAAAAGAAGCAACTTAAAAACGTAATTTATTAAAGCATTTTTTACTTATTGGAAATAGTCAAGTAGCCTAATTGCCTCGTGCCCAATTTATAAAAGAGGTGTTGGGCCAAATAAATTACATTGGCGGGCTGATCCGTCCCGGGGGCCAAAGACAGTTGCCTCTCTCAACAAAAACTATAATGCTTGCCGCGGGTCACATAATTTCGCTCTGCGGGCCGCAAGTTGTACAACCCTGGTCTAAAATATTGCCCCACTATTATAATCGGCCCATTTATTTAGTTATCTTTCTTTTGCTGAACATATTTTACTTACTTTAGTTACAGCAACCAATTAATTTTCGCAACCAAAAATTGCCTTCTGTCGCACCTGGTTGTGATAAATCATTACGTTTTTCATAAAGAATTTCTCACCAACACTATTAGTCGGCTGACATACAACTTTTGTCACCAGGCTTTTGTAAAAGCGGCTCTTTGTTAAGCCCTGTAATTTCGTGCGCCCCTACACAAAAGGATACGGATCCGTACAGGCCTTTAGTCTGGATGAAAAGGTACACCGTGAAAGCAACCTTGAGACAAAATCGATTTTGGGGGGAATTTTATTGAACTAAAATAATTGTAGGTCTCCATGGATCAGGTGGTCAAGAAACACTTAATTCACTTCCAGAAAGCAATTGAAAAGGTAGTTTCGCTTTACTTTGTCGTAAATCCCTCGTGAAGTAGCTAATTGCTGTACTAGCATTTTTATTAAATTTTGATTTATTTCTTTTGTTATAGGGGAGTCGACTTAGAGATGATAAATTAAAAAAAGGTTGGGAACCCTGGTAAAAGGACCTATTCTTTGACACAACTTATTCTTACGAATGTTACATTTTATTCTAACCATATAGTGTGAGGCCTAATATTACCCAGTAGCTGAAAAAAATCACATCATTTTTTTAATCGGTCGTTTTATGTCATTTTCAACAGAGGAAATCAATTCCTGCAGTTAAAGTGGGGCGCGCCAATTCCGACCGCGACCCAGGCCTTTCCAACCTTCGTAGTTAAGGCGTATGAAGTAGTTTGGCAAACATGCCTTGTTCCAACTTACTCTCGCCAGGCGTGTTTACACAAGGCCCCGGCACCTCTCTTGCTATATGTTTAGCATGCGACGCTTTGCCCAGCGTAGTCCGGTTGTTTATGGCAACACGGGGTTTCTGTGTACGTGTTGGCAATTTCGCTGTGATGTTATTGACCTATTGACGGCGGTATGATGGGATTTAGATCGCCACTAGTTAGCTTCTGTATCCGGTCAAGTGTTGTTGGGCAATAGCAAGTACGTTTTTACATAGAGGATTTGTGAGGCAAAGGTTATAGTTTCTCATGCTACTTAAGTGACAAATATTGCCTGGAATAGGCCGATGTAGACGCTTATTATTAAACTAAAAAAGGACGTGCTATCAATTTTAGAACCATAAAGCATATGCCGAAATAGCAGTTTCTAAATTTACACAAACAATCAGTCATTATTTTCTGCTGAGCCTTGTTGATTCTGCTCTATACTTTTATCATGGCGTCGCCATTGATTGAATAAGCTACAACTTATTTGGCTTGAACGAATAGCATACAATAAGCCTAGTTAATACTGCTGAACAAATATAGTGCGAGGATATCTTACAAGCAGGGGTTGTTTGTTTTGCCTTGTTGAGACACCCAACAAGTGGTTTGAGACATGGCTAGCAGGTGGGACGACATGTAGTTAAACGAGCTAGTTATTTTGAAATTGAGTAGGCCTACAACAAGTTTAGATTGTAAGTCATTTGGCTCGACGAGACATCACAGAAACTGTTACTAGCTATATGTGATGAGTAAGATTACATTGATTTAGGCAGTGTAAACAAATGTCTGTTGTTTACAGCATGCAGAGTATAGATGTTAAATTCTCGAACGGCGCTTTCCCCTTTATTGAAAGGTTTGGAAAGTCAAGTACGACTTTCCCAAGAAGCCAAGAGAGAGAATAGTATGCCTACAGCTACAACTACAGATCAATTTGACTGGTTTCATATTGTTCTCTTTTCGAAAGGGTGCTAAAAGATCCTTCTTTAGGCCATTTCTGTAGATGATGGCCTCTTGAATGGGGTACACCAAGACTGATTAAAAAATACATCACGCAATCGTGCTGAAAGACGATTGTTTGTGTAGTCGATTAAGCCGCGTTGTTTTAACTGTGCATTGTTTAGGATTTTTATAACGTGGTTTATAAATGGACCAACACTTGAAGTTATATGAGATAACAGAGCACCTGGAGTAGTGTACCTGGGGACCACCTTATCAACCTACATGTAGCCTTGGCTTAAAATCACGTTATCAGACATCACGTATCAAAGTTATTATTCAGTAAATTAATTTTGTCTGGCCGTAAAATATAAATATCTGTGTATGAATTGGCTAACAATACTGCTTTTTCGAGAAGCTGTTAATTCCATAAGTCATTGTTACGTTTTTGAATAGCCTTTCATTCACCGGTGCTGAATAGACTTTCGCCAATGTCTACGCAAGAATAACAGCGTTTCTTACAGCACACTTGGCGCTGTATTGTTGCGCTGTTCAAACAATATTGTTCCTAAACCCCATTACTTGTGGGTTTTAAACGTCGGTATTGTACATGGGTGGGACGTAATATTAGTATCGACTTAGCGAAACTATAGCCAGGCTCCAGCCAGTGTGGCACGGTTGTTATAGGGATTTCAGATTTGTATGCGACGATTTTTTGGCTTAAACATCCAACGCAAGTGAAAAAGCGTGCCTGATAACAGCGACGCCTATCATACTATATCTGGCTGTGTGTTGTTAGTTACGGGGCGTATCTAGGCGTTTTGTTTGGGATGTCCATAAAAAATCCCAACATGATGTGACAAAATTACGTCATAAAACAAAAAACTTCTACTTAACCTTGTTAAACTCTTGCGCGAATGTGCAACTACATAAGATTCTAAAAACATTAATTTGTATTTCTGTAATTGTTCTGAAGGCGTTAAGTGTCAATTTTAACTATTGAAAAGAAGATCTGGCAAATTAAAAAAAAAGCGATTTAAAAAACTTTCAGGCAGATGTCGACATGATAGGTTTCCGTGATATAGCATCAAAGGGTCTAAAGTTGGGTAAGACGTGCTAGGAAGGGAAATGTTATTCGCTCAAAAATATTTGTTGCATTATTATTGGTAAAAAAAGCAGTTTTTAGGAAACCATATCTTTAATAAGCCTACATTGGAGTTACCCTAACACCAATTTGTGTATTTTTAGTTTAAAGAAAAGTGACAATAATGCTTTCTAACGTACAAGATGAAAACTCGGACTGCGAAAATGGCTGACCTATCGGGCCAAAAAGCCATCAAATAAACCGGCCAAAAAGGGGGTTAGAAATCACCCTGTGTCACTGTTTAACATGTTGATAAGCAAGCCATCGACATACTCTAGCAACCACAATAGCAAAGAAACAATCAACAACAATACCAGCATGTCTCGCCGCTACCAACACCACAACACGGCGCCACATCCACCAGGCTACGGCCAGACCAGCAACGCTTCAAAGTACGCCAACAGTCACCATCACCAAGGCTCAAAATTCGGCCTAGCTTCCACAATCGGCAACCATTCAACCCTGGGAAACAACGACACGGCGCTCAACTACTACCCGCATTTGCTGCAGCCCACAAGAATGAGCGAGGCTATCGGAATAGGCGGAGGCGGTGCCGGGAGTAGTAACAGCGGGTCCAACAGGAGTCCATCAACCCGCATGAGCCTTAAGAACGCAGCCGCCCAGTCCACAGCCAAGACGGTGGCGTTTTACCGAAGTGGGGACGTGCACATGCAGGTATAGAAATTATTGATTTATTAAATTGTC
This sequence comes from Ascidiella aspersa, assembly GCF_963924565.1. NCBI lineage: Eukaryota > Metazoa > Chordata > Ascidiacea > Phlebobranchia > Ascidiidae > Ascidiella > Ascidiella aspersa. The sequence goes on from NC_139450.1 coordinate 30,016,308, forward strand.
GTTTTGGGAGCCTCGACGAGGAAACTTTCGCTTGCCTTTTTCTCTGTTTTTTTAAAAAAAAGTCGTAAACCGATCTGTTTAGGTAATTCAAATTAAAATGCCTGGGGTATGGGGAATATCAGTCACATGGGATTAGTTAAACGATATAAAGGCTTTTTTCGCTCTGCGCGAATCGATAACATCGTTGTAATTTAGTTTTTGTATTGAAAGTAACAACTCTCCAACCTAAAACTGACAAAATGAACGAAAGGTGTGGTGTTTTTTAATTTTTTTGACTTGGGTTACGTTATGACTTAACTTTGTGACGTCATCCGTGAAAAAATTTCGCCGTCCCCAAAACAACAATCCTGTAGATCGACGCATGTCCACAAGCAATTTTGTTATGTAGCCTACAGGTAAACATGGTTTTACCTGAGCCTATCGTAAACAAATCACAGCTAGTGTTATAGATAAATTTTGGATTGATGTTATTAGTTTTGTTCATTTACGCTTTGAAAGCTACAGATCCCAACAGCAATTTTAAAGGGAAATGGTTTTATTTTAACCAGCCAATCGTAAAATTTCATAGCTTTTTCTCTTCAGATCTCTTCAGAATCGTCGTAAATTTGCGACTGTGGGACACCCGCTGTGGAATTTTACTAAATTATCTCTTAAAAAGCAAATAACGCACGATTCAAGGAAATACTAAAACAGACTAATTTGTTAAATAACTGTTGGGCGCTAGGAAATATCGGCAAAATACATACATAAAATAGGATTAGTTTTCACTAAACGTCATTCTGTATATAGTGTGTAGACTGAGTTTATTCAGTTACGAAAAAACTTGTAATTCGCAAGGAAAAATCGGCAAAATAATTACTCCAAATACGGAGAATGTTCACTTAACGACATTCCGTATATCGTCACGCTAATAACCAAAGTACCTAAGTCATTTTATCCAGATTTTAATTTTTTGCTCAAGTCACTTCTTGTTACCGTCCCCATTCATACAAAAAGTGCCAAGGTCATTTTCTATGGATGGGGATGGTAATAAGGAGTGACTTAAGCAAAAAATCTAAATATCTGGATAAAAGCACTTTGGTTATGAGCGTGACCATATATATATAGTGTGGAGACTAAGTTAACCCAGACATACAAAAACATGTAAATTTGATTTTGTCTTTTTGTATTGGCAGGAGTTCAAGGTTGCTATCACCAGGCGTCATTTCCGGACTTTCGATTCACTCCTCGAAGCTTTATCAGATCGGGTGAGTGACTAAAGCTGGAATGTTAAGTGCTCATTAACGTCACGATTCGCACTTGTCTCGAATAAGCTAATTAAAATGTTTTTCCGCTCAGTTTACGAACGTCTGCGCGAGATCGTAAGAACGGACAAAAACAAGCGTCGAGTGTAGCAGAAACGTGTTTAATTTGGCGTTTGTTTTTATTGATATCTTAACCTTGCGATTCTGACACCATTACTTTGGCGATTTGATCTACTTAATGTTTATTATAGTTTAGGCTAAAAAATGGAAAAAGTGTTCAAAAGAAAAAACAACGAGCATTTAGGATTGTTAAGTGACCTACCGAGTTCTGTTAGTTTAGGATTATTCTAATTTGATTCGTCTCTGAATATTTTATTCAACTATAACATTCCATGTAAATATAGCATTGTTATTGTGTACAGGCTAATGCAGTTTCGCGAAAAACGTTAAATGAGAACACAGAGTTCGTCGAAATATATTTATTAGACTAGTTTTTACTGTTAATTTTTTTATTTGAATCAATTAAACAGCGTAGTATACAATCACTAAAAGCATCACCATGATTTGAAAAATGAAGCTTTCGTGAGATTCACACATGAACCCGCAAAGGACGCTTCCGCTTTTCTGGTAAAAGTATACCAAGCAAACGACGCAAAACACAACAAACTAGACCAGCGTTTCTCAACCGTGGCCCTCGGGCACCCTGCCACGGAGCAGTCTTTTGTGGGCCACCAGCATATAATATTTTAACTAGTTACACTTGGATTTGTGGTTTTTATTATGACTTCAGAGACCCTCCATGTGATGTTCCATAACATGTTTTTGTAAAACATGAACAGAGGGGCTACAAATTGCTAAGAGCCGATGAAAGCGAGACAAAAAAGGTTGAGAATTGTAGAGTTATACTGTGTTGTATAGGATTGTTGTGTGCGACATTTATGACGTATTCCTGTGCCTGTATATAAGCGCGACTCTCGTAATAATGCGATATTCATCACTTGTGTTCTAATTTGTAGTGGTGTGTTCAGTGCCATGCCAGTAAATAGCCTACTACAAGAACCGCGGCACTAGACACGTCTTCCTATCATAACCACAAAACTTCCTTTAGATACCGCTACCCTTCGGTGTACGAACTGTAAGCACTCCGAACGGAACGCATGGCATCAGCAGACTGGAGGAGTTTGAGGATGGGAAGGCGTACGTCTGTTCGGACAAGAAAACCGTCAAGCCGCTCAACATAAGCGCCGCCAAGAACCACCGACCGCCCTGGTTTATAAGGTGGGAAGTTGTGAAAGCAGAGGGATATTATGGGTTAACGTCTTTCTTACGCGTCATAACACAAAGTAGTTTTTGAATGTTAACGTTTTTGATGTTCATTTATAATTTAGAGGAAACTTAAGTGTTAGTTCTTGTGTTGATTATTCATTAATTAGTTGCAGATCATAATTTTTCAATTTAAAAAATTGCAATTACCGCCCGTTAAGTTCGTTTGCGGTAACCTTACTAAAATGCGAAGAACCGCTGGTCTAGAACAAACCATTTGTTTTGATTCGTCCTGTAAAATCGTTAAATTTATCGAACGAAAAAGGCAAATCGGTAAAATTTGAAATATGTATATTTTTGAAGACATATGTTGTATATAAATTTTGCTCAATGCCTCTTTATGACTCGTTACAGCAACCCAATTAAAACAGAAAAAAATTAAAAAAAGCAATCAGGAAATTAAACGAATAGATGACGTCACAGCTATTAATTGAAACCTATAACTGCATCAAAAACATCTTTTTTTTTATTACTTTTTATATTGCCTTACAACAGCAAACCTCGTACCCGTAACCGAGCTGTGGCGCAGCTGGTGAGGAGAAATGACTCAGAGACGCTGAAAATCCCGCTTCGCCTGACGCAAGTGAAGACGCCCAAAAAAATAGTGGTCGTGCGAAACGGGGACCCGACCTTCCGGTATGATTGACAATCATGTTTAAATATTTTGTTTTTCTTGAAATCCTAGGTTAATTTCAAGTATCGTATAGAGTTTAAAACTTAACAAACAAATTAAATTTCTTACATGTAGTTGTTTGCTTTGACTAAATATTAGGATTTTATAACATAATCTTTCCATCTTGTGGTAACGAAAGACAGTTATGTTTCAATTTTTTGCGTTTCTTGAAAGCAGGAGTTAATTGTTTTGTATCGTTGTAAATTTTAAAATTTTAAATATCTCTAAATGTAGTTTTTGTTTTAAGTATTTTCGCCGCAATAGTTATGATATTTCCGTTTCTTGAAAATTCGCCAACAGCAGAATCATAGTCAACATTTCTTAAACCTTTTCTGTCTAACCTTTTTAAAGGCAATAATAGTGATTGCTATTTTATTAGTTCTTTGTAAAAACAAAAATCAACTATTGTGTTTTTCGCCATTTTTAAATGCAAATTTGACCCAAAAGAGTTTAAAGATAGTTTTTGGCAAATGAAGGTTCCTCATAAAATAGTATTAGCTCACATCTACATAAAAAGGTAAAACGTACAATTCGATTGTTTCTGAAATTGAAAGAGTTTGAAGATATTTTTTTGGCAAATTAAGGTTCCTCCTAAAATAGTGCTAGCTCACATCTCGTGAAAAAGGTAAAATGAAAATTTGACTTTCCACCACTGATGCAGACATTCGATCCTACTGAGCCGACGGACGCCTCAGAGCTTCGAGAGCATCATGGAGGACATCGGCGAAATATTCAGGATGCGAGTCCACCGTTTGTACTCGGCCGACGGCAGAAAAGTGAGTGTCTCAAGACTTGTAAGTTGTAACCCATGCAGAAACCTTTTGACCATTACAATATATTGTACTCGCAATATTCCACATGAGAATAAAAAAGTATTTGTCGTGGCATGCATATTTCGCTTTTTTCCTTCTAGTTTGAGCAACAACTCAGTAAGCTGACAAAATACGTATACAATATACATATATTCCAATGCGTTGTTTCTATGTCTGTGTGTTTTTTTTTCCTGTAGCAACAGGCCCGTAGCGAAGCTAATAGTAATGTAAACGAAGTCTATAGCGAAATGCTTTATTAAAAAAAAAAGTTTCGTGGCACACAGTTTGGTAATCACTGGTCTGACCATGTGGTTTTCAACTTTTACACGCAAGGGCTATCCTAGTGATTTATGCGAGAAGCTTTTAAGTCTTAGGCGGTGTTAACAATCTCAGTTGTTAACACACATATGTGTGTACATATGTTTCATTGAATAAAGGATATGGTACTGTTGATCCCCTTCAATATGAAGTTGCTTGTACTAACAGATTGAGCAAGCTCTTTGCCACGTTAAATCAAATATAGATTCTAATGAAATGCTTTATTTCTCTTGCAGGTGGAAAGCTTGCAAGCTCTTTTCTTGGGGCCAAACGTGTACGTGGCAGGGGGGAGGGAAGCTTTTCAGCCGATGGAATACAAGACCAAGCGGGTGGCGATACTGGACGATAAGAAAGGTGGGGTTTCGTTAGTTATAGATCGCTATAGAAAGGTACAGTTCCATTTGCAACTCCCGGGACTCTTGTACAACGCGATAATAGTAATGATGAAATTGCCTAAAGCAGTGACCAAGTTGAGTCTACCTAAAAAGGTTAACCGTTAGAGGCATTCGAATTTAATGCTCTAGCCAAATAACATTTGTTGTCTAAAAACGAAAAGACCAGAAAAGGAGGACTTGTCATATCACAAATGTTGGGTTTTATTTGTTTCGTTTTTAGCCATTTTTAGTCTAATAGTTCTGCCTATTTCAATTTCCTCATAGTTTTATCCGTTATTTTTCTGTGCTGACGGTTATCTTATACGGTTTTGTTGTTTACTCCTGCCTTTCACTTATAATTTGCAGACTCGAATTCGCACGATCCGAATGCAGATTTGAGCAAAGAACGAACCCCCAAGGAACTGAAGAAAACTAGTAAGATACATTGCCTAAAAACTACAATGTTAGTTCATTTCCGCTGGCCGTATATTTGATAAACTGAAATCGTATTTATCAATTATGTCTGTGTACCTGTAAAGCAGTTAAAGAACCAAACACTTTAAGAACCACGAGGCCGCAATTGAGCAAGTACATAATTTAGCAAAGCTCATCGTAGCGTATTCATTCAGAGGTATGACGTCATCATACATTCACAGATCATTTTTTTCACGCTTCTTCGTCTATTACCTTCAAATAACACTTAGGTGGTTCACAGCCTTTTCTGGTACCGATTGGCTTCTTCCTTACTGTATATTGCCTGGTTTTAAAATTTAATCTTTTTACTTAACATTACTTACTTTTTTTCTGTAGAGGAATAGTGGCGAGTTAAGACGATAATGTCGACCTACTCGACCTTTTTGGCTTTGTAATTCATTATTAAGCTATATTACAGAACCGTGCATAGTGTACTAAAGCAGTGCTTCTTTAACTTTTTTAGTTTTGTCCCCCCCTAGCATTTATCTCCAGATTTCATTCACCCTTGTCTAATGATATGATAAAACTACCTCGTCTTTATATAACAGAACAAAATGACTTTTGTTTCAATTTTTGTTAAGATTAACTCAAGCTAAGTTTTACCATTGCAAATCTACAATTTCTCGAGTCCAGAGATATAAAGTTACAAACGCACAAAAACACAGAATATCTGCCTTGCTCGCAAACTATCATCCATTTTTGACGGTTCACCCTTATTCACCCCTCCAAAAATTTTATTCACCCTGGGGTGAACCATTCACCTGATTAAGAAACACTGTACTAAAGTATCATTTCAAAATGCAAAACACAATGGCGCAAGTTTGCGTCTGCCAGAAAACCGCAGACATATACTTAAAGCGTTTTGTACAGAGGGCAAGTGGCGAGTCAAAGTCCTAACCAGTGAGCTACCAGCGGCCGGTACTGACTCGAGGGTAATGATCACTGTGTACGGGACCAAAGGCAACTCTGGACCAATCCTGTTGAGCGACGGCAACAAGACAACTTTCATGAGCGGGAACGAGGACGAGTTTGTTGTGAGTAGAGAGCTTAAGTGCTCAGACGCGAGATTTTTTTTCAAAAGGGCCAAGTGTATAGTAGCTTCGTAGCAATTTTACAGAAAAAGAGCCAAAACGTGCAATTTTGTAAAAATTTAAATTTTGAGTGGATTAACAAAAAATATAATTTTGAGTCACACAAAGAATGTGTTATTCCTGTGATACAATAATAATAATGTGACGTAATAAGAATATCAAAGCCCATACAGAAGTAGGGATCATTTTGAACGTTTCGAATAACTCTTTATTCATTTTTAACATCAATAAAGACTTATTCGAAGCGTTCAAAATGCTATGGGTTTTGATATTCTCATTACCTCTTACTACAAACTCCAACCATTATGCTCAAAATATTAATACGATTATCAACTTTCGATATAAATTGGCCAAGTCGCGTCATTTGTTTCGACAGAACTGTTCTAGTATTTATTACCTCCCCACATTTTCAGATCAACGTCGGCGCAATCGGCGAAATCCGAAAAATCCGAATCGCCCACGACAACTCGGGGACATCCCCCGGCTGGCTGTGCGAGTCCATCACCCTCAGTGACGTCACAACCGGCGACACGCTTGACTTCCACTGCAATAAGTAAGCTTTTTCTGATATGGTTTGCACTAGGACTGCGGAGTCGGAGTCGGACTCGGAACTCGAGTGGTCGGTTTGTTTTGCTGAAGTCAGGCTCAGGACTCGAGTAAGACCACGTAAAACTATCCGAGTCCCGAGTCCGACATGCGCATGCGCAGTAGCAATTTTTAAACTGATATTTCCGCCAACTGGAAACTGAAAAGGCGTAATAGCATATGATTGAATATTTTCCAACAATGTATTGTGAGTGAATGAATTATACGACACCCCTATAAGTGGATTGCTGAATATCCACGTTATTTTAGTTGCGTAAATTGGCGGAATACAGGCTGCAGAGTCAGGGCCTAACTCGGAATTCGACAAAATCTTACATTTGACCGGAGTCGGATTCGGGAATCGGGATCGGGTTATTTTAACCGACTCCGCAGCCCTTAAAATAGTTTGACTCAAAGTGACGAAATCGGTTCATAAGTTATTTTCTTTATATTGGTCAGATCACAATATGTCTAATAAAATAGTGTTAGCTCCGGTGTTTTGTAATAAGTTTATCCGAAAAGTGAAATTCATTTGTTTAGAAGGACATTGTGCTAATCCTCATTTCAACTTCAATAATACAAATTTTATATTTGTTACACAACTCGGTTGTGTAAATCGATCTACTGTGTTTTCTTGTAGATGGTTGTCACGTGACGAAGACGACGGTGAGATAATGAGGGAATTACCCGCGCAAATTCAAGGGAAATCCCCTCTTCCTGGTAAGTGCAATGTCGCCATAGTTTAGACTCTAGAGCGGCGGTTCCCAGCCTTTTATGGTTTGCGGCACCCCTCACAAACAATAAATAGATTGCGGCACCCCTACAAGATTTCCGTAGGTAAATCACTAGAATGTCGCAATAAACGGAACTGGAATAACACACATCAACTCTGCACAACGTCGAAAGTTTTAAATGGATTTATTTGAATCTAATCTTACACAAAAAGTTGTAAGAGTTGAGTAAACATCAGATTATTAAAGATTCTCAAATATCTCTCGGCACCCTTGGCATTAGAAAATGGCACCCCAGGGTGCCGCGGCATCCCGGTAGAGAACAACTGGTTTAGAGCTAACTTTTTCATTGTATAAGCTTCTAAATAGGCGTTTTGAGTATTGATAAAGTTTTCCAGTATATTCCGCGGAGATTAATTGCACTTTTAATTCAGCTTTGTCTCAGTTTCTAAAATAAACATTATTAATTATCATGCAAATAATGCAACTTTTTTAATTCGTTGTTGATTTTTAAGCACGCTCAAATTATAAGAATCGAGGTAAATGTATTTTATTTTCCAAAATACTTTGTGGTTCAACAGGATTTCTCAAGTACTTTAATTTAACGAATCTATTTAAATGTATTTGTTTTTTACAGAAATCACGTACGTTGTATCGATAACAACCGGCAACCTGTGGAACGGGGGTACGGAGGCCGAGATAATGTTGACCCTCTACGGGGACCTGGGTGACAGCGGCCCCAGGCTGCTCCAGCGCGGGGGACGCCCCCAACCCCAAGTTAAGGGCACGGTAAGTATTTCTTTTGTCTGTGTGCTATGTTTGGCTATAGTTTGTCGTGTGACAATAAGAGGGGTCATATATTGAATAAACACTCTTTGTAAATGGCCGTATTTGTCTAACTCTAATTCTACTAAATAGATGAATCTTTCGGATAACTGTGCTTCCTCAGGTATATTAAACACGGAGTTTTGGCACGGAGTTTTGGCAACGATTAGGGAATAGGTTTATTCGATGACTGTTTGGTGCAGAATAGAATCAGCCTTCAAAGTCCCATTAAGACGCGTTTACGTCAATTCACGTATGGCCTTGTTGCGTCATAGACCGACGTGTTCCGCATGAATGCGATCAGCCTCGGCACACTTTACCGCATCGTGATTGGTCACGACAACTCCGAGCCGGGTTCTGGGTGGTTCTTGGAGAAGATAACAGTAAAGGTAAGTGCAAAATGAATCGCATATGGTACTAGCGACATGAGGATGTTGCGCAGTTTGTCAATCGAGCCTTCAGTAATGGAAGCTTCTAGAAGTGTTCTAACCTCAGTGCTGGTAACTTTAAGCCTTTTTTAATATATATACGACTCTGGACGGCAATAGCAATGTAGTTAGGAGGCATTGCATCATCTCGCACGCAAGGTTTTTATAAATTTCAAACTATTATTAAACTTCCCCAAGAGTCTAGTATTTATTATTAAAACTTAATGTTTGATCACCTGTGAAGCTTTTTTGGCATTCAACAAAAGTGCAGTTTGAGTGCAGTTTCTCTTCAATTGGCTTCTTGTAAAAACAAACGCAATCGTGGGCCATGTTTGGCCGAATTGTGCCCCCACTCATAACTGGCAGCGTGGGTGAAATACGGGTTGTAGAGTTGGAACCGGACTCGGGACTCGACGAAATCGCACATTTGGCCGAATTTGGATTCTGGACACGAGAGTGGGATTCTGGTTGTTATTAACTGACTCCGCAACCCTGCCATCCGCATCGAATCATAATTTTGAGCGCTATTTTTTGCCTTATCAGTGTTATCAATCTTTGACTGACTTGCTTTTTTGCGCTAATTTTTTATCAAACATATTTGCTCCCGCAGGAGGATAGAGTGGGTGCGGAGGAGTGGGTCTTCGAGTGTCAGCGTTGGCTGGATGCGGGAGAGGAAGATGGGAAGACAGTCCGGGAGCTCTACGCCGAACAAGAGCCAAAGATGTTCGCCCGTGAGTTAACTTCTATACCTTTCGAAATCAAACAAGTCTAACTAATTCGCGAATCAGTTTAATCAGTTTTAAGCCAATGTTGTTAATGTGTTTGGGACAGTGTTGTAAACCTACCATTTTGAAATAACCTAAAGTCTAATGAAGGACTTTGCAAAAATAACAAGTCAAGGTCCCAGTCCAAGTCATCGGTTGCCCAAGTCAAGTCCCAGTTAAGTCATTATGAGAGCAAGTCAATTTCAAAGTTAGTTTTTTTTTTACTTAAAAGTTTACCGTTAAACTATTAAAATTGTTAAACTCTCCAATTATGAGCAACAATTCAACTAAAAAATAACACAAACGCAATAAAAAGCAATTAAATGGTTTAATGTGCAAAACTTGAGATATATTTTAATGAAAAACACTTAAAATAATCCCAATATATTTGCCAAAATGACATAAGTCCAAGTTAAGTCATTTGTGCAAAATACTTTAGTCAAGTCAGGTCATTTAAAATCTGTGACTTACGTGCACTTAAGTCAAGGCAATTCATTAAGTCATTACAACACTGGTTTAGAATTCGAACTAGTATTAGTTTGTCTCAGATGCAATCAGTTTTGTCGATTGAAGTAAAACGTTGCTCCTGTTTTTCTTTTCTAGAGTCGAGGAGTCGAAGTCAAAGTGATAAACACAAGGACGACCTTTGGGTAATTATTTGTTTGGTTAATAATACACATTTGCGGTATATTTTATGAAGCCAATAGACTTTTCTGCCAAGGGAAATAGTACCATTCTTGTTGCCTCTAAATAAAATGCTACACCAACAACGGTAAAATCAATGTTTGGGTTCGCCAGGTACCAATCGATGTTTTTGCAACTGGTGCTTCGTGAAAAAACTATTAAATTAATGTTCCTTGGAACACCGGTCGAAAATCAGTGATTTAACACATGTACGTCAGTATAGTTTTTGTCTTGTGAAAGTAGTTCACCACATTTCCACCATATATAACTCGGCCGTTCGTGCTTTCTATATTGCCCTGATTTGTTTTGTGTTAGTACTCAAATTGAGTGAAGCACTGAGTCTGTGATAATGAAAATCGCCTTGACCCTTGAAAGGTATATGTGGACCTCAAATCCAGATCAGTAACAGCAAAAATTCAAATACACCCTTTAAGACTCGTCCTGAGTTGCTAGCTTTGCTAGAATTTTCTGCTGTCACTTAAATCGGATTTGCATTACACAATATTTCTATGAACCCACTATATACCACTCAGCCAGAACTCAACTATATACCACTCAGCCAGAACTCCACTATATTCCACTCAGCCATTCGTGTTTGCTATATTGCCTCATTCGCTTTGTCTTAACCGCATTGCACAAGATTTCTATGACCTTACAGTGGGACCTCGAAAAGTGGAAGTTTCAGCGCGGAAACCACGTCATCCTGCTCAACCACGCAACGTTGAAAGCGGTTCGAGTGAGGGCAGACGCCGGAATCGATGGGCTCGGCGACCCATCTCATCCGCATTGTGAGTAACTGGAATGGCATAGTTAGTTTGTTTATAATAATTGGACTCGTTTCTTTATAGGTTTTAGCTCGACCAATCGTTTTCGAAGTTTTATGTAATCGAAAATTTGCCACCAGAAACAGTCAACATTTAGTTTACTGCAATGACATTGTCAATTTATTCATTATTGGACCCAATTTTGTTGAAGATTTTTGCTCGTCCAATTATTATAATCGAAGTTTTATGTAACAAAACTTTGCCACTAAAAACAGGCTTCATTTAGTTTACTTTTTTATTCCATGCGGTTTTCAATGTTGCCATGTCCTCGCTGTATTTGCAATTTTTCTAATTGTTCCTTGATAATTGACACCAAAGCCAATAGGTCAATAAATACAAGAAGCATATATAAGAGATAATATAAACTCTTAGACATTTGGGTACACCATTCACGGATCTAAGTGATGCTTGAATTGTATCTCAGTCACCTTAACTGAAGATGATACAATTTGTTATCGAAACGTCTTAATCAAGATGATGTCGATCTACTCGACCTTTTGAGCTTTACAACTCATTATAAAGCTACATTACAGATCCGCGCATAGTGTACACAAATATATAATTGTTTATATTATCGTTTATATATGCTTCTTGGATTTGTTTTCTATGTGTTACGCCATCTATGAACGTACAACCGTACGAGCTTCTGTTTTAATATTGTCTTATCCATCTTCAGGTGTGTTTGAAGTGCTACGGAGACGCGGCAACATTCGAGCTTTTTCCAACGTCTCCCAACCCTCGTTCCACATGGCTCTCGATCAGAATCGAATGCTGGGACAGGTAAACTACCAAGTACACACATAATGGAGGATTTTAAATCACATACAGCCCTATGCATCTGACAGCCAACCTCTGCATTCTAACTAAAGTTTGTCTGATTGAACAAACAATACATTTCAAGGCGCAGACATAAAACCGTTGCCGAAAAAGCAATAGTCAAACAAATAACCTGTGTGCGCAAAGTAGTTACCATCTTGTAAAGTCCAACCAAATATACAACATTTTCTATAGTTTTAATCAACATAGATCTTCTATAGCTACTCTATTTTTCTTCAAGGTATAAATTCACCTGGGGTTATTGGTACTTACAAACATCGGTATGTTGATGCCATTTACGAGTGATGTAAACAAGTAATTTTGAAACGACTTTTATCCCAGTGAAGACTTTTGAAATATAACTTGGGTCCAAGTGAAGTCTTTTTGAATAAATAACATGTTAAGTCATAATTAGAGCAGGTCAATTGCTTGTCATAATAATTTAACTTAATACCCCGATTGTACAAAACAATGCCTAATTAAACATTCTATATCAACCATTTTATTTTAAGTATTTGCATAAAACACTTGACTTAAGTCAGTACTACACTCTGATGGTGGCGACCTGCATAGTACGTCGAAACGCAGTAGTTTTAAAATTCAGCATCCAAAATAGCTGTTCTAAATGATAATATGCCCGAAAACAACAGTTTATAATCATAGTATCATTAAACCTCATTTTAAACCATTTTTCTTTTAATTTAGGGCAAAGGAGGAACTTTCTGCGAGTTCCAGGTCAAGGTCACGAGCGACCGGTGCGTGACCTTCGAGTCGTGCAAGTACCCGGGTCAGCACGCGACCTTTGACCCGAGCGGTAAGCCAGCCGATACTAGAGGGAACCCAGGAGCGCCCGGCAAGCTGTTCACTGTTTACGTGAAGGTACTTCTATACTTGGTAGCCTGTTGCTGTTTGAATTCCCATTCTGTAAATCAACTATTTTTAATCTGTATTACACAATGGGTTTCAGGTGCTCTTTAAGCACATTTTGAGTGATATCCGTTTGAAAAAAATAATACAAGTTTATTCCGCGGATGTCTATTTGTTTCGTATAGTTGTACTGTATGTGCTATATAAAGCATATATAAAGCTGTCGAACAATATACAAGAAAATAACTAAAACAAAAGCGAAGTTGGCTTAAATTAACTTGTGTTTTTATAGTTGCAACTACAGGTATTCATTGCGATCGACATAAAAGTGCTTTTGTATTACAGTATATGTATGATTTGGATACAAACTTGAGACGAAAACTTGTGGACGAATTATTATCGGCTAATGTATATATTTGGGTTCGAACTTCCATAAACAAATTTTGCCTATCTACCGATGCAGGTATACAATACTCCACATAGGTTAATAACTGGCGTTATAGATGGCGCAACGTTTTATCTTAACGATGGAGCATATCGGTTGAAGATTGTAGTAAGACATATTAAGAATATCAAAGCCCATACAGAAATTGGTATCATTTTAAACGTTTGGCACAACTCTTTATTCATTTTTAACATCAATAAAGAGTTATTCGAAACTATCAAAATGATTCCTACTTATGTATGGGCTTTGATATTTTTATTACGTAATACAGGGATGCTTTCGTCACGATTCCGTAATCTTGCTCAACACGAGCCCCACCCAGTCGCTGGCGCTAACGTCAAACGGTGACGTCATCGGTACAGGGCGACGCAATGACGTGGAGGACCCAGCCGGCGGCAAGGGGGTCAAGCAGTATTCCCGGCTCCGGGTGGTTAAGGTGGCCGAGGGGGTCCGGATGTTCCAGTGCGACAAGGACCCGAGACGCTTCCTTAGGATCAAGGATGGGCAGTGCGACGCCCTGGTGAGTTGAGCTGTTTGTTTGCTAGGCAGAGTTGTTTTACAACTGTTCTATGCAATGAAAGATACACACATATGTTTACAACAACTGTGATCTAGCCTTGTACACGTATGTGTGTGTAATGGTAGTGTAGGTCATTTTTAATGTGAGCTTGATGGTCGCCCTGGTGAGTTGAGCTGTTTGTTTGCCATAGGTAGAGTTTTTGACATCTGTTCTATAGGAAATGAAAGATGCACACGTGACACATATACGTATACAACAACCGTGGTCTAGCCTTGTACATGTGTGTGTGTGTGTATCTTTAATTGAATGATATGGTGCTGTGGATCCCCTTAATTGTAAGCCATAATCGTTGATCAAAAAGCATTTCAGGAACTAGATTAAGTGCACTTAAGGCACAGTTTTTAAATGACATGACTGGCTCTAAGTATTTTGACCAAAATAACTTGACTTGGACTTAAGTCATTTCTTTGTAAAGATCTAAAGATTAAATTATTTTTTTTGCATTAAAATTTATCCCAGGTTTTCCACACGTTAAATTATTTGATTGCTGTATATTGTGACCGTGTAGTTTTTCGGTTGAATTGCTGCTTAATCGGACGAGCTTCCCAATTTTAGTAGTTTAACAGCTTATTTTAGGTAAATGACATGACTTCAAATTGACTTGGTCTTACAATGACTTGACTGGAACTTGACTGTTTAAAAAAACAACCTTTCCTTGTACGTAATTTATTTTTGAAATTACTTGACTGCAACTTAAGTCATTTCAAAATGACTTGTTTACAACAGCGTTAAAATGACACAGGGCCATCGCATACGAATCCTGAAGCTAAGCAGCGGTTTTGTTGTGCAGGGTTCGGGCGGCGCGTATTGCCACTTCAAGGTGCAAAAGTACAAGATCGGCGGCTACGTCACTCTCCAATCGATGAAAAACCGCGGAGTATTCATTGGCCTTAACACCAATGGGAGAGCTCGTCCTACTGTCGACACTGGCGACGCTAACACACAGTTCTATCCCGAGGTCTTGAAGTGTAAGTCCAAGTACTGTATGAAACGTTGTTGCTGGTCAACATTTTTGTATTAAGTACAATTGGGTTCCGTTTATTTTGGGACACGCTGTATTAGGTAAGTGTCTGTTGTAAACAATTTCTGCTTTTCAAAGTTGAAAAACAAATTACCATAAAAACCAATATAATTTTATTACCAGGCGGTTTAAAAGTTTGTTCAGTAGGAATGTCCGATACTTGGTTTATTTCGATACCGATTTCAAATTTTTTTAAATAAATATTCTGATTCAAATCTGATACCAATGACGTCATTACCATGCTCAAAGTTACAATTAGATCAAATTTGCCTTTTAAAGTAGTGGCGTCAATTTGCGTCGAATCGGACGGTTGTATCTTTTACGATTTTAGACATCATATACTTTTTGTCAATTTTTTCTTAAAAAATATTTTTCAACCATTTATTTTAAGTTTCATTCTTGTTTATTGATTAAATGCTAAACCTGTGAGGATTCGTGATGCAAATGAGCGGGTTCCATTAAATCTTTATTAAATTGCAAATATATTGACGCCTTTAAAGAGATACCAAGAATGAAAAAAAAAAACACTTAAACACAAGTAAAAATTGTAAATAAATATTGTAGCGAAAGTATACAGTTGTAATTTGGAAGTATTTCCATTAAAAAAACGAATAATACTTCTCTATCACAAAGCTGTGTTATACGTTGTCAAAAAAAATTTGACGCACCGAATTTTCAGGGTTAGCAAATTTGTAAAATTAACGACCCAATTTTATCAAAATTCTTCAGTCGGCGAAATGCGAAGCGGCAAGGCGGAACTGTACCTGACCCCCGAACCCTCTTTCCTGGTTTCGGCGCGGGCGCCCGTTAACCCACCCAGCCCCCAGAAGCGGGAAAGCCCCGAGAAGCCCAAGACCGCTTCGTCGCAGGTTACACTACAAGGACGCGAAAACAGCGATTCGGGACCAAAAGGTAAAAAGGTGTTGTAAAATTAAAAAAGGGGTTTGTAAAGTTTTAGAGCCGCATTAGTTGGCTGATATTCTTTGTATAGTTTATAACAGTGTTTTTTAGACGGTTTGCCTTGTTTTTTTTAAACGGTTTGCCTCGACACGGAACATTTCATAATTTGGAAAAAAAAAACGTATTTTACTTTTAAAAAGATAAAAATGTGTTGTAAAATTTTGAAGCCGCATTAGTTGGCTGATAATCAGAATTTTATTTCACATAACAGAATCTGCCTGAATCCGAATGGTGAAAACAAACCATTCTGGTTGCACATCAATGATAAAGATTAAACTAAGTACAGAACTTAGTAAACCGAAAATCAGTTTGTTTGGATGTTATTTGGTAAATATATTTCTGATTTTTGGTTTACCAAGTTTTGTACATCGTAGTTTATATCCGTGTTTATCAAACAGGGTGCCTTGATTTTTTTTAAGTGACACAAAACTTTTTATAATTTTAGAAAAAAATGAAGTGGTATCTTATTTTTAATTTATAATTAATGGCATGAATCTTCATTGTAGATCAACCAGCAATGAGAATCAACGCACAATAATGCAGATTTTTTTAGTGCACCGTGAATGGCAAAATGTGAAAACCACTGGTTTAGGCAGTTGTGTTTTTGTTTGCAGGCGCCATTTATGGTTTAATTTATTACACAAGTCAAACACTTATTTGTCTTTTAAAGACAATACTTCCTTACGGTGCAATTTACAATTTCCCTGTTTTGCAATACCTTTCCCAAAAAAGTCTTTTTGGCGTTCTTGCCTTAAAACGCTAAACGCAGATAACAGTTGGACTTCAAATGTACTTCTGTCACTTTCAGATGGCGACTTCCGCATCTACGTCACAACCGGAAATGCCGGGACGACGAAATCGGTTGCTTTGGTCGTTTACGGAACAAAAGGAACATCAAAGCCTATCGTCCTAGGTATGCGCTGAACATTGAACATGGTGGCGTTAACCGCTCTGTGAAGAGACTAGTTTTAGAACAGGGTTAATTCATTTTACGTTAACCCTAAAGCAGGCGTTTTCAAGTAATCGGTTAAGAAATGTATTTTAAAGCCTAACCTGGCTTTTGAGTAACAAAATTGAATTCGTATTTTTTTAAAGCAAGATAAAGGAAAACCTTGCATTTTATTGACAAGGTTAAGCATATGTGCGGCTAGTTTGGCTCTTAGTTTCAGACAGTAAAAAGTGAATGATATCTAAACACTAAAAAAAATCTTTATATGAACTTTAAAGTGTGACTGGTTGTGTTTGGGTGTCTCAGGCAATAACGCTAAAAATGTTTGTCTATTCAAAAATATAAGTCGATTGATGCTTTTTCTCATTAAACGATACTGATTGGATACACTATGCACGTATCTGTAAAGTAGCTCGATAATGAATTGCAGTTAAATGTAGAAGATACAACTTCGTATCGAAACGTCCTAATAATCACGATTATGTCGATCTTCTTGACCTTTTTGTTTTTTTATCAATTGATTATCAAGCTACAATACTGATTGGGCTTATAACAATATCGCGCAAACCAAATCGAAACATGCGATCATCCAAATTACATTTCCTATTTTAATTTCTTTTAATTAAATAACGCGCAGGCAAAGGCACGGAGGGTGGAGTGTTCCAGTGCGGTCAGACAGACGAGTTCCAAGCCAACCTCGCCAACGTGGGAGAAGTGAGGAAGATAAGGATAGGAATGGAAGAGTGCTCCCCCGAATGCGACTGGAGGCTCAAACAGGTAAAAAAGCCTTTATTAGTGCTATAAACAAGTCATTTTGAAATGACTTATGTCCCAGTCACCTCATTTGAATACTAACTTAAGTCCAAGTCAAGTCTTTTCCAAAAATAACGAGTCAAGTCCCAGTCCAAGTAATCGGTTGCCCAAGTCAAATCATGAGAGCAAGTCAATTTCAAGTCATGTCATTGACATCAAAGTAAACTGTTAAACTGATAAAATTGGCAAACTCGTCGGATTATACGCAGCAATTTAAGTAAAAATAACAACACAAACGCAATATACAGAAATAAAAGTGTTTAATGTGCAAAACTTGAGATTAAAAAACACTTAATTTAATCCCAAGTTATCTGACAAAATGACTGAAGTCCAAAACAAGTCATTTTGGTCAAAAGACTTATGTCAAGTCATTTCAAAATAGTGACTTAAGTGCACATAAGTCAAGTCAATGACTTAAGTCATTGCAACACTGGCCTTTATACACAATTCTTTACGGTTAAGACATACCCACTATAGCCGCAGCATAACTGAAATTACGCATTTTTCTTTGGGATTGTTGGTACAACTTTGATGATTTTACCGTTTCATAATAAAGCGGATTGATTTTCAGGCAGCCAAGCTGTTGTACTTTCTTATTTATAATAGAAGTTATCATGATCCATAATGAACTTTAGTGTAAGTTTGAATTTGGTTCTTTCGCGGTAATTGTTTTGTGAAACATCGATTTGTTCGACCCGTCGACTGCGACTAGAGACTCGAACAGGTAAACACTTTAGTTCACCAATTTTTGATTTTTGCTCAGCACTTTAGTTGCAACAGAATCTTAAATTGCGTTATTCATGTTGGTGACATTGTTGCCAGAGCAAGGATCCAAAAGTTTATATTTATACTACCTTTCACTGTTTATATAAAAGCTGATAGATTAGCAGTCGGTATAAAGCAGATGTAAGTTCCTATTTTTAAACTTTGGTAAGCTAAATGTTAAGCTAACTCTAATGTCGGGAAATCATAAGGCTCTTTTTGTGTCAAATTTAACTAAAATTTAACTAAAATTTAGCCTAACTTGCGTCACACAGTTTGCCGGAATTGTTCAAATTTGGGTAAACTCCGTTGGGTTATGATGCTTGTAAAACATAACAATATTTGCTTCCAAACTAGCTATTAACTAGGATATAGTGTTTTTATTGATAATGTCGTGTACATCAAGATCAGAAATTCGTCGAAAAATTATGCACAAAAACGAGCCTTTCACTCAGAAAATTCAGAGCATATTTCATAGGGATTATTCAGAAAGATGAATCTTGAAATTCACAATATTCAACTTAACACCCTAGCTTGTGGTTTTCCCTCCAGGTAAAGATGAAGGACATGAGTAGCAACGAAGTCCTCCGTTTCAAGTTCAACAGGTGGTTGTCAAGGTCGAGGGACGACGGTTCGACTCTGCGCGAACTCCCGGTTACAACACAGGGATCGTCACCCACCTTACCAGGTTAGTTAAGCAAATAAGGCGCCATTTGTTCTTAAGGTTTGGTGACATAATCGAAGGTCTTGCCAAGTTTGAGGTTCTGCATAGGGTTAAATATGCGCGAAAGAGTGTTTTAAAAGGGCGACAAAAACTTGTTTGAGAAACAATTAGAACTGGAGCCGTGCTAACTAAAAGTGGGAAATCGCATCTATAAAGGTGTTCATATAAGTGTTTTAATCCATGCTTGTTCAATAGCTGTTAAACAGTAGAGGTCCGTTGAGTCGGCTGAAAAAATGACCTTGTACCTTAATGCCAATGGCACAAAAGAGTGGTTAGAAAAAAGCGAACCGGGTTTTCGAATCGTGCATGTGGATTGAATGACGGATAACGAAATAACAAAAAAAAGATCGTTTGAAGTAGCCATGAAAATCTAAACTAAAACGTGCGGAAGTACTTACCCTAAAAATTGATTTCGACCAGTTTAGTATTTGAACATTTTTGGGGTTCGATTAATTTGGGGTTCGATTAATCATTGGTGTTTCATGTTGTCGACAAACAGATGTTTTGTATTGAATATTTAAAAACAACAAATCTGCAACATTTATGATATATTTTCAGGACTTCTCTAAAAACTTGCATCAGCCAGTAGTGAGCGACACCAAATAATGTTACGAAATGGCTCTTTTAAGTTCCAAATTAAATTACGTGCGAACTCTTTACCAATTTCAATGCTCCGATGCCAAAAATGTTTAAACTTCACACAAAATGTATCATTTTCAGTGCTTCGCTACGTCGTCTTGGTGCGCACCGCAAAGCAGCCGGGCAATTCCACTTCGAGCAGTCGTCGCTCCAAAACCGGCTCAAGTCAGTCACAACCGGTTCGAGAGCCTGAGGTATACCTTTGCTTGTACGGCGACTCCTTCGACACAGGTCGTCGCCTGCTTATGAAGAAACCAGCCCAAACCCCGGAATCGCCTACCAGGAGTAACGCCTCGAAACCACTGTTTCGACCTGGACAAGTGAGGAACTTTGTGTGACGTTTACGCAGTGTTGTAATGACTTTTGTGCACTAACTAAGTCACTTTTTTCAAAAGACTTAACTTGGACTTATGTCTTTTGGTTAAATGGCTTGACTTAAGTCATTGAGTCAAATGACTTTGGTTAAAATTAAGTGTCTTTAGTTAACATTTGTTGTAAAATTAAATTATTTATCTCAATTGTTGGACGTAAAACGATTTTTGCTACATGTTGTTATATCTTATTTTTTGATGACTTATTTCTCCTCATCAAACGAGTTTACCAGGTTTAAAGGTTTATCTTTTTATTTAAACATTAGTGATTTGACTTAGGAATTGCTCTTATAATGACTTGACTGGGCTTGACTTGTTATTTTTTGAAGCGACTTGTCTTGGATTCAGGTTATGTGACAAATTACTTGACTGAGACTTAAGTCAATTCAAAATGACTTGTTTACAACATTGCTGAACAATGTCCCAAGTTTCACCAACCCACGACTTCCAATCTATATGTTCATCATTCGACAGCTTTCAGTGCTTCCAAAAATCACCTCTCATTTTGCTCGCAGCTCGACAAGTTCGAGATCGAAGCGGTGTCGGTCGGCGAACTCACCAAGTGCGTCATCAGCTGCGCGATGACGTCACAAAGCAGTACGTCACAGCCTCCCTGGCTCTGCGAGGAGATTGTGATTCGAGAGGCGGACGGCGCCAGCAACGAATACGTTTTTCCGTGCAAAAAGTAAAGACAGATTTTAAGGGATTGTGTTTAATGGCGCCAATTGCATCGCCTAGGATTATTTAGTAGCCTTGGGTTTTGAGTTTTATGTACTTAAATTTATTCACATTTTTTTTTTTTTTTTTTAGTAAATTTTTTTTAAATTTATTTACAAAAAGTAATGACAGTTTTTTTTATGTGAAATGTGTTTTATGACGGCACTTTAATCAGTTAGGATTAATTTTGGTTTCGGAAACGATTTTAACCTGAAAATTGCCTTGTATGGCCTTGTATAGTTCTGATTTTTTAGTACGGTTTGTTATCTTGTGTTCTTTTTTATGTTTTTTTGTTGTTGTTTACAAAGATGCAGGAAAATTAATTGAATCTTTAATCTTTTGGGCACAGACAACCACATTTCATCTACATCAGTGTTTTGCAGCCTTTTGTGCCTCATGCAACACTCGTGCCAATATAGCTAATATTGTAGAACACCAATCGAAAGTTTACAATAATGCATTCGATTTAGAATAAACCACACGCGAACTTTTATTCACTTCCAGTTTTTATGAGTGTGATATCTGGGCCTGTTTGAATGAGCACAAAGTTGACATTTTGCCGAAAATAATTAACTGTTTTTTTGTTACCATTTTTTATTACTGTTAACCATGGCTTTTAAATTAATCAGGTTCTGCAAGCTTTTAACAAACTTTGCAATTCAGCAAACGTTTTATCCGCTCATTTTTTGATCAGTAATTCTTATCCACCCATTTTAAGCAGCACCAACACTTTATACCAGTGGTTTTTAAACTTTTTCAGCTTGCGGCACACTAAAAAATCGTAACTATTTCGCGGCACACTTTTAACAGGACAACAAAAGAGTAATTTTACAATCGCCCTTAACACACGACAAACTATATTCAAATGTCTCAACATTATTAATTCGTAGTCAATAGTGCGAATTTAAGTCTAAAATGCTTGCGTGTATGCTTGTTGGGAATACAAATACTCTCTTTTCTGAAATTACAAAAAGTTTCGCAACACAGTTGACACGCTACAGTTTGAGGCACACTACAGTTTGGGAATCACTGCTTTATGCACTTATATTTCAAAGGGAAATGTTACTTTTTCAGGTGGCTGGGATCCGGAAAACCTGGGGCCAAGAATCAATTGACACTTGAACTCGGACAGAAACGAGAAGTGAAGAGAAAACAGAGTGACGCGACCGAGTACGGAGGTGAGTGAAAAAAATACTCATAAAAAGGTAAATCTCATAAATATATACTTGAGTCTAATCTTGGCCGTATTTGTCTGATTCTTAGCAGGCTAATCAGGTGGCACTGTATATAAAGACAATTTGTATCGAATTCTCGACAAGCTTCGCACAACCGTGCTTCATCAGGTCAAAGTATACCTTTTCACATGTTCTTCTAAAAATCTAATATGTCTTTTTCAATTTTTTCTGAAAGGTCCAAATTGTAAATAATAACATTATTATCTACAGTACAACCTTCACTGATGCGCAGATTTTTAGTTCTGCAGAGTCATATACATTGCATTTTACATATATTTTCAGCATTCTAATTTAATGAGAAACTTGAATAATATTATCTTAGTAGATGGCCGTTTTTATCTAGTTCTATAGAGGAATAAGGTGACACTGTAAAAATATAAATTGTGTTCAATTTTTCGACAAGATTTCATCAGTGAAGTACGGTTGTGCGAAAGCTTGTTGAGTATTCAATACAATTTGTCTTTATACAGTGTCACTTTATTCCCTTATTCAATATTTTACTAAAATATGAGCCGCCCCTTGCTTCAAAAAAGGATTTAACTTTCCACAGATGGCGATTGGAAAATTTCTCTCACCACTGGGTCGCAAGAGGGCGCTGGCACGACGGCCAACGTCATGTTCGTCGCCTGTGGCAACGACGGAATCACCTCCGGTCCGGTGTTGCTAGGCAACGGGTCCGATGGTCTGTTCGAAGTGGGCACCACAGAACGGTTTAAGGTAAAAACGAAAAAAAATAGCGTTATAATTCGGTTTTATAAAATCGGATCGGAGCCGATACCCCATGCCAAACAGAAGTATTGGTACTCGACCTATATGTTACTATACTAGTATTGGTGATTTTAGCAATTATTTGCGACTCAATGCTTCGAATTTTAACTTAAAATGTGTATTTATAAAAAAAAAATTGAAAAAAACAAACAAAAATAGTAAGTTATCAACAGATTATACTTTAGTGTTCAACGTCAAAGCACATTTCGGCGTGGTAACCTGGTCAAATAACTCGAACGTTTCAATTTGGTCTGTTTTGCTTGTTTGAGCATAGTAATGACGTCATTGGGGATCGGAGCGGATCGCGGTACTTTTGTCCAAAATATCAGTCTAGGTGTCCCAATAAAATGTCGGTATCCGCCATCCTCAATTACAACACATAGAGAATAAGAGTAGCGTCGAACAGGCTGAAGAAACAAAAAACTTACAAATTCAACTTTGTTGAACCCGACATAATTTTGAACATCCAACGCTATATGTTAGACATGCACTTTTCTACACTTGTCACCAACATGCTTTGCCGTTAGATTTTGTATGTTACCTTATTTTCTTTTAAAACTAAAAAAACTTGATAATGAATTGTAAAGACAAAAAAGGTCGAGTAGATCGACATTATCTTGATTAAGACGTTTCGATACGAGCTTGGATTTAATGTCATTAAAATGTAATTTAAGTTAAGATGATACAAGATCGTATGGAAACGTTTTATTTAAGATGATATCGATCTACTCGACTATTTCGGCTTTGCAATTCATTATTAGGCTACATTATAGATCCGTGCATAGTATAACCAAATAAAAAAATCATAATTGCTATTAAAACTTTTTTTTAAATACTGCAACCTGAAGGTCAATCTAGCCAAGGTGAGTGACCTTCAGAAAATCCGGATCAGCCACGACTCGACCGGCGGCGACCCCTCGTGGTACGTCGACAAGGTCAAGCTCAAGGACGCCAACAGTGACGTCACGCATACGCTGGACGTGCAGAAGTGGCTATCGCTGACCACCGAGCCCTATCAGATGGCCCTGGAGATTCCGATTCCGAAACCCGGCCAAGAACTTATGCCAGGTTAGGTTGTGTTTGTGTTTATCTTAAGACTTTAAACAGGTTTTGATTTATTTCGAATTGCTTAAATTTAATTATTTCTGTGTTTTGATTGAAGAGTTTAACACCGTGAGATCTCTGTTATCTCCGAGTTTTACAGCAAAATTCGAAAATATGTTTTGAGAACCGAGAAACAGAATTTGTTTAAAGTTTCATTAATCTCCTTACACATTCAATTTTTTCTAATTTTTATACCAAATAGAACAGTTGCACTTCTAAAAAGATCAACAAATATATGTAGGATTTTCGTTTTTTGATTCTCTTTCAATTAACGAAAGAACGACTATTCTAACGTAATACTATGTCAAATATGGTTTGGAATTTTTAAAAAGCGAGTATATGTAGTAAATTCCCGAGTAAGATGGCGTTTATTAAAACCGAGTCAAGCAAAGTGACTTTAGCGCTTGAATGGCAGTTTGCTCTAGGATTGCAGGAATACCGATAACCTATCTAATCATAGCTCTTCAATACCATACAGATATAGGTAGCATATCTAAACGTTTCAAATAATTTTACACGAGTAAGAAATAATTTAGGCATTTTTAAACCTTCAGATATCCTGACTCCTTCTGTATGGTCTTAAATAATCACCTACGTCAACTACAACTTTCAGCCATTACGTTTCGAAATGGTAGCCCTGTATTATTTTGCGGTCAGGAAGCGGCTGACTTTGATGACCTAACGGTCTTTCGCTGCTCCCTGGGAATTTACTTCCCTAACAATAAACATATCTATCTATCTATTAAAAGGCAATGTACTCCAGGACTATGTAAGAAATATAATCTTAAACGTATAGCAATACAATTAACCGTCATTTCTCGCAGTTCTGATGTACAAAGTACTTGTGTACACCGGGAGCATACTTGGAAGTGACACCGAAGCAAACGTCTACATCACTATCTTCGGGGAGAAGGGCGACACCGGGCGGCGACCGCTGCACAGATCGCTTAACAACACCGTCAAGTTCCAGGAGTCGCAGGTTCGATTCCCCGCCCGATATAGCATTGCCAAAAACAGTGTAACGTGCCAAGTTTGTTCAGCGAGCGTTGTTGGAAAGATGTAAAGTAACATTTTTTTACACCTAACAGTAAAAATGTATATAAAAAAGCAAAAAAGTCAACTTATATGTAAAAATGTAAGTTAACCCACAGTTTAAAAAAGTAAAGTCAACCAGTCAATAAAATGAGGTTTGAACAGATATTCAATGTGGTTTTGATTAAACAATATGATAATATATAGTTTAGACATGCGCATTTTAAAGTTATTTTTGCAGATCGACATCTTTGAAGTGGAAGCTGTCCAGTTGGGAGACCTCACTAAAATCGAGATTGGACACGACGGCGTTGGCCCTGGTAAGTCGGAAATGACTACCTTTTTCATTGTTTAAGACTTAATTGGTTGTTAGGGATATCCCATACTTGATATTATATATATATATTGTTTTCTTCATCCGATCCGGCAGAAATGATGGTATAACAATGCCTATACAAGCAAAAAACACATTAAAAAAACGTTGAAAATGACATTAAAAACGTTGAAAAGTATTTTTTGAGACAACATTTGCTATATCATTAACATTTTAGGTACCTCACAGTTGTCAACCAACGCGTTTTCGATGAATTAGCTTTGGACGTAGATCATCTGTATATAAATAAAAAAAAATTGGTGTGGGATCGGTACCAATACCACCCTTCTATCGTACTAGTACCTATACCTATCGGGCATCCAATAGTAGTTAGCATGGAATCGTTGGTCATAAAGCAACTTCCGAGGGGCTAGATCACAGATGTTATTAAACACATATGTTTGTATGTGTCTTTCATTCATTAGTTAGCATGGACTTTTGGTGTAGTTCAATATGACTTACATTATAGTTCAACGTCCGCTTTTCAGGTAGCGGATGGTTCCTTCACAAAGTCCTCATCAAAGAAACCGAGATCTCTCCTAGAGACTACATCTTCTTCTGCAATAGGTAAAGCTAAAAGTGTTTTTTTACACCTATGTTTTCAGTTTTGACTAGGTTGGTGAGATCCGGAGTCAAACACAACCCAATCCTGTTTTACTCAAAGTATTCTTTAACTCAAATCTGAGTCCTACGACCAAGTTGTAGACTTCGGTTAAAATTTACCTATTCCGTACTCCGGTCGAATTTACCTATAAGTCCCGAGTCCGGGCCCGACTACGCATCCCTACTTCAAACAGATAACTCAACCCGTTAAATAACTCAATAATTTCAATAAAAAGGTGTTTTTACATTATCAAATTGGCGAAGTTTTAACTCCAGAACAAAACAGACGTGTCATTTATACTTTTATATCGACGTCTAGACCTAATTAGAGTAACGTTGATATGCTTTGCGTTATACACAGGTGGCTGGACGACGGCCAAGATGACGGAAAAATCGAACGGGTGATCAATGTCGAACGTGAGTGTAGTCGTAGACGCTAACCTCGATTTAACCGCATCTGGTTGCGGTAAGCCTAATGTGAACGATTGGTTTGTGCAGAGTTTAGGCAGGATGAAGGTTTGCGAAAAAGAGATGCGAGCAGTTTTATGCGTTGTTTATATGTCGTCTTTTCTTTTTGAGGCTTACTATTCGTTTGCGAAGATTATCTTGACAGGTATAGTTAGAGGTTGGTTAAAAATGGCAGTAAAGCTTTTGTACGGCGCCGACTTAAGCTCGGTATATGGAGAAAATGATCACGTGTAAAATATCTGTCTAAAGCGCAAACCACAAAGTTATTTACGTGAGATCACGTCACGAAAGGTTGACTGGTTCAAAAAGGTTCCGTCAATCCGGCGTCCCACCCTTTTAATAAACTTATTTGTAGCTCGCTATAGTTTTTGAACCATTGGTGTAAGGGAAAGCCAAAAGTGAGAGAAACCCCAGCATTTCCACACTACCTATGATCCTATCAATAAATATGCTGTTGCTACCTGGCAGAGTATACTAAAAATTTGTTTGTCTAACGTTTAGGCTAACTGTTTAGAAAGCCTTCATCAGGGAATGACATACATGGCCAACCGGATTCTATTATCCTTCATAGTTTCGTTCATTGTTATAAATTAATATTAATTTATGTAGGAAGATGCTGGCATTGAAAGTTAGACCACGGCTTCAATTTTTGATGTTTACTATTGGTTTGAGTTATCCTAGCAGGGATAGTGTAAACACAAATCCGTCTGTTTTAGCTCACGCTTGAAACTTCTTAACACTAAAGTTTGGCCTTAACACCTGTATTTGACAGTCTCGCTGTAAACCACCTTAAAATTGAAATAAAGACAACTTTTTTTCCAACGCATTATAAGATATAACTTATAGTTCGACACCTGAGAGTATAGAATTAATTTCAACGCACAAGTAATGTTTTTTTGCGTTTGGTTTAGCATCATATCTATTGTACCTTAAATTAATAAATTTATCCCGGATGGGCGATTTGTTAGAGGTGAAATAGGCAGATGTGCTTTTAATTTAATCTAGTTTGCCTGTTTGAGAAATTTACTATTGGATAGTTCCTAAGTTATCCTAACAAGGATTACAGCACACAACCGGCCATTTTAGAGCACGCCGCTTTTATTTCTTCGCATCCCGTCGCCGGATCCTCGGCCTCTTCCACCCCCAGTAACCACGGCAACCGCAAGCGCGGCAAAAGAGTCCTCATCCATCCTTCCTCGGAAGACGCCATCTACCCAAAGTCCTCTTCCTACGCCTCTTCGGCTCAGGCTGGGAGCAGGACTTCCGGGAGCGGCGTCATCGCAAACAGCGACCCCACGTGGAAGCGGAGGATTCATCGGCCCGGAATTCCCCGGTACCGGAGAAGCGCCACCTACCGGAACTCTCGCTTCCTCCTGAAGAAGCGATTTTCCTCCTCACTGAGAACGCGCATCCTAAACTCCGAGGGATCGGAGGAGCGACGCGAAACCTCCACCACCTCATCCTCGGAGAACCAGCTCCCATCCACGACCCCGTCCTCTCCCCTCCGGGATCTGGTCCCCGAGTTTTACCACCACCATAAGGAGGACCTCTCTCCTCCTGTGTTCCAAAACTCCGACGCGTCCTCCCGTCCATCTCCGACCGTGAGGACGATCCGAGGCGACGCGCTCCGCAACGCGAACAAACACCTCCTCCTCCTCCATGTTCCGAGTCCTCCTCTCGCTAGTGAGAAGAGCTAGGTTCATTTGCGACTAACATCCAGCTACAGAGTACTGCCATTAACACGGGATGCTGCCTTACGCAAAACAAACACCAAAAACCAACTGAAGCCGAATCACTGCCGATTAATCAAAGTTGTTGTCCGGAAGGTTGCTGATCTCCACTTGATTCTGTATTGTTATGATGCTGCTACTTTTCTAGAGGGCTTGCTTTAAAGGTCGATGACTCACTTGTAAAAGAATCGTGCATCTCAGGTAGCGAAAGTTCGAAAAACGTGGCGTAGCTGCATCGAGTATCGCGTTAGAAACGATTGATTTGAAGCTGCTGTAGTCTAGCTCTATAGTGTATTGTAAAGTTAAGTATTTAAACCGAAATCTGGTAGACGTTTTTATCGCGTTTCGTTTTGTCCCAACATTTATTGGCATGATAATTTCGGAAATATTGTATTGCGCTGTTAGTTTTAGTTTTATTTTAGCTGGTCAGTAAACGTAGAGCATGAGGCGTTATGCGCTGCTATTTAGACTAGACTGTAATTGTTGCCAGGAAGGTTTGCTTTAGCTTTAGACAGTAATTTGCGAATCAGTTTTGTTTGGCGATGGCAATCGCATTTTGTCATTCTTGATTTTACGTACGGATATTAATGGCTGTCAAGCATGTGTACGTGACATAGGAATGCAAGGAAAAATGCAAGAAAGATTGATTGTATATAGATGCATATTGTTGACAAAACTAACCTTTAGATTATTATTGATTTCAGGAGTCTGTTTTGATCTTGTGTGTGTAATTATAAGCGTTGCCAATTATTACTATTAATTAGTTGTATCTCTAAAACCACAAAAGTGGAAATTTCGTCTATTACGTCAATCTAAACTTATATATTTTGCTTGTAGCACCCGATGAATCCGAGTCCCAAGATATGTCTACAGGTGAATATCGCCGTGTTTTTTACATGTTTTCAAAGTAAAGTAGTAGGTTATTAATAATACCCCAGGCAATGCTGCAATTATAGCTAATAAATTGGATTTTGGCTGACAACAACAAGTTTCTACTTAACGTTGCACCTATTTACGCATTGAAAGTTAATTGTACTGGCGGAAGGGGTCCACGGACTAGTGTTAGACTTCCACGAAGGCTTGGAATCTTAGTGTATAATTAAAAAAAAAGAGTGATTTTTTAAAATAAATGAGTTTATAGCTTTGCCATCTTCAGCTTTGCCAGTTTCATATTTGCACATAAGTACGACAAGAACAGCAAGTTTTTTAAAGTTTACCTGTGTGATAATGTCATCTCTAAAACACTTTGTGTCTACCCTTGTTTCTAACGCAAACGAAAAGCGTTTTTAGGGTCTGTGTTATAAAAAATGTTTAAAAAAAACCTGTTCTAACTAAAACTCGTTCAAACACGAGATTCAAGCTCATTTTGTCCAAAATACTGAAGTCAAGCCATTAAAAACAATGACTTAAGTGCATTTAAGTCAAGTCACCCTTAAATCAAGTCCAAGTCATTACAACACTGCATTTTAGTTGAAATAAACTGCTAAATTTGTGCTGTTGTTAGAGGGCGAATACAAGGTGTACCTGACCACCAGCGCCGACTCCAGTGAGGAGCCCTGTCCTCCAGACGCCAACATAACAATGGTCATGTACGGAGAGGACGGCAAAACCGGCCAGATCCTGCTGCAACCGGTTCCCAGCCGCGAAGGCGACAGAGTCGACACGCCAAAACACGCCGCCCTGTTTAAGCCGGGACACACCGACGAGTTTAAGGTGCTGAAATCCTTTTTATAACTAGCAAAGCCATTTGTATTCGTTGATGCTAATTTGCGTATGATATTTGCTTCACAAAACAAAGCAATTATTCGTTCGACCTATTTTTTGGATAATGTAGACTTGGTTAACGATATGGACTCCCAGTGAATGCGCTAATTTGATTTTTAGGGCGTTTCGTTGTTTTGTTTACTGTTTTTAATTGCAGACTGTTTGTTTTACCGTTATTTTTTTCTTTTTTGGCTTCAATTTTTGTGCGTGTCACCAACTCGCGAAACCTTGCAGTGACAAACTCGCCGCGCCCTTCAAAGAATATCCCAAAGCGAATAAAGTCCGTAGAAAGTTCACAAATATGCCAATTGCGGACAAGGAAATAAGTGCCTGTAATTTGCGATTGTGAGTAAATCAAAAAAAATCTCACATAGTCGCCATCTTATGCAATATTAACTTCTATAATTGGGAATCTCAAGATCGAAATGTCCTTAAAGCAAACGTTGACTGTTACGCATTCACATTGCATAGGTGTGTGAGCTGTGAGAAGGTTGAGTTATTAACGTTAAGTTGTTGCCTCCTCAGATCGATGTCCCAGAGATCGGGCCGATCTACAAGATGCGCCTTTCGCTCAACGAGGACTGCGTTTGGCAGGGGATCTACCTCGAGAAGATAATACTTGAAAAGGTCTCAACGAAAAATCAGCTCGTCTTCTTGTGCAACAGGTAACGAAAGTCGACGCGAGCTTTATTTTACGAATGACTTGCACTTTAAAGTTCCTGCTTGCCTTTTATCTTTCTGGAAATCTCAAAAAATAGAACAAACATTGGGTACGCTATGCACGTATTTGTAATGCAGCCTGATAATAAATTGCAAAGCCAAGAAGGTCGAGCCAAGATCACCCTTTTTGGCTTTGCAATTTATTAGCAAAAACAAACATTTACTGAATTTGACATATACCGTCTCTTATTACATGTGTTAGCGAAGTTTTAACAACATTTCTATTGCTGTATACACGTAAAAACATATTAATAAGTTAGGCCTCGAGAAACCTGTCGACATCTATTAAAAATATGCCCGTTTGTTTCCTTTATTTTGAAGTTTGAACTTCCTGTTCAGGGATAGGTAGTATACTGTTTGTGTTTTAAATAACGTTGTTTAAAGGTGGCTGTCATCAGTCGAAGACGACCAAGAAACTATTCGGGAATTCCCCATTCTCAAAGATGACGAGCCAAGTTTGCCAGGTAAACAATGAAAGTAAAGGATCAGACGGTCGGTTGGAAAACTAAGTCAGTCGAAACATTTAAGTCTTTTAGACAAATGTCTGGACTTTGCTTAAGTCTTTGCTTATAACAAATGACTTAGGTTGAAATAAGGTATTTTCATTGAGCATTTTTTTCCAAAAAAATCTTTATTTATCTTAATTTTTCCACGTATACCAATTTACTTGTTATATGTCGGGTTTTCGCTATTTTTAGATGAGTAATATCTCACCTGCTAATGGATCAGACGACTTTACCAATTTTAATAGTTCAAGGTTTAATTGTAATCACTAGGACTTGACTTGGAGATGACTCGCTCTAATTATGACTTGACTGGGACTTCGGCAACTGATTACTTTGGACTTGGTTTTTACTTGGCATTTATTTAGAAATATTTTACTTGGACTTTTTAAAATGACTTTTTTAAAACTAAAAAGATCCTTACAGGTAAAGCGCTCGTTAATGCACAAGAAAACACCTTTTTAGGGAAGAAACGCTATTAGAAACGTGAAGCAAAATATTTGGTTTATACCCGACAAAGTTTTGAAACTTCTTAAGCGCACGATTGCCTTGTATTCCAGAAATTCAAATCTAGCAAATCCGTGGCAAATTCCAAACCCCCTGAATTTTTCTTTCAGTTCACACCTACTTCATCAGCGCCACGACCGGGGACCGTCCCGGCGCCGCAACCGACGCCAACGTCTACGTCACAATTCGTGGGGAGAGGGGAGACACCGGGCTGAGAAGGCTCGACCACAATCGAATCGACGCCTGGCCCTTCCAGGTTAAACAATTCTTAAACTAACGATGGGAAGAGAGCGATTGTCTACCTGACGACAGCATTAAAACAGCGACCGTTACGATAGCAACTTTACTGGGCGGTCAGAATTAAGACATGCTCACAATGTCGCAGTTTGTAGCAGTTCCTTCAAGATATTACTCACAATTTAGAAATAAAAGTGGCATGATAACTTGATTGAGGACTCTCATTTTAACGGCAAGTTTTTGTTGTTTTTAAGCCCCTTTTGGTTTCATCTTTTACTCAGTATACTTGCTACGCAGCGTATGGTGTGCGTGCGCCTGGCCAGTTTTTGTTGTTGTTGTATTTTATAAAGGATTTTGGCTAAAATTGTTAGGTGAACAATAGGAAAAGTATAGTGATGTAACACCTGCGGCTGTCGCTGCTTTTTAATCAAATTAACGTTTATTTCCATTCTAGTATCAACAGGAACATTTGTCTTCGTATAAACCTGACAAGCCTTATTATTTTAGCCTTGCATATACTTTAAACTCCGTCCCGCTGTTTAATGTCGCCGCCAGCTTCAATGAACTTATTTGGATTCGTGATTTTTCAGCGCGGTAAAACGTCGTCGTTTAGTCTGGAAGCTGTCGACTTAGGAAGATTGCAGGAGATCGTAGTGAGCCACGACGGTCGCGGATACGGTAAGACCCGACTAAATAAAAACTAACTAAGACGGATGAGCTTAATAGCGAGGATTTTTTTGTGTTAAACATTTTAGTTGAAAAATATTCTGTTACTACCAGGCATATTATATACTAAAAATAAGTACTGGTTTTTATTTGTTTGTGCAACGTTTCGGCTATCTATTCAGAAAGCCTTCGTCAGGGAATGACGCACACGGCCAACAAAATGCAAAGTAAAATGATGCAAAAAAAGGAGATAAAATGCGCCAAACAACAAAACGCTGGACAAACAGATAAATACCAGAAGAATTTATTTTTAGAATTTTTATTAACGAATGCTTAGTTTTGATAAGCACCTTAAACACCGTACCCTGCTATATTACGTTGCGTATGATATTTTGATTAACGAGTTTAGCAAATGGAGTTAAGCTACGAACCATCAAACTCGTCACTCGCAAGTGACGTCACCTTTATTTATGACGTCACCTTTATTTATGACGCCACACTTATTCATGACGTCACCAATTCATTGGAATAGGCTCCGGTTGGTTTCTGGACAAGGTCACGGTTCGCGAGCACGAGTTCGGCTCTCACGAGTGGGTCTTCCCCTGTCACATGTGGCTCGACGACCACGTGGCCGACCTCAAGACCGTGCGCCGCCTAGCGGCCTTGGGAACCTGTGACGTCACGACCGGCGAGGACGAGCTCCTGAAGCTAAAGGCGCCACCTAGCAGGGAAACTTCAGAAGACGAAGGTAACTAGTTCTGTGCTTGCAAGTTTGATTTGGTTTTCTCATGCTAGTCTGGACTACAAACACATAATGACAAGTAGATTGCACAGTGGAAACACAGATTACTGTGCTAACAACTGTTAATGTGTGTTAACAACTATGATACAACTGTGATCTGAAACCTGCAGTAATCGTTGATGAAAAGGCAGCTTCAGAAGGGCTATTTCTCAGTTGTTGAACACATATGTGTGTGCATCTTTCATTGAATAATGATATGGTACTGAGATCCCCTTTTTTGACGATTTCAGATGACGCTGAAGAGTATGACGTCACGGTGTCGGTGGACGAGGTCATGACCCAGGGTAACGGGACCGCGTCACTTCTGTGTTACGTGGAGGGTGCAGGGGGTGAACACGGCCCCATACCCCTCGGCGATTGGACCCCGGGTGGCAAAAAGGAATTCAAATCCAGGATGAAGTTTGGCGAAGTCGGAGAGATTTTTAAACTGAGGTTTGTGCTTACAACGAGAATAAAATCCTCCTTTCATGTATTTCAAACAACTACAATTTCAAATAATCCCCTAAATCAGTAATTTTTAACCTTGCATGGCTCCTGTCGGCCCTCAAAACTAATAAATATATTTTCATCGCCCCGACTGGAATTTTTGTCGAATATTCAACTGAAATGTCACTATAAATGGAACCGGAACAACAAAATCAACTTAAAACATGTAGGAAAATGTCATTTGATATAATGGCCTCGAATCGTACACAAAAACAGCTGTATCAAAAAGCTTATCAATGGAGCGAAAAATAAGATTCCTAAAAATTCCCCAATAACTATCGGAACCCTTGCACATTAGAAATGGCACACCAGGGCGCCGCAGCGATAGTTTAAAATGACTTATGTTTCATTATAAGGGCATATTTTTTGAAATCCAAAACCATTGGCAGCAGGTTTCTGCTTGTCGGTCACTGTTTCGCTAACGCTTATAGAAACAATAAAAATCAAAGTTTTTTTAAAACCCGACTAAAACCAGGATCAGGCATTTTTAAAGGAATTTACGCCAAAGTTTTCTTCTGACAGCCTGTTTTGTTTTTAAACGTTTTACCTTATCTGTACTTTATGTTTTTGACTTTTTTATTAATTTTATTGTTACTTTGCTATGCATGTGTAATTTACTTCACTTAAAAGAACTGACGTTGCCAGTATAGGCGAAATATATATTCCTTCAAAAAGTCTGATCCTGGTTTTACTCTGGTTTTTAAACTTTGAGTTTTTTTTATCCACAATCTACAACAGAAACTTCTATTTGTCTAAAATATCTCAGTTTAGTACACCGAAAATCTTTCGCAGACTTGTCGAATCTGTCGATTAATGATGCAAGCAGGGCAGGCTAGAAAAACAACTAGCCTGCAGCGAGGTTCGAACTCACGACCTCCGGTCATAACGAGACTGTCGCCCTAACAACTCAGCTATACAAGCTCAGAGAGGAGCGAGTCTACAAATATTATTTCCGTTTACCTTGAACACAGGACGCCATTTAACCAGTGGCAATGTTTCGTTCCAGAGTCGAAATGCAGGATTCCGACAAGGACTTTAACCTGCTGCTGCATGACGTCACGCTGCACAATATCCGCACGGAGGAGCAGTTGAGCTTCGCCTTCCACCGAAGGTTCCGGACATCGAACGGTTCCACGGCCAAGGAACTGCCGGCCCTGAGATGCACCAAACCCTTTAAGAGCCGTAAGTCTGCCTTGTTAATACGGTTGAAAAGTTTAAAGCAGGGGTGTCCAACTTAAGCATGCCGGCGTGCCAATTTTTATCCTATAACTTCTTCCCGTGCCAAAGTTTCGTAACCGAACCAGTTCTTTTTAATCACAAAAGCGTTTTTTTACCAAAAATAAGAACGTTTATTTAAACTTAAAAAAAAACTGTCTAGTAAAAAGTGTCTCTCGGTGAGCTGACTTCTTGTTTCTTCACACCAAGCTATATAATATTGTGTGAATGCTAGCCTCCACACAGTATAATGCTACTATATCAAAAGTAATTGTTGGTTGTCGTGATTGCCGCGATTGTTTTATATTGTGAACAAACAATGGCAATTGGCTGTATAACAAACTTAGTATTTTCTACAATTGGCTGAATAACAAATTGAGCTTTTTGGCAATTGGCTAAATAACAATTTTAGTATTTTTTGGGCTTGCGTGCCATTTTTTATTAGGTCGCGTGACACATTTGGCACGCGTGCCGCTTGTTGGACACCCCTGGTTTAAAGCGTTCATATTTGTATTAACTGCTGAAACGAAATGAAAGCTGTGCGGATAAAAGCGGCTTGGTTAAACGTCTATAGAAGGGTTGTTTTGCGGCTTGGTTAAATTGAACAAGTGAGGGGAATCATAGCTTTGTGTTTGTGCTATTCAGAGCGATTTATTAAAGTTTAATTCTACAGCCGTAAAACAACCCTTCTATAGACGTGTTGATTTTTCTTTTCTGAACACCGTGCAAAGTTTTACCGGGGCGCCGTTTTCCGTGCTTCTCAGGAATTCAAACATTCGCTCCTTTACTTTAACCAGGGGTTCTTAAACTCTTTTCTACCGCAGACCCCTAAAAAATATTTTTGCTTTGCTTGGACCAGTGTAGGCAAGGGATTTCAACAGATTACGTCATTAATTGATGTAACAATACAAATATACTTCGAAAAACTACTGTTTCCGGTTCAAAAAATGTAAACCCACAATGGAGTCTAAATATACATTCAGTGCATTTTATTTCAACATTTTTTTTGTGAAAAACTAATTACTTTTCAATATGCACTCATATTTGAATTAGGGCTTCATGGACCCCCTAAGCTAGTTCACGTGCCCCCAAGGGGTCCATGGACCTCAGGTTTAAAAACCACTAACTTAAATAGAAATTCTGCTTTTTTTGACAATTGCAAGCGCATAAAACCTACTGTATTCTTTCTACAGTGATTACTTACATAGTGGACGTGAACATGTCGCCGAGCAACCTGGAAGTCGGATCGGAGGGCAGATTGTGCGTGAAGCTCCAGGGATCTGGAGGATCTTCGGGATTCCGAACTCTCTTCAACAGGTTGGAAACAATTCTTGTGTAGGGTTTCAGATTAAATTTTTTGTCGGTTCATCTGTCAAATAAGCTGTTAAATTCATCTTTTTTACCACGAAATTTTGCGGTGTCTTAATGCGAAGGACCAGTTGTGACTTATTTACCAGCCAGCACGACACGTGGTTAAACATTGATTTAAAAAAAAAGTCGAACACAATAGGTCTAGGGTTGCCGAACCAGTCAAAGTCATGCGCATTTGGCCGCAGTGAAAATAAATCTGGCCGTAATAGCAATAAAAAAATATGATGCACCGCTTCGAAAAACAATCAATCAGCAAGGTTTAAAACTTTTCGTCGTACAAATGAGTGGCATTGTCGGCGGCTTGGCTTCGTCCATGTTAGTTGGATTATTTTATTTATTTATTTAATATTTTGCTATTTTTTACTTTATATTTGTACAAATAAACTGATGATGCCAAACAAAGTCTTGCTGCAGAGTTTCATGAAAAAAAAATTATGAATATATCAGACTCCCGGAATTGCAAGGAGAACCCCATTTTTTTCTCATACCGTTGTCCTGTTTTTTTTTTAATTTTTTACTCTTTATTTGTAAGGATGAACTGATGATGGCATTCATATGTACGGCAAAATATGCATTTCTTTTAAAAGTTTTAGACCTTGCTGACCGATTGTCGTTCGAAGCGGTGCGCTTCTCAAGCTATTAAAAACTCTTAGAACTTTTATCGTCGGCATTGTGTGTTCTGTTGGAGGGCAAGATTCTGTTGTGGATACACATACTAATGTTGCCCTGTTTCTTAACGTTTTTTTACCTGAAACCAGCACTGGTAAAAATTCAGCAAAGGCCCTGATACAAAAGTTCGCAGTTTTTGTTCAGAACACCTTATACAAATATTTTGAAACCTCTGCAAATACAATGTGCCCAAGAAGAATCTGCTGTTCAAGTTCGAAAAACACTTAAATGTCCGGATAATAACCGCGGGCCTATAGTTGTGTAGCCTTGCCTTACGAAGTCAATGGTCGACATTTAATCAAATTTACGTTCGTACCCTTAACCCTCCCGAGGTAGATGTGAAATGTTGCACAAAAATATTGGTACTTAAAGAAAAAATTTAAAATGACCAATTAGGGTTAAGAATCCTATAACACTAATTGTTTCGTTGCAGGACGAACGGCTTCAAGGCGACCCAGCGCGACGCAGGTTACACTTTCCAGCTTGAAGCTGTTGACTTGGGTGAGCTTACCAAGGCGACCATTGCTTACTACTCGGACGAAGACGCGCAAGAAGGTAAAAAGAATGAAAAAAACAGTTTTTCTATAGGAATGTTGAGTTCGATAAATGCAGTAATTCTTTCGACCGATGGGTCGCCGTTTGATTTGGTTGGGTCGCCGAGTAAAGTAGTTTAATGTGGTTAGATGTATTAAGATTCTAAGAAAGATTTTTTTTTTAATTCCGAAAATTTAGGAGCAATAAGAAGATATGACGCATATTTATCGAAATTGACTTCAATAAAACTACTGTATCGTTTCTTCTTTGTTCACTTTAACCTTGAAAAAGTTCAGTGAAGATAATTAGGTCGCCAAAGCTTCGTTGTTATGCTTGGGTCGCCGCGAAAAAAAACATCATAAGGCTTAAAAATATTGAACCTGTGAAAAACGAAACTGTGCTATTTTGATAGTCGGAAAAACACTTTTAACAATTTTATAACTGATACAATTGCCGAAAGACCGATTTCACAATTGACACAATGCCTGTCACCAACAGTATAATCATTGCGATTTTAATTAGAAATAAACATCAATCTGTTTTGTATATATTTAAAAAAAAAGGCAAACTTTTTTTGTGCAAACAGGAAGCTACGAACGTAAAACACATTTTTCATTTCTACAGAAAGTGCCGTTTACTCGTTTAAGTAGAACTGATCGTTCGGGTATAACGTTTAGAAACTACTCTTAATTTAGTTGCAGGAGGCTGGAAAGTTGACGAGTTGACCGTTCGAGTACCCGAGTTGCCCAACTCATACGCCGGGGAAATTAAACTGGACCCGACCTACTCTGCAACGGTGGGTGCTTTGCAGCAGCTATATGCTTTAGTGCGGCGATGTCGCGCATATTTGATTAGCCGAATAATCTACATTAGTGCTCTTCAACTTTTTTAGTTTGGTGAACCCTTAAAGTTGTTGTGACAAACAACTAAAAAAAGGTAAAACGCGATATGAAAAATAATACCGCGATATGAAAAATAATAATAATACATGTCTCAGAAAGTTATCTCGCAACGATTACATCATCATTGTCTCATAGAAATCGGCAAATGCCTTGTAATATTGATGGTTAAATAAAAGTTTGTGATGCACCCTTGTATACCTTTTTGTATTGGTGCACCCCATGAATATTTTTGTGCACCCCAGGGTGCACCGTGTAGAAGAAGCGCACTGATCTACTTAACAACGTGTAGTGTTTTATAAATTCAAAATAATTTTCCCTAAATTAGAAATTCATAGATAATGGATTAGTCAAATAAGATAACTACAATGTTCTACAATTTATATTTTTCATTTACGTTGAATCTATGACAAATCTAAAACTATGACTAGAGTGATTCCACCTTTAATGATGAATTTGTAATATTGCTAGATAAGCGACTTAGTATGTTTTATCTGTGTGGTAATTTCAGAGGCCGTAAAACGACATTCAATTTAGTTTTACAAAAAATCCTATACGTTGTTGTTCAGCAAATTCAGCTCTTATATTATTCGTTAAAAAAAACAATTACATTTTTTCAGATCGATCATACCTTCAAGCCGATCAAGTCGGTCTCGCGCGTGGAGAAGGAGTTTGACCTTGAAGCCCACGTGGCCAAGAAACCTCCGTTGAACCGCACCTTCAGAAAGTCATCGTCCATCCGTCGACCGACCAACGTCAAGACGCCGGAAAAGGCTTCCACTGGCGAATGGACACTAGCGCTCGTCACTTCTGCCTACGATGAGGTTGGTGAAATATTAGGCAAAGTTTGAGGCCAGAGGTGAGATTCTTCTTCGTTGGGTAAATATACAATTCTTTTGGCCGGTAGGTTTCACACTTTTGGTTTAGTGAAGTTCCAATAATGATAGATTTTAAGTATATGCTGTAATTATCTATTAACAAAATACTCTAATAAATGTATGACGCCATCTTTAGACTGCACTTCCCAGAGGCAATTCCCCATTAAAGGATTTTCACAGTTAACCATTTCGGGACTTCTTTAGATTGAACATCATTTTGCAAAGCTAAACTACACGATCCAAGTTTAGTATGTGGACACCGTTTTTCCAGTACAACACATGGTTTATGTATTGCTTATCTGGAAATTTTCATTCTAATAAAGTTATACTCTCGGAATTTAAAAACCTAATTGCTGTTAAATTGGGTTTTGTTGACTATTTTTCAGCACGGATCCCTAAAATATTTTTGGGTTTGCGTGGACCAAGGGATAACGTCATAAAATAAATAGACTTTAAGGTCATGCCGTTTTTTTGAAATAAAGCACAAAGATTTATGAGGGATTCATGGACCCCCTAAATTAGTCCACGTACCCCAAGGGCTTCCCCAGTTTAAGAACCCGGTTTTAAAACTACGTCACTCTTCGCCACAGGGATCGATATTCAATCGCATCTCGGCGCGGGTGTTCGGCACGCGCGACACCTCGGACGAGTTCGACATCTCCTATGACGTCACAGAGGGTACTGAAGGAGGGGAGAGCGGCCGATCGGAAGCGCCCGACGATTTCCAGACCAGGACGGCACTGGTCCGGATCGAGGAAGACCTGGGCCAGATTTACATGCTCCGGATTTCGCTAAACAAAGAGAGCGCCATACGCGTTTATAAGGTTAGTGTTGCGAAATTGGCCTTTTCGTTATTTTCCTAAAAGAATTTGACAAAGAATTAATACTCGCTCTGAAAAGGTTTATCTAATATAAAAATAGTAACCTGTTGGGTGTCCTATTGGTTAGAAATGTACCGTGTTTACGATAAGCGCCATAGAGAGCGCCATACGCGTTTATAAGGTTGGTGATGCGAAATTGGTATTTTCGTTATTTTTCCTAAAGTATGTTGTTTTAAAAAGGGGTTTAACGAAGAAGTAAACTTCGCTCTGAAAGCCAAACTAAATGCGTAAAATATGAAGATATCTCCTCGCTCTTACACGTAAATAACTACAATGGCTTCAAGTAGAAGCAAATATTCTTTAGACTTTCCTATCTTAGTCAAAGTCATTCAGTCATTCTCAACTATATATATACAGTTACACATTACAACCCCTTTGGGGTCAAAAATGTTAAACACCAAGTCCATACATCGACAATGACTTTGAAACGGAAGCAAATATTCTTTAGACTTTGCTGTCTTGGTCAAAATCAATTTTAATTGCTACCATCCAATGTTTGCATTGTTTTGTTGTTGTTGTTGTTTTTAGATAGTGATGATGCCTTATTTTGTGGCGAAACATAGGACTAGAACTTATTAATGACTGACTTTGACCAAGACAGGAAAGTCCAAAGAATATTTGCTCTGATAGGGTTAGGTCAATCTAATATAAAAAAGTAAACCTGTTGGACGTTTCCATTTGATTGTGTCGTGTTTACAATTAGAGGGTCAATCAAATCAAATGGTTTCCGTCCAATAAGTGCATTTTGGTTCCTAGATAGAAGTGAACCACAGACCGTTTGCTTGGTTCATTTATTGGCTAATTTAACAAAAATCCGATTTTGAATTATCGATTAAATACGCAAATAGCTTGTTAAGATCCTGAGAATAAAAAAACGACGTCTAAAAACGATGTAGGCAAAATTTTCCGCGGATTTTCTCCCTTTGTTTTACAAAGGACAATGCATTACGTTCATTTTAATACTGGTAGACTCAACACCGTGCGGCTTTCTTTCAAGGTCAAACTCAAGGACTCCACCAACGGCCAGGAGTTCCTTTGTCACGTGACCGCCAACGACAGGCTCTATGCGGTCAGCGATGACCTTGGAATGCTGCACTTTGACCTTGCCCTGTCGCGACCAGACGAGCAACCGCTCAAGCATCACAAATACGACGTGAGAACATTTTATGCGGAATATAAGTGGAGCCTTACTTTATAGGGAAAAAATTAAAGTCGTTTTTTTAAAAGCAGCGTTTCTTAACCCTTACCACCAAAAATTTGGTAACCTTTCGATTTGGTATGGTCACTGACTGGAGTAGTTTTATATGGTTATATTTATTGAGATTGTTCTGAGGAAGATTGCTCAATACCAGAAAACTGCGGATGCTTATATAAAACATGGATCATACTGAATATATTCGAACTTATTTTAGGCTAATTTCTTATGTTATTTCGCTTATAATGCGTTCGGTGAATATAATCGGGTCGCCAGTTGATAAACTTATATACGCTAAGTATTTTGATCGTCGCGTAAAAGATTTAGAAACATTGGCTTATATATATATATATTGGATATATTATTTCGGGCATTATTAACTATATTTTACATTTCTATTTCTTTACTGGTTTTGTTTATTGAAATAAAAACATATTCGGGATTTATACGGGTCCGTTATTTTGCGATCAAATTTCCATGTTTTTGTAATTCGATGTTTCAACATTACAAGTTTACAACTTAAGGTTTCGCAAATTTACATTAAAATTTACCAATTGCATTATTTTTAAGGCTGTTTTGAAAAAAACAAACAAAAGTTTAAATAAATGATTGTTGTCTATGTGTCCCCTTTTGCGTCGATGCCAATCTAACCATCAAATATTTCCAGATCTGTATCAAGACAGGGGAACACCCAGCCTCGGCAACCGACGCCGAAGTAAGGTTCAACTTGGTCGGAATTCTGGGCGACACCGGATTTAGGAAAGTGGCCAGAATGGCCGACAGCCCATCGAATCTCTACGCGGTGGTAAGTTTTCTTTTTCGACAAAAAATAGCAACTTATTTGTTTGTGGAAACAATAAAAATATCCACAGAAAGTTAAAATATGTATTTTCATTTGCGTGTTTAGTTTACAACAATCTCCTGTTCGTAACAAACGATGCAGATTTTGATTTTAAGCGATATGTTCAAAAGTCCATTTTTCAGGCTTTTTACAATTGTCCGTTAGTACACATGAATAATGTAAGTTTGTTGGTAGTCACCAAAATAAAGCCAAAGTACAAAAAAATTAATTATCTTAAGCAAAAAAAAAAATATTCAGCAATATCCTCACCTTAATTGTTGCTTTCAAAACTGCGCATTTCTTCTTCAGGGCAAAGTTGATCGTTTTTCACTGGAGACGGTCGACGTTGGGGAACCCCGGAAGGTGATACTCGGGCACGGCGGGAAGGGCCGCGGCGCCGGTTGGTTACTCGATGACGTCATGGTAACCGAGAACAGGGACCAGAAGGAAGGAAAGTACAAGTTTTTCCTACAAAAGTAAGACCTTGCTTTATTTATATAGTAGCTATATTGTTTCATCAAAGTAAACAAGGTTAGCACATTTCGTTTAAACTAACAAACTTAAAAAAAAAGGAATCTGGTATTATGGGTTTTAGTAGGGAATATATTTTTGCCAAAAGAACGTTTAAATTTTGTTAAAAATCACACATTAGGTAAAAGTATATTGTCAAGAAAAGTTATCGTTAAAGTCACTTACATTATGCATTTTCGAGATATTTCAAAGGTTGCGGCTTGTATGTTTTGTTTTACCTAACTCTATTTTACAGTCTATCCTGGGCTGGTACAGATTGTCATGTTTTGTTTTATTTATATATATTCTTGCCGTGTCGTTTTTGCTGTTTATTGGTAATTAGGCTATTTCCTTTGTTAAAATATGCTAGGTCTTTCAACTTTTGA
Source organism: Ascidiella aspersa (assembly GCF_963924565.1). Taxonomy (NCBI): domain Eukaryota; kingdom Metazoa; phylum Chordata; class Ascidiacea; order Phlebobranchia; family Ascidiidae; genus Ascidiella; species Ascidiella aspersa. The sequence continues at coordinate 30,059,499 of NC_139450.1, forward strand.
CATTTTTCAACGTATATTTTACATAAACTACCTACTAAGTAATTTTATAGAATAAGAATTTTGTCAAAATTATAATTAATCGACCGTGTTATTAGTTAATTTTAAAGCACTGCATAGTGACGTTTTTTAACCCATCGAATATTAATAAAAAAGTAAAATCTGTGCTGAGAATGAAACATGGCCCTTGAATCAGAAGATATCGAAACTAACAATGTTTATATCATTGCAAGAGGGTTTTGTAAGATGGTTAATTATGATCGTGTGTTATGGTTAATTTTAATGGCGATTCTAACATGCTGAACCCATATCGGTAAACCATGATCAACAGTAATAAGTATAGAACGGATATTTTTGCTCCGTTAGATGGTTGGACGATTCTGTGGACGACAAGGTTACCGAACGCGAGATGCAGATTGTTGCGTCACACACGACGCAACCCCAGGTGGATCCCCGAAATTCAAAGGGCCCCTGGAACTGTCGTATCGTGAGCAAGTCCGACCTCGTCAAAGAGGTACGAACGTCATTTTGGGAAAATGTAATAAACAGTTAAAGTATACGACACGTCAGAAAATGTGCATTTTACAGAAGGTTGATGCAACTAGATTTATTTTAGCTCTAATTCATTAAATTTAAAAACAAGAATTATCTAGTTGTCCAAGTCTGGTTTGATGAAATTATAATCGTTCCACGCATATAATTATGCGGTATGGGGATGGGCTTAAGAGGTCGCACGGACGTTAATGTATATTATTTGTACAATTTAATGGTAACAAACAGTCATAAGTTCCATAAAAAGTTTAGATTTGCCATTAACTTAATCTTTTAGCTTGTTACAATAAGTTAAATAGTAGATAGACGATAACAACAATTACGCAAATTCATAGAAATCTTACCACGCGGTTATACGCTTTCCTCGCATAGAAATCTTACGACATCCGCATCACCTTCTGCTTCCTCGGAGGACTGACACGTGACGCAGTGCGGCAGGTCACAAGTCCGGTAGAGGAGTTCGAGGTCCTCCTGGAGCAAAGGGAGCAGGAGGATAATGAGGAGGAGGAGGAAAACGAAGAGGAGCAAGAGAAGGAGCAGCTGGTGAAGATCAGGACGGAGGTGGAGTCGAGTAATGTGGCGATGAAGAGGAACTGGCCGGTGGAAGAGGTGATTAGATTGCTTTCAACTAAATATTTCTTCCAACTAAAAACTACATAGTAACATCGCAAGCTATCGCAGACTCGCCGAATCTGTCGATCAATAATACAAGCAAGACAGGCTAAAAACAACTAGATTCGAACTCTTGACCTCTAGTCGAGGAGCAAGCCGAGAAACAACTATACGCCAATGCTTGCTCAATCTGTTAGTACAAGCAACTTCATATTGAAGGGGATCAAAAGTAGCCTACCATATCATTCAATGAAACATGCACACACATATGACATATGTGTGTTAACAACTGTGATCTAGCCCTTCCGAAGCTGCTTTTTTGACCAACGATTACGGGTTACGCATCATTAGTACGCCGAAAGCCATTGCAGACTCACTAAATCTGTTAATCTATGATGCAAGCAGGACAGGCTAGAAAAACAACTAGCCTGCAGTGAGGTTTGAACTCACGACCTCCGGTCATACCGGGACCGTCGCTCTACCAACTGAGCTATAAACACAGGCTCAGAGAGGAGCGAGTCGAGAAACAACCATACGCCAATGCTTGCTACATTCTGTGAGTACAAGCGACTACACATTGATGGGGATCTACATTCTATATTCTACAAAATACTACTAAAGCAAAACTAAAAATGTTGAAATAATGTTTTCCGCCAATGTTCGGATGTTATTTGGGTTTGGGGGAAATATGGGGGAAATATAAACATTTGAACTGTGGCTATTAAGTTAATTCCTAAATGAGATGTTAAGTTTGAAATTCTCATGAAGAAAATAGTGAGACATCACATTTTTGAGAAACAATTTACTGTAAAGTGATTCTTGACTTTTTCTAAAAGAAAACAGTTTTTTTAAATAGTTTATAGGTTTTTAACACTTGCTAAAAGCTTAGCCACAAACATGTATAACTGTTAGTAAGAAAAAAAAAACTGATATAAATCTCTGAAGTAAACACTATCCAGGATTAGGCACTAGTATTTAAAATATTGAATAGGAATAAATGATAAGATAAAACTGTTTTTGCCACCAAATAGTCAAAATGCGCAATTCTAGTCAGTATTTAACGAATTGAATATTTCGCGTGGACGTTTTTTCTCCGAATTATTTTCACCAAGAAACTATTTTCTTAAAAATGAATGTCATACCTAATGTAAATTGACATCTTCTTAAAAAAACGTTTCGATTTACTCGATTTATTTGTCTTTGAAATTCAATTTCAAAGTACATTTCGTGCACAGCGTACCCAACTATTTTCTTGTTTTAACTTTCGATTTATATATAGGCCTACAGGAATCGTAGCACTCTATGCGTTTTAGGCTGTGTTGTGTTGTCTAGGTTTGCCTGTTAGAATGCCTTGGAATGTTAACATCACCTAAATTACTATATTGTTGGCCCGTAAATGAAAAATGCGCCTAGTAAATCTATCATGTGGAGCATAGTGGATGAAAGATGCGAAAAGCCAAACCTAAACGATTTTTAATCCTTTTTAACACGTATACAACTCCTATATGCGCTTCAGGGAAACACCTACACTGCAGCGAACCTAAGGCTAAAATACCGATAACAACGATTTCTCCGATTAACGTAGATTGTGATGAACAACAGAGCGTCAGGCGAGGAACTTCGCTTCATCTACGACGATCTACCAGCTTGGGAAGGGAGCCTTAGGGGCCACGTTAGGGAGTTACCCGTGTGGAGACCCAACCTTGAACCAAGCCCAGGTAAATATTTTATAGAAATTAAATACTGCCAAAAAAAACATCGACCAGTACCCTTATTAAGCGGTAAATGCTGTCGACCTGCTTGTCAATGGTTGCAGTGGATAATTAAGGTAACATTTTTTCAGTTAAAATTGCAGTTATTTCTATACGTACAGTTTTGCTTTAGAAAATGGTTCAAAAAATTACTTACGACTGTTTGCTCAATATACATACTGTGGGAAATTTCGACATATACTAATTAAAGTAACATCTGAACTACAACAGTCTTAAATTCAAAACAGTCAACAAAAATACAACAACTCTTGTCTTTCTGTGTTGGTCTTTGTCACTCACATTTTTAACAGGCCTACACGCAAAAACATTTTTGTCATTTCCACTTAGAATTTGGCACATCATTGGTCGCTATATATCTCTCAAAGATTTGCCAAAATACATGATTTATTGACGCCTAAAATACTGTGTTGAATTGCTAGCTTGCTGCCTTTGAAACATGCTCAGCCTGTGCTGTAACAGTTGTTAAAAGCGCACACCACAGACCTTACCGCGATAAGCTTGCCAACATGAAAATTGCCCTTTGGCACACACAGGCAATGAGCGCTCCAAAAAACAAGCTATCAGCGCTCCAAAAGCGAAACATCAGTGATTACTCACGCAAATACTGCAGTGCAAAATAAAAATCAGTTTAATAGCCGTCCTACATTAATTCGTAAACAGGAAATATAGATCAATCCGTCACCATCATTATTTAGACTTGGCTGTTTCGCCACATTTGTCGTGCAAGACTATATACTGTACCTGTAAAACGATTGACATTTTTGTCCGGCCTAAAAGCAATGATAAGTGAGCGCTTGACGAGATGGCCGTCCGCCTATTTTCCCAAAACAAACGTTAACTGCATTTTTGTTTTTTGTTTACATACAACATGATAAAATCGACATTTAGCTGTTTACGAACGTTTTGAAAATGCTTCATGAAATGTCCAGGTTGTCGAATATTATTTTATATAGAACTTTCAGAAAACATAAATGATTGATTGCTTAATCAATTGATATCGTTCTACCTTGGTGTGTTGTTTATGTTCTGTTTCATTATTTACTTTAAGTGGTGGAGTACTACGTGGTGTTCAACACCTCCGCCGATTCACCCCCGACCTTTAACCCCTCGCTGGTCACGGTTCAGCTGCAAGGATGCGGAAACCTGACTTCCGGGTGGCGCAAGATTGTCACACAGGAGGTAACCGAGCGTGAAGTTATCTTGGGAAACTTTATCTCCAGTGTTGAAATCTACTTAACTTTATGATACAACGTGATTTAGCTTCGGTGGCAAGGTTATTTGTTTGCCTGCTACCAGGTTTATTTTAGGGTAAAAAAACACTTTGGTTATTTGATACGAGTCAATCTGGTTTAAATCAACTGTCGATGCCACCATTCCTTTAAACAAGTCTTTTTTAAATGGCTTGATTCATAGTCTAGTTATGCAACGAAAATCCTTTCATGTGTGTTTGCTATTCTCATGAAATTATTTGATAATTGGGCAACTCCTGAAACCTTTTATAAACAAATCGACATATTTGTTAAGTCAGTTTGTTTAAATGACTGAAATACAAGTATAATCACATGTTACCAAACAAATGAGGTAAACTATGCATAGATCTGTAATGAAGCTTGATAATGAGTTAAAAAGCCAAAAAGGTCAAGTAGATCGACACATTAACTAAAGTTGATACAAGCTCGTGCCGAAACGTCATAATATTTAAGATAATGTCGATCTACTCGACCTTTTTGGCTTTGCAATTCATTATCAAGCTGAATTAGGTAAAGTCATTGGAAAACAATGACTTAAGTATATTGAATTGAATCCTGATTTATCTGCCAAATCGATACTTCAGGCCTCGAAGAGCTACTTTTTTCATTTATAGAACTCTGAGGACAAATTTAAGCCGGGTCGCATCGACGTCTTCACGATCGAGGCCGTCGACTTGGGTGACGTCATCGATTGCGTCAGCATCAACGTCGGCGGGCCGATCGAACACTCGTGGGCGCTCGAGCGCGTCAAGGTGCGGCGCGGTTACCATGCCAACGAGGAGCAGGTCTTCCAATGCACGAGGTTAGCGGATTTAGTCAGGTTGTCGGTGACATATTTCTAGGTGCATTTTATTGCTCATTATTACTAAGAGACTTTTTAACACCCCTCTTTAGACAAAAACTGGTATATTGATACTAACAGATATCTCTGTCAAGCTTTGCACTGTAGCTTTACCTGGTTTTGGTGTTTTTTCTGCATTTCACATGTTCAAACGTTGTAAGCTTTGTTTTTCCGATAACTGTATTAAAAAAATTGGAAGGCTACTAAAACCTGTAAAGGTTAGTTGAAATATATTGGGAAATGACGGTCGTCCAATAGAGTACTTCTCTAAAATCACCTATCCCGTTATAACATTTCAAGAAAAATTGATATTTTTTCTACAGAACATTGGCGTGTAATTCCTTTATTCAGTTTCATGCGAAAGTTTTCTTTCCACATATTTTCAAACTTTATTCACTCCCCGTAACATTGTAGAGCGATCAAAGAAGACGAAATAGTCGACCTGACCGACCCTAATTTTTTACCCCCATAAATAGAAAAAGTGCCTAGGTTGTTTTTAGGTCATTTCGCATTGCATGCAAGCAAATAACCTATAGGCACTTAATCTCTGGATGGGGATGGTAACAAGGAGTGAATTAAGCAAAAAATCGCAAATCTGGAAAAAATGACTTAGGCACTTTGGTTATTATGTGTGTGCCGTTGTAACTTCCAAAAATTCTTTGTTTAACTGCGACCTGCCTAATCGTTCGCCATCGCAATGCAGGGAAATCAAAGAAGACGAGATAGTCGACCTAACCGACCCTAAGACAGTCGCCTGCATCAACCCATCGACTGGAAACAAAGCTCAAAAAGCTCCAGCGAGTAGCACCTTCACGGTTCAGTTGTTCTGGACCGGCCTGGATGCCTTTCGTAAGAGCAGCGCCGACGACAAGCTTGATACCTCAAAGTCTGACGTACACCTGCAGTTGTTCGGCAGCCGGGGTTCTAGTGAATTGGTGACTTTCGATCCACTCAAAAGCAAAAAGTCGGCGTACGGACGAAGGGCGAACACTGTTAAGGTAAGCGACCGAAAAAATGTCGGTGCACTGTGTTCATTTTTTCGATTTTTTTTTCGACGACGCGCATACTGAACACTTGCGTAAATTGAAAAACTAACGAAGGGGGGTGTTTGACTAACTTCTAACCAAAGCATTAAAAAATTGTCTCTCTGATGGTGGGTTAAGTTTTTATTTTTCTACTTATCTACAGATTTTGTCAAAAAATTATTATTACCCATAATCCATTTTATGCGCAACATTAATTATAATTATAATTTGTTGTTTTAATTTTATAATGCTATTTCACGGAAACTATGATCCCTTCTCATATTAAACATGCATGTTATTCCTCGAGACAGTTTTTTTCCGGATGTGTGGTTTTAATGTTTCCTATAGGATCAGAATTAAAATACGGTTTAATTCAATTCATCTGAGTCGAAAAGTTTTATACTACCCAAGGATTGGGTTGTACAAGACTACAATTAACCATCAACAGTTAATCTTACAATCATATTCAACTGAAAAGCGCATGAATCTCCTCAGGTCCAAGTCAACACAGCGGAGTTCGGCGACCTACGGAAACTTGGAGTCGGGTTGCTTTCCTTGTCAACGAAGCTACCGGAGGAATTTACGCTCGCCAAGATCAAATTATCCAACCAAGAGCTGGATCACCATTACAGGTGACAAATTGTAATGTTCAGGCGTCTGCTATACGCCTTGATATGCTGTGAATATTCTTTAAAAGATCATTTTTATCAGACAATAAACCTGTTTTGCCAAATATGTCAAATTACACGAAACGCCCAGAGATCTCATAATGTATAGGCACTGTAAATTTTAAGCCCTGTAAACAATTTACGCAACCGAACATATGGTTTAGTAAATCAATCACTGAAATTGAGTGGACTTATTGTTTTAAAAGTTGAGCTCTAACTTCGGTGTTGTTTGCACTATAATAGCCGTAGTTCTTACAATCGCAACGCTTATTGTATAACACCATTTCTAAAGCCGAAAGATTGTAAAGGCGATTAAAATAGCTGTATAACTTTGCAGTTCGCGTTTGCGGTGAGTAAATCAAATTTTAAGCATGATTTCTTTCAAATTTAAAGCATAATTTAACAGCATATGACTTTTTGCTGAAAACATTTAACAAAATCTACCTGAAATTATCGTTTTTACAATTGATTTTTTGCAGTTTCCGACCTGACCACCAGCTCTTGGCAAAGGGATTTCACAAGCCTGAAGGTCGCCATTTGACTGGATTAAACTGGTTCGAACTGGTTCCTGTTCTGCCTCGCCAGGATCCACAAACCATATCGGAGGTAAAACATGCAATAATATTTAATATCAATGAGTTGGAACAATGTGTTACTAAGAAGCCTAATTTTATAAAGTCAAGAATGCTTTTTTTACTTTTTTACAGTAGGGTTTAACCAATAATTTCGTGGTAAAGTAAAAATTAAAAATCCAATGCTAGTGGCACCATTGCACAAAGACTGTTTATTTGATGAAGAAAATGTCATTATTAAAAATTTGCTTAAATACGAAAAGATGAGGTCGAAGTTATGTATTAAAAATGTTTGTGTGATACAATACGATTATATACTCTGTCATCCAATTTTGTAGCATTATTCAGTAAGCTTAATATTTCGTTTCTTTTTGTTCAACTTTATATCCTTTTCTCCGGCCAGGTGATCACCTATGACCTCACAATACGCACCGCCGAAGGCGCGAACGCCGGCCTGGACGCCAATGTTTACGTCACAATGGTGGGCGCGAGCGGCGATAGCGGGAAGAGGTGGCTGCTGGCGACATCTAGCGGTAATGACGCGAAGTTCGACGCCGGATCGGAAAACGTTTTCACTTTGTCGTGTGTCGCGCTCGGGGAACTTAAGCAGGTAAAGTGGTGTGCAAATTTTAACCTAAACTGTTTTTAAATTCGTGTTGGCTGTGTAATTACGGGTAAATGGGACAAAGATTTTTTGTCTGGCTAATTATTTGATAAGGTGACAGTAGTTTTGTCTTGCTTATTGTTGATAAATGTGACAAAGACTCTGAGTAAATGGCAGTCAGACTCTAAGCTGAAATATAAACATTTAAGCTTTTAACCTGAACAGTTTTTAAATTACTTTTGGTTGGGTAAATACGGGTAAATGTGACAAAGACTGTGAAAACACGTTGTTAAATTTCAGGATAGTATTTAGGCGTTTTTATATCAAATTGATTTCAAATTAGATGGCCTAGCTAATTGTTGATAGATGTGACAAAGACTTAGGATAAATCGCAATCAGATTTTAAGCTAAAATATACACGTTTAGCTTTTAACCTGAAAAGTTTTTGAATTGTTTTGGTTGGGTAAATACGGGTAAATGTGACAAAGACTTCAGACAAACGCTGTTATACTTCATGATAAACTTTAAAAGTTTAAGCTTTTGAACCGAACAGTTAAGTTACTTTTGTATGGTTAATTGTTAACAAATGTGACAAAAACATAATTCCCAGTCAGATTTTAAGCTAAATTATAAACTTTAAGTGAAACTTTTTCAATTAGATTTAGCTGAATAAATGTGACAAAAACTTAGGATAAACTCACAATCAGATTTAAATATAAAATTAGCTTTTTTTCTCTTTATTGAAACTAGTGAGTATTCATGAAACCAAAGTAAGATCTTTTTTTACTTTGGTTTAAGTTTTACTGTTTTCCTAACAATTCCAACCATAACGTTTCTCAGTAAACCAGGACTGAGAATGCCACTTCACTGAAATGTATTAATTTCTTGACAAATGTTTAATCCTTCAAATAAGTGGAGTTTTTTAACTTCAAGTTTCATTGACGTTTTTCTGCAGATAACGATAGGACACGACGGTCGCGACATCACTTCCGGTTGGCATTTGGATGACGTTGTGGTGACGTCATCAGTTGATCCGTCCAAGAAAACTCTCTTCCCGTGTCAAAAGTAAGACTTTTACCCACTAAGCACTTTTCTTGCTTCTTGTCAAATCATAAATCGAAAAGCGGCGCACTTGACACGTTTTGTGGAAATGTCAATTTGAACTGTATTTGAATTTTATTTTTCTGATGGTCTCTTTTCCGGTATCATAAAAGTCAAAAGAATAATTTAGGGTATCTTCTTTGAACGTTTACAATGCTGAACCGTGATTTTGTTCTCTAATGTTGCGATGGCAAAAAACTAAACCACCTTTTATTTGCATTATGTTAAGTCATGAAACCAAAATCAGCGTAACTCATTTTCTGAAATGTGAACTGAACTATCTTTGAATTTTATTTACTGATGATCGCTTTTCCAATATCATAAGTCTGAAAAATAATTTAGGGCAGCCTTATCTGCTTTTAAACGTTTATAATGTTGAACCGTGTTTCTGTTCTCTAATGTAGCAATGAAAAAAAATTGTCCAACTTTTCTAAAAGTTTTATGAGGATGGAGACCACGGGCAATAACGCATTTGACGAAATTCGCAGGTGGCTGACAAATCTGGAGGAAGGGACATTTATCGAGAGAACTCTAAATCCGTACCACGGGGAACCAAGCAATGACGCCCTTAACCCGTCGCCTGTCTCGACCATTGAAAGTCGCCAGACCCCGGCCATACTCAACACGCCTAAATAAGCTGATTGAAACCGCGACCAGGCAAAAAAAGAGATATCAGCGGCAGTCGGACAAAATTCGTGATATTCTCAACTGGACAATTTTCTCCAAGGAGCGCTCTTTTGTCAGCTTTTAGTAATGGAGCCTCTTTACTTCAAGACTGCGGTCGAACTCATGTATTGTTTTTACAAGCATCTGTATAACGAACCGCGGTCAAGTTTAGATGTGAAAATTACGATATATGACGACATGTTATTTTATTTCAAATCAAAGTAGTTTTCGGCGCCGTAAAAATCGATAAAGACTTGGCGTTAGTATTCAGTTATTATTTTTTGTTTAATATTTTCACTGTTATCGGCAGGAAGCGTAATTCGCGTAATCTACTATAAATCTTGGATACATTACTTTGCTGTTTTGTTTATCGCTTGCTTGGAAGTATATATTCGGTAATTTAAATTTCTGTTGTCCATATATTTAAGAGTTTCTGTTTTTACACTGTTTGCTAAAAAGTTTTGCACAATAGCTGTCATTATCGGCGATCACCATTCAATAAAAAGAAAAGCGAATTTATTTTTTGTAGCGTGTAATTTTACCTCTTATTTTCATCACACAGCTTCCTGCAACATTTTTCTACACTGTTGTTTCTTTTCGTATTTACTTTTACGTGTATAGCTGCGTTCGTGTAGTTCCTCGCAGCCTTTTTTGTTATAGTTACAATAAGATGTCGATTTAGTGTTGATAAAGTGAACAACTGTGATTGCATGCGAATAAATACAAGTATACGGGGAAAATGTTTGAATGCTATGCGATATGCGTATTGCCCAATCCTTCATTGCCACAATACGATTAGAGAACATAGTTGCAAGTAAAATACTGACATACCAAACAATAAAACTCAAAGTTCAAAAACCAGAGTAAAATCAGGATCAGACATTTTTTTTGGAAAAGGAACATAAATTTCGCCTATACTGGCATCGTCAGTTCCTATAAGTGAAATACATAAAATACAAGTGAAATACATAAAATACAAAGCAAAATAATAATAAAATTAATAAATAGGTCACAAGATTAAGAAATCAGTATAGGTTTAAGTAAAAAGTACTAATCCTGATTTTACTCTGGTTTTTAAACTTTGAGTTTTATTGTTTATATACGCGTCAGCGGAACAGTGATCGACAAGCAGAAACCTGCGGCCAATGGTTTTGGAATCCATAAAGATACGCCCTTCTATACTGACATACCCATTTATCTTATCCCAGAAATTAAAGTGCTTGACAATATAGTGCTTGTTAAAGTTTTGACAAGTCTCTTTTATACGGTAAATTACATCTTTAAGTTTTTTAACATTTTATTTTTAACCAAGCCAATAAATTATTATCTAACTTGTACCAGCATATTAGAAAAAAGTATTAGATTTATGAATATGCTGTTGCTACCAGGCATAGTATATTTAATACAGGTTCCTCCGGCAGTATATATTATTTTGTACCAACGTTTCGGCTCACTATCCGACAAGCCTTCGTCAGGGACTGACACACAAAGCCAACAGGGCGCAAAGTAAAATCACACAAAGAAAAAAGGGGATAAAAATGTGCGAGACGCGTTCAAAATTCACAGCGTAGGTAGAAAATAATATATATTGCCAGAGGAACCTGTTTTAAATATAGTATTAGATTTATGCGCAGAAAATGAAAAAAAAACTTTCGCGCTTTCATTATGGTATAGGTAGAATAGTTGTTTTCTTAGCACTAGGGTAAAAAGCAAATAAAATGATCTGAAGCCGTCCCCTATTTAAAACTTTTTATCACAAAACGTGTAAAATTTGGAAATTAATCTCTAGAAAATAAATCTAATCACCAGCATACGATAAATTTAATTACCAAATACGTTCCTTCGCCCTGTAATCAGAACTTTCTTTCGAATAACAGAATCTGCCTAAATCCGAATGGCGAAAACAAACGATTCTAGCTTCGCATCAATGAAGATTTAACTAAGTACAGAACTTAGTAACCAAAACACTGTTTGTTTGAATATTATATGATAAGTAATTTCGCTTATCTTAATTCGACATGATTCTTTCGAAATTAGGATGATGCTTTTTGTAGCGAAATATATTTATCATATAACATCAAAACAAACTGATTATCGGTTCACTAAGTTCTGTGTTTATAGTTTATTCATTGCCCTGTAACGTTGAACTTTTACCGACAATTAAATACACGGCGCTATTTATGTATATACAAGCCGTGTTGACTTTCCAACTACGTGTTGGTGCAAATTAGCAGTCCGGCGTTTTACTCACAGGAAACGGTGCCACGGTCAAAGACACTTTTCAGTCTCCGGCTGACAACTGATTGTCGTCAAATCGATAAAATAAAATAAATTGTCCGAATAAAAAAACAGAAGTTGTGAGCGGAAAGATCCAGCCCCTATCGATTTGGACTTCAGCATAAATTAAGTGGCCAAACTGCTAAGTCCAAGTGAATACAGACTGGGAACACACAATAAGACCTAAAAAGCAATAATACTAAAGCAGGAAAATCTATAAAACCATAGTATTAGGACCAACGCCAAATACGCCATATTCGCTACAGAATAATAACTTCGTCGTCTGAATAGGACATAAATCTGTCGCAATAAGTCCTAAATTCATCGGAATAAGTGCCAAAAGGCCAAAGTAACGTCCAAAACTGTAGGGAGAGGGTATGGGACGTTTAGGAGCTATGGGTCTGGCATCGGCCGTTTTGGTGTCGACGTTTGAGCGCCCTAGTTTGAATGGCGGCGCTATTTTTGCACCGGAGTTTTTGGGCTGTTTCGGGTTATTAATGGGTAATGGGTTAGGGTTAAGATTGTTAGGGGAGGTTTTGATGTATTTTGGGTAAGGTTTGGGATTAGCTAAAATGTTGTAGGCCTATAGGCCTGATTCTGGCCAATTAGGTGTTATTTCGACGGTTTAGGTCCTAATACGATTTTTTGTATTACGACTATTAGATATTAGTGCTATTTTGGTCTTATTCAGAAGTGTGTTTTATTTCGACGTTGATGTTGATCTTATGGATGGAGTCCTACAGCCTCAATGAATTTTTTTGCTGATCAGGGCTCAACTGTACACAAGTAAAAAAAACGAAACTCCAAAAGCGTGGAACCGCGCTCAATTTCGCCAGATTTCCTCTTCGCTGTTTTTATTCTTCTTCTTCCTCCTCCTCATCAACGCTAGGAATGCGACAAGGACCGTTGGAAGTCGCCTTGAGCAGGAGAACAATGTCCGGATCACTGGTGGCCACCCTGTAGTACTCACGGTAGCTCACTTTGCCGTCCATGTTCTTGTCCATGACGTCAAAAATACCCCTGGCCCTCTGCTTGGCCGTTAGGCGGTCGGTGAGCGCCTTTGCCACCAGGTCCTCGCCCAGCAAACTGTAAATGTTCTGTGGAGAAAAGCTGTTCAATAAGATATCAAATGGCAGTGTTGTACTGACAAGCTACTGTTTTCAAATGACTTGACTTCACTTGACTTGAGTCTTGTGCACAAATTACTTGACTTGTACTTATGTCATTGTGTCAAATAGATAGGGTTTAAATTACGTGTTTTTATCAAATATTTGTTAATATAATTCGGATTTTAATTTCAAATTTTGCACTTAAAACAATTTGCTTGTTGTGCATTGCGTTTTCGTTATTTTGAGTTGAGTTATTGCTCATAATCGGACAAGTTTACCAATTTAAATAGTTTGCGCTTTATTTTTATGTCAATGAATTGACATGGAAGTTGACTTGCTTTAATAATGACTTGGCTGGGACTTGACTTGTTTATTTTTGCAAAATACTTGACTTGAACTAAAGTTATTGTACAAAAGACTTGACTGGGACTTAAGTCGTTTTAAAATGACTTGTTAAAACATTTCCAAATGGAGTCCAGCAACGTTTCTTCTCACATATAGCAATGCCAACGCTAACAGCCAGTAATTGGCTAAACTCTTTGCTTTCTTCGATTTACAGGATACCGAGGCTTCTTGTGTTTCAAGACATGGTGATGTCCTATTCACTTGATTTTTTATTTTCCGCGTTCAGATGTTTTTGGCCACTTTACCAAAACCTACTTTGTCGAGATTAAATCACAAACTTTTTCCAAGTTTTGAGGACAGTCTATGGTCATAGACCTTTTGTATAAGACAGGAGTATAAGAAATATGTGCATGTTTTATGTGCGCAATCGGTCACGTCTTCTTGCAAATAAAAAGGTTTGCCAATTTTAACCAAACAAATGCTTTTTTATTCGAGTTTCGTGCGTTGCTACTTTTTTAGTAAAATTAGGCTTATTTTCAATTGCATAAAACATTTGGGTCCGACCCTGATTAAGAGTGCTTATAAAAGCCACACGTTTCTATAACAAAATTGTTAGTGGAACTTATTACGACCCGTGGCGAACCGACTTAGTTTGGTTTGGCCCGCGACTAGCAAAATATTGCCGACCCCTGGTATAGATAGCTCACCTAAATCCGCCGCAACACTATTCATACAAAAAAAAAACCTTTCGGTCTATTCTAGAGGAAAATCGGTGTTTGTATACAATAAAGTAAAAACTCCAACCTTCATCATGTCTTCCAGTTCAGACAAAGTAACGCTGCCGTCGTTGTCAAGATCGTACATGCTGAAGGTCCAGTGAATCCGCTCCTCAAACGTACCCCGGCAGGTTATCGAGAGGGCACACATGAACTCACGAAAATCCATGATACCGTCACCCGACGTGTCGAACGATCTGACAAAAAACAAGAGTATTATAGCGGTGCTGTCGGAAAGGGGGTTACCGCTTTAAAATGGGAGTTGCAATTATTATACATGTTATGCTAAGACGCTCAAATAATAAATACAAAATGTTTTTCCTTGTATATATCTGTAGGCAATTTCGACAGCTGTATTTAAACCTTTAAAAAAGGGGTAAAACATATGTTTTCGAGCAGCAGTAATTTGATCGGCAATGAACGTATGCCATGCATTAATATGCTAGAACTAGAATATTAATCTACATTCGGACTCCAGCCATAAGACCAAAATAAGAACAACATCAACGTCGGAATAAAACACACTTCAGAATAAAACCAAAATAGCACTAATACCTTATAGTTGTAATACAAAAAAAATCGGATGAAGACCTAAACCGTCGGAATAACACCTAAATGGCCAGAATTATGCCTATACAACATTTTACCTAGCCCCAAACCCTTAAGTACTTAACTAACTTCCCTAATAATTTCAACGCAAACCCATTACCTACCAATAACTCCAAACAACCCCCAAAATCTGTAGCCAAAACAGCGGCGCCCTAACCGCACCATTAAAACTAGGGCGCCCAAACGTCGACACCATACCGGCCGATGCCAGACCCATGACCCCCGATCGTCTCATACCCTTTTCCTACATTTGTAGGAGTTAGTCTGGCCTATTAGTCATTATTCCGATAAATTTAAAACTCATTCCGACAGGTTTGTGTCTGTCTTAATCACACAATTAGGTTATTATTCTGTTGCGGATATTACGGCATATTTGGCTTTATTATGTCGTTGATCTTAATACTACGGTTTTATATATTATTTTGCTTTAGGTCTTATTGTGTGTTTCCCTCCATTTGCTCTAAACTCATATATTTGAGATTAAAAATAATAGAAAAAGACACAAGTCTAGCGGGGTCAATTGAAAAAGAACAGCCAGGTCAACTTTTGACAAAACTTTAACCTTCAAAAACAAAAAAACGTTTATATCTTGTTACACTTACTGTATAATACCGACGATATAATTTAGATAACAGCCCAGGAATACCATGGTTCATTCACACAAGTTTTTAGTCGCCATTTAAAACATGAGAAAGCCTTCCTTAAAATGATTAAGAACACAACAAGCTTATTTAATTGAGATAACATCCCAGGAATATCATACTTCATACACACAAAGTTTTTAGTCGCCATTTAAAATATAATAAAAAAATCCTTATTTAAAAGAGTATTTACATTATTAAAAGTATTTACAAAATTTACAAAAAAAAATCTTTTAAACCCAAGGGGCGGCAATTTGGGTCTTATTACAATAGTTGTGCATTTTATGCAGTTTTTCGGCAAAAATAAACGCACAGTTCGAACAGCAAACCCACCTGAAAATCCTCTCCGCGTAGCCGGAAGAGTCGACGCTGGGAAAGACCTCGGCGTACAGATTCTGAAACTCCGTCAAACTCAGCATACCGGTGGGACAGTCGCGCATAAACGACTCATACCATTCTGTAATCTCGCTGGCTGTGTACTGCGTGCAACGCACCAGGTCAGAAAAGTCGGGCGCTCGGACGATTTTGCTCTTTTTCTGGCCCATGTTATTAACTTGAGTTCTCGCTGTGCTATGCTGACAAACTGCTGGATGGAACAACGTCGTAGCTCTGCGCCCAGCCGGACTTTATTGACTGTCTTTCGGTTGAAACGCGTCCCTAATCCGCTTTGCACTTGTTAAAGCTTTGATCGACCTTTTTCATCACTGCTTTGTGGACAAGTGGGCGGCTTTCGCTTCTTAGCCTATCCTCACAGTCGATTTCACCCGTCAAATATTCAACATTTCAAGTTGGCTTTGCTCGTTTCACAAAATCGATCCGGGGGTTTGAGCTCAACAAGCGTGGAAAAAAAATACACGCCACACTCCTAAGAGAATGTTGGAGCATTTAGGCATATTTAGACGACAGCCTTAAGTTGTTTAGTTATCAAATAATAGTGTTCGCTCAGTTTCTGCTGAACGGTTATCAACCAAGACTAAACACTACTAACGTGATCCCAAGGTCAAATGGATTAAAAACCTTCTGAAAAGTTGTGTGGAAAACTTCCATTGCAGTTCTACAATACGTCGGTAATATTTATAAATCACGTCTCACAACTTTCAAGGAAAACCTGTAGTTGGTGACTATATGTATACGCTTAATACTGAAGCTATTGACCTGTAGGAGCCCAGCAACACCACGCTAACATGTAAAAGTGGAAAATGTGGTGTTGTAATCCCAACGAGCTAAGCCACACAATCACCAATCTCCAATCGACGGATTTGTCAGATTATTATGAGAGCGCAATCAACGTCGGCGTTTTTAATCTCGCGTAACTCGAACTGAATGGGTTTTGCGGCAAATCAGTCTTCTACAAATCTACAGCGCCTTGGTTTTTCGACATTCTGTTACATAATGGCCAAGTGCTATGTTGTATACTAGTCTTGTTCTTGTGGAAAAGGGACGAATTCTTAAAAGTTGGTGATTTTTGCATTTATCCCTTTAATAAAATTTTCGGACACCAGTTTTTTTAAAGCTGGATTAGGATTTAGCGTGGTTTTTAATTTTGAAAATAAACAGTTCGCTCAACGTGATCCTAAAAGCTACTATTTTAATACGAACGCACATAACCATCGACGTTTGTGTTACATACATTAACCGTACATACGTTTGTGTTATATATCTAATGAATGTCACAACTTGTGGCTTGTAACTCACAAGTGTATAGACACCCATATATTTTACACAGGTTCGTAACGAGGTTATTGTTCTTGATTTAATATGGTCGACCGTGTATAGCAGGTTACTGGCTGCTTTGCAAAATAGGGTAAAAGGTGCGTTACAAGCAGAAAACGAGAAAAATGCACCAAGGCAGTGTGCTGTGAAATAGGGGACTGCATTAAAGACATTTACATAAACCACAAAATGTCTGTTTTACAAGGCCTGTGGAAACACTTTATCTATAACAAAACAAACTTTACAAACACGATAGTTTAGTAAATATTTTGTGCAAAACATATTTTAAGGCATATTGATACAAGTAGAATAGTGGGTAAGTTGCCTAATAAATGGTTACGTGCTGATATATATGTATATCAAATGTTATTTCATGAACAAAAACATTCTTCAAGCTTGCTTAATCTTCATTGGTTCGCCATTTGTGTATAGTAGTTTTGCATCGACAATAATCAAAATAGTAAGATATAAGTTGTAATAAATGGTTTAAATATGCTGACACCTACACATGTTAAAACATCGCATATATGGTTTGAAAAAATTAATGTTTATAAGAACTCTATGAAAAGTCGTAGTCGCTGCCGCTGGATGTCGTCCTACTCAAAGTACTTCCAGATGACGTAATTCTCTTTCGCAATGATTCCCGGCGTATTTGCCTAGAAAAGTAATTTAAAATTAAAACTTTAAAAACACATAAAAAAGTTTGATGGGTTTCTGTGGTTTGTGTAATAAAACTGCTACAATGTTTTCAAAAAACAAAAATTAGATTTAACATCAATAAAAAATAGGAAAAAAAGATTAGAATAAAAGGTTGGTTAAGAACTACCAGAGGAGCTGTATTTTGATTTATTATATGCCTGGTAGCAACAGTTTTTATATCTACGAGATCTTATGTTTACCGATACAAAAAACCTAAAAACATTTATTAAAACACAAAAAACACCGACTTGTTTTTGTAGAGGGCCACCTCCTCAGCTTTGACCAAGGGAAGAAGAAGAAGTTTCGTGTCCGGGTCCTCCACGCATCGCTGAAGCAGCTCCAAGTACGTGAGGTTCTCGTTGGTATTCGGATCCAGAAATCCCTTTGTGTCGTCACTGGGGTCGTCCAGCGTCTCGTGAAGTCGCTCGTCGAAGAGTCCTGAAATATCGAAAAGTCCGGATAGCTTTGGTAGTACAGAAGTCATCAAAGTTTCCCCTAATATGTCGATCAATTATGCAAGCAAAGCGGGCCAGAAAAACAACCAGTCTGCAGTGCGGTTCGAACTCACGACCTCCGGTTAAGCGCTAAACGTCGTTCTACCAACTGACCTACACAGGCTCAGAGGGGAGCGAATCGACAAACAACCGTGCGCTAATGCTTGCCACATACTGTTAGTGCAAGCAACTTCACATTGAAGGGGATCTACAGTACTATATGATTGTTCAAGGAAAGATGACACACATATGTGTTCAACAACTTTGATCTAGCCCTTCTGAAGCTGATTTTTGACCAACGATTACGGCTTACGTATGATTGGTACACCGAAAGCCATCGCAGACTCACCGATTCTATCGATCAATTATGCAAGCGAGGCAGGGTAGAGAAACAAATAGCCTGCAGTAAGGTTCGAACTCACGACCAATGCGAAGTTGCTTATACGAACATAATGTAGCAAGCATTGGGATATGGTTGTTTCTCGACTCGCTTCTCTCTGAGCCAGTTGGTAGAGCGACGGGCCCGGTATGACCAGAGGTCATGAGTTCGAACCTCACTGCAGGCTAGTTGTTTTTCTACTTGCAGCATTGATCGACATATTCGGTAAATCTGCGATGGCTTCCGGTGTACTAATGATATCGTTGGAGAAAAAGCAGCTTAAAAAAGGCTATAGAATTATTCTTGTAGTATTTTGAAAAGTATTTCGGATATTTTAAGCGAAACAATAGTTAAATGTAAATAATGTATTTCAAAGATTACAACATCACTAAATTATAATACCGCTACATCTAAATCGGAGCGTGCGATACTTACGTAACCAGTTATACTTTTGTGCAAGTTTAAGTTATTTATCGACGAGTAACTGTGGTTCTTAATTTACATACTTCTTCCAAACAGAGATTCAAAACGACCTTCAAATTTGAATTTCTTTCAAACTTTCCACTAACTACATATTCTGTCGTTTACAGCAGCCTACAATTCAATTACCTCGCTCAAATGCGACCTCTACCGGCAGCCTGTGGTTGGCAACGGGATCAATGATGCCTCCAGTGGCGATTTGTGCTTCCAGCAAACGTATGCCGTGATTCTCGACAATTAACCCCTAAACAAAATATTTTAAAATCAGTAGAATATATCCTATTCTATGGATAAAAACATGTTTCATATTTTTAATCGAATGACCAACAGTTTTAGGATTATTATGAAGCGTTTAAAGTTACTTTTAATGAGGAAGGTGAAATACGGCGTTTTTACTGTATATAACAAAAAACGTAGCTTCAAAACTCACGCGTTTCATAGCTTGAAAGAGAGAAATGGTTTCGTCGGAACCTTTCGGCTTGTATCCGTGCACAGCACGTTCCGCTCGAGTAAGCACAGCGGCAAAGGCACGGTCGAGTAGATTCAGCTTAAGCGCGTCTTCAATCGACATTTTCTCATCTGTGATGGGGTCGATAATGCTCCCTGTGGCCGCCTGGGCTTCAAGCAGGCTCAGAGCTGTACCTGTTAAAAACAAGGTAAGGTTTAATTCAGTGGTTCACAACCAGGGTGCCGCGGCATCCTTGTGTGCCATTTATAATGCCCAAGGGTGCCGAGAGATATTTAAGAATCTTTTGGTATCTGAGTTTTGCTCAACTTTTACAAATTTTGGTGTAAGATTAGAGTGGAATAAATCCAATTATATCTTCCTATGTCGTGTGGAGTTGATGTGTGTTGTTCCAGTTTCGTTTGTTGTAACATTGATTTTACTCACTGTAAAATCGGCAATCAACCTGCAAAGACCTCCTTCTAGTTTAAATTGCAAAAATAATTCAACACTGTGGCCGCCTGGGCCTTAAGCAGGCTCAGAGCTATTGAAAATTAGTGCAGGTTTCAATTATTAAGGTCCTTCTTTTTTATTCTAAGTTACCTGCTTTGTATCAAAAGGTTCGACAATCACCTCATGCTTCATGATAGCATTGTTGAAAAACAGTAGCCTACCTTTAGGAAATTGTAAGTTTGCTTTTTAGAAAATTTCGCAGCTTATATTCGTGTTTTTGTTTTTGTATTTTTTTGATAAACTACAGTGCTATTCAGATTACAAAAAAAACAGGCTTTGTGCCGAAATTACAAAAAATCAACTTTTAAACAAACGAACTAAATACGTTTCGACTTGGACATTATTATTTATAAAAAGTTGGAAAAAGAGTCTGTTTACCGTTTCACAACTGCATTGTATCAAAATTATGCAGACTCGTTCCAGATCTTAAGTCTTTTCAAGTATAGTTTAGCTTTTAACCCAGGTCTCAGTCATCGCTCCTCGTTTTTTTTTTCTGCTCAAACCCGATGCTCACCCCTGGAAATTATTCCTTCCTTGTAAGCTGCATAAAGCGACATCTTGATGCCAGTCTGGTCATTGTAGATACCGGCGATAGGATATTTACCAATCAGGTAAGGCAACAATTCGCGTTCTATCTCCTCTTCAGTTACCTGTGGCAAAAGTAGATAGTTTTTTAATGGGTAACATTAAAATAAAATATACTCATATGAGCTACATTGGAAAAACTGTAAATGTAAACACTAGAGCTAGATTTTGGATTACCTATTTTCGAAAATAATTATGGTTTGAAATTCTAAAGCAATGTTACTAACTCATATTCGGGAATTGTAATTTCAGTCTACTAATCGACATTGGTTTATCGGAAACTGCTTCATAAAGCGACTTACTGGTCGTCATATAAAGAAACGAAAAGCATTAGCTTAAACCTGAAAATTTCAGTTTTATAAAATCCTCCACTGAAATTCATTAGAAAAGTTTAAATTATGCGATTCCAAGTTATCAGGTAATATTCAAATCAAACTCAACGCTGCACTGAATAAGTGCTATTGGAAAACACCTTGACCCTTGCAAGATTAATGTCGACCCCAGTTCCTTATCAGTAACAGTACAACAGTCTAGCAAAGCTAACAATGCAGGTCATACACAGATGTTCTGACGATGCCTTTTCCGGCGAAAGAAATATATTTACGGTAAATATACCCTTCAACACTATAGATAGTGTCTGGCTTAAATTTCTAGCTTTGATAGACTGCTGTGCTGTTACTGATAAATCACATAAAATCGGAATTTATGAGTCACACGACGCAATATGCCATAATAAGCGGAGCACATCTGAAATCAATCTTGTTACGTTGAGTGAAGAAACAGAAAATGTGATATGAATGATGAAGTCTAACTTATCCACAGGCACATGCTCGTTGGTAGCAATTTCTTGGTAGCAAATCACTGTGCCTGTGGGTATGATACGGCCATTTACAAAGATATCTATAGATAGTCTCTGACTTGAATTGCTAGTTTTGTTAATCTATTCTGACGATCAAAGTCAAACTTAAACAACGCTCTTTGTGAGGGATTACCTTTTCCTCTTCGAGTTCGATGACCCGTGACTCTGTGATGATGTTAGCGTCGATGAGGTCATTCAGCTTCACAGTTTTCCTCCATCCGGAGCGAAACCTGATCTCGTTCCTAGACTTCGTCCTCTTAAGGACTAGGGGAGCCGGAGCTTGCTGGACTCCTTCCTCTTCGATTTTCGCGACTAGGTCCTCAACCGAAGGCATGGCTGTTACTATGACGATAATTGGATGGATGAGTTGACTGAACGCTCTGATAACTGATATTTTTTGTGAGACAGTTAAGTTAAATGGGGTTAGTCGGTGTTGTAAACAAGTCATTTTGAAATGATTTAAATCCAAGTCAAGTCATTTGTAAAATAACTTAAGTCCAAGTCAAGTCTTTGTAAACGAATAACAAGTCAAGTCCGAGTCAAGTCTCGGTTATAGCAAGTCAATACCAAGTCAAGTTCTTGTTATGGAAATTATGCGGTAAACTACTAAAATTGGTAAACTAACTCGATTACGAGCAATAACTCAACTAAAAATACCAAAAAACGTAATATATGACAAGCAGATTGTTTTATATAGTATAAAAAAGCCTAAAAAAACTCTTTATTTTAACCCAAGTCATTTGCCAAAAGATTTATGTGGTGTCAAGTCATTTTTGCCCAAATGAAGTCCAGTCAAGTTATTTGAAAACAGTGACTCAAGTACATTTAAGTCAAGTCATTGGCTTTTGTCATTACAACACTGGATTAGGTAAGATTGATTTTTAATAAAAGAATCCGCTTAAATGCGAATGGTGAAATACAAAAATTCTGGTCGCACATCAAGTGATAAAGATTAAACAAAGTACAAAACTTAAAAACAAAACATACTTTGTTTAGAAAAAAAATGTAAAATATCGTGGTAAATAGTGTTTTTGGTGTTGTTATTTATTTCGCTCCATCCTTTGATAACTTCCCTCCGTTTAGTTTTTTTTACTGGTTTTCGCAGTGTGATATCAGTGCACGTGGTTGTTTTTTGATTGCATCATTGTCTTGTTGCAATAATAGTCATACAAGTACACCATTATGCTAAAGGAGTGGCTATAACGCTCATCCTTATATTTGCGTATTCCTTGCTATTTATTTTGTCTAGGAGTTTTTTACTATATTTAATCTTAATTTTCGGTTAGCAAGATTTCATCCTAAGAAAATGAATAAATATTTAAACGGGCATTAGACGATTTTACTCACAACAGCACTCACTATGAACCACAGGTTATTTTTTGACTGATGCATTGTGAAACTTATATGTAAGAAATACCTTCTTCTGCGAGAGTTTTTCCATCAACCTCATCAGCCACGTCGTTCGTCTTCTCTCCATCGTCCGAAGTTATTTCCTTGATGTCCTAAACATAATTTCGTTTAAAATTAAGTCAAAACCTATTAAAAACCAGCAGTATTTAAGTATGTAGTTTTCATGTTATTTAAGTTATATTTATTAGCTATGACCAACTATATAATCTTATTTAATACAACCTTGGCGTCCAAAATAACGACATCCTCTGTTTGAGTTGCTGTGTCAGTCAAGTCTTTATCAGGAGCGTCTACAAATGTTAAAAAAAGATTAAAAATATGGTTTAAAGATTCTCTTAAAAAACAACACTAAAAAGTAAGTCAATTAGGGCGTTTAAGTTAATACCAATTTATATTATTCCCAGAACCCATGACTTCCAATATGAAATATTACAACTTGGCAATAATAGTGATACTGTTTATTATATTTAAAAATCGAGTCTATGTTGACTTAAGTCTTTCGGACAAATGACTTGAGTTAAAATGAAGTGTTTTCTATAAGTATTTTTTCAAAATATTGAGCTATTTATTCAAATTTTTGCACATAAAATAATTTGCTTGGTGCATGTTACGTTTTCCTTATTTTTTAGTTCAGTTATTTCTCATAATCGAGTTTAAAAATTAGTTTATCGTTTTATTTTGAATAGTTTTATATATAGTTTATCGTTTTATTTTCAATAGTTTATCGTTTTATTTTGTCGACAAGGACGTGACTTGAAGTTGACTTGCTCTAATTATTACTTGACTGGGACTTGACTTTCACAACTGATGACTTGGACTGGGACTTGACTTGTTGTTTATTCAAAAAGACTTGACTTGGACTTAAGTTATGTTAGAAATGACTTGACTCGGACTTAAGTCATTTCAAAATGTATTGTTTACAACACTGGCAGTTGCCCACTATCGTTATCGATAACACGCGTTGACCTACCTCGCTGTATGCTATCGGAGTCGAGATCCACATTGTCATAACCGTGAAGTTTCCGCCCTTCTATTGGCACTGCCCCTGTGGAGAATATACTTTAATTAGGCATTTATTGCTTGTATTGAATAAGCTAGGTTGGCTTTGTTATAATAATATTTAGTCCATTTATGGTTAAAGTTTTATGTCCAGTAAGAAATAACTAAGGTGTGGTCGACCATTAGTAATTTTAAACAGATATAGCATGTTCACCGAAAGCCATTGCAGATCTCAGTTGTTAAATCAATAACAACACATATATGTGTGTGCGTGTTTCATTGAATATAGCATGTAAGTTCAGTTGCTTACAAAAATTAAGCGCCGGGTGACAAGTAATTTAAGGTTTTATACAAACTAGTCACCGTGACAAATTTGGGGAAGGGCAAGACCGCCCTAAAAAGTCCTGCTTAAATATCGCTCTATTGCTTGACGCGCTTGACACGCAACACAAGAAACCGTTTGCGTGGGTGTGGGAGTGCTGCAGTTATACTGAATGAGTGTTCACGTTACCAGTCGAAAATTCCAGCACAAGAACGCTATTATCAAGCACACACAAACTATCGGAAATCAAAACTCAAGTGGAATTTTCCTTTATAAACACAGCATAGGCAAAGTAGAGTTGATTCTTTAAAAACTTGATAGCTTGTCTGGCGGGTCTTAATCTAATTGTGATGATTTAAGGTTTTGAAGTTCAACTTTTCCCAAGGGAGCATGACGCCGTAACGGCGACTGGGCTATTTGTACCTACAAGGCGTCATCGGGATTTTTCACGCTACGGCGAGTAACTCGGAGTGTCTCTGCTGCTCACATACATGATTTATACTCAACAGCTTTTATTAACACAAATTAAATCAGTTCAACTTTTTAAACGTTTGGTTATTACATAATTCACATGTTCTTCCTTTTACGGGAGAAAACACTCTTGTTTTACGATCAAAGGATACCCAAACAACATTGTTTTATATAGTTATTACTTAACCGAAACTTTAGATAGTATAACATATTTAACCTAATGCGCTGTTTTACTTATGCAGTGGATCCCTATTTGTCTTACGGCACCACTCATAACTAGTTTTTATTTAGCGGTACCCAGGTACTAGCGTTTTCGTTATCTGGTTTAAATGCCACAGAAAACAATTCTACACAATGACAGAAAATACAATTCGATTTTTTGTATTCCTACACAGGCATCTGTACCAATGAACTTACCAATAGAGCAAAAGATTTGTTAATAAGATTGTTAAAAAGTCCTAAATATCTCTAGGCAACCTTGGTTAGTCGAAATGGCGCCTTTGAGTGCCGCTGCGCCCCAGTAGGGAGTCGCTGTACTAATCAGTGTACAAATCAGCAAATTACTTATGGTGGTAAATCTGAAATGGCGACTAGCAGCGCTTTCCGCAACTTATAAAAAGTATGTGTTCCATAAAACCCGTCAACCCAAATATATTCAAATGTGCCGACTTACATCTTGCCCACAGAAACCGGGTCAGCATAATCAAACCGATGACGTCAAGCAGAATGACGATCGAAAAGAGGTCAAGAAAAAAATCCAGGTAGCCAGGACCATAGTTAAACGACCAGAAAAGTGCCATGAAACATTTGGGTTAAATAACTTTAAACGCCGAATACTACCTACTGAAAGCTAAAGCGTGCAAAAGAGCAGACACACTTAATGAAAAATAGATTTATAGAAAGATCCTGACAGTCATGCAGTTATTGCACCGATACAGCGTGATTGGCAGTAACGTTAAATTAGTTTATCGTCGATTTTAGTTTTTTGACAAAATGATCTTTGTTTTGCTACAGCAACAAACCAGTTACCATGAAATTGTTAACTTTTGCAATTCGCCGCAGGCCAACTTCTCGTTGCAGCGAGGGCCTGAGGTTTATTTTTAAAATTCGATTAAAATATATGACGTATGATCCGACCATTTCCGCAATTCTTACGACTTTCTGCGAATGTGCGCGACAGGCGCTAACCGAAATATAAGGCACTACTAGAAAAGTTGTTATAAGGCTCGGCTGGGGTTAATAATACACCTTCTTTATCAAGGAAACCTTCAGTGGTATTTAAAAGTTTGTTTTAATCTGTTTTTCGCTAATGAAGTAGAACTATTAACTTAATATACGTGGTGACAAAATTAGCTTCTTAATCAAAACATTTAACATGTTTAAGTGTGAGTGATATACACTTAAAAATAAAGCGCCTGTGACGCAAGTAGAAATTACACACGAAATACTTTTAAAATTTGAATTATAGAAATCCTCAGCTTACAGCAGTACTGAGCTGCTGTCTGAAGATATATCAGTCACCTCAACAGCTTTCCCTGCCTTAAATCATCAATTATTCGCGCAAAACCTTTCACAAAAAACCGCAAGCCAACAGTACAACGGCCTTTGTACTTCGTAGTAGCATTAAATATAGATGAAAAAGCGAAAGCACTACTTAAAGGCAAACAGCACTGAAGAGCTGTACGATCAGTCCCACTGCAACACACAACGTTGGCTTGCCAGTAATAAAGACAGCAGAAAAGTTCAAATTTACCCTCGTCCCCACTGACACAGTCAACATTTACATTGTGGGCGCCGCTGCAGTTTCGCGCGCTCTCGCGGGCATTGTTGGCAGCGCTGTTTTATTTTTGCCGAAAGTTCCCAAACGACCCCGCTCTCGGAATTATTATCGGGCGCGATCGTGCGCATCCAACCGTGAAACCCCTGTAGCACGTCATCGAAAAGACTCCGAACAACGAATTAGCTTTGAGAAATTGAGATGGCTGTTTGTTTCTTTATTTTGGAGTTTGCGCAGCGCTTTTTAAAGAAAGGGTAAAAAACTTTGTGCTGATTTTGTAAGTTGAAACATTTACCCAGGGTATTGCGTGGATTTTAATACGTGCCAATCTGTATGTTCTGTATGTAGTTTAATCATCTGTATAAACCAGGCTTTCTCAACCCTTTTCACGTCGTCCCAAATACTAGGTATAACAACGAAGCTTTGGCATCATAATTATCTCAACTAAATGCTTTGTAATGGAACAAAGCATAATACAAATGGCGTAAATGCATTAGAATTGATTTATTATGGCTTCGTATTTCTCGCGCAATTTGCACAACATTTGTAGAATCTCCCCCAGAACCAATCTCGTTAATTGGAACCAAGCGAACTACTGCAGTCTGTGTACCAACAATATCAATTGGCGACCCACATTTTAAGCCGGGATCCATGGATTGAAAACAGTGGATCACATTTACAGAAAGATTTCATAACAGGTATTTGCTTAAATAACAGCTCTAACCATTTGAGTGTAGGCTAGTATACATTTGTCTTCTAAGTATATTAGAACAAATGGCACTGGTCTAGAATCCTACCACATTATTACCGGGGGGTTATATTGTCAACATTGTTTGGGTTAGGTTGCGAGTTAGCGTTTGGGTTCAGGTGGGTAAAGAATTATTTTTATTATCTTTTTAACTCCATATTCATTTTGATGCAATTTCCTTTTCGAAAACTGCTAAAACATCTTGTTACAAATCAACGACCATACACAGTATCTTAAGTGCGTCCTTTCGATAAATTTATTTCGAACCCTCATTTTTGATACCGTTCCTGAGCGGGTTTGGGGTAGCCGAGCGTAAACTAGTTTACTTTTATCGCGTATTGTATTGTGAAGCGGCAAAGCGTGAAACGCTGAGTACACGGGAAGAACCCTTTTGTCGCCGGACGTCGCAACACCGAATAAAATGTCTTCGATACAAAATCATTCAGGCAAAAAATATGGAACGCCTAATTGAATGGTATAAGACAGTGGTTCTAAAACCGTTTTCCCTGCTGCACCCCTTTTAAATTATTAACCAATTCTCGCGCCCCTTATAAAATTGCTTGAATAACTAAACCTTTGTCATTCTTTGTATTTCTATACAAGTAACTAATAACACAATTCCCAGATGTGGGTTAGTTTTACATTTAATTATAAGAAAAAGCATAAATTGCAGTAATGCATTTTTAGTTTCTGATTCAGCATCCCCGCACACCTGGTTAAGATACCCCGCATCTAAAAGAAGTGTTCTGCAACATTTTGACGGGAAACAGTGGTTTAAAAGCCTATATGCTAAAATAGTGAGACTTACAAAGTTATTTTTGTTGTGTAAAGTGATAGCAGGCTGAGATAGATTGATTCCCATCTATATCAGAATCGGATGCCAACAGACCAATGCGTGGCTAAAATGGCTTATCTACGGATGAAAGTGGGGCGCTGGCTGTATTGTTAGTATCATGAAGAATGATCTTATATGAACCCGCGGTAACTGGACTTCTGCAGTGTTGGCTAAACCCGGTACCTACACTTAAATCACTCTTCCGTACTTGTTACTCGACCAACCGTATCTAAACGTGGCTTAAAATCTGCGGCGAAGGCGTTTTGTCATCTAAACCTAAACCGCAGTGTAAACTCAATGTGATTTAATAACATAGCAAACATATTTAACGACTTGCGTCGTAGCTAGAGTGTTTGCCCACACAAGTTTATAATGATAAGGTAGCTAAACAGCGCCGATGAACAGGGTACAGTGAGGGAATGACACGCTTCTGACAGTCAATATTTGCCGGCTAGGTTTACTGGCAAAACGCCAGTAGCCAAAGGCTACGTTTTCTGTCGACAATTGTTTACGCAACAGTTTATAAGATTCAATTTTTTGGAACAGCTAGCATCAATTGCTACATTATGTTATATTACCCACTTTTTACAATAAAAGAAGAAGCTTTCAACTCTTTTTTTTAAATGTTTAGTTGATATTTGGGGCCGCAAGCAATTGATAGTAGTCAGCGTAATACATTCGAATTATGTTTCGACAGTTCAATACCGTACAGTTTATACTTGTTTATGAATACCGGTCTTTTCCTAAAGGGAGAAAGACCTAACGTAAACAAAGATTTAATTGTGAAACTCTTCAGGCTGTTACTTGGCATCACAGAATGCTATATACTCATGTATAACTACAAGGCTGTATATCGTCATTTACAACTGATGATTGGCCAAAGCCGCCCGCTAACGATAAATCCATGTCTTTCAAACAAAAAGACAAACAAATTTTGTCCTACCTGTTTTCCAGTTTCGCCTGAAAGCTAGATAGAGCGCTAGAAGCATCAGAAAGACGGCCATAGTCACCATTATAGCTCCGACAATGTACGGCGTTATAGGCTGACTGCAGCTGTTCGCTGCCAGTGCCAAATTTATACAGCTTAACAGCGTCACCAAACGGAACATTTTTTAATTTTATTTGGCCACTAAAAATAATTTGGTGTTTAAGTGCTAAGACACGATTTGTTCTGACTTCCTACACTTAAAAAGTGTTTAAAACGCTAAATACCAGTCTTCAAACCACACTGTTTCGATGTTACTCATTGGGTTACAAATGACAAACTATTCCTTTTAATTGTTGCTTATTAACTTTTTATTTGGTTGCTGTAGGTAGGGCCGGTTGACGACCTTCTCAAACATTAAAAATTAGAGCAAGCTTTTAGTGTGTTTTAAGTCAGCATTTTTACAGCAAAAAATAGTTTACTTTCTATTGTTGAACAACATAGAGTCCGAGCTACTGTTCAAGTCAATGCTATATGTATCTAAAAAACTAAAACTTTAAACGCTTTACTAACTTACGAATTTATCCACCAGTGTTTTGCTTTCAGATTTGCCAGGACTATGGCTTGCTTCTATCAACGCCCTATGCAGCGCGGCAAGGCTCTGTCCTAAACTTTAAAGCCCAGTAGTTAGCCCTTTAAGTATGTCAGGAATTCAGGTAAGTACAGCCGTGTCGCTTCAGTGCCTTTTGGGGGTAATGGAGGCCACACGAAACTGTGATTACCGACTGTAGGCATGCATGACGAGGAGTATCTCTAGTTTACCTGTACACTTTGCAAAAAGCCAGTCCTTTTGTTCACCTTAGAGGCGTAAAAATTACACAACATATAGGTTGGGGATAAAAAAAAGTTGCTGATTTCGTAGCGGCCATGTTAACTTACAAAGAGGTTACAAAAAGTCTGGTAAACAGTGCGTTATTGTGGCTGACCGAATTGCTAGCTTCGGTGGTGCAAAATAACAGGGTCTCGACACACGTTTAAATTTTCCTTTTTCAGATAATGGTAGCATGTGATAAAGTGATAATAGCATATGTGATAAAAAAAATAGTGTTCCAAAGGGCGTTTTCGGTTTTGCATGAAACGAAACAGGGCATGCGCGTATCTGACAAACCATATTCACAGGTCAATACTGTAAAATTGCTATAATTAGGTGGTTACAAATACATAGTTTAACTGAAAAAAAGTTAGTTGGCTAAATAACTCGAAATGTTAACACATGTTTTCATTTTAATCAATATGAAAAAACAATTTAACCCCCCCCCAAAAAATGATTTAACCCAGTCCGCTGACGAGGACTGAAACATTTATTTGTACTTTTTTTATTTACACGTTGTTTGAAACTAACCTTTTTTCTTATTGCTCCTTTCAAATTCTGTTGGTCTTCCGAAATTGAACCGGTTGTAGCTATGTGCTCGCAAGTTTGGATTACAGCCGCAAAGTTAGTGACACTTTTTGGGGTTGGTTAACAGTTTCTTTACTTCACATACGCTAAATTATCAATACCAAACTATTAGGAAGGATTCAATAGGAAAAGCCTGTCATAATAATTTTCATTGATGATATTTTTTTCATTTTTAATTTTTTTGCTAAATATGTAAACCTTAATTTACTTGTTCAATACTTTGCGCGTAACACGTCTCGGCGGTTTTCTAATTGCAATTTTTTATTTAAAACGATCGACAAAAATAATGTTAAATAATAAGAAAATCGTGAGCAAGGTATTTTTAAAACGATTTAATTGAGATAGCACTTTTAAATTATCGGTATTTAAAATTTAGGCGACAAGCCCTTCAGAAACTATCTAGTTCTAAATTACACCGGTCAGTCACAGATTTAACTGCAGCTTGATAATGTTTCAGAAAATCCCAGACTATTTTTTGTCAGTCTTTTAAAAGAATAAATGCATCTGATTTAAACTAAATAATTGTGATAAGAAAGCGGCCGAAAATGGCATGTTACGCGCAAAGTACTGAACAGAATAATTAACGCTCGTTTACATATTTAGCAAAACAATAAAAAATAAAAAAAAATGAAAAAAATCTTGCGGTTGTTTTTACTTGTTGCAACCGACCGGTGTACGGGGCAAGTTGTACCAATTTTGTCAACTTCTTAAAAAAGGTAAAAAAATTGCTATGGACAAAATCTTTTTAAAGAACCTGCGGCAACTTATTGCTAAAAGATCGTATTTTTATATGGCGAATATTTTATTTCATTCTTTCAAAAGAAAAACAAGCCATTATATAATATGTCAAAATTGTATCAACCACCGCCGTTCTTCCCTACATATTTAGCAAAAAAATAACAAAAAATCCTAAAGATCTTATCCAATAAATATAAATCTCTTAAAACTAAACTGAGCTGCTTTACGAAATGCACAGACCACTGGCAACAAAAAAAAACTGACCAAAACACACACAGCGTGATACTGTAACCTCCACCGCCTTTGCGTTTGCACTTTATTGATTGGAAATACGCGCTACAACCGGGCGCCGGCGGTACACCAGATGAAAGCAGATCCAATTAACGGACCGCGTCACACACAAAACGAGGATTCTCTTCGGCGCATTGCTCAGCAGGTGCTGGTATCACCTGGAATGGCTGGCCAGTTGCAAATGCCATTTACGTACACGAGACCGGCCGCACATTCAATTCGTGTTTCCACGCCTCCCGAGCACTTGTAAAAGCTGGTGCAGCTCTCCGGGTTCGGGTAATCCCCGTCGGCTTTTCCCTCGCATGAGAATGCTGTTAAAGAGGAAAAAGTCGCTTAGATTTAAGCTTATTGTCCCCGGAAAAGCATTTTCCGTTATATGTACTTAGGTAAAGAAAAATGACCGAATTTTTATTGAAAATTTTAAAAATACATAAAAATGATTTATGCAGATATTTAGTTTGCCTATTTAACCATGACCAGTTAAGATTTTTCTTTAAATTCTGAACACTTGATAAATTAGAAGGACGCGCATACATATGTTTGTTAAACAGATAATAGCTTGCCGGCTTTGCTGCAAATAGCAGTTTGTTAAAAATGTGTTGAAGTAGCAACAGAACCAAATTTGGGGAAACGAATTTGTCTAAGTATAATTCAAAACGTGAAATTATACTTGCACCAAGAGGCGCATAAATTCCTTTAACTGATTTAAAACACAGTCTCAGTAGGGCTGATCGAATTGTGTTGAGGTAAGTTTGACCAGCTGTTTTTCTACCCTAATCGTTTTTGTATTTTTAATCTCACGAAGAATTGCGATTGAGCGGTTGGGCAACTCGTTTTAAAGCACATTAATCTTAGTAAAACATTTTCTTGTTTTGGGAAGCAGTAAGTTAAATTAGGACGTCTATTCCAGAATAATTGAAGTTACTTCAAGTTAAAATTTGACAAAAATTATTTTGCCCAAAACGGAGAATTTCATTGTTAATTAAAACTTGTGGGTCGAAAGGGAAGGAACTGCGAAACTTAAACCCAGCCTATCAACAAGGGTAACTTAACAACAAACAAAATTGGCAAACGATTCGTTGTAAAGATATCAACTGGTGACCAATTTGTTTTTCCTCATACTGTCGACCAAAGATGATTTACATTGGTGCTTCTATATCGAGAGGCGAGTTTAATGACGACAAAATCACAAATAGTTGTAGCGGCACACCAGTGTGCATCGAGAGTTTTTTCTAAGTGTTAAACTTTTATTTTGGAAAATTGTAATATAAATATGCATGTAGAGCAAGCTAACATGCGAATAAAAGGCAAACTATCCTTTGGAAAACTGATAATTTCAAAGCATTCATCTATTTCTGTCCTTGTGAAGTTACATATCGAGGGCGAGTGATTTTATGGCGTTGTTATTCTGCCAAAAATGTGCCCTGGTTTTTGTGCTGTTTAGTGTGCCGCCAGCTTGAAAAAATATAAGTTTTAAACCCCTGCCCTAGGGTCTTACATGGGGCGTTGGTGACTGTAGCAGTCTGGGTTGTGCTAACAGTCTCAGTGGTCGTATCAACGTTGGTGGTTGCCGACACAAAATTCGATGTCGTCATCGCTTCTGTAGTAGCCGGGAGTGGTCTGTCGCCACAGTCTACATTGTAAGGCCAATCGCAGCCTTCGGATACTGGGTTGTACAATAGCCCACTCTGCACGAACAAAACACGCCGACCATTAGCTATGAGTGAGACTCGCCGGCACAAAGTTTACGAAAAAAAATGTTTCATCAATTTTGTTTCAAAGGGCAAATGCGGCACGACCTAAACGGATATATTATCCACGACGAAACAAATAGTAAATTGCATTTTGCTTGATGGTATGCATGGTTAAAGAATTCCCATACTTTATAAAAAAAGAAGCCTGCAATTCAACGTAATCACAATAGTAAATGAATTCAAAATTAGGAATATTAAAACTACTTTAACGATTGGGCTGCCAAACCTGTTTAAAACTACTTTAACGATTGGGCTGCCAAACCTGTTTAAAACTACTTTAACGATTGGGCTGCCAAACCTGAACAACATTGACTCTAATTGATATTTTGCTCAAAACGACGTCGATGGTGTTCAATCAGTGTTTAAAAACTTTAATATTTTTATACAGTAGGAAAGAAACATTTATACAGTAGGAAGAAAAGGGATATATATACTTGGCTTCAAATTCTGAAATCGCCGTTTGTATAACCATAAAAATTTATGGTTGCATAAACATAAATGTAGTAATGCAGCATAAAAAAGACTTTCTATAACGGCAAATGCTTTGAATGCAATCTTACGCTGCAACGGCCGGGATGGGTCTCCTGGTTGGCGCACACGTAGTAGGTTTCACAATTGTTAGGATCGGGGTACATGCCGTTCGGCTTCGTTGTGCAGCTAAAGAAACAGTCCGGTCCTAAACGACGAAAGGAAACGTTAGTACGAAAATGTGTACACCAAAGTATATAACTTATGAATCAAATTAAAGATGCACAACCGTAAGTGTGTTAACAACTGCGATCTAGCCCTTCTGAAGCTGCTTTTTGATCAACGATTACGGCTTACGTATAATTAGTACATCGAAAGCCATCGCAGACTAACCAGAATCTGTCGATAAATGATGCAAGGCAGGCGCTAGAAAAACAACTTGCCTGCAGTGAGGTTTGAACTCACGACCTCCGGTCATACCAGGACCGTCGCTCTACCAACTGAATTGCACAGGCTCATAGAGGAGCGAGTCAAGAAACAAACATGGCACCATTGCCTGCTAAATCCTGTTCGTAAAACTTGCCTGCAGTGAGGTTCGAACTCACTACCTCCGGTCATACCAGGACCGTCGCTCTACCAACTGAATTGCACAGGCTCATAGAGGAGCGAGTCGAGAAACAAACATAGCACCATTGCCTGCTAAATCCTGTTCGTAAAACTTGCCTGCAGTGAGGTTCGAACTCACGACCTCCGGTCATACCAGGACCGTCGCTCTACCAACTGAGTTGCACAGGCTCATAGAGGAGCGAGTCGAGAAACAAACATAGCACCATTGCCTGCTAAATCCTGTTCGTAAAACTTGCCTGCAGTGAGGTTCGAACTCACGACCTCCGGTCATACCAGGACCGTCGCTCTACCAACTGAATTGCACAGGCTCATAGAGGAGCGAGTCGATAAACAAACATAGCACCATTGCCTGCTAAATCCTGTTCGTAAAACTTGCCTGTAGTGAGGTTCGAACTCACGACCTCCGGTCATGTCGGGATCGTCGCTCTACCAACTGAGCTACACAGGGAGGAGCAAGTCGAGAAACAACCATACGCCAATGCTTGTTACATTCTGTTAGTACAAGCAACTTCACATTGAAGAAGATCTACAGTACCATGTTATTAATTAATAAAAGATACACACACATATATGTGTTAGCGACTGTTATCTAGCCCTTCTAAAAAAACGTGTTGCGTATTCTGTGTTAAGTCTGTCTGCTTGCCTGCGGCCAGGTAAACAATCTAACGCAAATAAATCGTGACAAATAGACGGCTCTCACCTTCGCAGCGTGTGAACGTCGAGGTCCTTTGAGTGGTGGTTGTAGTCACCGTGTTGTTGCCGCCGCTAGTGGTGGAAATGGGATCGGTAGGCGTCGTCGAGCTCGTATCAGCGGTACTGGAAACGGGGTCGGTGGGCGTGAAAGTGGGCGTTGGGCCATCGAAGGGGCAGTCGATTTCCAATGGCGGATTGGTAGCATCGGGGTTGGGCCACCAGGTCACTGCCGTTGTGGTTGGCCTTACGTGGCAGTTCGGGCTCATCTCGTTGGTGAGTTCGTAGTAGATGGTCCTGCAAAAGGTCGCGAATCACCAGTGTTGTAGCTAAGTGGTTAAAAACGGTTCACGTCTAAGTTAGGTCGCTTTTGTCTAAAAAACGCAAGTTAAATCATTTCCCAGTGTGGTAAACAAGTCATTTTGAAATGACTTAAGTCCTGACGAAGTCACTTGAACAACACTTAAGTCCAAGTCAAGTCCCAGTTCAAGTCATCGGTTGCCTAAGTCAAGTCCCGGTCAAGTGATTATGAGAGCAAGTTAATTTCAAGTCATGTCATTGTCATAAAAGTAAACTATTAAACGATTAAAGTTTGTAAACTTAAGTTTTTTGGTCAAACGACTTAAGTTAAGTTAAGTCAAGTCATTTGAAAACAGTGGCTTAAGTGCACTTAAGCCAAGTCAATGACTTAAGTTATTGCAACACTTTTATTTCGACCTAAATACTTTAGTCTATAGTTTAGCAATGAAAATATTTTAGTCAAAACACCACTATACAAGTTTCTCTCTGCTATCTATATGAGTTGCTGAAGTATATATATTCACTTACTGGGAAATAACTTAAAGGGCAAGAAACATTTAAACCAAGAGGTAAGAACCAAAGAACTTGTCAAATGTTTTTATCAACAAAATAAATAAACCAATAGCCTAACTGGTTCATTCAACTTAGGCTTCAGCTTGGCATCACCAATGTGTCAAATTTACATGCAGCCTTTAAGTTTACATATATTTATTTAATTTAAGTTTGGGAAAATGGTTGGAAAGCGCTTATATCGTTATCCCCCTGCATCAAGTTTCGAAGTTTAATAAAAAAAATTGCTTGCGTTGAATGCAACTTCTTAAGGTTGTAGTTTTTCGCGAAATAAAAAATCCTTTGTCATACCTTTAGTGTCTTCGGCTCTACACAGACGTGTAATTAAATTACATAGAGCCCCGACAAATGAACTGTAGCTACCAGGTATATTATTAATCATTATAGCTCATCTGGTATTTTTAGTTGTCCAACGTTTTCGTTAGGATTAATGGCAGCGAACGATCGTGCATAACCCCAACATAACAAGTAACATATGTAGCTAATTTTACTGGCACAAGGCCTATTAAGCATTGTGGTATTCTCGCTGAAAACGTTTTTTTTTTACATCAGTTGGTTTAGAACAGGGGTGTCCAACTCAAACACGTCGACGTGCCAAATTTTATCTTGTAACTTCTTCCCGTGCCAAAGTTTGGCAACTATTTTTTTTTTGTAATATTAAAAGCGCTTTCATACAATAAAATAAAAAAAACAGTATAGTGTAATGTCAGAAGTAATTGTTTGTTGTCGTAATTCCTGGAATTGTTTTGTATTGTGAATAAACAAAGACAATTGACGGTATAACAAATTTAGCTTTTTTGACAATTGGCTGTATTTTGGGGGTGCTTGCGTGCAATTTTTTATTAGGTCGCGTTTCACATTTGGCACGCGTGCCTCATGTTGTACACGCCTGGTTTGGAATAAAACGGTCGAAGCAACAATAAACAGCCCTTCAAAACATCCAGATTTACTGCTCCCTGTATACCTGAGAATCGGATATCTCCCCTGACCACATATGTTTTGGAAATCATCGTTGTCGTATGCCCACACCATGATTCCTCCAAGCCCTCTGTTTTTCATGTAGTTCACCTGAAATGAACGAAACGCAAACTGTGATGACCAACACTCTAACACAGGGGTTCTTAACCTTTTTTTACCGCGAACCCCTAATTTTTTTTTGCTTCGCATGGACCCCGGTAGACAAGAAATGCTCCAAAATGACGTCATAAATTGACGTCACAAATTAAATAGACTTCATGACTCTGTTATTTCGGTCCGAAAAATGTGAGTCTAACTATACATTCAGTGCAAAACCGTTTAATTTTTAATTAAATTGTTTTCTTTTAAACTTTAATTACTTTAAGTATACACTATTTTTGTAATTAGGCTTTTATGGACCCCTAAAACTAGTTCACAGACCCCCAGGGGGTCCATGGACCCCAGTTCAAGAACCCCTGCTCTAACAGTTGAGGAAGGTGTTTACTATTTTCAGCCAATTAGCGATGCGAGGTTGAATCGACAAACGGGCATCAGCAGGTACTGCAACACGTTGTAATGACTTAAGTCAATGACTTGACTTAAGTGCACTTAAGTCACTGTTTTTAAATGACTTGACTTGACTTAAGTATTTTGGGCAAAAAGACTTGACTTGACTTAAGTATTTTGGGCAAATGACTTGACTTGACTTAAGTCATTTGGACAAATGACTTGGGTTAAAATAAATTGTTTTAATTAAGCAATTAATTATAAAATTGCGTTATTTAGCCCAATCTTTGCACATAAAAGAATTTGCTTGTTATATGCTGCTTTTAATTTATTTTTGACTTGAGTTGCTCATAATAATCGGAGGAGTTTGCCGGTTTTCATAATTTAAAGTTTTATTTTTTTGAGGGCTGGACTTGAAGTTGACTTGTTCTAATAATGACTTGACTGGGACTTGGCTTGGGCAACCGATGACTTGGACTGGGACTTGACTTGTTATTTATTCAAAAAGACAAGTTATTTTACGAATGACTTGACTGGGACGTAAGTCATTTCAAAATGACTTGTTTACAACACTGCTGCAACATTATGGCTTGGAATAGAAAAATAGACCTAATACAGGGGTTCTTAAACTGGTGTCCATGTACCCCTTGGGGGTTTGTAAACTAGTTTTAGGGGGTCCATGAAGGCCAAATTGAAATATAAGTGTAAATATATTTGGGAAGTAATCATTTTTTTAAAGAAAACAGTTTGATTAAAAATAAAACGGTTTTGCACTGAATGTATTTTAGACACTATTACACGTTCACATTTTTGGACCGAAATCAGCAGATTAAGAAGTCTATTTGTACTATGACGTCAATTTATGATTTTCTTTGCCTATACCGTGGTCCACGCGAGGCTAAAAGAGAATTTAGGGGTCCACGGTAAAAAAAGTAACAAACCCTGACCTAATAGGTATACTGTTATATCTTTTGTATACTTGGGCCGATTTTAGTCTACGGGTAAGATGGTTGTTATGTTTGTTTTATTTGGCTCCATAGAGCTATTCGTAACTTTTTGTTTTAGGTTTTGTGAAAGGTTTATTTAGTAGCTTTTAAAGTTTGCGTAAAACAGCCATTTATTAGAAAAGTTGTCAGTTGAAGGCAGGGTTTGGAGCAGTCGTAAATGTTAAACGGCTCCGGCTCCAGCTCCGGAGCTCTCTTTTATCATAGGTTAGCTCCAGCTCCAGCTCCCGAGCTTATTGATACCACTACTCCGGCTCCAGCTCCGGCTCCATTACGTCAAAAACTGAGGTTTAAGGCTGAACGCTTAATTTGCAATATCTAGCGTTTAAAAATATTCACAAACGAAACACCGCAATGGTTAATTAGAAAAGGTGCGCAAAAGAGGCAACAATTCCTAATTTCGGAAAAGTTGTTGTTAAATTATGTGAATTCAGCTTTTAGTGGAAGGCTGGAAGCATTGCATCTTATGAAATACATCGGAGCCGGAGCTATTTTTTTTAAACAACTGGCTCCAGCTCCTGCTCCAGCTTCATTTAAATTTCACGTATAGAGCTCTGGCTCCAGCTCAGGCTCCGTTAAAAATGTACGGCTCCGGGGCTCTGGCTCCAAAGCCCTGGTTGAAAGTTTGATGGCATTTGAAATGGATTATTTAGCATAATATGTTTTTACCTTCGTGGTAATGGATGCCTTGTCGTCGTAGGATATCCACTGATCGCCGTATACCAGAGCAGGGGCCATCACATCCTCATTATAAATTACGGTTCCGCTGGAAACAAGCGGACAGATCTGAATAAACCACCGCGGTTTAAATATTTGATGTAACGCGTTTTATGGGTAGACGCTGGTGAGTGGAAGTGAATGTTTAATTAATCGGGGCAAAATATTCCTATGGAAATAAAGGATATACATAAAAAATATAAAATAAGTGTGGACAGACATAATGTATGCTGTGCGATTCAAATTCAATCTTAGAACCCATGACTCCACTTCCTTAGCGTATTGAGCTTATACGTGTCCCCAACCTCACCAAGGCCACATAGTCTTGCTTCTCACTACCCTTCCTCAGTCTCCCTGATATACAAAACTGTTTCACAACAAAAGTACAGTGGTCTTATACATAGGAGAATTGTCTACATTAGGGCTGGGCAAACTGTGGCTCGCGAGCCGCATGCGGCTCTCTGGCATATTTTTTGTGGCTCTTCTAGTTGAATCGTAAAATTCCCAAAAGATTTTAAACGCTCACAAGAGTACCGTTTATGAACGTCTTTATTTACGTTTATGAACGTCTTTATTTTTCTTTATTTCGGCCATCATTTCGTTTATGATGTAACAGTAGACATAGAATACGAAGAGTTAGTCAACAAAAGACCGATATTGTACTTGTTATTTTGTTATCACCGTTCTTATTATTGTGCTAATTATTACCGTTGCTGAACTTGCATTGTTTACCGTTTTTGTATTGAAATAATTTTGAGGCTTTCTGGTACTTGTAGGCTATTTTCTGCAAATGGCTCTTCCAATGAATACATTTGCCCACCCCTGGTCTACATATTGAAAATAAGTTATGTCCAATAATACCGGATCGTAGTCGATACCAGAAGTCCAGTGGTGGTATCGGTAGCCTACTACTAACATACCAAGGTGGTATAGGTGCTGATCTGCGTTTCAGACATGATTTGCTATGAAGTGCAAAGATTTTGACCCTAAGGTACTTATTAAAAAGTAATAAAAACGACCTAGGACATAACTTGACCTGGTGTGAAAGCGAATGTTACCCTAATAACGTGAAAAACATTTCCTTTGAACGTTTTAATTTAATCTATTTTGGTTGCCTTAGCCCATTAATAAGGTTTTGTATCTGAATGCATCGCAAAACGTTGTGTCAAAATGCCGGATATTATTGGCATTAGTATAAATTGTTTATCGTCGTCAGTTACTACTTATACCATTTACTCACTGCGTTTGACGTACACAACGAAATCATTGAATTACCTCGTAATAGGCAAGAAATCCCGCCTCTCTTGTATAAGTTCCAGCTGCACCGGGGCCGTCACCTGTTGCGTTGTAGCCATAATCGTTAACGGGATCGACAAGAGTGTAGGTTCTGTGCGACACAAAGAGATCATTATTCAGGCATGAATCGATTATAAACGAGTATTTAAACTGTTGCTACCAGGCTTAAAAAAAACAGCTCCTCTGGTAATTGTAATTCTTTACCAACGTTTCGGCAACCTAGGCAAGTCGCTTTCGTCAAGGTGAATGACACTGAACTTCAGGGTGTATGACACTGAACTAAAGAATTACAATTACCAGAGGAGCTGTTTTTTGATTTATATAACCGAGTATTGCTCATCCAGCAGTTTTATTATAAACAATGTACGTTTCGACATTCTATACAAGACGCCTTTATCAGGATAATGCTATATCTTTGTATGACTTTTTTGGTTATACATTATGCCTGGCAGCAATAGCTTATTTTATGATTGGATTGTATTAGTGGGGACTGGGATCTGAAATAAGGCTGCAAACTGTAAATCATTAAGGTGGAATAGAAAAAGGTAATTACTTACTCTGTATTGTGGGGGTATGAGTTATATTACATCCTAGTTGTGTTAGGTAAATGGATGGAATATATACTGTAGAGTGCGAACCGGACTCTGGTCTCAAACAGATCGGTAAATTTGGCCGAGTTTCACCCTCTGATCCTGTGTAGCTAAACTGGTAAAGTGACGGTCCTGTTTGATCTCACCTTCCATAAGTGGGAACCCCGAGAACAAGTTTCCTTGGCTCGCAGCCTCCATCCAACCAAATGTTGACCGCATCGTGCTAAATGTTAAAAGGAACACCGGAATTAAACGACGCAAATAATGATTCAGCCAGAAAGTTAAATTTACTTGTATGGAGTGGAGTGTTGCTCGGTAAAGGGAATTTGACGTCAAATTGAGTCAATTTGTACTGACTTGCGCATTCCCTATAGCACAGGGGCGGATCAGTATTATTGTTTGGGTCAGGGAACATAAAAAAAAATGTAGGTATGACGTCACTAAGTAATAATAGGCAAAAATTCAGTATAGGGAGGGGGCTGGCCACATTCGGTTCCGCTCGTGGCCCATATTTTTAATTTACATGTTGAAATAATTTATTAAACTTGCAAAATTAAGCACTTCATTTTGTTTGTAGGCTTTTAGGCGACTTTTGCTAAAGTTTTTTGTGTGTTTTTATAACAATTAGCTATTTGAACGTTTCGAATAACTCTTTATTCATTTACAACATAAAGAGTTATTCGAAACGTTCAAAATGATACCTACTTCTAGATGGGCTTTGATATATTCTTATTACGTCTTACTTTATTTATGCTCCAAAATTTGCTATTTGTACTACAGGTCAGTGAAATGCCCAGCTCGGTTGCTTTTGCTAAGAACTGTTTTATTTTAGTACTTATAGATACATTTACCCTATCATCAATTGAACTCCTTTCCCATATATTATCGTTTTCATTTTTTACCAAGCAAACACGCCAGCGTCAAAGTTCCAGGTCAACATTATTCAAACATAATATGATACAGCAGCCAAAGCGTACTGATAAGGTTAAATTTCTTTAAACCGAGGTTACCTGGCAGAAAAAAAAAACTTCAGCAAAATTAAATTCACAAAACACGCTAAACCGAAGCACAAATATAGGCATACAACTTTAAAAAGACTCCTTATCAAGCCTTGTTTACAACAGTTGAGGAGATATGTGTTAAAAAAACCTTCTGGCATGCATACAATATAGGTATTTGGTAGACGTGAGATTTTTGGCACATATGTTCATTTTGGCGTTTACCTTAATATTTACCCGATCCCAACTTGATTTCGGTGTTCATCCCCCCCGTATAACCCCTTCAACCCCCAAATTTTAGATTAATCAAAATTAGTTGTGATTGGGTCTCAAACCAACCAGAATGAAAAATCATTTCTAAAAATATTTCTATTTTTTTATATTTATGAGGTATAATTTGTTGAAGTTAAATAAACAAAAGCTTACGACGTTAAAGTTCGCTGCCTCGGGAGCGCCTGTGTTTCCGTACAGCGGGGCGTTGTGGCCTGTGAAGTCTTCCCATGAACCTCCATGGAAATCGTACGTCATGATGTGAACAAGATCTAGGATACTACAAGAAACAATAACCACTGTACGACTGCAGTAGTAAAAGGGCACGCCAGTCCAGTCTATACAAGACACCTGGAGTTCATTTTTGAAAATGAAAATACTTATACATGTCGAGCTACCTTCTGTCTAACTTACGGTTATAAACGGTAATTTGCTGTTTACGGGCAGGCGTTTTTCCAAAGCTGACGTTATGCCAATTTTTAGTGGGCATTTATAATTAGGTCACAGCCACTTTTCGAATTCGATGTTAAGATTGTCTCATATGCAGTTGAAGCTTAGCTGCACACTTGTTTTACGACCTTCCTTCTTTCCCACACGTCCCACAAACAACAATAAATAAGCAGGACTTTTAATCAAATATAGGTGCGGCGCAAAACCGCTTGACACTGTTTTTGAGAAAATCGATCTTACGCCCAATAAAAAAAAATCAAAAAAAAAATCAAAATAAATCTCGGAAGTTAAGCAACGTCGGGATTGATTAGTACTTGAATGGGTGACTGCCTAGGAATACCAATTGTCGTAGGCAAAATATGATTTAAAAAACAAAAACACCCGGGTATTGGAGGACCAGAGTTACTTACTTGCAAACTGCCTCAATCTCGTAACCCTTCTCGATTGTTGCGTCCCCGGCAGCTACTGCAGAGGTCAGGATCAACCTCGGCCTTCCGGTCACTTCCGCCTCATATACAAACTCTTCCATGAGGATCTGTAAAAAAATAACCACAATATAGTACAACGAAAGCCATCGCATACTCTTCCAATCTGTCAATCAATGATGCAAGCAGGGCCGGATACACGGATTCGGTGAGTTTGCAAAAGCTTTCGGTGTACTTATGATACGTAATTAAGCCGCAATCGCTGGTTTAAAATCAGCTTTAGAAGGGTTAGGTTACAGTTGTTAACACACATATGTGTGTGTATTTTTCCTTGTCCAATATAGGTAGAGCCGGACTGAAAATACCGGACTGAAGACAAACCCAAACTGATTCCATTGCTATAGTACACCCTCGAATTTTGCTTTGCTAATAAGTTACAACTTATAGTTTCGTAGCAATAATACCGAAAACATTAGTTTTTTTCTATTTTAAGTCGACGCCTTATTAGTGGGGTTCTTCACATGATCCGATATTAGTATTTACCTTGGTTTTATTTATTTTGCTTTGATTTTAAATTCACTATTTGATGTGAAACCATAACACCCAAGGCTGTTTTATCAGCTGTTGATTTGGATATTTTTGTCGTGATTTTATATTACAAAAAATTAAAGAAATCGCACGGAAAGGCACGGAAGCGTAAGCTCACATGGAAACGCTTAGGTTTAAGGAATAGGCATTCTTTTCGTGTCGAAGCGAGGATATGTGGTCGACAAGTTAGCGTGTGCGATATCCTTGTTAAGCTAGGACCTCCTCAAACTTATAGTGCTGCCCAGACTCCGTACTTATAGTATTCTTACTTATGTCATTCTTTGGACGGAAGCCGAACGGATCAGAGTCATTTTGAGCACAACTCTTATGGTGAGGGACAGCTGTACAGTGTACATCAATGCCTACACGTAGCGTGCGATGTACATTTATGCTTGCCGTATACCGACTACCACACTGTTCAATGTTCTTACTC
The DNA here is from genome assembly GCF_963924565.1 of Ascidiella aspersa. Lineage (NCBI taxonomy): Eukaryota > Metazoa > Chordata > Ascidiacea > Phlebobranchia > Ascidiidae > Ascidiella > Ascidiella aspersa. The sequence continues at coordinate 30,103,702 of NC_139450.1, forward strand.
GAGAAAGTGATTTTAAACCTTATCTTTAGCAGTTTCGAGCCCCGAACTAACTGTGTGATATATATTCAACAACGGCGGAGTTTGACAAAGTAGGCCGCAGGGGCAAGCAGTCGCTTTCCTATCGAGCGTGGGAAATCGGCCACGCGCCCCCCAGTGATGTCATATACCCGCCCCCGGAGCGAATTAGCGCCGGGACAGTCGGCACGATTCCCACGCCAATGTTGCGAAGACGCGATGGCGCTTTTTGTAGAAACTTTTCGCCTACATCGATCGGAGCACGTAAAGGTCAACATTATGGTAGCTGATGCGGGCCCAAGGGTTAATAAATACATTGTTGTACGAACTCCAGTTATAAGATCGAGATAAGAACAACATTAACTTAGGAATAAAACACGTCTTGGAATGAGACCAAAATAGGACTAATATACCTAATAGTCGTAATAACGTATAAATCGGAGTCCAAAAACCGTCGGAATAATACCTAAATGGCCAGAATCAGGCCTATACAACATTTTTCCTAACCCCAACCCCCTTAAGTACAGCACTAACTCCCCGACAGAATTCAATCTTAACCCATTATCTAACCCCACCCATTACCCACAATAAACCCAAACAAGGCCAAAAATCCGGTGTTAAAACAAAGGCACCCTAACGGCGCAGGTCAAACTAGGGCGCCCAAACGCCGATACCAGATCGGCCGATGCCAGACCCATGGCCCCCGATTGTCCCATACCCACTACCTACGGTTTCATTATTTTGGCTATTTAGGCCTTATTCCGGCAGATAGGTCTTATTCAGAAGATTTTGGTCTTATTCTGTTTTCGAAATTACTGCGTATAAATTTGGCTTTATTGTCTCGTTGGTCTTAATGTCATGATTTTGCAATATTTTTCTGCTATAAGTATTGTTGCTTTTTAGGTCTTTTCGTGTGTTCCCTGGTGCACGATGGCTTTGGCACCTTACATAGACGATCTTGTCGAATTAGCACCAGACAGGCGAATTGACAGGGCTTTGTCGATTGTTATCCATCAGATTTAAAGGCAGATATATGTACACCGGTATTTAAAATTCGCCAACTGGCAGCCTGATGGAAATGCTTACTTTCAAACGATGCACAGTTTGTTACCTCACAGAGGCGCGTAAACTTCGCTTTGTCCTCGGGAGGCGAACCCCTCGATCCAGGGTATTCCCAGTCGAGATCCAGACCATCGAATCCCCACTCCCTGAGGAAGATGACCGAAGTGGTGGCAAAGTGCTGTCAAGAAAATGGTTTAAGGTTTTAGTTGGGCGGCAATGTTACACACAAGTCTTGTGAAATGACGACCCTGAACCTCTATATACATAACTTTAAATAGTTTTTTGTTTTGTTTTTAAAGGATGATCTAAAGCCTTTTGTACATCACATTTAAAAATGATTTGACATTTTATTAAAATGAAAATGAGGTGTTTTAAAGTTGTTGACCTGCCGGCGCAATTCAGGCCAATTACATGTTCAGTTGTCTGAAACGGCGTTTTTGGATTGCATTACCTTATTTAACAAATATTAAAAAAACATGTTACAAAAAAACATGAGCCACATTGCACGCGAGCGAAAAAAAAGCAAGCTTGTTTGTGGCGCTGTTCTTGCTTTTGCCCGCATACCTTTATGGCGCAGAGACAACTGTATAAAAAGAAGTAGTTTTAAATCCAAAGAAAGGTATGCAAAGTACCCTTGCAATGTGCATGGAAAAAACATGGAAAACAGTGCTGTACATGAGAAACTGTATAGGTATGTCCTTACCCGCATTGTATTTTCGTCTATACAAACGGCCGTGAATCGTTCTGTTCCGAAGTTCCAGCCTCCAACAGCAGCAGTTATGAGCAGTTCGGGGTTGCTCTGCTTCCAAGCAACAGAAGCTGCAATCAACTTATCTCCGTTCCACTCGCGCAATTTAAGCTGAAAAAACAAGCTGGGTTTGGTAGGGCCCGGGTTCGATTCCCAGTCGAGACAGATCGTTTGTTGCTTGAGAAAAATTCGTATAACTTTGTTGTAGAGGTCGCCCGGAGCACCTTAGCAATGATTGTGAGTTAAACCAATCTTAAAATTTAAGCTAAAAAAAACAAGCTAGGTTTGGTAGGGCCCGGGTTCGATTCCCAGTCGAGACAGATCGTTCGTTGCTTGAGGGAAATTCGTATAACTTTGTTGTAGAGGTCACCCTGAGCACCTTAGCAGTGACTGTGAGCTAAACCAATCTTAAAATTTAAGCTGAAAAAAAACACGCGGTGGTTGGTAAGGCCCAGGTTCGATTCCCGGTGGAGACAGATCGTTTGTTGCTTGAGAAAAATTCGTATAACTTTGTTGTAGAGGTCACCCTGAGCCCCTTAGCAGTGACTGTGAGCTAAACCAATCTTAAAATTTAAGCTGAAAAAAATACGCGGTGGTTGGTAAGGCCCAGGTTCGATTCCTGGTCGAGACAGATCGTTTGTTGCTTGAGAAAAATTCGTATAACTTTGTTGTAGAGGTCACCCTGAGCCCCTTAGCAGTGACTGTGAGCTAAACCAATCTTAAAATTTAAGCTGAAAAAACACGCGGTGGTTGGTAAGGCCCAGGTTCGATTCCTGGTCGAGACAGATCGTTCGTTGCTTAAGGGAATTTCATATAACCTTGTTGAGGTCGCCCGTAGAACCTTCTCAATGAATGCGAGCTAAGACCAATCTTTAAAGGAGCAAGAGCAATAAATTATGATCCCTTACGGCCAGCATAATAAATATAAACTTTTAAGGGGCACGAAATACTCCAGGTGGTCTTTACTATTGAACTTATTTGTGGACGCGATAAAATTAGGTCGCGATAAAATGCAACTACCCACCACCGGTATTTTTAGGGCAATACTCTAAAAGAGTAAATTTTTCTCCAGTTGATATTTCAAGATAATTGCGGCAATTGCAGCTTCAACATTTTCCAGGCAGAAGACGGACCAAGAATAACAGCAATAGCTGCTAAACCATGATTGCTCAAGATTGTCGGAATCTTTTTCTCGCTGTTGCGGTCTTGCAACATCTTTAGCCGTTAGTAATTATACTTAAGGAATTCTAAATTCAAACACTCAGTACCCCAATGGGTTTTAAACATTCGTGCATTTCATAGGCGCCGGTAACCACGCTATTCACCTGGCGACTATGTGTATGACTTTAGCATGTGAGATCATGCGATTATCGTGGAGATGGGCGAAATTATTTCATTATTATATTACTGTAAGGGATTCTTATTATTGTGGTTATAGTTAATATTAGCGTATTTGTTGCTATGTATTGCTGCAGTTTTAAAGATATATTCTATGATAAGGGAAAGTGTTATGTAAAAGTATTTGATTTGTTGTTGATTGTTTAGTCGATAATGTATGTAAATTATTGCAATGCGCAAGCTGGTTGTTGTTGTCAATAATTAATAATGGTAATTACGTTTCTCGGTATTTTTGAGAATCAGGCAGATGGTCTTACTGAGGCAGAACATTAGCGCTAAGATTAAATATACCAGAACTCACGCTAACTTGTTATTCACGATAAATATAAGGTGGTAAAACTCGCTTAGTTTATAAAGTGACTTATCAAATTGAAGATACCTCGTTGTTGGTTCCGATCTCGACGAAGGAATAAGGGAGATGAGTACAAAGAAACGGGTCCAGGTCAGTAGGCATAAACTTTCCCTCGCCGGGCCGGTATTGCGACCAGTTGGTGTAGTAGCATACCCTGGCATAATCGAAATCCCCCTCATCTCTGGGCAAACCTGAAGATACAATAGGCCAGGGGTTCTTAAACTGGGGTCCATGGACCCCTTGGGGGTACGTGGACTAGTTTCAGGGGTCCATGAACGCCTAATTCAACTATTAGCGTATATTTAGGAATCAATTTTTCAACAAAAAAGTAGGTTATATATAAAAAAAAAATAAGAAAATAAAACGTTTTTGCACTGAATATATTTAGACTTCGTTTCATTTTACATATTTAGGACAGGAACAGAAAATTTCTGAAGTCTGTTTGTATTATGACGTCATATTTAAAAATTTCTTGCCTACACTGGTCCATGCGAAGCAAAAAAATATTTTTAGGGGTCCACGGTAAAAAAAGTTTAAGAATCCCTGCAATAGGCTGCAATATACAACGTTGTTCAAAGTGCAAGACCATCACGAATGCTTTATTGACGCTTCTATTAAGCTACAATACCCGAATCATTGAGAATGGAAAACACGACAATGAAAAGTGGAACACGGCGTTCATAAGGAGTTTCCACCGTATTTTGGCCAACCTGGAGTTGATATTCGGTGATGGAAAACCGAAACATGATTTTCTGGGTTGCCCGTGTTATGGGTTTAGCTTTCTGGCCGGGGTTGGCATGTCACGCCAAAATTGGTCCGGCCAAAATCGGTTTGGTCGTAATCAAGCGCCAAAACTGGTTCAGTTTTGGCCCCGGACCAAATTTCGCGTTACAGGCAAACCTTGTGCTTTAGTTTGATTGGCATGGTACGTTTGCAAATCACGCGGCACGCTTTACGGTAAAAGTACGGGGTGGACAAATCCGTACGACGTTCGCTGGTAACCGTTTAGAAATCAAGCTTCTGATAATAATAAATAATGCCTTAAATCTGAATGGAGTTGATTCCCACTGCAGTGAGGATTCCTTTCTTTTAACTATACCTTGGGCTATTTTTCTTTTAAAGTCATAAATCCTAGTCATTTAAAGGAGAAACCAAAGAAAGGAAAGTCTAAGGAATATTTGCTCCTTTTTGAAGTCATAGTAGTAATTTACGTGTTAGGGCGAGGGGATATCTTCATATTTACACATTCATTTTCCATTAGTTGGGATATTGTCTTTTAACTAGTTACTTTACTTGTTAGATTTTAACAGCAGGGATTTTAAATGAATCGACACTCTTTTCACGGGATAGAAAAACAGTAGCTCCCATAAAGTAGACAGCATATTCAGATATTTAAACGGTATTTTTACCTTTTTCATCGCTGGGTCGCGCAACGGCGGCAACAATCAGTGACAAAAAGAGGACAATCTTCATCTAAATTTAACATAAATAAAGTAATTTAAATCGCTGTTACAAAATTGCAAAAAAAACGAAAATACTTTCGTTAACAAATCGTTTACGGTTAAACTTGAATATAAAAAGCAATGCTAAGTTGTTTTGTTAGAAAGCCAAAGTGTGCTTAAAATAATCTAGCTTACGAGTTCTTCAAATATAAAATATAGGCTAATGTACAACTATAAATTAAACATAACCTAATAGTTTTACCTTAGTTTGTTCTCCCGATTCGACAAATTTTGAACAGCTCTCAGTTTCTTTAAAATACAAAGAAAAAAATAAGTTAGACACCTTATAGAGGAGCAATGTAGCAGGTTCAAGCTGACTTGGGCAAAATTGCGAAAGTAATTTTTTTTAAATGAGTCTCCAGTGACCGGCGATATTTATACGTCGAAAGGGGCCTCAAGCGTTGCATCGACGGAAACACAAGTTTATTGGAATTAGGAAGAAGTTTATTGGAATTAGGAAGAAGAAGCAATTCTCAATGCAAAGCTTATATATTGTTGCCAAAACAACGAACACAATTTTACGAGAGCTGCCGGTGTATTGCGTCAAATGCTGGTCATTGCTTGACGCAAAACGCCCCATTCAGCCGTCAGCTAAACGTTCGTGTTTTACGTTTTGTTTAACTGGCGGTTAGCCCAGCAAGCGCTTATGTTTTCTCATGTCAAAGGCTATCAAACGTAATTAATAAAACTAGACGGAGATATGCAGAGGGGATGACACCCCTTGTTGGTTTTGTTTTAGGAGGCCTGAGGTAACGTGTAAATGCCAAAGGGAAAAAAAATCTCATCCGTCAGGTGCATCATATAAGACAAATTGAATCATAAATCATATCCTGAAAAACAGTTCAATTTTAATCTAAAAACATTTGAGAAATACACTCTTGCCTAAAGGGTTATTATAGGACTGTGATTTTATAAGTGTGCCTTGTTTGTTGGTAATTACTACTTTAGCTGGGATAGATCACAATACGGTATACACCATCCGTGTGGTTTCAATGCGACAGTTGCATCTAGGATTTTTTCCATTTTGCAATAAGCGTTTTTTTTTTCCTTTTTCTATCGTATACTGTTGCGCTCTTTAATTTTTTTTATACCGGAGAATACCACCAATTATGATTTATTTAAAATTTCCCGCAAACAACAACAGGTGTTTAGCCTAAGACATTTAACAAAGTTAAAAGCACACGTTCATGAAATATTTGGTTTATCGTAACGTCGTTTTGCGTGAGCCAGGGATACAATAAGACTTGGTTTTCCTTACTGAGAATCGTAATAGAATTATGAAATAAGAAATGGGCATCATTTTGAACATCTCAAATAAAAAAGTTATTCGAAACGTATAAAATGATACCTACTTCTTTATGGGCTTTGATATTCCAAACCTAAATGACTATAGCTATTAAATAAGATACACTGTCACTGTAGCAAAGCAAAGGGAGCTAATAAAGGCTCTATAGTCCACCTTACCTCTTTCGAAGACGCCAGCTTCTAATTTTCCCCGTAATGTTCGTAGCCCATTTTAAGCCACGGCCTCTTGTTGACTTTTAGATAAGGGCCGACAATTGACATTCGGCTCTGGATCTACCGGTAACGACCGTTCCAACTCCTCGTCTAACTTTAGAAGTTTAGACAACTGTTTAACCTAGCCAAACACTAATTGCATCATACAAGCTTGCAAGGTGAACTTTTGCCTCGTTATTATATTCCGTATATAAATTGCCTTATACCTAGCTCGAAATGATTTTTCTATACAAAGCCGTAATATTTTATTCTAATTTTTGTTTAGACTTAAGGTAACTGTTTTAATATTGTTAGAATAGACTAGGTAATTTGCTATGGCTTGCCCACTTGACTTGACCACGTAGGGTTTTTTCATCGGACAATGACGACATGAAGCGTTTAACGAACCATATGTTTGCTGTCTCAAGATTCCCACCCTATAGTCGGTCATATTTAGCACTTTGGCGTGAAACGCAGAAAGCGTAATCGTGGCGTGCTACACAGTGACATGAAAGTAGAATTTGCGACTTGAGTAGCGATTGCTTGCAGTATACGTAGGGTTAACATCTGCTAAGACCAAAAAAAAACCCGCGATACCATGAAAAATAGGCACGCTACTGATAACTCGGGCGGATACAGGATATTTTAGAGGGCATCCAAATACAGACAATCCTAAAAACACTTGCTGTTCTCACCGCCAAATGAAGCTTAATTGCGTGAAACGCGAAAAAAATGCGTTTATTTGGTTGAATAAGCAAAGCTTTCAAGATAAAAGGAGACGTGACAGTTATATTACTTTGAGGATGTTTTTTTAAGTATCGTTATAACTAAACTTCTTAAAGATAAGCAAACTTTGGCTAATAACCTCTGGTAAAAATAGGTTTGTACACTTCAATTTCATCAATTTTGCTAGTTTGAGCATGGCAATGACGTCATTTTGTATTGAATTCTACCGCGTACTTTTATCAGACATCCCTACGAACTATAGGTAATGAAAAAAACGTGTAATGCGAAATAAGGGTAGAGTAACACCATAACAAATTTGCCGATTTGGGGTTTGTTTAAAAAGGCCGATATGGGCGTTTTATGTGATGTTTAGAGAAATTTAATCTGCATACATACTTTCATAGTATTTTCCACGATTCCTCTTTTAATATCGACTCTGGTAAAAGAGGCTTTAAACAATAAACAACATATCAAAATTGAGTTTTTATATTCCTTGGCCGACCGTCTAACTTTTAACACCTCACTGTAATCTATTTCAACAAGAAAATCCCTCGATAATAAATAAATTTTTAATTGAATAAGTCTACAAACTTCGGTGGGTGGGGTACAGTTGCGATCAAAAGCAATATTAGTTGAATTTCAGACATATTTTCAATGCGAAATACAATTCAGAAAACCCCAGGGAAATATTCCGCTATAAATATATATGTATATATACCATAGCAGATTAGCACCAAATATAAACTTATATGTATAACTTAGGCTAACAATTCTGTGGGTTTCATAAAAGCGCGTGTTTCACCCCGTATAAGTTCCCACGGGCTAATTAAAGATCGCTTACACTGTCAGAACGGTGTTTAAATTTGAACACCAAAACGGTCTATACACGTTTAAAATCTAAACACTTAAACACCTAATTTAAACACATTCGTGTTTAAATTTAGTTTTGGTGTTTAAATTATAAACACCTGAACGATTTTATGTTAAACACCTGATATTTTGACGTGTTTAACAACGATTATTGAGTGGTTTCAAGCACAATTGACGAATTTAAACACGTTTACGATTAAACACTTCATATTTTAACACGTCAATTATTAGGCATGTTTAATTCGATACATTCTTGTAAAGTAATAGCTCAAGCCATTTATGTTGATGTGATAAGATGTTGATGACGGGTATTGGTATTTTAAAGCACTGATCAGTTGTTTTATGTACGATTTCGTCAAATATTTAACTATACAAGTTTGCATGTATGATCGTAACAGATCACAATAAACGAAATGACTTAATTGGTTTTACTTAACATCTGTGCGGCTTATTAGGCGTCATTTCATTTTTTAAATATAACGACAATCATGAAAATACGGGTTTGTGTTCTTGACGCGCCATTAAATCCAATATTTGATTTCATTATGTAGCTTGCGAATAACTTTGTACCACCCAAGTAAAAAGCGAAGCTGTGCGGTCTTGCGCCGCCATGACCTACTTAAATTGCGCCAGCAATAAAATTCGCGTGACGAACACAATCTTTGGGAAGGCCTTTTTTCTAGGGCAATGCTGTATCGCCGTGAAGCTTATATATTTTTCAAATTTAAATTGTTTAACGTATGACGAATAGTAAGTATTATTTATTAAATGTTTGATTTACGATATATTTTAACTATTTATAGTAAATTTTGTTTTGTTATAAAACAAGTTTTTGTCATATTGTACATATTAAGTACATTCAATAAATCAACTCATGATTGAAATTATTTGAAATTGATTCGGTCCGATGAACATCAACAAAGCATATCCACTGGTCTGTGACTGTGCCCAACGCGGGAATTCAAAATGCCGAAAAAAAAAGTTTGACTTTTAACCAGTACAAGTTATCCATTACAGTTAAAGACGGTTTTGTATATTTTTGGCTTTCGAGTTACTAAGATTGAGGTAAAACAAATACTAATGTGTATAGTGGTGATTTATATATATATTATTTATTTTAATTTGCTTTTTCATAAATGTGTAGTGATAATGTTTTATTAGCTGTGCAAGACGCTTGAAGACAGGCAGGTCTAGACTCAATTTATGTTTAAAAAAAGTTTTCCAAGCGAAAACGAAATGTCTGAAATTGGATTTTTGTTTCAGAATTTTAGGTATTTCATTCATAAATCCAAAAGCAATGTAAGTTGTAAAAGACTACTTCATAATAGTTTGGTGCCATACACATGTAGACATGGAAAATTAAACGAAACAGGTTTGTAAGCTATTTCTTGTCTAAAGTAGCACTTTAATTATTCTGTTAAACAATCAAGTATGCTTTTATTAAATCATTATTTTTAAAGGTATTTAGATTACACTGCTTTGTTTCAGGGCAATCAATGACAGCAAACCATTTGCTCTTTTCAACTTCAGAAAAACTTGGTTCACAGGAGATTAGGTTAAAAATGTAAGTAAATTTTACTTACATGTTTTACATTAATATAGTTTATTCCCATTTGGCTTTTATTTTGTTAGTAGCAGCCAGCAAATTATTTTTTTTTATCTCTGTAAAATTTCTGAAGTACTTTAATATGTGTTTTAGTTTTAATTTATCATTTCCATAGTTTAAATCTTACATTGAAGCTTTAAATGTAAAATTTAATATGTAGTACTTTTGGTATGCTACTGACGCTTTAATAAAATGATATAGTTTACATAATTAGAGTTTTTATTTATTTACAGGAATTTTAACTGCAGTGGTGGTAAAATAAAAGTCTGTGACAAAGTTCAAGTGGAAAACAACAAAAGAGTATAGATCTACTAAAATTGATACACAAGGTAAACAAACTAAAATTTTCTTCTTCCCAAGTTCATTTATCGAACCTTAAAATTTGTGGTCAATACATATAATTGAATAGATATTTAATTTATGTGTTGTGTTCCATAACTTGTGTATAATGTTTGGTCTGCATGTCCCAGTAATGGGCGACTTTTTTTGGTCAGATTGTTTATCACTAGTTTAAGCAATTATTTTGATAAAACATAATGGCCAATACAATATTCTGACTCACATATTTACTTTTTATCTGAAATTATTTAATGATTTAATTGGGTTTTCATAGTAGGGTGAACCTTTTTTTATTTTAGTGGGTCATAAAGATATTAATACAATAAAAATGAACTTGTTTTGTAATCATTGCGATGTCTTTAGGTTACAGTGTAACATAAATAATACATTTTCTAATGCTATGCTTAAAGAGTACATTGCCACCAAACCTAGTACATGTCATAATAATATGCTTTTGTAGTGATTGGTGACAAACTAAAACATATTTTTATGACATGACATGTAGTGGTTCTGGTGAATAACTTGAAAAATTTACTATGAGCAAATGAATAAAGAGTTGTTCAGTGATAGTGTATAATTTAATCACTGCAGTGTATTATATTGATCTAAATTTTATTTCTTAGGCAGCCATGCTCAACTCGTCTTCTAAAAAGAAAAGCTCTTCGAGGCCTTTATTGGGCAAACCTTTGGAGTGGACGGCACAGCAGCTTTTCTGCATTGGTATATTAGTGGATGGAATGGACATTAAATTTGTGGAAGAACAACACTTGTTGAACAAATTGTTAAATTATATTTCATTGATATTCGAGCCTGTTAATATACACGGGATTTAAGTTATCCATCCTACTGCTCTGTGTTTTTATATGTTTTTAAACAATGTACGAAAGGCCCCACCTTGAAAATTTGCCAAACATAGCAATTATAAATATTAAAAAAAGGTTTCAAATTTGTAAAATATCTTCTTTTTCTCTGTTTTTCTTTTTATCACATACGCATTTTTGTTTGCATAAACACCTGCATTGTATTAAAAATGCGATATTTATATTATTATTCGTTTTGTTTGGTATAATAAAATTGTTTACCTCATAATATATTGTGAAATTTGTTTGGAAACACTGAATACAAGCATTAAACACCTAGCGGAATAAACGGCAAAAGCCTAAACACCTCGAATTTAAACATGTTTAATTTTAAACGTGCTGACATTTCGCCCCTTTCAGGTGTTTAATTTTGGTGTTTAATCGAATGACAGTGTAGGTAACGTTTTACATTGCGCCATGTTAACCCAACAGAGGTGACACCTATTTGATCAAATTTATTAAACTTAACAAGTCGTTATCGTATTTAAGTGTGTATTGTACTGCGACTTTGTATAACCGTTAACTGGAAGGTAAACTTGTGCTTTGCTGAGGAACAGCCGTGACCGCATTTCCGAACATGTCACGGGGCACGAGGTCGTAACAGGACAAAACTGGCTGCTGGATATTTAGACGAGAACAATTTGGATTCCTTTAACTGTTATCCTTTCGCGGTGATGTTTCTACTGCCAACTGGGACCTCAGTGCTCTGACTGGGACCTCAGTGCTCTTTACATTTTCAGGCCTAACAAAAGCTTTGGTTGTTGTAAGGAATTGCCCTTTCGCCATAGCTCCATTTTTCGTTCTTGTGCACGGATAATGGCGCGACGCATCGTATAAAAAAGTATAATAAGCCTACGTTCGCTATCGTCGTTGAGCACGCAAGTAATAAATAATAGAAAGAACTGCTGAGTATTGCAAAGCTTGTATCTACAGTTGTATTACATCATTACTTGTATCACACCCCCGTCGCCTACTTCTTACCACTGGATCACCAACACCTGTATTATGATGTTGAAAACCAATAAAATTAGAAACGCGATTTAAATGCTTGTCAAAACCAAATACGTGGAGTAAATCGACATCATCTGAACAAAGATGTTTCGAAACGCACTTGTATCATCATCAGTATCGAAATATCTTTTTAAGTGGACGGCTTTAATCTTTATTTTCAAGCTACATTACAAATGCGTGCGTACTGCGTATAGTGTATCAAAGTATATTGGAACGCTCTGTTTAACAAAATGGCGAAAATGAAGTTAATCCTTTTCTAAATCTTAGTGAATAAAATAAACTGATCAACATTATTTTTAGCGCTCCAAAAACTGGTAACAAAGAGCAAATAGACTTTACGCGGCCTTACTTTACGTGTGATAAATGTGTTTACGGTTAAGTAAGCCGAGTGAAGGAAAATACGATTCATTTAATAAACTGCCGACGAGTAAAACAATCACAGTTATACATGGTGAACTGTCTGGTTTCTTAAATCCGATGCTTGTGTCAGTCAAAGAGGGACCCATTATTTCTAATAATGTTCAGAAATAATAAGTTGAAAAGTTATTCGAAAATTATAAGACTGGGCATTTAAAACACGACCGTGAGAAAAAAGCCAAACGGTCGAAAATGACGTTATTTTCGACGTAACTGGCTTTGAAAGGGCAGCGGCCACTCGGCCGGTCATAAAACGTGACGTTTGTGGAGCGTATTAGCACGTCAATCGATTAAGTGGACGACGAGCGTTCTTCTTAGATCTTTCTGACCTCCAAGAGAGCACGGCAAATATTGATTGTCGCCACAACGTTGTATCAGTTCGGGTATTACAACGCAAACAGGCGAGCGATAAGATACAGCTCCGAGAGGACGCGTGTTGCAACTTGGACAACAAGGGAATGCTATCTTAACGCTTAACGCGGGGGCGTGGCTTATTGTTACCCGCTTCATCTCGCGTAACTTTTAAGGCTGGCTCCAATGCCCATTACCGGTCACACCCTGAAATGTAAATGCACGGCTTTAAGTTGTCTGATATGCCTTTGGAAGTGCGTCCAGGATGGACACTTCGTGTAAACGATTGACGTTTTCACCAGGTTATGCCCATTGCCCACGTCTACTTAAGCATCATTCTTTATTACCTGAGGTTCATTTAAAATTACGGACTTCAATAAAGCCTCTTTCGAAGTGGTTGGAGACACCAATCTCATGTGTGCTTAGATTGAAAAATATTCTCAAAAAACTCTTCACCACGTCGTTTTTGTTTGTTTTCGCTTTTCGTAAAACATATTGAAGAAAATTCAAACTTGAAAACAACCAAGAGCACGCAAACCTATGATAAAGTGGGTTTATCTACTATGTGGTATCTTGAATGCGGAGACTCACTACGAACACAGAGCAAGTTTTTAAAACAATTATGCACCTTGAGGTCAAACAAATTTTTTATCCAATTGAGGATGGACCAAAAAAATAAATAGAATCTGTTTGGGCTGGCAACACATCGATCGTCAAACCCAGTTGTTGAAAACTGTTGAATAGATAGCTTTTTAAAGGCGACAAAATCTTACATCAACCGTCAACTAAGGCGGACGTACAAATACGGGTCTCTGTAGTCAAGTGGTTCACTGGGAAAACAACTGTGATTTGCTAACATTCACCGGATTGTACAAAAGACTCCCAGTGTGAACTAAAAGAGCAACAAAGTAAATATAGTAAAAGCTTGGACTGGCAACACATCTATCGTTAAACCCAGATGTTGGCTGTTTAATAGATAGCTTTGTAAAGACAATAAAATCCGGCGTCACGGCCAATCACAGGGTGGGCGTAGAAATACGGGTCTTTGTAGTCAAGTGGTACACGGGAAAAACAACCGTCATTTACTAACATTCACCGGATTTTACAAAAGACTCCCAGTGTGAACAAACAGCAAAAAAGTAAGTAGAGCAGGGGTTCTTAAACTTTTTTTTACCGCGGATCCCTAAAAAATTTTTTTGCTTCGCATGGACCAGTTTGGGCAAGATTGTTTTAGAGATGACGTCATACATTTACGTCATAATAGAAACAGATTTCAGAAATTTTCTCTTTCCTGTCCTAAATATGTTCAGTGCAAAAGCGTTTTATTTTTCATATAGCCTACTTTTTTCGTTGATAAATTGATTGCCTAAATATACGCTAATAGTTTGAATTAGGCCTTCAAGGACCCCCTAAAACTAGTTCACGGACCCACAAGGGGTCCATGGACCCCAGTTTAAGAACCCCTGAAATAGAGTATAGGTTTGGGCTTGGAACACATCAATTGTCAATCCCGATGTTGACTGGCAAATAAATATCTTTTTTGGAAGGCAACAAAAATGCCGTATTGGCATCATCGGAAAACCACAGGGCGGACAAAGGGCTGGATAAAGATCCAGATGGTTCCGATGATGCAGACCACTACGAAGAAGCAGAGAAAGAGCCGGTCAATCACCATGGCAACGTACTTCCACTCTTCGCGAATCTGCAAAGAGAGTATTTGAAAACCTGCGTGAAGCTGGTTGGGTGTTTTGAGCGTTTCGTACACTTATAAACTATTTTTTTCTTTTCGTTTCGTTGGCTTTTTTTTCAAACAAATATTACTAAAATGTAGTGTTGTAAACAGGTCAATTTAAAATGACTATAGTCAACCAGTCAAAGTAATTTGTAAAAAAAGTCCGAATCAAGTATGTTGCTAAAATAATAAGAAAAGTCCCAGTCCAAGTGATTGGCCTAAGTCAAGTCCCCCTCCCCTCATTTTGAAAACAAGTCAACTGAAAGTTATATCATTGACATAAAATTAAACTTTTACCTATTAGAACAGGGGTCGGCAACCAATGTCCCGCCGATAAAATTAATCGCCAGATGTCCTTTCACTTAAAAACGTTTACAAACACAGAGCTAGAATTACTTTAAATGTTATCGCGCTCCTCAAAGTAGTTTTATTTCACTTTTCATTAGTAGTGTTGGATGACGACGTGTGAACTCGAATTTTAAACCAAACAAACGTTTTTTTTCGCGATTTGCGCCAACACTTTACTGCCTTCTTAAATTTAATTAAACACGTTTTTAAGTGCAAAAAAAATCCGAGGCCAGCCTGATTCACAGTTCTTCGAACATGTTAATAACACAATTCTTGGTTATCATTTTGTGCGGCCCACAGAGACCTTTCTGAGTTTGGTTTCGGCCCGCGACTAGAAAAAGTTTGCCGACCCCTTTATTAGAACTAGTGACACGTCGGTTAGAAATAACACGAGTCCGACTCCCGAGTCTTGAGTCCGAATCCGGCCAAATGTGCGATTTCGTCGAGTCACGGGTCCGGCTCTGTCTCTACAGCCTGTATTCCGCCAATTTACGTAACTAAACAACGTGGCTATTGCAATCCATTTATAGGGTTGTCATATAATTCATCCACTTACTATGCATGGTTGGAAACTTTCCACCATATGCTATTAAGCCTTTACAATTCACGGTTGGCGGCATTATCACTTTCAAAATTTAGCACTGCGAACGCGCACGTTGGACTCGGGTAGTTTTACATGATCTTACTTAAGCCCCAAGTCCCGACTCCGACTCCGCAGCCTTGGTTCTGACAAGGAGAGTCGATTTTGTGCCGTACAGGTAGCGATTCCTTAGAGCAATGGTCTTCAACATTTGGGTCACCCAAACCTTTTATGGGGTCGCCATAATTTACCAAATTCTGCAGTTCTAGTGGTTTCGTTGCGATCATGGTTTAAATGAGTAATTTAAAAATGTTAAAACGTGTGTTTCATGTGTTAACTTAAAAAAATTCCACTTGTTAAATCCACGTGTTAATTTAAACTTCTCATTTTGGTACAAAAGTGTAGTTACAGTTTCCTGGAATGGTGTATAATTATCTAAGCATAATAAATCGCTCATGTCATTTAGTTATTTTACTAATCGAACAAAATATTACTAATCGAACATCAAACTTGGAGCGCCTCTAAATGCTGATTTCATTTTATTTAAATCGGGGTCGGTTAACAAAATGGTTGGAGACCACAGCCTTCGAGAAGCATTGCAAAAGCTACGAAAATGTTCAATTTCAGCAATAGAAAAATACCAGGCTCGACGTAACGCCATTTTTACTCACATTCTTGCTCCTGTCCTCTCTCCGCATAAAGTCGGCGATGAAGTTGACCCCTTCGATCGCAGCGTTGGCTTCCGGCGAGAACGGGCTGCCCGAAGACCCCGGAGAGGATTCCCCGTTACGTAGGGCGTCGCTGCCCGAGAGCTTTGTGAGGTCATAGTTGTTGTACAGCGGCGCTGCGTAAAAAGTTATGCTTTGTCGTTGCGCTTTTGATTTGTTTTTTGTTTGAAACTGTAGTTAAACAAATTAGGTTAGTTAAGTCAGTGTTGTAAAGACTTAAGTCAATGACTTGTTTGCAAGTGTTTTGACTTGACTTAAGTCTTTTGGGCAAAATAACTTTACTAGACTTTAGTCTTCTGGACAAATGACTTTGGTTGAAGTAAAGTGTTTTCAATAAAGATTTTTGTCATGAAATTAGGTTATCCATCTTAATTTTTCTGCATAAAACAATAGGCTTGCAATACGCATTTTGTGTTATTTCAGTTAAGTTATGGCTCTTAATCGGACGAAGTTATCAATTTTAATAGTTTAAAGTTTACTTTTATGTCAATGACTTGACTTGACTTGACTTGTTATTTATTTGAAAGGACTTTACTTGAAACTTTGACTGGGACTCGATTTATTTTCCGAATGACTTGACCGGGACTTAGAAGTTATTTTACGAATGACTTGACCTGGACTTCAGTCATAGATAGTTGGATTTTAAAAATGAAAATTAACGAAATCAGTATTTTAATAGGACTTGACTTGTTGTTCATTAAATAAGACTTTGACTTGTTATTTATTTGAAATGACTTAGTTGGACTTTTGTTTACAACACTGGTACCTGGTCCGACGAAGGCGGTCTCCTCTCCCGGCCTTTGTTTCGGGTCATCTTCCTCGCATCCGCAGCAGTCCTCCACCACCGGACGCTTCATGAAGAGTAGTGGTGGAAGACGCTCCAGGAAGACTTCTCGCATCCACGGAGACATGTTGTAGGTGCTCGGGGAGCGATGGTGGATGTTGAGCACGATCACACTGGCCACGATTGAGAAGGTGACTAGGACCATCGTGAACATAAGGTACTTTCCTGTGAAAAGAGCACTGTTATGACTTGACTTGACTTGACTGAAGCAATTTGGACAAAATGACTTGAATTTACTTGACTCAAGAATTTTAGATAAATGACTTGACTTGACTTGACCGGGACTTTACTTGTTATTTGTTCAAAAAAGACTTGACTTGGACGTTAGTTATTTTACAGATGACTGA
Source organism: Ascidiella aspersa (assembly GCF_963924565.1). Lineage (NCBI taxonomy): Eukaryota > Metazoa > Chordata > Ascidiacea > Phlebobranchia > Ascidiidae > Ascidiella > Ascidiella aspersa. The sequence continues at coordinate 30,121,035 of NC_139450.1, forward strand.
CTGGGACTTCATTTGAAAATAACTTGTTTACAACACTGGAAAAGTTGATTATAAAGTGACTAATGTTTGGCAGTTAGTAGGCAAGTTTGTTTTAAATAGTGAAGTTTATAAATTAAGACTGAATACTACCGGTACTAAAAATTAAAGTAAATTTAGCTCCTGGTTATTGTAAGATTGAGATTTGGTGAGTTATGAAGAATTCACCACCATTTGGGAATATGACGTACTTTCATGTTAGGGACAGAGTAACAATAAAAAACAAACAAAAATAAAACAACATGTTATTGTGGTAGGCAAACGGCGTATACGAGTGAACTGTGAATACCCACTTGTACCAAAATAAGAAGTTTAAATTAACACTTGGATTTAAAGTTAACAATGAAACACAAAATTTGTTTAATTTTTTTTTTAACATTTTAATATACTCATTGCGCTCGTTAAAGGTTTAGACGACCCCACATGGCTCGCGACCCATAGGTTGAAGACCACTGAGGTAGAGGATCGAGTATTTTCAGCGTAAAAACCTGTTTACACTAGAGCTGGGCTGAGCTGGGCGTAAAATTGCGTTTGTAGTACGGCTGCGTTGAGCCTATTGTTTACAAAAGTCACATGATTAATCAGCTGTTTATTGTTACCTCCAGTTCGATTGTAGCCTCGTATATTAAAATAACTGGCATAGGAAACAATGGTGATCTTTAATAGAAAAAAGAGCCCTAACACAACAAGTTAACCACATTGTTGGTATGCAGCCACATTTTACAACTACAAAAGCGTTTTTAAAGCGCAAATTTCATTACCCAAATACAGGGATAACGTACATTTTCACTTTTTATGAAATTATCTTACTAAATTTTAATTTAAAACTTACCAAGTGAAATACAAAACAATTATTCCAGCAAAATTACCAAAAATCATGATGTCTTTAATTTTGTTGTCGCAACAGTATAAGCAAAATCACTTTCACGCTTTCAAGGGAGTCCAGCAAAGCGTGAAAATCGCTCCAAAACGCACCGCTAACGTTTTTCAAGCTGCGCGGGGCTTGAGTTTAGCAAAGCGTGAAATGCTCGAAACAATAGAAATAAATGCCAATTACGCTTTGCTCAGCTCATCGCAGCTGTAGTGTAAACGGGTATTACAGGAATTCTTACCAATCAGAGGCACGTCCAGCGAAGTTGGAGGAACGATCTTTGAGATGAGGAGCAGGAAAACAGTGAGAGCAAGGAGGACCGAGATGCAGAGGGTCATCTTCTCGCCACAGTCCGAGGGAAGATAGAAGACCAGGATCGCTAGCGATGTGATGAGGATACAAGGGATTATGAGGTTCACGGTGTAGAAGAGCGGTTTCCTTTGGATGATCAAGCTGAGAAAAAATCGTCACTGTTAAAAAATCGACAATATTATTTTTTTTTTACTATTTCTAATACTCTTTAAAATTTTTCATCAACGATTTTTTGTTTCAATGCACCGTGACTAAACCTAAGTGCACTTAAGTCACTGTTTTCAAACGACTTGACTTTAGTCTTTTGGCCAAATGACTTGACTTGGACTTAAGTCTTTGAGTCAAGTGACTTTATATTAAAAAGCTATTCATCTCAATTTTTAAACGTAAAATAATTTGCTTGCTATATGTTGTATTTTGGTTATTCTTTGGTTAAGTTATTGCTTATAATCGGACGAGTTTCCAAATTCCATTAACTTATCGTTTTTAACACTGGACTTATTTTCAAAATGACTTGTTTGTAACACTGAGGACTCAAATTGGTCACAATCGGACGATTTTACCAATTTTAAGAGTAATAGTACTTTTATATCAACGACATGGCTTAAAATTAACTCGATCTCACAATGACTTGATATGGACTTGATTTGGGCAACTAATGACTTGAACTGGGAATTGACTTATTATTGATCTGAAAGGACTTTGTTTAAACATTAGTTATTCTTACTTGACTTGGACTTCTTGAGGGTCATAGTTGTTGTACATCGGCGCAGTGTGAAATAAGTTATACTACGTCGTTGCGCCTAAAGTCAAGTCCAGTAAAGTCAAGGAATCAATCTATTTTTTGCTGTGGCCGGTCTCTGTATTGGCCAACACGGGAAAGCAGCGGCCTAAGACTTTGTAAGACTGCTCAAGTCCCTATTCCGACGTGCGCATGCGCAGTACGAAATACAAAACCCGCTGCAAACTGCAAAATGTAAAGACTGAATAGTTTTTGGTGGAGCATGTATTGTAAGTGGATAAGTTATATAACACCCCTGTGAGTGAATTATTGTATTTCCACCCTATTATAGTTGCGTAAAAGTGTGGGCCTGATTCGGAACGGAATCAGCAAGCTTGACAGAATAGCTTCGAGTTGTCTTTAACCGACTCCGCAGTCCTTACTGCTGCTGTCACCTGTACAGTAAAGCCTGGTAAGAGGGGTCTTCGGGGTTTGTAGTCATCTGCCCCGGGGTGGAAAGTATGTCCCACTCACCACTCGGGGTGAAATCGTCCAGCGTGGCATTCGGGTTTTTGATTTTTAATTCGATGTCAGTCCTACAATTGGATAAAACATTTCCAAAGTTAGTGAAATACAGTGTTGTTAATATGTTTTGAAAACATTAAAGTCCCAGTAAATTTGAAAAACAACTTAAGTTAAAGTCAAAGTCTTTGTGCGAAAAATAACCAGTACCAGTTACCCAAGGCAAATCCCAGCTAGGTCGTTAGTATAATCAACTGCAAGTCAAAGTAAAAAAAAAACACGTTTAAGTAGGCCTACCTAAATTACCTTCTGCAAGTCCAAAGCAAAACAAAGTGTATTTATTTTCAAATCCTAACAAGAAAACTTGACAAATTGTTTGTGTTCAACCGGAAAAGATAACACAGCAATCTCAAATTACATGCTGTAAGTCAAAAGCAAAACAAAGTGTATTTATTTCCAAATTCTACCATCAAAACTTGACCATTTATTTGTGTTCAACCGGGAAAGATAACACAGCAATCTCAAATTACATGCTGTAAGTCAAAAGCAAAACAAAGTGTATTTATTTCCAAATTCTACCATCAAAACTTGACCATTTATTTGTGTTCAACCGGGAAAGGAACTACAGTAATCCGAATTACCTGCGGTAAGTCCAAAGCAAAACAGAGTGTATTTATTTTCAAATCCTAACAAGAAAACTTGACAAATTGTTTGTGTTCAACCGGAAAAGATAACACAGCAATCTCAAATTACATGCTGTAAGTCAAAAGCAAAACAAAGTGTATTTATTTCCAAATTCTACCAGCAAAACTTGACCATTTTTTTGTGTTTAACCGGAAAAAGAAGCACAGTAATCCTAAATCACCTGCTGTAAATCAAACGCAAAATAAATGGCATTTATTTCCAAATTCTACCACGAAAAAATTTGACAAACTTTCTTGTGTTCAACCGGGAAAGAAGCCGGTAATCTCAAATTACCTGCTGTAAGTCCAAGATCGAAACTTCATAGAACAGTTTTGCACGTCGAAGGGAAAGTCCCGCACCTCGATGTTACAGGCGCTGCGGTAGATGGCCGGTGGCATCCAGGAGACGGTCCCATCCCACTTTATGATCGCGTTCGACTGCAGGGAAACCTCGTACGTGCCGTCCGCGCTTTGTGACGTAACAGAAGAAACAGGATTTAAAACATGCGGTAACATTGAATCTTGTTGGAAAGGCTTTCGCCCGGGGATGAATTATGCGTTTATGGAAGAAGATCTCAGAGAAAAACTTTAAACATGCCTAAGCAATGTTTCTTGTAAACATTTTGACTTAATATAAGCCTCGAAACAGTAGTCCTGTGATTGGTTGCTTTAAATTATCCTAATTTGCGTTGTGCATTTATAAATACAGCTTTTTGTATTTGCTCCTTAAAAGAACCCAATACTTTGCTAACAGAAAGAGTATACAGCACGATTCCAAAACAAAGGAGTAGACAGAGGGAAAACAGGGGTCATGTCCGCCAAGTTTATAAATATTTTACTCCTAATAATTCGGTTAGTAGCCTATATAAGCAGTAGCCTACCAAAACAGTCAATCATAGGCATGTCACACCAGTTATGTACTACCTTCAATTTCCATGCACTATATGTAGCAATGCTTTTGAGTATTGCATTAAACTCAGTCTGTTGCTGCTCAAAACAGTTTTCTAGCATATTTATTTTAGTCGATACGGCAGTTAATACAATGGCAATAGCTAAACAAACAAGTTTGGACTTATTTTTAAGGTCATGTCAAAAATTGCAGTCTTACTACTTTAAAATTTTTTCCCCTCCAAAATTTTCGACTGGTTACGCAACAAATGAAGGTCCAGGGCCTGTAAATACTGGCGACGCGTTATGTGTGAACTGGACGACGGTAGCGTTTTGCGCCAGACGCTAACGCCAGAAGCAAAACGCGTCTAGTCACTAGTGTGAACCAACCTTAATCTTGTAACTTTGTAAACCCTTAAGTAAGCTTTCCTCTGCCAGTTTTTTTCTCTTCGAAACTACAACTCTTCACATCAAGGCAGGCTACGGCGACTTACTTGTTATATAGAACGATGTCGGGAAGCCATATCATATCGGAGGGCAGCTGGACCTTTGTAATGTTGTGGTAGTGGCTCGGCTTCCAACGGAGTCTGTGATCGTGCCAGACTTGCGGCAACCACACTTTGGTGATCATGTACTGCTCGCGCTCGTTCTAAATAAAGCGTAATAAGAGTGGCCTTTAGGGTATAGGCATAATGCCGAGGGTTGAACGGTTCAATCAAGTAGGCCTTAGGTGAATTTCCAAAGGAGCAGGACACCGATAATTAAGAGCCATTATGCATCCAAAACACTATTATAATGTTTAAATAGATATTATTGTTATGTAGCTTTCATGGGAACTCACAATGCCAAATTCCTAAAGAAATGTCCGCGTTTAGTTTTACTCGTTTTGTTTAGCTTTTAAATTTTACTTGATGTTACCAGAAACTTTTTACAAAGTAACCAGGATTTGACACAACAGTTAAAAAGTAGCTAAAATTCGATATAGTGATGTCCGATAATATGGGATCGGGGCCGCTAACCGGTAATAGGTGGTAGAATCGGTACTCGTCCGATACTAGCCTGGTATCGATTCCTATCCGATGTTAAACTAATATGGAAATTTAAGACATGATGAGCAATCCAGCGCAGAAATTCTATAAATTGAAAGTTATATTTATATTACGTCAAACAGCGGGTAACTAAACTTATTAATCCTGAATCCAAAATTGTGCTCTCATATCCTTCATTTAAGTCAGTGGTTCTTAACCTTTGGCAACCTGTCGAACCCCTATGTTATTCTGCAAGCGTTCGTCGAACCCCAAATTTTCACTCAGTATTCGATTCTTTCTCCTAGCAACTGAAACTGGGCATAATCCAGTTATAAAACTTGCTTTTATACATGTGGAATTAGCCAAACTTTCAATTTATAACGTTACATGACACCTTAGCGCATAAAAGAGATTTGAAATAACAGCATTTATGATGTTTCAGAGGACATTCATGCCGAACCCTTGAAACAGCTTTGTCGAACCCTGCGGTTAAGAACCACTGATTTAAGTGTTTCATTTCAGGATAGTTTGCTTGATTGAGTATATAAATGACGTCATTTGTTATCGAAAGGCCGTGACTTTTGACCAAAATATCGGGTATCGTTATCGGAATAAAATATCAAGTATCGAACATCCTTATTTACAAATATAATTACCTAACTATATGACATCAGATAACGCCCTAATGTCAGTAAAACCCATGAAAGAAAACAACTATACTCGGCGTAATAATCCTGGTGGTGATCGGAACACAGACACGATCGACTTACGATGCCTATGAGTTGCGAAATAATGAGGTCGAAGTTGATGTCTACGCTGTCGGTGATACGCACAGCTGGTCGGATCAGCTTGTTGTAGCGTTCAGGCTCCAACAGATGACTTAGCAGATCCTCTTCCGCGTGCTTCGATTCGCTGTAGCGAACTGTAAGAGTGCGTGGAAGTTGAATTGAAGGTAAATTGGTTAAGTGCCGATAAAAAGTCACATTTGCACTCAGTTGTAATCCGCTTTAATTTAAGTTTTCGTTATGTTTTTTTGGCCATCTTTCAGGCGTTAGACTTTTGTTTTATGCTTTAGGTTAGTTCTTATATACAGTAGCTTTGACCCCATTTATTGTAAAACTAAAAAAAAATCACAAAATAAATGATAATGATGTGCTCCAGACAATATAATTGATCAGTTAACTACTTTGAAGTACGATTCGTGGAACGTCAAATTTCAACCCACCCTTAACGTCGCCAGATCCCAAGTTGATTACCACTAAACAAACAATATTTCATAGGCGATAAAAGAACACTGTGGTAATGACTTAAGTCACTGTTATTAAATGACTTGACCTAGGCCTAAGAATTTTGTGAGTTATTTTATAAATAACTCGTTTACAACACTTTAAAACAATAGCGGGCGCTGGTCTAGAATCCTACCACAACGCACATTATTTGGGTTAGGGTGCGGGTTAGCGTTTTGGGTTCGGGTGGGTCAAGTATTGTTATTAAATACTGAAATATAATAATACTTGACCTACCCACACCCAAACGCTAACTCGCACCCTAACCCAAATGTTGTGCGTTGACTTAATAATTGTGGTAGGATTCTAGACCAGCGCCCAATAGCGATATAAGACTGTACAAATACAAGCTTCAAAATTTTATTAGTATTTTAACAAAAAAATGCTGAAAACTATATTTAGAACGCGTACTTGAAAAACACGGTTGTGTCCTTTGGGGAACTTTGCTATACAACTTAACTGTTATTTAGGTTTCTAAAAATAAAGCTGTACGTTAACTATATAATGCTTTTAACTCACCTAACGTTGCGCAGAAGAGAAGTATACAGCATAAAGGAAAACCATTTTCCATGTTGACTGACAAATGTCAACAAAATTAACAAATCATCCGAAAAAAAAGCAAAATATGTATGAGAAAGGAAAGTCTTTTGCACCAGTGAACCTATTACCAGTTTTTACCAAACAACTTTATTAACATTTTATAATCAACAACCTATTAAAGAACGCTGTAACTGAAATAGGCTGCTGTTATCTGCCGCAATCTAAGCACATATACTCCAAACCCTTGCTGAGGCCTTCAGCTGTTTCTAACGTTTATTACTGATTGCGGTTCACCGACCACTCAGCTTGTCACCTCATTTCAACACTTACTTTAACGAACATGCCGCGCGGCCGCTTTAATGTCAATTGACGTTTCCCTTTCGGCCACAAGGCATTAATTAAAAGCCCGTTTTCGAGTTAGCTCTGATTTTTCTTGATTTTTCTACTAGAAACTACTAAATTTTGCATTTAAGATGGGTTTGTAACTAGAAATTGCCAGTTGAGAAAATTACTTAACTTAATTGCATTTATAAGTAACAGTTTTCAAATGAATTGACTTATCTAAAGTTTTTTTTAGACAACTGACTTTACTTGGGTCATTGTGTCAAACAACTTGGAATGAAATGAAGTGTTTTCATTAAACATGTCTAAATATAGTTGTGCTTATAGAACTAAATTGTTGCACATTAAACAATTTTCCCACTATATGTTGTGTTTTTGTTATTATTAGTTGCGATATGGCTCGTACACGGACAAGTTTACCAATTTTTGCGTTTTTTTTAAACTATTTATCTTTATGTCAATGACTTGACGTTGACTTGAACCAATAATGACTTGTCTCCTTGACTTGGAACTTTTGCAACAGGCTTGACCTGGACTTAATTATTTCACGAACGACTTGACCGTGATCAGGTCATTTCAAAATGACTTGCTTACAGCACCGGAAAATACTGAAATTCTAGGCCAGGCAAATATATAGCCTCCCCAATGTTAGTGTATACAACAGATCGGATCACTAAAATGTTTGAATTAACTGACCTACATTTTCATTAGGGTCGCACAATTAAAAAGGTTTGGAATCTCTGATATGAACAGAAACAGCATAATAAAAAAATGTCACAGTTTGACGACTTATCGGATTATTGCAATTTAAGCAGCCTAAGCCTTACGCCCAAACTCAATCGCACATATTGCTTTGGTTTGGCGTATAAAGTCCTACAATCAATAACCAATCAATAAAACTTGCGGCAAAATTATATTATAACCAGCGCTAGGCAGCGAAAAGACGACAGCAGACAAACACAAAAGGTGGTCGCTGGCATAAACTAAGTTCTAACATACAAGCTAGAAATTGTTCGGTCTATTGTCAAAGTTAGGTTTATTGTCGATGACTATATTTTAAATACAACACCATGTTTTCAATTTCAACAGCTCGCTGAATGGTTGTTATTTTAATCGCAAGATAAAAATGTAGCAAAATCGTTAAGAAAACTGGGCGTTTACTGAAGCTCTGAGTCGTCCCGCTCTTTAGGCAGCTCTGACAGATTTCACTTAGTTAAACCCAATAGTCGGAATTTTCTTTCAAATTTAAGAAACTGTCTAAATCCGAATGTTGAAAAACAAAGTACGACTCTGATGTACATCAAACAAGCAATAGTATAGGAAACCTGAGGTTGTCGTTAGACGTTGTGCACGAATGTGCAACTTTAAACTTAGTTTAAAGATATTTGACGAGATGGAGCAAGCGCCTACTGAAAAAAGGGACTTGGTTCCGTAAAAATACCATTTTTTACCGGTACGGCGTACCTATAAAACTTCATTTTACCAGAGTGCTGTTCCGAGACCTATTCTGTTCACTTTCACCACTGAATAAAACCTGTTTCATTCCTTTGGCATTATTAACAGTGTCTTAATTACAATGATTCATAAACATGAAACCAAACCCTGAGCTATAGCCTAGACTGCAAAATTGTTCATGACTACAGCTTTATGGATGAAAAAAACAACTGCTAACAAATGTAAATTAACATATTGAGTTGAGTTCAACTGAGGTCATTCTGCTAAACAGAGAAGATAAGACAATCTGCTAGTTTATACCTATATCATTGATTTAAGTTATTTTAACACAACAAATTGAGCAGGGTTTTTTGCGTAGTTGAAGTCAAATTGAACAGAAACGCTAATTTTTACAAAAATTGCCAAAATGTTACGTTGATTAAAAACATACATTTACTGGAAAATACCTCAAGTCACCAAAAGTTTAAATAACTACATGATCTAAGTTTAGTCTAAATTCCTCCGTAGAAAGTCTTAGTTGAACCTGGTAAATAAGGCTGTCATTGCAACTACCAAACACTCTTTTGGTTTGATGGAAACATACCAAAAAAACATACCAAAAACAGCCGCGTTTTTACTTTACTCTTTATGTGTTTGCTACAGTGCATACGCACTAAGAAACATTGTTCAAGCGCAAACCTGAACTTTACTTTCCACATTAGCGCAGCCTTCGAAATCGATCGCACACCTAACTCGAAATGTTCGCAAAGAAAGCCAATCTTTCTGTGTAAGCACTACCGCATTCTCGCTTTGCAAACGAAGCAGTGGCAACGACTGAATAAATGTGCTCAACTTGGAAAGCCTGCGGGAATTGCAGTAGGACGCCTGTCGCGTGGCACGAACGTCCCTCTGGGAGAGGCGCCAATCTAGTTATGCCTCAATTTAACCGGTAGAGAAAAACTACGTGAGGCAACAGATACCTCATTTCATTAATTCACGGCCAAGTCATTTTGACTTTTACCACCAACTGCTTTTGTATGTTGTTTTTCGTTATTTCTTATATTAAATATATCACGTTGTGACTATGTAACCTTTATATGTCAGTTGGCACTGAACAGGCAATGGTTGCTTGTATTAATTATATCAAGTTAAGAATATATTATCTTTCTATATCAGTTGATAGTCAATGGTTGCTTTGAATTTTGGAGTAAATGAACTGTTTTTATGAAAAAATGAGTTTTTGTTCGACCGTTTTTCGTTCAAATTTTTGAAGATAATCAGCTTGTGGCATAAATAAACGTCAGTTTTTATCTAACGTGCCTTGATTTTTAGAACAAGAATCTCGTTTTATTTTATACAACTGGTAGAGATAGATTTGACAATTCCGACCTTACTGTCAATTTACTCAATTTGTCCATCCCTAGAAAAAAAAATTGAATCTTTTTTAATTTCTTGTGCATTTGCGTCAATCAAGGCAACGTAATTTGAGTTTACTTATTCTAGTACCGAAAGATAAAACAGGTGTAGGATGTCCAATAGCTTCTCTGGTTGTCAAAAATAAACACGCATCGTTTAGTGCTGCCGGTATCTACTTAAAAAACAAGTCGGCAAACCTTCTTTGTTGCAAATTTACAACTGGACCTCAGAAAAAGCCACTACTCAGCCCTGCCTCTAATAAACGCGCGAATTTAATCTCCGAATATTTATTCAAGACTTTTAAACAACACAGTGAATCTTTGACAAGCAGAGAGAGAAACGTCGCCGTCACCACGCAAACTCATAGAAATCGCACGCAACGACAGCAAGAAAACGACCACCGGGAGCGCAGCGGAGCACGCAAGAGCAGTGGCGCGAAACGATTTCAAAACGAACAATGATTGCTGAATATAACACTATAAATACAGCACACTACAAGAGAAGAACGAATCAAGCAAAGCTTACGCTACATAAGCAGTTATGTATATTAAGAATATATATATATAAAGGGAATGCTTCGGACTGTCCGTTTATCCTGAGAAAAGCCCAAAATAGGCGAATATCTGCTTTATAAAAATCGCTAGGTTTGAAAATTAACGACATCTTAAAAACAAACGGTATAATGAGTGAAACGCCCCCTTAACAATCATCACTTTTCTTCCGTTAACATTCATTTATTTCTGAAATAAATTTATTAAACTTTTCCCACTCGATGATGTTTGTACGGGCGGAACTGACCAAGCTGCCAAGAGCGAACAAGCGAAGTTCAATTTACTTAAGAAAACATGCGAATATTAGCGTGCACTTAAAGCTTAAGACTACCAATTACATACGTTTGGAATACGTATTTAACTAAAAATAAATCTTCCTTTACCCAAGAATGATGAATTTGGAAAATAACGATTTTAATAAAAAAAAAAAATCGTAACGTTTTTTAAAACCAAAATATTCCATACAAGAGTGTTGTAACATAAGCCTGAAAAACGTATTTTATATTGCACGGTAAGCGCAGAAGTTCAGAGCAGAATTTAAAGTAACAAAATTAAAGTCGCGCCATAAGTAATTTGTTTTGCAAATAGTGGGCAAAAAATACTCGGTACATGTATTGAATACGTCATAATCGAATTTATCGCGCCACAACGCCGCTTGGTTTCGAACAAAAACAATTTTTCAAACTTTGTTTTAGAGGAACTCTCGCCGACGAATGGAAATTTTTAAACAATAACAAAAGCTCGGTATAACAATAATACGTCATAATCAGAATAGTTGCGTCACAATGTTGCCGCGGGGCCACTGGCGCATTTCTTTCCCCTTATTCATCTGCCCTTGGGACTTGGAACGTCCCAACTCATCAGGAAAACTGCACTGAAGAAACAACAGCGTCATAATGGGAATCGTTACGTCACAATGCCCACAGAACGTCTTCAGCGTTTTTCAAAAACGGCAGCTAGCTCCATACCCTGGGCTTTTAGCTTGGAATCTAAAAACGGGGATGGGACCGTGACGTATCATACCCAGTTGGGGGCCCATTTTTTTTGTCCTCCCGACAAGGGGAATTCCCATAAACACGGGGTTAAAGGACGCCATCCATGAAGGAGGTGTCGTAGTGTATGACGAGGGTCCGGAGGTAGCTCATCTCTTTGCGAGTGTTCTCGAAGATGATCCTCGGATCGTCGGACTCGCATCGGAGGCAGTTGGGAGCCATCACCATGGCGAGGTTGCTCGCGTCCATCTTGGTAACTCGCGAGTTCTCCTCCTGAGCAAACACCTGGAGAGCAGGAAGATTGATTGAATGAAGAAGAAAGATTAGCTGCGGGAATTTTATGTTTCTTATTGTGGGGCGAAGATTTTCGAAGATGATTAAACAACGTTTATTGATATCATTGTGTGACGCAAAAAGAAGATCAAGGAAGCTGCGGGAAAGCCATTTTTTGCATTAAAACAACCTATTAACTGTTGTTAAAATGTGACATTTACCAGAACCGGCCCGCGGGACGTAGGTTGCCGACCCCGTGTCTAAATGCAGAATATGCCTATCCAGACTTAAAAATGTTTCATTTTGACTGAAAGTAGAGTTATCCCAAAAAAACATGTTTTGTATGTAGAAATCAATTATGTTTCACTAGTTTTTAACAGTAATCTAAACGGGCTGATTTAAGATGAAATACCTATTTTTGTATATATTTTGGATTACGTGGCCTTTTTTCGGCTAACGCACAAGTGTAAAGAATATATTACGCCATTTAGCCTTTTGAAGACTAACCGAAATCTGGATTGGCTTGCAAGCACCCCCCTGGCAGCCGATAGTTATACATTTAGTCGACCAAAGTCCAAATATCAAAAATCGATCATAGTCCAACCATCCAAATATATTTTCAAACAGATAAACGGAAGCCTCACCTGCAGAAAGCGGATGAGATAGGAAAGACAGAGACGGTTTAGCTGTGGCAGCTGGTTCACCACAGCTATGGCGGCGTCTGGGTTGTTGAAGTTGGTCACGCACTGCTCGTACCAAGCCTGTGGAATCAGGGGCTCGTCCAGTTCGCGGTACCACAGCTTAAGGAGGGAGCCTGTGCGTTTTTTAGAAATTCAAGGTTAGATTAAGGAAGGATATTTTAAACAGCATGTGTTGACATGATTTTTTGATTTTTTGTTTGATGGTATTTATTTATTTTTTTTTTGGCATTTTTTTATATTTTGAGCAAAGTTTGAAGTTTGGCGTTATTTTTTTTTTTTTTTTGAGAAAAAGGTAAAGTTTGATGGTATATTTTGCTTTTTTATTTTTTTATCTTTAAAGCAAAGTTTGAAGTTTAGTGGTATTTTTTGGGAGGTGTCTTTTAAGTGTGTTTCCGAAGGACTTTGCCGCCGTTAAACAGATTAAATTATGTTGGGAGATTTTACTTAAAATTGTGTTACATTTTATGTGGATTCGACGTTTTACGATTTCATTTTTTATTTTCGCGCGGCAAACCTTAGTATCTTCTTATTAAGCAGCTCGTTTAGAAAAACACTGATTTAGTTGAATACATACTAACGACAGGGATGAATCGCGATTCACTACTTTATGTATCTCATTTCCTGGCGTTAGAAAATCCAGGCGCCGTGCCGGGTTTTACACAATTTTCAGAGAAAATAAACACACCTGCAAAGTTTAACCTTTACCCTCTACCAAACTGACGCCGCAACGAACCAACACGATCAGGGGGATTTTCCAATAAAATTACCACGCCTGAAAGGTTAACTATGTCAATAACAAAACACGTGCGGGAAGTTACCAGCAATGCATTATTGCCGTGGTTCTCAACCGGGGTGCCGCGGCGCCCTCGTGTGCCATTTCTAATGCTCAAGGGCGCCGATAGGTGTTTAAGAATTTTTAAGAATCTGATTTTTATTCAATCGGTAAGCTTCTAGACTAGATACAACTATTTGTGTACGATTAGGGACCATAATATTAAATGAAATTTTCATACATGTTTTAAGCTGATTGTGTTGTTCCAGTTCCATTTATAGTGACGCTTCAGTAAAATACTCCCGAAATTTTCAGTCGGGGTGCCCCAAACCTATATATTATTTTTAAGGGGCGCCGCACGCCATAAAAGGTTGAGAATCACTGGATTATTGCATGAGCTTGATGAAGGCAATTTGGCCCCAGCCGCAAAACTCACCGGGTACGTGGGGGTCGCGAAGGGTTTCGGGGATTTCCCACCGGTCGATTTGAACTTTTAGGATGTTTACTTCGTCGATGTCGCCGGGAACCCTGGTGTGAAAGATAAACAGGTTGAAAAAAAGGGAAAATTGGGCCTAATTCAGATTTTTAAACGGTTATCGTTATCTCTTGTCAGTCTGTATTTAACGCAGCTTTTTTGAGACTTATATCTCTGGATGTCCGATAATATCCGATCAAAGTCGATTCCCGATTTAAAGTGTTTTACACTAGTCCAGGTACTCTTCCTATACAATAGGGCTGTATCACAGATGAGCCGGTATCAACTAGTATATTAAAGCCCATACAGAAGTAAACATCATCTATGTTGAAAAATGAATAAAGAGTTATTCGAAACGTCCAAAATGATACCTACTTCTGTATGGGCTTTGATATTCTTATTACGTCTTACTACAACCTCCAACCATTATGTTCCAAACTAGTATATTATTATCTAACGCAGCGGTTTCTACCTAAACTTGTGAAAAAGTAAATAAACAATATTAATTTGTCCTTGCTTGACCAGTGCAATACCGCCTTATAATATCGTACAACTACATTTACTGCTAAAAATGGGTATCGGCATTGGAATAAAATACCTATCGGACAGTATTAGGCCGAGGTGCCTGGCCTTCTAAATGAGATTTAAAGCATCCAGCATTCCGCCTTAAACGCATTCTAGGCCAAACGTGTGGCTGATAAGTTATAATTGTAAAATGCCTAGGGCCTAAACTCGCCCCAAATAAAGCTCAATTGATACAATCATAGTACAGTATGTAAAGTGGTATTGCAAGCGGCAAAAACGCTGAAAAATACGATGGAGGGCTGAGTTAAATCACCTGAAAATGCCCTCGGTCTGGTTGCCTCCAAGTCGCAAAACTTCGCTGGAAAGCGTCGTGAGAATCCAGGGAAGCTGGCGGTCTGGGAACCTGAAAGAAAAAATACTTGTAAAATTTGAAGCATAATGGTTGGAGGTTGTAGTAAGACCTAGTAAGAATATCAAAGTCCATTCAGAATAAGTAGCATTTTAACGTTTTTGAAAATGTCAAAATGATACCTACTTCTGTATGGGCTGTGATATTTTTATAAAATGGTAATTTTTTTTGGAAGCTTAACAACGACCCCTGCAAAAACTTTAGTTCGCGTGGACAATGGTCGGCATAACATTTTTCAAAGATGGCGCCATAAATTGACGTCATAATACAAGTAAACCTTGAAAACTTTATATACAATTTTTCTTCTAAAAAAGTCTTTTAAAAGTTCAATTTTTCAGATATTACACTAATATTTTAATTAGGTCTTCATGGACCACCTTAAACTAAAATGCGCTATTAATAACAAATGTAAATAAATCGTAGCACGGGGTGAGCAGCGGAATGCTGAAAACCACAAACAGGGCAACCAAGCAGCCAATACAACTCAGTTGTGCCAATTCACCAATCAGCTTTACGTGCCTATTACAGTCTTTCCATATTTGCTCAACGTCAGTAGGATTTCGCTCCCCGAAATAGCTTACGGGTCTTGGGCGTGTATTTTGGTTTGTGTATACCGGTACATTGCGGCTTTAATACGCCAGTCAATGCAAAGCGCACCCAAAGAGACACGCGAGTGGCGTTTATGAATAGGCACAGAGGCGAAACCAACCTTTCCGATTGCAGGTCTAGAATTTCCTGAAGGGTGTTGCCAAACATGGACGGGTTGAAAATGGAGCGCTGTGATTGGTTCACCTCCTCGGCGGTCGGCTTCTTGTTGCCCTGGCGACGAAACGGCATTTTTCAAAAATCCGAGCGACGCGTCAAAAGTGGATCGAGCAATGCGGTTTGTGCAAGGCAGGGGTTTCCTAAACTTTTTTAACGCGAGCCCATATATATTTTTTTTGGCTTCACGTAGACCACGGTAGGCAAGAAAATTTCAAAAACGTCACACATTGACGTCACAATACAAATAGACTTCATAAATCTGTTAATTTTGTTCAAAAAATGTGAAAGTGAAATGCAGTCTAAATACAGTGAGTTCATAACCATTTTGATTTTTAATTAAATCTGCTTTCTTTGAAAAATTGATTACCTCTTACATGTACACTAAAATTCCCCATGGACCTCATGGACCCCCTAAAACTAGTTCATGACGGACCCCAAAGGTGTCCATGGAACCCATTTTAAGAACCCCTAGTATAAAGGGAATAAGGATGCATACAATTGCTGCAGCGTTTAATTCGGGGTTCTTAACGTAGTTCCGGTGCAACAAGAGATGGAATGTTTCTATTGTGTTACATAAAGGCGTTCGATCAAGATTGTGGAGCATTATTTTGCCACAATTGCAGTAAATTGCTTGAAATGAGTAGTCTTGTGTCCATTTCGAACTTCAATCATAAAATGTATTTTGGTAACACGTTATCTTTCAGAAGAATCATTATGGCGCGTTATCTGCGGTTATTCGGTTTACAACTGTTTTGCAACTAAACGCAAATTGAACAATCAAAAATGTAAATTTATTCGCGTTGGCGTGAACTGTTTGGCTGTTTAAACAATAACCCATAAAAAGGTGACTATGCCTCCTCGCATTGTAAAGTTGTGAACACCAGGCCAAGGCCCACGCAAAACCTAAACGTATATAGACGCCGATTTTAATGAGCTCCACGGTCGTGGAATTACGATTCTATAAGGCCTGCAGAGGGTGCATACGTCTCCCCCGCAAAGGAGCAAAATATAAACATTTCGAAGCAACAAGCAAACAGCAAGCAAGCAAATAAACAAACCAGCAACCAGCAATAAGCAAACAACGTGGGCCGGTGTATGGTTGGCACTTAGAATAGCAGGAAGCGGACAACGCCGCTCGCTCGTCGCTGTGACACGTTTCCTGCTATTTGCAAACGCAACTGGTCGGCTAACCTGGCCAATTAAAAAGACAGAGGCTATTTAGCCGCGCATCGAAGTAGTTCAAATCGACATATAATCACCAACGGGTGCCAGCGTAAAGGAACGATCCGGATAAATAGCCTATAGGCACTCCATGAGGTTATTTACCCGGCCAAGAACGTAGTTCAAATCGACATAAAATTACTAACGGGTGCACCCGTAAAAAAAAACGATTTCCTGAGGCTACCTACTCGGACACCAAAGTATTTCAAATCGACATATAATCGCTAACGGGTGCCAGCGTAAAGGAACGATCCGGATAAATAGCCTATAGGCACTTCATGAGGTTATTTACCCGGCTAAGAACGTAGTTCCAATCGACATATAATTACTAACGGGTGCACCCGTAAAAAAACGATTTCCTGAGGCTATTCACTCGGACACCAAAGCAGTTAAATTCGACATTTAATCACCAACGGGTGCAAGCGTAAAGAACAGTCCGGACAAAGAGCCTATAGACACTTCCTGGGCCATTTACCCGGCTAACAACGTAATTGAAATAGATATTCGAAAAAATCATTGAAATTATGCAAAATTTAAAAAATCTAAACTAATACTGCAACCACCTAAACCGAAATCAAAGCATAATCCTGTATACAAGCGTAAAAGGGTGATCCGGCCAAATAGCTTATAGCCACTTCAGGAGGCTATTTACCCGTATAACAAAGTAATTTAAATCGATTTAACAAAAAATTATTAAAATTTTGCAAAACTCGAAAAATACTGCCACAACCCAAACCTAAGCGATAACCCCAACCCCAGTCCTAACCCAAATCAATGCATAATCCTCTATAGGAGCAAGCGTAAAAGAACGATCGGGTCAAATAGACACTTTCAATTAAAAAAGCCGGTTCCATTTTAAAATGCTTACGTGCCCTATTTTCCCAAGGTGCAAAAAAACACAAAAATAAGTAAAAACAGTGAGATTATTTAATGTGGCCATGTAAAGCAACAAAGGTGTGAAAAAGGGGCAAAAATTAGTTCATAAATAGCCGGACCCTTTACAAATTGGCCTTTTAAACTGGCTTGTAGACACCGGCGCTTGTGCAGCAGATTTAGCAGCACAGCTGATTATCACCTCCGCTGCTGTTTTATGAGCCGGTGATGTGTGACAGCTCCATTTACAACGCGTTGAAAACGTGCCGCCGACAAACGGTTGTGTCACGTTTGTTTCGCACAGTTGTTTTTCCGCCGAAATGAAGGTTGTTATTCGGGTGCTTTTCCGCAATCGCGCGTCCTAATAAAAAGCCCCTGAGTTCTACAATTATCCGAAAGCTATCTGCGCGTGTGACAAAGGTCGTTTATTTGGGCTCCGGCGATGTGAAGTAAAACTGTTATAGCCGGCGGTTTAACTACAATGTATGCGTTTAAAAGTATATTGCAATATTTGATTTGCTCAATGAACACATGCACTCGCATATGAGTGTTAACAACTGTGATCTAGCCCTTCTGAAGCTGTTTTTGACCAACGATTACGGCTTACGTTTCATTAGTACACCGAAGGCTAGGGGTGTACTAATGATACGCAAGCCGTAATCGTTGGTCAAAAAGCAGCTTCAGGAGGAGTTAGTCGGCAATGGCTATCGGGGTACTAATAATTGCCTTGCTCACCTTTTTGGCTCCGGTCTGACTAATTTTTCCAAGTCGTTTGCAGCACACATGGGCGTACTCCGATACACGTACACCTGTGAGAATATACAGCACCATGATTTGAAATTGTGCGTTATATGTTATTTTTTACCGGTATTATGCGCAATGTCGTAAACTAAAGAATTCGAAAGCTTTTACATCCTAATTACTTTTTCAGTTGCTTGCCAAAACTAACGTTTTAGGAAAAGCAAGCAAATAGTTGATTTTTGCTCCCAAACATTCTACTTGGCAAAGTGAAAAATGGCCAAATATAAAACGGCAATATCATACAAACAGTTTGGACACGTAAACTGTCAAATATAAACGCAAAAAAATGCGAAAACTGGAAATCTAGATGAGTAAAATAACGGAAGCTACTGTAAAAGTGGCATGCTGACAGTGTAATTAAAAAAAGCACAATGTAATTAAAAAAACACATAAAACTCCCCGTGATGAGTAGAAAAACGAAAGCTAGTGTAAAAATGACATATTGGTCAAAAAAAAAACTACCAAAGCCAGGTTAAAAAAATAACACAAACATTACATAAAACTAACCGTTGTCGTCGGGCAGGTCGATGTGTGTGTAGATGTATCCCTCCAGGTAAGAGTGGAAGCGGTTGGAGGGAGGAAAGAAGGCGAGGCACATCCCGAGTAGTTCCAGACCTCGCTCCATCGACTCCGACTTGGGGTTGCCAGTGGTTTGGCGACAAAGCTGGATGAAGATTTCATCGCGAAGGGCTGGGTGAAAAAAATCAGCATTAGGTATTAGCATAGAAGTATAGACCTTGTTCTAATGTTTTAATTGCAATATCAGGTCATAGCACTGCCACAAAATATTGTACTTTGGTTTCCTGAGCACGACAACATTTTACCGGGTAAATCGGACGATTTTGAGAAAAAAAATGATGAAAACCGGAATTTATGTGAATGTGGTGTGTATGACGGAATTTATGTAAATGTTATGTATATAATTAACGTCAATTTTAAACTCTAAGTAGGGTATTAACGTCTAAGGTATGTTTCGACAAAAAATCTGTTTAAAATTTTACAAATAATTTTGTGAAAGTGGCATTGATTTAAAAAATCGCAACTAAGAACATCAGTTAAAGACAAAATTAGCTTTATTGAATATTTGCAACACATGGTCGTATTACTCATAAACTTTAATTTTCATATTACAACCTATTCCGGGTGCAATAATTAAGTTCCTTTGAAGTTGTGCGTTTTATGCTAAAACGGTTAAAGTTGCACAACAGCATTTTAACGCGGTTCTCATTTAAAGGAAACTGAAAAATATAATAAAGCAACATATTGCCCACATAGTCCCAGCATAGCAGAGCAAATAACCGCTCACCTGCGTTCTGCCAGCCTTTGGTGATAAGGTCGAGGGCGATTGTGTCTGGTTTCTTTACTTTCCGGTCGCCCATGTAAGCCTGGATCAGCTTAAACACTTCGCAAGCGTCCTTTTTCGTCTGCGAAGCGAAAATACTGGTCGTAAAAAGCAAGGCAAACAGGTTGGGACGGGGTTATTTTTATGGGCGCCAATGTCACCGACGACCAGTGAGTGTGTGGTGGTGTTAAAAACAAATTATCGAGGTAAAAAACAAATTAGCGCGCAATTATAAGAAAGGGGCGTATGTGATTGTCGACAGCCATAAGTTTCGGCGTTTTTTAGCCAATGGCTGTAAAGGAAGATTAGTTATGTAACAGTTTTTTCATCAGAAAAAATATCAGTGAACATTTTGAAGATTTATATGTTTTTAATGAAATAAATTTAAAATTGAACACGGAATCATTCAAACGTTAACACCAGGTTACCAACTTAAGTGTGGTCAGTGGTCACTCACTCACTGGTTATATTCTGACGCTTAACTACCGACTTCTTCCATTAGGCCATAAAGTGTGTATACATAAAATAACGGAAGAGTTCAATGTACATCAAAATACGTCCACAGACTAATCCACACAAAGAGGACTCAATTAACGATGCAAACCCACGGGTTGCGTTACATCAGATCTGACAATAATTTCAACAATAGCACAGTACAATGCATTGGCGAAGTCGCGGGTCTTATGCAATCACGCCAGAACGTTTGTAATAAATCTGCTGTTGCAGAACGTTTGTGAAGACTTGTAGATAAATTAATTATTGGCAAATCGCGCACACGGTTTGTTTTCAACACACTGTTTTACTACAAAGCTTATTGAGGCTACATATACTGTTTAAAATTATTGTTGTAGGATAACTTCCCTGAAATACGGCATTTGAAAATAAAAACACTTTGGTTGGGATAGATATGCAATCCACGGGTTAAAGGTAACATATTATTTGCTGCAAATCGTATCGAAGCTACATATACTGTTCAAAATTATTGTTGTAGCATAACTTCCCTGAAATAAAGCATTTAAAAATAAAAACATGTTGGTTAAGTCAGGTTTGCAATACAAGGGTTATGGTAGTGTTTCCCAACATACAGGTGACGACTTAAAATTGTGTCGGCGTTTGATCTATTTTGGTCGCCAACTACAGTAGTTCACATAGTTAAATTTGTTGAGTGAGCAAGATTGCTTTAAAATTTTCGAAAAATATTGGAAAAAGACGAACACATGGTGGATATTATTGAATTCGCATTTCTTCAAGAATGATGTCTTAGGTATTGTCGCTTACAAAACGCAAAGTGAGAACAATTGGATCTTCCGAGTTTCGATATTATACCTAAGCTCAGTAGTTGGGCCGCAGCGACAAAACGTTGAGAAACACTGGATAAAGGTTTTGGTTAGGCCTGGGTTAAACCCTCAAGTGTATTTATCTCAGTAGAAACCCTATCACACACTAAAGCACCCAGGTTTCATTATATTATTTTAAACCAAGAAGAACAGGTTTATGACGGGTACCTGTTTGTCTTTGGTCATTATCATGGGCTTCCTTATAGGTTCCCTGGTCCAGGATAGCATGGTGTGGATGGTGATCTTCTTCCTTAATATTCCCTTGTGGTGGACGTTCAAGTTCTTGGCGAACTTTTCCATGTTCACGTTTTCCGAAGGCCGCTTTGAGCGACGGAAGTCTGAGAAAAACATATGAACGTTTTTTTTTATCAAAAAAGTGAGGCGTATGGGGCCTGGCAAAATTTCGACGGGGCTTGCGTCATGAAGACTTCAAAAACATCGGTTTTTAAAGAGTTAAAAACGTAGGTTTTCTTAGTAATTTTTAATACGCTAAATAATCAAAAGACATTTAAAGCCTTCAAAGACTCAAAACAACTTTTGGGAACCCTGCAGGGCTGTATCGTTGCTGTATCGTTCCTTTAAACACAAAAATTAAAAAAAAACTCCCGTACCTTTCTTGGGAGGAGCGCTATGCTGCGGAAAGCTCTGGCTCTTGGCGAGGGAGTTGGAGCCCCGATCTCCACCGCTATTCCGTTGATTTTTGGCCTCCACGTCTTGACGCATCACCGGCTTAACGTCGTGCATATCTCCGTACGATTGTGACCTTTCGTAACCCACGTTCCCCGTGGCTTCCGCGTTAGCCACTGAAGCGTGAAGGTCAGGCATCGTGGCGTTGTGCTGGTCGTCCGAGAGCTTGATCAGCTTCGGCTGGATCTCGGTTGAGTCGAGGGAACCCTGCGAAAAGTAAGCCGGTACAATATTTGTTACAAAGACGTACAATTGCCAGTCGAAAAATGTATATGAAACAAAAATGTGTATCGAATTCGAAGGTAAGTTTTTTTTTAGGTACAAAAATTGTTTTATATCAAAACAGAAAAAGTCCACGGAAACCAAATCAGGTTTCCGTTCAAAGATTCTATCCAAGATTCACTTCCAAGTTTTTGTTTTGCATTTTTTTTGTAATCATCAGAAAAATTGTTTATTTCAAAATAGTAAAAAAAACATGCAAACCAAAGCAGGTCAATTTTTTGACTAGGTCAAATAAATCTTTATTTGTTTTTAAATAGATGTATTCATCATAATCACGAAACGTTTGCTAAGTTAGTATCCATAGGCTTTTTTCTGTTTTGGTTTACAATAAGTTTTACCTCTAAGATTTAAAAAATTACAATAAAGTTCCAGTTTGGATAAAAAATTTTGGACATAAAAGCACAATAAATTTGTATGAATTCTACAAAAATTAACCTATAAATGTCAACGATTCAACCAATTGCATAACAATTATCGAATGAAATTAATTATTATTTACCTAGTCTAAGATCAGGAGTATAAATGAAAATTAGTTTTAGAAATAATTTCATTGGTCAACATTGAAATAAGTCATTCGTCAACATTGTTTCAAATCATTGGTCAACAAGGTAAATTAACTTACAATGAGAAGAAATGCTAAGATATCATTAGATATGCCTAGATGTGTGTCTATGGTTTATTAAAAAAACACCTTAAAATAAATAGATTAATAAGTAAACATACCTGTCCGTCCGAAGTATTCCAGTGGTGATCCATTTCCGAGTCATTATGTACATTTTCCTTGTTATCTGCTGCTGAAGTGGCCATGTAACCTCCAATTTTCACGTTCTCGTAACTTGGATTAGCACACGAAAAACTGGTGCCCTGTTCAGCAATCTAAAATAAATTGCTTTTTATATTTCTAGACTACTGATTTCTAGTACAACTTCCTAATATTTCATCAATTTAACCAGGTTTTTGCAATTACCGTTGATTTTGAACGTAATATAATAAAAAAATCCATTTTTTCTAAGTAACCCTAGTTACAGTTGTTTCAAAGGAAATGGGCAAAAAGTAAGCTAGTATAACATTGTTAAGTAAACTCTATTTAGCAATTTAACTGTCACAATATACTGATGAATTTGATTTTATAATGTACTGTGCCAAACTAATAACTACACTACGGTATCCACATTTAGGATTCCCCGAACAACAGCAATTAAATGTGAAAGTAGATCATTCGGCAATCAACGCAAACAGCGATGGTGCAAGCGATTGGACAAACATTCAAAGTGAAACTAGCTGTCAGCCCATCAGCGTTCGACCAACCTGAGAATCGGTGGATCTCCTTGTCTTGGCCCCGGACGTGCGATGGCGTTTCTTGTAATCCACAGCTCTTTGGGTCGGGGTCATGTTACTATCGCTGTCACTACTTCCGGCAGAATCCAGCCTTAAAAAGATGACAGCTTGGTTTATAAGGCCTATTTTAATAAATAAAAATTGTGATAAGGCCTACGACACTTAATATACGCAGAAATCAAGAGCTTGTACAAATATGGCATTTACTTGTACAAACGCTATTAAAGTCTGAACAATATTAGGAAAAGTACGGTTGGTTAAAGACAGGTCGTTAAAACAGGTTATATTAGAACACCTGAACTTATAATTAAATTAGGTTATCTTTTAAACGTGCAGCTACAAAAACGTTTGTTGCGTTGTGCCGATTTCTTTATTTAGTTTGTTTGCCTGTGAACACCACTACAACACTAGCCAATCTCTAATCAATAGCAGCTCATAATACTAAATCTAGGCTCTATTTCACGCACCTATCTCAATGGTTAATCGATATGCTAAAAATTTCATTTGAACATCTGTATATAAGGTTAGCCCACAAATCACACCTAATACGTAGCCTACAGAACTGGTACAACAATGTATATTTGACTGTTTTTTTTGAGTAAACAACTTCCTACATATAGCGACCGTGCACCGACCTGTCCTTAAATACATTTCTAAACGCCAGGATGTGCAGTCGGTAATCTGGCGGCTCTAGAAACAGATTTTTGGTTGTTGTTTTACAGGCCCTCCTACATACAATTATGTTTGTGGAAATGGCTTATCTGCATCATAAATCAAGTAAATACTTTCAAGCATGAGAACTCCAGTTTTAAAAAAAAATTTTTTAAAGCAAATTAATAACCATGGTTAATATGATATACTTAATAGGTGCCTGCAAATTTAAACTATTTTATACTGAAGTGATTAACTTGTATAGAACTTACCTTGCTAGATGTCCGCTATTCGTTCTCGAGCCAGCTGTACGCCTGTTAACAAAGAATGACTTAACACAACTTCACAAAACCATAGCATATAAAAATCTGTTTAAATAAAAAAAATAAACAAAGTTGACAAACACTACTCAGATAATAACTAAGGAAAATGTTTCCCTGTTTACAAACATCTTAGCAAAACTAACAACACAGGGGTCAGTATGGAGAATACATATAAATGCTAATACACAAAACACATTAACTGACATAGCCTCTCCAACCTAAATCATCAAACTAAGCTGTCCAGTGCTTCCCTGCTTATATACTCTCCTATAATGAGGAAAATATATCAAGGGCGAATGACACAGGATGGTTGGTGATGTCAGTGGGCAATTACAGGCCAGGAAATGGTTTTGTTTAGAAAACACAACCTGGTATCTCATTTGGGTAAAAGGGGATATGGTGATGTGTTATGCTGGTTAACTAGGCGACGGGGAAGTGTGGGAATAGGATGGACAAAATGTAGGGCAGGAAAAGCAGTTGTACTGTTGATTTCACAACTTTGCGGGTTGAATGAGTTCGAAGAGTGGAGAAAAAGGTTTAGCTATGTTGCTACGTTTTTCTGTATACCTGTCTTCATTTTAAGAGTGGGAAATATAACATATACCTTTAGGTATTTTATTATTATATAAATAAGTAGCAATGTTAACAAATTTACCAATGTCCCATAAAGCTGAACCATGACAAAAAACAAACAATCTTGTGACTAGTTATTAGTTAAGATTCACAACATTATCGACATCAGTGGTTCTTAACGTTTTTAGTGTGGCTACCTCTGGAAATACATAACATACATTTCTATTTCCCTTCTATAAAGCATAAAGCTATGATCTGCAAATTAATTATTAAACAAACAACTTTTCACACCTGTGTTTGGCAGCTTTTCCTTTTGCCATGTCGTTGTTGTTTTCCGTTTCTTGCTTGAGTTTTTGCAGTTTGGAGAGGGGTACAATGTCGGCCCCCTTTGGTCGGTGCCACACGGTCCGTTGGGTGCTGGCATTGTAGTAGTAAAACCTGGAGGTGTTTTCATCAAAAAGTTCCCACCTAAAATAAAAATAGAAGTTCTGGGCTTAATGTTGTTAAATTTCTATAAATATATAAAGTTGGAATAAAAAAATGAAAATACTTTTACCATTATAGCAAAACCTTTTACGTACAAGTATTCACACCATAGTTTAAATCATTATAAAAACACCATATAACTTTAGTACTAAGAAACAGCTAGGAGTACTGCATAAAGTAAACACATAGTAAAAATGTACATAGCTCTATTGACAAAGGATGGACTAGTTTCTCTATATAAAACACTGGAGCGATTGGCTGCTAAATGCAAACTGGCAGCTTTCACAGCTTACTTAAGTCAATATTGGTTTTCAGCTGTAAGGAATCAAGCTTAGGATAATAAAATAATGTGTGTTGAATGTTGATCAACTGGGAGGGCTTCAAGAAAGCACCTGGATTTAAAGTTTATTATTAAACTTTGGCAAACAGTTGAAATATTTACAATAGGTGGGAAAGAAAAGGGAAATAAAAGTAGGTATTTTCAAACTTCAAAGTGTATTTTTGTATTGACTGTAAATGACAAACCAGTTAAGGAAGCATAACTTTGCAAAAAGCACAATCAAGGTGGTTTACATTTTTTAACCCATTTAACAAGTGCCCATTACTAGGGATTTTCCCATGTGTCATTCAACTGGGTACACCAAGTAAAAAAAAGTTTGAAAACCACTGATCCAGGGTCACTCTCTACTACTAGAAACACACATGCTTAATGCAAAGTAGCTTTGTGACTACAAACCATTGCTCGTCGGAAGATTGCTTGTATGCTACATCAGGAGGTGGCTGCCATACGCATTCCCCTGTGATGAGGTTGGCATACATACGCTCTCTGGTAAGAGGCTCCACGATTTCAACCCATTCCAGCCTGCGAACAACAACACACCATCTACCTATTAATATGTGTGATTATCAAATAAAAAATTGACCAAGGGTTTTGTTTAGAGATTGTAGCTGTTTAAAGGTATTTATTTCTGTAGCAAATGTTTTGAAGCCAAGCAATCATACTGTATAACACCTTATATCAAAGTGAGTATTAATAAGTAAAGTCAGCTTAATGTACTAATTTGTCTCAAAACAAGTAGATATGAGCATTTGACGTTTGTTATATGTCCATCATATTGTTTATTATTGCAGCCTTTAAATGTATGCTTAGTCTAGATACCACTTTAAAATGTACTATTGCTGAAAAATAGACATTTTTTTTCTTTTTATTAACTTTTTTAACAACAAATATGCATAGCTTGATAATGAATTACAAAGCCAAAAAGGTCGAGTAGATTGACATTATCTTGATTAAGATGTTTCAAAAAGAACTTGTACTATCTTCAGTTTATATGTTGCATCATTTTCAGTTATTTTGGCTTTGCAATTTATTATCAAGCTACATTACAGATCAATGCACAGTGTACACTAATATACATACCATAGTTAAAAAGTCTAAATGTGCATGTACTTACCCCATTACAGTCATGATAGTAAGAGTGGAAGTAATTTAATCCAAAGCAAAGCCGTACAACAGCAGAAGACAAATAAATCTTATCAGTTTTCTCAGTTTTTCATTCATTTACAACTAGAGCTGCAAAAAAGTATTGTTAAAGATAAAGCTGCAATTCAGTTGATCAAACAGTATTCCACAAAAACCTTATTTAAAGTTAACAATGCTTCATAAAAAAAAAACTATTTCAACCAATGAAAAATTCCACACTCAATTCTATCTTGACGGCCGCTTATAAATATCCTTTTCGTTCACAACAACCCAATCAACGACAAAGTTGTATTGCAGTTACTTTCTCCCATTGCACTACGTTTGGAAATTGTGGCGCAAAAAGGCAAATGAGAGCGCGCAGGTCGCACGCATACGTTATTATACGATACCATTACTCACAATTAAGCAATATGACGACCAGCAATTATCGGGCTCTACAAGGCATGCCTTCGGCCTGACGTTTAAAAACAGACACGTAGCATTTGGCAAATCCTCCTCTTTTGATCTGCCTGCCCACTGTTTAGACTTGCAACCTGTCGTTTGCATTGCATTAGTATGGTTTGAAAACATCAAACGTTTTTCTGTTTTGCTTTGATGCCTGTCGAACATTATTATGTCCTACATATACACGAACTGATGCTGACCTGTAGGTTTGTTATTCATAGCAAACCGTCGGACGCTGGTCTCCAATCCAACCATATTTTCGTCCGGGGAGTTATATTGCTAACAATATTTAGGTTAGGGTGAGAGTTAGCGTTTGGGTTCGGGTTGGTCAAGTATGATTATTATTAAACTAATTCTAACAAATTTATGACTTTCTTGCAATTTCAACTTTGACCTCGTTTCGTTACTGTTAAAATAAATGTGGTAGAATTCTAAACCAGCGCCAACCGTTGCTTTCTTCCTGATTACCAAAATCTTTTTGGCAATTTAGCATTTGTAGAGTTGACATTTCAAGCAACTTCATCAAACGACAAAAAACAGCATATGTCGTACAAATCTGCCGCCCTGTCAAGTCGCTTGTTTACTATTTACACCGGCTGAGAGTCTGTCGTTCGGTTTGGGGCGCCGGTGCGCGAAAGTGGGCAACCTACATGTCACGCCGCCGCGAACGCTAATCTGGGAAACACGATACCCAAACACAAACAGATAATGCCCTAAGCAGCAAGCGGCCATCCTAAACGGCTACACTCATCGCAATTCGTTACAGTTACAGCTGATTACTCTCCAAACAATCACAGTGGCTAACTTACAACAACTACAAATCCAACAACCTAACCGTGCACATGGGGTAAAAAAATAAAAATGAAACACGATAGCCAAACATAAACAGACAATGCTCCAAGCAGCAACCGGCCATCCCAAACGGCTACACACATCCAAATTCGTTACAGTTACAGCTGATTACTCTCCAAACAATCACAGTGGCTAACCTACAACAACTACAAATCCAACAACCTAACCGTGCACATGGGGTAACAAAAATAAAACACGATATCCAAACACATAAGGCTCCAAGCAGCAACCGGCCATCCTAAACGGCTACACACATCCCAATTCGCAACAGTTATACTGATTACTTTTTAAACAATCACAATAGAAAACTTACAACAACTGCAAATCCAACAACTTAACCATGCACCTGGGGTAACAAAAATAAAAATAAAACACGAAACCCAAACACATAAGGCTTCAAGCAGCAAGCGGCCATCCTCAACGGCTACACACATCGCAACAGTTAAACTGATTACTCCCCAAACAATTACAATAGAGAACTTACAACAGCTGCAAATCCAACCACTTAACCACGCACATGAGGTAAGAAAATACCCACTTTTAATGAGCGCTTTTGGTAAAGAGGTAATCTCCCGAAAGCCTTTATTACTAACGTGTATTTAGATATGTCTATCTAGGTGAGTGTTTCTCAACCTGTTATGGCTAGCGGCACCCCTCAGCAATAATAAATAGATTGTGGCAGCCCTACAAGGTTTTTCCGTAGGTAATTCACTATAATGTCGCAATAAACGGAACTTAAGCAACATAAATCAACTCCATACAACGAAGGAAGTTACAATTGTATTTATTCCACTCTAACCTTACACAAAAATGTATTAAGGTAAACGTAATCAGATTCTTAATTTTTTTTAAATATCTAGGGTGCCCGGTTGGGAACCACTGATCTTGGTTAAGGCCCGCGAATTCTCCACTGAGGTTTAACACCTTGTGTTTCCAAATGGTTGCAAGACGGTGCTGCGAATAGTGCAAGTATCGTCTTACGATTGGCAGCCAAAAGCACTTCACTGCCGGCTGCTACGCCTGTCTGAAATAACTCTCAGGCCCCGGTGCTTTACAATAGGAACAAAATAGTTCCTAGATCGTCGCAACACTGTCTGTGTGGCTTGCAGAGGCCGTGTTTCGCTGTGCTGTCTAAATTTTTCAACTGGCGTGGTTTCCGATGCTAAGAGTTTAGCGAACTTAACAATTCGCAAAAAACACGGTGTTTTGCTTTTGCCAGTGTTGGCTTACAACAGTCCGACGCAAAACTCCCAAACACTTGGGCCGGCCAACAGGAGAACCGGGGTCTTATACAGAGGCGCCTGTGTAGAGGCTTCAAGTGTACTTCTTGCGACTGCAACTACAAACGACCACCCCTCGAGCTGATCAAAAGCAGGCGAGATAACGAACGCTCCAATTAACGGTTGAAACAACAGAAACGACGTCGGGCGCCTTTTTTAACGGCCGGCGCCCCAAACAAATTGCATTGTGTCGCCGCGAACAATGCTAGACTTTGGCGCCTCGTCGACATAAATCAAGTTGGGTGCATTGACGCAACGTACCTCGAAGCTAGGCTGGACAACGACAGTCACAATCGCGATTCTAGTGCCAAAAAAAAAACTCGACATTCGTGACATAATGTCGCGAATTGGGCCAATCGTGTGGAACACAATAACTAGACGTGGAACAACCTTATAGGGTAAGGCACAGTGGGTTGAATTTTTCGACGTAAACTAATGCGCTCAAATTTGGCAAAGTCAATTTCCGTTTCCTGCCAGTAGCCTGAACGTCAGCAGACCAGAAAGAAATTAAACTCATTGGGCGATAACAAATAAGCCTAAATCACTTTAGGACTGTCATTTATCTAATTTATAGCAAATAAGGCGGCTCTGTTAAATAAGAAATTACATTTTACAAAAAAAAACTCAGAGCAAATCACCCCTATGGCATCGGAGAATATAATAGTATACTGCAAAATAAAAATCTCATCTAAATTCAGCCAACAGCTAAGGCTTTTAATGGAACACAGGCCCCAGACGCCACTCAGCACTTCCTAACATGTGCGTAAGAAAAATACAGTGCTTAATTTGTTTATTCCGTTATTTCATAAAGCGTGATAAGGCGTGTTACACGTTATTATTATTGGCGGTCCGCCTGTCCGAAGTACTTAAATCGAACTGCGCGATAAACGGGCGAAACTATACCTCTCAGCTAAGTTTCAGCTAGCCGGCCCATTCTGCCACGATCATTCTGTGACTAATAGCAGCAGCACGAGTGAAAACGTGACTAATTTCATCAACGAAAGAAACAAAAAATATTCACGCGAACACAGTAGAACCCAGACATGCAGCTTACGAAGGACTAAAAGAATTTCGCTCCATGGGTTTCACGCCATATTGTTAAATATATTTGTGCATATATGAGAAATAAGTAGGCTGTGTCTTGAAACAACAGCGAATACTGTGCATTAAACAGCAACAACAGCAGCGGTGCAGTGTGACGCAACAAGCAAGCAAACAATCAAGCGATTGTGACACGACATCCGGTCTGCACGCCAACGCAACCAACAGGCGGCTAAGCTATGGGGGCATACATCTACCCAACGTACTCGCTTACCGGGTTCGCGGCGTTCAACGTAACATTTTGAGTTTCCGATTCTCGAAATCAGAGCAAAAACAAAAAAGGTTGCGGTTCGGCTTAATAAAAGGTCACTAAACAAAAATTTAATCATGCCAATAAACTGTGAACGGAAATTTAAGTCTGATGTGAATTTTGATCACATTTGAAATTTAAAGCGAAATTTATGAAGCGAACTACATATTTCAGGGTTTTCTTTTTTTTTGCTAACTCAATAAATTTATAAAATTCGACAAAGTGTCATCCGCCCCTTGAAACAATGTTAAGAGCAGAAAACAATTGTAATATTTTTTTTAATTTATTATTATTTTTTTTTAATTTCCCTTGTAAAATGTAATTCTTGGCATTTACCAAGTTATAAAAAAAATCACAGCAACTTTATAAGTCAACAAGGCATAGTGCACGCAGAATGCTGCAAAATTCAAATTAAATGTTGTTTGTACAAAAACAAACCTAGAAATGTCTTCCTTTCGAATCAAAAATGGCATTTTTCGCTTAAGCAAATGTACGGTAGGTGTTACTTTTACTATATGCTAGAATGGATAGCAAACTTCTGCAAAACGAGACACGCGGCACCTACTCACTCACAGCTGGACATACGGGGTTATTGCAGGGTCAGTGGTGGTCAGTAAACGATTTTCCTGACAATAAAAATCGGCGAAGCGGCCCCAAACAATTTTGGCTTCGGTCACTTTCGGCACAACTGCATTTCTAAATATACTGAAGCCAACCTTCAAAGCCGACAAGTTGCACGATTTTGCAAGATCGTGGAACACACACTAGCAATTATATAAATTTAACTTTTGGGCGATCACAGCTTTCACAAATTGAAGGATGCACGAAGGGCATTAGTAACGTGATATTTATTCCGATTTGCAACTCAATTTTATTATAGCGGCCGTCCTTAGCTAAATGCAATAACATGCCATAAACGAAAGCCTAAGTGAAATGACCTGAAAATTATTTAAAGGTAAATAAAGCAAAAAACAGTTGGATTCCAACTGATGTGGAAAGCTCTTTTTGTGTACAAAGAAATTGGTTAAAGATAAACGGGGCAAGTCATTGGGCTGCCAAATTCGTTACACGCTTTTTTGAAAGGTCATTTATATTTCTTGTCTTAATATCGAATCGGAAAGCCAAAAAGGTGGAGTATATCGCCATCATCTTGATTCAGACGTTTTGATAAGAACTTGTTCAGTTGACAAAAACGTCTTAAACAAGATGATGACGATCTAATCGACCTTTTTGGCCTTGCAATTTATTATCAAGCTACATTACAGATCCGGTCTAGTGTACCCCAAAATTTTATTCCTATCTAATGAGATTTCGAAAACTCTCCTGTTCTGAAACTTCTCAATTTTTAAAGCATAAATCAAAAAAGTCTAAAACAAGGCTTATACGGTAACAAATGCTCCAAGGCTTAAAATGTGAGATTTCGAAAACTTTTCTGTTCTAAAACTTCTTAACTTCAAAAGTACAAGTCAAAAAGCTTAAAAAAACAAAGCACATACGGTAACAAAAGCTCCAACACTTCAACTCCCGAACTAAAGCTTCCAAAACACGAGTTTATTCCGGTAGCTTCCCTTCCGAGCGTTGCAATAAGCGTTAAAAGCAGCCGATTTCAGCAAAGGCTTTTCCTGACTTTCGCAAAAGAGCCTGAGGCGGTAGACTCCTTCTTGGTATATTGCGGTGCAACCTAAAACCTCCATTATGAGGCAAACAGCACAGAGCCTATATCGCACTTGGGTCCAAGTTAATAATTATCCAGCCTTTTCGGCGGCTGTTCAAACGTTTGTTCAGAAACGTAAGTTTTCCTGGCGTACTGACGGTGGCCTTTTTGACGAAACCAATCAACGCTGCTTATTTAGGATCCTGCTGCAACAAAGTGGAATATACTTTTGCCAGTTTTTATTTTTATCATCCTAAACGCATTAAGGTTTACGAAAGCGTATTAATACAGCACAGGGTTGCCGCATAATTTTCTGATAAATATTCACGACATTCGAATACTTTTTAGAAATCATTTTTTTTTAACTTAGATCACTCGATGTGTCTTTTAATATAATTGGAAACATGGCAGTATAAACGTCATGGTCAACCCTCATTAAAAATGTTTTTTTTAATTCATTTTTAACGGCACTTCACATAACTTAAACCGGACATAAAAAAATTCAAAGCCTATTCGAAGACTTTGAGGAAAACATTTTATTTAATGACACTCAAGGATTTTTCAAGGACTTTCGTATAACCCTGCGATATAATACCAGTAAAAACTTGGCCATCTGCACTTTCCTAAACCACAACGTTCAACTTTTACCCGAACTGAGAACGCACACAGCGCTCTGGCGTAAATTGTAGCAATTATCACATAAAACAAGGGGATGTGACAAAGTAAGGCTGACAATTAGCGGCTTTCCTAAGGTGAGAAAGAAACTGACGTTTTCCTGGTCAAAGCAACTTCTCTCCATTTTCGACTGGGCTAATTCAATGTGACCTTTAGGCGATTAACACCGACCTTGTAAATTTAAGACCGACACGCCCTTTGACAGGATTTTTTTTGGAAAATCGCCAAACGCCAGTGACGTTGGGGATCACACCGGCCCGAAATCGGAATGAAAAATGACCAGTTTCCCGTCGATCAAATATGGTATATAGGCTTCATAGCAGTGGGAAATATTTGCTGGTATATTAGTGCCGAAGCCACGTCATAACAGCTTACAATTTTAAAAAGTTACTTGCAGTAAGCATAATGCAAATAAGTGCCTTATCACTATGTTGAAAATGAATAAGAGTTATTCAAAACGTGATACGTACTTCTGTATGGGCTTTGATATTCTTACTACGTCCTACTAGAAACTCCAATCATTATGCTCCGTAATACACAGATTCTGGAATTAAAAAGTCAACCTTTTCCATGTTTGGGGAACTAGACAAACTCTTTATTTTTAATTTTCCTTAAACTCTTTAAATTATTTTATTATGAAGCAAAAAATGCATTGTCTATTGACATGCAAATAAATGAATCAATTACCTGCAATAGGGGAAAACATGATGAACAGTACATAGATAAACTAAAAAGACTTACATAACAGAGTGTTGCTCTTCCAGCAGTATTACTTAATAGATCGACGTTTCGACGTGCTATACAGAACGTCTTCATCAGGATACTGACGGAATCTTGTTTTACATGATACGTCAGTATCCTGATGAAGACGTTCTGTATAGCACGTCGAAACGTCGATCTATTATATAATACTGCTGGAAGAGAAACACTCCATTATATATTATGCCTGGCAGCAATAGCTAATTTCATAAAAAGACTTCACACAAAACAAGTAAGTTTTGAAGTTCCAAAGACACCACACAAGATTCGACAGGCAAAAACAAGGCAAAAACAACATCGGAACATTCTCGAGTAGCTACAAACGGTCTACTGAAGAGGTCCTTAAGCTTTTGTGTCTCGAAGACCTTGGAGAAACTAATGAAAACTAAATGAACTCTTCCTAGCAAAATAAAGGGTCAAGTAGCAAATTTGTTAACTTTTTTCGCGCATTCAATGAACTTCCATAGGACTCAGTAAATTTCCGTATTGATGTTATACTTGATCTTACTTTATTTCAATAGTTAAAACTGAAGTATTCGGTGAGACAGGCTGATTATAGTTTAATTTTGACTTAGGATAATGGTTGGAGGTTGTAGTAAGACGTAATAAGAATATCAAAGCCCACACAAAGGTAGGTATCATTTTGAACGTTTCGAATAACTCTTTATTCATTTTCAACATCAAATTTTGACTTAGATCGTTCAAAACAGAATATTCTAGACCAGCGGGCCATGGCTCACTGGTGGGCCATAAGAACATTTGAGGTGGGCCACAGACCAATTTAAAAAAGCTAGATTTGGTTTCATTTGTGTCACTATATTTAATTACAGGAAATAATGGCTTGGGGAGGAATAAAAAAGGAATGTAAATTTATTGTTAAGCCTTAAGTATCACACTAATGCACGGTTGAATAAATGATCTGTTTTGAAATATGTTCTGCTGTGTTTTGTTCTAAACCTTTTTTTCGTTTTTTCTTTCATAAAACTATTGGGCCACAGAATTTTTTGCAACGGAAATGGGCCACGAAAGAAAAAAGTTGAGAACCACTGTTCTAGACCTCTCACCAACGACCAATTTCTTACTGGAGCAGATTTTCTTGTCAGACTAGCCTGTGAAATGATAAATCATTCGCAAACACCCAGACGTTCTTATAAAAAGAATGTGGGATAGCTTTCGTATCTGGCAATCGACAAAACACGATCGGATTCCAGCCGATTGTGCGCATCACAAAAGTCCAATTGTCTACCGCACAATGACTGGAATCGTTCTCGATCTGGACCAGTTTGTTTCCTGGTTGCGGCCGGGCCGATAATGCTGCACTGCGATGAAATAACAACCGTTTAAATACATAAGGGTTCTTGCCCTCGAATGAATTAAATCCAAATGTGGGTTGCGTAAAGGTTAAATCTTGTTTCCGCTTTTATCGAAACGCTCATTTCACCGAGTTTAGGTGTTCATAGCAAAAGTGAGATAATTCTATACATAGAAATACCGCCGGAGAGTATGCATTTGCTTGTCTAAAAAGTTCAAGCGCTTTAGTTGACAACTTAGCAGCTAACGAAGTTCAACAAT
The DNA here is from genome assembly GCF_963924565.1 of Ascidiella aspersa. Taxonomy (NCBI): domain Eukaryota; kingdom Metazoa; phylum Chordata; class Ascidiacea; order Phlebobranchia; family Ascidiidae; genus Ascidiella; species Ascidiella aspersa. The sequence goes on from NC_139450.1 coordinate 30,156,561, forward strand.
GAATCTAGTACACAAAATCGTTTAGTTTTGCTAAGCCCTTTACGCTTCCAATTATATTTAAATCTCGAGGCGACACATCAGACAAAACAACGGAGCATTTATCTGATAGTAAAAAACGCATCCTTTTGCAAGTATTTTTTAAAAGCATGAAGTGCCTGTGTAAAGAACAATAGGCCTGTCCGTATTCTAACTGGTCTTTAAAATAACCTATAGCAGCAAAAATGACGCGGCAAAAGTAAAACAACGCTACAAAAATAAACAGTTTAAATTTTCTGTACAATGCTCCGTAAAAATTAATAGATTCACGCATGAAATACAGTGGTCTATAAAAGCAGCAAAAAAGCAAAAAAGAGACCTATCGTAACGTAAAAAAGACAAATTCGCTTATTTCGCTTCGTCCGTTTGGCAAACACGCTACCTCGCGCCTACATCAGAAACCTTTTAAGTGAGCTGCCTTGCGAAAAACGCAGCAGCTTATGCACGCGCAGTGGCGATTTCAAATCGAATCAAATCGACGAACGGGCGACCGGGTGCTGACACAAAATGTCGGATCGATAGCTTACAAGTAGAAGCACCTGGTATTTGTACAAGCGACCAGTCGGCCAGCAACAGAAAACCACCAGTTCGCAAACAGCATCAGGGGATTACATACATCCCTCGGGCCGGCCACTTTTAATATTTGCACGAGCGTTTTAATCCGTAGCGCCAGGGGGATTCTCTCGTGCCGCGGGGGAAAAAGGAATCGAAGCGAAATAAGCAAACGGGTCTGCGGCGAAAAAGCGGGCTTTTGTGAACTGGCGTGTTTATTGAATTCACGATGCGGGTGGAATTCCAGGCTATTTTTTTGTTGACATTAGGGATTGGCGACTTGTTTACAAACACGATTGCGCATCGGGGAATGTTGGTGTTTGCGATCGGAGATACTATCGAGTTGGATGGAAATGCTCACCACCAGTTGCCTAAACAACCTTCTGGAGTGTATAAATGAATAATACTTGGTTTATGGAAACGAACAATCTTGCAGTCATTAATGGCCGTGCTTTAATTTTAAAAGCACTAGATTTAGGGAGTGGTTTAGGGTGAAAATAGCCACAAGTTGTCTAAACAGTAACCTTCTCGAGTGTTTTTTAAATTCTTATTAAATTAATTCCATTTGTTGATAATAAAATAAAACAACGTATTGGTATTTTATTTCTCTTTCGTAATAACAAGCAAGTACTCGATGAAACCGAATGGTTGTCTAGCCAAGCGTCTTCTATAATAGGCAACAACATAAGCTATATCTTTGGGAGGAAATTTATAACAATAACTAAAGATTAGTAAGCTTCATGTTTTTACAGGGACACACAAATTTAACTTATAAAATCATTTAAATGCAATTAATAAGTGCGTTAAAAATCGCGTGCAAAACTGTAACTTGCTAGCAGGAAACTTCGCATTATAACTCTTAGCGGAGTTGTGTACAGTAAACGTGCTTTTAAGATAAACATATATATTTATAAATGGTACCACGTGTTTCAAAATGTAGGCCAACTGTTTCCCTTTGTTACGTTGATTAGCTTAATAACAACCAGGATGAAATGACGAAGCCAACAATTAGTTCCCCGAGGACACGTCATTGGGAGAAAGCAGTGGTCGGCCTTTACGCGACGGGCAGAGGTTTGCGGATCATTTTGAGTGAATGTATGACGTTGCCAGACAAATGACGTCATCAAAATGCGTCAGGAACTGGATGCGAAATAACGACGCATGCCAACGAAATGTAATTGCCGTTTAAATGAATAATACCAGGTTTATGGAATTGAACATGGCATTTGATGTCAATTAGTCGTTAAGTTTAAAATTTTAAATGGTGCTTTTATTTTTAAAAAATCCACTAGATTTCACTTTTTAAGCGAACTTAAATATGACTGTTAAGTTGTTTTTGTCAACTCCTAGGCTAATTACTTTTTAAAACAAGATGCCTCTAGCTCTAGGGGTAAAACACTCAGTAAGCGAGCTCCATTTATAAATAAGATTGGCGAAATAAACGTATTTTTTAGAAGGAAACGAAAATATGCTCCACGAAGTATGCAGGCTATCCAGTTTATTTCATCATACTTGCCTGAGAATTAGGGTCAGTATGAGATTAATGTTCTAATCGTTTGCAGCCTACATAGATCAAACGATCTTTTCAGTCGAATTTCTTCCTGATAACGGGATCACTTTGCGGTATAGAGCAGTGAGGAAAAACCATTCAGTCTGAACATTCTCAAGCCTGTTGTGACGTCCTGTTAATTTTGAAGTGCCGGCAAAAGATTGGGGCCAAGTAGTTTGACTTTGTGACCTAGATTCTTTGCTTTCTCAGAGTCGAATGGTAATCTATCCTAAGCAATAGCTAACATACTAAACAAAACAAAGACAACATCATCCATGCAAATACAGTAAATATCAAACTAAAACGAAATTACCATTACGTATAGCTAATAGCTCCACTAACATTTTTTTAAAGTCTTGCGTTGCCCTGTTCTAAGCGAAAATAAATCAATCGCCTGCCATAATTCCGTCGCAAAACAGTAGTGAACAAAGTCAACAACATTTCAACGGGTGCTTGAGTTTTAAATCACCGAAGCCAAGTGCATTCCATAGCACTTCGGTGCCGTTCATGGCTCTAATGTTCTCTAAATTTAAACGCCAAAGCCGTACCACAATCAGGTGTCTAGAATTGAGTATTTTACTTATTTGTCATCTTTTTACGATAGATTTTTTTTACTTGACTGATTTGTTTCGCCGATTGGCAAAATAATGTCATTTAGCTTTCAGGGTAAACAATTTACTTTTTCTACCAACTTACATAAAACATGTGAAAGCAGGAAAGCTACATAACCGAAAAACACCATATAAAAAGCCAATTTATGGGGTCAATTTACACAAAAAAAATCAGTTAAAAAGATAAGCAACCTAACAAAGCTAAAATAAAAAAACAAACAAGACAAAACACTTACCTTTTTAAAACATCAACGCAAAACGGTCAAATGGGTGCAAAACACAAACACGGAATCATGTTCAACATCATAAACAATGCAATACACATATACGACCGACTCGCGCGTGTACGTTTTCAGAATAGCAACGGAAAACAAACACCTGTCTATTCTAAACGAACGGCTGAAGCCAAATCACGACTTTATTCCTGAAGCTGCTCTAGGTTAAGCTGGGCCAAGGTTACGTCACAAATCGAGATCAATATTAATCGCGAATTGGTGGAATCCGGGCATCGGCAACGAGCCGCGAAATGAACGCTCATCACCGTAAAACGCCTCCCTCTACAAATGCGGCCACGCGGCAACCCGCTGCTGCCTGGTCAATTCGACGAACCCGCGTGACCCCGCAGCGCGTTGTTACCGAACAATGGCCGGCGGACAATGGGTCGTTTAAAAAACAACAGAAGAATACAAGCAGATAGCAGGACTGGCGAAGGGGCTGCGGAATTTCACGCAAACAACAACAACAACAGCTAAGAATGCGCAGTTCTCAGCTTGGAAAAAAAGAAAGCTGGTAAAATGAAAAACGGGTTGTTATAATATTTGTGGCGTCCTTTGACATATTTTTAAATATTTCCTATACCTGGAATCGATCAAATCAAGCTGAAAAACACAATGAGCTTAGTTTTAAAGTTTGATGTAGCTATTCGTACAAATGGGTCACCACATTGTCCTCTCTAAACGGCAAAAAAACTATAAATCAAAGACAATTTGTAAAGAGAGCTACCATTCACTTAACAGTCTAATTAAAAAAAAAACATTTTTTTCCATTTTCGGCGTCTTTATTACAGATTTCTATGTTTGCCATAAAAATTATACCATAAAGAGCGTATTATTTCTACAACTTCAAGTCAGGAGTGCCGACAGACTGCATTGCACACAAGTTTGCTTGCGAAAAAAACTGGCTACATTGCACATAACAAGAACCTCAAGTCAAACAGGAGCATATGCCGCACACGCACCGACCTTCAATTGCTTTGCAGTTCTGCGAATTGTAGCCGAGGCCTGGTTTGCCGAGAAATGATGGCGCAGAAGGTCTTGAATTGTAGGCAGCTTTGCAGAATGGCAACCACGTCACAGGTTCATTTCGATATGCGTTCATTTTCGATAACGAGTGTAGAACATTAACTAAGGCGGGTATGAACGTGATCTTTGGCTATGGGAAAATACCGTTCAAAATCTACAACGTTCCGATACGACGCATTAGCTGTTAATACGGGGATGGGCAATTTTTTTCGACAAGGGGCAGCATGAGAGACGAAAATTTCTCGGCGGGCCAGATCAAAGGGCTCTTTGAAATGCACATAATATAAATTGTGAGTCCTTTGTAAATATAGCTATAAATATATTAGTTTTGACAAGCCTGGTAAGAGTTGGAATAAGCGAGGATGTCTTACATGAGTAATTTATTCAATAAAATTTTTAAGCCGCGGACCGTAGTAGCCTATAGGTCTGTGTTAAAGGGCAGCTCTGCACACAACATTGCAGCAATTGTACTGTGTGTAAAAATTCGTGGCCACGTAAACGTTCTTGACAGCAAATACACGCGTGATGTTTTAAGACACTGGTTCCCAACCTTTTTTCGTCGCAGACCCCTTTCAAAATGTTTTCAAAGGAACCCCAGCCAATAACTAAGGAAAACTATACGCTTACATAATTCATACTAGCGATCTTTAAACGCTATATTTTTGTTAGATTAAATAACTGTTTCTTCTACATTAAATGATACATTGAACAAACTTGTCTTCTTTTGTAAGCATTGTAACGCGTGATTTTTTAGGAGTTATTTTCGCTGCAATGTGGGCGGGTGAGTGCCACCTGTCACGTAACAATCGGCTTGATTGTGACGTCGCGCTCTGTTTAAGAGCAAACGATTACTGGAAATTGCTTGGCCGGGGATTGCCGAACAATTTAAACAAAAACTCGTTTGCTGCGAGCGTTCGATCGCTAAATTGGACACTTGAGCAGAGCTATGGCTTAACAATAACAATAGCGTGGCTAAATTGCTTCGAAAAATGCAGGAATTCCCCGTATTAACGGCGGTATGATGAGGCTTGGTAGTATCTGTCATTCAAAACGTTTTCAAAACAACGTATGCTGTTGTTACGCGGACCATGAACGACGCATTTGCGAACGTACAAAATTATACACTTCTACTTTCGATTTTTGCCCATTTCTACATTCTACGTTTGCATTGGCACTCTTAAAAACGCATGTCTGATTGCGCAGTGTTTTTCTACCTTTTTTATTCACGGAACGAAATATTTATTAAAAAAAAATTGCAAAACACCAATACTAAGTTTATAATAATGCATTATACAATAAACAGCATAAAATTTATTCACTTTCAGTTTTTCTTTGTACGATGTTTGGGCCCTTTTGTTGAGCACAAAATTGATATTTGTACTGCACTCTACTTGGTATACTCATGCAGTTACAGCAGGGGTTCTTAAACTGGGGTCCATGGACCCCTTGTGGGTCCGTGAACTAGTTTTAGGGGGTCCATGAAGGCCTAATTAAAGAACTAGTGTATAATTAAGAAGCAATTATTTTTTCAAAGAAAACACTTTAATTAAAAATTAAACGGTTTTGCACTGAATGTATAGTTAGACTCCATTTAACTTTCACATTTTTCGGACCGAAATAAACAGAGTTATGAAGTCTATTTGTATTGTGACGTCATATTATGACAACATTTGAGCATTTCTCGCCTACCGGGGTCCGTGCAAAGCAAAAAAAAAATTAAGGGGTCCCCGGTAAAAAAAGTTTAAGAACCCCTGAGTTACAGGGCTACAGGCACATGCATTTTTGAGCCTATTATTACACAACAAAAGCAAATCACTATGAAACATTTCAACAGGTAGTACTGGACTATTACCGAAAAAACAACTATTAACGTCCATTATATTAAAGTTAAACCGGTGATTTTTGCATGTCAACTTTAAAGATTTCCTGCGAAATACCTGGCAATCGTTTACGAAACAATAGTGTTCCGTGGAACACCGTTTGAAATCACTGACTATCGAATAGCTGTATATACTTATTTTAAGAACATAACATAAACGGCTGCCGGCGTGAATGCCAAAAAACATACAATCCTATATACAGCTGTTAGCTCTGACCTATGTGCAGCGCCAGTCGCCACGCTTCGCAAAGCCTTTCTTTAGATTTTACCAATTTTGAAAAATGCCACAGTATTCCCAGCGGAGAGGCCACAGTTCCGACCCTGATGCTGCCCGCACAGCTGCACAGCTGAATGACGGCCAATACAAGTGCGCCAATTCCCCGCAGACTTTATGCATCGTTGTGTTTAATACGCCGTTATCCGTTTGCAAAACACAAAGGCGAATGTAAGATTCGTTGTTTGCGATTGCGTTAAAGTGGGACAAAACAGAAGCAGCAGACATTATAATTACTTTCCAGTATGGCCAGAATGCTGGCGACTTGGCGACTATGCCAGCCAGAGAATTTGGCAGAAAACTGAAGACATTGGTACAAAATAATATTTGAATTAATTTTTATTTAATTTCGATTTGATACGATTTTCCAAATTCTTGTTTATCGCCTAAACATGGTAAAGTGTATTTATTCGTTAGGCAAACACAACATTTAACTTTAGGGACCAGATGAAAAAAATCGAAGAATGTAGACTAAAAATGCTTGTCACTGACAAGATTCTGCCAGCATGTTGTGTTTATACTATTTAAAAAGCTAGAGTTCACTGTAAACCAACAAATTGGATTAATAATGTCATAAACGGCTATATATAAAGACTATTTTAAACACACGTTTTTAAGTTTTGGGAGAAACTCAGTTCTCGCCTAATGTCAAAATTGAAAAAATAAATAACGCAAACTTTTGATTGTTCTTGGTCACCACATTATAAGTCCAAAAATTATCACTGGCTACTCCTGTTCAGTCCAGCTTTTTCAGTAATGCATGACACTGCTTTAAACAAAACAAACGATCCATAGTCGATCAACAAGCGGAACTGTTTTTGATGCACCAAACCTAACAACGTCGCGATACTGCTGGCAATATAATACACCCACCTTACCCGCTGTGCGAGGTGGCAACCTACTGACAAATCCAAATATTAAAAAACAACGCCCACAAGACATCATATGAAATAAGCCGCCCCGGTCATTTAGAACTGCGTACATTCATCGTAATCCTGCTAAGATGTGACATCCGCTCTGTAATGCTTCCTTGACGAATCGAATCACGGCCGATTGCAACTGCCTGCAGTTGCGAAGTACATAAGCGCCAGCTGCTGCTACGCTCTTATAACTCCTGCGGTGCCGAATTGTTTAGAGTTGCAAGTTTTGTAAGGACAATATCTCATATTTTTTTTGTCTTTGTTTTTTTATCTCTGTTTTTCCATACTCTGCTGGTAACTACCCCCTAAATGGATAGTTTGACAACCCAAAAGGGACGGTTTTGAAAATGGTGTGAGATGATAGCTGTGAACGCTGAACAAAACAAGCCCTTTCGTCCGGCACTTATTTTTTTTATCCTACGTTTCTGTTACATTCCCTGAATAAGCATTCTGCATAGTTCCCTATAATTAAGTTGAATGTGTAGCATCACTTGCGGTTGGTTAAAAAACATGTCTAATTAAGCAGCAAAAAGCAATACAAAGTTAAAAATGCTTAAGAAATTTCCCACAAAAACTAGTTTTGTCTCCACTGAATACCGCCAAAGCGCTTTTTAAAGTTAGTAACTATCATTTGTTTGCCGCACATAACACCGAAAAAAAAAAACGATTCAATACCGAAAAATACAACGTATCTGCTTACCTTTAGTCTGAACAGTTTTTACACATGCAGTGAATTGTAGATTTCTAGAATCCGACACTATGTGTAGGCCTACGTCTGTCGATTACAGTTGTACGTTGTACACATAGAGTAGCTTTACACAGTGTCACTCAATTCTTTTCGTGACGTAACAGCGAAAGCTTCGGCGAACCAATTTTATCCAATGAACATTTTTTAAGCGAACATACTATAGAGACATTAGCAATAATAAAATCGATTAGCCATGCCTTAATATATTGCTCATGCTATTTTCTTTTTAATTTTAGATAAATCAGAACCAATCTTGATAAGCCTAATCATAAAAAACAACTGCAGTCGGCGACCCAACCAAATCAAACAGCAACAAATTTTAAGGCGCGAACCATAGCTTGAACACCACGGGCTACCTAGTTCGCCAATTTCAAATCGTCCATTTCGACGCAAATCGTATTGATACACAAACCTCGCAAAAAAAAGAGAGACATAACCCAGATAGTTTAACCCTAATTGCTTTCCAAGCAGCCTTTATGCTAGGAAAGCGCCGCACTGTCGCAGTATACAGGAAAGCAGCTGGTCGGGGTTTGCAGGCCTCTGCGTAAAGGAGAACGTGGCGCGCATCATGCAATGCAAAGGCGTCTTGGTATTTCCGCGTATGGCTCACACCACGGTAGTTCTACAGCGGCGAAACGTCGCGCTGCTTTGAGGCAGTGTTTATATTGTAATGCAAGGGGATGGGCCGTTTACAGTTACACAATTTGTAAAGTGCAGTTGTATAGAGAAACGCGACAAACTTGCCCGATGACTGATCATGTGTGCTTGTTTCACTTTCATACTGTCCATCGGGTATCCACTGATATAGTGTTTTTTTTTCAATTTTTAGCTTCGTTAACCCAGAAAAAATCTTTTTGTAATTATTAAAAATATTGAGTTATGACTTGAAATTAATTAGGAACTGAACAATACTAGATTAAACCATTAAAATATGAAATTTAAACAATTTTACACTGAATGCTACAAAACTGTCAAATGGGCCATTATAGGCTATTTACAACACGTTGAAAAGACACCAAATTAAAACTTAAGTCCTGTACAGATTTCATAAAGGTCAACAATTCAATTCACCAACGTATAACGACAAAAAACATTTTTATCAAGGACAACACGAAAATAGCCTGAACTCTGAAGTAAAATTGTAGTGATTTTTTTACTAAAATTAACTAATAAAGAGAAGCTACAGCTTGTATATGCAAATAACGCCCGAAATATCCCAGAACAGTCTGAAGAATATTTGTTTTCATTTGGCGTAATTACAGTAGGGACTGTAGTCGATATATATCAATGAAAATTTAGTTTGCAGATAATAGAAGCTGTTTTCGGGCAGCATTCGCATAGTGGCCACAAATACTCAACAAAGCTCGAAAAAAAAAAAACGAAAATAAATTTTTGTCCCATGTAGATAGTGAGAACTACGTTATTCATTCTATACCCGCAATTTCTTTTTTATCTGCCAACGCATAACACACACGCATCGTTCTATAAATCCTCTACGGATACGTAAACAAACCGTTTCCGCGTTCGGCCGTTCGCCCGATCCAATATGCATCATCAACCAACACAATACCAACGCTTTGCGCAACAGGGCCGTTTCATTTCGACTACCGCCGCTAAAACAGCAGGCAGGGGAACTTCAAATCCAGTTTGACAAAAGTTTGACAATATCACGAAGGCACTTCTGAACAACGAAGCCTGCTGTGCTTCCATGGGGTTGAAATTGGCCTGACTGTTCAACTATAGCAGCGGTTGCCAAACTATAGGGTCCGCGGACCAACTGGGGTCTGTACAGTAGTTTCAGAGGGTCCGCAATAAGAATTAGTCTTTAAAGGTTTTAAAGGTTTTCAGAGGGTTTGCAATGTACAGCAATAATTGTAATTCGATAATAAAGCTTTCTCTGGTACATTAATGAGTTAATTGCAGCAAAACATGTGCACCCATGACATTGAACGTTTACCGTTTTTGATAGTTTTTTATTTTTATTTTTTTAGTAAGGTTTTGCATTTTTTTCCTATAGCATTCTTTGAACTTTATTGGGCCGGGAAATATCAAGATAATTTCTAAGGATACATCAGGCATTTTTTTTAGAAAAGTTTGGAGACCGCTGAACTATAGTTGCCAGTCACAAAACGATCGTCAATCGCGCCGACGCGATCGATTTTCGACGGCTATTATTACATCACACACGTGCAGCGGCGTCGGCGGCGCGGACTTTTCATTTTGTAACATGCAGTTTATTTGTAACACTTGGCCGGCGCTGTTGGCCCTAAATGGCCGTCACGTTTTGTCGTATTGACGTACAATGCCGGTAGCGGAAATGGGCTTAGAGACGCCCTTCTTTTGATTATTGATTACGCCTCATCTCGGAAGCAACTGGCCTTGGTTAATCACGAAATGATTGAATACACAAAGGCTTCAAAATGAAAGGGTAATTGGATTCTGCATTTCCTGACGACTTGTTTTACTTCTAGTGACGGAAAATAGGAAAAAGCGTAAGTCGCTTGTATTTGTAAATACTATTTTGTTCTGCGGCGAAGTCTGGCCAGTTCCGATACATGCCAGCTAACAAAACAATTTTTACGACAACTAGAAGTATCTTCCCCGTTGCTTGTAGCTTGTTATTTTCAAATTTTCAGTTTCAGTAAAAATAACTTCGTAACGCCAAAGTTACGCGTTGCAGTTAAAGAAAAAACTTGGCAATCCTAACCAATTTATCGATAAACTCAAGCCATAGGCGTAGCCAGGGGGGGCCTGAGAGGCCATGCCCCCCACAAAGCAGTACCACAACATTTCTTCACATGCATGCCACACCTTCAATTGTCATGCACTGTTACGTCACAAACGATGTAGTTAATATAACATTTACTATACATTAATGTAGTTTTACTACTTTCAGTTTTGCTCATTGACTGTTTTTTGAGTATTGCGTTAACACTCAGTCAGTTGCTGCTCGAAACGGTTTGCTAGCATTGTTATTTGTGTTCGTTACGGCAGTTAATACAATGGTAAAAGCTAAACAAAAAATTCCAACTTTTCCCCCCCCCCCAAAAAAAATTTTCGGCTGGCTACGCCACTGACTCAAGCCAATATTAAACTGGGAGAATAATATAAGCTAAACTTGAGACAATAATAAGTCCCACGGCGAAAAGCAGCACGTACGCCGTGGTGGCACTGCACAACAAACCCTAACGAATTCCAAAACTGCAACTCGTCCGCACGCGTCTCTACCTTCTAAAGCAGCAACGATCGACCACTTCTGCTTTTGAACGCTCGCCGAAATAAACTGCGATTTCGGCGCACGATAAACCCAAATTACGTGGACTTTTTAATGTGACACACCAGGAAAGGTTCTTCGAAGAATCCGAATGGATTGAGCGATTTGAACCAGCGCCAAGCCAAACACCCCGCCGTGGGCCAAAGGGTATGGCTGGTTGCGTGGGAGAGGGCATAACGAAAGCGACTGAACCGGACGTGGACACATCACTTGATGCCATTGAACGCCCAAGAGCAAGGGAGTGTTCGCTCTTAAGAGATACATGAAGCCGAATTACCATAAACTAAGCATCCGACCAATTCGTTATCTATTCGCGTAAACCAGTTACTATTTTTACAGCGTTTTAAATGGCGTATTAACTGTAAAAAAATATACTTTGCTGTATTTGGTTAAAGTGCTGCAGTTTTTTGTTTAAAGTATGTGGTAAAAACAATTTTCATATACCAAAAAAAATGATGTCGGGTTTAACAAAACTCGTACAGGATTTTCGTGTGACTGCGGAGTCGTAAGCTCACCGAGATTTCCCACAGTTAAGGCTGTTCCTTCGCCAAAAACACAACAGGTTCACGGTGCAAGTTTTGAGCTGTCAGAAAAATTGTGAGCCGCCAACAAAATCAATCAGTTCCTTTCGGTGTTCTCTTTGCGAGAAGCGCCTAGTGCTTCCGGGAGAGGGGCGGGGGCCAGATACCGCTGCCCGAAAGCTTCCGGGAATTTCCGACGTTCCCAAAGCAATAGGAAGCGGAGTACGAGCGGCAGGGAGCGTGGGAAATTTTCTAGGCTTAGCATATTTGGCGCGATGAGGAGATGAGTGTCAGCCGGGTTTGTCTTGCTGCTGTCTTTTAGCGAAAAGTGAATCTACCTGCTATGGCCACATTTATATTTACAATGGCTAGAACAGTGGTTCTCAACCAATAAGCCATGGCTTAGTTTCACTTGTGTAACTATACTTAATTTTACGGGAATAATAGCTTAGGGAGGAATTAAAAAGAAATGTAAATCAAATGTTAATTAATTGTGCAGCGGCAAGTATCTCACTAATGCACGGTTGAATGAATAATCTCTTTTGAAATATGTTCTACTGTTTTTTTGTTCTGAGCCTATTTTACAGCTTTTTCTTTCATAAAAAATTATTAGGCTACAGAATTTTTATGCAACGAAAATAGGCCACAAAAGGTTAAAAACCATTGGGCTAGAGCGAGTTTAGTATGACCTCCATTGTCAGTGGGGAAGCTGAGAATTAGGTTTACAGTGTTGTAATGACTTAAGTCAATATAAAGTGTTTTCATTAAGCTATTTTCTTAATTTTTGCACATAAAACAATGTTTTGCTACATGTGGTATTTATGTTATTTGTTCTTTGAGTTATAGCTCACACTCGGACAAAATGACTTGTTTACAACACTGTTGGTTTACATTGATTGGGAAAGTAATAGCTTAACATATACAAATGGACTAAACGATTCATTGGTGTTAGAAATAGAAATTGATTCCAAACAAATAAAGCTCAAAATCAAAAAAATATTTTTTTTAAATATTAGTAGTAACATTACACTGAATAACGCATCAGTTGAAACCATTTATAAGCAAAAAATACCCCATCCATATCCCAATAGTGTTCCACTGAACTCAAGTTATCAATATTTAATTTTACTTTTGCAATCTGCATTAGAGACAACTATCTTGATTAGATCCAGTCTGTATATTATTAAACTTTTTGCCAAGATCTCATCATGTAGTTCTAAATTTTGAGTTATGCAGGTATCCAATCAAGTGTTTTTGGCACACTTAAACTCAGAATCCTACCACAAATTTTACATTTTTCTTAAATTCAATTATTTTTTAAATTTAAGTGTCCAGTATACTTATTTAGGTGTGCACACAAATTAAAAAAAAAAAATTAGATGTGCATTTACATTAAAAGATTTACTAATACATCAGTAAATTCATGAAGCATACAAAAACCCAAATTGCAGAAATTAGCACAAAAATTTACAAAAACATATACAAATTAAATATTATAATAATGAGACAAACCACCAAACAACCTATTTCAACATACATGCTGTATGGAGGTTATCAACATTAGTGTAACACCAGTCTGCATTCTGTGGCAGGTGCACACTCAAAGATTTTTTTATTAAGTAATTTATGTGCACACTTAAATCATCACTTGCACAACCAAATTTTAAAAAAAGCTGGAATCGTGCTTGATTCCAGAACTTCAGGTGCACATACTACCTTAATTGCACACCTCAAAATTGGTGCTGCATACCCGAGATCTGTCGTGAAGTACCGTGAAATGCAGACTGGGTTTAACACATGTTTGTAAAATAATTCAATTGACAAATTCACACAACAAGATAACCTTTTCAATTGACATTTCAATTGACTTTTAGATTGAAAAAACTGCCAATTTTAAATAAACACTTTTATCAATAATAAAGGGATATGTGGTTTAACTGCAGACCTCATAAAAGACAATCTTACTACACAAAACAAACAAAACATAGTTTAAAAAAAGTTTAAGGTCGGAATTAAAAAATAATATTAAATAAATGTTTTCAGCTTTCCTACAAATATGTCAAGCTGTTCGAGGTTTGAGTGCAATACTTAATTGTCTCTCAGAATTAATGCAATTAAATAAAACACAGTCAAGCAATATTCGTTATGAAAACAAACATCAAACTATTTTAATATACAACAACATTGTTTTCCTCGTAGAATGAGACTCGCAATGTCAACTGAAAACAAATTAATTGGTAAACAATTGGTAGAAGACAACATTGTTTTCAAAATACAAAAAACAACAGAACGACTTGTTTTTGAGTAGAAAGTCACGCACCGATGGTTTTTACTAATAGATTATTCATCCGTGACGTAAACCGACCACATAGAAACTTTATGAGTCGTTAAGTACACTTATTTTGTTGTAAAATGTGCGAGTTTTAAACAGGGAATTGATTTACCCATTCGGGAGTATTTTGGAAGCAAAAACATTCCTTACTTTACCGTATGCTTCGTGGTTCTTAAACGCTTTTTATTTTGCTAAAAAATTTAATTTTTTGATTTATAAATAGAATAAAGTTTTTTTTCAGAAACAAGTCACTGCATCATTTTTCTTGATTAGTTATCATTATCAATCATTTATTATTTTTGAATGCATGTTTGTATATTAGGCTATTTAAAGTTTACTAAGCAGTTTATTGAAGAAAATGGTTTAGGGTAGTTTTAAAGACTTCATCTGTTTCCCTTTAAAGTTTAGACAAATGACTTAACTTGTAACTGTCGCAACACGTCAGCACATCAAATTAATTCTTTGTTTTATCGCCTTAATGTTGCGTCACGGAAAGTTTTTGTTTAAATTCGATTGCCGATATCTCTTGCTAGAGTTTGCAACGAATGCCTTGTTACACCAATTTTTATGCGTCAGAGCTGTATGTGATGTGACGTATATCTGTTTAATGTGAGCGCTTTGTTTTGAAATTCGCCTTATTGTCAACAATCCGGTATTTTTAGAATCGAACGCCAGTTACGTCGCAATGTAGATCGAAGCGCTTTTGTTCAAGCCATATTGGGACAAAAATATTATTTCCGTCTATAAGAGTCGAGAGAAAAAGGTTTAGACCACGCCTTGTTGTCACGTGATTTATTATTGAAAATCGTAAGAATATCTCAGTCAATATTTCCTGTGCATTTTAGAAATCTTTTCGCCAATAAGTATAGTCGCACAATCGAATAAATCAACCAGTATCACCCAGTCCTGCCTAGTGCAGAGAGAAAATACTGAGACAGCAAAATTGACTGTTCATGTATCTGAACTAAAGGAAAGAATTGGAACCTGTCTGGCCTCACGAAGACAGGCCATCGCAAATCTTGAAGGAGTGTGGTCGATTCATCTTGGCAATTATATAAATGAGGACTCATTAATCTGACCCACCCCCTCATAACTTGTGTGAACTGTATTTTCATAAATTAGACATAATATTATGGACTTGACAACGGTTACCATGAAATTTGTCTGTTATTTAAGCATAAAACCAGCGTTGCAGTAGGCCTAACTGTTATCTGAAATGTTTCAGTGAGAGACACAACTTTCGCTTATAACATCCGTTTTAACTGCCGCAGCATTATACGCTGTAGTTATCGTAACTGTTTTTTTCTAATAACAAAATATGAACATAGTACATAATCGAGAGTCAACAAAAATAAGTAATGAACTCGTTTAATGCCAAAGCACATTTTATACACTAAAGTTATAATTGCTAGGCCTATACTAAATCGCAAAATGCATTTATTCATAGATGAACTTTTTATTCCTAAACAAATGTGCAGTTAGGTCAATTAGAAAGTCATAAAACAACAACACAAATATGACAGGAAAGTAGATTATAGGATTGGGCTAGTAAGACTATACCCTGGACAGCGGCCTGATTACAAATATTTTAAGCCTGTGACCAATAAAAAGACTGACAGGCTGTTAAAACTGATTTGTCTCGTTAAAACAATAAAACGCAACACGGATACTGGGCTTTGTCCAGCAACCATAAGGGTAAAGCAAATTTGCATCAGAAGAAAGTTTGTACAATTATTAAAAAATCTAATGCGCTAGAATTTATAAAATATCTCATGCTGCATGAACGCCTATTATCCAATACTTCAAGGTTAAATTCGTCAACAACTTATGATTGGACTGGACCCCAATTGAGTTCAACAGAGCACACACAATAAGTCGGCTACACAGTGGAAAAAAGTAAAATCATCGCACACCGTTTATACGCAATTCGTTGAGATAATGCTGCAGTGTTGTCAAGTGCGTTTAATAGTGTAAACCGGACAGTTTTCAAACAACTGCCGAATAGGCGATTTTGTACAAATTACTATACAGCAGAACTAGGCTACATTGGTCAATCACAATATGGACAGATTAGAAATCACTAAGGGGCAAACCAATACTGATTAAGGACTCACATATATTGCGTTATGTACAAATTGGACAGCTGAAATATATACTCTTTGTTGTATAATAAAATTAGTAAACAGTGGCGAAAAAAATCAAAGAAAAAATACATCGAAAGGCCTAGCCTTTTTTAATCAGTAATTTTGTAATTATACAAACACACATAAAAAGGGCTACTATATACACGAAAGCAAATAGGACTATACGTTAATCGTAAAATACTAATTATAAAATTTACAACTCTTAAGTTCTGTTTAGAAAAAGTGTGTAGCCTAAATATACTAAAACAATCATGACGTTGGCATTGAATAAGTGATAAAAGAGCGATTAAATGCCCAAAATGTGTTTGTGTATGTTTCCTATACGGTATAAAATTGCCTAATTTTTTTGAACTTTATACCTGCTTCATATGAGATGTAAATAGTGCGGCGCAATTACGACATTTAGCCTACAGTCGGTTTTGCCGTGCTTAAAATTAAAAGAGTGTGAGCTACGTCAATAAGAATACACGGCAATCAAATCTCGTTTTTAACAAGATAAGATAACAATATATAGCCTATAAAAGTTTTAAATGAACGGATAACCCATCGCGAGTCATTTTAAGTCTGTTGACGTAAGAACATCAGGTTTCACTTCACATCTCATAGGCCTCTATTAAGTAGTCACGTGGTACGATGCCAACGATGTCCTTCTTCTTTGCCACCCACCAGCCGTAGTTGTCATATTCCTGCGCACGTGAATTTAGCAAATTTAGTCGATGAAGCGTAGGCTTCTTGAAAATTGGAATTGTTTACGATACCAAGCAGCAGGTTTATAATGACTTAAGTGAATGACTTGACTCGACTTAACTTACGTCTTTAGGACAAATGACTTGACTTGGACTTAAGTCATTTTGTGAAATAAGTTGGGTTAAAATTAAACGTTTTTAGCAAATACTTGTTAATCAAATTGGGTTATTAATCTCAAATTTTGCACATAAAACAATTTGCTTATGTTTATTGCGCTTTTGGTATTTTTATTTAAGTTATTGCTCATAATCGGACGAGTTTACCAGTTTTACTAGTTTTGCGCCATACTTTTTTATGTCAATGACTTGCTGTGAAGTTGACTTGCTCTAATAATGACTTGACTGGGACTTGACTTGGACTTGAGTCATTTTTAAAAGACTTGTCTACAACACTGTCAAGCAGCGACTCGCTTTATAGGTAACGCTTTTACTTTTACTGCGTTGCTCACGACTTATTAACTACAAAACTATTACACTATACGTTGGTGATAGTGGAGTATTGATTGTTCAATAAAATAAGAAATTTTGTCTGATTACGTAACTCCGCCATTGTTAAAGTATCTTCATTTTACAAACGTCTTTAGCGCACAATGCTTTCGTGCTTGCTATTTCCGCAAAATACTTTACAACATAAAGTTAAAATACCAGCTTTCCTGATCGTCGAATTATAACCTTCAAATTTAAAGGAAATAGTGCTGGTAGTTGACGTAAAATAAATTATTGCTCACCCTCGAAATGATCTGCATAATGTCGCCTCGCTTGAAAGATAATTCGGTGTCATCTTCTCCGGAGCAATCCCACACACCCTGGTAAGCGTTCTCGTAGTCTTCTGTTAGAAAATACACGATTGTTCAAAACCTGGAAGCCAACTGTTAGAAATTTTAGAAAATACAAGCATATAGTCAGCGTTGCATTTTAACAGCCAAATCGCTAAATGCATTAATATGCGCTCATTAGGTATTTTTATCAAGAGAAAGCAAACGGCCAATTGCTTTTCCAGCAAGTAAAAAGAAAGCTTCCGGAACATAACTATATATATATAGGCCTATATGTATGCAATATATCAAAACTTTTCGGTTTGTAAAATCTATATTAGTTTGGAGCAGGGCAGCGAAGTCGGACTCAGGACTCGGGACCTGAGGAAGACTAAAGTAAAACTACCTTCAAGCAAATAGAATTTGCTCCACCAGAAACATTCCAACCGATAAAACGGCAAATTATTTCGTTTTCGCCAGAAGAGCGAATTATCGTTTGCTGATTATAGTTTTTTTACGTTTTTTAGTCAAAGGGCTAGTTAGGTCGTTCAAATTGCTGCAATCCATTGTTACGCAACAGAGGGTATTGTGGTTTAGCTTGCGCGTCTTGTTCGACTTCGTTTTAATGCTGAGCATCTTCGCGGTGGCATCGAATCCGCGGATAAATATCACGCAGACAGCCGCGGAAAAAATTGATTTGGTTTTAAAGGGCGAAAAATTCCGACAAGGTTGTCGAAATTTAATCGTCCGACGTGTCCATTACACAATTTCGAAATTGATAAGGCAGCAAACCAATTTCGAAATTGATAAGGCAGCAAACTGTAAATTGTAATAATAATGTTAAATCATATGGTGGAATATTTTCCAACTATGTATTGTGGGTGAATATACGAACACCCTATGAGTGGATAAATCCACCTTATTTTAGCTGTTCAATGGGGGAATACAGGCTGAAGAGTCTGAACCGGACTCGGGACTTAGCGAAATCGTAGATTTAGCCGGATTCGGGATTCGGGTTATTTTTAACCGTCTCCACAGCCCTGGATTGGAGCACTTTAACAACTGGAATTTCGAATGTCATGTGAATGAACAGCAGAACAAGCGTTGTATCGTTTAAAATTCGTAGCGCGCTAAACATAACAGGGGATAGGTTTCTACAAGTCGCTGACGCTGACGCATTTATTGACAACCTTAGGCATCTCAGAAAGCTTTACTTTTGGACAACACAGCTTCTATAGGATTTGTGCAATTTAAAAACACCACAACTAGTCTTTTGTGCTTACATTTTGCAATGAAAACTTCATTACTTTTACGAGAGCTAAAAACGTTTAATAAACGTGCGATCAATACACCAATTCCCATCGCTTGGGTAATTGTTGTTAAGCCTACTGTTGCAAAATTGTTGTTAAGCCTACTGTTGCAAACAGTATACCTTCCAAGTCCTTGCGACTTTCTCCACTCGGCGAATTAATGACGTCTGGTTCTTCCCCTTTCGGTGGTACCTGAATTATTACAAACAATATGTGTTGATATTGGACACTGTTGTGATTTTAATTAGATTCCATCGTTTAAAGAAGCCTTTGAAACAAAATGGTACACATTGCCTTGCATGAATACGTTTGGTAATGGTGTTCGCTGCTTAAACTCGGGGAAAAAACCTTGCTTAAAAACTAAAACTTATATTTTCAGAATTCAATTGATTTGTTTGAGATAAGGAAATCTAGTTGACAAGGAGTGATTTAACGGTAAGTCAGTTTTTTAAGTTGGACGTAAAATCCTATTAAAACCTTTTCAATTCTTTCACTAAACGGAATCACCATAAAACTTTTGCCAACAAATTTGAAAGAAGCTAACTTTCAAAAATTCTCCTTTGTTGTCCAGACGGCTCTAAAACTTTAATGTCTTTCTTTTAACTTATCAGTGTTGTAAGCACGTCATTTTGAAATGACTAAAGTGCCAATCAAGTCATAAACCATTAAAATTGCCAACTAGTCCGATTATGAGCAATAATTTAATTAAAAAAATAACAAAAAAACAACAACATGTAGCAATTTAATAACTTGCAATAAACAGCTCAATTTTATATTAAAATGCTAAATGAAAACACTTAACTTCAACCCAAGTCCTTTGACTCAATGATTTCAGTCCAAGTCAAGTCATTTGTCTAAATGACTTAAGTCTTAGTCAAGTGATTTGTCTAAAAGACTTAAGTCCAAGTCAATTCATTTTGCTAAATGACTTAAATCTAAGTCAATTGATTTGTCTAAAATACTTGGGTCAAGTCTAGGTATTTTATCAAAACGACAAAGGCAAAGTCAAGTCATTTGTCGAAATTCCAAATGACTTCAGTGAAGTCAATTAATTAGTCAAAATGACTTCAGTCATGTCAAGTCAAGTCATTTTTTTACAAGTCATTACAACAATGGAACTTACTGGAAGCGGAAAAGCGTTGGAACCACGCCCGGGTCCGGCCGGAGTCCGAGGTGGGGGCAGCTGGGGGGTGTCCCTTGGCCCCTGGTCTGTGTAGCTGGCTGGTTTGGGGCCGGGTGAGGGCAGGGGCGGTAAACCCCCCATGGGGCTTAGGCTGGCGGGGGGAGGGGGCAGGTTTCGCTTCCCGGAGGGGACCGGGGGCGGTGGTTTGGCTTCGTCTGCGGAGGAATTGATTTGTTGTAAAAAGTAACAAACGCAGAAAATGATGTCAACGACGCAAGTGGATATTGAAAACTATTGCATTTAAACATCTATGGACAGTTCAAAAAATTTATTGTTTTAAACTCCTATGCTTAGTTTAAAAACGGTAAAATTTAATGTTTATGCCTAACGTAAAATATAGAAAATTCAAGGAAAAATGGCGTAAACACGAAATTCGATTTCAAGAAAGATTGATATTGTAAGAAAAAAGAGCATATAGTCGACGCTGCTGGATTTCTGACAGGGGGCGGTTTTTGTTATAAAAGCAACAAACGCAGAAAATAATGTCAAAGGCGCAAGTTGATAATGAATTTCAAAATCAAAAAGGTCGAGTAGATCGACATCATCTTGATTGAGACGTTTCGATACGAGCTTTTAACATCTGAAACATCAACTGGAGATGACACAAGCTCGTATTAAAACGTATCGCAGCATATTTTGGGTACACTATGCACGGATCTGTAATGTAGCCTAATAATGATTTGCAAAGCCAAAAAGGTCGAGTAGATCGACATCATCTTGATTGAGACGTTTCGATACGAGCTTTTAACATCTGACACATCAACTGGAGATGATACAAGCTCGTATTAAAACGTATCGCAGCATATTTTGGGTACACTATGCACGGATCTGTAATGTAGCCTAATAATGATTTGCAAAGCCAAAAAGGTCGAGTAGATCGACATCATCTTGATTGAGACGTTTCGATACGAGCTTTCAACATCTGAAACATCAACTGGAGATGATACAAGCTCGTATTAAAACGTATCGCAGCATATTTTGGGTACACTATGCACGGATCTGTAATGTAGCCTAATAATGATTTGCAAAGCCAAAAAGGTCGAGTAGATCGACATCATCTTGATTGAGACGTTTCGATACGAGCTTGTATCCTCTTCAGTTAATGTGACTTAGAAGTAATTCAAGCACACCCTTTAAAAGGTGGGACGCAATTGTTGTCATTCTAAGTTTCTACATTGAAGCATTTTTGTAGGCGTTAAACAGGTACAGCGGTTTATATCTATCTACTCGTCGTTTTTGGCTTTGCAATTCATTAACAAGCTACACTACATTTCCGTGCACAGTGTACGTAAGTGGATAATTGTTATTGAAATGGCGCAGTTGAAAGCTGTAGCATTGAACATTCATTGAAAGTTTAAAAGCTTCAGCATTTAAACATTCATGCGGAGTTTCGCAACTACAGCATTCGGACATTCATTGCCAGTTTTAAAAAATTCATTTCGGACATTCATGGTAAGTTTAAAAAAACATTTATACATTTATGCTAAGTTAGAAACTACACCTTGTAAAATTTAAAGGTAATTTGGCTGAAACACGGAATTCGGTAAAAACAAAAGTTCGCAATTGTTATTGTAAGAAAAAAACAAAGCATATTAACCGACGCTGTTGGCTTTCTTAAATCCTTTAGTTCAAAATGAATTGTTTTCCAAAATAACACCCAAACAAAAAGTGTGCAGCCTATCACAGCTAAAATGTCCAGCTTTACTACATTTCAGAGGCACTGTTGACGACTGAGTATAACAACTAGTTCTATACGTTTATATCTGGTATACAATGTAGTATAATTTTTGTATCTTCTCAAGCCTACGAATCTTGCTACCCGTAATATACTTTACTGAACGGGGTAGTTGAAATGGGACTTGTACCGAATGGTTCGTACGTTTCCCCTTCTGTCTCGTCGTACACGTCTCCTGATTGGCCGACAGGTGTGTCGGTGTCGTTGTAGAGGGCCTCACCACCACCAGCAGTGTCGGCGTAGTTGTCCTCAGCTACTGTATCGGTGTAAAGGTCGTCGCTAGGGGGCGGTAGATCGCTGGCGGAAGTCTTGGATTTCTTGCTTTTTAGCCCGACTGAGCGAACGAGGCAACAGGTTTTTACTTTGTACACAAAAGCTGGGTTTTCTGCTTAAGAAAAGCTTTTCAATACAATTTGCATTTCTCTAGTGCCACCTCATTAACCTTTTTTACGTGTAATATGATTTAATCATATTTTTTAGGCAATTGGCAATATAGGCAGCATGCAAATACATTTCTTGTGACCTTGTGGGGACAGGGGCAGGTTTTTTTTTCTGCTTAAGAAAAGCTGTTTCGACTTCTAGTGAGTGAAAAATATTCTAAGCTATTCATTCGAATTAAGAGACTGATGACGCCGTGATTGGCGAAATATATTTCTCTTTTATAAACTAGAACCTATAGCGACTGATGTTGACTGAGACAAGAAAGTCTATACTATTTTGTTTATTCTAAGCTATTGGTATTTCACCTTTATGATTTAAAGTGTGCGCCTATATGGGTTTAGATTTCGGTACTGAATAAAATTTTGATATTGAATACAATTTTGGTACAGATAATTTTATGTTCTGGGTGACTTGAGCTGCGAGGCTCGTCAATAAATTTGCGAAGTACTTTGCTTTTTTAAGTGTCTTTAACATTATTTATCGTTCACAATAAAATATGTTTTTAAGCAATTAACGTTGACATATAAAGAAAAAATTGGAAAATTATTGTTTTGGGAAATTGTCGTCTTGTTTCTTTTTCGGAAGGATTAGGCGCATTTTGTTGTACATGAGTTTAGGACGTTTAACTGCGATTGTTACAGAAGTTTATTAATTGTATTGAATTCTGGGCATTCCAAAACCTATAGAAGCACGGTTGTGCGAAAGTTTGTCGAGAATTCAATACAATTTGTATTTCTCTAGTGCCACCTGATTAACATATACGTGTAATATAATTTAATCATCCTTTTTAGGCAATTGGCAATATAGGCAGCAGGCAAATACATTTCTTGTGACCTTGTTACTACGACTATTTAAAGTGATGACACGGACATCAGACTCTAAAGAACGATTCAAATTGAGATTCAGTTCAATTTCGCTATAGCGGAAAACGCCTTTGGAAGCTTGGGTTTGCTTTCTGTTTAATCTACAGAACCATGTGATGTTCAAATTTAAACCCTGGGCAGCAGTGAAACAGATTCTAATTCAGGGGTTCTTGAACTGGGGTCCATGGACCCCTTGGGGGTCCGTGAACTAGTTTTAGGGGGTCCATAAAGGCCTAATTGAAATAATAGTTTATATCCAAGGACCGAAATCAGCAGATTTGTGAAGTCTGTTTGTATTGTGACGTCAATTTATGTCGTCATTTTTGAAATGTTTTGCCTACCGTAGTCCACGCGAAGCAAAATCTAAAATTGAAGGGTCCGCGGTAAAAAAGGTTTAAGAACCCCTGCTACTGTCTTCTTCCACATTCCTCCTATTTTCACAAGTTTTAGATAGATTTGTGTAAACACTTTTAGAAAAACAACAAACCTTTGGGGAAGAACGGCTTGCTTTTTGAAGTATTTTCGTGATCTGTGTTGTCGCTTTTCATGCTCGAAGTATCCGATTGAGAGTCCGGGTCCTTTACTGAAATCGCGTAATAGTTGTTTTAAACAGAGACAGCAAGTAAGTTACACAAACAAGTGAACTAGTTCACAACGGCGGCAAATTACATTGGTTACATTGTCGGTCCAGGTTTTTTTCTTGCATTCCTGATTTAATATAACTACTTAAAAGTAAATTAAACCCGGCGGATTTATGAGTGATCTTAGCTTGGCAAGTTAAACGTCATATAAAAACAGAAAAACAAGCACTAAAATATAACTAACCTATCACGATTCTCTGGAAATTTCCATTAAGATTCTCTGGAAATTTCCATTACGATTCTGTGAAAAGGCTGTGCTATAATAATATGCTCGCTTAAACTCGTTAAAATAGTTTTCTTACCAACAACGTTAGTCTGCAAGAGCTTGTTTTTCCAGCGAATCATGCTCTCCTTGTCCGGTGCGCAGAACTGCAATAACACATACTTTAAATATTTTTCATTCACGCTCTCCCTATGGCGCACTTTCAAACCTACAAACATGCAGTAAATAAGGTTACAGCCTAATATTTGTTTAGTGGTTGTAAGTTTTTTTCCACTTTGACAACTGATCTATCGACATCGTGCTATAGATACTAATCGACTAATGAATTTTACACCTATAATCTATTGGGCTAAAACGGGAAACTAAATTACTAAATCATTGTTATGAAGGCTTTAATGATAAGTCGTTCTTTACATATTTAATCGACGTTAGGTCGTATCCGTAAAGTTACAAATTACAACATTAAAGTCAGTATACATTTTGGATCTGTTTAGAGTGTTTTGCAATTCGACCATGGTTAAATTAACTAATAGGTAAGTTATGAAAATAAATATCTTTGGGCTTTAAATTTCAGTGTTGTTGGTAAGTAGTATATAGATTTGAGATTAAAATTTCATTTAAAACAAAATCTTTAAAAAAAATATTTTTAAATTATTGGAAAATTTAAAAAAAATCCGAAAAAAAAGTACTGTTCTACGAAGTGTCAGTCACAAACTTTAGTAATCTTCATCTGGGAGAAATTGACCAGCACTTACGTCAAAAACCTTCTTTTGCTGTTCGTTTTTCAGTTCGAAGCATCGATCTTTCCTCTTCGATTCGCGCGTAATGTCTTCGCGTACCACTATGACGTAACCATGCAAGTCGATCGCCTTTTCCTGCTTCTTGTCTACGAAAAAAGAATCATCCGTAATTTTTCTCCATTATCCTCATCGAGAAATTACTGCTCTGTTTAAAAACGGTTTTGAGGCTCACGAGATGGAATCGGCAAAATTCAGTTTTTTTAATCTATTTAAAAATCATTCCACTCCGTTTACGATCAAAATAGGTGAATAGCCGACAAAAAGATTCATATCCGAAATTAAAATATATTGACAAAAACGTAATGAACAGAGGCCGGACAAGTTTTAGCAAAAAAAAACACAAAATAAAGCTTGAAACGAAGCACTGCAGCGGACTAAGGCTGTCCACGTGGATTGCAATAATAGTGCTAAAAGTAGGTTTTACTTATAGTATTTACAGGGCTTGTGAAGTTGTGAGTGCCGAGTAATTGCTGTGCTTAACTTCTTACTAGTCCAGGACTTAACAAATGTATGAAACAGATGCAGTACATGATTTAATAACAAAGAGAACAGAAAAACGTTATTTTCTGTTTTATGAAACCTAATACAAATTAGTAAAAGCTAAGCTGATTTCAGCAAGCTCAGGAATAAATGTTCAGGTGAGCAGATGGGCTTGACAAATGACATCAATGAGAAACATTCTTTGGTCGTGATATATTCTCCTTAGTCACACTTAGTTTGCTTCGTTTGTGAGATTTCTACCTTTTGAGCTCTCGTAGATGTACAGGATATGGTGGTGGAGGACACACCACCTGTTGTTCCACCCACTCGAGAACAAAGTCCGTTCCTTCTTCACCTGAAGTATTTCGCCCAAAGTGGCGTCGTGCAATTCCTCGCAAGGGGTCGGGGCTGTCGATCAAGAACAACAGAGATACTTGGTCTAACTTTAGCATACAAATGACTTGACTGGACTTATTTGGGAAACATGACTTTAGTTGACTTACGTCTTTAGGAAAAAATGACTAGTCTTGACTTAAGTATTTTGGACAAATAACTTGGGTTTAAATGAAATATTTTCATTAAGCATTTTTTTTAATTTGGTTTCTCTATTTCTCTATTCATAAAACAATTTGCTTGTAATATGTCACGTTTTTTTAAATATATTAAACTATTTGAAATAGCAAATCTCTTTGATGCCAACATTATTTCGCATAACAAACATGAAGAACAAAAAATGAAATAGTTTCTTGTACACCCGTGTTTATGCCAAATCATTAGCGCGAATTACTTGAACCTAGGACAATAGGACGGCGGAAAAGTTCAAGCAGATGCCATACTCCGGAATTTAGGTCGATGAGGGAAGTGATCACATGCATTGCAACATCACGTTAGTGATTACGTCACTGCCGTTACTTTTCACACCACTTTTGTATATTCCATGCAGCGCTTGTAAGCCAGCCACCAACTTTCAGTGTGACGTCATTAGGCCCTCCTAAGTTATGCCTCGCGCGTGAAAAGCAACAAATCACACGCACACGCGCGCGTGCACACACACTTGGTTCGAACAGTGAGGAAATAAAGTAGAGGCAACCGAAAGCCTGATTGCAGCCAAGTCATGGCGTGACTCACATCAGGGAGAATCACTGAAACCAGGAAATCGATGTTGATAGGTGGTTGCTGCACTCTATATGGCTTAGTTAGCTGACTTTTACCAAAAATGCTTTACCAGTTTAGACAGCCACTACAAAAAGCTATACCCACTCCTATTTCACATCGAAATCAAGCGCGTTTTACAGGATCATCGTTATTTAATGCCACTTCTGCTTTGGTGAATTGACTGTGGTTAAACTGGAATCCCTTAGGGTTCTGCGAGGTACTTTTAAAGGGGTCCTCCCAACAAACGTTAAATACTTGGACTGACAATTCATATTAGCTGTCAGTGTTGTAAACAAGTCATTTCAAAATGACTAAAGTCCCAGTCAAGAAATTTGTGAATAACTGAAGTCCAAATCAAGTCTTTTTACATAAACAACACGTTACGCTTGTCTGAACGACTTGAGTCAAGTCATTTTGTTTAAAAGACATATAGGTTAAGTCAAATCATTTAAATACAGTCACTTAATTTCACTTAAGTCAAGTCATTGACTTAATGCATTACAACACTGTTAGCTAACGCTCATCTTTATTATTGAGTTATTCATATTAAATCAATTGAGATTGTACCGAGTAAGTCTTTTTTTGTACTGAATCGCGAATTGTTTAATTGTCCCTGTTTAAATATCGATATGGTCCTTTATTGCAGCAAAATACCCTAGCAAAGCTAGCAAATTCAGGTCAGACACAACATATATATATATATTTCGCAAACAAAGGCATCGTCAGTATATATCTCAATTCGAATGAATGATTCATTATCTGATGTGAATTTGCTAGCTTCTCTGGAGTATTCTGCTGTTACTGATCAGGAATTAAGGTCGACATTTATCTTGAAAGGGTCAAGGGGGTCTCTATTGCCACATTCAGTGCAACGTTGGTCCTTTATATTTTCAAGTACACATAAAAGTCGGTCAGGCGGGAAAGTTTAAGATCCACTGCACTCAAGTCAGTTGGGTGGAAAAAAGGGTGGAAATACTGGTCATTACGTGGATGGATAACCTGCAATGACTCCCAAGTTAAGTCCGAGGCATTTCTTACCGATTGCCGACGCGTCCTTGTTTGGTGAAGGAAGCGGTTTCGAATCCGACTTCGCGTCATTCGCTAAACAACAAGCAAAAGTTAAAAAAAAAGAAAAATTAGGAAACACAAGAAGCGAAACTGGTGAACCGTATAGACACCAAAACGTATTGTTTGGTTTGGTTGTTGTGCGATTGTGCCTAGAGCAGGGGTTCTTAAACTGGGGCCCATAGAACCTTTGGGGATCCGTAAACTAGTTTAGGGGGTCCACGAAGGCCTATTTGAAATTGTAGTGTATACTTAAGAAGTAATTAATTTTTAAAATAACTTTTATTAGAATTAAAACGGTTTTGCAGTGAATGTGAACTCCATTACACTTTCACATTTTTTGGACCGGATTTGGCAGTACTCTGAGGTCTATTTATGACGTCACCTCTGAAAATTTCTCCCCTACCGTGGTCGAGGCAAAAATAAATTTAAGGGTCGGCGGTAAAAAAGTTTAAGAACCCCTGGCCGTGTATGGCTGCGGAAAGTGCACATCCTTTTTGGCCAGAATAGTCTTTAAATTTTTGTTCTGGTCATTGATTTCTAATTAGTACCGACAATATGTAAGTCGCACAATAAGTCGATTTTATAAATAATATCAAGGTAAAAAAACATAATTGGTGTTTAGTTGCTTGAAGATGTTGTTTGGTCAAGTTATATAATCTTAACAGTATTTCGATCGGATGTTAGCTATTCTCCATCAGCAAAAAGTGGTTATACTTCGCGTAGGACGCCATAAACTACTATTCCTATCTAAATCTAGAGCCAAGCACTGTAAATGTAGAACTACTTCGTTTACCTGTGTCTTCATAGACGTCGTCTTCTTGCGCATTATCGTTGTACGTTTGATTGTCGCCTCCTAAACGGGTTTGTGCATCATTAAAATACGCATGTGGCTTATGTAAAGTTTATAAATGAATACTTATGAAAAAAAGTTTATAAATGAATACCAATGAAAGGGTTCTAAAGTAGATACTCTAACTCAGTAAAGTTATCACTACGGCAGGAGTAAGCACGTAGGATTAAACTGGTAATGGATGAAACTAGAACGTATCGAACAGACTGAGTGTGGAATTTTGGTCATTTTTTGTTAACAGGTCATTTTGAAATGACATAAGTCCCAGTCATGTCTATTCAAAAACAACAAGTCCAAGTTCAAGCCATCAGTAGCTCAAGTCAAATCAATATTAGAGCACGTCATCTCCTAAGCCTAATCACTGATATAATAAGAAAGCGATAGCCTATTAAAATTAGTAAACTCGTCCGATCAATAATTCAACTAAAAAAGACAAAAAATAACAGTGACTTAACGCACTTCATTGGTGGTGTACACCAGACATAAAGGGTGAACAAATTTCAAATTTACTGCTTTATTTCTTGGACAGGAAATTACAAAGTTGTATATATGACTATTACAGTTAGAGAAAACTGACCAATATTAACACGCAGACTGTTCGAATAGCTACTTACCGGTATTGACGTCATCATAAACTTCGCCCGATTGTTGTTCCACGTCATTGTAAACATCGCCGCCACCTATAGTTGTGAAAATTTAACAACTAAACCATTCCATAAAAAAACATAACGCCAAATAACTTTTCAAGGTTTACTTTATTTAAAACAAGGGTTCTTAAACTGGG
The DNA here is from genome assembly GCF_963924565.1 of Ascidiella aspersa. Lineage (NCBI taxonomy): Eukaryota > Metazoa > Chordata > Ascidiacea > Phlebobranchia > Ascidiidae > Ascidiella > Ascidiella aspersa. The sequence goes on from NC_139450.1 coordinate 30,185,736, forward strand.
GTCCATGGATCCCCTAGGGGTCCGTGAGCTAGTTTTAGCGTACACGAACGCCTAATTAAAAAATTAGTGTATATTTAAGAAGTAATTTTGAAAGAAAACAGTTTAATTAAAAACAAAACGGTTTTGCACTGAATGCATTAAGACTCCATTTCACTTTCACATATTTCGACCGAAATCACCAGACTCATAAATTCTGTTTGTATTGTGACGTAAATTCTTGACGTCATTTTTGAATTTTTGGCGTACCGTGGTCCACACGCATGTAGGGTTCCCCGGTAAAAAAAGTTTAAAAACTCCTGATTTAGAAACAAGGCTTGCCGTGAAAAAATGATTACTCCTGTTAAGGAGCGTTGGTATTTAGGTATTTCGTTAGTACACTGAGAAGTACAAAACGTTAGTACAAAAAACAGCTTCAGAAGAGCTATATCACAGTTATCAAACACATATATGTATGTGTTTGTATCTTTCATTGAATAGGTATTTCGTTTTCATATTTTAAAAAGAGAAAAGCCACTCACCAGGTGAACTTCCGTTCGTTGCCTAAAATATAAAAATAAAAACATTTCAAAAAGCGTAAAGAATTATTTAACTCTACTCTACAGTAAAGAATCATAGTAAAATGGTTAAGCCTTTAACTACTTTTTTAGTGTGGACTGTTGACAAATATAAGTGCGCCAAATTTGGTTAACAATGACGGTGACAAATCTGCTTTCAATTTAGAGTAGAGCAAATAAATAAACGTAATAAAATAAAATAATCAGTGAAGACAAGTTCTTAATTAAGCCTTACCTTTGCCGGTGTGATGTATATGTGTGACCTGCGGGATAAAAGATTAATGATAAACCAGTGTTGTACTAACATAAGTCATTGACTTGAATTAAGTGAACTTATTTCACTGTTTTCAAATGACTTGACTTAAGTATTTCAGGCAAAACGACTCGATTTAACGTAAGTCTTTTGAAAAAAATGACTTGATTTCTTGGATTAAATTCAAGTGTTTTCAATAATATTTTTAATAAAATAGGGTTTTTTATTTCAATTTGTGCGCGTTAAACAATTGCTTGGTATGAATTGCGTTTTAATAATATTTAGCTATTTCTCATAGTTGGTCAAGTTTGCTAATTTTATTAGTTTAACATTTGATTTTTATGTCAATGAATTGACTTGAGGTTGACGTCATAGTGAATTTACTAGGGCTTGACTTGGATAAGTGATGACTTGGTTTGAGACTTGACTTGTCATTTTTTGTAAAAGTCTTGATTTGGACTGAATTTAATTTTCAAATAACTTAACTTGGTCGGCGTAAGTTGTTTTAAAATGACTAGTTTAAAACACTGGCTGAAAACATAATAAGTTTACAAACCTTTTTACATAAAAAAATGGAACAATTTATTTCAACCTTAAATACTTATAAATTTTAATTAGATTTTGTAAAAAACTGTAAGCTGTTGTTCTTCCTTAAAATAAAAAGTTCCCCAGGTAATAAGTTTACATGAAGCTATGTAAGTAAACGTGAAGCACAATTAGGTCAACTCACTTGCTGACTGTAGATTTCAGTCCGTCCAACAACTCGTCTTTTTCTTTGCGTAACTTTTTGTCAACTTTGACCTTCTCGAGAAACTCTATCGCGACTGCAAAATGAAGTAACGGTCTACTTAGAAACGACATTTTGGTACGAATTTTGCGTGGGTTTTGTCGGGATTTTACGATCTCAAACACAAAAACAAACTTACCAAGTTTTTGAATGTGATGAAAAATGAATGAAAACGGCTGCAGTTTTACCAGTGGCGTTTTCACTTACGTATATCTAAAGACACTTGCTTGGCAAAATACACAAAGGAAAGGGGATTTACACCAAGTAAAAAGGGTTTTTTCGTAACCTATAAGCAAATTAACTTTCAGACCATTTTGTTGTACGTTTAGCTTCATTAATCAAATAAAAAATATGTAAAGAGCCTTAAAAAGAACTATTTCATTTGTATAACAAGCCACTGCTTAAATAACATTAACTAGATAGAGCTAAAATAGTAACGAATTTGCATACCATTGATCTGACGAAGGGCTTCCTTGAAAACTCCCTCCATTGTTAAGTGTTGAGCAGTTTATTTTTACAAGTTGTGCCCTTTGGTTGACCAGCAAAACCGTCTCTGGCGCAACCAACTGATATCAGGAAGGTTAAGGAAAATTCGCACTGGCCGGACTACACAGAAAGAGCCGTTGTGTAAATGTTGGCCATAACCACTTTCGTTTTGGCAATGTGTATCGCAAGGACATTGTAATTGGTAAAGGACATGATATCCCTGCTTGGAATTCGGTTCGCACAAAACAATACAAGTAAAAAGATAATACGTTGGTAACGAATCAAGTAGCGCATTTAATGTGTACTTTCTAGCTTTAAGCAACAATACGTAAACGCATGGTCTGTCTTAATGATCTCTGTCAATGATCAACGTGACAGGCAATGTTTTTCTTTAGTCTACCGGATAAACAAACACATTCTGTTTCACATAATAGCACAAAATTAACGATTTTTTGGAATTGATTTCGAAGGCCGCTTTTTTGGCTGAACGTTAAGGTTGTTTATCTTCATTGTGAACACAACGACAAATATGCATCTAGCTACGTTTTCTAAAGTAGGCTACTCCAATCGTCATTTGCAAAGTTTTAGCTGATGACGCACCTATGTAGTAAACGAGTAACTACGCATTTGGTGTGACAATGTACTCATAATTAGGCTTGCTAATTATTAAACTTGCTTTTCATTGGCAATTATATAAGACAGCGCTTAACATAACACAGTAGGCCTACCTATGGTTGGTAACTAAGGCTGTATTCAAAACGCGGAAGTCCTGGCAATATACAACCTGCTATGCTACTTGGAGGGCACCAGCCGAGCCACTGTATATAGATATAATAATAAGCCACTGTAGCATGCCACGCAAAAGAATGACTAACAGGCGTAGACACAGCAGGAATAATGACGAGACCCACGCGTAGGCGGCGACTTGGAGCAGCTACAAGAGGCTAAAAGCCTCAGTACACAATACAGTACACAGTACACAAATTTCGCCTGTCAACAATGTAATTTCGGTTCGTCGCCTTTTGTTAATCACATCACGTGGGTTTAGGTTTCAAGTTACCTGATTTGCGTTTTTTCTAATGCTTTGCTACCTTAGGATGGGTTACAAGGGGCAGGAAGTTGTAGGTTTATGATTAATGTAACGGAAGTGTAATGCGCATACTTTTCCCAATGTGTAGTTAAACATTTACGTTGTTTATTGCAGGTAGTTTAAATTTAACGTTTTACTAGTTTGTTATAAGACTTTTATTTGGATTCGTAATTGTTGCAGAAACAACTAAAGGACGCACCAGCATCAAAAAGGTTGACAGCCCTAGTTTAAAAAACAAACAACATGATAGTTTTTATTTTACGTTTTTGAATATAGGCCTAATAAGGAAAAATTGGGATGCTGAAATCAGGCCGTTGAACCTAAATCTACATTGCCAAACGAAACTGATTTCTTATTCTGGTAAACTTCGTTGGGAGTGTTCATCGCCGTGCACCGTTCGGAATTCCAAATATGTTTAAACAAATTTTTGCGTAACGGGTTAGTTTAGTATGTAAGTGTGATTGGTGAACTACATCTTTTTTTTTTATTGTGAACCCTAAATATTAACCATGCAAATATGTGTTTAATTGCTTTCCATATGGTCATTGACACATATAAATGAAATCAGGGGCGGATCATGAATTTTTGTTTAATATAAATGATTACCAAACCTGTGATAGAAAATCTGAACTAAATGGACAATGTCCGACTATCTTTGTCACCCTAAACCTCTCTTATTCCAAACGAAATTAGAAAGGACGATTTCACTGAATGCTGAATTGTTGTCATTATAAAAATTGAATAAAAATATGGCGAACACAATAAACGTTGCCGATCACTGCGACACGCAGACCAAGCATAACATATAACACTAGTAATTTGTTTTTTTTAAGTTTTACCACAAGTGTAGGCTATAACATAAGCGAAAAAACAACTATACGGGGTGGGCCAAAAGTAGGATTACAGTTATTCCACAGCGTTGGCTTGGAAGAAGAGGTAGCATTGAATGGCCACCACGCTCACCTGACCTGACACCAATGGATTTTGTTTTAGGGGGTGTTGTACAGAACAAGATGTATTAGAAGAACCCCAAGACAACAAACTTACTTTTAGACCCAAACCCTACTTTTTATAACTGTAGACCTACTTTTGTCCCACTCTGTATAGATTGCCCTAATCTGCACTCTAGTACTGTAACTTGTTAAATGGTATATTGTCTTGTGTGTTTTCATACTTACAAGGAACAACGAGTGTTCCTTTTTTTAGTTTAGTTCGAAGCCGTTAAAGACTAAGAAATGCAACTGTTCAGTGGCATATAATAAAACATTTTCCAAACGCGTTTTGTGGATACACAAGTTACACAAAACCCTGTTAAGGAAATGCTCTATATCCAGTTATCCACCTTATTTTGGTTAAGTAAACAAGTGGAATACAGGCTGTAGAATCGGAACAAGACTTGGGACTAGATGGATTCGACAATTTGGGCTCGAGTTGGACTCGACTTTACTTTTTCAGTAAGAGTCGAACTCGGTTTGTTTTAACCGACTCGGCAGCCCTGCTTTAGACAAAACTTTAATCACAATCTTTTCTTTCGCAACCTACTGTCAAACAAGAAACTAATCAATAAACTGCAGCAGCGCTAACAGTCCATTCTCCGTTAAACTGTTTAAAATGCGCTTCGTTTGACAAAGATTTACCACTTCAACTTGTTGTATATTCTATTAAGTTAGCGTTTCAACACCAAACTTCCGCCATACAATAAACTAATCAATAAACTGCCGAAGCGTTAACAGTCCATTCTACTTTATCACGCTTTCAATGCGCTTCGTTTGACAATACTTCACTTCCACTTGTTTCGGTTATTCCATTAAGTCAGCGTTCCGACATACTCAAACTTCAAAACAAGTGTCTTGTTCTGTTCAGTACTGCATGATTGCACCAAGCGTCTTGCGGCAGAGGCAAGTATAATCACCACGTAACACCGAAATCATTGAACCGGGGCGAAACAGCGACAAAAAGCGTAAACGAGGAGTGGTGATAATTATTAGACCAAGGATGGCCGATAAGTCGAACGTTTCAAGCCGATATAACACATTTAATTTAAGCAAGCACGACCAATTTAACAACGCATAAACCGTGATCCAACATGTAAAAAAACTGCTGGTATTATTTGTATTGTGGACAATAAAATTTTCAAGATTTTTCCGCAGCTTGCAGTTAAATATCGTCAAACATAAACAGTAGGGCAAGTGCCGTTGTGACCTTTCAACCGGTATCGGTCCCGATCCGATATTATCGGGCATCCTTGGTCGTTATTTAAAGTGACGATGGAAAGCAGCGATCATGCAGCTACAAATGGAAAATTGAAAATTGAAACATGCACTGATGTGGTGGGTATTAAGCCGGTTTTCTGCTATGAGTTTTTGCAGCAGTTCCAATTAAAGATATTAGTTACGAGTATTTACTGCGACAAATGCAGCATGATCTCTAAAACAAAGGTAGGGCAAAAATAAGTTCTTCTGGAATATACCAGAATAACTTATTTTTAATAGCAACAGCATATTTAAAGGTAGTGCAAATTCAGCGTTTTCCGACCATTTTTTTAACGCAATAACGATTACCCCGCTACGCAACACATTGAACAGCATGCATATTGGATAATAATTATTTCAAAAGAGTGCGCGATATTCGGTGCAATTAAACATACAATATCAACCCTTTAAAAATGACACAAATCACACAAAATCGAGTTGTGAAGCGACGATACAGCGATTAAATTGAAAGCGGATCTGGCGTATGTACGTTATTACACAAGGTACAATCAAAATTTTCATCGTCATTTTGTTATAATCACACTCACGCAAAAAAAGAACTTACGTAAACCATATATATGTTTATATTTATAAAAGTTTTATACAAGGTTTTGCGAAAGAAATCTAACTTTCCAAGAAAACCGATTCACAGATTTACGTTAAATTTCCGGATGATCCTAAATCACGCTTTAAGCTCCGTAAATTAGAAAAAATTAACCTTCGTACTTGAAAAATGAAACAGGTCGGTCTTAAGTAGATAAGCGCAAAACCGTGAAGGCGAATAGAAAACGTAAAAGTTGAAATCAACGAAACTCATAGTATCAGCGCTTTATTTGCAAATCACCTTTAACTTCGCTAAAATCGATCGATCTACAACGCAACAACGAAAAAAAATGCAATTTTTTACGAAAATATTCGTAAATAAAATCCGGAAAACACGCAGTTTAAAAGATAATGAACGTATTTGAAACTGTTGTCAATTAGAAGGGGGTAATACTAATTTACGGAATGATGAATGGTCGGAATGGTCACTAATTTAAGTGTTACCCCGTAAAAACAATTATTAAACCAACGCACAATATTTGGGTTAGGGTGGGGGTTAGCGTTCGGGTGTGGGTGGGTCAAGTGTTATTATATTTAATAATAAAACTGTGAGCGTTTCGACCATTCCGACCATTCATCATTCCGTAAATTAGTGTTACCCAATTAGAAGTTGCCTTTAACGGTAAGAAGTATCGTAAAGCAATTTTAAAACATACGAAAAATTGGTGTTTTTGTTTTCTAAGTCGTGGCTTTTTTGTATTCTAAAGGCGTTGATTAATTTTTTCTTACAGTTCTGGCAAACTGTGGGGGAGGTCGAGAGATGTGTAAGATCCTGTATTTGCCAATTTTTGTTACAGTTTTATTGAACAACAACCAGAAACATTTACAAATTGCCTGCGACAAATGAAAAACAAACCTTATTACCGGTACACGAATATTTTTTATGTTTATTTTTTTTCTCAAAACTCCTTTCAACGATATTTTTTAAATTTATATTTTCAAATTATTTTTTTACCAAACGCGGCCATTTTTCGCGGTCGAACAAATGAGATAAAGTGCAAAAATGTTTTTAAATTGAATATTCATTTTCTCGCACATTTAAAGCCGAAAAGCACCGGACTTAAAACTCCCGACAAACATTTCGAAATCCGCTCCGACTCCAAACCATCACTGTTTACTAATCATTAGAAGACTGGGTTACGAGTTGGCCAGGGTGGCGTAGTTGCCCGGGAAAGTGCCGAATGCACCGGTGCGCTCGCAAGTGCCCACGTACCATCCGTCGTCACAAGTTTCCACTACCACGATGGCGTCACCGGCCACCAGTTCCAGCTCGTCCTCGTTATTAGCCTCGTAGGGGTATAGCGCCACGTAGCGGGCGAGCACCTGGCCGAAATCGGCCGCTGGGGGCGGTGGAGTGCTGACTCTAGGAGTCGAAGGCTGTGAGCTGATGTTTGACGAAGGGTAAGAGGGTACTGAGGGGGTGAGGTGGGCTGGTGGGGGAGGCAGGTACCCCCCGCCGTCAGGTGACGTCACTGAAGGGGTGGTGGCGGGTTGGGGCTCGCTGAACGACTCGACTACTCGGTCGAGTTCGGTCATATCGAACTCGCCGATCTGCTGTTTCTTGGGGTGGAGTTGGACCGACGATCCGACTACGGTGTGAGCGAGGAAGGCAGCGCGGTTCTTGCGCTCAGTTTCTGGAAGATTAAAAAAATGAAAATATAAAAAGATAAAAAATGTTACCGTCAGTTAGAGGCAGAAGGCTATTTTGGGGGACAAATAGCATGTCAACGTGAGACAAGCCGTTCTCAAAGCTAGGTATGCTCTAGCTAGGCCGTGCTCGGTTGGGTACCCCTTAAGTAAGTACGGAAATAACTGTAAGCGAATGAATTTTAACATTTTGATTGTAGCAAGAATACAAAAGCGCATACAGAAGTAGGTGTCATTTTGAAAGTTTCGAAAAACTCTTGGCTTGTATTCTTGTTACGAGATACAACTTTATTTATTAAAAACTCCTGAAAGAGCTATTTAAAACGCTCAAAATTATACGTACTTCTGAATGGGCTTTGATATTCTTATTACGTCTTACTCCAACCTCAAACCATTATGTTTCAAAATTTTGATTTGTCTTAAGAGTTATTATCTCACATGTTTTAATTGTCTTTTCAGCACCACAATGCTACAGTAGTATCCAAATATAAGGAAAAGCTTGCGTACCAAGAAACCTACGATAAAGTGCCAGCGCGAGAAACTTTCTCGCCTAAACTTGTCTAGCGCCGTTATTTTTTATCGCACAGTTTTGAGGAATCCTGCTCTAGAGTCTAGACAACAGTGGAGGAAATTGTAACACACAACTAGAAACTGATAAAGGAAAAGCACAATGCAATCTTACTAACTGAAAATACGCTGATTTTGTCAAGCCTTTACCGCACTGAAACACAGTACTAATCGCTGTTACGCAAAAAAACAACAAACATTGCATTGCGATTAAAAAAAATTATCAATATTAAATATAATAAAAAAATTAAAACGAAACCTACAAATGTAAAATAACCTTCCAACCTTTAATTGTATGGTCTTTGATAATCATTTCACATCTAATTATATCAAATTTTTTCTGATTGGGTCGAATAAGGTTCAAGCCTCCTATTTTTCTTTTAACATAAGATATCCCATTATAGTAACGCCCTTTCCAAGTTGACCAAGTAGCAACTTTTTAAGTACAAGCCTTGGAACACTTCGACTTCAAAGACGAGCGCTTGACTAGTCAAAGTTCTAACTGTAGCACTTTCGGCTTTTATTCGAAAACTCAAGAGTTCACTCCACATGTCTGGGCTGCCAAAATCACGTGACTTTGGCCTAAGCATTTTGTGATCGCTTTTCTGGAAAATCGTTCTGTGATGTGTATTTAACACGAATCTGTCTGATCGGTCAATGTGTTATTTTAAAGGAACAGGTGAATTGATCAATTGTGAAATTGCTATTTTGGCAAAATTTTAATAAAGTACCAACGTTTCGACCACCTATTCTGGAATATACGTTACTAGAATTTCAAGAAACAGGTAAATTCATCAATTGTGAAATTGTTATTTTGGCAAAATTTTAATAAAGTACCAACGTTTCGACCACCTATTCTGGAATATACGTTACTAGAATTTCAAGAAACTGGCATTTGGTCATCACTGGACAATGGTTATACTCGGAAAATCTTCAATGTTTCAGAATCAAGTTAAAAAAAAAGTATGTTGAACTTCCATACCTTAAGCTCGTGTTTTTAATGTTAAGTTTCTAAATAACAGCTGTTGATTTTGGTTCTTTAATAATTGGTTTTGCTTGTCAAAGCACCAGAATGTACATCCAGGTGAATCAATGGCATAAAGTTAAAAAATCAAAATCAATGCATTTTGGTGACCCCGACGCAAAACGCGATGAACTCACCGTCCGGATCCTCGGAGCTGGCCTGACTCAGCGAGTACGAGTGTCGAGCCGAACTCTGTCCACTCGAAGCCGAACTCGCACTCCGGGGCGAACTCTTCGGAGTCACTTCCAGTTCCTTCGGGACCTTGCTCTTGACCTTGACCTCTGCACTTTCCGGTTCGACGAGCACGTCCACGTAGACGGCGGGCAGGATTCCGGTGCTTCCCCCAACCTTGCCTTTGTACCTGGGTAATAGGAAATAGGCGTTGTTAGAAAATAGATTCGTGATTGGTAAAATATGCGTAGAAACGCCTAAAAGAGTAGTTTAATGTTGCATTTTTTAAATTAAATAAGATATTATCTTTTGAATTTTAACTTTTATTGTAAAGAGATGGAAATCACCATCTTGCCTTTGTGCCTGTGTAATAGGAAATAGGCGTTGTTAGAATATAGATTCGTGGTTGTGAAACTATGCGTAAAAACGTATAAATGAGTCTTTGGTGTTGCATTTGTTTTCAACTAAATAAGATATCATCTTTAAAATATTATATTTTATTGTAAAAAAGATGTAATCATATCGATTGTGGATCATATGGTGTTAGTTTTTGAAAAGGTAATTCTTTACAGATTCCCGGGATGCCTTGATAAAGGCTTAGCGAAATCAGTCAGCCCAATAAGGATTGTAGTGCAAACAAGGTAAGGCTAAGATAACAAGTAGCCTGTGGTGAGGTTCGAACTTACGAATTGAAAGATTTTTTTAATTATCTTCAACTTTTTTTATGGTATGAACTTGGATAAACGGCATAAAAAAAACAAGGGAACTTCTCTGCCACAAAGCCCGAAATCAAGATCAAGAAGGCTGTCAACTTCACAGCTCAACATATTACATTTTACGTGATGCTTATAGTTATATACTTCTAAACTAATTTAAATAAAAAAAAACGCAACCGTTGAAACACAACAATGCACACTTACCAGTTGGCGTCTACTTTCTTGAGAAGCAGTATGTCGTCTCCCTTCTTAAATGACAGCTCGACTTTGGAGCTGCCGTTAAAGTCGAACTTGGCCTTGGCTTGGCCGTTGCGGGAAGGTTTTTCAGGCGAAGAGGATGGGGAAATAATCTGTGAGAGTTAGAGTTTTTGTCAGATTTACGTAAAAAGAAAAAACACCATTTATCTAACTCAGCGGTTCTTAACCAGTGGGCAATGAAAACATTTTGAGATGGGCCTCAGACCAATTTTAAAAAGCGTGATTTATTAGCGAATTTAGTTTCATTTATGTCGCTTTAGTTAATTTTACAGACTTTACTTAATTTTACAGGACTCACTAATGCACGGTGATGTTTTTTGTTCTCTAACCCTATTATATTTAAAAAAAATTATTGAGCCACAGAATTTTTGTGCAACGAAAATGGGTCACAAAAGAAAAAAAGGTTAAGAACCAGTGTAGCCTACTAACTGATTCCAACAAGTTTCAACATTTTTGGCCTCTACAAGCATCGTTTTTAGCCTGCTATACTTTTTACTAGCCAGTTTATCTGGGCACATAAATCAAACTTATATAATACATAGCTGGGAATTTTTTTTATTCCCAATTACGAACATGCCATAAAACAGGGTAAATATTTAAAGGCGCTAAACGCATTCTTTTAAAAGTTAAATACATTTTTTATCTACTTCGAAACGTTCCACGGTAGGCTATCATACTATATATTTTAAATCTTTCTTAACGCTTCCTCCGGCCTTACAAATCACCAAAAGTATTGAACATGTGCGTAAGACGCTGGAAAAAAGTCAACCCAGAAAAAAATCAAAATCAATATCTTTAAAGCAAAGGAACAACCCGTACATCTAGGTATTGAACCGGTATGATTCCAGTCTGCTTGCCGTCGACGGTTTCAGCCTGGTACCAGTCCTCGTTCACCCGACGGGTCACGATCAGGGTCTGGCCTTTCTTGGCCGAAAGTTCCTTGGCCGTTTGGGCGCTGAAGTCGAATTTGGCGCGCGCCGGTTGACGCAGTTTGCTTTCCTGGTCAAGAAATTGCGAAAATTAAAGCAGTGATGGGTACACTATGGAGGATGCACGATCTAGCTTGATATTGAATTGCGAAGCCAAAAAGGTCGAGTAGATCCGCATCAACTTTATTAAGACATTTCGATATGAACTTGTTTCGCTATCAGTTAATATGACTGAGATGTAAGTCAAAGCATCGCTAAATTAATGTATGATAACTGACGCAGTTTGCTCCCCTGGTCAAGAAATTGCGAAAGTTAGAACAGGGTGGGGTACACTATGCACGGATCTGTGATGTGATAATGAATTGGAAAGTCAAAAAGGTCGAGTAGATTGACATCATCTTGATAAAAAAGTTTCGATACGAACTTGTATCATCCTCAGGTGATGTAACTGAGAAGTAAATTGAAGCATCACTTATAAAAGGTGGGACGCAATACTTGCTTTAATATACTTCTCAGTCACATTTACTGAAGATGATGCAAGATTGATGGAAGCTCGAATCAAAACGTCTTATCAAAATGTTGTCGATCTATTCGACATTTTTGCCTTTACACTTCATTATTAAAATATTAAACAGGGTTGCAATGCAAAAAAGTTTTGTTTTTCTAAACAGGATTGATGCTATTGTTTAAAAGTTTGGTCTGCATATAAGGCTATGGATCTTTTTTTAAGAGTAATCTTTTTTAAACCTATGAAATAGTGTTGGGTTTTAAACAGCTATTAGCACAATCAAACAGCCTCTATACAAGACCTGGGGAAACTAAGTTTCAATCCGAAACCCAACCAAAGTAACTATACAACTCACAAAAAATAAACAAAGAGTACGTTATGTAGTCTGGTAATGATAAACAATTCATACTCCCTAAATATTGAATCCCCTTTTTCTCGTAATACCCTGTATTGATAGCCGCACTGTCAATGCAGCAATTGCCTTTGTCAGCAGTTTAGCATCCAGTGGTGTGTAACAAGCGGTTGTGTGTTAATTGCATTAGGTTTTTGTTGGAGAGCCCGCTTCGACAAACAAAGTAGTAGAACGAACCTTGTACCAACGACATAAGACACACGACCTGGGTCACAGGTACAAATGACTTGAGTCACGTAGTCTACACGGCTATTATTACTCAACGATGGGTCCCTTTTAAGTGTCATAGTATCTTAAATAACTAATGTGACCTAGAAGTCGCGTTTCTAGCGCAATTGAACCGACAATTTAAATGGTAGCGGTAGAAAAGTATTTTTTGTTTTTCTAGTCTGCTGCCTTGTTGGCGCCATTGATCGACATATTCGGTGAGTTTGCGATGGCTTTCGGTGTACTTATGATACGTAAGCCGTAATTGTTGGTCAAAATGCGGCTTACGAAGGGCTAGATCACAGTTGTTAAACACATATGTATGTGTATCTTTCATTGGTTTGAAAAATAAATTATTTTTTTATTTAATTCTAGAACGTGTCAATCAACATATTCCCAACGGCAGAAAACAATTAAAATAAAGTTACAAAAACAACACGAAAACAACTTTACAAAGGGTAGCTTTCTGATAACGTTGAAGGTTGCACTTTTTGCGCAAACTCAGCGTCGCTAAATTGATCAATGACAGCTTCAACAAAGCAGGAAGTCACATCGTGTTCCTTTAAGCAGGGCGCAAACCTTACGCTGTGCACGGCTGACACGTGTCAAGCTTACACACCTAAACAACGCTTTTTTTGGCCGCTCTTACAACAACCAAGTCGGTTTTTTTTTCTTACAACAACCAAGTCGTAAAAATGTGAAGTGGTGCCTTCCCTGTACTATTTAGAACCAACATAAACACATCGAACAAACATTGAAAAAAAATCAAAGGCTGGCTTTACAACTCTTTCATTTTGATCAACAAAACTCTTTCAGGCATATCGGTAATTTCCTGAAATACCTAATAAAATGGCAAACCATTCTAATGCATGCTAATGGCGTTCTGTCTGGTATACTTAATATGCATTCGGCAAATATAAGATACTGAATGCCTTTTTGCGCACAAAAAGTTTAACAGATTAAAAATATGTACTCACATCTTTGCTTTGTGTTTTCGGTTTCACTTGGGGAGGGCTGGTTTTCGTCGGTGCTGCAAAAGTACTAGGATTTTGAAATCTTGACAAATATGTCATAGTTTTTGTATGTATACAAAATATGGCTAAAAACTGTTTTTTCGGCTTCTTCTTACGAAATGGTATGATCCCTCAATAGAAATTAGGGCGTAAGTTATAAAGAAATTAATAACAAGCGGTTATACATAATGGCAACCATGTGTCCTCATTTAAAGGACAGGGTTCATTTTCTAAGACACAAGTTCAGTTTGGGGGTAAAGTTTTAATTGAATAAGATCTATTACCACCTCTTAACAGAAAAACAAACGTTTAAGGTCAATTTTCAACAAGCGGTTATGGTAAAAACACGCGACACGCGTCCTATTTTAGGAGTGATAAAAATGGGCAGCCCAAAGTTTCTACATAAACGCTGCAAAACAAATCAGCTGATTATAACCAGAAAGCGTAAAAACAACTCTTAACAGAAAACCAATAGTTTGAGCCCAATTTTTGCACAAGTCAATAAGCGGTTAGTAAAAAAACACGAACCTTTCATGGGTGATAAAAATAAGTCAGCATCAAGTTGTCAAAATTAATCAGCTAACCCAAAAACCTCACTTTTTTAGGCGTAGACATCACCGTGGCCCACAAAAAACGTCATTTCCCTCAACTCTATTTTCGCCATTGTTTTTACGCAAGAGAACCCGACTCTTTTTAAAGCGACGCAAAGTGAACCGGCTTAAAGTAAACAACAACAAAAAAACAAAGGCAACATCACTTACCCGACATTGCGTTCCTATATGCAGTGTAGGAAGTGGCACTGGCAGCGGCCGGACTCGTATCCACAGTTACTTGCGAACGAGAGGGCGGTGGCTTGTAGCTGTAGTTAAAAGAAGTACACTTTAGACCAGTGCTTCCCAACCTTTTTCAGTTCGCGACTCCCTTTTAATGCAAGTTTTATTGTGCGACCCACAATGAGATTGTTATCAATAATTAAAAATGCAATTAATTTGAAATAAGATTAACAGCAACATAAAACCTGCATCTTTACTACTGGCGTAAGTACTGACATAGTTAATGCGACACAACACACCTAATTGTTACGTATTTGTTACATTGTTGAATAAATGTTAAAATGCAATAATACCCCAATCTAATAGAAACCTTTAACATTTCGAAATGCTTCGCGACCCACCTGAAATAGACCCACCGGTTGGGAAGTACTGCGCTTTAAACCAGTTTACGATATCGTGAAACTTTACAACAGCAGTTTCGGATTGCTTGTACAGCCAATAATGAGATTGTTTTACCTTGGCAAGCAAAATACATGCGGTTTGATGGATGAGTAAGAATCGGTGACGATTAATAGTAATCTCTTGGGACGCTTTCAAAGTGCTCTGGACCTAACTGTACCGCAACCTACCAAGGGGATAGGTGGACTTTTATCACAAATTATATATTCCCTACGCGAGCCAAGAAAGTACGTTGAACGGCGAAGGCCTTAGTAGTTTTGAGGTGAATGTGACACCGGCAAACTAAGCTCAAAAAATACTATTACGTCAGTATAAGTAGTTCATGGTGGCTCTATCGAGTAATGACGTAAATGCTATTTGTTGTCTACCAAACACATTTGTTCTCTACAAGTTTTTAGATTTATTGCACTGATTTGGCGACGCATACATTTTATTAACCATGGGTAATATTAGAGGTGCTGTTTTTAAAACTGTAATTCCTAAACGCGTTACGTACCAGTAGTGACTAAAACCGTCACTTGAATATAAATAGTTTTCTGAGAATACAACTCCTTAAAGAAAGTGGACCGAAAGATTTTTTACCGAAACTTGCAAGTTTTGAATTATAACGTGCCTTTAATGTTGGCCTGTACAATTCCCTTAGACCTCATAACAAACTTTCACTATGCCTAACCTAACAAGCTGCTAACACTTACTCGAGTTATACGATCCACCTTGTGAGACAAACACCACTCTAGCAAAAATACTTAGCACCGCAGCACTTCTTACAGCATAAGTTATGCAGGCGACTATAGGACTGACAGCATGCTGAGGCTAGCGCTAGTCGCCCACTCACAACAGCACGCCTGCTATGCAAAGCTTTCAGGCCGCGAGATACGTCATATTTCCTACCGTTTTCCGGTGGACGAAAGGCGGCCTGGAATTAGATTTAAATCGACCTAAAAAGGCTGCGCCCTGGCTCGATAAAGACTTACTTTCGACGGCCGATTTGGAATGGGAATTCAATTTGCTGAGGCTATGTGGGTGGGTCGTCTACTGTTTGTTGTGAATGTTTAGTGCTGGAAATAAAAGCGGTACAAAGCGACCTCATTGAATTTCTGCGTTTGGTGCGATATACTGTATGCGTTTCTACATGGAAATATTTGCGTTGTTTATCTTTATTTGAATCGAACCTTTGCCATTACTAAAGATTCAGTATTTTCTTTCGAAAAATAGAATCTGCCTGAACCTGAATGGTGAAAAACAAACGGTTCTGGTTGCGCATCATGATAAAGTACAGATATAGAACTTAGTAACCCGGAAATCAGTTAGTTGTTATATGATAAATAGATCCACTTGATAAATAGGCCTTTACTAACTGCAACAATCCCCCAAAAAGATCTATTCAGTTGATCTGCTTACAACATCGCCAATTAGACGAAATACTATTGACGTTTTCTATTAAATGACCCTCTTTTGATCTCTAGCAATATCCTGCACATCAGATCAGCGTTCGGTTCAACCGAATGGTTGAACTAACAATATACGACCGGCCTATACAAACTGTTATCATGAAGTATGCGGTTAGAAACTAAAGCAAAAGTAGAGGCGCCAGGGAATAACTGGCGTTGCCGTGATGGAAACACTAGCTGGGCAAAAGCGCAAAACGCAAGCAGACGGACAATACCGTTGGTTATTAACGCGATAAACATAACGGAGGTCTTGTGAACATGGGATTAGTTTATACAGGGTCGTTCTTACGGTATCATTAACCCTGATGGCGTTCTGTATACTTTGAGTTAAAAGTTCGGCATCCAGAATACAAGTCTTATTTGCTATTATTATAATTAGGACTAATTTGCTGCCCCCCACCCCAATTTCATACCAATATGACTACAATACATCATGGTCTTGGGTCACAAGGATCGCTTGACGAAAATGATGCGCAGAAACAAAACTAGGGAGGTTAACTTTGATGTTAGTTAACAGCTTCCGACATGTAGTGTACAATTAGTTAAATGCGTCTTGGAGGGTATAGGTATAATGAGGTGCGAAACGTACAAAAGCAAGCCGCGACCACAAATGGCGTATTTACTTATGAGTAAGACACACACAGCACCGGTTAATACTTCCGCAGTGGACTTTCATTTCTGTACGACTTACAATACATTCAGTCCGTAACAATAGCACTCGTGCGGTTTATATCAACACCCATTGTAAGGGTGCGTTTTGAAAGCAGTCGGTGGTTTAAAACGCTCGTATAGAGCTGCGTGTTATTGGTTTAACCGAAAGCAAACGGCAAAAGTTGAATTGACCTTACCTTGGAGATGCCGGGGGTACGCTGTTTTTCATTTGCTGCAAAACAAAAACGCAGATTTTAAACCACCGAAAGTGTAATCAAAGTACAAGCCCCGTGGTTAAACTCTGGAGTATTAAAGGTTTTCAAACTGGTAATTTTGAAAATAATAGGGAACGGTAATCCACCCAAAAACAAAAGTAGTGTTTGCCTTTATACATGCTTTACATTTTTATTATTATTTAAAGCCAAATATACCATATGTCCTCAGATGCCAATTATCATGTTATTCTGGTGTTGTTATGGAAGTAGTTCATTCCATTACAATTAATCACAATAAAAAAGGGGTTTATTAAAATCTATCAGGTTCTTTACCGAGGTAATGATAATAAAAACTATATGAAGCACTTATTTAGAAGCAATCAAACCGAACTAGTTTTGTTGAGCTTATTTTTTAAATAGATTTTGCTTTAAAATAAAAGGGCTTGCATAGCAATGTATTGTACACATACAGCCCACTTACCAAAATGAGCAAACGTTTGCAAATCATGTCCGAATTTTACGTAATAGCAAAGCGTGCATTGTCTGTGTGCAAAAGCGCGTGTAACCCAACATTCCAAATTTGCAGGGCTCCTTGTTAAATTTTAAAAAAGTGGAAAACAGATTTTTTGCACTCATCTCAGTGTTATGTGTGCAATGGACTGGATCCCAAAAACGGTTATCACAATTTTTCAAAATTTCCCAACATATTTTTAGCTTTACCTTGGGTAACAATACACCAAACGTAGGTTACATTTAAATAATTCAACCAAAACTGAATGCAAACTATCTCTTACCTCTTTTACATCTAAATCCCAAATCTGGCCAGTCTGGTGAGAGAAAAAAGGGAAAAAAGAGAAGTTAGAAATTAAAGAAAGGGGATGACGTAGGTTTACAAACGCGCGTCATCAGATAACGAGACACTATTCTCGAATGGAGATATCTATTATGTGACACAAATGACATTCGCCCATTAAAATGACAAATACAAAACAAACGACTACGGTAATGCGCGATTGCATACAGTGTGACCACGATAGGAATTCTCACCGTTTTCGGTTTAAGAACGTCGTCGAAAAAGTCTCCCCACTGCATATTGGAGAAGTCATCTAAGCTAGAGCTCCGTCGCTACAAAGTCACATAATTTACAGCGTTGAGAAAAAGGTCGAGCTGCTTTTTCGGCAGAATTTCAAACTGAAAGAAAACGAAATATCCTACCCGGCCAGTGGTTCTCAACGTGACTTTCTCCATCATGATGGTAAAATCCAACACAAAACATGCAACAAAATTGGGGCGTAAGCAATGCTCCTTACTAACAAAGAGTTTTGTCAGACAACTGCAATCTAAGAACTTCTGTAAAAACAGCAAAAAAGTGAACCTCAATAGAACACTAAACGCTTAGATTTAATATAAAGGCCTACAACGCAGCCGCACTTTTATCAGTCTAGGCCAGTGGTTCCCATCCTTTTGTTCTCGCGACCCCTTTTAAGTTTTGGATAACTTACGCGGTCCCCGATTATAGTGTATGATACATAACCCTGAGTCAATAAAAAAAACATTTAAAAATTGGCAAAAAAATTCGAATTGGGAAAAAATCAAGACGATGTATCAGTACTAAACACGACAGGTTAACTGCAGTAAAAGCCACGTAAACACAAATGTTAAAATTGCGATTACTTTGGCTCCTTCTATACTGCTAAACTTTAAGTTTATATTGCTTATATCTTATGACGCTTTTCTTTGTCAAATACTACACGGCGACCCCTTCCCCCCCCCGAAACAACCCCTTGCGACCCCTTTTGAGATCGCGACCCCCAGGTTGGGAACCACTGGTCTAGGCGTAAAATAACTAATTTAGTCGCCTAAACAAAGCTATCTTCCCTAATATGCTGATATAAGCTTCTTCACCTTCAAACTGATTAAAAAAATGGAAATTCAAGGCGACTTTGCAACTCAGTGTTTAACCAAATTTATGGCACACGGGCGCCTCGCAAATACGAGCGACTGGCAAAAATCTCGAAAAGCACGGCCTTTCAATTGCGCCCCCCGCCGCACAACAATATACAAACAAACAATCAGCTGAATGACATTCCAGGGGCCTTTCAGCTGACCGCCGTGCCGAAATTCAACAGTCGGACTGACAACAACAAACACAACAACAAGAGAACGATTTCTGATGGCTCCGGTTGAATTACACACGCGCCGATTAACGTTTAGGCTTCTCGTCCGCTCGATTAGCGAGAAAGCTAACGTTACTCTTATTGTGGCGCGCACAGAGCTCAAACAATCGCTTATTGTATAAAGGCCGGGGCCCATCTACCAGCGCGCGTGTGTTTTGTACAGCCTATGCTGTCAGGCTGGCTGGGTACCGTAAGAGCGTCGGGTGCGGGTTCTTGAAAGGTTTAATTCGACACTGTTGCCTCGACAAGAATGGGCAAAACGCGAGAGAGCGATCGACCCTAGTCCCTAATGTAGGCAGTGTCCCTTGAGGCCACTTCAAAAGGAGCCCAGCCCCATTTCCACGTTCGCGCCATAAGGAAAAATAAAAAAGAGAAAAATAATGAAAATCCAAATGTTTTTCACAAAGCTAATAAAAACTGGCTAATTGAAGGAAAAAAACAGCATGTTGTTTGAAAGCGGTCTTCTAGTTTCTAGGTTTACAAAAGAAATGAAAAATGGCATAAAAGATTGTTTAGTAAAGATAGAGTGGCTATTCAAAAAGAGCTTGGCGCGATTTCCCACCCTCGCGTCGTGACGTTTTCTGGCCCCGAAATGTCAAAAAAAGAAGATTTTAGTCGGACCAAAAAAGGCGAAAAATAAAACATAATATTTTTAAAGCGTAGTTCACAAAAGAAATTCGTAGTTTTACAAAATGAATGAAAGATTGCCTAAAGGATTGGTAAGTAAAGATAGAGCGGCCATATTTCCTTTGGCGAATCTAAAGCGGCAATGGGATCTAGGTAAGGACTTTTGAGTCAGATCACGAGGTCAGTATAGCGTATGGAATATTCCTTACCAAACTTCGCCACAATATAGCTTAACATATGGACCAACTGCCTGGGCTGTAAATCACCTTGCTGACGAACATCGCATTCGCATGTCTAGTAAAGATTAAGCGGCTAGCATATCCTTTAACCAAGAAGTGAAAAAAATTACGTTACAGGATAAAAATATGGTTTGGGCGAATCTACAGCGGCAATGGGATCTAGCAAATGTTAAAAAAACGGCGCAAAACATGGCCAAAACAGCACGTTTAAAGGGATAGGACTGGCCCACAGTGAACAACGGAAATCGAGAGGGGGAAGCGGATAATTGCGAGTGCGGTCTGTGAGTGCGAGTAGCACGAGTCCGACGGGGGGGTCGAGTGCCTCGTTGACTCGCTTCGATGGCGCTACGGCTGCGTCGGTGAAACACGTAAAAGTGTCGGCCCAAAGCCGCTCGAGCGTCAATTGTTTTCGACTGGAAACGCGTGGAGTTTGAAGTTATGACGGGGACTGGCTGTCCGCAAACGATGATTGACTGCTGCTGTTATAATGGATTCGCAGTGGCGCAATAGTGTAGTGTGCTTCACATGTGATCGAAAAAAATTTCAGTTTTATAATTATTTAATCGCGTCTTGTTATATCATATTCGTTCCGAAACTGATTATGTTCCTTTAGTCCAGTTTTCACTTGGTGTTCAGCGGAACACTGATGTTCCGTGAAAGATCGTAATGTTACGCTTTTTCGCAAAATTATCTTCTGTGCGAACTTCCGAGCAATATTCGGCTTTAAAAAGAAGAAGTATGGCGATAGACAAAAGTAAATGGTCGTTAGCTGCCTGAGAGCTTTTCTATTATAATTGTTTTCCTTGTGTTTTTTTTGCCATTTTATTTATTTTATAAAAAAAATAACATTTTTAAATCTTGAATGCAGGGGTTCGTTAACTGGGCTCCAATGGACGCTTTGCGGGCCGTGGACAAGGTCTGGGGGTACATTAAGGTTCATTGGAATCCTTGTGTAAAATTAAAAACACAGGGATTAGTTTCAAAAATATAGACCAATAAAAAAACGCTTTGCCATATCCTTTCTAACCATAAGTACGACCAGAAACTTCAAGTTTCTTAAGTTTACTGGTATTGTGACGTAATCTTTAAAAAATCTTCATGTACACCCTGATCCACGCTTTTTCCTTAGAAATCGCTCAATAATGCATTTATGTTAAATTGAACAGCCCTTCTCCGAAGTATCGAGTAACAAGTATCGAATTCCAACGCGACTTTCAGCCGCACTCGCTACGCCCGCTTGCCTTCTAGCGGATGCGAAACTCGATTCGGCTGAAAAGCGAAAAAGGCCGCGGGACATTATACATCCGATGATATTTCACGTGGATTAAATTTCAGTTCGATTGCAGAGGAATGACAAAAAGGATATGTTTTATTATCTGTTGTCCTGTAAAAAAGCGTTTAAATCCTTGGTTTCACAACTAAGATAAAAGTGATGGTACGCGAGGGATCTTCACGGGGTTCTTCAAACGAACTTGAAAAAGTAATGAAAAGTGGGTTATTGTGGCTCTTTGCAGTATGTTTATTCGGCAACTAGCGCTAGAAATGATTTATGAATTAATTTCGTGGGTTAAAACCATGTTAAACCAAGTGTACTCTTTAAAAAAACAGGTGATACGTAATAATAGTAATAATCGAATTGGTAGAGAGCATACGTTCAAAAACATTGGTTTCAATGGCGCTGTTCTGTCCCAAAAGTCCAGTTTTAACGTGCCCAAACTGCGAAATGCGTAGCTAGCAATTAAATCCAACTTGCCCTTGACTACGCAAAGCTCAACTTTAATAGCGCGAAGCACAACAAACAACAACAACATCACGCTGTCCATCACTTACTGTAGAGGAAATGTCGTAATGCACCCCGAATCAGATTTATCAAAAACTGCGCGTAAATAACACTAGACAAGCGCATATCCCTTCAACGATGTTACAAAGTTACAAGCCAAAACGTTGCCATTTTATTCACTACATTAAATTGGACAGTTTACCAGGCCGAGAATCAGCCGGCCCCCTATTCTGTATCAGTGGGTAAATGGCAAGGGAAAAAAGTTTATAAGGCGACCGACCTTTCTAAGATACACTAAAAACGCAGGGGGTGGTGTAACTGCAACTTGCTTAAAGATGGGTGAAAGTGGCCAGGTACGGGGTTTAAAAAGGGGGGGGGGGCGACCACTTTTTGGCTGGCCACCCAAAGCGGCCAAACGGGTTCGCCCTTTAAATTCGCGGTAAAGCGACGACCGGCAAAAGTCGTGGCAAACTTTCCGGGAAAAAGTCGGGACTTCCAGCATTTGAAGCGAAAAATGCTACACACGCTACTTAACAAGAAAAGGGGCATTTTAACGCGCAGGCAAGCGTGCGGATTGTCTTGGGGTGGGGGTAGGGTCAGACTTGGACAACTAAATTTAATTTGGCTTTTAAATAAATTTATTTTGGCCTTTTAAACTTTTAAAATTATTTTAATTTTCTCAAAATAGATTAGAATTAGAATTACCGAATTCTTCAAAAAACGAATTTCAGCTAGAATTTGAACTAGGACTACGTTTAATTATTCACGATCAATCTAATGTAAATTCTGATAAGAAATAAATCGTAAATATGTGTGTGCCAATTTTTTCTCCTATTGGGCAAAGCAAAGCTTTTCAGACTGTACAAATTACATACAAGTGGTTCCAAACAAAGACTTTTATTTCAAATACTTCGTTTTGACTGAGAGACAAAAAATGCCGTTGGACAAAGCAGAATTTTTGGTAAAATCCGAATTAGATTAGAACTAGAATTAGAGCACACAAGCAATTCATAAATTAGATTAAAATTACAATTAGCCGCATTTTGCTCTAATTCGTTGAATTAAAAAGTAGAATTATCTAGTTGCCCAAGTCTGGGTGGGGTATCTACTCGGAAAGAGGCCCGGAACGACGCGCCAACGCCACAGAGGAATGCAAACAAAATGCCTAATGGACGAGGGTGAGTGACGGGATGAGCTGAATGTATATAGGGGTGGGCTAAACTCGACGAGGCATTTCTAAAGCAAGACACGGGTGGCGAAATATTCCGCAGAATTGCCCTCAATCGCAAAGGCGTTGTTTTTAGTATTGGACAACATTTTATGGGGTATTGCCAGTAGTATAAAAAAAAAAACAACAACATGGTACCAAATCAATAGTCGTAAATATTTCGTGGCAAAAACTTATTAAAAAACCTAATGCAACTTATTTAGGTCCTACGTCATAAGGCGTTTTTTTGCATTTAACGACATTTTAGGGGAATATTTGTCGGTAGAAAACAAAAACAACAACATGGTGCCAAATCATCAATAATAATGGTAAATATTTCGTAGCCAGAACTGATTAAAAAAACTTAAATTATTATGGCCTTACGTCATACTACGACGATTACCAAAAAATACTGTTTTAACGGGTTTACCAAAGTGTCAGCGGTACACTTTTTACCTATCCACCATTTGTACGACAACGATCGCTACAAAACATTTAAAAAGTGCATATTATCACAAACTCCACAAAAATACCAGCTAAATTTAAACACGAAGTCACGTGACAGCAGCTCAAGACCATTTTGACCTTCGAATCGACTTGGCAAACAACAGACCAAACTCAAAAACGGCATCCATTTATGGTCTTAAGACATAACTGGTCTCTGAAAGCTTGGGGAGTGCTGCGGGTTTAGCTCAGCTTAAAGCTCTTAAAGGTAATAGCGGCCCAAAGCAGAACCCAAAGTCGGAAAACGCTTGTAATCAGTCTGTGGATTGTCATGCAGAAATGGGGATACTGGAAACGCGGAGGCTTAATCGTTTCCGATATGTCTGATCTGATAAATGCGAAACAAAAGAAATCGGCAAGTGATGAAACGATTTGAATGCCAAGGGTGCGTTTTTAAAGAAAGAAACGCCAGAAATGATAGAATGAAAGAGAAAGTCGTTTTTCCTACGATAATTTTTTTGACTACTATTTGTCGATATCAGAGAATAACTCATTAAGGGCCCAATGATAGAATGGAAGAGAAAATCATTATTTCTACAACAATTTTTTGATTACTCTTTGCCGATATCAGAATATATTTCAGTAAAGTCCCAAGCAAAACGGATTTATAGACTGCTTTTCATCGGGTAACATTACTTTTTGTTTTTAAAAGTTTTTCCATCGAAAGAACAACAACAGAGCCATTTCTAGATGTCTGAACCGTTTCCAACTTAGTATGAAATCAGTCGCACGAAACCATGCAGTGTGACGGACATAGACTTCTGTCCATAGGGTAACATTACTTTTTTTTGTTTTTAAACTTTTTGCGTCGGAAGAACAACAACAAAGCCATTTCTAGATGTCTGAACCGTTTCCAACTTAGTATGAAATCAATTGCAAGAAACCATGCAGTGTATGTAAAGCGCTTGAACCTATAACGAAATGGCGAGATTGACGTTTCTCGAAACTTCGATCCAGTTTAACTGAGTTAACACTGGAGTGGTGTTGTGTGAGTGACAGTCAATGCGAGCATATACGAACAGCTGAAACGACGTGGGTAGCACGACTTACGACTCCGTAGGTTTGCAGGTGTTTCTCGGAACGGCCGATGTTGGGGTAAAGCCGGCCCCTTCGCCGACGGGGCTTCCCCAGGTTGTCCAGGTTCAGTTTGACCTTGAAGGGGTGAAAAGGAGGCGAAGTATAGAGAAGAGACGAAAAATAAGAGTTGGAAAAGTGGGTAGAAAAAGGATAGCAGAAAAACAATACTGGAATTATTTAAAGTATAGACACAAAAGTTGCTAAAAAAAGGTACAGAACAGTTGGAATTGGGGTAACCTTTGATTTGGCAGGCAGAATGCGTGCTGTAGCTTTTATTATACATTTTCTTCTGTAGCCCTTTTTATAATAAAGTTGAGGACAAGTGCAGCTGTAAAACTACGATAACTAAAAGTCGATTTTGAGAAAAAAACCTAAAGGAACACTTTCGATAAATAACTTTTCAGCGAATCTCATACGGCTAATGCCGCACCCCGACATATTGGACGTTAAATTTCCAGGAGTTTCAGGTTCGAATCTCGCGTCGGGCGCAAACTCAACAAGTACCGGCGCTTTTTCTTACCGGTTCATTTTCGACCACGTAGGGCGCTGCTGGTTGGTAGTCGGTGATGCGACCGACTTTCGTGGGCTTCTCGATGTCGACCGAGCTATGGTGCTGGACGGTGCGGTCGCTGAAAAGGTAATAATGTGGTTTAATCAACTAAATAGAGATTGAATAGGACAGGGTTGCCGCACAATTTTGTGACAAAAATACATTTCGAAGACTTTTCAAAAAAAAAATTGTAGGTTTTCTTAAAATTGGACCTAAGATTGGATCGCTCGCGGCTCGACGTTGAATATTATTCAAAAGCAAAACAGTATGAGTGTCGTGATTTAACACAATTTAAACACTTTTAATAGTTTTATAATGGCACTTTTGAAAGACATGACTTAAGCTGGACATTTTTTAAATAACATAGGTTTTTTAAAAACCTTTTTTATATGTAAATCAATTCAAAGATATTCAAACACTTGACTTTGTGGCAATCCTGTAGGAAAAATTGAATTTAAAAACATTCGCTTTGTGTACATGAAGCCGCCTAAAAGTGGATAAAATGCCGTTACAAGGTCAAACTGGAGTATACAAGGGAAACGAAAACACAGAGCGTTACTACGATCGATTAATTAATACATCGCTTCGCTTACACGGCTTCGTTACAAGCACATCATTGCAGTCTTTGTTGTCACACAAAGATACGCAAATTTTAACTAAGACCATGTCAGCAATTTGCGTTGAAACAAATATAACTGGAACTTTTCTATGTTGGTACTTCGTCCCTAGTGGATTTTTGGAACAAAATGCGTAAAGTAGAAATAAATTCACTTACTGAGATAAACTATGTTTAAAAATCTAAATCAGATAAAATCAGATATTTATAAACTTAGTGCCTTGAAATTACAACAGTTGTTTGTTGTGCGACTTTGCCAATTTCGTGAAGTTCAAAGCAACAGAAGCACAAATGTTGAACTGTTCAACTTACTTTACTGAAACTTGGTCAATGGCAGAGGCTGGTCGCTCGTCATTTCCTGTACACAGAGTAAGAGTTTTAAATCATTCGGCGAAAAAGCTATCCAAAAAAACTAGTCATGCATTTATAAATTGTACTAATGCAAGATGATTTGCAAGAGTAGAAATTAAAATCCACTACATATATATATAGCATATACGCTTGAGATTTTTTAACAAAGGTAAACTTTACTAATATACAATAATTCACAGATGATCAGGTGTGCAGTAAACATTGAAATACGCATAAATTAACGCAATCCAGAAAAAAATGTCATGACTGCTTGGAAATATTCAGCAGCATTAAATAGGTCGAGCAAATGAACATTATCTTAAAAATGAAGTTTCGAAACCCACTTTGTGAAATCTATTTAAATATTTCTAAAAGGCGGAATGCAATCCTTATTATTATGAGTTTTCAATCGTCCAGAGCTCATTAATAAGCATATTCAGGTTATGAAAAGGTACAGCGGTGTGCAAGTGTTACAAGTATATATTGAAACATATTTTTTAAGATAATGTAGATTTAACTTTTTTTTAGCTTTGACATTAATTTTCAAGCCATATTGGAAAATATTAAGCAGTATAAAGCTGATAATATTAAGCAGCATTAGCGAATATACAACCCACCTTCTCCCGTTTCAATCTTGTGCATTTGCTTGAACATGTTCTTGTACCAATGCTTGGAATCGTCGACCGTCTGAAACCGCACAATCAACAAGGTTAGGCGCGAGCATGTCCGACCGTATACGGCGCTCATAATCTGCTCCCTGTTTATCTTAGTGGCGACATTAGACGTTTGCTTCTCAGCAAATGTCGCGATTACGTCACTGGTGTTTAAACTGTGTATTGCGCCATACTTCGTGATCAGTTTGGTTTGACTAATAGCAAAGGATATGACCTTCACCTTCTAGCGTAGGCCTACTGGTTTTATGTAAACGTTTAAATTGAAATCGATTTTTTTTCACAGGCGTACATGGAACAGCTTACAATTACGACATTGTATACTCGAGCCAACGGGTTATACGTCACAACAAGTTGAATCTCCAGCAATAGGTCGGGTGACGTTTAAGCTGATTAACTCGGTTAACAAAAAATCCAATATTATGTGTTTAGTTTTCTGCACAAAACAGTGACACAAGTTGGGCGAAAACGAGTGGTTGTGATATTTAGGACAGTAGTTTATCATTGTGCATACAAACGACATTGTAGGTGTGTACTTTATTGATTTGATTCACTTGGAAGCTGGTAGGCTGGTCCAAGCATTGTGTACCGATGTAAACCGGAAATTTTATTCGCTTTGATACCAAATGGTCCACTTTTTGAGAATCAACAGCTGTTTTTATTAAACCCTATTTCAAACGTGTGCCACTACACAATCCAATTACACCTTAGATTTGAATGCCAAAGGCACTGTGTACCAAGTATAGTGAAAAGAAGATCGCTATTTGCGAAATATAAATTCACATCGTCGGCAAATAACACAAACGCCAAATGGGCGTCACAGAAATGACAGAGACAAACCGCAGACAACGACGGCGCGAAAGATTAAAAGTCACGCCCGTGAAATCCGCACCGCAAGGGGGTTCTTAAACTAGAGTCCTACTTTTAAGACTAGTTTTAGGGGTCCATGACGGCCTAATGGAAATATAAGTGTATAGTTAAAGAAGTAATCATTTTTTAGAAAAATACTTCAATTAAAATAAAGCGGTTTTGGACTGAATGTAGACTCATTTACACTTTCACATTTTTTGGACAGAAATCAGCAGATTTCTGAAGTCTATTTGTGTTATTACAACAATTCGTGACGTCATTTTTGGAAAATTGGTTCACACGCTGAGCCAAAAAACAATTTAGGCGTCCGCAGTAAAAAAAAGTTTAAGAAACTCAGTGTACTTTCTTATTTGTCACACAGCCACCAAGGAAATATTTTCGCAAATTCGTTTCTCCCCAAATTAAATGTTTACGTAAAGCGTAGGCAGCATACGGAATAGGAATTGAGTCTTATCTATAAGCCACGATAAGGCGTGTAGGCTATATCGGTTACATCAGGACACAAATATGAGCTATCAGTGATGAATTGGACAAAAAGCGCCAAACGTTTAACACGTTCTAATGGCATCAAGCCGTTTTACTAGTACTTTTGTTTTTTCCACGATTAAATTTTTAGATCAATTACACCAGGTTACACCATGTACGGATCTGTAATGTAGCTTGATAATGAATTTCAAAGGCAAAAAGGTCGAGTAAATCGGCACCATTTCAATCAAAATTAACTGAAGATGATACAAGTTCGTATCGAAACGTCTTAAAAAAGGTGATGTCGATCTACTCGACCTTTTTGGCTTTGTAATTTGTCATTATCAAGCAATAATACACCAATTTGTACTAGAATTCATTATCCAGCAATAGTACACCACTTTATTTTCATAAGCCTGTTGCTTTGGCTGTGTGACGATGCATTCTATACCACATTTTACGCACAAAACAGCAACAAGACAAGCCACTTACACTTCGCAGGGCAAAGGGGACGCCGTTGTCGTTCACAGGTCCGATGCCGGTGTGGTGAGGCGCCTTGAACAGGGTGGTTTTCTTGGTGCGTTCCAGCACGACCGACTGGTGGTTGCCGTTATCCGCGGCGGGGTAGTACGTGTCCGTGTGAACAAGCTCGCCTACAGAGAGAGAGAGAGAGGCGTCAAATGATTCCCTTTTTGTTTGGTTAAAGAGAATCGATGTACTTTCTGCAAAAAGGCTACGGAAAACGTATACCACTTGTTTTATTTGTGTCCTGTGGCGTGTTTATTCTGGGAAAACGTGAGCGCGTGGTTTAAGTATGAAACTACGAATATCGTGTATTTTCCCCCGAGCAATTACTCTTCGGAGTGCACAAAGAACATTTGTGAATTGTGTCCTTTTATATGCAAGGTATACTGTATGTAATTTATCAATGTGTACCATGTTACGCTTTTTCGCTATGTTATCTTCTGTGCGAACTTTCGAGCGATATTCGGCTTTAAAAGGAGGAAGTATGGCGATATACAAAAGTACATGGTCGTTAGCTGCCTGAGAGCTTTTCTATTATAATTTGTTTTCCGAGTGCCTTTTGCGCCATTTTTGTTAATAAAAAAAAACACTAAAAAAAGAGGGAGAGAGACAGCACGTTTTAACATTTAGCGTACATAAAACATAACTTAGCCTCATAGGCTCAAAGAATAAAGCAGCAATAACCGTGAGGTGTTTGGGTTTGTTTGGTACATTTTGTCTGTTAAAACAGTAAGCGTATAAGAAATATTTCTTATAGTGCTAAATACACAATTTTCCTTAAAAGTAAATACCGCCGTATTTTCCGATCATTGCAAGCGAAACTTTAAAAACAAAAATTCAGCGAAATGACTGCAGATGCCAAATCCGTAAACCGCGGTGATTTTTAGTGCTTAAATTTGTTTTCCGAAATTTTACAATGTCAACAAACGTGCTTTAGAAATTAAAACGAAAGTACCTAGTGAACGGGTTAAATGTATGCACGCTATGACAGAAAATGAATATGTGATAATGGAAATTTTTTGACCCTTGCAAGATAAATGTCGACCTCAATTCCTGATCAGTAACAGCAGAATACTCTAGCAAATCAGGTCAGACACTATTAAAAGATCTTATATTTATATATATAGTTCGTCAGCAAAGGCATCGAATGATTCATTCGAATTAAGATATACTGACGATGCCTTTGCTGGCGAAATATATATATAAATATATATGTTAAGATCTTTTAATAGTGTCTGAACTGAATTGCTAGCTTTGCGTATACTGCTGTAATATGAAAATAGGTTTATGGTTGTACCTTATCTGCTAACAATGGTGGACTAAGCACTCTTATAGCATTCCTTAATAAATTAATTTTCTGAAAATGTAGAATAATAATAAATGTGCTTTAGATATCAAGGCCAAAATACTACGGAAACTCGGCAAAAGTATGCACCATTTCAAAAATATATAGGTTTATGGTTGTACCTTATCTGCTAACAAAAGTGGACTAAGCACTCTTAGCCTTCCTTACCTTCCTGGGTTGTTGTTTGATAGACAGCGCCTTCGGGAAGCTTCTCATTCGGGGTAATTCCAGTCTTGGCTGCACAAACAAATCGGTCAGCTGTTAACTGACACAGTCAACTATAAGCGTGACCTATGTGACCAGCTTAAGAAATTAGAAACATTTGTTACCGTGATTCACTGCTCTATATTTCCCAGATTACAACTAGGGAAGTGAGATATTAGGCGAACCTAGGGTGGTTTCGGCGCCGATCCAATTAGTAATGACGTCATTTATGGAATAGGATCGGATCACGATATTTTTCTCCAAAATATCGGTTATCGCAATCGAAATAAAATGCCGAGTATAGGAAATCCGTAATTCGAATCGTGTATGCGTGGTCATGTGCATTGTACAGTGAATAAAGTGGTTTGAGTGACCGAAGTGCCTCCTTGACTTTTTACTGGTTAAAATATACTTGTACACCTACAGTAAGATCATTGCCGATAATTCTAGACTTTTTGGTGGAAATTAAAAGGTCCAATTTTGTAATTATCAGTGTTTTGAAAATTCCTTTGCGGTCACAAAAGCCAAACATTAGAAAAACCCTCATTGTACCAATGACCACCTGGCTTGAACAACAGTTTCATTTAAAACCGTGCCTTTGTCATAAAATGGCCTATGCTGAGCTAATAGCTAGGTTGACAGTTTACTGAACATTATTTCGAACATCATGAGCGCATTGGGCATATCTAATACAAGCGTGTTTGCTTGTACGTTAGCGTTGTATATTGTTCGACTAAATATGTCGTCATGTTACACACCGAAAAACATTGTTAAAATGGACAAAAATGAAACAAAATAGCATACTGCAGTGTTAAAGCAGTGCTTCTGTGCGTGTAACTTGATTGTTTTTGACTAATTGTAATTTTATGATATAACACCCATTAATTAATATAACCGCATGACAGATTTTTGGTAAATCGCTTTACTGAAAAAAGGTTTAAACATGAAATTAGTAGGAAAAGAAAAAATGGCATCGAAATTATACACAAAGAATAAAGACCTAGGGTGACAAACGATGTTATTTAAAGTCATACTCAACAGCGGCCAACTTTGAAAAACCGGTTAAACCATTGTTTGAAACAAGGAAATCCGCCCGGTTATAGAAACAATAGTCGGTGCATTCTTACCATTTTGCGAAGTTGGGAAGGGTTTTCCTGCCACAGAGAAAGTGCTGGAACTCTCAACCTTGGCTTGGGATGAGTTGCTTGGTTTCTGCAATGCAAAAATTCAATTTAGGTTCGGCTTCACTATAAAGCAGTTGTTCTTAACCTTGTTTCTTGTTGCACCCCTCTCAAATAACCAACCAATTTTCGCACCCCTTCTAAAATTGCTTAAATCACAATAACCATTTGAATTTTATTTTTATACAAGTAACTGGTACCATAGTAACACAACACCAAAATATGAGTTAGTTTTACATTTAGCTGAGCAGAAAATCAATTACAATAATTCTTTTTCTGTATCTGATTCAGAATCCCGCACCCCTTAGGAACAGAGCACCCCTGGCTAAGAAACCCTACTATAAACTAAAGTTATGTTCTAACAAATGTTGCACGTGACGACAATTGTACAGTATAAAGCAGTGGTTATTAACCTTTTTTGTGTCGTAACCATCAAGGATATTTTAGTAAGACGGAGTAGAAACATCAAAGAACAGATAGAAGTAGGTAATATTTTTAACGTTTCTAATATCTCTTTAGTTATTTTTAACATGGCCATATTCCAGCTACATTGAGGATAACTTAATGAATTCAATTACACCTTTTAAAATTGTATGAACCGAAACTACACCAATAAAACGATCTAACGAGGCTGATAGCACTTCTTGCTGTTTAACGTTCAGAGACTGTAATATATCATTCTAAAAATTACCCCCTTTATAAAGATAATTACCCAGCGGCAAGAACCACTGCCAAATAGCTTAATTGTTATATACAGTATAAATATATATATATACATATATATATAAACGTATTCCCCGAAAATTGGCATACATTAAGTATCAGATGCATTACTTAGTTCAAAAGTTTAATGGGGCTATCGTGACGTTAAAAAATGATAAGTTCATAACCTATAGTAATCTTTAAGTAATGCATTTTTTTCAGAAATGGTTCAGATGTGTGGTATAATCAATAACTGTGTGCTTTCAAGATAAAACGCTGTTAAAAACAGGCAGCGGGTGCGAATTTAACCCTCCCATTGACAGGAAGTACGTGGTAAGTATTTTTTTGTTGAGATGTTCGTCTTTTTTGGCCAGAGTACTTGACTATATGTTGTGTCCGTAAATCTCGTTGTCAATTCGTTACAGGTAAGGCGTTTATCGTGAATATTTCGTGGTGGAAGCATTATAAGATTTGCCAAAACCACTGCTAAATGCCATTTTATAGTAAAAAAGTGATGGATCAAAACCTTTATCTCGTAGTAAAGGCAAGGTGCCTTTAACATTACAATGATACATAAAATAAAACAAAACTACCATTTTAAAGTGCAGCAAAATTAAAAGGAGGAAAATTAATAGGTCACGTCACATGTCGTAGTACAGACAAGGTTCTAAGCGATTACAAGCTCTACATCAGTGGTTCCCAACCTTTTTTCTTTCGTAGCCCATTTTCGTTGTACAAAAATTCTGTGGCCCTAAACATTTTTATGAATGGACAAACTATAAAAAGGTTTAAAACAAAATATAGCAAAGCCTAATAACAATAAATTTACATTTCATTTACATTCCTACTCAATTCCTCCCCAAGCCATTATTCCTGTAAAATTAGGTATAGTGACTCAAATGAAACTAAATTCTTTAAAAAATCTAGCTTTTTTTAAATTGGTCTGTGGCCCATCTAAAAAGTTTCCATGGCCCACTGGTTGAGAACCGCTGCTCTACATAAAAGAGAAGAAACAGAGGTAAAAATATCCGCAAAACTTTGGAGTCCCACTGCAAGCATTTATAGAAAATTGTAGATTTTAATGAAAGAGAAAAAAGGTTCAAACCACAAATTTCCTACTATGAGAATTTGCCGTGTGTCCCTCAGCAGGGTCACATAGCCGCCGTGGTCTTTCCCGTTCGGGCTTCTCCTTTGCAAAGCATCGTTGGAAGGGGTAAGACGCCCATCGCCGTTGGAGGGGTTTGGATAACCCGGGTATTTACCCGAGTTGTTTGAGCTTCGGGAATCGCTTCGCGGTGAAGTTGGCGTCTCCTCGGATTGCGGAAAAGAAAGAGTTTCAAGTAAAAAGGAGAAAAGAAGAAATGTGTGGTTAATTGTCGCAAGGAAAAGAGAAAATGTCTTAAGAAAAATTTTATTTTAATATAATATTCTGGCTTAGATTGAATTTTTTTTACAAAACGTCGTAAGAATATCAAAGCTCATACAAAAATAGGTATCATTTAAACGTTTAAAATAACTCTTCATTCAGTTTCAACATAGATTATGTAAAATAACTTTCAATTCATTTTCAACATAGATTATGTAAAATAACTCTTCATTCATTTTCAACATAGATTATGTTTCAAAATGCTACCTAATTCTGTATGGGCGTTGACATTCTTACTACGTCTACAACCTCCAACAATTATGCTCATGTATTAACTAAGTTGGGCCAAAACAAGTCAAACTATTAGAGAAACAGAAGAAAGTTATTACAGAGATAAAGTTGAGTGCCTAAGACAGTAAAGAACAAATAGCGAAAAGAAAGCTTTTTTTTCAGCGAGACACAGGGAAATATTTTGCGCGTGTTTATCCGTCGTCGTATTTCAGTGCTCTTTGATGTCGCTCGCTGTGGTCTTGAGATACCGATCAACGCGATAAGCCTACTTTGCTCGAGATTTTCCCTGATACGACCAACACGTGGAAGCTTCTATTCAAAACAGACTCTTGATTATAAGATACTATATCAGTTTGATTATGCTAAACTTTCCTCCGTCGCTTTTGGAAATATACAAACCATAGATTTATATTGAGACATTTACCCTGCGCTTATACTATACACAGCCGATTGTTTGGTGTACAAAACGAGATACGATACACTTGATAACAGGACCACAAACACGTTTACCATGATTATATATATCGCATTATTTATTTATTTCCGTAGACTCATAAATACGTATCCTTACGTGCTGTCTTTTAAACCTTTTGAAGCCGACATGGCATCAATTCTCTTTAGTATTTACACACATAAAACAGTCACGTTTGCAATGTTCATATATATATCATTATTTATTTCCGTAGGCTCGTAAATACACATCCTTACAAGCTTTTTTTTAACGTTTTGAAGTCGACAAGGCATTTGTTCTTTAATGTATTTTACACACTTAACACAAACACGGTTACAATGCTTATATATATATGGCATTATTTATTACCGCAGACTCATAACTACGCTAACGTATCCTTACAAGCTGTCTTTCAAACCTTTTGAATTTGACAAGACATCAATACTTTTAAATGTATTTTAAACAATTAGAACAATTACGTTTACTATGCTCATATTATTTATTATTTATTTTCTTGGACTCGTAAATACGTATCCTTACATGCTGTCTTTCGAACCCTTTGAAGCCAAAAAGCATCAATACTTTTTATTGTATTTTACACACTTAATACAATCATGTTTACCATGTTCATAAATATAGCACTATTTAATTACGTAGACCAGTAAATACGTATCCTTACGTGCTGTGTTGTCAACCTTTTGAAGCAGAAAAGGTATCAATTTTCTTAAATGCATTCACAGACTTCAATCACGTTTACTGCACAATTACGTTTACTATGTTCATATATTTCGCATTTTTATTTCCGTAGAAGGCTTAAATACTATTTAATGTATTTTACACACTTTATATAATCACGTTTATAAATTCGTATCCTTACATGCTGCCTTTCAAACTGTTTGAAGCCAGCAACAAGACATCAATACTCTTTAACGAATTTTACATAATTAAATAAAAAATGTCCGGCTTACTCTGGCGTTTGGAATGGTGACTGCACGAAAGCCTTTCGGCTTGCTGTTGAAGTTGAAATGTTGGCCAGGGGTGGTCGAGGCCAGTTCATCGGCGCTTGGTGGGGGAGGGAGGGGGAATTCATCGGGGGATTTTGACGTGGGGCTCCATACCGCTGGTTTTACTGAAAGTCCCCGCAAAAAAATAATTTGGGGGTTAGATATCTATTGTTGTGCACCTTTGCAAATGGAAAATAGTCGAGTTTATTTTGCACACTTTAAAACGCAAAACACATAAATATTATTTTGTTATTTTTCTTACCTTTCTGATAACTCTTGATTCCATTTACTGCATTGTTGGGACTCTAAAATGAAATGTTTTTAACAGTCTTAGTTTCTCATGCTGTAATTATCAAAACATAACAAGTAATTTAAACCTACAGGACCACTTTAAATTTATATTAACCACCAACATTATGCTAAATAGGTTTCATTGGGTTATTGGTGACGCAGGTTTCAGGATCGACAAAGTCTATTATCTAGCTTCTCTATAAATTAATGGCTCAAAAAATTACCAAGTTTTGTTGAGTTTGATTGTTCAGAAAGTCACTGGGTGGAGGGGGTGGTAGGGGGGCCTGCACAAAATCATCAGGACCCGGTTTCATTGCACCTACATCAGTGAACAAAAATAAACACTATTTATTTAGTGGTTAAGACAACACTAAGTAATAAAATAAATTTTTGAGATGAAGGTGCCACATAATTTAGCCAATGATTTATGTTTAATGTAAAAGTGGAAATTTGTCTAAGTAACTTTTTCACCTAAATACTTTAAAAAGTTTTACTTTTCTTTTTTTACAGTAAACTTAAAGTAATAGCTAAACTTACCTAATAGTATAAATTATAAAGTACAAATATTTATCAACAAAGCTTTGAATAAATAGTTTTAAACTTACTTTTTATACACAGTAATAAAAAACATTAATTTTGTACCATTTTTATACTATTCAAACCATTAAGTAAAATAGCTAAATAGCAGTCTATACTAGTCTATGCATGCAAAAATTACTGGCTTTTCAATGTTAGTAGGCATGCAAAGGACAGCAACCAGCCATGTTACCTTTTGAAAAAATTGCACCTGAATTAACTGCATCAGTTTCACCACATTCATCATGCCACAAAACTGCACCTTCGCTTAACAAAGAGCTAGCCATATCAGAGTCAAAACGAGCGACTACTACTACTACAGATGATTGACTTTCTTCAGGACACAAATTGTTGTTGTTATTGTTGTTTGAAAGGTTAAGGGACCCTGGTATTACGGAGCTTTCGTCTTCGCCAAAGTCGTCAATGTCATCGTCTGTGTAAGCCCTTTCCTCTTCGCTGTCAATTGTAGCGGATGAGGACAGCGTTTTCTTGCCGTCATTCAAAGGAACTATCCTTGAAACATCCTGATCTGTGAAATCGTAGAATGTGCTTTTCTCAGGTGATTGGGACTCTGTGACAGTGATGTTTAGTTCTGGGTTGTTTTCCTGTTCTTGATTCGTCTTGTTAGCTGACAAGATTTGAGTTTCATCAGGGTCTGAGAAGTCAGTAATTGAAGTCGATAGATCTTCAGTTTGTTTGGCATCATACACTGAACTATCAGTACTAGGAGATTGAACTTCAAGGTCAAATGTTTGCCTATCGCCAGATTGGCTAGTAGAATCTAAGGGCATCACATTTTCATCGTCGACGTGTATTGCACCAATTTTTGCCGACAAATCTGCTTCTGTAAGTGACACACTCCCCGATCCACTGCTTTCCGAGGCAGAACTGTGCTTTCGAGAAGAGCTAGCTCCCGACTTTGCAGAGACAAAATTCACACGCTTAAACTTGGTTTTACCGGATCCAGAGGAAAACGGAAGAGGACATCCTGGAGTCCCAAGAGTGAAGTGACAGACATGAAAGAACAAATTATTAGAAAAAATCATGCAGCGTAAATTAGGCCATTGAGTATAGGCAAGCAATTACAATATAATTAATGTGTTGTTTTAGTTTTAGTTTGATGTCTTCTCTTCACCAACATTCTAATTAACACAGCAATTCCTACTCATGCTCTTATTTTACAATTACTCCATAAAAAATTATTAATTAGTAGCGAAATGTTAAGTGATAGGTTTGGTGCATAAAGTGGGTTAACCGAATTATTTAGCTGGCATGCTTTTGAAAAAGACAATGATGTGTTTGCAATTAGTAAATGTCAGCAAAAAGTTAAGTCAGTTATTTTTTTATAACTATTGACAGCAATTAGCCTAGAATGCAACACATACCTATTGTACTCATAACTGGTGATCTTTCAACTACAACTTTTCAGCGGGATGTGCATTGTTCGTATTACAGACTGGTGACAGGCAAATTGACCATCATGTAAATAACAACAGGCAAATTGAAAAAAAAAACAGAAAATAATTAGGTTTTGGTGCAGCTCGAATGGAAACAGATATGAACAGGTTATGGCGCTGGTCTAGAATCCTACCACAACAAACATTATTTGGGTTTGGCTGCAGGGGTTAGCGTTTGGGTTTGGGTAGGTTAAGCAATTTTAAATAATAATACTAGACCAACCCTCACCCAAACACTAAACCGACACGTCAACCCAAATAATGTGCGTTGATTTTATAATTGTTTCAACGCTTGGTAGGATTCTAAACCAACACCAAACCGTTACTCCTGCTGTGAAAAAAGACATGCAGTTGTCTTCGACAGCCTTATAAGGCTTGGTACAGGTCGCCTTGCCTGGCTACATGTAACAGAAACCGTGAGTGGTCTATCGTGGCATTCCGCGCATATTCTCAGCGGCGATTCCTCGTGTTCTGAAACATGCCTGTGTACACAAGACTCCAGCTGCCTGGATGGCGGTCTGAGGCTAAAGCGAAAACGCCAAGGCTTTACTAGCGCCTGGAAAGCATCACTGTTGTGCATGCGGTCTGAGATAACTTGTACTGAGTCAGATGCAACAACTAACGGCAGAGACAAGTGTCCCGCGTCGCCCAGACACGTTAAACTCTCGCAATCGCCGACAGGACACCCGCAAATTAGCTGACGTAAGCGCGGGCCGAGTCTGGCGCTTGCTATCTCAGCGTAAGACGGGAACGCCGGGATAAACTTGTAATTACACAGTCGCCGGCTGTGTCGCAAACCTGGCACCGCCGTTTTTTTCTTAATCGACCTTCGCCGACCGATCAGGCTTCGGCCTTGGCCTTATAAGGCGTGACGTGATAGCGGAACTTGGGAAAACGCGCCGCAAAAACAACCGCACCGTAAGTCTCAGCTTTAGCGCTAGCGGGCGTTTCTAAACGCTGAAACGGTAATCACAACAAACCGCCTTTTCCGAAGTGACGTTTGAACACAACAGTCGGTCCACTAGTTGAACGACGGAAGCGCGTATCACAAGGGAATGTACTACGGAACTGACTCACAACCAAGTTTTTTTTCTTCTAAAAATACTGCACAAAATAAACTCTCCAAACGTGGCCTACAAACCGCAATAAAATCTACGCATATAACCAAATTAGGGGAGACACTAGCGCTAGTCTAGAATCGTACCACAACGTAAGTTTGGGTTTGGGTAGGTCAAGTATTATCATTAAAAAATAAATATAATACCACTTGACCCACCCTCACCCAAACACCAACCGACACCCTAACACAAATATTGTGCGTTGATTAAATAATTGTTTCAACGCTGTGAAGATTCCATAATCTAGACCAGCACGGAACATTAGATCTGAAACGAATAAATTTTCTACAAGTTGATCTGCAACTGAAATATCAGTACCTGGCAAAATCAAAATGCACAGTATTTAAAACTACAGATAGTCAACGACCTAAACCCGTCACCGACACAACGCTAATGAACACAACTCTACAGGAAACTTTTACATGTAACAAACACGCTAAGTTAGAAAACGACTACGGTTTACGGTTAACGACCGGACAGCGCCGTTCTACAAAAGGTGCCAACTAGTTACCGCAATCTTCAGATTCGCTGCCCCGCGGAGAAAAGGTCTCCAGGTACTCTTCTTCCATTTTAGAGACGGTTTCATTGAGAACGTCCACCAAGGTGTCAAGTTCGGATGCGCGCCGTTGCGTGAAGGTCATTTCGGGCGAGGAAACGACCTTGGAGCGGGGACGACACGCCACGAATTCGCGTCGCGATTCCATGCAGCAATTTCCCGGTGATTTCTCGCAGTAGAAAGCAAACCTGACCGCCCCACAACAACTGCTGTTTGTCGAAAACGCCGACCGCTAAACCGCAAAAAGCTTTAGTGACAATAGGCTTAACAAACAGCGCCCCTTTCAAATCGAGTCCTATAGTAAAAGGCACAGCGCGTCTTTTGACATCGCGCGCGCGCTCTTTGCCTGTCATCGCGCTGTTTTTACTTGTTCGTACGCAAATAACCTGAACGGTCGCCGAGTACATAGAGTTACCTTTAGCGGGCGCGTCCAGTTTAAAATGTCAACAGGCGCTTTATTGAGCCCGGGCGAACCTGGCGAACCTTAAACGCAGCGAACACTCGACTTTGCTGTTACAAGGGCTCAGTCGCACAAAAAACGCAGCCGTTCTCAAGACGCGCTGTTGTAAAACCAACTGCTTGTACGGTCTGCAGGCGGCTAATTTTTTTACGAGCGGCGAAGCTGTCAACTGGCGCTATTGCGCTAGGAAGCTGAACTACAGCATACTTCTGCCCGCAAGCAGTAGCGAGTACCTGTCGACGCTGGCATACCTGGGGCAGAAAAACAGCAGGCGTAGCCGCTGCAAAGCCGTCGGAAGAAAGCGATATTGACATAGCGGCTGCGCATTGAACCAAGTCAGGGGCAGCGATTTGGCGAAACAGATTACGAGCTGCAACGGGCCTCTGCACGTTTAAAGCCTCGCGGGCTTAGAGCGACCGCGAACTGCAACCTTCTATTTAAAACATTTTAAAACCGGCCGTTAGCTTTACCGGTCGTATATAGGCTTTTAGAATCACACTGGCAGCACGGAATGTTACCTTCATGTTAAAAAGTTTTTAAGGCGCGGTTATCTACAATTGTCGATTCAAGTTAGGCTGCCTGAAACGCCTGACTTCTAGACCGCTAAGCACATATCCAAAACTGCTTTCAGTTCTTTGTACCTTTACAATAACCACTCCACACGGCACAGCCGCGTCATCGGCACATTTAATTCACACAGCAAACACTCGAACATTAGATTGAGGTGGTTCAATGTGTGACGGTCGACTGCCTAACACTCCTGGCAGTTCAGTTAATCATCATACCTCAGCGCGAGGCCTTTCGCTGAAAGTCTCCTAGGCCCTTGCCTGTCGCTAAGCCGCCTGCACAAAAGGTCGCCTTTATCCTGCTCAAAACGGAAGCAGTGTCACTTATCGAAGGGTGCCTTTTTCACGCCGCTGCTGCAGCTTGGTTTATTCAACGAACGAAGCCCTGATGCGACAGGCGACGGTTGTTGTGGCTTGTTTGAAAGCATTAAAACGAGCTCTTGTTACACGCAGGTAAAACAACAATTTCGCTGATGGTGGGGATACATGTTTTGGACATAGCGCTCCGCTGTATACGTTCTGCGGAAAAGCCTACATTTGGTCAACTTTACACGTAAATTAGACGAAATAAACTCCAAATTTTCCAAAAAATTGAGAATTAGGGTCTTGGTATCTATAGCTTGATACTTTAACTGTAGCTTAAGTTAAGTTTACCATAGTTTCGTTTATAGATAAATGGCAGTCACTTGGCATAAGTTACAGCATCGTTGCCATTTGAAAAGCAAGTCTAACGAAATAACGCAAAAAATCAAATTGCTGTTCCTAAGCACTCACATTCCGCAAATCTACAACCGAAACGCTACCGAACATAAAACCGTTTTGACGGCTTTGCGATCCGCCTAAAACAATGCAGCGCTAGCAGTTTCAGTAAACAGGATTCGCCTTAAACCGTGATGGACTAGTGGTTTTGACTGCAGCGCATTTAAACATTCCAGCACCCTTGAACTAGCAAGTTAAGAGGGGTCACCCTGACGGCGAATCCCAACGAAAATCGATTCGGCGACTTTTTATCTGCCCCAAGTGGGATCGAACGTCGCTGGCTTGTGGGTTGGCAAAAGTTTTAGATACCTTAAAAAATGTTTAAGTCGCTTTTCCAAATCGGTGTGTTACCGCCCATTTAAATCCATTGCGTTATTTCCCTCCGAAAATTAACAATTTTGAACTGACGTACATTTTCCAAAATACTGGAAATGAATTGCAAAGCCAAAAAGGTCGAGTTGATCGACATCACCTTAATTATGACGTTTCGATACGAAGTTGTATCATCTTCAGTTAATGTCATAATGTCATTATCTGAAGATAATATAGGTTTAAATATGCTGTTGCTACCAGGCATAGTATATTTAAAATAGGTTATTCTGGCATATATTTCTATAACCAACGTTATATAATATAAGTTTGTATAGAAACGTATTAATCAAGATGATGTTGATCTACTCGGCCTTTTTGATTTTGCAATTAATTACCAAGCTACATTACATACCCGTACATACTACATAGTGTACCCAACGAAAATGACTTTTCAACAAAAAGCGGTTTAAACTTTTTAAACACAAAAGGCGCGCTTCGAAGCTTTAGTTGGTAAAAAATTTCCTAATCTGAAGCCATGGCAGTTTACAATGCTATGAAGCCATAACCAACATCAACAATTCTATTTCTTTAAACCGAAGTGTTTGCGTCTGATCTAACAGTGTGAAATTTTTCACTACCATCGACTAACCACCACCAGCCGAGTTTCTAACGCCGATGCGCCGTCTGGCGCGACTGGTAATCCTCGAAGGTAAATAAACTCTTTCCTTCCTAAAACAAAACGAACGGCGGCGTTGAATTTACCGGGTAACGTTTTCCTACATAATCAAGGCCGAGTATGTCTGCCGCTTACTTTAAAATTTCAAGCTGTGACAATTTGTAAGCTGATCGAGAATTTTCTTTACGCTAATCTGTCAAAATTGAAGCTTGCCGTTTGGCAACCGTATACATCAAACGACGGCGCAATGGTTGTAAAATGTTAAGTAGGGCATTTTCTGCGATTAGCAGAAATTAAACGTATTAATACTCGACTCATAAGCGTATCTATAAATGACCAAATATAGCAGAAGCTTCCCAAACGAATATAATAATATAAACTACTAAACAAAGGAAAGCTGCCATTGCCAATAGATCGCAAAATATAGCTGGAAAACTCAGCACCATACAGTGGTACGAAACACTTGCTTCTTCTTTGAAACGGGACCTGGCCGATATTTTGTAACTACTATTTTTTCAGACAAAAGGCCGGCGGGTTAGTGTGCTTTATATAGCTTGCAAGGCTAAATATTTTAACGATCGGTGAGGTTCAAACCTACGACCTCGGCCATACCGGCCAAACCTACCCACAAAGGATCAATGGTAACGCAATTTTACAATCCCTGTGAGACGAAATCCTACCAGCAAAACTAACTACAACTGAACGACAAAGCAGTGACGGCAAACTAGTTGTAGCGCGGCACTGGTCAAATTGCGTAAATAGCCCTCTAAGGCAGCACACGACACCACCGACAACAGTGGCAATTCCTCGAAGCTAAATCGGCCTTTTCTCTCTGCGGAGACCTAGAATAGAAAGGTTGGGCGCGACGCGACGCGAGGCAAAAGATGAGGGGCAAGATAATGAAGCAGCTGCGGTGACTCGGCGACCTATTGCTCCCATACACGCGAAAGCGACCTACAAACGGCTAGCCTACTATACTCTAGTGCAGTGGTCTCCAACCTTTTTATTAACCGACCCCAATCAAAATGACAACAAATCAGAATTTAGATGCGAACCCTTTGTTTTTTTCCGATAAAGATTTGTTTTCCGATAAGCACTCCTTGAAATAAATAACACAAATTTATGCTTAAATTGTGCAGAATTCCAGAGAACAGGGTGGTTGGTTGGCTACACCAAAATGACAAGTTTAAATTAACA
The DNA here is from genome assembly GCF_963924565.1 of Ascidiella aspersa. Taxonomy (NCBI): domain Eukaryota; kingdom Metazoa; phylum Chordata; class Ascidiacea; order Phlebobranchia; family Ascidiidae; genus Ascidiella; species Ascidiella aspersa. Next base: position 30,228,933 of record NC_139450.1, read on the forward strand.
CATGGATTTAAAGTTAACCCATGAAACGACTTTTTTATTTTTTTTTTACCATTTTTAATATACCTATTGCGCTAGATTAAACCACGAGCGCAACGAAACCGCCAAAACCGCAGGAATTGGTGAGCGATGGCGACCCAGAAAATATTTAGACAACCCATAGGCTGGAGACCACTGCTTTAGTGCGCCGGTGTGTTGCATTAATACAGTGGTCGGCAAACTGTGGGCCACAGATTTATTTTTAGTGGGCCGCGAGTTACTTTTGAATAGCTTATAGTGTTATCATGTAGTTGCGGGCCGCGTAATAGCCGAACATTCATTCCACTTTATTTTAAAAGTTGGTGTGGAATAGAATTTTTTAATTGGCTCAGCTTGTCAAGGCCCACGTGCCAAAATGTGGTCCTGGGTGCCTGTAGAACACTATTTTTTGCCAACTTTAACTGTATGTAATTCGCGCGTATATTCTTCTTTTATACTATGTCTACCTTATGCTATGGCAATGTTTTGGACACCAAGGCGCCGTGTTACATTTCATCTTAAAATCAAATATCCTGAATCCCCACTTTTTCGTAGTGGGCCTTCCTAGCTCTGAAAAGAATACTTTGGGCCGCGACAAAAAAAGTTTGCCGACCAGTGCATTAAACAAGGCCTGTCCACCCGAATGCGAGCCGCGACGATCTTTTTGATGTTTGTGCTTTTTTCTGGCGTCCATTCATTTCCCTACCGGTGAATTTTTCTACAGGTCGCTTGTCAGTAATCAGTGGGGAGCCGTTTTCCATTCAGATGGAAAACAAATCACTTTAATACATTAAATAGGTGGCACAGGCCGCCCAAAACTTGCCTAAGCTATTTCCTGAAGAAAAGCAGAAAGTTTTGAAGAGCTCTCTAGCAAAAATTAAAATATTTTATGATCCTAAAAACAAGACGGCAACGTATAAATAAACGCAATTAAAGACCAACAATAAATAAAAGCTAATTAGGAACAAAGGCACAATTAAAAGCACACCTTCTACTACTGTTAATTGAAATAGGTTACATATTCTAAAAAAATAGTACTCAATGCATCAATTGAAAAGGCAACATGGCAAAAGCATTGCTAAGAAACATTTCTTACAGTTTCGGAAAGATAAAAATCAAACTCTATGTCACAAACAATCAAACAGTGATACAGTATGGCCACAGCAATGGCGATTGTCATTAAACAGAGCAATAAAACTCTAGGTAAACTGACTAGATCTACAGTTAAATACCATGATTAAAAGCGATAGGAAAACATTAATTAAGACATTCTTGCAAAAGGAAAACGTTAAAGCAAATGTCAAAGATTGTCACTGCCCGGAAACTCCTCTTGCAAAATTTCAGCGGCAGGTAATGGTGGCACAGGAGGAGAAATAGGAGCAACGTGGGTTATCTTTCGACAGTGAGGTTCAGAATTGTCCGGGGCAGCAACAGTAAAAGGTTTGGCAGCCATGAGATCAATTCTGGGCTTCTTGTGAATCAGTGGCTTGACAATTTTCTTTTTTTCTCCAAAGGGTGCCAAAGGGGACTTAATGTTTTGTTCTGGCTCTTGTTTTGGTAGCTCAGTATTTGGATTTTCATGAGTTGGAGACTTTTGTGACTTGTGTCTGGAACGGAGCGACTCCAGCTCTGTTTGTATGCCTGCGCTTCTGGTTGAACGCTGTTCCTCGACAGTCTGTCTCAAAGCGAAAAGTTTAGACTGTACAAGACCAGAGCGTGTTTGCTTGGCAGATTGAGAGGCGGTAGAGGTGGTTGTAGTCACTTTGACTTTCTCGAACAGAGATCGCTTTTGATCAAAGGCAGTTTTGCTTTTGACAGCATAAATATGAACGCTGTCCATTTGATCTTCTGTATTTATTACGATTTCATTGGATGAGGTTTCGGTTATTTCCAAGGTACCTTTTTGCTCTGTAGATACCGATACCTCCATTTTGTCTTTTATTCCTGTCTGATGTATTTCAATATCACTGATATTGCTTTTTCTAATTTCACAACTGTTCTGAGAGTTCTCCTTTGCTTTGTCAGGAACAGTGAGAATTTCTGCTTTGTCAGTCGTAACCTTATTAATTTGCACAGCAGGTAAAACAGAAACTTTTTTAATTGTCGGTGTAGGTAAAACTTTTTCCAAGTGACCTGGTGAGGGTAAAACATTTGTTTTGGTCAAAGGAGATTCTTCCTTAAGTTGAAAGGTCACAGATTTTTTTTCAACTAGTTTTAAGGGGACTTCCTCTTTCTCTTTAATAACAGAGGTTTGATTACTTTGTTCAATGCTAATTGACATGTTATCATCCGATGTTCGAAATATTTCCTCTTTGCCCATGATATTTGAAGGGGGAGGTGGTAAATTTTCATCTACCACAGGTTGAGACACTCTATTACTACTAATATGTTTGTCCTGATATTTGGCGTCATCTGTTGTTGGTGTAAATGCCATCGGTTGTTCGATAGCAGCCACTGATTGTTCAGTGGTTGGAAGATGATTCAAAATTTCAACACCAGTTTCTACTGTAAGAAATTCTAAACTGTTTGTCTCTGATTTTTCTTCAGCTTCTAGTTTTACAGGAGGCTTTTCTACAATTTTTTGAATATTAATTTCTTCTTTAATTTCACGATGAGAAATATTTTCATCCTCTATTTCTGGAGTAGTAATTGGATCTTCCTTAGTTTCAGTAGACAAGTCATTTATTTCTTCAGTTTCTTTGTCGCTTAGTTTGTCTTTAGTTTGTGGAGGAAAAATTAGTTCATCTGTAATAACTGGTGGAGGAAGAATATCTTTTTCAGATTCAAAAGACGTATTTTTTCTTTTAATTTCATCAGGGATACATTTTTCTTCAGTTTCTGGAAGTGAAGTAAATGTTTCTTCAGTTTCTATTGAAGAGATAGGAGTTTTATCAGTTTCTTGTGGGGTGATTATTTTTTGTTCAATTTCTACAGTAGTACCATCCTTTATTTTCACTGTAGGTAATAAATCTTCTGTTCCCAAAGTGGATGTGATTTCTACAGACTCTGATGACTGCCCGGAGTCATCCTCAAAATCTGGCAAAGGCAACTGTTGTTCTTGGGTGGTCACCATATGAGAGGTTTCTTCATGTCTGTTTGAGATGACCAGCGATTCTTCAAACTTATAATCACCCTCTTGTAAATCAAGTGAATTAGCGTCTTCTGGTTGGCCATTTTCCAACAGGAGCTCTTTAGGTGGAGGAGGTAAGCTTGAGAACGAACTTGCGGCATTTAAGGTAGAAACTTCTAGCAAAACAGTCCCGGCCTTAGACGCCTTAAGCCTTTCTGATTGGTCTAGTTGTTGTAGATTAAATGGAGTTGGTTGATCAAGTTCTTTTACATGTTGAATTTCATCAACTAACTGTGTTGTGGTTTGACGTACCTCATAAGGCAAATAGTCCTCTGCAAATGTATTTACAAAGGTAAAGCCTTCATCATTCATGCTATTTTGCCTATCATCCAAGTTTAGTGGTGAACTACAATCTGAAGTTGAAACCAATGCATAACTTCTATTGGTTACGAAAACAGAAGACTCACTTGTTGCTTCTTGCTCTACATAGACTTTAAACCCAGTAATATTTATCTGTTCATGTTCACCTCCGATCGGTGCTTTTAAACTCGTTTGGTTTTGAATTGTGTCCGCAGCATTCTGACTACCTTCATCAACTGTTTCATCAAATTTTAATTTTTTCGCAACAGAATTATTGGAAGTCTTGTTTGAAACTTCATGCTGGTCTTGTTTAGCAACTGAGAATTCATCGTGTGGCTGTACTCCAAGAAAAGAAAATCGGCCAACACTGTTTCTAATCGAACCGCCAGCTGAATCTAAGACATCATCAACCAGAGTTGAAAACGGGTCAAAAATTTCCTCATCTTCAGATAGGCTGGGAAAAAGACTCGCTTGATATGGCAAAGGATTTTCCATCTCTTGATTTCCTTCACTTACCGATGTTTCCACATTTAAAGTCGGTGTGGTGACAGGGTAATTATTGAGCTGCCTTTCGGATGCAGTTTGTAACTGATAAGCCAAAGCAAGCAAATCTGCATGTAGGTCGTAGTTTGTTTGGCCAAAGTCCACTGCACTGAAGGAGTCTCTCTTGTCAACGGCTGTATCAGCAAAATGTCCACATTCAGCTTTAAAGCTCATTGAGTACGGCCTCCACTTTTTTGATAGATTTTGAATTGCACAGTGTATTTGGGATGGATCATTGTCAGGCAACGAATCAACATGTTGCTGTAGGAATAGCTGCTCTGACCAAACAAATAAGTCCTCGTGAACTGATTTCAAATCTTTTCTTACTGTTTTGATTTGCTGGGCCATGACCTTTCCACAGTTGGTTTATTGCACTCTGTACAAAGCTAAATAAACAGTACAAACAAAATACATAAAACTGCAACAATAACAAAAAACATCAACGGGACTGTAGAAAGCAAAGGGTTTCCAATGCATTTATTGGAAAACAGAATTTAAAATTAATCACACATTTTATAGTTTTCCTTTTAACTTAAAACACTGTATTTAGTGTAGTACCGTATATGAAACTAATTGAGTTATTACAGAAACACTTAAAAGCGCTATTGATTTATTGGTTACAATGCCACACCAAACACGTCAAATAAAACATAATTTGTTGCTGCCTTGAACCCAAGTGTGTGTTGCGCCGTCTGCTATACAAACTACCTAATGATGCCCTACGGCGATGTCGCTACTTGACTTCATTAAAACGGTTCGTTATACAGTGTACACACACTGCTACCTCAGCGCGAAAAAACACTCGAGAACAGGCAAACGCAGATGGTAAACAGATCTGATTGAGCCGTGTGATATCTTATCGTCAAATCGCTGATGGTAGGCTTATTTGGCGCCGGATGTACGCTAAATTGCAGCAAGTGCAAGTTCAGCTTAAACAAGGCTAGGGTGCGGTTCGGACTTTTCTTTTATGTACGTTCTTTGCATAGGCAGGGCGAGATTTTATGCCGCGCCGAGCGTACGGTTTGTTTTAGCGCCGTTTTCCTTCGTCACGCCACGAGACTTGGTTACGCACCACGTGTTTTGGCAAACAACATCACGTGACTGGTTTTGTATCAGCTGTTTGTTCCCGAGATCAAAACTGGAGAAATATAGTTACTGGAAGTGAAGTAACTTTAACGGTGAAAACCCAGTTTATTGGTTGTTTAAATTATTATTTGGTAATATATTTGTCCTTCATATAGTGGTTAATTAATACACCAGAAAAAATCTGATTGAAAGACATTGTATTTTGCAGCGTATCGACTTATTCAATGTGTGGTTTATGACGACAGATAAAATTGTTGGCGTTTGCAATTTAGCTTAATATACTATACACAGCCGTTCTACGCTGACGCTAAGTTTATGCGAACTGAAGCAAATCAAATGAATAGGAATCTATTTTATTTGTTTTGCTGTTCCATCTGTAAGAAGCGTTGTTTTGTACTCAAAAAGTGATGTCAAATTTGTCGGCGCTGGTCTAGAATCCTACCACAACGTTGAAATAATTATTAAGCAATGCATAATATGTGGGTTAGGGTGTCGGTTAGTGTTTGGGTGTGGGTAGGTCAAGTAATATTGTTTAACACTATTACTGGACTCACCCAAACCCAAACGCTAACCGGCACCCTAACCCAAATAATGTTCGTTGTGGTAGGATTCTAGACGAGCGCCAATTTGTCTAGTCATGCTAATCCTTTTTATGTTAGCCAATTTAGATAGAAGTATTTTATAGGTTTTGTATAACCAATGATTTTGCCAGTTCCATCAACTAAGTTGGATAAAAGCCTTCAACAATGTACTCACCAACAGTAAGTTTTGTTTAGGAATAATTAAACATATTCCAACATATGTGCAGGTCTAAGGTGGTAACAGAAAACATTCTGAGGCGGTAACAAACCTGACTGCATACCATAACTTGTGGACACCAAAGATTTGGGCGCTCCTTCAGTTGTGCATGTAGAAATATATGCAAGCACATTGTTAGTGTTTGGGTGAGGGTGGGTCGAGTGTTATTATTAATTGACCCACCCTAACCCAAACCATGTACATTGTGGTATGCTGTATTTTTTGTTTGTTTTTTTGCATAACTGAAGGAGCGCCAAGATTTGCGCCAAAAATTCTTTTATCTAAAATCCTATGTTAAACTAAGACAACGTATATGACAAGAAATGACTATTTTTTAATAAATTTACTAGGCTGTTGATATTTCACGCCAAATGGTCACTGACGTGATTTACGGCAGCATTCTATGCCAAAGATCTTTGGCGGGAAGGTACAGGAATGCAATCGGGGCAACAGAAAGCACTGCTTTAAAATGGAAAACATTTCTACTTAGGTTGGAACGATTTACATTTTCAATCTAATTGTTGGAACTGGAGCACTAACTCTTCCAAAAGCTATGAGCTCAGCTGGTTGGCTTCTCAGTTTGATTCTTCTCTGTGTGTTAGGAACAATGAGGTATGTTGAAGCTATTAAAAGTTTAAGCCAATTAAATCTTGGAAGATGCTTTTTACCTGGACACTAAAGTAGTTTAAATTGGCATATGTTCACTAACGGGCGCAATGGGCAGATAGCGTATGGGCACTTCCTCAGGCTATTTACACAGCTAACAAAGTAATTTAAATCTATTAAGAATAATGCATAAAAGTTATGCAAACGGTGCAGTTTAAAATTAATTCTACCCCACCCAAACCCGAACGGGGACCCCAACCTTAACCTAAATCAATGCCTAATCACATATGCATAAGGATAAAAGTGGAAAAGAGCATTTTGGGCAAATAGCCACTTCCTAAATCTTTTACTTTACTTAAATAGACGTAATGGCAATTCAGTATAAAGCTAAAAACTTAACATCTGGTTTTTAATTTTTACTTTTCTAATCAATGTAGTTACATCACAACAACATTTGTTGTAGAGTCTCTCTCTATTGCAAATGCCTGTATTCGCGAAAACAAGAAGGATTCAATTGACGAGGTTTTAGATTGTTATACTATTTATTATACCTCATGGTGGCAATATATGTTTATTTATGGTCATTTTGTTATATTAGGACACTGATGCAGCTGAAGGAATTGATTCTGAATACAGTGATAATGACTATTCCAAAAACACAAACGTGCGCATACGGACAAAAGATCATTCAGAGCAAACTCACTTGTTAGTTGATACTGCTCCATGTAAGAAAAGATAATATGAAAATAAATTTCATGTATTAATCTATTGATGTTACTTTCAAACATACTGTGTTTATAATGTTAAAAAAAACGTTTTTTCCTCGTTTTAATAAAGTATTCTTTGTACTCGAAATGATGTCTTTCCCATAGAAAGTTAGCTATATTTTTCACCAATGTTTTCTACCTCATTTTAATATGTCTTTAAAGATTTAAGCCAGTGCTTCCCAACCAGTGGGTCGCACCCCATTGATGGGTCACAAAGCTATTTCAGGTGGGTTGCGAGGCATTTCTAAATATTACCGTTTTCTATTAGATCGGGAAATTATTGCATTATATTGTTATTTTTCTGATTAATTTGTTTTTCATTTGTTTGGTAATATCTCATTGTGGGTCGCACAATAAAACTTGCATTAAAAGTGGGTCGCGAACTGAAAAAGTTTGGGAAGCACTGATTTAAGCAATTATTTGATGTATTTTGCAGCTACCGGTTATAGCAGAAGTCGATCACTTTCGCAAACTGACGAATTTGAAATCACACAAGCAGTGGAGATGGGTGGAATGGCCGACATGTTTTTCAACAAAGGTAGCAAGCCGCCCAATTTAGTTTTAGTGATATGTTTGCTGTTTTTACCAAATACATACTGTAATACAAGGCAGATACTGGAAAAAGAATCTTAGTTAATTATTATTAGGCAACATTTATTTTTTAAGTGGTTAGGACTTAGAAGTGAATATAAAAGACCACAATAAGTATATTTTAAACTATTACAAGTATTTATGTTACATTGGTGTAGGCATAGAATAACACAAAAACTTGTCTTCAAAACATCCCACTCATCCGAGGTACATCTTATTTCCTTTGCCCCTAATTTTAGTTATATTTTAAGTTGGAAGAACGCTGTTCTACCTCTGCATTGCGATTTATCTCTATGGCGACTTGGCTATATATGCAGCTGCTGTACCAAAATCGTTGAGAGACATTGTGTGGTAAGAAACAAAAATAATTTTAAAAAATTAAAAAAAATGTTTTTTTTGTTTGGCCCAGCTTCAAACTGTTTATTTGGATTAACTAAGAGTTTTATTGCAAAAAATGTGTTTTTATCCAATTGTAAATTAGTAAACCTAATTGTTTTTGCTGTGCTCCCATATGTGATATTTATGTTTTTTTTTTATTTAAAACAAATTAATGAAAAAACAACCTATTGTTTATTTTAAAACTTTACTTTCAGCCAAAACATGTCATGTGCAGCAAACTCATCCGATCCGCCATCGGACAATGATATTTGCTGGGGAAAAACTGTGACAAGAATGGATGTTTATAGAATATTTGTTGTAAGTGATACAATCAAAAAGTGTTTTAAGCAAACAAACAATATCACTTTCATTATCAAACCTTTGTAATAAAACATGATCCAACTGAAACAATTTGTTACAATGTGTTCACCAATTTTATTAAAAATAGTTGCTTACTATACTGTCTGTTTTCAATTAATATAATCTATCAAAATTAGGCCATCTGAACTCTTTTAAATTAAGTTAGCACTTAAACGAAATAGTTCAACTGTTTTTAATGTTTCTTTGATAACTTGCCTTTCAATTGGCGCAATATATATTTTTTTATTTTTTAGGCTATTTTTGCTGTCGTCCTGGGCCCTTTTACCTACTTCAGTGTTCAGAAAACCAAGTATCTGCAAATCCTCACAACGCTGTGCCGTTGGATAGGTAAGCTGACTAACATAGTTATGATAATGATCAAAACCAGCTTCTCTGGTAATTGTATTTGTTAACCAACATTTCGGCAACCTATTCAAATAACCTTCGCCAGGGTGAATGACACTGAACGCTGTACTACGAGCGACGAGCGTGTACTACGAGCGTTCGATGTCATTCACCCTGACGAAGGCGATTTAAATAAGTTGCCGAGACGTTGGTGAACAATTACAATTACCAGAGGAGATGTTATTTTGTGATTTTTATGACTAGGCCTGGTAGCAACAGTTTATATATAGTTGTTATGTGCCAGTGTATAATGTGCAAATTTTTATACTATATATTGTAAGCAGATGTGCCACACCAAAATTTGTATAAAGCATTTATGTCCTTAAACTAGGCCAAATTCTGTCCATATACAGACTGCATATCACGTTCAAGGGCGTCACAAAGGATATTTCAACTAAAAAAATACATATTCTCCCCCTGATGTAATAAAGGAAAATTTTCCCATAAATGTCAGTAAATATTTAGACGAAATTAAAACTTAGTTGCTGTCAATCAGCGCTTTAAGAAATCTAACAAAAAACATTTAGTCAAGTTATTCCACAACCAGACTTATAATGATTTAAACAAAATTCTAATGAATTAAAAGTTCGTACCATGTGATCTCAAGATTTACTTTTAACAGCCGAACGCGCTTTCTAATACAAACAAAACAAAGCAAAGCTTTCGTGGTGGCATATCTGCTTGTCGGGAAGTTAGTGTTGATTTGCCTGGACATTATTGTCATCGCAGTGCTAGGTCAAATCTTATTTGGGCGATATTTCGAACGAATTTAAGGTTAAGTATCTATACCTCGTCAGTTATACAAAACTCCTAGACTGGCCTCATTTTATAAAAAAAGGTCAGAAAGGGGTTTCAAACTTCTCTAAAAATCGATGTTTTACGTTTAAAAAAACACCTGAAATAAACACTTCACGAAAAATGCCGTTTTTTCTGCAGCCTTCATAACGATGATAGCCCTCGCCAGCGCTCACATGGCTCGCCAAGGTGCGACTGCAAAACCACCGGTGGCCAACTTAGCCGGCGTTCCCAACCTCTTCGGCGTATCTGTGTACTCGTTCATGTGCCAGCACTCGCTACCGTCGCTGGTGACTCCTATCCGTGAAAAACGCAACCTTTATAGGATTCTGGCCTCCGACTACCTCCTTATACTGCTCTTCTATGCGCTGCTTGGCTTCACCGCTGTTTTTTGCTTCTCCAGTGACGCCCTTATGGACGTCTACACCCTCAATTTTCAGGTAGGTTCGTTTTTTTTTCGCGAAATGAAACCGAAATGTGGTTTGTGTGCGATTCGCTTTGAAATGACAAGAGGGCGTTATAGACGAAGCGACTGTTCAATTCGATTTCATCTGTAAAGTACATTGGTTAAACAAGTGGTTCTCAAACTGGGGTCCGCGGTCCATTTGGGGTCCGCGAGACAATTTTCTGGGACCGCGAAGCACCAAAAATCAACTAGACCTCCTAAAGGAGAACATTTTAATTTCAACGTGTTTGCGCCTGTCATCAAAAGCTACGATTAGTTGTTCATTCACGTGATTGCATGCTTTGAGCTGGATTGTGCATTGTGACGTCATAATGATGCGTTGTGCTAATAAGAATTACGTTTCTACAGCTTGCTGTGCTGCCATTTTGTGGGTTGTACGGTCGCGGTTTTAAAACTTATAGTGATGGTTTCACTCAAATAAAGTGATTTTGTGAGCGTTACAATACGGCATAGCCTACCTAAGACTGTAAGAGCACCCGTCCCATCAAAACGTGTTATTTTATGTTTATTTGTGTGTATTTTTCAGGGAACCGCGAGCAATTGAAAAAATTGCTAGGGGACCGTTGGGTAATTTTTTAGAAAAAGTTTGAGAACTACTGGGTTAAGCCAAGTCGTCTAAAAAATACCCTACGAACGCGCTTTGCAGGATAGAACTATCAGAGGAAGGAAAAAACTAAGTTAGTCAATTATAACGTAGCATTAAGACCGGGCCAAGAGGTTTCGCTACAAAAATAGCACAAGTACCTTGTACAATCGCCAGTAATGATTGTTTTTTTCACAAATTATGTCGTAGATAATGTTTATAGTCTGTTACATTATATATATTTTCTAAAATGTCGCAGATGTGTCTTAGTTTAGTCGTTTACAAAATTATTTATTTCTACAAATCTTGTCTACAAGATAACTAATCAAGGCACATTCTAAGAGTAAGTCATAATTTTTCAAAAAATATTTTATAACCCAGAATAGCACAAACACAACCTAAAATCAATGGAATAGTAATTAGTTATCTATATGTAAAAAAGTACCGTTTGATCAAATAGATCAAATCTCTTTGATTCTAGATAGGAGTTTATAGTCTTGATTTCTATATATCAGTTTGTAGTCAAAAAGTATTTTCAATTTTTTATACAATAGGCCTACATAATGCATTGCTCCTACAACTGATATTTCTACTGTATTACATTTAGGCTTATTGCAAGTTTCAACAATGAAATCCTTCTTTAAAAATTAATTTTGATTGTTGTCGCAGGATTCCTGTTACGTCACAGACGTCGCATTCCTCCGCTACTTTCTCGGCCTGTTTCCCGTTTTCACGCTTTCCACAAACTTTCCCATTATCGCCGTTACCCTCCGAAACAACCTAAAGGTATATTTCGACCAAGTGCAATTTTTTACGTTTTTTTGAGAAAGGTTTTAGTTGTTTCTTGTTGAGTGGCATGACAGTGCCATCATTTGCGGAATATATATGTTTTGTATCTCCTTACTGAACATGACATTTTGGTCGCGCACCACCTTATAAATTGTTACTTTTACTACCAACTGGTTTAAAAAATCTCTTTTGTTTAAGTTTCCTTTTAGTCGAAAATCACCAAATAAATTAACGAAATACCTTGCGCTAAAGGTGCATGAAACTTAACAGCAAAGTACAGAGGAAGTTTTCTTTTAAAACTTCCTCTGACGAACCTCATAAAAAATCCCTCACGTACACCCGAGAAACGTGAACAGTTTGAAAGTTTATCGTTCAGTATTCCTAGAAGTGTAAAATATTCAAGTGTAAAATATTCATTTTATAGCATTACTCACTTATTCTCTCGCTAAGTGTACTACATTTTTAACAACTCTTCTCTACACAGTTTTAACAACTCTTCTCTACACAAATCAAAATACGTTAACTTCCCTAAAATTCTTCCAAGGCCCTCTTCAAAGGCTGCAGCAGTTCGTTCGCGGCCGATCGCCTTCTTTTTCCCACCCTGGCCATAATACCGCCAGTGGCCGTCGCCTTTGCAACCAACGACCTCACCACCCTGGTTGGCATCACTGGGTCTTACGCAGGAGCTGGCATCCAGTACGTTGTGCCCGCTTGCCTTGTACTGATGGCGAGACGCGAGGCAAGCCGTGTTGTTTGCAGGTCGTCGGCAACCAGGAATCGCCTCAGGTAAAACTCGGGCACTTTTTTTGAGGGGATTGTCTCATGTTAATCGCAAGAGGCTGTGGATATAGAACATCGTTGACTTGTTAGATTGACGAACTTTTCGGTTTTGTTTGTTAGTGCCATTAGCAGTGTCCACTGTGCAGACGTGGAAGCCTTATATGAGCACAGCATTTTGCCTAACCTCACCCCTAAGTACAACACCAAGTTTCCTGATAATCTCAACGCCAACTTATTTTCTACCCCTAACCACCAATAAGCCGAAACAGGCCAAAAAATCCGGTGGCAAACTAGGGCGCCCAAACGTAGACACCAAAACGGCCGATGCCAGACAGAAGGCACCCGATCGTCTCATCCCTACAGTTTCAGGCGTAATTTTACATTTAGGCCTTATTCTGATGAATTTATGACCTATTCCGACAAGTATATGTTTTACTTAGGCCAGCGGTTCTCAACCAGTGGGCCATGACTCACTGGTGGGCCATAAGAACATTTGAGGTGGGCCACAGACCAATTTCAATAAGCTAGATTTAGTTTCATTTGTGTCACAATATTTAATTTTACAGGAATAATGGCTTGGGGAGGAATTAAAAAGGAATGTAAATTTATTGTTCAGCCGCAAGTATCTCACTAATGCACAGTTGAATAAATAATCTGTTTTGAAATAGGTTCTGCTGTATTTTGTTCTAAACCTATTTTAAAGGTTTTTCTTCCATAAAAATTCTATTGGGCCACAGATTTGTTTTGCAACGTAAATGGGCCATGAAAGAAAAAAGGTTGAGAACCACTGATTTAGGCGATTAAGTTCTTTTTTTTTGTTACTGCATATATGGTCGTTTAAAGTTTAAACTATACGACGTAGAACTAGTTTTATTCGTATGCTGTGACCCGACCGTCCTCAGAACTTGATCCAGAAGGTCGCAAGCTCGCAGCCATTCCTGTACATTTTGTTCCGCATTTTTTATGTATTTAATTACTGTATATTTCAAACAGGTGTGTTATATTATTCTTCATCGACATACCAACGGTTATTAACGTATTGGCCTGGATTGTAAAATCCTTTCAAAAGAGTCATATTTTTGCACCAGTACAAAGCTCACTTAATGACAAAGTTATTTTCTCTTTTTTCAGCTTAACTTTTTACCATACGTTTTTTTCGTTTCAGGTCGCCTTTCTCACGTCGTCTCTGGGTGTTCATGGTTCTCATTTGGGCGGCGATTTGTCTAATCTTTGTCACAACAAATCACATCTTGTCACTCACTTGAATAATTAATTATATATTGCCACTACAGACTACAGTGCCACCCTTTTAACGTTTGAATTCCGCCCTAGGATCATTTAAATATACGCTCTGTGCCTCGCACTGTTGTTTTAAACGAACGAGTTGTGGATGAAAAATTTTCGGTATGCAATTTTTAACGGGTGTGAGCGATTTTTAACGGGGTGAGCATTTTGTTTGTGCAGACATTGCAACACTGTTTACAAACTTTACTTTGTTTTCTAAACCTTATTTATGTGCAATTTTAACTTTACATTCTCACATATAACGCGACGCAGCCTAATAGAACAACGTGTAAATTTCGAACAGTAGTTGCATCTCTGGTGAATATTTAGTTTGCCACATTGTGCCTTTTGTTTAAATGTTGCAGATTTCTTACACTGCTTTTGTTGGTCTAATTTTATCTGGGACTTAAAGGGGAAATGTTGTTTCTTGTTTTTTTGCGGAAGAGTATTTATTTGTTATCCACGCCAGTACAACCTATCTAAGTTATTCGCTAATTAGCTCCCACTGATTTCGATTTTCAACATATACGCATTTCGCTTTCATATTTGCATTTAAATGTCAACTCACTTTTTACTGTAGTTGGTCAGCTTAAACTGTTATTCATATGAGTTTCTATTTATCCGAAATTAACTTTACTATTCCATATTTTTATTTGATTGTTCAGTGAGCTTTATCCCGTTGATGTGACCTACAAACGCACTCGTTGAAATTCTCAGAAGAATTGTATGTGCAATGTGCATTTTGGAATGCAGCATTTGGTTTTGATTACAAGAACAAAAATCTGATTTTGGTGATTTTACTTTACACGATTAAAATACGTATATATACTGACGACGTTCGACTAAGCTAAAAACAGTTGTTGTTACGGCAGCAGTCGTTTATTTACAAATCGAACAAAACATATATAGACAATGAAGATTGCAAGCTACTCTAAAACACAAGGTTCACGAGTTATAAGTTTATAACCCATAAATCTTTGTTTCTCAACCTATGGATCGCGACCCAAAATGGAGTCGCAGTTTGATTTGGTTCCGTTGCTGACTGCGCTTGTTTTATACTTGAACTTTATATGACTGTTTCCGATAAAATATGTCCAATGATAATTGAACAACAAATCCTGAAGCTATACCAATACGTGCCTCATATTAATTAAATTAGAATTTTACCATTCCATATTTTTATTTAATTGTTCGTTGTAGCTTTATCCCGGTGATGTGACCTACAAACGCACTCGTTGAAATTCAAGAATTGTATGTGCAATGTGCATTTTGGAATGCAGCATTTGGTTTTGATTACAAGAAAAAAAAAATCTGATTTGGGTAATTTTACTTTTTAGGATTAAATATACGTAGCCTACTGCGACGAAAGTTGTTGCGGCAGCAGTCGTTTATTTCCAAATAAAAAAAACATATATAGACAATAAAGATGACAAGTACGTTACATTAAAATACAAAGTTAACATAGTAGAGGTTTATACCCCCTTTATTGGGTCGCCTACTGCAGTAGTTTTATACAGGGAGTCGAACCGTTTGACTTTTCCGATTCAGTTCGGTTCGGGTTCAAGATTTTTTTCGGAATCCGGTTCAGTTCCGGTTTCGGTTCGGAGGAATTTAAAAGTTCCGGTTCAGCTCCGGTTTAACCATCGCTATTTCAAAACCGGTTCATAAAGTTCCGGTTCAGATATAATATAATTTGCGTTAAATCTCAAAATGTGGGTTGATAAATGTAGAGAATAATCTTTGAATTGTAAGTCATTTAATCGAAGTTCCGTGACTTAATTAAAAAAACAGCAACTCAATATTGAAATATCTAAAAAATAAAAAATCAACGATTTTTTCATTCAATATTCATATTTTTTTCATAAAATTTCGAGCATGGCGTAACTTGACTCAAACCGCTTTTGTTTACAGGTTCGGGTTCGGTTAAGGTTCAGGTACTTTCAAATTATTCGGTTCAGTTCCGGTTCGGCTCCTTAAAATCTTATAAAAACCGGTTCAGGTTCGGTTACGGTTTGGAAAAAATTGACCCAAAACCGGTTCATAAAGTTCCGGTTCGGTTCCGGTTCGACTCCCTGGTTTTATATGGTTCAATTTGTTAAGATTGGTTCTTAACAAATTTTCTGAGTAATAATAATTTTCAAAATACGCGGAAGCAATATGAATACGTGCCTCATATTAATTAAATTACAACTTATAAATGCTAATGTCTTATGTTTTGCTCGCTTACAAAAATCTCAGTGAAGAAAATTGGTTCGCCAAAGTTTCTCTCTTACATACTTACGCTTAGTATTTGGGTCGCAACGATTATTATATAATATACAAGCCGATGAATTATGTAAGATTGCATTTGAAGATTTGGGCAAAACCTTTGCAGTTAAAACAATCAGGAGCAAACATTCGCATGTAAGTAAAATTAGTTTTCTTTCTTGTTGTTAGTTTTGATGAATGCCAATGGATAATATCTCGTGTTGTTTATCGGTCTTTATATTTTAACTGGCACATACAGGGCACCAAAGTCTTAAGTGCTTAGGGCAGGGGTGTCCAACAAGCGGTACGCGTGCCAAATGTGGAAGGCGACCTATTGAAAAATGGCACGCAAGCCCCCCTAAATTACTTAATTTTTTATTCAGCCAATTGTCAAAAAATACTTATTTTTTTATACAGTAAATTGTCATTGTTTATTCACAATATAAAACAATCGCGACAACTAACAATTACTTCTAATACTATAACATTATATTGTAGTGGAGGCTAGCATTCACATAACTATAAAGTTTGGTGTGAAGAAACAAAAAGCCAAAGACAGCTCACCGACGGACACTTAGATGCAGTTATGCGCACTGTTACTACACGTTTTTATTATTTGTAAAAAAACGCTTTTATTATTAGAAAGAATTAGTTTCTAAACTTTGGAACGGAAAGAAGTAATAGGATAAAAATTGGCAAGCCGGCATGTTTGAGTTTGACACCCCTGGCTTAGGGCCCCTAAAATACAAGATCCGGCCCGGCAAGTATATAGCCACGTCTCAGCCGCACGAAAACTTCATGGTGGAAGCGGCCAGTGTGCTCGACGCTCCTTTCCATTCGTGCCACATGTTGCCGTGCCACGCTCCGTTCGAGCTTCCGTAGTAGGCGTTCAGCTTGCCCACCTGACAGCTGCGGAACCACCAGCCGCCACTCTCGCCGTAAACCCCAGTCGAGCAGCTCTTCGCGTTTCTGTTGAAAATGAGCTGCAGGTATAGAACCAGACTTTGACTTGACAAAAGTGCACTTGAGCCACTGTTTGCAAATAACTTGACTTAAGTCTGTTGGGCAAAATACCTTGACTTGACTTTAGTATTTTGGACAAATTACTTGACTTGACAAAAAATCTGGGCTGAAATAAAGTGATTTCAAGCATTTTTTTTAATTGGGCTATTTATCGTAACCATTGCATATAAAAACAATTTGTCTGCTAATTGTTGCATTTATGTTTTTCTACTTGTTATTGCTCCTAATCGAAGAACAGTTTTAATAATTTTTACTTTTATGACAAGGACTTGACTTGTTCCAATGACTTGACTGGGATTTGACTTGCGCTGGGATTTTGTTTGTTATTTATTCCTTAGAGCAGTAATTCCCAAACCATGTGCCGCGGCACACTAGTGAGCCTCGAGAGGTGCCGAGAAAATTTTGTTAATTTCGGAAAATAAATTATTTCAATCACCAATAGGCATACAAGCAAGTATTTTAGACTTAATTACGCACTATTGACTACGAATTAATAATGTTGAGACATTTGCATATAGTTTATCGTGTGTTAAAAGCGATTGTAAAATTACTCTATTGTTGTTCTGTTAAAAGTGTGCTGCGAAATACATAATATTTTTAGTGTGCCGCAAGCTAAAAAAGAACCACAGCCTTAGAGGGAACACTGTTCTTAACCAAAGAAAAAACTTACAAATCGTTGTCGCTGTCACGAGTGGAGAACGCCATTCCATCGGCGGGATGATCTGACCTCGTCATGCTGTCACCTGCCGTTCCTCTGTAGCGAGCCACGTGCAATCTGTACAAGTCGTCCTCACCCTCGATGGAAAAGGCGCTGAAAAATAAAATGCTGTTAAAAATTCGATCAACTGACGCGAGTAGAGTCGTGACCGCATCAAACCATATAATATGTCAGTGTTGTTTAAAGACTTAAGTCAAAAATGACTTATTTACAGCAATGTTATATATGCTGTGTTGTCTACCGCTGTAAAACAGAACTTATATTTACTGCTCTTCGTAAAGGCGAATTTTAAAGATTCAGGTCATCCATAATAGTCGAAACGGGTGAAAAGTCCTTTTCAATCCAAAATATGCGGCATAGACATTTAGGTGTTGGCGGCAAGCCAGAAATAGTAGGCCACTTAGATGTGAAACACTTCTTATCAAATATAAAAAAAAAATTCCATCACAAACAAGAAATCCTTTCCTTTGAAATAAATCGACTTTCGCATCATTTTGTAACCACTGTGTCAACGTCTTGTAAAAACAGGAGATTTAGAGCCCAAGTACTGTCTCGCCATTGAATCCGCTATACGTGGCACAGCGAAGAGCAAAAAATGGAAGATGCCCGAATTACTTACTTGTACAAGGCGTAAGCATGGTCCCCATCAAAATCCCAAATGTCAATCCTCAGTTGGCAGCCTCGCCCCTTAACTAGCTGATAGACCTTCTCCAGCCCTGTTGGTGAATGCAATTTTCAAGATATCGCACAAGGCTTTTGGCACAAACACATTTAGGCCAACAATACCCAACAAAGCTGGTCAATAATCAAAATATTGTAGGCTATAATCAAAAGTTTATATAAAAAAATTAGTATTTCTTTGAAATCTGAGCATGTGTTTCCATTTGTGCGCTAATTAGTAAAAGTGTCTCCATCTCGTTTGAAGCCTGTTTGTTACTTTGTTTGTAATTATACGTCAGCGTTTTTTGCTAACCAGCAAGTGAGTAATATGTAGCTTAATTGATAAAATGAATCTTAAAGCCTAAAATGTCGAGTAAATCGACATAATCTTAATAAAAACGTTTCGAAAAGTTCTTCTATTATCATCGGTTAATCTATTATCAACCAGCAAGTTGTTTTAGAGTTAGACCCTATAACCTAAATAGGCTATAGGCCAAATTCTAAATATACCTACCTAGCCAAAATTCTCCACGCAAACTGCCAAAGCCGTTTTTGTAGTCGTTCCACGATCTTGCAAAATCGACGCTTCCGTTGAATCGGCGCTGGAACACCTAAATTTTCAAAAGGTATCAAAAATTCGGCACTCTATAGTAGGGATGTCTGCTGCTTAACTTAACATTTAATTCCGTTACCTTATATTTTGGACAAAAAGTGCCGCAATCCAAATCACGTTATAAGCTAAACTCAAAAAAACAATTTAGATGATTTTAAGCGTTTGACGGTGGTTTCTTTCAGATTAGGCTATCATATATTGGAGTAGGCCTACATTTAAAAGTTTGGTTAGCTCATGCTGTAAACCTATAATATATTTTTGTTTTTTTATCTTTTGTGATAGAAACACTGCGTTTGATGGCAAATTAAAGGTAAAACTCATAATTATATTAATTAGGTCAGGGTTTAATTTTGAACATAACAAACGCTTTTTGTCTCGCTTTGCGCCAACACTTTACTGCCTCCAACACGATTTTAAGTGCAAAAACATATCCGAAGCCCGTCTGATTAACAGTTGTTCTAACATTTTAATAACATAATTCGTAGTTAACATTTTGTGCGGCCCGCGACTAGAAAAAATTTGCCGAACCCTGTTGTACGGTATGTGTACTCTTTTAAAGATAATTAAATTGCCGCAGTTATTCACAACTTATTGATACTGAAAGCTTTTGCTATCCAGTATCGTAAATCTTACTTGTTACGCTTTGAATTTATGATGAATTATGATTTAAGCAGAGGGGAGCAATCTCATCCATCCCATTGATGTTGTCAGTTTTGTAAATATATAAAATTTGGTTTTATTTATTTTTTGCTTTGTATTGCGGTCCGCGAAAAAACAGATTTACAAATAGTGATCCGTGGTCTAAAAAAGTTTGGGAAACCCTGAATTAGGTATTAGATAAGCACCGATAGCAACCAGTACAGATAGTACCAATTGTTATCGAGTATCCGATATCATAGGACGCCTATACTTATTAGTAAGACAAGTTGGTGGACATCTTTGAGTAAAAAAATGTTCTTTACTCACGGTCCATTTTCCGTCGCAAAATGTCTCTTTTCCGCTCCTGAGCGTTTGGAAGCCAGCGACCGGCGACGTGCGACAGGAAATTGGTCTTTGCATGGTCTCGTTGATTTTTTCCATATCTGAGTTTCAAAAACAATATTTTTTGAGATAAAACTAATAAAAAGAGATAAAACTAATATTTAAACAAGTAGTTTTATTTATTAATTTTTTTTGACAAAACGCTTTTTCAAAAACATGTCAATTTTACCCAAAATTCTGGCTTATATATTTTAGAGTACACTTTTAGATGTGAATATACAAGTGTTTTGACTATAATATATAAAAGTTTTGTTAAATGTTGTTAGATTAATCTACCAGGCCGCAAAGTTATTTGCTGAAAGCGCAAATCGTCCGAAAGAGCATTATCCTACTAGCTGCCGACTGACGGGCGCAACCTTTCGGTCCTTGACTTTTGTTGTCGTGACAAAAAACTGTTGTTAAATAAAACTTCTTCTGGCATTCTAGACCAAGCTACAGACACTGTAAATTGTTAGTTCTTCTAAGCATACATTGAGAATAGGTTTTTATGAATTACGATTTTGATTTTATTTTTATCCTGCGATATATATCTTACCCGCAACCAACTGTTCGATTTTCGTTATCAAAATTCCAACATCGGGACTTTGGCCGTCATCGCCCCTCTCTCCCTTTATTCCAATCGGCCCTGCCTTGCCCCTGTCACCCTTTTCCCCCTTACTTCCGGTCCCACCATTTCCGTTATTCACCGAAACGTCACATACCCTCACTGTCTCGTATCGGCATTGGTGCTGACCCCAAACCGATTGAGCCATTGTGTGAAACGCGAAAACAAAGACAGTCAACAGAGTAGGTATTCCGGCGTTCATTTTGCTATGCTATCGCGTTGCTGTTCACCAGCTAACTGACTCCGTGCGTGTTTTGGCGCCGCTATATATGCCAGCTAGCTCGCGGTGAAATTTTCTAATCTTGCTTTGCGTCGCGTGTAGTCTACAAGTCTCAGAACCAATTTACCGCGCGTTTTGCGGGTGGGAAATTACCTGCTCAAATTTTACAATCTTGCTTGACACATTCGGTGTATTTGGAAGGAAAAATATGCCTTGTGGGCCTTGTGACTAATTCGTGGCTTTTTTCGGTTTCTAACACAATAATTTATACCGTTTTCTCACTTGTTTGGTGGACGGCTTTTCTCGGTAAATCCGACTTCAAGAAAATGATGCAATCAGGTACCCACATAAAATGCATATTTTAGGCGTGTACATTTCCTTAATGCAGGTGAAACAGCGGATTGCTGCGAAAGCAAATCCTGTCTCTTTTTAGGTTTATTTACACACTGACATTTTATGTTGTTGCTTGCGAATTGTTTTGTGGATATTTGCGCACCTCAGTACTATCAGCATATGGAACTACACAAAGTTTTATATACGACAAGTGTTTTCGTAAAACAATTCCTGAAAAATCACCATGGTCGTTATTTTAGCTGTCAGTCACGCATGAATAGATACCGGTTACATTTGTGTCTGAATTTGAAACATGTGAGTGAAATTATCTCAGGTATGGTAGTGGTAGGCTGTCTGTATCATTAACCTCTATTCTATTTATACTTTACTGGTAAAAATCTAATTTGTGACATGACAGAAAAAGCGACCATTTTTTTGGCCAAGAACTAATAATTGTTATTTGAAGTCGATTATCCGGATCGGGTCTGAAGCGTTGTCAAAGCTGCAACGGCTGTTGATTGGCTCGTTTCGGCTTCCGACATGACGTAGTTAAATTTACTGACATCTAAATGGTAAAGTGAAAAAAGGATTCTAAAAACATCTCCTGTAAGTTATATGATTTCCTGTCAGTTATATTAGGCCGGCATCAACCCGGAATTTGCATTACGATATGTAAAGGTTGAATACGGAATAGATACCGATAAATAGAATTTCCCAATTCTATATTCTCCCTGTTTTATTGTCGCGAAGTTATTACACCTTTTGTTATGATTGTGATAAAATAATTTAGACATTCCTATAGGTGGAAATTAATTTAATTATTTTCAACTAAAAGGCCAGTTACCACATAGTGTGCTAGCATAAGTATGACTAACCATTTTCGTTACTCAGCTTTGCGATGTGATTCATTTTTTGCAACGCTTGATTAAAACGAAATCAAAGGTTTGCAGATTAACATACTAATATAAATCGGACATTTATATAATTAAGTAACCGCCATTAACCAGAATGGAAGTATTTTGGATCTCAACAAGATCTTGAGGGCAGAGCATCATCATTTTGGTGTATAGCTTTAAATTTTCTGAAAAAAACTAAAAAGTTTGGTTATTTTACCCTAAGTACATGCCTGTTAGTTGTCCACCTTAGTGTTCTTAGCTCATGGTCTACAAATAAGCCTCATTATGTAGCTTTGGTATTGGTACATATTGGCTAGGCATATTCAGTATACTTTTTAAAACTAAAAATTATAAAATTAAATTATGGGGTAAAAAAAAATTACATTGGGGTAATAAAAAACACTGTTTTTTTTACCCGGTTACCATAGAATCGATCGGGGTAAAAAAAATATATATATCTAAAAAACTAAAACAGCTAGAAAAGTAAGGTAGTTTTTTGTTTAATAGATTAATGTTATGACACAACACAGAATAAAGGCAATTGCCATAAACTTGGTTGTATAGGAATTACACAAACGTTTCTAATGGTCTTACAAACTTGGTGTTGAAACAAATTGAATTTTTAACTTTAATTCGTGTGCTAAATATAAATTCATAATTTAAATAAAACTACCTAAAAGAAATCGTTTTGGTGCACATATATAGCCACAGTTCTCTGAAAATGTCTCTAATTTTCACATATTTGCTTGTGTTGCTTAGTTGCAGCATTATTATATAATAATTTATTCCTATCTGAAAAAATGGGGTCGCAATGTAAATTCTGATTTAATTTAAATTGGGGTCGCTTATTAAAAAGCTTGGAGACCACTGGTCTAGAATCCTAACACCCCGTTGACATATTTATCAAAGTATAGCACATTATTAGGTTAGGGTGGGTCAACTGTTATTATATTTTTTTTTCCCAGTCTGCAATTTTAATTTTGACGAGCGGTTTCATTGCTGTACCTAAAAAAATAACAAAAAATGTGTTAGAATTCTAGATCAACACCCAACTAATTAAAACTTGATTTTTGCAATTTGCTAATTCAGGTGTGTACAGAAATTGCTTAAACAAAACCTAGGTGCAGAACCAGATTGGGATTTTTACGACAAATTTTTTAGTATATAGTATCTATATATAATTCTCAAATTGTTTTCCTTGTATTCTTTTTGCAGGTGGAGAAACATCAGTTTCCCATCTATTAAAACTTTGTTTAGGTGCATTTAACTAGTTTGCCCTCCTTTAGGCGGGAGAGACGCGTGTGTTAAAACTCGGTGAAGGCACTCAAGACCTTCGCCTTATTTCATTCCCCTTTTTCTCAACATTTCATCCCCCCAAACCAAGCTTTCAGCAACCCAACAAAAAGATTTTACTTTCTATTTTGTGGAGCAAACATGGCCTTATAAATCCTCCCCAACATGTCTATTGCCGTCGACATCTCTCAATCTGTCCGCTCGTCCTTTTTCGCCTCTTGCAAGCAATCCTACTGCCATGTCTTCCCGTTCGGGTGTGGCACCGATCGCCAAAGTTTCCAGCTCTGAAAATGTATGCGCGAAACAAAAAGAAGGTAAGTGACTTGTTTGCCAAATTTCTCCATAGAGAGATTTTGCAGTTTAAAACAACCAGAAATTATATTGTGAGAAAAAAACATGTTGGACCTTTTTAATTTATCTTTAACTTCAAAGTTTGTAAACTATATCAGTCATACATTTAGAGTCCCATTATTTGAAATTAAATATATATAGGACATGCTTAATTGTTAAAAACTGTCACGTTGCTAAACACAACACATATATTTTATAATGTGCCTTTGTTCAAGATAATTATGTTTTTTTGATAAGTTAAGTGTTGTTTCTTAGATCGTCCCCGCAGCAACAACACAACCAAGTTTATCGCCAAACAACAGCGTCAGGAATTTAACAACCAAAGAAATGCCAGTGCATCAAACCACAGCCGCTACAACGCCAACAATCACAAACAACCGAAAACAAGAAATGCACACAAATCTTGGGGTGGAAGAAGAAATCAGGTATATAAATCTAAACAAGGAGTAAACTGTCATCACAGAGTTTCTTGAAACTCTGTCAATAAAAATATAGATTTGTTCTTTTTAGCGATTTTTTAATTTATTATTCATACTAAAATGTTGTACATAGGTAACTTGTCAAATTTAGGGAAATTTTAACTCCTAAATTAAAAAAAAAAAAACATGCTCTAGGAATTATCTTAGGAAATCTCTCTTTTGTGAGTTGGCTCTTAACTTACTGTCATTAAATTGACCAGAAAAGCACTCCTTTAACTTCTATATTATACTGGTTAAAAAATTGGCTTTTTTTGACAATAACTTTGCTGATACTTTACCCATAATTGCACAAACTGTTTAGGTGAAGTCTGAACAGCGCGATGCATTCTCACCTATTCCGGTGGAACAGCATGGCAGCAAGAAGACCAACCTGAATCATTTGCTCAATTTCACGTTTGAATCAGATGCTGATGATTTTCGTGTTAGCAACAGTGCAAGACCTAAAGGGTCCTATAACTGGCACAATAGCTACAAGGCAGTTTTCAACAAGGAACAGTTTATACAGGCTAAGTAAGTGGCCTAAACCAATTTTAGAAATTTTCTTTAAAAATCCTTACGTTGTTCTATTTAAAATTGAATCTAAATTTAGAAAAAAAATTTCAATTGTTTTTTATGTAAAATGTTTTATTTTTATATGGAACACTTTAATTTTCATTTAGCTAGCCAATTAATATGTATCCAACTTTAAACAGATTTAAAATTTATCGAATTTCTTGTTTTAAATCTTTAATACAAGAACCATTTTCCGGTTGTTGTTATTTAAAAGAATTGTTATTTTATTTGAAAATTATTAACCACAGTTGCATTTTAGCATCATTTTATTCAACAATTTTTATTTTCAGCTGCCAACTGGTCGTAAAGTCTGGACCTGATTACAGTGCATTTCAAAACGATGCTGACCTTGTTATTGATTGGGAATTGGTTGAAAAAGTGGTGAGTTCACAGTTCAGGCTGTTACTAGCTCTTTTCAGGAAATTGTAGTTATTCAGTTATCACAGATAATTGGAACTGTAACGTGGTCCATTGTGTTTTTTCCTTCATTGTTTGCCTGGTTTATGTATATATATTTTCACCTATGGTTGCAAAAATGCCCCCCTGAAGATTGCCCGAATAGATGGTTGAAACGTTGGTACTATAATCAATTTTTGGAAGAACAATTTTACAAACAAACAATGCGTGGCAGCAACAGTATATTCAAATAAAATTGGATTATAAAAATTTGTGTCTTTTAGACCAATCTAGTGCTGGTTCTGTGTATTGACTTAACCCTAAAAGAGCAACAAATTTGTTTTTGTGATTAGGTTTAGTAATTGATTAAACTTTTATAAAGCCTATTTAATATATTCTTTGTTTATTTCCTTTTTTTACTAGAATATGTGGAGTCCAGAAATCCCTCTGTGTCCGATCTGCTTGGATGAACCTTACGCTGCCAGAGTCACCAAGTGTGGCCACATCTACTGCTGGCCTTGCATCTTACACTACTTGGCCATTGATGACAAGAAGTGGAGAAAATGCCCCATTTGTCATGAGGCAGTTCATAAAAGCGATTTGAAAAGGTAAGAAACTGTACAAGACTTTTAAGAACTGACTCTCTTTTCAAAATTCTTTCAGTGTTAAAAAAATCTTGCTGTGGTTTGTACACTTTTTATTAAATGGATTTGTTACCTTGGCATTATAAATAAATCGGAAAATATGATTTTATTAACACCAAATTTGTTTTGAATTTAATTATCTGATGTACTCGGGACTTCTGTTTTCAACATCAAGGATTTGAGATTTAGATCTATTAACAATAGTCAAAACAATTTTTGACTCGCTTTTCATACATTCAGCATGTTTACGATTTTTAAACTTGTATTTATAACCAGTACTGTACTTACAATGTGATGTGCTGTTAATTAGTTTACTATATTTTTGTGTTCCATTACAAAATAAGCAGTTTAATATGACCTTTGCATCTCATTTAGTGTGTCAGTATTCAAGGAGCAACTTTACAACCAGCAGCAGGTCATTACAATGCAGTTAATGAGACGGACCAAGGGATCTATTGTGGCATGCCCAGTAACCCACGATACTGAGTCCGACGCTGACAACTCCATGTTCCAGTTCTCTGGAAAAAAGGAAAGTTCTTTGGTATGTTAACATACTAGGCATGCTACATGGTTAAAAGTACAGTTTAAGTTTGGAAAACCAAGTTATATATATTAGTGTTGTTTAAAGTTTAAACATTTTTTATGGTTCGGTTTATCAAGCTTTTTTTCATGGTTTAAACTTCAAAACTGGAATGATAAAAGAATTATGAAAAAAATGCTATTATTTTCAAATGGCTTGTCAAGCTTAAAAGTTAAAAATACTATTAAAAGCGCCAATTTTCAGAAATTTCATGTGTATTATAGTTTAAAATTTTGCTATAATGCATGAAAATGTAAGCAAATAAATAATTATTTAAGGGCGACCCAAATGTGGTTCAATAATAACAGAAACACTTCTAACTTATTTTTGTGTGTGTACTGTTAATAACTGGACAGGCTTGTTTTTAGATGTCACGAAATTTGAAACACTTGGTTGCAGAACCAGATCAAGTCCTTGAAAATATTGTACAAGTTGATATGGAGGAACTGAAGTTCAAGCTAGCTGTTGAAACTGATGTAATTATTCTATTATTTTGTATTTTATTTTATCTAAATCTAGACATCATAATTGTTATTGTTTCTGAAATGCATTTATTAGTTTCTTTTATATTCTGCTTTAAAATTTAATATTCTATACATCTTCGACGAAAAACGTGCATTAACAATTACCATTCATGTTCTGCAGGAATTGGAAAAACAGTTCATTCAATCTGCTATAGACTTGTGTAAAGATTGGGAAAGTAATGTTATGAAATCTGTTACCAGCCATTCTGAAGACAATGCCATTCTGTTGGATGGTAATTGCTATATGATACAAGCCCACATCGAATGTCGTGAAAACAGCAATGTTGTTGTTTTCATGAATGTCATAACTTTTAATGCTAAATGGTGCTGTGAACATTTTGTTATGGTTTTGGGGGGTTGAAAACACAACCCTTTGTTTTGGTTTTGGGGGTTGAAAACACAAGCCTTTGTTTTGGTTTTGGGGGTTGAAAACACAACCCTTTGTTTTGGTTTTGATTAGCGGCATCACTTTGCATTAAACGTTAAGACTTCCTGTTAGAAATGATGTCATAAGCCATGCAGTTAGGTGTACTTTAAGACTTTATCTAAACAATTTAACTAAGATGTGTTCAATATCGCGGTCTTAAAATATATAGATATCATCTTATAAGTATCACCTGTATATTTGGGCATTAAACATACAAAGTTTTACTTGAAGAAAAACTTTTGTTGAAATTAGATATTCGTTTTTTGTATGTATTAAAAATAAAAAAACACCTTTAGTAATGTAGTTTTACTGTTTTGGGATTATATATAAAACTATATACTTCACCAATTTTTTGACCTATTCTAAATTACAACAGTCAGTTATTGCCATCTCAAAGCAACAATTATATACAGCTTCTGTTGAGTCAACAACTCCCATCAAACCACTGAGCCCCGATGGAGTGAAATGCATATCAATAAAAGCTGAGTCAACCAAGCAATGTGCAAGCATGTCTGATCCACATGACCGTGTTTACTATTTTTACCAGGTCAGCTGTCTATATTATGCCTCAACAGTTAACCATCATAATGTAATTAGAAATAATTATTACCAAACTTTGATCAGTTTCTCTGATGCTTCCAGTAGCTTACGATTGATAAATTTGTGGATATATGTATAATACAAATGCAAAGCTTTCATTTCGTTTAGGCAAGTTATTTCACCACCACAATGTAATAGAAATAGTCATCACCAAACATTGGCCAGTTTTGCTGATGCTACCAGTAGCTTAAGATTAATAAATTTATGAATGGGTATAATATTAATGACAAGCTTTCGTTTAGGCAAAAGATGGCCAGCACATGTATCTACATCCTCTTAATGTCCGATGCCTAGTTCACCAATACGGCAGTTTCGACAAATGCCCATCCGAAATAACTGGAAAGATTCTTGAAATGCAAGATTTCACAATGAATGAGGTATATGTAAATGTATATATCCCTCTTATAATGGGGAATTGCTTTCTCACTTTGTGTCTGTTTTAACTAGTGACTATCTTTGCAATCTGCATATGTAGTTTGGAAATCAAAACCAATATTGTCAGCTTGACAACGGCAATCTTTTTGGTTTATATAAAAAAAACATGCATTGCGAAATAAAACCGCTTCAATTTTACTAAGAAAGTCACTCAATGTAACTGCGAAAGGTTTTGTGAGGGTGATTTATCAGTAAACCAAAAAAACACTTCTATTCAGTGCTACTGAAAACTAATGGATCGGATCTGATACTGAAGTCTTAATCAATTTATTAACTACACAATGGCTTACACAAGTGCATTTATATCTTCATCAAATACAATACGAAGCAATGCTATTAAAGCAGAAACAGCATAAGTGTAAGTTAAACATCATCACCAAACGCTTCATTTAACTAACAAGGTTGGCCCATACCGCTCCATGTACAATGGAAAGCACCATGTGCTCAGTGACCTTCGACCGTAAGTCATAGAATGCTTAAATAACTAAATAAGTCAGAGAGCACTTCCATTAAAATGCACAAGGTCAATTGTTACACTTTTTAAAAAATCACCAAATAACTCCCACCTTCACAGGGAACACGAAAGAGGAACCGATACCTTTGCCATCTTCCGCTTTCGCTTGAGTTCCACATCATTGAGCTTGACCTCCGACCCCCGATCCTGCATCGAGGCACCTTGGACTTTTTTCGTGATCAACTCGAGCGAAGGTCGACTCAGCGCAAGAAGAAATCGAGAGATGAAAAGAGGGTCCTGCGTAAGGTTCAGAATGAAGAACTGAGAAGACAAGGCAAATGTAAGTTACTTGAATACATTTTTGGGGGGTTTAGTCTAATAAAATGATTTCGCCTAATAACCAAAAAATATTTTATTTTGTAATTGAATTAGACTTCGTGTTTTGTACTATTTTTGTTTGCGTTTAGACTAGTTCAAGTATTGTTATACAACCTAATCAAATACTAATAGAATAAGGTGTGGCTGCCAGCCTTAATGTATAACCGGGTATTGCTGATCCAACAGTTTGATTATAAACAATCGACGTTTCGACGTCCTATACAGACGCCTTCATCAGGATAACGGCATATCTATGATAAATAGTTCATTCTTGATCACGAAGGGACTGTGGATGAGCTGTGTGTTACATCGGATGAGAGGTTCTTCATACTCGAGCTGAATCTTCAACATTTTTGGCAAAACTAAAAAAAAAGTTGAAATCCAAACCACGAGTATAAATGTAAAAAGCAAATACATAAACTATCAAAAAACTTATCGGGCTATTTTTCTAAATTTTATTTAGTTATAATCTAACTAAACTAATATTCCTCCCATATCGGGATGCAAGAATCACCCTGAAGAGCCATAGATATGCCATTATCCTGATGAAGGCGTCTTGCATAAGATGCGAAACGTCGTTTGTTTATAATAAAACTGCTGTATGAGCAATACTTGGTTATTCTTGAGTAATATTTCTCCCAGATCCGGATGCGAGAATCACCCTGGAGAGCCAGCGACAGTTTCCAACTTTTCCTGGCCAGAGCCAACCTGTGTCCTCTTCTTCCTCTGCCGCATCCTTCTCTGTCCTCATGACGTCACGCGGATCCGGAGGACCGGACTGTTACCATGACAACGCGGTCTTGGGAGCCGGCAAAACGCCAACCTCCTCTAATGTTAGCTCGCTCGGAAGTAGCGTGGAAAACGCTGGACCCTCGTTCGCACAGGTTTGCGTCTTTACTATTTGATGCCTTCTGCTTTTAGCGTTTGTTTGGCAAGGACCTTTTCTTGATTAAGTCAGATTGGTTCTGTGCTTAATAACAGAGTTTTGACTCGAAATTAGTGTTTTTATCCCTAAATGATTTTTAAACCATACATAGTCGTAAAACCGCGTTCGCACAGGTCTGGTGGGTTACGACTTAAACTAGTAATTTTAGAGAATTACCAAAGCCTGCTGTTAAAGCCGCTAGTGAGTGCTTATTTTCGGGTATTAAAAAAAACTAGAAAGGAGAGTTTATATTAAAGACCACAACAATTAAAACTATGTACAGATTTATTGGAAGCAAGAGTTAAAAATTACCACACCACAAACAATAATGACAATTAGACAAACACAATTTCTTACAAACAACCGAATGACAGAGCATATAACACCTAAAGTCTTACTGGCTAATGTCACAAGGCTACACCCAAACATCTACTACTTTCTAGGCGGCCAGTCGCACATATTATATGCCATACAAAAAACTCTCTCTCACGGGAACCGACGCGCTCCCTAGAACCCAAGGCCTGCCTTACAGGGCGGCCGTTTCGTGGAAAGATTACAATGGGCGGACCTTTCCGTGAGAAGTTGAACCGCGGCGAGACACAAGCGATAAATGATTGTGAGATTTGTAGATTTGTTTAGAGACAGGAAATAACGGGTCAATAGTCCAATTAAACGAGCGAACAACGTACAAGAGAGCACAAACACATAACGTCATTGTGAATGTCCCGAAATGCGAAAACTTAATCCCTAACCTTATTTTTAAATAAAGGCGCAAATTAATAATAAATGTTAGAATTTACAGTCGGCTAAATTAGCAACCAGTGATAATTTTGTAGTGCTAATTAAGCACGTGACAGGTGAAAAGACGTTTTTACTATTTTTATCCCTTCTGCTTTCGGCATTTCTTTGGCAAAGACCTTGTCTTGGTTTACATCAGATTAATGTTGTTGGAAAATGTTAACTCTAATGACATTTTCTGTTTTTGAGTCGGAGCTTGGTTTTAAAACCTCAGAAATGGCTTTAAGCGGACATTGTCTCGGATTACATCAGATTATTTTGTTTGCGGAAGTCGGTAAAAAAGTTAAAGTCAATACTTAAATCCTGGTAAATTCTTCCAAGCTGCGATGCTAAGTGTTTTCCCTTGTTTATAAGATTTGATCTATTTTTTTTCTATTAATTTATTAAAATTTTAAAGAAAACAACCGCAAAAATATTGTGGCTTTTAAAAAAACACGATTCCACCAATCATGTCATCCATTTTACCCAATTCGCGCGTAACATAAATCAAAAATAATTCCCACTTGAATCCTTTAAAACACTGTTCACCGAAGACAACGTAAAAGTTTTTTTTTTTTTTTTTTTTTTTTTTAGCCGACGGTGTTTCCCACTGTTAGCAGAGTAACAAAAACAAAGCGGTCTTTAAAAGCCACAGAAATGGTTTTCAACCGAAAATAAGTTCTTCTGGTATTTATTTATTTGTCCAGCGTTTCGGCATCGATACACTATGACCGATAGCAACGCATATTTATGCAACGTTTGCAGAGTTTGAAGTTTGTAAAAGTTTAGCAATAATCAGTTAAAAATTACAATTTATTTCTTTCTTGCAATATTCATTTTGACATCTCGTTTCTTTATTGTAAAAAAGTGGTGTATTCTAGAGCTGTGCCTAATCTTTTTTTTTTAACTACTTTTTGAGTCTCCAATTTTGTTCTAGCAAGTCAGCTAATATTGGTGCAAAATAAATTATTTAATCATTATGAAGTGTGACAGAGCATATAACACCTAAAGTCTTACTCGCTAATATCACCAGGCTACACCCAAACGTCTACTACCAAGTAGGGCACCGTTTATGGTTACAAAATGTTTTTCAAAAGCCACAGAACTTGCTTTACAACCTCAGTTCGCTCCCCACAGATGCTCAGGTCCAACGAACCAGGTCCACCAGTCTGGCCGCGTTCAATTGCTCCTTCGCAATCCAGTAGCGCCTCCTCGCTCGCTCTATCACGTGATCACGATGACGACACCGATCCGAGCTACGTGGCGCCACCTAGCTACCAGTCGTCGTTCGGCGACGCGCTCACTAGCGCCCTCGACCGACTGGAGGCCGAGAAGAAGGAAGAGCCCAAGAACGGCGGGAGAGGGAGAAAAGGCAAAGGAAAGAAGGGCAAGAAGGTTCTGTTGTTTAGCACGGCTGGCCAACATCACCAGTAGCTTGGAACTCGTTTGGGTGATTTCTTTAAACAACAAGGCATTTTATAGATATTGGATGATTTCTTTAAATAACAAGGCATTTTATAAATGATGGATGATTTCTCTTTTAACAACAAGGCATAATATAGGACATCGCTAAACTCACGTGGATTCAACATTTACTTAGGTTTAGAATTGTGAGTGGTAGTGATTTTTGCGGAGGGTAATTGGGAATGTTTTGATTAAAGTTAAGAACTCGTTTTCATAGTATTGCTTTCTGTGACGCCGACTGGTTAAGTGTCTAACGGGTACTACCAACTCGTATCTTTTCGTTTTCTTCGAAGTAACATTTTGTTGCTTAACCGATTGCCCTCTGTATCAATTACTGCAATTGTGAATGCATAGCTTTTGCAAAAATTTTAATTAAATTTCACCGATCGACAGTGAGTGAAGCTTGGTACTTTTTCGTATAACGGTGTTGGTTGCAAGTTGTTATGATTTCCTGTAAATATCAACTGTTAAAAACTATATTAAATACTGATTCAAAACGAATCCGTATACAACGCGGTTACCAGTTCAAGTTTATTAATTTATCGCGAAATTGCCTTTAACATTTTGTTGTTAGCCTTGTCTGTAATCTGTTCATTAAATTCTTAGTGCCCATTTCCAGATAGATTTGTCATATCGAAAAAGTTCAGTTAATGGCCGAATGTAATTATTTTTTAATTAATTTAAGCTAATGCCTGGACCACCTCTTACTGACCAATCTACTCTTTGTTGTCAGTTTCAAAAACCTTAAGTTAACATTGCCTAATCGTTTATTGGTGACCGTTGTTTGATCGTATCTTTAATAAAAGCCTGACTATGTTTGT
The DNA here is from genome assembly GCF_963924565.1 of Ascidiella aspersa. NCBI lineage: Eukaryota > Metazoa > Chordata > Ascidiacea > Phlebobranchia > Ascidiidae > Ascidiella > Ascidiella aspersa. The sequence goes on from NC_139450.1 coordinate 30,262,064, forward strand.
CCTGTGTTCTAAAATAATTTCATCTTTTCGATGGACGTGACGATGTATTTATAGAAAAGAAGACTAAATATTTTTAAAATGATTTTCTTATCCGTTAGAGTTTAGTTTCACAACCTCAGAAGTACAGTTGAGAGTCCTGTATATACTATATGCTTTGAAAAGGTTTTGTTAGGTAAGCACACAGTTTACTTTATTTGCAGTAGAAATATGTTGTCAACTTGGCCTAAATGTTGAAGCTATTCAACAGAAAATCGAACAAGTTGTTCTAAGCAATAAGTAAGCGTTAAAATTGTAACTTAAAAATAACCTCTAATTCTTTATTTTCATATCGAATAACTATGTATTTCCTTTCAGAGTTATTAGATTTGTTTGGTATTCAGTAAAATTTAGCAAACAAACTTTCCTAAAAGTTAATCATTCTTATACGGTGCCTTACTTGGCAACATAGTTTCGAAAACTAAAAACACTTTACACCAGGAACAGCAAATGAAGTGACATTTTTTATTCAATAATTTAGAATTCGATAATAGTTCGGCGAATTAGGTGCAAGTCTGATTAGAAGCATTTTCTGTGGACGATGGAGGGACCAGCTTCATCGTACTCCTGCTTTGTGATCCACATCTGCTGGAAGGTGGAGAGGGATGCGAGGATGGAACCTCCGATCCAGACCGAGTACTTGCGCTCAGGAGGAGCGATGATCTTGATCTTCATGGTGCTGGGAGCAAGAGCAGTGATCTCCTTCTGCATCCTGTCGGCGATACCGGGATACATGGTGGTTCCTCCTGAGAGGACGTTGTTGGCGTAAAGATCCTTGCGGATGTCGATGTCGCACTTCATGATCGAGTTGTAGGTCGTCTCGTGGATACCAGCCGATTCCATTCCTGGACACCAAAGGTTTGTTAGTACTTAAAAGTTTTCTGTTAACAACTTTGAAAAGTTGAGTTTCTTACCAATGAAAGATGGTTGGAAGAGAGTTTCTGGGCAACGGAATCTCTCGTTTCCAATGGTGATCACCTGACCATCAGGCAATTCGTAGCTCTTCTCAAGGGATGTTGATGATGCCGCGGTTGCCATCTCCTGTTCAAAGTCGAGAGCGACGTAGCAGAGTTTCTCCTTGATGTCACGAACGATTTCACGTTCAGCTGAATTAAAAAATTGTTATTATCTTTTTACTAAAAGGCTAAGTTAAATAGACAACGGGTTGCAGTTACCTGTTGTGACGAAAGAGTAACCACGTTCAGTGAGGATCTTCATCAAATAATCAGTGAGATCGCGTCCAGCCAAGTCCAACCGGGCGATGGCGTGAGGGAGAGCGTATCCCTCGTAGATTGGAACGTTGTGGGAGACACCGTCACCAGCGTCAAGAACAATGCCGGTGGTTCTTCCTGACGCGTAGAGGGAAAGCACAGCTTGGATGGCAACGTACATCGCTGGAACGTTGAAGGTTTCGAACATGATCTGTGTCATCTTTTCGCGGTTGGCCTTGGGGTTGAGTGGGGCTTCAGTGAGAAGAGTTGGGTGTTCTTCTGGGGCGACACGGAGCTCGTTGTAGAAGGTGTGATGCCAGATCTTCTCCATGTCATCCCAGTTGGTGATGATTCCGTGCTCGATGGGATACTTGAGGGTGAGGATACCTCGCTTGCTTTGTGCTTCGTCTCCAACGTAGCTGTCTTTTTGTCCCATACCGACCATGACACCCTGATGTCTTGGTCTTCCGACGATGGAAGGGAAGACGGCTCTTGGCGCGTCATCACCAGCGAAACCAGACTTCACCAATCCGGATCCGTTGTCGCACACCAGAGCGGTTTCATCAGCTTCAGAGTCCGACATTTCTTTTTTTCTAAATCGAAATTACATTTTAACATTAGCTTTGTTCGTATAATGCTATTTTACGCTTTACAACCCACATAACTTTCGATCGTTCCTAAAGATCGCTAAGCATACACGACGTAAGCATACACGACGTAAGCTACATGCAATATAGTAATAGAGAACATAATACCTTTAGTTGTTGCTGGTTGCTGAATACCTGAAGTTGTTCTAGACAGTTGCTGTAGGAGATATGAAGGCGCTCTTATATACTAGTCGTAGAGAAAAGCTGTGAAGACTTCAAGCTGTCATCAGCTGCATTTCGGTCCGACATGTTACTCTGACATATGCGTCGTACGACAGCCGTACCAAATAAGGTCAACGCTTGACGTCTCGCTTTTAGAATTCACCCCTGCGTTTTATGGTTTGTGGAGATATGTTCCAATTTAGCCTACTACTCAACTTTCACACTGTTTTAAAACTTACGTATTGTCACACAAAAATCATTCACTTTGGTTGTAGCACAATGCATTTTCGAAAACGCGTAATCGAGCATAACAACTCTACATATTAAACACTTCTACACATGAAAGGGTGTGATAGTTAAAGTTTCATAAGGTTGCAAAAATATACCTTGGCAGTATCTTAATGATCAACAATAGACGATTTTCAATATTGGTTTCAGGTAAATAATATATATAAATTTAATTATAGGATTTGGAAAAACAATTTTTGTTTGCAGTAGAGAGTTCAATAACTGAAATGCGAACATGTATAAAAAAACATTTACGTATAATACTGTACGTAAAATATTTGATCTATCTCAGTTACAACCAACTGTTAGCAGCACGCGGTAATTGTTATCACCTTTCCTGCGCTGACTTTAGTTGGCGAAACGGTTCGGCTGACAGCTGGAATTGATAGCACCTAATAAGGTATTGCCTTCTACACGGGCGGGTATATAAAGAGATCAAAAAGTATAAACTACATCAGTTACTTACAGTTCAACAGTACAACTACCACCAGGTAAGAAGGGGATCGTTTAAGTGTTCATAGTATATTTATTAACCTATGCTTGCTCCTGTATTATATGATTGTATTTATTTTAGGCGAGTAGTGAATGCTGCAAATAAGAAAATCACTTTAATTTTCTTAGAAAAGCCCAACACCGTTAGTGTCTTCTAATATTTATATTTATGAGACTGTATAGTCCCTTACCAATATTGTTTTCTCAGTAAATGACCGAATTTGTCTAATTCTAAATGGAGGAATGGGGTGGCACTGTATAAAGACAAATTTTATTGAATTCGCGACAAGCTTTTGCATAACCGTGCTTCATCAGGACAAAGTATAAAAATATTATTTTGTTTCAGTAAACATCCAAACCAAAAATGTCGGACTCTGAAGCTGATGAAACCGCTCTGGTGTGCGACAACGGATCCGGATTGGTGAAGTCTGGTTTCGCTGGTGATGACGCGCCAAGAGCCGTCTTCCCTTCCATCGTCGGAAGACCAAGACATCAGGGTGTCATGGTCGGTATGGGACAAAAAGACAGCTACGTTGGAGACGAAGCACAAAGCAAGCGAGGTATCCTCACCCTCAAGTATCCCATCGAGCACGGAATCATCACCAACTGGGATGACATGGAGAAGATCTGGCATCACACCTTCTACAACGAGCTCCGTGTCGCCCCAGAAGAGCACCCAACCCTTCTCACTGAAGCCCCACTCAACCCCAAGGCCAACCGAGAAAAGATGACACAGATCATGTTCGAAACCTTCAACGTTCCAGCGATGTACGTTGCCATCCAAGCTGTGCTTTCCCTCTACGCCTCAGGAAGAACTACCGGCATTGTTCTTGACGCTGGTGACGGTGTCTCCCACAACGTTCCAATCTACGAGGGATACGCGCTCCCTCACGCCATCGCCCGGTTGGACTTGGCTGGACGCGATCTCACTGATTATTTGATGAAGATCCTCACTGAACGTGGTTACTCTTTCGTCACAACAGGTAACTGCAACCTGTTTTCTTTTTAACTTAGCCTTTTAGTGAAAAGCTAATAACAATTTTTGAATTCAGCTGAACGTGAAATCGTTCGTGACATCAAGGAGAAACTCTGCTACGTCGCTCTCGACTTTGAACAGGAGATGGCAACCGCGGCATCATCAACATCCCTTGAGAAGAGCTACGAATTGCCTGATGGTCAGGTCATCACCATTGGAAACGAGAGATTCCGTTGTCCAGAAACTCTCTTCCAACCATCATTCATTGGTAAGTATGCTCTGCCTTTTCTATGTTTTAACAATGAACTTTCAGGTACTAACAAACCTTTTTTGTTCAGGAATGGAATCGGCTGGTATCCACGAGACGACCTACAACTCGATCATGAAGTGCGACATCGACATCCGCAAGGATCTTTACGCCAACAACGTCCTCTCAGGAGGAACCACCATGTATCCCGGTATCGCCGACAGGATGCAGAAGGAGATCACTGCTCTTGCTCCCAGCACCATGAAGATCAAGATCATCGCTCCTCCTGAGCGCAAGTACTCGGTCTGGATCGGAGGTTCTATCCTCGCATCCCTCTCCACCTTCCAGCAGATGTGGATCACAAAGCAGGAGTACGATGAAGCTGGTCCCTCCATTGTCCACAGAAAATGCTTCTAAATTTAAAAAATCTATAAAACAATATTCAGCATTTTATACAGTTTATACCGTAATTTATTAAATAAACAGTCGACTTCATCATGCCGCCTTCTCCAAGTTGAATTGTAACAGGACTTCGCATTTTCAGTAATAAAATTTAGCTAGATTAACTTGCACATATAAGGGTTTGCCAGGAAACGATTATAATAAAAAAGAATTTTTATTATACACAAATGTCGTGTAGTGCTGTTGTTACACTATTCGCCAATACTCCAGTAAGTTTGCTCTTTGACAAGTTTAGATAAATTAAGGCAGTTTTCTTCAGTTCAGTTTGTAATTTTGTAGATTATTCAAAATAAAACCATTTGTATTTATTACATTAAGCATATTTTGTAAACGGTTCTGTTATTAACCTTTTTAAAAATGGCAGTGTAAAATTAGGTGAATGCAAAAACAGGGTTACAAACACCAAACCAGACTTTACCACATACATCAACCTATTCAAAATATTGATCTGTTCTAATTATAGAGGTTCATTTGTAGGATGTTGATGCTGTTAACCTGGCGGCTCACTTTTATATAACATTTAGTTCACTTTTGAGAATATGAACCACACTTAGTAATAAGCAAAATGACTTTTAGTTGTTTTATACAAGAGTAACATACTTTCGGAACCTTATACTTTGATGATGTGCAATACACATTTTAAGTAGTTCATTATAATTATAGAGTTAAGTAGTTAAGTATAATCATTTGATAAAATTGAATGCAATACAATGCAGAAAGCACAGTGATATTGAGACATTTATAACACCATTCAACTACTCTTTTAAGGCAAAAGCGCGAGGCAACAAAAATTATAATTTATATTTAGTTAAAATGAAGCTTTTTTGGTTTTACTGCAAGATAATCACAATTTTTCAGTTTCGTTTTCAAAATGGATTGCGGTAATAAAATGCTTGCAAAGATAATGTTTTACCGTAACACGAACAATCAAAATTGTTGTTTTATTCATTTTGATTTTCTGTTACAAACAAACAAACAAACAAACAAACAAACAAAAAAAGGAGAAAATCTTCTATCTGTGGCCGTCGCAAGTCCAGTAAACTTTTCCAAAGGCATTACAAGAAAAAAAGTTGAAGAAAACTGCTTTAGAAAATATTTTTCTAGAAATTTGCGATGCATTTACTATCTGTCAATTTAACTTATGTGAACTTTTGCAAGAAAATATAATTGTGTACTATATTTAAAATGTACAGGATCGCAAGGATCAGTATGATTCACCACATGGATAATTGTGATGGATCCTACCGTTCCTTGTATTTGTTTCTATCGATCGTTGTGATCGTATATAACAGACCTGGTCAACATGCGGCCCGGATCCGACCCGCGGCTTATTTAATTAAAGCGTAGTGTATCTAAAATGTGCAGCGTCGCAATGATCAGTATGATTCACCCAATGGATACTTGTGATGGATCCTACCCATCTTTGCCTGTGTTTCTATCGATCTTTGTGATCGTATATAAGATGTAGCGATAAAAATATGTTCAAATCATCCATAGATGGATAAACCTTATTCTTCATGCCAGGGATACGTTAGAATTATTGGTTAAGCAGAATAATTAAAAGCAGCTCGGGTTACCTCAGTAAGTTTTCAGAACCGTATTAGACCTAACTGTAATATTGTGCACAAAATGGCGCCTCAGAATTATTTTAGTAGCTTTCATTTGTGGTATTTCAGCAAAATGATTCCTTATATAGTACAGTGTTGTAAATAACACCCCGTCAAGTTATTTGTAAAAACAACTTAAATTCAAGTTAAGTCTTTTGCAAAACAAATACAAAGTTAATTCCCAGTTCAATTCATCAGTTGCCAACCAAAGTGCACTCGTATTTTCAACAATAAAAAGCAATTGACTTAAGTGATTACAGCAGTTATATAGTATTTAACGACGATTGCTTCTTGGCTGACTTTGTCAACTAATGTTTCAAAACGTAATTACAATTTTCAGAACAATTCACAAACGAATTTTTAAAGAGCATTGGTATTTATTTATTAAAATGCGATAAAAAACATTGTCTGTCAAAAAAAAACATATGACACATTTTCAGTTAGAAGCATTTTCTGTGGACAATGGAGGGACCAGCTTCATCGTACTCCTGCTTTGTGATCCACATCTGCTGGAAGGTGGAGAGGGATGCGAGGATGGAACCTCCGATCCAGACCGAGTACTTGCGCTCAGGAGGAGCGATGATCTTGATCTTCATGGTGCTGGGAGCAAGAGCAGTGATCTCCTTCTGCATCCTGTCGGCGATACCGGGATACATGGTGGTTCCTCCTGAGAGGACGTTGTTGGCGTAAAGATCCTTGCGGATGTCAATGTCGCACTTCATGATCGAGTTGTAGGTCGTCTCGTGGATACCAGCCGATTCCATTCCTGAAAACAAATATTTTGTTAGTACCTAAAAGTTTATTGTTAAAACATAGAAAGGGCAGAGCATACTTACCAATGAATGATGGTTGAAAGAGAGTTTCTGGGCAACGGAATCTCTCGTTTCCAATGGTGATGACCTGACCATCAGGCAATTCGTAGCTCTTCTCAAGGGATGTTGATGATGCCGCGGTTGCCATCTCCTGTTCAAAGTCGAGAGCGACGTAGCAGAGTTTCTCCTTGATGTCACGAACGATTTCACGTTCAGCTGAAATACCAAATTGTTTAGCTTGTGGTCGCATTAACTGATTCAAGCAGAAAATCGATTAGAGTTACCTGTAGTGACGAAAGAGTAACCACGTTCAGTGAGGATCTTCATCAAATAATCAGTGAGATCGCGTCCAGCCAAGTCCAACCGGGCGATGGCGTGAGGGAGCGCGTATCCCTCGTAGATTGGAACGTTGTTGGAGACACCGTCACCAGCGTCAAGAACAATGCCGGTGGTTCTTCCTGAGGCGTACAGGGAAAGCACAGCTTGGATGGCAACGTACATCGCTGGAACGTTGAAGGTTTCGAACATGATCTGGGTCATCTTTTCTCGGTTGGCCTTGGGGTTGAGTGGGGCTTCAGTGAGAAGGGTTGGGTGCTCTTCTGGGGCGACACGGAGCTCGTTGTAGAAGGTGTGATGCCAGATCTTCTCCATGTCATCCCAGTTGGTGATAATTCCGTGCTCGATGGGATACTTGAGGGTGAGGATACCTCGCTTGCTTTGTGCTTCGTCTCCAACGTAGCTGTCTTTTTGTCCCATACCGACCATGACACCCTGATGTCTTGGTCTTCCGACGATGGAAGGGAAGACGGCTCTTGGCGCGTCATCACCAGCGAAACCAGACTTCACCAATCCGGATCCGTTGTCGCACACCAGAGCGGTTTCATCAGCTTCAGAGTCCGACATTTCTTTTTTTCTAAATCGAAATTACATTTTAACATTAGCTTTGTTCGTATAATGTGATTTTACGCTTTACAACCCACATAACTTTCGATCGTTCCTAAAGATCGCTAAGCATACACGACGTAAGCTACATGCAATATAGTAATAGAGAACATAATACCTTTAGTTGTTGCTGGTTGCTGAATACCTGAAGTTGTTCTAGACAGTTTGATGCTGTAGGAGATATGAAGGCGCTCTTATATACTAGTCGTAGAGAAAAGCTGTGAAGACTTCAAGCTGTCATCAGCTGCATTTCGGTCCGACATGTTACTCTGACATATGCGTCGTACGACAGCCGTACCAAATAAGGTCAACGCTTGACGTCCCGATTTTAGAAATTCACCCCTGCGTTTTATGGTTTGTGGAGATATGTTCCAATTTAGCCTACTACTCAACTTTCACACTGTTTTAAAACTTACGTATTGTCACACAAAAATCATTCACTTTGGTTGTAGCACAATGCATTTTCGAATACGCGTAATCGAGCATAACAACTCTACATATTAAACACTTCTACACATGAAAGGGTGTGATAGTTAAAGTTTCATAAGGTTGCAAAAATATACCTTGGCAGTATCTTAATGATCAACAATAAACGATTTTCAATATTGGTTTCAGGTAAATGATATATTAAAATTTTATTATAGGATTTGGAAAAACAATTTTTGTTTGCAGTAGAGAGCTCCATGTGTTCAATAACTGAAATGCGAACATGTATAAAAAAACATTTACGTAAAATACTGTACGTAAAATATTTGATCTATCTCAGTTACAACCAACTGTTAGCAGCACGCGGTAATTGTTATCACCTTTCCTGCGCTGACTTTAGTTGGCGAAACGGTTCGGCTGACAGCTGGAATTGATAGCACCTAATAAGGTATTGCCTTCTACACGGGCGGGTATATAAAGAGATCAAAAAGTATAAACTACATCAGTTACTTACAGTTCAACAGTACAACTACCACCAGGTAAGAAGGGGATCGTTTAAGTGTTCATAGTATATTTATTAACCTATGCTTGCTCCTGTATTATGTGATTGTATTTATTTTAGGCGAGTAGTGAATGCTGCAAATAAGAAAATCACTTTAATTTTCTTAGAAAAGTCCAACACCGTTAGTGTCTTCTAATATTTATATTTATTAGACTGTATAGTCCCTTACCAATATTGTTTTCTTAGTAAATGACCGAATTTGTCTAATTCTAAATGGAGGAATGGGGTGGCACTGTATAAAGACAAATTTTATTGAATTCGCGACAAGCTTTTGCATAACCGTGCTTCATCAGGACAAAGTATAAAAATATTGTTTTGTTTCAGTAAACATCCAAACCAAAAATGTCGGACTCTGAAGCTGATGAAACCGCTCTGGTGTGCGACAACGGATCCGGATTGGTGAAGTCTGGTTTCGCTGGTGATGACGCGCCAAGAGCCGTCTTCCCTTCCATCGTCGGAAGACCAAGACATCAGGGTGTCATGGTCGGTATGGGACAAAAAGACAGCTACGTTGGAGACGAAGCACAAAGCAAGCGAGGTATCCTCACCCTTAAGTATCCCATCGAGCACGGAATCATCACCAACTGGGATGACATGGAGAAGATCTGGCATCACACCTTCTACAACGAGCTCCGTGTCGCCCCAGAAGAACACCCAACTCTTCTCACTGAAGCCCCACTCAACCCCAAGGCCAACCGCGAAAAGATGACACAGATCATGTTCGAAACCTTCAACGTTCCAGCGATGTACGTTGCCATCCAAGCTGTGCTTTCCCTCTACGCGTCAGGAAGAACCACCGGCATTGTTCTTGACGCTGGTGACGGTGTCTCCCACAACGTTCCAATCTACGAGGGATACGCGCTCCCTCACGCCATCGCCCGGTTGGACTTGGCTGGACGCGATCTCACTGATTATTTGATGAAGATCCTTACTGAACGTGGTTACTCTTTCGTCACAACAGGTAATTGCAACCCGTTGTCCATTTATCTTAGCCTTTTAGTGAAAAGCTAATTACAATTTTTGAATTCAGCTGAACGTGAAATCGTTCGTGACATCAAGGAGAAACTCTGCTACGTCGCTCTCGACTTTGAACAAGAGATGGCAACCGCAGCATCATCAACATCCCTTGAGAAGAGCTACGAATTGCCTGATGGTCAGGTCATCACCATTGGAAACGAGAGATTCCGTTGCCCAGAAACTCTCTTTCAACCATCATTCATTGGTAAAAAACTCAACTTTTTCAAAGTTGTTAACATAAAAATTCCAAGTACTAACAAACCTTTTGTGTTCAGGAATGGAATCTGCTGGTATCCACGAGACGACCTACAACTCGATCATGAAGTGCGACATTGACATCCGCAAGGATCTTTACGCCAACAACGTCCTCTCAGGAGGAACCACCATGTATCCCGGTATCGCCGACAGGATGCAGAAGGAGATCACTGCTCTTGCTCCCAGCACCATGAAGATCAAGATCATCGCTCCTCCTGAGCGCAAGTACTCGGTCTGGATCGGAGGTTCCATCCTCGCATCCCTCTCCACCTTCCAGCAGATGTGGATCACAAAGCAGGAGTACGATGAAGCTGGTCCTTCTATCGTCCACAGAAAATGCTTTTAATTTACAGAAAATTTATTGCAAAAAAATTTTGTACAATAAATGTGTACGGCTTAAATTTGTTCTTGTTCAAATTTAAACCGTACAAAAAAAATACAGTCGTTTCTATGATTTTAGAAGTTGCATTTGTAACTTAGCTTTGATCGGCTGCTGGACGTAATTAGCAGATAAGGATAGGCATCTGAAGTTGTTTGACTTTAGCCACTAACAAGATCGTCAATGCTTTGTTTGCGTTGCACTACCTTACTGAGTATTTAACCGTGTCAGTTAATATTGTGCAACAAATATCAGTGCTAATGCCTTTGATAGTCTAATGATGCTATGTTATTGAACTTAATTTTTTTTTATCCAAGAACAGTTATGTTTATGGAATCCTGAAATATTTCTAGAACTTCTTAATATTTGTTTAGTTTTAGTTTAGTTATGACAGACACAATTCTGTAAAAACTGCTTGTAAGTATCTAGCTCTACCGCGAGCGCTATAAAGCATTAATTATATTTCCGGCAATGTAGGAAAACTCCACTTAAATGTGGTTGGTTATACTATTGCCGCTTACGCTAATTACGTTAATGAGTAAAATTTTTTTTTATAAGTCACATTTATTATGATTGAAGGTTTCGCACTCGGTTATTTGTTCAAGCATTTTTTTTTTATTTTGTTCATAAATGACAATTTAAAACAACAATAGCTCTTTCGAAGTAATCAAACGAAAACCTAAACATTGCTTGAGATGCAGAGATGTATTTTTCATTTGTAAGCTGTTGGCCGTTTCCGTTTAATATTTATAAGAGTCTGGTTCGTGCCAGCGCTGTGAAAACTATTCCAACTCTTGTAACTGCTGGTATTTGCTGTTGTTTTAGGCTATCTGGAAAACAAGTGCGGTATTTTAGAGTTAACTCGTACAACCACGTTCAATTATAGCCTATGCTTGAATAAACTGATTAAGAAGAGACAAGAACGTTGTTCTAAATTGTAGCAAACTGTGAACTGCTATATGATGCTGCAAAAATGTATAAATTCAATACATAAGCAAATTGGAGTTATAAGGGTAATTTGCTTTGTTTAAGTCACAAAACTTTGTCACAATAATAATAATCGACTATATTTATCATCTGTTTGTGTGTCAATGTGTTACGACACTGTTTTTATTTCAAAAATGTAAAACTGTCGCTCTTATTCACCAAAAAAATTGCGTCGTCGTTGGGTAGTAGCGTTGTAAAGTCGCTAAACATTAGTGGAAAGTCGCTTAAGTGAACAACCCTGAGTTGAACTAACATGAATTTGTCGGTTTGTGATTTTCTCGGAAAAAGCGCAGCAAAGCGACATTGTAACTTTAACTATAAGTTCCGAACAGAATATCATCAGGATCCTAAACATATATAGGCTATATCTATGGGCGACAAAACCACTAAAGCGCGATTTAGGCCTATTAGATTATTTCCCTGATCAAAACAAAAGCTTTTGTTGTAAGTTGCGTGCCAACTTACGTATAGGCGCATTACGCAAATGATGCGTAGTTTGAAGTTGTTTCGTACTGCGCGTCAGTCATAGTAGTCTTACAGCTACAGCTCGACGTAATTTGAAGTACGTGAGGGTGTGTCAATGTGTCATGTTTGGACCAATCTGCGCAATTCTTACTTGTTCAGTTTAGTTCAGCAGTGGAGTCGTAATGATCTGAATTTGTTCTAGTGTTCAGCTGGAACGCTGTATTCAACTTACTAGCACCCGCAAATATAATGTGTTTTACCGATAGATGAATAAGAAGAGTTTGAATTGTTTTAAGATTAGATAAGGCAGATTGTTCTCAAATATAGATTTGCTAATTTAATAAGATGAATCTGGAAAAAGCCTAAACAAAGTCGTCATTTCATGCTTCGCGGCATAAAAAGAACTGTTTAGCTTTTCCGCGCATGGGCGCCCCCACAGGGGGGCAAGGGGGGCACTTTCAACCTCTGGAAAAAATGCGATCATTATTATTGTTATAAGTGTAATATGTATTACTTATGAACGGTAAAAGTGTTATATATTATCAATTGAAAAATTTATAAGATTGAAAATATGTACACATTAATATCATAGATACTAAAGTTAAATTTTGTGTATAAACTCGTATTGGCCCTCTGTTTTCATGTGATATGTACTGGTGTACAAATGCATGTTGCGGAACAGCTCGTTTAAAATGCGTTATTAGTTATTTTGTAAGGAAAAGTCTTATTTCGATGAAGTGTTTTCATTGCCAAAGTTTTTCGTAGTAACCTGCGCTGCGTTTTTGCAAGTGTATAGGTCACTAAAGACGTCACCACTTATTTTTAAAACCTCTTATTATGTTTGTCCAGTTGATTTAATTTACAAGATTTAGGCGAAAAAAATTCTAAAAGTCGTCATTTCATGCGTCGCGGCGCTAAAAAAGAACTATTTAGCCTTTCCACGTGATGTTTAACAGCTATTTTTGAAATGCGTTATTAGTTATTTTGTAAAAAAAGTCTTATGTCGAGTAAGTGTTTTAATTACCTTTAAAATATTTGTTTCCTTTCACGCTCCTAAAAGGATACGTTTTGTAGTTTAATTTCTAATGTGGTCTCAATTTTCGCTATTTTATCTTTTTAGCCTGCTTGTTCGCAGATATATAGATCACTAAAGGACGTTACAACTTATTTAACCGCTTATCATGTTTGTCCAGTTGATAGGCGTTAATTTACAAGATTTAGACGAGGTTAATAGTTAACCTGGCGATGTGAAGTGTTTCTCACTCCCCTAACTGTGACCGTTGTCCGGTTCAGCCAAAATAAAGCAAACCGAAAAATTCTTCATTCCTTCCCAGTTTGTAGCCTAGTATTAAGCGCACGTTTTGCATTGCGGCTTTGCAGAATGAGTTTGCAAGATCATGCTTGTCATTTTTGCATGTTCGTTCTTTGTAAACGCTTAAAATATCACAAATTGCTAAGGTCGTGCTGGTACAGCAGTGGAATATGGGTTAGTTTAAAAGAGTACTATTTTTTTAGTGTTGATGTAAGGGTAGTGTAAAAGTTGTCGCGGTGTAATTTTATACATTCTTTTAATAGTGTACTAATTTACGTGAAATATTTAGTAAAATAATTGCTGTTTGAGAAGTGCATTGGTGAAAGAAAACGGAAACCATTTGGAATAGCGTTCTGGGAAAATAAATTTTTGCCCTTGTGTTGTACTGGTACAACGTATGTTTCTTTACGAGGCCTTGTTTCAAATCTATATTTGCCTATTTTAATAACATATTTGGGGAAAATTCGTTTAATTGTTGCTTCGAGCAAATCACATTTTAATTTTTATTATGTACCGGTCCTAATGAATCGTTTAAGTCCAAAGGTGCTCTGCGTTCGATAGAACTATAATTCAATAACAGTTGTGCTCAAATCGAATCCATAACAACTCTCTTTTTGCACACAGCTTTAACTTCTTTTTTTGTGTGCAGCCGAATAGCTGTGGGGCCAATTGGACTTTGCAAACTGTTTCTCAGAAATATTGAGTGTGAATTTCGGCCATGGAAGTCTCGGCCACGCCCAAACCCGGTTGGGACGACTGGCGCTTTCTGAGATTGATGCACAACATTTGGTGGGTCGTGACAGTCGTGTTTTGCGAATGCTGGGACGATGTCAAAAACTGGATTGCAAACAAGCTGGCGGACGGTAAATACAAAATGTAATCAACCATTACTTTGAGCAAACACCTACCACATTTTGGGCATGACTTAAGGTTTCCATAAAGTAATTTTACAAGTGGTGGGCTTATTCGTCTAATTTCATTCTCTAATTTTTGGCAAGAATATATTTTAACCCGGTGTTTCGCCACCTTTTTTGGTATGCGTAACCCTACAGACATTGTAGAGTTTGCAGCACCCTTGCTCGTACTTTTGATGATTGGTTAACTATAAATTTACAATAAACAAGATTGAAACAGTACACTAACTGTGCAACAAGGTTGATCAAACCTAGTTCTTGGCACTTTTGTATCACTGTGCAACAAGGTTGATCAAACCTAGTTCTTGGCACTTTTGTATCAATAAAGCTTGCCAATAGAGCGAAAATTAAAATTCTAAATAATTTGGAATATATTTCGGATCCTTGCGTTAAAAATAGCACCCTAGAGTGCCGCGGCACACGACTGAGGTCCACTGCTTTAATCAATAGCGTTTTGTTTTTTTAACTATAGTTTATTTGCTAGATGTTTTCCAACATCGGTTTTGGGTTCGAAAAAAACGCTTTCGCACTACCGTGCTTCATCAGGTCAAAGTAGGGCTATTGCCACCTGTTTCCAGATTTGAAATTAGACATATACGTCTATCAACAAAGATAGATATGTGTTAATGATGTTCTTCGTGGTCTGCAAATCGCACAGGAGGTTTGTAGATAATAAAACTTTATAAATTACTTCATTTTCTCGCAGATGCAAATAAACGAACAATGTCGGAAAGAACGAAAAGCATTCTCAGCAAAACCGGAGTGGACTTTCGGAAACAGCGAATTCTGAAGTAAGCAATTCCACTGAAATTTCTTTCGAAAAAAAAAACTATTCCTAGGTTACTTTAAGGACAGTAGAACTTTTGATTTTGAATATTAGTAATTCTTAGCAAAGGATTTCTATGGATAAAAAATTATTTGCACCGTCAAATTCAGCAAGAAAGATTACATAGGAACACTATGCACGGATATGCAATGTAGCTTAATGATGAATCGCAAAGCCGAAAATGTCAAGTAGACATCAACTGAAAATGATACAAGCTCGTATCGAAACGTCTTAATCAAGATGATGTCGATTTACTCGACCTTTTTGGCTTTGTAATTTATTTTTTAAAGGATACAGAGTTCTTTAAAAAAATACTAATAAAATGCTAGTTATAAAAATTACCCTAAAGTGTATTTTCGCCCCTATGTTTTAATTAACATAATCAATTTATCATTCTGATAGTTCCATTGCTTCGATTCGTATGTTTCTGTACCAAGCCTTCTTCGTTGACATGAAGCGAACAGCCGTGGAAAATGGAAACGCTCCCAATCCGTTACTTGTAGACTTTAAAACACAGAGAAAAGTCAGGTGTGTAAGTTTGGAAATTGCCCAATTGTAGGCCTACAGTATTTCAAAATAAATCGGTTTGAGTAAATGATTGTTAGGTTTGCCTCAGTAATCAGTTAGCTGACAAATGATCAATTGCAAGCAAGGTATTCGCCTCAAGACAATCTGGAAAAATGCAATGAGATTCCAGCTCATGAGCTTGACCTTTCTAGGTTCGACGCTCAGCTAACGGTAGGAACGCTATTTTGGCCAAATAGTGTTCGAATAATACTGGGCCGTTATTGTTCGGCTGCGCGATTTCCGATGTGGTGGTTGTGTGCATATGTATCTACTTTATAGGTCGGGTATGGCGGTATGTTTCCTTAAATTTTGCGATGAAATATTGATAAAGACAATCTATTGCAGTGGTTCTCAACCGCGGCTCTGAGAGCCGCATGCGGCTCCTAATCGTCTTTCTAGCGGCTCCCATTAGTGTTCAAAAATAAAATGAATTATCAGAAGCATATTTGCGCACGAGTTCGCTTGAAAACAGCAGGCGTTTTTAGATTGCTTGATTACGTAGTTTTGTGACGTCATACCTGAAAATTTTCATACCCTAAACAAAAATATTGGATCCACCCCTGCACATAACATATACCGCGATGCAAAGACAACTTTTAAAGAATACTTGCCAAGAAAATAGGACGTTTCAGAGTAAATGAGAAGACAAACATTTTGCATTATTTTATGTGTTATTTTCTCATTAATTAAAATTTGTTTTTAATAAACTGCTTGATCTTTTTGCGGCTCTTTTTTTAAATTGTCAGTTCAAATTTGGCTCAGATGCTTACTAAGGTTGAGAACCACTGATCTATTGTTTTCCGCATTATGGGCAGCTCGGCTTGATGACCGTAAGGTTCCTTTCGCTGTCCTTGTGCTATTCCTTGTGCTCTTTCTTTTTCAATGTTTGCAAATATGCACAAAATAAAATTGAATCAATTTGCAATCCAGGTTGCTTGACCTTTCGACTCACCAGCGACCCCTGGTGGTGACCTTGGGTTCTTGTTCCTGACCTCCGTTCATGGCGGTCATGGATCGCCTCTGCGACATTTCTGTCGCGTACGGCGACAAGGCCGACTTCATAATCATTTACATCGAAGAGATGCACGCGTCAGATGCATGGTCATTCACTAACAACAAGTGTGTTCAAAATTTTACTATTTTACGACCAATAAGAATAATAACAACTAAAACATTTATAGTTGCCATACAAGTTTTAAATTTAACTATAGTTTATCCCCGCATCATATCCTGGCTACCAATTTTGTCATATTCATCACCAAACACTTTTTGATTAGGTTTTCTGTACTGTAGAATTGATAGTATTTTACTGCCCTATTGTTAGCGTTTATTTTGTGTTAATTTTGCGACATCGTTGTTTAAAAATGCTTTTTACTAGTATTTTGGCAACATAGTATAGTTGCATGAAGACATATAAACAGTGTTTTGCCGAGTCTTAAACGTCAATAGTTTTCTCGACTACTTTGTCAGTGTGCTTTAAAGCTGTGAATTTACAGCAACACAAGATAAAAAGCTGGGTTATCTTTACAGATTTTCTATTAAAACACACAAGACATTCGACGACCGCCTGATTGCCACCGAAATGATGCAAGGCAGCATGAAAGAAAACATTCCAGTTTATGTTGATCAGATGACCAACGAAGCCAACCAAGCATTCGGTGCAATTCCGGAAAGAATGTCTATCATACTTAACGGAAAAATTTCTTACCTTGGCGGTTTGGGGCCTTACGATTTCGATGTTGAAGAAATGAAATCATCCTTGGACCGCTTATTAGAAAATCCAGCGTTCTAAATCAACATCTTACTTGTGTCGTTTTTGGTCGCTCTTTCATTGCGATTTAATTGTTTAAAGTTTATTTTTTATTATTTAAAAAACTTTTAAAGGTTCCATTTTATAGACGTGTAAAATTGAAACGATGTTTTTTTATCCTTTTTTCGACCATCGCATTGTTTTCATCAAACCTTTCAAAAGTGTTACGTTACATTCATGACGTTTATCTTTCAAACGACTTGTTCGCAAAGATCGACTGACACTTTGTTAACGTATTACTTAAAAACGTGTTTAAATAAAAAAATTCAATCAATGCTACAACTATTGTTATTGAATATACTTACTAGCTTATCAACTGACTGCCTTTTCGTTGTTCTGAAGGAGTTTAATTAGTTTTTTTCGGACCTTGCCAAGTCATTGTTTTTTCCAAATTGTATTTCAACGAAAAACAACGTTGTTTCACATAAAAACAACCTTTTTGTTTCGGTATAGGGCCTTTTGTGATAAGGTTTGGGTAGCCTTATATGTGGCGGTACAAGATCCTTTGAAATGATAAGCATTTCAATCAGACTTACAACTATATAACTTGTGTTAAGTCGTTTTGTATGTAGCGTCATACTTATGCTAAGTTGCTCAGCCAATAATTGAGTTGGATTTAGTTGTTATCAACGTATGCATTAGTCTTTTCCCATGCAGTTGGCTTTGCGAATAAGCGCCAAATTGAGTAAAAAGAATAATCGACAGTTCTGCAACTTGTGACTGCATACAACTTTGTGAGAGGCAAAGTCATCAAGGAGTAAAGCGCCGCAAGGCAAACGGAAGCGTTCTACAGGCGCGCAACTTAATTACAACAAAAACATGACTGGCCCATTGTGGCACTGCAAGCATCAGTCAAATTCAAGCCGCTGTTTAAGCAGGTCAAAAGTTACACGAGATGGATATTGAACTAGTTTTTCTGATTGGAGACGGTGGTGCAGTGTTTTAATCAATGGTTCTCAACCGGGGTGTGGTGCCATTTCTAATGCTCAAGGCCAAGGGTGCCGAGAGATATTTGAGAATCTTTAAGAATCTGTTTTTGCTCAACTCTTACGACTTTTTGTGTAAGATTAGAGTGAAATAAATTCAATTAAAACTTCCTAGCTGGTGCCTAGTTGATGTGTGTTGTTCCAGTTCCGTTTATTGTAACATTCTAGTGATTTACTTACGGAAAAATCTTGTAGGGGTGTCGCAAGCCATAAAAGGTTGAGAGCCACTGGTTTCAATAATACTATCTTACAGCAAAACCGCCAACACAACTTAAGCAATAGAAGTACGGGAGCCCATTAAGCCGATATCAATTTTTCACTGTGTTAAGTTTAAGCCCTAGTACAAGGGTTTGTTTGATAAGGGCCAGTGAGTCAATAATGCAAAATCAGTTCAAACGTCATATATCAAATATGTACATTCCAGCTTATTTGAGTTTCCTTAGTGCAGCGGCAGCGTCTTTTTGTTTGCGCGCAGTGGCCGTTAAGCCTAGGATAAACTTGTGAGAGCAATGATATATGTGCCTTATGGTAGTCGAAGATACTGTAGTGTAATGGACGGTTAATGGTTAGAACTTTTGCCCTTACTTAACTCTCCAAATGTGGTAAATTTTTAACGCAGACTAATTTGAATGACCCAAAAGCTTATGATTTGCTAGCATCTATCATTGACAAGGTTTAGAGGGAGCACCTGATTTTTACATAGTCATGTTCAGCGTGTATACCACCCAAAATACTAATGTCAGGAAAGTTACAAAAAAAGGCTTACGACTATATAGGTAGCCCACTATTTTTCATTCTCGTCTGTGTTTTTAGTTTGTTGTTTAAGTGTAAACCAAATAATAAAAAAAAAATCAGAATTTAGTATCAGGTTAATCTAGTTTGACGGCATAAAAATAACTAAATACCATCATAGACTATAAAGAATTTTCCAAAGGATAGTGTGCATCGAAGTTTCACATGCCTGCTTACATGCTTAATATGAGTAATATAATATAAATAGCTTAGTTTCGTAAATGAGGAAAAGTAGCGTAGTACACCTAAGAATCCCTATGCATAAGCTACTATAGTTTGCCACGATCCATAGCGAATTGCTGCGTTAAACTATTAAAATGAGGAAATTTGTCCGCAGAAATTGAAATAATTAACCAAATTTTATTAAAAATAATAATAAAGACACCTATTTTAAACCAGGCTATTTGACAAGTCCAAATCAAGTCATTTGTCTAAATGACTTTAGTCAAGTAAAATCAATATGCTCAATAGACTTAAGTCAAGTCAAGTAATTATAGCACTTTTTTTAAAACAGTGGCTTTAAGTTTTTAAAGCATTGGCTTAAGTATTTTAAAACAGGGACTTACGTGCATATACTTAAGTCATTACAACAATTGGAAACTCATCGCAATATCGTGAAAAAAGGATTAACCGAATCCCTACATCTAACTTAGGAACAGTGACATTGCCTTTTGAACTAAGTTTATCTTTTTTGTAGCCTCTGGTCCGAAATCCTGTACTGTGTTTTGGGCAGTTTGTTACGTATTGCAAAATTCTCAGCCATGCTTAAGTCGGATTTGGACGCTTGGCGGCTTTGGAGATTTGTGCATAACGTTTGGTGGATCCTGTCAATATTGATTTTGCTCCTCACGGATGACGTCAAGAACTTAGTTGCAAACAAGCTGGCTGGCGGTAAGTTTCAAGTATACCTTTAGTTCAGCGTTTCTGCAGCAAAGAAGTTTGTCAGGAGCGCATCGTTCGAATCAGATCTAAATCTGACGAAACAATTCCTAAATTATTAGGCATAGGACCTTAAATTATTAAGGCACATGACCTAATACCTAAAACTGTACCGAGGCGGTATGGTTTGGTTGTTAGGCTACGTTTGGGCACCTTAGTGTGACGCCGCTGTTTTGGTATCGACGTTTAGGTCAGAGGTTAGTAGTGGGTGGGATTACAACTTTGGTTAGGGTTGAACTTATTAGGTTGAGTAGTTATAGTGATGAAGCTAGAGGTTGAGTTTGGGGTTAAGAAAAAACCTTTGAAGATCTTATTCTGGCCGTTAATGTTTTATTTTGTTTTCTATCGAGTTTTTTTTCAATTTAGACCTTATTTTGACTATTATGTATTTGTCCCATTTTGATCTTATTCCGAGCTGTGCTTCATTCCAACCCTATTGTTAACATAATTACAAGCTTATTTCTGGAGTCTGCTGATTGCGTTTAACAAAATCTCGTAATCAGTTTTACGTGCTTCTTTCTATACAGCCTACAATACACTTCTAGTTAACCTGCAGGTGCAAATAAAAGGAAAATGACTGAAAGAATGAGAAAAGTATTCAACAAAACTGGAGTCGACATGCGCAAACAAAGAAAATTGTAATGCTGTTGTTTTGGTAATAGTTTAATAGTTTAAGTTTACGTTTATGGTACACTGTTATGCAGGGATAATTGGATATATAAATAGGCCTTACAGTAGAGATACTAGCAATATAAGTAATAAACGTCATTACGTAACATTGATAAAGTAGTAAAAAATAATCTAAAATTGAATAACATGGTCTTGGCATGCTCTGTACGTATCTATATATTTATTATTTCACAAATCGTCAATCTTATTCATGTCTTCTTTGTAGTGTTGTAAACAAATCATTTTGAAATGAAGTTCCAGTCAAGCCATTCGTAAAATAAAAGTCCAAGTCAATTTTTTCGAAATTAATAACAAGTCAAGTCCCGGTCCAAGTCATCGGTTGCCCAACTCAAGTCCCGTTCAAGTCCAAGCAAGTCATTTTGCCCATAGCCAATTCATTTAAAAACAGTAACTTAAGTGCTCTTAAATAAAATCCTCTACTTGAGTCATTACAACACTGTTTTTTTTTTGTCTTAAAGTTTATAGGCTTGCCTTCATTAAGTGATATTTTCAGTTCGTTTGGCGCTCTTCGCACGCTGCTCTACCAGTTCTTTATCGACATGAGGCGAACAGCTGTGACAAACGGGGAGGCCCCTAACCCAAAGCTGGTGTCTTACGAAACACTGGAAACGGTCAGGTATACGTACTAGGGGTGTTTGCCAATATCGGATCAGGGCCGATAACCAATGCCAAGGTATCGGCGCAGAATCGATACCAAAATATCTGTTGCTTTCCAGCAACGTTTTGCAATATATTGTACAGTTTCTACTTTTAAAACGTAAATTCGAGAAAATATTACATGAACTTCCTAACGTAGAAATAAATTTCGATCTATTACCCTGTAAATCATTGCTATTGCACTTACCGCAAATCTGGTAAAGTTTGCTCATTTGGCTACCGTAATGACGTGTTTTGACGTGGATCGCGAAACTTTATAGATTTCGCAATAATATGCCACGTATTGGACATTCCTATACGTAACTGCAATCAAATAATTCTGCAATATATTAAGCTGTCCCACAAACTTTTTTTTTCAAACTTTGATTTCGCTGGCTTGATACCCGAAACATGAAACACAATTACTGCAAAGGATATTTTTTATATATATCCATAATGCCAATCGCTTCAAAAAATTTTTAAGCCCTACGTCTAAGATGTCCAACTGTTAATATTTTATAATATCCATGATTTTTTCTGCATTTTAGTAGTATTAAAGCAAGTTTTTTAGCTACAAATTGGCAGTTTAAGCCTCGCATGAAATCAAACACACTAATTGAACTACGTGTCTCATCAGATAAAGCTGTTAATTAGGACTTCATTTTTACGATAGGTACAGTGAGAAAATATAGAAATCAGATAGCCCTAAACTGCAAAACATTTGTCCTTAATTAAATATAAAGCAGTATTGGGGATTTAACCAAAAAGCGGTAAATGGAATGAAAGGGAGCTAATGTACTTATCTCAATCAAATTCGCTATAAGTAGCACGAATCGTTTAAGTAAATTTCAGGTGGCCCGCCAAGTCAGTTAAGGTGCACATCAAAATTTCTAATGCCGTGTGCTCTATTTTTTCAGGTTGCTTGACCTCTCGACTCACGGACGACCCCTGGTGTTGATATTTGGTTCCTGTACCTGACCTCCGTTTATGACGATCATGGATCGCCTCTGCGACATTTCTGTCGCTTACGGCGACAAGGTCGACTTCATAATCGTTTACATCGAGGAAAGGCACGCGTCCGATGGCTGGCCATTCCAAAACAACAAGTAGGCTAATGGTCTGTTCATGTTTAGCAACTTAAGAAAAAACGGACACAATCAAAGTAAGCCGGAACTTCTGGAAAATAATAATTTTTGCTGGTATTATGTCTTTATTTCCCAGGCTTTAGTTTAGTGTATCTTTTATTGTGTACTGTCGACTACTAGTTGTACGGTTAGCTTGCTTAGTTTATTCATGTAACACAAGGTCGCAAAGTAGAAGATAAGCAAATTGACCAGAAAAGGTGTTGCTGGCCTTGGCGAGAGACAGGGCGCGCGGTCTCTGTCCAAGACAGTAGATACAGAACTCAGGAGCATATAAACAGACACGAGAAGAGGCAATAAATAGAATATAACAGGAATATCGTTTGGCAGATAGAGTAACCGCAAGACCGAGGTGCAGAGTTTGCTTCAAGGTCATGTCCTAAAACGATAGATTTATTGTCTGTTTCAATAACGTTGTTAAAAATTGTGTTATAATTTTTAAAAGAATTACATTTATCTTCGCGAATTTCACCTTCTAAAATGGCAGTTTTGCTAACCTAATCACAGCTGTGGGTCAATTGGCCGTCACAAAGTGTTTGTAAAAAGTATTGATTAAGTACGGTATGTACTATTATATTGTTAATTTTATCTTTTTGTTAAATCAATTCTTTGTAGGCGAATTCGTTGACCTGCAGTGTTTAATAATGCCCAAAAGAAAATATTCAAACACTCCTTAGACTTAAACCAATACTCAAACGATTAAAAAAACACACTTCTGCCCAATAGGTTTTCCATTAAAACCCACAAGACATTCGAGGACCGTCTGGCTGCCACCGAGATCCTTAAAGGCAGCATGAAAGAAAACATTCCAATTTATGTTGATCCGATGACAAACGAAGGCAATCTAGCCTTCGCTGCCAACCCGGAAAGAATGTCCATTCTGTTTAACGGACGAGTTTTTTACCTTGGTGGTTTGGGACCACACAGCTTTAAAATTGACGAAATGAAAGCATCGCTGGATCTTTTATTGAACAATAAATTGAACTAGCTATTAAAGTTACAATTGAGATTTCGAAGTCCTATTTATTTTGATTTTGATTATTAATCGATATCATTTACTTGTTTAAAATTTGTTTTAATCATTTTATTAATTTTCAAAATATGCGAACATGTTGGTTCTTTTGGCCGAAACTTTAAATGTTGAATAGTGTTTTCAGCACTTTATCAAGTGTTACGCTAAATTTATGACGTTAATCTTTTAAATGACTTTGTCAGAATGATTTACCGAACTTTTTTTAGCGTATTGTTTGATAGTGCTATAATATATATTAATTTGATGGACTCATTAAATACTGTGATAAGTGATCTTAAGCATTTCAAAAATTTCAGGCATGGCGACATTTTCTTTTTGGTTAGTTCTATTTAAAAAATTGCAGAAATGTGAATCTGGGAGCATTTTGCTTTAACAAATAAACAGGTCCACACAAGTTTCATGAAAAACAATTCTATATCTAATAATTTTAATACAAAAATAAATAAGCAAACTTGAACATTGATTGGTTAAAAATTAGAACTACAGGCTCTGCAGTTTTGTGTAAGTGTTCTGTATTATATTATGGGCTGCAAACTATAATAAAGGGGGAAAATAAGGTGGGAAATAAGGAGAAGTCGTGTGTTTTTGCAAAGAGTTAGAAGGTGTTAGTTTTGTTAATTATAAAACGTTACGTTGCAACATGATGTATATCATTCAAAGGTATTTTTGCGAAGATGCGAAATACATCTCAGGGTGTTGAATCGTTTCAAGACTTTTAAGGTTCGGTTCGGGTTCATGGATTGTTTCGTAATCCGGTGCAAATTGGAGAAATTTAAGAGTTACTGTTCGCAAAATTTATATTCAAAATCGGTTCATAAAATTTCGGTTCTGGTTTGGTTCGACTCTCTATAGATCTCAAGCATTTTGTATTTCAAAATCAATATCCTTTCCTATGCCAGTGTTAGCGTAACAGCAAGGATTTTTAGGACACTTTACCACACAAAATAAAGTTAAAAATTATTTTAAAGGTAATCTTTTTTGCCCATATTTGAAATATTGCTCTGTTTTTTAGGAATTTATTTAATTTTATTTAAGCTTTAAGTGGTTTTATTAAAAAGCCGTCTAAATGTTTGAAATCTTAGTAAAGCAAAAAGTTTTTTATGTATTAGATTTTAGGCTTCATAATGCAAAACTGCACATGTAAAATGTAAACAGAGTAAAATAAGTAAAGTTTTAAAAACTTTTAATATTTGTAGATATTGTTTAGTGAGATTAACATTTAAATACGCGCAAATAAACAATAAAACAGTAAAAGTGTAGAAATGGCGATGGACGACGCAGAAGAAGTGATGGAAGCTACAAATAGCAGCGCCATCATACAGATGTGCAGCGAAGATGGGGAAAAAACAGGACCACCACTCGATGTGCCGCTTGCCATAACACCCAAGGAGTTACAACTGCTCTGTAACTCGATCCTTGAAAATGTAAGTTTTGGGCGCTGATTTAGAATCCAACCGCAACGCATATTAGTTAGGTTAGGTTGCCGATTAGCGTGTATATTTCAACAGGTTAGACATGACCACCGTGCTATCTGAACTCCACTAAATCGAAACTAAACAAACTGTCATAGCATTTCAAAGTGCATACTGTCAGGTCGCTTATAGATTTATTGTACATTCACATAATTTAGCATAGCTCGCTTTCAATAAAAGAGCTTACAGTGCAGTAAAAACGGGTCTCGCAAGTAAGGCATGCATCAGTTGACTGTAGTGTTTAATCCAACAGCAGCGTGACACTATATAGCACAAGAGCGACTGCGATGGAGATTAGCTGAATCGAATGTCGGATAGATTTGCCAGAACGGCCACAAAAGGAAATGAGTATCTAGGTGAAATATTTAACACTTTACCAGGCGAACACGCTATAATTACAAGCACAAACAGACATGCGTTGTTTCTCTACAAGCGTCTTGCTATGGGTTTGGGTGGGTATTATTATATTAATTGTGGTAGTATTCTAGACCAGCGCCAAGTTTTGTGCTGCGCAAGGGATTTATTGGTGTTTCAAAGGCCATTTAAAAAGTTCTGTTTAAAATCCAATAAAATTAAAATAGAATAAGGCTATTCACTCATAGGACTAAAGTAGTTCAAGTTGATATATAATCACTTAAGGAAGCAAGTGATCCGGTCAAATACTCTATAGCCACTGTGGAAAGTATGGGAAGTGCACCCGCAATCTTTTTTAACCTTTTTTAACCCTTTACCCAAGGTGCACTTTTTGATCTTTGTTGCACCCGGTCACCAGAATTTTTTCGGCCGTGCACGCGCGAGATCTCATCGAAATCTGCCATACTTTCCAAACTAGCCCTATAGGCACCTCCTGAGGCTATTTACCCAGCCAAAAAGTAATTTAAATTGAGTTATGAACAAATCAGTGAAATTATGCAAAACTCAATTTAAATTGAATACTACCACCACCCAAACGCTAAACTCAACCCTTACCTAAATTTATAAATAATCCTGTATTGAAATAATCCTGTATTTCAATAAAATAGGGTGACTATTAATATTTGCCAATCTGATTTCAACAAAAATACACCACACATTTTAGTTATTTACTTTAAATATTGTTTCAACCAATATAATCCTTAACAAAATAAGTTTCTATAGCGAGAATGCAGATTGGAATTATAATGTTTTGTTAAAGTCTTACATGTTGGGTAATATTAGCGTGTTATCCAGTCTGGAACTATGGCACTTTTTTTACATGGTTTGTAAGGTTAACAGCTGAAAATAAGGGTTAACCTTGGGTCAAAGTGCTCCCTATTTGCCTAATGTATGTGAAAATTGGGCTGCATATTCAATTTTTTGTGGTGCAATTTTTTTCAACAGATAAAACTCGTGCCCTTATCATACTTTACACCAGTGATTCCCAACTGTGTGCCTTGAGAGATTGTCATGTGTGCCGCAAAACTTTTTGTAATTTCGGTAAAGAGAGTATTTGTATTACCAAATTTTAGACTTAAACACGCAAATTACCAGGTATTAATATTGAGAGTTACATATGGTTTGTCGTGTGTAATGGCGAATGTAAAATTACTCTATTGTTGTTTTGTTTAAACGTGTGCTGCGAAATAGTTAAAAATTTTTAGTGTGCCGCGAGCCAAAAAAAACACTGCTTTACACCATCCACAATGCTGCGTTTCTGATCCTATTCAGGCCTAATACATTTTATATATTACGAATTCAACTGAGTATTTTTTCTTTATTAATTTCATAGGATGAAGTTACACCTTATGCATTCTATGTGAATGACAAAGAAGTTTTGGGTGACTTGGAAACTTTAATAAAGGAGGAACAAATATCAACAGAAAGTTCTATCAGGATAGTGTATCAGCCTCAAGCTGTGTTTAAAGTAAGTGGTGATTTTACTTACTTAGCTGAGAAACTTGTGTCAAGTATAGAACTTAGATTTAATTCAATTTTTATGTTTATTTACTTTTTGTAATATATCTAACTATTTTAAATCTAAACCAGAGTTGGAAACCTCGTTGTTACAGTGAGACACATGTGTTTAAATACTGTAAAGTTATAACTAGGGATGTCCGATACTTATTTGTTGCGATACTGAAACCCAATATTTAGGATAAAACTTATTGTGATCCCGTATGATACCAAATGACGTAATTTTAAGTTGTTAACGTACTGTTTTAATTGTTTTAAATAAATCCAACTCTTAAAGTATAAATCGCTGCATTGGATTGCAAACCATGGTTAGAATTGTATAATTAATTTGGCACCAGGTTGTCGCCGATACCAACCTAGCAGGCTGGCAGAATCTTGCCAGCCTTCTGGTGAAAAGCATTTTTGGCGTAAATTCTTCGATTTTTTGGCCCATCTATATGCCAAACACTGGCTTTTCCCTGATGCTAACACCATGCTTCGTACTTTTTTCAGAATGGCCCAAAAGAAGTATTTTCTGCCAATTTTAGTGCAAAATGTTCCTACATATTCAGCATTTAAAAAAAATATTGATTGAATATGTGTAGAACAAGCACACGTTGGTTTGAAAAGTCGATCTTTTCAAAAAAAAAAATAATTTTTTTTTTTTTTTGACCAATTTCTTCGGTTTTCTGTCTGATTCTTCGGCCGACATAGTTGCCAAGTCGCCAGCTTTCTGCCATACTGCCAACCTAGTATAGGACAAGGAGCTTTATTATCTCTTAGGGCAGTGTTTCTTCAACAGGTGAATGGTTCACCCCCGGGTGAATAACATTTTTGAAGGGGTGAACCAACTAAAAGGGGTGAATAAGGGTGAACCGTCAGAAATGGATGATAGCTCTGCAGTAAATCAAAGTCATTTTGTGCTCTTATATATAGACAATATAGTTTTATCATATCATGAGACAAGGGTGAATGAGATCTGGAGATAGATGCTAGGAGTGAACTAAACAAAAAAGTTTAGGAAGCACTAACTTATTGTATCGGGTATTATTCAACATCTCAAGTTATAATTATAGCAAGTGTTGAATGTGTTGCTTGAAAAGTTTGACTTTTCCCATGTGGTATTTCAGGTGCGAGCTGTCACCCGATGTACATCTTCTATCGAAGGACATGCAGAGGCTGTTCTTTCTACTGCATTTAGTCCTAATGGAAAGTAAGATGTCTGTGTCTAACTTTAAAATTAAATATTTGAATACAAGCTGTACCATATATTAAAAGTTGCCTCACAATAATTCTGTAATTTTGTGGTATCATTAAATGGAAAATTGTTATTTTTCTGGTTTAAGCTAGGAATAATAATTTATTTACCGATTCATAAAACATAGTAAAGGTGGACCAGCTTTACATTAATCTGCATTTAAAAAAGCTATTTAAATTTCCACCCTACTTTATCTCTATATATGCTTCACCTCTATCTATAAATTTTCTTATCCTTGATTTTTTCTTTTTGCAGATATTTAGCAAGTGGTTCTGGAGACACCACCGTTCGATTCTGGGACCTCAACACAGAAACTCCTCAGCACACATGCAAAGCTCACCGGCACTGGGTTCTGTGCATTGCTTGGTCACCAGATGGCACTAAGCTAGCATCAGCATGCAAAAATGGACAGGTATCAATTGAAATGAGAGTCCAACTAAAGATCTTTGATTACAAAATACCTTTTAAACTATATATTAATTGTAAACAACTTTTTTTCTTCTTGCAGCATGTTTACCTTTAACGATATAATATAACTGTATGATGTTATCTAAAATAAGTTTCTAGAGTAGGGGTCCGGAACCTATGGGTCGCGAGATGGCTCTTTTTATAATGTATATAATCCTGCTTGCAAATAAATCCAAGCTATCATTTCTTATAATGACTTAAATGAAACTGCAAGCGGCCATGACCCCTTTCAAACTGTATTCGTTTTAATTTAAAACTAGTCAAATAACATTTTTTTTCCTGCTTCGCGCAAATCCTATTTGTCTTTTCGTGACTGTTAGCCGATCTGAAGAAATCTCTTTGCAACTAAACGGCCTTGTTCATGCCACTGCTGCCCTTGTAAACAAAGTTTTGCAAACTATGGTGCGAGATTGACCTTGGACGAATACCGATACGTGATTTTTTACAATTTTGTTATACCGATTTTTTAAATGCCATCCCTGGAAGTTTTCGTACAAAATATAGGAATCGCCTACATTTACCGATACCACTATATCGGTAGAAGTCAAATATCATCTGATATTATCGGTAAAAATCAATATATCGGACTCTCTCTAATGGTAACTATCAATCATGTTGATGCTTTACAGGTTTGATGCGTACTATGGTAACTACGAACCAGAAAATAGTAAGGCAAGATTTAGGGACAAACCACAAACCTCCGGTTCCGTCTCCTTTTGTAAAATCTCCGCCCTGGATCATGAATTGTTTGATAACTCGGTGGAATTTGCTGCCTTTGTAGCCAAACCCTTTTTTTTCTTGTTTTGTGCTTACTATGTTGCCTTTTTAAACAACCAATTTCAAATCACTGATTTTGCCATCCTAAACAATTGTTGGAAAACATTACATGGCTCTCATTGAAATACAACCAAAAACATTCCTATGGCTCCCTCAGCTAATAAGGTTACCGACCCTGTTCTAGAGTATCTATAATATGTTTCTCTAGAAAAAGACAATCATATTAAGAAAATTGTTCCTTTTGGCAGTGATGCATTCTGATTATGGATATATTGCACCAGGCAAATTTCTATTTAATAAACCTTCCAACATTGTTCTTAGGTTTGCATATGGGACCCGAAAACTGGAAAACAGCTCGGAAAGTCGATGACTGGACACAAACAATGGATAACATGCCTATCTTGGCAACCTTTGCATCTAAATGGTGCTTGTAGAAAGCTTGCAAGTGCTTCAAAGGTAGAAATATTTTTTTATGACCATGGATTTTTGCAGTTCATTCGTGAAAGTGTTTTTTTTTTCTAGGATGCAACGATAAAAATTTGGGACACTACAACGTGTCATTGTATTGTATCGTTGTCTAGCCACCTTCAAAGTATCACCTGCATAAGGTGGTCTGGTGAGGATCTTATATACAGCTCGTCGCAGGACAGAACTATTAAAGTCTGGCGAACGGATGATGTAAGTAATATTTTTGACAGCTGGTCCACACAACTTTGCTTTTTGTTAGCTTCTCAGTTCAGATATTTTGATGTAAATTTTTTCTAGGGTACACTAGTGAGTAATTACGTGTCTGTAGTCCTAAAAGTACCACCTGATTGTCTTAAATCAATATTGAAAGTAATAAAAACAAAAAACATTTGCAACTGAATGCTGTTTGCAATAGAAAGTAAACCCTGGTACCGAAAGCCGTCGCAGTTTCACCGAATTTGTCGATCAAAGATGCAAGCAGGGCAGGCTAGAAAAACAACTAGCCTACAGTGAGGTTCGAACTCACGACCTCCGGTCATACCGGGACCGTCGCTCTAACAACTGAGCTACACAGGCTCAGAGAGGAGCGAGTCGAGAAACGACCAAGCACCAATGATTGCTACATTCTGTAAGTACAAGCAACTTCATATTGAAGGGGATCTACAGTTGCATATCATGTTCATCAAACCATGGACATTGGACACATATATGTGTGTTTACAACTGTGATATTGCCCTTCTGAAGGTGCTTTTTGACCAACGTTTACGGATTACATATATTTAGTACACCGAAAGCCATCGCAGACTCGCCAAATCTGTCGATCAATGATGCAAGCAGGGCAGGCTAGAACAACAACTAGCCTGCTGTGAGGCTTTCGGTGTAAATATTTTTAATGATTTTTAAACTTAATTAAATTTTTTTTTTTTTTTATATTTATATCATTTGTTGACGTTTTCCAACATTTTGTGTAAAGTAACCCCTGATTAGAGATTATTCATTGTAAATCACCCATTAATATTTTTAATATGTTTTAAGGTACACTATGCACGGACAGCGTTTTTTTTAAGGTTTGGGTGACCGCTAAGTAGTTTTAAGAGACCGCAAGTGTTTCATCTAAATACCAAAAAGTTGCAAGTCCAAAATTTGGGAAACCGCTGTAGAAATTTGGGGAAACACCTTAAAAAAAACACTGTGCACGGATATGAAATGTACCTTGATAATAAATCACAAAGCCGAACAGGTAGAGACATCAAAGACACTGTCTTGATTAGGACCACATTAAGTCGACATCATCTTGATTAGGACGTTTCAACTTGTTTTGTATTTTCTTAATTATTGTCGTATGTTTAAGGGTGTCTTGTGTCGAACGCTACAAGGTCACGGTCACTGGGTGAACGTCCTGGCCCTCAGCACTGATTATGTGATGAGAACTGGGGCTTTTGATCCGGCAGCTGCAACGATCGTGGCGAAAGATGTGCTAGATGATCCCACCACTTTACAGAAGAAAGCATTGGATAGATATAAATCGGTCAAGGTTAGACTTTTTGGAAAATAATTTGAAGTGTCTGCA
Organism: Ascidiella aspersa; assembly: GCF_963924565.1. Classification (NCBI taxonomy): domain Eukaryota; kingdom Metazoa; phylum Chordata; class Ascidiacea; order Phlebobranchia; family Ascidiidae; genus Ascidiella; species Ascidiella aspersa. The sequence goes on from NC_139450.1 coordinate 30,293,608, forward strand.
GCTGCTTGGGTTAGAAGTTCTCTCTGCATAGTCACGTTAGCTAATTTTATTAAAGCCTTCTTTGCCTTTCTTACTGATGTTCAAGAACACGGTAAAAACTGTGAAAAAAAACAGAATACCATATTGCGCTGGGAAATAAGAAGCCCGCAGCATTTCGAGTTGAATGGGCCAGTCTTTAAACGTATATCTGTCGCTTGTTATTAGGTGCTATCTTTATTTTATCTCTCGTTCATCTTTTTATTCCGCCGTGTAACTTATTATCGCGTAAAAAAATTAAAAATTATTGAAACCTTCTTATTTCCGAACAGTACAGTTTAAAAAAAAACATTATGCAGCCTTTTTTACATAGTTCTTAAAACTTTTGAGGCTTTGCGAAATTTGTATTATAGATCTGCATAATTTTTAGTAAAAAAACAACCTAACCTACTGCACTTGAACACCTCTTAATACTGAACTATTCTATCCGGAATCTCTGCATTTTAATTAGCTTAAAATAACAGTACAACACCAGGGAATTTTAAACATCACTTTTTCCAGTTCCCATTGCCAACCTTATGTGTTGAACTTAGGGTGAAGGTGCGGAGCGGATGGTTTCTGGATCTGACGACTTCACACTTTTTCTGTGGAACCCTTCGCAGGAGAAAAAGGCAATTGCTCGCATGACCGGTCACCAGGTTAGTTTAACTTTAGCAGAATTTGTCAAACCACATCCATTTTTGGAATGTCCAATACCGGATGTAACTGGTTAGGCCAGGGTTTGGGGGTAAAACTGGGCTCCATGGACCCCTTGGGGGTCCGTGAACTAGTTTCAGGGGGTCCATGAAGGCCAAATTGAAATATCTGTATATATTTAAACAGTAATCAATTTTTAAAATAACTTTGATTAAAATTAAAACGGTTTTGTACTAAATGTAGACTCCATTACAGTTTCACATTTTTGCACCGAAAATCAGCAGATTTCTGAAGTCTATTTGTATTGTGACGTCAATTTATGACGTCATCTTCGGAAATTTCTCGCCTACCGTGGTTCACGCAAGGCAAAGCAAAATTTTAGGGGTCCGCGGTAAAAAAGGTTTTAAGAAACCCTGGGTTAGGCACGCGTCCGATATTGCTGTTGTGCAAAAAATTATCGGAAAAATACTGTATTTTAGTAGATTTCTACCGAATACGTCGTTTTAAGTGTAAAAGGTGTTACTCAAAGTTCTAGTTGAATAAAAAAAACACAACATACCTGTAATTTATTAATTTGCATTTAAAACCGTTATAAAAACAAGAAAGGTATGTTTAAATATGTTTTATTCTAAGATTCAATTCTCCAAAAAAACAAGTATTTTTACGATTTTGAAATCGGTACCAATCCGATGTCAAATTAACGTGGAAACTTTAGCCATGGAGTGTGATCCAAAACAGCTTCTACCTCGAACAGTAAATTTATCCATAAATAGTGGGTCAGCAAAAGAGGTTACTAAACTTTCGGCGCTATTTTACTTATGTACGTGAAAATTAATAAAAAAAAAAATTTCTTCAAATGCCACATACCACAACGCTTATTGTTTGGGTTAGGCTGCGGGTTAGCGTTTGGTTGAGGGTGGGTCAAGTTATTATTACTTGATCCACCCTCACCCAAACGCTAACCCGCACCCTAACCCAAACAATATGCGTTGTGGTATGCGGTATTATTTTGTTGTGTTTTTTGCATAACTTTTCACGTACATAAGTAAAAGAGCGCCAAACTTTCATGTTGCTTGCATGGGCATAGTTATGACGTCATTTGTTATCAGTTCTGATCGTAATACTTTTTGTCTAAAATATCGGGTATTTGTATCTGAATAAAATGTCTAGCATCGGAGACTTGCCCAATCCATTTAGTTATTTGGGTAGAATTTTTTTCAATAAATATTCTCTGTTTGATGTTTTAAGAACACCGGAGACAGAATATAAGTTCCCGGAGATACCCTAAAGTATTATGGTAGACTATCTAGGCCTGTGTTAAGCAAAAAAAATAATTTGGTTAAATGATGACTTTGGCATTACTAAGTGTCAGGAAAGTTATGCTTTACGAAGAATTTTAGAAAATAGTCTCCTCGCAATAAACATGTTTTACCATAAAAAAAAAAACTTTTTTTGCAAACTTGGCCAATACATTTTTTCAAGCCTAATATGTAGAAATTAAATAAACAGTCCCATTTAAACCACTATTCTTACCAACCTAAACCAGATGTTGAACAATATTGTATTGCGCCCATGGAAACGCTTATGTAAAAAAAAAGTTTCTGACCTCTGCTTTAGGCGCTCGTGAACGATGTACGCTTCTCGCCGGACGGACGAGTGATAGCTTTGGTTTTCTTAAATGATTACTTTGGCATTACTAAGTGTCAGGAAAAGGATGCTTTACGAAGAATTTTAGATAATAATCTCCTCGCAATAAACATGTTTTACTATAAAAAAAAAATTTTTGCAAACTTGGCCAATACATTTTTTCGCGCCTAATAAGCAGTAATAAAATAAACAGTCCCATTCAAATTACTATTTTTACCAACCTAAACCATATGTTGAACAATATTGTATGGCGCTCATGGAAACACAGTATTCCGCTTTTCTGGTTTCCTTAGCTAAAAAGTTTTCCGAACTCTGCTTTAGGCGCTCGTAAACGATGTTCGCTTCTCGCCGGACGGTCGAGTGATAGCTTCGGCCTCTTTCGACAAATCTGTGAAGCTTTGGGACGGAAAAAACGGCAAATTCCTCGCCTCACTTCGCGGTCACGTGGGTTCGGTCTACCAGGTCGCCTGGTCGGCTGACAGTCGCCTCCTAGTGAGCGGCAGCGGAGACAGCACGCTAAAGGTGAGAGCTGTAGGGGTTTTATTTCAACTTTTTTTCGTTCGTTGAATGTTTTTCGAGTTTCTTGGCATTTTGTGTAAAGGGTTGCCTCGAAGTCTTTGAATCTCGATAATTATTTGAATGTTTTCGATTGATTTGGGCATTTAAAATCTTAGAAAAAAAATTATGTTTTTCCATAAGACTTTTCATACTCTTTGAATTTATTTAAGGTACAACTGTTTTGCTTAAATTTTGTAATTTATAATCAAAACACGTCGAATGATCCAATTTAAAGATCTCTCAAAAAACTCCTATAGTCGTTTTACACTCCTCCAGGAAAGCTAACGTACTTTTTAATGATGGCGTAGCATAGGGGTGGCCAGCACCCGGTTGTTCACCCAACAATTACAACCGGTTCGTTCGCTAAACACTGAACTCTTGTCAATGTCTGAATTGATGGTGCTGCTTTGCTTTAAAACCAGATGAATTCTGATATTTTAAATCCGATATTTCAACATGTAATCTAAATCTCTAGAGCTTTGGTAAACGTCACACATAATTAACAACAAAATAAAAAAAATAACAAAATAACCAAATATTTAATACATATGACGGCTCTATTTATTTGAATGTCTGTACAAGTTATTGCACGCACTAAAAAAATTTGTCAGTTTTCAATGCATTCACATACCCCCTGGAACCTTCTCACAGACCCCTATGGGAATGTGTGGGCCCCTGGTTGGGGACCACTGCTCTAAACCAACTTTCTTTGTAAAACGCGTAGAAAGAGCCGCCGAAAACCCTATCTTATTATCATTTTAAAGGTTTGGGATGCGCACAAGCATAAGCTGCTGCTCGACCTTCCCGGGCACGCCGACGAGGTGTACGCCGTTGATTGGAGCACCGATGGACAGCGGGTGGCCAGTGGAGGAAAGGACAAAGTGCTTAAAATGTAAGTGCGGCGAATTTCTTGACTTCCCCCCCAAAAATACCGCTTTAAATATACTTTTATTTGCTGTTGGAATCTCCCAACTATTCGAATCTGTTTAACTGTACGTTAATTGCAAAAGTGGCTGAGATAAGAACACACGGTGTGTGCATAGTGTTACTACTGTACCCTTTAAACTGGCCCATTAAAATCGGGAATACAATTTTTCTTAAAATTAAGAGAATTTCGAAAGCGGCCCAAAATGTTTTTCTAATATTTTCAACTTTGGCCGACTTATGCTGTAGTCCACACCAGATTTCAATTCCACTGGTTCCCAAACTAGGTCACTTGTAGGAAATTTGGTGTGGTATGAATGCTTTCGTTATGACAGAGTAATCACATATATTAATTTTGAATATAGAATGTCTGCTAAAGCGTGATATTTATTTGAAAACAAAAGTGGGCTGGTTTGATATGTTTGAAAATCACTGACCTATTTACTACATGGCTTAAAAAAAACTACAATTTTAGTAAAATATATATTTTTTTTGAAACATCCTGTAGATATAATGTAGATAAAACTTTGCACGAAAACTCGTTTTTCTGCAAAAACGAGCTCAATTTCAACGTTATTAGCTATCTATATAACGTACTTTTAGCGTCGAGCAGTATACTACAGGTTAAAAGGTCACAGGGTATATGTTTGAATATCACAACAAATTACTAATTTGGTGAAATATATTTTTTTATCTTTATTTGCTTTAACGGCAGATGGCGAAAGTAACCGGAGCTGATTCCAACTAAGTTTTCTAAAAAAAATGTTATACCAAGGGTAAAATCAGAAAAGGTCACAACTGTTGAAAAAAAGTGGACCCGGTTTAATCACTGACATATTTCCTAGATCAGTGCTCCTCAACCGGGGTGCCGCGGCACTCTAGGTGCCATTTTTAACGCTCAAGGGTGCCGAGAGATATTTTAAATTCTTTTGGATTTTTATTTTTACTCGTTTGGTAAGCTTTTTAATACATTTTTTTGTGTGCGATAAAATTACCAACAATTTAAAGGTTTTTTAAACTTGTTGCACAGTTACCACTCAGCAAAAATACGAACAAGGGTGCCGCGAACGATTTATTATTTCTGTAGGGTGCCACAAGCTAAATAAGCTTGCGAAACACTGTCCTCAATAAAACAAATTACCAATTTAATAAAATATATTTTTATTTTCAATTTGCTTTACCGACAGATGGCGTAAGTAGCCGGTGCTGATACCGACTAAGTTCTCAAAACCTGACACGCGGTGGCGCCGTTTCGACGCCAAGGACGACCCCCTAGCGGTAAATTCTGGCGGTGGATGGAACAGGGATTTACATGCGAAAAAATGTTTGACTTCCATGTCACTGTTTCCAATGGTTGTACGCTTAGCGTATTTACCCACATACCTTCTGGTTTGCCAAACGTTTTTAGTGGAATACTTTAAGGATTTATTGATTTCGTGGAACCATTGATTACAAATTAAGGCAAAATGTAACCAGTTTATTTGATTGTTACAGTTTAGTATTTAAGTACTTAAGACCCAGCACTGGTTGTAAGGTTGAACCACATCGGCTCATCCTGTGACGGGATTCAAATTTTTTGTCAGCTGTAGTTCTATCACAAAAGTCACATTTTTCTGCAAATAATTTGCAATAACAGGATGCAACTGAAGGTTCTCGCGAAATGTTGGAACCGGCTGAATCCCAACACTGCTAACTGCTAAAAAGCAGCAGTCATCTCATGATTATGTTACGTCAAACTTGACCATTTCACATTGCGAAAAAATCACGCGAGCTACTTGGACCTTAAATATCTGTGTATAAGATAAGCTGAAAAAATCCATTGACAGTAATGCTAGCCGGTTCGCTGATCTCTGAATCACACCACTGCTCGTATCTGGTATTAGCCGCCGATCCACAAAGTGCGAACGGTATTCTTTTACCAACAAATATACTACAGCAACACCGTTTGATTACGGGTAGCATGAATGTAGCGTTTGCATATCTTTTGTGAACCCTTCTATGATTTATCTGGAACTAGTTCAGGTAGAAATGCAAATATACAGGGTTATATTTGCTCACCTCAAGGATTGTTCAAAGTACCGTAATCATTTCTTCTTTGGCAGTAACGAATACCAACGTTCATAAGTTTCAAAAGTATGTATTTTGAGAACGTTTGGGTAAATTCAAGAAAAAACACTTTCAAACCATTTTACAAATGAAGCCGTTCAACCCCAAACGACCTGCATACTTAAAAACTTAATTTTTTTTACATTAAATTGCCCCGGAGATTAGAATTACAAGGTTAACATACGTGGCTAAGAAAAACGCACCTTATTCCTGTTCCATCTGAATTACAGTCCGGGTGGCGAAAAAGAGGGAAACTTTTTCTTCTACTTTTAGCACAATTTGAAAGCAATAAATTTATTTACCTACGAATGCAACACTGCTCTTAAAAGCGCACTACACATCGGAAAACAAACAAAGAAAAATGACTTCGCACGTAAGAATTTTGAAACAACGTGTTATCACAGTGGCGGAAGGTAGGCTTAAAACTAATGTGAAATTTTAAAGAAGTGCAGGTTGCTGCCCATTTAATAAAATTCAGTTGTACAGCACGGCAGAAATTGAAAATTGTTCGCTATAATTTGCGCTTATACAATAATATTGGATGTTTACTCGTAGCTAGTTCAAACGACTTCCTAGAAAAATTTGGTTGCAATGCGCGCCAATATTTTTTTTCGGCAAAACGGTTTTACATTTTCTGCTTGTCCAAATAGCGTACCTCAGCACATTTGCACCTTCGCTATTTTTTGTTTTTAAGATTTTAAGCGATTATGTGCAAATAGGATTGAAAATTTTCAGCGTAAAGCAGTTTTCCTAAAAGCAATAAGTAGCTCGATCTTACACAGTGGCTGAAGAAAAGTAAATACGTATAGAAAAGTACACCATGCCTTATCACAACACACCATAAATACTCCTAAAATTAAAGAAAGCAAACAGGAAAATATGAAGGAAACAAAGTGACTTGTATAGGTAAGCAAACAGAACAATAGAAGTAATTTCTTAAATTCCCCTTGCATAAAAACAAACTTGAAAATCGATTTTGAAAATATTACACTCTGTTTTAGGTCCTAAGTTAAGCCAAAAGAAAAATGCCTAAAATAACAAAATATATCGGACGTTCGTTACTGAAGTAAAGAACTTTAAAAGTTTTCTACGTTTAATGTCTAATTTGTTGCAAATGCTTGTAAGCTCGTGTACATTGTAAGCGGGTTAAAATTGAAAAAGAACAAAAAGCGTTTATCATAGAACTCTTCTAAAGCGCGCTCGTTAAGTGTAACAGCCTGCAAACCAAAATAAATACCAAACATAGGTAAGTGAAATGCATCAACCTCTTGCTATTGCACTTTGTCAATCAGCTTCAGCGCCTTACACCGCACATAGAAGTCCAGACTATACCTGACCGACACCATTAAGGACAGTACGCAGCACATGACCGGTATGGCAAGCCCAGTAAACGACGTGATGTTCAGGTCTTCAGCTTGTGGAAAAGCTCTGCACGCAAACAGAAGGAAATTGACTCCACATTGGTGAAACGCGATATGTTTCTTAAACGAATTAAGCAATGCTTCAGGTCACGCATTTCTAATCACGGTTAGAGTGGGGACATGTTTTGAATTCTTTGAACTTTCCGATGTTTTATGTTTTTATTAATCTTTGCCAAAAATACTGAAAGCTATGTTGAGGGGAATCGGCTATGTACATTCCGCTTTATTTAAAAACGTCTTTAAAACAAGGTTGTGAACCTATTCAGGTTAGGCAACCTAAATTGATCTATTTGACGTCATGTTAATGAACACTCGAAAAAATAAAACCAACTTCCGACAATAGCCGACGTACTTGGCTGTTGACAAAAAAAAAAAGGAAAATTCCTGTGAAAGTCTAAAAATCAGTTTTAAAGTGTCGGTTGTATTACACCATATAGGCCTACCTACGGTATAGCCCACATCAGCAATATCAAACAACAAATTACCTTCTTAAGGAGCCTATGCACACTTTTGTTTACCTAGCTACACCTTACAATTAGCCAACAACTTCTATAAAAAAACTAGATTATCTCTTACCCAGTCTTTCTCATTCTCACCACGTCGCCCAACGCAATGTGCAGCAACTTGCAGATGTAATAGATTCCGAAAACCACCAGAAGATGAAAGATTTGATGCGAATGACCAACGATGTCAAAAAAGCCTGGACAAAAAACGGAGTGTTATACAATTTTTTTGGCAGTTTCCAATAACATTTTACACACTTTCTAAAACAAATAGCATTTCGGAAAGTTTTAGTGGGGTACTTATTTCATTTATAATCCAAAAGATACGAAAATTAAAACTCTAAAAACTTTTTTCAAAATCGCCTTTCAACAACACATATTTCATTATAGGCTACCTCTCTTTGTAAATGGCTGTATTTGTCTAATTCAAAATAAGGCAATCAGGTGGCCCTATATATATATAGATCTTCTACGTTGACATAGTGGAAGCACAGTTGTGCGAAAGCTTGTGGAGATTTCAATACAATTTACCGCTAAATAGAACCACCTGATTACCCTATTTAATTATACTGTATATCTTTGTAATGTTTTTTTTAAAAGATGTTGCTGCATCCCTTTTAAGCAGCCTGCATTGTGATTGTTCTCACAATCGATGGGCGGCAAGATTCCTAACCAAAAAAAGTCGATATGACGTCACACTTTGGCAATGGTTTCAAGGTTTTTGGAAGACTAAAGTCACGCTCTATAGTTAGTTTTCGGTTATGCGATTTAAATCGATAAGATGTCGTCGGTAATGAAAGTTGTCCCTCTCTTGCTTGGCACCGTGCATTATTGATCACGTCATCAACGGTTTTCTTAAAGACCAGACCAAATCGATGGCCCGAATATTCCGTGAACAGGCGATGCTCGATTCGGCCTTAGTACTATCGCATCGTCAATAATGCACGACCAGACGTGAATAAAGACGCCAATTAGGTGGTACGCGGTGTAATAAAAACAAGGCTTATATTGTATAGGTATTGATAAAAACGAGAACGCACTTTTCAATAGCTTAACAAGTAATTTTTGTGACAAGGACTTAAGTGGGAATTGACTTGCTCCAATTATGACTTGAATGGTTATTTATTTAAAAAGACTTGACTTGTACCGAATTTATTTTACATATGACTTGACTTGGACAAAGTTATTTTGCAAATGACTTGACCGGGACTTGTTTACAACACTGAAAAGCGGACTCACCCGGTTTTAGCCTCTCCGGTAGCTTGGCCGCGTTGATGATGGCGCCGAGCAGCATGGACCAGGTCAGTTTGTAGAAGTCGCTGGCGCCTTCCCGGGTTGACGCGATGCCGCAGGCCAAGGTGGACGATAAGTTACCATGGATGTCGTGGTTGTTTAATGCGACCGTGGACGAATCGGTTTCATCAATTGCGCTATACCTTAAAGGAGAAAGAAGTTATTTTAACGAAAGGTAGGCTACACACACGTAGGTGTTTAACAACTGTGGTCTAGCCCTTCTGAAGCTGCCTTTTGGCAAACGATTATAGCTTACGTATCATTAGTACACCGAAAGTCATGGCAGACGCGCCTAATCTGTCATACCAGGAGTAAAAAGTGGTGCATAGACCTCTAAATAGAGCAACTAAAAAAAGCGAAACTGGATGATATTTCAATTGGCCATGTTATCATGTATTGTCATGTAAATACAACGTAAGGTTGTTTCTGGAGGTTTTTTTATATTTTAGTTAAACTTTTGTGTAGGAAAAGTGATTCCTTTCTATCACCTCTTTCTTAGTAATAAAACATTACCCTCAATTCGTCCGTTTACCCTCAACATATATTTCAGTATTTTCGACAAAGATTCATAAAAACATAACACATCAGAAAGTTCAGAGAATTAAAAGCATGTCCCACTGTAACCAACCATGGAAATTACATAGAGAGGCCTAGGGGAAAATAAGTTCGCTTTGTCAATTGCAAAAGCACAAAAAAGGGTCTTAAGTATCGACCCACGTTCAAAGGATCTTCATAAAAACTCACTTGGTGATACAAGGAATGTTGAGGATCGTGTACATTACAGCGAAGGGTAAAACGCGGAACAGGTAGCGCAGGGGAACGTTGGGGTAGCGCGTGTGGCAAGCAGCCGACACGGAACCTACGTTTCCGAGCATAATTGCAACGTAGATGAGAAACCATTCGCCTGAAACGAAAGCGACAAGTTTGTCTTACCGTACTTTTATGAAGTTAACAGCTTATGTGTTTGTTAAGTAGTCGTCTGCACTGTAGTTAGCACAACAGCAAAAATAGCACGTTTTAAGTTAAAGTGATGTTTGATACGATAAACCGTTTAGTGTGGCGCGCTTTTGATGATTCGTTTGTTTATTTAACTAAGGTTGTATATTTTTTGTGAATGTATCTTGCTTTTCTCAACCTGATGGGACAAAGAAGCCGTCTAGTTTTTATAGGACGTGAGCATTAGGGCACAAATTGCTGAGAAACCTGTGGAAGTTTTGTTAGACTTAAGAAACCGTACAAAAGTTTTTTTTTTTTTTTTTTTTTTTTTAAGGTTTTTGTTTCTTTTTTCAAATCATTAAAGTAGGCTACATTTTCTTCACTGAGTATAGAATAGCAAAACATCCCGCAGAAACTTGACATTTCATCTATATAGTGGATGTTTTTTCACAGCGTTGTTATTTGAATAGATATAAAATCTCACATCAGGTATCACCATATGAAAAACCTAACAGATGATTTTACATTTACCAAGGGTTACAAAAAAGCATTACGGTTTCACATAAAAGTAAACCGGTTATCTTAGCTTAAAATAACTCTCGAGAGTCAATAAATTGTTATCGCCACACGGAAATCTAAGGAGTGTGAATTATCCCGGAAAGCCCTACCTTTATAATATCCCATGCAAGTGTACGGGCAGAGATAGAAGGTGAAGAAGCAAGTGATTCCCATGGCCTGGAAAGCTATGAAGCCGTAATCGCAACAAAAGCAAACCTCCCTCACGGCTGGCGACATACAGTTGAAGAGGTGGGCGCCAGAACTGCCTAGAAGTGAGATGCCGATGCCTGAACGAAAATGGCTGGGGTTAAGCTTCAATTTGCTGCCTATTGGAGAAAAAAATGGGCATAAAGTCAGTACATGGTTGATTCGGCTTTACGCAAGGCCGTTTTACACATTTTGGGATCACCGCCAGCATCACCACAAGAACAACATTGTGAACGCAAACATGTAGGTGATTACGTCGACGTTGACAGTATAAGTGGTCCTAAAAGTTTAAGTGGAATGTTGTCTTTTTTGTGGCAAATAGGTGGAAAGCAATAAAGTCCTACTGATTATTTCACACTTCAAAATTACATTGGAGTGTCGGAAAAACTTTTTTCTAAATTTTATCAGTCGTGTTTTTCGTCTTGACATATTTTATAGCTCAACAGGTGTACAGGATTTTAACTCTTTTGAAGACGACAAACAATGTGTTCGATAAAAATCCGCATTCACCCAAAACGGTGTACGTTACAGTAGAAAATGCTCTATTTTGTTTTTGCTTGTTATACCCACGTTAAGATTTGTTCTATTCTTAAACGTTTTGGCATCTTTACATTTCAAACATTTGCATACGGAACGTTTTGGCAACAGTAAACAAGTCTTTTCCCGCGAAAAGCTGAATTTGCACACGTATAGACTAACAAAACAAACAGATTTCATAACCGCAATGAACATATGGTTAACACCAGGCTGTCTCTTATCAGCTTAACACCGGGCTTTCCGCATCCGGGGACGTCAACAACCTAGAAGTGCAGAAGCCTCACCTAACGTAAAAATCCAGTAGGGTAGCATGATATGATCATTCCAACCGATTACACCGTCCAGGTTGTTGTAGGCGAAAGACATGTTGAACCAAATTAGCAGCACTGCTGGTATGGCGTGCGTCCACACGTTCAGAGTCTCGTTTGTTGGATGGAAAAGACTGGGAAAGACAAAGAAGTAATGATTTACAAAGGATGGCGCCCGTTGAGTCATCCATTGATGCAAGTTTCAAGCGCTGTTGAATATGAACGTTAGAGTTTCGAAGCCTAAGAAATGTATGGCGACATCTTTTATATATGGGATGTAACGTCCCAAGTTTCCCATAGGCAAATGTGGGTATAGCCTAATGCACGTTTCATAAAACAACGTATCTTGACACAAATGGTATTTTATCATTTTAGGACAGCGCCTTTCCGATTTTTCCGTAAACGACCGGTTGCATAGCATATTCACAAATATACAAAAAAAGAGCGCTAGGTGATATGACATTCGGTCTTGGCATGGATTGTATAAGCCAGAAATTCAAATACATGGGTTTGCGGGCACGCGATGAGCCTATAGGTGCCGCAAGTTATCTTACATTGATTTGAATCAAAGTTCTACTGCGTAGTATATATCATATTTCTGTTGCTCGTTATGCAAATGTCAAAACCTATCCAAACACAACCCTTTTGGTGCAGCTCATTTCAACAGTTGCAAACAGAAAGAACGAATTAAGTTTTCACTGTTAAGCATGAAGGGTCGCGAAAAATTTTAATACACTCAAAGACAAAGTCTTCGCCGACTAAACGTTCGGTAATCTGTGATTTAATTTTAATTTTCCAAAAACACTTTATCGTTTCTAATCATTTCAATTAAAAAATCTTATAAACTGCACTACCCAGAAAACGATTAGGCAATTGCAAAACACGATTTAGAAAACATATAAATAAACCTTCAAACACATTAGTGGACTTTTAACGATTAGCGGTTTAAACCCGTGGCCTTTGGTGCACTTAAGCATTCACTCGTCCAAAGTAGCAAAGTTTCACGACAGGCCCATGGCGGTTCTAACTTAATTTTCGGCAAATTTTGGCCACTTGTTTTGTTTGAATCGAACAAGTAACAAGACGAGAGACAGGAAAAGCGGGGAGTTCAATGGCGCTCAATTATTCATGACGGACCCAAAAGGTAAATCGTTTATCGACGCACACAACTGTGTTCGTGTCTCACGCAAACAAAAATCGTTCCCGGTGGGAACGCGGCCCAAAGTTAAAAGAGATAATCTAAGTCCACATCCATATGGCCCACGGAGAAATACGTTAGTTTTTTTCTATTTTTAACGCAGGATATTTTTTTAGTTAATTGTGGCTTATCGCTTAAGGAAACAATCAAAGGGGAAAATATATAGTTTATAATGGATTTTTTTGTTGACCCAACTTGATCGTTTTGTATGTAAAAGCACTCATCTTAAAAGAATTCTCATCTTAGAAAAATTCCATGGCTTTAACCAATCAATCTGCTCGCAGATTAACATCTCACGGCTTGCCAGCATACTTTATTGTTTGCTGGTTTTATTGGAAAAACACAAGACTACACTTTTCGGTTTGTTAATGGTTATAGAGCCTCTTAAACAGTTAGCCAATGCGCAGAGGGTCTTATCCGGATCGGAGACAATATTCAACCTTAGACCTGTTAATCAACAGCTGATCGGCAAATCAAAACGCAAAGTCAGCCGAGCAACTCATTTACAAGGGCCATCTGGTCATTAAAAAAACATAGTCGAAAAAACCTGCGTTTCTCAAGGCTTCGTGGACGAGATGTCAGGGGGCTTATAGGGCCAATCGCAAAATCGCCATGCATTATGAATGCGTCATCACGCCCCGAACATTGTTAGCGACTATAAGCAGGACGCGATAAGAATGTTGTTTTAGTTTTTAATTTATTTAAATAGTAATTTATAAAGAGAGCGTTTCAGCTGCGAAAAACTATACGTAAATTTTAAAAAGCGTTTTATATCCGGCTGTGGGCTTTTTGTTTGGTAACGAAATTTTATACAAATATTGTTTTGCCGTGATTAACGTGACGGTAATTTTGTCCAAAAAAACAGGGGTTGATCCATTTTATTAATTCTACTAATATACCTATCATAATAAATTATCCATTATTCAAAAAATCGTTTCACAATAGCCGGGTGAACGTTTGTTTATGTTAAGAGAAATACAAACGGGGAAGAATTCGTAATTTCCGGCTAAAACCGACAAAGGGTTAAACAACAATTAGGGATACAGTTCACGCGGTTTAATTTACTTTACGGAAGAGCAAAAAAATTCAGACGTTCGATAATTTTCACTCACAACTCATAACTAAACAATGCAGAGATCATCTGAAAGCCGTTATTACAACGTTATTACAACGTTATTACAACGCAAAGAGTGGAATTATTATTATTATCGATTAAAATCGTCTTCCTAACGGTGTTCCATCAACATCTACATTGATTCCTGTATTAAGATAAAAAACAACGCCAAAATAGATTGTGCCTTTCGAAGGGTTTCACTAAAAGATTGAATTGGTTCATAAGCCTTTAAGCCTAAAGCCAGCTGCTTTAGTGAAGGGGGGGATTTCAGGAAATATGATTAAACATATTTCGCAGTATTTCGACTTCCTAAGGGCTAGATAACAGTTGTTGTTCATGTACCTTGCATAATTTTACATGGCGTAAAAAGTCTTGCAGAATAGCGAGTTTTGCGCAATTTGTGGGCTTACTTAAAATTAAAATATTGATCAAAATACAGCTCTTCTGGTAATTGCAATTCATACCTAAAAATTATAGCTTATTGAGATACTAATAACAACAAAGTGTATATGTGTTGCGTGGTAGAGTAAACCTTACCAGTAGCGTATGTGCATCCCATAATAGCCGTATGCTTTACGTGGACAATTCTTATTTCTAATTTAACTATAATAGGCAAAAACATAAGGCCAAGCAAAAAATCTGCGGCCAAGCGTATTCTAAAAAGGGCCAAATTTTTAGTTTGGGGCCGTAAAAGGCCAATCTGGCAACCCTGGCTTTTGAGGGTTTTAAACCGGCTCCTCTTGTTCGGATAATGCGATAATTTTAGATCGGAACAAAGTCCCGATACCAAGTGGTAGTATCGGTACTCTCGTCCACCAAATTAATTTAAGGATTTTAAGGTTCATCAACATCTACATTAATTCCTGTATTAACGTTTAAAATGACGCCAAGGTCGATTGTGCCTTTTGGTGGGTTTGATTAAAATATCAGATTGGTTCATGAGCCTTTAAGCCTGAAGCCGGCTGCCGTCATTCCAACGTTAGTGAATGATAATTAATTAATAGTCATTTCTTACCCTCCCTTTAGAAGCTGTATGTGCGAAAACATAACACTAAACAGGTTCTAAAATAAGGTTTAGAAAGCATTAAAATCAGCTCCTCTTACTCGGATAATGCGATATTTTTGGATCGGAGCCCAAGTAGTATCGGTACTCTTGTCCGATACTAGGTTAGTATCGCTGCTGACGATATGCCAAATTAATTTAAGCATTTGGGCCAAGATGTGTGATTTAATTGAGTGATTCCCACTTTAAAAGGTATAACTAATTTACAGAAAATCATATTAGTTAACTTAGTTTACTAGCGGAAAAGCATTGTTTTAAAGAACGGCGCGTATAGCACTAACGTTCATATATTATTTTATCGATCAATTTGGCTTAACTGATCGCATTAATGACGTCATTTGGTTTTAAATTAAATCGGCGATAGTTTTGCTCTACATATGGGCATTGGTATCGGAATAAAATAGGTGGCAGCGGACATCCCTATCTCTAAAGAAGACGGACGTTATATACTTTGCACTGTGGTTTCAAACATATCTCGGCCTACGTTTGCGTAATTAAATGACGATTAAAATCGATTTTTTGGCAACAATTTTTTCCAAATATGAAAAAAAAACGGAGTTGGATGCATAGGCGTAGCCAGGGGGGCCTGAGGGGCCATGCCCCCCCCCCCCCCCCCCCAAAAAAAAATTATAAATATTTTACTCTTAATACTTTGTTTTTTTAGCATTTATGAGTAGTACCGCAACAGTCGATCACAGGCATGCCACACCTTCAATTGTCATGCACTGTTACGTCATAAACGATGTAGTAAATATTACATTTGCTATACATTAATGTAGTTTTACTACTTAAAAGTCAGTTTTTGGTATTTGAATTGTTTTCTTGGAAATGGAGTATAGCGCTAACCCACAGTCAGTTGCTCGAAACGGTTTGCTAACATTGTTATTGTGTTCGTTACAGCGGTAAATATAATGACAAAAGCTAAACAAAAAGTTCAAACTTTTTGGCCCCCCCAAAAATTTTCGGCTGGCTACGCCACTGGTTGGTTGTAATGTATAAACTTCAAGTTCCCATTTACGAGGAATTATACGTTGATCAGTAAAATCGAACCTGCGCAGGCAAAATGCGAGCGACGACGGGTTTGGTCTGTAGCCGTGCAGAATGTACGACTCGTGGCAGTAGAAGGGCATCTCATCTCGGGATTTTAGGCCGAAACTGCGCAGCCAACCATCAAAGTCACGGCTGCCGTTGCTGTTGTTGTTTCTGCTTTTGCTGCTGAAACATGACAAAATAACGTCGGTATATGGTAAATTGGAAAATTTCAGCGCTTAATTTTTCACGTTAATTATAGGCTACTTCAATTGTTTTACACTAATAGATTATAATCAAATCAACCTACGAATTAACGATTTTCATGCAAACTATTGAAACCTTTGGTGTACTGTGATACATTAAAGCAGGTATCGTTGTTGAAAATCGACTCATAAGGGCTAGATAACAGTTGTTGTTCATGTACCTTTCACAATTTTTTCATGGCGTAAAAGTTCTGGCAGAATAGCGAGTTTTGCGCAATTTGCGGGCCTACTTAACATTAAAATATTGATCAAAATACAGCTCTTCTGGTAATTGCAATTCATACCTAAAAATTATAGCTTATTGAGATACTAATAACAACAAAGTGTATATGTGTTGCGTGGTAGACCAGTAGCGTATGTGCATCCCATAATAGCCGTATGCTTTACGTGGACAATTCAAAAGCATTTGGCTATTTTTTTTACCAGTTTTTGACTTCGATTAGGTTTAGACAGCACACCGTAAATGAGTAAAAGGCAGGCGTTAATTGTTTATCAATGGCTGTTTTCTAGGCCTTCGTGTAATGTTTATTGTCGGCCTGCGTTTTTAATCGTCCTAGTTGCGTGCTGACCGTTCGTTTTAACCTGTCATCAGCTGTGAGGTCATCTATATGCCGCAAACTCGAATTGCACAACGGAATGAAATCACACAAAAATGAATGGTTCTAGCTGAGCGCGAATAGATGGCACAAAACAGCGTCGATTGGCATTTCCGAAAACGGCCACAACGCTTTGTTTACTTTTGCGTCCACGTTGAACGACCTTGTACATGCATCCCGGGAGCCGTGGCGCCCTTTGGCGACCTAATTGGAAGTTTAAGCTTTAAATAGGGGGTGGCGTGAAATGGTTGCCCAACCCTTGCACCAAACCCCATAATCCGTCATACTCGACTGTTTTAAAAACGGGGCGTTTCTTTACATAATGGGATAATAATACATTGTGGTATGATAATACAACTGTAGAGTTTACTTAAAAAAAAAAAAAGTTACAGAATAAACTTTGTTCGTTTATTTTGGACGGTCGGGTCTATTTCATTGAAACTTCTATCAATCTAGCACATGCCTACATTTTATTGCAAAATCGTTTAATATACCTAAATTATTTGATTTTTTTTTCGAAACTAAAAAGCATTTTTATTTGTCAAGATTTTTTTTAAATAATAGAAAATATATTTTTAAGTGCACAGCCCGAGCCTGAATATTTTTTGTTTTTGACATTTATTGTGTTTTACAAACATCGAAGCATAGCAGGCTGGCGAGATGGTCTGAATATAGTAAAATATCGCGGAAACGTTCAATAGACTTCCGTGTTGTGCATGAACGCCGGCTAAACATTTCTCATGCTTAAATGGACGGGCGGCAAAAAATGCTTATTTTTTTGTTAATTGACAATCAAGTGTCTAAATAGAACAAAGGATGCAGTTATGTATCGACAGGGATGCTATTTGATTTGCCGTCGTAAACCAGTGTTTAATGAGACGCAAGCTTTATTGGACTTTAGACCAAACGCGCAACTTCTTTAGATCAATAGTAGGTTTCGCCCAATCGGCAGTATTACGTTCTCCGCGGTGCCAGGTGTTGGATTGTGCAGTGTCGCAACTTTACGTCAAATAAGCGGCGCAAAAGTTGTTCTCTCAAAGGGCAAAGTTCGATATGGCGAGGCGTTTTTGACGTTAGTACCGATGCGCAAAATTGACACAAAAACTGCCTCAAGGTTAAATCAATCGACCACTGTGCCCTTTAACATTCAGCCGAATAGTTTTCAATATCTCAAATAAAACAGGGATCTGAGTTACGATGTATACCTCGCATACGCTTGGGTTCGGGTGCAATCGGGTAAGAAGGAATTGCCTAAGTAGGTGTTTGTTTCTATTTGCGGTCGACTTGGCTAATTTGGTCCAACTGGAAACATTTCGAGCGTTCGGGGTCATTCACCCTGACGAAGGCTACTTGAATAGGTTGCCGAAACGTTGGTAAAGAAATACAATTACGAGAGGAGCTGTTTTTTGATTATTATTACTATGCCTGGTAGCAACAGTATATCTATGAAAACATTATGTAAGTAATTGTATCACCTTGTAAGACCTTAAATATCGTTTTTTTTAATGTAAGTTTGTTAAGCATTTGTTTGATATAACCTGCTTAAATATTTCATATTGTTATTGCAAAACCCTTAATTGTTTCCTAACTGGGTCAGGCAACTTCCTGTCACCAAAAAATAAAAAGAGGGCGCCAAAAGTGGCATCGGCTTGTTAAAAATCGTCCTTTACTGACCTTTCATTCAGCGTGCCATTCTGCCAGTCGCAATTCTCCGGTTTCGTTGTTAAACTTTCCTCGACCGTAGATTGCCAGCAGCGTTTTGTCGGGCAGCAACTTTGCTTCGTTTCGTCGTCTCCGTTGTCAAGGCAGAAGCCTATGTCGGCACCTGCGGTAGCCTTGCCTTCAACCAGCATTGCAAATTAGTTGTTTTCTTTGTCTGTCGACTTTAGGCGTTTCGCATTGTCGCTGAATTGCACAATGGTGTGGGCGCGTTAGAGACAAGACAGTTGCTGCTGGTGTTGCTGCTGTGTTGCTGCTGGTGTTGCTGCTAGCTGGTGCCGTTTGCTTACGCACGAGGCTGCGGCAGTCTACTTAAAGCAGGCCGATTCCGGAAAGTCTACGCGCGAGCTTTAGTACAGTTATTCTCGCATTTCTCTGAAACAAATACAATAGCCATGTCATATATTGCTTTGTTATACGCGCAACAAGTCTAACTGGCCCTTGACTTAGTCGCATTCGCTTAACTGTAGCCACGACAAGTAAGGCTTTACAGTTAACACCTGATACAAAGCTGGACTGCATGGCATATGTAGCAGACGCATATACCGGACGTAGTTACTAAGCTTGAGGCTTTCATTTCATACCGAGTGCCTTCTTTTCTTGAAGTGTCTTAAGACTTGCTGATTCTCAATTCTTGGTAAGATTTCGCGGGAAAACCATTTCGCATGTCGTATTCTATTCTCCTCTGCTGAAACTGCATTTAGACTTTTAAACAGCAACTGCTATCTTACAAGTTTGAAACAATTTGGAATTCTATTTAAGAGAATACTATGTTTTTGTCAATTTGACCTTATTATAAATAAACTTGTTACATGGTTTGTGATCAAGATAAAAATAGAAACGGTGTATGGCAAGTGTTGAATACCCGGCTCGTGCTTTATTTGGGGGTTCGTACACGCTTCTCCTACCTTAAATGTAAGGCCAGTTTATATGCATAGACCTACCTATCGCTAGTAAATAAATATGAACACAATACGAATAGCTGATTTGTCTAAAAACGCGATCGTATAAATATGATATGTTATAATCAAGGCCTTCATTTACCGACAGGCCACAAACTTTCTTAAGTCATTAACGCACATATCACCAGGCTATATGGTGCTCGACTGCACATTAGCCAGTCTTAATCAGGTGTTATACAATCATCTGTTGATTTAACTCAGTCAATCGTACACGCAAATGCCTGTTACACAACCAAGTGCCGGTCGGCTGGGCCTCGGTGAGCGAGCCCAGTGTAGGCTTGGTGATACCATTGTACAGCCGGTAGACTTGCGCTATCGAATATACAGTAAGCAGACCTGTGCTATCAAATTTAAGTACAATTGACTGCCGGGTGAACTGCTTTGAAAGGCCTGTATTGTGTGACATGTTGTAGCCGGCGCACTGCCATCTATTCCCTGTTTCCCTTTCCAAAGCGTCCATGGACTTACACGTATACAAAAACAAGTCTAGACGTGGATAGCAACAAGCATATTAAATAATCTATTACAGTAACTTTAATGCTAAAGTTACTCAATTTGGCAAATTCTCACTTATCACAAGTGATATTTATTTCCCCAACGCTTCCCTAGCTAGACTAAACAAACATAAATAGCATATGACTTCGACTCATACCGCACAGAAGGCATTACTAAACTATTTTAAACTGCCGGTGAAGCGACTGAATTAACTACCGTTATCCTTCAGGGAGTGTCTTAACGTCAGTCAATGGTTGCTTTCTAAAGGCCTGTGCTTTCGTATTGGATTTTCACCAAGGCTTTGTATGGGGTTTTAACAGCCGGAAACTAACTTGATCAGTTTTATAACTTTGGCTAGGCCTGTTCTATCCTGCTTCCTCAATAGTTCATTTCAAGCTTTACAAAGTGGCATCTTGCTCGCATTACTCTTTTGATTGTCATTATGTCCACCTACTTTAGTTAGGCTATTTTTAGTGTAACTTAAACCTTTGAACTCAATACCGTGGTGTAGAAACACCCCGGC
This sequence comes from Ascidiella aspersa, assembly GCF_963924565.1. Lineage (NCBI taxonomy): Eukaryota > Metazoa > Chordata > Ascidiacea > Phlebobranchia > Ascidiidae > Ascidiella > Ascidiella aspersa. Next base: position 30,314,243 of record NC_139450.1, read on the forward strand.
CCAATGGCCTTAAATTTAGAATATAATCGGAGTAGTTGTATTGTTTATTCTACAATCGCATGTCGGTGGCAAACGCATAAAACAAAAAGGAAACACCAGTTAATAACAGGAAAAGGTCGTGCTTCTATTTCTGCCTCTGCATTTCCTAGCTTTAAATGTTTCGCATTAAAAACGTTTGAAAACCTTTGTTTATCACATTGGCGTAATTTGTGGTTCTTTTTGGTTTTATTCTTGATTGACAAAATAAAAATTGAAGAAGCATTGCACGAAGCAAATTTTTGAAATCACTAGAGTGACTCAGTGATAACTTTTACATCTTGTCACGCATTAATAATATCTTAATAATTCGCCAGACTGTTTCTATAAAACAATGGATTAATTATACTTTCCGGACAGAGCAATAGGTAGAATAGTATTATAGTTATTTAATTAATACCTGCATTTCGATTTGCATACGAAAAGGTTATTCACCAAATTTACACACAGATCCGAGGCACGCAGTTTGAGAATCTTTTAAAGCCCCCGACATTTAACTTATTCGGCCACTGCCATTACTTATATGTTTTAAAGGTCTATAAATTGCCTCACGACCAACACAAAGTAAGTGGAATGAGCACCCAAATCAATTACTGTATTTCACTTTAACCGAAGTTTTCTGCAGTCTATTGAGAATGGTATACCTGAGAACACTCTTATGTTGTAGTTGCAGTTAGTCCAGAACCCTCAAGACACAATCTAACTGGAATACAACTGAATAATAACATGGGCCTGTTTTCCTTTGCTTGCCAAATGCTTCGCCCTTATTGACTATTGTAAACGGCATTGGCCACTCGCTTCGCCTTATTTGCAGGTGTACTTAAGTTGTGGGTCCAAACCCAATGAAGCAAGAATACATTAGCTCCCTGCAAGCTTTAAAGTAAAATTGGGGTACAGCCTCAACTGAAGCCTGCACGATACCATGTTCATTTCATGAAACCCAAAACTGTTGCTCGTAAAGTCGCATATAAATAGTGCGGCTTTTCGTTCAGCCCGTCTCGACGCTTTTAACAGTTTAACCTGTGCCAAGTTCTCACAAGCGAGCTGGACTAAACGTCTGTCATGTAGCTTTTGCTGCTGCCCGAGTGCCAAGGGTCCTATATCGATTTGAAGTCACCCGCCGAGCAATTGAAGCCGGCAACCAACACACTTTGGTATTATGAACTGTATCGATCTGCCAGAGGAAAGGCTTCATCTGCGAACGTGATTGCTTTCAACTGCTCAGCACCTTCTCGTCTATGTCTGTTACAGTGTTTCTCAGCCTTATATGGCTAGCGACACCCCTCAGATATAATAAATATATTGCGGCACCCATATAAGATTTTCCGTGGGATTCACTAGAATATTACAATAAACGAAACTGGAGCAACGCACATCAACTCTGCACAACTGAGGAAGTTTTAATTGGATTTATTCAACGCTAATCTTTACAAAAAGTTACAAGAGTTTAGCAAAAATCAGATTCTTAAATAATCCCAAATATGTCGCGGCACCCTTAAGCATTAGAAATGGCACCCGAGAGTGTCGCGATAACCCGGTTTAGAACCACTGGTCTATTAATTGCCATTGCATAAGTTCGTGTGATGTTTAGCTGGCGGTATATTATAATTTCGATACTGGGACGAAACGCATATTGCCGGCCAAATTTCTTGACGACGCGCCCTTGATTAAGGCAAACAGCAGGATTAAGGCAGACTTGGACAACTAGATAATTCTAGTTTTTGTAATTCAATGAATTAGAGCAAAATGCGACTAATTAAAATTCTTATCTAATTTGGAAATTGCTTGTGCGCTCTAATTCTAGTTCTAATCTAATTTTTACCAAAAATGCTACTTTGTCCAACGGCATTTTTAGTCTTTTAGTCAAAACAAAGAATATGAATTCAAACTCTTTGTTTGGAACGTAATTTTCACAGTCCGAAAAGCATATGGTATGCTAAAAGACATCAAAATTAGCAAACATATTTACCATCACTTATTGGAATTCTTCTCGATTTAAATGAAATTGATTGTAAATATTCAAATGTAATTCTAGTTCAAATTTGTTTTTTTTAGGAATTCTTTTTTAGAAAGTAATTCTAATATAATTTGAGAAAACTCAAAATGGTCTAATTCTAGTTCTAATCTAATTTTAAAAAGCTAAAATAAAACTAATTGTCCAAGTCTGGATTGAGGTGCCGTGAAGTGTCAGGCAGGTCAACCGTCAAGGGAATTTATTATTAAAACGACAATCAATGTTATTAAGTTTCATCATTACGATTTCGATCGAAGAAATAGAGTACAGTTAAAATTGCAAAATGCTGCCACTGCAAATTGACAAACACGTTGTTAAAAACCAGGCAGGCGTTTTACATTCCATTTCAAAAACTGATCCATTGACAAAATATGTCTTTGCCTAGTGTAGCTAACCTTTTGTCGGCAACACACAATAAGACCTAAAAAGCAACAATACCAAAAGCAGAAAAATCTATAAACCATAGTATTAAGACCAACGACATAATACAGCCAAATCAAAGTAATATCCAGTACTACACATGCATGAGATCAAAATCGTCTGAATAAGACCTAAATCTGTCGGAGTAGGCCCAAATTCATCGGAATTAGTCCTAAATTTATCTGAATAAGGCCTAAATTCTTCGGAATAAGGCCTAAATTCTTTTTTTTTTGACGTTTTCAAGAAACATACTGTTTGTGGTTATTGGTTGGTGTAATGGGTGTGGTTAGAACATGGGTTAGTGTTAAAATTAATAGGGGAGTTAGCGATGTACTTAGGGGTGGGGTTTAAGGTTTGTTAAAGTGTTGTTTAGGCTTGATTCTAGCCTTTTAGGTCTTATTCCGACGGATTAGGACTTATTCCGATTTAGACGGTACTAATAACATTAGGTATTAGTCCTATTTTGGCCTTATTCCGAGTTGTGTTTTGTTCTGACGTTGGTCTTGTTCTTATCTCGGTCTTATGGCTGGAGTCCCTTTTTTCGCAGCGACCTAACATTCTAAGCGTAAGTATAGGCTGTAACAGCGAAGCTTTGGCGCCCGAACACTGATTTATTTGCAAATGAACAAAACATAAGACAAAGAGCATATATTCAAATTCAAATTCAAACAACGTGAGCCATGTATTAGTATTGCTATTGCAAATTTCTTAAAATTACATAAAAATCGTTCTCAGGGCCAAGTTCAATAAATCTAACTGGGTAAATTACTGCGAATCAAATCAATGAGCGACCCAGTTTTGGGCCGCGATAAATAGGTTGAGAAACACTGTCTTAACCGTTCGAATTGGACTAAAGAGCTTTTGCTGGTTAATTGTGAAAATTCGGAGTATAAACAAACTACATAATGCGAGGCGTTAACCACTACGTGTAGAAAGAAAGCAATACCGAGATATTAATGTTAGCAAAATGCCTAAGTAATACACATTTTGGCGCTGGTCTAGAATCCTGCCAAATTTTCGTTTGGGGGTTTATATTATTAACAATATGGGTTAGGGTGAGAGTTAGCGTTTGGGTTTGAGTGGGTCAAGTATTATTAATATTATATTTATTACCCAATTTTTTGGTTCCTTGCAATTTCATTTTTGACCACTCGTTTCGTTACGTTTAAAAAAAGTAGTACGGTAGTATTCTATACCAGCGCCCAAATTTTATCTCAACTCTTTATTATATTTGTGGAATGTTTTTTATTGGATTGTATTAAAGTAAACAGTTTGCCTAGATAATAATAAGTCCAACTGTCAACAATCTCTACACAAAATTCATAAATTTATTTTGCTTTAAACTTGCCCTGTGGTTTCTGGTAACACCATAGAATACTAATTGTAATTAGTATTCTATGGTAACACCGTTCCCACACAAAAACCTCATTCACACCCACAGACTTGGACAACTAGATAATTCTAGTTTTCTAATTCATCAAATTAGAGCAAAATGCGGCTAATTCTAATTCTAATCTAATTTGTGAATTGCTTAAATGGTCTAATTCTAATTCTAATCTAATTCGGATTTTACCAAAAATGCTACTTTGTCCAACGGCATTTTTAGTTTCTCAGCTTAAACACAGAATTAATTTTTTTTTTTTTGGTTGGAACCAGGGAGTCGAACCGTTTGACTTTTCCGGTTCAGGTTCGGTTCGGGTTCAAGGATTTTTTCGGAATCCGGTTCAGTTCCGGTTTCGGTTCGGAGGAATTTAAAGGTTCCGGTTCAGCTCCGGTTCGACCATCGCTATTTCAAAACCGGTTCATAAAGTTCCGGTTCAGATACAATATAATTTGCGTTAAATCTAAAAATGTTGGTCGATAAATGTAGAGAATAATGTTTGAATTGTAAGTCATTTAATCTAAGTTACGTGACGTATAAAGAAAACAGTATCTCGTTATTGAAATATCTTAAAAAATAAAAATCAACGATTTTTTCTTTCATTATTCATAATTTTTTCAAAAAATTTCGAATATGACGTAAATTGACTCAGTAAAATAGAAGTTGTGACGTCATACAGGAGCGAACCGCTTTTATTTACAGGTTCGGGTTCGGTTAAGGTTCAGGTACTTTCAAATTATTCGGTTCAGTTCCAGTTCGGCTCCTTAAAATCTTATAAAAAACGGTTCAGGTTCGGTTACGGTTCGGATAAAATGGACCCAAAACCGGTTCATAAAGTTCCGGTTCGGTTCCGGTTCGACTCCCTGGTTGGAACGTCTTGTATGTATTTTTACAGTCTAAAAAACAATAAAAGGCATAAAAATTAGCACACCCATAACTTCCATTCACGGTCTTATAAGAACAAATTGCGATTAAATTAAATTGTTTGTAAATAATTAAATGTGATTCTAGTTCAAATTCTAGTTGAAACTTCATATTTTAGGAATTCGGTAATTCTAATTCTAATCTAATTTGAGAAAACTCAAAACGATCTAATTCTAATTCTAATCTAATTTAGAAAAACTAAAATGCTCTAATTTTAATTGTAATTTAATTTTTAAAAGCTAAAATAAATCTAGTTGTCCAAGTCTGCACACCTATTCAGTTGGGGTGACCTTTCTTTGTTTGTAGATTAAGTTGTGTGCAAAACGTGGGTAATTGGCTAGTTGCTGCCACGAAAGAATGTGACACGCGAAATGTAGGTTCTACCTATGCACAACATTTGACTTGTGAGAGCTAAAATAGACGCGTTTTAACGGCAACAGAGATTTACAATCCCACAATGGCTTTTAGTTATATAGTATATAGCCTACCAGTGTTGTAAACAAGTCATTTTGAACTGACTTAACTTCCAATCAAATATTTTTGAATAAATAACCTTCCAAGTCAAGTCATATTTAGAGCAAGTCAACTTCAAGTCCTTGTCGTAAAAATAGCAATTGGAACTGTTAAAACTGGCAAACTCCCTCATTATGAGCAACAACTCAAGTAAAATATAACATACACACGACATGTGGCAAGTAAATTGTTTTATGTACAAAATGTAAGATAAATAACCAAATTTTATAAATAATTCCTTAATTAAAAACACTTAATTTCAACCAAATAATTTGTTCAAGTGGCTCAAGTCAAGTATTTTGCACAAAAGAATAAAGTCAATTCATTCAATTCATTCGAAAACAGTGACTTAAGTTAAGTCATTTACTTACGTTATTACAACACTGGTATGTACCAAGATGGTCCAAATCAAAGCCCTTGTAGTACGCGACGTAAACGTTAATACAGTAAAGCATTCTTTAATTTGGAGACGTCTATACGTTTTTGATTTGCTTACATTTCCGAAAGATTTCGTATATTGTACCCGTTACAAATAATGCCTACATAAAATTCTATGAAAAATTAGGCTAAAGGACAAATTATTAGCACGACCATTCATAGCGTATTGCTGTGGCCAACGAAAATACATAAATAATATTGTTGTCCCAGATCTTAGGCAATTCTCTCTTTTGATTTTATTTGTTTATTTTTAGGCAATTCTCTCATAACAATAACAAGTTTCTTTTTTAATATGTGGCTTGCAGATTTATACTTTTGTAAGGTCTGTTTTTTTTACGCATTACGGATGCTAAAAAAACGTGAAAGCATATCAACGTTTGATGTCGCTGTGGCGCTAATATTTGAAGCCGAACAACTTTTTAGTGAAGCCCTTATCTACACTAACCAACGCCTGTATGTAACGCGTTGCACTAACACAGCTGTAACTGTAACTAACCGGAAAAATCGAACATTGACTAAATAAAGATTTTTTTAAATAAGCCACATCTACGTTTTTTATCACAAAATTTTAGAGTATGAAAGCCTATACAGAAGCAGGTATTATTTTAACGTTTCGAATAACTCTTTATTTGAATACCGCCTAGCCCTATAGTGATCAAAGCACTTACAGAAGTAGGTATCATTTTGAACGTTTCGAGTACCTCTTTTACTTATTCTTAACGTTTTAAATAACTCTATAGGCCTATTTATTTTTTAAAATGAATAAATAATTATTCGAAACGTTTAAAATGATACCTACTTCTGTATGGGCTTGGTTATTCTTACTTTAACCTTGACCCTGCTAGATTCTCAAAATATATCAAAAGACCCAAATTATTGCTTTAACAATCTTTTTGCCTTTTGATTATTTGTAAATATGCCGGGCCCTATTAATTTCAACTCCTTATTTTACACAAGCTGTCAAACAACATATTTAAATTAGGTTTACAGACCCCAACTAGAGAACCACATCTCTAAATATTAAAAAGGTAACATAGGTTAACAAACAAAAAAAGCTCTTACCTCTAATGCTGACTAAACACTAGCTAGGTATAACAGATTCTTCACAATAATCTCAAATGTTTTGGCTTTAAAAACAAAGGAACTTGAATTTCAAAATACCTTACTTCAGGCGTATAACCCTGGACATGTGCTTACCATACAGTTTAGGCCAGTGATTCCCAAACTGTGTGCCGCGGCACATCAGTGTGCCTCGAAGCATTGTCAAGTGTGACGCGAAACTTTTTGTAATTTCAGAAAATAAGTTATTTGTATTACCAATAGGCATACACTCAAGCATTTTAGACTTAAATACGAACTATTAACTACGAATTAATAATTTTGAGACATTTACATATAGTTTGTCGTGTGTTAAGGGCGATTGTAAAATAACTCTATTGCTGTTCTGTTAAAAGTGTGCCTCAAAATGTTTAAGATTTTTTTAGTGTGCCGCAAGCTAAAAAGTTTGAGAACCACTGGTTTAGGCTATACTCGATATTCATTATTACTTAAGGCAGTTTCATTTTATAGGAAAACAAAAACCCCAAAACACGGGCGTATTTCGGCAAGTTTTATTCCTCGCAATATATTAATAATTGAAACGATATAAAAATAACACAGATTAACAGAGAGAGAAAAAGTTGCCAAATGTACAATAAAAAAACGAAAGGACGCAGGGGAAGATTGGACATGGACCGCGAAAAAGCGCAAAAAAAACGTTATTTCGAGCTTCAAACTGTAACTTGTTGCATATCTCAGTGTTTTTTTCCCTTAGCAAATTTGTATGAACCGTATTTCACGATGTGAAGTCTTCGTTTTCTCGCGAAGCAAGGCGGAGATTATAAAATACATTTTCTCGCTTATATACTAAAAACAAGTTATTTTTCGGGAAAACTCATGTAGAACGTTAGACTTAAATTTGCAGGTTCTAAAGAAGTTATTTTTGCACTTAAAGCCGAACAAACCCCTATGGCAAGTAAAAACGTGAAAAAACAAAAAACAAACGCAACTATGGTCACACAGTCATATCAACCCTTTACGCTGTTTCTTGAGAATTTTAAACGCACGCTACACTGTATTGTATTCACTTACAGTTGCAAATAAGAAAGTCACAATAATTGGCGCGCCATTGCACTAACTATAGTAACGCGTTGCTAACGGGAACAGAAGGTTGTGGGCGGATGCAAGGCTACTGGACCTAAATCTAAACTTACGTTGTACAGAGAGCGCGTATATTGACACAAGAAGGAATCGTATAGTGAAGAAAAAACAACAACTTTTCATATTATTTTTACAAATAATTAAAATCGAGGAGCGCAGGTTATTTTAAGTTTGATCCGCAACAAAATAATTGCTTTCAAAGATAGAACTGAAAATGAGAATGTTTACCATTTGAAGGTAGGAGAAATACTATCGATGCATGGTTGCAATTATATGGTAAAGAGAAAAAAACTCTTTATTTTTTTTCACAAAAAATTAAAATCGAGGAGCGCAGGTTATTTTAAGTGTAATCCAAAACAAAATAATTGCTTTCAAAGATAAAACTGAAAATGTGAATGTTTAAGGTAAGAGAAATAAGGGAAAAACGTCATCATACGATAGAGCAATTGCGGCTGTATTTTTACGGGGCTGACGTTTTTGGTGAAACTTGGCAGCGACAAAAGAGTGGAGCAAATAAAGTAAGCATACAGAAACTGAACCTTTTTTGGTCGCACTTTTTTCGTCCGCTATGACACACATCAACCGCAAATAAGAATAATAAGAAGAAGAATTGCAACGTGGAAAAAATAAGACTCGCGATAAAGGTAGCTTGGACGTGGAAAATTTGGCTTCTACGTAATCCGGCTAAAGAAATTTCGCTGCGAACGCGGATTCGACGCACGCCGCATATGGCGACGCAAAACGAGAGAAAAAATAAAACGCTGCGTCGAACTTTAAATTGCACCTTTGCCGAATTGCTTGCTACTTCGCGTTGTTAGTAGTTTTTCGAGGGTGGTAAGCCGCCGAAATCCCCTTCTCTGCATTCGGCTTCGTTTAAGCTTGATTCTCCGTCGGCGGGCAATTATGGGTGGCGATCGGGCGCGGGGTGTAAGCTGGATAAGGGGTGATCGGGGGCTTTTAGGGCTTGCGGGGCAGAGACAGCGATTTCTTGTGGCGGAAGTAGGCGTCCATCCGGGCCAGGCAGTATTCCTGCGACGACACAAAGTAAAAGGATGACTGTTAGTGGATTCGTGGCTACAATAGTTGCAGCCCTGACAACGTTTACCTCAGAACTGGGCAAACTGCGGGACCATATTTAGCTCGTCAAACAATCTAATCCGGCCGCGACTTAAAATATGTACAGTAACTATTTAGGAATATGCTCACAACCCCAGATTTTTTCCTAGAAACGATAGTTAAATAAAATTTACAAAGTCTGAGAGCTTAAACCCTGGGACAAAGCAAAGAGCAGGAGCTAATTCAGGGGTTCACCAGGCCATACCCCCTCAACTCTAAAAAAATGCTTCGATGCTGAAACTCTCGAATGGAAAACGAATGGAAAACAATTGAAATTATTTTTATTTATTTGATATTTTTATAGAGTTGAGCGTTCTTTCTAGGGGCGTACTTAACAACAATGCTGCGGAAAGTAATGTGCTTTTTTCCAGCGGGTCCTGCACCGTTAGCCGAACATCGATAAATTTGTTTACTCCACTGAATAGTAAACAGCACATGACTCATAAGCCGGCAAGTCATTGGACCGGTGGCTTCCGACACATTAAACAAGGTACTCTTGGGCAAACGAGGGGTATAGAAATAGAATGGACGTTTTTAATTCTGCGTTCGACCAAACAGTGTTAGAGCTTAATTTTAAGCGTTTTTTCTGATTGCTTATTGTGATATTTGCCAATTTAGGCGAAACTAAACGATAAAGCTGATTTCAAAGCGAACGGCAAAATTCACGGATAACAACCTAAATGGTCCGAAGTTGCGCAAATTCGCCCAAATAAAGGCTTTACGAATGTCCTTAAGTGAGACCGGATTTTCCACTTTTAAGAAAACGATGGTGGTCACTAGATTTTAACACAACTAATTGAAGCCATTTAGCATTTCGAGAAAGTTTCTTTCATCGCGTTTTTTTAGTTTATTTTAATTTGAATATTTTTAATGATTTCCTGATTTTGAAGTTTCCAGAATTTTTTTTGTCAAAAATTTCTTCTTTTCTAAAGAAATTCGTTTCGGCACTACCAAATTTCCAACACGTTGTAAGAAAAGGGGCCTCGAGGCGATTCGCACGTGCGCTATAAACCTCAACACGTAAACTGGCCGCATTTCGGCGGACATTACGACTCCGTCGAAACACATTCACCACATAAGAAGGCCTAAAAACGTGGCCGATTAAAAAGCAGACTGTTGACGTGTTTCGGGCTTATTTTGGTAGCTTCCAAACCCTCCCCATAAAGCAGGGGTTCTTAAACTTTTTCTACTGCACCCCCCCCCTTAATTTTTTTTCCAAAACGCGTGGACCACGGTAGGCAAAAAATTTTCAAAAAATGACGTCACAATACAAATAGACTTCATATGCTGATTTTTGTCCAAAAAATGAAATATGCTGAATTTAAATGAAATATGCTGATTTTTCTCCAAAAAATGTACAAGTGAAATGGAGTTTAAATACATACAGTGCAAAAACGTCTTATTTTTAGTTAAACTCATCTTCAAAAAATTGATTACTTCTTAAATATACACCAATATTTTCATTTTTTCTCAATGCCCCCCTAAAACTAGTTCACGTACCCCCAAGTGGTCCATGGACCCCAGTTAGAAACCCCTGCTATAAAGTTTACAAGGCCGGAGCAGCGCGTTTTCGTGGAGTCTTTTTACTAAGCTATACCTCTTATAGCCGTACGTTGAATAAAACAGAACGGGACGATAACTGGCCGGTTTACCTGGCCATAATAAGCAGCCAAGCCCACTTTTCTTGCCAAATTTTAACACTATTGTGTCCACGGCGTTGGACAGTTTGAAGAAAGTGGAGACCGTTAATACTCGCAATCTTTTATTTATTTCGGCCAAATAATCGCGCTAAAAAAACTACCTAAAGCGGTTAAAGACTAATATCTAGAGATTTCATTTGGCTAAAGTTTTAGTAGAATAAAGGCCACTGTGGTTACAAAGACTTTTTTTTCAAAACGTTGTTCAGGAGGGGCATCGTTTGTTTTTACCCCCTAGATCATTTTCTGCTTGTAGGCCAGCCAAGTCTTCTTTACTCTAGATTTTGCATTAAAAGATCCGGCCAGGCCCCAAATTTCGGCCAAATACGTAATCCAAATTTACACGATCGCCGTACTCACCATGTAGCCGAATCCAATGTCGGAGATCTGGGCTTGAACGACTGACCAGAGAGACCAGAAGAGATGAGAGAGCAGGGCGAGTCTGCAAAATACGAGAAAACGCGTCATGAGCGAGTGGAAAAATACCAGTAAATTTGAGCCGAGTAAGGGGCTCGCTTGCCGCGTTTTTGCACACGCTTGCCGCGTTTTTGCTTGATTTTAAAAAGAAAACCGCGCTTGATTGCTGTTTGGTTAAAAAAAAAACGTGCACCGCTTTGCTTAAAAAAGCGAAAAGTTTACGTTTTTGTTTTATGCTTGTTTACGGGAGAGTCCTAGGGGTGTTAGAGCGCAAGAAAGATTGGAAAAGTGGCGGGAATGCGTGCCTTGGGAAGATAGACAACTGATAAGTTATTTTTCTCCCTTAAATAAAATTCAAATTGCAATTTTTAATTGTTAAAATTGCAAATCAATTTTTAAACAAACATTTTAATTAATAATAATTTTTAACCAGAGTGCTGCAAAGTGTTTTTTTTTTATTTTATTTTTTTAGGCTGCGGTTTTACAGATTTGAAAGGTTTTTATATTTGGTTTACACTCAACAGGTTTTTGTGTGATAACACGCTACTTATTTAAAGAAATTTATCCTTCAAGGTAAATTCAAAAACAGGGTATGTCTTTTTTATAAACACCAACGATTTTTCTTGTCGCACAAACACAGTAAGCAAAAATCTCGCGATACAGTTGATTTTAAACAGGGTTTCCCGCCAAATTGTAGGACTGTTGCGCATACGATAAGAAATCCTTTTAGGGCAAACTAACAGACTTCGATGTATGGCAGTAAAAAGGGTTAATGCTATCATGGTATGACAATATTTACACGTAAACAAATATTTGAACACTCCAGTCTAACATCAGCCTGATTTCTCTTTGTAAAACAACCGCAGCACTGTTATACTGTATAGGCCGAACGGAAATTTACAGGAGTTTTGTTTGAGAACGCCCGTCTTGGCCACGTGCCCGGCAGGCACAATACGATAGCAAGTTATTTCGCCGGCTAAATTTTAGCTTGCGGTGCGACAATCGTGAGATAAGGCGATAATAAGCCGGCTCCGGTATTTTATCAGAATTTCGCCCTTCCGCGCTTAAAGCTTATTTACTTAACGGCAGAACCTATTAAATGCTTCAAGATAACCCGCAGGACATAGCTTGCTTTGTTTCTTAAAAAACTGTCGGCGTTTTGGGCGTTTTGGGCGTTTCTCGTCCTAAGTGATCGGTGGTCGCGATTACTTGCGACATTTACAGGGTTCAGTCAAACAGTGTAACCATTTTTTCTAAATGAACACTTATAGGACAGTTTGATACGAACTTGTATCATATTCAGTTGGTCATTAACTGAGGTGATACAAGTTCGTATGGAAACGTCTTAAACAAAATAATGTCGATCTACTCGACCTTTTCGGCATTGCAATTTTTCTTAAGCTACATTACAGATCCGTGCAAGAAATTTCTTGTAATTACATAAATTAGGCATGAATTAACCGTTAAAACTGTTCATAATTATTGGATTGAGGCGATGTGATTTTGTTGGAAAAAAAAAATTCAAAAAAATTTCAAAAATTTAAGGCCAACCAACTGATTAAAAAAGGCACGCATTCCCGGAAAAAATAAAGAAATATAGAATGGTTGTGGTAGTATACTAAAGCTTTTTCCAGGGAAAGTTTTTTTCTTACGCGTTAATTGTGAAAGCATAATTTATTTGTCGTTTCTGAAGTTCCCAAGTGACCTAACCACATCATTTTAAAATTAAAGAATTTGGATTTTTGTAACCTCGCTCAGTTGTCGTTACTTGAGAATATTCTAGAAAACACTCCCCCTTAGAAATTATAATACAAACAATATTAACCAAGTTTAATATAAAGGTCGAGTAGATCGACGTCATCTTGATAAAGACGTTTTGATACGAGCTTGTATCACCTTTAGTTAATGTGAACTAAATCAAAGCATCGCGTAATAAAAGTAATAAAATATGAGACACGCTTGCTTTGACTTACTTCTCAGTCATATTAACTGAAGATGATACAAGTTCGTATTGAAACGTCTTAATCAAGATGATGTCGATCCACCCGACCTTCTTGGCTTAGCATTGCATTATCAAGCTACATGACAAATCCGTGCATAGTGTACCTAACCATATTATTTTATGATAAAAAAAATTAATCTCATGGTTATCAGCGGCGTAAAAGCGTCTGCCCCCCCCCCCCCCTCAAAAAAAAAAAAAAAAAATTCCGCACTCGTCAGCGCGTTATTTTAAAAATAAAAAATAAGCGCGCTGTTACAATATATAGGGGTGGCCGAAAAAGACTTAAAAGGAAAAGAGGAAAGGTCGAAAAAAACCGAACGCAGCACTACGTATCAACAATCAAGGCAAACCAACGCGAGACATTGGCGCTTTTTGCTTGCCACGTCGAGTAGGAGGGAGGGAGTGAGGGAGGGGTCCAAATACTTGCAGGAGAAACTGGATGGCAGCAGCACCATCACCATCACCACCGGCCGTCACACGTGCGAGATAGAGAATGTAGCATGCTACTGGCCTCTCGTTGGGCAGACGAGACCCCAAGCCACACCCGCGGCTTAGATCGACCTATGAAGAAACTTCGTAGTGCAGCTGGCACACACACAACACACATTGGCCACCGCTTAAAAAATGCCTTTGTCGTGAATTTCCTGTAAGTTTTTATGACATTGATAGTTGCATAAGAATGCGGAAAATATTATATATGGCTTTTTAGGAGTATTTCATGCGAAATTAAGCGAATATGGCTATTTTAACGGCTGAATGGTAATGCATATAAGCAAAACCAAGCACATATGTACGACGCTCTTTATAGCGCGTATTCGGCGACACTTATTTTTTTTTGCTTGATTTTATATAGGTATGGTACGGCCTTATGTTATGGAAAAGGCGGGCGTTGGCGGGAGACGACATTGGCCAGTTTACATGCAAGTGTAAAGTCCACCCTTTTGTTGTGGTTATTTACTTTTTTAAGCACCATGTAAAGTGGTCAGTAGGCACGAGGATAAAACGTTTTCACGTCTAGAAGCAGATTTAAAAGCGTTTCTTCCGTTTTACCCTCACATTGTCTCTGCCGCGGCCTTTATGTGACTTGTGAAATTCTTTTTTGTACGTTGAGTGTTAGTCTGGTATATGAGGTGTTATATCGAGTTGGCTTGAACGAATGGCGTATTTTGTCAACGACAACGGATTCAAACTGCGTCAAGTGCCCAATTCTGACGCGTTACCATTATGAAGTGCTGTGTTTTTGAGATTTCCCCGTCTTTCGTGGTCTGGCGCCTTTAGAAAGCCACCGATGTCTATATACCAAAACCAATTTCGTCTAATTCTATTTGTAGTTGTTTCGTGATGGACGGTAGCGTCGATATACTTAACCGTCGTTAATTAAAACGAGATTTTTGAAGTATTTGACGGTTGGGTTAGCACTTTAGCGAATCAGTACACTGCGTTATTTACCCGCACGCCGTACGAGCTTCGTCAGGCATTTTTTGAGTGCAGCGAGGCTCAACAGGCAAGTTAACCGCAAAACGTCATTATAGGCCAGTTTTTAACGCCCCTGGTAAATTGCCCCACAGTCGAGGAAATCCTATAGATCCGTCCGATACGATACGAAATGCGTCATCGCGTTAAAATGGCAGTGCTTAAAGGTGTTGCAATTATTCAACTTTGATTTTAAAGGAATTTCTGGGTAGTTGAAATTACTTTTCAAATTAGTTTACATAGGACAAAAAATGCACAAAAAGTGTAATCTTTGGGCGGCACAGACACCTTAGTTACGGACGAGTACCCTTACTACAAGCAATCATGATTTATGCTTCGGGCAAGTCATGCATGACAGCACAAATTTTCAACCAAAATTACAGTTGAAAAAGGAGACCCCCTTTTTCAAACCAATCGTTCTAAACTGGCCCACGGTTTGCTAAATACGCTACTGATTTCGGAAAGATTTTTAGGGCTTCGAACGTAGTGCTTTAACCTGTAGAAGTACATGTGTTCTGGCCAAACAGAGTGCGCCGTACCGGGACGACCACTCGTTTTGCAAGGTAAGCAGAAAATATTGCGGCCGATTATATTTTGTGTGTTGGGTGTTGACTCAGATGCAAAGCCCGCAAATCGCAGTTTTGTTTGGACTGGTTTAAAGTGCTTCAGGGCTGGCGACGAAATACCGATTAAGCTGCGTTGTCGAACAGAATTAAACACCATAATTTCTGCTTTTACTGGTTTTACGGTGGCGCGCCAAATCGCGAGGAAACCCATAGCACACCTAGTTTTCCTGGAAATATCAACTTTACAAGCACAATTTCATGTGAATGGAGATTTCGGCGCAAAATGAGCGTTAGTGTTCCTAACTCCAAAAAAACGTCGCCAACAAGCTATGTAGTAAGGCGCGTTACGGACGCAAACAAGTGATTAACGCGTTACCTAAATAGACAGATAACTGCTCTTATCCGAGAATAGTGATTTAACTGCCGCCGTATAAAATATAGGTTAAGCAAATTTGCTCTCAGGTCGTTTCCGAGCATTTCAGTGAATTTATGGCGGCTTTCTTGGAAGAAACGTTGCTTTTTGTGTTCGCAAGAATACCGAAGTCAGTAAATTCCTTATTGTTTTTTTGCCCCCCTATTTTTCGGGAGAGGAGTATAAGCAGAAGCAAACAATTTTCGAAGTCAAATTACCAAAAAATTGTGATTTTTCAAAGCGTTTCCACACTTTAATTACTTAATGATTGACCTTCACAGATTAATGTTGGCAAATTAAAAAGCGTGCACTTACCACAGCGAACCTATAAGGCCAAAAGCGAGCGATTGACTGCATAGTCATCAATTAAGACACAAAAACACGTATCGGGCACGGGTGACAAAAAATGTCTTACCTTTCGGCTTCTTCCAGTACGTATTTTGGCTGCCATCTTGGGTCTTCTTGACGCGCGGGCACGGCTGCGTACATGGACGCCAGATACGAAGAAACAAAGGTTTCCTAAGAAAAAACACGGGGTTAGGGCGATTGAACAGGAGGACAATTGTGTTAGCTTCGTTCGGACCATTTTCAAAGCGTTAACTACAGCCCGCGGGACCTTCCGGCCCGTTTCAGCGTAAAATTGGGACCATTTCATCAAACAGTTCAATTATACCGATTTTTCTTTTCAGTCTTAGATTTTCGCTCGCGGTTTGTTAGAAAGCAGCGCGTCAGGTTCGCGGAGTCCATACGGCCCCTTGCCAAATTTAAAATAAACTTTGATGGGCGCCTTAAACGTTTGTCACCCCTAGCCTTATATGCGAATCGTAGTTCGGGTTATTTCTCAGAAGAGCAGACAGAAATACGTCTTCCGCAGAAAAAAATGCGCTTGGCGTGCATTTTCCTTGACAAAAATACGATTTGTGCTAAGGCAGGGGGTCTTAAACCTTTTTAATGTGGACCCTCAAAAACTAACACAAGTTCGCGTGGACGAGGGTCGGCACGAAACCCTCCATAGATGACGTCATAAAACAAGTAAAACTAAGAGACCAGCTGTTTTAGGTCAAACAAACGGGAAACTGAATTTAGAGGAGAAAAATCGTTTTGGATTTCTTCTATTAAGTTTATTCATTAGAAAAAGTTATTCCATTACTGCGCATAATTTTAACCATATGCCTTCATGGAACTGCCTAGGGGGCGTGGCTATTTCCTAGGGCCGTTCAAAGGTTTCTTTGGCCGATATGCACGCGTTTTCAATAACGGCGACGGGGCATTAAATTTTAATGAGCGGAAAAATACCACGGGCTTTGGCGTGCATAGTAAGCACACGGCGGCAGCTTAAAAACGTGTTCTTCAAGCACCAAAGCAAACTTTGAAGCATTTTTTAGGGTAATGGGATAGACGGCATTATAAAAACCTGTGTTATAAATATGCTGTTGCTGCCAGGCATTATTTCAATTGTGAAATTGCTCTTACTGGAGGCACATCTTGCTAGAAGAGCAATTTCACAATTGAAGAACTTGTTATGTCACGATCTTTTGATATTATTTGCGTATAACGCAGAGTCGAGCAACTGAAACGTGTATTGATGATTTACATTATTTTATCAAAGTTTTGAGATTAAACAATTGGTGCGCTAAATTCAAGAAACATCAGGAAAGTGTGTTAATGGTTGGGGTGTTTAGAGAAACAAATCGCACGAAACCAATCCAATGTTTAGTGAACGCTAAAAAATCGCTTCCCAAAAAAATTTGACGTTAAATGAATGCTGGAGCATAATGATCTAAAGCTACTGTAAACGTTCAAAATGATACGTACTTTTATATGGGCTTTGATATTCTTATTAGGTCTTAAATTGATTCCTTTTGTACAAACCAAATATACCGGCTATTTTTAAGCGATCGCGATAGACAAAAATTTTACCCCCCAAAATGGAGGAGACCCCATTCTGGCTGCCCAATATGTTTATTGCTGCTTGCTGCTTTGCCCGTTTTCTTACCTGCTGTTGTTTGCTGGGGTAGTTTTCGGGGTTGTACTCGTAGAAGGGCCACGTTGTGTAACTGTAGTCGTACATCCACTCGCAGAAGTGGTTGCCCAGGTCGAAGCCCCTGCGCACGCAAACAACAAAAATCGCGGGTTAGCAAAACGCGTCATATCGTGACGTCGGTGCATTGTGCCTGTTACGTCATCGGTGTGTGCTTTTCTCATAGGGGCTTGACGGGAAAGATTCGCTTAGCAATAACAAGGCGAAATGCGAAGCTCGATAATAACACGCGGAAACGGTCTATTTTTGGTTTTAGGCCTGGAAGTTTGCTCGCTTCGTCTGAAATTCGACGGATAATGAAAATCAGTCAGCGCTGTGTTCGTGGAAGTGCGCATAATAATCGCTTGGCGTCGGTTGAAGCCAGTATTTCTCTCTGACAGCAAAGTTGTTCGGGCGGTTTTGAAAAAGATTTTCGTCTGACTGTGTAGACAGGGGAGTGCTTAAAGTTTTTTTTACCGAGGGTCAAAAAACTGTAACGGCTAAAGATCGCGGGTCAGATGGAAAAATTTGCACCGAAAAGTATTGCAGTAATTATTAATAAATCGAAGGAAACTTAAAATTATTTAATAACGTATTTGGTGATTGGCGAGGTTTAATTTGAAACTTCCTTACACTTCCGTAAATAAACTGATAGTATCTGTAAATAAATTATTAATATTTTAGTTGCCTTTTTAAAACAAAAGTGGGGCCATGGCTTAAATATTTTGAGAACCACTGATTTCGAGAATACCTCACTGGCCGAGAAAAATACGCCCGGTCGGTCGTAATTTGGTGAACTTATATATTCAAGCCAAAGGTTCTTCACACACCCATTCGCACATTCATCGCCAAAAGAACTAGAAACTAGCTTCAAGCGATCTAACCATAGCTTGCAAACGCGATGATGGGTGATGCTGTTGCACCCAGGGCCGGGTACAAAGTCCAAAAAGCGCTGCTGAGGAAGCAAACAGTTGCCGACTGGCACCAACAAGCAAACCGCACGCCGTTTGCCTTTCACAAGGATAAAACACATGGGGCTGGCGTAGCGTCGGGCGGTTTAAACGCATTTAGATCTAACATGGGTCTGTTGTAACTACAACGCCACTGTAAACACCAATATGCGAACTGTCTTTACATGACATTTAGAACTAGTTAAAAGGGTCTGTTTAAAAGCGTTGGCTTTCTTTCTTAGTTTGGAAACCCGTTTTTGACCATTTTGGTGAAGCTGTAAAATCAGACCGAACGACGTTTGCAATTCACAAAGAAAATACACATGGCACTGGCAACGGTTCAGTGGGTCTAACCTGGGCCTGTTGTAAGTACAAGGCCACTGTTAACACTACTGGGGCTCCTGTTTTTGACATCCTTATGCGACATTTGGAACTTTAGTTTAAACGGTCTGTTTAAAAGCAGTCGCTTTTCTTTTGGAATCCTGATATTAGATCATTTTAATAACGTTTTGGTGAGGCTGCAAAATCAAACCGAATTAAAATTAACACGGGCTATCGTTGGTGAGGTGGCATTTTATTAAATTTCGACAGCTAAGCTTTCACCAACAAAATTTTGACAGCTAGGATTCCACGAACACAGTTTATCCGTGTTTTTTTTTCGAAGCATACGGGCCAACAAAAGTTCGGCGTTTTCATATACAAAAGAAAAATAAAGGAAAAGACGCCTTGTAAGGGCGAAGAAAATGGGGCGACATGATAGGTCGGTCGGGCTTGAAAATCGTGCACAGAAAAGCTTAAATGATAGTTTTTTGGCTTGGATGCTGACAGACCCCAATTTTAGTTCGTTGTCGTGACCAGACAAAATAGACCGTTGTCGTGACCAGTCAAAGGGTAGCAAAATGCACGAGATTTTTGAAACTGGTATTTTGAAAAGGGCCAAAAATAATTCAAAAAGTCGTGTCACATTCGCAATTAAACCAACGTCACGCCGTCTTGTTCAATTCTCGACGGATATTCAATGGTTTTAATGTGTATCTTCAGTTGGCGTGGATTAACTAATGATTTATACGTAACTGCGAAACGACAAGCAAACGTATTGCCTAATTGCGAGTGGCTCTATCTATTATGGGCGCTCTTTCACTATTGTACGTAAAAATTATTTAAAAAAATTTTTTCTTCAAATGCCGCTTACCACAACGCATATTGTTTGGGTTAGCGTTTGGTTGAGGGTGGGTCAAGTTATTATTAATAATAAACATAATATTACTTGACCCACCCTCACCCAAACGCTAACCCGCACCCTAACCCAAACAATATGCGTTGTGGTATACGGTATTAGTATTTTTTTTATTTTGCATAACTTCACGTACAATAGTGAAAGAGCGCCCTATTATGTTACTGCGGAAAAAATTACCAGCATAAGTTTTTTGAGATCTGTTTTTTTTAAGGTCTGTTATGTTTTTAAACGTCACTTCTTAAAGGCAAAACTTTCAACCCAAACTAGCAACCTGATTTTAGGCAAATTGCCTTCAAACATCTCAAACTAAACAAATGAAGTCATCGCACATAACCAAGATATCACACCTTTACAAAAAGTGCGCCCGAAAGCCCCAATTAAACTAAATTAAAACTCCGTTAGTTGACGGCAACGGTATTAAGATGGCAGAAAGGGCCTATTATAGGCTATCTGCATTAAAAACACGGATATCTGTCGTTAACATAGTGTATAAACCTCATAAATCGTGCAGACATGATGAGAATACTTTAGCAGCGTGGCGGGTTGACGTGAATGTTCGCGCGTCAATAACTGTCATGAATAACAACGCGTTTGTGACAAGCGCCAAGCGTCATTTCATTCACGAGCAATTAAGGCGTTTTACGTGTGTAGCACCTGATGACTTCCGTGCCCATACTGAGCAGCATACAAGAGGTCAATTAAACAGCAGATGTACTTATAGACGCTTCGCGGGGACAACGTACTCATATTGCCCTCATAAAGCAACAGGCGTAATGCCAAGGCCTCAATACTTAGATGTCGCATTAGCGATTTGCTACACTTCGTATTTTATTCCGATACAAATAAACTTTAAAGAAAAATGTAGGTACTAACCAACCGATCTTATACCACATAGCGCCATTACTACGGTCTTTAAGCAAAATTGCGGTCAAATTTAAACCTGTAAGTTTTCCAGTTAGGCAAAAATAGCTCTAGCGCTGAAAAACTTGATTAGTTTTATTTTCTTATATGTTATATTCTAAGCAAATAGTTTTTTTAAAGCGAAAAACGCTCATTTCGTAAACCATGACAGAAATGCTTGAAATATCGCACCCTGGAATCAAATATATACCGATACTAACAAACGGTATCGGGCATGGGCTTCGATCCTATATTATCGGACAACCCTAGCAGACGTTTACTAATTCAAACGCTGCAGCAAAGCCGCGAAACTGCACCTTTATAGGCCTGTCACAATAGCAGTGGAAACGCGTTCTAGGTTAATGTCACACGGGTTCGCATGAAAATCATGTGGACGGATATACATGCGAGTTCCACTGACACGATCAACGACACACGACAAAGGCTTGACCCGAAGAAGGACGCCAAATGTCGGAACGCGTGGCCGCAAACCAACCTAGGTCCGCTATGCAAATCGGCGGTTCGTCAAACCCGCTTTGAACGGAAAAGGAAAACCTAATTGGCTTGTCCTGTCCTGTGTACGAGAGAGACAATGTACGCTATCAGCGTCTACAAATATACCCCAAAATGCAGGATGTCACTGGGGTTGTATAGGATGGATGTGAACCTGTATGTTGGCGGCTTGGGCCGACTGCTGTATGCGCGTGTTGTTTTGTCCGACATTGCCATTCGTGTGCACGACTCTACGGCGCTGGTCTAGAATCCTACCACAGTTAATAAATCAGTTCACAACATTTAGGTTAGGGTGCGAGTTAGCGTTTAGGTGAGGGTGGGTCAAGTATTATTTTATTCACTGTTTAATAATAATGCTCGACCCACCCTCACCCAAACGCTAACCCGCCCCTAAATCAAGTGGTGTTTCGTTGTGGTAGGATTCTAGACCAGCGCCCGACTCTGCTATTACTGTGCGACGTTAGAAAATGATTAATGCCATGTTTTGCACGCGGCCCGCTTACAAATCGTACATGGGCTTCGACAGAAAACGTCCTAACCAGGACATGACTTGATTAAGTGGTAGGAATTGTCGAAAGGAATTCTCTCAACGCACGTTGTCAATTAGATAACTGATAAAACCTTTTTTTTTTTCTTTTGTAAGGTCTTAGTGCGGCGAAGGGTTAATGGCTTAAAAGAAGTTTAGGAAATAAAAAAATTAAAACGTTACGCGATTATGTTTTTGTAACCAAAGAATGACGCCTTTTAATGAAAAAAAAAAAACACCCATTCATTTTGCGAACTGCGAGCAGCCATCTTTCAGTCTTTTTCGACGATTGTCATTTAGCGATTCAGCGACGCGCCCGAAATAGGCTAAATATAGCAACTTTGAAACTGCTATTCGTCATGAGAACATATTTCAGTTGCGCGTGTCGCGTCACAGATTAGTTGTCAAATCTACATCTTTTGCATGAATAATTGATCTCTATAGCTGTACAGGCTATATGTCAGGCAAAAACTAAATGTGCAAACACCACGGCTTGACTAACGCGAGAATATACATAACTGTTATACACACATATAAAAATAGATAATAAATTGCAAATTTAACAAAAATCGAGTAGATCGACTTATTTTGATTAAAACATTTCGATGCGTGCTCCCTCAGTTAATGTGAGAAGCAATTCAAATCAAGTATTACGTCCCACCTTTTGTAAGTGATTCTTCGATTTACTTTTTAGTTACATTAACTAAAGATAATACAAGTTCGTATCGAAACGTCTTTTTTAAAATGATGTCGATCTAGTCGATATTTTCTGCTTTGCGATTCATTATTAAGCTACATTACAGATCCGTGTATTGCGTACCCGAATCTAGTAGTTACCTAAAAATGCTATTAGAAATAAAGTACGCAGAAATGCCACTTGAGAATTTCGCCCTGCCTCATTTTGACTACTCTTTTTCCTGCGCTAAGTCTTTTTGAACGTTGCTAGGTTAAGTCGCCGCGCTGCGACGGCAGCAGGGCTTTTGTAGGTGCGCGGAGCGACCTAGTTTCAGCTAGGCATCAAACGATCACGCCCGAACCGAATGGTAGAAATGCGAGCCGCTGCTTAATCGACCAGGAAAGGCGGGACACACCTAGTTACTCTGGTCAAGAATTTTGAGCGCCGATCATAAACGCCAAAGCTTTTTTATTTTGCTCAAAACAAATTCTTCATTCGGCAGATTGTGGCCAAAGACACTTTTCGGGGTTTTCCAGCCGACAATAATATCGTTTGTATATTTCGACTGGAAAATCGTAATTTAGATAAGATTAGTGTTTAACTATTTTAGCGCCTTTTTGTGCGGTGCATCTCCAACCGTTTGCATACAGTCGGATTTTTTTATTGTTTTGCTAGTAGACCACATCGGAGTTGATCATCACCTCACTTAGTCTTTCTTCACAATGTTGAAGTAAAGTTTCCCCAAAACGCAATTATGAACGAGAACCTAATCCCGCGCGATCCTAGTAGCATCCATTTGATCAGTGGTCCTCAAATTTTTTAGCTTGCGGCGCACTAAAATAATCCCAACTATTTCGCGGCACACTTTTAACAGAACAACAATAAAGTAATTTTACAATCGCCCTTAACACATGACAAACCATCAGTAAATGTCTCAAAATTATTAATTTTAATTGATTGTGCGTATTTAAGCCTAAAATGCTATGCTTACTGGTAATACTAATAACTTGTTTCCAAAATTACAAAAAGTTTCGCGGCATACTTAACAATCTCTCGAGGCACACTAGTGTGTCGCGCGGTGGACAGTTTGGGAATCACTGAATTAGATCCTCTCTTCCATTGATTTACACTCTGACAATAGAAAACGCACACAACGGCGATCACGCGTCAAGCAAATGTACAGCTTTCACGTGGGATTGAGACTCGTCTCCCACCGCGGCCGCCAGCCGGGCGACGTGGGTTGCTGTCCATGTGAGAGGCGCCTGCCAAATTGCGTGATCGGTTTTTGAAGATCACGCGCCAGACAGATGCCAGCTTGGCACGTGTATGTGCGGTGTCTTGTGATATTCAGACACGAGTGCCTCGCTGGCGTGTTGTTCGCCGTTTATCGATTTCGAAGCACATGCACCGCACTGCTACTGTTAACTTTGTTACGCCTTTCTTAGACACTAATTCATCCAGATTGTGGATTTACGATAATTTTGGAGCGGATACCGAGGGTAGAATCGATACTCGCACGATACTAGGGTGGTATTGGTACGGTTTTATTTCGACTAACGCACAAGTTTTAGCTTTTAAGCCTGATAGGTCATTTTCCCGTGGAAAAAAATACCTTAAAATTAAAAAAATTGAAATAATTAATAACGCTTCAAATTTAGAACTTCTACCCTGAAAAACATTACAATCCACTTTTAACTTAATCGATTTTACTTATTTGAGCTTGGTAATGACGTTATTTGATTTTAGGTCGAATGACCTTACTTTTTGACCTAAGTATGGATCCTTACGGAAAAACGTATGTGCCACCCCTAGTTAGTATCTGTCATCTAGGCACAGTTGTATTTGCCTAAAATATATTAAATGGCTAATCAGTTTAATTTTGTCACGCGGTTGTTTTGCGATCGCTTTTGAATGGGCTATGTATATACTACGGCTGTGCTGACAGGTTAGTTTGGTTCCTAGTATATTGCCTAACGACCCTATCGCCTATGTCATAATCGCAATACACTCAGCACAACTACGGATGTATTAATAACCCCTTGTGCGTTGGTGGTGCGCCAAATACATTGTGCTGTGTGACTGACGATCGTTTAACGTTGCTTTGGTGACCGCTCTACTGGGAAATAAGCTCTGTGTAATCGCATTGGCATTAGAACGTTGCAACCGCGATGTGAGCTATGGTTATGTGAATACAATGCGTATACTTATATGTAGAAGGAAGTATATGCACCAATAGTAGTCTCAGTGTCGGGATACACCTACGTACTCTGGTCAACAATTATGGGCTTCGAGTATATGTTTAAGCCAACACAATGCGCCTTTTATTTTGAAACAAATCCATCATTCGGCAGCTTTTTACCGAAGACACTTTTCGGGTTTTACAATTGCCGATGATATCGTTTTTAAATCGACTGAACAGTGAACAACCGTAATTTAAATAAATTCTACAATAACTGCCAAACAGAGTTTTCTTCTGGAGCATAATGGTTGGAGGTTGTAGTAGGGCGTAGTAAAAATGTCAAAGCCCTTAAAGAAGTAGGTGTTATTTTGAACGGTCGAATAACTCTTTATTCATTTGATGTTGAAATTGAATGAAGAGAGTTATTCGCACATTTTTCTCTTTTTACATTTTTTTAAATTGAAATGAATGCTATTGCTAATCTGGAGAACAGAAAACCTACTCAACTTTGTAAAAACAATCGTAAAACGCCATGAGAGTTAGGGCTTCTTATCGACGTGGCCACTTAAATAGGTTAAAACAGGCTCAACAAGTGCGCAGTCGATGAACGGAAAAACGGAAAACTAGGCCAGCTCCTTTATCCAAGCTAATTCGCAAAACCAGGCACACTACGACTACGTCGATTGGCGTGTTTTCGTGTTGATGACGCGGTCGCGAGAGGCTAACAACTGGATACTGGATAACGTGGCGATGTTTGGATACCGTAAGCTACACCGATTCGCTGTCACGTGTTCCAGGAGTCGACAAGCTTTTTGGTGGGCGTGACCAAACCATTGGGAATTCCATGCGCCGCGCGCGCGTGTGTGTGTGTGTGACTGTGTGTATGTTGGGCCTGTTGAAACCGAAAGTGGTTGTAACGTGTTTTGAAATCTGGTGTAAAACCATTTGTTGCAGGTTTCTGCTTGCCGATCATACTGTCTTAAAGATAGAAGCGCACTTTTAATTTTTTGTGCGTTTGCTTATGTGCCATCCGTTGTGTTGATATATAATTTCTGGCCACTCGCAAAAAACATATAAAAAAGTGTGTCAGGAGCGTATTTTTGTCTGTATATATAATTAAACACACCAAAAAATTAATAAAGAAAAATAATTGTTTTTCTCAAGTAAAACCGGCCACTGAACTGGGCGTAGGACAAGCAAGGTTGAAAAAAAACACGGTTTAAAAAATCGCCCATTATGTAACCAAAAACATCCGATCCCCGCAAACTGCCTAAGGTAGAGCGAGCGGCCATTCAAAAAACGCGCACATCATATTGCTACCAGCAGGGCAGCGGTCGGTCGTAGTAGGCCGGAAAGCACGCCTCTGCCGTGTGGACGAAACGCACATGCGCGTGCACAAGCGACCCACCGAGCATGGGAAAACAAAACCAAAACACTGGGATGCTTTAAAAGCCGCGTGTGATGCGAATTACACGCGCCGTACAGCTATATATGGTGGGCGACTGACGACTAGAATTGTTTCTAACAGTCGTTCGATATAAATTGGTATCGGTGCCGATCCGATACTAAACAATTTGTTGATTTTAACTGTGGTTTGCCGCCGACGCAGGAACCCCTTTTCCACAAAAAAGTAAAATTTTCTCATAAAATAGAAATTCAAGTTACGTATAGCCTACAACACCAAAGCTTTGGCGACTCATTTTTCTTGACTGGAGTTTTTTTTAAACCCGATGGAAACACGACACGAATAAGACAATAGCATGGACAATTTTAAATTGATTAAATATAAGCTTTGTCTTTGTATTGCGTCCACAATTTTGTCAAATTCGGAGAAACCTCGCTAAATACCAATTTAGATTACTGCAGTTAGCAACCCAACCAAATCAACAGCGACCCAGTTTGGGGTATCAATGTTTAAACCCATTGGTTGAGAATCAATGTTTAAAGGCAAAAGCAAATATGGCTTGAATCCTAAAACTTTGCATAAACAGATTTTGATTTCATCAAGTTTGGCTATTTGTCACAGTAATGAAGTCTTTTGGTCCATGTACTTTTTGCTTCTAAATACCGGCATCGGTACAAAATACGTGCAGACTTGTATATTGTGTGTCCGTCTCGTTACGTGAACGGCGTTCAAATAGTCCGTGGCGTTAATATTGTACGTTTTCGCAAGAGATTTTCGATAAGGCGCCGCCGCAAGTACTCATTTTCCTGATGTGATCGTTTCGATTGCGACACCACTGCGTCATGTGTACAGCACTCAACAATGTCAAATAGGTCCGTGTTGCTGTTCTGCGTTTTGAAACTGTCTGCTTTAATGGATTGTAGCTGTGGCGCGTTGCTGGTTACGGATGTCCTACTATTTTGCAATCAAAGCAGCCATGATAAACGTAGATAGTCGTGATTGGCGAATTCCGCCAATGTGTCGAAATTAAATTTCCTGACACGAACTTTATCAGTCTTCCAGCTAAAATGGCCTTTATGACATTTGCTGGCTAGCATAGGCAAGACAAAAATTTCACGATCGATCGCACGCTCCCGTACCAACTACTAGCACATGAAAAGTTTAAACGTTTTCTTGATCGTTTGTCATTACTAGGCAAGAGCCTATATTATACAATCAAAGGCGCACAAAATGCTTTTTTTTTAGTAAACCTTCATCGATATTTAAAGTTTATCTGCCATAAATGTTGTAACTATAGCTCCGTAAGTCAATTTATTTAAAATTCATTGCAATTTTGCAATTGGGTTTTTTTGTCACCGACAATTCTTTACCAAACGGTAGCAAATTTGAATACAAAACAAAAGTGGAAAATTTCATTTTAAAATTGCGGAGTTAAGATGCTTATGTGAATGTCGAATGTTAAGGTACCAAACCTTGGAAATGTAGCCTTTTTACCAAAAAAATATTATGAAAGTTGCCAACTTATAAAAAACAGTTTTGTGAAACGTCGCCTTTTTATCAAAAAAATATTTTTTTTGCCAACTATTTTTTTGGCAACGTTTTTATTGTATTACAGGCATTTGCTGCCTCATGCAAAACTACTGCTGGGATGTTACTAGCACATACCTGTAGTTGTAGCTGCTGTACTCAAAGTCTATCATCTGCACCGGGTTTTGTCCGTCGTCCCTTTCAGCGTACAACAGGTTCCCTGAAAATCAACAACCAGTTAACAGGGAAGGGAAATGCATGAGGGAAATAGGGCGATTGTAAAGAGATGAGGCTGCCCTGGAAGGTTACGTGATTTTCAGGAGAGTGGTTGGGTTATTTTGGGCAGATGGTTGGTTGAATTTAATTGATGGACGCTGCAGTAAAAAAAAATTGTTTCTTCTAAAACAGGCCAAGTTCCGTTTTTTCAAGCTTTTCAGTGTCAATTACGCAAAGTTTTTCGTCGGAGTCATTTTGATGATTAAATTATTTAAGATTTTACGTGAAAAGTTACGTGATTTCCAGGTCCTTTTTTGCCCAGTTAGTTGCTTTCTTCGGTTGTTAGAAGTAAATTTGTAGACGCAGCGAAAATTGCATTTCTTGTTTGTTTACAGTTACTACATGTTTCCTGGCAAACATTAAATTGTCTTTCAAAGCAATAGCTGCCACAACCGCCGTTTTTCATAAGGAAAGCCGTTTTAACGAGTCTCTAGCTTAATTCCACACCACACTCACCTTCTTGCACGTCGTTGTGGCAGAACACTACAACCGGGTTCATGTTGGCAATCATGTCTCTGTAAAAGAAAGAAATCATTTTCAACGTTGAAAAAATAATACAGATGTTGAAAAAGAATAAAGAGTTATTCGAAATGTTCAAAATGATTCCTACTTTATTATGGGCTTTGATATTCTTATGACAGTCTAACAAAGATCAGCAAAACACCTCAAAACGCATTAATTCGGGATTGCGCAACGCGCTGCGGTTGTTTAGGGCGCGACATAGACGTGATGGATATTTTACGTTTCCAGTAAGGCTAGAAATCAAACTGCATTACTCACACTCGCCTGCACTGAAACAGTACATTGTGCGCAACAAGCAAAGTGCTATAAAATGCCGTTGGGCTGTTTGCGACAATTTCCGCTTGCGCATTAAGCAAGGTCGCTTGATTAATTAGCAAGCATTCGAAGTTGGAAACATTGCCATAAACCTACAAATGTACTGGATGCTTACAGCAACGCCTTGTATAAGAGTCACGATATTCTATCAGTAATAGAGTAGCTACATAAGTTTAATGGTGAAAATAACGGCCCAAATAACGTAAAAAGCGACATGCTTTATTGTTCAAACGTTTCGGCAAATGCTCATGCCATCATCAGTGATATGAAGGCCACATCAGTTACACCCGTTTATATCACTGATGATGGCATGAGCATTTGCCGAAACGTTTGAACAATAAAGCATGCGCTTTTTACGTCTATTTGGGCCGTTATTTTCACCATTAAACTTATGAACAGATCCGTATATAGTGTTCCAGAGTAGCTACAGTTGTTGTAACCATTCATATAATCCATTCCAATGCAGCAGCATACACACATAACAACAAACCATCTCAATGTTGTTAATAAATCAAGCTTGGTGAGCAAGCAATCAAAGGAAGCCACTTACGTGATGTATTCAACCTCCGACTGAATATCATAACTTCGAAACTTTTCAAGGAGGGCTTGCTTAAAGTTGTCATGGAAGGAAACGTTCTTTGACTTTTCCAAATACCTGTCGAAATTTGGTTTCCAATATATTACAACTTCATTTTATTGATTCGGTAACACCAGCAAACATAAATGTTGTTAACTTTAAAACTCGAATAAAGTGATGACCGATGAGGCAGCTTATAATAAGTGAAGTATGTTCAATTTAATATTTTACCAAGTAGGTTTGCATTTTCTTAGTTTTGCAATTAATCTTGATTTTTGTTTTATTTGATGTTTTTATTTATTAATTTCAAAAACCCTAATTATTTGATGTGCACCCAGAATCGTTCGTTTATCATTGTTGATCATTATTTGCATTAAGACAGATTCTGTTATTTGAAAAAAATAGTTTTACCCATGGTATCATTTCCACTTTTTGTGAGATATATAGTGCTGGAATAAAGCTAAGAAAAAAGATGTAGATACAATATATCTATACTTTTCACACATTTCCATAAACCTTCATGTCAGCTGATAAATCTAGACATGCGGTTATGTTTTGACAGCTTTAAATAGACTTACACAAATAACTTGTTCATGATGAACGTTGGATCCTTTTTGACTGGCATTGAGAGTCTATGATACTCAGAAACGCGCTCTGCGATCAGAGGTGACAAGCCAGTTGCAAGGTCAGGGGTTGTCAGTGTACGACACTGTAACACAAATACAGGTACCTTTATAATTAGTCCGGCAAAGGACTGGCAATCCTACTCTAAAGGTAAAACTGTTAAAAGTGCTATTTTCTAGCTATCTATGTTAATAACAAAATGTATTATTAGCTGCTGAACAATGTAATGTCTCTAGTAAAAACTGACTAACATCCATTTTGATCAATACTTTGGGCTAGAACAAATTTCCATGAGTTTGAAAAAGTAAAATGAAAGCCTACAACTACAAAAGTAAAATGAAAGCCTACAACTAAAGTGTCGACCAATAAATTTGAAGATAATTTCAACAACAATGTACATAACAAGAAAAGTACTCAAAAGTCTTACTGGTAGGAACTCTTCAAGCCTTCCACCGGGAAAAACAGCAAAGAGTTTGGGTCCAAGACCCCGTTCGGCAAGAATAGAAAATACAACACTCTCCTGAATCTGGGCCTTGAAATCCTGTGCAGAAATCAAAAGTTCACATATAACTGGACAATATATATTTAAGCATATAATCACTCTGCATGAAGAGGCATCAAAATACAGTTGGGAATATGGCAGGCGGTATAGAAAGGATTTCAGATAAAAATTGTCAGCTGTAGCTAAACAAGAACATGCAATTATCTTAAAACAAATGTTAGTAATTTCCTTATCATTGGGTTTAAAGTTAAAATAATTAGTCTGTTTAATTTTATTTGGTTAAGGAAAACCCAAAACTAAATTGGGCTGGTAAATTATACATTTTTTCCAGTCTAATCAGTCCTTATGACACAGTTTTACAACTGATTACACCAAATTTAAACATGATATTTTTTCGTCTGAAGCTATAAATCTAAAAAGCTATAATGTAAATATGAAGCTTTAAACAGAAAAATCTGAAGCTATAAACCCAAAACGGGCTAGATTTTTTTACCTGAAGAATCAATCCATACAGCCTTAGCAGAACTGTGTTAGGGCAGGAGCTTTCGTTATCATTATTTCTGTATTTCGGGGGCAGGTTGCAAATGTATAACTTGTTTGTGAGGCCACCACTGTGCAAAATATAGGTTTGTATGTTATACAGTCCGTTCTAAATTGACAAACAACACTTAAATGAAATAAAAATGCTTTGCCCTAACAACTTACCCTAGAGGAGTGATTTCAAATTCATGCAGAGAAATTTGAGCCCAAGGTCCTTGTAAATATTCCTTGCAAAGCTGATACGCGTGGTTAACAATTTCCAATCTACAAATTGAAAGCAAATGTTAAGATCCAACCCGGCAAAACATCGTAAACAAACTCCAGAAAGCAATGTACACGAGAAATTTATAAGATGTGGCATTAACGAATACATGGTAAATATGGCACACACTGGGCATACATCACTTAACAAGCAAACAAACCAGAAAATTCGCACACAAAATTTTCAGTTGGTGTTAAAACGCACTTAAAACAACGTACAAGTATTCTAACAGTATAGTTTAGCAATCGAAAAAAAGTTTTTAAACAAATATAGGCGTCTTTGCATTATTAAGAGTGAAACACAACATTTACAAGTTACTAACACTTTCAGCACAACACAAGATCAGGCAACTGTTGCTGATTTCCAGGAAAGTTGAAACAAATTTGCTGCTAGTGTTGTTACCTTTGCTTCTCCATTTCTGAAGAACATTGTCCTGGCTTTCGTTTAGGGAAAAGTACTGACGCCATGATTGCTCGACACTTAAATATCTACTGTACATAAAGTCAAAAATATCTGCGCGTACAAAGTGCACACATGTCCTAAATGTCAATCATTATAAGGTAGCGTTATTAGCAGTGCATAGGTAAAGCTAGAATTGACCAAAGGTGCTTGCATTTAGCAAACAAACACTAGTTAAGAATGCTGCCAAAACAGGTCACCAAACTAAACAAGTTTAACACACATTTACAAAAATACCTCCATTAGAGACCACTAACATATTAAAAAAGGGCCTAACTACGAAAATTCAGACAGCTTCTGTTTAAGCAGTTGGTTCAAATTAGGTTTAGGTGAAAGCATTATATAGCGGTGACAAAATTTCCGTTTTCTGAACCCTGACGTTTCTGTGAACTTAATGGGGTCAAAGTCTATGCTTTACCTAACAACAAGTTGCTACAAGTTTCAACAGCAATCTTCCACGTTGGAACTAATGTCGACAGCAAAGCTGCCACTTCTCGATAGACTTTGACCCCAAAAGCAATCGATATACAGTAGCCTACCCAACGAGCGACCTACTGCTTCGTTGTAGAAAGCAGTCTGTGCTGTACAGTTGGCCTATTTCCTTTACTCACAAATAAAAAATAACACTCATACGTCCACCAAAGCGTTACTTACCCTATAAGTCGGGTCGATGACTTATTGTCACACTTTGGCGAAATACTTCTCGACAGAGCGTTTGGCAAAATTTTCAATATTTCCATGGTCCGTTTAAGCATGTGTTCTCTCGTCGAAATATTTGTTTTAGCACAAACGATCACTATTCGCAGGCAGAAGGATAATCGTAATGTACACAGGGTTATCTAGGAAATAATCTGCAACAAGATGCGTGAGACGTTATAAGTAAGGGCCTTGAACAAAGTCCGCTGTTTTACGACTAAAAAAACATCTCTAGAAGCCTCATAAAACATAAATTGCCTTCTTAATTGTTTCTAAAATATAGATCAGTAAACCAACGGCGAACCACAATGACCTGCTAAGCAACAAACAAGCTTACATGAATGTTCTTAGGTTCTAAACATTGTAAACTAGTGGAGCGACTATAAAACTCAATTGACACACGAATATTCACGAGAGTTCATGTTTGGATGTCTCTTGCCTTGAGTAGAGTATTGTGAAAGCCCAAAAATCAATACTGACGTCTATTGTAGCGTAAGGAGAAGATGAGCGGTAAACATGAAAAAAATCCGTCACCCATCGTTAAACCGTAAAAAAAGAATCTGACCAAACAAGCCCTATATCTACCAACCGATAAACAACCTAACTGCCTTCTTTCTCGAGCCGACATTCCCGTGGCGGCAACAACAGCGATAGGGCGGCTTTTTTCTCGCGTTGTTTTCACACGCCCCCAAAGTCACGCCTTCAAACTTTTTCTCCAATCAAACGTCGGTTCGGATCGTTACCTGGGCTTTGATGATTCGACCAAAACCGTAGGAGAGCGCCGCCGCCTAGGGAGAGGTATCCTCGGTATTTTTAAAGTTAACCGCCTAGGCGCCTCTGCCTCAAATGATTAAACAATACGATCTTTTTTTCGAGAAAAAAGCTTTGCGTTATCAATGCTATAGCGTGAGATTAGGAAGAAGGCACTCTGTCGAAACAATTTTAAGTGGGTTAAACTGGGTACATAGCAAACAGCGACGTTTTAACTGTAGGACCTATACATAGGCAATAAAATAAATATGTGAACACCCACAAAGTTGTAAAATTGGTATTCGTGTGTTTATGGCGAGGAACTACTACACTATAATATGTTTAGATCACAGAAAGTCGTATGAACTTGAAATAACATAGCACATACCTTAAGAGTGTTAAAAAAACAATTTGGCTTAAAATCGAGTCAGAGTTAGAAAAGGGCTAACGACAACGGCGAAAAACAAATTTGCGGTGTAAAACAAGTCACCCTTTCTGCCTCACTGCGGGCGCCAGTGGCGAAAACTGGCGACGAAAACACCTTGTGGTTTCGGAGGCCTGCTGGAACTGTGCAAACATGATTTTGCGGTTGGTAATACCCCGAAAAACAAATCCAGTACTACAGGCTTCTGATCGTTAATGAGTCTTAAGACATGTCACAGCTAAACTATTTCAAGTAGCTGCAACTTTATTTGACTGATCTTCTATCTACTTAGGCTGTCTTTATTTTGACCGCAATAAGGTTAAGTTTTTAGAAAAAAGCGTAAGAACAAATCGATTACTCTTCTAGAGTAAAAGTACCCGTTTATATGGTAATCATGGCAGTTTGGGGTCAAACAATTCACAACAACCGACGTTCAACCATTATTATTAATAAGCAAATAAGGCTTTTTACACTAGCTGACGCTATTTCGAAACATCCAAATCCTAAAAGCCAGCAGTAAGCACTTTGTACCAGGCTGTCTTGCTGTTACTTCAAAGCCTACCAAACATGTGATAAAGTTATCATCGCCCAGCAGTTATATGAGGTCCTTTTTTCCGGATGCGTCAGACACGTATAACGGACAAGAAATGCAAAGTGACGCAAATACCGAACTGTTGTGACTTTGCTTTTCAAAAACAACTGGCGACTTCCCAGTAAAAGTTTCCCCTTCACACAATATTGAGCGGGGCCAAGACCAGCAATAGGCACCGCCAATAAGTAAACAATGTCAAAATGGTAAAATATCAAAACATTCACTCCCATTTAATACTTTTTTAACACAACAATAGGCTTTAGGCTACTTCTGAAAAGGGCAAATATTCGGTTGTTTGTAGTCCCACAAAATATACTTTAAATTAGATTAGATTAAGTTTTTTTGCGTATTATTCTGCTTTTCTTTTCGAGGGATGTTGGACGCCCCCTCGTTTTAGTTATTCTTGGGAGTCTATCTATACGCAGTTGCAAATGTGTCATGCCACTTACGCATGTGTGTTGTGTGTCTACACTAGCGTGCGCAACATCCTCTTTCGTTCCCGACAAATCGCTAACTGTATCATCTCGTGGGAAACACGCAATAAGACCAACAAGGAGACAATAAATAGTCTATATTCTATAATAATATAGTATAAAGACCAACGACATAGTAAAGCCGAATACATAGTAACCACGACAGAATAAAATCCAAATTGTCTGCATAAGACCTAAACCGGACGGAATACGTCCTGATCCATTGGAATAAGGCCTAAATGGACAAAATAACGCCCGAAACTGTATAGAGCAGGGATTCTTAAACTTCTTTTATCGCGGAAAAAAATTAGTTTTGCTTCGCGTAGACAATGGTAGGCAAGAAACTTTCAAAAATGACGTCATAAATTGACGCCACAATACAAATAGACTTCAAAAATCTGCCGACTTCGGTTTAAAATATGTGAAAGTAAAATGGAGTCTTAATACATTCAGTTCAAAAACGTTTTATTTTTAATTAACCTTTTTAAAAACTGACTACTTCTTAAATATACAGTAATGTTTCTATTAGGCCTTCATGAACCCCTATAACTAGTTCATGGACACACAAGGGGTTCATGGACACACAAGAACCCCTGGTATAGAGGTATGGGACAATCGCGGGCCGTCGGTCTTTTTGTGTCGACGTTTGGACACCCTAGTTTGACATTTTCCCTTTTTGAGTAACTTACAATTTTACTTTTCAGGTTTTTAGATCGTTCCGTGTAAATTCTGCCCTAACTTTTCAGCCAACGAAGTCTTTTTATCTGCAGTGTTCATTACACGTACATTACACAGAAAAACAGGTTTCATTGGCCTTATACACTGTCTTTGCGAAAGTTGTTTATTTGTTCCCGACCCATGTTCCACACTACAGCAAGCTGAATTTCTCCTATACCGGGCAGCTGATTTCATGCGTAGCTATAAGGCTCTGCTTACAATCCCCTGGGTACTTGTTTAACACTGTCATGGATCGTTAATGCTACTCGTGTTGTTCCAACGTTTCAAACAACATTGTGGGTTGACCAATGTCAAACCACAATGACTTAAGTCACAGTTTTCAAATGACTTGACTTTTTTTGACCAAAATGACTTGACTTGGAGTGTTTTTGTCAATTGTCTTGTGATTAAATTAAGTGTTTTTCATTAGAATTTATTACAACTTTTGCACATTAAACCATTTAATTGCTGCGCATTGCGCTAAAAACATATATTTTTAGTTGAATTGTTGCTCATAATTGGACGAGATTACCAATTTTAATAGTTTAACGGTTTACTTTTATGCTACTTGACTTGAAATTGATAATGATTTGACAGGAACTATACTTGGGTAACCGATGACTTGGACTGTGACTTGACTTGTTATTTTTGCAAATGACTTCACTTGCGCTGGGGTATGCGCCGTACACTACAGTCATCGTACAATGGGTTTGTTTACTATACACTCCCCTGAAAACTTGTTTAATGCTGTCATGGATTGTTAATGCTACTCGTGTTGTTGTCCCCCCTTTTGATTCGACGTTTCAACCAACAGTGTGAGTATACCAGTGATGCAATGACTTAGGTCATTGACTTGACTTAAGTCACAGTTTCTATATGACTTGACTTTCTTTTGACCAAAATGAATTGACATGACTTGAGTATTTTGAACTAATGAGTCGACATGGACTTAAGTCTTTTTGTGAAATATCTTGGGATTACATTTAGTGTTTTTCATTACAATTTATCTCAAGTTTTGCATATAAAATCATTTAATTGCTTTTTATTGCGTTTGTGTTATTTTTTACTTGAATTGTTGCTCATAATTGGAGAGTTTACCAATTTCACTAGTTTAACGATTTACTTTTGTGTCAATGACTTGACTTTGAAATTGCTCTCATAAGGACTTGATTGGGACTTGTCTTGTTCTTTTTGCAAATGACCTGACTTTGACTTGAGTCATTTCAAAATGCCTTGTTTATAACACTGAGGTATACGCCGTATACAGGCTTTCGCACATATGGGTTTGTTTACTTACAATCCCCTGAGAACTTGTTAAACGCTGTCATGGATCATTATTGCTACTCATGTTGTTCCACGTTCGATTCGACGTTTCAAAAAACAATTAGGGTATACCAGAGTTGTAAACAAGTGATTTTGAGACCCTATCAAGTCATCTTTGAAAGACCTTAATCCAGGTCTAGTCATTATTAGAGCAAGTCAATTTCAAAGTCAACTACTTAAAATTAACGTAAAACTATCATAATGGATAAACTCGTCCGAATATTATGAACTATCAAAATGGGTAAACTCGTCAACTCGTTGTTTTGCACATGCCAATGGATAAACTCGTTAGCCAACTAAAAATAACACAAAACGCAACATATATATACAGTAGCAAGCAAATAGTTTTATGTGCAAAGCGCGAGAGAAATAATTCAATTTTATTATGAAAAATGATTAATGAAAACACATTTTAACTGGAGACATTTTTTTCAAAAGACCTTTAAGTCAAGTCAAGTAATTTTGTCCAAAAGACTAAAGTCAAGTCAAATATTTTAAAAACAGTGACTTAAGTGCATTCAAGTCAAGTCATTTACTTAAGTCATTACAGCACTGGTATAGGCCGTGCAGTCTTCGCACAATGGATTTGTTTGCCGACAAAAGCTCCTTCAGCTACACACGTGCTAGGTTGGAACGAAGACGAAGAAATGCGACAAAAGGCGAACTATTCCAACTATCGCGGTTGTTTGTACGGTCGGGTGCGCTGTTCTTACCGTCGTCAGTGTTTTTCCGACCTTTGGACCAACATGAGACCCCTGAACCGTGTGGGTTTGGACGAACTGAACGCAACAGGTAACGTGGCGTTGTTTTTAACAGGGTACGTTGCGTTGTTTTGCACATGCCATTTGGCTTTTTTTCAAAATGTGCGCACATTTTAAAATGCTTTTAAAAAGTGCGCCCTCTTTTCAGAATTCTATCACAGGAAATCAAATATGAAAATAGTTTTTTAACTGATTTCACTACCAGGAATATCAACGTACAACAAAATGTTTACAAACTTTTCGCCAAAGTGTGAAGGGAGATTAACACTACGATTGAAACCCAAAAAATATCACTACAAATACATTATTGCCATTTTGTATTTGTATTATCATTCGTCTTGGCAGCTGTTTCACAAAATAAATTAGGCAAAAAAGTAAAAGGTCAGGTTTCATATTTTGAATGCTATTAAAAGCCCTCTGTTTTCTAATCAGCTATTATAAAGGGGTACAGTTTTTAGGGCCTTGACCGGCTTCAGAAATTGTAGAAAAATCATTAGACCAGTGGTTCTCAACCTTTTATGTTTCGTGGCCCCCTTCGAAAGGCTCTCGACACTCGTGGCACCCGTGCTTAAAAAAATACTCAGCATGGTGTTTAATGTATTTACTTGTTTTACTTTTTCACGTTTATGACAAATACAGCCATTAATCAACGATTAAATGCACTTAATTTTAAAACTTGTACAAATAAGCATTTTAATTTAAATTAACTTTTAGTCATTACAAATCTTGTTCTTCGAGGCGAAGGGTATCGACAGAAATATTTGGCCGATCGAAAAAACGCTGACGCCGCACTGCATGGCTACGTATGGAAATGTACAGCAATTGTTACACGCCTTTAACCAAACTTGCCACTCGTGAACGGCCAATTAGGTGCAACTTTCCGCGATAAAGTGAATAAAAATGATCCAATATTGAATATTCCAATTTAAACATCACTACTGACGAGTCAGACACGTGTCAAAAAAATGGGTTACAAAACGTTACAAGAAAGGTTTACAGTCATAATAAAAAAAACAAAGATTAAGTTATCTGGTAAATTTTGAAAATAGTGACACTTTAGCTTTCGCAATATCTAGCCAGAGAGTTATACCCGTGGCCCCCCAATGGCCGCTCCGTGGCCCCCCAGGGCGGCCGAGGGCCACGGTTGAGAAACCCTGCATTGGACAAAGCAATGTAATGCGCAAAATTTTTGGGCGCGCCTATGGCGAGTGACAATGTCAAACGCTTATTTTTCCATTGGCTGCCTAGGAGATTTGTTTCAGTTTTCTATTGTTGATCGACATATATTTCGTAGGCGTGCCGCCAAATTGTTTTAGCTCTGTTGGTATGCCGAAAGAAAAAAAAAAGATTTTCGAAGCACTGGTCTAAAACTCTAAATCATGCATGTGAGTCGCGAAATGGTAAACACAAAATTCGCGCCATAGGCAAAAAGGATATTTTTAGTTATGATAATATTGTTTGGTATTTATATGTGCGTCATTTTTTCTTTCGAATGCCAGAAACAAAATTTTACTAAAATTAGTGGGCTCTCCCTCTCAAAGCTGTTTCGTTTTAATAAACTTTTTTTATTCAAGACTGTTTCTTGTTTTTAAAGCTTACAATATATTGATTCTACTTACTTCAGCGAGTTCATTGCATTGCTCATCGAGTGAATGGAAAATATACTTGAAACTCCAGATGTTGCAAAGAAAAAACTAATTTATGTCTAACACCTTAGTTCAATGCCACAAGCGTTTTGTACCAATCTTTAAAGTTCGGAGCATTTATAACGCCAATCTAGCTCATGTTGATGTTAATTAGTCACTTTTCATGTGTACAGTCAAATATAGCTCACGTTGAAGCTAAGTATTTCCTTTACAGAAGCGGCAGTTAGTCATTACTCTCTGTTTTAGTTTTGTGGATGTTGATTTGTGTAACTCGGGTAAATGTTTCGTTCAACGTCACACCATTAAGTTGAATATTTGATGAATTTGTTTACCGTATTCGTTTTAACCATCCGTCAACGAATTACGGCCCGCGCGATTAATTATTTCGACCAGCTGCATATTTCCCCTAATGAAGCCAAAATACGTTTATTAAAATTGTATTGACGTAAATGTAGGTCGGACACTCGGGCGTAAGTATCAACTAAATTTTGATCGAAAACTAAACGACACTTTATTAAATCACTTTATTTTTGGTTTTCAGTTTAAGTATTTTATTTTTTGGTTTCCAGTTTAAGTTAGGCAAGTTAAAACGAGTATTAATCCATACAGTTATCTGTCCCACGAATGTCATTGTTTAAAATTATCCACTGTGAAATAACTTAAGCCATTGTTTTCAAATGACTTAACTTGACTTTAGTCTTCTGACCAAAATGACTTGACTTGACTTTAGTCTTCTGACCAAAATGACTTGACTTGACTTTAGTCTTCTGACCAAAATGACTTGACTTGACTTAAGTCTTCTGACCAAAATGACTTGACTTAAGTCTTCTGACCAAAATGACTTGATTTGACTTAAGTCTTCTGACCAAAATGACTTGACTTGACTTTAGTCTTCTGACCAAAATGACTTGACTTGACTTTAGTCTTCTGACCAAAATGACTTGACTTGACTTTAGTCTTCTGACCAAAATGACTTGATTTGACTTAAGTCTTCTGACCAAAATGACTTGACTTGACTTTAGTCTCCTGACCAAAATGACTTGACTTGACTTGACTTTAGTCTTCTGACCAAAATGACTTGACTTGACTTAAGTGTTTTGGACTAATGACTTGACTTGTAGCCTACTTGAGCCATGGTTTCAAATAACTTGGAATTAAATTAAGTGTTTTTTATTAAAATTTACAAGTTTTGCACATTAAACAATTTTATTGTTGTATATTGCGTAATTGTGCTATATTTTTAGTTTAATTGTTGCTCATAAAATCGGACGAGTTTACCAATTTTAATTAACGCTAAACTTGTATATTAATGATATGACTTGAGAGTGACTTGCTCTCAAAATGACTTGACTGGACTTGACTTGGGCCACCGATGACTTGGACTGGGACTTGACTTGTTATATTTACAAAAGACTAAAGGTATTGTTTTTCAAATAACTTAACTTGAGTACTTTCAAAATGACTTGTTTACAACAATGTATTATCTGTTGTGCCTTTATGAAATAATTTGTTAATCCCCAGCTTAATTAACAGCATTGCAAATATGCAGGCAAGAACCCGTTAAAATTGATTTTTGTTAAGGGCTAAGCAATCGATCTCAGTGAACCACTTAGGTTTAGCTACAAAACAACATTGAGTCAACGCCCATGAAAAGCGCGAACTTTTTGGGGCTATAAGGACATCTAGCGGTAAAAGTAATTTCCTTGAGAGGAACGTTTCATTCATAAAACACGTTTTGCAACACATTGCCTTCTACAGAAATTGATGCTGTTTAGTCGTTCAATTTTATTCACAGGAAACACAATTAGGACAGGTAAATTAAAAAACTATTTCCACTTTTGCTCGCAACATCTTCACAAGATATATTTAAACTTCTAAAAGTTGTCGTCTAATATATAGACAAGGATTTAATTAGTGCACAATAAATGAAAAATATAGAGGAGATTTGTAAAATTCGTGGTTTGAACAAGGATACGGCTACCGAAATATTTTGCGGCCAAACAGAAAAAAGATTCATGTACAACGCAATAGAATACGCGTTTTACTGTTTTAATTGAAACACACTTGGTCTGTATGAGTCACGGCACGACTTTAACGCTGACGTAAAAATTATGAAACACAGCGTTGCTCTGTCGCTAACTATTGAATTGCTTTGCAACTATTCCTATAAAAAAAAGAAGCAATGAATCGACGCTTGTGGTGCCAAATAGCTTTTTTGTCCGTTTTCACGAAAATTAAGTGTTATGGATATTTGGTTGAGTGTAAAACAGCAAAAAAAAGATGCAACCTGAATTCAAAGGGAGTTTAATTTCATTTGTAGTGCCTCTGTCAATCTCAAGACTTTATCACTTCTACCCTTCCTAGTTCGAACGACCAAGGAGCCCTTTTGCACGGCATGATTCGATGCAAGGCATGATTGTCGTGACCAGCGTTGTACGGTGTACCCACGCAGGTTATAGCCCCAAAACAGGATGTATAGGACTGTGTATAACCAGTATGCCACTTCGGCCTTATCAGGAAACGCAATACTTGCAACTCGGTGCTTTTTTGCCTCCTATATATGTGTTTTGCCAGCATTGCTAAGCTGAACGTTGGCAGCGAAATTGGAAATCTCTGGGGAGTTACTGAGGTATCGTTTCTGCTGTTTTGAAGTCGACTGGCGCGGTTTTTAGACAGTTCCCAGATGTATTCGTTTTATAAAGCGGATGTGCTTTGTGGCGTATTCGTTTGATATGCTTCGCAAGGAAACGGAATTCGACCGTACTTTTGCCATTTTAAACAGTGAAACTGCAGGAAAGATGCGTGAAAAAGTGAAAATAAGTGAAAAGGTAGATGCTTGATGGGTGAAAAGTAAAGAAGGCAGTGGCAGAGCGCATCCAACTATGTTAGATAAAAATTTTAAATTGAATATGAGTTCTTGCATACTTCTTAAACAAGATGATGTCGATCGACCTTGTTAGCTTTGCAACTCATTGTCAAGTTAGCCTACAATATATTTGTAAGACCAGATATTTTACTCGTAATTTTTCATTTTCGTTCGTATTGCAGGGCAGAAAAAATCAACAGTTGTATCAGTTCATTTAACTGAATTGCATAGCGAAGTATACCAAGCGCCTGTTGCTTTAAAAAATGTTAATCCACAATTCCCGAGAAATTGCAATTCCTGCACGTCATCGCAATGACGCAGTAAAATAATTCGGAGAAACGATGCCACATTTTAGTGTTGTCATGCCGATTCCTAAAGCAGAACTGTCGGTTGCAGCGATTGGCCACAATGTTTGAGTTACAATAAAGAACTATCGATATTGTGTTGACTTTCGTTATACACTTAGTTCATTGACGTAATAAATTAAACGTTCGTTAAAATTGGTAAACTCGTCCAATTGTGAGCAATATCTAAACACAACAAAAACGCAATAACAGCTAGAAAACTGTTTTACGTGATAAAATAGAGATAAATAACCCAATTTAAAGCTAGTTGACATAATGACTTAAGTCCAAGTCGAGTAATTTTGGTCAAAATGCTTAAGTCAAGACAAAAAACAGTGACTTACGTGCACTTAAGTCAATTTATTGACGTAAGCCTATATAACACTGTGCTGTATAGTTTGAAATTTGCCGGAAGAACAATTTTACAATTGATTTCGTTATACACGATGCTTTTAATATGCTTGGCAAGGCAAATCAATTAAGTGCCAATATGAGCGGCGCCAGAGTAAATTGGCTATGGTATGGACTGCGGGGCTAAGCAGTATATAAGGAAATGACGCGGGCGTCTTAAATAGCCACTGTGCGCGCGCGGAGTAATAATATTTGCGTAACAATTTTGGCTGCCTCGCTTTGTTTTCCGCACACTTTGCTTCGGTTCTGTGTTCTAAACAAATAGTCTTGTGATTTGTGAAGCCAGCAGTGCAATAATACCGGGTCAGAAAACTGTTGGCCATAAGAGCCATTGTTAGAAACTCAAAAATGGATTAGAAACTCAAAGATGGAATATTTGTCTATGTAAAACAAGATTTATGCAATACATCTAAAAAAAAAGTGCCCTTTTCATAAAAAATGATATATTGCTTTCACAACGTTAAATATTATAAATTAGAAAATTCAAGTAACTTTTACTAGTCCACAGGGCCGACAGGAGTAGGGCTTGAGCTACGGAAAAATGCAAAAAAATTCGAAAAATGACATGGTTGACATTTGTTAAAACATTTTTGGTACCATTTTAAGCCAATCTAGAGGGCGTGGCCGCAAAAATTTTTCCGGGGGAGTACATCCTGACCCCAAATATTTCGGCTCGCTACGCTTGCCTGCGATCTATGCTGCCCTTACCAAAAAAGTCGCCCCCCTTGCCTTGAAATCGCTCCGGCGTCCCTGAATATACCGACCTTAAAATTTTGGTGTGTGCTTGTCCAAAATCTAAATTCTGACATTTTCCAATGTCAGCAGAGCGCGTTAATAACAAAAAACTTTAGGAAAATGTAGTTTACTTAGTTGAGTGAAAAGATGCACGCCACAAGTTTACAGCCAATTTACGATTGATGGGGACAACTTTAACTGGTGCCTGTCGTATGACGCAATCGCTTTCCAGTTTATGACGTAACAAGACGTGCTGTTGAATAGGCAATGTTGATATCAGGGTGTTCTGAACTGTTTTGAATGGCTTCCTCGAAATGGCGTCTTAGGCCATGTGCGTTGTAACAAGTGTTTTACAACGGCAAGTTGTACTTAGATTCGGCCTGCCAAAGTATCTGTGCGTCAGAGTTTTTACATACGCGCATAATGGACTTACTTCTCTTGTGGATTTTAGACTTGTGTAGTGGCCAAACTGCAGAAACTAGTAGAGTCCTTAGTTTCATCTTATGTTAGCAGAAAAGGCAGGGGTTCTTCGGAATGTAGCTTGATAATGAATTGCAAAGCCAAAAAGGTTGAGTAGATCAACCTCATCTTGATTAAGGCGTTTCGCTACAAGCACATTAACTGAAGATGGTACAAGCTCGTGTCGAAACGTCTTACTTAAGATGATGTCGTAATCTTAGTCAAAATCAATTAGACTTGTTCATAGTCTCGTAAGTAGTGTTACAAGAATTTATAACTGGTTTACCGGTATTGGCATACCCCGTTAATTGCTGTAATTCGCGTTTGTAACACGAGGCAACTGGTGGGACGCTTGATCGAATTCTAAAGGCCAAAAACGTCAAGCTTATTCCGAGTAATTCGACCGTAACTGACTTTAACTTCACACCAACACGCTGTTTATGTCAGATGTTCTTTTGGACACCCAGGAAGTGTAGGAAATTATGAAAAGAGTTGGAGGCAGCTAGGCACATCTTAGTTTGCTAACAATCTTCGGCATCTTGGATAGCATTTTTG
The DNA here is from genome assembly GCF_963924565.1 of Ascidiella aspersa. NCBI lineage: Eukaryota > Metazoa > Chordata > Ascidiacea > Phlebobranchia > Ascidiidae > Ascidiella > Ascidiella aspersa. The sequence continues at coordinate 30,358,613 of NC_139450.1, forward strand.
AGTTTCATTCTTAATAAAAGTAAACTTTGTTAAAAGGGTAACTTTCTTGTCTGTTTAGTGCAAATCTTCCAATTGGGGAACTTTTGCCGAAGTGTAGCCATGGAGTTGTTTACCCGTATAAAAGTTGTCCAGTGCGGAATTCAGAAACACGGCATACGTCAATATAGAGACTCGTTCGCGACAATATTGACATACCGTTCGGTTTGAAGTCAAGAACCGTGTTACAAAAGCTGCAAGACTTCCCATCTACACCGTCCCCATCTACACCTCGCACAAAACAGTTGGCTTATATTTGAGGGAACTTATTAGCAAGTAACTTGGTAGCAAGGTATAAGAATAAAGTTTCAGATTTAGTGTCAGTACATCTGACTGCATCGTGTTTTAAGTTGATGTTGACTATTAATGTTGTCCTGCGTACATTTTGTTTATTGATTGTTTCGTTGGTTGGAGCGAGAGTTACCTACACGAACCTCGAGGATGAAGTGGTTGTTACGTCACAACAAGGGGTTTGTTCTTGCACTTACTGTCCAGTTTTGAGTAAACTCAAACAGATCATACTTGTTTGAACTTGTTAGCTTTTCAGCAATGTTTAGCCGGAAAAAAAGGCCTTTAACAAAGTTAAAGCGTAGACCTGAATCAACTGTTTTGGTTTAGGAGTGGTCATAAAACGTCACAAAATATTTATCGGTGCCATAAAACGCACAACGCTTTCGGGTTTTCAAAAAATGAGCTAATACATGTCAAAAACTTGACTGAGTTTCGCGCCAAGCTCGAAACCTTTATTTGTTTAAGTAATATTAAAATAGGCGAAAAGTAGTTTAGGGGTGATGGACATTTGTCACTTGAACTGTAGTATGCCCATGACCACCAACCGGGCGTACACGTGCTTTAATAGTAGCCTAAAATTTCGTGTAATATGCGGAAACGTGAAACTCGAACGCATGCATCATTGCGTTTTTCGACCGTCTTTTTCTGGGAAAGTGAGCTGTCGTGTTTACCAAATACCGAAACCCCAAAAAACATCGCCAATCAGCAGCCAAACCTAGACCAGCAGCAGCAGGCGAATTTCATTGCGTCTCCATGAACTTTTAGCACCTCGGTAACAATCATTCAATCACGTGCGGCGACATGCAGCGTGGCGCAATTTCGGAATTACTGTAATCAAGAAGGCGACGGTTTTGAAATCGCTTCATGGTGCAAGGTTTTGTGGTTTCAACAGTATGTGCATTATGCAAGTGTACAGTATTTTCCCTCTGCCTAGCCTTTTTCAAGTTTGTTTTCAATGAGGAAATTTCCGGACAGAGAGCTTGTATATTAAAGCTGAGTTTGTGAAGGTAGATTCTCGATTAATTTGCCTTTAGTTTTTTAATGACAGCATTATAGTTTGTTGTTAAACCTTTGAATGGATTAGGCTGAGTTCAGTCCGATAGTTATTGTAGTTTAATTAAATGACTGATATTTATAAAGTTATTTTAAACGATAGGTTGTTAGCTGTAAATTATTTTTAAAAAAATACCAAAAAACCCGAAAAAAAAATCAAAAAACCTGACATTTTCTACTTATATGTTACAACTCTGTGTATAGACTAACTGTACTTTAAGAAATGGCTATAGAAAGTTTAAGCCATATGTTGGGGTTATATGTTCACAGCGGAAAACTGTATACTTACTTAGCCTGCTTATTTATAGGCGTATTTGTCTAAATTATTAATTTGGAAATTCAGGCGGCACTGTTTAACGACAATTTGTGTTTAAGTCTTGACAATTTTCGAAAAACCTGACAAACTGATGTGTTAATCCTACTTACTTTTGTAACATACTCCGTTGCTGCACTGACTTACTTTTTCCATCACTTGTGTTCCAGGCCTTAGGATACACACTGATTTTATCAAAACCGAAACAGGCAAAAACAAATGAGTTAAGATTGCCGTACACAGTGGCTGCTAAAGGCGATGGATGTCAACTTCGACAAGCTTTCTCCGGGAGGTAATAGGATCAAGTGCGTCGTGGTGGGCGATGGAGGTTGTGGGAAAACGTCGCTGCTCACCATGTACACCGAGGGCGAATTTCCTGAGGTAATTTCTTCCCCCGTTGAATAGTTAATAGCCCCGATTGGGGCGCTGGTCTACTAGAATACTATACCACAGCGTTGAAACATTTATTAAATCAACTCACAATATTTGGGCTTGGGCAGGAGTTCTTAAACTGAGGTCCATAGACCCCTTGGGAGTCCGTGAACTAGTTTTAGGGGGTCCATGAAACAGTGAACCCCATTGAAATATTAGTGTAAATTTAAGAAGTAATATATTTATCAAATAAAAAAAAATAAAAACGGTTTTGCACTGAATGCATTAAGACTCCATTTTACTTTAACATTCACATTTTTGGACCGAAATCAGCAGATTTATGAAGTTTGTATTGTGGCGTTAATTTATGACATCATTTTTGGAATTTTTGCTTACCGTGGTCCACGCGAGACAAAAAAAAGTTAGGGGTCCGCGCGGTAAAAAAAGTTTAAGAACCCCTGGGCTAGGGTGTCGGTTAGTCTAGTGTATGGTTGAGGGTGCTGGGTTAAGCATTATTATTTAATAATATTGCTTAACAAACCCAAACGCTAACCCGCACACTGACTGAAATAATGTTCGTTGATTCTAGACCAGCGCCGCGATTGGTTGCTGACGCTTTATGTAAGCTGGCGCTGCACATATTTTGGCGTTTTTTTTTAAAGTTATGCAAAAACTAATTACAAAGCGTTAATTGTCATTTCAACAAATATTAAGCCGTTTAGATTTTAGTGCCAGACTTTATTAAACTGGAATTGTGTCAAAACCAGCGAATTCGAATCTAATTTCGTCCGCTCCTAAAAGTAGAACTGTATAGTATAAAATGACGTTACTGCTGAGGAAATGATTTGTGTGATACGACGACTGTGATAATTCATAATAATGTATTATGAGTTCTTAAATTTGTGTTTATAATAATTATTGTTTCGCCTGCAACCTATATCCCAAGCGTTTTCCAAGTGTCCTAAATAAAATCATGTTTTAACTGATGCTATACCGACTGTAAGGCATAAAACCTGATGAATCGGATGGTAATTATACTGAAGAGTTATTGGTTTTAATCCTAGCAAACAATTATTTTCAGGCCAGGAAATAAATACTTAAATAAATACAATGGTTAATTCCCGGCGATAAGATAGAAGAGCGAAAGTGGCCTGGACTCCAGCCATACAACCGAAATTAGAACAACATCAGCATAAAACAAAGTTCGGAATAAGACCAAAATAGGACTAATACCTAATAGTCGCAGTACCGTTTAAATCGGAATAATTTCCTAACGGCGCCGCTCAAACTAGGGCGTCTCAATGTCGACACAAAAACGGCCGATGGCACACATACCCCTCGATCGACTATTACTGCGTATTTGGCTTTTTATGTCGTTAGTCGAAATACTATGGTTTATAGATTTTTCCGATTTAGGTGTTGTTTTTCAGGTCTTATTGTCTGTTCCCGACCTATTGTGATCCTACGTGTATCAAAAAGTAGCAAAAACTCCCGTTTACTTTGCCTATTTGTTCCACGCAGTTGTACACACCGACCGTGTTTGAAAACTACACAAGAGAAATTGAAGTTGGGAAAACGAAAGCGATTCTAATGCTTTGGGATACCGCTGGTAGGTTGCTGTCAGTACTTGTATTACACAAGTAAAAGTACGAAGTCTGGCCACTTAAATTTCAAATTGCCTGTGAAATTGTTGTAAAAATACAAACCCTATAATTGGCGTGAAATTTGGGTTGTATACGATTTAAAAAGTGGGAGCAATATAGAAAACACCTAAAGGCCTATCGTTGTTTATGTTTGTGACGATTTCCTAGTTTTTAGTTTTATTTTCTATTATTAAGTTTTTCGGTTTTTGAAACATAACCATGAAATTTATCTATTTAAATAAAATCTTGTAATTGTACACCTGGAACTGTAAATTTCATTAGGTCGCATTTGTACATTAGTCGTTCAGTCAATTCCGAGACAAACGTTTAGGCTCAGTCATTTGGCCAACCGACAATTAACCGCAAACCAATAAAACTCTAAGGGATTTCGAATATATTTGATGTTCCATTCTAATGCGGGTGCGGCCTAAACAGCCAATATGACTGCTGTATAATCGTCTGGTAGATTCCGTATAAAATTTACGCACCAAATGGTGTATGTTATAATACAAAGGTCCAGTTTTTGTCGAATTAAACGAAATTTACATAATAAACGTTTTGTATGGGACATGTGTTCGGCCGCGAGCAAGAATGATGTGTGTTTGGGACGATAAATAAAATGTATTGTATATATATAATTTAAATGTTTTGCTCAAACTTGAAAACTATAAACGTTGTTCCCAATATCTCTGTTTGTCTTTCGAATACACCACTTTATTACTTTGCGCTTCGGTGTGTAATACTGAATAAACATTTATTGCAAAAGTTTGCACCCTTTCTATTTCGGCAATAATACTGTTTCATCCCCTTGCAACGTATAACCGTTATTCCCTAATATACATAAATTTTCTCAATATTTGTTTTCTTCGACGTTGAACGAGAAGATTTGTCAATTTTTTTAGAGCCAACAATTTTTTTTCCAAGCTCGTAGTAGAATCTGATAAGTGCACCGAAAGCCATCGAGAATTTTTCGATTAATGATGCAAGCAAGGCAGGCTAGAAAAACAACTTGCCTGCAGTGAGGTTCGAACTCACGACCTCCGATCAAATAAGGGATAAGAGTAAGACTGATATAATTAACTTTTAAAACAAGCGCTTTTTATCAACACAACAACCCTTACACACCACAGGCCAGGAAGACTACGATCGCCTCCGGCCGCTCTCCTACGACAAAGCTGACGTCATTATCATGTGCTATGACGTCACGAGCAGCGCTAGCTTCGAAAACATCGAGGTGCGATGGACGCCCGAGGTCCGGCATTTCTGCCCGGGCGTACCGAGGGTCCTAGTGGCCTGCAAGACCGACCTGCGACCCCTGAACTCTGAGCCCGAGAATGACGTGGACATCAGCAGGTGGCAGTCGCAAGGAACCGAGTTGACGAGTGCCGGCGAGTACGAGTCGAACGGGTTGACTCGCCAGTCGAGTAGCGGCAATAACGGAGTTGGCGAGATGGCAAACGGGAACGCGCGAGCTACAAGCATTTCTGCGCCTGATACCGGAAAAGACATCATATCAACTGAAATGGTCAGTTTAGAGCGATACGGAAATATACATTATGATACAGGACTATACATTATGCGCATGAGTCTGTGTTAAAGTCCTTATGAAGTTTTATTAGGCACATAGACTAAACGTATGCTGGCAGCAACAGCATATTTATTAATTAGACACCATTTCAACTGATATGGTCAGTTAAGGGCAATACGGGACCGTACATTATGCGCATATGTCTGTGTAATAGCCCTTATGAAGTTTTATCAGACACCAACAAAAAAAAACACATTTGTTACTAATAGAAACGTTTACCGGCCTTTCTTTAAGAAGGTCTAGGTGCATAGGTTACTTGGTTAACTGCAAAGAGCCACATCTTTCTCCCACTTATACACACACCTTTTTTAGATTAGTTTTTCAAAAAAGTTGCACGAATGAATCCCGTAATTAATCCCGTAACGGTAGCATACATTTACATTATGCGTCTGTGTTATAACTAATAGCCCTTATGAAGTTTTATTAGGCATAAAAAAGCACATACTATGCCTGGTAGCAACAACCTGACGTTGTTTTTCTTATGCGGAAAGCGCCAAACTTGGCACACCATTGTCAGAACCAATAAATACCAGAATTTATTATCAGTATTAAAAAAACACATTTATTCCTAATTTAATCGTTCACAGTATACCTTGGAGAAGGTCTACTGGAATTAGGCTTTGTTTCAGGTAAAAGTTTCAACACTGGCTATAGGCAAATAAAAACTACCAATTTAGCCTCGTATTCCAGCGTACCACCTCGTTTTAGAAAGTCAATTTTGTTCAAACTTATTGATGGAAAAAACACACACAAAATATATTGACAACGTTCATGCTAACACCCCCATGAATGAGGGTTGTTTATTGCAACAAAAAAAATAAATTGCGACAGCTGTAATAATACGCTTGTGTCAATTGTTTAAACCCCAAACAGTTTTGTAGCGTACCACCTGAAAACTCCCGCCTACCATGGAAGTGAAAAAAAGCCTAGCTAATGAAGAAAAAAAGCCTAGCTAATGAACCTAATTAAACAAAGGTGTAAGATTTTTTGTATCAAGGCACAGCACATTTTTAAATGTTTCCACACAACGTTTTGCTTGCTCATTGAGCACCATTAAGCCATGCACACTTGTTTGGCCGGCCACCAAGCAATGTAGGAGGTGGTCTATGGTTTGGTCATCCCCACAAATACGGGTAGTGTCGGGGTTATCTGTATAGTCCCAGTTATACATATTAGTTTGGAGCGGCCAACACCAATTAGTAGTCTATTCAGGGTTTTCCTTTCCTGTTATTACTATTAGAGCTGGTAAACTCAGTCACGAAATAATCAGCATTGTACACGTATACCACGGACATTTAGCTATCTTTAGTTAGGTTTGTGTGAATGTAGGACGTTGTTCCGACATATGACCAAATGCGTGGGGATGGTCCTTCCACACGTTCTTACCCCTTCCCATATAACTAACTCCGGACTTCCGAAGGCTAAATCCAAAAAATTACAGTTATTTTGTTAATTTGATAGGTTTGGATAATTAACAGCATAGTAATGACTTTCTTTCGTTTCAGTTCGTATTTTTTGCCCGAAAAATCGGGAAATGTTATCGAAAAGAAATACAAAGTATACCGGAGATCTCTACCTGGGACAAAGCAAACAGCTGTTTAATAACTTAATCTAAAATGACTTGAAAATCTTTATCGATTTTGCAGGGCACCGCCATGGCCAAATCGATTCAGGCTAGTTCCTTTATCGAGTGCTCGGCGAAAAGCGACCTAAACGTGCAGAACGTCTTCATGGTAGCAAGCGAGCACGTCCTTCAGCCAAGCAGCAAATGCAAAAGCAAGCAGGCGACGAGGGGCGGCGACTGCTGCGGTTGCCTTGTTCTTTGACACGTTTTTGGTGGTAAACCGCATTTGGCCGCGTTTCCCGAAAGGGTAAGGCGTGGGCCCTTGCTCACTATTCTTAGTCCAGCAAAAAATGGCTGGTCGATGTAGGCTGTTTTCGCAATACGGACCCGTTTAAAAGTTGGCTCTTTTGAACCACATTGGATTTAACAGTCCTTTTAAACTGCAGTTGGTTTAATACTCCAAGCTGCTTTACAAACTGAATACACAGCTTGATTTTAGGAAAAAATCCAGCTGGATTGTTTGGGCAATAGTAGCCTAGACAGCAGGATTTCCTCGGCAAAAATACAGCTGGATTTTTAGGCAAAAATACATCAATGTAATATGATTACATGTAGTGGTGTAATTCATCACAAAAATGTCAACAGGTTTATGGGAAGAATACGCCTAATGGGTGGCTAGGAATCCACTTACTGTAGGATTGCTTTCAAATCAAGCTAGTGTTAACTTCAACTATACACAAATCCTAACACACAAAAATCCAATGATTTTTTCACATTTTTTTGTTTCAAGTGAGACATTACGTCAGCAACGTTATTTAAGCAGTTGTGCGGCAACACGGAAACACCAGCACCATTGCTTAGTGTTCGCCTTGGGCGACTCAAGGTTTAAACTCCCACATTACGCCTCTGTATGAAACACAAACAAAGCAGCAACAATGCCCGCTATCTCGGGTGCTAACCTGGCCTTTGCTTGGCATTTCCGAGCCCTGAAGGCTGACCCTTATTGTGCTATACGTTTGCCAATGGTCATGCACTTACCAGCAGCAATGCTTCTTTACTATAAACGCGATTTCAGCTCTTTATTTTATTTTTCGAACTCGCGCGTCTGCGGTTTAATTCGCTTATTTTAGCGTAGCCCTGTTTTCTTCTTTTAGCCTTGTTTTTTTTTTAATTTTGGAGTGAAAATGAGTATTTGGTTTTAGGTTAAACGCACTCAAACGGTACTCAAGTATGCAGGGCAATGTCGCCCTCGATGTGTATCGTTAAACATGTTGCATATTCATATCTATAAACGTATCTTGAAATAGTGTGAATAATTTATAAATCGCCTTATATCGTTCCCAGATGAATGTTACTCTTAAATGTCTAGATTGACTTTCAAAACCCGCTGCAAAACATAAACCTTATATACCCCGTTAGTATGCCTTAAGCTTTAGGTGTAAAAGCTGCTTTGTTTTTAAGACGTAATAAGAATATCAAAGCCCATACAGAAGTATCGTTTTAAACGTTTCAAATAACTTTATACATTTTCAACATCAATGATATTGTGTATGGGCTTTGATATTCTTATTACGTCTTACTACAACCTCCAACCATTATGCTCCAATGCTTTGTTTTTTATTTAATTACACATAGCAGCACTGTGTTTACATACTTTGGACTTCCATTCTCCTCTAAGTATGTCCAGTTGCCAAGTAGCACTATCCATTAAAGAACTTCCTTTAAAAGTTCATCCCTGAAAACTGAAATCCCTTGCGGTATATGTTTGCGGATTTGCGCCCAAAAATGTGGCACTTTTTTCAAAATTATTATTTTTTAACAAAAGTAGCAAAGTAGACTGGCTGCTTATGATTTGTTTTCACGATCGAGGGTATTTAGTTAAAATGTCAATGAGCCAGAGAAAATGACGAAATTTCGTTCATTTCATCTAAGTTTGACGCCCAGATAAAAAAAGTCATTTTATTTTATTAAAATCTAGTCTTCCAACAGTATCTTGAAAACCAATTTTCGCACGCAGACGCAAACTATAAATACATGAAATGCATTTTAAGTGCTTGGACGATGTATTTTGGTATTCCATGTCAGTTTTTTGTCGCTTTGTAGACTCCATAAGCTCCAGCCGCCAGCATGCACAAGGCAACGGCCGCAAAAAGCACGACGATAAGAACCTGAGAAAAAAACAGGTGTTACGATTTTGTTCACGATGTTTACTGTTATTCAGTTATCACACTGCCTAAACAGGTACGCGATTTGAGCCCGATTTAGGGTAGCAAAACTTAAAACATTAGGAGCATTTTGAAATACTTTTAAGTAAATCAATATCGCATTCGTTCACTTTCATAAATGCATGATTAAGGCCGTATTTCTTCTACAACTTATACAACAGTTCCTAACACCATCATGACACTTAGGAGATTGTATTTTTGTTGTTAAAGACGTAGTTTGCACGCAGCAATGTTTGTACAACATGTCCAACGCAATAAACATCAGTAGGCGGATATATAACGCTGCCAACTGACGGGCCAGTCAACCTGTTTGTGTTGGCAATTGAGTGTTTTAAAGTAACAGCTTATTTTTGGGCTGGAGCAATCAGTGGTATAAAGATGGCGGCGTACCAGACACAAGCTTACTAATATATCACAATTGGGTTTTTTTAAGGGCTTTTTTGATAATTTGAAAGGGTGATGAAAGGCTCGATAAAAATAATAAAGCCATGATACTGATAAAATAGACATTTTGTTGTTTGACAGCGTTTTGGCAATACCTCATGCCAAGTCTGATTAGAAGTACGAAGTGTACATGTCATTCTTCTGAAATTTCAATAGAGTTCAAGTGTTTTGGCAAAAATTTCAGTTTTACTTATACAAAAAGTATGGCGATTTGAAATCGAATAACTACCTTTCAAGGTAGAATCGCAAATCATTCCTGACACTCCTGTTTTAATTGGCTGTCGGATCGGCGCCGATACCATCCTATAGTGTTGGACTAGTACCATCGTTACCACTTGAAATTGGTTCTCGTCCGATATTATCTAACTTTGCTGAACAGTTTGTGGCATGATTATATCGACATAATGAGCCATGTAACAGTGAATTTTTCACCAGGAAGTTGTTTATCTTACCAATCTCAAAATACCAGAAGTGATGCTAAATTTATGCTAATGACTTTACTTGACCTGCTATGGCAATGGTTTGGGCTGTGATTTATCTTTGGGTAAATATAATTACGTGGTATGGAATTTTTTAGTGAAAACGGTTGGACTTGGACCCAGTAGTAACAGTAAGCCGAAGCGGTGACACAGCAAAGAAATTGGGCGTAGGCCTATAACTAAAAATATGTCATTTTGTTACAAGGTTATTTTCCAAATCGACGTTTGCCATTTTCCGTTGCATATTTGGGCACGGCGTCGAAAGACAACCTCAGGTTTCCTAAGGTTATTTGTTTTCGTCCCGTAATAAAGTTTCTCGTGTGCTCCGGTAAGACATTTTGTAATCCGTCCGATAAGAAAATCGTGGAACACCACCGAGGGTAGTTTTCCAGATGAGTTGGAACACCTTGCGAACGCTACAGACCTAATTTATTTTGCCTATGCCTTTCCTGGAATTATGTCATTTCGAAATGACTTGTTTACTACACTGGTTTAGGGTAAGCTCATGACCTTTTGATATCAGTTTATAAAGTACCCCGTGTAACTACACTTACACATGACGATTTGTTACATTCCTGGCTTTTCTTTGGGCAACAATTGCAGCCTTCCGAGGCTGATGGTCTGTTTGACACATGCTGATGTGGTTGGTTGTGAATGTAAAAGCCGTTCGACGTGCAGATTGGAAATACTGGTGCGCTTACGCTTGTAGAAACCATCTGTCGTTGGAATTGATCGGGATCGAAAGAATTGACCTAATTTAACAGTTTTAAAGTTAGTTATTATATACTGAATTCTGAATTTCTTACACGAAAGTTGTTTTAATAACACTCTACCTGTGTGACTTTACATTTCTGTTAGGCCTACTCCTATTAAAAGTAGCCTACCAACAATGGGAATTCTTAATTTCAACTTTTTAAAACAATCATTTTCTGTCAAGAAACTCATTCAAATTAAAATAGTTACACCTACACAAACTTTGGCCGAAAACATTTGGGGCCCAAAACAATTCCTTCAGCCGTACCGTATCCTACAGCTTTAGCTTCTGCGCATACCCGTAAATCCTACCTCAGTGGTCGTACATCCATTGCACTTTATTTTGAAAGTTCGTATGGCTAAGAATTTTTATGTAGTATTAGCGCGGTTCCAACCCACATGCTAAATAGGTCCCAAGAGCCTGTCGAACTATACTTATGTAAACGCAATTTTGTGCACTACGCGCGTATATTCTGTGTTTTATAGAATGCCTTACGTTATGGCATGGCAGTGTTTTGGGCATTTTTGGGTTTTAGTGTAATAGTTCACTTTAAAAACAAATATCTTCAATCCGCCACTGTTTTCGTAGTGGTTTTACGTAGTGGTCCTTCAATAGTTCTAAAACGAGTGCTTTGGGCCGCGACAAAAAAGTTTGCCGCCCACTGTCTTACCTGAACACTCCACGCGTTTTGATAAGCCGGAGGTGGTGAACATCCCTGTTGAACGTATGCAAGCGGTTGCTGCTGGTTGACTGACGAATATTGCGGCAAATAGACTGGATTGTAAGGAGGTAGCTCTGCCGTTTCAAAGCTAGTTATGCAGCCCGGTGGTTGCGCATACTCAGGCTGCGCCATTTTCACGTTTTAACTGTTAGTCATCCTATACAGAGAAAACTGTGTATAAAACAAAATTTAAGTGAAAAATGACTATTTAATATAGAGAACTCGGTGCACAATTGGCCATGACCCACTCTACAGTAATGGCAGTCTGCCTCAGCAAAACAACAAAGTTTTTTTTACGAAAACTTGCAATTTAGTGTCTGGTGAGATTTTCACGCTATAAATCTCATGCTATTGGTGTTGGTGAAACATTTCATCCCTGAGTTTTATTTTCACCTTTTTTCACAAGATGGTGGAATGTAACACCATTTTTAACTAATTTCCACCGCAAGGTGGATTATTATAACCTCCCAGTTTTACAGTGAGCCTACTCAGTCTGTAGAGTTTTTTGGCCGAGTCAAGGTATTGAACTATTAATTTGAAACACCTAATTTATTCCTATCACAAGTTGACTGCCATTCGATTCTATTTAGGTTGCTGCATGTCGGCTAGGATTCTCTAAACTTATTTAAAACCTGAGGTTCGTCTAATAAAGGTCCTGTACAAAATTGCACATTGCTATTTGCCTAACTATTGTCCACTAGGTACAACTTTTTGTCTAGTAAAAAGCTCATAGCACTCAATTATTCTATCTGGCCTCCAGTATTCTTGCCTGCTAAAGTTTAATTACGACAAAGGCGGAAGAAGAATTCGAAAACGTATGAACCATTTTTTCGCCTTCACGTACTGAAACTGCCCAGTCATTTACCAACTGTTTCCAGACGAATGGGCCACAAGAACGACTTAAGGGGATTAGATGAACAACAAAAGCTTATGATCCCAAAATTTTACCCCTTAAGGCGGTGCCACATAGAAAGTAAAATTGACGATCGTTTTTCCTAAGGTTTCGCAGGAACAGGTCGGGTGAATAATAGATGCCTTCCTTCTGTTACGATCCAACTGGCACGGATAATAACATTGTGACCAACGCGATAACGCCAAGGCTGTGTTTTGCCATCTGAGAAACAGACAACGCCTTTAGTGAACCTTTGTTGTCCATGTTTATTGATTGTTGCTTTCTTATTTGACCGTTAGTCTACAAAAACACACATTGCCTTTCCTAGAAAACTGGATTTATATTCTCAATGCGCATGTTGCCCATTGCTGTGAAAAGATAAAAAATACTGTACCTTCCGCTTTACCCTAATACAAGATCAATAGGGTTATCGCAATTGCATTTGTAAAATTTTTGCTAAACAATACACAAAACGAAAAATCATTATATGTAAAACAAAGCCGCAAAAACAAAACACGTTATTGTAAAGTACAGTATGGAAATCACTAGTGAAATTTTATTATGATTTATTAAACTTGGTAAAACATGGCGCATGATCGTATTTAAAACGATTAAAAGTCATAACCTAGCCAAGATTATTTTATGCTTTGTTAACATCTTGACAGTTTTATGGCCACTCCAAAAAGCAGGTTAAAATGTAGACAAAAAAATGGCACAAAACGAGGGTGGGGAAAGGAAACTGAAGGTACAAAGTTTATCAGTTGAGCAATTTCGTCAGTGAAGCATAGAAAGTTAAAATTTGTATTTTAGAAAAAATAACATATAGGCCAACATGTAAACTATGCAACATACTTCAGAACGAAGTTGAAGTTCTGATGGTACATATACACATTGCCCGAGTGATTTCGTCAAGTTGAAAATCCTTAAAAGTAGCATTCAAAATTTTTCAAACCTGATATGAACGTGTAAAATAAATAGCTCATTTCAAAAAGTTGCACTAACACAGTGTGAAGATAGTTACGGGTCGCTTTCGAAATACGCCTAATAGCCCAAGCTTTAAAGGCAAGTCTATGAGCGATTTCGTCAGTTGAAGATTGAAGAATTGATTTAAGGAAACTGACATGAACGTGTAAAATTAATAGCTCATTTTTAAATGTTGCACTAACACAGTGTGAAGATAGTTGCCGGTCGCCTTCGAAATAGACCTAATAAGCTCTGATCTGCGAAACGTGTTGGGAAGAGTCTGGTGGCTTTGAATCCCCACAGCAAGCGAGAAACGTTACGGTGAGAAGAGTAAAGATGACTATTAGAGGACCGAGCACAAGATAGATCGGGATCAGGAGGCAGATTAACCCGGTTCCTTTGCCCTGTTGAAAACATATTTCATTTATTTCCAGGATAAAGATTAAACCATCAGGGGTTCTTAAACTTTTTTACCGCGGACCCCTAAAAAAATTTTGCTTCGCATGGACCAGTGTAGGCAATAATTTTTTAGTGATGACGTCATAAATTTACGTCATCATACGAACAGACAAAAATTTTGCTATTTTTCGGTTGTCAAAAGGTGAAATGAAATTAGGCCTAAGTATATATTCAGTGCAAAAACGTTTTATTTTTAACTATAGCCTGATTTTTCTTTAAAAAATAGATGGCTTAAATATACACTAATAGTTCAATTAGGCCTTCATGGACCCCCTAAAACTAGTTCACTTACCCCCAAGGGGTCTATAGACCCCAGTTCTTAGTAAAGTTAACCGAAAAATCAGTTTGTTTGGATGTTATATGATAAATATATTTCACTCTTAAAAGCAGCATCACTATTTAAAAACATAACACAATATAAATTAGGATGTACATTTTACGCTAATAAAAACTTTATATTAGTCAAACACATTTCCAGTATATTAGTTAAAGCATTAAAACCAGTATTTTATAGTACTCCGAAAGCCATACCGGTACGGCCGGAGGTCGTGAGTTCGAACCTCACTGCAGGCTAGTTGTTTTTTAGCCTGCCTTGTTTGTATCGTTGATGCGATGGCTTTCCGTGTACTCATGATACGTAAGCCGTTATCGTTGGTCAAAAAGCAGCTTCAGAAGGGTTAGATCACAGTTGGTAAACATATATGTGTGAGTGTGTGTGTGTGTGTGTGAATCTTTCAGCATTCTATATAGTTTTTTCTTTCCTTCACAAACAAGTCCCCGACAATCGTAATTAAAAAGAAATTTGTCAGTTTAAAAATATTTTTTCAGCCACGTTAACTTGGGCGATTTCCCGGGACTTTTGAGTTTTTTCCGACTTACCTTACAACTGAACCAATACTCATCGTGGTCGCACCTCCAGCAGTTTTCCCAGGACGCCCGTATTCGTTCAGTTAGGTTGAGCATGTTTGCGACCCACACGAATGGTCCCACCAGAAGCAGTAGAGGGGATAGGATAATCTGGAGTAAGGGGGGGAGATTTATCGACGTGTGTATGGTAATGTTAGTCACACTACTAAGGTGACAGGGCCAACAAACCAGACTTTAACTAATTATTTATCTAGATGAAAAATTGTTCGTACTCGATTATTTAAACAAAATTAAATAAAAGTTATATTTTTCTATAATTCAGTTGTTTAATCTCATAAACAGAAAAAAAGATAAATTACTGAGTTTAATAGATTGTGTTTTTCCAGAATATTGAATCATTTAAATTCATGTGAATTGTTGCAAACTGGACTTGGCCTTTCTAAAGTCGTACAGGCCAAGACAAACAACACACACATATTAATAAAAGTACTACATCCTTCACATCGGCTCATCAAAATTCATTGTCTCATCAAAGGCAGTCATTAGGGATTTGTGTTTAAGCAACACAAAGCTCTCAACCTGCCTTTGTCGATATAGCGTCGGCTTCGGTATGGCTAAGATCTTACGTACAGAATCAGCACGGGATAGTTGTTAGCCTTGCTTTTCTTGCAAGTAATTCCTTAAAGTAGTAGTCCCCAACCTATGATTTTCGATGTGGGGTCGCCTAAAGTCCTTAACCTTTTATGTGGTCGCCATCACTCACCAATCCCTACAGTTGTAGTGGTTTCGTTGCGCTAGTGGTTAAATGAGTGTAATTGGTGTATTAAAAATATTAAAAAAAATAAAAAAGTCTTGTTCCATGTATTACCTTTAAATCCATGTGTTAATTTAAACTTCTCATTCTGGTGTGACCAACAATGCTCTGGAATTGTGCATAATTCAAGCATAAATCGTTCGTGTTATTTATTTCAAATACTCCTCATCGGAAAACAGACTGGTGTCGCATGTAAATGCTGATTTCTTTATATTTAAATTGGTCGGTTAATAAAAAGGTTGGGTAAGCCATCCTAAAAGCCCTTTCCCATGTTAGTGTGTGTGTTTTATTTACAAACCTTCCAACCTACGCCCTTTCCGCTGAACAGATACCACGGCCTGTTCGCGTCAAATTTCCAGCACTTTGAGCAGCATTCTCTCGCAGTTCTTCCCACTCCTGCTCTTTTTACTCCTCTTCCTCCCTGCTCTTTGGAGCAAAACGAGGAGGACCTTTTATCCCTCGACTCTCCCTCGATCACGAACTGGTCTCGTGACATTCGCGGCGCGAATTCGTAGCTCGGGCTGTACGAGATCTCGCGCGAAAGGGCGCCGCCATGCGACTGAACGCTGCTGACGTCACACAGTGGAAAGCGGATGACGTCACTTGTTGTTTGTTTGGGTGCAAGGTCGAAAGGTAGTGTGGAAGTGGACATAGAATGGGTGACTGATTTGCCTTTGCAATTTAAACTGTTTTTAGTATTTGAGCGTACAGCAGAATTTTCCAGTGGAGCAATGCAGTGAATAACATCACACGCATTATTGTCATGTCTTTTGAGCTCCGAGACCTTACGCTCTTCTTTAACACCAATGCTCGATTGTCGTTGGTCTATTGAAAGCGACTGTTTGTAGTGGGAATCGGGCATCACTGCTTTGCATCGAATAGCGCCTAAAATATCAGACACGTACTGCGACGGGCTTTGTTTCTTGCTGTAGCTTATTTCTCTTTCCAAGTTCGTTTCGTTGATGGACGCTTTGGAGGGTACAGCTGCGACATGCGCGTTTTCTGTTGATTTTGATGTAAAAGAAAAATCCTTACTTGAGCGGGGAGTTGGACTAGATGAATTTGGTTCAGACGTGCTAATGGTGTTGACAGTGTCATTTTCTTTCACACAGACAGCGTTGTAAGGAATTGTTTTTGGTTTAGTAACCAAGGGGAATGGGGAAGTTTGTGTAGCTAGTTGGTTTGCATTTATTCCAAGTTCTTGATCTGAAAAGAAAGAGTTGATTTTCGGAGTTTTACTCCCCGCTTGCGACATTTCGTCGCTTTCTGATTGAATGCTGGGTGCACGTAAAAATGAAGCACCGCGGAGTGTTTGAGGTGGGTCAAGATCCGTTTTAAGCAAGTTGCCAAGTTTATTTTCTGCAGCTGCTACTTGTGTGGTGCGCGGCGTTATAGTGTTACACACGGGTGTTTTCTCTTTCGACATTGCTTTATTTTCAAGAAGAGTCGATATTGAAAAGGCAGGTTTGTCAATGGGCTCCCCAGTTGCAGCCAGGCATTGGGAACCTTCTTTTTTGCAGTTCTTTGTATTACACTCACTTGTCCCAGCATATAGATTATGTGAAGCCACATGATCTATCTGTTGACCCGCAGCAGTTTCGCAATCAGTCGAGGTGAAAATTTCCTCGTAAGTCCTCTCAACATCGTTACAGAACAAACTCCCAAGCGAGGAGCACGAAAAAAATTGTTTTTCCTCAGATGGCAGAGACGCAAACGACGCACTTTCGTTTATTGCTCCTCCAACCGTGTCATTCGCATTCGATAAAAGATCAAAAGCAACGCCTCGTTGAAGCGTCGGTTTAGTTTGAGAAATCACTGAGTCAGCAGCAGCCGTTGCAACTGGCAATAATGATCCTTGATTTGTCTTTTGTATCCTTGTTAAGCTTCCTTTTTCGGTTACGGATGGACTGTCGTAGTTCGGCCACTCTTTATTGTCGCTGCCTTCTTCTTCTTCTTTATCGCGGCTTTGCCTTCTTCTGTTTTTCCTTCTCTCGTTTTTGTCGTTTCTGACAAAAGATCTTTCGAAGCTTCCGTCGGCGTTCGACTTGAGAGCAATCCATTGACTTTCCACTTCGGCTTTTCTTCTGCAAATTAATAGTGGCTGTTGAGATTAACAGACACCAAAGTAATGTAACTGTTAACAATGAGCTTCAGATTTAGCAACCGACCTCGTTTTTATTATCTGTATAGTTTACAGTGGCCGCTTAAAAAATTAGCAAGCATTTATAAAATGGATAATTGCTTGAAAGCCGATTTTTTTAACGCTATAAAAGTTTATAGCCTTTTTATTTGCAATAATCAGTTTAAAGTACTTAATCGCAAAACAAAAACAGCCAAAGTACGACAGTGTTGTGCTGTTATGCAAGTGTCAACTTGAAGTTATAAAAGTGGTACAAAATATTTAAAACTTCTTTTCGTTTAAAGAATTAAATTTTCTTTTAAAGAATCAATTACCATGATAAAATAGCTGACTCTAACTACTTACAATTGTTCTTCGTTGTAACCTGGTGACTGATCTTGCTGTTTGAGTTTGGGATGCAAGTATAGTGACGAAGAAGCGACGTTGTAAGACGATTCTAGATCCTACAAAGAATATCGATTATAAATTCCAGTATTACTACAACCATATTTGCTACATACGTTCTGTTATGAAAAGAGTTTCCCGCCATTTTGACCTTTGAGATGTAACCTTTGTGCAAAGATTTAAAATAGCTAGAATCCAAACTGGCAGATGTTTACGACAAACTGTGCACTATTAGCTTAATTTTTAGCCAACGGAAACACCAAATAAGACCTAAAAACCAATTCACCTAAAGCAGACAAAATTATAAAACCATAGTATTAAGACCAACGACATAAAAAAAACAAATGCGCAGTGATATCCACGACAGAATAGGAACTTAATCGTCTGTACCGTATAAGATATAATTCTGTCGGAATAAGTTCCAAGTTCATCGAAACAAGATTTCAATGGTCAAAATAGCGTCTAAAACTATAGGGGGTTAGGGAAACGACCGGGGGCCGTCGGTCTGGCATTGCCGTTGGAGTTGATGTTTGGGCGCCCTAGCTTGAATGGCGCCGTTAGGGCGCTGTTGTTTTGGTCCCTGTAGGTTTTTTTGGCGGAAAATGGGTTACGGTTGAAATTATTAGAAGAGTTAGTGATATACTTAGTGATATACTTAGTGATATACTTAGTGATATACTTAGTGATATACTTAGTGATATACTTAGTGATATACTTAGTGATATACTTAGTGATATACTTAGTGATATACTTAGTGATATACTTAGTGATATACTTAGTGATATACTTAGTGATATACTTAGTGATATACTTAGTGATATACTTAGTGATAAACTTAGTGATATACTTAGTGATATACTTAGTGATATACTTAGTGATATACTTAGTGATATACTTAGTGATATACTTAGTGATATACTTAGTGATATACTTAGTGATATACTTAGTGATATACTTGGGGGTGGGGTGTAGGGTTAGGTAAAGTGTTGTATAGGCCGGATTCTGGCCATTCAGGTTTTATTCCGATTTAGACGGTATTACGACTATATTAGATATTAATCCTATTCATGGTCTTATTCCGAACTGTGTTTTATCCCGACGTTGATGTTGTGTTATTTCGGTCTTGTGGTTGAAGCCCTAAACCAACCTCATTTGACGAGGATCTTTCCGGAGAAAGTTGACATTTAGTTCTTCTCGACATTGAGTTTCGTTTTGACCCGGTCCGCCGAGATCGTCTGACGAAATCCTTGTTCTCTTCTTTATCAGGCTCTATCTTCGGTTCCTTCTTTGTTCTCTTATTCCTTCTTTTTGGATCGTCGTCATTTGAAGCCGAACGTTCACTGTTCACACTCTCGCGCCGAGACTTCCTTCGTTCGAAATTTTCCTCGAACAGTACGTTAGGTTTCCTGCTAATACGACTGCGTCTTCGTGACCTGCGTCTTTGCGTTAGTCCGTCGTCAAATCCCGCGGTTTCTAAAAGCACATTTTTGTTAAAATTAAATAAAAATGTGTTTCAATCTAAATTTACAGATAAACATACCGCTGCTTACCGTTAAAATAATGAATTTAATGCACATTTTATTATCGCGAAATCCTAAAACAAAATAAATGCGATAGGATTGTAATCTGTATTGGATTTTCCGGTAAATAAATGTCTAGCGCAGTGGTTGTTAACCTTTTTCCTTGCTGCACCCCTCTCAAATCACCAACCAATTCTCGAACCCCGTTCTAGATTCACTTAAATAACAAAACCATTGTAATTCTATTCTTAGCAAGAACTGATAACACAGTAACGCAATAGCAAACTGTGAGTTTGTTTTCGTTTAACTAACCAAAGAAATAATTACAGACAGTAATACATTTTTGTGTCTGATGCAGCATCCCCGCTCCCCCTTGGAACAGTCTTTAGCACCCCTTAGTGTAAAAACCCTGCTCTAGCGTTTCATTTATGAACGCTTCGGACATTTTGGGGCGAAATAAGCAAAGGGTTTTTTTTTCATACGATTTGTCTACCGACAAAACATATAAATCTTACACATGATGACTTTTGACTTTCAATACTAAGTTATAAAACAAAACAGTTTTTTATCAACTCTAATTTTGAAAAAAATGACGTGAAAACTTAAAATAACTATTATTACTTTATTTACCTTCTTTTTCAGAATCCCTTTCAGCTTTACTTCGATAATTAGAATAATTATCTTCCTTTGAATGTGTAGAACGCCTTCTACTTCGTTTTACATTTCCAGCGTGTTTTGTGTCCGCAGTGTCTAGAGACAAGTTGCTAATGAAGATTAGCTAATATTATTCGATTTTTAGTTTGTTTAATTCATATTGATCTGCGATTAGTCAAGTATATTTTGTGTGGATAACCAATTGTACGACCGCTCACTTTCTGATTATGATATTTTTGCTAAATTACCGATCTATCCGGGGACAAATGCATTTAGCAGAAATACTATAGGCAAGTCATACCTTGCAATAAACTTGCTTCTGTAAAAGGGTTAATATCCTCTTCTCTTTCTTTCTTTTTCTCATAAGACAATCTTGGCCGACGATTGTCCGATTCTGTTGGGGCTTTAAAAAGGAGACGATTTCAAAAACAATTTCAAAAAACTGTGATTGAGCAAAAATGATTAGGAAAGTTTTCTAGTAATTCAGAATAAGCGTTGCGGTAATGTTAAACGAATGATTTGCAGACGTGCATTTTTATATTGACCTGTAGTTCTGCTGTACATATGGTTTGTATGATTTCACCCAATGTTTACACAATAGCAGTGGTTCTTAACAAGGGTGCCGCAAGGTATTCCAAATTCTTTATTATTCCAACCTTTGCTCTATTGGTAAGCTTCTTGATACAATTTGTTGTGTACCATAAAAGTGCCAAACAAACCTTGTTGCACAGTTAATGTGTTTTTTTTTAATCTCGTTAACAGTAACGTTACAGTTAACCACTCAGCCGCGAACTATTTATAATTTCTGTAGAGTGCCGCAATCCAAAAGAGTTTGCGAAACAATGTGTTAGGTAAAAGATTTTTAACACACAAGAGTGCCGAAAGATATTAATTCTTTAAGATTCCAATTTTAGCTCTATTGGCAAGCTTTTTGATACAATTTTTGTGTACGATAAAAGTGCAAAATATTAAAAAGTTTGTTTAAAACCTACCTTAAACAACCTACAGTTAATGTGCTGTTTCAATCTGGTTTATTGTAACGTTACAGTTAACCACTCAGCAAAATACGAGCAAGGTGCCGTGAACTATTTATAATTTCTGTAGGCTCACACAACCATACAGTAGTACCTCGTTGATTGATGCTCTCAGAGCGTTTAATTTCATGAATTAACGACGACTTTCTTCGGCTTCTGCGCTTCGGCACAGGGCGGTGCTCGTCAAAATCGATGCTTTCTACAAACAAATATAAACCAAACCGTAAATCAAGGCGAGGTATCCATGGTTGCACAGAAGCGAAAAAAATAAATCGGGTAATGGTCCATATGGCACTGCTTTTTAGGGGATGCCAATAAAAACGTATACTCTTAGTCTTCGAATTATGTGTTGGAAACTAATAATTGCCGTATAAGTTGTTATTTTACTATGTTGTAAACAGGCCTTTTTCGAATGACTTAAGTCCAGTCAAGTTATTTATAAAATAACTTAAGTCTAAGCCAGGTGTTTTTAAAACAACGTGTTACAGTCAAGTCATTATTAGAACTGGTCAATTCCAAGTCAAAACACCGATTTATGAAACGTTTAACAATTAAAATTGGTAAACTCGTTTGATAATGAGCAATAACTCGACTAAAAAAAGCAAAAAATAAAATGTAGCTATCTAGCCGTTTCACGTGGAAAAATTAAGACAAATACCTCAATTTTATAGTAAAATGTTAAATGAAAACATTTAGACTCAGTGATTTAAATCCAAGTCAGGGCATTTGTCAAAAAGTCTTAAGTCATTTTACCGACTTAAAAGCGACTTAAGTAAATGCAAGTCATTTGAAAGCAGTGATATTAGTGTCCCACAAAACTGTATCTTAAGTAGGCCTATAGTTTACCTTTTATGACGGTTGCATTTTTCTTGATGACTTCTTGTGACGCTCGGCGGTAACTTTTACTTCGAGTTCTGTCGTTTACGGAACGACGCCTATTCGGGCTCAGCAGATCTTCTCCACTTACTGCAGCGTCGATTTGGCTGATTTCGTGCCTCAAATTATCTGCTAACAAAAGTGCAAATATGTTTCATTCTGTTTTCGGCTTGACACAAATGCTAAACTTTTAAATACTGGAAAACAAGACTGAATTACGATACAGGTGGCACATCGCCATCTCCCAGAGAGTTCTTAAACTGGCATGGACCCCTTGGCGGCCGTCAAAGTACTTTGGGGGTCCATGGAGGCCCCACTCCCGAGTCCGACTCCGGCCAAAAAAATACACCCGAGTCCGACTCCCGAGTCCCGAGTCCGACTCCGGCCAAATGTAAGATTTTGTCAAGTCCCGAGTCCAGCTCTGACTCTGCAGCCTGTATTTTACCCATTTACGCAACTAAATTAAGGTTGATTTTCTGCAATCCACTCATATTGGTGTCATAATTGATCCACCCGCTTTACATGGTTTAAAAATATTTCACCATTTGCTATTACACTTTTACAACTTACATTTTGCCGCCTTTACAGTTTTAAAATTTGATACTGCGTATTCGCACGTCGGACTCGGGACTAGGGTAGTTTTACGCGGTCTTACTAGACTCCCGAGTCCCGAGTCCGACTCCGACTCCATAGCCCTGATGGTGGCCCAACTAAAAACTTGCTGTATAACTTATGGAATAAAATCTTAACAAACAACCTAATATAGTAAAAATTAGGCGCTTTGGCGCCTTCTCCTTAATGTATTTAGAGTTTTAGACCATTTCAGTTTCACATTTGTTGGACTAAAAACAGCAGGTTCCTTAAGTCTACTTTATTTATGACGTTAATTTACGATGTCACCTCTAAAAATGTCATGCACACTATAGCAAAAAAATATTTCCGCGTTAAAAATGTTGAAGAACCCCTGTCCTAGAGAAATAATCAATTCTATCTCCTCTGGTCTTTGTTCAAAGATTTCTTATCCACCGACTTTCTTGTGTATCCGTTCAAAACTGAAGTCCCGCACCAAACTGGCAAACTTAGAAGGCATCCGGCTCAACAAGGTACTTAATGTACAACACAAGGACGCTACAATAAACGGTCGTGGCGCCCAGACGCGACCTACTATCTTTTTTAGGATTTTAAGGCCACTTGGACATTTCATGGGTCGGACTTGAGCAGTGGCCTGGCGGCGCTTACGCCAATTACAGACCGTTATAAGCAATTAAGCCCTTGCTTTGCCTCAGTACAGTGCCCACAGAAAGGGGGTATACCCTCTTGAACTTGTTCTATTTTGCGAATCGCTTAAGGAAAGCAAATATATTCACTATTTTCTCTAATCACCAAAAAAAAAACAGGACCCCGAAAGAGCAAACGCAACTTTCGGTGCGTTTAGCAAATCTTTATTTATTCAGCATTAATTGTGGTTTACGAATGTTGTAGCTACATAATGCTTCACAATCAAATTTAAACGGCGTTGTCCTATACGTCTAAAAAAGCAACATTTTCGGTATTCCGGGTTGGACAAAGTAGTCCACAAAAATACAATATTGTGGAGACAATATACTAATGTACCAAGGTCTTTAATAGTGTTCTACTAAAAGATTAAGAAACGGAATAAGCGTTAATTTATTAAGACATATTCCTTTCCGGTTGAATATATCGCTCCTGCCAAATTGAAAAGCAATAAAATCATACCTTGTGTAAACCTGCAACAAACGTGTCAGTCTCATTTTCTGAAAAAGAATTACTACCCTGTTATCAACCTCATTTTACATGTTGCTGTCAACCGCTCACGCTTAAACAGAATTTCGCGAAACATTCAACATTACCTTCGGGCATGATTCTTCAGTATCGTCAGAGTTTAGAAAGTCCGGCAACTTCGCCAAAAGTCGTATAGTGTGAATGCGATGCCGCGGTGCAGCCTCGACATAACGAAAATGTCGCGCATTGTGAGGGGCCTCTTTACACAGGCCCTCGACGATAAACCTTTTCACGCGAGTAGCGAAAATACATACTCGTCCGAGCCGCAGAACGACGGTTATGGCGAGATATGATCGGCGACACGCTTACACTTCACTTTTCTCGTCCTATGCGGTCGGCCCTTCGCTACTCTTATCACGCGCTCGTTGGTTCGAATGTTGCCGCGGTCTGGACGCGTATCGAAATCGCTTTCCAGCGCTCGATGCCGATTTGCGGTGGAATTGAATAACCGCAAAACGGGGAAGGGTCGACTTTGTGGTAAATGGGAATGCCTGATGATTGTATGCAATTTGTTTTGGGATAAACTAACGACGCCTGAACCGATACTAAATAGCGTCATTGCTGTGTGGAATATCTAAATGGATTTGAAAATATGTACTGTAATGCTTTCAGAAATGCACAACATGTAATGCTTTGGAGCATGATGGTTGGAGGTTATAGTGAGACGTAATAAGAATATCAAAGCCCATACAGAATCATCTTGAACGTTTCGAGTATGTTGAAAATGAATAAAAAGTTATTCGAAACGTTCAAAGTGATACCTACTTCTGTATGGGCTTTGATATTCTTGTTATGTAATGTTTTAAAGTTGGTAATCTCAAAAATGCTTAAAGCTGCAAAAAATCCTCTTTGAGGTGAAAACGACGTGTTACATCGCAAACCATAACTGAATGGAAAGAAAACATTGGGCATTCGATTGGCATGCCCTAGTATACAACGAGTTCCGATACTATCAATTACTATCGGATGGCGGAATTTGTCCGATTTTATAAGACATACCTGATGGGAATTGAAATTTGATTTCGGTGATATATGTCCAATAATGGTTAGTGCTTTGACTCAGAAAGGGTAAAGGAGAAACGACTTGCTAAAAAATAAACATTCTTTTCTGCAAACACAAAGATTCGGCTATTCTTTAAGCATATTATCTATTGCAAGACTATAGTTCCAGGATTCCTGCAAATCAGGGGTGCGTAGTCGGTTGAAATTAACCCTAGTCTGATTCCGGTCAAATATGCGATTTGGTCGAGTTCCTAGTTCGGCTGCAACTCTACAGCTTGTATTTCACCTATTTACTTGACTAAAATAAGGTGGATATTCAGCAATCCACTCATAGGGGTTTTGTATAACTCATCGACTCGCATACATGGCTGGAAAATGCTCATCCATCCAATACTATTCCGCCTTTACAAGTTACAGTTGGCGGCAATAACAGTTATAAAATTGGCACTGTGCATGTGTACGTCGGACTCGGGTAGTTTTACGTGGTCATATTCGAGTCCCGAGTACGACTCCAAAAACAAACAAATCGACTCTGTCGAGTCCTGAGTCCCACTCCGCAGACCTAAATCTAACGACGTACTGCATTTGGCAACCCTAGGGACGTCGGAGCGATTTCAGGGCAAGGGGGGCGACTTTTTTGGTAAGGGCAACAT
The DNA here is from genome assembly GCF_963924565.1 of Ascidiella aspersa. NCBI lineage: Eukaryota > Metazoa > Chordata > Ascidiacea > Phlebobranchia > Ascidiidae > Ascidiella > Ascidiella aspersa. Next base: position 30,384,157 of record NC_139450.1, read on the forward strand.
AGACCGCAGGCGAGCGTCGCGAGCCGAAATATTGGGGGGTTCGGGGGTATCCCCTCCCGGAAAAATTTTTGCGGCCACGTCCTCTAGATTGACTTAAAATGGTACCAAAAATGTTTTAACAAATAACAACCATGTAATTTTACGAATTTTTTTCCGTCGCATAATATTTAACGTTGTGAAATCAATATATCATTTTTCATGAAAAGGGCACTTTCCCCCCCCCTTAGCAAAGGACAGGAGGGGCGCTTACCCTCCCGCGCCCCCCCCTTCCCGGCGTCCCTGGGCAACCCAAATCAAACGGTAACGCACTTTTATTGCGACCTATGGGCCATAGGTAATCAAGTTTAAACGCCGCTTTGAACTAATCCCACGTATTTCAAGATACCTGCAAATCGAACATATTCTTGGCCTGAAAAAGGTTCATGGCTACGTTCATTGCCTCACGACCTTTCGATGCAGAAGCTGACGGTCGATTTGACCACTGCAAACACATGGTTGAAAAATATCCACCATACGCTATTCCACCTTTATAATACAGTTGGCGGCCTAATCAGTTTTAAAATTTGGTACTGCACATACGCACGCCGGGGTAGTTTTACGTGTTCTTACTCGAGTCCCGAGTCCGACTACACAGCCCTGCTGCAAACTCAACATATTCTAGGCCCGAAAAAGGTTCACAGTTCCGCTGACTGCCTCGCGACATTTCTTTCTTCTAACCCTAGCGTGGCACGAAGTGTCGATATGACATTTTAAAATATACCTCGAGCGATTTCTACAAGCTTTGTTTGTAACTGTTTCTTGAAAGCGTATGGTTATAAGTGTTTTATGACTTCCTGCCTGGTAAAAGCTTTTGCCACATTCATAAGGTTTTTCTCAAGTTTGAACTCGTTTGTGATCTTTAAGACTTGATTTTTGGCTAAAACATTTTCCACATTCTTTCCATTTATAAGGTCTTTCTCCAATCGATGGCAAGGCGAGCTTTATACAAACGAGAATTTTTATTTTAGAGCGCGTGTGGCGAAAAGTAAAGAACTCTATGTTGTGTGGTAGAGTTCGCGCATCGCTGGTCATTTGGCGCGAAAACCAGACCGGAGAAAACGGACAGCGGATGGCGCAATAGAGCGGCGACGGCAGTGGATTAATTAAAAGTGGGGAGCGACTGAAAGGGACACGACAGAAAGACTTAGGGGCCTTGCTGGTTTTCGACGCCGTAATAAATAGTCGGACAGCAAATTGCAACGACGATGGGCGAGACGAAATTTGCAAGACTCGATTTTTTTTCCGAAAACGAAATCGATATATCGCGATACTTTTTTTAGGAAATAGGGAAACATGAAAATATAAATCGTAACTAATGTCTTTTTTTTCGATAACGAAATTGACATATCTCAATTCAGGAAATAGGGAATTATGAAAATATGATTTGTAACTCATAGATTTTTTTCGCAACGAAAGTGATATATCTTAAACATTTTTTTTAGGAAATGGGGAAATGTGAAATTATGATTCGTAACTCAAACCAGGCCAGTGAACTTTACTGAGAAAAAAAGCCAATATCGCCTTGTGCGTTATATAATTACACATGTTGTTAATTTTACGCGAAACTAAGCGAGCGACGCACCGGCCAATTTTCGCCGACGTAACAAAACACCACAATAAAGAAAAAAACAAAATAAATCGCTCCACACGCCTGCTAGAGTTGGTGAAATAATAGAGCGAATTTAAAAGGAATTATACCAAAACCGACGACAGTCCACGATGTTGGAGGCAAATCACCACGGTTTTACAATTTTATGAATGAACAAACGGCGTAGTGCGCGGACTGTGACTACGATGTCGCAACCGGTGTCAAAAAGGGGCGTGTACCTCCTCCGTACACTGAGCCACGCCCCTTTTTTCGATTCTCGCCGAACCTGCGCAGGCCGGGGTCGGGGTTCGAACCTGAACCTCGAAATCTTCGAGATTCCGCAATTTGGCGAGGGTCCTTTCGGCGTTGACCCGTTTTTTGTTGCTTTGTCTTATTTGTTCCTGTTCCTTCGAACCGCCTTCCTTATGGTCCTCTGGGGCGTGGAACCGGCGGCCCCCGATTTGCCGATGCTGAACATCCCCCCAGGGGCAGGGGCGGCCTGGGGCGCGGGGTTCCCCAACATGGGGGCCGCCTGTTGGCTGGGCGCAGCCGGTTGGGCGTTATTCGACCTGTGAAATGCGATATTTTTGGTTAAAAACGGAATCTATGTATCATTCCAAAAATTGGGCCGCCATTTGATTTGGTTTGGTTGCCTCCACAAGTTAGACTTGAATTGCAACTAGCAGAGCAAGGTTCCTTTGAAATTTGAGAATACTTTGGAGAAAATGCAAACACACGGCCCACATTGGTAGAATTCAACTTCATTTTTGCTATATGTCTTAGTTTTTGTTCGCTTATAAAATTTCAGTAAAAATAATTCGACTATGGCTTCATACAGAACTCTACTGGGAAATGACTTTGCTTGTTAAAAACGGATTGAAGAATTTCCGCTACCACCTAATTTAGAATTCTCTACTAAGAAATGCCTTCACCGCGAAACTTAGTGTAAGATTTGCTGGATATTGAGCTTCAAGGTTAAGGTTTCTTGTTTACCTGATAGAGGCCTAGTTTATCTAACGATTTACTACCGGGTTTAATATATTGTTTGGTAGAGGACCGAAGGTACGGTGGTATTATCTAGTTTGTGAAACGTAAAGTTTACAGGAATAATCTGTAGTGTAGACTAAAGGCTATTTTAAACCACTAGTATTGCAAACAAGTCATTTTGAAATGACTCAAGTCCCAGTCAGTCATAATTAGAGCAAGTCAATTTCAATTCAAGTCCTTTTCAAAAAAAAATTAAACTACTAAAATTGGTTAATTAGTCCGATTAAACAACAACTCAATAACCAAATAACAACAACGCAACATATTGCAAGCAGCATGTTTAACGTACAAAGCCAAGTCATTTTGTCCAAACAACTTAAGTCGAGTCAAGTCAAGTCATTTGAAAACTGTGACTTAAGTCATTGGCTCATTATAACACTGCAAATCAAACCACTCTGTTATTTCTGTTCTTTGCTTCTACATAATTCAAAAAAACATTTTTTGTCAAATCAATTTTGTTTTAACCTGCTTTTTAAAGAAGCAGTCTTCTAAACCAAACGGTAAATTAAAAACGTACAATATAGCTATAAATCAATATAGCATCATGCTCACCCGAAACTGAAGGAAGGCAGTGCACCACCAGTTCCGCTAGAGGCGCTAGACGCACCAAAGCTGAATCCCGCGTTCGGCTTTGGCGACCCCTGCTGGCCGCCAGTGAACTGGAACGAAGAGGCGCCTTGTGATTGGCCGAGGCTGTTTGGCCCTGCTCCGAATTGGAATGCGGGTTCTGTGGAGTAAAAGCAAATTGTAAACAGGCAGAAGTCACTATCTGTTAGAAATACATTAATTAATACCACAACAACAGGTGCAACTTATTTAAAAAGAGTCGATAAAAATATTAGTATAAAAAGAAGTATAGATAATAGTAATAAATAAAGATCAAAATCCCATGAGCCCAACACTTGAAATAAACCAAGCACATGAGACCTAGGAGAAAACTTATAACACTTAAGAAATTAAAAACAACTTAACAAAACGCTTGAACAAGAATTGAAAAACGAAAATTAGGTGTTTGACTTAACGAGCTGGTTTTAATCAGTTGTTAACAGAATTGTAAAAAAAAACATTTTGCGTGAAACAATTTACACGGAGCATCATATTGTCAGGAATTTTCAAATCAAACTCCACCACGACTGTGCACCTAAATTAGCCCAGCAAACGCCTGGAAATACATCATCTAATTTGGCGTTATATTAATCGAAAACGATTTGGCACAACTTAGTTGCTCCTTGCTCCTTAAAAGCAATGGCTGGTATAAGGTGCATTAGATTTTGTTTCTTTTTTTGTGGTCTACTTACTTGCTGTGCTAGCCGGCGTTTCAGTTTTGGCTCCAAAGCTGAAACCTCCAGTTGCTGCAGCTGGAGCTGGGGCAGACGCAGATTTGCCAAAACCTTAAAAGAAAATTATAATGAGTCCGGCGATTGCACTTATAGGATTCTTATTAATGTCGATGAAAGAAAATAGTTAAAATTCAGTTGGGAGGAAAAGATGTGTTCAATTTTTGCCGAAACAAAATAACGCTTTCAAAGGGTTGAAAAACACCTCACTAGTGATCAACAATTTGTATTACATAGCTAGATTACAGTTTTTCAATTTTAGGTGAACGCGTTTATTATTATTTTAAGTTTTGGAGTCAAAATTTTAGTTTGTGTTATATACAATGGTTTACCTGTGAACGGAGCCGCGTTCGTGTTTGCTGCAAATCCAGCGAAGGAGGGCTTGGGTAGCGAAGAGGAATCGCTCTGTTGAGGGGCAGAAGAACCGAACGAGAACCCGGCGTTCTGGGGCTTGCTGGGGGCGGGGGCCGCCGAGGTCGACGCCCCAAAAATGGGGGTCGACGACTTTCCGTTGCCGGCCTGACTGGAACCGAACGAAAAACCAGGGGCGGCCGGCTTCGCGGCTTCTTGCGACGCAGAACCGAAACTGAAACCAGGCTTTTGGCCGGACGACGGTGCTCCGAAAATAGAGGCGGTAGTTGTTGCTTGTTGTAAAGATGCTTCCGGCTTTGAGCTACCGAAAGTGAAGCCTCCAGGTTTCGTAGCGGTTTGGGCTCCAAAGGCAGGCGGCGCTGCAGCTGTGGTTGGCGCTGTGGCGGGTGGTGCTTCTAGCTTGGCTGGGAAACCTGAAGCGCTAGTTCCAAAACTGAAAGGCGGCGGGGCGGACGATTTCGTCTGCTCTTGCGTTTTGCTGCTCGCGGCGCCGAAGCTAAATGAAGCGGGGGCTGGTGCCTTGGCCGGCGGTGGCTCGTCCTTTTTTAAAGCCGGCGCGCCACCGCTGAACACAAACGGAGCAGCTGGCTTTGCGGAGGGCTCGGGCGCTTTCTGATTCAGCGCTACCTTCGCAGAAGCGCTGGCACCGAAACTGAACGATGCCTGGGCGGGGGAAGGGGCGGGCTCCTTGGCCTGGAGGTTGGAGCCACTGGCGCCGAAGCTATAGGCGGGCGGTGGCGGTTTGGAGGCGTCTTTTTTCGTCGTTTGGAAAGCGCCAAAGCCGAGGGGTGCGCTGGTGGTAGAAGGAGCGACTGTTGCAGACGACGGTGCTGGGGTTGCTTCTTTTATTTGTAGTGCTGGTGCGGGTGTGCCGAAAGAAATGGCGGGCTTGCTGCTTACTGGTTGTTGGCTGGCGGGCACTGGTTTCGCTGCACCTGATAAAATTGGTTTCGGCAATTTATTTAAAGCTTTTAAGTAAGGGAATTAGCCAAGGTCGTTTAAACAGGTTAATTTCTTTTTTGTATTGTTAAAAGCCGAACGAATTTCTTTGGAAGACTTTATTCTCAATATATAAACCATTGCTTCCAAGCATCGAACAAAAATAGCTTCTCTACACTCTATAAACTGCCTTTTCTGTTTCGACGACCGATTTAAGACGCCTTATTTTGTGTGAATAACATTGAACGCTCGTAATACAACGACAATAATCTCAAAATTTAAACATTTTTAGAAGATCCTGGCAAGAGATTGTATTTTAGTACAATCAAACAGTCTTGCTTGTGTATTTTGTGTAAAATGCTTTGTAAAGGCACCCAACACTTCGACACTTTACTCTGTGGTGGCTCGACGCAGCTATAGGCGATAAAATACACCAAAAATAACCACCTGGCTCAGCTGTAAGTTTGACGGGAGGTAGTGAACTGTCAGGGTTCGATCGCTTGGTTGCTAGAAAAAAACACACAAAAAACATTTTTTTAATCAATTTTTAAAATTTACTGGTAAGACTAAACTTTTTTCAATAATACATTAAATTGTTTTTCTAACGGCACTTTAAAAACACAAACCTTAAGCCGAACATAAAATAAATTCAAAGACATCAAAAATACTTTAAGTTCAGAGACTTTGTGGCAACCATTTAAAAGTATGCAGTTGAGCGATTAAAGTAAACTAAACCGGAAAAATCAGAAATGATATTTTTTGTAAGTTTTTAAACCTCTTTAGGATTGAATAAAAAAAATAGTATTTCTACAAGTATCCAAAATTTCAGTGTCATCATAGCTATTAAACCTAACCCAGTATAGTAACTAAAACATATTATTAGGCTCCAAAATATTTAAGCTTTCATCAAGCGCTTACCTTGTGTGCTTTTAGTGTCTTTTAGGCTTGTATTGGACGAAGTTCCAAATGTTACCGATTTGTCGTTGCTGACCCCAAACGTAGGTTTCTCTGCTGATGCAGAGGCACCAAAGCCGCTAAATTTGTTTCCTGAAGAACCTGGAATTATATTTGCAAATTGAACCGTAGTGAATTTATCTACAATTTTCGACAATATTTAAGATTAGGTCGTTTGCATTGTCATTAATGGTAGTAGTATATTGCAGTATGCGACATGTCTCAAACATTTCATCAACTTAAAACTGTTTAAACACTTAAAATAGGTTTACCTGAAGAAAGGCTGAACTTGTCACCAGCAGTTATGCCAAAACTCACTTTGGAGTTACCTAAAGATAAAGTTTATTAAGGTTTTATAAGCACTATATTTGGGAATTTCAAACTTTCTTCTGGCAGGATAATATAAAATTTAAACATTTAAAGCAAACAAAGCTGCTAAACTGATTTGGTTGTTTTATTACAATCTTGATTATTATTATTGTAAGGGCAACAGAGCTTGTCTCACTGGACTGTAATAAATACATTAAATAATACACAACATCAACCAACAACCACCTAAATTTCTCATTAGGTATTAGGAATACAAAAATGGAGAATGTCAGAATTACCTTCTGTAGCGCTTTTATTGCTGCCAAGATGAAATTTGGAATCACTAGTAATTCCAAAAGTCACTCCAGAGCTTCCTAAAAACGTTAAAAAACTATTATTAACCAACTCCTATTTTATGACCTGTTGTAAGAAATCCAGCCTAGACAATTCAATATACCTTCGTTGGTTTTTGAAGATGCCGCTTTATTTGTTCCAAAACTCATCAGTACTTTCGGGGTGTTGCTAAACGTTAACTGGACGTTGCTTTTCTTGCCTGAATCTGAGCAAAAAGTAAACACAAAATTGGTCAATGTTTGGGTATAATTTCTGCAGCTTAATAACCAAATGACACAGCCATATATCTGAAGACTACACTACACACACTGCCTAGACATTTTTCTAAATAGACACATTTGCATAAAGATGTTACCAACTTAAGCTGATTTTAGTTAGCTACCTGGTTTTTCAGATTGGCAAGCCACACATTTGTTTTCCTCTGGTGGATTAAAAACGCAACAGGTTTCACATTCCCAGGTTTTGCTGTTGTTGGTTTTACCGAACGGTGACAACGTTGAACTGCAACAACAATAAATCACGCTGACGTGCTTCCGTTTATGACATAAATCTTTACAGTGGGTGTTTCAAAATGACTCAATAGATCGGTGGGTTCCAAACTTTTTGGAATGCAACCAACACTTCCCAAGACAATGACAACCAACCAGTATGTAATAAGTTAGTATTGAGTAAATCTAAGGTTCCCTCGTTAACTAAACTTGACTGGTAAACTAATAAGAGGCGATTTGTAAGCCACCAAAGTTGCCCGTGGCGCAATATTTTAGTTAAATAAAATTTTGCTAAATAAATTTGTATGATGCTATAATTTCAGATTATGTTGGGATGAAACGTACTCAAATGGAAGCAATCAAACAGTCCATTTTTAGCAGATTTAAAGTCCCTGGGTGAGCCATTGTTCTACCACTGGCAACCCATGTCTGGGTCGCAACCCATATTTTGGGAACCACTGCAATAGATCATACCTGGTACCAGTGGAGAATAAAGATCCACTGGGGGTTTTCGGGGCTTTTGCTGCTTTGGGGTTCGGGGCTTCACAGGCCACACACTTAAGGTCAGTTTCTTTGTTATTAAGCATACAAGTGGGACACTCCCATTTGGAAGTAGTAGACTTCGATGCGGTGCCAAACGAAATCGGATTTTTGGTTTGAGGTTGGGTCTTGGCTCCTGTGGGTGCATTGGGGCGCGGGGTTGTGCAAGCCGGGCACACGATGACACTTTGTGGCAACCTGACCATACAAACTTGGCATTCCCATTTATCCTGAGCGGCGCCGGCGCTGAATTTCGTCGACCCTGCCAAGGTTTTAGCGCCGGGTTTAGCAGCATTGCAGCAAGGGCACTTTTCCAGCTCCTTCTTGTTCATTAGCATACAATCAGGGCACGACCATTTGTCCCCTTGACCCAGGGTGTTTGTGGTCAGCGGCTTTTGCCCGCCAGGTTTAGGGCTGTTGCACGCCACGCATTTTGCCGCATCCTCCTTGTTGTTCAGCATGCAAGTGTCGCATTCCCAGCCCGTGCGCTTTTGCTTGAACAAAGGTGCAGACTTTGTTGTAGGTTCGGCCGCTTTGTTTCCAGGCTTGGGAGTGTCGCACTTAGGCTTTGCACCGGATTCAGAGTTTTTGGGCTTGGAGGCTAAATAGATAAATGAAAAAAAAAAAAATAGGTAAAAAACTAGTCATTTAAGAGGAGCAGGTTTCCTTGTACAAGAGTCTTAAAAGCAAATAAATTTGATGGAAGATTTGTGGCAATTTTTCTTTTGAATTATTGAACATTTTTTCTATAGAGTTCAAATTTGTGAAAAAGGCGAATCTTACATTCTACCTATGTATTAGTGATTGGAAAAACACAGTAAGGGCCATTATGACAAAATTAAAATATTTTGATAAGTTTATTGGCTTTGGCCCAAACCATGTTTTTTAGTTGGCCGATATATTGCTCATTGCAAGTTACACAAAAGGCTCTAATCAAGGCATACATGACGTACCCAAAATATCCATAACACTGCCGGCTACAAGCTCCTTGGGGGGTTTAAATCCAAACGACGGGGATTCAGAACTTGGTTTGGTGTTTTTTCGCTTTGGCGTACCTGTAAATCATGCAAGTTTTTCTTGTGTAGAACACAAATTTTTATACAATACTTCGGATTTACAATATTGTTATCTGGAAGTATTTTTATTTAGTTCTCAAAATAGCAGTTTTCGTTAAAATAGGTAACATTCAATAACTCTTGAAGTTGATGTGATAGGAAAAAAACTAATAACATATTTGGAATCAGTAGCAAAAAGTATGTTAGAATCATTTGAAAATCCCCGTACAAGAAAAAATGTGTTGACCAGTGTAATTGTTCATCTTTATGCAGACACAATTTAGAGTTTATGCAGAACACTTACCTTCCAGTTTGCTGTCTCCATCATGATCGCTAGGTGTTCGAAACTTAAATGTTGGCTGAAAATAATATTAAATAAATTAAAAATTGGATATTAAAAAGATTGAAAAAAAGTTATGAATTTTAATGTGTGGATTAAAAAACAAAACAAAACAGTTCTTATAAGTTGTAATAATAACGAAGGCATAAAACCAAATGATTCAAAAAATATAAAAAAATATTTTTTTTTGTTTTTTTTCACATGTCGGTTGTATCTCATGCTGTCATTTAGTGTAAAATAAAGTTTTAAAGCATTGAGTTTTTTTTCAAAACAGATAAATTTGTTTTTACCTCAACATTGGCTTTTTATCTAATGTCTGAAATTTGTATCGAAATGCTTGTGTGTATTTTGTAACCTGTGTATTTGTAACTTTTGTTTGTGACAATTAGTAGTGTTCTAATAACACATACAATGGCAATTTACTAGTAATACTTACAGATGACGCAGGGGCAGTTTCTGGGTTTGTGTCCTTCGATGTCGATTTGACAGGTGGTGCAGCAAAGTTGTACAAAGGTCGCGAGGAAATAGTGCCGTGTTGGTTCGACGTAACCTTATTTTTGCTCTACAAGAAAAAAAAATTTAAAAAAAATAACTTACCACATTAAGGATGTTACAGGGTTGCCCACAGTTTTATGAAAAAAATTTAAAGATATTTAAAGAAATTTCAAAGAAAATTTACAGCCTTTCAAAAGCCTAAAATTAGGTCACTTAACCGTTTTTTAAAATCATATGAAAACAAAACAAAATACATTTTTAAAAATTGTTTTTTAACGGCAATTACTTAGAAAAAGCTTGGGAGCACATAAATTAAATCAAAAACTATTCAAGACTTTTGAAAAAACAGAGTGTTTTTCCAAAGACATTTGAATACACAAATCATGTCAAAGACATTCAGGAGCTTTGTGGCAACCCTGTGTTAGCAAAAAGCTTCCAAAGAATTTTGTCAAATGTAATATGGCAAACTTAGCACAGGTCTAAAAACATTTTCGTTTACCACTATATATCTTTTTGGGCATTTGGTGCTGCTTTTTCTACTTTGAAAATATGAAAAATCTTTAATTTTTTCTGACCTGTGAAACAGCTGGTGTTGAGGTACTGCTGGGGCGGCCAAAGTTAAACGAAGGGAGCGACGTTGCAACAGGAAACGGGATGTCAGGAATTGAAATCGGTGGCTAGAAAATATTTACAAAAATGAAACAGGAGTCTACTATTTCTTTGTTGTAAAATTCAGTCAAAATTTAGGGAGAAAAGCTGATTTGTTGACTTGCATTAACAACATATTTAATTCAAGAATGACTATATACTTTACACACTTTTGTATTCCCTATCAATATTGACAGGCCATGCAAGACAGTAAGATGTAAATTTTGCTTTTTAATAATTAACAGTTTAAACAAGACTATTGAATACCACTAGATTAACAAACATGTGGTATTTTGCCTAAATATCTGATGTCAGGAATAGAAATTGGTGGCTAGAAAACATTTCAAAAGTGAAACATGATTCTACTTTTTTTTAGTTGCAAAGTTGAGCAAAATTTGGAAGAAAACCCGATTTGTTGATTTGCAATAAGAACATTTAAAAATGGCTATATACTTTATACACAAATTGTATTCCCTATAAATATTGATTGACCATGCAAGACAGTGAGATGTAAATTTTGGTATTTAATTAAATCACAGGTGGGACAAAAATATTAAATACTACTAGATTAACAAACATGGAGTATTTTTCTGAATATATTTTAATAAATTTTACCGGAGTTTCCTCTTGTTGCGCTGCAGCCGAATAATGAGCCGTTTTGCGCTGACTTTTCATTTTCCCACCAACTAAAAATAAATAGATTTATCATTCAGCATTCAAACTTAAATATTCCAAATTAAATTAAGGGCAAGAAGCAAATTCATACTATTTATTTAACAAATGTCATGTTTACCACTTGGCGTAGGTGCCGTCGTTGGTTGGGGTACAGAGGCCTGGACAACAGGGGTTGATGATGGGGTTGTAGTAGTAGAATGACTGAGACAAAAAATAGTTGAGCATTGTGAAATTACGAAAATATATGGTTGAAATAATGGATGCTGAGTATGCTTACTTAGAATGCCAAAAGCATCCTAACTTGAGGTGCGTCTATGGTTGTGAACGTGGTTAAAACCAGTCTGTTTATGCTTGAAACTTTTGTATTGATCATTAACGTTTGTCTAGCACAACGAGCACGACAATACACTTTCTAAAACCCATTGACATGCAACATCAACAATGACATTGCAGAAATTCTGCAATTTTGATTACTTTTTCCAACAACAATTACAAATAGAGGTTTAGTTTTGTTGAGCTTATAAACAATTGCCTAATCAAGCACAAACCTTTCAGTAGTGGTTGCATTTTTCAGCAAGCTACGGGTCATCAAACTATTGTCCAGAGGAATTTTCGTGGACCTGTGAACTTTTATTGGTGTCATGGTAGACAAGCCCTTCGTAGGGGGCATCTAAGGTAAAATAAAAAAACAAATAGCCAGTTGCAAACATGCTAAATTAAAGTGAGCAGTCACTGATCTGAACCATTATTAGCATTTCTTTAAACAAGCTAAAGATTTGCAAATTAAGACTAAAGTTTACCTTCCCAAAGGGAATATAAAGATCAAACAGATATGTCATTTGTAAATCAATCACGCTATTTTTAATATGAAAAGGTAAAAAAATAGCTGTTTTAACTTACATTGTAGTTGCTTTTGGGTCCCAAAAGAGAAGTTCCCAGGCTACGCTTTCTCTTCATAACCTAATCATAAAAAACAGTGTAAAAAAAAGGATTCCCAAGGTTTTCAGTTAACGACCCCCTAGATTACCAGTTTAAAACATGACATTTCTTGTTGTGTGCTTTGGCATGCATTTTCTGAAGTAATGTGCATTTTAAGGGCTTTGTCTTAGGTTTGCCACTAGCGTATCAAACAGAAAAAACATAAATAATTTTATTGATGTAACCCTTTGTGTAAAAACTTATACAGACCTAATCGTGACCCAGGTTTGGAAAGCCCTGGTGTATATCAGCATACCAACACATACTTTCAACATGCGTCACTCAACAATAAAAAGATTAGTAACGGAGTTAAAAATCACTGTTTTTAAAGAAACTTACACTGAAACTTGTACCAGGGTGCTGCCTTGGGGATGGAATCTTTCTTGCATCCTTCAAAAAAAGTTTTATATTATAAAAATAGATTTAACTTAAGCCACTTAAGCTAATACACGACTAGCTTAGAGAAGTTAATAATTGTCTAAATATTACTACTTTTTCAAAATAATACAAACAAACTATAAATGCCAGAGAATTGTTTGCTTACTCCAAGAGGAGTGGACATTTTCTCCAAAGTATCCAGGATTTTCTTAGCTGTTGAACTCATTGACGAATCAACAGCAGATCGCTCCGAACCAGAAGTCAAACTCCGGTTGCTGGAGGACCTCACTTTAACTTTTTGGATATTGGGGATCTAAAAAAAAAATGTGTTGATTGACAATCCAATCCTAAATAACCGTTTGTTTTATGGCATGAAATCTGCATTGTTTTGCAACAGGTATAAAATAAGTTTTTTAAAACATTTGCTTGTGATTAGGGATGTTCAAAGTAGAATCCCAAGGTATTCTAGAATAATAGGTTTCGAATCTAGAATAACGAACCCAGAATAGCGAATCCTAGTATATTTTTATTAAATTATTTAACCTTGATTTTCCTTGGGGGGAGGGATTAATCTCAATATACCCTACCTGAAGCAGTTGTGCAAACTGTAATACATGTCCAGGTTGTTGAAAACTTTATATTATGCCAAATACCAATAAGTACAATGCAAAACTGTCACTGCACAATGAACCATTTAGCAATTCGGTCCTGTTTTTTAAAATATTGCTGGGTCTTAGTGCTTCTTTTTTGAATAACATCATCTGTTATGCAGTCAAATAATGTACTGCAAAGAATACAAAGTTACTATTGACATAACGAATACTTGACAATTACACTGTGCATAACTGCATAACCTCGCTGAATATTGGCCTAAAGTTGACCTTAAGTCACCCGATAGCGCATTTTGTGAATGGCCTGCACGTTTTACAATGTAATATTTCTTTTTCAACTTTACGCATTTAGGGAAATTGCGAACTCCGCTCCTGTCACTACACGTTAGTCGCTCGCCCAATAACGCTTGATTGACACTTAATTATTAGACGAAGGTTATTGTGAGACGCGTAGGCTAATTGGTCGCCCGAAAAAACGCTGACTCCGCACTAAAAGGCTGCATTTAAAGCAAGCGCGTGTCGCCGCAGCGACAGGCCTTTATCGAAACTTGCCACTCGCGTGTTTACAATCTGGCGCAACCATCGGTAAAACATTAAATTATATCGGTTCCAATTACCCGAAATAAACGGCAGAATTGGATTCGAATCCAATCTGGATTCGAATCCAAGGATTCGATATTCTACTTTGAACATCCCTACTTGTGATATATGTATGTTAGCAGTGGTTCCCAACCTTTTTGTCCTCAATAACTTGCGCGACCCCCCTATTTTAGTGTATGATTCATGATAAAACAGAGTAAAAAACACATTTCAAAATTGGCAAAATTCAAATTGGGAAAAAAGCAAGATGGATTGTATAAAAATTTAGCTAAACAGTTTGGATTTAAGTATGCACAACATGCTAAAGTTACGGTTTGGGCGTCCATTCATTTTTGTTGGACATTGTTTGACTTAAGCTACACTTGATTTATCAATTGAAAAGGCATTTTGGTTTGCTCATTCTATACTGCAGAACTTTTATTTCATATCGCTCATTTGTCAGGAGGTTTTTCTTATCAAATATGACAAGGAGACCCGCAGATAAGCCCTTGCTACCCAAAGATTGGAAACCCCTTATGACACCCAGGTTGACCTTTGTGTTAAAAGATGCATGTAAAACAAGCATACCCTGTATGGAGATAAAAAGGCACTGGTCCTGTTGGCGGACGACATAGCGCCTCCGTATTGGACTTTCCTCTTTTGAAGCAAACTCTTGTTAAAGTCGCTGCCGCTTGTCGATATCATGCTGCTGTCACGACTTGCCGTCGTTGCCAAGAAACTGGTGCTAAACTGGGGTGAGTTGCTGGCCATTGTGCTTTGGGGCGTACCCACTTTTGGGGAGTTTGACCACAGCTTAAGTATGTCTACACATTTTCCTGAAGAAGTTCCTTGTTCTTGAGCAGCTAAAGCATATTACAAGTTTGAGTGTAATGATGTAGTTTTTTTGCATGAAAAATCACATTTTTGTTACACTGTTTTTAAATGAATATTTGTTTCAACATTCAATTCGAAGTTACAGATTTATAGTACTGGTAAAGAACACAGGAATTAACCGGAACTTTGGAGTTACTAAATGTTGGAAAACTGGTCAATTTTTGTTAGGCTGTTTTAAAATGATTATTTGTCTAAAAACACCAGTCACAAACTTTGGAACATAATGGTAGGAGTTTGAAGTAAGACCTAATAAGAGGGCTTCGATTTTCTTATTACATCTGTTACAAAGTTACCTGGAACTTTTGGGGTCACTAAAATGTTGGAAAACGGGTCATGGTTTGAAATCTTATCATCGCGCTTGCGACGCTTTGGGCTGCTCTGCATCACAATTTCATCCTCCGGAGTCTGTTACCAGAACAAAACAAACAAGGGGGTCAAAAAATGCTAAAAAAATTGGAGCATCATTTGATTATTTTTTATCCTACCTGAGGGGGAGTTACATAGGTGGGGGTCCCCGTTGCAGATGTGGAGGGTTCTGGTAAAAAAGAGCTTGTCGTAGGCTGTGTCACAGTTAAACGCGGACTATCTGCATTGGCTGCAATTCAAACAACATGCTTTTAGGTTGTGAAGTGTTGACAGTATTTTTGATAGGAACAAGACATGCTGCTTTTAGATAGTATCAATTCAACTTGTAAAAAAATATTATTTAAACTGGCCACAGGATAAGCTACACAACTTAATATGTATACATTACATACAGTACTTTTTTATTATAACCACCAACCTTTCAAATACCTATCTTTTTTAGGGTAATAGATGGCAACTTTAGAGAAATGCCTAATTGAAATGTTGGCAGTAATAATGAAACTTTTTCCTCTTTTTTAATTCAATATAATGCCTGGCAGCAATAGTTTATTAACGAACTACTTATACAATTATTTATTCAAGCTTTTGACTCTTTAAAACTACTAACCGGATTGAGTGGTTTCCGATTTCCTTGACAACCATTGTGATGGCGTGAAAAACGTTTTAACTGCATCACTGGCCCGGCTAAGAAAAGACTAAAAGAAGAGAAAATAATTACTTAGGTATGATTTTTGGAAATAACGTCAAAAATTTTGTAATTTGATACAAATTGTAAATTACTCCTAAGACAATTAACTCTGCACACACAATATTCTGTACTAAATATTAACTTACCCTAGTCGGCTGGCGATTGTATGGTTTTCTGGATTTTTGACTCTTACGAGATCGTATTTTTCCGCCACCGGTATCAGCCATAACCAAAAGTTACGTTTACATACACACTAAATATAATTATAAGTTATGTACAAAACTGAATAAAAACACAAAGTTAGGCTTCACTTTTCCATATATAATGTTTGCACATATGATAATTCACCTTTTAATTGCAACCTAAAAATACTGTGTAATAATATCAACATTTTTTTATACAAGTGGTATAGCAAAGTTAACAATATGTTATATTCTAAATTGTTTGAATAAACTAAGCTCTTAAATATACATATTAAATCCCAAAACACATATAAGGAATTTAATGCTTTTACATATTTGGGTCTAAATAGTGTATTATCAAAATTGGATGCAGATTTTTAAAACATGCAAAGCCAATGTTTCTCCGCTTCACATTTTGTTAAAAGTAGATAAGTCAACTTAATGAATAACAAGGTTTTTAACTGCTACAGCAAAGTATTCTGTCTTTATTACCCTATTACATAGCAATTTTCTTTAAGATATAATCTATTCTTTGTGTAAAACTTGAAAGGTATTATAAGTGTAATCGTGGCAATTTTGTGTTTATTGTTATAAAGAAGAGAAACTTATAGGCCTGGGCTAAAATCCTACTACGTGTTCAAACAATTATAAAATCCATAGTCATATTATTTGGGTTAGGTATAGCATTTGGGTTTTGGGTGGGTCAAGTTTTATTAAATTTATTATCCCAGTTTGCAAATCCAATTTTATTGATTGGTTTCATTATTCTACCTAAAAAAGTGGCAGGGTTATAGACCAGCAACAAAGTAAATAAATGAAGAAAACATTTTACTTTAAATATGATGGAAATGCAGACATTTAATTCTACAATTATAAAAAAAACACCGAACAAATTCTATTTTGAATAAGAACAAAACAAGTCATACACAATTTTCGAACAGGGTATTTTTCTTACGAGGAAAATAGTGTGAAATCCTGGCAGCAAATCGTTTTTTACATAAAAAATGACAACGCTGTTCTAGATGCTGCCTAATTTTCGTACAGGGGTTTATAGTACTAACATAATGTGGGTATGGGCGCAAGTTGACATTTGGGTTAGCCAAGTATTATAATTATATTTATAATCCCATATTTATTTCCTCCTTACAATTTTAACAACTTGTTTACTGTTAAAAAAGTAGTAGGATTATAGATCAGCGCCAAAATGACAATTGAATGGTAATAACAAACTGCAAATTGTTCAATTCATGTTTGAAAACAGACTGAAAAACAGGTATACACACAGCGTTTCTCAAAACTGATGTCATACGTACATGTTTAACGTAAAGCACAATTTTACCGCCAAAAATGAAAACACAATCAACTCAAGATTCAATAAGTTTCATATTGGCCGATGGGACAACTAGACACATAAAGCGTATTAAAACCGGAAAAACGGCCGCAAACAATAGTAGGTAAGTTCAACAGCATGGCATTTGATTCCAAGTTGATTTACTTTGCGGTCCGTCCGCCAACCATCAGCGGACATGATTATTGGATAACTTTTGTCACGTGAATTTCACGCTTCGCGGAGTCGATTTCTATGATTTCAAAATCGAAAGCTGAATTTTCCCAAGGACTTATGCATAAACCCGACGTTCTTAGCTTTAGGAATTAAAACAATTAAATAGTTTGAAAGTTTAACAGGGTTTATTTTTAAACTAAATTAATTTTTAAGTGTTTGAAACGAAGAATAAATTTATTTGCGCATGAATCTCTGGTGCTACGGACTAAAGTGTTCTACTTAAGTGTCATGAATTCACGACATTTTTGGATTATGAAATGTGAACATGTCGAAATCGTGCGTTTCCCTGGAAGTCGTAATTCGCAAGGCTGCTGATTTCGCTACTACAGAACACATCCACCAGTCCCAACAAGTATTTTAGTAAACTACCTTTCATATCCTTTTAGATAAACCTATGAAAACCGTAAAAATATGTGAAATTTGAAATTTAAAGTTGATTGTGAACAGCAAAGTGCGTTTGTAGTTGTTCCATCTCGCCAAAGTGTTAAACCTAACATAGTATCACTGCTCTTACACAGTAAAGCCTAGAAGCCGTAAAATCTAGTTTTGACAGTTCTGGCAAAATATATTACCTCGTAACAACCAGGGGTATCAGCTTTGAAACATAGGCTATTGCGTTTTTCTATATTAAGTTAAGTGTTAAAATTTAAACAAAGGGTATTCAAAGGACATAAAATCCTTAAACAACACTATACAAAATTTTAACCGCTTTTTTTTTACAGGCACAAAACCCCGACACCAAAAATTTGCGTTAACGTAGTTTTTTATTTAAAAAAGAAATAGCAGCAATAACGACTGAACAAAGCAACAGCGGCAAACTAATGATGATCGTAAAAAGGAACACAGTTGGAAAAAAACGTAGAGCACAATTCTTGCGGCAGTCACGGCTTGTGGTCGGGAAGTCGGGGAGTTTGAAGTCAAAAAATAAAAAAATATAATTTGGGAAGACAACACGGGAGAAAACTGATTGCTATGAGACCGTTTTTTCGTCTTGTTTTTTGTTCTTTGGTGATTTTGCGGAGAATGTTACGCTTAGGTGAGCTTCATTGTCTTGTTTTGTGTTCTTTGGTAATTTTGCAGAAATGTTACGCTCTGGTGAGCTTTTTAGTCTTCATTGTTTTGTGATCTTTGGTAACTTTACAGACAATAAAAAGGTGTCGGAAAAATGTAAATATAAGACATTGTATAAACTGTTGCTACCAGGCATAGTGATACTAATAAAAAAAAGCAGCCTCTCTAGTTACCATTACCAGAGAAGCTGTTTTTTATTAATACGACATTGTGCTGTGTTTTTTTTGGGGAAAAAGCGTCAACTGACAAGAACGTTAAGCTGCGGAGGGAAGCCTTATTATTGCGATTTGGAAAAAAAGAAAGACGGCCTATTTGAAGTCGTCGTTAAATTTGATGTGCTGCTTGCTGTCTTTGCTGGTGATCTGGACAGCTTTGATCGCCAGTTTCTGCCTTCCGCGAATCTTCGGTCTCTCGCGGCTACGTTTCAGCTCCCGCGATGCCAACAGACCGTCCCAATATCTTTCCTCGTCGACGCCTGCACGAAAAAGCAAATTCGCTCGATCTATATTTTTAAACGTTAAAGGGGCCGTGCTAAGTTAAAAAAGCTTAACCTTTCCGGTTAGATAGTTTCTTGTTTTATAAAAGCGCACGAAAAGTGGATAAATTTAACAGGTAAATGAAATTAAAAACTTTGAAAACGCAGAGCTTTTACACTAAGGGCATATGAACCCGTTTGAAGTCCTTCTTTCAAAGTTGAAACAATTGAAATTTTTCCTTAAAAAGTAAAAACGCTAAAATTGCCGATATTCGGTTTCGGTTTGATTATTTCGCGCACACAGATATGAAGATACTTACCAGTCAGAAGGCAAATGGAAAAGTTTTGCTCCTCCAGAATAGCACGTTGTGCCGACTCGGCATTTTCGAATCTGCAATTGAATGAAATGAATTTGGTAACGCAAACCTTGCAAAATTAAGAAAGACATTTAACGAGCAAGGTAATTATATTAACTACTAAACAATCTTCATTTAATAAAACACGCACTAAGCTTCGAAAGGTTAAAATGAGAACACTATTCAATGAAAACCTAATGGAAATTTATCTGAAATGGGCTTAAATGCTTAACGTGTAGGTAGGGTCAGACGATTTCGTATCTTATGACTATTTTTTGGGGCTCATTCTGATGGTAATGCACTAGAAACCTCAAGGTGTACTTAAGGTTAAAAAATACTCGAAATCTTGCCTCCAGGGTCGTTTTAACGCTCAGGTGTCTAACGTGAGCTAGGAATCGCATCAACAACAAGTTGCATTTAATTTTGTAATAATCCTAAAGCGTAAGAACCCAGTGCAGTGTTTACAAAAAACAAAACAATACCTCAAATGTCCGCTGTCGCTTCCGTCTTTAACATCGACATAGGCCACTTCGCCGTAGCGCGAAAAGTGTTGTCGTAATGCCTGAAAACCGGGCAACGGCTTCGTTTTCGACTCGGCATCGCTGTTGAGCGTTCGCAGTCGAGTTATAACGCCCGCCTTGAACGCAACAGCAGCTTGAACGCGTTTGCGGCGGGAAACGGTGCCGTTTTTCGTAGGATTTTCCTCGCCTTTCTCTGTCGCTTGGCCGTTGTTCAGGCGAGGATGAAGCGGTTCTTCTTCGTCCATCGAAGAGGCGTGCTCGTCCAGAACTAGGTGGCGCTTTATGAAGGCGGAGCGGGTCTGTGCGTCTGCGGCAGACAAAAACGCCAATGTGTTAGATCCTGTTTTCGCGACTACGGCTGTTTTGCACAAAAGTTATCTTTCATGAACCATAGTTTTTTGATTACCATTCGGATTGACAACGTACAAAGTTTTTTTTCAATTTTTTTTTTCAAAGTGCTGCAGACAGCAGACAAATTGATTAACTGTGCAAAACATTTGTGTATTGTGTACCTTTTATATGCAAGATACTGTATGTAATTTATCAATGTAAATATGCCGAAAGTGCCCCGACTATGTTACGCTTTTTCGCGATGCTATCTTCTGTGCGAACATTCGAACAATATTGGGATTTAAAAGGAGGAAATATGACGATACACTAAAGTAAACGATCGTTAGCTACCTGAGAACTTTTTAATAATTTGTTTTCCCTTTTTGCCATTTTATTTAATAATAGTGGAAAAAAATGTAGCAGACAAAAAATCGCCAATGTGTTGTGGATTTTGTATTAGAGACTACGACTGTTTTGCACAAAAGTCGCCGGTACCAAGCTTTCGTTGTCTTGGTTAACAATGCCATTAGGGTGGACAGCGTACTTTAAAATAAACATGAACGTTCTAAATCTTTAAGGTGAAAACGGCCGGCGTAGAAATCGAGTTATTATCTAAAATTAATCGTTTAATGTGCTATATTTGTTCTCCATTTAGGAATACGTTTTGCCAAACAGCTACGATGGCAGGGTCATTAGCCAATAGTTCTTTAAAGGTTTCTAAATCAAGGACTTAAATTCAGGGTCTCTTATAATATTTGATATCCGTAAGCAATCCTAAAGGCATCTAAAGGTCAGTACGACTTACATCGAAAACTGTCTTGTGGTATTTGGCATGTCAAAAAAGCCGTTGAGTTCAGTCAATCCAAACCGTTATATATTAAATCAAGTATCACTTGGGAAAACAAATTTAAACATTATGAAGCTGTAAGGCAGGGATGTCCAACCTGCGGCCCGTCTGAAATTTTTATGCGGCCCGCTGGTCGGTTTCACTCCCAAGTAGTATTTTAAACGTTCAATATTAGCCTAATTAAAATGTACCAGTCAGCTTTTAGGGGCGCACTAATAGTATAGTATGGGAAAAAAAATATATATATATAATTCTAAAAGCCCGTTATAACTCTAAAGAGCAATACTTAATCTTGAAACTTAATAGGTTCTGCGGCCCATTAAATTATTTCAAGTGTCAATGCGGCCCACTATAATAAAATGTTGGACATCCCTGCTGGAAGGTAATAGGTGATTAAAAGGAATAGATGTAGCATACCAGACGAGGCAGTGTTTTGTAAAATGCTCTTCAGCTTTCCCATTTCGTCTCTTTGCTGTCGAAGGTAGTCCTTCTTCATCTCTAGCCAGGCCAACTGCAACAACAAGAGAGTTAAAAACCACACGAAAACCCAAAGAAGCGTTTCACTTTTCAATCTCTTGGATTCAATACAAGACGACCCATACCAATCGCATAGCGAACGGACACTTTTTACTGCGAAAATTAACGCCAATTCTTCCGCCCTGTAGGCCAGAAAAGAAAGAAACACAGGTTCCGCATGCTAAAAGGCGTCAGGTTTCCAAAAAGGTAAATAGAAAAGGTTTAAGCGTTTTCTTAAAGTGCTCACTGTTCTGATTTCTATCAGTCAAAATCAATTGTTAATTCGCAAGGGGCTCGCTTTTAAATAAACAATTTTAACAGTATGGACTAGGAAAGATATATGGCCTAAATTTACATCATAATTCAAAATTCTAAGGTAAGGCCCGCACAACACCTGAAACAATTTTTTTTTACTGACCAAATAAAAAAAACGTTATTGTAGCCATGGTAACGTGATTACGTGACGATATAGTCGAATCAGTGATATTTCAAACTAAAAAATGAATCAGTTCCTTAACGGTCCCTTTCCTTAAGTGAACGTAAAGCACTTTAAATAAATTATTGAAATCATGTTAATGTAATACGCATGCTTTTCTTGTTTCACATAGAAGAATTTACTGAACCGACAAATGGTTTAACAGTTATTTATCGTGGGTCGCATTTAAAGCTTAAGCCGGATATTGTAATGTACAATTGTACATGCTTGGTTTAAGCTATTCAAAATTGCGATGTCCGTGTTTGATAAGAACCAGTCTTTACAAGTAAACGTAAAT
Organism: Ascidiella aspersa; assembly: GCF_963924565.1. NCBI lineage: Eukaryota > Metazoa > Chordata > Ascidiacea > Phlebobranchia > Ascidiidae > Ascidiella > Ascidiella aspersa. The sequence continues at coordinate 30,406,466 of NC_139450.1, forward strand.
CACTTTTACTTAGTTATAGAGATAATAAAATACACAAGCTTTTTTGTGCTGGGCCGCATTTAAATGGGCACATTTAAAGCCGAAGCCGTTTATTGTAATGTAGGCTACAGGCCTGTCCGTGTTCGATAAAAACCAGTAGCTTTCCAGGTTAAAATCCATTGGGAACCTTGGTCATGGCTTTTATCACGGATACAACAGACAAATTGTAGAATTTTATTTAACTTGATTTTCGTTTAACAAAGGAAATATAAAGAACTATAAACTATGCAATAAAACTGCATGTCGCACAGTTTAAACAATTGGTTCTAAATTGCTATTTTTAACCAAAGTGGAAATATTACGGCATACCAGTTCTAACAAGAGAGGGCTGATGATATTTCGTCGCACTTAAAGCAGACGATGACAAACCACACACACGCAAAAAACAACGAGCTATATCGACCGACCTTGGTCATGGCTTTCAGCACGGGCGGTTCCTGTCGCGTCTTTCCCTTGGGCCGTTTCTCCTTGCGCCTTCGTCTCTTACGCGGCACCGCTACCACAGTGGAAAGCATCTTAGGCTTGCCGCGAAGCGACGTGAAATCGGGGTAGGAGGCGCATTTACCCAGACCGACCATGTCTGACCCCACGCCGACGCCCTCCTGTTTAATTTGCGCCATTCGCCGCGCCTGGGCGATGTACATAGCGACGTCCAGCGAAGCCGGCTCTTCGCTACCGTTAGTCGGTGGTTCTTTGACGGCGGCGTCGGCGGCGTCGCTTTCGTCGGCCGAGTTTTCGCGTATCGTCGTTCGGCGGACTTTGCTCGGAACCTTGTCCGTGTTGTTTGGTGCCGAGGCCGGTTCGCTGGCGCAGCGCTTGCGCCGTCGGTTGCGCGAAAGACCGTTGAGTGAGAGGCCGCTGCTACCTTCTGTAGGAGCGTGAGTCTTGCCGCTCGGTTTTAGGGCGGCTTTGCCATCGTTGATTTCTGCGCTGAAATTGTTGTTGGTGCGTGGCTCTTTCGACGGCGTTTTTTCTTTGACAGAACAAAAAGTAAGGTGAGGCAACAACGATAAGACTCAAAAAGCAACAATGTCTTATTCAGTAAAATCTCTAATAAAGCCAATATCCACAACAGAATATGAACCTAATCGTCTGTTTTGGCGCAGGATTTTTTGAGCGTTTTGGGTTATTGGTGGGTATTAGGTGGGGTTTGAAAATGGGTTAGGGTTAAAATTATTGGGGGGGGGTAAGTGAATTTGTGGTTGGGATGTAGGGTTAGGTAAAGTGTTGACAGGTCTGAGGTATTCGTACTATTTTGGTCTTATTTGAACTGTGTTTTATTGCGACGTTGGCGTAATTTAGGTCACGCAACAACGAATAGGTTTTGTGGTCTGATTTTCTGTGAAATGTTTACCCTAATAGTTAAGTAAATGCGATTCAAACATTCAAAGTACTGGGTAGCACTAAGATTTGAAATCAAGTGGGAAGGCATTGTTTTCTTTTTAAAGCAACTTTTATTTACCAAGGCTATAAATTTAGTTAAAGCACAATGCTGTGGATGTGGTTATATACTTTCGGCCAGCTAAAGATAATATCTGTTTAGCATAGATTGTTTAAGTAATACAAAAGTGCAGCTTTGAAAATATTAGGAAAGCCACTCATTGTCTTATTCACATTGTGTCTGAAATTGTGACATCCTATAAAGTAGGTATTGTCTCATCTTTTAGTCATGCAAACATTGCCAATTTAGAACAAACTACATTTTTGATTGAAGATACCATATAAACATAGAACTCACTTTCTTTTATAATGTTTTGTGCTGAATGGTTGGCTGTACTTTGCAAAAGCGGAGGATTGTTATTGTGCGGCTGCTTAGAAGAAACTGATTGGCTTGCTTTTTTCTGCAAAGAAAATCAAGTTGGAGACACAAAATCCTAAACTCTTAAACATTGTATTATTTTGAATAGCCTTGCATTTCACTTCGTTATAAAGTGGGTAGTAACAATACAAAGTGCTGCGGAAATAAATCAATTTCACAGAACACAGTGTGTAGCTATTTTAACAGACAAACTGATCCAAGTGCACTTAAGTAGCATTTAACTCCCATCATAAATAGTTCTAACATGTATTGTAGGCTTGTAGCATCATAAATAACAATGTATATGACAAAATATTGCTCACACCATACAAAGCAAAACATAATATAAAGTAAGACTTTAACAAGTCATATTTCTATAATCGTGTTACTACCTTTTTATCTGATGCATTAAACTTCTGATGCAATCTCGTTAAATAGGTTTCAGTCCTGTTGGGGAAAAATCTTTCGGGTGGAGAATTTAAGATGTCGCAGGCTCTGTACGCCTCATCCGCTTGTGAAAACTCAATGAATGCAAAACCTTTAATAAGGCCTAGAAAAACAATTGATTGTTGTTCAACACTAAACAAATACCAAATCAATATACAAATTTCAAGTTGACCAACAAAGGAAAAAAATCCAAACTTTAACTTATATTTTTCTTGTTTAACCTGAATTTTTGAATCTTGGCAAGTGGATATGCTTCGTTTGACCGAGCTTGGAACAAATTTGCTTCAACCAGCCAATGGTTGCATCACTCGGAAGCCCTTCCTTTAGTTCAAAAAGGTAAAAAAATAATAATAAGTCGAAGACTTCGTAAGATAAAACACCAAAGAGAATAATAAACAGACTGTTGCTGATAAAAATAAGAAAATGATTTTTTAATTACAACATGTTTTTCAATTGTCTGTTTTATTTAATTTATATCAATGCTTCTTAATGATGTGCCAAGCAATTCTTAAGAAGGGCAAAAGCTATGCAACAATATTTAACGTTTGTTTCTAGGGATTTCAGTGGTTGCTTGTCCAAAAAAATATATTTTGCCTAATATGGTATTTGTTAGTGGAAAACTTTTTTGCACTTTAGGCTTATTTTTCTTAGAGGTCTTTTCTGTTTGGTAAACACTTTTTAGCTCAAAGTCTCTGTGTATATTCTATCGTTTTGTGCTTGTTAAAAATACACACATTATCGAACATTAAGTAAAATTTAAATTTAAGTGCGTGTAACATCTACGGATTGTATATGTTTTTTTTTGCAATAGAAAAGGTCAAGATCCATTAATTTAGATTATCTGGTGCAATGATCAAATATGAAATAGGAATGCACTTTTCAATTTTCTTACAACATAAATTGTGCTTTGATCCAAGTTGGTTGGAATCCTGACGGTGAATTTTCTCCGGATGCAATTCTCTTCTTGATTAAGCTGAAAAACAAACTCAGCACGGTTACAACCATTAAACCTTATTTGCAAAGCAAAATTTATTTTCATTGAAAGCAAACTGAGCTAAAAGCACATAAAAATGCAATCAATCTTAAGCTTAATCAATCAATTCATTGATTATTTTCAAGTAAAATGTAAGGAAATGGATTTAAAACATTAACAGCTTGAGAAAAACATCGACACTGAAAATGTTATCTTTGTTTATTTGAAAAAAACTCTGTTTGATTATCATGGAAAAACAGTTTTCAATCATAATGATAAAAAACTTAAAAAAAAACTAAATCTTACTTCAAGAAAGCTTGAGGTCTTTATAGCTCTTGCAATAATTTTCTTGTCAGCACCAAGTTCTTTAATAGTATTAAATGATTCCAGCACAGATATAGACACATCTACAACATATTCAAGTCAGTAAGTGGCTCCGTCACTTTACTATTATAGTTGAAATGTACACATGTTTCAAATTCATGCAAATGCTGGTGCTTTTTAAAAAATCCGTTTTCCCTTTTAAATCACAAACTAAATGTTTGTTTAATGTTGACTTACAGTTGGTGCCAAGAGGCCCGGTTTTGTCCAGTAAGTACTTGTCCTTCACCAAGTTTCTTTCCCCAAAGAAGAATTCAACCTGATAACATGAAAAGACTATGATTGTAAAAAACAAAAAGTTATAACGCTCTCACTGCAGCTTTATGGTAAACAATCTGGAATTTAAGGTAAGTACAGGACAGTCTAAATTTCCTTCACTTTAGACTGAGATGGGCCATAATTTGGTGAGTCCTGAGTTACAACGGCACAAATTTTAAAAATAACCTTATTATAGCTCAATATGAAGTTGCCTATACTAATAGAGTGTAACAGGCACTTGCATCATGGCTCTTTCTCGAATCACTTTCCTCTGAGCCTATGTAGCTCAATTGGTAGAGCGGCGGTGTATAGCAGGAGTTCAAACCTCAACGCAGACTAGTTGTAGGCTATTTCTAGCCTGCATTAATCAAAAGATTTGGTAAGTCTGTGATGGCTTCCAGTGTACTAATATGGCTCTGTGCAAATGTTATCAGTAATATTATTACATCTGCACAATTTGAAGCCAACACTTCTTCGCTAAGCAATTGCCAAGGTCGCCAATCTTTTAGGGCAACTGACCACCTTTAATTGTTACAATATCACACATATTAGCATCTTTGGTGCTTTAAACATTATTCATGCAATGAAAATAAATATTTTAGAATATACACTATACTTGACAAACCTGATTTTTGACATTTCTTAAAAGATTGGTTATCCGGCGACGTTTGTTTATAGGTGGACCGGATAACTGTGCTTTCGAGTTCTCCTCCAAAGGTGGTTTGCCAGCCATTTAATTTCGTATATTACATTAGCATTCTTACTGAAAAGTAAAAACAATTATTTGGGACACATTTTTTGTCCGGGGCCACTAAAATATTGCCGGCATATGTTTTCTTAAAATGTTCAAAAAGTGTACAACTTACTAAGATATTAAAAAACGACGCTGGTCTAGAATCATACCACAACAAATATTGTTTGAGGTGCGGGTTAGCGTTTGGTTTTGGGTAGGTTAAGCAATATTATTAAATAATAATACTTGAACCCATAGGCGCCAAACTTTCAAAATTCCAGGGCATTATTTTCTAGTCAGTGCAAAAATTGCATATTAATTACATAAAAATATATATCAGCTTTTGCATGTTATCACTTAAACAAACCATTTCGCCTTTTTAAACTTTTTTATAGCGTCTTTAGGCTAAAGAAGTTTCCATTTAAATTGGCAAAACAGAAAATTAATTTCAATTATGTATAATTTAAAAACATAGTTTGGGGATTATATGGTAGTTCATGAAACTAAAACGGTGCTCCAGAAATTTTTTTGCAAACTTATTACTAAATTGGCCGAACCCACGTTCGGCGCCTATGCTCAAACCACCCTCACCCTAAAACCAACCGAACCCCTAACTCAGATAATGTGCGTTGCTTTAATAATAATTGTTTCTACGCTGTGATTCTAGACCAGCGCCAAAAAAATATTTTAATTGTGGGAAACAAACATAGTATATTACAAGTAAATTGGTCAAATCAAATCCTTACACGACACACGTACAATCCGACAGTCAAACATGCACTTTCCTAATTATTGGCTCAATTTCAAAACATTGAACACAGTTAAGTGCTGAACGAAACAAGTGGTAAATACCCAGGATCGTTACCATTGTGCTCCTCTAGTTTTATGTTTACCACTTCTGATGTCAAACAAGACTTGACAAATACATAATTCAAGTTTTCCATACTTTTATTTAAAACACGAAACTAGTTCTATGGCTAATTTTTGACGAGTTGATATGTTTTTGTTTTGTTTATTTTTTATAAATACCGGAGTATACAAGACACGTAAAGCATACAAAGACATTCGCTATGGAACTAAATTGGCAATGTGAAATAACGGGATATGAACACTTGAAAGAATGTATATATTTCTGTTTGATATTTCTGGTAAACTGTTGCAAATTGCAGCAAAGTTATTGAAGCGTGTTAAATGCGTTTTTCTCGCAAAATAAAAAACAAACAAGAATCGACCAGCCCGTTCTGAAAACGGAAGAACTCTCGGCGTTGGAAAGTAAAAAAACTTAACTAAGTCATTGTAGTTAAAGTTTAATGGGGTTTAGCGCATCCACAACTTTTTGTTATGAGATTTTTACAATCATTTGTAACTTTTCGCCCATTTCGTTTTTTTTTTTTTCGCTTTAGTCCAAATCAATTAAGTTTCTTTTCAAAATTATCTTGTAGGTACAATATAATCTGTAAGGGACTTAAATAAGGTTTCTGTACAAAAAAGTAAAAAGACCTATACCAAAACATAATTTGGTAGATTATCGGGCGCTGGTCTAGAATCCTACCACAGCGTTGAAATGATTATTAAGCAATACATAATATGTGGGTTAGGGTGTCGATTAGTGTTTGGGTGTGGGTAGGTCAAGTAATATTGTTTAACACTATTACTGGACTCACCCAAACCCAAACGCTAACCGGCACCCTAACCCAAATAATGTTCGTTGTGGTAGGATTCTAGACGAGCGCCGATTATCGTTCTATTTTAATTCAATCTGTATTTTATATCAAATTTAAAGTAGAAGCTATCAATAAACGTAGACATATTTAGGGATTATTTTTTGCTTCAATTTTTGAAAAATCTTTAGCAGTAACATTATTTTTTTAACTTTAACATTTTATAAATGTGATAAACATACTATTATTTGTCATTTGTATGATAATATTTATTGCTTTGGTCCTAGCCCACTTCATATTTTATTAGGATAAGTTTCTGTGTTGTTGAATCTGAAATGAAGTTGAATATATTTTTTTTATAAACATGACTTACTTTGTAGTCACTTGTCAAATCAGAAGAAAATACCCATAAAATTAAGTCAACCTATAGACTATAGTGCACAAACTGTTGAGAAAGCTTTATGTTCTGTCTAAAGAAATATGTTTTCTTATAATCTTGATGGCAAAATTTTAAAGCAAATTTAAACAACTAAATTAAATTTTCTACAGTTGTTTTAACATAGATAAATGAGACGTGTCATATGCTTTGCCAGAAAACATTAGGTTGTAAATTTTAAATATTATGTGAGCCATATGATTATTAAATAAAAGTAAACTGTAAGTACAGCATTGTTCAAGTTACTTGAGTCCAAGTTGTTAGTTGCATTAGTCAAATCCAAGTCATTGTCATTGCAATTACAAGTCTAATTGTTTAAAAAATTCATTGTTGAAATGTAGCTTGTTTTGTACACAGAAATATTTCACAAAGCAAATAAACTGAACAATAATTTCATAACACACCAAAAAATAAGCATAGCACAATGTCAAAAAATGATTTAATACACCAGAAGGCATTTGACTAAATAACTTGAAACAAATTAATTTGCCACATCAACTTCAGTTGAGTTACTTAGTTACTCTGAAGTATAAGGCCATCATCACAGTTATTTAAAGTGTGTTTGTTTGTGATAAAAAAATTATAAAATCTTACTTTTGTATTAAAAAACCTTCTCATTTAGGTTGAGGTCTCTGCAGCAATCATTCAACTATTTTTTAAGAGGCTTATTTTTAGCCTTTTCAAATTAAGTGTAACATCTCACATAACAATGCCAAGAAAGGGTCCGCCACCTGGTTTGGTGCTCAACCCAGCCGCTGCAACTTTGAAAACCCAGGCACAGTCAGAAGAGCTCGATCAGAAACTGGGTGGCCTCAAGCTGGAACAGAAGCGAATGAACGATTACATCAAGCAAAAGCAGAAAGTTGGCTGGCTTGAAAACGCCTCGGAGGCTGATTTCTCAAAGAAAGGTGAACTGGGTGCTGGTAATGGTGGAGTCGTCAACCTGAGCAAGCATAAACCGTCTGGATGTTACATGGCGAGAAAGCTGATTCACTTGGAAGTAAAGCCGGTCATTCAGAATCAAATCATGACCGAGTTGCAAGTGTTACACAGCTGCAGCAGCCCCTACATCGTCGGCTTTTATGGGGTTTTCTGCAGCGACGGCAACATTAACATTTGCATGGAGCACATGGACGCAGGCTCTCTCGACCAGGTACTGAAAAAGGCAGGAAAGCTTCCCGAGCACATTTTGGCCAAGGCGAGCGAAGCGGTCGTGAACGGCCTGATATATCTCCGGGAAGTGCACAAGATCATTCACAGGGATGTGAAGCCCTCGAATATCCTAGTCAACACCCGGGGCGACATTAAGTTGTGCGATTTTGGCGTCAGCGGTCAGCTCATTGATTCCATGGCTAACTCGTTTGTGGGAACGCGCTCGTACATGGCACCAGAGCGCTTACAGGGCTCAAAATACACCGTCCTGTCCGATATCTGGTCGCTGGGTCTGTCCCTTATCGAAATGTCATTGGGCAGATATCCGATTCCTCCACTTTCCCAGAAGCAGATACAGGCAATCTTCGGAAAGACTGACGAGACTTCACGCCCAGACCCTGGTCCAAGACCGATGGCTATTTTTGAGTTGCTTGACTACATTGTGAATGAGGCAAGTAACAGTAGTAAATATATTTTTTGGGGCTTTTGTCATAACATAAAAATTGCATTGGTACACTGTGCACAGATATGTAATGTAGCTTGATATTAAATTGCAAGGCCATAACGATTGAGTAGATGACGTTTCGATACAAGCTTTTATTATCTGCAGTTAACGTAACATCTATAAAAATTGTTTTTTTTTAAATAACTTGCATGGTAATAGTACTTCTAGAATCTAGATGTTGACACCTATCTAATTAAAATTGTTATAACTTATATTACAATTGAATGTCTTAATGCTTGTAAAAACTGGAGAAATTATTTAAAAAACTTTTTTGCAATATGTGATTAATAATTAAATTCATAATTAACCCTAGAGTTATATTAGGCCAAAATTTTTAGTAGTTGTTTAAGAGTTTCGGAAAATGAATCCTTACAATTACAAAGAACCTTTCACATGTCCTTAATTGTAATATTTGTTGATGAAGCATGTAGAAGTCTTAAAATTGGCATTAAGGTCAGTCAAATTGTGTTCAATTACACTTCTTAATAAAAATTTCCTTTACAGGAGCCTCCAAAATTACCCAGGGGTATTTTCTCTGACGTCTTCTGCGACTTTGTTGAAAGCTGTCTGAAGAAAGACCCGAAAAATAGATCCGACTTGCACACCCTCAAAGATAGCGAATTCATCAAAACACTGACTGTTACCCAACTGGAATTTGCCCAATGGATTTGCAAGACGATGGATATGCAGTTGGATGAAAGTGCCGCCATAAAACCAAACCTTACATAATCATAAAATTAACTTGAACTTCTTCGTTAAGTATTGGGCTGGCTGTTAAAAGTAGTCACTTTCTTTTTTGTGAGACAGATATATACTGTTGACTGAGCCCCCATTGTACATTGTTTAAAAAAATCACAGTTTATTAGCTGGGCTTCATTCATTTTCTGTCACTAACTAAATTTACTGTTGCATTTTCATTATGTTATGTGTGACTAATTCTCGCAAAGTATTGACATTTATAGCATTAATTAACACCTATACATATTTGGGTACTCTGTAAATCATGTTTGAAATTTACTTTTGTACAGTTTTAACCGAAAAAAATCTTGTTTCCTGTTTTTTTTTTTTTTCTTTACTCAGTTTAAAGTGGATGCATCTATTCTTTAATTCCTATTTTAGCAATATAAAATTTATTTTCATTTTGTTGTTGGAACAACCCAGCATCCCCTCTAACACTTTTATTTCTTTTTTCAGTGAAATGTATAGAAAATTAGCTGTTATTGTGACCAAACCAGTTTGCATTTGTGTTTTTGTGTGCATATTTTATGTGTAATCAAGTACAGTCAAAATTGCTCTCATCGTTTTAATTGTGTCCACTGTTTATCATGTACTTTCATTAAATTTGACCTTTTTTTTGTTTTCAAGATTAAGCATCATAATATTTGATATCATTTCAGATCATATTATATGTGGACAAATAAACATTTTATACATGCTTATTATATATCGTTTCTTTTTAATTGTAATAGCAAGGATTCGGTTTCCAGCCTAACCATTTATGTTAACACAAACTTATAAATCCTATTAACAAATAAAATGTTTTTTTTTTTTTTTTTTAATTGTTTGACACAAAATGGCGCCCGAATTCTTTCGCCTTCAGGTTAGAATATTTCAAGTGGGGTCAACGAAGCGTGAAAATGACCACGCGAATAAATAAAATCAAGTTTGCAGAAAAATAGTAATTTGTGACGCTATTCTTGTTGCTTTTTTTTCATGTAAAAGCAAATCAACTGTACCTTGTTTACCCTTCAGTCCCAGTCGAGTCACTTGTGAAATAAAAAAGTCGTTTCAAAAAAGTATAACATGTTCCAGTCTAAATCAGTTATACGCAGTAACGCAGCAAGTCAAGTCGTTACTATTTTTTCAAATCACTATATTAAAATATAACGATAAACCTTGAAAATTGGTAAACTTGTCCGCTTTGGGGCAGTAAGTCAACTAAGAAATTAGGAAAAACAATATGTAGCAATATGGCCGTTTTATGTGGAACAATTAGATAAATAATTGAATTTTAAAACAAATTAATAAATAAAAACACCTAATTTTAACCAAAGTCATTTGACTTGAGTCCTTTGTCCATAAGACTTCTGTCAAGTCAAGCTATATTACTTGAATGACTTAAATCAAGTCCAGTGTGTATTACATGACACTGTCCAGATTGCAAACTTAGGATTTTACGCGGGGTAGACGATTTTGCAGCTTGAGTTTGCGCAGCTGAAATAAATTTCCGCCCAAATTTGATTGGCTGTAATAATGTTATTTGTAAAATTTGCAGGCTAAAAATGGAGTAGCATACTAAAAACCGTAAGCGCGACAGAAGTTTTGCGCGCGGCCGGGCTGGATACCCGTGCAGGCCTTACTTTCCAACCTGGGGCACTGCTTGACGAGATCTTGGCTGTGCAGCGCCATATTTTGAGATGTGCAATTATGATTTTTTGCATACTTAAAGTTGAAAGTCCTACCACAATTTAGCTTTTTTGCAATTTAAGTGTGCAATATAAAATTCAGTTGTGCACACATTTCTATATAGAAAACATATTGGGTGTGCGTGACTGCGTGTGCACCTACTGAAAGTCAGGTCAAGTCATCAATTTTTTACAGTGAATTAAGTGCACAAGTAATTAACCACACTGCAAATTTTTAGGAACACATTTTTTAGTACAGAAGTGCACACGCAAAACAAGTAAAATGTTATATTTTTGAAAGTTTTGGATACAATCATCTCTTAAAGCACAAACATCACTAATTTGCAAGGATATTTAAATATACTTTCAGATAGCCTATGCTTACTTCACTAAACTGTTAAATATGTGTCCAAATGGCCCCCTTGGGCACTTTATGTTTCATATTGTGGTCACTTTTTTTGCTCATTTTTGCAACCTTTTAGGCACCTCGGTTGTAGTGAAAAATTAGATGAAACACTGAAAATAAGAGACCACAAACTGCTAGGATAAGGTTAAATCATTAAAACGGAACAACGTTGAAGTAATTGAAATTCAATGATTCTTTGAATTTATGATCTCATCTCTATGTGCAAACTTTATGGTGTACACATTATTCTTGTGACATAGGCACAGTAGACTTATGTTGGACATAGAGAAAAAAAATTGTAAATAATTTTACAAAAATGAAAACACTATTTTATAAAACCTGCAAGATTTATAATGGTGCAACACCACTAGAAATCTTCCGTTTCCAAGCTGTTACACCCAGCCTACATGCTAAATCTCACTAAAATTGGCAATTTTGTTGATAAAAAAAAAATGTATATATATATATATATATTTATATCCTCCTTAGTAAAAATCCTATAAACCTCCAGCATAATTCCCAACAACTCGAATATTGGTGGATTGAGACAATTACATATTGTATATCAAGATAGTGGTAAGACACTTTCTGTGGAAGGTGCACATTCAAGATTTTTTAAACAATTTGTGTATTGCACACCTTAATTTTTTTTTAAATGCTATCGTGTTACCTGCATTGCAGATTGCACACCTACAATTTGGCGGTATTCACCCAAGATATTGGCAAAAAGATAAAATGAAATGTGGACTGTGTGCTAGGTCATGCAACCAACATGCCCCATCACAAGCAACAATTATTTTTATAAAGGATTTAAAAACAAACTAAAATCTAGATTTTTCTAATTTTTTTTGCTGATTTTAATGTGTATTCCCACTTATGAGTTGTTTTGTTATTACCTTTAATTTTATCGTGATGTCCTTGTACTGTAGGTTTACATTTTTCTGGTATCGTAAAATCAGACTTTTACTGGCATTCTAGTTAGTAGACATGCCACGCTATGAGGTGTCTCTCATAATGCGACTCTTACAGCGCGAAGAAACCATTTCAGCATTGTCTGGAATCTGTTCCAATCTTCTTAAAAGTGGCCACAACATTCGCAAAGTACAAAGCCTCGGAAGCCGAACGCTTCCCTACTACATAAAGCATAAAAGCAGAGGGACATACGTCATATTAGACATGGATGTGGAGGCTCCAAAAGTGACACAGCTTGAAACATTTTTGCAGGGCCATGAAAATCTTCTAAAGGCAACTATATTCGATTTCGACAAGGTTTATCAGCCTGAAAAGGAATGTAAAGGCCTGGTAGACATGGACTATGAAAAGAAACTAAAGGAAAAAGATCCAGTCAAGAAAAAAGTACTCAGATTGGAATTACCTGGATCAAAGAATTTTTTGTAACACTGATGTGGCATTTTTTGCCTTATTGTTGTTTTACATATTTTGTTTGATTAGGATAAACATAATGAAAGTTGTTGTCAGCACAGCTTAATCTGCAACTTATCTTGAAATAGCTGCATTTTTGTTTTGTTTTTTAAATAGACTTTTTCTAGAAAATATGGATGCCGAAGTTATTAGTCAACTAGGTCTTCCTGCTATTGCATTGAGCGTCGTTCTTGGTCTTTTATTAATTTTTTTCTTCGTGCGAAGCAAAACAACCAATGAAGCAGGTAAAAAAAGTGTGTTATTAGCAATTTTTGTGTTTTAAAAGTCTTCAACTGTATTTTCAATAGGATAATCTCTAATTTTTTTAGAGGAGGAAGTACAGAAAGAAGATACAAATGGAGTAAAATCAACAGCACCATCCAAGAAAAACCGGCTGCCTTCTAAATACAAAAAAGCAAACATACCCCCTTTCACCCACCCTTTGCTCCATACTACACTCAAGGTTAACATAAACACATGAAGTCTATATAGTCTATACATTTTAATTATTAAACATTTTCTTTAAATTAAATATATGTAATGTTTGATACATAGTTTGATTGGCTTAGTATTTTGTATCATTTTAAAATAAAAAATCAAATTGCATATAGTACTTTATTAGCTTTAAATCACTACGTTTAAAGCAGGGCTTCCTAAACTTTTTTTTACCCCAGCCTCTAACATTTTTGCTTCAAATAGACTTAAATCAAACAGAAATATGCTGATGAATGATGATTTAAGTAAAATGGAGGCTAAATACATTCAGTGTTAAAACGTTTTATTTTTAAAAACTCTTTTCTTTGAAAAATTGATTGCTTTTTTAATATATACTAGTAGTCCTTTGTTCTTTGAATTACTGTGTTTAAAACAACGGTTCCCAAACTGGGTTCCGCGTTTTAACAGGTTCCCAAACTGGGTTCCACGTTTTAACAGGTTCCCAAACTGGGTTCCACGTTTTAACAGGTTCCCAAACTGGGTTCCGCGTTTTAACAGGTTCCCAAACTGGGTTCCGCGTTTTAACAGGTTCCCAAACTGGGTTCCGCGTTTTAACAGGTTCCCAAACTGGGTTCCGCATTTTAACAGGTTCCCAAACTGGGTTCCGCATTTTAACAGGTTCCCAAACTGGGTTCCGCGTTTTAACAGGTTCCCAAACTGGGTTCCGCGTTTAAACAGGTTCCCAAACTGGGTTCCGCATTTTAACAGGTTCCCAAACTGGGTTCCGCATTTTAACAGGTTCCCAAACTGGGTTCCCCGTTTTAACAGGTTCCCAAACTGGGTTCCGCATTTTAACAGGTTCCCAAACTGGGTTCCGCATTTTAACAGGTTCCCAAACTGGGTTCCGCGTTTTAACAGGTTCCCAAACTGGGTTCCACGTTTTAACAGGTTCCCAAACTGGGTTCCGCGTTTTAACAGGTTCCCAAGCTGGGTTCCACGTTTTAACAGGTTCCAAAACTGGGTTCCGCGTTTTAACAGGTTCCCAAACTGGGTTCCGCGTTTTAACAGGTTCCCAAACTGGGTTCCACGTTTTAACAGGTTCCCAAACTGGGTTCCGCGTTTTAACAGGTTCCCAAACTGGGTTCCGCGTTTTAACAGGTTCCCAAACTGGGTTCCGCGTTTTAACAGGTTCCCAAACTGGGTTCCGCATTTTAACAGGTTCCCAAACTGGGTTCCGCATTTTAACAGGTTCCCAAACTGGGTTCCACGTTTTAACAGGTTCCCAAACTGGGTTCCGCGTTTTAACAGGTTCCCAAACTGGGTTCCGCGTTTTAACAGGTTCCCAAACTGGGTTCCACGTTTTAACAGGTTCCCAAACTGGGTTCCACGTTTTAACAGGTTCCCAAACTGGGTTCCGCGTTTTAACAGGTTCCCAAACTGGGTTCCGCGTTTTAACAGGTTCCCAAACTGGGTTCCGCGTTTTAACAGGTTCCCAAACTGGGTTCCACGTTTTAACAGGTTCCCAAACTGGGTTCCACGTTTTAACAGGTTCCCAAACTGGGTTCCGCGTTTTAACAGGTTCCCAAACTGGGTTCCGCGTTTTAACAGGTTCCCAAACTGGGTTCCGCGTTTTAACAGGTTCCCAAACTGGGTTCAGCATTTTAACAGGTTCCCAAACTGGGTTCCGCATTTTAACAGGTTCCCAAACTGGGTTCCGCGTTTTAACAGGTTCCCAAACTGGGTTCCGCGTTTAAACAGGTTCCCAAACTGGGTTCCGCATTTTAACAGGTTCCCAAACTGGGTTCCGCATTTTAACAGGTTCCCAAACTGGGTTCCCCGTTTTAACAGGTTCCCAAACTGGGTTCCGCATTTTAACAGGTTCCCAAACTGGGTTCCGCATTTTAACAGGTTCCCAAACTGGGTTCCGCGTTTTAACAGGTTCCCAAACTGGGTTCCACGTTTTAACAGGTTCCCAAACTGGGTTCCGCGTTTTAACAGGTTCCCAAGCTGGGTTCCACGTTTTAACAGGTTCCAAAACTGGGTTCCGCGTTTTAACAGGTTCCCAAACTGGGTTCCGCGTTTTAACAGGTTCCCAAACTGGGTTCCGCGTTTTAACAGGTTCCCAAGCTGGGTTCCGCGTTTTAACAGGTTCCCAAACTGGGTTCCGCATTTTAACAGGTTCCCAAACTGGGTTCCGCGTTTTAACAGGTTCCCAAACTGGGTTCCGCGTTTAAACAGGTTCCCAAACTGGGTTCCGCATTTTAACAGGTTCCCAAACTGGGTTCCGCATTTTAACAGGTTCCCAAACTGGGTTCCCCGTTTTAACAGGTTCCCAAACTGGGTTCCGCATTTTAACGGGTTCCCAAACTGGGTTCCACATTTTAACAGGTTCCCAAACCGGGTTCCGCGTTTTAACAGGTTCCCAAACTGGGTTCCGCATTTTAACAGGTTCCCAAACTGGGTTCCCCGTTTTAACAGGTTCCCAAACTGGGTTCCGCATTTTAACGGGTTCCCAAACTGGGTTCCACGTTTTAACAGGTTCCCAAACTGGGTTCCGCGTTTTAACAGGTTCCCAAACTGGGTTCCGCGTTTAAACAGGTTCCCAAACTGGGTTCCACGTTTTAACAGGTTCCGAAACTGGGTTCCGCGTTTTAACAGGTTCCCAAACTGGGTTCCGCGTTTAAACAGGTTCCCAAACTGGGTTCCGCGTTTAAACAGGTTCCCAAACTGGGTTCCGCGTTTACTGGGTTCCACGTTTTAACAGGTTCCCAAACTGGGTTCCACGTTTTAACAGGTTCCCAAACTGGGTTCCGCGTTTTAACAGGTTCCCAAACTGGGTTCCGCGTTTTAACAGGTTCCCAAACTGGGTTCCGCGTTTTAACAGGTTCCCAAACTGGGTTCCGCGTTTAAACAGGTTCCCAAACTGGGTTCCGCGTTTTAACAGGTTCCCAAACTGGGTTCCGCGTTTAAACAGGTTCCCAAAATGGGTTCCGCGTTTAAACAGGTTCCCAAACTGGGTTCCGCGTTTTAACAGGTTCCCAAACTGGGTTCCGCGTTTTAACAGGTTCCCAAACTGGGTTCCGCGTTTTAACAGGTTCCCAAACTGGGTTCCGCGTTTAAACAGGTTGCCAAACTGGGTTCTGCGTTTTAACAGGTTCCCAAACTGGGTTCCGCGTTTTAACAGGTTCCCAAACTGGGTTCCGCGTTTAAACAGGTTCCCAAACTGGGTTCTGCGTTTAAACAGGTTCCCAAACTGGGTTCCGCGTTTAAACAGGTTCCCAAACTGGGTTCAGCGTTTAAACAGGGGTCGAACAGCAGTTTCAGAGAGTCCGCAGTGTATATATAGCAATAACTGTGATTCGATAATAAAGCTTTCCCGGGTACAATCATGAGTGAATTGCAGCAAAACAAGTGTACCCATTTCACTTGAAGGTCAACGATATTTAGTAGTTTTTGCTTTTTATTTCATTGGTGTGGATTTTGCATTTTATATACAGCAACCTTTGATTTTTATAGGGTCGCGAAATATCAAAATAATTACAAAGGGCCACTAGGCAAAATTTTTAGAAAAGTTTGAGAACCGCAGGTTTAAAGGAAAATAACATTTCATTCCAGGGTCACAATGGAAGAGTAATCGGCTTGGACACCAGTATCAATGGCAAGTATCTTGCATCGTGCTCGGATGACAGAACTGTTCGTTTGTGGAGTGTAAAAGACTTTGGCCATGGCAACAAATGTGTGAGAGTCAACGTGGAATATGATCATGCAAAACAAGTTGGATTCAGTCCAGACTCTAGGTAAAATATACATTTAGTTTGTTTTAAATTAGCTCTTCATTTTCTGCCAAACGTAGACTGACATTTCCTCAAACAAAGAAGTGTAGCTTTAACATCTTTAACATATTGCCAGTATAACTTAAGTTGTTCTTTTTAAACTGTTTAATTTACTTAAGGGCATTTATAGCTGGATTGGCAATAGAGAATACAGTACGTGTTTTTAAACTGGGTAAAAAAGATGACGGAGTAACAACTTGCATCCCAATCGAAGAAGATTTTTCCAAATACAACAAGTAAGACAATCTCTAATTTGATCCGCAAGAACTTAACATCTTAACTTTTTTATTTCTCAAAGTTTTTTAAGTATATATTTGTAAACTCTAACTCAGTGATTCTCAACCGGGTGCCATTTTTAATCCTCAAAGGTGCCATGAGATATTCTAATTTCTTTAGGATTCAATTTTTTTTTCATTTTTGCTCTATTGGTAAGCTTCTTAATACAATTCTTTGTGTCTGAAAAAAAGTGCCAATGATTAAAAAGGTTTTATCAATTTTGTTGCACAGTTGATGTGCTGTTTTGTTTATTGTAACAAATATGAGAAAGGGTGTCGCGAACTATTTATAATTTCTGTAGGGTGCAACAAGCCAAAAAAGGTTGCGAAACACTGCTTTATCCTATATTAAAAACAATGATTTAAAACTTTCATAGTGTGTTGTAAAATATAACAAAAAAATAACCATGTTTTGGTAAACCTTTTTGTTGTTGCCCAGGGCTGATTTGATAAATGTTGGTGTTGGGGCCAGTGCCTCCGGTGGTAGCTTTGTTATGACGGCATATGGCGACACCACTATTCACGTCCGTGACATTAAAGGCGCAATTCTGTACACGGCAGTCACCAATCTCGGAAACAACAACTTTGCCAAAGTTTCTCCATGTGGAAGGTTGGTTTTAGTCAACGCAATACACTTAAAAAAGATGTTGAAATTTAATTTTAGCCATGACCTAGTTAAAATGATAAATCTAAGCAAGCAAGGTTAATATTTTAAAAATACAAATTTTAACCAAAAGGCCATAAAAAAAGAAAAAAAAAGAAAAATTTAGCAACAATATCATGATTATTAATTTTTTAAATTTTTATACAATAGAAAATATTACACAGAAAAATTCAGAAAATTTTCAACGTGTGCTTATATGATAAACACAGTTTAACTGATCAACTATTGTACACAGTGAGCGATATTTGGTCACTAGTTTTGCCTTAAATTAATTCTTGACAAAAAAAGTTTGACCCCAACATGTGCACCTGTCGTTTCTGTGTTAGACCCCTGTTTTTTTGTCATGACAGATTTTTCGCTGCCTGTGGATGGACGCCAGACGTTAAAGTTTGGTCGGTTGAGTTTTCAAGAAATGGTGACTACAAAGAAGTAACCCGGGCATTTGAGTTGAAAGGTCACACTTCATCGGTGTGGTCATTTGCCTTCAACAATGACTCAACAAGGTATTTCCAAACATGCAAATAGTTTATTGGTTTACAGCACACTCCCATGAGGATGTTTTTAACCTGGTTAATTATTATTTATATTGAATATAATTGCTGAAGTTTAACTATAAAGAAGTGAATTAATGATTTAGGCAATTGTAACATTAACTCATGTTGCAATCCGCAACACTGGGCTTAAATTTATCGAGTGACAATAAAATTGCACATCATTTAAAGTTTAAATGTTTCAAGGAACAGAACAGTAAATGTCTTGATTAAAAATAGTCCCACTGTAATTACAAACCGGGAGTTGTGTTTCATTGTATAACAAATTTTACGAGCAAATCTAGGATTTTTTGCTTTTCCTTACGACAAAAAGCCTTGCTGTAAACATTTTTGTAACCTTTGTCAGGATGATCACAGTTTCAAAGGATGGAACATGGAGGTTCTACGACACCAGAGTGGAATACAACAAGGGACAGGAGCCCTACTTTATTACATCCGGGACTCTGTCTGTCTGTGGTTTGTCAGTGGAAGAGAATCCTTGCATGATTAGCTTGTCACCTGATGCATCGGTGGCGGCAGTGGCATGTTTAAACAACATTTCTGTGTTTTCAACTAGCACAGGTAGAAATAATATTTTTTTGTACAGCTGAAAACTGTAAAATGCCTAGGAAATGGCTTTCCACAAGTCAAGTTTCTTTGTAGGCCGCAAAAAAATTCTAGAATTAAATTTTACTGAAAAACAATTTAATTGGTTAAAGCTAGTACTTGGAAAAAAATTGTAAGTTACAGTCATCTGTTCCGTTTTAGACTAGGGCAAATTATTTTTGCAATAAAGCTGGCTAAGCCTTGCTTTTATGGCTTCTCCAATTTGAAATGAAAATGACTGTTAATATAGTGAAACATTTTATCGAAGCAATATATATAGTATAGTATAGTTAATAACCTGCTTTGTGATCATTATTATTCAGGTACACTTTGCTTTGGTTAACAGTTTTTTTATTTTGCAGGCAAAGTTGAATATGAATTCCGGGATGTTCATACTGAAATAATAACAGCCTTAACGTTTGACATTTCCGGGAGATACTTTCTTTCTGCTGGAGACAAGTATGTTTTTTTTTTAGGAATTTACTTTTTTTAATTAATGAACATAAAACAGTTGTCAATTGTGATACACATGGTAAAAATTGGGTTTCAACAAATGGACTTTTATCAAGTATGCACTGTATATATATAATATGTGTAAATAATTAAGGCGCTGAACTTTCAAAATTCCAGGGCTTTTTTCTAACAAATGGAAAAACGATTATTATAAGAAAAAAAATTGCATTTTTGTAAAACTAAAATATATAGTTCTGGGATTGAATGGCCTCGTGCCTATGTGGCAACTCAGGAAAAGTTTTGAACACTTTTGCTGAACTAAAACTGAGCTACATGAATTATTTTTTTACACACTAATTGTACAAGTAATTTGGCCAAATTCTAGGGCGTTTAAAAATTCAGAGGTCTAAAAACGCTCTGCACACCCACGTTTGGCAGCCATGTAAATAATCCATCTAGATTCAAGAATACATGGCTAGGAAATATTTCAAATTTATACAACCGTTTTAGCTCCAAATGTTGTGCTACTCAGTCATGTGAGATTTGAACGGTATTATTCCAACAACACAACTCCTGTTTTTTTTTATTTTAGGCAAATCAGAGTTTTTCATAATGTTCTTGGATACAAAGAGAACATCAGGAAACTGAAAGAAAAATTGAAAGGGGAATCTTCGGCGTCAACCTTAAGAGAACGACTGCAAAAGCAAATTGATGAAGCCGAGAAAAACCTGAAATTAATCCTAAAAAAGGCGAATGAAATTGAAAAAAAGAAGTAGCAAGATTTTAATAGTAGCTTTTGAGCAATGGTTCGGTTGTAGGATAGTCACGTTTAGGGGTGCTGCAATAAATTGTGTTGTTTATTTACAAGTTTTTGCTTTGCATCTGTCACCTAATTGTCGTTTAAAAAGTTCAAATAAATTTTGTTTCTTTAGCAGATGTTTGATCAATAAATGATTTTGTCATAAAGAATTGCGTTTTGAAAAATAAGTCTGTTAGGGAGTAATTTGTTGCATCTCAAATGGTTACACAAATAAACAAAGGCATTAAACTTTTAAAATTCAATGGTGTGCAAAAATGATTATTAATCACTTCAATAGTGTTACAGTTTTTATGTTGTTGTACAATATGACAAAAGCAAGCCGTTTACCATAAGTGTAACTTTTTACAACACCTCTTGCTAAAAAAGTTTCCATGGAAATGGGCAAAACGTGTCATTGAATCGAAAACAGTTGTATTTAAATAAAAATTAAGAGATATAATATTGGGGGACAATGGCCCCCTGTGCTTATGTGGGGTAATTCAGAAAAAGTTTTTGGTGAACTGCAACTAACACATTAAGTGGGTGGGAAACTTCTTTTTTGGCGTTTTCCTGTTGAAAATTCAGACTGTTTAAAAACGCTCTGCACAGCAATGTTGGGTGCCTACTGCCTACGCTTATGAATGTTGGTGGAATGACTGCCTATAGCTAAGGCACGAAATTATTGGGAAAAACTTTTTTCATTATATTTAATTTGTGCATTTTTTGGGACGTGTCGCCTTTTATGTAACAACTAAGATAACACTTTGTTACAAAACTAAGCCCCTGCACTTGCACTAAAATTGTCTCTTAATTACATGTTTATATTTCTTGCAAACATATTTTAATAGGAATTAATTATATGATAATGTTGAAGTATAGCTTGGTATCTCAGAGAAAATTTCGTGAACTTCTATTTATTGTACATGGGCGCTTCAAAACAAAAATTGCACAGTTCAACAGTATATAGCATAACAAATACATATTGGGCATAGGAATATCCCTACAAATCAAATTGTACTCAATCGGACTCTTGTTACATAGAATAGGCAACAGGAAAAATAGTTGCTGGTTGTGCTAATCTGGTTCTTTAATGCACCTTTCCACCACCGACTTGATATTTGGGTTTTCCATTGCCGCAGCTGTGCGTTCCTTGTCATTGATTTGTTTGTTAACTGAAAAATTAGGTTAGTGGTGTAGTATTCTGTATATTGGAAACACAAGTAGGCCTACTCGGGGTTTCGATATTAACTAAACATAATTCTGTAAACTAACTCAATGTAAAATACAAAAATTTGAAGTTTGGAAATAATACTTGCTATTTAAAGTCACACTGATTGTACATGGGTGTTAGTGGTGATAAATTATTTAGTGCATTAGAATCATGTTTGTGATCTACTGCAAAAGGTAAGTTGCTAAACAAATCAAAATAATACAAGCTGGATATAAACCTAAAAAACAGGCTGAATTTCAATCTAAAATCATTAGCATTTTTACCATTGCAAATCATCATTCAGATTATTTTGCTCAAAATTTGACCATTATATTCAATTTGTGGTATTGTATAAATTACCTCAATCAGGTAATATAATAAAGTATCATTATGGTTAATGCACAAGCAAACTCTTTTTGAAAATGGTAACCTACTAGATTTAAAGGTGTTAACTCATTGAGTGTTTGATTTGTGGCCCAGTATTAGGTACAAAATTATAACGATCCGATTTCAAGTAACATCATTAACAAGCAAAATAGATAAAATTCAAACATTCAAGAGTAATTTTTTAGAAATAATTGGACAAATTTTGCTATTGAGTTATGAAGTTCAGTTAACTTAAGTGCTTTTGATGGGTTCATCTTTTTTTAAGTACAAATGGCTGCATTTGATTGCAAATTATGCTGAAATTTCTATTGTAATTTGGTATGGGATTGGCAATCAGACAAGTACAGATACCGCCTCTCCGCACAAGCTCCAATGTTATCAGACAGCCATCCAGTAACATACTTTGAAAAAGGTTTTATGAAATATATTTACTATCTTCCTCTGTATTGTGCATTCCTTCCTCTATGAAAATGGATATTTTATTCGATAAAGGCAAATTCCGTTCCAGTTTCACTCTCAAACAAAGACCAATTAACGTGGCCAGCGAACAGTGCTTTATAGTGGGCCTGAAAGGAAAATTGCAAGTTGGAAAAACATAAAAACAGATTTAAAACTTGTCTTTTCTGCAGTACCGAAACTTAATCTGTACATTACACACTCCAGTTTCTGATTGTCTCACTGAGATGCCCTCCTCAAACACAACATTCAAATCCTCAAGGGTGCCAGGTTTTTCTGGATCCTTGATAGTTCGTATAATGTCTGTGGCAACAAAAAAGTGGTGATATTTCTTCCAAACACTGAAGTGCCGTTGAGTTGATTAGATAACTCTGTGCGGCTTGTTATTGTTGAGTATGTATCATCCATTCTCTGGACTTTGCATTGCAGAGTTTAACTTACCGTATATTGTTCCCTCATACTCTTCCATTGAATTGGTTAAAAGCCACTTGTATTGCAAAGACTACTCTTAATATTAAATTATAAAGTTTTAAACAAAATCTAAAACCAAACAAGAGAAACAGCACATCTGCAGCTTTAAATAAAAAAGCAATAAACAAGATAATATATATTGCAAAAATAAGTAAATTCTGCACAACATAACATGCATAGACCCAACATTACAATATTTTCATGTATGTTTGTGCCATCTGGAATTTGGCTAATAAAGACTTATTTAAATGAACCCCTGACTAGATACTTTATTACCTTATATTGATTTTGGTGTCTCTATATATTAAGTCAATATAACTCATGCACATTACAATATAAATTCTTAAGTCTGACTTGTAGCATAAACGCAATGCAAATAGTTAAACAAACTCAAAAGTGAAAAGCAACATAATTGAAAGTTTTTTTGCACCAATTTTCTTTTTCACATAAACTGATTGACCACTAGAACAACATAGAAGCAAGTCAATCCAATTATTCCAAATAGCGATGGGATGGTAAACAGGGTTGTATGAAAAATGCAAAGGTACCATAATATAGCCAGAATACTTCCCAAGAGAGGCATAAAAAAGTGTCCCATGTTCAGTTCGTCAACTGCTTGCTGCAGCTGGTGAGTGGCGCTAGTCGACCCAGCTGCATTTGCAGGTTCAGTGGAAAGAAAGCAATGCACAACCGGTATATCAGTTTGTTGTGCGTTGGCTTGTAATATACCAATGTCCGATAAGGTTTGGCTGCCATTACGCAATACCTGGCCACGGAATATCAACCTGTACCTATCTGCAGTGGCAGAAGGAAAGTTTTTTCTTCGGACAAGGTCAATGGTATCAGATGGCTTTGCCTGGATCTGTTTAATCGTATCGTCTAGAAATTTTAATTTGATGTATGAATGCTCAGGCTGCAAGGGTTTGTACGACGTTGGTGTGTTTTCTGATGTACTTGTGCCAGCTTCTTCATGTATATTTTCCTGTTGAGCTGTTGAAGTTGAAGAAACAGGTTCAGAATCATCAGCTCTCGTATTACTTTCTGTTGAAGTACTCGGCTGTGGTTGTGTAGTATTTGCTTCCGGCATTGGTGAGGTGGTTTCTTGGGACACAGTGTTCCGCGGGGGCTGCTGAAATTCGGTAACCCTTGTTGATAGCCATGCCAATGTGACCACCACGACAACAAATGTAGTTGTTATGAGAACTGTCACTTCATCTCCAACGCCCTCAATCAAAGAAGATGTCATGTTTCAGATTTATGATGCGCTTTTTGGATATCTAATATAATGCAATTTACAAAAAAATATATTAGCAGCAGCAAAATTAATTTCATTTAATTTACTATTTTGATTTTATTTACCAATTTTTACAGGGAAGCTAAAATCAAATTCAGTTTGTGGCAAAACTGTCCCGAATAACATCATTCGAAAAATATGTTTATCATATTAATTTTTAAAACAACAAATATTAAGTGATGGATTCAAGTAGGGCGAAACACAGCCTAAAGCAAAACAAAAGTAAAATAAAACGACTTGTCATGGCCCAAACAGCTTCGTCACTTATTGCAAATTGCAGGAAATAATTTAAATTTTAGCTAATCTTGTTGCAGAAATTCGACTTTGATACTACAAATTTGGGTATATTTCATACTTATCCACTTAAAAAAAAAAAAAAAAAACTTTTATTAGTAAAAAAGTTGCTATACATTGTTTAATTTAAAATAAATATTTTTGAAACTCACAAAAGGGGATTAACCGAAAGACTGATTGAAGTTTCTATTATTATTGTGGCGAGTAGTGAAATAAAATTCTTGCACCACCGTTTCCAAACAACGAAATATAGCTTGCTTTATAAGCGTTGAGCAACAATTACCGCATTTTCCAGCTAAGTAAGGTCTATTAGGTCGATAATGTTGTCTATAGGATGTTTGCTTGTTATTGTTCATACTTTTTCGCATAGTTTTAATACTTAACTTAATTCTCGGTTGTATCTTTCTTACCAAAGGGACACTTTGCGCTTCTTTACAAATGCTGTGTTTTATGGTATGTTAGTATTGAAATAGTTGCCGCTGTTCTAGAATCCTACCTCTTGGATTCTAGACCAGTGCCGCTGGTTTTGTTACTGTACCTTGAAAGATGTAAAGGTTTGTTTTGCATTCCACAAAATGTAAATATGCTCCTATAAGCATACAATGTTTTTCTTCTTCAGCTTTTAACTTTGTAAAAAACCTTAAACAAAGATGGCTATGGAAATAGATGATTCGTTGTATAGTCGCCAACGCTACATGCTTGGTGATGGAGCAATGAAGTCATTAATGGAGTCAAAAGTTCTTTTGATTGGTTGTGGAGGTACTGGAGTAGAAATTGCAAAGAACTTAGTACTTGCTGGTGTCAAGGTGAAATTACATTCTGTTCGTTAAATTTAAGTAAAATGTACTTGTCTTCATTGTGTATCTTTTTGAATAAATAACAAGTCAAGTCCCAGTCTGGTCATAATTAAAGCAAGCCAATTCCAAGTCCAAAAAATTACATATTAAGCTATTGAAATTGGGTAAACTCGCCCAATTATGAGCAATAACTTAACTAAAGAATACCAAAAAGACAATAGAGGTCAAGCAAATTGTTTTATGTGCAAAAATTAGGATAAATAACCCAATTTTACGAAGAAATGCTTACTGAAAACACTTATTTCCAACCCAAGTCATTTTTATAAAATACTTAGTCAAGTCGTTTCCCCAAAATACTTTAGTCATTACAACACTGTTAAAACCATTATAAGAAAATGTTTAAATCACATCAATTTGATTGAAAAGACTTGTTTCAGAATATATCAACTGATTTTATTTGCTTTCAAAACAAACATTTAGTTCCTTTATTTTTGTTTAGATCATTTATAAACACTAGGGATGCTCAAAGTAGAATATCGAATCCTTGGATTCGAATCCATTTCTGCCGTTTATTTTGGGTAATTGGAACCGATATAACTTAATGCTTTACCGCCGATTGTTGCGCCTAATTGTACAAACGCGTGTGGTAAGTTGGCCTGTCGCCGCGGTGACCAATTTATAGTGCTTGCTTTAAATGTAACCTTGTAGTGCAGTGTCAGCGTTTTTTCGGGCGACCAATTACCGCGTCTCGCGATAATGTTCGTCTAATAATTAAGTGTCAATCAAGCGTTATTGCGCGAGCGGCTAACGTGTAATGTCTGGTGTGGAGTTTGCAATTTCCCTAAATGCGTTAAGTTGCAAAAGTAACATAGCGTTGCAAAATGTGCTGGCCGTCCACAAAATGCGCTATGGGGTTACTTTAGGTCAACTTTAGGCCAATATTCAGGGAAGTTATGCAGTTATGCACCACGTAATTGTCAAGAATTTGTTATGTCAATAATAACTTTGTATTCTTTGCAGTACATCATATGACTGCATAGCAGATCATGTTAGTAAAAAAAGAAGCAATAATACTTAATAATGCTTTCAAAATTAGGACCGCTTAAGACTTTGCTTAAGACATTTATGTGCAGTGTTGCATTTGCTCACTTTTGGCAAAAATATAAGTTTTGGACACAACCTGGGCAGTTGACATATTACAGTTTACAGAACGGCTTAAGATGACAGAACTTCGTTAAGAATGTTTAACATATGAAAGAGTTTTTTTATTATAACATTGGTCACATGTTAGAAAATTGTTTGGGTTTTTTTTTGCTGTGATTGTGGGCCCTGTAGGGTAGATTAAGATTAATCCCTTCCCCAAACAAAATCGAGGATAAATAATTTAATAAAAATATACTAGGATTCGCTATTCTGGATTCGTTATTCTAGATTCGAAACCTATTATTCTAGAATACCTTGGGATTCTACTTTGAACATCCCTAATAAACACACTTCAGTATTTCATGTCTTCTAACTTGTATTTTTCTTGAAGCAACTGTCAATCTTGGACAACAAAATCGCTACAATCGAAGATGTGGGATCAAATTTTTATATTTCAGAAAATGACATTAAGTTGCAGAAATCAAGGTATCATGTTGTTTTTAAATTAGAGCCTGTGATTTTGTAATGTTGAACCTTTTGACATTGGTCTAAATTCCTACCACATTTATTTTAACAGTAACAAAACGAGTTGTCAAAGTTCTAATTGTAAGGAAATCATAAATATGAAAGAATAAATAATAATATTGCTTGACCCACCCGAATCCAAACGCTAACTTGCACCTAACCCAAATATTGTTAGCAAACTTGTAATAAAATTGGGTAGGATTCTAGACCAGTGCTAATCTTCTAAGTGTCAAAATTTGTTTGTAAATTCTGACCTCAAAGTTAATTACTTTTTTAGATCTGAAATTTGTGTCCCGAAATTGGCAGATTTGAACCCTTACGTAAAAGTGTGCCAGCAAAACTGTGCTCAACAAAGCGCATCTGCTATCCTAGGTAAAACAGAAATATATTGAGTGGTGAATATTGTGCTTCTTCAAACAACCCTAATTTTTTTAGAAAGTGGAGGGTTTAGTTGTGTAGTGATGACTGACAGTAGTCTGGATGATCAACTAGCAATGAATGAAAGCTGTAGGAAATGTTCACCTTGTGTTAAGGTAAACTTTTCCATTTAATTTAAGTTTTTGTATTCAGTACTGTTTAAAATAGGGTTTAAGCTTGCACAATGTACAGCCAGGTATGCTAAACAATAAATAAATGCATATTACAACTGGCACTTTTGCAATTTTCAGAGGGTTTATTGTTTAATTGTCAAGTAAAACTCTTAGTTAAAAACATGAATGAATTTGAATTAAGGAACTGATAATGCCACTTGGCGAAATTCATTTTCCTTTTAAACAAAATGTCTGATCCTGTTTTTACTCATGTTTTTAACTATGAGTCTTACTTGTTAATATACGCGTCAGCGGAGCAGTGATCGACTGGCTAAAACCTGCCGCCGATGGTTTTGGATTCTGAAAAGATACATCCTACTGTTTAATTATAATATGTTTGCATTACTGTTTTTACTTTTTCAGTTTGTTTCATGTGATGTCTTGGGCGGTTTCGCTTCACTTGTGTGTGATTTTGGAGACGAATTTCTTGTTCTTGATACTGATGGGGAAAAGAGCAAAGAAATTTATGTTTCATCAATAAGTCAAGTAAATTTGTTTTGTTGTTTTTTACAAAAAAGGATAACATTTAACATATATTTTGTTAGAAATTTAAATGTGATTTGTATTCTGTTTTAATTCAACCTACAAGTTTGATGAATATCTTTGCATCAATTTTTAAAAAGCAATATGCATCTTGTTGTTTCTGTTGCAATGATATGCTTAACCTATATGATTTGTAAAATCATTCAAGTACGATTTGGACAGCATGCCTCCTAAATCACGCACAGATATAAAAGAAGACCTATTTTTCGTATATATTTTAAATCACAATGTAGAACTCATTGAGCACTGTTATAAAAATGCAACTTTAATGATGTGTATGTAGGGTCATAAAGGTGGTAAAGATGTTACTGGTAAACAAAAGTGAATGATGCCGTTGTTAAAGAATACTTTTGTTTGTGCAGGGCAATCCTGGTTTGGTGATTTGCACAGATGACCAACCTCATGGTTTTAATAATGGTGATGAGGTTATGTTCTCACAAATAGAAGGTATGACAGAACTCAATGGAACCTTACAAACTGTTAAGGTAAATTTCGACCGTGCATCTTACATCTGTAAGATATCATAATGCAAAAAAATAATTCCATACAAACTTTTTTGGAAGTATTAATTTTAAGGGTTTTTTTTTTAAAGAAAAACAACAAAGTTTAAAACTTTTAAAAACATAATTTTATTGTAGTTGCTCAGACATTAAGTGTTAATGATTAACCTTATATTGACAAGGTGATTTCGCGACATGGATTCACCATTGGGGATACAACATTGATGGGAAAGTACATCAGGAATGGAGTCGTCAAGTTGCCAAAGAGAACCAAAAAAATCAAATTCGTATGTCAACAAATTTACGTGTTTTTTATGTAAAATAATTAAACTCTAGAAACTCTAATTTGTTGTCTTTATGTGTAGAGACCTTTTAATGAACAGTTGGTTAACCCGGAATTTATGGAGACTGACTTTGGAAATTCATGCACTTCAGTATTGTGCCACGTCACTCTGCTAGCGCTGGATTCCTTCAAAAAGCAATTCGGATCGCTGCCTTCAAAATGGTATTGTTTGGCGTATATCTAATGTGTTGTTGTGCAAACGCGAATCGGGGTCGTACAGAATGCTGATAAAGATGAAAATACCTGCTATCGAAGTGACCGCCGTTTTATAACCACTTGGCTTAGTCGTACACCAGGCCCGCGTTTATTTATCGAAATAACATTACAACTTTTGTTGATATGTAAATTACGCATTGAAAGTCAATCTCTTTGCTTGATTGTACGCTTTGTCTGATTGTAAAACTACGTGTAGGGGTACAATGGCAATTTAGAGATTACTCACCAAGTCGCACAGGTCCATTACGGCCCGCCAAGCAATATAATCCGGCCCGCGGCTCATTTACAATAAAACTTTTTTAGGCAAAAGTAAGCCCATTAAATTTTCTGTTTCTTAGGCGGCCCGCTGTAAAAAGTAGTTGCCCACCCCTGCACAGGACCCTGCCCTGTAGGTTTAAATTTTGGCGTATAGACAAACGTGGAGTTGTTTCCGTTTTTGATACGATACCCGGACAATTTAGCCAAAAATTACCGCCTCTTTAACTCTATACCAACGGACATCATTACGAAAACTGATGAAGCAAAACTAATTACATTGAAACGCGTTAACGTAATGGTTATTAGGCAAAAAAGTGCTGCTGCGTAACTTGGTAGGCTTTTCGTTAAAATGCTATTTCATTAAAAAATACCCTTTAAAAGTGGAAAACAATAAGTTAGAATACAAGCAATAAAAAAAATAAAAAAGGCTCTAAAAAATAATTTGGTATTGGATAGGCACTAATAACGCCGCAATATCAGTAAACTACCGATACTACCTCTTTACATCGGGTATCGGCTACCGTCTATTATTATTGAACATCTCCAAGACCAAGCTCTACATTTCTACATCAATATACCTGCAGATTCACATAATAATATCACCGCAGTTTCGCATATCGATTTACCTGCAGATTCACATAATAATATCACCGCAGTTTCACATATCGATTTACCTGCAGATTCACATAATAATATCACCGCAGTTTCACATATCGATTTACCTGCAGATTCACATAATAATATCACTGCAGATTCACATATCAATATACCTGCAGCTTCACATATCAATATACCTGCAGCTTCACATATCAATATACCTGCAGCTTCACATATCAATATACCTGCAGCTTCACATATCAATATACCTGCAGCTTCGCATATCGATTTACCTGCAGATTCACATATCAATATACCTGCAGATTCACATAATAATATCACTGCAGATTCACATATCAATATACCTGCAGCTTCACATATCAATATACCTGCAGCTTCACATATCAATATACCTGCAGCTTCGCATATCGATTTACCTGCAGATTCACATATCAATATACCTGCAGATTCACACATCAATATACCTGCAGCTTCGCATATCGATTTACCTGCAGATTCACATATCAATATACCTGCAGATTCACATATCAATATACCTGCAGCTTCACATATCGATTTACCTGCAGATTCACATATCAATATACCTGCAGCTTCGCATATCGATTTACCTGCAGATTCACATAATAATATCACCGCAGTTTCACATATCGATTTACCTGCAGATTCACATATCAATATACCTGCAGCTTCACATATCGATTTACCTGCAGATTCACATATCAATATACCTGCAGCTTCACATATCAATATACCTGCAGCTTCGCATATCTATTTACCTGCAGATTCACATATCAATATACCTGCAGATTCACACATCAATATACCTGCAGCTTCACATATCAATATACCTGCAGCTTCGCATAGCAATATACCTGCAGCTTCACATATCGATATACCTGCAGCTTCGCATAGCAATATACCTGCAGGTTCACATATCAATATACCTGCAGCTTCACATATCAATATACCTGCAGCTTCGCATATCGATTTACCTGCAGATTCACACATCAATATACCTGCAGCTTCACATATCGATTTACCTGCAGATTCACATATCAATATACCTGCAGCTTCGCATAGCAATATACCTGCAGCTTCACATATCAATATACCTGCAGCTTCGCATAGCAATATACCTGCAGCTTCACATATCGATATACCTGCAGCTTCGCATAGCAATATACCTGCAGCTTCACATATCAATATACCTGCAGCTTCGCATAGCAATATACCTGCAGCTTCACATATCAATATACCTGCAGCTTCGCATAGCAATATACCTGCAGCTTCACATATCAATATACCTGCAGCTTCGCATAGCAATATACCTGCAGCTTCACATATCAATATACCTGCAGCTTCGCATAGCAATATACCTGCAGCATTCGCCTGATAATCGTTAAACCAGCGCCTTTGACACGCAGGAGTGTACGAGACTTCGAAGAGCTGGTCTATTTCGCCAGGAAGCAGCCTAACGGCAAAAACCTTAGCGACGAGGACTTGGCGATTGTAAAGAGACTGGCTCTGGGGGCCCGTGGCTGCCTGGCTCCCCTGTGCAGCGCCGTTGGCGGTTTTGCGGCCCAGGAAGTGCTGAAAGCCATCACCGGCAAGTACACGCCCCTTCAGCAGTGGGTGAGTTGAAGTTAGCCGCGAACAATGGCGGCCGGCCGAATTACGGCCGTTTTTGGAGGTTCGGAATGTGTACTTGAAGTTTGTGTTAATTTTTCTGGAATTGTCAAAAGAGCAGCATTTTTGCCTCTCTAGTGTTGGTTTAGTTTCATTAGGAAAGGTGGTTTTGCAGAATTTTTAACTAAATACAATAGTTGGCGAACGGCTAACAACTTTTCCTAATTTAACCGCCATGTAATATTTTGTGTACATTTTGTCTTTTAATTGAGAGGTATGGATGCCACTTACGTTTGTGTTGTAGCGAAGTTGTCTTTATACAGCGTGTCCAATAAAGACTGAGCTGTGACACGCGTTTCTTACAAACGTTAGTCGTGTCGTAACCACAGTGTGTTAACTTGTCAGGAATTGTAAATAAAGCGACTTTTTGTTTGTAGGTTTGCTTTCGCTGTCTTTCTCGCACAAATGGTATTGGTAGGTAGGATATTTCCCAATTCAAATTAAAAAGCAGTTTTTCTGATATTACTTATCTACAATTGTTTGCTAAAAACCAAAAAAAAAAAAAATTACGCAACTAAACCGCCGTGTAGTTTGGTAGCATTGTTTGACTAGATTAGGAAGTAACACTTTATGATTTGGTTTACGAGGTTACACCGCCATCCATACCTGGTTACTTTGTGTTTTCTTGTCATCACATCGTACTTCATAAGATCGTCCAATGCTTAAGACTAGAGCAAATTGGCAAGTACGCCTATACGTGTTAAACATGTGATTTTTTGCAGCTCTACATCAACGCTTATTCGCTTCTAGCTCCTGATGCCGACCAAGAAGCCCCTGACAGGTTCGGAATTCAACCGCTATTTCTTCTACTCTGTGAATTTATTTCTACTATAACCTAGTAAAAAGCCAGTGTGTGAGTAAATCCATAAAATCTTCCACATTGTAGTTAACGTTTTTGTTATTTATTTAGACACGAGACAAGTTAAGTGGATAATTAAACCCTATAGTACTTAAAAATATTAAATTCACTTATAAAGTGATTTAAACTAGAAAAGACAAAAAAACAAAAAACTGACAATTACTATACTTTTTCAGATTGATAAATTGTGAAATGTGTCAGATAAGGCAATAAAGCAGTTATAAAAAGCCTGTATGGGATATAAGTGAATAAGTGAAGTTTTTGAACACTAAAAAATCACCAGTAATGTCCAAGCGGAGATTTGTTAGGGCGGTGGTGCATTATTATTTTTATATTTTTGAGAGATGACCCCACGAAGTTTGTCATACTGTGACGTCACAACCTCTACGACGCGTGGCGTAGTAAGGAGGTGACCTTAAGAACGCCACGCAATTCGTTCATGTTGTCAAAGTTTTAGGCTGGAGATGTGTTACTTGTGTTACTTCAGTTTAAGCGCTACATTTAGCAAAGCAAAAAATGCCTTTATCTTTTAAACAGAAAAGGACGATATGTGTACATGACCCTAATACAACGGCTACATTAAAAATGTGTTACAATTTTAGCAAAGCAAAAAATCGCCTCTATCCTATTTAAAGAGCAAGGGGCGATATGCGAGCCTGGCCCTTAACACAACAGCTGTATACAATGGCTAAAAGACTGGCTAAAACCTGCCGCCGATGGTTTGGATTCTATAAAGAATAAAGATACACCTTATCATTAAAAATGTGTTACGGATCCAAGCAGTGCAAAAAACGCGTTTATCTTTTCAACAGTAAGGGACGATATGCGAGCCTTACCCTTTATACAAGGGTTACATTACAAATGTGTTAAAACGCCCTTATATTTTGAACAGCAAGGGGCGATATGCGAGCTTGGCCCGGTGTCTCGGTGGTCATCTCCAGGAAGGTTTGCGTGACGTCAACGTCTTCATGGTTGGATGCGGCGCAATCGGATGTGAAATGCTAAAGAACCTTGCGCTGCTCGGGATTGCAACGGACAGCGGAAAGGTAAATGTGGATTTGCAGGGAACAAACAATATGACCTAAAAAGCAATAATACCTAAAGCAAAAAATGTATAAACCCATAGTATTAAGACCAACGACATTCAAACAAAAACTCTATGGACGGAGTTACGTTTGAATAATCGTATTCGGTATTTTTTATTGCGCTAACTATGTACGAAAATACTCGTGCAGTTACAACACCATTCATGTCAGCCATCGAATTATAAATGAAATTTTGCAACATCAAATTGGCTTAACGAAAATAGTATTTAGGAATGTAATAACAAATATAAAAGACACTTTCAAAACTGTTTAACATTGGTCGCATTCATGAGTTAATACGTATTTTAAGTATTCGGCTTTGGGCTTTGCCGTTACTAATATACCAATTCTTATCTTATCTCACGAAATCGCGGTAATTCAAAGTTTATGATATGCACAAATTTATAACGTCAGTTGGGTATGTTGAAGGTGGGACCGGCACTTGGTCGCTGTTGCACCTTAATGACCAAGTAATGGAGTTGACAGCAAATCCATATAATAAAACGTTTATGTTCTTACCACGAGTTGATAAAATATGCTTTTGTACAAAAGCCTAAAAAATCATGCAATTTGTAACACATCTGTCGGATTTTATTTTAAATGTCTAGTTTTTACCATCTATTGGAAATTATTTCGCAACTATGAAAATCAGCATTTTTTTAAATTGAACCTACAGTTAATTTGACGGCAACTCGTATTAAGACATATCTAATGTATTATGGACTACCTTCTAAATGAGGGTTTAGTAACCTACTGCTCGCGAGCCCGCCACCACCTGTACAAACATGTTTCGAGGTTATTTTCATATTTTTTTTACCAAATTTAACCACGCCAGTTCCAAAATTGCTTCGCGCTTTTGCAGAATATAATGATGTATCTGTATTAAATTTAAAAGTGTAAATTTATTTTTCATAACCGCAATATGAAAACGAATTGCGATATTCCGACACAACAAAAGTCTGATTTTATGACAATACTCTTGCGTTTTAAATACTTTTGGTCATAATTTCTTTTAACTTTTAAGTTTCATTCAAAACATATTTTTAAGTTCTTTTTTGCAGCTCACCATCACCGACAACGACGTGATCGAAAAGTCGAACCTCAATCGCCAGTTCTTGTTTCGCAACCATCACATACAGGTATAGCGTCACGCAAACTGGTTAAAAGAAGAAAAAAAATGGCGTCCAAAACTGAATACTTCATAAACGGTTAAACGCGAAATCGCCGCACCGGTTAATGTTTTGTGGAGTGGTTTCTACCCCCGCCCTAGAAATACAATCGAAATTTAAGAGAACCGCAATCACTGGATAGAAAGGCTCTTCTGGTGTAAACGAAGTATAAACCGACGTTTCGGCAGCAGATACCAGCTGACCTCATCAGGGTTAATAATTAAAACGAGAATGCGTTAGCCACCTTCTACACTAAAGTATGTAAAATAAAAAATACTATAGGTGAAAAATATTCAACTTATAAGTCGCTAAAGTATAATGTGATAAGCTGTGGCGCGACGGGGCCATTAACTTTAGTGACCTGCTTAGCGACCAAGTGTGTTTTTCAATATCTTAATTTACACATATGCATAAATTGGCATAGTCATTCTTTATGAGAACTTGATTTATAAAAGTCACAGATGATATAGTACTTGTTGCCTGTCAAGAAAGTACGCGTTTTATTTTTTACACCCGAAACTTTTGGACATCGCGCAATGCTGAGACTTCGACCGCAAAAATTGGTGGATTTGCAAAAGTGGCAAAGCGATGTAGAAAGACTTTACTGCTCTGATTGCTTGGGTATATATTAGCCCTAACCAGCTGTCTCCACTTTTATTTCTTTAAAGACTGGTCTTTGTTCTGTATAGAAAGCGAAGAGCCTTGTAGCTGCCTCTGCTTGCAAGGATATCAGCCCCGACCTCAAAGTCGACGCCCTGCAATTGTTGGTGAGTATATAACCTTTAAATATCCGAAGCCAAATTTCCTTTAATTGAAAAAAATACATTTGTAGTTACCAAAATGGAAACGAACGAATTGAGTTGCTGGCCCGTTGTTTAACGATAAAGGCTTTTTCTTTGTTTAAAACGCCGTTCTCACATTTTTAGCGGCAAAAAATTGTGCGTCCTTCTATAAAATCATATAGATAGCCTTTTTTTTTCGTTTTAAACCCGACACAGACAAATTTTGATCGAAATGACATAATCCCAGTTAGCAGCTTGGCGGGCATATGCGCGAAACGATAAAATTGCTCAAACAAGGGGTTCTAAAACTGGGGTCCATTGACCCCTTTGAAGTCCGTGAACTAACTTCAGGGGGTCCATGAAAGATAAATTGAAATATTAGTGTATTTTTATGAAGTAATCACTTTAATAAAGAAAACAATTTAATTAAAAATAAAACAGTTTTGTACTGAATGTATTTAGACTCCATTCCACATTTACATTTTTTGACGAAAATCAGCAAATTTATGAAATCTATTTGTACTGTGACGTCAATTTATGACATCATTTTTTATATTTTTTATCCTACAGTGGTTCACGCGGGATGAAAGAAAATTTTAGGGGTCCGCGGTAAAAAAAGTTTAAGAACCCCTGTCTTAAACCCACTATAAAACAATGTTTTATAAATTACAAACAATCCTTTTAGCAAGGGCGGACGTATAATTAAAACAAACTAATTCGCATCCAGGTCAATCACACAACTGAGGAAAGCGACTTCACCGACGATTTTTTCTCGCGTCAAAACGTCGTCGTCAACGCACTCGACAACAACGAGGCTCGTCGCTACGTTGACCGGTAACTCGACTACTCGAACGAGTGCACGAGTTTTTACCGGGCTATTTTTTAATTTTTTGAGCAAATATCCTACCTGCCGTTGTTCTACGACGACCGGAAACTCGACTACTCGAACGAGTGCACGAGTATTCATTTTTTTACCGGGCTACTTTTACATTTTTTGAGCAAATATCCTACCTGCCGTTGTTCTACGACGACCGGAAACTCGACTACTCGAACGAGTGCTCATATTCTTTACTCGGGCTAAATAATTGAAATATATATTCACGTTCAACAAACACAATAAAAAAGTGTTGTGCGCATTTCAAGTCGATTCGAAACTTCTCGTTTGAAAATATGAGTGTTTACTTTTTTCACAGTGCTCTTAAAACCAACGAAAGAACAAATATTCACCATTTAACATTCCATCTCACGATAGAAGTATTCTTGTTTAACTAAGCAGGGATTTTCGAAAATAATTTTGAGTTGTTTCGTTGTTTTTTTCTCGACACTTTTAACGAGTGCACGAGTATTCATTTTTTACTCGGGCTAAATACTTGGGAAAATATTCACCGTTCAACATTCTATCTCACGATGGAAGGGTTCGTTTTTCAACTGAACCAAGTAGGTTTTTACACTGATGATTTCAACTGAACCGCCACTTGATTTTTGAGTTACTGCTGAAACGTCTGTAAATTGCGAAATGTCGATATTATCAAATATTATGGCTTTTATATTTTTATTGAACCAAGTAGGGTTTCTTGAAAATGATTTGGAGTCGTTTTGTTGGTTTATGGAGCGTCGACCAGTAACTTCACTACCCGAACGAGTGCACGAGCATTCATATTTCTTACTCGGGCTAATACTTTGGGAAAATATTCAAGTATTATTTTCTAACTGAACTAAGCTGGGCTTTTCGAAAGGATTTTGAGTTGTTTCCTTGGTTTATGGAGCACCGTGGAAAGTGTCAGCACTCATCATTTTAACCGACTAGTTTCGACTTAAACTGTGCACAGCAACTTTGAACGTGAAACTAAATGTTATTTGTACCTTGTCATTCGAGAGATAAAAGCCTAAACTTCTGCGGCATTTTATTCTGTGTTTATAGTCTTGCGTATTTAACTGTTCAATTTTTTTTTTCTTATATCGCCTCTTAAATAGTATGATTAGCAACTCACATAAACACACGCGGTGATCAATAAATAGATTGCAGCGTGAAATACTTATTGCACATCTAACTCTTCTAACTTCTTTTATTGAATACATTACTCGTGTAAGGTATTCTCACCTATGCATACTGTTAGCAGCCTGTCAAAACAACGATACATGAAGATTATTTCAATTAAAATGAATCACACGTTGTATTATCCGTATTCGAGATCTCCTTTTTTGACCCGGTCCGCCAAGATATTTTCTGTTTTTCATGCGGTCCGCTTTCAAAAGTAATTGGCCACTCCTGCTTTAAACTATCTAGATTTTTATATTGAGTGGTCGCCATATAACTTTTATTCAGTCGCTGCGTGTCAAAGTAAAGAATATAATCTTCTTTGAATGGTTGCATCATTGATCGACAGATTCGTTGAGTATTCGATAGCTTTTAGAGTAACAGCTAGCATTCAACCCTTTTTTCAGTCGCTGCGTGTCCAACTGCCGAGCCCTGGTCGAATCGGGAACCTCCGGCCCCAAGGGCCATGTACAAGTGGTGGTTCCCCACCTGACCGAGTCGTACGGCTGTCAGCACGACCCGGCCGACGAGCAGATCGCCTTCTGCACTCTTCGCATGTTCCCGTCCAAGTTCGAGCACGTCGTGCAGTGGTCCAAGGAAAAGGTGGCACATTTTTAACTTTGCTATACGGAAATTTAGACTGTTTTAACTGATACGTCGACTTTTAATAAAATAATTTTACAGCATTATTACAAAATTATGTCCGCCTGTTTTTCAAGTTGCGATTTTTCTACAACTGATTTTTTTGTTTTTTTGTTTTATCAAAACGTCGTGCAGTGGTCCAAGGAAAGGTTAGCCTTTAGTCAACGTTGCTAAACGGAAAAGTGGGCTGTTTTAACTTGGACTTTTGATAAATTCAGAGAAACGAAAACTCAAAAATTAAAAATGTGAAGTAATCTCAAAGATTTATTACAAAGTTATGTTCAACTCGTTTACAGGTTGTGAATTTACTACAAATATTTAGATTTGTTTTTTTATTTTATTAAAACGTCGTGCAGTGGTCCAAGGAAAAGGTGGCCTATCTATATATATTTCCAACTTTCTGAACGGACATTTTGGTTGTTTTAACTGGGACCTTGACTTTCGATAAATGCAGAGATACGAAAACTCATAACCTAGAAATGTCAGGTAATTTCAACGCATTATTACAAAATTGTGCTTAACTGTTTTTTCAGGTTGTGATTTTTTTACAAATATTTAGATTTTTTTTTTAATTTTATTAAAACGTCATACAGTGGTCCCAGGAAAAGGTGACTTTTATAGGCAACGATTGCTAAACGCATATTGGGCTCTTTTTTACTGGGGCGTCACCTTTTTTTATAAATGCAGAGATCCAAAAAACTAAAAAAATTAGCATGTTTAATAATTTTAACGAATTATTACAAAGTTATGGCAAACTGCTTTTTAAGTTGTAATTTTACTACAAATATTTAGACTTTTTATGTATAGGTTTCACTGAAACGTCTTGCCGTGAAAAAAGGTAACCTATAGTCAACATTAAAATACGAAAATTTGGGCTGTATTTCCGCAAAACTGCATGACCGTGTTTACTGTCAAACGTAAAAGCATAAAAAAACTAGTTAAAAACAATTCGGAAAGTTGTTCTGCCGTACATAATGGGCTGGGTAAAATTGACCGATCTGATTTTCACGTTTTGACACTTTTCATATAAATTAAAGTACTTTTTATACCCCATCCCCATCCGTTTTCCATGGATTTAAACGCGAATTTACAAATTGTGCAAAGTTGGTTTACTTTTGTTTAAGTTAATTTTTCGTTTTCCCAAGGAAATTTAAGTGAAATTAACAGAAGAAAAAGTGTTGCTTCCATTGACTGAAAAATGCCTCCAGGAATCAAGATAATCACTGGTATTTCAGCATAAATAAACATTTAGTGTTTTTTAGTTTGCCAAGGTTTTTACGGTTCTTCCTGACGGCTTCAATCGAACCATGGAGGTTTACCGCACGGAGGCGCCAGAGGGCAGCGACGTGTTCGAGTATTTGGCGAATAACATGGACAAGGTTTCCAACTACGTAAGTTACATAGATCAGTGGTCTCCAACTAATGGGTCACGATCCCATGTGGGGCTGCCTAAACATTTTATGTGGTCGTCATCACTCACTAATTCCTGTAGTTTTAGTGCTTTCTTGTATATTAAAAATGTTAAACAAATTGAAAGTCTACGTAAGTTACATATTAGCATGCAGTGACGAAAAAGTTGTTCTCTGACTGCTCATACTTATGGTTACGCTTCCAGTAGAATAAATGCGTTTTTTAGGTAACCACGCCAATTTGTTCATCCTAGAGTTTCCACAGTTACTGCTGCTAAAATATTTAGACGCTAACGTTTGACATTAACCACAATCGAATACGCTAACGTTGAAAAATTCAAGCAGGTGAAGTGTCTGTGTCTTGTGTGTAACTAAACCTTAAGCATTTAACCCAACCAACCTATGCCTTTCTCAAATCATTTACAAAGTAGTTTTCCCGCTGGATTTTTAAAACTTTATATAAGCAACGTCAGTGATCATACTGACCAACTAAAAATTCTTCCGACGTTTCGCAGATCGACTCTTTCATAATTTTTTTAAACTTTTGCTATACAATATCTGTCCGAAGTTAGTAAGATTTAAACTGCATAAACGTGGCCTGAGAATTGCAAGCCTGTTGTTGCAGTTCGACAAAAACAGATTTTGCTAAACAGGTGGTTCTATAGGACTAGGATTAAACCAAAGCGTTTGACAATAAATAAAACAGTTGATTTTCTCTATATTTCCTGCCCTTCCAACTGTTTTACGTACTACAGCAGGGGTTCCCAACCTGGGGGCCACTAAACCATCTCATTAACTGAATATGTAATAACTAATCAATGTACTATCATGTTTATTGTGTGTTGTATTTTTATCTTTTTATTAATAAACTACCAGTTACTGTATAAACCAGTTTTTTTGTTAATTCAAATAACGTTTCTAATTTTTTTCAAAAGGTTTAAATAAATATGGGTGAGGGGCATTGATTTTTTACAGGGGGCACGGTGTAAAAAAGGTTGGGACCCCCTGTACTGCAGTATAGTTATTTTGTTAGGAGTAATGCAAGTTGGACCTTTCGCAGATTGACTCTTTCGTGCGTTCATTGCGACTCTGGCCGCAGAGTTGGTCCGACTGCGTTGCCCGGGCAAGATGCAGCTTCGAGAAGTACTTCAACATCAAGCCGAGGCGATTGCTCCATTCCAGGCCTTTAGACTGCGTCAAAGAGGTATGTATATTGTATAGGGATATTTTCTGCTGAAATACTTTTATTGGTGTTTTGTGATGGAATGCTGGAGATGCTAGCTTGCCGTTTTATGAGACTCACCCATTATGGAACGAGATGCTATTTTTGTTAATTCATTTTGTAGACTTGTTTCTCATCGTTCGCATCATTTTAGTAGCGAATAAAAAAAATCGTTTACAGTTACACCCTACCCGAAAATTAGGAAACGTGTGCAAAATTATTGCGTCAAACACGTACATTTACCGCTGAAAAGTGTCTTTTTAATTTGCTTTTGGTTTAACGAGTAGAAAACATATTTTGCTGATTCCAGAAAGTTGATTTCCCACCTATTTTAGGTCGACAAAATTAAGAAATAGTTTCAACCGTAAAAAGAAAATAGTTTCAACCGTAAAAATATACTGCTCAAGTTTGTTGTTGTGTCATGCCAAATTTAATTTTTGAAAAGTCATTTTTACACTGAACTCAGATTCTATATCTTGACAACTTAGTAGCAGAAAGTTGGTTAATATACAGTGCACTTCATCTCATAATAAGTTACTTTTTGAACAAAAAGCTTTTAAATTCAAAAAGTTCTTCGCAGCAAGTAAAAAAGTCGCATTCAAAACACAGTTAGTTTTTACAACTATTACCTCTCCCTTATATTGGTTAATTTACAATAAATTTCAGCTCATAAAAAGGTTCTTTTGGAACGAAACGCTTTTTAAAATAGTTCTTCGCAACAAGTAAAAAATTAGGAGAAATAAAAGTAGCATTCTAAACACAGTTATTTCTTTACAGGACGGTTCACTTTTCTGGTCGCTACCCCGCAGGCCTCCCAAGGCGGTCGACTTTGACCGAGATTGCCAGCAGCATATGGAGTTCGTTTTATCTTACGCCAAGCTCTTCGCTCGTATTTACGGACTCGAGCTTCCAGATGGCAACGAGTTCGAGGCTGGAATCGAAATGGGAATAAGGTCTGATAGATGTTGTTTGTTTCCATCGTTTATTACCGGCTGTTTTTAGCCTAGTATGTTTGTCTCAGGTAATATACCTTACATTTGTGAGAAGACTCTAAAGAACGCACATTTTATGTTTTACTCAAAAAGGGTAAAATATGTAAAGGCATTGATATTTTCCTGTTATATATCTCATAATTGGAACCCATTTAGTTTTTATGGT
The DNA here is from genome assembly GCF_963924565.1 of Ascidiella aspersa. Taxonomy (NCBI): domain Eukaryota; kingdom Metazoa; phylum Chordata; class Ascidiacea; order Phlebobranchia; family Ascidiidae; genus Ascidiella; species Ascidiella aspersa. Next base: position 30,448,372 of record NC_139450.1, read on the forward strand.
GCGCCGAAGCTGTAAACGTTTTATTTGTCCAACTGGCATTTAGAAATGTACATTACCTCCGTACTAAGTTACAAAAACGATGTTCCAGGCGGAATATAAACTTACTACGTCAAAGCTATCTATATCTAAAAAAAAACATTGTTACCTACCTATTTGGTAAGTCGTACCTTCTTTTTAAATTTACTGAATAAAAACGCAGAACACGCAAAAGATTCTCGGTTGATCGGCAATTCCGCAGAACGGCTAATTTAATCAGATCGTCGACAACGCACAATAACAGCCAAAACCAATTGTTTTTTTTGCTTTTAAAACTTGACATAAAGGTATTAGTGCTATTTTGGTCTTATTCCGAGCTGTGATTTATTCCGACGTTGATGTTGATATTATTGCGGTCTTATGGCTGGAGTCCCTTTCAGAGTCGCAAAACTTGGCAGGAACCGCTGAAGCTAATTTGTTTAGTTCGCTTACAACAAGTTCAGTAAGAGAACTAGGTCGCAAAAGCTAAAAAAAAGTTAAGAAAACAAACTGCTACAAGCCAATCAGCCTAAAGTTGTTTCTGTCAACTAGAACGTAGCACAATGTTTACACAGAAAATTACAGTTGTTTGTTCCAGGTTGCAGCTCAAGACCGTAAGGTTGCAACAAACTCAAACAAAAAAAATAAACTTTCCTAGTTGCTAAAAAGTAATAATATAAGCTATTTCAAACCTATTTAAATCTTAAAATTAAAAATGACTTAAAATCGTTTATCAGTGGTTCTCAACCTTTTTTCTTTCGTGGCCCATTTACGTTGCAAAAAAAATATGTGGTCCAAGAAATTTTTATTGAAGAAAAATTTGTAAAAAAGATTTAGAACCAAACACAGCAGAACATATTTTAATTCCTCCCCAAGCCATTATTCCTGTACAATTACATATAGTGACACAAATGAAACTAAATCTAGCTTTTTTAAATTGGTCTGTGGCCCACCTCAAAATGTTCTTATGGCCTACCAGTGAGCCATGGCCCACTGGTTGAGAACCGCTAATCTACACAAAACTCTACGACAAACATCCACGTCGTTTTTTAATCTCGAAACCTCGCAGAAACGCCGACCTGCCCAAATTCACTCCGCACGACTCGGCCGACGTCGACGCCCTTTTCAGCGAGGAGCGAGCCCCCGCCCACAACTGCACGACCACGCCCACCGAACTGACGCGGCTCAAGGGCGCCCTCGCCGACCGCTTGCCTCCGCTCAATGACGCCACCATGTGGCCACAAGACTTCGAGAAGGACGACGACGCAAACGGTCACGTGGATTACTTGGCGGCTTTGTCCAACTTGCGAGCTGCCATGTATATGCTTCCACAGTGCGATCGCTTGGAAACGAAGAGAATTGCAGGTATGGAAATGGGTCCCTATTTTATTTTGGTCAGGCACTGACTATTTTAAACCCTCTGTATTACGGACTGCTGTTGGGCCTTACATGCAGGGCTGCGGAGTCGGTTAGCAAAATAGCGAATCCGAGTCCGGCTCCGACTCTACAGCATCTAAAAAGCTGGTTATTCGGCAATCCACTTATATGGGTGTCTCACCAGCAATACATATGGTTGAAAAATATTCCACAATATGCTATTTCACCTTCACAATTTTTAGTTATCAGTTTCAAAATTTGATAATGCGCACGTCATACTCAGGACTCTGGTAGTTTTATGTAGTCTTACTCGAGTCCAAATTCCGACTCCAGAAAACCAAATCGACTACATCAAGTCCCGAGTCCGACTTCATGGTAAACTTAAAAGGAGCGGTCGATCGCAAAGCAACTTTACGATTGAACGTCGAAATCCAACTATCGTTATCTGCTCTCTCCCGTTTGCAGCTGCACCCAGTCGTAAAATCTCAATAAACAAATTATCTCGGCCGCCACGTGGATGTGTAGTTGTTTTGAACAAATTGCCTTGGCTTAACTAACAACACTTTGTCGACCGAATAAGATGGCGAAACTCAAGCATAGCACCACCCCCAAATCAATCATTCTTTGAGCCGGCGAGTCAAACAAACTTTTTATCTCAAAGTGACAAGACAAAGACGCGCCTTTGCGGATTTGCAGCTGCTGTTTAACCTTCACTAAATATCAAAGCCCATACAGAAGTAGAAAGCATTTGGGGTCCGGACAAATCTTTATTCATTTTCAACACCATTTTCGATGTTGCAAATGAATATATAAACAATTTTATCAATGTCAAAGCTCATACTGAAGTGGGTAGCATTTTGAATATTTCGACTAACTCTTTATTCATTTTCAACGTGATTTTTGATATTAAAAATGAATATAGAGTTTTTCGAAACGAAACGTTTAAAATGCTACCTACTTCTTAATGGGCTTGATATTCTCACCATGTCTAACTACAACCTCGAACCATAATGCTCCAAAATGTATCAATGTTTTGATCTTTATCTCGTAATCACGCAATTATACAGATTAAATTGTAAGCTAAACAGAAGAATTGCAGCTGCTGTTTACCCTCCTTTGGCGCTACCATTTTGGAATCTTAAGAAACACTCGCGCATAAATCTTGAAACCGGGTTGGGAGCGAATGGTTTGCTGACCTACGGTGTCCATAAAAAGTGCAGAAGTTTGACCCAAAGCAGGGGGGTTTCAACAACGCAGACATTTCTTTATACCAGGGATCACCCAACGTATTTCAAAAGGGACGGATAGCTGTAACATTTTTAAAGCGGGCTAAAAATAATTTTTTGTTTAAACCTTATTTGAAATAATTATTATAAAACGATGTAAGTTTAAATAAAATGTTTGTTAAAAGTTATACTGAGCTCAATAACAGATACACACACATATGTGTGTCAACAACTTTGATCTGACCGTTCTGACGCTGTTTTTCTACGTATCATTAGTAGGCCGAAATCCATTAATCTAAGCTTTATGAAATTTTCGATTAGTTTACAATTCCATCAAAATTTATCGTAGTTTTTTATCCAGCAAACAGTTCGACTAGAAATGTATTCATAACCATATTTTTTAGGACAAAGTTTACCCCGGGCCGTAAGAATGAAACCGGCGAACTGTGGTTTGGTGACCTCTGCTTTATACCGACGATATAATAAAACGTTGATGTATAAAAAACAATATAAACAAACATTCGCCCTTTTATATATTAATGTAACTACATATGGCCTGGAAGGTTTCAAATTAAGCCGCATACTTTACATAGATGATATCTATTGGCGGAAAAAAAGGCGTAGTAGGTTTGCCAAAGCCGACGGTCATCAAATTATGGACGGCTTTTTTTGTCATCAATGGTGTATTTAACTATGGGATGTTTTTTTATTTTTTGTCCCCAAATGATGAACTTAACTATGTGCCTTTTTTTCACCAATGGCATAACTATGTGCCGCTTTTCTAGCACACTTACTCAAACAACGACTTTTGCGTTGCCAGGCAACATTGTCCCGGCCATAGCAACCACGACGTCGATCGTGGCCGGTCTGGCAGCTCTACAGCTCCTTCAAGTGCTGAAAGACGCAAGCGTGCCACCTTCGCCTCCCGGGTCGAGGTTCGAACCGCGGACCTCTCGCTTTCGCAACACCTTCCTTAACTGCGCCTTGCCCTTCCTGCTCTTCAGCGAACCAGCCGAAGCGAAAAGGGAGAAAGTCAGGTGAGTTGGCTTGGGCCGGTTTTGAGACAGTGTTGTAATGACAAGTCTATTGACTTGACTTAAGCGCTCTTAAGTCACAGTTTTTAAATGACTTTACTGGATTTAAGTCCTTTGACCAAAATGACTTGACTTAAGTGCACTTAAGTCACGGTTTTTAAATGACTTGACTTGAATTAAGTCCTTTGACCCAAATGACTTGACTTGACTTAAGTCCTTTATCAAAATGACTTGACTTGACTTACGTCATTTTGTCAAATAACTTGGTTTTAAATTAAGTGTTTTTTATTAAAGTTATCTAAAGTTTTGTACATTAAATTATTTATTTTTTAATTGTTGCTTATAATCGGACGAGTTTACCAATTTTAATAGTTTAACAGTTTACATTTATGTCAATGACATGACTTGAAATTGACTTGCTCCCATAATGACTTTACTGGGACTTGACTTATTTTTGCAAATAACTTGACTGGAACTTGAGTCATTTTTCGAATGAATTGGCTGGGACTTAAGTCATTTCAAAATGACTTGTTTACAACACTGTTTTGAGATGTCGGCTTCCTGGAGTTTGTAAAATTATTTGAAAAGCTACACAAAGACAGATCTAAAATAAAAAAAAAAACATAACAAAAGTAACTAAGATCCAGCGAATTTTATTAAGGTGAATTTACTTGCATCACATTCTATTTGTTCTGGGTTTTAGACTAAAAGCTTGTTTATTCGAGGACCCAAACAACTGCCTAAAAACTGCTATACGAAAATCCCAACTTGTTTGAATAAAATCAACAATATTAAATTTATTTTTTTTTAACTGCTAATCCCAATTCTAATCTAATTGGTTAAACTGGAATGCTCTAATTTAAATTATAAAATAATTTTATAAAGCCAAAATAAATCCAGCTGTTCAAATTCTTCGCTGAAAGGATTATATAGTAGCACAATACCCGATTATGTAATAAACCCACCCCAAGTAATGTGTTTATTGTAGGGACGGCGTCACTTATACGATCTGGGACAGCTGGGACGTTGTTGGAAGTGATTCGTTCACTCTGCAGGACTTTATCGATCATTTGAAGGTAAACTAATAATCTTAATTTGTCTGGAAGCACCTTTGACTCACATAAAACCTGTAGCACGACGAACTTCAGTCATAAGATCAATATAACAACAACATCAACGTCGGAATAAACACATTTCGGAATTAAAACAATTTAAGACTAATACTTAATGGTCGTAGTACCGTCTAAATCGGAATAAGTCCTAAATCTGTCAGAATAAGACCTAAATGGCCAGAAACAGACCTATACAACATTTTACCTTACCCCAAACCCCACCCCTAAAAACGTCAATAACTACCCTTATTATTTCAACCCTAGCTCATTTTTCTCACCCATTACTCACCATTAACCCCAAACAGGGCAAAACAAGTCGGTGCCAAAACAGCGCCCCCTAACGGCGCCATTCACACTAGGGTGCCCAAACGTCGACACAAAAAGGCCGATGCCAGACCATGGCCCTCCATGGTCCTATACCCTCTCCCTACAGTTTCCGGCGTTATTGTGGCTAGTTAGTATTTATACCTTATTACGGTAAGTTTAGGACTTATTTCGACAAGTTTATGTCTTATTCATACGATTAAGTTCTTATTCTGTCGTGGATATTACTGTGTATTTGGCTTTATTATATCGTTGGTCTTAATACTACGGTATTATAGATTTTCTGCTTTAGGTATTGTTGCTTTGTGGGCCTTATTGTATGTTCCCCATAGCATCATTTTAGAAATACTTTGTGGGAATAGCGGTGAATTCAAGTTCCTATTGATAAAGGTCGCATTTCGTCACTATAAATATTTTAAACAGATTTTTCTAACCAAGCTTTTAAAATGAATCTTGTAGAAATCCTTTATTTAAAATTGCCTCAAAATATCTTCAAAGCAAAACGAATATTTGCCAGCAATACATTTAAACTGTAGCTGGGGATTACCAATGATGATGTCATATCTCTCAAAGTCTCAAAGCAAATTTAAAAATGCCGTCACACTATTAGAATATAATTAACTCTTTAAATATAATGTTACAGATAAAAACGCTTTGGTGTATAAATGAAATTACAATACCTCGTCATATCTTAAACCAACGTGGTCCATCTACAGGCCCGCTGGCCAAATGTGACCCGCGGAATTTTTTGTGGGCCAGTAACGAAACAAAAATAAAAAAAATAACCTCAAACAAAAATCCTGAATCCGCCCTTGCAACATTGGTCCGCTGTATAAAACCAATTACCTTTGATGGTGCGAGACAAAATATAGTTGAGCCACACTGTCTTATACTATATGAAGTTCATTTTAAATATAACATTACTCGCAATGAAATGGACACCCGCGAATTTATCTTCGTTATTTGCTTTCCGCAATCTCAATGAGGTATATACTATAATTGCACTAAAGCAGTACTTCCCAACCAAGTCGCGAAGCTCCTCTAACTGTTTTCTGCATTTACGTAACAATTAGATGTATTGTGTCGCATTAGCTATTTCACTACGTACGTCAGTAGTAAAGATGCAGGTTTTATGTATTTGTTAAACTGTATAATTCCAATTCGTTGCATTTAAATTGTTGCCAAACAATTTGGTCATATCTCATTGTGGTCAATAAAACTTGCATTAAAAGTGGGTCGCGAACTGAAAAAGGTTGGGAAGCACTGCACTAAAGCGTGCCAAAAAAAGGCCTTGGGTTAAATTTTGATGATCTCAAGTGTGGTGAACGTCGGTTTAACACGAGGCGTTACATCCTTTTCAAGTGGCCATCAACTTATGACTCATCAACGTTTTTTAACAGGCGTGGTTTTCACAGCCCGAGACAGAAATAGTCCTCGTGTGAAACAAAGCAAAAACGCTTTGCCCTTGTCGAGAGGTCGAGAGGCCGAAAAGCACCTTGGCTCCAAATTGCAGACTTTGACAACTATAGATAATTCTAGTCTTCTAATTCAATGAATGAGGTCAAAATGCAGCTAGTTTTAATTCTAATGTAATTTGTTAATTGCTTGTGTGCTTTAATTCTAGTTTCTAAAGTGTAAATAAACCTTTTAGTCGAAACGACTTGCAAGTAAAAACAGCCTAAAAGCCAAAACCTATAAAAAAACAACACAGCAATGTTTGCAAATTTACATTCTGATTTGAATATATTGCGATTTAAACTAAGTTGGTTGTGAATAATTTGATGTAATTTTAGGCCAAATTCTAGTTTATACTTAGTTTTTTTACGATTTACAAGTTCTAATTGTAATGTAATATGAGAAAACTAAAATGATCTAATTCTAATCTAGTTTTAAAAAATGAAATGATCTAATTTCTATTTTAAAAAGGTAAAATAAATCTAGTTGTCCAAGTCTGCCCAATTGCGAAAGTCGTGCTCCTGCGGTGCAATTGCGGCTGCACAGTGTCAGGATTTTGGAGGACAAGCCGACGCCCAAAAGTCGCCCAGCGCTTTGTTTTAGTGTAATTTGTGATTGTCAAGTGGATTGCGGTTTTGTAGTTGCTCAATTACATAGTTCGCGGCAAGTCTCGATCAAGTGTCGGCGGACTTTCCGCGTGTTGCTCAAATTTTGAGTAACGAAAAAAATCCTGAATCCGCGACTGTTTTGCAAATATGTTTTTTTGTGTTTAAATTTATATGTTTTGGTTCCCCAATGCTGAGATAGAGTTGAATGGTATTTTGACTTTTTTATGATTTCAGCACTTCTTTCATTTTACGAACTTATTTTTTCATGCAACCCCGCCCCCCATAAAATAGGGTTGACCAGTTTGCGTACGTCGATCACTGCTTCGCTCGCCGACTCCTCAAAAGTTGGCGGAAGATGTATCTTAAAAGTACCAAACGTATGATCTTGCATTTTACGACGGTTTTTAAACATAAGGTTTTGTTTGTCTTCGTTAATTTCGTTTAAAAATCGAGGACAAGGCACAATTTTAAGCCCTGCGAATTTGCAATGTAATTGTCCGATTAACGCCTGTAGGTCTGCAAGGCGGTCGGAAATCGACAAGTGAAAGTGGTTTCGTTCTTTTGAAAAAGTTGATGCTGCGGGCGACATATTTTCTTTGGGCAGTTAAGCGGAGATGACGAATCGCGACAATTGTCACGCATTCTATATTTCGCAAGGAAATTCCTCTCCCGAGGAAATTTCCCAAATTTGTCTTATTATGTTGCGGTGTGTATTTCGCCGTTGTATGACTGTTTTCTTGAAAGCGCATGCGTTTCATCACGTTTCAACATCCCATATCATTCCCAAGACGTAATAAGACTATCAAAGCTCATATAGAACTATAGATAGCATTTTGAACGTTTCAAATATCTCTTTATTAATTTAAAAAAATGAATGCCTCATTCTTGAAAGCCCAAATCTAGTTCAACATTTTACTCAGCTAAAGTATGCGACTTAAGAGAGAAACCTGTAAGACAACGCTAGAGTTACAAGTATGGCACATATGTCTTACATTTATTTGTGTGGAATCCATAAATCTTAAAAAATATATCGCTATACATAAATTTTAAGATTTTTGCAACCCAAAGTGAACGATGACAACCCAAATTTGTGTTGCAACCCACTACATTAATTGTGGACCATTGTTTTATAAAGCAATCAATGGTTGTAAGTGAAAGTCTTTACACTAGCGAAAATTTTTTTGGTCATGTTGCAAGACAAACTGCGTTAAAGCAAAGAGTGGTTGATTTTTTAAGAGAATTATGTCCATATAAATATGTATAAAATTGGCAAACATACATTTATTTATAAAATTGGCAAAACATACATTTACCAATCACATTCGATGGTGAATAATTAAATATAATTCTTTTTCAAATTCCAGTTGAAATTCGTTGTTTTAAGAATTCGGAAATTCCAATTTAAATCTAAATTGGGAAAACTAAAAAGATCTAGTTCTAATATACTTTACAAAAGCTAAAATAAATCTATAGTTATACGAATCTGACCCTTGCAAGAGCTAGTATCACGATCACGAGTCTTCTGTAACGCTGGATGTCATGCGGTGAACTCTAATGTAAAGTCACGATAGCATTCATCACGTGAATAATTGTCACAGAACGAACGTGATGTGACCGTGAGCGGGGTTTCATGCGGGTCGAAGCTCATCTACTTCTCATTTCTTCCCGTTCACAAGAAGCGTCTCACTCAGAGGTTCGTGCCAACTCAACTTTACTTTCGTATTGCGAGATATATATTCAAATCATGTAAAAGGATAAATTGGTTTGTTTACAAAAACACTGTTTTTCAAATCTAGTTTCCTAGAGTACATTATGCACGGATCTGTAGTGCAGCTTAATAATGAATTGCAAAGCCCAAAAATATTAGATCGACATCTTGATTTAATACGTTTCAATAGGAACTTGTATCATCTTCAGTTAATGTGCATCCTTTTGTGTTAATATGTCACATTAACCTAAGGTGATACAAGCTCGTATCGAAACGTCTTAATCAAGATGATGTCTTGTCATGATGTTTATACTGGATTTTTTTAATTGTATTCAAACAACGTCAAACGGCCCAGTTGTAGGTCCATCACAAACAATTTTTTAGTTGCTTTTTTTTACTTTTTTTTATAAATTTGTGTGGCAACCCTGATAACGATAATAACCAATAACAAAACTTGTTGCCTAAAGCTAAATTTTCAACAAAAACACTTTTTTTCAATGTCGCCGACAGAATGAACAGCCTCATCGAGGTCCCCAAGTGCGGATACGTCGAGCTGGCGGTCATGGTTGAGGGGGAATCGGACCCCCCCGGTGGGAACAGTGACCCTGATGACGTATCAACCCCAAACATCCGCTATTACTTCTCACCTCGTTGACAGCCGAAAATGATTTTTTTTACTGTCATATATATAAGGATGTATGTTTGAATCTATTTTTTTATTTAATTTAGGCTAATTGTGTGCATATTTATATTTTTCTAAAGATCAAATAATTTAGCTTATGTCATTCCGCGATTTTTTATGTTTTATATTACTCCTAGTAATTTCTTATCTATTTTTTTACGTTTACCAATGAACCTACATGAATATTACCGTACTATTACGAGAGTGCTAGCAATTTACGGGCTACAGAAAGTTTTTTTAACCCTTATTTTTACAATCTTGTTCTTGTGTCTATAAAACAGCTAATCGATGGATGAATTGACCAATTAGTTTACCATCATGCATGAAAGTTTGTTAAAAAAGAAGGTTTGTTAACTGGTTTAATTGAATTGTTATTTCCGATATGAAGTTTCACTTGATTTGATTTGTGGCGTATTACACTGAAGACTGTGAAGCATGAAATTTATTCGGAAACAGCTGTTGTGAAACGATATTCTTTGAAGTTTTTCCCAAGGCGTTTTCCACTGCTACTGCGTCCTCTGGTCCGATAGCTTTACAATTAAACTATGGACTATGATTTACAAGGTTTGCGTTGATCACATGATGAATCAAGCAAAAAAGGAATTGTGGGAACTATGACGTTATAAACGACATAGAAAATAAAGTTCAAGCCTAAACGATTGTTTTAAATGCGACTTTCGACTCTGAACTATATGGTAAAGTATTTTGCCCGAAAAATCCTGATGTGATTTATTGAGAAATGGTTAAAAAAAAACCTTAATCATGACATTTCTGCCAAAGGTAAATCTAACTTTCCTCTCAATGTAAGTTGCTTGTACTAACAGAATGTAGCAAGCATTGGCGTATGATTGTTTCTCTATTCGCTCCTCTTTGAGCTCGCATAGCTCGGCAACGGTTCCGGTATGACCGGAGGTCATGAGTTCGAACCTCACTGCAGGCTAAGGTTGTTTTTCCAGCCTGGTCTTGCTTGCATCATTAATCGACAGATTCGGTGAGTCCACTATGGCTTTCGGTGTATTAACCAATTAGATAACATTATTCTGTAGTATGCCTTGCCAGTACTGATTTCCAAGCTGTCTGTTCAAACCACCAGGCTTCCACAATCGTGTTTTACACAAGTGTTTTGCAATTAAGAGCACAGCACGCGAACACAGTACAAGAAGTGGCCACAAATTAGGGAGCCTAAAGAGCGCTTTATCGGTAACAGGCCGCAGTAAGTAAAAGTAAAGGCGGAGGCAGTGCAATATGTCTACGCGATAACACCAGGCCATGAATAATGGATAAGGGCGCTAGCCTACTTGGCTTTTAACTGAATGCGTTCCGGCAAAGAGTCTTAAATGTCATCCAAAATTTGGCCAAAAAATACTGATCAGCCCTCGTGAGCAGTATACTTAAACTTGAGACCATGTGCAAAATCCTAAAAGGTAAGCAATGGAATGTCTTGTTTAAAATTTGACTAAGTATTTTTTCCGAACCTGAAGCCAAACTATAGAAAACCATGACGAATTAGTTAAGGTTAAAAAAATGGTGTTACTTCGTCTCTATGTGATCAGCAACGCGTTGTTTGTTTGAAACGAATCACTACTGTACAAGGGGCCCAGTTAGGTTTGCCCTTATTAGTGTAAAGGTGACATCGTAACGCTGAACACCAACATATATCGCAATATCTACTTAAAAGTTCCATGTTACTCATAAAAGTTTCTTAATGCCGTTGTCGGATTTAATTTCAGGCTGTTTTGCTGCGTGGAATAGTTTTAGAAGAAGTTGGAGCTTTAATAGAAACTTCGAAAAAGCGAACACGTTCACAGGGGTGGCTCGAAAAGTAAAAAAACAACAACAGTGCACTGTATACTTGTCGGTGAATCGCAGAAGAAGAAAGTAGGTAAAAAAAGTGTGGAAACTACAGAGAAACGATCAGGAACAACTTTCAGCTACGGTAAGTAAAAAGAAAACGGGGCAAAAAATCAGAAATCGTGGACCTGGCTTTGGTGCAATTTGCTCTTGGGGGGAATAACCCGGTTTAGAGCGAGGCTCTCGGCTTCCGCGGATTTTCTCGGAGGAGTATAACCTCGGTCAAGCGCGTCCTTCGTAACTCCCTGATGCTGGAGCCAAGGCTGCTGCTGATGCTGCTGTACGTCGTTGCCGTTTGCGTCCTTTTGCGGTTTGATCGGCGGCAGGACCGAAAGATGTCGCGATGTCGCTTGCGGCGTGGCGCGTGTCGCCTCCACCACGCGGGGCTGTCCCTTTTCGCCCGCGTCCAGAAACGGAGCGGGGTCGGGCATCGGACTTGGCACGAAGCGGGCGCCTTTGACCTTGACCCGGCCGCTGTGTGACCTTAACCCCGTGACTCCTGATGACGACGACGGGCGGTCGATGGTGACGTCATCAATGCGAGGTTGAAGAGCGCCCGAGGAACTGGCCGGCCGCAGCTCCACCGATCTTGAGGACTTCAGCGTGCGACGCAGATCAGACGACTTGGGTTGGGGTGGGGGTGTGGGGGAAAACCCACTCGCCCCCTGGGGTTGGTTGGGTCGGTGGGGTTGGGGCTGTTGTTGTTGTTGTCGGTGCTTGTTCTGGGCAAGCTTTGCGTGCGCCTGGTGTAGTTGAGCTGAGAGGTAGGCGATTGTGTTGGAGCGCGAGTCGAGCTCTTTCAGGAGAGCGGTTATTTTGTGCTTTTTGATCTGCGCAAAACGCGGACGCGTTAAACGGGGCGTTTACCGTTTAACAATAAATATGACTTAATGGTTGGAGGTTGTAGTAATGGTAGTGAGAATATCAAAGCCCATACAGAAGTAGGTAGCATTTTGAACGTTTCGAATAACTTTTTATTCCTTTTAACATACTTCTGCATAGGCTTTGATATACTTACTAAATATGACATATTAGGGTTTAGGCTAAGCTTGTGACCTTGCATCTCGCTGTAGCCTAGTCTTTCCTATCCCTTTTCTAAGGGATGACGCGTTTCGGTTGGCATTTGCACAGGATAGTGGCCTAATTCACAATACACCTTTGAGTAAACAAATATATACCAGTTCAAGGCAGGGTTAAATTGCTAACGTGAACAAGTTCTTGCACGAAACGCAACATGAAAACACCTGACTTTTTTGTAGTTTGACTAGAAGTTTTCATTTTTTTGATAGGAGTCGGACTCGGGACATTGTTTTTAACCGGCTCTGCAGCCCTGCCAGAAGATATTATTCACATTTAAGGTACACCAATGACACAACACGATTGTTAGTCACATCAAGCAAATACACAGGAAAATCCTGTTACCTTTAATTCGTTCAAATACTTCTTCTCCTGTTCATTTGCATGCTCTTCGATTTCGACGAGCTGACGGTCGCGCGATTCGACTTGTTGCACAAGGTCAATCTTTTCCTGCATAAGTTCTGAAACTTCGGATTCCAGTTGCGACAAATGATTGATATTCTTGGTTTCTGTGAACACAAACTAAGATGGTGAGATTTAGCATCACATTAAATTCATAAGAGGGAGCTAGCAACTTTCTCCAGGCAATACACTTGGCTTGGCGTCAAGGGTCACTCAACTACTCTTGAAAGTCACACTTAGTTCACTGTTTTTGACTCACTTTAAATCAAAAGTTGTGCTGATTTCATTAGATATGTTGTTTAGTTAAAAAATATATTTACCCAAAAAGAAAAAAATCAAGATTTACACCAAAATGCCAGAATTGAAAAACATATCAAACCTAGGGTGATATACAGTATACACATTAGCTACATGTAGTAAAATCGTTAATCTACTTGGTATTGTAGCAGCTGGTGTGTGTAAATTAAAAACTTTTAATGTTCACTAACAAAACAAAATCTTGAAAAAATAATCTGCACAGTCAAGATTGTATTTATTTAGAAATTTTTGTGCTATATTTACTATTTTGAACTTATGTCTACTATTGAATTGAATAAGTAGGTCGGTTAATTATTTAACTAGAAACACTTTGCAATTCCTATTGTTATTATTTTGCAAATCCCAAATCATTTCTATCTATTAAACTAGAAATGCAAATTTATAGGAGGATCTAGTTATGTTGTTCGGAGTAAAGATTTATGTCTTCCAGCTACCAGTTTTTGAAAGGGCTGTAATAGACACTCAACTTTGCTGACTGCAATCAGACACCATGAGGGCCAGAATAAAGAAAAAGTCATGTCATATGAGTTTTCAGTAAGCCGCTTATTGACATAAAGGATAAAAGGTTGCCGCCATTGACATATCAGTTACACAAGAGCATGTCCTAATGTATTTTATGACTAGTTGGCTTATTATGAATAATGTTTATATAAACTTTATTTTCACATTGAATGTTAAATAAACCTGTACTCAAAAAGAATCATAATTAAATCATGTATAACAGTTAAAGGCTTTTGGGTTACATTTAATAAATATTTTTTGGAACCAGATGCCGCAAAAAATTATTTAATAAAAACCATGTAGTTTTTCTATTTTTATACATTTTCTTTAACCAGTAACCCTTTTCAGCAAGAAATTGACTAGGCTTTAAATAATTAATGAGAGTTCTTGTGTTGCTTGCCATGGCCTACCCTTCACACTGTGACACGCACAAGGGTCGCTAGTTGCAACAGATGGCCCTTGGTATGGCGTCCTATTAGTTGACCACAAATCAATTGCACACTTACCATTCTCTGAAGATGCATCTTTCATAGCAAGAGTGAAAGTCAACTCTGCAAACACAAACACAATACACCAAGCATTAGTTTAATACCTTAAAAGCAAACTGTAAAATTACAGATGTAAAAACTAGAGATTGACCGATATATCGGTGTGCCGATAACATCGGCTGATATTTGGCTTCTACCGATATATCAGTATCCGTAAATGTAGGCCGATACTTTGACTGATATTTTAGTATGAAAATATGATATAATTTTTCTGTACAACAAGCAATTTACCCATTTTTTGATCAAAAAATTTTGAGTTTTAGCAACACGCTAAATTAAAATGCAAAATAATTGTTTAATAATTAATAAAGGTATATAAACTAAAACGTTATTTGGATTTTATTTTTAATTAAATCGAGTTTTCAACATTTCCCAGGTATATAAAAAAATCGGTAGCGGTATCGGGTATCAGTTGACAAAATTGTAAAAAATCGGGTATCGGTCCAAAAAAGTGATATCGGCCGATCTCTAGTAAAAACACTGAAATGGCTTAATAAAACTAATTTGTTTAGATTCTTGTGTGATGTACCTCAAATGAGTAAAGTTTTCTAAATCAACACCAACCCATATATCATGTTTTTGACAAATTGAAACAATCATTGATTGTGTTAGTGCTGGTATATACCCATTTATTTTCATAATATCAATTTTAGACCAAAATTGAAATTTGAATAGGGTATAAAAACTATTATAAAATAGGATTTATGATGGTTGGAATTAGATATCAATGACGGTTTTGTGTGACCTTATTTGTGAATTATGAAGCAAAATATAAAGGCATGACAAACAAAACATACAATCCAATACATACTAGAGATAGACCGATATATTAAATTACTCTTATTACCAATAATCCTTTTTCATCGGTATATCAGTAAACTTGGGTCAAAATTTTGGCTGGTATTTTATTATGAAAATATGATATAGTGTTTGCAGAAAAAACAAACAAATTTCTGATTTTTTTGCCAAAAGTTTTTTTGTTCAACATTATTTAAAATTAATATGGAAAATAAAAGTTAAATAAATATAGGTAGATAAACTAAAATGATCTTTGAATTTGATTTCAATTAATTTAAATTATTACCATATCCCAACCTCTGAAGTATATAAAAAATGGTATAGGATCGCTTGGCAAATAATAAAATATTGAGTATCATATCAGTCCAAAAAAGTGACTTCTGTCGATGTCTTATAGATAATAAAGTTGTACATTACCCATTCAATTTTGGAGCATAATCTTTGTAGTAAGAATATTAAAGGGCCCATACAGAAGTTGACCTATCATTTTGAATGTTTCGAATAACGTTTCACTCATTTTTAACATAGGCTATGAAACATGCAATTATTTCTTACCAGAGCATTTCTTTTGTAGATGTTGAATTTCCGTGTGCAGGCCCTTTAGTGTGGATGCATGCTGTGTTTCCATGAACAAAATTGACTTTCTAGCTGAATGCAACTGCATTTGCAGCTGATCGTTTGGCATGTTGTGCCCTGCCATGATTACAAACTACCAAACTATATTAGGGATTTAAGTTGCAACAAAGTGTTTCATTTTAACTTTCTGAAACATAAGAGGGAGTGTTTAGAAGCCAGTCTGCATTTCATAGCACTCCATGTCAAGATTCACAGGTGCAGAACCAAATTTTGAGGTGTAAGAATATGTTGTGCACAACTCAGGCTGGAAAGGCTCTATTGTGTTTGTTTTTTATTTAGGTACACAATATACCAATCCAGGTGTGCACACGAATTTGTTTAGAAAAAATATCAAGTGTGCACTTGCCACAGATTGTAGATTGGTTTAGAAGTAATAACATAAAGGATTTTAACACAAGAGTTGCTTAAGACTAATGGATTAATCCTAGTTTTCCCCAAGTATTGAAACAAAAATAGTTTTATGCTGGACGAGATCGAATGATTGGCCAAGAATTCTCAGAATGAGTAAACAACAATAATAATAAACTTGTTGTGGTTAGAATAAAATAACAATGTAAACTAACCAAAATTTTATATTTGAACAAACCATTTGAGTGGAACTAGAAAATATTTTTACTCTAAAATATCTATCTACCCCTGATTGGAAACTTTGGTTATTGCAAAGGAGAGGTGTTTTTGCAGGTAAAATTTGTGTAACTGTAATAAGATGGGTGTTAACAATACATTTTCGTCTGGGGTTTTACATTGCCAATATTATTTGGGTTAGGGTGCAGGTTAGCATTTAGGTGGGTCAAGTATTGTTATGATATTTATTCTCCCAAATTTTGTTACAATTTCAATCTCATTTTGTGGCGCTGGTCTAGAATCCTACCAGTTTGAAACAATTATTGAAGTGTAAGGCACAACATTTCGATTAGGGTGTCAGTTAACATTGCTTAACCTACCCCAACGCTAACCCAAATAATTTTATTTGTAGTAGAAATTTTTCTTTCATTGCTGTAAAAAAATGGTAGGATTCTAGACCAGCCCATACCTTTTTCAATTTATTGACTGGCAATATCTGATTGTAGGTTTTAAATGGTGCGTGTAATAAATTTGCTTTATCACCGTTCTGCATTCCGTGGCAGGTGAAAACCGGAGACTTTTTTAAAAGCAATTTTTGTGCACACCTAAATTTCAGAAGAAAAAGGTTGAGTTTGGCTAGATTTCTGTACTTCAGGTGTTCAAAAAACTTTGATTACCCACCTGCACATCTAAGATCTAGGCATGAAATGCAGACCGGGCTTATCACAAAACCTATTTGTCGACCTGTTTCTAAACTTAAGCATATCTACAAAAGTGAACTAAAAAGGGCGCTAGTCTAGAATCGTACCACAACACGCAATATTTGGGTTAGGGTGCGGGTTTGGGTTAGGTTGGGTCAAGTATTACTATTATATATAAATATACTAACACTTGACCCACCCACACACTAAATCGCACCCTAACCCAAATATTGTGCGTTGATTTTATAGTTGTAGTGGGATTCTAGATCAGCGCCCTAAAAAGTACAACGCAAAAGAAGAACTGTTAGAGCATTCCTCCATACATTTCTTGCCTGCATTCTATCGAATTTATCTGTGCTTTAGCAATAAAATCCCGACGCTGGCGTTTGGAAATGACAGCGGTGTCAGCAACAGCAGTCAGACCACAAACAGCTCCACATTTTTTCAAAAGAATTCAATATGGCGCTGAAGAGGGTAAACATGACCTGTGACCCCAAACCAGTTACTAAGACAACAAAGGAAAATTTTATATTGAAGGGAAATAGGTAAAATAAAAAATTAACTTGTTAAGTAGCTAACTCTCTTGAAACAAACTATGTGACTAAACCGTTAAGAATTACAATTTCGGCGGAGTAATATATTATCAATTTGTTTTATTGTATAGTTATTAAGTCAACCTTTCGTATACAGATGTCGATATGTCATCGGATATTTTAAAGCCTCACAAACCATCATTTGTTAATGGTAGTTACGAAAATCATGTAATGACGCTTTTGTTATGAATTCTTTAGTGATTTACTATCAGATTAGTCCCTTCTGCCCCTATACAATAGTAGAACTTTTATAGCAATACTGCTAGGTGGAGATAGAGGTTAACATTTAACTAAAGACGTCAAATATTTCGTTTATAAAGGAATGAGTTTATAAGATTTTCAAGAGATTTTGATGTTATTGCTATTACATGTACGTACCTTTCCTTTACACTACAATTATACGAAGATTTTGAAATAAGATTGTATAGAGTCCATTGAATTGCAAATTTTGTGAATAGTTATTTAATAAACAACTTCACGATAGAATAAAGTACACATTCAATTCACAGGGCTTATACTTTGCTTTAGTGATTTTTTGCACTTAATCTTGTTTTGCGCACCTTAAAGCAGTGGTCACCAAACTACTGTCCGTGTTAATTCTATCGACTCGCGGCCTATTTTTTTTTATTGAAGATAAAGTACAGTTGAAATGTTGTCTCATGCAATTTAAAAGTAAATTTTGATAAATGTTTTTACCGAACGGCCATTTTTCAGTTTTTATTGTATATGGGTATTTAAATTTCCTTCGTTTAGGCTACCAAAAATCAATTTAAATATGTTTTAAACAAAATTTTGTATTGTCAATCGTCACAGTTATCCGGTTGATGATAAATAAAAAAGATTGTTGTCCCCTAGCTTACGGGGGTCTTTGTTCGTCACCCTTTTCTTCCTTTTTTGCACTACAAACACGCCGTTCTGAAAGGTTAATTTTTATTTGCAAAAAAGTTTTCTGCATAAATAAATTGCCCATTTTTTGTAATCTTGCGTAAGGAAAAGATATCCTAGTATTTTCGGTATTTGGAATACATTTTGTATTTTGCAAAGTCATGCCTCGCCAAATGAGTTCAGCAGACGACGAATTGGTTGTTATCCTAAAATTCCAGTGGAACATTAATTGGCCGAATGTTAGCCTAGCAAGATTGCCGAGCAGCTTCAAAGCAGATATCGAAATTTTTGAATAGTGTTAATTTGAAATCAAACGAAATCCAACAAAAACAGAATGATTCAGTTAATGAGGGGAAGTTCGGATGATTTATCAACAAAATTTTCGCGTATATTTCTAATAAATTTAAGGCCGATATTTCGCGATAATCGCTGTTCAATTAGAAAATCATGAAATAACCAGTTCTGTGAAGGTCAGCGTAATTAAAACAGGGAAATGTTTGACTTGTAACATAAATAACTTTTCGACGAGTGCTAAACACTCAATTTCGTTGTTTTGTAATAACGGGCGAGCGTATAATGTAGTGTCGTTAGAATCATAATTCGCTCCATTTCTTGTGAAAACGCGACCCACCATTATTCGGCCTACCATTAATTAGGCCCAGATTGGCCGTCACATGTCAGTCAATTAGCTTGGCGAAATACAGCAACAGGCGCTTATTACAGAGAACAGAAAGCCAACCACAACCATTGATTGGAAATGATTAACATCGGCCAGAAGAAAAGTCGGCGCGAAAATACGGCCTATAGTCGCTTATTATCCAACAATTTCTAAACTATTACGCGAAATAATTTGCGAAAACCGGTTCCGGCTGTTTTGATGTTAATAGCTTGTTTTAGTAAACAGGATAAGTTGATTAAGCCCAACAGCTGGGTTTCACTTGAAAGACATATAAACGTTGGAAGTGAAATAGACACAAAAAAATGTGGATCTTATTGGTTCATAGTTTAAAGAAAAGAAACTTTATGTTTTTTCAGAAAAACAAACTTGATTGGTTTTAGCAACTTTAAACACACTTTCATCTCGCTTTGTAAATCGTTAACATTGTCGGACAAAAAGAGGTTTTTGACCCAGCCAATGCTACAGCCTTACATAGAGTGGCAAAATATAAATTAATTGGTATGTTATCGCTGTAATACACCTTTTCTATAAACTTATTTTTTTATTGCAATATTAAATGCTTTTGAAATGGAATAGTTCCTTGTATAAACGAAATGGATGGAATAGTTCCTTGTAAAAACACATCAGTTTTACTGTACATTTGTTGCACAAAATTAGGACTTTTTTTAAATAGTCCAACTTTGGCAACCACAGTATAATAAAAAGTGTCTGCATTTCGCCAGCCGAAAATATCTGCGTCTTTTATTTCAGATTCCAGAGCTTTCTATAAATAGAGCTGACCCGCGATGCGAATTAGACAACGATTGACTGTTAAGTGTGTAGTTTACATCCCGGGCGCTTATGCCGTTTGGTGTCACGCAAAACACAGTGGTAAAACACACCATACAAGTGACAAGAATACGAACAAGGTGGTCTGACTCTGTGCGGCAGCGGCGGTGAAAGTTGTTTATTTACTTCTCGCGCCGTTACACCTGCGCGCAATCGAACACAACCTGCATTCAGCTTGTTCATATCACTGCCACACCTGTTTTGGCATGCGATTTTGTACACGGCGTGGTATTGGAGCTATTGGCGGGATGACCGAGTGGGGTATACATTGCAGTGTTGTAATGACTTGACTTGGACTTAAGTTATTTTACAAATGACTTAACTGGGATTAAGTCGTTTCAAAATGACTTGTTTACAACACTGGTATACATTGTGTATAGCAGAGGTTCTCAAACTTTGCGCCACGACGCCCTAGTGCAAAAATGTCTTGGCGAGCCGGATCAAAAAGGGGATTAGAAATACACATAATTTAAAGTGTGATTCCTTTGCAAAGAAAGCTACAAATAATTTAGTTTTGACACGCTTGTAACAGTGAGGAATAAGTGGGGATGCCTTGCATGTATAATTCATTCAATAAAATATTTCAATATTACGAAAAAACGTGAAGGCATGTTTCAATAAAAAAAGTTGTATAAAAAGTGTGCCGCGGGCCGGATTAAATTGCTTCGCGGGCCGTAGTTTTCCCAGGTCGTTTCAAATTTCAAGGCGCCACACAATCATTATGTTACCTTATCTAAACTTTATTAAGATAATAAAATTTAACGCATATTATTATCCCATGATATATCGGGTTAATTTTTACGAAAAAATGCAGCAATTGATTAGGATTTACAGAAACAAAAACTACTTAAATTGCCCTTGGTGTAATAAGTTAGTGAATATTAGTGAAATTTCTAGCGATGTGAGGGGAAAAAATCTATATTTCGTAACTGGAGCTTTGTCAAAAAAATTTAACGCCGTGCCATACACCTTCGCGTAAGCAACGGCCAGCGGAAAACCTCGGCGACAAGAGGCCTATATATACATTGATGAAAATCACACTGGCGTCGTTTGTTGTCGCAGGTCAAGAGTTAAAGGGAAGAGCTCAAAAAGCGAGCACTCGTGTGTTGTCGCTTGGGGCCGATCCGGTGGTTGCCTAACTTCATAGGAGCCGCGTCGAAAGCGTGCCAAAGAGAGGCTCTAAGGGAATGACTGGGGTAAGGGTGGCGAGCGTGTTGTTAGTCAACTTTGTTAGGGCAGCGAATTATCGCCGATTTGCCAACCCAAAGCATGTCGCTCCACGGTCATGCCGTTTCCGTTCATCCATCAGTGTTGAAAAGTGTCGCAGTTGCGTTGGACGTTTAGTTGTTGCGAAGTTGGATGCCGTTACTTTTTAAAATGCAACATGATTTTCGGTGTTCTAATCACTTAACTTAAGTGCAATTAAGTCAAATGACTTGACTTAAACCAAGTCTTTTGGACAAATAAATTGACTTGACTTCTAAGTCTTTCGGACAAATGGTTTGGGTTGAAATGAAGTGTTTTCATAAAGCATTTGTTTTGTAAAATTAAGTTTTTATCGCAATTTTTGCACATAAAACAATTTCTTTTCTTGCTATGATGCGTTTTTGTTAGTAATTAGCTTAGTTATTGCTCGTAATCGGAACGAGTCCCAATTTAACTTGTTCTAGGTTTAATTTTTATAACAACGGATTGACTTGGGATTGACTTGCCCTAATTATGATTTTACTGGACTTGACTTGGTATTTATTTAACAAACTTAACTTTAAGTTATTTTTATAAATGACTTGTTTACAACACAGGAGATTTCCCAAGAATTTGCACAAATAAAAGTTAGGACGGCGTGGGACTCTTGGCTGGATTTTTTCTCCCTTACAACTTTTCCCTGCCGCTCCACCGCACGCGACATTCGTAAACAGCGCTGATTTCCTTAACTTTAAACCGGTCGGGCGATATCGGTCTAGGGGAAATTAAAAAATCAACGACAACCCCAATAAACCTTTTTTTAGAAATACCCAAAAGAAAAAGTAAATGCTGACATCGATAGTTCGACAAGCCCCCTTCCCGCCGTAATCTCGCACCTCGAAAATAATTCCACCCACTCTTTCCTATAACTCGGCGCTCGAAATAGCACTCAGTCGAGAGCAGACGCTTTACCCCTCGAACAAAAAGCATAACCAAGGCACCGAACAGCAAAGGAAATTGAAATTGCCCTCTAACAGGTGTTGTGCTGCGGTCGGGGCCCTTCATCGACTCGGCGAGCGATGATAGGTGAAGATCACACGCGACGCTTTTGTCCTGACATGTGTTTGTGCCGACTGCGTCACACGTTGGGCTACAGCAACCCGCTTATTGCCGCCGACCCCCTTGCTTTGTCACGATATGGGACCGTCGCGTGTCTCCTTTTCGTGGATTTTTGGAAAACATGCTTTTCTCTCATATCAGACATTTTTGGGGCTTTAAAACGTGCTTTCTTGCATCAGGCATTTTTGGGCTTCGGTGGGCAATTTTGAGTATGCGCTGTCCTTGTAGGGAAACAAGACTACTTTTTTTGAGGAAAATATCTGGGCTTTTAAGGAAACAAGTGTCTTTATTTTTTCACTTCAAAATATCCTCTCGTACATAAACATTTTTTTGGATTCGTTAGGCGTTTGAGAAAGGATTGTTAACACTCTGTAACGACATGGGCCTTCGCGCGTCTTTTTTGTGGCTTTTTAAAAAACACGCTCTCTTGTATCAAACCTTTTTTGGGCTTTTGGGGGGCTTTGGTGTACGATTTGGGGTATGCGCTGTACTTATTTGATATTATAATTTTATACGCGATCTTATATTTATTTTATTTTATTTTTTTACATTTTAACTACTATTATTGGCATTTTATACAAGTTTGCTTTTTGTACAGAAACTGATGATGCCTATTAACAAGGCGAAATATATATTTCTGTAAAAATTTAAGAAATGATTTTATGTTTTATTGCTGTTTTCATAAACAGTCTCAAGACCATCTGTACTTTTTGGAAACAAAACAAAATCTATTGAAAACTAATTTGTCTCTTTGGCACTTCGACACTTGGTGTACTTCTAAGACAAATTTGGACAAAAAATTCGATAAATTTTTGACAGTGGACCGACCGGTTATTTTATTTGTGACATCTATTTTAAAATAACCTTCACCAAAATTGATTAGTGTTGATAAGGCCTTTTCGAATGCATCTGGTCTTGTACAGTGTGCCGTTATTTTAGTAGCGGTAAAACTAGTGGTTTAACTTTATAATAAACCTACTGTGTTCTTGCGAATTTATTGCTTGGTAATTTAAAGCTCACGAAGGTCGTAGAAGGATTCATCTACTTATGAAAGACCAGAATATTTTGTAAAAACGCTGTAGGGGTCCAGACGCAATTGGAATTGGAGAAATGTCTATTTTGATACCAGTGTTTCGTCGGAAATTTTGCGCGGGTGATTGGCGTTTTTCTCCGACGCCAAATATTGAGTTCATCAATATTTGCGTTATTTGACCGGCCTCGTGCAGTTTCACCTATATACGCATTAACGCATGTTTGTGTTCATAAGTGTTTTTAAGGCTCACAGAGCGTTAGAAAAATGTGTGGGCGCCAAAAACGCCTGTTGTATGTAGACTACGGGTTGGGGGACTTACACGAGAGCCGGGACTGATTCAGCACTGCAAATTGATTCAACGGTCGCGTGTCCTTTGACAAATATCCCAGGGTGCTCCACAAAAGCTTTTGGTGTGACTCAGACGGAAATATCGGCCATGATTTTTCAAATATGGACTCGCACAAGTGCTAAGTTGATTTTGAATTGTTTCATTTACAAAATTCCAACGTGTAAAGTTTGTCTTTGGTACACAAATCAAACCATGGTGGCCTGGAAATGTCTGAGAGTCCACGTCAAACTCAGGTCGAAAAACAAATGTCATTTGTTGTCCGCTACACGTAAACATTTAACATTTTTAATGCCCTTTTAATACGTAATATTGCTGCTTCTGTACTTTTCAAAAACAAATTACATTTTTTTTTCTAAAAAAACGAACTTATTTAATATTGTCTTTAAAGATAATGAGAATAATATTGCAAACAAATACATGATTACTAGTTTAATCGTCAGAATTTTCTTTCGAATAACAGAATCTGCCTGAATCCAAATTAAGTTTAAATCGTGAAAGAAAGATAAGTTCGTTCTTACCAGTGCAGCCTTAATCTACTTACAATTCGTTTGAGTGATATCAACAAACCATGGGTAAAACAAACGATATCATTACCACGGATCAAAAAGAAATTGCCAGACTTAATTCACGACCATTCTTAGAAAATCAGCTCGGCAAACTGCAACCTAGCAATTGCGCAACTTTCTTGCGTAGCTTCCGATTTATTGGCCGTCACTTCGTTCACGCCTAAAACTCCCCGCGCCCGTCAAAATCCATTAGGAGCGGCGTATTTGCAAGGTGAGTGCTCGTTAGCAACGATTAACGCAAAACGACCAAATCCTTAAATTGCATGGAGCACGCGTCGAGTGGTTGACAAACGGCCAAAGTCTTCAAGAGGATAACTAGCCAATATATGCGGCCAGTTCAGAGGCCGCAGGTTTTTGTTTTTGCGATAGTGTTGTTTTGTTTTTAATTCACCTTTGAGGAAAAACGATATAGGGTGGTAAATCTAGTGCTGAGAAGTCGGACTCGGGACTCGAGTAAGACCACGTAAAACTACCCGAATCCTGAGTCCGACGTGCGCATGCGCAGTACCAAATTTTGAAACTGATATGGCCGCCAACTGGAAATTGTAAAGGCAACCATGTATTGTGAGTGAAAGAATTATATGACACCCCTATGAGAGGATTGCTGAAAATCCACCTTGAGTTACGTAAATTTGTGAAATGAACGCTGTAGGGTCAAAGCCGGACTCGGGACTTGACGAACTCGCTCATTTGACCGGAGTCGGACTCGGGTTTACTTTATGGCCGGCGTCGGACTCGGGAGTTGGACTCGGGTATGTTTTACCCGACCCCGCAGCCCTGGGTAAAATAGTTTGATTGCTAAAATGTGGTGTAAACTAAAGCCAAAAGGTGCCCAATTGTTACAGAATTTAGTAGCCATCTTATTTCAATTTTTTTATTTGAACGGACCTTATCTACATAGTTGTCCATGCTTGGGTTAGCCTAAGTTAGAGTAACAAGTAGCGTATGATATAAACCGAGCGGTTGGCAACAAATTTGCCATGTAAGATATTTAATAGAATTCACATTAGATTAGAATAACGAGCCGATGGCCTTTAAATTGGTTGTGTTTTTAAGGGTTGTTTTCGATTTGGTAACGCTAAGGTAATATAGTAAGCAGGGTGTTATAAAACTATTAATTGGATTGGCTATTGTATCCAAATGGGCAGGCAAACACTTTCGAAATGGCTTAGGGCTGCATTAACTGGCCTTATCTTATTTATGTTTTAATAATGCCAAAATATATAAATCAGAATTATAAGCGAATTCCAAAAAGCGGTTATTATTATTGTTTATAAGTGTAATATGTAGGCCTACTACTTATAAAGGGTAAAAATATTATCCATTAATAAATTTATAAGAATGAAAGTAGTGATAAATAAAATACAATTAGTATCATAGGACTAAAAATTAAATGATGCGTATATATTCATATTGCTTCCACCCCGGAAATTTTTCTTCGGACGTCTCTGATCAGGTCCGGTTTTTTAGTTGGTTATGCAAACTTGCCGAAGGAAAGCAACTTGGAAATTGAGAGCCGTCTACCACTGAGATGCAGCCTTTTCTAACTTGCCTAATTATGTTGTTGACGATTTGCTAACCGCACGCTTTGGCTTTACCGGCGTCCACTCAAGAAAACAAATCGCTCTTCCAGGAAAGCCGCGCATTACCTATAGCGTCACAGTGAAACATCATTGTGTTGCCCAGGCGTGCAATTTAGCTATTAGCCTCGCATGCACTGTATTAAACAACAGCGGTCAAGACTAAAACCCGACCGCCAAGGCGACTTAGCGAGTGTCCTGTATAGGCGCCTGTCAATTTGCTTAACCGCAGTCGTTTGATAACTTGACTGGGCGTCGCAGACCGCCCGCGACCCAATTAAACAGGGCGGGACCAACACGGATGCTCTATCATTGCCGCCTACCGCTGCAGAGAACACAGGACTCAAAGTCCTGCCACTTGGACTCGTTTCCTCGAGGAAAAAGGTGAAACAGAGACTCGGATTGGCTTCCCAGAGGCTTATTGCTGATCGTCAGGTCACGTCGGGGTCGCCGACTGCGCTGCGGCGAAGTTAATTGCCGATTAATTCAGCGCCGGCTAAAAGTCGCGATCGCTGTCTAATAAAGCGTTTTAGAGCTGTGAACATTTCCGCCTTGATTAATGTCTGTTGTATACTTGTGGCTCCCTTTCTTGGGGCGTGGGTGTGTAGTAAACCAAGTTGTTATCCATTCTGTCCGCATTAACATTGAATAAAGGCGCTTACAAGTTTTTGGTAAAACTATAAATACGCTTTATAAGTTATAAGTGGACATTCGCAAAATACTTGTAATGCAAAACTAAAATTATGAAACCAAGCGTTGACATTTCTATGATATACGCACAAATTTTTCGCTGGCAAATATGCAAACTTGGACAACTAGTTTTTTTTCTAATTTTTTTAGTTAGTTTAGAAAAAATAGAGCATTTGGTTTTTCCACATTCGAATTAGAGTAGAATTAGATCATTTTAGTTTTCTTAAATCAGTTTAAAACTATAGTTACTGAATCCTTGTAAACCAGAATATACATTAGAATTAAAAAAAATTTGAAAAGGATTTTTCTATTCACCATCAGTTTAGTTTAAATCGTTTAAACTTATTCTCATGAGAATTTGAATAAGAAATATCCCTGTTCTAATTTGTAAACGCTTTAGCATCGCCTATATGCTTTTCAGACCGTAAAAGTCACCTAAAAGTTGACGAGACCAAATAATATTATTTCAAATTATTTTTTTCGACTGATTTTTATACATTTCTTAAAAATGCTGTAGGACAAATGAGCAATTTTGATAAAATCCAAATGAGATTAGAACTAGAATTGTGGCACACAAGCTATTTACAAATTAGGTTAAAATTCGAATATGACAATCAGCCGTAATTTCAATGAATTAAAAAACTGGAATCATCTGATTGACAAGGCGGCAAACATGCTTTCGACAAATATAGAAAGTTTACTAATATTTTCGTGGAAAAAATAAAGTTTAATGATTCTGAAATTTACGTGGGCAGTTGCTCACATTGCGTGCTCCTTTAGAAATGTCAAGCAAGTCATTTTACAACGCATTTCCTGGGATCGCGCTTCGATGAACCAAAACGATTCCTGTCGACGTTTAGCAGCCCCACAAAATGAGGATTTATATTCCATCCAATAATGTCGCCCCCATAGGGAACGGGGGCAGCCCCTCATCAATCACAATTTCCGCCCCAATTTATAGTAAGGTTTATAGAGCTATACAGTATGACGTAATGGTGCTTCACGCCACCATTTTGTTTGCATGTTTGTTTTTTTGAATTTGAACTAAAACTAAAGTTGGAAACGTAAATTGTCAAATACTTTGCCAAATATGATATCTAAGCTCTGCTAAAATCCGACTACCTTAGTTTTCCTCCTTTTTATCAACAACTACGACAAGGGAAACAAATGGCGTAAGTGTCAAGTGTAACTAATTATTGGATAGCAACCGAAAACGTGATAAGTAGGGCGAATATTTTTTGACTTGTCAAAAAACGTTAAAATTTTGTCAAGATTTACACGTTGGGTCAAAATTTGTCAAAAATTTGTAAAGTCAAAATCAAATAAAAATGCACATAAAAAATGCAATAAAAATGCACACGTTTACAAAATTAAAAAAAATATATAGTCAGCTTTTGAAATTCGTCGTTCAGTTGTTTTGAAATTTATCGTTCAATTTTATCAAAAAAATTAGTTTTGATTTGTGTTCAAAGTCATTTTAACCGTATTATATCTTTATTAGAGCAATATACGGTATAAAAAACGCGTGATTAATGTCGCCTAGCTCATTTAAATCAATGTATTTCAAACAGGTCAAAATTTTGTCAAAATAAATTATATTTAGGTTAAAGTTTGTCAAAATTTCAATTTTTCAGGTCAAAATTTTCTATTTTTTAGGTCAAAAAAATTCGCCCTAATGATAAGATAATAAATAAAGCGTGAAAGTTGAGGTGCAAAAGTGGGAAAGCGTTACAAATTACGTTAAGTTAAAGAGGAAAAGTGCAAAGAACAGACGAGCAAACGAAAAACGTCGAAACAATTCCCCACAAACTATCGATAAAATAATGCGTGTAACAATAGAATATCTCGAGGGCCCAAAGCTTTGTTTATTGTGTATTGCGGTTGTTAACAGTCACCGGCGAAATATACCTAAAAACAGCCTACACACGTTTAATCAAGACGTCCAACCGGATTGCGCTCACGCGCTTTGTCTTATGTTTACCGTACAAACGCTGGTGTGGCATTTGCTCAGTAATTTTACCGCCGTCGCCACAAAAACCCAACTATGCGGAAATGCGGTAAGGAGCGGAACTGGCAGCCCCGCGGCCTACGGAACAGATGCTGTCGCCAAAACTCAAAGTTCATCCCCCATCGATCGGTGACCGGGCACAGGCACGCTTCTTGTGTTTATTAAAGAAGCCCAAAGCCTGAAATAGACCACAAAGGAAACGGGGGCGGTAAAAGAAAACATCGCAAACACGACGCAGCGTCTCTAAGATGATTGTCATCCTTGTATTGATGTCTTGAACATCGTTAAACTCTTCAACGCTTGAAATGTGCTAGAAATTCGTGTTAAACGGCTGGGATCGATCTGTATAACAAACATATAACAAACGATGTTTTTCAATTAGACGTGCCAACACCTAAACGATATTATTTGTTTCGGGAGAGATTCGTCACCGTATAATTACCATTACAACATACCACATCCGAATATGTACCGTCGTAAAGCTTTCAAAACAAGGGTTAAACATTGTAAATCATTTTCAATAAAATGTCGGTAATTTGAACTTGAATCGAATCGTTAAACGCTGATTTGTCACCACCTTGGCAACATGGAGATAGAATTTAAACTGAAGCAAAGAAAAATTAATTTTAAAATAGCGCCCTATAGTTAAACTTAATTATCATAGGCCAAAATAATTCAGGCCCCGATAATTTTAATTATCTCCAAAACGCCTCGACTTTATTTGGCCGACCGACCCTTAACCCGTATACCCCGTCCGGTATAGTAAAGCTGCTGGGAAAATTGCGCCCGGGGAATTAGCGTCACTCGACGGGGGCTCAGGTCCGGGGTGAGTTCAAACGGCGCCTCACCCGCGGTCCCCGCGCCCCCGCCCCTTCACACGCACCCCACTTGGCGGGAATCTTTCCGCGATCAAAAACCCCAATCTAAACTGTTATTATTGGGCGCTGGGTATTATTAAAACTTGCCCCATGGGCATGTAGACGGGCTGTAGGGGTGACAATGTGGGTAAATCTTGGGCTGGGTGGGGCGCCGGGCCTGCACCTGTGGGGACGGAGACGGGTGCTTAGCGCTCTTTTTGTTCGCCCTG
Organism: Ascidiella aspersa; assembly: GCF_963924565.1. Classification (NCBI taxonomy): domain Eukaryota; kingdom Metazoa; phylum Chordata; class Ascidiacea; order Phlebobranchia; family Ascidiidae; genus Ascidiella; species Ascidiella aspersa. The sequence goes on from NC_139450.1 coordinate 30,477,911, forward strand.
GACTTGTCCTATCGGGCGAGGAGTGATCTCTTTTTAAGAAGTTTGACGTCTCTGATGTACTTCTGAGGAGTAAATTTTTTCGAGGCGGCGAACCTGATTCATTCGAATTCTTTGTCGTGTTTAACCTGCTATGTAATTTCGACACTGCTTTCCAAGTTATCAAACAAAAAAAAAGACAGTGTACCTCGACTGGGTTGCGTCACACGTGCAATTCAAATCGTCGCTACCATCTTCGCAACTTGCGCTTTTTTTCTTATGGCTCAAATGTGTATTTGTTCTGGCCTACTACGTGTTTTTTCTGCTGCCTTTTCTTTGAGAAATTAAACTTAATTTCGCAGGGGATTTAGTGTTGGCCACTCCAAGATACTGAAAACCGTGTTTGCCGCTTTCTTTTAATCGCTTTATTAAGCAGCAACAAATTGTATTTTTTTGTCCGCTCCGTGTTTTTTTTGTTTAGTTGTAGTGACAATTAAAAACGCATACACTATAGCAGGGTTTCTTAAACTTTTTTTACCGCGGACCCCTAACATTTTTTTTTTGCTCCGCATGGACCCCGGTAGGCAAGAAATGCTCCAAAATGACGTCATAAATTGACGTCACAATACAAATCGACTTTATAACTCTGTTTATTTCGGTCCGAAAAACGTGAAAGTTAAATTGAGTCCGAAAAACGTGAAAGTTAAATGGGACTATACATTCAGTGCAAAACTGTTTAATTTTTAATTAAAGTGTTTTCCTTAAAAAATTAATTACTTTTTTAAGTATACACTAGTTATTTAAATGTACCTTCATGGACCCCCTAAAACTAGTTCACGGACCCCCAAGGGGTCCATGGACCCCAGTTTAAGAACCCCTGCACTATAGTAATAAGCAATGTTCGACCAATGGTATTATCATCAAAAAGTTAATCGATTCGATCTGATTCCACATGACGTCATTACTGTAGTCAAATTAGCAAAAGTATTCTAATTGATAATTGGAATGCTCATGATTTATTTTATGTTAGGCTGATATCTGCGTTTGCTAAAAAATTAGAATCCAAATGCATATCCTATACCAGTGTTTCTTAACCTTTTGTACTTGGGGGCGCACCTAGAGACGTATGAAAACGTGGCGGCGCACCTTACGAGAAAAGCGAGCGCGAAATTTTTGAGGTGTACCGATATTTCTCTTAAATTGCCTGCATTTTTTATTACATGGGTTTTATATCTTTAAAGAGACTTCCAGCCTTTGAGACTAAAAACGTTATTTTGTCCATTAAAGTATTATTCCGATTAATTTTGGACTTATATACGTTTGAGCTTCAAACAAATTAGTCTGGTATCGGATCGGCATCGTTCCCAAATTGGTATCGGACGAGTACCGATACTAACTCTTTGAATAGTGTATCGGCTCCGATCCGATATTATCAGACATCTTTATACTTGTAATCGTGAGTTATATAATGTTATACGTTCACGTTTCCATAAATTCGGAGCACACATACACTTGTGGAGTACAACAAATAATTCGGACATTAAAATAATTTAATTATTTTTCAGTTAAACTTTGTTCCCCGTGAGTGGACGCCTTTCAAATATATTTACAAGAGAATTACGTGATGGCGCCGAAAATACTATATTGGGGGCGTAATAAAATGCCAGGAATCGCACAAAAGGAAAACCGTATGTCATTTTAATAAACCGTGCGAAACAAATGCTCCCTAAGCGTAGAGCAAATGTCACCATTTTCCCTTATTTACATAACCTTTAATGTGAGGGAAAATTAAAAAAAAATAATCTCGGGCTAATAAACCGAAAACGCCTCTGCGCAAGGCACATTTAAGATATTAATAAATCCTTAATAGCCCATCAATCATATCACGATAAGTTATTGTAACTCGGCCGTCGTGTCGAAAAGCTGTGCCTATGCGTCATTTTAGCCTCGCTTTTGTCAACCCCTTCAATTAGTTTCAATTAAAAGCGCGGCCAAATGAGAGAGAAAGGAACGGCCTGTCCCTGCAATCGGTGTACATTGACGCATAAGCCGCCCGTGCTAATCCTCTTACAGGCGTTTAACTTTCGGCTATTAGCTCGTTAAGCACGAACACCGCGTATATTGACGGCAAATCGCATGTGGCCGGTTCCTCATAAGTGCGAACGTGGCCTCGCCGTGATGCAAAACGGCCAGGTTTCTTGGCTAACTCACCAAAGCCATTTTTGTCGATTTTTTTCACAAGTTGACTGGTTACAAATTACACCTTAAGCGCAACCTGGGTAAATTTTTTCCTACCACTTTTGTGCCGTTTAACCCACATTTAGGGGTAAAAACTGGGCGCATAAAGGAGCCGGCCCGATTTTGAGCGGCCGCGTAAACCGGCCGGGAAGTTGACGAGGCACACCGAATGCGGCAATTACTGCACCGCCCTACACCAACAAGCCGCGAAGGCCGGCTATTATCCTTGCTGTTGGTTATCACGTTTTGAGGCTAAGAAAGCCGCATTGCTCCTCATTTGCCATAGGCTCCGCCCGGCGATTTAGCTGCCAGCCCGATTTCATTGTTGCGCTTGCGCTGTTAGTGTTAACTCCTTGTTGCTTTCGCCGTGCTAGAAGCATCCTGTTCTTGGACGTACGTCATATTCATACAACCGACAATTACAGCAGCGCATCTTGAAGGCGTTATAATAGACGCCTGTGCGCTATACGGCATTAAGCAGATCTTAACGCTAGACTTAATCCTTCGGGGTTTGTGGGGATTTAATATAGCGCCTGCGGTTGGTGATTATAGGTTAAGGGGTTAACGATTGTTGAGTAAGAAGTGTAAAACGTGACATTCGTTATCGCGTTTTTACGATATAAGCTGACCTTTTCCGATGACCTATATCTTCTTTGTCGTCGTGCCTTGGCAAATTAATATTTGATAACAGGTCAGGAAGGGAGTATTCTGGCGTCCAGATGTGTGCAACGTGGAACGGGATTTTTAAAAATAATTTCCTTACCTCTTGCGTCTAAATATATTGTCAATTCTTCCACGTAAGATCTGACGATCAGATAGCCTACAAATGTCTATTAATATAAAAAAATAACCAAGTGTATAATATGCATTCGATACTGTGTTATGCACTTATAAATTTGTAAAAGTTGCTTCAGAAATCGCACCAGCTTCTGTTTCTCGGTCCAACTTTTTAACCAACTATATTGATGGTTTTAACTTGCCTCTCTGTGTCCTATACATGGTATGAATAAAGTTCTGTTCACGCAATTTCTGTAATGAATGTACCTATATTTGTCTTATTTATAATTTGGTTCTTTTGTTGATTGCTAAAACATATATAAGGTCGGCGCTACACTTTCGGTTTACAGAAAATTATTATTATTATCAGTTACAGATTATTTTAATTGCACATCCATTAGCAGTCGCATCTATTTAGGTAAGGGTTTCTTAAACAGGGAAAAAAATGGTAACTTGTAAAATATACACTAATATTTCAATTAGGTAATCGATTTTTCTAAGAAAAGAGTTAATTAAAAATAAAACGTTTTTGAACTGAATGTATTTAGACTCTGTTTTACCTTCACATTTAGTGAACCGAAAACTGCAGATTTCGAAAGTTTATTTGTAGTGTGACGTCAATTTGTGACGTCATTTTTGAAACTTTATTGCTTACTGTGGCGCGGCACATTTTGTATTGCACGCGAACGCGCACCAGGCGGCGTTTGCATAATGAAAATGTCGTAGCAGTTTTAAAATATCGACAGAACTACTGACTATTCTAATCGGAATGACTATATTATTCATCTAACATTATACACGTCTCATAAGGATCACTGAACAACTGGCCAATCTATTTTTATCTATCACACTCGTTCGCTACTACTAATTTGGTCTAATTAATACCGTTATGGTAACGATCTTCCCTTTCTATACGTAGAGTCCTTTTTATTTCCTGGCTCAATAGTTTAGTTTAAGCTTTTTGTTATAAAGGTTAGTGTTTCCTGAACTATGTTAGACTGCCTTGGTAACAATTCACCCTAACGGAAACGACGCAAAAACATATAGGATCTTTCGTTGAATGTATTTTTTCTGAATAGGGGGCGCAATAAATAGAAAAAAGGAAAAGGACGGGCGACATGTCGATAATTACACGGCGGTGGCGGCGTCGTCCAGAAAAGGATCGACACCCTTAAACGACGACAAAGGAACGACGTGAAACTATCGAGAATCGTAAAGCGGCTGGTAGAAAAACGAAACGGACAGACAACACGGCGAATGCTGAAGGAAACGATTTTGGTCTCGAATGCGGGTTTCCAAAAAATATACAGAGGGGAACAAAAGTAGGCTTACAGATCTAAAAAATAGGGTTTGGGTCTAAAAGTAAATTTATTGTTTTGGGGTTCTTTTCACACACCTTGTTCTTTACAACACCCCCAAAAAAAGAAATCCATTGGTGTCAGGTCAGGTGAGCGTGGTGGCCATTCAATGTTACCTCAAAAAAGCTTAATAACTTTTGGCCCACTCTGTATATGTGCGAAACTGTATTTTGATTTAACGGTATTAAACGGCAGAGTTTTACCAACGAAGGCTGCACGAGGCTCTATACATGGAATGATGCGATGCATTTTAAGGCTGCTTGGTGGTTAAGGCACGTAAGGAATGCTTCCAGAAATTGAAAAACGATTTTGTTTTCGCTAAACGAGACATGTACCTTTGCAAAACAACGCGCGGGTAGAATGGTTTAAATAAAAAGGCACAATAAACTACAGTGAGACGAAGTAGCGGTTAACATACAAACATAATCGCAGAATCCAGCGCCGCGAGAGAGCAGCGAAAACAACAACAACATAATAATAATAAATATATATATTTTTCGCGTAACCGTCGACGCCAAGCAAACGAAGGCATTTTTGTCAGGGCAATGACAAAGTTTGTTTTTTGTCGTTTCAAGTCACACCCAGCACAACACAACGGTACAAGTTTGAAAGACACATCCAGCAGTCCTTGAAATTTCGGCAGACTTCACGTCGTCGTTGCGTTTTGCGATTCGAAGAATTGCGAGGAGGTAAAAGGTAAGGAGAAAAAAGAAAGACTCGGAGGGGGGTAAAATCCACGCCCCCTCCCCATCGGTGTCACGAAAAAATTCGAAAAGCATTGCTTCCGGGGCCGCGATTGGTCGAGAAGGTTTGAGTCGCGTTAGTTTAAAAGGCGGCGTTGCGTTTGAAGTTGAACGACAAGTCTGGTTTTGGGGGTTAAACGAGGGGTGCCGACCGTTTACCCACTCCGGCCCCCGATAGTCGTTTATCATTGCGCGAAAGCGGGCGGCGTCGCCTTGCCAATTGCGCGCGTCGTCTTCTGTAGCCGTTCCAGCATGGCCAGACGCATTCCACAGCCAAGTCACACGCCAGAGACACATCAGGGCTAAAGCTTGCCTTCCACAGGTTGCCGATTTCGTCATCAGCGCTCAAGGTCCTTGGAATCGTGTCTGTGACGCCGCTGCTTTCTGGAGTGTCCCGGCGGCGACTTTCGCTTTCGCCCTTTCGAGCGAATTCCTGGGAGGCGGGTCCCGAGCAGCGTCGGCGCCGGTCCCTTGGCAGGGTCAGCGACGCCGGCTGAGAGCCCCACGGGCGTGGGCCCCACCCCTGCTGACGTCATAAGGCCACTGATGTCCATCGTGATTACAGGGCCGCGTTTTGCCGCTTGGGCTGTTGCTCGGGTTGGGGAACGAGGTAGGAATTGACTGGCGGGCAGGTTCGGGTTCTTGCCCTTGATTCTTCCCAGCTTGCCTGCGCCCTTTACCGTGAGGAAGCAGCCCTTGCACGAGAAGGACTCGTAGGTGTTCTGCCGGTTGGTGAGGATTCGCTCTTGGAAGCGGCACATCGACTTCTTGTACTTTCTCTGTGAGCAAAAAGAAAGGGGGGTTAAACCTCTGCCGGAATCTTTACAACAAAAGCAGTTTTGCAAAGCCAAAATGATCGAGTAGATCGACATCATCTTGATTAAGACGTTTCGATACGAGCTTGTATCATCTTCAGTTAATGTGTCGATCTACTCGACCTTTTTGGCTTTGCAATTTATTATCAAGCTCCATTACAGATCCGTGCATAGTTTACCCAAAATTATTTTATAAAGTCGTGCAGAACGAAATGAAGTTTGATTCGGCGTTTTGGTGCAAATACTTTAAAAAAAGAGTAAACAGGTAACTCGATCCTGCGCCTCAGCTTGTCGCATTGCTGCCGTTTTTCGAGCTGCATAGCAATCCTGTTTTCCAACTGTCCGCAATCCCCGGGGGATTACGTAATCCTAGGGGGGCTAGAAACGCGCAAAGCCGCGCCAAAGGGGCTTGTGGCTATATTAAGGCGAAGAGGGATTAGCCGTGACATCCAAAGACCGCATTAATTGCAATAGCGGCCTCTAGGTCTTGGAGTCGCCATTCACGCGCATGCCCGTGTCCCCTACTGGCCGAGACGCCTGGTGTCCGGTTCCAGCCAACACGTGCTAATGTTTGTACGCCGAGCCAGGCAGCCCGTCTCGGATTTCGCTCTTGCAGGCGGCCATTGTGCTCGAAAACGCTCGAAAGAGGGCGGCGGGTAAAAAGTGCAGGGTCAGGGCTGTTTGGTGCCCCAACACGGCCGGCTGCTGTTTGGGGGGGAGTGGTCGCGGTCAGGACGCCAGAATAGGGGCATTTGCGTGCCTGGCCATTGTCCGCGCTTTGGGTTCGGGACCCTGCGCGCGCCACCGCGTAACCCAATACCCCTGCGCAGCCTATCGTATGTCGGGCGGCGAAAAATAAAGCAGTAGCGTCGTGAAAAAATGCGGAAGCGATTTGGAAACAAACTTGCGGTCGCAACAATCTTTTATAGTGTGTATCGGAGAAAGGCCAACCTCTAGGCTTCACTGAGTCCTCAAGACCAGCGGGCCGGGTTTGGAAGGGCGGGGGGGCGGCGTCTTTGAAGTGTGCCGCGGCCCGCCTCGAGTTCGCAGCGCTGATGTTTATCGCGCCCGTTTCCCACTGTGTTTCGGGGTCGACTCCCGGCGACAAAAAACGATATCAACCCAAGCTCTCGGATAGCTGGCATTCCGACGACTTTTGAGTAAAGTGGACGCGCGACTTTCCGCCTTTTAGAGCCTCGAGACGTGCCAGTCGCGCCTGCCGCTTTGCGAAGTCCAGGTCGTAGCCAACCCATACGAGATAAACATCTCCGTTCGACTTATGCTATAGCGCCGCGTCGCGTGACACAGCTTGTAGTACACGGTTAGGGACGGTGGCACTTAGCGAAAAGCCCCTATTGTCGTCGTCGCGAGGCCCCGTTTTTCGGCAATCTGGCAATGAAGATAACACGCGATTTCTCATCGCAGCCAACAATGGTGCTGACGTGCGCGCGTAATCTCGAACCATTGTAAACGCTCGATTTGTTGGGGGGCGCGAAAGTGGGGCTATCTTCGTGGGTGACGCCCGCCACCCCCTACCTCGCATGCAAAGTGATCACACACTTTATAGCCCCCCACTGTGGGTGAAGAATGTGCCTGTTTTTTTGACGCGAACGGTGTCCATAAGTCATTATACTCGCTGTTGCCAGTCTTAGGCAAAACCAAACTCAGCAAAATAGTGTAAACTTTCAGCATCTTAATCTAATAACTCTTTATCAGTGGTGGACTTGAATGTTTTCACGCAAGTCAATTTACACTAGAGACTAGCGACGCGCTAAAAAATACATCAGCGCAGAGACACAGGTTCTTCAATTGTTACTGGAATTCTCGCTTGGTCTAAGCGCTATTTTCAACAGCCGTTTGTTAAAACCGCCTATTTAAAGCCTTCGCAGTGTCGCTTTTTGTTGCAATGCCTATATACGAAACCGCAAATCCATCTTGACATCGGAGCATAATGGTTGGAGGTTGTAGTAAGACGTAGTAAGAATATCAAAGCCCATACAGAAGATTCGATCGAATCGTTCAAAATGCTACCTACTTCTGTATGGGCTTTGATATTCTTATTACGTCTATCTTGACATCGCATAAGCCACTCGACCGGCGAAAGTTGCCCGCCATTTCATTGCACATGAACTTGTCAGCTCTTGCCTTCAACGCGGCACGAACTTGGGGCTTCGGGGGCGTCTGATCCGGCCCCAAGCGTCTTGGTCACGTCAGGCTTCACCGGGGATTAGCAAGTGGCAGAACGGACCCCCAGGCCCCCCTCGCCCTGGCGCGACTGGGTAAGTGTGCTCGGGGCGGGGAAGGGGCAAGGGGCATACCCGCGCCGGAAAGGCGTACATGGTGCCCCCTTGATCTTAGGGGCCAATTGAGCCACGAGGGCCTGAAAATGGGTCCGCGGCGCCAGAAACAACATTGTTTCGCTCCACGTAAGCTACAGGTTAAAAATAATGTCGTACAACGCGATTTAGAGCTACGAGGTTAAGCGCGACTTATGACAGGCGACTTTGCGCGTTCGCCAGGCAGCGGTGCTTTGATGAGTCGGCTAATTGCCCCCTTTAGGTCGCCGTATCTTTGCAGCGTGATTAGCGCCTTCGTTCGTGATTCACGATCGCGCCTGGCCCTTCCTTTAAGCATCCATCAGTCGCACTTTCTCAGCGTCCCTAATAGCGACTGTCGTTCGGCCCGGTGTCGAAATACAATCGTCCAGGGCGACGAGGCAGCGAATTAGCGCTCAGGGCCGCTCGCCGAAGCCAAATGAAGGGTTGGCGGCAAATTATCGGTCATCAGAGCCACCTTGAACCCAAAGTCCCACGTCACTCAAGCCCTATGGCCCCTGTCTTTCGCCTTTCTGGGGGGAAGTCGTTCTTCCCTCGAACGCAAAAGCAATGGGCAAGGTGCGGAAGTAGCACTCAAAGTGGTTTAATTGAGACCGCTTCTAAAGCAATTAAGGCCAGCGTCGGATTTAAACAGTGTTGTGTATACTGTTGTGTTGGTCAATATACAAGGGGCCATGGGCGGGCCTAAGATAACCTTTCGACAATGTTTTTTTCTCGCGTCTGCGTTTACACGCGATTGTCGCGTTACTTTTTCGAGTGGCGACACGGGTCCTAAAAATGCGCGAAAATTTATTGAGCGTAACTCGCCTTAAGGATAGGCGACCTGGGAAAGGACAAGCTCTGGGGTGTGGCCTTGTTGTCTGAGCTGCCCCGCTTGCACGATTTTGCTGTTTTAGCGACCTCTGTAAATTTCCGCCCGAAAACTTTTGAACTGAACCTATACCGCTTGATGTGAGCGTTGTGCCGAATTAAAACGCGGACTTATTATTCGCGCGATACGGGGGTCCCCATGGGGTAACTATTTCCCCCAGGGTGCATAGTGGGGCGCCTAACCGTGGCGGGGGTCCCTGAAAATTGCCCTATAGGACGCTTTTCACCATCCCCGGGAATTAAATTAAAGCGGCTGCGCACAAAGGCTTTCACCCCCAAAAAGAAAAATAAATTGTTTGCGCTGTCAAAAACGAAGTATATAGATGTAAGGAGAGAGAAAGCGCGTCGAAAATAACACGCTGATGTATGATCGGCGAAACGAGAATTCGCTACATTTTCGCCTGGCGGATTTCGCTGGCCCTTGTTGGTTTTGCCGATAAAGCGACCGCCCTTGAATATGACAGGGCCCTACGCGCGTTGTGTACACGAGCTGTTCCGCTGACGTGCGACCTTGTTTTGTGGCCTTCAGCGAGGGCTTTAGCGCGAAAGACAACTTTTGCTTTTCGTGCGTCCGGAATAGCACTTGTGTATTTCCGACGCGATTTTTTGCGTGCCGCTAAACGCAACTAAATCTCTCTGAATATAGCGATGACGAAACAACGCCACTTAAACACGCAAATAGTCTTGGAAATTACAAGCAAACTTGAGTGGATTTAAACACTGTGGAGTTTTGCCAATCGTGCTTTTTAGGCTGTTATGCAAACGTGCTTTTCTAATCGGTGATTTGAATGGAGATTCGATAAAGTGACTTCAATTTTAAATACACAAATAGGCTTGAAATTTAACCCAACAATAAAAGTCAAGTATAGATTTAAACTCTGTAGCAGTTTACAAATCGTGCCCATTTTTTAACATAATTGTCGACGAATTTTTTAAGCTATTATACAAAACACGCTTTTTAGTGGGTGAATTAAATAGGAATTTAAATGCGATAAAACTGACACGGTTAGATTTGCAATTCAATTTTAACGCCTTTGTTAGCGAAAAGGTTTTGTTACAACGTCTGTCTTTTTCCAGCGCACTTAAAGAAAAGACCCTTTTCCCTAAAGCCCTGGCCAACGGGGCAAGAAAAAAGGCTGACCACTGCACGAATGGTCATTAAGGTCAGCCACTGATTGTCAAACTACGGGGCCCGGTTTCCGCGTCAGGGTCGCCGCCCAGCACTATGACGCAGATCGGGGGGCAATTAATGTCGCGTGTCGCCCACGGTCACCGCTGGGGGGCGCTGCACGTCGCGCTCGGCACAAATTGGGGGCCTCCGAGTTGTGAAGCTTTATGGTTTATTGTAGGAGATAATTGTCGCAGGCGAAGCGTTGCTTTTGTCAAAACCACGCCGGGACGATTTAGCCGAATCGCAAGGAAGCGTTTTCGCTTTTACCAGGAATTGACACGTTAGCGCTGCGACCCAGAGTCGACCTTACAGCAGGTCGGGAAAATTCACCGAGTTTATATGTCTCCTGAGAATATATTATATTTTCCTCAGAAATGAACTCGATAGAAATACTAAAGCAATTATATTCAATTAAACCGACATTTCGCTGTTTACAGAGGTTTCGGCAATACCTCATGCAATCATTAGTGTGAGTATTTTTACTGAAATTACCATAAAAAACGTGTATTGTGTTCCAAAGGACTCGATAGGCGTTAAGGTTTAGCGACGATTGTATTTATTTAAAAAAAGATCGATTTCGATATTATTATTTTTAATTTTTTTGGTGAGGTAAAATAAACAATAAACATATTCTCATTTATCATATCGACCAAACTCCCCTAAAATGGACTCGATAAGCGTTAAGGTTTTTCGGCCATTGTTTCCATGTAAAAAAAATGACTTTTCGATATTTGATTTTTATTCTGATAAATATTTTTTTAATTTTTATAAGGAGGTAAAAAAAAGCTATTCTCATTTCTCATTTCGACCAAATTTGACTGAAAAACATCGACTCAAACTTCAAAGGTTCTGCAGCGAAAAGTGACCAACATCTTTGCACACCATATCTTAAAACTAAGAAATGTATGGATAAGGATTCTTACCTTGGCTTTGACTTTTCCCTGCTTTGTAACGCACAGGTATCTTCCGGACTCGACTCCCCGTATCGTGAGCACTCCGTCGTTCTGAACGCTCCTCACTTCCAAGATGGCTGCAACAAAACGCACACACAATTAGCTTTGTATGCAACACATATGTAAGAAATCTATACCGCAGACAGTATTAAGAGAAATTAAAATTTGCGGGTAACTTGAAATGGATTTGTAGACTTAAAGCAGGAAATAGTTTCATCAAAGCAGGAAAATAGTAACACTGTCAAAGCCCAAACAGAAGTTGGTATCATTTTGAAAGTTTTGGTAACTCTTTATTTATTTCTAACAATGGATAAAGAGTTACTCGAAACGTTAAAAATGAACCTACTTCTTTGTGGGCTTTGATATTCTTACTACGTCTTACTACAACCTCCAACCATTACGCTCCCAAACAGGAAATATTTTTTAGAGTAAATAGAAAACTTGTTTCGCTGTGTAAAACAGACATCTTAAGCGTCTGTAAAACAAACAAACAAACACGCAGTAAAACGCTACATATCAATTGCGGTTTGAAATCAGCAACTCTATAGGAGCGTTTCGTCTCGCACAATTCCAACACAGAGACCCAAAGGTGCTGTGCTGCAAATTACCGCCGTTTTTACATTGTCCCAGTCGCTATAGATTACAAAGGCTGACACAGTAAGGCCATTTGGGGATTGGTCGTAATACGCACTTCGGTCTCGTTTCTGTTTTCAATCACAGGAACAAGTCGCCATTAGTGCGCAATTGTTTCATTTCCTTCGGGGCCTTGTGCGCTCACAATGGCGGCCGCGATGTCTCGTGGGGCCACGCGACCCATTACTGATACCGAGGACGCGCGCTGCAGGTATTAGGCACGAAAAATTACATGCTTATTGGCGAGCGGACGCGCAATTACGTTTCCCCTGACCGACACTCTAAACAACGGCCGCTGGCTTGCTTTTAACGCCACTCCGGGAGGATTAACGTTATTGTTAGATCTTTGGTGCCATTACATTTCGCATTTTGCATCGTATAGGTAATCCCGGACCGCCGACAAAGTGGATTTGCGTGTACTTGGACGTGTCGCCAGCTTTCTACGTCTATGAGTGCGTGCCAATATAGAGTTATTTTTCGAGAAACCTGGGAATTCTTTACCGGGGAGTTTCCGCGACCTTTGGCGGAATAATTTGGAACGCCGCTCGCGATTATTTTTTCAATTTTCCACGCCCACATTGGAGGCGTTTGTGTACTCGATGTTTGCGGTCGAGTTTCCCCGCCTTAGCAAAATTTCCGCGGCTTTAATTGGCTTTGTAATTATCCCTTAATGTGTCACCATACTCCTTATTCGCAAGGCCACAAAGAGCTATTTTCCAGCAATATATTGCGAAACCTAACCAAACCGTGTAGAAGAAGTAAATCGAGAATGAACGGGAAAACCAGTTCAACGCCAAAGCAATCACCTGTCTACGTGTAACCGCCGTCAGCACGATTTTCGAACCAAAACAACCCGTAGCCGGGCCTATTGTGACGTCACGGAGGCGGCTTGCTTGTAAGGCGGCGCCTAATTGCAAGGTGGCGAGCGGGCTTAGGGTGCGAAATAACAAGCGCGGCGCAAAGTATCAGTAAAAGAGGCCTTGTTCGCCGGGCAGCAAAGCGCCTATTCGCCGCTGGCTTAGCGTCGTAGTTTGTCGGGGTCAAGCGCAATAAGCAGCGATTTTTCCCAGAAGCAGAGTTTCCCATCTGGCGTGGAGCCGGTGGTTAATGATCGCCTGATGGGGATTTATTGCTAATAACCAGCTCGGACCTCTCGAGTGCGCGGGCGCAAAGTTAAAGAATCAGCCGCGCGGTTTCCGATGTCGTCCAGTCAAACAGCCTCCCCTTAATTCGTATTGTAGCGAGATCGAAGCCTTTAGCACATGAAAACGGGAATTATTGGGCCGCGGAAGTTTACGACCAAGATAGGTTATGAATCTTAAATCGTCGTGATTTTCAATTGGGAAGCGACCGCGGTCTGGGCCCTGTCTGTCAGCTGCGCATCAGGATGTTGCCAGTGCGCTCTGCAAACTCGACTTTTCACTCACTCCCCGCGACATTGAACTTGTCTGCAGCCCAGCAAAGGAAATGAAGCGCCACGGCGCTGTGCGACCCCAGACAGGCGAGCTAATTGCGAGCGAAACGACTGCTGGCTTCTGGCTGTTGGCCGAGACTTGTCGCCATATTTTATACATCGACGTGATTTGGCTTGCTGCCTCTTGCCATAACGCGCTGCGGTTTCGTTGTGAAATAAAAAACGCCATTTAAATTGCCTATTTCCTGCGCATCGCTTACTGCCGAAGGTTTCGAGTCCTGTATAGGCGGAGGACAGTGCGGTTATTGTAGATTGGGTATGCAAGGCTGTAATTGAAACGGTCGGTAAGTTACAGTATTGTAAGTGTGGCCATGAATCAGCCTTCGCATTTGGGTCAGGACGCCCGACGGGGCTGGCTTTCCCACGACGATGACTTTCGTCGCAAGAATGCCCGATAGCGAAAGGATTTTTTTTCACAATTTTTCAAAGCGCATGTCGGCGGAACAGCTGCGTTAGGTACGAGCACACAAAACGAGCAAAATATACCCTCTATATAGTCGGTCAACCATCCAATCCCGAGGTTTGCTTAACCTTTGAGATCCGGCAAAATATGGGCCTGGTATGGCAAACAACCCTAAAGTTAACTAAAAACTCGTTTTTTACCTTCCTATGGAATAAACCGTGGACGAGAATCAGCGAATTCTTTTTTTTTTTCACGCCACGTCAGGACATGATGGATTGCGCAATGAGGCGGCGAAAGCGTCAACAGCCTGCCCCCGACCCCCGTAACCCCGCAGTTGTTTCAGCTTCACCCCGGGGTCCCTGTTTACACGCGACCGGGAGGGGGGTCGCACTTTTACCGTGTGGGGTAAACGCGCGTGTGTCTTGACGGACGCGAGCGACGGACGTGCGTATTTTGGTTTTCGGTCGGACAGGACGCATGTGATCTGCTCACGTGACCATAAATCCGAATTAAACCCATTGTATAGACCAGGGGTTTTTTAAATGGGGTCCATTGACCCCTTGGAGTTCGTGAACTAATTTTAGGGTCCATGAAGGCCAAATTGAAATATTATTGTATATTCAAGAATTAACCAATTTTTCCAAAAAAAAGGGTTTAATAAAGAATAAATCGTTTTACCACTGAATGTATTTAGACTCTATTTGACTTAAATCATCTGCATATTTCTGAAAGTCGATTTAATTTTGACGTCGATTTATCATTTTTGGAAATTTATTACAGACCGGGTTCCAAGCGAAACAAAAAAAAAATTAGGGGTAAAAAAAAGTTGAAAAAAAAATTAAAAAAGTTGAGTAGAAAAAAAAAAGTTGAGTAGCCCTGCTATAGAGACTCCGAGGTTTGCGTAGGCGAAGCGGGAGGTTGCAGACACAACTACCGGTGCTCACGCAGGGAGTTTGCGAACCGGGCTTTCGTCCGGTGCGTGTGAGTTCGAGGTCTTTACTTCATATTGCAACACACACCGCGACACCTTGCCTATGTTGTATTTCGATTTCGTCAGGTGGCCATTACCTCGCGTTTGATCCAACGCCAATCCGACAATTGGATTTGTCTCATTTCGCGTTTTCACACCCAATAAACTCCAAACAGTCTCGCTCTCTAGCTTTTTTTCTAAATCACAAATTGCGGAGCAGAAATGAAAATTCTCGCCCAGTCCCCATGATTTGGCTATAATTTCGCGGGCCGGTCGCACGAGTTTGTTATTTCGGCCGGCCAAGGCGCATTCCAAGGCATTATCGGGGGCGAGCTGCTGTATACGTTTTCCCCGATATCTGTATTTTCGTTTCCAGGATGGGATTTGCGGGCGGCGACCGCAGGACGCTTTGTCGCTTGGCCCGGTTGTCACAACGCGGCCACACAGCGGCCCCGTAACACCGGTCGCGTGCCTCACGTTTAAGCAAACACGAGAAGGGACGGCACGCAAGTCCACATCGCCGTGCGCTATTTTCGACACTTGCCCGTCGGCTTAGGGCCTTTAAGACGTCGCACATCCCTCGTTTATCGGCTCACCGCATAAAACACACTCGAAGGGCGCCGTCCGCAAGACAAATATTGGTCAGTGTAAGGGGGGGAGCCTGTAGCTCAATGTCACGTCTTTGGAGGCGACTGGGACTTCGCCAGGCGCCCCGGCCGTGCTGTGAAGTAGACACGCCGGCCCATCCCTGCCCAGCACCCCTTTTCCCGGCGATTTTCCCACGACAGGGGGTATGTACGCCTTGATTGGACGCGCCACAAAAAGGTCTTTTAAAAGTTGCTGTCCTCGAGGGTGGCCTGTCAAGACATCTCGGCGCAGACAAAGCCTGTCCAGTGGTGACGGGTTAAACAATGCGCCCTGTTTTGCAAACACTCGAAACGCCTCAGCGCGTTGCTTTTCTGCCACGTACATTTGCACATGTAGGCTCTGCGGTCGTTTTGAACCCGACGCCGATCGCCGTTTTATCGCGCTTATCGGCGGCGCGCTGTCAATTACACCTTAATGCCCCGCCTCTGATATACCGCCGCCCGTGTCGCGTCTAGTTTCGAAATACACCACGCGTCGACGCTTGGCGAAGTATTAATACACTCTTCTCGTATGGCAAACGGCGAAGACGGCACGTTGAGTTGTTTGCGAAAGACTGAAGAGTTGGGGCAACCTTATCCGCCTCTACAAAGCTCTATTTGTAAAGGTATACAAGCGCCTAGAGCATGCCTCATTAAAATGTTGTTTGTACCGCATTTTGCTCGATAAGAATAATTGGAAATTGAGAAGTAAAAGCTAAAAAATTGATTTTAATTTACTCGGCAGAATAGCAGTTAACAGAAATCGCTTTCTTGGTGTAAACGAAGTTAAAAAACGCGTCTTGGCAGCAGTTACAAGCCACACTGAGCGTAAGGGTCATTATCACCAGCCCCTTACTACACGTTAGGGTAAAAATTCACTTTAAATTTAAACACAAGATTAAGGACGTAGTAAGAACATCAAAGCCCATAAAGAAGTAGATATCATTTTAAAAGTGTCGAATAACTCTTTATTCAATTTCAATAATGTCATTTTACAAATGAATAAAGTTATTCGAAACGTTTAAAATGCTACCGACTTCTGTATAGGCTTTTATACAACACAATACACGTTTTTTTTTATAATATTAAGGACGTTTTAAACATCAGTTTACTTACTGTATTTGGAGGCCTTGTGCGATTGCTCTCCATAGACTTTGTTCTTCTTCATGGCAATGTGGAATGAGGATCCATGCTTGGAGTAGAACCTCTGTTTGCGCGGGGATGTGTACTCGAATCCCGGCGATCGGCTGTTGTTGTTCAGGGGATTGGTGAGGTTGACTTTTTCAGCAGAATCTTCCTTCTTCCCTTTGTTCTTTCGCTTCTTCCCCTTGCCCCTCCTCTTCTTGCCTTTATTCTTCTTGCGCTTCTTCTTGTTCTTCTTGCCCTTGCGTCTCTTGCTCTTGCTCTTGCTCTTGCTCTTGCTCTTGCTCTTAGTCTTCTTCGTCTTCTTTTTCTCTTCCGCTTCGTCCACGGAGCGCTTCGTCTTGAACGACGCGAGAAAAGTTGAAGATTCTGCGCTGAAAAAGTCCGAGGATTGGAAGAGGATCGGATACGAGATGGTGGCGGCTCCCAGATGTCGCTCCACGGTCGGAGGACTCAGGAGTTGCCTGGCAACGGCGACGCTCATAGTCTCTTCCCGAACGCTGCGTCGCTTGGATGGGGCAGTACTGGCTTGCTGCGTGAACCACAGCAGAACGAAAACGACAAGGGTTAGGAGGAAATTAAGCCGCGGCAGTCGAGACCGCCGTTGCTCTTGCTTTCTGTGTTGAGTCGACGTTGTTGTTGTTGTTGTTGTAGTTGTTCTTGTTTCTGCAATAGCGTCGTTCAAGCGGTTAGTAGGTAACTTCGAATGCGGCAAAGAACAGTTCGTATCGGCGGGGAGTCTCGTCCTTTGGGGAAGCGATGATGATAAAGCGGCTTTAACCTGGCTGTTCTCGCCCGCTAGTCGTCGGCTTTTAGCGGCGCGAATCAACATGGTGCTCATTTCTCGGCCGCTTGCGAAAGTGCAAAAGCGGCAGGTGAGCTGGTCTCTCGAGTTGCGGAGTGCGATTTCGATCGGTTCCATTAGGGTCGCTTTTGGCTCTCGGCCCGCGACGCTCTCGATGGCAGGTAAGGCAAGGAATCTCTGCGTTATTCCCGCTCGATCTATTACAGGAAGGCTTTGTGGGACGCCGGGTAGGCAGCAGGGCACATCGAATACTGGCCGGCTCTGTCGTCGTCCTGGGCGCTTTTAGCTGCTTTTAATCCGGCCAACAGACTCGGGCGCTGTTCACGGCTTTACAGACAATTCACCTTTTTCTTTCTTCAGTCGCTTGCTTGCTTCGGTAAGCCGACACCTGGCGACAGGATTTCAAGGCAAATTGCTACGTTTAATACGGGACTCAGGTGCAATTCAGGCGCCGCTCACTGGATCTCTGTGGAAAGACAAAACAAAGTTGCAATGGCAAAACGTTACTTGAATGCCGGTCAAACTCAGCTGACCTGCCTCCCTTTGAAAACCTGCCTGCTGCTCGAGTGCTAATCTCCTCGGTATTAATTTGTAAGCCCGTCGCCACAATAAAAGGCCGAAATGTTAAAACACTCGAGCCCTATGCTCTTTAGTCGCGCGACTGTATCGCTATCTAAGCGGCCCCCGAATGAAATCCAGCGGTCGCCGGTCCTGAGAGCCACTCGACACGCCACTTAAACGTTGCCTTTTCCTCTGATCGCGAGCATTGCGCGCGTACAACCTCTCCTATGCTTTTACACCGACTGGGCGCTGATACATCGGGTCGCCGGTCAGTCGCTCAGCGGCCGATCAAGCCTCCTAATCCCGCCAATTAATCGCAGCGACTGCGATGCGGGACACAGCACTGACAAGGGATCGAACGAAATCCGTGCGCAACCCAAATTTCCGCGCGGCCCATAGCGGCGCGCGCAACAAACTCGCAACACAATAACGTCCAGCTGCGTGCAACGCTGCCAAGACCAGACCTGCCGTGTGCCGTTTCTTTTTTGCTAAAAAACAACTACCCCTACACACAGCGAGCTGCTTTAATAAAGTCTGCAGCGTCCTTATTTTTTTATACTCATATGCTCGGCAGTAATGCTCGGCCGCTGCCTTGCCGCCAAACTGACACGCACAGCCAAGAACCGGCATTTAAATACGCCGGAGTGTTCCTGGAAAGGCGAAAAAGTCGACCGCACTGCTTGCGCACACATGTTTCCATTGTCAATGTAAAACAGCACAATGATCGCGTGTAGGCGTATGCGGTCGCTCAGGCTGACTGACATCCAGGTCGTCTGCAAGCCACCTTTAAATACCAGGCTTCGTTTTTCTTTCCTACAGGAAAACTCACCTTCAAACGGCTGCCAATAAGCGTCGCGCCTATGAGAGCGCACAAGTGTGTTCATACGCACCAAAAATACAGATATCTATTTTGATTGAGTGACGCCGAGGCCTTTACTCAACGCTGGCGCAAGACTTGGGCGCTGCTGGCTCTCTCTACCCGAAGCGTGTTGACGGCAAATATTGTAAGTATAGCAAATATTGTAAGCCGCCCCCCATCCTTCGCTATAGCCCTGTTGCGCGTGCCTGGCTAAACACTATTTGCGCTGCCATAGTCCACTGCATATAGAAACTTGCCTTAAATTGCCCGGGTCACCGCCGCGGCACAAATAACATTTTGATGCCGGGCTGGCGAGCGTCGTCTCTTATATATGGACGGAGCAATCGCCTGACCGACTAACCTGCCATTATAAACCCGAATTTCGGCGGCGTTTACATGCGAGCGAACATTAGCTTTCGCGCCGCAGCAGCGCATTATCCGACGGCCTTTTTCTGACGATTGCGGCTTCGGTTCGCGCCGCAAGGCCTTATTACGGTTTATGCTGATTCGTACCTATCTATCGCGCCTATAATTGTCGCCGTGCGGTGTTGCCGAGGCCTATGGCCCAAAGACTGCCCTCCTGTGCGCCTTTTTCCCGTCGGGCGGCGAAAAAGGGATGCCGGCGAAATTGCCGAGGGACCTTGTCGTGTTTTCCTTTTTAAATGTACGTTCAATCGTGTTGGACTCAAGATGATTTATCCCATTCGTGTAACTAGTTAAAAAGTGGATCTAACCCTGTCAAAATATCCGTAGGCACGCCTTATTTTTTATATTTTACTTTTTAATTGCAATGTCTGAGCTTTAAAATAGAACCTCCTTCACTAAAAACGACCTTGTCCGTGTTTTCACTGCTTACTGTTATGTGCGCGGTTCGTTATATAAAGCTGTAAGTATGCAAATACATTATTCTATGTTTGTTTATTAAGGTCGATTCGATAAAACACTCTGAGCATACTGTGCTCTAAATTCTAAAAAAAATCGTAACTCATCAAGTTAAGCGGGCTGTTTTCTGGCGAAATTGTTGTTGGAAAACTTTTGTTTAGACAAGATAGAAACTTTGAGTTATTCGTTTTTTTGTTATTGTTTTGTTCATGAGAATAACTGCCTATTTTATCCACATAGGCCTACGACCATTTTACATAAATCGGGCGATAAGATTTAACAAAGAGAACTGAAGACCTTACACCGACAATACTGATAACAACTAATACTGATAATGTTTACAAAATGCAACTCATTTTCTATCGAGTACATAGATTAATTATTTGAAATCTGTAGTTTAACAGAATTTGGTTCTCCTGGTTTTTATTAATAACTGCCTTCTTAAAAATCAATTTTCAAATCAGATTGCTGCCTTGCGGACGAAATACATAGTGAAACGAATAAATGGGGTTAAAAAGACGTTTCGTACTTTTCTGCAGGCGTTTTCGTTCGCCCCAAAGACGATAAAACGTGCCCAGACGCGAAACGACCAAAAAACATCGACGCCAATCAAACGCAACTAACAGCGAGTGTATTCGCTCGGCTCGTCTACGTTTCGTCGCCTCGGCATTAGCGCTGCGACCGCGGAATCCGGCATTACGCGTATCCACTATGAGCCCAGTGTTGTAATGACTTGACTAAAGTCACCGTTTTTAAATATCTTGACTTGACTTGAGTCTTTTTGGATAAAATGAGTTGGCTTGAATATTTTGGGTAAAATGACTTGACTTAAGTCCTTTAACCAAAATGACTTAACTTATGTCTTTTGAACAAAATGACTTGACTTGAGTCTTTTGGACAAATGACTTTTTGGGTAAAATGACTTGACTTGACAAAAGTGTTTTGCACAGATGACTCGGGTGAAGTATTTTCATTAAGCAAAATTTTGTATAATTGGGTTATTTATCGTAACTTTTGAAACAATTTCCTTACTATATGAGGGTTCTTTGTTATTATATAGTTGAGTTATCGAACAAGTTTACCAATTTAAATACTTAAACGTGTAATTTTTATGGCAAGGACTTGACTTGGACTTAAGTTATTTCACAAAAGACTTGACTTGGACTTAAGTTATTTCACAAAAGACTTGACTTGGACTTAAGTTATTTCACAAATGACTTGACTTGGACTTAAGTTATTTCACAAATGACTTGACTTGGACTTAAGTTATTTCACAAAAGACTTGACTTGGACTTAAGTTATTTCACAAAAGACTTGACTTCGACTTAAGTTATTTCACAAATGACTTGACTTGGACTTAAGTTATTTCACAAATGACTTGACTTGGACTTATGTTATTTTACAAAAGACTTGACTTGGACTTAAGTTATTTCACAAAAGACTTGACTTGGACTTAAGTTATTTCACAAAAGACTTGACTTGGACTTAAGTTATTTCACAAAAGACTTGACTTCGACTTAAGTTATTTCACAAATGACTTGACTTGGACTTATGTTATTTTACAAAATAGTTGACTGTGACTTTAATCATTTCAAAATGACTTGTTTACAACACTTTATAAGCTGCCGTCCGCTAATGTTCGCGCCGTGTTTGCGAAAAGGCCGGCCTATATTGGGCGTCGCGAAAAACGCCCGAATACTTTCACGCTTAGTCTGATTACAAAACGAGCATCATAACTTTGGCGGCCCGAGTGCGAAAATATCCGGCGAGAACCACGTTCTGTCGCTTGCCTGGCATTCCCCAACCTTAACCTGTTGCCACCGCTGTGGGTTATATTCGGAAGCGGTTACGCCCTGCCTTTGTATACAGGTCGCCACCCAGCCCTGCACAATATTTCAGGAACGCAATTTTTTTGTGGAGGTGTGCGACACATTTATTAACTGTGGGTCTGCAATCGTTGACGATTTTATTTAGATATTTGCGTATACATTGCACTAATATCTAAAATGCGATTGCATACTGTTTCTCCATTAAACTCGGACTATTGTTTAGCGATGATATGAGCAAGAAGCTTTTCCTAAGAAAACACCGATTATTATGAGACTATAGCATTAAACACATACTCAATATTTCAGGCTGTCTTATATATAAGTTTGACAAAAAACGCAATTTATCAAAAGATTTCAGATTATGTCTAGCTTTTTTTTGACAATTTTCTACTTTTTGCTTATTAACCGCAAAATAAACAACTGATCGTCCACGAATGCGCTAAACAAACGACCGAATAACCAAACTAAATTTTCTACAGTTAAAATTTCAACCTACCCCAGGCCCTTTGATGGCCAACTGGTCGTGTAACGAATAATTTTACATGCCGGAGCCCACAGAAACACACCTTTGTATTGGAAGGCTAACCATTCATAAACACTCATATCGTCAGCGGTTATATCAGGATCCTGTAAGGTGGCACGTTCTTCCGTTTGTAACCGGGGTGTCCAATTTCCCGCGACCACAATGATTATGGGTTACGCTCGCGGGTTTAAAGGTTGGGTGCTGGTGAAATGAACTTTGACACAGTGACCATTCCCGACTAGGAAAACGGCCACCCACAAACAGAGAGCAAAGAATCTATATTTTTCCTTTGTTTTTACCTTTAAGTGTTTTCCATATATTGTACGGCCGTTCAATGTCATTCACCCTGATGAAGGCGACTTGCATAGTTTGCCGAAACGTTGGTAAAGAATTACAATTACCAGAGGAGCTGTATTTAATTAATATTACTATGCCTGGTAGCAACAGTTTATGTAAAGAATCTGTCTCTTGTAACAAGAAGACAATCTAATAATACGCAAATTATAGCAAAATTGAAAGTTTAGTTGAAGCTTTTGTATGAATAGGGGCAATTTTATTTCCAAAATTGATGAAAAAAAAATAATGAATGCGGTAAGTTTTGTGCTGACTAAACACAAAGGCCAAGATCGCCTTTTAAATGTGCCTTCAACCTCACTTTAAACACGCTAACATTGTTCCTAACATTCCATCAACCGAATGAACCAAAGTTGATTAAACAACAAAAAAATCAAACAACAAGGTTCAGTCGAAAAAACTCAACTCTTTACACTGTTTGGATCGCAAATAAAACTTTATTTCGCTTTGTTTTGTCGTCGTGTATACTGCACCTGCAATGCATGCTTTTTATTGGCATTTTTTGCAGCAGCGGTGCCATATCAATTTCAACCTGGCGTAAAATTTTGTTCACGACGGCCGCTTACATAAACTGAAAAATTTGCATGCAAACTATCACATCAGTCCTGTTAGATCGAGGCCGGCTCGAGCCCCAACACCACTCCCATTAACATCAGCAAAATATGAAACGAAAACGTATGAAGCCCAACCCCATTTTGCTGGAGTTGATTATTTTTCGGTTCCTCGACAGATGTTTATCGAAACAAACTTGCTGCCTCAGCATGCCAAATAGAAGTGGCTATTAATGGCGCCTTCGTCAGGTCAACGAATGCCAGATTTAATTTCATATCATTAAAACTAAACAAATTTCAAGGCGGGCCTACTAACCGTCCGATTCTGTAAAATACTGTTGGTGTTTTAACTAAATGCGATCTGGTTATATTTTATTAGTAAAACATACACTATGGTCATTCGAGACATCACTAAAAACGACAACAAAAATAGCGGATCAGTTGTAAATCACCAACGATTTTTTCTGGGCCACTGGCGCAACTAAGTGGGATTATTTTTTTGAACATTTATTCAGGAAAAATTGCGCCAAGGTTGTAAAACGGCCGCTCATATATGGGTTTACCCCGAAATTCTCCTACGATTAGGCCGGTTGTCAGATCTTATTTTTAGGAAAGCAACTCCACAAGAAGGATTTCGTCAAAACACCGGTATTATTTTTGTATTTGTATGGTTTTCAGCCTTTTAGTTTGGCAACTTGCTTCTACCGTTTATAGAAGTCTATAATTGTGAGAAAAAGTTCCCATGCTGACATTTTTATTTGAATAAAATACAAATGAAGCAACACAAAGACATGGCCCATTTTAATTGATTTTAAACACATTTTTGCTTTTGTATTTATTAACGTTAGACATACAAAGGGTGAAAACAATTCGGTCGCCAAAGCTTTGCTGTAAACTTAGGCTCAGCACTGAACCCCACAAAAAGTTGAAAAACAGTGACCTATAGACTAGAATTTGCCTGAAATTGTTTTTCTCTACCTTTGGGTCGCGACATAAAAGTTTGTCGCCGACTGTATTCTTTACATGGTTAAATTTATTGAGATTGGCCCAGAGCAAGATTTCTGAAACCAAGTGATGCCTTTTTAAGTGAAAACATAGCCTTTGAGTTTTGCGGACCGCCGGCGTCGGGAATTGCTCGAAGCTTGTTCGCGAAAATAGGAAATCTGTCAATGCGAGTGTGTTGTGGTTTGTCTGTTGTGGCACCATACCTTGCCGCGGCCTTTCGTCACTGCCTCAATGCTAGCAAAGTCCGCGGGAGGCCCGACGGCAAAATACGCCGCCGCCGACTTGTGCAATATCGAGATGTTCGCGCGTTTTGCTGGCGTCTCGCAAGCGAGAAATGCAAATTTCCGGTCGTGTTGTCAGTGTTGTAAACAAGTCATTTTGAACTGACTTAAGTCCCAGTCAAGTCATTTCTAAAATAACTCAAGTCTAAGTCAAGTCATAATCAAAGCAAGTCAATTCCAAATCAAGTCCTTGTCATAAAAATTACACGTTAAGCTATTATAATTGGGTAAACTCGTCCGATTATGAGCAATCTATTAACTAAAAATACCGAAAAGGCAATAGAGGGAAAGCAAATTGTTTTATGTGCAAAAATTTAGAATAAATACCCAAATTTACGAAAAAATTATTAATAAAAAAATAATTTTAACCCAAGTCATTTGCCAAAAATACTTGAACAGTGATATAAGTGCACTTTCGCGGCAATGTTCGAAAACCGATAGATGCAGGGAAATACCCAAACTTGAGTTATCGCGACCCGTACTCGAGGATTCGTTTATAAAAAAGCCTTTTACATTTAATTTCGTCTTGTTTACCCATTTACTAAAATCTATTTGACAACCTTATCTTGCCGGGTATAAGCCGGATTACAAAATACGTCAACGCAACTTCAGCATTTCAAAAAAACGATTGTCTGACGCCTGAGCCAGCTAATTTCCCCTGTGTATTTAAATACATCCATTTGTAGTTCTCACGGCAAAAGATGTTCTGATTTACCCCAGGCCAGGTCATACAACCGCACTGAAAACGCGCTGAAATTTCCCTTACACAAAGCAGAATACACAGAATCGTTGCCCACACGCTCTGAAAAACAGGGTAGTGTCGATTTTACAGGGCAACCACATCACAACAACAACGAAAATAATTTAGTACAAAACTGTCATTTTTTACATTTAGAGCCGCTTTCCAAAATAGCAGCAGCGTATTGCTGTTATTTTCCAAACGATTTGCATATTCTGTTGGTTGTTTCGCCAGCGCCTTCGTTTAAGACCGGATCGAAATATCAAAGCGGCAGAGATGCCGATCGCGCCTCGAGTGTTTATTACGTCATAAGTGCAGCGCCGCGGCCTTGGAACTTCTGATAAACGGCAACCTCGCCTTTGCACCAACTCTCTCTGTCTCTTATCTATCAATTAAACATCCTAAACAGCAGCCTCGTCGAACGCATTACGCTATATCCAATCACCATGTGGTTTCATTTTTGTAACGTGCTAAATGGGTTTAACTTGGCGTTTAATGAAAGTACGAAAACAAGTTTTGGGGCATAATGGTTGGAGGTTAGAGTAAGACGTAGTAAGAATATCAAAGCCCATACATAAAGTAGGTGTCATTTTGAACGTTTCTAAATATTCTTTACACAGAGAGTTACTCGAAACGTTCAAAATGATGCCTACTTTCTCGGGCGTGAAAAGGGGAAAACCCCGCCCGGCGGACACCCTCGTACTCGCGTTACCTCCACCGTGTCATTTCGAAGTCTCTCGAATTCCTAGAGTAGCAGGTGCACCGCGCCACGCCGGGTACCAGTTACTACACGCGGTCGAGGCTCTACCGCAGCTTTACCGCAGCTCGAAAACGCAATACCGTTGCGTCATACCGTCAAGTTTAGCCTCTGCTGCTGCTGCTGCTGCCTGTGTATTATGCGCTCCGTGGGAATGCGGTGCTTGGCTGCAGTACTGGGACTCACAGCCCAACCCAGCCTTGATTACAGAGCCGTCATTCCCTCGCCCGTTTCGCCTGCTATGTGTGCGGCAAGCGCCAGCCACTTCAAACGTTGGGTTTTCCGCGATTTTTCTTTTAAGTTTTGCGCACGTGGGTATACTGGTACAAATATACACAAGCGGAAACTTTATCGTTTTTTACTCCATCGCCCCGTTACGCATTCTTCTGACAACAACAGAAGACTCTAATTCTGGGTCACACGAATTAGGCAAATAAAGAAACGTGTTACTATAAAAAACACCACATTTAAACTATAGAAAACCACACTCTATTTATTTTAGGTAAAAATGGTTAGTGCAATTTTACTGTAGTGGTGTTAACCGGCAAATATCGCGAATAACACCTATACACTGTTAAATTCGGAGGTTGTAATAATCCACCTCGGAGTGGAAATTTGTAAAAAAAATAGTGTTAAATTCCACCATCGTGTGACAAAAAATGGATATAAAACTCCTATAAGCGTGGAATTTTCCACCAACACCACGAGCATGGAATTTATAGCGTGGGAATATCCACCCTGCGAACCTGAAAGCGTGGTGAAAGTCACACAAGCGAAAACTTACTTTTTTTGACCCGTCGCCCCTTTTAGGGATTGTCGCGTCATTTACCAAGTTGACTTATAGTGATACGGAAGACTTTATTTGGTCACGCGAATACGGTAAGTTTTAATAGGGACTGACTGCAGGTTACCTGATTAGAGCCATACAATAGTGCCAGCGTATTTCGCCTGACCAATTTTTATCTTACGCTTGTGGTTCGCAATTGCCCCCTCTTATATAGGCTATCAGCACTTTTAGCTCACCTGCTAATTAACAGAAATACCTAGCTGTGTTTTTATCTGTTGTTTTTTGCCAGGTTAATAATAAATAAAGCAATAAAGGGATGTTTTACAAATGAGCGCAATCACATTCAAACAATTCAATAAACCGCACTTTATTTACTCTTGGTTGAATGGTTAGTGCTATTTCACCGAAACGGTGTTTTACTAGCGAACATTGAAGAAAGATTCTGGAAAGTGCGTCTCGGGACTTAACATGCATAGTCTATATATAAGTCAAAATAAAAACCACAAAATTGAGTTTAACTGAGTTGTAGGTTTGACACAATCACGGAGCTACCTGGTGAACATTTTATACTCGTGTCGTTCCCGATAACCCCTCTGTCAGCCAAAAGCAGGGCCGAGGACCCCGGTTAAAACAGCTTGTCCAGAGAAACGGGGATCCAGCCTTTCTGACTTGACCAGCATTGAAGCACTGAATATGTAATAATGGAAATAACATTGCCCCTTGCAAGATAATACTCTAGCGAAGATAGCAATTCAGATCAGACACTATTAAAAGATCGTAAAGTTATATATATATCGCCAGCAAAGGCATCGTCAGTATACGGTGATAAACAAAGGCAACAGTAGAAGTATTATCAGTTATTTTAAATTTCTGCTGACGAAATATTGAGACCTTTCAAATAATGTCTGACCTGAATTGCTAACTTTGCTGGAGTATTCTGCAGATCACCAACGTTGTAGTGAAGATAGCATTTTCCTAACCAAATTAGATTTAAAAAAAAAAAAAAAAAAAAATCGTATTAAAGTTTTAGATCTTGCTGACTGATTTTTGTTCGGAGCGGTGCGCTTTTCAAGCTTTTATTAATAAATTGTTAGACCTTTTATCGTCGGCATTATGTGTTCTGTTGGAGGGCCAGATTCTGTTGTTAATACACATACAAAGCAAATTAGATTTTTAATTTATTTTATTTCAAAAGGAAACCCGGCGTATTCAGGCTAGCACATTGACGTAATACAGAAGCAGTGCTGTGAATTTGCCCCGTACGTTCTCTCACACAAAGGGTTCACAAACGCAAATTGACATATGGAGCTTCTGTTTTACAACAGGAATACCCCTGACGCGTTTGAGAATCCGCTGCCACGAAACAGCCGGCGCGAAGCGGCACACGCCCCTCGGCTTTCTCCTAATCGAAACGACATTAAGGTGCTTTGAATACAGGCGAGTTTGCGCTGATCAAACACAATGCGAAGGCTGCGACTTTGACCCGGCGCGTATATTTGGACGCGTGTAACGGTGTTTGGATTTCTCTCGTTTCGAAAAGGGGAGGGGGGGGCGTGATGACGTCACCACGTCAGGGCGCGGGCCGGAATTTCAACGAGCCTTCGCGCGCCGCATTCACACGTCTGACTGACGCAAGGCCGCGCCGCCCCCCCGGAGTCAGGCACGCAGCGGTCACGCCTACTTTCCACACAGCGACGCCATTGTAGCGCTTTCTATAAAGCTCAAATATAGAAATACGCGTTCCCAGCGTGCGCCAAGCTCGAAACTCTGACCTTACGCGTAAAATAATAAGTGTTTCAGTCAGGACTGAGGTTTTAGAATTTCGGCCCAATTGTGTACAGGTTGACTTGCCTTTCGGAGCGAATTTATAAGGTTTACGGCAAGGTGAGATAATAGGAACGTTCCTATATTATAAACATTCTGTCATTCCATTGTCCGGTGCCTGTTGCCTCCTTGAAAAGAATTATAGATTTCTTTAAAAAAATGAAAAAATTTGACCCTCGGCAGGTACCTTAGTTATAATTGCGAGCACCACAGCGGCACTACTAAAAGTCTAATAGTCAGCGCGCTAATAATAATGCTTGCACAAGCCGTTAAGGGAAAAAAGCGCTGCGTTGCTTTATTATTTATATAAAGCTGCTTCCTTAACATAGTCTAAAGGCCGTTAAACAAATTGAAAGCAATCCGAAAAGCAAAGAACGCCGTTTAGGCTTAAATTATAAGCTTTGTGAATGAGATTTTAGCGTATTCTCTGGCTCCTACAAGATAATAAAAACAATCCTATACTGCAATTCCAATGACGCTTCACCGAATTTTTTTGACCTTGCGTTTTACATTGTTTGACAATAAATACACTTCATAACCTTCAATGCCATTCCTCTTACCAAAAATCCTTGTCCAAACCTACATTTGTAACTTACGGTCTCTAAAGTCCAACAAGCTACCTATGTCCATGCTAACTGATCATATGCGGCTCTTCATAGCTCACTTAGTCAAACACAACACAATCCACAACCACTCGTTTAACGCGGTAAGTCTACAGCAAAAGATAAGCGATAAAAAGTCACTGTTAACGCTTCAATTTATCCTGCATGCGCCGATTTTAACAGTTAGATGGCACCACCTTCGGGGTCCCAAACTCATTGAGTTGTAGGCCTCTGCTCTAACCCTATCATGACTGTTAAATATTTGAAGAAATGTTTAAGCCTGTCTTGCGCCGTTTCGGTCGTCGACGCCGTCTTTCGGCGACTCTGTCGCGGCGGCTTGCTTTGCGTGACATTCGAGGCTAAATATAAGTTGTACATTTGCGAGCAAACACACATGCGTCCGTCGCCCACGCTTATGAGCGCTGCTGTATAATGCCGTCGCAATAATACCAGCTCATGGCTTTAGCTGACTTGGCCGAAAGCGGCCCGAAACGACTAGTTTTTTTCGGGCACGAGGACCCTTTCTGTTCCGTTTTAAATCCACAAGCTTCAGTTGGTCGCCAAAAGCCGAAACGGAGGAAATGTATACGCGAAGGCAATTCGTATATATTACGTACACTGGGTACACTATGCACTTTGCAAGAGCAAATAAGGCTAATAATGTGTTAACTGAAGATGATGCAAGCTCGTGTCGAAACGTCTTAATCATGATGATGTCGATCTACTCGGCCTTTTTGGCTTTGCAATTCATTGTTAAGTTACATCTACACTGAATCTACAATAAACCCTTTAGAATGTTTTACAGTTTTTTGTTTGGGGCTACTCTATCTGACCTTAGTAGCTCTCTTTGGTATTTGCACAACAAGCATTATTGCGTTTTTGTCTTTTCCGTAGACTCAAAACGTATATGGCGAGAATTATTTTAGTCCAGCGGTTCTCAACCTGTAGGCCATGGCTCACTGGTGGGCCATGGGAACATTTTGAGTGGGCCACAGACCAATTTAAACCAATCTAATTTTTTCATTTGTGTTACTATACTTAATTTTACAGGAATGTTGGCTTGGGAGGAATTGAGAAGGAATGTAATTGAAATGTAAATTTATTGTTCAGCAGCAAGTATCTCACTAATGCACGGTTAACGAAATAATCTGTTTTGAAACTTGTTCCGCTGTTTTTCGTTCTAAACCTATAGTTTATAGTTTATTTATCGGGCCACAGATTTTTTGTGCAACGAAAATGGGCCAAGAAAGAAAAAAGGTTGAGAACCACTGTTTTAGTCTGTTTTGTTACGTCCATACTTCACATTGTAACTTTCCCGTTATACACGTTTTTAAAACATAAATGACGTATCCGTGACGTATCCGTGACGTTTAAAACGATAGACGCACAAAAATCGATGGTTCGTTTATTTGGATCACACAAGCAAAAATGGAACGACTGTAATTTTCCTTATACTGATGCGAATCACTTAATTCGTGAGACACTTAAGCCCACCACTATAGGCTGTGATGTCGGTTTCTTTCATTTTTTGTAAATTTTTTGAATCGATTTGCTTCATTGATCAGCCGAGCAGAATCATCAAACAAAATACACGCCCAGTTCGGTAAGGTTTTGTGAAATTCCACAGCAAATTCAAACATACAATAAATTTGCGTAGCATTGCTTAGGTTTAACGACTTGGCAAACCAATTGTATCGCTGGCTGTTGAATTTGTTTGGCTTGTAAGTCGTTAAAATTATATTTATGGCACAGTCATGCCACATGTATAGTAGGCCTACTACTGAATCGAAATAAATTTGCCGGTAAATTTCCATCGTTGTAAATCCGAATGCAACTATAAGACACCAGAGTATCAAAATTCTCCTCACGAGAAGTTGTACAGCGCGTGTTTTTTTTACCCGGCCGCGACCGGCCTGTACTATTTGCATTTCGTAATGTTTGGCAGTCGACGTCACCTTTTGTTGACTGCGGAGTCTTTTGAGCAAATGCTCACTTATCGGACGCTTCACGCGTAGATATAGACTTTAGCCTTCATACACATATATATAGGTCTATATAAAAAAGCAGTTAGTACAGTCTTACATATATAGACTTAATTGCACTGGTATAGTAACGGCAAATAGAAAGTTGTGGACTTTTGTGCACCCTACACGATGTTAAGCCGTTGAAATTAGGCTTGTTTTGCAACTCTGAGGTAAACGGTAGACTTGGAGTTTGGACTCTTTTGCTTGCTTTAATAAGAATAGAATGCCGGTATAGCCGATCAACAGATTGCTTGCATCGTCTACCTCCGCCAAGCAGTTGTTTAAAGACGTAAAAAAGTCAATAATTGCGGTATGGTCGTGTGAGGTGCCGCCTATCGTACGAGGGGTTTTGTGAACTTTTCGAGCGCAGTTTAAAAGCTGTTTATATGCTCTTAGAAATATATAGAAATATTTGCTAAACCGTACTTGAACTCAGTGCCAAGCAACAAATTAACCAGGTGTGCAAAACACAAAAAACAATAGTGCTATAAAACTATTTATTTTACAATGACGTTCTATAGTTTTTTGTAAAATAACTTTAAAGTAAAGTCACCAGCAAGAAGCGATAGCCGAGTCCCAGTACAAGTTATTGCTGCAAAATTCAAGTGTAAGTTTTTCAACTTATTTAACACCCTAAGTCAGAATACTGAACATCGTCACGGAACCAAGTCATATTCGACCTATATTGATGCTTGTAATGCCCCAAAACATTAGTAGCATTCCATTCATCATTATTAAATGCTAACTAAACGTGGTTGCTTTCAGCCCTATACAATAAGGCGGGAAATTGAACCTATACCAGGTTGAGCCGTAGATTCTTTAGCTAGTCATTTTTTTGTCACCGCCAAGAAACGCATTTTCTTAAAGCCTTTTGTGGCCCACTTAAACTTCTGCGTAACTTGAACCGAAATGAGCAGGGGTGGCTTGGCTACGACGCTTTATAGGAAGACTCGATTAAACCAGCCCTGGTGTTATCTTACCGAGATCAAGTGTACTTTTAATTAGCGGGCGGCGCAAAAGGCACACAGCGTCTTGCCAATCTCGAGCTAAATAAAACACAGGCGCCACTGTGTTAGCCGTTTTAGTCTGCTAAAACCAACGAGCCTTTGTGTTTCAGTGTGAGTTAGCAAGTTGCCAAACGGGAAAGGAAATACAACTGCCATTCGCTAAAGCTGTATGCCGGTCTAAAGCGTTAAACTGGTCTCACGTTCAAGTGCAGCACAAAGTGCACCGAAAAAGTACAACATCTTGCCAGTGAGGCTCTAAAACAAATCCGGTTCTATTAACCCAGGGGTCGACAGCCTTTTTTGCCCTGTGGACTGGTTTAAAATGAAGTTTACCGCAGACCGTTTAACGAATAACAAATGTTCAATATTGAAAATGATCACAATTTTAATTTAGTAAGAACTTTGAGCTCGTATAGGTAGACACTTGAATAAAGTATAGACCTATACGGACAGTGTCGGAATAACCATTAGGCTACTAAGCCTTAGGCCCTGGAAAAATTCGGCCCTCATTTTTATTTAAGGCTGAAATTTAAGGCTGAAAGTGACACGGGTCCAGTACCAGTACAGTGCAGTTTTTGTTTAAAAACGAATGACTGGGTCGAGTCGATTTTTCATGTATGTGTTTTATTACTTTTTGTAGCTTGGCTTGCAAACTTAGGCCCTTGTTTAGTAAATAGCCTTAGGTCTACAGTAGCTACCCTTAGTTCGACCCTACCTACACTGGTCCCGCGGACCGGTGGTTGCCGACCACTGTCTTAACCAACCACTCAAGGTCGTATTCGGCGGTGTGAAATTAGTGGTGGCTTCATTGCGCAAAAATAGACACTATTAACCATTCGACCGATGGGCAATCAACGTGTGCCTGGGTTGTTATTGTTACGTCATATTTCGTCATAAAGCGCACCGACGAGCGTCACACCACGTCGCGATCTGAATGAAATAACTCGAATTGGGTGAAAGGGCGATTAAATGGTTGAGAAGTGGACCTAATTGCGAGGCGGGGCCCTAATAAAAAGTAAAGCATTTAAACGAGTATAAAAACGATTCATTTCTCCTACAAAATTGCAATTTAATGGACGTGGATTGCAAAAGCGAAAAAAAAAATGTTTTACCGCAAATTATGGTGTATAATTTGTATAAAAGTGTAACAATTCCACGCATTTGGCAAAACCTTGCACATGAATGAAAAACATATGCGATAGAGATCACCGAACGCATAACTGAACAAGTAAAAAGCAAACCATTCCTATCAACGACTGTCGAAGTTTTATCAAAACTTCATTTGAAAAGTTGTGAGATTAAATATATTTTCTAAGCAAACTATAGATATTACCAAACGCCAAACTCAAAAGGTAAAAAGCAAACGATTTCTTACAACGACTGTTTAAGTTTTACCAAAACCCGTCCTTTTTTAAAACGTAGTGAGATCAATGAGTTTTTGTAAGCAAACTTGAAAGCAAAAAATTACAAGAGAAATTCCACTCATTTCAATACATAAAATCGAGGGGACAACACAATAACCGCTCTTTCCCCTAATTTCTCCTTTCCCGTCAATCATAATACCCGGATGGAGCGGTTGTTTAGGATTAAGCCGCACGTCAAGGCAGACCGTCAAATCCGCCATCAAGCGTCCGCGCCAACTAAACATTTTGCCAATTTGGATTTCTGCGAAATCGATCAACCGGCCGCGTCGAAGCCGGATCGCACCTTGCCCGACCGGCCGCGGCCTGGGCGCATTATCGGGGGAGAGGGGCATTGTTAGGGGCCGTCGCGATGCCGCGTTTCCGTTCCTAATTGCCGCCGTCAAGGTTGCGAACGAGACATGGCCCGTCGGCCTATTTCTGCCTCGTCATCACCACGGCTAGTTGCGCAGAAAGCTATAGGTTGCGGGTTGTAGCGTATTTTTCTACTTCTTTTAAGGCTACATAGTAAAATGAATATATGTATTAAATACGTTAGAATATAGTACATTCTCCTGATAAATGCTTGCCATTTTAAACGTCGTAAAATATATATCGTTAACATCTTATAAAAGGTTGCGGGGTGTAGCGTATTTTCCAAAATCTTTTAACGTCATCTACGTAGTGAAAGAATTTAAGACTGTTTTCAAAAACAGATAAAGCGTAAAATAATTTCTTAAAATTTTACATAAATTATTTTATGTTTTATCGTCAATTACAGGCTCTCTTCTTGTCTTGACGTTGGGAATAAAGAAAACGTTCAAAATGATACAAATGAAAAATGATGTACCTACTTCTGTATGGGCTTTGATAAATATTTAAAGCGTTATACAGAGCCTGGGCTCAAGGCAAAAGCGTCCGCCTCTCTGATTGGCCAACGGTGCTAGTGACGTGCAACGCGCACGCGCGACAGTTGCGGTCAAGCTCGGTTTGACAATGAATCGTCAATTAGTGCTGGACACAGAAAAGGCGCTGGCCCAATTGCGGCGCAATTGAGGATTCGCTGGGGACCCTGGTACCGGCCATTATCGCGCTAAACGAGCGAGCGACCGCAGCCTAGCGTCGTTCGCCGACAGCGCAGGTGCGCATTAACGCGCGCCTAATAATTGTGCTCATGTTTGGAAGAACACGATTTCAGCGCCTCTGCCGCGAAATCGCTTCCGAAAAGTCCGGACTGCCAAACGCAGGGATGCTGTCCTATGTCGGCCGTGGCCAGGAAGACCTGTTTTTTTTCTCAGCGCGCCCACACAATAACCCTGACGACAAGTTTAGTTTTTCTTTCGCTGGTTATATGTGATGATAACCCCGAGCGAAACAATTGACCCCGTTTCCGATATTTTTGGGCTCGGCTTGGTTGAAATCTACAGCAGTAGTCGCGACTTTTTCAGTTTGACAGGAGAAATGGTAGGAGGTGATCGCATTTTGTCTTATATAAGGCTTTTTTGTATTCAACGTACTATTGCGTATTTACCTTATGTTATTGTGCACAAAGAACAGATTTTGAAAAAGTTTGTCTGTGATTTAAATCAAGTTTACCAGTAAAGCCCTGTCTTTTAATAAATTTGTCTTTCTAATAATCGAGCGGTCATGTTTAAATATATCAAGTCAATAGCGACGAGTAAAAATAATACAGGAATCTAGAATTTGATTGAAGGTGCCCGTTTTAAACAGTTTATTTTGTTCGTTAACGACACCACGCCACACATTTCGTTTAAATCGTTGTATCAATCAATTTGTGTAATAATCACTGCTTTTAACCGTTTCCGTTGTCACCTCTGCCAATAAGTTTTATTTTCGCTTTTCTATCGTCTGTCGTCCTCTAGGGGAAGCCCCCTACGCGGTGTACACGTGACCGACTGAAATCAGTCGTGCTGGGAACTTGGATCGGAAACGACGAATTGAAACGTCTGCGTTTCAGTCGCTTTTTAGCGATCGGACGAATTTGCCATTTGGATTTCCGCTCTCGCTTTTGCCCGGCATAGAATTAACTGTCCCAATTTCGACTTTGTTGTGGCGCTCACGGACCGACAGGGACCTTAAGTGGAGATGCCAATCACATGGAAGTGACATGAGCGAAATTAAATGAATCCCGAAACATTGAAGACGCAAACGCACAAACCGCACATAAAGGGTCAGGCGACTATAGACTTAAAAAAAATCACACCAGAATCGTTTTCATTGGTAATCATAACATTATTATAGGATCACATGACAGTTTTTGTTGAAATTTATCAGTTGCCCAAGTCAAGTCATACTTTGAACAAGGTAAATTTAAGTCAAGTTATAAAAATTAAACCTTAAACTATTAAAACTGGCAAACTCATCCGATTATGAGCAATAACCAAATTAAAAAAATACCAAAAACGCAACATATAGTAATTAAATTGTTTCTATGCACAAATTAAGATAAATAACCTAAAAAGACACTTAGGTCAAGTCATTGACACTTAAGTCAAGTCATTGACACTTAAGTCAAGTCATTGACACTTAAGTCAAGTCATTAACTTCAAATGACTGACGCTTAAGTCAAGTCATTAACACTTGAGTCAAGTCATTGACACTTAAGTCAAGTAATTGACTTCAAATGATTGACGCTTAAGTCAAATCATTGAAGCTTGAGTCAAGTCATTGAGACTTAAGTCAAGTCATTGAGACTTAAGTCAAGTCATTAACTTCAAATGATTGACGCTTAAGTCAAATCATTGAAGCTTGAGTCAAGTCATTGACACTTACGTCAAACCATTGACACTTAAGTCTAGTCATTGACTTCAAGTTATAGACCTCAAGTTATTTACCTCAAGTTATTATTGACCCTCAAGACACTTAAGTCAAGTCATTTACCTCCAGTCATTGACACTTAAGTCAAGTCATTGACTTCAAATCATTGACACTCAACGCAACAGAACACCGAGCCATAAATGCTCCAAGTTTCGCTTTAGCGCCAAACGGAAGTCTGCGTCTCACCATGGGCGCTTGGCATCGACACGTTTCCGCCGAGATTATCAACAAAATGCACACGAACTACCTTCAGCGTACGTGAGTGCCGGCACTTGGCGATTAGCTGAAGTGGATTGACTTGAAAGCGCTGGCCACAGGTGCTTGTCGATGAGTTTGGCCAACAAATCGCCACCTTACCTATAATTGCTGACGCATCGCATAACGACGCCCGTTCGCCTCTATTTTGATACGCGTTGGAAGAAAGGCGCGTAATTTATCACGGCAAACAAATCAGTACACATTTCTCTCTCTCTGATGACGGCATCCTGTCACCTGCTATTAGTGCAGACGGGCCAGTAATTCCACAAATAGCGAAATACGTGCTGTGACGTAAATCTTCGGCCGGCTTGGCTGCGCGATACACCCTTCTCTTGTTCTGTTGTCAATAAATCCCTAAACACTTTTCTGGCCTACAATGGTAAGTACCGTTTGTTTTTACCAACCTCTAGGATAGCACATGAGGATGTCCGATATTGGAATCGGTCCGATGCCCAAACCAGGTGGTAGTATAGGTACACGTCCGATATATTTAGTGATACAACACAGCAGTGTTGTAAACAAGTCATTTTAAAATGACTTAAGTCCCAGTCAAGTTATTTGTAAAATAACTTAAGTCCAAGTCAAGTCTTTTCGAATAAATAACAAGTCAAGTCCCAGTCAAGTCATAATTAGAGCAAGTCAACTTTAAGTCATGTCCTTGTCATAAAAATAAACGTTAAACTATCAGAATTTATAATCATTAAACTCGCATGATTATGAACAATAATTGAACTAAAAACTAACGAAAACGGAACAAATAGCAAGCAATTTGTTTTTTGTGCAAAAATTTGGACAAATAGCTCAATTTTATAAAAAAATACTTAAAGAAAGTCTTTATTTTAACCCAAGTCATTCGTTCAAAAGACTTAAGTCAAGTCAAGTCATTGGTCCGAAAGACTTAAGTCAAGTCAAGTCATTTTGCCCAAAAGACTTAAGTCAAGTCAAGTCGTTTGCCCAAAATACTTAAGTCAAGTCAAGTCATTTTGCCCAAAAGACTTAAGTCAAATCAAGTCATTTAAAAACAGTGACTTAAGTGCACTTACGTCAAGTCATTGACTTAAGTCATTACAACACTGCAACACAGCGATGTATTTTCTTCGAGGTGAACTTATAAGAAAAATATAAATAACAATTAAAGCTTTGTAACGCTGAAGAAACTTCTGAAAAATGACACTTAAAAATACTAACGTTTCAATGGTTTCAAAACCTTGGTGACAAAAGTGTCTTTGTGGTGATAGGGCAACCTGCTTTCAGTGCTTTTATCGTATTTGTACCAAAGACATGCTCTGGTGCAGATTTAATGAGCTGACAAAGTTTTGCCACATTATGCATCAAGTTTTGGTGAACTGCATACCCACATATATTTGCACAGCATTCACCCATTATAAAAATTTGTCACAAAAGCTCCGGAAAGCGAAAGACCCTATAAGACAAAACAGATTGCTATAATAGGAATGCCTTATAAAAACTTAAAATCTGTTTGTTTTGGCTTTAAGATAAACATATTTCAGAACTATAACAGTGGTTTAGTTTCCATTATCTGTTTGTGTGCTTATTGGGTTATATTCTGTTGTATTTTCTGATACTGATGATCCTCTCATAGAAATGAAAAGTATCTTTATTCTAACATCCTTAACTTATTTTGGTTTCTTTGAACTTTGTTAATTCTTAAACACGCTCGACAATGAACAACAGGCCACAGCGCACGTTTATTGGGACCGGGTTAATTCTACAAAAGCCACACCGTTCTTGGCTGGAAGAAACTATATTCTAAGAACGACGCACCCGTTACTTATTGGGTTTCACATATTTGGAACAATTCATTCTCTACGTGTAACCGCAAAACGGTGGTTATCACGAAACTATAGAAACTAGCACTCAGGCCTGAAACAAACTCTCCCTGTCCTACATTATTCTTCATATATTAGCTAACTGTCTTCCTCGGGACACAATACGAATCATTTCTGACACACCTCCTCTAAATCCTTGTCTGGCCCAGCTTAAAACATCATCACCAAAAATCAGTACCACGCGAAATCGATAAGACTGTATAGGACGTCCCCATCTAACAACTTTAAGCACGTTTAGCCATGATTTGGATCCTTCTGTTCAGCACCGAATGCAAGTGAAGCAAACACGCGCCATTCCACTTTCCCGTGGGCGAATATAGGCACTAAGTCAACAGATGCATGCAGCCCGAAGCCACGGGGCCGGGCACCGAAAGGCACCGGAGTCGTAAAGTTTGGCATAGTCGCGTGTTTAGCGGCGGCATGTGAGCTTAATGCATAGAAATCGCAAAGGTAAAGAAGCATTAGACCGCACTGCTAGATTGTTTGGCAAGTTACAGCATCCAGCACTCTTTTCTCCAGCCCTGTTTTCCCGCCATTTTTCAACACCTTGTAAACCAGGGGTGGTAATGTTTTTCTAGTCGCGGGCCAATACCAAACCCAGAAAGGTCTCTGCGAGACTTGAAATTTAAACGGTGCAGATATTACGTATCCTATGAAACCGCAACGACTGTTATTTTGCGATAAAGCTAGTGTATTTTACTATTTACACTCGATGGAGGAATAGGATTTGCGGAAGGCGCAAAGAAATAGCTTTTGGATAAATATGCTGTTGCTACCAGGCATAGTATTTTATATATAAAATTTTATATATAAATAGCTTTTAGGTAGTTGAAAATATGAGCAATGGCCTTGTGTCCAGTTTGTAAAATAGGTCGCGGCCACATGATTTGCTTGGCTGGCCGGATCTGTCCAGCGGGCCGCAGGTTGCCCATCACTGTTGTAAAATATCTTAGTGTTCTCGTTGCTGACCCTATGCGCTATGGACAGCATTACATGGCGTATGACTGTTACTGCGGATTTAAACGGCAAATCGAACCGCCAATGTGCTTACGGGAATGACATGATCAGTGGCCGCATGCAAACTTAATATCAAGGGTGTGTAACTGGGAAAAATGCATGTCAAGGTTAAAATAGACCGCCTGTACACTAAACGGGCAATGCCAACCGTTTAGCGAGCGCCGTGATTTTGATTCTGTGGTTTTCACTGCATCCTTTGGACATATTTTTAAGTTAGTGACACGCGGCACCTGCGCCGCATATCGACTTGGATTTTACGATTTCGGCGGCAAACACCAGAAAAAAGGACGGGGTATTTCGTAGAAACATTTTATACGATCGTTCGCCACAAGATGAAAGCGATACGCCGTTGTTTGGGTTGTGAAACGCGCCCAAGTCGTATAACAAGAAGATATCGCTCGCCTGTCACTCAACCCTGTTAATAATAAATCCCCGACGCGTATAGACCTGCAAGTTGAAACAATAGGAATTCGAGCTAAAAATTAATGTGTTAATAAAAATGGGTGATAGACTGCGACTGTATAGCTATATAATTTAGCCTATTTGTTATTGAAATCATTTTGTAACATTAACTGAAATACTAATTATATCCCGACTGCTAATCAATGGAATGAATTAAAGTTGAGGTTATTGAAATAGTATATTAAAGCTCAAATGTATAACAAATCTACAAGGTGCTCTTAAAAAAAAGGTAATTAGTTAGTTACGTTTGTTTAGAAAGATGTCAAACTTTATAATTTGCGAGGAGTTTTGGAAACATTTTCGCACGTCAGAAAAAGTGGCATTGAAATCCAATAAACATTTCATGATGTCATATGACGCTAACGTTGTAAAAATAAACGCGAATTGCGAATATTTTTGTGCAGTGAACGCGTCAAATTGGTGTTTTAACAAGGCTCCCCTCACAAAAAAATTTTTTTATTTTTTTTTTATTTTTCTAGGAGGTGAAAAACGATGCCTCGCATTCAGTCTTACGTTTTATTGAGACAAAAATCAATATAACGTAACGCAAAACATCGGCCACAAACTGATATATGGCAAAGTTTAACGCGCATACTTATGTTCGCCCACGCGGATTTCTGAGTCCTTGCGTTTTTCGCTCGCTCATCTCGCCGATGCATTTTCACGAAACGCGTAAAAGGGGAATGCGCTTGTGTTGATAAATTCCTCCTCGTAAAACCCTGCAATGACACACAGAGGGGAAAAAGAGGAAAATTTCAGGGGGCGTTGCCAGTTCGGAGGGCGTGGCCACAGAGTATGCGGCGTTGTATCCAAGCAAATAAATAATTGACACCACGCTTACGGCAGCAGCGGCAGACTTTGACAACTGTAATGATAATTCTCCAGTTGAATGGTTTGAAGTATTATATAGCAGTGCCCGGCCAATTGTGATTATTTTAATCTATCGAGTTGCTTGGCTCATAAATTTTGATTGTTTTCTAATTTCCGATGTTTTTTAAATAGACTTCGCCCAACGACGTTTTTTCAGTTTCCCATTCGAAACAAGTTTTTTCCTCTCCGGAGATCATTAGGCCAGAAAACTGCCGATTTTTATGTACTTATCTTTTCAATTCATACAGTCAACGAAAAAATGAGGATGAGGTGTATAAAATTTTTTTTTACATGCAGGTAATTATAAAATGGTTTAAGGCGGGGACGCGGAGTCGGTTAAAAATAACCTGAGTCCGACTAAACTAAAGTGGATTTTCTGCAACCCACTCATCATTTGGGTGCCATAATTGATACACCCACAATACATGATTGAAAAATATTTCACCATTTTCTATTACTCTTTTACAAAACAGTTTCAAAAACTTGGTTCTGCGCATGCGCACGTCGGACTCGGGACTCGGGTAGTTTTACGCTGTCTAACTCGAGTCCCGATTCGAGCCTTGGTTTAAGTTAGTATTGCTTTTTCTAATCTATTTGATAAAACTGAAAAACAATAATTTTAATCCCATGTTAACCCCGACTTGAATTATTTTACGAATGACTTGACTTTTGACAAGTCATTTTTTTTGTTACAACACTGTCCCTAGGGGCCTTGTCGTTGTTGACAGAGCACAAACATTGTTGCAAAACAGCCGATTGCTGTTCCATCCAGCCGCAAGGCAAACGATTTTGCGGTCGCCGAAAATGGGTAAACACGGAAAAGCGCA
The DNA here is from genome assembly GCF_963924565.1 of Ascidiella aspersa. Classification (NCBI taxonomy): domain Eukaryota; kingdom Metazoa; phylum Chordata; class Ascidiacea; order Phlebobranchia; family Ascidiidae; genus Ascidiella; species Ascidiella aspersa. The sequence continues at coordinate 30,519,309 of NC_139450.1, forward strand.
AAGAAAGACTTGTGTACAATGCTGCTACAAGATTTTATCAACAACCAGTATATTTTAGTTCGTCAACGTAGTAAAAATAGGATTTTGTAGTTCAGTTACTTCTCTTTGGCTTTGCCGCAATAGCCTCAAGGTAACTAGCCCGGAATAACACAAAGCAAACGAAAGAATCAAAAATACCCGTTTGATGTAACCCGACAAACAGAGCTCCCGTTGTTTTTTCAATAAAAAATGTTTATCGTAATAATCCGAATATAAACACTATGTCATCGGACGAGGGTTCAACTTTGTAGATTTCAATTTCCCCGTCCCTGTCGACGGAAAAATTGTAATTATGTCACAGGATGTTTCTGAACGGTACTATTTGATGGTCTGTTTATTTGAACCTTGGGGCCTTCTTAAGTGGCAAAAAATTCAATAAACATTACAAATCCAAATATAGAGTGAAGGGAAACAGGATCCTATTCTTTGCTGTGCGTTTATTATTGATACACATCGCCAAAAAAGAAACACACCGGTTGTATATCTTGGTGAGCAAGCAGACCGTTTTAGTAAAAAGCGTTAAAAGTTACATCACCTAGGGGCCGAAAGCGTTTCTTGTTTTTCAGGTTATTACTATATTGACTTGTTGTGGGTCTTGTGACTTGCCTGATGGCGTGCGAATAATCCTGGTCCATCACAGGTGGCTTATTTCGATAGCTGGTTGCAAGTCCAAGCCGGGAACCATGCTGTTTTATTTGCCGCGCCTTTTCGGACTTTGAACAGCAACCGTTTGCATGCAAGCAATGCTCTTATATTGCCTTCAAAGCAGGCTTGCATGTCCATACCTAATAATTAATAACGGCCAAAGAACCGACTCTAATTAATAAAATACATAATAACCGGCTCTGTTTAATAAAAGGCCTAATAACTGGCTCTAATTTAGCAACGCTCTAATTTAGCAACTCTAATTTAGCTGTGATCTTATGCGAAAGGTTTACCCCTTTATCATTTTTTGTCATTATCTTTTAAATGTTTTCCAGCTTTTAATGTTTTCCTTAAGTGATTACAAGTCAGGTTCATCGCCATTTAATTTTCGTTGGCATTAATAAAGCAAAGCTAGGGTAAAATTATATTAAAGTACGACTTAAAAAAATGGGTGCCGAATAATTTTAAAGTGTCCAGCTAAACGACCAAGTGGCAAAAATATGCGTACTAATCAATTAGATGTTAAAGACTTTTTTCGGTGAAGGTGCTATGGTCTTACATAACTTTCGTATAATTAACGTTAGCATATTATATTAAAAGCAAATTTTTAGATTTTGTATATAATTTGGGGTATTTTATTCAGTGCAAGTTTGGAACGTCACAAACCACTGAGGATATATAATAATTACCATTCGGTCACGTACAGTTGTGTCAGATAGACCCGTGTCTTTGCACGCGTATATGCTATCAAAAATAACAGCGCCAAATTGAACTATTGACGTGCGGCGTGATTCTCACCATTAAGGGCCGACAACAGCTCACAACTAGTATTGGTTAGTCAAAAGCGGAACAGTTCGTTGAAGAAAGGCCCTGATTAGAACAATTTCTGTCCTTTTAATTGTAGCTTGGTACCTCAAAGCACTCCAGAATTCTACCAGCAATTAATCGCTTATTGCTGGCTACGTCCAACGGCTAACTAGCTGGGAAAGTGTTTAAATGGAAAACAAGTTTTAATGGAAAAACAACGCTTAATGGAAAACAAGTTTTTTCACCATTGCTGGAAAATATGTTTTGTTATTAGAGGCCTGAGAAAAGAGTAACTCCCATTAAGGCAAATAAAATACGTTTTTTTCATATCAGGAAAAAATTTTCATATCTAACGCGACCTAATATTTTTTAGCAAAAGTAATGATTTTTTCTCAACAATTACCATTTTGAATAGAAGCCGGTAAAAGATATTGCTGGTAAGACAGAATCTAAGATTATTTCACCATAGAGATCTCGACACAATTCTATCTCGTGCACAATGTTTACCGATGTCAACACAAAATTAACTTTCCAGCAAAAAAACAGATTCCGTTATCCGTCGGGTAAATTCTATTCACCCGGCGTTCCGATTAAAGCCTGGCGCCAAATTTCACGGTTCAGCCCTAGATGATTCGATTCGTTAGCGCCGCGGAAGCGATGGCTTTGTGATTAGACGAGACATGTCGTCTTATTAGGCTCATTGCTATCGCACATTGAGATCACAGGGCGATACGTAGAGGTGTGTCGCGTTATGTGCCACCCAGCATGCCCGCCTCTTAATATACAGTATTCAAAGCGCACCACAAGATAACCATATAGCAGTGGTTTTCAACCCGGGGTGCAGCGGCACCCTGGGGTGCCATTTCTAATCAACAAGGGTGCCGCAACATATTTGGGAATCTTTTAGAAATAATCTGTTTTTTGCCTAAATTTTACAACTTTTAGTGTAAGATTATAGAGTGGAATAAATCCAATTTTAACTTCCTACGTTGTGTAGAGTTGATGTGTGTTGTTCCAGTTACATTTATTGTAACATTCTAGTAAATTACCTACGGAAAAATCTTATATGGGTGCCGCAATCTATTTATTATTTCGAGGGCTGTCGCTAGCTATAAAAGGCTGAGAAACACTGGTATATAGCCTTGCGTATCTTTTTGGATAATTGGCGTACACATCTATATATACGCGATTTTCACAGCACTGCAGCGCACAATGCTAATTGGCCGACAAATTAGGACATGCCCATTTGCGCGTGTGTGTAGGTAGGAGCTTTCACTGCCAGGCGTCTCTTAGCGTACAAGGCGTACGTGCCCTAAACCTCAATAGGCCACCGCCGCCTATCGCGTATAGCCGAAGGGCTTGGAGCCGCCGGCTTTCTCGCTGAATGGCAATTATACAGCCGCTTCAAAGGCTGGCTGCGTGAGGACCTTTTTTCCTTTTCGGACAGAAGCGAATCATAGCGAGAGAGCGTTTTGATTGACAGGCGCGTGGCGGAGAATCGGTCGGCTGCTATTGGCGAGAGGGCATGCGGTGTACAAATCACAGTTATTTGACGGAATTCGAAAAAGTTATGGGGCCCGATATTTTGCGCGAAATTCCTTTGGCTCGATTGTGTTATGACTTTTAGATTTGTGAGTTTTTCTGTCAGTGGGCTTTTCGTTAAGAAATCTGTCGGACCTGTTAACGGGTAAATTCAGATTCCTCTTTTTTCTGAGGATTGATGACGACAATGCATTGTTAACATACATGTGATTAACTGACAGGTTGGAATTATTTTTACGTCGACCACCATGGCTACCCACAAGCTGTGTGGTGTGTTTTCCCGTTTTCTCCTCGTATTGAACGGCGAACTGTGCTTAAATTGATGCTTTACTTACTGGTCTGTTAACAGTTACGATCTTATACCATAAGAATTCTTCGCAAATAGTAGAAGTGAAAACGAAGTAATCTATAAGCTATAACTCTCGCAAAAATTTTTTTTATATATATATCTGGGAAATATATTTTTTAATAATAAGTTTTCCTAATTTTTCTTGTATTTCCATAGTAATGGCGTCATGTACATTTAGATCTTACGGCCGCACTTCTACCTTTAAAATGAGAAATCGATGTCGGAATAAAATGCAAGTCGAACAACACTATTTAATATGAACCCCAAAGTGCAAATACCCAAGATGCGTCGCGCACACCCAATATAGATACGAAACTCAGGTTATTGCCTCGCTAAGCGCGTTAAAATTAAACTTCTGTGCTGTTTACATGCGCGCGTCCAAACTCGCTAAAAATTTAATAACACCAGTCGTGATTTAGAGCGGCGAAAGCGATCAGCCAAAGAGTCTCCTTGGCTTGATTTTACGACGCCAGCGAATGTCAGAAACTTATTGCAACCCTGGATTTATGTGTGTGCTTACCAGCAGGTCGAATTGGAGTCGGACAACGCACGGCTGCGGCACTGATGTCGCGTGCTGCAAATTGTTACCGAGGGGGGGAAACTTTAGGGGGAATGTACTTTTATTTTTCGGCAGTAGATTACCTGGCTGATTTGGACAACTAGATTTATTTTAGCTTTTTAAAATTAGAATAGAATTCTGGAGCATAATGGTTTGAGGTTGTAGTAAGACGTAAAAAGATTACCAAAGCCCATTCAGAAGTAGATGTAATTTTATGCGTTTCGAATAACTCTTTATTTATTTTCAACATCAGATTAGAATTAAAATTAGACCATTTCAATTTTTTTCCAAATTAGATTAGGATTAGAATTACCGAATCCTTTAAAACCAAAATTGAAACTAGAATTTGTACTAGCATTACACCTAGTGATTTATACTCAATTTAATTTAAATCGCAATTAATTCAAAAAATATATATTTTTATATGTGGCTGACTTTTATATGTTTTAGCAAGGCTGTGCTTTTTTAGATTGTAAGTTAAATCCTACGTTTCAAATGGGAGATTAAAAATGCCGTTGGACAAAGTAGCATCTTTAGTAAAATCCGAATTAGATTAAAACTAGAATTAGACAACACAAGCAATTTACAAAATAGGATAGAATTAGAATTAGCCGCATTTAGCTCTAATACATTGAATTGGAAAACTAAAATTATCTATAGTTTTCCAAATCTGGATCACCGACGTTCCCAAGAACCGGCCGAATTTAATCTCTGCGCCGCGCCCCGATTACAGAGCGTAGGGAATGAACCTCATTGCGCCGACAAAGATACATATTGTTTCTGAGCACACCCCGGTATTCTGTTTGAAGCGCGGTAGTGTACGACCTTTGACGATCTTTCAAACCGCAGTTGGAAATAGGAAAGGCGAGATGCAATCTCGAAAAGGCGCATTAAAATACATTAATAGCAATAGGGTGTCCGTTTTGAGCTGGTCTAACCCGTTCTCACTATTTGATTAGGCAACACCAAATTGTAGTTTTTTTTAGACGGATCTCTTTTTTTAGGCGGACAGCAGGGTATAGAACCGCCTTTCTTTTTTACACCTTTTTAGCACAGGAAAAGTGTTTAAATTTTTCTAAATCGGCCTAGAATAGACACATTGGGCAATACTGACAACTCTAAATTTTGTTAGGTGATTCTTATAAGCGAAAAAATAGATACTTGCGGGACACAAAAAACGCCCCAACCCTGAATTAAATTTTCCCGCCGATCGTTTAATTGCACAACGACAGACAATCAAGTCAAAATTCCGCGAAATCTCGGCCACATTTTAGTTAAACAGTCTGCGAGAAGATTTCTGGGAAAGGAACGCGCTTAATAGCAAATACCGGCTCTTTTTCCAGGATTACCGCAACCCTACAAATCGCAATTACAGACAGCCGCGACAAGTGCATTGACACGCGTCACACCCAAGCAGGGTCCAGTGCCCTGTTTGAGTTTGATACCGGCCTCAAACAAGCTTGTTGATACAGACTGACTGCGCTCTTTAGGGATTTGTTTTCTGTCGGGCTCGGGGCCATCGACCTTGGCACGCGGCTGAGGAGAAATTTGGTTGTTACTATACGGACTTGGCACTCGACATTGATTGTTCCACACCCATGTGTATAGGTGGGAAAAGTGAGGTTGAAATTAGTATCAGGCGTGATGGGCTCTCGGCCGAATACCAATGCGAATTTATGTTGTTGGTCCGTAAAGGGCGAGCCAAACCCTGTACACACGTTTATGGAATATAAATCTGGCTGTGTGTGAATGCTGCTACAGCGTGTGAGGCTTGATGCTGAAGTGGTAAATCCTTTAACTTCGGTTACACCCCGTTTGCAAATCTTGCTTGAAGTTCCATTTAATAGATTTCAGATACATATCAACCCCATTGGGACCGCTCAGCCTGTTCACGCAATTCAAGGCCAAATGCAAGTCAATCATATAGTTATGGAGTATTACCAAAAATACTCAAGTCAAGTCAAATCATATGAAAACGGTTACTAAAGTTCACTTAAGTGACTTAAGTCATTACTGCACTGTCTATCGGTAAATAACAACCCGAATAACTCTCAAGGGGTGATGAGGATTTTACGCTTTTGAGCCTAAGGGACTTGAAAATCTGGTTCACCACGGAGTTACATTCTAACAGATGAATTTGACTAATTTTAGCTTGATGCGAAAGCGCCAATCAGCCTGTTCGCGCAATTCAAGGCCAAATGCAAGTCAATCATGCTCGGGAGGTTGACCTTTTTGGAACTTATTCTTATTTTGGGAGAAACGGCTTTTTTATATTGGCCAATTGCCTTAGAGACGTGACGTTATTTCGCATCTGTTCTGTTCCCGAATTCCGCAATTGTATTTTTTAACGATTATAAGAAAATTCATTTCCACCCTGTTGCGTTGGGTATTTTCGTGTAGCCTTTTTATAGACGAAAAAATACTTATTTGTTTGCGCAGATGTTTATTTTACACTTTCATATTTCCATTATTTTTTCATAAAATTTACCCACTGCAATAAGTCAGACAATTGCGCATCCATACGACCATAACACAGCGCCAACAAGAAATTTTGATTAATAGAAAAACACTTAACATTCTGGCCATCATTGAAACAAAAAGTTTTGGGTTGGGTTGGGTTTAGTCTTTTTTGGGAAAAATGTCACTTCATATTTTACACAAGATTTTTTAAAATAACTTTTCTCCATTTTCTATTGTTCCTGCCCGGAACAGGCAAGTCTTTTTCTTTCGTGACAGCGCAACAGAAAATACCATATTCAGGCAACACAGCTTTCGAATAACAATAAAGTTTCGAATAAGGTAAATAGCGAAAAACATTCGGAAAATTCGCAAATGTCAAAGCCACAACATTGTAGACAAACGCGTTTAGTTGCTTGACTTGCTTTATATATGCAGCCAAAGTACAAACACACAGTGGAATCCGGCGACAGAACGGGGCGATAAAACACAGGAAAACGCCCCATAATATGAGAATGCGATTGTTTAGTTCAGGGTGGTCCAACCTCTTTTCATCGCGGGCCAAAAACAAGGTTTATTTTATCTTGCGGGCCAATGTTTTAAAATAGCGATTCTTAGACTTATTGCTGGCAAATTATACATAGTCTATGGCAAATATACTAACTTTATGGAATGTATACCTTTGTTCAGTTACGGTAGTTATGAAATAATTTCAACACCAAAAAAAAAAATTAAAGTGTATTGCCAGATCGAACCAAAGCTGACTATCAGTTCAGTTGGACCACGCTGGTTTAGTTACTTGACTTGCTTTATATATGCAGCCAAAGTACAAACACACAGTGGAATTCGTGGACAGAACGGGGCGATAAAACACAGGAAAACGCCTCATAATATGAGAATGCGATTGTTTATTTCAGCCTTTCTTTCTTAACCTGGGGTAAATCTACCCCAGGAGGTAAATTTACTCGTTTTAGGGGGTAAATCCAAGGATATGTATTCAAGCTCTGAATATTCTGGTTCCATTTTCTTTGACTAACTTTTGCCAAGCGGCTTCTCTGAATTGCCAACTATCGAATATAAAGCACGAAACCGACTTTATGTAAAATCTGATATTCGTTGTGCATTATCACTAATTTCCCAGACATTGCAATTTAACTCGATGCCAAAAAGCAAGGGCAGCCGTCACACGGACTATAACTGATGTAATTTGTTACTTTCGTTTTTTTTAATAAATGAGCACCACTTTATATATTGGGGGTACATTTGATATTCATTTTTGTTCAGAGGGTTTTTGTTCAGAGGGACAAAAAAGGTTAAGAACCCCTAGTTTAGTTGATAGATTTGGTTTAAAAACTTTTTCGTTGTTGTTCGCGTTTTTTAGCATTTTTTCCTTTGTGTGTTTTTCAAATATTGTACGTGTGTTCGGTGCCATTTACCCTGACGAAGGTGACTTGCATAGGTTGTCGAAACGTTGCTTGGGAATTACAATTACCAGAAGAGCTGTTTATTTTTATTAATACTGTAAATGCCACAAATTCGACCACAGCTCTCGCGAAAAAGTGAGCGCACAGACTGTTCAACTAACGGGATATGATTGGCGAAACGAGAAAGAATGGTGAACTTCGTCTCGCGAAACTTCACAACGGACAGACACTCATTGCGCGCCCGATGGTTCCGGCAATACAATAAGCTTTCGATCGTCGGACCCCGATAGGCCAGCTGGCAATCGAACGTTGCTAATTGGAAAGGCCGCTGGAACTTTCACACAGCACCTTGCCATTTCGCCCTAACCAATCGATTGGTCCCTGGAGGAAGCTCTAGGGGCGAACTTGTACGTCACGCTGCGACGCTCCCGCCCCTCTTGTGACGTCATCACGCCGCTTCTCACGGCACGTGAATCAGCGCGCCCCCTGGGGAACTGGCGTCACGTGATTTTCGTATGAGACCGCGCGACATTTTTTGCTGCTTTTTCAGAGGCGTTTTTTTTCTTGTATTTTTTAGCGCATTGGAGTTGACCTGTTTGCAATTTGCTTGAATTTGCTTGATCAAATATGAAAAATTATATGTTTTACCTGCCTACCACCACGATAAATACTGACCTTTTTACCCACATTTGAAACATTGTCTGTGATTTTCTAATTGCATCTTTTTGCTGCTTTTTGTAAGGCGTTTTTTTCTTTGGAATTTTCAGCGCATTGGAGTTGGCCTTGTCGACAATTTCTAATATATTGAGGATGAAGCAAAACGTTTGACTTTATTCAAACAATTTACTTTGAAAATTGCTTTTATTTTTTAAATTATACGTTGAGATTTTAATTAGGCCTTCATTGACCCCCTATAACTAGTCCACGGACCAAAGTTCCGCGCAATAATACAACGTAAATAACGGACTTTTTTTTCAAGTTGTGAACTATACAAATCCTTCCAACCACCGATTAAACAATAGAAAATTATATGATTTATCCTGCCTAACATTACGACAAATATTGACATTTTTACCCAAATTTAAAGCATTGTCTATAATGTTTTCTACGTGGTAGTTAAGCGATCAGAAAAAAGTACAAACCTCCGGACTGCTTAAAAACTGCCATTTTTATGTTGTTTGCCGCTGTTTTTCTGTCGTTTGATTTTTTAGCACAATATCGTAGACCTTGGCGCGAAATACAACTATGCACTTTACGCAACATTTTAGGATACAGACACTTCGCCAATAACATCATTTCCTATTCAATAAAATGAATGTTTTTCAAAAAACAGAAGGTTTTCTAGCTTTCACGGACAACTTTACTTATTTGTGATTCCAAAGGTCTTTGCGCAAAGGATGCACCAACCTGGGAATTATGCCAAGGTTAAATCAAATACAACCAAACTAAAGAGACCCGTCGAACACAAAAAAGCTGATTAGCAGACAGCCATACGCGGATGATACGCGCCTACAGTACATATCTTGTCAAGGTCGTTATAAAGGTTAAATTCTGAAGAGTGCTTGTACAAACCCAGACTCAACAGGAATGCTAAATATATGCGAACAATGTCAAACTGTGTGTGAAGTGCACTTCAGAGTTTCGGTTCCTCTAAAACAGTCATTCGGCGTTATGAGTTGACCGCAAACGAACATCGCGAGAAAAAAACATAGGTTTCACTAAATAGCAATATACAATAATACAATATTTTTCAGACGTTCGGCAACAAACTAGGCGAAACTAAAATGTGGTGCTTTTTTCACTTAATTGCAACGCTAATTGTTAGCCACGTGCAATGCTAGCCTGTATGTAGCTTATATTGTACGTTATAGGGAACAGTACTTCGGACTACGATTTCTTTCGTTTGGCAAAACATGACATGAGGCTGCACTTGGAATGCTATAATTGACATGAGGCTGTACTTGTAATGCTATAATTTTTCTCATATTTCAATACAAACTATTCTAATTTGAACGTTTTTGTTACTTAAAGGATCCCAGCAAAATAGCTTTTTTAGACATATCTGCTCTTTAATTACCTTCTTTATCTTTGTCTTTCTAAAAATTTCCTAACACTTAATGCCCACAAATGAGCCAATAAGAATCAGACGATCTGGAAATGAATTGCACACGGTTTTGTACAAGGTGGGCTACAGCAGTAGGTCAAACCTGGTATACGATTGCCACATTCAGCTAAGTCACACGTAATTGCGAATTCGCGGTGCATCTCGTTTCATCCATATGGGCCGACGCAGCACCTGACAGTACTGCTACTGTTGGGTGCTTAAAACAGCGACATATTATAAACCACATATTTTCGACTTTGGAAAATTTACCAGTTTGAACAAATTTACATTATCCTTAATAAGAGCTGTTCCATGGTCAATTAAAATGCTGGATGTGCAGTAAATATATGTCTTAGTTATAGTTTTCCTCTTGATTCCAACTCTATGCCGCTAACATTAATAGATTAAAATACTTTTAGTTATGCGATCAATCTATAGAGGTATTCCAGTTTTTTTTTCGATTGACAAAACGAACTAGCTGTAACTTACCGAAAGTAGGATAACTTTAATTTCTTAAATGGTATCAAAAATTAAACCAAGTTTTGTACTTATTTAATCTTTATCATTGATGTTCAACCAGAATCGTTTGTTTTTCACCATTCGGATTCAGGCAGTTTATGTTATTCGAACGAAAATTCTAAATATCGTTTGATGTCATCAGTATTGAATTGAGAGTTTAGCCCCTGATTTCGTTTTCGGGTTGGTTCAGATTAGGTAAAGATATTAATATTTCAGTTTACGTGGTACACCGGCACAACCCAACAGCAAAAATCAACATTGAAAATTTAAACGCACCTTAAAACTCAAGAAATCCACCACCCAGACCATAAACGTAACTTCATGCGATGTTATATATCTATGTTTTCGCTTTCGATACAGCTCTACAACAAGGCCAAGGCTAGTTTCTGTTTAGTGTGTATAAACAAAAATTATTATTTCAATCTACCATTCGTCTACAAAATCAGTTTTGATCGCTGCACCTTCGAATCCTGTTAGTACTCCAGGATTATAGACAATATGGCTGTGTCATTCAGCTCTGTCAGAAAACAAATAGCAGCCCACGGTTAAAGTGCCAACCGCTAAACGAGGAAAGTTCAAAAAATATTTACTCGTTATATCGGCCGGCTTCTGAAGTTGAGTGCTTAAGCGGTCTCATCTGTTACTTTTCTGTTGACGCAAAAGCCGACTGCTGATTATTATTTGAGCAATCTTTGACCCGCGCCCCTTGCGTAAGTAAAAACAGTAGAACAAAATCGGAAATATCCAAAAATTTAAGAAATATCCAACATTTTAATTTGAGCGACTTTTTCTAGATTTTTTTCCGAACGAAAGTCGATCTTCGCGTGGCAGCCGACACGCCAAAAAATATCGTGTTTGTGAAAATGAGCTGGGCAATTATTTTGACGTCCTATTGAAGGCAGATATAAGGCTAATAGTCTAAATTTAAAGATACAATGTTTTTTAAAAACTATAATAGGCCTACAGAATGCATATTAGAATACGACATGTATATTTAGCATAATCACATGACCCGCTTGATTAACGCAAATAGAACTTTGAACCAGGCAAACAAATAAGGATTGATTTGTGATGGATATTTGAATTGTTTCAGCAATAGTTGTCAGTAGATCACTGAACCCCAACCTTTGAGTCGTGGCGAGTGGCGACCCCCTTCTTGGTTTTTAAAACCTACGCGACTCTCAGTTTTAGTTTTGATACGATTCACATCAAGAGATTAAATTACAGCAGATTCATTGTCAAAACGCAGCCACTCTAGATTTTGCATATTTAAAGGTTTAAGCCTCCTTTTGTATCATTTTATGTTTTATGTTTCAAGTAAATTTATCGTGTGCTTACGCCAATTAAATTTATGTAAATATACCGCTTTTTGTTCAGCTTTTATTTTAGCTAATGCTACACGGCGACCCCAATGTTGGGAACCACTGCTGTAGAGCTCCGTGATCGATTACGTAAAAACACTTAAGGCTCATTGCCGTTGTAAGTAATTTTGGTGATCGCAAATAAAGTCCATATTATTTGAAATGTGTAGTCGCATTTTTTACGGACTAGCAAGTATCGATAGCTGCTTTGTGTTTTATGTGTGTCGACGCTGTGCCAACTGACTGTCCATTGCCCTGTCAATCAAACTCGTTTTCAATTTGAAGAGCTTAGCATAATATTAGCTTCATAGCGACATACAGCGGCAACCATTTTAGTTGAATGTATAATGGGGAGTTGTTACACAGTCGAACTTGATTGTTGAATATTAATATTTAGAGTAATACGTACTGAAGCCATGTCGTTAAAAAAATCTTCATCAAAAATACAAATTTTTTTTTAATGGCAATAGTTTTATCATAGAATACTAAGTTTTATGGCCGCTTCAACCAAGGTGAAAATAAAACTTCTTTTGACTCAAGTGTTTAATAGGATTTCGTCGCCATTTATTGTTAATATTATTTGCTAATTTATTTAACACTGTCAATTAGCCTAATATGTGCAAATATATTGATAAAATATTAAGAGTCGAACGAATTTTTTTATAAAATTATCATTTCCTGTATCACATACTATCTATTTAGATTCCGAATTTTCGTTTAGATTGGACCAAAATGATACAAAATGGTGGATTCTTGCAACCTTTTGTATGGACAGCTTAAGCGTTTCCTTTCTGCTAAATGACTAGATCTTGAACCAAACTTGGGCGCTTGTGATTTACGAATTTTTTGCTGCCATACATTTCAATCATTTGTTATAAGTTTTTGTTCTTAAGCATTTATCGGCGCTCGTCTAGAATCCTACCACAACAAACATTATTAGGGTTAGGGTGCTGGTTAGCGTTTGGGTTTGGGTGAGTCCAGTCATAGTGTTAAACAATATTACTTGACCTACCCACACCCAAATACTAACCGACACCCTAACCCAAGTATTGTGCATTGTTTAATAATTAATTTAACGTTGTGGTAGGATTCTAGACCAGCGCCCATTTATCTACTACGTTGTGGTTTTTCATCCTAGATCCTACCACATTTTCGTCCGTGGGTTTATAATATTGTTATTACTTGGGTTGGGTTGCGAGTTAGCGTTTGGGTTCGATCGAGTGGGTTAACTATTATTATTATTATATTTATTACTCCATATTTATTTGTTTTTTGCATTTTCATTTTCGACAACCCGTTTGGTTACTGTTAAAAAGGTGGTTGGATTCTAATCTAGCCCAGCGCCGTTTTTTCCTTATAGTTTATAGAATCCTACCACAACACACATTACTTTGGTTAGGTTGGAGAGTTAGTGTTGGGTGTGCGTAGGTCAAGTATTTAAAATAAAAATGCAAGATCCACCCATGTTCAAATGATAACCCAAACCCTAACTCAATATTGTGCTTGTATTTGTTTAAGGTGTGGTAGGATTCTTGACCAACGCCTAGTTTATATTGTCTTTGCTTTGTTTAACATTGTTTAATCAATATAATTGCACTTGCTGCTATTTTGTCAGGGAGTATTTAGGCCTTGTCAATAACATTATGGCAAACCTTTTTGATGAGGAAGATGATGCTTTGCTAAAGGTGAGTCAATAACAATATGTTAGGTACAACAAGAAATTTTACAACCTACTAATAACAACAAACTATATTTTTCAACTATCTTAGCACAAATTATGTTCTCAGTCTGCATTTTGTGACATTTTTGTCGGAGTTTTGGTTATGTACTGCTAAACAGTTGTGCCTGTCTGGAAAGTATGGCAGATCTTGATGGTACACTGCCAAAAAAAATTGTCATCACATTATCACCGAAGGTCAAAAGCCACTGTGGAAAGTTTGGAAAATGCACCTGCATTTTTTTTTCAAACTTATAAAAATACACCTCAAAAATAATCTAAACGTTTTGCCTTTGTTTTACCTCAATACTCCGTTTGATTGCAACCGCCTTGCATGTGATTAATTATTCTAGAAAGTATGGCAGATCTCGGCGCAATCTTAATGGCTCACTGGCAAAAAAATTGTGATCACAGTCCAGGTTGGAAACTAAGGCCTTTTTTTGCTCAGCCGCGGTAATAGCCGCACATTTTGTGTAAAATCTACGTTAAATGTGGTCAGCCACGAAAAATTGCTCAAACGTGCAAAATTTTCGTCGCGCTAACGGTCTTCAGTATAGTACTTCATTTTCAGCCATGCAAAATTTACAAATAACGTTACTACAGCCGTGCAAATTTAGGCAGAAATATTATTACAGCCGCGCAATTTCAAGCTGCAAAATCGTCTCCCCCGCGCAAAATCCAAAGTTTCCAATCTGGTTTACAGTATCACCAAAGGTCAAAAGCGACTGTGGAAAGTATGGAAAATGCACCTGCAATTTTTTTTAAACTTATGAAAGAACACCTTGGAAATGATCTGAACTACAACCTTATTTATAGCAGCGGTATACCTTTACAGTGCAATGTATGCATTACAGAGTGCGTTGAAAAATCATAAACTGCACCCGGAAATTTTAAAGTGCACCCGGGGTTCACTTTTTTACCTTAGGTAGCTGATTTTTTCATCCATACACCAGTGAGATCTCTTTAAGATCTGCCATACTTTCCAGACTGGGTCAAAAATGCACGTCGCTAGTGTAATGTTTTATAGTAGCAGGTGCGCAATACAGTTTTGTGTGCATCTGCGGTTCAGTATCCTATCACAGCTCAACCTTTTTCTGAAATGTAGGTGTGCATTTTACTATTTTAGGTGTCCACACATTGCTTTAGAAAAACTTGGGTGTTCACCTGCCACAGATTGCAGACTGGCTATGTTTGTTGTTGAACTATCTTTTAACTGATAAGATTATTGTATTCATGTTTTGTCTTGTAATTTTGTATGAATAATTACTTCTGTTTGCTTGTTGTTTAAAACAAATCAATGTTTAGTTTTCATTCATATAATGCACATCAAGCTAAAAACATTAGACAACATATGTATAAGATATGATAATCTGGCACTAAAAGCTTTCCTTTATAGTTCCGAAATAAATTTTCGGCCCATCATATTCCAAATTTACTAAAATAATATTCTATACAAACCTGCCTCCTAAGAAAACAAAGACATGTATAATTATATATAGAAACATATGCATCATTTTCAGTTGCTAAATGACCTGTAGAGGTGACTACATTCAGATGGTTTGCAACTAAATCAAGATTACTCTTAACTTTCATACAGGGAGATGATTTGGATGATGACCTCGACGAAGAGGCTTTATTGTATGGAAGCGACGAAGATGAGCATCCCGGAGATCTTCTCAGCTTTTCTCCCCCGCAAAAACGAAGCCAGGAGTTTGAGGAAGACTTCCCGACCATACAGAAGGAACCAGCAACCGAGGGAATCCAACTAAGCAAGACAATAACCCAATCTGTTAAAAACGTTCAGCCTACAGTGGAAGCAGAGGAACCCACTTCTGTTGCTGAACCTGAGGTGGAGACTGATGTAGAAGTTAAAGTGACTTTCAAGAGAGTCGCTGATGAAATACCTGAAGTTCAGAATTTGCCTGATATGGACGGAAATGAAACCAGTATTAAAAGAAGAAGAAGATCGTCAGCTTCTGACCAGGTAATTCGTCAACGTAATATAAACCGCCAAGTTTTTTGTTAATAGTATATATACATTTTTATTAGTTTTTTTAATCTCCATTTTTTAAGTTAATCTATTTGGTATAGCGCTGTATATATAGGTTGTCTTTTTGGAATAGATAAACCGCAAATAGCCTTATCAGTTGTGTTATACTACAAGGTTTTTAGAAGAACTGCAAAAAAATGAAAAATGTAATTTAGGGTGAGAAAAAATTATTTAGGTTCATTGATTTATTTCCAGTACTCCCTACAATTAAAAGAATTCAACCTTATCTTTATGAAAACATATGTTTTCATGTAGAATTTAAATGTTTATTTTTTTATACATCAGATTGCACAAAACTATGAAGACATACTTAATAAACATTTGCTAAACTTTAATCACATTGTTTTGTTTTCAATTTGCAGCTACTGCAGTTTGGTGGTTCTGACGAAGTGTTGAATTACGATGAAAATGACGGTAAAACTGTTTTCTTGAAGTTTTTGTTTTCCCTAATGTTTTATCAGGTTACACTGTTAAAATAAATATTTGAGTATACCCTAAACCAGGGTTTCTTAAATGTTTTTAACACAGACCCCCAAATAACATGTTTTGGTTCATGTGGGTCAGGGTTGGCATGAAATTTTATATATGATGTCAGAAATAGATGTCAAAAAAAAGGCTATCAGTTTTCATGCCAACAAATGTGAAACTAAAAGTCTTAAATACATTTAAGGGGAAAGCGACCAAGCGTTCTGATTAATTACATTTTTATGTTTTGAAAAATTCCTTCAATTTTTAAAATGTTATACTAGGATTTCAGAACTTTGTGCCTTCATGTACCCCCTAAAAGATTCCAATGTTGTGCACTTTTGCAAACATTGACATAAAAAGCATAAAGAATGACACAAGGACAGCGAAAAAACGTTCATCGAGTCAAGCTGCCTAAAACTAGTCTACTAAGGATTCCACGGACCCAAATTTGAATCCCTGCCCTAAACATTGTTTTTACAAAACCTCGGCAGAAAATATTGAAGATGAAGAGAGTGACGAAGACGATGAACAATCAAGAGGTCGTTTCAGGTCGGAAAGAGATGACAAAACTGCTCCTAAACCGGCAAGGTAATTTCTAGTTTTGTTTTTACTTTGACTGGGACTTGACTTGCTATTTGTTGAAAATGAACTTACTGAGTCATTTCAAAATGACTTGTTTAAATACCGATAGCCACTTGCTGATTTATTTGTAATATTCAACTCAACCTATTCTAAATTAGTGTTTTAATTACCAGCATGAAGTTTCATTCAAAAAAAACATTAAATAGCTCTTTTGCTATATTTAAAAAACAAAAAAAAAAAAAACACACATGTAGCAAGCACTGGCGTCCATGGTTGTTTCTCGACTCGCTCCTCTCTGAGCTTGTGTAGCTGAGTTGGTAGAGCGACGGTCCCGGTATGGCCGGAGGCCGTGAGTTTGAACCTCACTGCAGGCTAGTTGTTTTTCTATTCTAGCCTGCCTTGCTCGCATCATTGATTGATAGATTCAGTGAATCGGAAATGGCTTTTTTGTGTATTTCTAAAAACCATTGTTTTTTTTTTGGTTTATTTATCATAAAGAGTCTTATCATTTTATATCTGTCAAATTGCAATTTTTGTAGAGCCAATGCAGATGCAAAACGTGACATTCCCGACACCCTTGAAATCTCAGACGAAGCTCGTCAGAAAATTGCCGACTTTGATAAGGAGCAACGCGATAAGAAGAATAACAAACACCGTGGACGTGGACGGAGAAACCAGATGAACAACAACAACAAAAGAGGTTATTCCAATGCAGGAAGAGGCAGGGGTAAGTTATGGTATTTTGCTCCTTTTTATTCTTCAATGATTATACAAGAGTAATGCTTAATAAGTTATCATTAAATTGATCTCAATTATTCAAACTGATCATGATACAAGTATGTATCAAAACGTCTTCATTAAGGTGATGTCGATTTACTCTTCAATTTAATTCTAATTCTAAAATGCTTTCAATTCTAAAAATCTAAATTGCTTGGAAAAAAACATCATCAATTTGTTTGGAAGGGAAAGCGATAGAGTTGTTCAACTTTGTGAAAATGTTAAAAGTTGCCATTCTGTTGTGCCTGTATAAGTTTAAAGTAGGTGTTGTTTTATTTTTTTTTGTTCATTGTTTTTTAAGAGCTCTTTTCAGGACACTACCACATGTAATAATTAATCAAAAACAGCTCCTCTTATATATACTTGTAATTGTTAACCAACGTTTCGGCAACCGATCCAACTCGCCTTCTTCACAATTACCAGAGGAGCTGCTTTTGATTATTATTACTATACCTCGTAGCAACAGTTTTTATACTTCCACAGTACCACTGCTTCACTAAAAAAATTTCCCTTCCAGGAAACCAACACCAGCGAGGCGGGCCAGCAGGGGTTCGGCCCATGTTCAACAACATGAACCACATAAACCAGCAGATGATGCACATCCGTGGTCCCAACGCACAGACACGTCTTCCCTTTTCAATTGCTCCCGCATCACAAGCAGCAATGATATCCCAGTCTGGACCCTCGCTCCTTGGGAGTGCTCCCGTCAACAGAGGAGGACCCTTTCCTCCTGGTTTTCCATCTGTTCCGCCTCCCTGGAATCCGGCTCTACGTCTTCTTCCCCCTCCACAATTGCCACCGAATTTTCTTAGCTCCATCCCTCCGGGAATTCCGCCTCCTCGTCAATTTCCTCCAGGAATGCCACCTCCGCAACTTGCTCCTGTTGTGTCCTCCGTCTTCCCGAATGTGAGTGTTCCGCCTCCCGTTCTTCCAACTGCACAACAACAAGCAACATCCACTTCGAACCAGGATCAAGGAGCTCCAATACCGACTTTGATGACCCGGAATACGGACACGAAACTGAAAGAGTCGTCGGACGATAAGCAGGGTCGTGAGGTTGTCTACAACAAAAGCGACCCGGCCGATCTCCGTGCAAAGCTGACCAAAGACCTGCGTTCAAAACTGTCAGTAAAAATCAGGTATAAAGTGTTCTACGCTATTTTAATTTATATATAATTAAAAATGTTGACTTAAGATTTTAAACAGTATATATTTCAGCCTTTCAGGTTCTTCTATTGTTTATATATAATATATGTAAGTCATGTAAATAATTTAGAACAAGATCGAGGTCACGTTCAAGGTCTCGCTCAAGGTCAAGGTCACCATCGCCTTTGCCAAGGTCGAGTCACAGAAGAACAGTTGTTAGACCTAAATCCAGAAGGTTAGACAGTTTTTGAAACTTTACTGACTATTTAGGCTTTTGTTACTTTTTAGATCACACTTATACTTAAAATAAAATTTATTGCCAGGTCAAGGCGATCACCATCACGCCGTAGGAAATCCAGAAGGCAATCTCGCTCACTTACTCCGAAACGTCGATCCTATTCTCCGAAAAGAAAAAGCCCAGAAGACAAAAAAGGTAAGTTTTCTAAAAGACAGTTTTACAAGCCCTGCTGGGGAAAATTTTTAATTGCTTATAATGCTTAACCACCACTTCATGATCGGGTGATAAATATAGTGTAATTAGCTTATAGAATCTAGAATTGCACTGAATATGTGATAGTGGAAATCACCTTGACCCTTGCAAAATAAATGTTGACCCAAATTCCTGATCAGTAACTGCAGGATACTCTAGCAATTCACATCAGGCGAATACATATAAATATACCTTTTAAGTTTGTGTGGTATGTAGGGATGTTCAAAGTAGAATCCCAAGGTATTCTAGAATAATAGGTTTCGAATCTAGAATAACGAATCCAGAATAGCGAATCCTAGTATATTTTTATTAAATTATTTATCCTCGATTTTGTTTGGGGAAGGGATTAATCTTAATCTACCCTACAGGGCCCACAATCGCAGCAATAAATCGCCCAAACAATTTGCTAACATGTGTACATTATAATAAAAATCTCCCATATGTTTAGCATTCTTAACAACTGTCATATGAAGCCGTTCTGTAAACTGTAATATGTCAACTGTCCAGGTTGTGTCCAAAACTTATATTTTTGCCAATAGTGAGAAAATGCAACACTGCATACAGACGTCTTAAGCAATTCGGTCCTGTTTTTGGAAGCATTGTTGGGTTTTAGTGCTTCTTTTTTTGACTAACATGATCTGTTATGCAGTCAAATGATATACTGCAAAGAATACAAAGTTATTATTGACATAACGAATTCTTGACAATTACGTTTTGCATAACCGATAACTTCACTGAATATTGGCCTAAAGTTGACATTAGGTAACCCCATAGCGCATTTTGTGGACGGCGAGCACGTTTTACAACGTAATGTTACTTTTGCAACTTAACGCATTTAGGGAATTTGCGAACTCCACACCTGACATTACACGTTAGTCGCTCGCCTAATAATGCTTGATTGACACTTAATTATTAGACGAACGTTATCGCGAGACGCGGTAATTGGTCGCCCGAAAAAACGCTGATACTGCACTACCAGGTTACATTTAAAGCAAGCACTATAAATTGGTCGCCGCAGAGACAGGCCAACTTACCACACGCGTTTGTACAATTAGGCGCGACAATCAGCGGTAAAACATTAAATTATATCGGTTCCAATTACCCGAAATAAACGGCAGAATTGGATTCGAATCCCATCTGGATTCGAATCCAAGGATTCGATATTCTACTTTGAGCATCCCTAGTGGTATGTATTTGTATGTTTTCGCCTTTAGTTCCAATTAATTGCCCTGAAGAAGATTGCCAGAATATGTGGTCAAAACGTTGGCAAAAATAAAATTTTGCCGAAGAACAATTGTACAATTACAACAATGCCTGGCAGCAGCAGCATATTTGTACCTTTTAATGTGTTTTAATAGTGTCTGACCTGAATTGCTAGCTTTTCCAGACTATTCTGCTGAATCCAGAATCAACAGTTGTAGGTCAGCTGTTTTTCACACTAATTGCTTTTTACAGCCCCTGCTTCGAAGCCCAAAATCCACATCAACCCACATTTCAAAGGCCCTCGAACTGTCCCAGTCCCATCAAGCAATGCACCTGCTGCCACTGCGTCATCAACAACAACAACAACAAGCACAACCCAACCTCAAACCTTATCTGCCGCAAAGCCGCCAGCCCCCTATATACCAGGTGTTCCCCCACCTGCACTAGCATTTCCACCCCCTCCGTTACCCAACCCCACAGTGCGACCCCCTACCCTTCCTGTCACCCTTCCAACCGCCAAAGCTGCCCCTCGACCTGTCATAACAGTCCCCCCTCCCGTGTTACCCCCACCCCCTGGGGTCGGACCCCCACCCGTCCTGCCAATTAACCTGCAAAGGCCCCCACCCCAAGTAGCCCCACCCTCTGTGCCAAGACTTACCCCACCACCCCCACTTGCAACCTTAACCCGCCCCACTGCCATAATTGCCCCCTCCTCTGTGAGACAACAAAGTATTCTCGGAGCCCCACCTGTGCAAAATCGGCTCCCGGTACGGACCCATGCATCCCCTGCAATGCAGTTAGCCGGGGCCCAGCCTGTGGCTCCTGGTATGCAACGGGGTCGGCCAAGGGCCCGACTAAACCAACCCCCAAGGCCCCAAAGTGGGGACCTCATGGCCCACATTCGTCCAGCTGTTGACAACAGACAAATGCAAAACAAGTGGCCTGGCAATGGTTCTCAAGTTCAACCGCAGGGCAAAGCAAACGTGTTGAACAGGTAAGACAATACAATGATGTAAATTTATAAATTTCAACAAACTTCGGTGGTTAATGTATTTCTTCACAGAAATAGCTTCCCACAGTGATTTGTTGATATCTTTGTAAGAAAAG
Source organism: Ascidiella aspersa (assembly GCF_963924565.1). NCBI lineage: Eukaryota > Metazoa > Chordata > Ascidiacea > Phlebobranchia > Ascidiidae > Ascidiella > Ascidiella aspersa. The sequence continues at coordinate 30,540,655 of NC_139450.1, forward strand.
AAAACTCTAAATCAAGACTAGTACGTCTAATTGGCAAATGATATGGCTGTTAACGTTGATTCTGCTAATAATTGCCCAGCCAGCGGGTATCACTGTTAACTTTTGAGATGCATTTACTCACCTTTACTGACGTGCACTCAAGTCACGGTTTTCAAATGACTTGATTATCTTAAGTCGTTTGACCAAAATGAAGTCTTTTGGACAAATGACTTGAAGATAAGTCATTTTGTAAAATTACTTAGGATTAAACTAAATGTTTTTCATTAAAATTCATCTTATGTTTTGCAAATTAAACACTTTTATTGCCGTATATTGAGTTGGGACTTCAGTCCTTTCAAAATGACTTGTTTACAACACGACCTTTTGCCAGTTTTAACTTTCTCTTTTCACCGTGTCCATATCATTTCCTTGTGTTGAAGAATCGGCCAGAAACCGGCAGCCAACCAGGCGATAAACCCAGCCCCAGTCACTATGACGTCACGCCTCAAGCCTCCACCTTCAACAGCTGGTAAAACGGAAACGCATAAGTCACAGGTAAAATATTTTTTCTATATTGACGTGTGCAATTATGGAACACATAGCTGTGTTGTTATGAAATTGCTATGATTTCTTTTGCCGTTTTGTTGCGTATCTGACCCTCGTTTTTTAAGCAAAACCGCGTGCAAAAAGTTTTTAAATATTAATAAAGAATTGCAAAGCCAAAAAGGTCGAGTATCGTCATCATCTTGATTAAAACGTTTCCTTACGAGCTTGTATCATCTTCAGTAAATAATGAGATTATACAAAACCGCATTGAAAGGTCTTTATCAAGTTGATGTTTACCTATTCGACCTTTTTGGCTTTGCAATTTATTATAAAGTTACGTTACAGGTCCGTGCATAGTGTACCCATGTTTTTGAAATGTTTTCAAAACCTAAAGCATGGTCGATGTTATGTTAGGCTCGTAAAATTATCTTCGTTGATATCTGTACTCCGCCATTGATGTTATTTATTGTTACAATCGGCTATTTGCGCAACGTGGGTACTGTTGTCACAGATGAGTCAACCGATGCGTAGTGACCAGTTGCACAGTCATCCACTTGCTTTTGTGCTGATTTTACAGTTGCTACCTGTGTGGGAGTCCTGTGTTGTTTTGTAACCCTTCTAAAACGTTTGTAGCGTTTCGTCACACTAAAGAAATCTTAAATATTTTGTCGGCACACTATTTACAGAACAATAATATAGTAACTTTACGATCGCCCTTAACACACGACAAACTATATGTAAATGTCTCAATATTATCAAATTTCTAATAGATAATGCGTACTCAAGTCGTAAATTGTTGTGTGTATGCCTTTGTATAATATAACTGACTTATTTTCCAAAATTACAAAAAGTTTCGCGGCACATTTAGCAATTTCTCAAAGCACACTATTGTGCCGCGGCACACAGTTTGACAATCACTGCACTAGTGTATCATATCTTTGTTTTCATTTTTTTATTATTTGTAGTACTATCACATCAACCATATAATGTATCTTTGGTTACCGTAAGTTTTATTTTTTTTAATATGCCCCTTTTACCACAGAAAAAGAACCTCTTGAGATAAATAAAATTTTATTTTGGTACTACGAGCGTTCGGTGACATTCATTCGGCCTGACCAAGGCGATTTCAATAGGTTGCCGAAACGTTGGTTAACATTTACAATTACCAGAGAAGCTGTTTTTGATATTAGAAAATCTTGGAATGGGTATTTTAGTCAAACTAGACATTAGCATAGATCCCGAAAAAATAATACCACACCACTGAACATCAATTGAATCATTTTCCACCACTAGAAAATTCCATAAAAAACTGTCAGTCGCTTCGTTGCTTCGCGAGCACAAACAAGCGAATAGGAACGAATGTTGTCGTTGAGAAATCGCTACCTACAAATAACTAAAACGATGACGTCACACTATTTTGTGTTTTGTCCCCAATTAAAGGCTTCTAGAAGTGCAGACTGCTAAACCTCTGAATCGAACTTACACACCACTCTACGTGTGTAATTTCTTAAAATTTTTAAATTGATACGATGTCCACTTTTTCTATAAAGCTCAGGATAAAACTCGGTCTGAAACATACCAAGGCAAACCCAAGAAGAATAGCAGCAAAAAAAGATATGTCCCGAAATAAATTTGAAATAAACGTTACTCGCTTCGTTCAGGTTTGGTCAGCAGAGGCCGCTAGCGAGTTGGACAAGTACAACGCGTTGGTTGCTCAACAAGCTCTGCTTAGAAAGCAGGTGCTAGCCAAGAAACGTCGAACCACGTCCCCTGTTGGTAAGTTAACTGTTTTACATTTAACAGGCTGCGTTGCTGAGATTTAACCACATGTTTGGTTTACAACATGTTTTTTATGGAAAAGCTTCATTGCATTAACTAAATGATGACTATGATGTCTACCAGTTAATCTGTTAATACTTTTAATTTTATTTGTAATATGCATTTACACCAGGCTAAACTAGCAAGTGTGAGATTTGAACTCACAACCTCGGCCATACGTGGACGAACTGAGCTACATAGGTTTAGAGGGGAGCAAGTCGAGAAACAACCATAGCACCCTTGCCTGTCATATTAATTATTTGTTACAGTTGGTTGTATTAACTTGTTTGAATACCGTTTCATTTCGACTCATTTACCCTGGTAACTGTTTAAAAGCAAATAAAGAGGACTATTTTCCAAGAAAGCAAAACCACTATCTTTACCTTAATCTTAATTTTAATTTTGTGTTGTTTAGGAATTGAAAGTTTCCAACCTGGGCTTAGTTGTTTCTTTATTTTAAGTTTCACTCAAATGTACGTTTTTTTACAGTCGGAGCTGCGAAGAATCCCACACCCGTTACGGTAAGTAGGGTTTGAAATACCCTCACCTTTACACGCATCTTTTTTTCTGCGTGAATAAAAATAGGTGAAGTATTTAAAAATATTGTTATTACTCTATGTCTATACATTCTAATGTTATTTATTTGATTAGTTCGTTTAATAAGTAAAAGTTCGTACCAAGTATAGCCATTGTATTCTGCATTTTTTGCTTGAATTAAAAATTTAAACCTAAAGTTTTTTTGAACAAGTGAATCGTATTTGCCGAAGTACTCTTACAAAAAGCATAATTAACACCTCCTGATTTTCAAACCATTTTTCACAAAATCGCCAAAATAACTGTAACTAAAGTGGATATTACATTTGTTTGCAGCAGACTGCTCGTCCAACCGTCATAAAAGTTGGCAACCTGTCGGAATCGACTCGAACCTCGAGCGTGGAGCGCCTCATGAACTCCATCGCACCCGTCAAGGTTTGTGAAAACAACTTTTTCCATGGTCGCACTACTTTAGGTGGCAGTTTTTATGAGAACTGATAACAATAATCACAACAAAAAGTTGTGTTTACATGTTTATGGTTTAGTCGCGCTACGTTACTTAGCATTTTTTTTATAAGAATTGTTCGCAATAATCGCAAAAAAAAATATGTTTACATGTGTCAAGGTTCGTGAAAGCAACTTGTTTGTTGGTTAAACTACTTACGCGGGCTTGTTGTAAGAACTGATCGAAAAATGTTTAGCGTTGTGGTTAGTTGTGTGTGAGACAGCGTTCGTCGTTGTCCGGGCAATAATAGAACACTTTAATATTGAGGTTTTGTATTAATCTTATATATTGCTTCGTTGTTCCGTATCACACGTGCTTAGGTCTTGTACTCCTATAGTCTTATCCCTAAATTGAAACGGCTTGAGACTATTGTGCTTAAAAAAGTGTGAAGAATCTTGGTTCGACCAACTTCTGCGCTAATTTGTCGAGTGAAGAAGGCACGGGTCATTTGAAAGCTAGATTTTTGAAAGTCACTGTTTTGTAAAGAAAAAACTCTAATTAGTACTAATTTTTCCCTCACCCGGCTTTGTTTTTGTTATGTTGGGCACCGTTATGTAAAATTATGTGACAAACTGTCGTCAGACTTAAGTTTCAAGAAACTGGCTTAGGGCCTTTGTGTATTCATGAAAAACCTATATTTGAGGCATGCTTAGGCTGAGAGAACAAAATCAGCACAACTGAAGCAATGATTTATTTTGACGGTGATACAATAAATGACAAAACTGTCATTTTGTTGCGGTATACATCGGAATTTTCACAAATTCACTGTGCAGCAATAGTTTGGCGCATCATTGAAAAAGGTGTAAATAATATTATTTTTTGTGCAATTTTTATCAAATAAAGGTTTTTTAAATGCGTAAACAAGGCTGTAATCTGGGCGTAAAACAAAAAAAAGTCGTTTTTGTTTAGCAGAATGCTTAAAATACACCAAATCCCTTGTCGTCGAACACCAACGACACATACTGTTCTTAAATTCCTTCATTGTGCAAAAAAAACATTTCGAGTTCAAATTATCCGTTACTCCAGATTTTGTCCGTCGTAAAGACCACACTCCGTCTTTCGCCTTTTTCCAATATCTTCTTCCAACAGCAAAGTGCCAACTTTTTAGTGTTGTTTCTGGAATGTCACCCCCCTTTGTCGATTGTGATAATTTCCAACTTCAGACCAGGGTCGTCCGTTTTGATTACGTCATAGTGGTTGTTGTTGGTGACGTCATCATATGGCTTCTTCCTGACGTCATTTAATTGTGTGATGTCACCGTTGATAGGTCTCTGTTTATATTTGCATTTCAATATAGAGAGCAGTTTGCCCGACACTTGCTTGATCTTGTTTGGATAAATGCTGTAAAAACATAAATAAGGTTGACGTGGTTATTAGAAGTATCACAAGTGAACTTAAACGCCGGGTCAGTGAGTAAATATCAAATTGTTTTTAACTCTAATAAGAAATGCCGAGCAGCCATTACAGCAATCGCGCTGAACAATTATGAAAATCGTCTATTTCAGTGTTTTACTCGTCAAAGCCATAATTTTTCAGGGTTGCCAGTTTTGCCACAAAATCCTTGGAATTGATTTGCGTTTTGCGAAGCCATTGAAAAACCACACATGTTTTTCCAAGTCTTTCAATTTATTTAATGTCCGGCTTAAGTTATGTCACTTATGTGTTAACAATTTTTAACGTTTTTTATTGTGTTTACCATGACTTTTCCACGTATTTTTTTTTTTTTTTTTTTGAATTAAATTCAATTCATGCATATTATTCATCATTAGGTTGTTGGATGTATAAATTTTCTTTAAAAAGTATTTTTGAGTGTCTTTGAATTATTTTTAATAAAATGTGTGGCAACCCTGTTTGTTGCAACGAGCATTTGAATGCCATCAACCTTTTGCGGCGGGAAGTGTATTGTTTCATTTTCAACACACAACGACGTAAGCAGATATAAGACATCTCATTGTATATTGTGCTGCCTACGTGCTTAAAGCATGTCGCCAAAACCGCAAATAATAAGAACCCGTCGCGATGACTGTGACAGATAGGAAAGGAAAGCGGTCTGCTGCTGCCTTTTGTTTTTTCCGGATTCATTTTTTTGGTAATGCTGTGATTAGAAAATAAACGATCTTCATTCGACAAAAAATGCCTACGACAGCGAAATAAAAAAACGTCAAATTGAAACAAATTTAAATGGGAAAAAACAATATTTTTCGTTTTATATTATAAATTATTTTTCGTTTTCAATTTGTGTTGAAGAACCTATTGCTTCTCTCATATTACATTTTTTCGCATTTTCTAGGAGCCCTTATTCTCATCTAGTTTAGCCTGATTGCAACTCGGCATGGAACATGTATGCAGCAATACGGCTATAATTTCACATTAAAAAAACTAAAAAACACATTAAAACGTACCAGCAAAATATGAGCAGCAGTGCCAATCCTCCAATGGCGGCTGGAATGAGAAGTGACCAAATACTTGCTGGTCGGATGCTTGTCTGGTCGTCCTATAAATGTAATAATGTATCGGGTTAAAAACTTCCGTTTGTTATACACAAGTTCATATTTCTTATCTGGCACATAAAAATCTTGCAACTGGATTTGGTATGTTTTTTTAATAGTTTAAACTCGCATCTTGGACAGCTTGTTTCAGTTTAATTTTAACCCCGCTTCGGTTTGAATTGTATGTTTCCTCAACCTAAAGCCCACTGCTTTGATCAATAGATATAAGACATTTCCTAGATATAAGACATAAAAATGAAACAAGGATGTTCGATTGTTGTTGATATCTAGGTTGAAACGATTAACATGTTTGTAAAATATTTGCAAATTAAAAAAAACTCTAACGGCCAAACGAAAGTATTTACAGTTGACTGAAAACCGAAAAGGTAACGGCAGCACATATGGACCTACCTACGTTCTGTTATCGCAAGAAAAACACGATTGCAATGACGTTAGGTTAATAGCGCCCATAGCTATCCCACTTTCAACGTAAAACAACGTGAAAAACAAGGTGTACGATGATTGATCAGACCGCAAATAGCGTGGTGTTCTATGGAGATAGATGCTATTAACGACAAGTAAAGGGTTTGTTTTGCAATTTGCGTCTTTGCGATGGCAATCGACTTGAAACGTTGCCCCATGCTTGCACGCCACGATATTTGACGAGGAAATGGCCGTTAGGAATGGCACTTCTTTCTAAATAAGGCGCTGTCTGTCACAATTTTAAACTTTTCTAATTATTGGGCTGTGTTGTAACACATTACGAATGTATATCTGTTATTTGTAATTATTGGCCTGTGGTTGTTACACATCATGAAACTACGTGTTTTGTCCCAAATTGCATTGTATGTAGAAAAATGAAATTCCTCTATAACTGGGTGGTTGAATCTTAAAACAATCCGTTAAGTTTTTTTTTGTTTTTTAGTAATATTCGGCTGAACCCTTTAACAGACGTTGGACACGGAGAAGTTAAATAATGACAATTCGTATTTTATCCAGCACAACTTGTACAGTACATTTTGCATGAATCAATTTATAAATAACATAATTGTGGCAAAAATGACGGAATTAGGTTATCCAAAATATATTTTTGACTACTATAAAGATGTAGTTTTACTGTGTAACTGCACAAAAGTTTCGCAAATTGCTAAATCACGGATTGGCAATTTGGACACACTTTTCAACCCAAATAATCGTATTTCTGCTGAAAAAAAGAGACTGCTCGACGAGTTCAGGCGCAGTGCGACTAAATCATATTAAAAAAATCAGGCGACAAAGAGATAACCACTTGTTAAACAAACAGCGATATGAATATACTGCTGCTGCCCGGTATTGTTACAATTGTAAAATTTTTCTTGCGGCAAAATTTTAATAAAGTGCCAACGTTTCGATTACCTATTTGGAAATAGGGCAATATATTGAAGATTGCCCGAATAGGTGGTTTGAACGTTGGACAGTTAATAAAATTTTTCCGAAGAGCAATTTTACAATTAAAACAGCGATATGTGCGTCCAAATATCCCAGGCGACGTATTCTGCGTCATAAACATGATTAACGAATCTCGTCCGAAAGGCAACATGAGCGCTCAGGCTCCCGATGTCACCCTCTTGACACCGACTCATGTTTACGATTGCCATGGGCGTAGCGAAACCGCGGGACGTCTATTATTGTGGCCGTTGTGAAGGGTGACTTTGCCTTGGTAAACACCATGCGGTCGCGTTTTCGGGATGTTTCTCAAGTTCCTCGTATTGTTGTGTATCGTTTTCACTTTTTGTAGCAACTTGATTCGGGACGAGCGTACGTTTTTTTACAGATTTTTAAAAAATCTTGAATGTTTTATATTTATTCGTTTGTTCTTGCGTTATAGCGACTTGAATGGATGAAACACACGATTTTAAAGGGTTAGGTTTTATCGTTTAAATTTCATTATATAATGATAAAAAAAATATATGTTTTAGATTTTAGAATTTTTATTTCAACATGCAGCACGCTTTTCAACATGCAGCACATCCATAGCGCGAAAGAGCGCTACCTTAATGTTTAGCGGTGTTTCATGATTATTTTGGCATGCTGTTTTTAAATTTTTCTATTTATTGTTTAACTTACGAGACTTAGTCTCACATGTTATTTTTATTCAGTTATCCAACATGTTTTATTAGGGAATTATAAAATGTTTATATATATCGCCATCGATTAAACCTACATAGGCTAGTTCAGGTTGACAAAACCCTGCCGGCCTTCTGTTGACATGCATTTTGGGCCAATATTTTCGTTATTTTGCGCACCACAATTTTTTTGGCAGGGGTTCTTAAACTTTTTTTACCACTGACCCCTCATTTTTTTGCTTCGCATGGACAAAGGTAAATAAGAAATTTTTATAGATGACTGCAAAACATTTTTTCGTTTGTCTGGCGTCGCTAGCAAGCATACTGTTATTATGCACTATTTGATGTGGCAGTCAAAATGGTAGCTAAATGTAGTAAAAGCAACGAGCTAGTTTCAAGATTGACAGCGAATATATTACCGTTAAGCCCGATCTAAGCCCCGCGCTGGTCCCAAATGCGCGTTTGTGATTTTAGCGAACCTTTGTTGTGATCATTAATACACGTTGAAACGTTCCACTTTTACAACAAAATGTTTGTCTTGTTCCACATCGACATTGTGTTTAAATAACTTCGTTTTTGGCTTCAATTTTGCTATCTACGTTTCACTGCGTTGTCCAACCTTCATGCATTATTCTCGCACTGCGTGAAAGTACTTTTAATGAAACCCCTGCTTAAAAATCAAGGTTAAAAGTTTAAAGCCGGCTAACAAAACAAGGCTTAAAAACAGCAATATTGTGGTAAATAACATTCCAATCCCAAGAGAACAGAAAGGAAAAGAGCACACATAAACTATATTGACACAAATTCAGACACATTGACTCATTCGGGGCCCATAACTGTGCGGTCACAGACATTTTGTTCCGGGTAATACTCTTTTGTCCCCAAACGGTTAAAATAATTTTACCACTGGTGGAATTGGCCGTTTCACACCACAAATAAGGTCACCTGTTTTATTTTTAAAGCGTAATTTTACTTATTAATGCCGTAACCTTGTTACAGTGGTAACATTTTGTGTTCCATGCCCCCAGCATTGTGGTTTAGCTTGGTGCTTTGACATAATCAAAAGGGTACGATATATTGCGCAATAGACCTTGAACGCCCGGTATCGGTTTATGTGTAGGTCACACAAATCCAATGCCTTTAATGCGGTCAATCTGACTAACATGTCCTTTTACTGATGCGAAAACACGTATTACCACTTTATCAGAGCTGTGGTTTAAAAGGAGCGTTAAAAGAATTGGTGGTTTTTTAAAGGTTTCTAATGATCCTGTTTTTAAAACGTGATTGTCTTTCACTTTTTATGCTGCGATTGTTACGCTTTTTCGTAAATGCTGTATGTGCTGACTCACGATGCATGTTTTGCACACATTCAAACTATGTCTTTTTAGCGGTGAAAGTATGACCTATAGACACCGCGTCATGTGTATTCGCCTTTCGAATTGTTTTCGACGATTCGATGAAAGGTTTCTCAAACTTTAAGCAGCATTCCCACTGTGCAAAGCACTAAGGACGTACACGACGCCACTTCTTTTGAGAATGCCAACTGTCCTGAATAGTGTCTACGACCTTTTAATTCGCTAATCTGTGACGAGGTCTGGCCCCGCTTTGGTCCACCCCCTCTGAGCGAACAAAGTTCCAGAACTACATAAGGAACCTTGCTCATTTAGGGTTAGAAAAAGCGCTACTAGTTTGGTACTATATGGATAATTGTCCTGTGAAAGTCGTTATTTTATAATATGTTATCTTTAGTCAAACAGGTAAAAACGTATTCTATGATTGTGTTAACAATATTTGGTTTTTTAAACACTCCTCACGTTGTATCCGTACTTTGAGCAGTAGACGTGGTAAAATATTGATTGTTGTGTTACCCTCTGCCGCCTTTTCGGAAGTTATAGGTATACCATCACGTCGTTTCCACAGTTACTTGTTGACCAATTCACTAGGCATGGCAAAATTCAAAAATGGCCGTTGATAACAGTCTATGTTTAAATGGCCAGTAAAGTGTGACTCAACTGTGGAAGGCAGTGTTAAAAATAAAAATTACATCGCTTGTGCTATTTTAAACTGTCCTGGTAAAAAACAAACATTAAACTCAACCGCTGTATGTAACTGCTGGAACTTTAAAAGGCACTTTTTCAGCTAAGCCGGCATAATACACGCGCCGTTCCTATTACGCAATGGTTGCCTCGAAAACTGCGTAATAATTGGCTCTTCTGTGACATCACAAATCCCCAATTGTGTCGTTCCCCGGGGCAGTCGTGGGTGGGCCAAAAATCCCGCGTCGATCGATGAATGCTGGCTACTGAGTAACATTTTCGCTGCTTCGCATGGCGACGGTTTTTATTGGTAGAACTTTGCCAAAATTAAGTTGAACCATGGGATTCATTTTTTTGCTGGGTTTGGATGGAAATCGCAATACACATTATATATCTTTGGAGCAAATGGTTGAGCTTGTAGTATGACGCAACAAGAATATCAAAGACCATACAGAAGTAGGTAGTAGCATTCTAAACATTTCGAATAACTCAGAAAAGTGAATAAAGAGTTTTTGGAAGTGTTCAAAATGCTACCTACTTCTGTATGGGCTTTGATATTCTTATTACGACAGTATATATCAATTTGGTTTCATTTTAAACAAACATTGTAATTCGTACCGTTTTAAGCTATTGTCATTCTCAATATAATTTAAAAGCGGCGAGGATTATTATTTGGCTGGCTTACTTTTAGTATGTTGGCAATTCCAGTGCAATATCAAACCTACAATAGCTCTGCTAATTTATTTAGACAAGTGATGTGCTATTATTCGTTTCGGCTATGTTCTGTACGCTTTGCTCAGCCAGAATCAACATTTCGAAGTATCCAAGCGAAATAATAACGTTTACCACTATACAACATAAAAGACTCTCTCTCGCCGATTACAGGAGATGCAAGCCTTTATGTGGTTGAACGCCCCTTAAAAAACTCGATTCCACGAAACGCCGGCACAAGAATCGGGCCGTAATTGTACGAACAACTTGCTTTTCGATTTGTTTCCGAGCACAGGAAATTGATTTGGTGTGGTTCATTTATCTTGACGACGAAATCGCAGCGTGGTTGCTTATAGTTGGCGAGCTAAGGCACCACTATGGCGCCAGGTTTGTTTGACTATGCGTTGTAGCGAAATATTGGGTAAACTTTTCTAAATTTCGTGCTTTTTTTTACAGTATCTAAACAGTTTCAGATTTTTAGCGCAAAATTGCACTATTTAAGCTGTTGTTTGTGACGCTGGGCTTAACAAACCAACTACATAACGAAACATTTTTTGACCACACAGCTTCAAGAAAGGTTTCTATCGACAACAAAATAAAAAAATCCATTTTCACCCTTTTTTATACCCCCAAAATACATTTTTACCCTTTTTTATACCCCAAAAATCCATTTTCCCCTTTTTTTATACCTTAAAAATCCATTTTCACCCTTTAAGTTGCACGTCTCTTGAAAAGAAGCACTTCTCTCTCTTACTGCGAAGTCGGACTCTAATCAGGTGTAAAAACCTAAATAAACTCGGCGCTTTTGACCGGCACTGGCAGATGTTCAGCGAATTAGTGCGTACTTGATTGAGGATAAGGCCTAAACCTTTGAACCCCGAGTAGGCTCTTTTCAGCTTAAGCTTTGTAGAGCGACACGGCCTAAACCGACTTAGTGCCCAAAAACTGAGTTATTTGATTTCAGGTGGTTATACGCCTTGTCAAATTTATTGCTTTTACAGATAGAGTTGTAATTTAGGCAGTTATATGCCAAACAAAGTTGCAATTTCCGAAAATCACATTTTTTATACCGTAAAGCGTCTGATTCTCAAAAAAAAATTGTTAAATTTTCCTTTCCTTATCTAAATATTCATTCACCGGGATTTTTTAAATATGATTAAATATAGCTATTTGATTCTCACAGCAGAATAATCGAATGATATTCACTCGATTTAAGATGTACTGACGATGCCTTTTCTGGCGAAGTATATATATATATTTTAATATATTGTCTGACCTGAATTGCTAGCTTTTCTAGATTATTCCGCTGGTACTGACCAGGAATTAAGGTCGACATTTATCTTGCAAGGGTCAAGGTGATTTCCATTATCACATATTCAGCGCAACACTATTTAATTCTCCTTATAATTAAGAAATCCTCCCCTATGTTACTTTGAATATCCGTACTTTTTTGGAAAAAAACACATCAAGTAACGACCCCGCCGAATAATTTCCCTCATCCCAGTATTTGCGTCGAGTATTTTCTGACGAATGCCAAGAAAACGCAGCCGTTATTTGCGTACGAATTGATTGAGGTTCGCCTAAGCGCGCATTCAAGTGCCACTTAGCCCTGTCTGTCAGGGCATCGATAGACAGACTTACGGTCACCTGTTGTTGGTACCGCAGTCTAACCTCGTTCCTGCTTACTGTTGACGACGAATTAGCCCAGCTAGCGCGGGGATTCTCAAACTGGGGTCCATATAGAAAAAAGAAATAAAACTAAAACGCACTGAACGTATTAGACTCCACTTCACTTTGACCTTTTGTAAACCGAAATCAGCGGATTTCCGAAGTCTATTTGTATTGTTGCGTCAATTTATGACGTCATCTCTCAAAACTTCATGCTTATGTCAAGGTTCCGCGGTAAAAAAAGTTCAAGAAACCCGGAGCGGCACGGTTTATGATTTTTTCGGCGTCATTTGCTAGAAATTGGTAAAAAAATAAAATCAAACGAGTGAGGTTTACTGTTTAAACCCGTTAAACACTTCGCTTGCTAAACTGCCGCTGCCCATTATTGACCGTTTTTTATATGCTTTTGCGATTTTCAACCTCGCTTTTGCTAATTGTTGACCACGTAATAGTCCAGCTAGCTCAGGGGTTTTAAACTGGGGTCCATGGACCCCTTGGGGGTCTGTGAAGGCCTAATTGAAATGTTAGTGTATATTTAAGAAGTAATCTTTTTTTCAAAGAAAAGAGAACTAAAAATAAAACGTTCTGCACTGAATGTATTAGACTCCACTTTTTGCATTTTTTTGACCGAAATCTGCGGATTTCTGAAGTCTATTTGTATTGTGGCGTTAATTTATGACGTCATCTCTGAAAATTGCATGCCTACATTGGTCCACGCGAAGCAAAAAAAAATTAAGGGTCAGCGGTAAAAAAAAGTTCTTGAACCTCTGAACTAGCGGCACAGTTGTTAATTTTTTGGGGGTCATTTTGTTAGAAATTAATGGAAAATCCGAACTGTCGGGAAGGTGGGAGGTTTAACTCGTCAAACATTACTCTTGTTAAACCCCCGTTGTACCTATAATTGACCGTGTTTGTATTCTTGCGATTGATTGGCGGTTATTTATGCTTTCACCATTGGGTATACCCTTTCTGTTCCAGCTATCAGCACCACTGTTTGTTTTTTGGGGGATCATTTGTGAGAAATTGATGAAAACTTCGTGGGAGGTTTACTGTTTAACCCGTCAAACATTTCACTTGTTGAGCCCCCGCTGCCACTAATTGACCGTCTTTTGTATGCTTACGATTGATTTGCGGTGATACATTGCTTTGCCTTTCAAATTGATGTTGTAAATAATATTTTTTCACTGAACGTACCACTTTTTGTGGACTGCATTTTAAATCGTTTTGAAATGATTGAAACAGCATCTACACTTGATTTTTTTCTGTGTTTTCAGTTTGTTTGTCCTTTGACTTAATTTTTTTAGTATTTTTTTATTCAACTATCAACAGGTCTGCTTTCACCCCGCGATTTAAAAAAAAGGTACATAACAGCACATACGGACTTAGAATATTGGCGCATATATAGCAAGCTGCAACGAGCTGGCTATCTGTTATTTTTCAATCATTGGCCCTTAATCTCAGGCAATTTCGGCTTCTCTTGGTTTTACCTACGCGATGGAATATCTTGCGCACGCAGATCCGAAATAGCAAGGCGTGAAATAAACAGAGGTTCGCTTTCGAACGTTATAGTTGCCAAAGGACCTGACCAACCTTGTGGGCGAAGATATGTAGGTAATCACCGAAACGATGGGACGCACGACTTGTCACTGTTTTGGGTTCTGTTTTGACAAGGGTGATCCTATGGGTATACACTTACACTTAGTTTGCGCAAAAGCCGCACGTGTGAAAGGTGTTTACTTGGTAATGTGAAAAACACCAGCTTCATTTTTTGTGACACGGGTTTTGACCTTTATAAAATGATGAAATAAATCGCTAATGTCATATTATAATGAAAGTTCGTATGAAACGTCTTATTCAACATGTAGTCGGTTCACTAGACCATTTTGGCTTTGCAATTCATTATGGAGCGCTAATATCTGTAGTAGTGTTTAGACGGTAAGGAATGCCGGTTTAAAGTGTCTTTTTTAGTAGAAAACGAATCTATTTTAATGAAATTGCTTCTGCGCTGTACTATAGTTCTTAGAAAAGCAGGGTTTTATCGCATTTCGTTTTTGTGGTTTTCAATCTTCCTGGCTTATATTTTTCGTCGCACAATTGAACGCGCCGCAGTGAAAAAGCGCTTTTCCCGCGTCGTTCATGAATTATGCACACATGTAAGTTCTTAATGAGAAAAGCCGCCCATTAAATCAACTTAATTACGCCTTTCAGGAAACTTGTGCTTTTGCTTGCTAAAATCTTAAAAAAATGTGACTATTCTTTTCAAGGAATTATAGACTGCCTTCTGAGTAACTTTTTATTCAAGTGATCAAAATCTAAATGAGACACTTTAAAAACTTTTTTCGTTTTGTATTGCAACTTGTTAGCTCACCAATGCGAAACAACACAAAATCAAGCCAACACCTGAAAAAATGTATTAACTCGCTTACCGTGGGCGCTGGACGTCCTCTATAACTAAGACGGAGTTCATTTTTGTTTTCTTCGCTCGGATTTGTTTCGTTTGAGCTGCGACAAAAAATAGGTCATATTGGCCAATCTCACTGCAACACAACGAAAGTCAGTCGCTCTAGTATTACCAAATGAATGATTCGCCGTAGCTTATTATTTGCAATCAACCGGTAAGGCACAGGACTACCAACGCAAAGCGATTGGCAAAATTAGGCCATTGGGAGGAGCTTTAAATAGTGTGTACATTGCGGTTTACCATTTGTGTGTAAACTGCGGTAGGCCGAATTCGTAGACAGGTCGTGCGGGTTTATTGCAGGTTATAAATCCTATCCGTGTTGGCAAACGTTGAATATATGAAGTTAGCCAGCACACGATGTCAGCACAAAATATTATACCAGAATAAATGTATATATTTAATGGTGAAAATAACGGCCCAAATAGACGTTAAAAGCGACATGCTTTATTGTTCTAACGTTTCGGCAAATTCTAATGCCATCATCAGTTTGGGCCGTTATTTTCACCATTAAACTTATGAACAGATCCGTATATAGTGTTCCAAATGTATATATGTTAAAGACATTGTGTATTGGCGAGCTCAAGGTCTTTCATATACACACTTCTTTGTTTTGGCTTATAGTTTATTGAACGGATAAATTGTGGATAATTTAGCAGCTTTAAAAAATCCTGCTTTTTGTTGCTCATAGACCATCCGATGTGTCTAAATGCTAAACTTTACACATATTCCTAGCGGGTTTTTATAATTCTACAAACCACATTATTTCGTGGAAACCTAAATTTTTGCTCACGTATTAATTTTATTCGTAATCTTATTCTGTTTGGCTTCATTAGTACAAATAGCAACTCTCTAATTTAGTAAACCTAATTGCAACTTAGTGTTAATTTTTTTTTTAAATAATTTATCAATTCCTGGAAATCAAATTTCGAAGAAAGAACCAAAGTTATTAAACTACAGACAACTGAAAAGGCGACAGATTTCGGTATCGCAGCAGACTACAGTTACCTGTTAACCAAATATAACCCCCGAATAGTTCTTATTTCGTTATCCAAAGCCTACCTGGTGCGATTTCCTGTGACTTGACTTAGCGCAAGCAGCGCTGCCACAATTGCTGTGCGTCGCATCCTTTTCAACCTAAGACTGACTTCAATTTCGTTTCTCGCTCGAACGAGAGAGAATCTCGTTTGCGTCCCCTTTTTCCTTTTTTTTTCTTTTTGTTTTTCTTCTCTCGTCGCGTTTTGCGCCGTGAAACTGGAACTTGAAACTGGAACCGCAAAATTCTTTTTAAACACCCTTTCTGACGTATGTTTGGCCCCCTTGGAATGCTGTTTGGCCTCCTGTGGGCACAAAGAAAGTGTTTTTGCGCCCTTGACCTTGATTTTAAACAGCACTTGTTGTTTTGTTGTTGTCTGACCTGAAATGTACAGTTCATGAAACGCTATATTAGAGGAATATCCGCAACTTTGTTGTCGAATAGTTGGTGGATGTTTAACGTAGCGGCTGGCGCAACTTTGTTGTCGAATAGTTGGTGGATGTTTAACGTAGCGGCTGGCATCATTTTTTCAAGAAAGGTCGTTTTTCATAAAAGAGTGATTTTTTTTCAGTTAAATTTTTTTTTACCCTGCTAAGGGTTTTAGACAACTTTAATCCACTCAAAGTTTTTTTACGGATGTGTTTGTCGCGATCGCGAGTTTCTTAACCAATCCAGCTGCATTTTGGTTTCGATTTACAGTAATCCGACTCCCGAGAAACGGTGGTCAGTGTCTAGCCGCTAACCTTGCAACTATTTCGTGCTTGGGTAAAATTCAATTAGGCAAATCGGCCCAATGCTTTTCGCTGGTGCCTGACGCTTACTACGATTAAACAGTTGCGTCATAAATGGTCGCTTAATCCGGAACTATATACTGTGAGATTTCCGGTTGCCTGATTGCCATCGTAACACAGACACCACGTTTACAGGCAGCATACTCGCCTTCCCTTTAAAACCCTTTTAATCTTAAAGGAGAAATGTCCTGTCTTAGTCATGGTTGCGTTTAACAAGGCCTGTGTTTAATTGTATTTCCTTGATGGTAATCATTACTTTGATGTCTGCGCTGGCAATCCGAATGTTTTTTCGTCGAACAGGTTTATTTTATGTTATAGCACACGAGTCGGGAACCTATGACTGTTTAATTACGCCATATGGCTCTTGATGATGCCATCTTGTTTATAAATCTAAGCTATATCTTTTCTTATCATGACTTGAATAAAACTGCAAGCGACCATGACCATTTTTAAACTGTATTTCTTTAATTTAAAACTATGGTCGAATAACATTTTTTTGTGCTTCGCCCCAATCCTATTTGTCTTTTCGTGGCTCTCAACCGATTTGAAGAAATCTTTTTGCATCCTAAAGGCCATTTTCGTACCATGACACTCCATAATCAAAGTTTTTTGCGCTTACTATGTATGTTGGCATTTTTAACGTCCTATTTAAAAAAAATACTATTTTTGCCAACCTAAACAATTGTTAAAAAATGCACTACGGTTCTCATTGAAATACAACCAAAAATGTTCGGGTTTTGTGTCTCCTTTAGCTGAAAAGGTTGCCGACCGATATTATATCAGACCACATCAGTGTTTACCTCTAAATGTTTTTGCAGGATGTGACGTTCGACGAAACTCAGAAGTCGATTTCGGCCACATTCAACACTCGTGAGCAAGCACAAGCCTTCCTGGAGAAATACAACAGGTCAGGAGATTTACAGTTGTGTCATTTACGTTTAAACTTGAAAAAAACATTCACTTGATTGGCGAGCATGCACTTATAATGCGATTTCCCATAACACTAAAAGTGTGTTAATTAGGGAATGAGGTAAATCCGCAGCGATTATAATTACGATCTATTGTTTTCTTGGTTTTCTTGATCTAAATTGTTGATATGAACAGCTTACGACTGTTTGCACTAATCTACTGTATCGGATTTAGTTATGAATAGCATTGTTTATGTGCTTTCACGTTGACGAAAGAGTATCATACGCGAAATAACACTTGAACTAAAGTTTATTCTGTTGAGCTTCCACTGTTTGTATGAACCTTTTTTTACTTGATTAATTAAAGGGTTGATTTTTTGTCTAAACGATCCTTAATCAAATCATCGGGTAATGTATAGTTTGATGTGCATTGCGATAAGCCGTAATTGACCAGAATCGGCCTACAATCGGACTTTCCAAAGTTAGACTCTGAACCGCACGATTCTTCTCCCCTCCGGACAAATTGGCCGCAAATCATCAGCTTTAGATTTTACTCCCTCAATCTGGCCGTTTTAGACTCAGGGCCGCATCATAAGGCGGACCATGTGCAGTCTAGTCCAGTGCTTTTTAACCGCGTGTATTGTACACCCCAGGGTGTACCAGAATTGTTAAAGGGTGTACCACATTGATGGGATGTACCACATACCGCTATAACATAAGCCTATTGCGAACTCTGGAGTGTACAAGTTTTTCAGTAAACGTAAAAGTGTGTACTGTTCCGAAAACGGTTGACAAGTACTGGTCTAGCGTTTGTTTTTTGTATTTTTTTTAAGTGGCCCATGTTTGACTTTCGCTCCGTTTAAGAAACACTTGAACTAGTCGAATTGACAAAAGTATCCAAAAAAATAGGACCCAATGTATTGAACCTACCGGTAAAACAGGCCAGTTAGATCGTATCACTTTCGCCATAGCCTTGCCCAGTTTTGCAATCTGATATTTCGATTTAAATGGCAACTACGCGCATTCAATTTCGCTTCGGCAGCGCTATTTACGAACGACGGGTAACCTTCTATATATGTTTATCCTTTAATGGGTCGGTCAAGTATGGTAAAACGTGCTTCTATGCATTACCGAATCTCCTATATATAGTTCAGGTTACAGGGTCAAGTGGCCTTTAGACGAAATTAAATTCTCTGAAGTTAATTTCCATTGCCAGGATTTTGCAGGGTATTTGACTGGTTGTGTTACACACCACGAATTAAGTCACTTTTGTTATGCTTAGCCGGCTATATCGATTGCATGCCTCTGGGGGGCTTGTATTAATTAGGCCAGTTTATCTTAATTCCCAAGTCACCTGGTTGTTATTGACTGACAGCAAGTTGCCGAGTTTGAAATAAATAAAAATTAGTGATTCGCTGTCTAGAACGCCATCGTTTTTTTGAGATTTTGTCTGTACAAAAACGAATTACTAAATATTTACGATAGGCAGAACAGAATCAATACCGATTGTGTCTCATTATGCCTTTGTTGCGTTAATTTTGCGGTCACAAAAAAAACAATAAAAATTGGAATTGTTGGCTTCTTGGTAATCAATTTAAAACGAGCAATTTTTTTAGAAGGCAGCTAGAAATGTCTTACTTGATTACGATTTTAATTTAAATTTTGAAAATCTATAGTTGTTTAAAAATGTTTATCAGTTCATCGATTTTGTTCTTTTTTTTCTCTATGTGATTTCTGCTGTTGTGGGATTTTATAAAATTCACGACAGGAATTTGAATCGTTAGCTTTTTTCCAAATGTTTAAAAAAATGACTTTCAAAACAATAGAAAGAATATGTAACTCAATATTTGTACGACGTAAACTTATATACTTATTTATACATTTGTATATATATTGTGTGGTATATTGGAAAAAAATATTCTTAAACAGTGTCAAATCGATTGTCTCTGTTCCCTTATTCTGAGAACGCTATTTTTGCGGTTGCACCGTTTCATAATGTATAACAAAAAATAGAAATCTCGTTCGTTTGAATTCCGCAAATCGATTTGGACGCTCGTCGTTGCAATAGCGCATTGCAGTGCGCCCAAACCCGACATTGAATTTGGCTGTAATGAAATATGCATGCGGTCTTGGAACCCGTCCGACCGCCAAATCTGTGCGTCGCCGAAATCTCGCACTGAAGAGAATGGCCTTTTGCCCCAACTATAAGACCCTTTCCAAGACGCACCTAACAACTTTGGGCTTTCCATCTGAAAAGGCTTAATTGCCTTCTGACTCCTTGCCGTTTATTAGTGGCTTCACAGCTAATAAAAGTAGCGGCATGCTTTTAGTATAGCCGCAACCTATGGCAGAATGCTGGCGACTTGGCGACTATATGTCGACCGCAGAATCAGCCAGAAAACCGAAGAAATTGTTGAAAAAAATAAATTCTGGCACAGTCTATACATTCGTTAGGCGAACACAGCATTAGACTTTAGAGACTAGGCAAAAAACGAAGATGTTTAGCCCAAAATGTTTGTCACCAAAATGCTAACAAGGTCCTGCCAGCCTGGCCGCAACTCTATGAGAAAAGGTGTTTTTGCTCTTTACGACGCAAGCAATGCGCTACAACACCTTGATTTCGGGAATTCTAGCGCCCCGCTGACGGACGGCTGTGTGTCGCCCAAGCCCATTTTCGTTTTTTAGGAAATACGATACAACCAATTAAAAACCGCAAGATGTCTACGTTGTTGTTTGACGAGCGCCATGTTGACAACTGTCTCGTTCTGAGATTTTTAACTGGACGCGAAAAGTGTCTTTTAGGGTCGCTAAATTTGCGAGACAGCAAGTACAAACTTTACCACTTAAGGCTATTCATTTAACTTGTTTGGGTGGTCTTCTGTTTTCATAAAATTTGACTCGTGCATTTCCTCTCAGAAAAAAAACTCATTTTTAGTTTAGTGCCAAGCTTGCTTCTTTCAATTGCTGCTGAAGTTTATTTTCTTTCATGGTGGCAGTTAAGCCTTCAAGCCAGGTCGCTCGTGTTGTTTTTACGAAAACTCTCGTTACCGTCCCAGAAAACTCGGCAGTTCTGTTTATTTAGGTTGTCGTTTGCGAGGACATTGTTTTCGTTCGCAAAACTTGTCTCTTGAGAAAACAAATAGTTTGGTCAGTTTACGTGTTACACCAAAATTTCAGGATCCCTACTTAACAGCCTGTCGGATGCCAAGCGCTACACGAAACGTCTTACAACTGTATTAATATATAGGAAAACCGTAAATAAACAATAAAAATAGCAAAACATTACAAAGCGGCTAACGTCTAAAGGGGCAGAAACGTAAATTGCGCAAGTCTCCAAAATCGTATCCAAGTTCTTCCAAAACCCGACTGAACTCATGTCGCCCAAAACTTGCGTTACCATTATAGTTTACAATTAAATGACTAGCAGAAGACTCTGGTTGATACAAAGCGACTCGGATAGTGGGAATTTTAATGTTTGTCATGTAAACTTTCTAAATTGGCGAAGAAAACAGTAAATGCATGGAGTTCCCCGGTATCTGTAAACATGGTGTTCGAGACGTCACTGGGATAAGTGGATGTTTGCATACGTCATTAGTGACTTCACTTCTATCGCTGATACCTGCGAGCTGTTTTTTTATTGAAAGAATCCAAAAAACAAGACGTTGTTTAATTCAGCTCTACATTTGTTTGAAAGAAATTGCAAGAGTTTTTTTTGTCCCTTCAAAATAAAGCATACGATCGATCAAGGCAAAAATGATTGCGTTACCTAGACTATTAAAACTGTTTTATGGCACCAAACTGCCCAAATAACATTTTAAATTTACAATTAAAAGTATTTACAACGCTACCATGATCCATATATAAGCTATTGCTGCCAGGCATAATATCAAATTTGTAGAGCTCTTCTGGCTAATGTAATTTTTATTCCGACGTTTCGACGTCCTATACAGGTCGTCTTCATCAGGGTAAATAACACTGAATGCGACTAGTACAGTGCACGATAAACAAAGGAAAAAAAGAAAAAAAAGAATGGATTCCATTCTCCATCAATGTTATCATAAATGTTTTCGTTATGCTCGAAATGAATAAAGTGTCAAAGTTTTCTCGGCCCACACGCCAGAGTTTTTGTTGCCTAATCTTCGGGTTTAATGCTGGTACGACAAGACAGAACAGCTGTATTTATCCAAAAACATTTTCCCTAACATCTACAGCTAAAATACGGGTCAGCTTGAAAAGAGGCAATTTATGCACGGGTTTGTTATTTGTTACAAAAATCTGCGGTTGTGTGTGGGAAAAAAGCTCTCTTGTGATTGCAAAGTTATTCAATGTTGCAATATCCCGTTTTGCGGCTGATTAATTGATCCCAACTTTGCTAAAATTGCTCTCAGACTGCTTGGGAACTTCCGCACTTAACTTTGTTTTTCCATCAGCAACTTTACCTTAGTTCAATTGCAGCGGCATGTGCTCTTTTCGCAATTGTCACATCACAAAAATCACCGTTTTATTAAAGTATAATACACCACCGTTTTATTAAAGTATATTACAATGACATAATTCGATGGAAATGTGCGATTTCGTGTTTCTCATGTAATCTACCCACATCTGCATATAGTAGGTTGCCACTTGTCAGAGCTCAAATTGAATTCCCCATGGTGTAGTTACAATTAGCATAACTAGACATGTACACTTAGGTTCATTGTGTTTTCACGTTAATTGCTTTTTCGATAAGTTTAAGCCAACCTTCATGCTGGATTAGAATGCCGCTGATACCGAATATGTAAATCAGGGGACACTGTTCAACGACAATTAGTTTTGCAATGTTGACAAGTTTCCCCACAACTTTTCTTAACGTGTTTTATCTTGTCTAAGTTTCCTAAATTCGTCGAATGACGGTGTACCCTAGTTTCCAGGTTAAGAATTAGACAAATGCGGCTAGTCGGCTGTCAAAAATAAATATTGGTAATACCGAGTGTCTGTCTGCATTTATCCAAGGACGCTCGCCAGCCAACGGCTAGTCTTGCCGTAACAGGATGTCTCATTCCCTGTCATAACAGTTGTTGTTTCAGACTGCTTATTTAACAGGTAGATCCCGTTTAAATGTAATTAACTTGATATTCCCCCAGTATAAAACCGTTTCAAAAAGTGTTCCTAGTGTTTCGCATCTGCAAATTATTTTTTCCCAGCTTTATAACCTTTCTGTCGCACATTCAGTTACAGCGTGTGTGACTCATATTTTGTATTATCAAAGTGGATTTTTTGGCCTTTAGAATCGCTGGTTAAAATGGGATCGCGATGACTTTTTACCCCGGGAAGTTAAACTGTAAAACCACGTCATTTCAGTCTTTTGTAAATTGTGACATTTTTTCCTAAAATTCTAAGAATGTCTTTGAGTTGATTTGCATATTGAAACTTCTTTAAAAAAACTTTATTTTACTTAATAGTCTTTGGTTTGATTTTATTTGCAGCTTCGGGTTTTGTGTTGGAAAGCCCCGTTTAAACGTTTTGTCATTGTGTTGACCATGCCATTTATACTGTTTTGTTTTCAAATTCTATTCTTTTAAAATCCTTCAATTCTATTTGAAAACTAGTTGAATGCATTTTTTTTTTCAAAAAAGTGTCTGGCAACCGTACAGCTCTGCATCATATGTTTTTCCAAATATTTTCTCCCACAATCTTATATTTCTTCCACCATCCGCCCCAGAATTGACCTATGGCTGGCATCTAGATCGGTTTTCTAACGATTGTTTTATCCCTTCCTAGGATTACCCTACTTTGGCAGAGCGCTTATCATTTTGCTGCAAGACCCACTCCGCAATGTTAACAGATCGTTGCAAGTCCCCAATAGGCCATTTCGAGGCGAAGGTCACAGTGCAGTCGGCAGCTGTGAATTGCCTATAGGTCAGAGGGTTGGATATACGTTCTATGTTGTGCGTTCAACCACACAGCTCAATACAGTTGGCAGAAAGCTATATTTGGCTGGAAATGGAAAAGGCTGATTTTCGCACGCGACCTGCCAGTACTTTCGACATGGGACGTACAGTTGCTCGCATTTCATCTCACCAAAGGATAACTGTGATTCACTTTTCCTGTTTGAAGTTCATGCGCAAAGACGATATGGCCCGTAATATTGCAAGGCGTTTTTCCTGCGGACGTGACACATCTGGAACACATTCAAAAATATCGAACATTTTGATCCTTTGGTCATGTGTTAGACCAGTGGTTCTTAACCTTTTTTTTTTTGCTGCACCCCTTTTAATTCACTAACCAGTTCTCGCACCCCTTTCAAATCACCAACCTTTTCTCGTACCTCCTTCTAGAATTGCTTAAATAACAAAACCATTGTAATATAATTTCTATACAATTAACTGATAACACAATACCAAAATGTGAGTTAGGTTCACACTTAATTGAACAAATAAATACTTTACAGTAATTCATTTTCTTTATCTGATTCAGTATCCCCACACCCCCTTGGAACAGTTGTCTAACCCCTGGTCAAGAAACCCTGTGTTAGACTGTCCGCGTTTTTATCCAACTTTTCGCTTGCTGCAGACCTTCACATACCAGGATGCTAAATCTCTACCGAAAAAAAAATAAATCAAATCAATATTTCAAAGAATTTTTAAAGGCACTTTTCTTGCACCTGCGTATGATTTTCTGTGTAGTAGTGGGCTTTAGAAAGCTGTAGCCTCGATTTTTCGGATTGTCTGGCTATTATGGGATGCTTATCTGTTTTTTTCGCGCCACGTGGTTTACAGCTTGGTCAATGTTGTTTTTTATTCATTTATTGTTTGTCTGGTTGATAATATATTTTTCTCCTATAGTTGCAATTATATTTCCTTGATTAAAATTGCCCTAATAGGTGGTCGAAACGTTGGTACTTCAATAAAATTTGCTGAAAGAACAATTTTACCATTGAATATTTTAAATATGCTTTTTTTTAAGCATATTTTTTTTTTAAGTATTTGGCGTTAAAATGCGCCATAACCAATACAAAATGAAGGTAACCTTTTTAAAAGTAATAAATCAGCGTCGTAATGACTAGGTTTTCGTCAAACTACCGCTCAGTGCGAATTTCTCAAAATCCTAATTTCAAGTTTAAATTCTAAAGCGTGAATTTTTTCCGACGATTCTATATTTACCCGAGCTACTGCTTGGTAATGTGATAAAGCTGCGAAACGCCTCATTCTTGAACTTCACCCTTTTCTGGATTAAAGGATCAGGAAATCGCAAGGCGTGGAGAACAGAGTCGCTGGAAAGCGATAAATGTGCCCCTGGTTCTATAAATATAAAAGGCTTTCCACTGAAAAGGCAACTACACCCACATATTCACAGCTGTCTTATGCATTCCAGTAGCTAATGACGCCTGACCGAAATACTAACACTATAATCCCAATT
Source organism: Ascidiella aspersa (assembly GCF_963924565.1). Lineage (NCBI taxonomy): Eukaryota > Metazoa > Chordata > Ascidiacea > Phlebobranchia > Ascidiidae > Ascidiella > Ascidiella aspersa. Next base: position 30,565,637 of record NC_139450.1, read on the forward strand.
TCCAGGAATGTAGATATGTTATACTAGGTTTTAGTATTTATCCTAGCTCCTACTTGTATTAAACGACAAATTAAAATGTATAATATGTGTGTGTAAACTTTACAAAGAATTTGCCAAAGTCAAATTATATTTGATAGAAATGTGTCTTAATATCCGCGTGTACCATCAGGTATAGCGATAAAAAAATGAAAAAATGAGGGGTAGCTTTCATCTCATTTTTTGTTGCATTCATTTAGTTTGACATACTGATGATAAGTTGTCCTAAAGCAGGGGTGGGCAACGTGCGGCCCTTCACCTTGAATTGTTTTGCAACAATTACACTTGTCTGGTACGTTCGAGGTGTAACAGACTTTTGCCGCGCATATTGACTGAGATGCTATGTTTAACACTGGTTTTGAATTAAGGCTGTTAATTAAATTGTACTGAGATCCGTACGAGAAAAGCTTCATTGGAATTGCAAGAAGTTATTTTCGAATCCACAAGTAGACAGCACTGACAAAACTGCCGTAGTTGCAGCCTAGTAGCTCATTAGTTTTTCTAGTAAAAGCTGAAAATATGAATTAGTGTTTATTTCATGTGCGGCCCTCCTGTTAGCATTACATTTGCTAACTGTCCCTTGTGTTAAAAAGGTTGCCCACCCCTGTCCTAAAGCTTTACGATTTCAACTAATTTGTTATATTTCTTGTCTTATATTTTAATATAAAAAAAGCTTGCAATTATTTTTTTAGGTACATGTTGGATCTGTCTTACATCACTGTAAAAATTGTGGAATGACTTCGCCCAGTAAGTATGGCAACTCGAAGACAGAAAAAGGGTGCATTTTCGTCGCTTTTTTGTTTACTGTTACTTTTTTTATTTATCAAAATTCACAACCGCCTGTTTTAGTCGATGGTCGTCAAACTCCATTTACCCGGAAAAAATTAAAACACGCGTGGCACTTATAAAAGTATATCGATCAATCTAATATAATCGTAATTCAAACTTGTTAAGCGCCAAGGCAATTGAGGATTTTTCAATATTATTTTTAGTTAAATAATGGATTTTATATTGAAGCCGTGTATGCCTAATTCATATAGAAGAATTTCCGAAGCAACCCAGGGGTTTTGCAGGGGTGCAGGGTTTTTTAAACTGGGGTCCATGAACTAGTTTTAGGGGTCCGACTGTTTTTGGTTGGTCTTTCCGAATACTTACGGTAATTTTTTTAAGTGTTCTGTTCTCGTTAATCAAATTGGCCGATCCTATAATTACAATATACGAATGTTGATGTAAGGTTTAAAAGTAATTTGTTTTTGACACATGTCTTGCGTTTTAGTGATGTCCGCGTTATTGGAATCTCATCCACGGTCTACTGCAAAAGCCACACTGCAACTTGTTTGACTCGTTCTGCGAACTGAACTCTGACTTTTATTGCTTTAGTGTATTTCTACCATCAGCATGTTGTTGTGTGACAGGTTGAATACCGAAATATGATTTTTGTGCATATGGACATTACAAAATGCATATCGTAACTTACAAGAGACAACTGTGTGTCCCCGACAATGCAGCCATTAAAACACGGCGTTTTTTGTGCTTTTGAAACAAAATTCGGTCCGGGTTTGCCCTGGCCAAACGACAAGACGTAACAGTTTCTGGGTACATGCTAATTTTGCGATAATATCTAAGTACGTTTTTTCTAGTACACTGAATTTTTCTGTCGATCGACAGATTCGGTGAGTCTGCGATGGCTTTCGGTGTACTAATGATACGTAAGCCGTAATCGTTGTTCAAAAAAAAGCTTCAGAAGGGTTAGATCACAGTTGTTAAACACACATTTGTGTGTGCGTCGTTCATTGATTACGTGTTTTAAATTCACAAAAACAAACCCTGACAGCTTAAGCAAACTGGCGTTTATGTAATTCTTTCCGTCAAAGCTTTACCCACAGATCTCTTCGTATGCCCGGATGCATTTCAATTGCTCGAACTTGTATGTACAACTCGGTCGGGCTTATTTCCGGCCATGCATTCATGTTCATTTACGGACCACGGCTCAACTGAAATGACACCCTTAGCCGTACTGGTATGGCAAGTGTTGCTGTTCGCATTTCTTATACGCAACTTTTTCCGCGTGTTTTGCGTTTGTTTTGTTCTTACTGTGTCAAGTCTTATGACAGGGTAAAACACTATAATATTTAAGCGAATATAGAAGGCAAACGATTAAAGATATTCAACTCCTGAAATTGGTAAATTCTGCCTTGATTTTACAAAACAAACTTAAGTATGTGGTGTCTGAAAATGCCAACTTCAATACCGGAATTAATTCCATTGGTCTAAGGTTATATTGTATGAAACTGTAAATTTAGCGCTGTAAACATTTTTTTCAGTTTGCCTTTCGCCAATGTGTGTACAATGTACATATTGTGTTTATTGTCATTTGTTATTTTTTTAAATTGGGCTTACGTCATATCCAAACCATTAACCGTAGACATTTCTAATCAACTTGATCACCACATTTTCCCGAATTAGCTCTTCAAGAGCTATTTATTTTGCCTGTGATTTCGTCAACTTTTTTCTGAGCATTTTTTGTTTTGTTTGGGTTTATCAGCGATTTATTTTTAACCTTGCTTTAATTTCAGGTTTAACACACGTTTTTGACTAATTTAAACACAATTTCACATTTTGGGCCACCAATTGAACACCTAAAAATTTTTGCAATGGCCATTTTCGTCGTTTTTAGGTGATTTTTTTCTGTGTTTTTTTCATGCGTTTGTAAATACTGAGTCGCTGCTTCATTACAAAAAATCTTGTTGTTGATTTTGTTGTTTATTCTAAAGACTATGCAATGGTTTGTAATATTGAAACGACAGTTTTCAAATTTCAAAGTAAGTATTTGATTTGTTTTGTTTCTATGTTATGCTTTTCAAAATTTGTTTTTCATTTTAAACTGTAAACGTTTAACCTTAATTATGAAACCTTCCAGTTTGTTCCAATGCAAAAACTTAACTCTTGACATGTTTTTTTGTGAAAATCATTACTTGTAATATAGTTCTATGTTTTTAAACTGCTTTAGTCGTTTAAAGGTATCGCCAAAGAACGAACCCTGGCGTGTTTTTATAATACTTGTTAATTGCAAAATGATTTACACTTTTAATTGATATGTAACTTTATTTAAAAAATGCTGCCAACAAATGAATCTTCATATGCCTTTGAAATACATTGCATTAAAATGCAGTATGCTATATCTTAACTTTTATAAATTGCTCTAGTTTTTCAAAAACGCAGAAGAAAAAATATCTAATTTGAACTATTTTAAATTTGCTTTAATTTTGTAAATACCACACCGTTACACATTCCCAAAAAATATTGTTATGTATTTAATAAGACCTGTTTTTATAATTTATTTTCAACTGCCATGTAGCTTTTACTTTTATAAAATACAGTCATTTGTTTAGTGTTTTGTTTTTTTATATTATGTGACAAAACGCGTTTTTTTGTGCTTAACCCTGTTCCACTTATTTTCTATTCCCTCGTCTAGGTACTGCCAAAGTTTGCGCTATAAATACTATTTTACATTTCGCGTCGAATTTTGGAATCCTTTGCCCCCTGACGTCACGTGATGACGGTGAGACGATGACGTCACCAAAAATGAAACCTCCGTCAAGACCCAAAACAGAAGTTATCTGTTCTCGTATGCCACCGTGTGGCGAATTTAGCCCGAATGGAATGAGAATAAAAGTTACAGAGTAAATAAGTACTTGGCGTGTTGTTTGTTGTTCTGTCCCAAGGAAGACTGTAGATGTATTGCAACGCAAAATACACAGTGTAAACGCACAGTAATGACGATAAAAGGTAGTTGAATAACATATTTCTGAAAGCAGCATGACGTTAAAGTAAACAGTCGAGGTCTTGTGGACCAATGTTACGCATTTGAAGTTGGTTAAAATTAAATTTCAAAGGGTGGTTTTACAGGTTGGAGTGATGTCTGATTAAAACAAGCTAAATTTCGTGAAAAAAATGCTGTATAAATATATACATAAAATCAACAAAAAGTTATGGCAATCTACTACACTTTTTTTAATTTCTATTTGTGACATTTCATTGAATAGATTTTTAACAAACCAGACAGTCTTTCGAAAAAAAAAACATGCAAATATTGCCACGGCAGTGTAACATAAAATTTGGCATAACCTGCAGGGAAACCTAAATTCCACTGCGGTCATTTAAATAACCCTGTTGGCACAACTTGAAACTTACAGAGACAGAATCATTTCATCTGCACTCACTTTAGCATTCCAAGCCCCTTAATTCGGCGGATTTCGTTGAGTGTCTTGCTTTAGGTGCAATTGCCTGCCGAGTGCGTTTTCACTTGGGTTCAGCAAACTGCCAAGCGACGGTGCTGATCCGTGCGCCAGGTACGGGTGAAAACGACGGATGACTTGCTGGTACTGTGAGAAGGCAGCTGCCGCCGCTTGGAGAGTGCTGCTGCGCTGAAGGGACATGCCGAAAACCGACCTTTGATTGCAACAAGGCAAGTTTTAGTGTGTATCTTTCTTGTGGAAAATGTGAAAATACAGGCATTGCTTTATAAATTGGGAGCTGGTTTAGAATCCTACCACAGCGAACATTATTTGGGTTTGGATAGGTTAAGCAATATTATTAAGTAATATTACTTGACCAACCTTCACCAAACACAAACATTGTGCTTTGATTTAATAATTAAACGCTGTGGTAGAATTCCAGACCCGTCTACATTTGGTTACACTACAAGTTCGACGATGGTTTTATTCAGAATGTTGCAGTACTTGTTTCATTCTGCATTTTTTAAAGCGGTTAAGTGGGTTTTGCTTTAAAAAGTTGCACGCAAGCGTAAATTAGAAGCAAGACTTTTGTCTATATGTGTTTCTTAACGTGTTTTTGGCCGATTGCTGATTGTCGGCCATGTTAAAACTGAAAATGTATTATGGCGCACTTTTTGTCTATTATGCCGTCATTATAGCACGTCTTTGTTGAAAGCTGCAGATAAAAGGAAAAACCGCCTACTTTATTTAGTTGCAACTTACAAGACTACCCGCCTTAAAGGTGACATATATTTCGTTAATCTTTATTTTTTGTTGCAAAATGAGTGCTCACGATTGTAGTTCAAAGGGTTATTTAAAAAAAAACGCGTGTTGAATTTAAAGGACAATCGATAAGTTGAAATTTGCTTATTATGAAAAATGTTGTCAAGTTTGCATATCAACATTGTTGAGACGGAAAGATTTTCTCGTCTATTATAAAATATTGTACAAAAAACAGAGATGTAGAGAAGCTACCGGTAGCCAACTATAAAATCAGATTGGAGCCGATAAAAAAACGGTATTATTTATCCAAACATAAAGTTGCATAAAAACTTGAAAACTAAACTTCTGAACGCCAAACTAAATTTTGGCCTAATAATTTAAAAAAAATACCTTTAAACGTTTATTGATTAAGCATAGCAATGATGTTATTTTATAGCAAATCTAAAAGCGGAACTTTTTGTCCAAAACATCGGGGTATCGGTATTACAATAAATTGGCAAACAGCTAGAATATTGAAAACTTTTCAAGTGGGTGATTGTTTTAACTTACCCGAACTGGGGAATACAGCGGAATGGAAGGGCTGCTGATGAAACAGGGGCGAATCTCGATGCGGTGAGATTGTGAACAAATCTGGGGATATCTTGGGTCGCTGGAAATACCCGACGCCGGCAAAATTCCTGTTCGTTGGCTTTAAAAGAAACAAAAAAATGCTATAAATAGGACAAACCTGCGATCGAAGTATTCTAACACAAAATGTATCTGACAAATTATTATTTTATTCATTATACCAGTGTGTAAACTACTGTCATTTTAAAATAATATATAACAAGTTAAATCCCCGTCCAAATTATAAGTTGCCCATCTCCAGACCCAGTCAAGTCATTTTTATAGCAAGTCAAGTGAAGTTATTGAAATGAAAATAAAATAATGAACTGTTAAAATTGGTCAAATTGTCCGAATATACGCAAGAACTAAACTAAAAGATAAGAAAACCTCAATATATCGCAAACTAATTATTTACGTGCAAAAAATGAAATAAATAACCCAATTTTATGAAAACACTTTTTTTTAACCGAAGCCATTTGACTCAATGACTTAAGTCCAAGTGAATTCATTTGTCAAAAAGACCTAAGTTATCGAAAACAGTGACTCAAGTCCACTTAAGTCGAGTTATTACATTAAGTCCGTACAATACTGCACAATACCATTTGGTAGAAGAAGTTAATATAAAAAAGGAATCAGTTAAATAAAATAGAAAATACTTCTTTTTATCTAAAAAAATTCTCTGTTTTTTTATTTGTTTTTTTGTTTAATTTGAATATCACAAGGTGCCATTTAAGCGTTCAATATGTAACCAACAATATTCGTTGCACATCGGAAAACCGGTGGCGTGTTCAGACCACCGGTTCAAATGAGAGAAAAATAAAAAAAATCATTAATAGGGTAAAATGATTTCACATTTAGGCATTTTGTTCCAACGAGATAATAATAATTTAAGAAAGCCGCTATTCCACCATAGGCTATTACACTTGAAATATTTTTGTAACTCGATGGATCACTAGTGGTCCGATTGTTCGTGGCCACAATTTAGGAACCACTACATTAAAGCAATGCGTTTTTGGCTTATTGTTAAGATTTCAGTTACAAGTGACTTTTGTCGTAGTGGGTTATTGAAGTTTTAACTATACAGCTTAGCTAAACATACCTAAGTAATATTAATGAAAAAAGGATTCTATAGACACCCTCGTATTTTCAATGAATTTCGAAGTCGCGCTAATGAAGTCCGGCCAAAATTTAATGTTTCAGCCAATGTATTATCTGGTTTGACAAATTGACATGATCCAACCACTGTCTAATATGATAACCTATTCTTTGCGTTTGAAAGGTTCAGCTTCGAAACAATGTGTACCTTCAAGCATCCTCAAGTGGGCGGCAGTGGGTTGTACCAGGCGCGAATCGTTCAAAATACCTTCCACGGAGTCTCTGAAACACAGTAAGTAAGTTAATTATAAACACATGAATCCTATAATCCACTATTTTTGCATTATACAACACTTCGTTAGTCAGAAGCAAACCAGCACAGCATAAAACTAGGAGAACTTCCAGCCAATGAACATTGACGGCATTTTTTGTCCAGTAATCTTTGTTATCTTTACTATCTGTGTAACATATATGATACTAGTGCTATTAAATGTATGTTTTTCAAACATGAACAGAATTTGCTGGATTTCATAGTCAGGCATTTGATTTTAAGATATTTCAGCGAGGACCTAAAAATTAAACAGCCCAAATGTGCTTCGCGCTATTGATGTATTTTTTTGCGAATGATTGAACTGGTCCCGAAGAATGACTTATTTAAAACAATTGCTATTTGTTGAAAATGACTTAACTAGGATTCAAGTATAGTTTGCGGATGAATTGACTGTTACCTAGGTCATTTTGAAATGACTTGTGTGCAAGAATTGCTATTTGTTGAAAATGACTTAACTAGGTCTTAAGTATAGTTTTATGGATGACTTGAATGCTTCACTGGTACCTAAGTCATTTCAGAATGACTTGTTTAAAACAATTTACTGGTAGAAGTCCGTTCAGCCGCTTTCACCGCGCTTTATTTCCGCCGTTTGACTGCGAATAGACGCCAGGCGAAACAAAGCATTCCCCAACCGCGGCACTTAATTAGCCAGGGGGGAGGGGGGGGCGAGAGCCGTTTTATTTTCGGCGATTTTTCGCGAAAAAGCGCCGAAACATTTTAACGCTTAAAACGATTTAACTTTTCGCCGAAATTGGTTACGATTGATCGTTGACGCCGATGCGGGCGCTCGAGGCTCGCCGAAAAAGGCGTACCGTGTCCTTTGCGCGCGCGGACGGAGCCGTGAAAAATTAATTGTAATCGCATGTTGGCTGCCAATTAACGTGAAAATGCCTTTTCGCTTCGGACGTTTTGGAAATTGCCGACAGCAGCGGCGACGACGCTATAGGGCCCACTCGGGTTTTTTTCTTTTCGCGGCTGATACGAAAATCAATCCTGCCGACAGGCATAGCGATTAGGCGGTTCTGTGGGGGAAATAAATTTGCGGCGCTCTTTGAGAAGACTTGTTTAGCGTTTATAGCGAAATCTAGACAAAAAGTAAAAAAACACTGTTATGTTTACTGAGGTTTTCCTGATTTTTGTTTTAACTTTTTGAAGCGACTCAAGGCCCCCACGTTCAAAACTGCCTTAATCATTTAAAATTTAAAAGTTCGACAACTTCTTACTATATTTTTTCTGACAAACTCTTTACTTTTCTGACAACTCTTTCTACATTTCTCAACACCAGTAGACGCTCATTTGAAGTGGTTTTTGTTTTGCCACGAGTACGAAGCTTCAATTTTGCAAAACTATAGTATCGACCTATTGCCTTGCTGTATAACAAGTTTGAATTTAAATTGACTGTTAGTTTGGATGTATTGCGATCAAAATTTTAAAAAGACATCCAATCTTGCGTCGCAGTTTTTTTCATTTTTTTAGGGAAAAAAAATTAAAAAGTAGCACAAACAGCGGCAGCAGGAGCAACAGAATGCAGAAGGGACGATCTTTGTTTATGTTTATTTCATTTTTCCTTTCCTTGGTGGGCCGCGGGCGAGCCTTGCTGTATAAGATGTTTGAATTGGATTCGATTGTTAGTTTGGTGTATTTTGATCAACGTTCATTTTTTAGGAAAAAATTAAAAATCAGCAAAATCAGAAATTGGATCCGATTGTTAGATTTGATGTATTTCGATCAAGGTTTAGTGTTTAGAAGAAAAAAGTAGCAAAAACAGCGGCAGAAGGGGCAACAGAATGCAGAATGGAGCGCGTTCGTTTTTTTTCCTTCTCCTAGTGGGCCGCGGGCTTTCCGCGATGATTCGCGCGAGGTGTGTCGTCAATTGATGCAGCGCGCTGCTAATCGCATCAGGCAAAGTGCGGCGCCTTTAACGGGCGCGCAAATGAAATCGTTTCTAATTTTATCAAGTGCTGTGAAAGGCGCGGGTCGACGGTAACGTGGTTAGCTCGTTGTCTGGCAGCGCCGGGCGCGAGTGACCCGCCGCCTCCTCCCCAAAGCTTAAGCGCCCCCCCCCCCATTGAGCGCGCGAGAAAATACCAGCTATTCATTAGCGGCCTCTCGCTGCTCTGTCGTGCGCGCGTGGCTGCTTGTGCGCATGCGCTGAACAGGCGATGACGTGAATTTACTGCGGCCAGGATCCTACGTGAAAGCTTCAGTGTAAGCGAAGTGAAAAAATCTAAGCCTTTGCCTGCTGAGTTTACGTATATTTCGATGTTTTTGCGCGCCCGCCTCGAACCTATGGTATATTCCGTATTTAAGTGTTGATATACCGCAAGTGTCTAGCCTCCTTCTGGAGTGTTTTGCCGAAATTTTTGCCGCGATCAAATGGATCAATAAGACAACACTATGCATTACGCAATTTTTTTACGACGTGAAGGGGTTAAAAAAACAACATTAAAAAAAGCGAATTATATCCTTGCTTTACCTTATAGTTTGGCCTTTTTTGCAACAAAAAATAACAAATTAGAAGTAAAATAACCTGGCCAACAAAACAAGATATTCAGCTGTCAGAGAATCGAAAAAGATTGGGGGCCTGTCAGCAATCTATATGAACTATACGGCAACCAAACCAGCCAAAATAAAATCCAAAAAATCCGCGAAGAATTGCGAAATAGCGCGAATCGCGAGCGGCGACGTTCGTGGAAGCGGCGTTGAAAGTCGCAGGCGGCAGCGGGCCGACCAGGGATTGCTTCAAACGGCCATTTAATTATTAATGCCGGGGCTGCTGTAATGATGTTGACTCGAGGCTTGGAGGTGACGCGATTTTTATCCGCGCCTCCCTGGGAATTGGGCCTCGGCGCTGGCGGGCCTTTGCCCGGTTGGGGGAGGGGGTGAAAGGGCGGGGCCTGACCCAAGTTGCCCGCCGCGCCGTGGACGGCTTATTAGCCTGAGGCAGCTGTCAAGAAAGCGATCGAAAAATTGCGATAACTCGATCTCGCGTTCGCCCGTTTTGCCGCAAAAGGATCGATCGCCTATATAAGCGCGCTGCGTCTCTCTTTTCGACCCCCCTTTACTGCCAACGCGACCCCCTTGCCTTCCTGGCCACTTATACCCCCATTTCACCCAGAGCCGCCGCTGCTAATTAACGTTGACAGCCCCCGTCGCTGGTTTCGCTGGCGCGAGGACCGCCAGGTGAATGACACCGCTGCTTGACAATAAACCGTTTTCGGTATACTTGAAATCCCTTGACAGGTATTGGCAGCGAAACCTTTTATCAAGCGTGCATTTAAAAATGTTTAACATTAGAAGCGGTTTTAGGATCCCTAATTTAAAATCTCTTTTTGTAGATATTTAAGTTGTCTTTCCTATTCAATTTGCCATGATTTTAATCTTTAGATGTTTAAAAATCCTATGAAATGCTCCATGTAGCCATTTTGATGGTGGAGATTGCTAATTCAATTAGAAATAAAGTTGGCTATAATGATTTAAATATAAGATGAGTAAATATTCAAGAAAATAACCACAGGTTTATCCGCTTCAAACTGAAGCTCTTGACGTTACATTACTAAAGTTGTTGATTTTTCGCAAAACTAATGCGTAAAAACTTTGTATACATTTGTTTTTGTTTACAATAACAAAGATTGTTTGATGATTCGGGTTGTTGTGTTTTTTATTTGATAATTTGTTTTAAAACAAAATTTTGTTAATTTTATTTAGAGTTTGTTACTACCAAATGCTCATCCCGGCTTTGAAGCGAAATTTCTCTTAAAATCGGTTATTTTGTGTGTAAAATTTGGTTATGTCCGACAACAACAGTAAACATACAAGGATATGTCTATAATTCGATGTCCCGATAAATCATGACACCCATTTATTTCAATTACATAATTAAAAGAGGCAAAGTTTATTTCAAACACCAATGTGGTGTGTTTAATTCTAGATTTTCAGCTGTCGCTACTCATGTTGTTTATTTATGCGTAAGTCTCGTTAGCTTAATTTTCACTGACCTCTCGTATTCGTTCATACGGGAAGAATCTCGAAATCCCTTGGCGAATGGATTGCTGTCGATCTTTAGTCTTGTTATCTGGAAACAAAATGCGAAAAAGAGGCTTGAATGGAATATTGCCTTTGTTTTGTTTTCGTGGATGCAGCTTTAATTTTCGCGAAAGTTAAGTTTGCGTTGCTTTATCGTTTGGGAACTTATGTGCAGACTTACTGAAATTTGACGAGTTGAAACTAAAATTTTAGTCAATTATAAACCAAGGTCGGTCATCTGATTGCAAGCCACGAAATTAAATGATAAACAGGCTCGTAATTTGAACTTATCATTTCGTTATATTTAAAAGTGATAAAGAAATTATTTGCAAAACTAAAATATAGTATTAAATCAGTGGCCTCTCAATCGGTTTGCCGCGGCACTTTAGAGTACCATTTTTAACGCTTAACAGTGCATAGAGATATTTCAAAGTCTTTTTTGAAATATCTCTTTGCACCCCAATTTTTTTTTTGAGTTCCAATGTTTGCTCTATTGGTAAGCTTCTTGATACAATTTTTTGTGTAGGATAAAAGTGCCAAAAATTAAAAAGGTTTTTTTCAACCTTGTTGCACAGTTAATGTGACGTTTCAATTTCGTTTATTGTAACGCTACAGTTAACCACTCGGAAAAAATATGGAGCAAGGGGTGCCGCGAACATTTAAAATTTCTTTAGGTTGCCGCAAGCCAAAAAAAGTTGCAAAACACTGTATTAAATAAACGTTGTTTTGGGTACTAAAAATATCATGATGAAACTCAAGACGACTATTATGATTCTCCGACTGACAATTTGTTTGTTTACAAGATAGGCCTGTGTCAGTCACCAATTAAAGCCACTAGATTAAATCTTAAATAGACTCGTAACTTCAACGTATTATTCCGTTATATTTAGAAACGATAAAGAATTTTTTTATGCTAGAGAAAAATATTGTCATGAATAAACGCTGTTTTATGTACTAAAAAATATCGTGGTATAACTATGAGAATACACGGCGAAGGATAGTGTTTTTCTGACTGCCAATTAGTTTGTTTATAAGTATAATAGGCCTGTGTCAGTCACCAATTGATTTTGGTATGCGGTGACGGCGGTGAACTGGGTCTCCGGGAAGATGAAGGTCTTGTACTGGTCCGGATTAAGCTTGTCGAGGTCTCGAAGTTCCTCGTCTTTTCTGATCACGTGAACGCGAGGCTGGTATTTGTGCATCGAATTAAGAATCACCTGTTTAAAAAATATACAAGTTCACTTTGGCCTCACTTTTTACGGTTTTAAGCGATTGGATGGTCTCGATTTGGTTCTTAGAAAATGGCTGATATCTAATTTTAAATCTTTGGAGCATATTGATGTTGAAAATCAATAAAGAGTTATTTGAAACGTTCAAAATGATACCTACTTCTGTATGGGCTTTGATATTCTTATTACGTCCTAATTTTAAATTACGTCCTAATTTTTAAGCTGTATTCCATGGCACTGCTGACATGTATTTTGATTCAGACAAGAATTCCTGAAACTGTGTTTTATCATTCCAGGGATATCGGCTTTATGAAGTATAGTTGGGTGAAGGTTGTTTCGATATTAAAATACGTTTGTTAAGAGATCTACCTGGACCTTGGGTTTTCGTCACATCAAATACTCATATTTACCATTTTATTGGGTTATATATTAATCGCTAGTCAAAAGTTTATCCACTTCAAAAAACTCAAATTTCTTTTTAACTCTTCAGCATATTTCACCGATAGGGTTTAAAACATGGTTTTCGAAGCCACTACTGGAAACAGCTAAAAAAATGGGTGACCTGTAAAGCGAACAAAAACGTAAACTGGGCATTTCGTAGCCCGCAATTTGAACGCCACGCCCACCTCATTGACCAATACCAAAGTGACTCGCATAAGAACCGCTTACTTCGACGAGCCAGAACGCAAGGTCACAACAAAAAAAGCGGGCTCAACCATACAGACCATACGACAGCAGCATGAACAGCAGGCCTTCATCGACTCTGACCTAAGCCTGACGCGAGCGAGTGCCTCACTTATCAGGTGACAAATTAACTTCCCAGCGGACTTCGTCGCCGCACAGAAGCACGCGGGCTGTTTCAACTTGAACTCGCGTATCTCGGGAAGGCGACAGGGGCTTTGCAAGCGGAGGGCGATTTACTGGAGTCGCCTCACACTATTGTTTTCAACTCTCTTCTTACAGCACAAAGTTACAAATTGCTTTGAGCGGTGGTTCTCCAATTTTGTCCGCGGACACCTACATTTTTTTTGGCTACGCGTGGACCACGGTAGACAGGAAAAGTTCAGAGATGACTTTAAAAATTGACGTCACAATACAAGTACCTATACTTCAGAAATCTGCAATCAGTACAAAACCTTTTAAACTCTTTCCTTTGAAAAAATGATTTCTTCTTAAATGCACTAATATTAAAATTAGGCATTTATGGACCAGTTATAAGTGTTTTTAACGCAACGGTATAACCTTTAAACATTGTTCCATCAAGTATGTAAGATTGTTTGACGTAGTCCAATGTGGAGTTTAAATTTGGTAAAAAATTATTGGAGCTATAACGGCTATCTTATTCCATAATTTACTTCTACCTTAAAACGGTGCCTAAATTTCGATCAGCGAAAAAATATATGAGTGTATACTTGACAATTAACACAAGCTTTAGGGGGTTAACAAAAACACGCTTCCCTGTGAAATTCCTCCCACTGTCTTCGCTGATGACAGGGGCGGCCAGCAATCTGACCGCCTCATTCATTTCGCGTCTTATCTCGGGTCGTTGACGGCTTCTGGGCCTTTATCTTGGCTTTTACGACACCACCAAGTCCACCAGCAGCCAGCCACACCACACCAAGCCTGCTTGCCACAAGGCGCAAGTCGTAATCGAGGCTATACGGCTAACAGGGGATAGGTTTATGTCATTGCAAAATTGATTTGAATTTTATTTGAAAAACTCGGAACAATGGTAACTTCTTGTGCTCCGGATTTGTTGTCGAGAGTATACGTAAAACTGCGACCTCCAACCAATAAATATGTTCTAAATGTGTATTTAAAAAAAGGAAAACTGCAGAAATAGCATTTTTCTGTAAATCGCGATCGTTATTTTCTTATCAAAAACAATTGGTTGAACTTCATTGACTTTTCTTTTCCTGCGATAAAATTTACCTTCCAATGTTAATTGCTAAGTATAAAGCAATTCAAGATTTTCCTTATAGTTTAAAATGTTATCCACGTGATTTTCGACCTGGAACCCTTAATTTTCAGTAGTGGCAAATTTTCCTTGGCCAGAGTAAAAAGATATGTGACTTGAAAAAACTTAAAAAATGAAATTCCTTAAAATCCAAATACTGCACAACAACCATTTTAATTTCACGGAAAAAATCTCGACCTTTTTACATTTCCCTGCACTCTGTCTTAATTTCGATCCCTGCTCCAATAGGCGGGTCGAGATTTCGAGCTCTGCTTCTTGCAAAGTGAACAAGAGATGACGGCAAAATAACGACGTCGACTTTTTTCCGCCGTTCAACCCAGCAATGACGTATTTGCGTGACGCCCCTCTACATTTCGTGCTTCCCTAGGGTGCTGGGCCCACTGCTGAAATAGCGGCCTCGACACTTTAGGGAATATTGGACTTTGTTTTCGAAAAATCTATTTGTGGCGCTGCTAAGTACGAATGTGTATTTCTCCCCTATTGGATCTTTTTTCGGCAGGTAGGCCTAAAGGTGAAACTAAAAATGAAATTAGGTTTAATAATGCCGGGTTCACCCGTTTTATAAACAAAATGGCATAAACTTTGTGCATCAAATGTGAAAGTGGTCAAAAATGCTAACAAATCTGAAATGTCTATTTATTTTTAAAACATGTTTAAAAAACAGTTACATCTGCTAACAGTTTATTCGACTTTGACTGTTTATTCACTGTCACGCAAAACGGAAAAGTATTTATTTTGCCGTAGGCTACATACGTGACTGTTTCATTTATTTTAATTAATAATTCTGTATACTTTTGTCTCTTGTTTTCGTACATTCGTGCCCTTTTTTTAATGAAGGCGAGAGAAGTTGGCATTTTTAAACATTAATAGACAAACTCATAACAAGTCGGCAAATTTGAGTCGTTGAGCAAACAGAGAAGAGGTCAAAATATGAGGTTCTCACAAAACCTCATAAACTTCCTATACGTATCTACTGCTTAGTAATATACTCCGCTCACGTTTTAGCTTGCCACCTTTTACATTATCTCATGAGTATTGCTCACTGTTGTTGCAACGTCTAAATCAGGGGTTCTTAACCTTTTTTGTATGTTTTACCCTTTTAACAAAGATGAATATCAGATTTTCCCCAATTATATAAAATGGTTTTATTTTTTTTAAAAACGAGCAGTAAATTATATCAGTTATGATGTAAGAATGAAGTTACTGAGAGATAAGGATGTTGCCAATGAACTAAAATAGATATCATCGCGAGAAATAATGTTACCGACGCTAGATGATAAAGAATTAATAGGCTACTTCGGGCTAACTTCGAATTAGCAGTTAATCTAAACTAGGAAAGTAGGCCACCAATACCTATGGCTTGCACACTTTTTCTATCCTGTCAGCTGATGTGGATATTTTGATTGATAGCTCATTTACCCCCTAAAACGAGAAAATTTACCCCAGGTTAAGAAAGGCTGGTCTAAATAATCTCCAAGTGGTTGGTCATTGGTTGCAGAACAAAACAATCTTAGCAGTTCGAAATGCAAGACTGCAACTGTATCTGTTTAAATGTGACCCGAGGAGCAAAAACACTCCTCAGGGAATGACCTAAACAAGGCGCTCCGGATATTTTCCGCCGTAGTGTTATTTCGGAAAGCAGCTAAACCCATATCACCGCCAATTTTGACTCGGGATCATCGCAAGATTGCGACTTTGGCGATTAGAGAAACGCGGACAATCTGACTTCGAGGGCAGCTCAGTTCGTGTCTCACTCCGGGATGAACACCACAAATCCAAGAGAACGTTTACTTTCTCTTCATTGTGATTCACGACGGCGCTTCTTACGCAATTGTCCCTCGGCGTGGTTTTAGGTCGATGGGCCAGCTGACAAATAGATGCTAGCGCCCGTTATCGCTTTCTCTCTATCTGGAGCCTTTCGCTTACAACAAGCGTTTAAATTACCTCACACGTCACTACGCCAACTATCAACACCCACGCCTTTGTTATTTGATTTCGTATCATCTCATCGTATCGTACCGTTACGTAACGGTTTGCCCCGATATCGCTGCGCCCGATCTCTGAACCGCTTTGTGTTTAATGAACTTGTGCCCTGCGCCGACCAAAATAGCAACTCGGCTGTAAAAAGCTCATCCATTTTACAGGTCACTTGTGTTCCTATAAAACCGTGGCCCTTTGGAAGCAAACACACTCGGGTTTAGTGACCTCAGTGTCTAAAATTGCAGTGACACGTAGTTTTATGTTGGTATATCAGTAATACAGCATTGAGTGCTTAAAGAAAGTTTTTAACAGCTAAAATTCTGCTTTTAGGTAGAGCGATCAACGGAAACATTAAAAATGTGTGCCTTTTTAGAATGTGTTATTGGTGTCTTTAGACAAATGTAATTTCGAGATTTATTTCAGTGGTTTTGTGTCAACAGCTTAATTAGCTATTTATTTTGACAAAAAATGAGCTTTTCTCCTAATTGATTTTGTGTGATTGTGTGAAATTGAGTCATATTTTCTAACTAATTGGGGTGATTGCTGTTTGGTAAATAAATATATTTTTCATCTGACATTTTATTCACGATTATTTAGTAAGGTTTAAGTCCAAACTCGATCATTCTAATTTAACCAGGTAAATATATAAACATATTTTTTGGCTTATTGTGTGCCAAACGTTGACTAAGTTGTCAGATGTTAGTTTATGACACACATTTTTCAGCAATGTTGTGTTTGGAATACAGAAATGAAAGATAACTGTTTGCATGATTTTTTTTGGTTGCGTGGTGCATCAGTGTTAAGAATATTACTCTGATTGACTTTATATTTTTAACATTTAAAAAAAAAGCAATTTTGCTTAAAACAGCGACGTTGGTATTTCAATCACAGGCAGTCAACGGGATCTATAGAGATACGCAATGTCGCTCGACACAATAGGATCAATACAAGGACATACGGAACACAAGACCTCGCTTTGAAGATGCGCCAGCAAACCAGCATGCAGTTCGCACTCAAACTGGCCAAAGTGTAGACGGTAGGTTCTGCAGTTGATAACTCTAAGTGGCCAATTAATCTTCATTGGGTGTAAGTTGCCTGTTGGCGAATATCGCGACAGTCGCGACCGCGCTAAATCGCTAACACGCAACCGCCAGATAAAAATAAGCTTTTGAAATCAAGCACTCGACACTTCGACTTGGAACATGGAAATGGCTTCTATTTTTGGACGCGGTTGCTCTGACGTTGTCGCGTTATCCACTGAGTGGTAAATTCGGGCCAGGAAACAAAACAGCGTCGCATACAGCAATTATGGCAAGGTACTCGTGTCACCAAGAATATATTACAGACACATTAAATAAGTTTTTTCTAATGCAAACAAAACTTTTAATATGCAGCAGTGTTGTAAACAAGTTATTTTAAAATGGCAAGTCCCAGTCAAGTGATTTGTGAAATAACGTAAGTTCAAGTCAAAAAGTCAAACTTATATAATGATAAAACGATAAACCATTAAAATTCGTAAACTCGTCCGATTATGAGCAATGTTTCAACTAAAATATAACAAAACAAAACAAAATGTAGCAATCTTATGGTTCAAGTGCAAAACTTAAGATAAATATCTTAAAAATCGAAGTAAAGTCATTTGTCTGAAATATTTGAGTTAAGTCAATTTACCAAAACGATCCAAGTCAAGCCATTTGAAAGCAGTTACTTAAGTGCACTTAAGTCAAGATTGACTTAAGTGTACTTGAGTCAAGATTGACTTAAGTTATTAAAACACTGATATGCCGCCTCGATCAAAATTGCTATCGATTTGTTCGCAAATGCCAAGAACTAGTTTAACGACAAAAGTAAAAAAAAATAAACATTTAATTGCGAGGAACGTACTAATACAGTTCCCTAATACCTAAGCTGTCGTAAAAAGCGATTCGGGTGAACGATAAAGCAATATTGATTAAACCTCGAGTAATGCAAAGAAAGTGCTGTTGACAAAATGGCCGACTTTACAGTGAACTTGGCCGCAGGCAAACTTTCACGACTACAAGTTTTAAAATGTCGGATGGGACTCGCGGGACAACCAGAACACCGTTTAGTCGTGTTTTAAGCTAAATAGGCAAGAACGTATGCAGAAATATCGTGATAACCTTTTAGCGAACTGACACTTATGCCCTTATGACAAACACATGATTGAAACAAATGTTTATTTGTGAATATTATTATAATTGAACTTAACAAAATACGAATATTATGTTCTATTCGGTTTTTCTTTCTTTTATACTCGTGCAGAAAATATTAAAGATATGTTATGCCAAACCTATAGTTTTACGCTCTCATTATCTAATTATTAGTTCCTATTGACTCTTTTCTAAGTTTATAAAAAACAAAAACTTAGCGGGACTGACAGTAATGTTCAACCGTGGGCTAAAAGTTATTTACGATAACAACCTTTATCTTGGTTTAAATTAAAAAAAAAAGGAAATGAATTTGTGAGTTTTATTGTTAATGCAGCCTGCCACAAAAACGATTCCCTCTTGTTAACACAAGAAAACTAACTAGAAATGTTTGAAGCATTTGATAGCGAGCAAGCATCGATATTTCTAATAGTAATTTATACTCGAAAGGTTTGTTTAAAAAGTTCTGGCATATTTCCTTTTCCCGTTTGCACCCTACCTATCGAGGTCGTAACTGACCAGTTTTTTCTGCGATGTCAGTGTATTCGAATTCTACTGCAACTAGAGATAAGGACTTACGAGGCGTGTTTGTACTACGTTGTAACATGCTTTATTGAAAGCTAAGTTAAGCTGAATTATTTGAATGTACAATAAATCTGACGATCTGCACTTTGAAATGAAATGGCAGTTTGTTAGTTTCGGTTTAGTGGAGTTCTGATAGTACAGTGATCATGTACCCCTCTTGAAGTATACACGTTTATAGTCCATGGCCAGAAAAAGCGTAAACGCGCTGGTAAAACAACAACGTTATTAAATGGCGCTTTCCTGATCAGTTAAAATTATTGACTCACGTGGCTGTTTTGGTCCAGCTCGTTGTTGGTCAGTTTTAGTTTCTCGAACGAGAACATTTGCTTGCAGACTTGGACCCCGCTGAGGGGCGAATCGGGGTGAACGTAGAGTCGGGGTGAGAGGGGTGGGTCAGCCTTGCCTGTGAACACGGTCGCGTTACAGAAAAACGGAGACAAATTCTGCGAAAGTTGTTAGCCCAAGGTCAGTGACTACATTGTTCCAAAACGCACAGTTTCAGTTAATAATGATTTTGTTAAAAATGAACGCATCCCTGTCGTTGACTTTTTTGAACTTGTGAATCGTGTTTATTCGTCGTTATTTTGACGCACAACAAGGTTTAGGATATATATATATTTTTTTCATTCCACATACTTTTACACCACTTTTTAGTACTCAAAACTAACTTTTGTGATTAAATGTTTTGTCTTTATATTGTCAACGAAGAACAAAAACAATCGGATAGCAAATGTTAAGAAGCGTTTCATTGCACAGAAACGACTACACCCTATAGTGTTTAAATCTTGGAAAATAGTTTAAAAAAACCTTTAAGTGCAGTCAAAACCTTAAAATTTGACATTGAGATATTAATGAAGCGTGCTTCTCAAAGTTCTCTTACCAGCCACTAGCCAGCTCGATCTATGGTAGGCGTATCTGTAGCGCTTGTTGTCCACCGGTACGATGTCCATCGCCACAATGTAGCTCTGACCGACGTCGGCATTTGCAAAGGAAACCCGAACGGTGGGAAACATGCGTCTAGAAAGAAATTACTGCTTAAGAAAACGCGTTTTTGCGAGCGTGTGTCTCACGTCGCCATTCTTATCGCTTTTACTTGCGCTTGTGCTTTTACGTGCATTTTAATTGTTTTCATTTCTACTTTGACCTGATGAATGTGCGAAAGCTTGTCGAGAACCCAATACAAATTGTCTTTATACAGTGCCCCCTGATTCCCCTGCTTAAGAAGAACAATCTTAAAAGTTAGGCTGCTTTTAAACTTTTGTTATAGGCCGGCCTGGGCAAACTACGCTCCAGAGGCCAGATCTGGCCCGCGAAGCAATTTTATCAGACCAGCGGATCATTTCCCATAAAACTTTTTATTTAAAATTAAGACTTGTGTGTTTTTCTTGATTTTAGAATATTTGTTGAATAAAGTAAACTTGTAAAAATTCCTCACCAATTCCTAATCTTACCAGCTTGTCAAAACAACGCTATATTTAGCAATGTTTATAAAAGGTTTACAGTCATACGTAATAAGTACCTCCCCGGTGATGATCATTTCTTCTGACAACTAAAAAGTCCCGCCCCATATATACCCCATGGGGCCAATACCTCAGTTGAACAACCCTGTTACGCCGCACAGTACATAGTAATAAGTACCGCTGCCTTAATCCTACCTTCCCGACTTGGTGATGATCATTTCGGTTCCCAGCTCGTGAAACTTTCTCCACAGTTCCTTGGTCTCCAGTGAGCACTTAAGCTCCTTCAGCGCACAGTGCTTTGGCTTGTCGGATGCCGGTAAGATGTCGGCGCCGTCGGCCACGTCGGTTGCATCGGTCGCGTCGGCCGACGTCGCTGGACTTTTATGAGACTCGGAGTCATCCTGATTGGACTGCTTGTCACTGTCGTCCGCTAAATCTTCTGAAAGAATTCGGGGCCCAAGGTTAAAATTGTGTTTTGATGCTCAACCCGACTTCAAATCAAATCATTTAGAAACTATATGACATACAGGCTGGTATTGAAATGAATTAGGCTAAAAATGGTCTTTAGTTTGGTGATGATTTTAAATATTACTTCACTTTTATTTATGCAGTGTAATATTTTAACTATATAAGGCTACTAAGGATATAGCCTTTGGCCCTGGGAAAATCGGCCCTCAATTTTTTTTTAAAGTTACATTTTTGTAAAGCAGTAAATAATTTCAATTTTTCATGTATGTCTTTTTATTACTTTTTGCAGCTTGGTTTGCAAAATTAGGCCCTTCTTTAGTAAACAGTTTAGGCCTACAGTGCCCTTAATCCGGCCTTGCATTTTTGTTATTTTTGTGTCGAGTTAATACTCAACGATATAGTTTAGAGTGTTTCTTTGCACTTCGTTTCTACACTAGAGACGAAGTTTGTTGAAAATAAAAACCAACAACCAAAAATACCAAATATTGGTCTCATGCAAAACTTGCTGTTTGGCGACATATGTCTATCTACCTCAGTAAAAAAAAAAAAAAAAAAAAACAGCAGCACATTTGCAGTTTAAATTTAATGACTAATCGGGTCCTGATACTTTGATACTGAAGATTTTACAGATGGTTATCGTGACTATGTAGAGTTTTTGGATTGCTCATAACTGCTAGTAAACGGCACCTTGACGAAAATACGACTATGAGTTGATAAATTCGATAAATCGGGGTTTTGTTTGGCATTTTGCAGTGAACACGAAATACTCGATTTCTTGTCCCTTAAATTAATTGTTTTACAGTGAAACTTGTTTATACAGTGAGGCACCAAGAGCATAAGAAACCATGCTAGAGTTTAACGCAGTGAATCTCAAATGGAGCCACTTGGCACCCTTGGGAGGAATCTTAAATTTTTGGAAGGAAATTTGTTCTAGGGAGAAATTAGTGAGGCCAAATAAATAAATAAATAAGTTATTTAATTGGTTATATACACTAACAGGCTGATTTATTTATTCAAAGATTTTTTCGACTCTTTTCCTGTAGGTTTGTTTTTCTGTCAGCAGGATACTTTAAAGTAATAAATAAAAATGTAGAATACTTCTTGTTTGTTGCTGGGCAGGAATCGGCAATGCTAGTGTTAGTAATGGAGAAATATGAAAAAACAACTTTGAGAACCACTGGTCTAACACAGTGAGCTATACATGGAATATATGTTATTTTTTTGTTATTTTTTAGTTTCATTATTGCTCATAATCGGACGAGTTTACCTAGCTTAACGGTTTATCGTTGTACTATTACACTAGTGGTTTTACTTGGAGATGATTGGCTGTAATAATGACTTGACTGGGACTTAACTTGCATATTTTTTTGAAAAGACTTGTCATTGACTTAACTTATTTCACAAATGATTTGACTGGGACTTGAGTCGTTTCAAAACTACTTGTTTACAACACTGGTCTAACGCGGTGCGCAAAGGCGGCGGGGCGCGGACGTCGAAGCGGCGGCCACAGATCTATAATTTCGACAGGAGCCGGCGTCGGGGGTCGCCATTTGTCGGCGGGGGTCGCGGCGATTTGAGTTGATAAACCCGCGACGCGCGCTGCACGGAAGGGCGGACGACAGCAGTCATGACAGTAATGGCGGCGAGCGGCCCTAGACTTAATAACACACCCGCCCTACATCGATCTTGGCTAGAGCGTTATCAGATGTCACTACACTAGTCAACGGCGATAAGGTGGCGAGGAATTATTTCCAGCAAACCGAGCCCATTCCCGAAATGAAATTTTCCCGTATCTCGCGCCGGCATCGTCCTTGTGAAACTCCCGCTATAGTATTGGCAAGCCATCCGCAGCCCGTATACGTGTTAACGCAGGGGTCGGCAACCTTTTTTGCACTGCGGACCGGTTTAAAACTGAAATTTTGTCGCGGATCGGCCTTAAAAACAACAAATGCTCAGTAAAGGAAAGGGACATTGTTTGCATGATTTGATTTTATTGCACTTTAGGTTGAACACGGTTAAGCATCAACAAACATGATATTTTGGCCCTTTTTCGATGTATTGTACATACTAGGAGTAAGCCGATCAACCATGGAGTATATTTAAACGAAAGTTAATGTGATTTGGATATTAAAATACTTCAAATGTTTTTTTACTTTTCCTAGCTTTTTCCGGCTTGTACGTATAGGCCTACCCTACGTACGGTTTGTGTTTAAATCAAAATTTTAATCTAGCAACCCTGCTACGGACCGGTGACGAACTCCTCGCGGACCGGCGGTTGCCGACCACTGTGTTAACGTATGTGTACGACTGCATATGCCCAATGGTTTTCAGCCTTTCACGAGTATAGCGTTTTTTTTTTGAGGCCGTAATAACCGCAGAATATTTGGGAATATCAGTGCCCTTTTACTATGTTGAAAATAAGTAAAGAGCTAATGGAAACGTTCAAAATGATACCTATACTTCTGTATGGGCTTTGATATTCTTACTACGTCTTGCTACAACTTCCAACCATTATGCTCCAAAATGGTCATATAAATTGCACGTTTGCGACCCTCTCCATATAGACCCCATTGGCCAATACCGCGGTTGCACAACGCTACTACAGCTGCACACGACACGACCATAAATGCCGCTGCCTTGATTGTAAGTTCTTACCAGTCGTCTCTGGTTTATAAATCGCCATATAAAAAACGCTATTTTTTTCGGAAATTTACCATTTCGCTTCTTGCGTTTGGAATCTGTGGTGAAACTCTAACTTCATTCCAAGTTAATTTAATCAAGTTAAGCCGTACAACGAACAACTTACGCGTACCCTTCTGTCGTTTAGTCATTGAATTAAACGATTATAGAAAATTTAATTTTTGTATTTTTTTATACGCTAAGAGCTTTAGCGTTTGATGTAGCACACAACCGTATTTTTATCAATGTACAACTGCCCTCAATTATATTTCAAAGTCTTAAACTTACTTTAAAACATCGTTGATACTGATTTCTCGGCAACAATTTTAACTAGTGTTATTTTTGCATGAAAAGTTTTGACATTATTTTTTGTTTTCACTTTTTAAGCCTTTTTAACAAAACGCAGGGCAATATTTAGTTAGTCTAAGAGGTGTTATGCTATATTGAAAAAAAATAGGAGAATACACGCTTAGAAATTGAGTCTTTTCACTATTGTGTTTTATATATGTAACCAAAATAGGAAATTCGTCTAAGTCTTTTGGAATCTTGCCCGCAGATAAATTTAAGCCATCATTTCTTAGCATGCTTCAAACAAAACCACCAGTGGTCACGACCCCCTTTAAAACTGTCATTCATTACTTATTTAAAACAAGTATAATGGGAAAAAAATACTAGGTACTAGGTCTGTTCGTACCACGACACTAATACGTAATCAAAGTTTTGCAAACTTGACCAAAGTATGTTTTTCGCTTAAATGTACTGTCTTCCAATTTTTGCGAACCTAAACTAGACGTTAAAAAGTGTTATATGCCTCTCATAGAAACACAACCCAAAATATTCCGGCTCAATTGTAAAAAAGGGTTTCCGGACATTCCATATTGTATATAATAGCATGCCAAACACTACGATTACGTGTTCCGCATGAAATGCGTTACACGTTTTGCAAATTTACTAAAATTGAAGCCATTTCATTATCTCTGTTTGTGTTATAATAATGTCAAACATAAGGGTTGTGCAAATCCCAGGCCCAAATAGCATTTTAAAGCGTTCTTAAAAACGAGTGCATTGCATAGGCGTATAGCCAGGGGGCACATGGGCCATGGCCCCACAAAATTTATAAATATTGTACTCTTATCGGCTCTCAGATTTATGTGTGCTTTATTGTAAAAGGATAAATGAAAATAACGATCAAGTTGTAACGAGCCTCACTGGCGGGAAGCGACGAATAGACTTTTAAACATATTGATTTGTTGTAAATAGTTAGTGAGGTTGCAGCTTTAGTGTCAAGTTATTAAATCATAGTTTGCCTACACGCAGCGTTTCTTGTCTTTTTCTGAATCGCTAGTCGGTGTCACAAACAAAACACTCTTACTAGTTAATGTTCAAAATTTCTGCCCAACCCCAAATTTTCGGTTGTGCTCCATTGCTAAAATTTGAAGACCTCTCTTCATATTTGTTTGTGCTGTAAAAATTACCAATATAAAATACTTGTGTCGATCCTATGCCCAATTAGGATTTTAAAGGACGGGTCCTTGAAAAAACTACTCATTCGCTTTATATCGCTATACTACAGGGGTACTTAACCTGGGGTCCATGGACCCCTTGGGGATCCGTGAACTAGTTTAGGGGGTCCATGAAGGCCTAATTGAAATATTAGTGTATATTTAAGAAGAAATCAATTTTTCAAAGAAAACAATTTAACTAAAAATAAAATGGTTTTGAACTAAACGCATTAAGACTCCATTTCACTTTCACAATTTTTGACCAAAATAAGCAGACTCGTAGTCTATTTGTATTGTGACGTAAATTTTTGACGTCATTTTTTATTTTTTTAGCCTACCGTAGTCCACGCAAGGCAAAAAAAAAACAATTTTAGTGGTCCGCGGTAAAAGAAAATTTCAACAACCCCTGCTATAGTATATCGTTAGTTCTAGGCTTAACTTACCGATATCCGGAGTGGAACACTTTTCCTCACTTGTCAGCGATCGAGATTCCTCAGAGTCAATTTCCTTGCGATCTGCCAAGGTACGCTGGGCAGACATAATCGCCTCAATCGAGAAGTTGTTGGCCCGCGCTGACATTTTAACTCCTTTTTCGTTCACGGTCGGAACCGCCGCTGCTGTTTCTGCCAAATCTTCGGCCGACGTATTGCTCATGGCGTTTTCCGTCGACTGTTCCTGTTTGTGCATTTAGGGACAGCGGTTCTTGCTTTTCGGTAAATATTCTTCGAGAACTTTTGATGCAATCTGTTCGGGCTGATTAAACTTCTATAAAAACTGCAGGAAGATGAAAGCGTTGTTAGCGTTTTTGTCCAAAACGGTCTTACAAATTTGGAGCATAATGGTTGGAGGTTTTAGTAAGGCGTAATAATAATATCAAAGCCCATACAGAAGTATAGGTAGCATTTTGAACGTTCAAATAACTCTTTATTAATTTTCAACATAGTTACTTCTGAATGGGCTTTGGTATTCTTGTTTGGTCTTAAATCTGATTTCTTCTGTCTGTAAAACTTTTGAACGTGCTGTTTACTGAAAACACGAGAATATAGGATAAAAAACCGATACATGCCAAGCAATGCTAAAAGTTTAAGGTGATGTGCATTTGTTTAGCAATTGACTATTAACACTACTGGGACCGAAAAACGGGCACTGTAGGCTTACGGCTGTTTACTAAAGAAGGACCTAATTTTGCAAACAAACTGCAAAAAGTAATAAAAATACATACTTGAAAAATTGAAATGCCTTACAAAAACTTAACCTTAAAAAAATTGGAAGCCGATATTTTTCCTGGGCCTAATCCTATAGTCTTAGCAGCCTAATGGTTAATCTTACAGTGATCACTACACACTAAGATGCTGTATAGTTAGTCGAACTAAATAAGCTACATTTAGGTATCGAAATTACAATAATATATTTTTAAGCTTTTGACAGCTAACTAATTACTGTAGAATCATTCTACCTCTTCAGCTTTTAAAACTAAATTGCGCTATCTGGTCGCTTACAACATATCTCACGATGGTCCCAAAAGTTGACTTGCTTAACTCTATCCCCACCCTAATTCACCTGAAACGACAACCGCCTTCGATTTCGAACAGCTTGCCTGGTCGGGCTAAACTAAAACACGACAGACTTTTGGTCGCACCAACAGCGATGGGGCGCCATTTTGATTTCTCCTCTAATCTCATTAGGATGGCCTTGCGCTAGGGCTGGCGAGGCGTTTAACTACACTCTGTTAAGCCCAGATTTTTGTCGTTTGCTGTCAGAATTTTTAGGGTGCTGTAATGAGTTATGCCATATATGCTCTTAACACAAATGCTCTCAGTGATACGGTTACACCTTAAAGGTTAGGCCGCAATGAAATACTTGACTTGTTTTATTTAATATTAAGTTAGATTTATCTCGGCGGAGCAGAATACAAAGTATAGGCTTATTTGGTCAGTTTGTAAAATGTACTCATATGCTTCTATTCTATTCAAACATTTAAACTTCACTTGGTTCCAAAGTTGTTTGTTGTGTAAGTGTTGTATAACTTTGGAGCATAATGGTTGGAGGTTGTAGTAAGACGTAATAAGAATATCAAAGCCCATACAGAAGTAGGTATCATTTTGGACGTTTCGAATAACTCTATTTTCAACATAAAATGAATAAAGAGTTATTCGAAACGTCCAAAATGATACCAACTTCTGTATGGGCTTCGATATTCTTATTACGTGTTGTATAACTCTTTTATTTCGACTGGCTTCAGACTAATCTTAGTTATATTTTAGCCATTAACATCATTAAACGTTGAAACAAAATATTCTTTCGGTTTTAAATTATAGTGGAATGACTAAAATACACATGATATCCATCTAATGTGAGAGTATTGCTGCTTGCAGTCAAAATGAAAACAGCTGTTCGTGTAAAAACTTACCTATACGTTTGGCTAAATTGTGGCATGACGCCGGTCAAACCATCCAGCTTTGCTGCTTATATCGACAAACTAAAGCTTGTCATTTTATTTATTCTCGGGTCGCTTCAAAAGAAGAATTGATTTTGTTGTTGTGGTGTGACATTCAATCAGATAACCAAAAACAAGTGTCATGTGCAGCGTGTGGTTCACACAGTCATAACGACTTGCTGTCACATTAACACACCAGGAAGTAAACTTTTGAATTAAGTTCGGCTTTCTATATGACGAATATTAATTCATTATAATTGCTCCGTTATCTGCATGCAAGCTCATTGATTAATTCGCTGGTTATTCGGCCTATGGGAGAAATGTCGTTTCTATGTCTTATATTTCCGACAGAATTGATTTTTCGAAAAAAAATATATATTTCTTACTACCCATCCTTGTTTAAAAATAACATTTTGTGGTCAACTAGAACGACACATTTTTTTTCATTTTGTGTTTATAAGAGTCGTTTTGTTGTTAACCTGTAGCTTTTGCCTAATATTGTTGCACATAAGGCTTTTTTCCTTGGAATAACAAGCAGAACGTGGCTTGGGATTTCGCATAATAGCATGACTTAGTTGGGGCAACGTGAATCTTGTCTTTAAAATGTGCAATTCTCTGGATCAACTTTGGAACATGTAGTGAGAAAATCAAAGCCCATACAGAAGTAGGTTTAGCATTTTGAACGTTTCGAACAATTCTTTATTCCAATTATTATGAAAAATAATTATGTTGAAAATAAATGAAGTATTATTCGAAACGCTTAAAAGGCTACCTATTTATGTAGACTTTGATATTCTTACTACAACCAAAACTTTGTTACACTTTACTGTACCACAACTCCACTAGGTTATTACGGGTTGGAAAATCTTTAGAGAAGCAATATTGTTCGTATTTTAAATTTATTAGTTTGAAATGAAAACCTTAACCCATAGTTTTGTGTTATAAACTGTTAACTTTTTACGGGTTAGTCCCCATGGTAATTAAATTTAAATTACTGCTGCTATTCTGCTTGTAATTCCAAAAAGGTACTTTGGTTTTCGTGTAGAAAATCAATCTTTTCTTCACCACCAATTTTGCACACCGATATGTGTCACGATTTTATTTCTTACGACGACGGCGTGAAATGCTTTGCAAAAGCAGCAGGCAAGCTAGATACAAATGCGTACGTGGAGCTACAGCATACTACTGCCTACAAGAAAGGGAGAGCGGGCAATGGCACGTCTAACACTGGAAGGAAAAAGGCGGTGACTTATAAGTGATGAGAATGAATGTCCGTGGAGGTTTAGTAGTGCCACGATGGTTTGAATACATGCCGTTACGCTACTATACATTTCGAAATATTACAAGTGTAGAATGTTTCGCCCTTAAGGACGTTATGCTTTTAACGAAATGTTATTTTGGCGCTGAAAGTATTAAGGTACTGGCTTAGCTTTCAGAATGTTAACATAAACCCATTTTTTTCACTAGCAAAACGACACAATATCGAAAATGAACAAACACCAAAACAAACTACAATTAAACGACAACAATAAACGCCCAAAGCCTGAACATTGAAATATTCAAACACCCTCACGAATGCTTTTCATATTGCACAGTTTTTATTGGAACTTGAAAGTTTGAATTGTGCCGGGGCGAATTGTAGGTGGGTGTTCGATAACATTTAGGGCTTTTTTATAATACAAGCGCAGAATAATAACGTTCACGCTCTATAAAGCGAGTCGTTTGCTCATATTTCTGGTTAACACTGAAAACTAGGTTTATCGCACATATTCAGTCTTACGGGTTTGTTTTTTAACAAGGAAAAAGTAAGTAATAGGTAACTTAGATTTTTTTTTGGCAACTTTTGATTGTAACTGGAACTTAAACGTAGATAGTGTTCATAGGAATGAAATAGAACTCTGTATCATGAGGCTAATGATATTTTGGATTTTTGTTATTTAAAAAAAGTGGAAAAGTTAGGATTTTTGTTTAATTTATTGCTGTGTCTTAAACAACGTATGGCAATAAGAATAAACTTCTATAGGGATCTGACAAACATCACCAGAATAACATCAACATGAAGGAAATGTCAAAAAAAAACAAAGCCAAAACGTGTTCATAGAATTACCCTTTAGACTAGGACTTTTTTATTAACTAAATAAGATAGAGGGTTAGAAATGTAAAATTCGCATTACAATATTTTTGTAAAACCGAAATCTTGAGCGTGATACATTTTATTCCATATAACTTACAAATAAAACTGAATGCCAGTATCGCAATAGACGGTGTTCAGCTTTTAGGGAAATTTGATTTTAACACGTTGGCATTATTATTACTCCTAATAGCCTATCAAAAAGTGTGACATTTTTGCAGACACACAACATAACCCGGTTGGAACCAAAGAAAAAACGAAAAATGCACAAAAACTTCAGCAGGTCAGCACTCGGCACTAAAATTATTACGGCATACACACTAACGCCCCAACGTGAATTACTCTATCGCCAGTCCGTTTTAACTTGTAACGCAGCTAAACAACTAATATCTGGTTTGGACGACTAAAAAATTAGGGGGTGCAAATTACGCAGCAGCAAATCGAGAGTAGGAAAGATTATTATTATGTTGTTCTATTCGGTTAGTTTAGAGTCGCTTTAAGAAGTGTTTTTTAGCGAGCGCTTTCAAGGCGAAACGTAAACAGTTCAAAATTAATAATATATTCATATTTCTTTCTTACCACATTAACAAGCAAAGTTTTGAAAAAATGATGTAAGTTAGAGCAAAATTGTTCGTTTTGAAACCGGTTGGCTTGCGAACCACTAATTTATAGCAAAATTTTCCTACCAAATAAAGAATAAACCGAGAATCAAGAACAAAAACTTATGCCAAATGATAAATGTTAAAGGTTTTTGGTCATGGCAAAAAAAAGACGGTTACTTTTTTCGACAATAAAATGCAAACGCACAAAGAAACCCAGCGAGTGTTAAAGGGCATCTATAAACAGGTCTAGGTTGAATTCCTTACGGTGCCGCGTTAAATTTGCTGCTGTGCACCGTAAGCTTATGCGTCGCGTGCTCACTCTAGCGGTTAAGATGGTAGGAGCGCACGACCGCCGGGTGTCAGTAGAGCGACCGACTTGTTTTCAGTTGAGCATTTCCAAGTACGAAATGGGGACTTTTCCCTTGGTGGTTCCCCGCTGTCCCATGACGTAGTCTGAACTGAGGCCGGGAACGTTTTGGATGAGAATGATCTGAAATGAAATTAATCAGCGTATAAGAAATGAAGGGGAATATGATGCTTCTAATAAAAAGTATGTCGCGCAGATTTCTTAGCGCTAGCACAGTACACAGTTTATATTAAGGTAAAACACAGGATAACAAATATTAAATGTTTGTACTTTGTAAAATTGTTCTTCCGACATAAAGAAACAATTTTACAATTGAAACAATGCCTGCAGGAGCAACAGCATATTCGTCATAGTGTACTCTTGAATCGACTTAGTCATTATTGGCGATTTTTATTCAACATTTCTCAAGTTCAATAAAATTTGCCACGCATCCAGCACTTGCTAAATTAATAACTCAGCACGCAGAAAATTCAAGCTTTGGCGAATTAAAGTAAGGTTTTAAACAACGTAATGCGGTAATTGTCTTAAAGCAGTATTTCTCAACCGCCGCTTGATTTGTTTGGGTCGACAACTGCTCTATAGTTTTACACGGTTATATTTATTGAAATTGGTCGAGAAAGACTTACCAATAATTTAAGAAAATTGTGAAGCAATATTGAAGACATGGATAATTTAGGACAGTGCTTTCAGCCCGTGGGATGGTACGCACTTGTGCGGGTGAAAAAAATTGTAATGCGGATGACAAACGCCATGCGGAATTTGCGGATTAGCATTTTATGTAATCAAATAAGCTTGTGCGACCACTTATGCGTTACAGGTACAGTAATATAGTCTCTCAGTGGTTGATTATATCGGTTAAGGCTTAGGCTCACGGTTTTAATACACAAACCCTTTCATTGTTATTTCACAAGTAGGTAAAACTAAAGTTTGCAAACTTAGTGTGCTTGCTTCGTGCGGACGATAATTTTCCGAAACTACAAAGTGCGAACGGTTCTTTTGAGGTTGAAAAGCACTGATTTGGGCGAAAGTAAACAAAGTACAAAAGCGCATCCTATACCTCGTCAGCCAGCAGCGAGAGTTCAGTCGAATCGCCAGCGTCGTAATCGTACAGCACCCTGGCCTGCTTGGGTGGTCCGGGGCTAGTTTGCTGCTGCTGCTGTTGCTGTTGGTGGTTTCCTGGAGTTACTATGCTGTTCACTTGCACGCTGTTCCTGCCCGAAGAGCCGCCGCGACTGAAGAGGCTCGGAGAGGCGGAAGGGTCGCTCGCTCTAAGAGAAAACAAGAGGAATGACGTTTATTTTCTGGCGACGCTATCTTTTTTTACTAACCGAAAGAAAGTAAAAGAAGTAATGTAAAGTAAGGGGTGAATATGTAGTGGCATTTGTCTTTCCATTGGCAAAAAAGTAGGCCGGGAATGGCTGAAATGTCAGTATTTTTTCAATTCGGCTTTGCATTTTGCCGCCTCTTCATTAACATTTCGTTTCAAAGGGTAAATTAGATTTTTTAGTGGGCTCTAATGAAAAACGTCAACTATGGTTTATTATACTAGTAGTAGGAATGTTCAATATTGTTGGATGTGAAGTGAAACCCGATGCCATGTGATAGTTTTGATACTCGTTCAATACAAGGGTCGGGTGATATCTGTGTCGATCCGGCACCCAATTAATTAGCACATTTCAAGCATGTTTTGAGATGCTAGGTAGAGTTTTCCACTTTGGGGAAAATTTTGGCAAATTATTTTATTAAAATTCGGTTTTCATTTTGCCGCCTCTCCATTAACATTTCACAGGGTGAATTATATTTTTTTGTTGTGGATTTGTTATACCAGTAGTAGGAATGTTCAACGCAAAAGAAAGTCGAATACTCTGAAAGTCATTCCCATGTAGACTTTCAATCCATTTCGCTTATTTAAGATGTTGTTAACGAAACGCGACTGAAGAAACGGTGTTTGTGAGTTGTTCACAAAGCAAATGTGAACCTATTGTCAAAAACAGTGTTTCCCAAAGCTTTTTAAGTCACTAGATTTTCAGAAGTAATCTGAAACGAAACTTTTATGCCACTTGTACACAATTCGCCATTAAGAAGAGGTAATAAAAGTTTTAGTGTTACAATCAACAAGCGATCTAATATCCACCGAGCCCTTAATCTACGTATAGCACTTCAGCTGGAATCTAATACTCGCGACACACAATGTCAAACAAAAACAATGGTTGAGGACATTGCGTTCCACATTATCGATCCAGTCAGGCACGCAATCATGTCGAAGTGTAGCCATCCCTGGGAACTCCACTTAAAGGTCAAGCGCCGTGCAATGTAGCTATTTCAATACACATAAGGAAATCGACGGTGGGAATGTAAAATTCAATACGTGAAAATGCCTTTCCTTAGTCTTCGGCTCGGCCATTCCGATGGCGACATTTTTACCAAAATACAAAAGTTGGTGCTCAAGCCATTTGACGGAAATAAGAACAAACTAAACGTCGGAATAAAACAAAAAAGGGAATAAGTCCTAAACCCGTCGAAATAAGACCTAAAACTCCAAACCCCACCATCAACAACTCCCAAAATAATTTCAACCCTAACCCGTTTCCTAATCCCACCCGTTACCCATCAATACACCAAAGTCTTATTGTTGCTTTTTAGGTCTTGTTGTGTGTTCCCAGTTTCCTTGGGCCCATTTTCTTTGGTCAAAGTAATGAACTACATCTAAAATGCGAACATTAAAATTACCAATAACTACTACTTGATTCATTGAGCGGCAACCAAACAGATGATGTTAGCATGGTTCTTTATAAAAAATATTGTCTTTTTCTTTGAACAATAAGAAGCTCAGCAGTTAAAATAGTACTTCGAAAGTATTTGAAATCTCGTGGGCCTCAAAATTTTACTATAGACCAGGTTAAAAATCGTTGATTTTGGAAACTATGGACGTTAAAGCTTAGCATTTTAAGTAAATGAATATAAAGCGCAATTGTGCAACTTATTCTAAATTACAGTATCTAAGTTTTCAAAATTTGCCTTTTATAAAACCTTCCTTCGCCCGACAAAGCTGCATTGTATACTAAACACTTCTAGTTGTATATCACGAAGATCAATAAATCATGAAGCTCCATTTATAAACAACAATCTTATGAGAGCGCACTTACGGCAAAAATAGCGGACAACGGGGAAAGCATTAAATCTGCAATCTAGCAAAATATTGCAATGTCACAGCAATAGATTGTGACGTCACAGCTATAACAGTATACTCTTAAGAAAATGGCCACGGCAAGTTTAAACTAGAGTAGGCCATATGTGACTAAATAAGGAAGAGAGTCGATGATTCAGGATTTTTTGTACTAGACAAAACCAAGCACCGTAAAGCTGTAGCCATTCGCCTGAGCAGCTACAGCAGTGATTCTCAACCGGGGAGCCGCGGCACCCTGGGGTGCCATTTCTAATTAACAAGGGTGCCAAGAGATATTTGAGAATGATCTTTAAGAATCTGATTTTTGTTTGACTCTTACAAATTTTGGTGTAAGATTAAAGTGGAATAAAACTAATTTCAACTTCCTACGTTGTGTAGAGTTGATGTGTGTTGAACTACTTCCGTTTATTACGACATTCTAGTGAATTACATACGGAAAAATCTTGTATGGGTGCCGCAATCTATTTATTATCGCTGAGGGGTGCCGCTAGCCATAAGAGGCTGAGAAACACTGAGCTATAGAATGTCGTTATAACGTTGACGTCACTCAAACGTATAATACGTCATCAACCGGCGCGTCACTTACGAGAGCTCCTTTTGCAGGGCGAGCATGTGCTGGTGGCACTTGGCAAAGTATTCGGTCTGGGCGTCCACGAACTCATTGATGCTTCGCGAATGGTGGGCCTGGAAACAGCAAGAATTTGAATCAAAACAAAAATAAATCCGCTGCTGTGAACGAACAAACGCCATTGTTAAGCCGCATTTTTGGAACCGGCTTCTTTAAGTTTAAAATAAGGACTTATTTACAAGTCATTACTACTGGTAAACACTTTTTACCCAGAAAACTATTAAAAGCAAGCTTTTAGTACAATGAAACGATATCCATTTAAACAGAAAATCTGTGGCTTACTCGTGTTATATTTAGCTACATTTTAACATTTGCAAACTTTTGATCTGCCGGAGATTTATAAACTTTATACCAGTGACTCTTTTTTACCACGGACCCTTAAAATTTATTTTGCTTTGCGTGCACCATGGTAGGCAAGACATTATCAGAGATGGCGTCATAAATTAACGTCACAATACAAATAGACGTTACAAATCTGCTGTTTCTGGACGAAAAATTGTGAATATTAAATAGAGTCTCAGTACATTTGAGTGCAAAAAGCTTTATTTTTAATTAATTATTTTCCTTAAAAAAAAACGATTCCTTCTCAAATATAACATTAATATTTCAAGTAGGCCCTCATGGACCCCTTATACTAGTTCACGCACCCCCAAAGGGTCGATGGAACCCAATTTAAAAAAAAAACTTCTTTATACAGACGGTTATTCAATTGAGTTGGAAGTATAACGGAAACTTTGCAGACTTAGACAGTAATACTCCCATAACCAAAGTAGGGAGGAAATGGTGTGCGCGTCATCTTAACCAAAAAAAAGCTAATGACGTCTGGGAATTTACAACTGGAACAGCAATCGCTTTAATTTCAAAGCAAATGAGAACTTTTTTAGTGGTAAAAAACAAGAACCCCATTGATTTGTCCTCGAATTAACACGATTTCGTAATTGCAATATGAGACCATCGGCATTTTATCTAACACTTTTAAACAGGCAACCACTGCACCTTTCGTTTTATTAACTGCAAAATGTATATAAATATATTAAGTTGTTTTATTTGGTGTAAAATTGGATACGTCAGTCAGAAAAAATGTAGCGAAGCGCATTTTTAACACGCAGTACTGTATCAGAGCTGAGAATAACATAAAACCGAATTTTATGACTTTTAGTTAAAAAGAAAAGGAAAAAGTCGAGACTTGGGACGCCTAAATCTACAAGGTTACGACTACAAAAGAATCTGAGTCGCGTGACCCAGACCCTGGACTTTATGAGTGGGTCTTCTGCTTTATATGACACATGGCTGAAACAACAGTCATTTAGCCTTTAATCCTGCAAAATTGTTAAGGCCTGATGAATAGTCCGAGAGTTTTTTCCCGACCTTGAATGCGTAAAACCACCAGCTGTACGGCCAACAAAAATACAAGAAATCTCTAAATTGAGTTAACAAAGGAGATATCATAGTGTATCTCTTAGTTTCACCTGAAGTATTTCTTAAAACGAAATCTCAATAAATCAAGCCAACAATCCCAGTCTTAAAACGCAAAAAAAGTGATGGCTAAAGCAGCATGCGTCGGCTAAGCAGACGGCTATTTCCGCGTCAAAATGTCATCAAGTAGGCGCTGACCAATGTACCTATTTTTACATCCTTACGACATTTCCTCGCATTCACCTACACAAAGTTGCTAGCGCCTGTTCACTTATTTGTATGGGCCACGCTGTTGGGTACAATAAAGGTGCAACAAATATAAACAATATAAGCGTGGTACGAATATCAAAGCCCATACAAAAGTAGGTATCGTTTTGAACGTTTTGAATATATCTTTATGAAAGGAGAGATATTCGAAACGTTCAAAATGCTACCTACTTCTGTATAGGCTTTGATATTCTTACTACAACCTCCAACCATAATGCTCCAAAGTCCAAATAGAAGCACTTTGACAGCCAATGTTGGTAGGTTTCTAAAATTTGTTTGTTGTGAGTGGGTTTTGATGGTTTGCCTGTCAAACAGCAGTGTCAATTATCTACAGCTGTAAATAACAGTTGTGGGGGCGTAACTTGTGTGAATAGGCTGGTGATTAATGTGTTTTTACAAACCAGATTTTAATGACCCTAACAGAGAGTTCACAGTTTAAGACAAAACACTTTGTTTATTATACCTGTGAGCTACTGACACCTTCCAGAAGAAGTTTAGTTATTTCTTGCTGTCGGTCAAAATCTGTTTGGGCAATTCGCAATTCGCTCTCCGCCTGTTAAAGCAAAACATTTGTCATTGAAACCAACATTTCGAACTTTTTTTAATTTTTAATAAAAAAATTATGTATCAATATGATGTTACGTCAAACTCATTATTGTATTCAATCACTGGAAATACAATTTTCATTCCTTATTTGTGAGTCATGTCAAATGGTCTGTAATGTGTCAATCAAAACCCAATGACGGAAATAATGTCAGTACATAAAAATGCCAATTCAAACAAAGATATTGCCCAGTCACGAAACCAAACAAGAACAGGTTTCAATAAAGGAGCACTTTGAATTTCAGCTTGGTTAGTGCATTCTTTTAGTTGTAACATTTAACAAACAATGCTGTGTTTGTTGCTATAATTTAAAAATTGTTGCTATAATTTAAAAATTTCTGCTCATAAATACACAAATTTTGTAAAACCACACCAACATATTTAGGGTAGAGTAAAATTATCTGACTAATAAAATGCAAATCGCAGGCACCTGTAAGATTATCTCCTTTAACTCAATAAACTAGCACAAAATTTTAAAAGCATTCTTACGGCTTGTCTGGCTTCCAGAGATTTTGATTTTTTAACTCGGCTTTTCGAAGCATCCAAGTCCAGTCGTTTTTTCTCCAGTATTTTTCGCTCCTTTTGTATTGTCCGACAGTCGCCTTCCAGAAAGTTGGCAAGGGGCTGAAGGAAGTTCTGGGTGGTGGAAACCAGAAAGGATTGTTCTGCTTGTCCGAGACTGAGCTGGGCTTTGCCACATTTTACCAGTGCATTTCCTGTAGTTAACATCAAGTCAAAAAAGTAAACATCTACACTTACTCGATTTAAACTGACAGGGTGAATTTGATACCAAAGCGAAATTTGCGTTACTAGTAACCTGCAGAAAAAAATTAAGACTGTTTTTGTAAACAGGTATAAAAATTGAAATCACACCTGTTTGTTTTTGTACAGAAACTCATAATGACTTACTCACAAGGCGAAATATACATTTCTGTAAAAAAACTAAGAAATGATTTTATGTTTTGTTTTAGGCTGTTTTAATAAACAGTACACTTGATATGAAAGCAAGTATCTTTAGCATTGCCTATGGATTTCACATCAAGTTAAAAAATAAAAGTAAACATCTACACATTAGTTTTAACTGACAGGGTAAACTAGATATCGGAGTAATGTTTTCAGCAGCTTGAAATTGTTTTTAAACAAATTATAACTGGAGTTTTTGTAAAAATTAGAAAAACAAATATTGTTTTTTTGCAAAAATTAGAAAAACAAATATTGGTTCTATGTTAACAGTATATGCAACAAAGACCTGTTTTATTAAATACTTTATTTAATGCTCAATTCAGAATTTGTAACGCTTCACAACTGTTTCATGTATTGATCGCTTTTTATTGTACAACAGTTTTTCTCACTAAAAGCTCATTCATTTTTAATAGATTCATCCAATAAACATATGCCACTATGACTGCATTTGCAACAGTAGTGGGTAACACCTGAACAGTAAAACTTTGTTATCATCCCATTGTGTTGGTTCGTTAATCAATGTTCACCAAGAAATTATACTCTATTTGAACTTGACATCTCAAGAAAACAAGAATATTGATTACACGAACTGTTAAGCAATTAATGTAAAATGATTTTGAACTAAAAATAATTAAAATACTAACCGTATGAGGTGCCAGGTCCAAAATCTTTGCCTGCTTCTATCATAATGTTGCCTAGCTGCTCGACATTGTTTAAACGATCTGGCGGCTTTCGGTCCAATTTCAAATAAACAAGATCTTCCATTCTTGTGTCTGCACAAGAAGTGGAATTTTCAAGTTTATGGAAAAAAGTATGTGAATAAGAAATAGAGGAATCAGTTGGAACTGTATGAAGACAAATTGTACTAAATTCTCGACAAGCTTTCGCACAACCGTGCTTCATCAGGCCAAAGTACAACGATTCGAATAAGAAATATACCTATTGATGAGTTAGGTTGCATTAACTCACTTGGGTTTGGCTGCATTGTTGTTTCTGTTTGTGCCTTGATTTTCTCAGTCCAGAATTTGGTTTTGTCATAACGATTTAGCAGCGCATCAAAGTTTGCATCGTATTCCGTCTTTTCAGCATTGCCAAGCTTTTCTTCCGTATACTGGAAAACAAGATTTTCAATTTTGAATAAAAGCAAAAGCAACGTTGTCATGTATATGTGCAGGGTTGTTCCTAAGCAAAAATTTACATAGTTTCTAAGGCTATCAATCAGCACTCGCCAGGACGAAATAACACTCGCCAAAAATATTTGACGTATTTTTGTTTAAAACGGGACAAAGAGTCTTTATTACGAGGTTCAAACGTGACTTTGATTAACCTTATTATTTGTGTAGTGTTGAATGTATTTGCGTCTTGGTGTTTAAGGAAATAACTGGCGCTAAGTAATATTTTGCTTAGTAGTGGTGCTTAACACAAGTTTTCCTACACAAAGTAATTAAATTTCTCGCCGAAGCCACTCGCCAGTCGGGCGAGTGGGTGTCAATCAGCACTCGCCAGGAGCGATTTGCACTCGCATTGGCAAGCGGGCGAGTGCTTAAGCCCAACCCTGATGTGTCTAATTAAGCAAAAATGGAAACTATTATATCATTTCAATAAAAATGTGTGCAATACAGTAATTGCTACTACTCCACTCCTAGCTCAATGTTGGACCAGTGTGCTTCTTATGGCAAATTTCACTCAAGTCTCCGGTGTTCAAAGCTTAATTAAGCAGCAATTTTGTAAACAAGATTTCATGCACACCTCTGGTTCAGAATAGTACAATTTTCCAAAAACCTAGTTGTGCAATTTCTACAAAGAATTTAGAATATATATATTGGGCCTGCACCTGCCATAGTATTTAGACTGATTATCTAAAGTGTTGAGATGTTATTTATGGTATTAAAAAAGTCAGTGGCAATTTAGCAATACTTTTAAATGTAGTTTTTTTTATCTGGAATTCATTCTACAACAAAAACACATACTGGTAATTAGATTAGCAACGCTATAATCTTCGATTTTTACAATTGTCACCATTTAACTTTTGTTAGAAATTAGAAGTGCAATTTAAAAAAATCAGGATTACATACAACCTGCTTTAAAAAATCTCGGGTGCACACCTACCACAGAATATTTGTTAAAACCAACAAAAAGTACAGAAACACTTACTTGTACAGCTCTGCTGAACATGGTTGTAGCATCGGATGTCAATTGCCTGACATCAGGCATCGATAACTTTGGAACTCTAAATTCCATTCCGGTCGCTTTAACACATTACAGCAATAAATATCTACCCAACAAAGTTTATGTTTAATGGCAATTTAATTTAAAACCTATGTACAAGCAAATCGAAGGTTAAAATTACTTGCAGTAGCACTATTAAGTGTAAAGGCAAGAAAAACTATTAAGTAGGGCTAGCAGTACAAGCTGTATTTGGATTTTACATTCAAGTTGTTTTTTGGAGTGTCCATTTTTTGGCAATTTTTATCTACCAAAACGAAAAACTTGTCAGCATAAACATGCCTTGCATTTATGAAAGTTTGCGTACATCTAAGAGCTTTTGTAGCCCTGCTCTTCAATATGTTTATGCTGGATCTTTGTTGCATATTTCTGTTCAATTATTTCACCAAGACCCTCACAGAAAGGTACTGAAACCTAAATGTGTGAATATAAATCAGTTAAATGTAGGATAGGAAATATTGTTAATGTGTAACATCTATATTGCATTGAGCTTAGCAAAGG
The DNA here is from genome assembly GCF_963924565.1 of Ascidiella aspersa. Taxonomy (NCBI): domain Eukaryota; kingdom Metazoa; phylum Chordata; class Ascidiacea; order Phlebobranchia; family Ascidiidae; genus Ascidiella; species Ascidiella aspersa. The sequence continues at coordinate 30,606,108 of NC_139450.1, forward strand.
TACACAAGTGTATTTACAAGTAAATAATAAACAGGACGATAGTTTGTTTCTGTCCATGTGTAAAGTGTGACTCTTTGCAGCCAACAAAGTAAGAAATGTGCCTGTTAATCACTGGCTGTTTGGCCACACCTACAATAGAGATTAAGCGGCAACAACAGTTTCTGATAATTCTTGGTTAATATACAACCAATTTCTTGCAAGCAACTACCTGAACAAACCTCTATCTTTGAACAAACAGTATCTTTTATGGAACAAGAATAATTTAAAGTGATATACGGCTTAGTCAATAACTAAATTGACATACACTTTTGTTATGCGAGATGTTTGAAACATTGTTGTTATTCATTTAAGCAAATATTGGTTCAATATTATTGTAAACCACTTTCTGTAATCAAAAGATAATCATTATCTATAAGGCTAAATACAATATTGGACGCTGTTAAGAATCCTGCCAGAATTGTTTACAGCAACCAAATGAGTTGTTAAAAATTGCATGAATAACATAAATATGGCAAAATACATTGCAAACTCGCACCTTCAGTCCGTAACCTAACCCAAATAAAATTAGTAAAATAAGTCCCCCAGACGACAATGTAATAGGATTCTAGACCAGTGCCCAATATTGACTTTGAAATAAATGCTTAAGCTTTCTGATATTTGTTTAGCACATTGCGCGATGAATTTTGATCAAAGTTTAGAATCAAAAGGACTGGCAATTTTCCAGGAATAGTTCCTCACAACTTTTTTGCATTAACTAGACATAATCAGTGGACCGTGACCATGTTCGATGACGTAAAGAAACGAGACAGACAGTGTATCGCAGTTGTTCTCAAACGTTTTTAGAAAAATTGCGCAACGGTCCCTCAGCAACTTTTTAAATTGCTCACGGTCCCTTAAAAATATACACAAAACAACATTAGTTTTTGTGATATCAATAGGATGGGTGTACTTGCTTCTATGCTATCAGCTCGGCTATGTTAACCCCTAACGAATCACTTTTTTGTGAGAAGCAATCACGAACAGTTTTAAAACCGTGACCGTACAGCTCACATTGACAGTGCAAAAACGTAATTCTTATTAGCACAATGCAATACTATGACGTCACAATGGACAATTCAACTCAAAGTGTACAATAACGTGAATGAGCAACTAATCAGCTTGCTTTGGAAAAGTAAGTTTTCTGAAGCACAGGAGGCGTCGGGTTGTTGATTTTTTGTTGGGTGCTTTGCGGTCCCAGGAAATTGTCTCGCGGACCCCAGTTTGAGAACCACTGGTGTATCGGGAGGTTTTATAAACAAACTTGAGGGCTTAGTTCGGTTATACCCGTGAACATGGCTATGGCGTAAGATTCGAACTCGGATCTGAACGGAGTAGGTTTATTTTCCTGGAGTGCACCTGCAGTCCGGCATAGTAGGAAGTTCGGAAGCCATGAGGCTGCAAATCGAAAAGGTTAAATTTTTTGCTCCTACGCGTTGTTGATGGATGAGTTACATTTCACGCCTATGAGTGCATTGCTGTTTCCCACTGCGTTCGCAAACCTGACGTCACTATGCACGTGACCGGTGTCCACTAACGTGTGACCAACGCCGGGGCGAGCGAAATTAATCGACGTTTCACGATTTCATTCTACTCTACGCTATTTTATTGGACACAGCTTTATCTAAGGGCTTGAACTACCGTGTTAAGTTATCGTGTGTGCCTAACAAGCAATGCCAACTGAGTGAAGTGACTCTGTCTAAAGTTCAAGAAGTTAGGGACAGGTAGTTTAGCGGCTTGATCCTTAGAATAAGAGACTCAGGCAGCCGTCGGTCTTGCTTTAAGGGCCTGCGCCTTACTTGCCCGTAGCAATTGCTCAGGCCACCACGTCATTTGGATGTTACTACGTAGTTATAATGTTTTTTCAAACATGAAATTAGCCTAGACCTACTGCATCGTGCGTATCTAAAAAAAATCAATTTCCAAAGTTAAAAAGGCAATAAATACATATTTTGCGTGGTGGCGGATACCTTGCAAATTTTCATCTGATTCGCGGCAGGGCTGCGGACTCGAGATTCGACGGAGTTGGTTTATTTATTCTGAGGAAGACTACTGCCCAAATACAAAGCCTATACATAAGAGCCCTGGGTCTGACCTGCGCATTTGCAGAACCATGGAATATTTTCTAACCACATATTTTGGTTTTCAGTTATGACACTTATGAGTGAATGATACCCTATTTTAGTTACTTACGTTTGATACACGCTGTGGAGCCTAGGACTTGATTTTTATTTCAGGCTAGTTTCGATTCGAGTTGTTTTTCAACTCCGCAGCCCTGATTCGTGGTCCTTACAATCCATGAAGTTGAAGACCAATGTAAATTGGAAATAGAACCTAATAGAGGTAGGCTAATGAACACATAGCAAAGTTTATATAGATGGGTTGGCTTTTTTCCCTTCGTTCCATCAACCTTTCAATTTCATTTGCGGACCTCTAAAACTTCTTTCACGGGCACTAATTAGTCTGCAGATGAAACGTTTGGAATCAAAGCTCTTGTCTGACTTAGATAGTTTGAATATTTTACGGACTCTTGACGCAGTTTTAATAAAGTTATTTTTTAACAGTTGCAATTTGACATGCTTTGTAAGCTTATTTTTCTACGGTTCAACCACATCTGTTTTACGAATAGTAGCTTAGTAAAAAGGAAGAAATGTTACCACGTTTAGGTTTCTTGCAATGCAGATCTTTAACTGGTCTGCCTGGCTCTATACTTTACGTATATTTTCATTTTTTCTGACTGTTTTTTTTCTAAGTTTTTTACCCTTAGTAACCTATTCCCGAACTAGGAACATTGTATAAAAATAGTTCATTTAGGCATATGCTATTCAACGTTATTGTAAAAACTCTGTAGCAAAGCAAAGAAGGATAAACAGCTCAGCAATGTAAGATAAAAAGTACACTACGATTTACGAGCTATAGGTTAGGTTTTACGCTGAAAACAAATCAGTTATTTTTTTTATACAAAAATTAGGAGTTTTAATGTTCATAAAGAGGATTAGTAAATTTCTACATTTCGTGTTTAGCACTAAACAAGGTAAACGCAAAAATACAAAAAAGATTAATGCAAGTACACTGTGTTAAAGAGTGGGCGAAAATATTCACACAATAGGTTAGCCCAGGTGCAACAATGAAGGTGTCCTGGTCATCGATCTACTATTGGTTTTGATTCTCAAAGAACATCATATCCTGTAAGAATAATGATCCTGTCGTTAGAAAAATGATCTTGAAATCGGTGAGCTAAGTTGGTTGTATTTTTGACATTTAATAACGCAAGTCAGGCGATCGGCAACCTTTTTAGCTATGAGAGCCATAAAGGCGGTATATGTTTTGTTGTATTTCCGAGAGAGCCTTATATTGGTTTTCAACATGTGATTCAGTTTGGCAAAAATTAAGATTTCAATACCGGTTATTTCGTTCAATTCGTTTATGGGAACACATAAAGCGAAAAGCAATTGTTAAGTTGGCAAAACTTTCACGGGCTAAATTATACTAGCCACATATAGGCCAAAAAAAAAACTATTTTTACCAGGTTGAATTATGTAAAAAAGAGTGGTTCAGTTTTATTGGCAACAATTATGTTTAGAAATGATAGCTTGATCTATCTACATGCCAGATTACTTTATCAAAAGAGGCACACGACCTCATCAAAAGCCATATAAGTTGCCAAACGCTGAATATAAGTCGATATATATTATTATAATGAAGAGTAATGGACATAATTTTAGTTTTACTTTTTTTACTTTATTAATTTAACTTAAAACAAGTCCATATATGCCGATTTAATATTGACTTACGATAAGGAAAGTTGCTCCAAGCAGGACCGCCTTCATTTTGACATCCAAGTCCATTGGGACTGAAATATAACGAAGACACGTTTCAGAATGCACGACATTATAATAAAATAAGAACGCGAGTTTATTAGATACTTCCCGGTGTTAAAAATAAGCAAGTAGCATTTGAATTTGAATTTGAATATTTTAACTGAAATTATTACGACATTTCAAGTATGTTTTAACATGTAATAGCAAAGTCAACGTTATATAATACAAATGTTCGGACACATAAATGTACAACAGTTTTAAGTCGTTTTACCCCACATTGGTCAGTTGCGTTAGTTGTATTGTATTGAAAATTTCGTTTGCATTGTTTTTGTAAGGCGCTAGGTGGCGCACACAAGCTGTCGTATTGATAAAGTGACGTACCCCAGACAATCTGACCCTTACAGAAGTGACCTATTTATTTACTGACAAGAGCTGAAGGTCAGTTATTTTAAGGTTCAGTGACAAACCGAACCACTGTGCATTTAAAGTTCGGACCATTAAATAACTCGTTGGACAGGATAGCAAACAATACAATTTGAACTGCCATTTTCGAGTAATTGTTCGCAAAGCAAATACCAAAACGTTAAGAAAAAGAAAGCGTTCGACTTTGTTCAGTGTTTTTTTCATCTTTTTTTCGAATATTTAACAGTAAACAGATAAAAATGCCTTGACTTACGAGAATTTTTAAAACATTGCAAATTTCAACGTTGGCCTATGTACGGCTGGAAGTCATATATGCGGGTAACCCATATTCCATTAGGGCTTCCTACAATTTAGTTCAAACATTAAAACGCAAGACCCTTTTTTGTCTTTTAACATAATTTAATTAACGTGATCGCGAAATAGTCAATACTAGAAACTGCTTAGCGTACTACCAAAATTTATTTTAGGCCCACTATAGGTTTTCTGTAAAGGGTTCGGCTTGGGTTATTACAACGCTGTCTATCCCTATATATAGTGCTCCCTTTAAGGATTTGGTTACTGAGCAATACAGTTTTTCACCAAGCGTGAAAGTTTTATCGCTGAGTTAGCAGGGGCCCTGAGCAGATTACTGTTGTTCGTTTGTAAAAGAGACGTGAAAATCTTATGAAAGACTTCACAAAACTACTAGTAGAAACCTGGCTAAAGTATATTAATGAGAGGATCACCTATAATCCTATATGCAAAATGCTCGAAACGGTTGTGGCAAAAAATTGTATAGATCTTTAAGTTTTAAGCTGAGAATGATGGAAGTGCGCAAAAAGCAAATTTTACTGCGCAAATTGTCTAGTATGGGTGCACAGTTGCGCACCTGTGGGATAAAATTGCCTGTATAGTTAGTCAGCATTCCAGCACTCACATTAGAACATACGATATGACGTAAAAAGCAGTAATACTCAAAGCAGAAAAAATATAGGGCTCCGCCGCTAGGGCCTGCGCTGTTTTGGCACCGGAGTGTCGGGCCATGTTTGAGGTTAGTGGTGTGTCATATGTGGGGTTAGAAAATGGGTTAAGGTTGAAATTATAAGGCGTGTTATTGATGTACTTAGGGTTGGAGTTAGCTAAAATGTTGTATAGGCCTGGTACTGGCCATTCAGGTTTTATGCCGACACATTTCGGACTTATTCCGATTTAGACGGTATTCCGAATATTAGGTATTAGTCCCATTTTGGTCTTATTCCCAACTCCATTTTATTCCGACGTTGATGTTGTTCTTATTTAAATCTCATGACAGGAGTCCACTTACATGTCAGGGAGATGTTGGCAAATTTAAAAAAGCAAACTTTACTGTGCAAATTGTCTGGTTTGGCTGCAACAGTTGCGCATCTTTAGAGGAACAACGCCTGTATAATTGCAGACATATATTTTTAATAGTTGGGCAGAATCCCGGCACTTACATGTCAGTGAGAAGTTGGTAGCGTCGGTGAACATTTCCTTGGTGAGGCCGGACCACTGTTTGGTGATGCGTCCCACCGGCTGCTCGGTGGTTCCTTTGGTGAAGATCTCGAACGGGAAGTCGCAGGTACAGCAGATGCCGTGGCAGATGCAGCAAGGGCCCTTGATGGTGAAAATCTCAGCGCCACTGGCGTCGTGAATCGAGTAGTAGGGAATCCAACACGACTGACTGCGGAAAAAAGGATAAAAATGCTTCCGTGAAATGAAAAAAGGTGACTGCAAAAAAAAAAAGGTCAAACATGATTTTTGAAAGCCGCATTTGGAGCCGCAACGCTTTACTGTATGTCGTTTAACCAGGGTGCTTGTAGCAAAATGGTAACTTTCTGGGAAGAGGTAACTGCCCGGATCTCGGAAACTTGTGATTAATGTAGTCCGTAATTCTGTTCATATGTGGTTTGGTATTGTGGCGGATCAATCCCTGTTGAATTGTTTGTTGTTGTGTGCGTGTTTAGTTATTTACAGTTGTAAGTATGCCGAATCCGTGCCGAATTTAAATGTGTTCCTCAGCATGGGTGCGGCGCATATTTGGTGTGCCGTAAAGCATTGCAATGATATCGGATTGACACCAATTTCTATCATTGTTTACGCTTAACAGCCGCGTTATTATATTTTTGCTCGTTTACCAGCATTAAGTTTTGGAAATTTACAAGACGTTTTTTTGTTAAAGATATACTCATTGTGCACTCTCAGTCCAAAAATAAACTATGCCAAGTTGCACTGAAAAATGAAAAACAGGAGCAATGGAAATGTCCATCAGGAGAATGGGTTCATTCAAACATCTTCTTTGTCCGCTTCTCAACTAAATCACGTGAAACCGTGATTGTTCGGGTAATTCAATCCAGCTACGTTACGCAATTCAGTCACGTGTTAGAACACCTCAACGCTGAGGCGACCCCTAACGCTTCAGTGACACGTTTTCGCATTGTGTATACGTACGTCCGGTTTAACCAATTTACATGGATACTTTATCAGATAAATGGCAGCTTTTTTCCCTATTTTTTTACTATAGCTAACTAGGCATTTGCGCCAAATTGTTACGACTGTGAGAAAGATTTAAAATATATCTGCAATTCACACTGGAAACATATGACCTGTGATAGGAGAAATACTGGGCGAATACGTGATTGGCAAAAGGGAGCCTTGCGCTTCTAAAATAACCATTCCCTAGTAACTAGTGTGTGCAGTGCTTTGTCCCCAAGGCTTTATTCATTGGTTTCAACAAACATCGGTCAGTTTGAACAAGGGACTTTAACGTTTATGGGGCTACGAGCCTTATTCACTGTTTACCTATAGACTATATACGAGCCATTGCATGATCTTTTAGTAATTCAAATATGTTGCCTACATTATAGGATCTATATTTCTCGTGGGTAGAGGAATTGCGTAACGGAAATTGCGCCTTCCTGCTAAAGTGGGCCCATTTTATTAATATTTGAAGTGGTACGTTTACGCGTATAAACGACGAGGGAAAGTGTGTCAAAATTTTCCATTTCACAAGAGTAAACCGGGAATACGATTCGACAAAGGGGTGTTATACAAATCTCATTGGCCCGTGTAATTCGACTTCGCGAATTTAGCCATACCTGCAAAAGAATGGTTTTATTTTTAAATAAACCATATTGCCCTGCTTTATAAAATCTTGGTGAACGAAATCGACGACCTAGAAGAAGTTTTAGGCATGCATGATAAGGCATGCTAGAATCAAGTGTAAAAGGTTCCGGGGACCGAAACCTTCTTTTAAATTTCACGAATCGCTTTTTAAAATTATTGTACATATTGTATTACGAACTTGAATAAAGCGGTCGCTTAAAAATTCTTAAAGGTCATCAATTTGAAAGCTTTTTGAAGCCCTGGACATATAGATGGGAAAACTGCCTAACAGTCCCAAAGGCATACTGTCCTAACATTGCACGCACACTCGTGCCTATATATATCTATGTCCCTTAATCCCGTCTACAGGCACCTTTACATATTATTAAAAACGTTATTAGGATTTTTGTTTCAATTAATTCAAGTTTTGATGATTTCCCAGGTATGTAAAAATAAAATCGGTATCGGGTATCGGTCGACAAAATTGTAAAAAAGCGGGTATCGGTCCAAAAAAGGGATATCGGTCGATCTCCACTTACGATTGTCGAATGCTTCCGATCACGGTTCCCGCCGGCGATTCGACGTCCATAGTGAAGGCGCAACAGTCGGCGTTGGCACACCAGCAGCAGCCTGCACATAGCTGGAAGGGCCGGTTCACACGAATCACTTCCTGTAGAACAAGGGAGACTTTCAGGTCAGATCAGACGCAGAAAGCGCGAGCGAAAAGCGTCAAGTGCGTGTATTGGCCACGCCGAAAAAAGACCAAAATGTAACTGTGTATAAATAGGTGGCGCTGACGTGACCCTGTTACGGGCACAATTGGGCGGCCCGAATTTTCTAAAATGATGAGGCCCTCTATACCCAAAACCGCAGAGCCTTCCCTACTTTTTTGGCTTGGCACCTGCTCCCTAGTGGAGACAGGTTTTCTGTGGGGGTAGGCTTAATAACACCTCAAAAATAGTTAAAAAAATATGGGCACAATTATTTGTTCTTTTTTAATAACCAAACAATTTCAATCTGATTTTTTTGCCTAAAAAGAGGAGAAAAGGGGCAATAAATTCTTGGGTGCCAGTATCATGCTGTTCAGTTATGTGATGTATGATAGGTCTTTACAAGTTGTTTGTCATTGATGGGCATTTCACACTACTACAACATCTATAGTTTCCTTAATGTATGTCACGATTGTAACTAAAAGCCAGTTAAATAGCATATGCAAACAATACCAAAACAAAAATGACTAATACATGATATGTATATATATGCGGCAATCCAATTTGTTAAGATGCGTAAGGCTGAAATGTGTACATAACACAAAACGTTCCTATGGTACCAATGATAGGAGGCACCCAGGGTTCAAACCCAACCAATGGAAATTAAATTGCCTTAATAGGTTAATTTAAAAAAGAACTAACAGTAGTTTGGGCGTTAAAAGCAAACTCGATAATAAAGATGACCCCTAAAAGCAGTCCCTGGCATATGAAATTTACGCGTTTTTTTAACTTGGCGAGTAGAATGTTAATTACAGTGTCGTGACGAAATACCCAGTGTGGTGCAGGTGCCGCGGTCGCAAAACTAAGCTACTATATGCTTTCTATAGTCGAACGTAAGGGCGAAGCTATGCCACAATTTAGCCTTTGATAAAATCTTAACGCCAAACTGGATAACAATGGCAACAGTATTGCCGCTCAATACAGCATGACGTATTCAGCGAGGCAACAATCAACGCACGTTGTGTAACAGTACAACGCCAAGTAACGTTACGCCTTTCCTATTTATAACAAGCCCAAGCATCGACTGTGCTTTGGCAACGCTGAAGGTGACTTGTGAGCAATCACGTGGCGAGTTCCGGGTTGGTGAAAGCGCGTGATGTTTTCACATCGAACAATGAGTCACGCTGTTCGTGATACCCGGTATATTTCGCAACATGACTCGCTACTCCAAGCAAAGGCCGTGGCTTCTCATTACACTTTAATCGGTGAATGATATCGGGTTTTTAATGCGTAGTATTAGAAGTGTCAGCACTGTTAAACGTACAGTGAAGAAATGAATTAAGCCGCTGTTTCAAATAACTTGATTGACTTAAGTCCTGTGACCAAAATGACTTGACTTGGACTAAAAGTCATTTTGTCAAATAATTCGGGTAAAATTAAGTGATTTCATTAAATATTTTTGAATGAATTAGGTTATTTGCCTCAAAAAGTTGAGTTATTGCTCATAGTCGGCCGAATTTACCAATTTTAATAATTTTACGTTTTATTTTATGTCAATGACTTGACTTGAAGTTTGCTTGCTCTAATAATGCCTTGAGTGGATCTTGACTTGGGCAGATGATGGCTTCGACTTGGACTTGACTTGATATTTTTACAAAAGACTTGACTTAGAGTTTAGTTTGTTTATGTTACTTTACTGGGACTTAGGTCATTCCGAAATGACTTGTTTACAACACTGTAAACATGTAGTAAAAACATCCATGTCTAATCGCCACCTTACGAACCTCCGTCTTGTTTTCTTATTGCTATATATATTTTCGGTGCCAGTTTTGTTAAATGAAGGCGGTGTCGTGACTAGTAGGAAAACTTTTTGTAGGCTTTCTTTTTATTTCTTTTTTAAACTTGACGGCAATAGAGTCCCGTAATCGGTACTTACCCGTCCTGAGTTATCTGTGATGTGCATCAGAAAGCCTCTCTGGTTCTGGCAGCAAATTCGCATGCACAAATCCGACTCTGCAAAACAGAACAACCAAGCTGTTTAAGAAAGCAAATGTCATGGTACAAAAAGCCAAGAAGAAAATCACGCAACAGAAAAAAAATCCTGTTTTTTTTTCTAAGTTCGTCTATCCAAAAATAACACTAAAAAGATTACATCTCACCAATACCAATATACAACATTTTTAGATAACTGAATACGTTATTTAGGCGCACATTTACAGGGACATGAGGGTCTCCAACCTAAAAAAGATTGGGTATAAGATCAATGTTACCTTCGTGTGCGAAATAGCATTGCTGTCCGACGCTGTTCTTGATTGCGTATCGGTTCTTCGTCTCTATGTCCGTGAAGGCTGTAAATCCAGAAAGTATTGCTTAAATATACATTGGAACAAAATGTTATAGGTTAGTCGACTTTAGGTTGAGAGAGATACATAAATCGGTAGAGTATAACCAAAATACATCATATTTGTCAATAAAAACAATCGCCTTAATCATGTGAAACACAACATTTTATAAAACAATATTTTTATTATTTATTCTGATGAGACTGCTATTGCATTACAAGTCATACGTTAAGTTATGTTTTTTTTTTATCAGAAGAGCGATGAATATCGAAAGCTATTCCCCCAAGGCAATTATCATTATCAGAAAATAATATGACCTGGTTTAGATAGACATAGTGGTATCATGAATTATTAACTGGTTTCGGAATGTAATAGTAAGTTCATAAACGTTCTCGTAGGTATATTTGATTGGGCTATTGCTACCATCAAACGTGGTGCACCATACAGTTAACTGCGTCGATTTATAAAGAGCCAATTTACCATGTTTAGAAGGCCTTTCGTGTTTTTTGCGCAACACTAAAAGCCAGTAAACGCGGCAAGTTGACTGACTGGTAGGTTAAAAGTCAAAATATGGCTAAGAACTGGACGTATGGCGCATCAGATAAGTGTGTTTTATTAAGGACTATTGACATTATAGCGAACCTTGTGAAAACAGTATTTAATTAGGAAGTCACCACCTTCATATGGCTATACACCAAACGGGCAACTAACACCGCCTCGGAATGCTACAATATCTCAAAGGACAGGGGTATTAGTTTCATAAACGACACGGCCGACACGCGCTTAAACAAACAAAATTGGTGCTCTTTTGTGAGTTTGATTATCACTATAACTTCTCCAAACATTTTATGTGATCCAAACCAAGATGTTTTTCAAATAAGTTGACTATTGTAGTTTATATAGCTGCGAAGTCGGAGTCGGACTCAGGTAAGACAACCCGAGCCCCAAATCAAACGTGCGCATGCGCAGTGCCAAATTTCTGTACTGACAAGGCCTTCTTGACCAACCGATGTTAAATATCTGTAAGTTGTAAATAGCAATTGCCAACCACGTATTGTGGCGAACTATATGACACCCCTATGAGTGGATTGCTGAATATCCACCCTATTTTAGTAACCGTACAGGTAAATAGGTTAAATACAGAGGAGAGTCGGACTCGGGTTCATTTTTCTTAACCGAAGTCAAATTCGGGAGCCAGACTCTGTTTGGCTTTGAGCGAATCCGCAGCCCTAGACTAGTAACCACGCTAAAAAGGTCACAACACTAAAATATCTCCAATAATCGCAGTTTAGAGCAAAACATGCTCAGGGATATTTTGTAAACAACAAAAACGGCAACCCTTTAGTCTATAGGGACCAGAATCTGTAGTTTTACCTTCAAAAAGCTCGACCTGCTGGTGAATCAAGACTTGGTCGAGTTGAGTGAGGTATTCTAAACCAGGCGGACAGCCAGGTACGGTTGGAGCGGCCATCCATTGTGGCTGATTGGTGACAGGCGCCTGGACAAAAAAGTGCTTGTTATTTACAGCGAGCATCTACTGGTTTGTTTTTGTTCAGAAGGAGGCATTGTTTACTTGTATAGTGCTGTTCGTGGGTTTTATATCAGTAGGCTGGCCTACACCGGTTAAGCTTGGACAGCCCTGACTTTAAAGCTTTAACCCGCTTTCCAAGCCAGTCAAACACAACATCCCGATTTGGCATTACACTATACCAGTATAATTCTCAACAGGGGTGCCGCCGTGCCCTGTGTTTCATTTTTAATGCCCAAGGGTGCCGATTAGTATTTTAAGAATAGTATTTTTGCTTAATTGGCAAGATTCTCTACGATTAGAGACCATTATATGAAATAACATTTTCCTACATGTTTTAAGTTGATTGTGTTGTTCCAGTTATATTTATAGCGACATTACGGTAAACATTCTGAAAATTACAGTCGGTGCCGAAAATCTATTTATTATCTTTGAGGGAAGCCATAAAAGGTTGAAAATCACTGCACTATACAAAGATAATAATTTTCACTGGTCGATCTGTTTATAGTCAACTTGCTTAGCTGGACTTGTAGATTATTGTACCAGATGCGTTTTTTTTTTTTTGTGTGTGTAAAATGTAAAAACCATTATTAGGTCACTGTAGCGGTAATTAACTAACATAAGTGCATTTCACTATCTTAGTAATAGTTGTGTTTTTTGCAGTGTAAGTTTAGCCGAGATATACTTGTAAGCAGCGCATTACAGCTCGTCATAGATAATTTCTAAGGAAGATAATAAACGCGAATTTTCACGCGAGCCATGTTTTTATTGAGACATGATTTTAGTTGCACATTCGCGCGCGAAATTAACTGGCAACCGCAGGCTTTAAGGTGAACGTTTTCTGGCGTTTCACTGAATGCTTAAATGCGTTCCGGCGTAAAGCTAAAAAATATGGCATTCCTATATAAAGTCTGCAAAGTTTTCAAGTTGGTATTATCTGTGGTTACATGTCAAAGTTAAAAAAAAAGCATTTTTAAATAAAAATACAAGGCAACAGTGAATTTGCTGTAAGCGTTGGCACTTTGAAATAAAAAGAAGACACGAATTAAAAAGTAAATAGGTGGATTCAAAATGAATTAAACAGTTTTTGTAAGATTAAATTGAAATGGAATGGTGTGACACCAAATATTCTTTTGAAGTGGCAATAAATTTTACTTTAAGATCCCTATACATTGTTACAAATTAAGTAAATTTTTCGGAAAGTTTACTTTTTACTGAACAAGATATAACCTACCTTCTGCATGATTAATTGGCGTTCCCTTGGATGTACTGCAGTTAGTCAAGTGTTACTTAAATACGGTTTAAGCCTGCAAAAAGACAGTTGTTAAGCGTTAAAAGGAAAACACCCGTGACGTTAGTATTGCAAAAACAGTAGTAAGCACAATGCACATCTTTCATCATCAGGAAGCCGAAATCTGCTGCTGAATCGCTTGTATTTTGGATTAAGCGTCACTATTACAAACACCTCGACTTCCTGCTTCATAAAAATGTCACTGTTAGCTTTTCTGTCACGAATTAAAATCGTCACCAAAAGTATTCCATCTAAGAAATTTTCGCACTGAGAAAATATTTGTTTAGGTCACTTAACGAGCATGAATATTTTAAAGTTTACTTGGTAGCGTCATAAATAAATTAATTGTTTTAAGCTAGAAAATTATTATTGGCCTACATTTTACCATATTACGGACAAATGCGTATTACACATTATTTCACATATAGCTGATGTTTGTTCGGGGATGCTGTAATGTTTATATACCAGGTCCAGTTTTTTCCTCAATCTTATTTGAATTCCGATTTTAAAAGTGCACCAAAACCGATTTTTACTGCGCAAATTGGCGTGGTGTTGTTCGCTTTTTTCAGGCAAAGAGGAAAAGTACCAATAAGAAATGGATAAAACTTAGGGGTGGAAATTCGCCAACATTAATTATTGGATAGTAGGGAGAGAAATAGCATTATGGAAAACCCCAAATTCCTTTTTTTGACTCCCCTTGAACGAATAACATTTTCTAAGCCTGCATTAACAAATTTGATTAAAACAGAAACCACCAACTTCATCAATCAACTATAGGCTGCAACTGGAGTTATTTTTTATTAGGTAAACTTACTTTGATCTTCAAACTGGCGATCACGCCCAAAAATGTAAACATTTACCCAATGATGTTCTTTCTCTTCTCTCACTTTTATGATCTGTAATTGCCTCGAGCACACAAAGCAAAACATTAATACGCCACACTACCAGACACACCGGGACAGCTGTGGGGCATCTCTGTCATGTATTTCCAGCAACTCAGTGGTAGTTTTGTCTCAACCTGCTGAACTAACCGGCAATTAGCGTCATTTTCAAAGGGACGTCCGCATTGCGATTGTTTAAATCTAGAACAACAGACAAACGGCAAATGCCCACGAAATGCTACACATCCCTTTGCCTTCGTGCTAGTTAATTTACGGCTGGCGTTATTGTGTGTGCAATGTACATATTATGACCATGCGTCAACGCGCATCAAAACATTATTTTCGTTATCAGGCGCCGGAGGCCGTTCACACACGATATAATAAACGTGCTTTCGACCAGTGCGCCGCATCTAACATGGAGTCATTTTGACTGTATATGCTAAATCAGAATTTTTTTACTAGTTTTTCTTATATCTTAAAACTTTTAAAACCCCGGAACATAATGGTTGGAGGTTGTAGCAAAACGTAATAAGAATATCAAAGCCCTTACAGAAATCGGTAGCTTTGATATTTTTAAAACCTATTATCCATTTATTCGCCAAAACAAAAACGTGACTTTAAAATAATTTCACAACTCATAATGCATTGTGCACAGTTGACATGGGTTGTTTTAATATATTGATTGTGACATTTAGTACACCATTAAGTAAAAATGTTAGCGTTTAACAATGCATTTATCTCCTTTGACTTGAGCCGTTTATGTCAACCAGTTTAGGCTGATCTCTGATTCAGAGCATGTTCGATTGGCCGGCAATGAATAGCATAACTAGAACTTTTTGATCCAGAGTTTTTAGGCAAAAGGCAACATTTTAAGTCCGACAGTTGGACGCAAAACAGCCCTTATCTCTCAAATTAAAATGAGCTTGTTCGTTTAACGTCGTAAAGCGTAGGGTTTGGTTACTTTTAAAGTTTTCGCGTCGTGCTTATTAAGGCCCTGAGACAGGAAATTCTCGTGAGCAAGCCAACCGAAATCTGTTTAAACTCACAGCTGTTAATAAAAATAACGCCTTAGTTTGGTTTCAAAGTAACTATAAAACGCAAATTTCCATCTTCATGTCTCAAATATTAAATTCCAGCTTTCACCCACTTTATATTCATCTTTTAACAGCCGACAACGCTAAAACATCACAAAAACCCGACAACACGGCTTTCTGGAAAAAGATCTCCAACGTTCACAAATGCTCAGTGAGTAACAAACATAGATAAGTTATCAATTAACCTTTACTTCCACTATTAAAGAATATATAATTTTAAATACTAATAAAAAATGTGCTTAGCAGAGCGATAAATCTTTATGCCAACTATATTCGTTCGTTATGCCACTGATTAATCACTCATCCAATCAATCAATTCTTCACTTGATAGATTAATTTTCAAATAAATGATTGTTTTAATTGTAGTTCAATTAGAAGCAAATTAATCTCACAGCTCTGATACTACTGTCACAGTTATGGTAAAGAAAATGAAAGGATACGCTTCAATTTTCCTAAAATATTCGAGATTTTATTCCAATTGCTTCAGCGTTTTCCAGCCTATCACTCGTCCAATATTCCTTGTCGACATTTTATTAAATATTCTTGTCTTGTTCATCTGCAAAGTCCACTCATATGTAAAGTGACTAAACACTGCGTGTGGCTCTGCTCTGTGCAACGTTACTGCTTGTCCATCCGAATTGGGCTGGGTCGCACTGCGCAGGTTTTGAAATGGAGCGTCGCGAAAAGCTATATTAAACACCCACTCGCTTGCCGTCACGTGACCAGGCGACACGCTCAAATGGAAATGCCGTGACCACTGGGACCATGATAACACTTCGGTTTGGCAGGGCGCTGTTATAAGGGCATTGTTCGGCTTGTGTTCCCAACCTTTGACACACATAAGTCCTTTGTAGGCCGCGTAACGGACAACGTTTAAACTGAATGCTGTATTTGGGTTGTGTGGAATAAGGGTTCTGCAAAATTGCTACGCGTTTCTCTTAACCGACTTTTAAACTAATCGTTGAGCGTGAATTGCAAGCGACTGTATTTGTGCGCTGTTTTGCCACTTCTATATTTTTTGGCATGATTAATAGCGTTGCTTACAGCACCACGTTCGTACGACAACAGCAAATTATACTGAGATCGCAGCTTTGTCAAACAGTGCCTTGAAAAATCACGTACACACAAAAAAAACTTCGTAAGGCAACAGCTTTAACAGGCACTAACTTTGAATCAACTGTTTGATTATTTTATTTTCGAAGTTCGAAAAACTTGGTGCTTGTAACTTGCGTGACGGCGTTCGTAACAACATCGAGTAACTAGAGTACCGGTTCACTATAGCAAGCAAATCACACTTTTTTTTTACAGTGTTGCAATGACTTCAGTCAATGACGTGACTTAAATCACTGTTTTAAAATCACCTGACTTTTTTGGAGGCAAATGACTTCACTTTACTCAAGTTTTTCAGACAAATGACCTGAAATAAAGTATTTTTATTATGTCTTTTTTATAAAATTGGGTTATATCGTGATTCTTCTACATAACACAATCTGCTAGCTATGTGTTGCGTTTTTGTCATTTTTATGTTGGGTGATTGCTCGTAATCGAGTTTGAAGCCTAATTTTTATTACAAGGACTTGACTTGCTATAACTATGACTTGACTGAGACTTAAATTGTGATTTATTAACAACAACTTGTCTTGGACTAGAGTTATTTTACGAATGACTTGACTGGAACCTAAGTCATTTCAAACCTGTTCACAAAACTGCTTTTTGAAAAGCGAGGTCAGGCAAAAGTCGTTTGGTTTATTACACGAATGCGCCACAAATAACGACCGTTAAATGGCAGTAAAGCAATTCGATTTCAAACATAAAGCGCGACAGTATTCCGCCATAAACTCCCGTACTAACATGCCGAGCAAACATCTCCACAGCATTTGTAATTGAAAAAGGAAGGCATTTTTAAGCCAGCAAATAAACATGGGTTAAAGGCAGGCAAAACTGGAATTTCAGTTAAAATAATACAAAACGAAAATTATTTTATTCATATTTTACCCAAAATATTCTGCAAACTATACAGGTGAACATAGCGCCCCTTTTTAATAGCTCATATACTTTGTGGAGCGTGCTTTTAAAGCAGACTACAAATTAAAATACCCAAAAGTTGGTTAGCACCAAATCAATGGGTGGTACTTTAGAGTGATTACAAACGCATTTTCTGTTTTACCATTGTAAGAAGCATTTCTGTTGCTATAAAATAAGAGCAATAAATCCTCTCATAATAATCACACAATAAGTATCCAGAATTGCAAGTGATAGCAGTCTTTGGTAAGACGGTAAATAAAGTGATTCACTAACGACAAACACATATGTTAATATGAAAAAACGGCGCAAATAATCGGTACAGGGGACTTCGGTCTAATACGAAGCAAAGTTGAAATTTATAGTTTGCGATACGAGTAATGGTAAAGGTACACAAAACTGGAAGAAATGCACAGCGTTATAACAGTAGTTAAGCACGTGTGAATGTCACTGCAAAAGGCATTGTGAAGAAACAGGCTAAATAGAATAGATTTGACCACAGTATGGTAGCATATCATATGTCGTATCCATTACTATGCGGAGCTACGCACAAAGCTGAAAATTGCACACATCCAATTTCGACGTTAATCCACTACTATAAAGCCCCGCGGGCATCTGGCAAAAGTGCGCGTCTTTCGTAAATATAAAGTTACGGAAACGCAGCCTTTTCTTAGGGAAACGTAGATTAACTAAATGCCCAAAGCAAGGATTGTCCGAGCTCGTAAATTTTCATCAGAACTTTTATTTCTAATCTAACAGTCATTTCTGAACGCAATCAAAGCGCTTAAGTTTGGTTCACACCATAGAAGCGTCTGGCATTGAGAAAAAACTTCGACGCCCAAAGCGTAAAGAACGCTTTCGGTTGTCAAAATTTAAAAAATATTTTAACTTGACGCTTTCGGTTAGAAGCGAGGAAATTTGCCGTTAATGCTGGCAACGCGTTATGTGTGAACTGGACGACGCTAGCGTTTTGCGCCAGACGCTCACCAGAAATCAAAAACGAGTCTAGTGTGAACCAACCTTTAAACTTTCAGGGCGCAATACAATTATAGGAAGCGTTGAGTTTACCAATTACACACAAAAGCGACAAAAAAATACAGTATTAATCTGAAGAAATAATACGTGTCGACTCTTCGAAAAAAATAACAACACTAAGTCTGGGCAGTTCATTGGTTAACTATGTTGATCGACACGACGTAACTCACAGTGCTTTGTTGCATAACGGAACAATATAGATTTTTTTTCGTACGCAAAATAAAACGCTGTAAAATACTTTTATTTCGCTACCTACTTTTTATAAATACGTTTTCTATACTCGCTACCGATTTTTAGGAAAATACTTTTTTGTTCTCTATCGACGTAAAATAATTATTATTTGTTCGCTACCACATTTGAAGAAAATAAAACAAAATGGACTCAACGTATCGTTAAAAAATATGTTAGACAGCTTCGAACGAATCGTCAACGCAAAGTTAAAAAAAATAAAATTAAACATTCTTTTGGTCGCCTACGAATTTACGACTAAAAACGAACGACATTTGTTACCAACGAGTTAAATCAGTTTCAACCAAAAAATACGGGAGAAAGGACAGCACAGCAAGATATTATTAAAAAGTTTGCACCCAAAGCGATAAAAACGCAGTGACTTAACGAGCTGCCAACAATTGAGGAGCAAAACGATTTTTATGCCAAATCAAAATACCCATACTTTGAATTTGTTCACGGGGCCACTTACGCCTAATAATTAACATTACAAAAAACAGGAGAGGGGGCACCGAATCCGAACTTTCCGATTATCTGCCACCGCTATTGCGGATAAGATCGCACCCTTCTCATTAAAAAATGTCGGCAGTTGGTTAGCAGGCTTTCTAGATCGCACCTCTAAAGCATAAGAAAAATCTTACACGCCAAACACCAAAGAAAATCTTTACAAGGTTTTGAAAATTCGCAACTATACTTCTGCCACTGGTTATTCACATTGCAACGCCAAAATCAGCCTAACCTAAGAATTGTACGTAACAACTAACGTCATATTTAAGACTATAGTGATTAGTAATAACGCGAAATTAGGTTTAAACAACGTTTACAGCGCTTTACGCAAAAACGCCAGCATAAATAAGCGTCGAATTTTTACAAAAAATAACAAAAAAAACGAAAAACAAGTGTTTTTTGCAGTCTGAAAATCTTAGACGCAAACTCAACCCACACCCGAAAACACAACGACAATCACAGAATGTAGCTTAAAGAAAAACTTTCGGCACGCATAACAGAGCTGTTACGCATACGAAGCGGCACCGTTTGACTGTTTTAAGTCAGCAGCGTATTAAGCACAGAGTCTCCGCGACAGGTTAAAGCAGTGGTTCTCAACGTTTTATGGTTTACTGCACCATCAAAAATAATAAATAGATTTGCGGCACCCCGAGTGGAATTTTCGTGGAGTGTTTTACTGAAATCTTACTATAAATGGAACTGGAACAACACAATCAACGTAAAAACATGTAAGAAAATCATTTGACATTTCGGCCTCTAATCGTACACAAATAGTTGCATCAATTGAGCAAAAATCAGATTCTTTCTCAAATACCTAACGGCACCCTGAAGCATTAGAAATGGCACACTAGGGCTCAGCGGCACCCCGGTTGAGAACCACTGGGTTCAAGGTTGTGCTTATCACCAGTCGTTGAGGTCTTTGTGGGTGAGCTGGGGCTGTTGAGCGTGCACAGGAGAGTCGGGGTCCAACTCCGAACCCAGGGTCGTTTCCTCGCTGAGCGCTTCATCTTCAAACAGATCTCCTTCGTTCGTTTCGTGACGAACGTGTCGGCTGTAGGAAAAGGGGACACATTTTTGCAAAGGCTTGGAAGGTTTGGGACTCTTTTTCAATATTTTTGGATTCTTAAATTTTCATATTAAATTTTCAAATTTTTATATTACATTTTTTAATTTTCACATTACATTTTCAAATTTTCAGATCTTCAGATTACATTTTCAATTTTTTATACTAAATTTTTATATTTTCATATCGGATTTTCAAATTATATATTAGATTTTCAAATTTTCATATTCGATTTTCACATTAAATTTTCAAATTATCATATTAGATTTTCAAATTTTATATTAGATTTTCAAATTTTCATATTACAATTTCAATGTTTTTTTATACCGTTTTCAAATTTACATTTTAGGTTTTCAAATTTTTATATTAGATTTCAAATTTTCACATTAGATTTTGACATTTTTATACTAGAAAGAGGACTCATTTGCACAGGCTTGAAAGTCTTGTAGCCTTAGGAAGTTATTTTCCTATCTTATCCCACTACGTTGCCAACTTGACGTCACAATGCACGTGCTCAGTGTTCACTGACGTGTGACCAACACTCGAGCCGAGAGTTATCGGCGTTTCGCAATGGATCCTACTTTATACCGCTTTTGCACTAGCGGCTTGAATCACCTTGTTACGTTATCCTTGGGGTATGAGATTTGTGAATATAAACTCATACATACAAGAGCAAATGTCAACTAAGTGAAGTGACTCTATCTAGAGTTCAAGAAGTTAAGGACAGGTATCTTGAAGTCAGGTGTAATAAGGTCGTGTATTTAAGAGACTTAGGCAGCCGTCGACTCTCGCCTTAAGAGCCAGCGCCATCCTAGACCCTCACCAACATAGCTCCTAA
Source organism: Ascidiella aspersa (assembly GCF_963924565.1). Lineage (NCBI taxonomy): Eukaryota > Metazoa > Chordata > Ascidiacea > Phlebobranchia > Ascidiidae > Ascidiella > Ascidiella aspersa. The sequence continues at coordinate 30,627,029 of NC_139450.1, forward strand.
TCGGAGATTTAAGTGCACTTAGTCAAGTTATTGACTTAAGTCGTTTTAATACTAGTTATGGCACAAAAAGTTGTCTCTAACTGTCCCTAACAAAACACATCAAACAGCACAAAACTGTTCACGCAAACTGACCAAAGTGTCAGAAGAACTGACTTTAACAGCGCACCGCTTTGAACAACAATCAGTCAGCAAGTTTAATTAAAAGTTTTAGACCTTGATGACTGAATGTTGTTCGAAGCGGTGCGCTTTTCAAGCTATTATAAAACTTCACAACTTTTACCGTCGGCAATGTGTGTTTGAGGGCAAGATTCTGTTGTGATAACACATATTAAGCTTAAGAACTCACATTCTGCGACGAGGGGCTGGTGACGCGACGGTTGTACTTCTAAGGTCGGCCGCGCTCAGGTGCTCCAGGAACGAGAAGTTCTGCTGTAGCGGGCACGTCACGGTTGAGCTAACGCCGTTCATTCCGCTCGGCTGACCAAGGTCAAAGGTCGAGTCGGACCTCGAGCCAAACTCTGGACGCGAAAGAAAAAGAGATTTGCTGGCTGTTTTAGAAACTCAACAGTTAGGCCTACCCAATTGAAATACAACGTAAAAAGAATTGCGAAAAATTAGCACGGACGAGCATGTTATAGAAATAGTAAATGGCATAATAGCAAACTACCACTCAATAAAAAACAAACTAATTACTGTTCTCTACGTTTTTCCAAATCAGAGATTTCTCTGAAGCAAAACATAAATAAACCAGGCCTGTGTGGTTAATTCTGCCAGTTACGTATATAGTATGTCGTCCAATAAATATATAATACAACTGAAATAATACAGTTGAAATCAAAACAAAATTTTGTGATACAGTTTTGAAATGAACGACCATTTCTAAAAGCTCTAACATGCAAGAAATTACGAATACGACATTGTTCCACGGCGGTGAAGGCATCTATGATGTCGGGGAAAACTGTAAAGATGCGTTTCTGCAGCATACTTCAGCGCTGGTGGCTAGGTTGACTTCAAACGTTTGGTGAATTTTCACAACACAGTTTTTAGTTGGTGATGGGTAACAGCGTGGTGAATACTGAAAGTTGGTTTTAAGCCAGCCATAATGTAACTTGACAGTACCTTTTGTGGCTTGTCCCCCCTCGCCCCCACTTCCATAGACTCCTAATAACTATGCAACTGCTGGCGTTTCACAAAAAAGGCGTCTAAACAAAGGTCCCTGCAGTCGTTATAAAAAACACAAAATCGAGTTTTAGGAAAAGCTCGTAGCCCAGGGGTTTTCAAACTTTTTTCACCGCGGACCCCCAAAAGTTTATTTTGCTTCGCGTGGACCGCGGTAGGCAAGAAACATTCAAACACCAACGTCATAAATTTACGTGACCATACAAATAGACTTCATAAATCTGTTGATTTTTGTACAAAATATGTGAAAGTGAAGTGGAGTTTAAATACAGTCAGTACAGAACCGTTTTATGTTTAAATAAAGTGTTTTCTTTGAAAAAATGAATACTTCAAACACAAATATTTTAATTAGGCCTTCATGATCCCCCTAAAACTAGTTCACGGACCCCCATGGGGTCCATGGACACCGATTTAAGAACCCCTGACGCAGACCCTCGAATACAGTTAGTTGAGCCGTACTGTTTAAACCGCTAGGCATGATATGGTAGCTACCTTTTTGACAATATACAGATACACCCAAACGGATTGGAGAACTACCGGTAATACACGCTTGTGGCAAACTATATCCTGCGCAAGATACTAAACGATGGTCTAACTAGAAAAATTCATTTAATTTTTATAACGGTAATTAAGGACAAAAGAAGGCTTAACAAGTACCCTCGCGTTTTTTTGACAATGCACTGAAACGCAAACTGGCTCAGTTGTGAATAGGATCTGTTTTTTTTTTTTAAAGCACTGAAACGCGATACACCCTTGACTCGGTCTTAAGTCATTTCAAAATAACTTGTGTACAACACTTCTAATCAGGCCCGAACCCAACAGTGCAATCTGTTCCGAGTGACAACTCCATTTGTGACGGCTGCCACGATATAATCCAGTGATTCTCAACCATTTATGGCTTACGGCGCCCATCAAAAACAAAAAAATAGATTTTCGGCACCCTGATGGAATTTTCGTTGAGTATTTTACTGAATGTCACTATAAATGAAACTGGAACAATACAATCAATTAAAACATATAGGAAAATGTCATTTGATATAGTGGTCTCTAATCGTACACAAATAGTTGTATCAAGACGCTTACCAATTGAGCAAAAATCAGATTCTTAAAAATTCTCAAATATCTAGCGGCACCCTTAAGCATTAGAAATGGCACACCAGGGCGCCACGGCACCCCGGTTAAGAACCACAGATATAATATAACGCCCGTATACCTGATGGTGTCGTGGAAACGCTCGACCAATTGCCCGTGTTGTCGCTGGAGTAGTCCTCGAAGCGGTAAAGATATTTCTTGTCGTGGAAGTAGTGCTTGTTACTGACATGGCGTATCACGCGGCCTGCGTGAAAGACAATTTTCAAACGGCTTCATATTGGTAGCACAACAAGAAGACTTGTATATCAATAGAACCAAAAAATGTACAAAGTGTAAAGAACTGTAGCTTGATAATGAATTGCGAAGCCAAAAAGGTCGAGTAGATCGACATCATTTTGCTTAAGACGTTAGTCACATTAACTGAAGATGATACAAGTCCGTATCGAAACGTCTTAATAAAGATGATGTCGATCTACTCGACCTTTTTGCAATTCATTATCGATTCACAGATCCGTGCATAGTGTACCCGTGTATAACTGTGAAATGGACTTCCTAAAGTCATGCTAAATACCCATAAACATATCAGTATAGTACTTTACACCGCGGGCTTTCCAAGCGCACCTGGAAGACTTTTATAATATTGTTTTTAAAAATTATCAATAAAAAGCTATGAATTTACTGGTACCGAGCGCATAGTGCGCAACATAGCACAAAAAATTATATTTTTAGCCTGAAAACCCTGTGTGTCCTGGAGGGTTGTTACGCAAGGTAAATCATATGGGCGAGTCAATATTTGCGCAGCATCTAAAAAGAGTCAGTCAATAAAAATGCTGCTTAAACCACTGCTCTTTGCGCAAAATTCTACGGTAAATAAAGGTGGCGTTGGGCTATAAGACTTGAATAACTCAGATATAACTCAGATATGCACCAATTTAAATCACATAAACTCTCGTTAAGGCGTTAAGGACTTAATCAGGGTTCCCAACCTTTTTTAAACAGGGATCACTTTAAAAAAATACCAGGATTATTTTTGTTGTTTTAAATGGCCCTAAAAAAAATTTTTGCAAAGATAAACTTTCATAGATAAATACTTGCGAACTTTGAATGCAACATTGTAGCCTTAAATTTAAACATTCTTAAACAAAAAATGTTACAATTCTGTAAACTCCCCGGCCTTTATTCCGCCAATTTACGTAGCTACGGTGGATATTCAGCAATTCACTTAAAGCGGTGTCATATAATTTATCCATTCACAATATATTGTTGTAAAATACATACCATATGGTATTGCCCCTTTACAATTACATTTTGCGGCCATAGCAGTTCCGAAATTTGGTCCTGCGCATGCGCACGTCGGACTCAGGATTAAGGACTCGGGATTCGGGTAATTTTAGTGGTCTTACTCGAGTCCCGAATCCCGCCCAAGCAAGACAAACCAACTCCGTCGAGTCCCGAGTCCCGAGTCCGACGCCCTGGCCCCGACAAAGTTGATATTTATAGGCTGAAAAAAATAACTCACCCAGCATAAGGTCCTGTCCGTACATGAGCGCCTCCCTTCTATCGGCTGCCAAACCAACGTCCACCAACCACGAGCATAGATCGCAGCCTGTTGTGACCGATTTGAAGGTGCGTAAGCCTCGCCTGCGATTCAAAGAAAATTAGTGGCGCGTCTTAGTCCAGGGGTTCTTAAAATGGGCTGGACCCCTTGGCGGACTGAGAACTATACTTTTAGGAGGTCAATGAAGGCCTAATTAAAATTTTAGTAAATTTTTAAGAAGTAATCGATTTTTCAAAGATAACGGTTTAATTAAAAATAAAACGGAATGTACTTAGACTCTATTCATTTTTGGACCGAAATCATCAGATTTATGAAGTTTATTTGTATTGCGACGACCAATTATTAAATTTTTTTATATTTGTTTTGCCTACCGGGGTCTACGCGAAGCAAAAAAAATAGGGGTCCACGGAAATAACAGTTTAAGTAACCCTTAGTTGATTAGTCCTATTAAATATCCCCATGGTAAGGAACCAGACAACACTAATATTGCAAAGAAATAGAATTCGTTAACCTTAAAATACAGCCTTTCTCTAAATATTTGAACAGCTAAACGTAAAAATGCCTAAAAAATCGGTAAAATGATTATTTTTTGAAGGAACAGGCCGTAAAACTAGTGTTAAATGCTCATAGTCCACCAACACGCCAGACAGTTTATGGACAAGTCAGAATGGCCTACCTTCTGTTGCGCAGCACGTCCCTTTTACAGTTGGGCAGATGATATTTGACAAAAACGAAGCACTTTCGCAGCACATTCTTGTCCACGGTGTCGAGGGGTGGCTGCGAAATATCCTCGTAACCCCTTATCGCTTTGCGCCACCTTGCGAATAAGAAATAAGATAAAAGTGGTTGATCGGGATAAAAATATAAAAAAGTAATATGTTAAAGACATTTAAGAACAAAAGTTTGTCTATAGATTTATTTTACAGTGAGCATCACAGTTTAGTTAATATCTAATTTGAATCGCTATACAGTAATCAAAGGCATTATACAAATACATACGCATAAATATACCAGTACAGTGCACAAGAACCCTCCCACAAAAAAAAGGTACGAAATAAAATATATAAGTATAGACCTCCAGGTGTTTTAAACCCCAGGAATAGTTTTTAAACTTGTCATTGGCATTACGACAAAGAGCAAAGAGAACTATCGTGTCTGTATGTTTTTAATATTCCGTAACGACTTGACAAAAATCAGGACCATATAACCCAGTGGTTCTTACTTTTTTTACCGCGTACCCCTATTTTTTTTGCTTCGCGTGGACCGGGGTAGGCAAAAATGTTTTAGAGGTGACGTCATAAAATGACGTCACAAAAAACAAAGACTTTATAGGTCTGCGGTTTTCGGTGCAAAAAAACGATTTAGTGCAAAAACGTTTTATTTTTTTACTTTTTTTCAAATTAAGCTTTTGAAATAAATAGCAACATTTCAATTAGGTTCTCATGGACCCCCTAAAACTAGCTTTCGTACCCCCAAGGGGTTCATTGACCACAGTTTAAGAACCCCTGATATAGCCTAACTCCTACAAACAAACAAGGCTTAACTGTTCACCTTTTTTAGCATAGAAAAAGTCCCTTAATTCTGGCAAATCCGTACATACAAACCTAATCCAAAGGGCACTTACGCTCTTATGAAGGGGTCAATGATCAGGTCCGCGTCGATTCCGAAAATAACGAAGACGAAAAATGCCTGACCGAAGTTGAACACCGAGTCGAGAAAGGCGATCTCGAAGTAGACGCCCGACTCACTGTGGCCGTTTACTCGCCAACCAGTCAACACCAGACCCTGAGAATGACATAAAAAAACTGAAAAAAAAGTCCGAATGTATAAGGAGCAACCTGTAAATTGTAAACATGAAATAGCAAATGGTGCAATATTTCCGACGCACGTATTGTGGGTGGATGAGCTATATGACCCCTAGTTAAGTGGACTCCTGTATATAAACCCTATTTCAGTTCAGAAATGGGAGGATTACAGGCTGTAGAGTCCAAGCCGGAATCGAGACTCGACAAATAGATTCGATTTTAATTTTTTGACTCACTGTGGCCGTTCACTCGCCAATCAGTCAGCACCAGACCCTAGGAATGACATAAAAAAACTGAAAAAAAGTTTGAATGTAAGGAGCAAACTGAAAATTGTGGAGATGAAATATTATAAAATGATTGTCAAACGGACAAATAGATTTTCGTTTCTCAAATTTTGAGTTCAGTTCGATATTAAAACCGCTGTAACAATATATTGCCTTTTTTCGTCTTCTCTGTATGTCTATTTTCGCCAAGGGTAGGCTAAACAACTTAAGCGTTTTTTGTAGAAAATGAAGCGAACAAATCTGTTTGAACGCTATATTGTTTACTTTTATTTTTTTTTACCGATTGTAAAGAAACGAGCACGGCCGTTTTTATTAGTCTGTCGAGAATGAACGGGCCAAGGATTTTATCTTGGGGGTGAGAGGGGGCATGAAAAGACAACGTCAAAACGCGACGTATTTCTTAGCCATTGTGTACAGCGTGAATAAATGCCTTTGTGTAGTTTAAACCAGGGTTTCCCAAACTTTTTTGGACCACGGACCACTATTTGTGAATCTGTTTTTTCGCGGACCGCAATACAAAACAAAAATGAATAAACCCGAATTTTATTTATTTACAAAACTGACAATATCAATGGGATGGAAACTTTTGTGTAGGCACTAACTTTTGCGTAGGCAAACCGTTGGAATAATCTCAACAAAACCGCAAATTCCGAATGGCGATAAGTATATTATTACGTCATAGACGAGGGATACGTAAACAAGTTATTGACTAAAACGAAGGCGCAACAAGTAATATTTACGATACTGGATAGCAAAAGCTTTCGAAATCATTAAGTTGTGCATAACTGTAGCAATTATCTTTGGGTACGTACTGTACAATGTATCTGTGTGGCTTTTGAATTTCTTGTCATATCACCACGGACCACCTGTGCAGTCGTCGCGGACCACAGTTTGGGAAACCCTGGTTTAAACTGCCCAAATTTTTTTTTTCGGGGTGCAATGAGACGCACTACACCTTTGGGCTAAAACGATTTTATCAAAATGGGTTAGGAAAAAAAAAACATAACTCAGCTTTGCTTCGAGCAATAATTTTTGTATTTATATTGTGAAAATAGACAAGAATGAGACTTGTGAGGGGGGAAATGGCCACCCTGAATCCGCCCCTACTGTCGAGTTGGGTTGTGCTGCAAATCACGGTGGTAACAGCAGTTTTACCGAAGCCGTTTTATTTACTGTGCAAACGGCCGAAATTGACGGCGATTTTTGCGCTAACACACTTGCCCAATGAAAAGATCATTTGCCAAAAAATGCAAATCCAAACAGGACGTAAATTCGTAAGTGTCAAAAAATACGGAGAAAAATATAACGGTAAGCCACGTCATAACCGCACTTGCCTTGGCTTTTCTGGATCAAACTGACAACAACGCTTGTGTAAACAAAGTTAGTAGCTAGAACCTACTGTTATAAACAATTTAAAATGACTTAAGTCCCAGTCAAGTCTTTTGTGGAATAACTTAAGCACAAGTTAAGTCAAAGTGATTTTTAGAGAAAGTCATTTTTAAGTAAAACCACTAATATAATAACAGAACGAAAAACCATTAAAATTGGTGAACTCCTCCGATTATGAGCAATAATTCTAAAACAACATGAAGCGTTCGAAATTTGAGATAAAAAGCTCAAATTTATAACAAAATAATAAATGAAAATACATGTCAAATGACTCAATGACTTGGAGTTGATGGCAATAATTAAGTCAAGTCAGGTCATTTAAAACATTGGCACAACCTGACCGTCCAAGTTATGTCCGTTTTTTTTTCATTTAGACAGCTTAGAAACAAAATTAATAAAACGTTCAACACTTACAATAAAAAGTGACACCGATTGAAGCAAGAGCAGCACCACATGGCGTGTGATCTCGGGCGAACCGTTGTGAAATTGCCACCACTTGAGCTCATCCGTTTCGGGATTGCTCTGGTCCAATGAGGAGACAGTCCGGTCATCCGCCGACTGTTCGTCCAATGAGAGCAGCTGGTCGTGCTCTGTTCGCAAAAATGTGTTTAAATTAGACTTTGGTAGTTAGGAGAATGGAAACCTATTTTTGTAGCTTTGAATCATTAAAAAACTAAGATGCTGTGCTTAACGCTAATATTGCCAGTTGTTTTGAAATTTCGACTTATCTGTCAGCAAAATATAGCTAAACACTTCCAAACTCTTGTACTTCGGTCATTTGCAGTCATTTAGCACGATGAGCTCATTTATTTTTATAAGTTAGTGACGTATAAAGTATTCCATTCAGGTTGCATGATCAAAGTCTAAATCGCAGTGTCTGGTTTGTTCACCGCAAACATATGTTGACATGCGTGGGCAAATTATGGAAGGCGTTTCCTCCTAGCATATTTAGATACCTATTTATCTGTTAAACACCGTTCGGCCGGGTCAGATCCCATTTTATCATCGGGGCCCCCTATTAATAACCTAAACATTTTCCTCGTGTAACGCTTATATGCGGTAACTCGTTTATTAGAATCGACATATTGCAAATTCAGAGCGTAGCAAAGGTCTTCAAAGTAATGCGCACGCGAAAACGCGCTTTAAACTAGTCTGCGTGCCTTCAATGCAGAGCATTTATTTCTGAAAGCTAATTTTCTCAGGACGTTAACAATCAAATAACTACTAGAAGCATCTCAACTAAAATAAAATTCGGCCTAATAACTTGGAAAACAATACTTTTGCGAATCCTATTCAATCAATGTTGCTCATTTAACCGCAATTAAGACGTCGTTTCGTATCAACTCGGTCGCCCGTATTTTTGCTCGAAACATCGAATTTTGGTTTCGAAATGAAAAAGAAACGGACCTTGCCAACTTTTATGTCTAAGCTTGGAAAAAAAAATTGGAAAAATCAGGAAATAATACTTTTGCGAATCTGATTTCTTTAATGTTACTTACCTTGACCTCGTGGCGTACTAACTCGGACCACGGCCGTACTTTTTTCTTAGAGCATCGAAGTTAGTTTTGAAATAAAAACAAAGTATTGGACCCCCCAACTTTTTATTTTTTCACCCACTCATTCTTCTTGCCCTCACCCGGCGAAAGCTCGCTGAACTCATCCGATCCGCGCACCACTCCTCCATTTCTGCGCAGCGGCGACGACGAGGGCTTGTGTTTCTCGAAGAGGTTCGGAAGTCGGAAGACGATTACCAGGGTCACTGACGTCACCAGAAAGGAGACAAGCAGGCAGGAGAATGACGTCACGTCCTGTACGACAAAAATGACGTCACGTCCTGTGAGGGGAAGCGTCGTTAAGTTTAAAGGAAGTGAAGGCAAATATCACTGTCCTATAAGGATCTCGGGACTCCATAGTGGCAGTGGTTCTTAACCAGGGTTCGATTGAACCCTTGGGGTTCGACGCAGCTGTTTCAAGGGTTCGGCGAGAACGTCCGCAGGAATATAAATGCTGTTATTCGAAATTCGAATCTCTATTATGTGCCAAGGTGTCATGTAACGTTATAAATTAAAAGTTTGGCCAATTTAACCTATATAAATTCCAGTTTATAATTTAAATACGCCCAGTTTTATCTGCTAGGAGGAAGAAATGAATTCTGAGCGACAATTTGGGGTTCGTCGAACGCTTGCAGAATAACATAGGGGTTCGACAGGTTACCAAAGGTTCAGAACCACAGCCACAGTGGCAAGCAATGGCTAGGACACACAAATGCAGGATACATCATTAAAACCTCTTTTTCCAACTCAGTGTTACAGTATACCCTCTAAACCAAGGGTCTCAAACTCAAATTGCTCTGAGGGCCAAATGAGGACGTGTAAAATGCCCAAGGGCCGCAATTCACAATAAATAAGAACACAATATAATATAAACACATGCAGGCGGATTTTAGGCTACAGTTATTTGTTCTGGCTACTTTACTGGCAGCGTTTTTCAAGGACAAGAATCTCGATATTGGGCTTCAAATTGTCAGCAGAAACAAATCTTAGAGTTGCTTGCAGATGTGGACTGCCTAATATTGGCAAAGAAACTTCTTTTTTTGCAAAATGCTGGTTCAACTTTTTATTTTTTTACTTTGCCCTGGTAAGCATATTATTTATCGCGGTGCATTGTTTCGAAGTGCAAACCCTTGTTATACTTCTTCATAACAGCGATCTTCTGCCGGCAAATAAGGCAATAACTAGTACCTCTGACCGCGGTGACAAAATATAACTCCTCCCCCTTATCTTGAAAAACTTTTCTTTCGTCTGTGATTTTTCTCATTTTTGAAGCAAAAGACAAGTGTAATTTAGCTTTTTAAGCTATAGAAATTTATTTCAATACTAGGCTAGAACAATCAAAGCCTACAACTCGACAATCAATTTATACATTATGAGATGACCAATTACACTAACACCTGACTGACGCACTTTCCAGCGTTATTGTGACAACTGTACAGAGTTGAATAGGCAATGTGACGTAATAGTAGATCTTTTACCGCATAAATGATAGCGTTTGAAAGTGATATGACAGTGAAGTTTGGTGAGTATAGTTTCAGTTTTTTGAAGCAATTTTAGAGTGAATTTTAACTTTCAAATCTGACTAAAAAAGATATGTGGCTCTTAAATATGGTTAAATACTTGGAAATCCAAAATTTCTACACGGGCCGCACAAAATGTTCTCGCGGGCCGCGTGTTTGAGACCCTTGCTCTAAACCAACCTTTTATAACCTGGGGTAAATTTACCCCAGGGGTACTTTACCAAACATTGAACAACTCGTTGAGAAAAGCAAGGGCATCCGTCGCATTGTATATAACTGATGTAATTTGTTACCTTCGGTTTTTAAGCCATAAGCATTTTGAATGATTGGTTTGACTCGAGGGAATATTATGCAACTTATACGAGTACTGTCTATATAGCTTGTGGTTTGAGGTAAAATACGAAAATTCCACTGCCATTCCAATCACGGTAAAATAGCATTTGGACGGCTGCTGTATTTTTTTCCTATATGTAGGATAGATTGTTGCATTGTCGCGATTCTATGGACAAAGCGCTTCTATGTTGGATGATAGTACGCCTTACAAAGTATAGTTAACCGGCGATCTACAAAAACGTTCGCCACTTTATAGTTCAACCTAACAATGTTCAGACCTAAAAATACACGGACTTCGTTACGCGTCAGTGTAGAAAAATATTAAGATAACAACGGGATAAAACTGCTGTGATTTCTATTTGCTTTCGTAGTTTAAACACGAGTTTTTCGCGCCTCGTTGTTTAAAACGTGGTTCATTGTTGTTTTTTCTCTTTGTTTGTCAGGTCAATATAATTTTCGCGTATAGTTGCAATTATATTGGCCTGAAGAAGATTGCCCGATTAGCTGATCGAAACGTTGTTACTTTATTAAAATTTACCAAGCCCAAAATAACAATTTTACAATTGAAACAATGCCTGGCAGGAAAAGTTTATTCGAAGTTTAAATAGGTTGATAAAATATCAAAATCTTATTCCTTCAGGCGGGTAAATATGACTGCACAATAACCGGTTCAACAAATATCTAATTTACATACAAAAAACAGCCGCTATTGGGTGTATAAAAAAACAAGTAAACGTCACATTTTGGAAACGTCAGGGCGTCTGGCGTGATAACACCAGCCAATAATGGCAGTTCACAGACGATTGGGATCAAAATCGATCGCATTTGCCACAACCAGACTCGTAGAAACGCAAGAAGCTAATGAGATCACACGCGGCAATCGATCTGCGGTCGGATGGCCCACCTTGTGACGACATAATACCGCGGTGCCAGGTCAGCAAGTGATTCACCTCGAGACAAAACAATGTCGAGGTGCCACGTCAGCTTTATGTAAATCACGGTAAGCCTAGAATGGGGCCATATGGCCTTGTCAACACGGACAACAGCTAAGTTTCAGATAGGTAATAATGTTTAAGTCTACTCTAGGACAAATTAGAACTAAATAAAACTAAAAATCGGAAATAAGACTTACATGGGATAAGGCCTAAAACCGTCGAAATAAGACCTAAACAGCTAATATTAGGTTTAAACAACGCCATAGCTAAACCACAATCCTAACTCTATTAATAACTCCGACAGGGGTTATCAAGGGTCTAACCCCACTCATTGCTCACCCCCAACTCGTTACCAGGGCAAACAGTCCAGTTACCAAATGGAAATTCAATAACTCTTATGTTCCAAAACGGCCTAGCCCAATCAACCCATACGTTATCCATAGTAATTTTAAACTTATATATCAAAGGGTTTAGGTTGTATTCGGTCCTATATATTACTGGGCATTTGGTTTTATTATGTTTGTGGTCTTGTTACTAACCTAGTATTGTAGATTATACCGTTATATGGATATTGTTGTTATATAAAGCTTATTCGGTGTTTACATTCTAGCACATTTCCCGTATATGTTAAACGACGCCGAGTCATTCGTTAAATTACTCCGAATCTGAAACTAAAAAAAATATAATTTTTTGTGCAATAAACCTTTTAGAGGGTTTTTCTATCAGCTGAAGCTAAATTTTGCTAAACTTGTCAAACGAAAGGGCAAACTTATTCGGAAATATCGTCCTTGGTAAGGTCGTGCTAGTCGTGTTGTCGGTAAACTGTTGAACAGCTGGTAGAGAAACTTTGCGAACCGCGCTCCCCGAAAACTTCCCGCACTTTTCCCCATAAAAAGGAAACCGCGCGTATTCTGTCAACGTTAGCGCCTTTCAGGCTTAAATAAGCGGGGGTAGTTTAAGTAGTGCAAAAGCATGGGTTAAATGAGTTGTACATCGTTTAATAAGTAAATGTTGATTTCTTGAATCTTTGTACGTACTGTACTGTAAAGTTGGTGGAACAGATCGTTGTAAATAACAATTCAACAATTTACCATCGGTTGCAAATCAATTTACAAATCATCTTTTTCAGTTTTTTATAAAATAAGTTGAAATTGTTTCATTTGCGTTTAACCAATTTTAAAGTTGGAAGTATAAGTCTAGATAAAACTTTAAACTTTTATTTAGGTTCAAAGTTAAGTTTTAAAAGGCTGAATCCCGATATTTTTGTCCTAACAAACTTTTTGTCAAAACAACTCCAATCGCACACATTCACCTTAGGGAGTTAAAGTAACATGCTTGGAAAAAAAAAGATTTCGGCTTGATTTAAAGCGGGTTCTCACACTTTTTCAACGTAGACCTTAATTTTTTTTTATTTTTTTTATCTGTACTCAATCCCCTTCTATGTCTAAATTAAAGTTTACATTATAGAACTAATAGCCTATGGTCGCAATTTATCTTTCTTTTAAATTAGATTTGAAAAGCACATTTGCGCACCACTCCCAACGTAAATTTATTAGCTTGATTGTGTCATGGCGTCGAAGTATGACGTCATTTTGGGTTATTCGAGATCCTATTTTGGACGCGGCTTTGACCAGGGTCGGCATGGGATTTTTAAAAATGCCATCATAAATTGACGTCATGGAAAAAGTAAACCTAATAAACCTGCTGTTTTCGGTCCGACAAAGGTGAAACTGAAATAAAACTGAAAAATAACACATTTAAGAAGAAGGGGCCCCAAAGTTTTTTTTTAAATAAACTATTTTCTTTCGAAAGATTCATTATATTGCTTAATTATAGACCAAGATTTCAGGTAGAACTTCATGGACCCCCCTAGTTCTAGTTCACAAACCCTCAAGGGGTTAACGGACCCAGTTTAAAAAAACCTACGCTAGAGGAATTAAAGCTAAAAAATTGGAGCTGATTGTAAGGGTCCACATGGGCTAGTTAGGTTTCTCAGTAAAGCAAGGTTCCTCATTTGAAATCTCGCTCGCTAGTTCGGTTACATCGACTTTGTACGCACCTGCACCCGGCCGTGTCGAAACACTGGCGAAACATCGGTCGCTCTGCCCGTGGACAACACCACGGCTGTCAGTATACAAGAGATTAACGCTGGAACACCGATCAGCAGCCACCTGTACGACCTGTATACAAACAAACAAATGTTTTTTTTACATTTTGAAAAAAGGTAAAGACTCTAAGTACAGAACCTAGTAAACCGAAAATCAGTTTGTTTTGATGTTATATGATAGATATATTTCGCTACTAAAAGCATCATCGGCATCTAAAAACACATTTATCCAATAACATCAGGCAGTGTGTGTTATTCGAAAGAAAATTCTGATTTTGAAAAAGGTGGTATGCTTTTTGGCATTTAAGCACAAACACAACTAATATCGCAGCAACAAACTAACAAATGATTTTATCGACATTTTGATAAAGAGAAAGGTGGTATGTTTTTTGGCGTTCAACCACAAATATAACTGATTGTGCAGCAAACTTTATGGTCTAGGGATGTCCGATAATATCGGATCGGTGCCGATACCCGATGCCAAATGGTAGTACCGGTACATGTCGATACTTGGGTGGTATCGGTGCCGATCCGATACCAAATTGTTGCAGGAATTTCAGTCATGATTAGTGATGTAACGTAGCGATTAAAATGTGAAAAGTAACTATTTAAAAAAAAATTAGGTTAGCAACTGGAGATAAATTTCAACCGCTAAAACTACAATCCAACCGCCAAAGCAAGTTTTGCTCTAATAAATTAAAAAAAAAACTTTAACGTTTCAATTTTGTCTATTTTGAATGTTTTAAGCATAGGTATGTCGTTATTTGGAATCTGATCGCATCGCGACACTTTGTGTATATTCTTCAGTTTTGTCGTATTTTAAACGAAGTATTTCCAGTGCCAATTAAAAAAGAAGTCTTGTTTCCAAAAGACAATAAAATGCATACGATAGTATGTTGTCGCAATGTAAATTTAGTTGGCAGTAGGTAGCAAAACGCCTACTTTATACATATCTACTACGCATAAAAACACAGGATAGCAAAACGGCGCCGCATTTCAATAATACAATCAATTGAAACCCCTTGGGAATCAATTACAGCTGCGAAATGCGGCATATTTCCGTTTCGCTCTTTCCCATTCAATCGATGGAGACGCGCGCAATGAATAATAGAAAACCAGGGGTAATATGTCCGCAAGAAAACAAACATGTGCTATTCATTGTAGGCTGTATGTAAAACTATAAAATGCATTTTGTTCTAATTATGCTCTTCCCAATATTTTCTCGTTTTTAGCCTTTAGTACATATGCCACCTTTATATACTTGTGTAGTATTCGCGAGGATATCCGCATTACTCCCCGTTTAGTTAAGAAAATACCGGTGAAAATGCAATTATTTGATTGTGGAGTCGCATTTAAAAATTAAAATGAACAACAACCATGTTTTACAGCAGCATGAAGGAGTAAACGTTTTTCACTACGTCACATACCAAGCAGGTTGCGAAAATAAGAGTAACGTTTTCTTTATCATCCCAGTTGGAACTCCCGACTTGAAAAAAAACTGCTTAAATTTATCGAAATAATTATTCATTTCCCGACTACCAGGGTACGTGTAAGCATTTGCGCCCCCCAAAAAACTTATTTTGTCAAAAAGATCATTTTGGTACACAACTCAAAACCGTGATTCGCTTAAGGAAGATATAAAAAGAACGCGTATAAAAATGTAAATATAGACATGTAAAAAAGAACTAGTTTAGAAGAACCACTACATTGAATCACACCAAATAAACATACTGTACAAATGATTTATAGACCGAAAAAATAATAACAACTAGTTCCGGTTAGTGCGATGACCATCATCAATGTGTGATTCAGCAGCAACCGAAACATTTTTTTTGTAACATTTCCACATTTTTTTATATCCCTAGCCTTCAAAAACTGTTGTGTTACCACCGACCACCTGTGATCCTAATACGATATTTACTTAAAGATAAACGCTGCTTACCACGTGAGTCGTTCCCCCAGGTACTTTACCATAGCAACGCAGAGTGCAAGTGTGGCGGTGTAGAGTCTCGTTGCTGTGATTCCAAAATACAGGAAGGCGAAGGAGACGGTCTATATAGTGGACACACATTTTAAGTATTATTAGTTTGTAAGAAAGTATCCGTCCTATTTCGTGCAGAAAAGCGTTAAAGTCTGTCTCGGATAATACACTTTTCATTTAACGTCTCAATTAGGAAAGGCTGAAGAAATTACAACTTTGTGAATTAGTGTATTAGTGTAAAATTAAAATAATTTCGTGGTACTACACTGCATCGTACAGGCGTACGTACACACAATGTGTATTCTGTGGTCAAGCCCTTCTGGAGTCGTACTGGCCAACTATAACATAACCCATTATATATAGTACAGGTAGTCGGTTGCTTTTAAATAGTCTGTTAAAACAGGAAAATACTTTGACCAAATCTCAGGCAGGATAAGGGTAACGTTTTGCAGCTATGTTTTTGGGTTAGGGTGAGGGTTACCGTTTGGGTTGGGTCAAGTATTCTTACATTTATTTCCTTGGTCACTATAGATGACTGAAAAATACATTAAAATTATTTTGAATATTTATCGTTGCGAGTAGCTGCGCATTAAGCATTACGTTATACCTTATCCTGTCTAGGACTCAACATTTGATAGTTTATGACGAAATACACGGGAATGACGAAGGTTTTTGAACTGAAACTACGACTTTTGAAATTTTTAGAAGAGTACTAAATTGGTTACCAGTTGGTAAAATTGAAAAGTTCAAAGGTAATTTTTCGGATTTATTGCGACAAAATTTGAAACTTACGGGTCCAATAGCGTCGGGTCTGGCGGGCGCTTGCATTATTAAGTCCGATATTATCGTCATCATGGCACCGATCAGCTGTAAAGATACAAAGTGAGCATACGTTAGTTCGAGATGGTCACGCGATGACCTTGGAAAGGGTGACTCACCATTGTGAAGGTCATGACCATCGTGATGAGATGAGGAACGCGCTGGAACTTCTTTGTGATCACAAAAACGCAAAGGCACCAGAGCTGGAAAGGACAATATAACTTTGATTGGCCGACTGTGCAGCGGGAATTGATGGCAAGTAGTGGTTGTTAACACCAGAAGCTACACAGTAAAAAACCTAGCAATAAAAACCCAAGGGCAAAATAAACATATATATGTGACAAAAATTTTAAGATAAAAATTATTCCACAATACTAAGAATCATCTATCTATTTTTCCTTATTTTATTGCAAATATTAATATTGAATATTAATATTTTTTGTTTTTATATTTTTTTTTATATTTATAATGCATAGATGATTCTTAGAATTGTGGTATAATTTTTTTCTTAAAATTTTTGTCATATATAATTATATATGTTCATTTTGTCTTTGCGTTTTTTTGCTAGTTTTTGTGCTGTGTAGCTTCTGGTGTTGTTAACCGGGTGCAATTTCCAATGCTAAAGGGTGCAGCGATATATATGGGAATCTTTGGTAATTTAAGTTTTTGCTATTATTGGTAAGCCTTTCGATACAACTCTTTGTTTGTGTACGATTAGAGTACAATAAATCAAAATATAGTATCCTACATTGTGTATAGTTATATAAAAAGGCCGTATCTCAATGGAATCCAAACCGATTGCACCAGGTTTAAAAATCCAAGTAAAACAGAATCAGACATTTTTAGGGAATATTTTTATTTTTATTGTTAATATACGCGTTTAACGCTAAAAATATACAAGCCCAAACTGTATATACGTAAAACAAAAATACAGCCGATTTCGAATCAATTTTTACCGAGCATAGCAGGCCCACGATACTGACATCTTGGTCTGCCAGCAAAACCTGCTTCTTGTAGTAGCTCACTCGCATCGACGTGATGGTCAGGGTCCATGCGCTCACGTACATGATCGGGGCGGACAGAGTGGTGCAGATAACCATGCCGCTGGCCAGCTAATGTGAACATGGGGAAATTTGCGTGTCGTTAGAAAACGTAGATTGTAAAGCAGTGTTGTAAACAAGTCATTTTGACGTGACTTAAGAGTCCAAGTCAAGTTATTTGTAAAATACCTTAAGTTCCAGTCAAGTCATTTGTAAAATAACTTAAGTCCCAGCCAAGTCATTTGTAAAATAACTTAAGTCCAAGTCAAGTCATTTGTAAAATAACTTAAGTCCAAGTCAAGTCATTTGTAAAATAACTTAAGTCCCAGTCCAGTCATTTGTAAAATAACTTAAGTCCCAGCCAAGTCATTTGTAAAATAACTTAAGTCCAAGTCAAGTCATTTGTAAAATAACTTAAGTCCAAGTCAAGTCATTTGTAAAATAACTTAAGTCCCAGCCAAGTCATTTGTAAAATAACTTAAGTCCAAGTCAAGTCATTTGTGAAACCCCTTAAGTCTGAGTCAAGCCATTTGTAAAATAGCGTAAGTCCAAGTCTAGTCGTTTTGAATAAATAAATAAATAAAAGTTCGAGTCAAGTCATAATTAGAGCAAGTTATTGCAAGTCATTTGCTTGTTATAAATGCAAACGTTAAATTGGTAAGCTTCTGATTGTGAGCAATAACTATACTAAAAATAACAAAAACGCAACATATAGCAAGTCATTTAAAAACTGTGACTTATGTGCAAGTAAGTCAAGTCAGTGATTTAACTTATTACCACAATATTGTGAAGTAATAATGGCAAGGAAAGCATGCAGTTTAAAGTTTTTTCGCCTACTATCTTTGTAAATAAGATATCGATCAGATTTTTTTGCACTTTACTCAAACAACCAAACTCAACCAGCAATCAGACTTTTATTAAAAAATATTATTTAAATAATTATATTCAGTCATACTCATATTCGTCATTCAAAATCAAGCGCGCGGAAAATGAATCACATACGGGATACCTACGAGTAATCATAAAATATCATTCAAAATAAATCGACGAGTAAGTTCAGGATTTCGAGACAGATATTCACAATTGTTTTTCATTATTTTTTATTTAGAGGGGGTTGATAGTATGTAACGTAGAAACAATAGGGAGTAATAGCCCTGTTGTTAAAACTACACCCTTACCAAGTGAAAAAAACGATTACCGTCAGAATGTAATAATTTTAACATACCATTCAAAATAAATCTACACGACCAGCAAGTTCTGTTGTTCGAGAAAAGTATTCAAAATATATTTTTGTTATTTTTTATTTAGATGGAGGTGACAGTATGTCACGTAGGGAAAACAGGAAGTTTACCCAATTTTGAAACTTAACGTGTACACTGTACAGTAATTGGGACTTGACTAAAAAAAAAAAAACTGGGACTTGACTTGCTATATATTCAAAATAGATATGATTTGGACTGAAGTTATTTTACATATGACTTAACTTAGACTTGAGTTATTTCACAAATGACTTAACTTGGACTTACGTTATTTTGCAAATGACTTAACTTGGACGTAAGTTATTTTACATATGACTTGACTTAGACTTAAGTTATTCTACAAATCATTTGACTGGGACTTAATTAATTTCAAAATGACCGCTTCGAGCCTTTACAACCTTAAAGGTCCGTTTACACTACAATTGCACTGAGCTGCACTGCACTGGGCGTGAAATTGTTTTCACTTCAGCTGCAGTGAGCAGCGCTGGGCGTAAAAGTCGCTCCAAACGTAATGTGTTTCTATAGCTGCACTGGGCTTGAGTTTAGCAAAGCGTGAAAATCGCTCGCCACAATAGAATTTATGCAGCTGTAGTGTAAACGGGCCTTAAGCCTTACCCGGTCGGTCTCCAATCCATACTTGGCCGCGTAAATCACCACGGTTGGCGCGGTGGGGAAAGTGCCGTAGAGAAAACTAAAGTCGGCCAGCGTCTTGAGGTACGTCATGTTGTGGGCGAGCGCAGTTGATGACGTCACGTTCCCTAGCAACGCGCCCGACAGGGCTGTGACGTTGTGCGTGGCGGCGTGGGGATCGACGATTGGGAGAACACGGGCGAAGATGTACATTGACTCGCGAGCGAGAATTGGGAGTAGGAGGCTGGGAGAAGGAGGAGAAAAAAGTGAGAGTGGGAATCGAGAGGTGGTTGCGGTTTGTAAACCAACTGCACTTGGTTATGAGAAGTAAATCAACAACGCTGTTTAACACCTGAAGGGGCTAAATAATGCTCTAACTATAGAAACTTAGACTATAGATATCAATTGCGAGTTGCCACCCACCTTTTATAAGTGATAGTTTGATTTACTTCTCAGTCACATTAACTGAATATGATACAAGTTCATATCGAAACATCTTAGTCAAGATGACGTCGATCTACTCGACCTTTGCAATTCATTATCAAGCTACATTACAGATCCGTGCACTGCATAGTATACCCAAAGTGCACATGTTTATGAGAATTCTATACATCTCTGTACATGGGTGCCAAACGTGGGCGGTTTTAAACGCTTTGAATTTCTGGCAAAGCGTTGAAATCGGATTTTGACCACGCGCTCAATTAGTGTGTAAACTTATTTCCTGTGCCACAGTTTTACTTTTACCTAGAGGGTTCAAAACTTTCCTGCAGTTTTGGGTATGAACCGACTGCACATGTTTATGAGCATCTCTGCTTCTCTGTAGTAATAGTGGGCTAACTGCGGATTTCCGGCATTGTTTTTTGTGACTTATTTAGCTGAAGAGTTTTACCCAAATTTATAGTAATACTTAAAAAAGTGACAGTGCGAATCGAGAGGTGGTTTTTGTTGGGAAGCAACTTCACATGTTTATGAGCTTCTATACATCTCTTTAGCAAGAGTGGTAGTGGTGCGCTTAGTGTTATGCAGAAATTAAAAACGATTAGAACATATTTTCTTCTCACGGTAAAGCTTGCTGTGATGTGATTTATTATTAAGTTACCCGCACACATAAGCACGCACTTCAGAATTTATACAAAATATCTTGACGAAATAAGAAATATGTTCTAATCGGTTGTGAATTTCGTTTTCTGCATCACTGCAAGCGTACACACCGAGGTAACTTACGAACCAGAATGTAATTTTCTCTACATTTTTTAAGAAATATTTCAATCATTTAAAACCAATTCAAAACAAACAAACAAATCCAGAACTACCACTTGTAATCTGACAGCAGGTTACCCACATAAAGTAAGACAGGATGGTACCTAGCTGAGTACAACTGTGCAATTTGCGGCAACGCGCAATCGATTACTTAGAAAACAACGATAGGCTTCCAAGCCTTCCACCGCGTGTAAAGTCATCGTCTATACGGCCTTTGTTTTCATAAAGGAGGTTTCATGGCTGTTAGATTTGCTTGCAAGCGAATTTGAATAGTGTGACAACCAAGCTATGTCACCACGAAAATCACTAATTGTTAGATAAATATATATTTTCTTTACTTTATGAAATGCGCCCATATAACTAGAGTTTTCTATCGAATAAAAGAATCTTCCTGAATCCGAATGGTAAAAAACAAACGATTCTGAGTGCAAAACAATGATAAAGGTTAAACTAAATGCAGAACTTAATAATCGGAAAAATCAGTTAGTACATACTGATGATGCTTTTAGTAGCGAAATATAGTTAGTAAATAACATGTTGAGTTATCGTCTGTATGACTGTACGGAGTTGTCTGCACATTGCTAATTTGGAGGGGCGGAAGAACTATTAGAGAATCGTGCGTTATACAGGAAGCAACGGCGCGTTGATAAATGAAAAGAGCCGGGTTATGGCGGGCGATTTCCAGCACATTAAGCTATCAAATTGAGGCCGCGGCGTGGTTTCGGGAGTTTGTGTATGGCGCATTAAACGAATCCCGATTCGTCTAAAAGTCTAGGCCAGTGTTTTTTTATGGTTTGCGGCACCCCTACACGATTTTTTCGTGAAAATTCACTAGAATGTCACATAAAACGAAACTGAAACCACACACCTCAACTCTACACAACGTAGGAAGTTATATTTGGATTTATTCCACTCTAATCTTACACAAAAAGCTGTAAGAGTTAAGCAAAAATCAGATTCTCAAAGATTCTCCAATATCTCTCGGTACCCTTGAGCATTAAAAATGGCACACCAGGCCCAGGGTGCCGCGGCACCACTGGTCTAGGCAAAGATGATGTCCCAGTAACCAAGTACAAACTGTCAACCTGGGCTGTTGGTCACGAAACAGCTAATATTGGGAATTTGGCCCAACTGCTCCAACCGAATTACTGTGGATCGTGAAAAATTTTGTGGGGTTTGGTGCGTTATGGTTGTTTGTTAGGAATTTACAAAGGTACGGGTAATGTTATTAAAGTTTGATTTGAACCTTCAATTATTGTGTTGGCCCTTTTAACACTTTGATATTTACTCCGAATATATATATATATATATATTATTAACAACATTTCTCTATGGTTGTGTTGCATTTCATCATTTTTGGTTAAACTTATTACCCAAATCAGTATTTTTTCACTCATTTAAAGTGCACATTTGATTCGGGACAATTTTGCAGTTAAAGGTCTTTTCCAGTGTCGCCCTCTTTCAGGCAAAATAACCACTACTGCGATGGCAAGAAGCCAGTCGAATTTCGCATTTAGCGCCGAGAAAATTATCGACAATAACGACAAAAACAGCAAAAACTTACATTTTCGCCGAAATAAGAGCGGCAGGCAGTAGCAGGGAAACGCCCCGGATATTGCCGAGCTTTCCAACCATGCTGAGGCCCAGGTAGAAGAGGGCGGCGGCCGAGAAGGCGTTGGACAAGGTTGTGAGCACCTGGTCCATCAGGCTCGGAAGCTTTCTGGCGGAACAAAAATGGCGGCCGTTTTGGAAGTTTCTTCCGTTTTTTACAAGAGAGGTGTCATAAGGGTTCGATTTGCTTACATGAGATATATTTAAAACTTAAATATACTATGCCTGGTAGCAACAGCATATTTACATGAGATATGTGGCTTGTTTTTAATTGCCTTTGTTTGGTTAGCGATACCACGAAAAGCACTAATTTTAAACTGAACAAAAGATTAATAATTTTACTTTATAAAACGCCTTTAAAATCAGAATTTTCTATCGAATAACAGAATCTGCCTGGATTGGTAAAAACAAACGATTCTAGTTGCACATCAATGGTTAAGGTTAAACTAAGTACAGAACTTAGTAAACCGGAAATCAGTTTGTTTGGATGTAACGGAGCTTCTTTTAGTAGTTGAATATATTAAGCAAATAACATCCAAACAAACTGACTTTCAGTTTACTAAGTTCTGTACTTAGTTTAATCTTCAAAAATCGCCCTTTCATGTCACACAGTTACACACTTTAAATCTAAGTGAATCTTTCCGTTTATGATTTATTTTATTTTTGTTAAGTGTTTATCATTTTTACTCACCCATTCAAAATGAAGTGAAAAATCAGACCGATGAATACCATGAGGACAATGGGGTTGAACAACAGTCCCTTGGAAACATTAAGTACCGTTTTGATTGAGCTATAGCGACCCTTCTTGGCAGTTTGAGAGTGATTAGTGATGGGGCAGTTGTCTGAAAAAAAAAAACATTTGGAAATATTGCACCTTTTTAGGGTTGCCACACACATACTACAGTGCACTGTTGACAAATACTTTTTGGAAAATTTTATCGAAACATTTTTTTATGTATAATTTTATTTTTGTAAAATTTAACTGATGTACTACTTTTGGCAGTATAAAATCAAAAGCAAATAAGCTTTTTCTCTGACATGGGAAATTTTATCCACCATCATTAAAAAATAATTAAATGAAGTAGTTATCATTTTGAAACAATGTTAAAAATGAATAAAGAGTTATGCAAATCGTTCAAAATGCTATGTACTTCTATATGGGCTTTGATATTCTTATCACGTCTTACTACAACCAAGAACCAATATGCTCAAAATTAATTTATAAAGCTTTCCAAAAACAAACCATAGTAGTTACCATTTAATGGGCATACATCACAAGGGGTTCCTATCGTGGGAATACATTCGTGCTTTTGTTGTTCATTCCTGGAATATATAAAGTTTTGGTTGACATCTGTTCAGATTGGAATTGCTTACACATTAATTAAAAAACAATAAAAAATGTATTTCTATTTTCACAGCATAGCTTCCAATTTTGTCATTTTAGTTAAGAGTTTGAAGGATTTTTTCAGTCATTCATTGTGTTCCAACAATTGATAATTATAGCAGGCACACAACATGAAAGCTGTCATTAATACACTATAAATATATATTATTCTATTTAAACATTTTTTCAGGTAGTTTTACTTAAAATTATCAACATGAAGCAAAAATGGAACCCAGAACAAACAAAAAACATGGAAAAATGCTTATACTTACTTCCAGTGTTTGTCAATCTCAAGAAGCACAAAGCCAATTGGATTCAAAATAAGCATAGATATGGGCGCAATAAGATAGATATATTGCAACAACTCTGGGTAGGACTTCTCATAAAGGACCTTTACTGAATATTCAAAAAAAAGTTCAATACATTTTGATTTTATACATTATTACCAAAAACAAAGCACAATTTTTTTAAGAAATATTAACTTTTGTTCATTACCAGATCATGCCACAATTTAAAAATGTTCAGCTTTAAACCAATGCAAAACTTACCGATAGGGTAGCCCAATGCAAAATCATTGCTCTGGGTTGAAAATATGGCATAAAGTGCAGCCCGTCCGATGCCTTTTTTTCTCAGCACCAGTATGGTCAGCGTTAAAACAATGGTGAAGACTGTTGACTTCGCAAGAAGCATGGAACACATGAAAGCCCAGTTAACTGTGGCGAAATTCAGCTGGACCATTGCCTTGAACAGCATTGCTGGAAGGGCGAATGCTCCTGGATAAAACAAAATAAACATAAGCATGAATCTAAAATAAACTCAAGTGTTGTAAAATAGTAATTTAAGATATTTTTGAGTTATAGAAACTTGATTGATTTTTTTTATTTTAATAAATAGACTTTAAATAGTCTTAACAAAAATGTGGTATACTTTGCAATTATAACATAGACTCCAGTACTAAGACAAATTTACACTTGAACAACACACATTACTCTTTTTTGTCAACAAATGTACAATAACATGAGCTCTACTTAATATTTGAAATAAATTAAAACTTTTTTTTCTATTTACCGACAAAATTTCCAATCCCTTGTCCCTGAGTTGAAGAGATAACATTTAACCTTCCTGCTACATATCCAAATATAATGATCAGAAAGCAATTGAAGATGGCTTCAAATAGGTTGGTGAGATGAGAAATCTTCATCTTCTTGTGAAATTTATTTCAGGTGATCTTTTCAGTGTGTAATGACGATGTTAAGTGATGAATGAATGTAGTACCAGTTTTTGTTTGTATTCACATACTAATATTATTCCATCAGACTTCTGTTCAGAAAAAAAAGTTTAGCATTTATTATACATTTTGGTACAGGCCCATATTTTATCTTCCTCATTTAAATTGAAATAGCAATCCAAAATTAAGTCTTTAAAATAAGAAAACACAATACACTGAAATCCAATAGAATAAAACGCAGTAGTCTAACGCACACCTGCAGAAACATGTAATTACAAAATTCACTGTTTGAACAAAGGCTCAAACTAATGACAGTAAAAATGAGGCCAAATTAAACAAAAACGGTTACATAACAGGCGTTACACAATTATAAGTATGATACATAAACACTCAACAACTAACAGCTGGCGGTCATAAGGTCCACAGGTCGTTTTGCGGCATGCGCATCCGGCAAAAATATTGTGTTGTGGAGTTAAAAAAACTTTAGCTTTAGCGACAATAGCATTGGGTTAAAATAGTTCGCAAGTTCCTGTTTTTCCTGTCTTATTATCAGGACATCTTTACACGAATAACAAGATCTAACATTCGCGACATAACATAGCCTTCGACTACTATTCGCACGGCAACTTACCAACTAATTAACTAATTCCCTGAAGAACCGTTATATGCACAGTGCTGACATATGACACACGGCCCATGTCAATACTTTGGCGTACGGCGTAATGACACCTTTCAGTATATATTTGCCTCCCTTAATGAGTCACGGCAACGACGGGCGAACTTCCAGTATCGAAAGATTTGGGATCAAAACAAACACGAGCGTTCCTTCCTACGCAACAGAGCCGACACATTTCGAAAATTTTAGTTTCTTTATTATGCTTTTTTCCTGTTTTAACACGCTTCAAAGATTACTCCAATGTTTAAACACAAAAAAAACGATTTCAGTGTACCAATATTTAAAACATTTACAATGATTTCGGGTTTTACTAAACACAAATCAATAGCCAAGCGCTAATATTTATCAACTTATCAAAGTATATCAATATTAAAATGTCCAAATAAAAGGAACTATGTTTTGTTGCTGTTCTGGGGATTTCCTTATTGTATTTTGTTGTTTTTGAAGAATATTACGTCAAGTAGGGAAGGAGTTTTTGATTTTAAACTTTCAAGTTTTGTGTACTGGACTGTGACCAAAACCTTTTATTTGCATTGATGTAGTAATTTGTATGGTAACAAATAAATAATGTTGCTTAACTTACCCAAACCCGCACCCTAACCCAAACAATGTTCGTTGTGGTAGGATTCTAGACCAGCGGCAAATTATTTTTATTAATATTTTCATTGTTACATCTACACAGCTAATTGACTATGCACTTATGTTTGTTGATACTTAAATGTAAAGTGCCCCTAGGGTACATGTTACTACTGTAGGTTGTCTATGTATGATACATGTAGCATATTTGGAAATTGTTTCAATAGTATAAGCATGTCCACCTGAATTGTTGTTTTGCCTAATACGTCTATGGTTATTGCCTCTGCACCCCTGGAAATTAAATATGCACCCGGTTTTCCTATATGTTATAAAAGCGGGGTGCACTTTTGACCTCAGTTGCACCCGGTCACCCCAACTTTTTCGGCTGTGCACCCGCGAGATCTCGTCGAGATCTGCCATACTTTCCAAACGGGGTTATTGCATAGTTGTGGGAAATAATTAAAAACAAGTATAGGTTGTAGAAATAATTTATTTTGTGTTGATTTGTATTTAGCGCAGCAGCACTGACAGGTTAGAGAAGAACCTTTGTGCAAAAGAGATTAGATATTTAAATTTTGATAAATTTTTTTAAGTGAATTCAACATTTGTGAAGTTTTAGGCCAGTGATTATATTATTTTAACTGCGTTAAACATGTTTACAACTTTCTCCTATTTCTTTAAAGTTCATGTATCATGTACCCAAATTTAATGCGCTATATTGCCACATAAAATAAAAAGACAGAAAAAGGAAAAAATTCAATGTTAATACTTGGTATCAATGCCAATTGCTGTTTAATTGTTCGCTTGGGTGTAAATTTGTACTGGACTAATATATTTTTGTTTTTTTATGGCATATCTTTAATTTTCCGGTTCTTTTATTAATATATTTTGACATATATTTAAGTTGGTGCTTCTCTGTTTTTAAATGTTTGTTCTAGTTTTCTGTGTAAAATTATGCAATGTAACACCATATGCTTTTTATACAGATTGGTTTGTATAATAGAAACTTAAAAAAATAATTTATGAATGAAATAAGTGACCAACTAGAAACACGATTTGCAAGTTTTATTTAATTTGTTTTGCAGATCACACTTTTTAAAAATTGTATACTGTTTTGTGATGAGAATTTACTATGAATGATTCATCGGGCAACAATGGTATGTATGTTAGCTAAATTTACTGTTAAGATTTTCTATAAACTGCAAACATTTAGTTTTAAAATATATTTACCACTAAAGTATGTGTATTTATTGAAAGCAATTTAGAATATATTATCTGATATTGTCAGAGCAAAATTTAAAATATATCGTCTGATAGTTTAACAGCAGAAATTATGTGTTAAATTCAACACATGGTGGTGTATTTTGGAATATTTAACTGATATGTGTGTTTAATTTTTTAGGAGATATTTTAAAAACAAAACTGCACGCTATCGCTGGCCAAAGCAAGTTTAGTGGTCATAATATTAATTACCTTAACTGATATGCATGTTAATGTTGAAAACGTGTTTAAAATTTACCCTATTGTGATGCAACATAAGATGTATTTTAAGGTGAATTGTTGATAAATTGCCGAAAATAGAAGACAATATAATCAATTAACAGTGAATGGTTTTGCAAGTTGATAGTGTTGCTAAACTAGTGATTCTATTAGAATGGTTAAAATTAGAATAGATCAGAACTAATGCGACTAGCATTGTGTATGTATTTACCCAACGCCCAATTGGCCTTACTAGAGAAGCTTACAAGACGCGTGGGTCAAACGCCTTAATATTTCCCGAATGCCAGCCGCTCCTAACCCCGGGCAATGCGTTATGACGTAACAAAGCAAACACGCGGCATAGGGAAATTGGCGTTATTTCATGGGGTCTCGTTTTTTTCGAGCTAACCGATTGAACGACTGAACGTATTGATCGCGAAACGTTGTTTGACCAAACGCGAATCAACAAAGAAAAACCAAACGCCGTTTTACGTAACACACGCCCTTAAACAGATGTCCCGGTGTCCATTTAGCTTAACCGCCATTCTGTACAGGTTGTAAGGTAAAATGTAATCTCCCTTTAAGCGTTTGCTGTAACTTAATTTATCGGCGAACCAAGCGTTAAGTTATTATATGTATTTGCAAGATTTTTAGCCTTTTTGCAGCTTGTACTTTATTTATGCCGGTTTGAAGTGCGTAGTTAATCTCTTCTTACGTCACCGTCTGTTCAGGTAAATCCACATTAGTACTTAACGTGTGCATTTGTGTAATGGATTTACTATATCACAAGCCTGGTTTATGAGGCCTCTAATTGTAAACCGGCGTATCAAGAAACACGGGCGATTGTGCGTACTTTGCAATTAACGACGAGCCAGTTACAGAGAGTACTTGATATATAATTTGGCAGTTCTTTTCTAATGCTTTGCTTGAGGGTCCCGATAGCTATCTGAAATTTTTTAAGAATCTGATTTTTGCTCAATTGGTAAGCTTGTTGCTACAACTATGTGTGTACGAATAAAGACCATTATATTAAACGCCATTTTCCTTCATGTTTGAAGTTGACTTTGTTGTTCCAGTTGCATTTGTAGTGACATGTCAGTAAAATACTCCACGAAAATTAAAGAAAATCTATTTATTTTTATTGAAAGTAGCCGTAAGTAAACCATAAAAGGTTGAGAATCACTGTGTCACAGCAATCAGCAATCGGCTACGCGTGCTGTTGTTTTTCAACCAGAAAAAGAGCAATGCACCAAACAACGTTAGGATGCATGTTGTGCATTGTTTTTTGTCGTGTTAACACAGAACCACTCTTCACTGTTTACGGAGTGTGGAAATCCCGTCTATTTGTGACGATACATCGTCCGCTTTGATGTGTGATGGCACTGGCAATAAAATTAACGCTAAATTTTTATATTTGACAAGCAATTACGGCATGAAGACTATACGACGATTTACTACACTTTCATATTTTTGTTCGATACCTTTGCAACTGTGCTCGAACTTTTCCAGCCTGCGGCGCACTAGAAAAAATGAAATAACATTTGTGGCATGCTTTTTCCAAACCGCAGCATCTTATTTTCTCAATCATCACCCTAAATACACGCCAAAGCAGTAGGTTAATTGTTAATGCTGTAATGTTATCAGTTGCATGATGGATAGTGGGATTTAAGTCTTTCGTAATAGGAATAAATTATTTCTCTTTAGTGATAGGAATAAATCATTTCTCGGGCTCACTTTAGGCAATAACTACAATCGCAGTCGGGGGGTTCCGTAGTTAAAAGCAGTGTTGTAAACTAGTCATTTTGAAATGACTCAAGTCCCAGTTAAGTCATACTTAGAGAAAGTCAAGTCCTTGTCATAAAATATAACTTTAAACTATTAAAACTGGAAAATCCGTCCGGTTATAAGCTCAAGTGAAAACTAACATAAACGCAACATATAGCAAGCAAATTGTTTTAAGATAAATTACTCAATTTTATAAGTAATTGCTTAATGAAAACATTTTATTTTAACCCAAGTCATTTGACCAAATCGCTTAAGTCAAGTCAAGTCAGGTAATTTGAAAGCAGTTACTTAATTGCCCTCCAATCAAGTCATAAGTCATTACAACACTGTTTAAACGGGCCCAGCGTCCAGTAGAGCAAACAAAACAGTGTCGATAAACCCACTTTAAAGCGGATGAGGCGACGCACGGTCGGATAAGCTCACGGCCGGCCAAACCAACGAGCACCTGGCAAACTTGGCCGGCGCCGTTCGGCCCAAACGGAACAGCTGACGCCCGGGCCGCTCTGGCGCGATAAGATGCCGATGAAAATTTAATGAGCTTTTATTGCCGGTTGCCTGATCCCCCTCTAAACCCACGCGCTCCTGTTCTTTCCCGTATCCCATACTTCGCGCTCGTGGTTCTATTCGGGATTCACTTTAGGCCGACTCCTGAACTGAGAGGTGCCCTGTGTTTTTTACCGGTCATTTTTAGTTTTTACCGGTTATTTTTGGCCAGTCACGCGGCGGCGTTGTGTCCGCTTTCGGCCCGGCTGCGGTTTCGTTCTATATTTGTTGAGTCGAGCAGCGTTCGATTTTATTAAGGCGAGCATTTCGATTTTCTATATTCGTCTGTTTGGAGTGTCGTTCGTTTTTTGAAAGGTGAGCCGGAGGTTTTTTTTTTGAACGTTTCGAATAACTCTTAAAATGAGAAAAGAGTTATTCTACATTCAAAATGATACCTACTTGTGTCAATTTTAGAGCTGTTTCACACGTACGTCAGTTGGTTTGACAGCTGCACCCAAAATAAACAGAGCACAGCATTGTTATCGACGTATTTTTTAAACGATGTTGGGAACTATGTGGAAAAATTAAATGTTAAATATTATGGATCACAACGTTTCTATGCAGATTACCCGAATAATCGTTTGAATGTTTTACTGGTAAAATTCCGCTCAAGGGTTAACGTTTATTCAAAAGACTAATCCCTTGTTTGTGTACACTATGCACGGATCTGTAATGTAAGATACGAACTTGTATCATCTTTTATAATGTGAGTGAGAAGTAAACCAAGGCGTCACTTATAAAAGGTTGAACTCAATTATTATCATCTCAGTCAGATTAACTGAAGATGATACAAGTTCGTTTTGAAACGTCTTAATCAAGATGATGTCGATTGTTTTTTTTGTTTTAGTTTCCTCCAAGAGATCCAACGACGAACCGGCAGACTCCGGAAATGCCAAGAGAAGCAAAGGAGGTGGTCACCATGATGACAGGATCGAAATCCGTCTTCTCATTCCACTCAGCGTAAGTCGAATAAAAAAAATGAAAAAAAATTTAATTTTTTTTTTTATTTTACTTAATATAGTTCTTTCCAGTGATTTACCTTTACCAGGCTGATTTTGATTTACTTTTAATTGCATTTATTTTGTATGTTAAACAAAGCAGCATTTTAATCTTGCTGTTGCTACAAGGCATAATATATACTGAAAATAACTTATTCTGGTATTTATTAGTTTGACCGACGTTATCTTAACAGATAACAACTGAGGTGCGCGAAAAGAAAAATATAAAAAAAAGTATTTTCTTAATCCTTTTTTTCTTGTTCTACTTATTAAAGTTTTTCCAGTGTTTGGCCTTTACCAGGCTGCTTTTGATTAATTTTTGACTACATTTAGTAACAAATCAACGTTTTAATCTTGCTTTTGCTACCGCAGTCATAGTATATATTGAAAATAAGTTCTTCTGGTATTTACTTGTTTATCTGACGTTATGTACAGATAACATCTGAGTTATACGTCGTCGCTCTTAAATGCTTTTTATTTTGAACGTCGGTTAGCGCATTTTTATCTTCTTTTTGGGTCGTTTTACGTTGCGTGGTGTGTTACAATCCCTGATAGAGACTTTCTGGATAGTTTACCGAAACGCCGGACAAACAAATAAACATCAGGAGAACTCTTTTTCAGAAAAAAAGCAGCATTTTGCGAAGACCTTTTACTACTCAAATACCAAGCACCCACAAGGTCGGCACAATCTTTTTCGGGTTTTAATTTTTAATTTTTTTTTTGTTTCAGACGGCCGGGGCGATTATCGGCAAAGGAGGCTCCAACATTCGCGACATGAGACAAGAGGTGATTTCGTAACGCTAATTTCTGTTGTATGATTTTTTCTGCGTTTCCGTTCGTAAAGTTTCGCTACAGGCAAATGAGTTCAGACAGCTTTAAATTATTATTTTTTTTTTTTGCACAAGTATGCAATCACGAAAGCAACAAGCTTTGAAATTATAGTTTCCTCACTTTCGAAACAGTTTCGACGTAATTTAACTTTTCGCATTTTTTTTCGAGACTTTTCAGTTTGCTAAAATCAGGTTTCATCTGAAAAAACAAACAACCTAAAACCAGCCCCTTTTTCCAATGTTATCGAGTAGCGTATCAGTTTAGAGCACCATGTAAAAACAGGGTGATTGGGTGCAGTTTATAAAGACAAATTTTATAGACTTCTCGACAAGCTTTCGCACAACCCTGCTTCTTCGGGTTAAACTTTAAAACCACATACTTTGACCTGATGAAGCACGGTTGTGCGAACACTTGTCGAGGTTTCAATAGACAAATACGGCCATTTACAAAGATCTGTAAAACAACAATATCCTTAAAGCTAACCTAACACCACTTGTTATTATTTTCCTTTATTCCCCCGGTCCTTGTCCACACGCCGCAATCAATGCCCTCCAACTCCCCATTGTTCCACACTCCATGCTCCGTGACCGGATTCCGCAACTGGATTCCGCCCTCCAAATCCCATGTCTTCCTCCAATGCTCCTCTTGTCCGCTGGTTTTACCTTGATTTATACGATATTCTTTCGTTTTTTGTTGTTATCCTTTGTTTTTGCCGCCCTATGTTTGTTTTGAACTGGCGCTGAATGTATATACAGTTCAATGCCAATATTCAAATTCCAGATAGCCAGGGTGTCGAACGGTATGCAGGCTTGCCTTTTTTCAGTTTTGTGTTTTTATTTATTCCGTTACAGAACTGTAACATGTAGTTACACAAGTGAAACCTAGTTAGATTTTTAAGACCTCCGAAATGCATTAACAGTCTTTTTTACACTTAATAACATCAGGGTAAAATGTAGGATTGTGTCGAACGGTATGCAGGCTTGCGATTTGTTTTAGTTTTGCGTTTTTGTTCATTCCGTTAGAACTGTAACATTTAGTTAGGCATGTGTAACCTAGTTAGAATTAAAACCCTTCGAAATGCATTACCAAGCTTTTTTTACACCTAATAACATAAACTTGGGTTAAAGGTAACATTATCACAATTCACACGTATTGTCTTATTCTAAATCTGGATATCAGACAAACTGTATAGCTTATGCTTCGTCAGGTCTATGTCATGCGGCCAAGCTTGTCAACATACAATCTGTCGTCAAACAGTGCCACTTGATTTTCAATATTACACCAGCTTCTGTTAAATTCGCTAGTAAACAACAATTTTGGGTAAATATAGGGATTCGTCAAACACTTGGTAAAAAATATATAGCGTTTTCAGCTCGAAGTAAATATAATGGCGTTTTTGAGTAAAAAAAGCGTTTTTGGGTAAAAAGAGCACTTTAGGCTTAAATTTAAACTTTATTCTACGTTACCCAGTGTTTACCTTCCTAAGTAATTGCTCTCTTGGCTTCGGAGCGAAAATGTAAAAGCAAAAGGTTTCTGGGACGCGTGCTTACTGTTTTCGTAAACCCGGTCCGTGTTCGCACTAAATAATTCAGTCCCACCGTTTCCAAAACGCACCTGTCTACATTACCTAATCGCCCGGTTAACGCCGCCACTTAAAATAGCAGATGCGTCTGCGCTTATTAACAATCTGTTAAGTGAAATTTTGCTCGCTCAAACAAATTTTTTCAATGTTGACCGAGGTAGCGCTTGGTCGATTTTCAAGGACACTTTTTAAAAGCGACTGAATCCCGATTTTTAACCTTTTTTGCTTGTTTTTTGCGCTTCAGTGGTGAAATTAATGGTGGTTTCTAATGTAAGTGTTTAATTTGTCGTTTAATGTGCAGAAAAATATGGAAAACACGGTGAAAAACTTTGGACTGGCTGCTTTACAACTGGCCATATAAACTGACATGCAATATACCTTTTTAAAATATACCCTGGAATTTTTAAAGGTTCGACGCCTATGTTTTAAAAAAACACCCTGGAACTTTTTAAGCTATTGCGCCTATTTTTTAAAAGACACACTGGTATTTTTAAGGTTCGGCGCTTATGTTATAAAAAACCTGGAATTTTAAAGGTTCTGCGCCTATGTTTTAAAAAAACACCCTGTTTTTTTAGGTTCGGTGCCTATGTTTTGAAAAACACCCTAGAATTTTTTTATGGTTGTCGCCTATGTTAAAAAAAACACCCTGAAACTTTAAGGGTTCTACGCCTATCTTTCAAAAAACACCCCTGGTATTTTTAAGGTTCGGCGCCTACCCCACTCTCTACACCCTGACTATGTCTGATTTCCATTCGCAGTGAAGTTTCCAACGCGACTTGTATTTTCCTCACAGGGTGATATCAGTGACGACCAAGACGGTTCCAGATGCAGCCCAAGTCGTTGGAAGGGTGGTCGGAGTCCTTAACGAGGTAAGGCACCACAAAAAAATTCCACTTTTTATATTTCGCCTGACGTTTACTGCGAGCTTATGGTTCTGTGTCTTGTAGTTTAAGGGATATGAATTATGCAGGCCGCGCCCGGGGTGGAATAAACACTGCGCGATTTTTGTCACGCGTGGAATTTTTTTCCCGTTGTCTGGTTGTTTTCCTGTATTATTTATTAAGTCTTCCGAGAGCGAACCGAATTGCTTGATGGCTTCGCGTTGTAAAACATGGGAAATAACACGCAGGCAGACATTTACAGCCACTAAATAAGTCAACGTGTAAACGTCCATCCCCTCAACTTGCTTAACACAAATTAAACGGTCTACTTTTTTGGGCTGCGTTTTACACATTCTTTCTGTAGACGTAGAGCAATGTTTCTAAACCTTTTTTCGCAGCGACTGAAATATTAAAAGCTAAATGACGCATATAGAAACTACTACGCTAGTGTAAGCGACCCAACTCTTGTCACTGAACATTTTGTGAGTAAGAAACTAAGAAAAATATTATAAATAAGTTTTAATTAATATTCGTCAAGATTTTTTTCAATTAATACGCGTCATTAAATTTCGGAAGAAATCTTGCTCGGAGCAAATCTCAAGCCGCGTGAAATACTAAACAGTCGGCAAACTAAATATAACTGCGACCCCATTTTCGAAAAAAAAACTGCTTTCGAGGCTGTAGTTTTTTATTATCGTAAGATTCACTAACCTGTACTCCAGTGTGAAGTAACATATGAGTTATAAAGCCCTAAAAGGTAAACGTCGAATTTCTTTTAACTGTCTTAACTCATCACTTAACATTTTCGTTGCAAGACGAAACGTTTCGAATAACTCTTTATTCATTTTGAACATAATGTATGGGCTTTGATATTCTTATTACGTCTTACTACAACCTCCAAGCAATATGCTCCGAAATTTTGTTGCAAATTTTGCACCTTTGTACTAAAAAAATTTAAGTAAGCAAATATTTTCCAATTTTCACTGTTTAATATTTGCAGAGAATTCGGTTCGAAAATTCCGGTTCGGTCCGCATTCTCGTCCACAAATCGCAAGCGGGAACTATCATCGGTATCAAGGGGAATCGTATCAAAGAGTTGAGAGAGGTAAGAAAGATTTCTTAAAAAGATTTTATCATAAAAAAGTAAATTAGATTATTATCAGCGGTTACAATGTGGCTTGCTATAAAAATGGCGCGATATGTCAGTCAGTGTAATGACGGTCAAAAGTCGCCATTAAAAATGATTGGGTCTGATAGTAAAATTGTTTTATTACGATCCAGTTATGTGATGTTTGTTATTTAACTGATCTGCATGTGATAACTAGTTTTAAAGTTACGTAATAAATATCGTAAAAAATCTTTCTGAGCGCTATGGCTTAAGCCTTAAATGAAACCATGTTTTCGTCTCTATGACTGAAGGGCAATTTCAGTGTTTATTTTGGAATGACTTCAGGTCCAGTCAAGCCATTTGTGAAAAAAAAATTAAGTCTAAGTCAAAAAATTGGTAAACTTTTCCAACTAAAAAATAACTCAAAACGCAACTTATCGTTCAACATGCACTAACTGAGATAAAGGAACCAATTTTACAAAATTAATGCTGAATGAAAACAATTCATTTTAAGTCATTTGCCCAAAAGACTTAAGTCAAATCAAGTTATTTAAAAACTCTGACTTAAGTGCACTCAATTCAAGTCATAGTCAAGCCATTTGGCTTAAGTCATTACGACACTGGTTAATTCAATAAAAAATACCTCAATTGCCAAACTTTCACTTATTTTTCAGACCACTGGAGCTCACATCAAGGTTAACCAGGAATGCTGTCCAGACTCGACCGACCGAATCTGTCAGATCAGGGGGTCAGTTGACGTCATCATCAAGGCTGCTGAGGTCATCATTGACATGCTCCAAAACGTGAGTCCTGGCTTGTTGTCGCTATTCTACTTTCGTCGGAATGTTGTCATTTACATGAATATTTTTGTTAAACATATAGTAAGTGCTTTAGCGATTAGGTAGATATAGTTACGGGTAAGTACGCGCTAGCTCTTAAGGCGAGGGCCGACGGCTGCCTAAATCTTTTTCACGTTATTTGTAGGTATCTGACTCCAAAGGAACAGGCCCCTAAAATATCTTCCCTTAACTTCTTGAACTCTAGATAGAGTCACTTTACTCAGTTTATAATGCTCGTTGAGTATGTACTCACAAACCTCACAACACACGATAACGTAGCACAGTTATTCAAGGCAATAGTCTATAAGAATTATAAACTAGAATAAATCTCGAAACGCCGATAACGGTCGATTCTGCTCTTGGTCACACCTCAGTGGACACCCGTCACGTGCTTAGTGACGTCAAGTTTGGCAATACAGTGGGATAAGATAGAGAAACAACTTTCAAACGCTACAGTGTACGTTTCTTACACTTTTGTTAGTGCACATTTGTGATAACTTTTTGATTAGATCTAAATAATAGAAAAGTTTTTGTATTTGGCGTGTTGGCCTTACACATCACGCAAGGAAGCTTTAGCACACCGTTGCACATTTATTACTAACACGAACTAAATTACTCGTATGATTGCATTTTGCTACTTATTGCGATCTTGCACTGGTACATGTCGAGACAGGATTTTCCGACTCAAACGTAGATTTAAGTTGCAAGGAAAAAAACTTAGAAAAAATGTAGATTTAAATGCAAGGCTGTGTGGACGTTTAAGATTAGAATTACTCAGCCAAAATTGCAGCTTCTTTAAACGAACACTATTCGCCAGAGTTTCTTCAACTTTTTTTTTACCGCGGAACCCTATTTTATTTTATTTTTTGCTTCGCGTGGACCACGCTATAGTCAAGGAACTTTTAGAGATAACGTGAAATTACAAAAGTACTGCAGAAATCCGCTGAATTCGGTCCAAAAAATGTGTAAGTGAACCAGAGTCGAAATACATTCAGTGATAAAACGTTTTCTTTTTAATTAAACTTATTTTTTTGAAAAATTAATTACTTCTTAAAATATATACTAACATTCCCATTAGGGTACACCCTAAAACATGTACACCCTAAAACTAGTTCACGGACCCCAAAGGGGACCATGGAGCCCAGTTTAAGAAGCCCTGCTATAGATAGAGTTTCTAACAAAATTTCCCTTCCCACACCCCTGCACTTTTCCGTTCTTTTCTTTCAGGCGACTCCCAAGGGTCCCGTGTTCAACTACGACCCCAACTTCTGGGACGACTCATACGAGTACGGCGGCTACAACAGCTTCGATAAGGACTTCGGCGATCAGGCTGGGAGGGGAGGGAGAATGAGGAGGGGAGTGGGAGGAAGAGCCGGGTCACGTGGTGGCGGCAGAGGCGGGAGAGGTGAAGTGAACTGTAGTAACCTTTGGAGCATAATGCTTGGAGGTTGTAGTAGGACGTATTAAGCATATAAAGGCCAATTAAAAGCAGGTATCATTTTGAACGTTTCGAATAATTCTGTTCAACAGTTAGAAATCGCTCTTCTGGTTTAAACGAAGTATAAACCGACGTTTCGACAGCAGATACCAGCTGACCGCATCAGGGTTTATAATTAAAACGAGAATGCGTTAGCTAGCTTAAATACTAAAAAGTAAAAAATAAAATAACTATAGATAAAATTTATTAAATCTAGACGTCGAAATAATTTTATCTACTAGTCTTTTTATTTTATACTTTTTATTATATAAGCTGGCAAACGCATTCTCGTTTTAATATCAACCCTGATGAGTAGGGCGAATATGTTTTGACCAAAAAAATAGGAAATTTTGACCTGAAAAAATAAAATTTTGACAAAATTTTGACCTGTTAGGAATACATTGATTTAAATAACCTAGACGTCGTTAATCACGCGTTTTTTATGCCGTATATTGCTCTAATAAAGATATAATACGGTTAAAATGACTTTGAACTTATATCAAAACTATTTTTTTTTTGATAAAATGAAAGATAAATTTCAAAATAACCGAACGACCAATTACAAAAAAGCTGACTTTTGGTTTTGTTTTAATTTTGTAAGCGATTTATGTGCAGTTTTGTTCGATTTCGACTTAAAAAACAAATTTTTTTTGACAAGTCAAAAAATATTCGCCCTATACTGATCTGGTATCTGCTGCCGAAACGTCGGTATATAGTCCGTTTACACCAGAGGAGCGTTTTCTATCTATTGATATGTTGCCTGGTCCTGCTTACTCTATTTTTACGTAACCTTTCAACGTTTATTCGAAGGATGACGCTTTTACTAAACAAATAGTGGAACAAACTTAAATTGGGTTTTAACGCGTAAAACCCAAAGTGTAATCGTAAATTTTTCCAATTAAAACTCTCTTTTTTATTTGGATTTTCAAATCCTACTCGAGCTCCATTTTTGGCACATGAGTATATGGCTATAGGGACATAATTACTATAAAAATAACCTGAGTTTTAGGGATTGTTAATAGCGTTACCCCGTATTGTACTTTTTAAGTTTTGTTAAAAATTATTTTTTGTTGTTGTTGCAGGTGGACGTTATATGGACGACGATTTTTCCGGTGAGTGCCACTTGTAGTAGCTGTTTTTGTCGCGAAAAACAACAAAAAAACAGTTAACTTTTTACTGAGTTGCTGTTTGCATGTTCGTAATATCTTTATAAAAAACTGACCCACCGTTCCAAGCTTAAGTCAAAGCCGTTCGTTCTTCAAAAACTGTCATTCTGTGACAGATTTGTAACTTTGTCGAACGCTGTTTTTCGGATTAAATCTTTCACCGGGGAAAATTTACAATATCTTAACGATTCTTTCACCTTTGCCAGGCCACAGTTAAAAAATTAATTTGTTTTTTTTAACTGCAGATATAAAAGAGTAATTTAGAACAAAAACGAAAAGTCTGGTCCGATTATTATTATGGGTACATAAAATTAAATACAACCGGTTTTTGATTTACAAACAGCCCTCACCCTGCAAAAAAGTTACAATGTACAAATTTTAATCGAAGCTAAATTTGCTTCGACAGGTCACATGAACAGAAGTCGCGGAAGGGACAACAGTAACTACGACAACAGGTAAGAAGCGTTGTTTCAACATGAGTTGCATAAAACCAACTAAAAATTATTATGTAAGAAATTGAAAAAATGATTTTTTGGGGGGAAGTATTTAATATAAAATGTGTTTTTTCGTGTGAAAGTCTAAGTAGGTAAAAAAGATTCTAAGTTTGTCGTTGCAATTTTACATAATGGAACTTCAAAAATATATTATTGCCAAAAAATATTATTCTGTTAAATATACTACCTTTTAACGTTTGTTAACGAACTATGTCAGAGCAGGATGGCCATTGATTCCCTTTATCGCGCAAATTCGATAATTTGAGCTCGCAGCGTTAGGCCCAACTATTCAGCGGAGCGTTTTCCGGCCGGTCCAACTGTCGCTCGCGTCGGTCCTGACGCTTGACGATTCCATCGGTTTTGTCGCCCGCATCGGTCTTATCGGCCGGCGCGCTTAGGTTAGGCTTCGGCCAACTAAATAATTGCGCCGCCGAGCGCAATAACGACAAAGTCAGTCTCGTATCGTAATTGCCATCTCGTGCCGCTCTGCTATTCTTTTCTCGTTCCATTCACCTTTAACTGAATAATTCACGCACGTCCGCGCAGCTGCCGATTCAATATTTATAAGTTCCTGGTCGTTTGGCCGACTCCATTCCTGGCCGCCCCAGGCCCCGGCCGTTTATTGCTCCCCCTAAAAATTGTTATAGCTTGCGCCACTGCCGTCCTTTGTGGTTAAGCCCTGGGCGCGTGTGAAATATTGATGGACTGTGTGTGTGTGTGTTGCCCCTTCTGTTTTTTGTTAAGTGTGGCCCTCACCCGATATTATTGAGAAACGCAGGTTGTTCGACCGTTTGTGTAAACTATATCGCTAACAGCTGACTTTTTTAGGAAAAAGCAAGTTATTCGCTCACAGACATTTTCTCACTAAAGCGGTTTTCCAGTGTTTTTACGGTAGAGTTATGGCATACATCGCTTAATTTTCGAATATCTGCTGCCTGCAATACATCATATTATAAAAAGGCCTACTTAAAAAAAACGAATCTGTTCGAAAAAAGATTTAGCGCTCCCTGACAACAAATTAATCGATAAAAATCGCTTTTGTGTTGTG
Source organism: Ascidiella aspersa (assembly GCF_963924565.1). Taxonomy (NCBI): domain Eukaryota; kingdom Metazoa; phylum Chordata; class Ascidiacea; order Phlebobranchia; family Ascidiidae; genus Ascidiella; species Ascidiella aspersa. The sequence goes on from NC_139450.1 coordinate 30,667,479, forward strand.
AAGAAATTATTTTTGTAGCCAACGCGTTGTGGCTTTATCGTTAATCAATAGTTAATTACCTATTTACTGCTATACACGTTATTTAAAGAATTTAAAACCCAAAACTAAGACGTCCTATTGTACCTGCTACCGGATCGTCTTTTCATAACAACATTTACATTGGGAGAGCAATATATTTGGATTAATAAATGTGTCTGTTAATGACTAAAGTTGCTTTAAGTAATTATAAAGTGCTAAGATAATGGTCACCTGTTACTGTTGAACTTTCGTTTGTGCAACACCCGTTCAACATGAAAACAAGCAATGTACGGTCTATTCTTTCGTATTTTTTTAAAGTTGATTATTCAAAATCCCTATAATATTCACTGAGAAAATATGAGTTGTACAACGTCTGTTTCCCATGAAGCATTCCTGTGTGGGTTAATGTGCGTGTTTGAATTATTAATGCGCGACAGTCTCGTACACCTTTCATCAACAGACCTTCCGGTTTCCTGACAATACATTTATATTTTCGCCAGCTTTCACGCACTGTACGTCTGGCCATTGACCAACAATACAAATTATAATGCCGTACGCTTATAAACCTAGTGTCGTTTTACTCAATAATTGCAATTCCGTGTATGCGGACAATAGAATGCGCAAAACACCATCATCACAGCGTTCAGTATGGAATTATTAGGAAAGCATCAAGCTTTATTATTGCTTATAAGTTATAACGTTTATCATTAGCTATGTACATTTATCATGTAAATTATAGGACACGGTACAAGCGTGTTTTTTATCATTGTTTGAGTTCTATGGTAAGCAACTTACGTTGTTCACGTCCTTTGTCCGGGTGCCTTTTGTGCGTCATTTTGCTTAAGTATCTGGGATTTTTACGCTTTTGTGGGCAGCTCGGTGGTGCACGGTTAACAATTTTCTTCTTGTACAAACCAATAAAGCAGAGCTTTTTAAACTGAGGTCCATGGACCTTTTGGTGGTACGTGAACGAGTTTTAGGGGTCCATGAAGCCCTAATTGAAATATTAGTGGATATTTGAAAAGTAATTATATTTTCAAAGAAAACTGTTGAATTAAAAATAAAATGTTTTTGCACTGAATGTATTTAGACTCCATTGCGCTTCCACATTTTTTGAACCCGCAACAGCAGATGTTTGAAGTCTATTTGTATTGTGACGTCAATTTATGAGGTCATCTGTAAAAAAATTGCCCACACTGGTCCAGGCATAACGAAAATGTTTTTAGGGGTTTGCGGTCAAAAACGCTTAAGAACTCCTGCAATAAAGTGATCCGATAAACAAAAATAACATAACACGCAAACTTTAAGGGTTCGTCTATTTGTCAAAAGACTTAAAACGGTTCACCCTTCTCTTCAAACACGGTTTCCGAACGTTTTCTTTTACTGACCAACAAAGCGATCATATGATACGCCAATAAACGAAAATACCACGACACGCCCTTTCTAATAATAAAATAAAAAATAATAAATTATACAGTGAGTCAAAATACAAAAAACAAGTCGCGTTCTCCCGTTATTCGCGCCTTGTTTACTTTTTTTCCTCGTTTTGCCGCCTTGTGTTTGGTCTTTTCACTCCCTGTATTATATCTTTCTGTAAAGTTACAAGTTTATAGCCCTAAAGAAGATTACCTGTGTAGGTAAGGTAATCGAAACGTCGGCGCGGAATACATATTTGTCAGTAGAACTCCTTTATAATTGATACAATGCCTGACAGTAACATTATTTTCATTAAAAAAAATAAAAAAAATAAAAAATATATATATAAAAAAAAATAATAATATTTCTCAAAAGGTTCATATTTGTGCTTAACAGAAACAGAGGCGGCAACAGTTACGGAGGAGACGGGGGTTACAACGAGGAGGAATACGACCAAGGTGGAAACGACTTCAATTCTCAGGTAAGCTACTAAGCTACCCAAAAAGGCTTCTCCAAATTTGTTCGACTGATCTCGATTTGCCAAGTCCAATAAAGCCTCTGCATATATTTCTAAAAGAAAATTTCAAGTCATCTCTTTTCAAAGCTAATATTTATTTGTTTTTTTTTGTTTGTTTTTTTTATTCGCGAAAACTTTTATTGTTGTACGAAGTTAGTTTTACAATTTTCAAAAAAAAATTACAAATAAAGTTGCTTTGGGGGACGGCTTGATATTCATTTATTTGAACGCCATTTTTTGGTTTTAAAAGCTCCTACAAAACTTGTAATTAACATTACCCTTTTTAACTATATATTTGCAAAACGTTTGATATTGTACGAAAAGCGTAGATTCTAAAAATTGGACAAACTAAGTTCAACTAAAAAAGACAAGCAGTGTTTTTAAATAAATAACTGAAACGAGACAATAAAATCCTATTAAGTTTAGCATTACAAATCTTCATTTCGAATTGCGGACAGAAAGCTTTCTTCTTATTAACATTTGGTGATTTTAACCATAAAAGTAGGAAAATAAACGAATGTTACCTTTTTTGCAATGTCTTTCTTTTCGCGAAGCCCGTAATTGCTTCACGAAAACCACGTTGTCTTGCGGCACTCACGATTAGAAAAAGGCAACGCCGAAACTAATTTGGCGCCTAATACGTTTTGAAATTTAGAGAACGCCATGAGTCGGCCATGTTCTATGTTCGCCGGCGCAAAATCGTTTTCAAAAGCAAAAACGGCGTTCCCGAAAGTAAACTAAAGCCATTTAAGGCGATGTGTGTCCGACATCAATAAGTAATGCGTCTTTATTATTGCCCAGGGTTCGTACGCCGATGATACGATCACCAACGAAAACGTCGAAGGCCATACGACACAGGTAAGATGACGTCACCACGTTCTTTCTTTATTTTCTCTTTTCTATTTTGTATAATATTTTTTTAGAGATAGAAATTCCAACTCAATCTAACTACTAAGCCAGTGAGCGACAGGTTCCTATAATACTGCAATTAATTTCATCCAAACTCAATGAATTTTAAGCCTAAACCATTTTTTCTTAAAACAATTTGGTTTAGGTTTTTATTTTCAAGGCTGTTTTAACTGGACGGAGTTTAAGCTCAAAATACGCTTAACATGTTTTACTTTGTTTTTAGTCGAATACTAACTGGCTATTTTCTAACCTTGTGTTTTTTTATTATTTCTTATTTTATGTCGCACCTAGAGACATTTTAAAACGTGGCGGTGCACCCGACCAGCACGAATTTTTTTCAGTAAACCGCTATTTCGCGTGAATTGATGGCATATTTTCATTACATAGGCTTCATAGTTGCATATCTTAAAAGTACTATGGAATCAATGAGCTAAGCCTGTTTTGTATTGAAAATGTTTTTCTCTTGTGTTCGCGGTGCACCTGGCAACCTTCCATGGCGCACCGGTTAAAAAAGCGCTTTTCCTACCTATAGCACTTGGAACGAACGTTTTATTTGACAGGTGACCATTCCCACCTCCCTAGCTGGTGCCATTATCGGAAAAGGCGGACAGAGGATACGACAGATCCGTCAGGTAAAGTCACAATATTATGTACAAACTAAACAACCACATAGTAGAGCGCCGTTTTATAGAAATGTTTGGATCACCGATGCTACGAAAGAGTTTGCTCTGTTGTTACGTAACAGTCGTCTCAATTGTTCCAGGACAGCGGCGCCATGATTAAAATCGACGAACCGGCGCCCGGATGTGACGACCGAATCATAACCATAACCGGAAACAACGACCAAACGCAAAACGCGCAATATCTTCTTCAAAAGAGGTACGTCTATTCAAAAATAATTGAAAATTGTGCAATATGTTTTAATGAAACATCTGCATTGTTGTCGTTTTCAGTTGATTTTTTGCTCCTCATCGAATGAGTTAACCATTTTTTAAAGTTTAGCGTTTACTATTTATGACAAGGACTTGCTTGTTGTTTATTCAAAATGACTTGTCTGTCTTAAGTTATTTCACAAAATGTGCAGTACCTTCTTTAAAAGAGGTCCGTCTGTTCAAAAACAATTTAAAATTGCACAATTGTTGGAAGAAATGAAACATCTGCATTGTTGTTAGTTTTCAGTTGATTTTTTGCTCCTCATCGAACGAGTTAACCATTTTTTTTTTAAGTTTAGCGTTTACTATTTATGACAAGGACTTGCTTGTTGTTTATTCAAAAATGACTTGTCTGTCTTAAGTTATTTCACAAAATGTGCAGTACCTTCTTTAAAAGAGGTCCTTACAAAATTTAAAATAAATGGCACAATTGTTAAATGAAACATCGGCATTGTTGTCGTTTTTCAGTTGATTTTTTGCTCCTCATCGAATGATTTAACCATTTTTTAAAGTTTAGCGTTTACTGTTTATGACAAGGACTTGACTTTCTTTAATAATGACTTGACTGGGACTTACGTTCTTTTTCACCTTGTTCAAAAGAGGTTCTTGAATTAATTTCGCAATTGTTCACTGAAACATGTGCGTCTGTAACTTCGAATTGCTGTCATCATTTTACTATTTTGTTATTTTTGTTTTATATATAGTCAGAACTAGGAATGTCCGTTCTTAAACTTTATTCCGTTCCCACTATTTAAAAAAAAAGTTGCTTTATGACCAACGATTACGGCTTCCGTATCAATAGTACACCGAAAAGCCATCGCAGACTCGCCGAATCTGTCGATCTATGATGCAAGCAGAGCAAGCCAGAAAAACAACTGGCCTGCAGTGTGGTTCGAACTCACGACCTCCGGTCAAGCCGGGACCGTCGCTCTACCAACTGAGCTATGCAGGCTCAGAGAGGAGCGAGTCGAGAAACAACCATGCGCCAATACTTGCACATTTTGTTAGTACAAGCAACTTCACACTGGGGACTGATGATAACAAAATGTGCAAGTATTGGCGCATGGTTGTTTCTCGACTCGCTCCTCTCTGAGCCTGCATAGCTCAGTTGGTAGAGCGACGGTCCCGGCTTGACCGGAGGTCGTGAGTTCGAACCTCACTGCAGGCCAGTTGTTTTTCTGGCTTGCTCTGCTTGCATCATAGATCGACAGATTCGGCGAGTCTGCGATGGCTTTTCGGTGTACTATTACCTCCAGTTGTTTAATAAATAATATTACCTTTTAATGTAGAAATAACATAACTGAGTTCGATCGCAAATCTTGACTCACATTCCTATGTTAATTTGGTATCGGATCGGCACCGATACTACCCTAGTATCGGACGAGTGTCGAGTACCCATACTACAACTTGACGTCGGGTATCGTTTCCTAAGCTTTATTATCAATCATTTCACACGTACTAACGTAATCATATTTAGTGTTTTTCGCACCTGTCGTTTACGTATCAAAAGTACTTTGTGGAGTTTTACAATTTTTTCCATTTGTCTCTTTTTTGTCTGATGGAAGACTAGTGATTTTGTTGTTGTTTCTCTTCTAACAACACTTCATAGTCTGCCAAAAGACAAAAAAGCCCATCGACATGTTTGAAATGTTTACATTTAAGGTCATGTAAAACTGGCAAATTCAAGAATAGAGTTCTGCTAATCGTGTTAACCAGCACAGAGCCTAAATGAAATGCTACTGAGTATTGTATAAATGTATCAGTGTTGTAAAAAGTTCATTTTGAAATAACTGAAGCCCGAATAACAAAAATAAACAAGCCAAGTTTTCGAATAAATAACAAGCCAAGTCCCAGTCCAAGTCCTTATCATAAAAATAAAACTTTAAACTATCTGGTAGAAACTCGTCCGAATATAGGCTCAAGTAAAAAATAACATAAACGCAACATATAGCAAGGGAATTGTTTTATGTGCAAATGTTAGGATAAATAACCTAATTTTATAAAAATTGCTGAATGAAAGCACTTAATTTTTAGTCATCCGTCAAGTCAAGTCATTTAAAAGCAGCAACTTAAGGGCACTTAAGTCAGGGCATTAACTTAATTCATTACAAGACCGAAATTTTCCGGACTCGTTTTATTTAACCTACCTAACTTTGTGTCTTCGTTGCAGCGTCAAGTTGTATTCCGGCGAAAGATTCTAAAAGCGCAGAGGAAAAACAGTTCAATCCTAAGGAAACCAACTTTTCATCCGCGTGTTTTTGTGTTCAGTTCGCTCAACGAAATGTCGTGTTTGTGAAAATATTGTGATTTTCGTTTATTCGCGTATATATGATTACTCTTCTATTTGACTTCTAAAGTCGTCAAACGTGCAGCGGACAATGGTCATTTCTGGAAGGAGTTAACAAAAAAAGGATGAATTGGTACAAATTTATGCCATGATATATCTGTATCTTGTTTTTGGGTGTCTGCAATAATAGGTGTGATGGCGAAACAATTTTTCGAGGCTAAAAACTAGGAAACATCTTCCGTTAATGACAAAAAAGTTCGACGTTAAAAAACGTTTCAAGTTAAAAAGTCCGCAAGGTCAAACATTTTTGCTGACAGCAGAAAAACCATTCAATTTTTAGATTATTAAATACGTCTTGCAACAGTGACTTTTCAGCAATGGGAAATTGTTATAATTAAATCATATAGTTCTATCGTTAATGAACTCCATTGGTGTTCTATATATTCTTCCCCGCCATTTCGTAATATTAAGTGAAATGGTAAAGCCGTGTGTCGTTTGTGTCTCCAAAACGAAAATTTGCCTTTCTCTATTTATGCGTAGTGGGAATATAAAGTCTGCAATAAACAGTTTGCTGCTTTTAAAAAAACTGTGTTTTTAGCTGAACAGAATATTGCCTTTAGCTAAGTTAATCGAGATTTTAGGCTACGAAGATCATTATTTATTTAAACCTATAAGTAGGGATGCAGAGTCGGACTCGAGTAGGACTATTTAAAACTACCCGGGTCCGACGTGCACATACGCAGTAACAAATTTTGAAACTGATATGACCGCCAATTGTGAATTGCAAAGGCGGAATACCATATGGCGGATGTTGTCCAAACTACATATTTTGCAAACTTTACTATACAGGCTAAATACAATAATTTTCACGTAAACTTGAACGGTATCCGTTTATGTTATGTCTGTGTCTTTTTTGAGGGATTTATTCAGAATGGGCCGGGCGTAATATGCCTTTTTAAATTATTGAACCTAACAAACGCCTGTTTTTTGCCTTATTTCAGCCGTATATTTGCGCACGAGGTTGCCCGACAACAATTTGTCTTTAATCTAAATTGTTTTATAGCGTAACTTTGTGACGTGTTCAATTGTAGGCTGCAATTGTTTTTCTGGCAATATAGGCCTAATCACTTAGGACAGTTGAAGCCACAGGCTCCGGTGGCTAATTCAGAAGCTACACAAACCTAAACAACAGCTAAATCCACCTGGGATCGTAAAACGTTTTGTGGTGAACCTTTGAAAGACCTGGGTGACTCTCGAACAGTCCTTGCAGCCGAAAGTTACTTGTTTGAAGGAAACAATTAAGATTCGCCCAAAAGGCCCTTATTTTACTGAAGATAACAGTGGTGAAAGCAAGCGGGAACGGTCCAAATGTTCTTCACTAACCAGACCATCCCGCAAGCCGCCAGGCCTTGAATACATTTGTGCACTACAATGACTGCCGGTACATTGAACAATATAATCTCAAATTTTCCAAGGTTACCTTAAGACGTCCAATTATCACGTAATTTTGTGACGTCATATCTGAAAAAAAATTATAAGTTCCGCAAATAAAAGTTGTTTTTTTGTCCAAGAACAGTTTTTTCGACCACCTTTACAATTTAAAAAAGTATTTTAAGCACAACACAAGTGAAAAAACTTAATTGTTTACAACCTCTATGTCTGCATTGAAGCGCAGCGTAGCGCGAAATTCGATGACAACAAATCATCTTGAATGGGTTTTAAGTGCTCGTAACATCGATAGTGGTAGATTACGTTTCATTAATCTGTTGTCAATTGGTCCTCTTCAATGTATCTTTTGTTTACCACAAGTGGAATGTTTGTTGTCATGGCGGACCGACGCTACGGGTCAAATAGTTCATGATTGTTGGACAGCAAAGGGACTGATTAAGGTTCTTCTGGAAATATTCATCTGCTGCAGTTTAAAGGGAGGATTTCAAGATAGAATGTGGTAAGGTGTTGCAAAGTTCGTCAACCATGCACCCAAGGTTTCGGAGTTCACCAAAGAATTCCCAGGTATGTTAATGTGCAGTATTGTGAAGGAAGTGGCTATTTGTCTAGATCGCTCTTTTACGGGTAATACTAATTTACGGAATGATGAATGGTCGGAACGCTTACTAATTTAAGTGTTACCCCGTTAAAACAATTATTAAACCAATGCACATTATTTGGGTTAGGGTGGTGGTTAGCGTTTGGGTGAAGGTGGTCAAGTGTTATTATATTTAATAATAATACTGTGAGCGTTCCGACTAGGGTTCCTCTCCGGGAATGTTTCGACGGGAAATTCCCGGGATATTCGGCAACTTAGCAAAACTTTAAAAATACTGCCGTTTTTGACTAATATAAAGAAAAAAAATAGTACCAACCATGTTAACTTCGTTGCCTGAGCTGTTTTATTTGCGCTTACTAGCGGAAAAACCTTATTAAATTTATTCTAACAAAAAAATGCGTTTCAAATAAGGGTCCTGACTCGTATTAGAGAAGGTCTGGCTCTCCTTCAGTTATGAACGTATAAATTAATAAAATAAAACGGTCTTTAAATACCGCTTACCACAACGCAAATTATTTGGGTTAGAATGCGGGTAAGCGTTTGGGTGAGGGTGGGTCAAGCTGTATTATTATTAATAATAAACATAATAATACTTGACCCATCCTCACCAAAACGCTAACCCTTTCTTTTGTTTTTTTGCATAAGTTTCTACGTACATAAATGAAAGAACGCCCATAAATGAGCTTAATCACATGCTTGAAGCTAAAATTAAAAATATACCAACCTCAAAATGATGTGATTTTATGTATAATTTTTTCGTTGGGATCCCGGGATTCCCGGGAAGTTTCATTTTTCAATCCCGTTTCCCGGGAATGAAAAAATCCGGGAAAAAGAGGAACCCTAGTTCCGACCATTCCAACCATTTATCATTCCGTAAATTAGTGTTACCGCACTTTTACGCTTGCAGCATTGATTTGGGTTAGGGCAGCGGTTCTCAACCTTTCATGCCTTGTGGCCCCCTCAATTATAAATATAGCTAGAATTGTGTTAAACATGTTTTTACTTATTTTATTTCACCACGTCAATAAAAAACACTTAAAATCCAAAATTAGGTAACGTCGCTTCTGGTCGAATCGTATTATTTTGGCAGAAATAACATCGGTGGCATCATGTTTTGTTTGGGGACCGTATTTTGCTTTGGCTTTTATTCACAATGATTTTTAGTTTTTAAGGGTCGTAATGACGCATTTGTCATCACCACCGAACAGTGCACTGCAGACACTGCACACAATCATAACCGTCTCGTCTAACTTTTGTTGAGCCAAAAGAGACGTATTTTCATTACTAAACTTCTCTGGAAGTATGTGCAATTCAACTATCCGTTTGACCACTTAACACAATTAATTTTGCCACAAATTTAATCAATGGATCAACAACAATCGTTTTGTGAAAAAAAATGTTCAACTTGCTTGTATTAATTTTGCTATCATTCCAACTTGTGGTTTACAAACTCATAAAATGCTTGTTAAACGTTCGAAAGATAAAAACTGAGTAAACTAGAAAACACAAATGGTGTGTGTATGTGATATAACAATGATTGGCAATTAGGCGAGCAAATAAAGAATAGCAAGCTTAACGTAGACTGTTGCAAAACTTCTCATGAATAGCAAGTAGTAACGTGTAAGAAAAATGCGTTACAATTAGTCAAAGAAGGTTTAGCACTACAAGCTAAAAAAATTGAAAGCAATGACACGGGTTTTGGAATACCACGGCATTGCCACAGACTTATGCCCGTGGCCCCCCAATGACAGCTCCGTGCCCCCTCCATGGGTGCCGCGGGCCACGGTTGAGAAACCCTGGGTTAGGGTTTGGTAGTATTAGATTTAATTTTCTGAGTTTTACATAATTGCAATATATTTTTTGAAAAGCGATTTAAATTACTTTTGTTAGCTGGGTAAACTCAGGAGGTGCCTATGGGCTATTTGACCAGATTGCTCTTTTAGATTGCACCCATTAGCGATTATATGTTGCTTGAACTTCTTTTCTTGTCGGGTTAATAGCCTCTTCCTTTTTTCAATGGTAACTAATGTTTGTTATCTGTGATGAACCCTACATGTGTGTATAGCTAGTCTGCATTGTGTGGTAGAGGCACAACTTAAATCTTTTTAAAAGAAGTGTGTGCATACTAGGGTTCCAGATTGGAAACTTTTTTGCGCGAGGGAGACGATTTTGCAGCTTGAAATTGCGCGGCTGAAAGTTGGGGTGACTGAAAATCGTTAGCACGACGAAAGTTTTGCGCGTTTGGGAGAGGAAACCTAGTGCATACCCTAATTAGTAACTTGCACATCTAAATTTCTTGAAAAAGTTGTTGCGGCGGGATTCTGAACCTCAGATGTGCATTATACCTTGATTTCTTGCGTGTAAAATCGCCACAAAATAGTCTTGGCTACGAAAAGTCATTCTAACACGCAAAATAGTTTTCAGTATATACAGTACTTGATTTTCATCTGTGCAAATTATAATGTTATCTTAGCTGCACAAATTTAAGCTGCATAAACATGTCCCCATGCAATGTACAAAGTTTCCAATATGGGCGCTGCACATCCAAGATCTCAGGGAAAAAGTGTCAGAAAATACAAACTTGCTGTATATTACCCAAATTTATAAAAGTTCAGCCTAAATAAAGCCCCCATGCAGTGATACTATCATTGACTACAGCTGCCATTAAAAAATAGCCATGGGAATCTGTTTAGTTAGGTGAGAGGACAGTGTTTAGTAGTGGTTTATTTACAGCCATGCAAATTTTAGCATTAACTTGATTACAGCCTTGTAATTTAAAGATGTTGAACATCTTTCCCAATTATTAATAAAATGTCACAAAAGAATACCTTAATACTGAAAATAGTTCCTCTGGTTATTGTATTTAATTATTAAGCAACGTTTTGTGTGACCAAAAAAAAATGTTGGTTTGTAATTACTAGAGGAGCTGTTTTTAATTAGAATACCTTTTTTTATTTTACAACGTTTGTTATTTAATTACTACTGCACTGTTTGACCCTAAAAACATTTCTAACAAATGGTACAAACCATTCACAGCTAAGGAATTAAAAGTGAAATGTATTTACGCTGAAGTCTACAACAACATTTTATGATTGAAATTTTTCTGTTTTTCCTTTAACTGACTTGTCTAATGAAACGCTTGATATTCAGGAAGGATGCAGCATGCAACGTAAAAGTGAAGAGAATGGATATTGTGACGAACCTTTGGTAAGATCGCAAGTTTTTTGTTGGTTTATAGCAGTGGTTCTCAAACTTTTTAAAAAGTAATGGTATCAATGGGACGGGTGCACGGGTCTTTGCTTTATGCCCGGCTGTGTTAACCTCTAACGAATCACTTTATTTTAGTGAACCAAAATCAGTTTCAAAACCGTGACCGACTGACCGTACAGCCCACAGTGTTAGCGCAGGAAACTATAGAAAAGTAATTCTCATTAGCAGAACGCAACATTATGACGTCATAATGGACAATTTAACTTAAAGCGGGCAATAACGTGAATGAACAACTAATGATAATAATCAGCTTGGTTTGGAAATGTAAGTTGCCTGAAAATTTTATTGCACCAGAAAAATTCTTCTTCAGGAGCGTCGTGTTGATTTTTGGTTAGATGCTTCACAGTCCCAGAAAATTGTCTTGCGGACCCAAGTTTGAGAACCACTGGTTTAAAGATTTAAAATATTTATATCTTAAACTGCAATTCGAATTTAACCAACATTTAGTGCAACACATAGAACAGTTCTAAAAGTGCCAAACAATTTGGTGAAATAAATTAATGGCCGACATAAAACAAATAGATCCAAGCAAAACACAAAGGTCATAAAAAGCTCCAAAGCAACTTTATTCAACCAGAGCAGAATATATAGTTACGCAAATAGGTAGCTATTTTTTATTTTTTTTTATTTTAAAAGCCATTCTTGGATCTTACAATATAGAAAAAAGATCAACAACTAGAAATTCCGGAACAGGCTTACATCCCGATATTAACAAAAAAAACCTGTCAATTGACCGGTCAAATACGGTCAATTGACCACACTTTATTTAATCGGTTAAATACTCATATTGGATTCAAATGTTGTAAATTTTATCAGGCTTTTGTTTTGTGATTTAAGTTTTTAATAATCTTGATTGTGTTTTAAAGAATTCAAATATAAAATGGTGGGGTTTACCTGATGCAAACATATGTTCTGTGCTAATAACAAGTGTTTGTAATAACAAAGTAGATTTATTTTGTTTAGTTTAGAATAAATTCATTTCATCTTTTTTGAGTCTCCCAGTCTGTTTTTCTACTTGCTGACTTTCTTTTACTGTGAAATCACAATGGTATATGATGATTAGGGCCCGCAAAAGTCAATAAAGTTAAAAATTTTGAAGGAGCTCGTCTTTTAAGGAATCAAAAATTGTCAAATTTTTGCTTTTGACAAAGTTTTTGTGTTTCTTGGGAGTAGTTTTTGTAAAAATCGTCGTTGAAGTATTGTAAATCAGGAACTGCGACACAATTTAACCATATTAACCCATAAAGGCAGGAAATATGTCACCATACCCAGTTGCATCAGCGGTAACTTTTATCGCAAATTGTCTATTTTTTTATTCATAGTTTCGCATTTAAATAATTCTTATAAAACACCTCTTCATAAACGTGGTCTTTTTCGAAAATCAACAGTTCAGAGAATAGCATACTGATATTCTGTTACAAAAATTCCTAAGCAAGCTAAATCTATCGTCAGAAAACACGACGCACTTTTTAAATCGATAAAACACCTTGAATTTTAGAAAAAAAGATTTTGTTTGTGTAAGTAGCATCATTTCAAGAAGGAACTGAAAAATAAAGTCAAAATTTTTTTTATTTTTGTTAAAATAAAAATGGTCCTAATGATAATGATTCGTTTTTGTCATAAAAGTAAACGCTAGTTGGTGTATACCCTGATTGCATTCCAGTGCCTTCCCACCAGAGATGTTTGGCATTATATTTTATAGGAATTGTTGTTTTTGGCGTATTTATCGTCCCATTTTGGCAGCCACAAATTATGGAATACAGTCAGGGTGTATACCAACATCAGGCTACTTAGAAATTTCGAAGAACCAAATCCCTTGTCTCCAGTGGATCCTAATTCACATTGTGACAAAAGTTGTAATTTTGCTTGCAAGATGGGCATGGTTTGCAAAGATTCCTATTGCTGTTTAAAAAATAGTTGTTTTTGTTTTGCAAACCATTGTACTTGATCTAAAACATTTGTATATTTTATTTAAAGTTGCAATTAAGGTTTATTTTTAACTTGAATTGCATTCTAATAGTGTGTATAGTATTTGACCTATTTGACAAGTGTTTGTCGAAAGTTGTAAATGTCAAACTGCATAAATGAGTCCTAAAACATTTAAACCCTTCTCTTCTCTTCTAGTCGTTATGCGACTTAGACGTGGACACGGTGGCAAAACAAAGACGAGAACTTCAGCTTTTGATAAGGGAGTTACAGGACAGAGATCGCGAGTTAAATGACATGGTGTCAGCTCATCAACAACAACTTACCGCTTGGGAACAAGACAGGAGAAAACTGGTTGAATACGATCAAAGAAATCAACGCCTTGAATGTAAGATTTAAGCTTCTTTAATTCATAGCAAAGCATGTGTTTTTTTTTTCTTTTAAACTCCAACCTAATTTAAACTGTTAAACTGTATATCTCGCTTTTCTTGTAATTTTAAATTTTAGGCATCATTAGTGCACTTTTTATGGAATATGAGCATATCAACAACTAATATTGTTTTAATATATTTTTTAAGCCCATTAATACTTTGAATTATTCGGTTTGAGTAAATTTATTTTGTTATTAAATACTCATGTTATTAGCTTAAAAATCACTAGGTTTTTTTTAACTAAGAAGGTAATTTTTGTAAATAATTATTTTCAGTGGAAATGATACGAAAATTTATTCAATTGAAGAAATTAATTTTGGTAATAAATATTCATGTTATTATTAAACAAAATGTTCACTAGATTTTTTTAAATTAAGAAGGTAATTTTTGAGAAAAAATTGTTTCCAGTGGAAATAAAAAAGAGAAATGAGCAACTACGACTCCTCATTCAAAGATTGAAGATTTCCGATACAAAACACAAAACGAAGGATGAAGCACTCAGTGAGTTCCAAGGAAGAATTAAAAAGGCCGATGTGACAATATTTGAGACAAAATCTGACAATCATGACCTTCAGGTAAAAAAACATGCTATCTTACAGCTGGCTAATGTATTCTTGTTTATCCCAATTTTACCTGATGAGGACAGTTGGTATCTGATGTTGATTTATACTTCGTTTACACCAGCAGAGCGATTTTTATGTTATTAAACTGTTCATGTATGCTAAATATTTTGTGCATCTGTGTAATTTGATTGTCGTGTAGATAACTTTTCACACCAAATCGTTTTTACTAAATAGGAAAGAAATGATGTCCTCAACACCTCCCTATCAGATTTGAACTCGAGAATTGGTTCATTGGAAGCTAAAGAACAGGAGTTCATTACACAACTTCAACTGAAGGTAGCTTTTTAGTATACCAAAATATTTATTATTATAGATTTTACTAAAAATACGAAATAATCAATTTTAACTAAACTACGCACCACTATATATACCTTTAAAGTGCAGTCAACTGCAAAGGTTAGTTCATTAGGTTTTCTGAAGTTCAAAGTTGCGAGTATTTATTATAGGTAGCTAGACGCGGCGCTAAGTTGTACATTAATGAGAGTGAAATATACGGAAAGTTTAACTACGTATTTCCTCTCTCCAAGTTGTAATCTTTTAGTCAAGTAATTGTTAATTTATATATCTACTTAAGGAGTTCCATGTTTTTATAATTAGTTATTTTATTTTTTGGCATTTATGAAATTATAACAGGCTTTTAATTTGTTACAAAGTATGTCGTTTTACTGCAAACTAAAAACCTAGAGTTATCATTTTTCATGTTAAACAACCAAAACGAAACTTTCTTTTTCAGGACGGTGACCTTGTGGCTGCTGAAAGTCAAATAAGCGAGCTCAACTCTAAACTTCGGCGGATGGACGAAGAAGTGGTGGAAGTGAGGCATGACAATGCAACCACTCAAGTGGAACTGGAGCAGCAGAGAGCAAAGTTCAGACATTGTCAAGGAGAATTGGACAAAACTATAAGTAAACGAAAATCTCTATTTTATTTAGAGAAAAAGCATTGCCCAATAATTATTATTAACCATTTGTTTGTTATGCACCTGTTTATTATTTTTGATTTCTCTATACAGTGACCAAATATTTGTTGTTTGATTTCGTAAGGTGGTTTTATAAATTATAACCTATTGTGACAAAAACTTTTATATTTATAGTCCACCATTTATATCATAAAAAAATTGTTGATATATAATTACAAAAAAAAGCTTATAAACTTAAGAGGTGATAAACAAAGTGTTTATTTTCCAGCAATTTCATGGTATTTTAATTTAAATTACCTATAATGCAGTTTTGCACTACACTTAGTGCTTTAAAGTTATAGGCACTAGCTGCGACCTTTTGTAAGCGTTCGTTTTTTGCAATCATTTTTTGATGTTTAGCTGAGATGGCAAACAAAACAAGTGAGCTGATTTCTCTGCGTCAAGATGCTGGTGACATAAGGGACGAAAATCAGAGACTAAAGAGAGATTTGTACTTATCTGGTAAGTCATTTCTCCATAATATTATCATATTTTTAATCGAAGGGCTGGGGGAGTGTTACTGATAGTGAGTGACATTCTAGTAGCACTGCATAATTTATACATCCACCTTTTAAGAAAAAATAATCCCTGAAGAATACAATAAATTGTATTTTTAACTTGATTTACAAAAACAAAACTGTTTGTGTCCTTTTTTTAATTTTTATGTTTTTCTTTTAAAAATATTTCAAATTTGTGCTGTTTTTACAGAAGAACAACTAAAGCGAAAGGATGAATTGCTCAACTTGCAAAAATCGAAGCAGGACCGCTCCGACATGGAATTGGGTGCACTTCGTCAGGTAAAACCAACTGGGTAAAAGTTAAGAGCCAAATGCTTATTTTAATTGTGAAGTTTTTATTAGGCTTGAGTGACTGCTAGGGTCTTGTAACGGTATTAATATTTATTTAGATTACCCCTGATTTTACAGCTAAACTTCTGTCAAATAATTTTAAACTGTATATATTACAATTACGAGTAACCAAACGACTAGCAAATGAACTTCCAGACAACATATATAGACTAAAACAAACCTTAAATAATAATTGTATTTACGAAGCTTAGGACGTAGAATACAGGGCAGTTTATCCAAGTAATGTACAGTAGTTTTTATGTCTGATTCTCAAAAAAATGTATAAACGCGGTTTGCATTTGGGCCACATGACTAGCTTAGTGTCGGGTTTCACATACAGGGTTGTTCCGAAGCAAAAATCTACACTCGCCAGGACAAAATAACACTCGCCAAATTTGTTGGCACGGTGTCTGCAAACTTCCGTCCTAGCGCGGTCATTTCTTGGGTTATCGTTAACCTGGCGTATGGTTTCTATACGTAAACATTAGTTTTTATAAAAGTCTGTACGTTTATTTCCATGCATGGATGAACAAATGAACAAATTAATGACCCATAAAGCAAGTTACGCTTAAAATAAAGTTTTTAGCCGAAATATTTTTTTACAATCTATAATGAAAAAAAAATAAAACTGACAATTTAGTAGCCACAGCATGCCTGTTTTCTCTTTTTGTATTGTGGTTTTTCTGTGCTTAAAGGACGTTTCACCGCAGGTTGCTTCGCGCCACAAACAAAACGCCGCATTTCGCCTAACAGTAAGTTAAACTAAACCATCCATTCGAATAACATGCATCAGAGGTTCTGTTTTGCGCGACGCTCTATAGTGGGTCGTTTCAATTTTCCAAGGGCGTCTGCAATGGTTTCGATTCGTATCTAAACATAATTGCCATGTAAAATATTTTATTAGAGAGTTATTTTTTAAGCTTTGGCTTGGTTGACCGCTATGAACTTACGAGATCGCAACAACAAACTTACGCAGACTAATTGCTAATTCTCGGGTGTAGTTAAGTGGGCGGTATTTTAAAATACCGTAGTGTTCAGTGGGCTGTTTCGGTCCCTCAAAACATCTTAAAAACATTACTTACAAATAAAATAAGACATTTGCATTCGAACTTATTGTTGCCAAAAACTACAGCAATTATTTATAATTTTCTTTTGCAAAAAATTCAATAATACAGAAAAGTAAAATTCTTATCGCCGGGTACATCGCAGATTCAGTAAACTTTTCCAAAGGCGTCACCGCCCAGGTCAAATATTTAAAAATTAACAACGCAAAAGTTAAGCAATAAACCTCAACTGTTTACCACTGCAGCAATGAAGTCTTTGATTGTTTTATTGCGAGCTTCAAACGTGACTTCGATTAACCTTATTATTTGTGTAGTTTTGAAAGTATTTGCGCCTTAGTGTTTAAGGAAATAACTGGCGCTAAGTAATATTTCGCTTATCAGTGGTGCTTACCACAAGTTGTCCTACACCAACTAATTAATTTTTTCGCCGAAGGCACTCGCCAGTGGGGCGAGTGGGTGTCAATCATCACTCGCCCGGAGCGATTTGCACTCGCATTGGCGAGCGGGCGAGTGCTTAAGCCCAACCCTGACATAGAAACCATGGCTGGCGTAGATTAGAAGTTGCCAAAACGGTTTTGACCCCCGACGTATAAAATGCCAAACATTTTAACACGAAAATGCGCTTCAAGTCTGAATAGCTGTTAACATATTTTCACTACGAATATTTATTTTTTGTTGTCATATGCATTGGGTGTTTTGTAAGCTGAGATATTTCTTTTATTTTTTCTGATGTATTTTGTTAATAGTTGTACGAGAGACAACAGAAGGAACTTGCATCCCTCCAAATCAACCTCACCTCTGCTCAGGATATGTTAGCTCGTCAAGAGGACAGACTACACAACATAAGGTTTCTATTTTTCTACTCAACTAAATAGCATCTATTTTCAAGCTCTGAGATGTTATATTTTTAAAGTATTTTTTTTTTACAAACATATTTTTAGAAAAAGTTTTATTTTCATGATTATTTTCAGAATTGATCAACAAACAGCCAAAAAAAGTTTTAAAAGAGCTGACTTTAGCAGTTGGCAAAATATTAACACTCCCGATATATCTGGTCACACTTTAAACGACAGTGATCATTTAAAGAGCATCGAGGACAGCATAGTTTCACTGAGCCAGGAGTATAACAGAGAATTGCAAAGGGAGGATTTGAGTTTAAAATATTCAAATATAGAGTATTATTCACCTGTCAATCGCAACGACAGAAATCAAATTGCGAACTTGAAGAAAGTTTTAAGTTCAGATTATAAACAGGACACTAAACTCTTTTGGCAGCACTTAAAAGAAAATCAAGAAAGCAACCTAAAGCACTTACAGGTAGATGAAAATGTATATAAAGCAGTTAGTTGCATTTCGATAATTGTTTCAGGCTTAACGTCATGGGTATGTACCCTGTTTTAATTTTCGAAACGTGTATATTAAGATGTCCATTTGCAGGCAAATCCTGGTCTTTCTGCTAAGATACAAAGAACCCTTGTTCCTATAGTTGTTGTACCCAGTGGAGGAATAGTGGATAAGAGTCCAGAAAACATAGTAAATCACCAAAAGAACATGTTTTATGCGATCAAGGATGATCAGAATGAATGCAGCAGGGCGCAATGTTCTTCATGTCAGAAAATGGAGTCAGTACATAGTTGCAATTTATGTAATAGTAGTCAGGAAAAGGTTAAGGTTTTAAAAAGAAAACCTAACATCTCATGTCATATACAAAAGCAGGGGTCGGCAACCTTTTTCTAGTCGCGGGCCAAAACCAAACTTAAAAATTGTGTTATTTTCATGTTAAAACAATTGTGAATCAGCCGGACCTCGGATCGTAATAACATTTAAGAAGGCTGTAAAGTGTTGGCGCAAAGAGCGAAAAGCAGCGTTTGTTTGGTTTAAAATTCGACTCCACACGTCGTCATCCATACTACTGAGAGGGAACGCGCTAACATTTAAAGTCAATCTAGCTGAGTGTTGGCACACCTGACGAGCGAAGCGAGCGCGATTTTTTGGTATACCGGCATTTCTTTTAAATTTCTTGCAAGTTTTTATTACATTGCCGAAAAAAAAATGTTGAAAAATATACGTCCAACATTTTGAATACGTTTTCCGTGATGCACTTGGCTGCCTTCCACCGCGCAACGGAAAAGACGCGCTGATCTAGGTGAAAAGAAAAATTTTTGCACTTACGTAGTTAAAATAGTCAAAAAGTATGTGGAATGGGCTCGTGTCTAAATTGTCAAGGAGGCGGCGGGCCGGATGAATTTCATCGGCCCGCGAGCCGTTGGTTGCCGACCCTGTGCATAAGCTTTGTTATGTGCTAATATTATCTTTATTTGTCTTTTATTTTAACTCGAACAGAATGTTTAGTTTTACTAGGTATTTAAAACCTAGGTTTGTTTTTAGTGAACCCTAGAGTTTTTTTTATATTTAAAGTTTTTTTTTTTATATTTTTTTTATTTTAATTTACAAATTGCAATTTTATGAATTTTTGTATTCCTGTTTAATCCGCCAGAAATTAGTGCAGTTCTAAGCGAAACGGTCTGCGGCAATTAGGACATCGAAAGGATCGAAAGGCCTGAATTTTAGACCTTAAGGTCTTGGACAATTCACTAATTTGACTTTTAAATAATTGTATAAACGCCTTAAGCCCTTTTCGGTGCTCTTGAAGGCCCACTATGCCAAATCACTACGAAAACAGTGGCGGATTCAGGATATTTGTTTCAATTACACGGCCCTGATGCCCAAAACACTAACTTGCCATAATGTAAAACATACTACAGGCTCTCAGGACCACATTTGGCGCGGGGGTCTGAACCACGCTGAGACATATAAAAAATCTAGGCCACACTAACTTTTCAAATTAAAGTGCAATTAATGTAGGGCTATCACGCGGCCCACTGCCTTAATGCATCAATGTGACATAACAATCCTATATACCCTGGACGAAAAATTATGTTATAATCACTCGAGTTTGCGCTTTTTCCCCAGCGCTCAAACAATTATGAAATCAACGCACATATTGGTTTAGGTTGCGAGTCAGTTTAAGTTTCAGCCAATATTTTCATTTATATATGCCGGGAGTTTACCTAAAGGTCCAAAAGTCAGACTTTTTGCTTGGAACTGCACTAATTTCTGACGGATCGGGTAGTATATTCAACAATTAACAACGCTAAGTCAATTCTTCTTCCTTTTTCTCCCTGTTTGTTGTCAGTTTATATGTAATGATAGTTATCGCAAATTATTTTTTAGGTATATTCTAAGTCACGTGTTTAGTATACAATTGACGCAACTTATTTTCCCTCAAACGTAGCTTGTTTGCTAAAATTGCAGGTGGCGAAAGACGCGCTTGTAATTTAGCGCCTAGTCCCGTACAGTAAAATTATGATTCTACAAATATGAACCTGACAGTAGTGCAGGCGACCCATGTGTGCGCTTTGCATTTAAACTTTAAACCCTCGCTTTCGCTGGACGTTGATTGGCTCTTTTTGATTAGTTTTTTCCTATTTAGGACGTTATTAAAATCACTATTTTATGACGTCATAATTTATTTAATCCAACTTTTCGTCACACAGTTGCGGAAGTTTTGACCTTGATGCTCTGGAATGCAGCAGTCAAACCACCAACGACCTTCTAGAAGAAGCAAGGAGATCTACTGAGGAGGATGTCTTTCTCTGTCTGAGATCTTCACCAAGGAACAAGCCACAGGCAAAATCAACCACCTGCTCTCCTGGACTGGTAAGCTAACATTTTTCTTTCTAAAACAATTTTGTAACGATGATGTTTAACAGAAGTAGATATCATTTTCAACGTTTCAAATTTATCAAGGTGTTAAAACTGAATAAAGAGGTATTTGAAACGTTCAAAATGATACCTACACCACCCTGTATTATTGGCTTTGATGTTCTTTTGACGTCTGACTACTACAATGCTCCAATGTTAAACACTTCACTTAATTTGCCTTGGTTTATTGTTTAGGTTTAAATTTTACACCTAACATGTTGAGCTACAAATCAGTCTCACAAAAATCAGGAAATGTTTGATGATTTCTCATATAATTGTATTGCACCTGCATGAACAACAGTGGTGTTTGATTGATATCTTACATTTAACAAGTAACAGTGTGAGGCACAAAGTTCAAAAAAATCCTCCTAGCAATTTAAAACTATACATCAGAGACAGTAGCTGGTAGTTTCTTTGTGAGTTGGTTTACAACTTCGGTGAGTTGTTTGGTCTGTTGCATCAACTCCTCAAGATTCTTTCTGATTTTCTGATTTTCCTGAGCTATGTTGCTTGATTGCTCCAGCAGCATGCCTTTGGTTTCCTGAAATGAACAAACATATGTGACTGCTGTATGTAATCAATCTACTGGTTTTAAGAATGGTAGTTACACACACATAGGACTAAACAACTTTCTCATCCTCACGTTTTACTTGATGATAACCCTTCGCAAGAACTTTTAGCAAAACAGTTTATTTGGTTGTTTTGTTGCAATAATTAAAACAATATTCTTTTTTGGGCATAAATGTGGTTTCTGAGCACATGTGGAAAATGATTGTTGATTATTAGTAAGAATATCAGAGCCCATACAAAAGTATTAATCAATGAAACATGAACACATATGTGTGTTTACAACTAAGATATCTAGCCCTTCTGAAGCTGCTTTTTGACCAACGACTAAGGTTTATGTATAATTACTACACCGAAAGGCATTGCAGACTCACCTAATCTGTTGATCTATGATACAAGCAGGGCAGGCTAGAAAATAACTAGCCTGCATAGTGAGGTTCGAACTCACGACCTCTGGTCAAGCGAGGTTGTGTTTTTCTAGCCTGCCCTGCTTGCATCATAGATCAACAGATTCGGTGAGTCTGCAGTGGCTTTCGGTGTACCATACAAACGTAGGTATCAAAGAACTCTTTATTTGTTTTTAACATTTCGTCAAAATATTGTCATGTTGAAAATAAGTTATGTATTTAAAACGTTTATAAATGATACACTTTGGTATGGGCTTTGATATTCTTGCTAGATTGTTGATTATAATCTTTGTGGTGTTACCTCATCGCTTTGTAGCACTTTGATGATTCCCTCGGGCTGTAGGTCCTGGTCCTCAAACAGCATTCGCTTTAGCCAACCTTTCTCCTTGTTTTTGTTGGGAAACATTTTGTAGCTTCCCACAGTAAGGTGCTTTCTCGCCATTTCTGGTATAAGAAATTCGACGTCCAAAGCAAGGTTGATCTGGTCAACAAAATTTTGTATTATTTTTATAGTTTGTAAATGCAAACTCCAGACATTTTTTAACCGGAGTATTTTTGACTGGGATCAGTCCCTTTATTATGTGAGGCAGTCACACATTTTTCAGTAGGTTGGTATTTTCAACCTGGCCAACCATTGCTTCTCAGAAAAAACTTTTTGGCCGACTGATTTAGTTTTATTTAGTTGTAACCCATAGGCTACACCGCTACACTAATGCATTTGGACTCGAATGGGAAGCATCTATTGCAAAACGTTTTACTTGTGTCACGTTGTTATGATAAAGATTTGTTACACTTGTCTGGTACGTTCAGGGTGTAACCGACTTTTGCCATCCACTCAGCCACACTTTTGTCCCCACTGTCTTGCAGCAGTTTAAGAGTGCCCGGTACAAATGGATGACTTGACCTCAGTCTAGGCCGGTCAACCGGCCTTAGTAGTTAGTTATAGAGTGGCTGCTTTTCGATGTAGGTCTGCGGGTCATTGAAAAACACTTGTCGATAAGGTGTGTATAAGGCGCTTGTGCCCCACACAGGAGCAAGCGCAACTCGCGATGTTAGCTTTTTTCGCGTTGTCTCTAAATGTTGGCGGTACGTCGTTAGTGATCGCCGAGGTATTTAGGAACGGTGTGACACAGTCCAGTGTTCTTTCGTGACACCTGTGATGGGCCTCCTCCGAGTTGTTGAGGTGAAAGGCCGCCGACACAGTTTTTCCCTCGCTAAGCTTAGGGTCCTCTCCAGGCGCTGCCAGGACTAATCCTTGGGGAACGCCGTTTTTAAGGCGTCTTAGCCTGCTCCGTTGTCGAGAGTTGGTCTTGATGACGAAGCTACTACGGTTTTGTACTAGTTCCACAATCGTGTGAACCATGTGCTCGTCCGAAAGCATGCGCAGCAGTTTGCAGACGAGGCCGCGGTGCCATATCGTATCGTATGCCGCCGTGAGGTCAATGAATACGGCACCAACCTTTGATTACTTGATCCACGTCTGAAGCCAGCCTGTTCGCACGGAAGTTGGACTTGTTAGGCTTTGGGGTCGCAATTACTGTTGCCTTTCTCCAGATTTTTGGAATTCTGAGGTGTCGCAGACAGTTCTGCAGAAGTGAAAGTTAAAGTTGTGATGCAATTGCGTTTGCTGAAATGGGCATTTCTGTTGGGAGGGTATCGACCGGCCAGTAAGTTTGTTGATCGTTCTCCAGGAGTGTGGATGGTCAATGTACTCCACCACTGCCTCAGCCCGTAGGGACGTTGTCGCTTGATCCGTCTCTGGGCCTAGGCGCTGTGCAGGCTCTATGGAAGCCACGGGGAACAGTTTGTTTGCTTATTAGGAGTTTGCACATGTCTTGGTATGCCTGATTTATGGTGGATACGTCTGGGGATGGGAGGTCCTTCGCTTCCTCATTGGTAATGCGGTAATATCGTCCAGTCGGCTTTACAAAAGTTCCATCTTTTTACAGGCTTGCACGTTACTGTTTCGACGAGGTTTGTTGAAGTTATCAGAGATGGTCGCTGCAAATGCCAAGTCTGGTATTGTGCCAGTGTTCTCCAGCGAGCAGAGTGGAAGCTGTAGTAGGCCACTGAGGGAGGCCCAGTTGAAGTGACCAGCGTAGATTGATTGGGGATCACACCGGGAGAGACAGGTCGCAGTCATTTGCGCGGGCGGAGGCTTGTAGACATTTGTTTTTTGCTGGGAAAAGCGACCAATGGGTTTCCTGGAGTAGGATGATCAATGCTTTGTTGTATGGAGCAAGCTGTTTTAGCTGCAAGATGGACATTCCAGCGCCTATGGCAGCAGGAGGTGCTACCCGCCCTAACAAGGGCGCTGAGTTTAGCGTTGGGACCATCCGTCGCTGTGTCTTCCGGACATTAAACTGGGTGTATTTTCTTGACAAATTTTGTTCGGCATTAGCAGGTAATTGCTTTTGCTTTAACAGGGGGGCCACGTGTAGGCAGTTGTCATCCCACGATGCCCACCCCTAATCTTTTTGATTACTTTAAAATGAATATTCTGGTCAATACCTTATGAACAGTCTCTTAATGCTTTTACCTGCATAACCATCTTCTGTTTTGTTGCCTGTTCCTGAATGCTTTTTATGTCATCAACGGCCAAGCCAACCAAAAGATTCATGGTGATTATTGGCATCATGATGAGAAAGAGCAAATAGACAAAGATAGTAACTTCTTTATATGCAACTGCAGGCTTTGTTACCTATAAAGTTCAATTTTGTAGCAAATTAAAATAGCCGTAAATCTATAAACAATATGTTTCAAACAGTGGTTTTCAACCGGGTTGTCGCAGCACCCAGCGTGCCATTTCTAATTCTCAAGGGTGGCAAGTGATATTTGAGAATCTTTATGAATCTAATTGTAATTTCCTACATTGTTAGAGTTTATTGTGTGACACTATAGTGAATTACCTATGGGAAAATTTTGTAGGGGTGCCGCTAGCCATAAAAGACTTCGGAGTCGGGACTCGAGTAAGACCGCGTAAAACTACCCGAGTCCCGAAAGTGTAATAATAGCAAATGTGAAATATTTTTTAACCATGTAATGCGGGTGGATCAATTATGACACCAATATGAGTGGATTGCAGAAAATCCACCTTAATTTAGTTGCGTAAATGGGTAAAGTACAGGCTGTAGAGTCGGAGCTGGACTCTGGTTTAAACCCTCAAAATTAGTAGGTTTTTAGGCTGTTCAACTAGAAATCATTCCTATGAAAATAAAGTAAACTTACACAGTGGTTGAACTCGTCACAAATGGTGATGTCATCTGCAAAGAACATTCCAGCATAATCAAGTTCCCCAATCATCATGACTAAAGTTTTCACCATAGACTGCCATGTTGTATGAAATGTTGCCTGGAATAAAGAAGGTTTACTAAACCTTGCAATTCCTCGAACCTTAATTTGTGCTTTGTTGCTTAATGTGCCATGTTAAAATTTAATGAAGTTTGCCCAAATAGATAATATCTAAATGTTGGTACTATTTTGCCGTAAGAACAAGTTTGAATTAAAATAATGCCTGACAGCTTCTTACCTCATTTTGGAGCATCATATAAAAGAACAATCCAAATGCAGTTGTGAAAAGCATAAGAGTAACCATGAACTTTGCGAAGGTCTTGAGAATGTCAAGAAGCATTATAACGTAGATGCCCAGGGTTGGTAGTTTTCTCACAAAGAGTGCTAAGGTTAACCAGGATGACAACATACACACAGCAGCAAGTTGCCATTGCCAGTTCTAAAAAAATGCAAGCTTGGTGTTGGGAAATAAATTTTATTTACAGTGTTGTTAAATCAATGTGAAAGGCTTTTGTTCGACCAACTCCCAACATCCATAATTGTTGTAGACTTTCTTTTTTTAAATTTAGTTATAATGGCTTTTATATATTAGCATATCACATTTTTGTAAATTTTTCTACTAAAATCAAAATCACAAATGTAAATCAGGGTTTGAAATTATACAGCCAAAAAGGGAAATACTCGACAGAAAAGTGAATTTATATTTGTAATTCACTTCCGTTCAAACCTCCTTGATTCCTGTCACCGACGTTTGCTCGCTCCAGTCTATAATCACAATAAGCGCAAGAACATAGGAAATCACTTCCAAATAGTTGTCAAGCGATGATAAATAACCCAACCTTGCTTGCCAAAATTGAAATATCTAGGGAAAATATTAACTGTTGGCATTTTTAGGTAGTAACTGATAACTAGGGCCCACCAAAGTCATAAAACAAAGTTTTTGTGTGTCTGAAGAGTTATTTTTGTAAAAATGGTCAAGGTAGCATTGTAAATCAGGAACTGCGACACAATTAAACCATAATAACCCATAAAAGAAGGAAATATGTCACAATGTCTACTTGGATCAGCAGTAACTTTTATCGCAAATTGTCCATTTTTTTTATTCATTGTTAGTTGTTACGTATTTAAATAATTCTTATAAAACACTTCCTCTTCATAAACATGGTCTTTTCAAAGATCAACAGTTTGGATTTTAGAAATAGCCTACTGACATTCTGTAATCCAAAAAGCCAATGCACTTTATAATCCATAAAACACCTTGACTTTTCGACAAAATATTATGTTTGGGTAACTGGCATCAATTCAATTACAAATAAGCAAATTTTGTTAGGTCAAAATAAAGTCAAAATTTTATAAAAATAAAAATGGCCTTAAAAGGGCTTTCTGTGTAAAGTCATTTAAATTAGGATGTTTACCTCTTTAAAAAGACTTATGCATGATAAAGTTCCTATCACAACTGCTAGAAACATCATGAATCCATTTTGTAGGTTTCCATACTGACAACAGTTGCACTTGTTTAGGTTCCAAATTGGATTCCCACCATCTCTTACAACGAAGCAGGCATTTTTGCCAGATCCAATTATCTGTTCAAAATCAAAATATAAAACAAATTGCAACACAGTGAAAACATTTTTACTATGGCCTTATTAGTAAACATTTATCTTGTCATTTTTAAGCTTAAAATTAATATGTATATCTGCATTTGTATTTAAATATCTTTAAGGTTTAATCGCAAAGCCAATTTGCAGTTGTTTGTTTATTTGTTTTTGTCAAGTTGTTCAAAGCATGGCATAAAAGTAGCCCACTCACTAATGTAAATATACCTGAACACTGTATGGCGGTGGCAATGCAAGGAAATACAAGGTCAAGCAAAGAAGATAAAAGCTGTAAACCATCAGCAGTGCGTAGTAAACCAGTCTTCCGTACTTATTCCACTTAAACTGTAGGAGTATTTTTACCAGTGGGTGAGAAAGAAGGTCTGTGTTGCCATATTTTACCTGTGAAATAATAAGAAAAAGCTTTATGCGACTAAGCCTCTGTTTGTGATTCCCAGCAGTATTAGACAATAGAGTTTGATCTTAAACTATTAAAAAGACACCCAATTCTTTTTTGCACTCTTAATATTTTTTATTTAAAAATCACTCTTATACCAGTTCGACTCCGGCCAAATGTGTGTGATTCGCACTTAAAGAGGTGTCATACAACTCATCCATTCACAAAACATGGTTGGAAAATATCCACCTTATGCTATCCCGCCTTTACAATTTACGGTTGGCGGTCAAATTAGTTTCAAAATTTGTAACTGCGCATGTCGAACTTGGGACTAGTAGTTTTTATGTGGTTTTACTCGAGTTCTGAATCGGACTCCGTGGCCCTGTTTACAATGCGACTGGTTCTTACCATTACTGCAAGTGGATGATTGTTCCTCAAAACGGTTTGATCGTTGGTGTAGGGTTTTGAAACGGTGTTAAGGAGTCCGCTCATTTCGAAGCAGGGGGCATGACCGTGGGACGTGGCACTTTCCCCACTTGCTTGTAATGATTTCCATGTTGTTACAGAATAGGCGTCGTCGACAAACTCAAAGTCAAACTTGATCTGCAACACACATTACAAAAACTTAGTTTTTTATGTTAAAAGAACAAATTATTAATTTTAAAATATACATATTGTTTAAGTGACAAAAACAGGCTTTTTGATGTTGAAACTTACACTTGACTCTTTTCTAGTGTTAGTCAAAGGTTTTCATATTATAAGGTTAAAGAAAAAATATACTCTATGACAGACACAGCAACTCAACATTTCCGTTGTTCTTTTTTAACTTTCCCAAACACCCAAAAACGTTTTTCTATCCCAGGTTAAGAAACTAATTAACTCAATTTTATAATGAAAAATGCTTAATTAAGTCATTGAAACGCTGGTATCTGATTGGAAATGTCCCCAAACTTTCCAGTTTTCTCAACTTACATTGTATTCCCTGTGATCTGACCCGCGGTTTGGGCTTACTTGGGTGCATTTTGTGAACACAATTTGGGCAATGTCTGGCATAGCTCTGATAAGTTCCCTTAACGGAGTCGTCATGCAACTTTGAGTTTCAGGGTTGTATCTTGAAGAGCGAATCGCCGCCTTCCATTTACTGCTGTCAATAATTGCCCTGACACAAGCCTGTAAAATTGAGTTGAAATTTTGTATCAAGGTTTTTCAAACTAATAATGTTTCAGAATATACAAGGTGGGCAAAAGTAGGCTTACAGTTATTCCACAGGGTTGGCTTGGAAGAAGAGATAGCATTGAATAGCCACCACGCTCACCTGACAAGGTGTATGAGAACAACCCCAAACTGTAAGCCTACTTTTGGCCCACCTTGTATACATTTTTTTGCAAACACAAGTCGGCTTTGGTTTTATCACGCATTTGTTTCTAATTGCTGGTTACGATGCTTTAAACCTTATGTCCGTGTTTAATTGCAACATCTAGGGCATTATTTCCCTCCTCATCCACAGCTGAAACCGGTGCATTTTGCTGAAGTAAAACTTTTACCATATTTGTGCTGCCATTCTCACAGGCAATGTGCAGTGGATTAATCTGAAAAATATGTTTAAGAAAAATGACTGAAGACCCACTTAATCTTAAGTCGCTGTCCAATAATTTATCAGTTGTCCCAGTCAACTCCCAGTCAAGTCATAAATAGAGCAAATCAACATCAAATCACTAAAATATCAATAAAAATAAGAAGTATGTTAACAAACATCTAACATTGTGCAACACATCAATATATTTTGGTTTTGTTCCATCTTACAGTGCAGGAATCATTAAAGTCCATGGTGGCCCCGGCATTGAGCAGTATTCTTGCACATCTTGTGTAGTCACTCATTGCGCAGAGAACCAGTGCAGTGAGGAACATTCGATTTCTAAAGAAAATAAACTAGAATTTATTATAAAAAAAAAACAAGAAAAAAATTTTTAGGAAGAAATTATTACCCTTTACTTGATGAAAAGATGGACACTCATTTGCGTTCAATAACTGAAATCTAATTGGTATGACCGGAGGTCGTGAGTTCAAACCCCACTGCAGGATAGTTGTTTTCTAGCCTGCCTTGCTTGCATCATTAATCGACAGATTCAGTGAGTCTGCAATGGCTTTCTGTGTACACTTTACTTGATTATGTTTATTTGTGATACAAAGAAAAAGTGTATTTTTCCTAAAATTGATTGCCTTTTGTCTAAGTATCTTAAATTTACAACCTTGAATCAACATTTGCTCTGTTTTTGACGAGGAGTTTAACCACTTCTTCCTTTCCCGACTCTGCCGCCTCCATTAAAGGAGTATTTCCAACTTCACTTTGGTTTAATATCTGTGTTTGGTCCCTTGCCAGAATCAACTCAATAACCTGTGAAAATTGTGTTTTTATCATTGTAAAAAAAACGGAAATAAAATATTGAAAGAGAGATCACAAAACTTGTAGTTTTTCGTAAAAACAGCATAAGACGACTATAGATAGATATTACTAAAACAAGAGGCATATTGTAAACGCATACTTTGCAACACAACACCCTGGTTACCCGTTTTCATTTTTCTGGTTCTAAACTAAATTAAAGTAACAAAATGCTGACAGATAATATTATTACATGTCTTTGAAAATGGCCGTATTTTGTCTAACTTCAGCCATTTTAATTGCTTTCATTTCTGTTGAAGCACGGTTGATCAATACAATTTGTCTTTATATAGTGCTACTTGATTACTCTGATATTACAAGATATGTGCATTTAAACTTAATGTTATTAAAACAAACAAACATTTCCATAGGCGTCCCTAAAAAAATTGAGAAGCGCCATCCTAACCTAGTAATGCTTTAATAAATTTTACCTTCACATGGCCGTTTTTAGCTGCCAAATGAATTGCTGTTAATCCCTCTGAATCTTTAATTGACAAGTTGCATGTTTCGATTAAGACCTCCACAACTCTATGATGACCCCTTGTGGAAGCCAGGTGTAGCGAAGTTTGACGACGATGGTTTTTCTTGTCAATCAATTTATTCATGCTTTCACACTTGTTTAACATCTGAAAACACATAATGCATTTTTAGTAGACAAAAACTGAAATTAAAACTAAAACATTTTGCTTTGCACAACAAAATTGTTCAATAATAATTGTATAGAATATAATTTTTTGGAAAATGACTGTCAATTAGCTACAAATTAACATTTTGTTGATTATAGAAATTTAATACAGCATGTTAATTTTCAATGGTCTTAATTTCTGCAAAGGCCATATTCACCGCCTTTTTTGTACAGATTTTCCCATACTTTTAAGGGTGAGACTTGTATCGCCAAGCTCTCACCTGAATGACGTCCACTCTGTTTTTAAGACTGGCCCAATGCAGACTGGTCATCTTGTCTCGGTCCTTTGACAATATGCTGCTTCCCTTGAGAATCAAGTATTCTGCACACTTAGTGTTGCCGTTTCGGCAAGCTGCCATTACCGGAGTCATGCGCTGCTTGTCTTCACAATTTAGTTGGGCGCCCCTAAAATGTAGAAATGGATATGTGATAATGGGAATCATCTTGACCCTTGCAAGATAAATGTCGACCTTAATTTCGGATCAGTAACAGAAGTTATACTCTAGCAAAGCTAGCAATTAAGGTCAGACACTATTAAAATATTCAAGAACTTTTTATAGTGTCTCACCTAGATTGCTAGCTTTGGTAAAACCTAAAAATAAAATTTAATTTTTTGCTAAAAAAATAGGTAAAGGAATTATTTTTGAACTAATACACGTTTAATAAAAGTTTTAGAAAAGTGTTTTATTTCAACTAATTAATCCCCTCCCCAAAACAGATTCAGAATGCATGATTTGTGTCAGAAGGTTTAAATGACTTATTTTCTTATACACGCATTTCAGTCTAGCAAAGCTAGCAATTCAGGTCATACACTATTAAAATATGTATCCGACTAATACTTTTTATTCAGATAAGAAACTTTTAATAGTGTCTCACCTAAATTGCTAGCTTTGCTAAAGTATTTTACTGGCAACCAAAGTGTCAGAAGGACAAAAGTTTTAGAAAAGTGTTTTATTTCAACTAATTAATCCCCTCTCAAAAACAGAATCAGAATGCAAGGTTTCAATGACTTATTTTCTTATACACGCATTTCATACTTGAACATATGCACCTACTTTTCCACAAGATGCTTGATAACTTCAAGTTGGTTGCAGTTGGCAGCTAGGTGAAGAGATGTCTTTCCCTTGTTGTTTTGTTGATCCACTTCGCAGTGTAGTTCAAGACAAGCTTTGACGATCGACAAATTTCCAATTGCCGAAGCGAAATGGCAAGCAGTGTTGTCAGTCGCTGTTACCTTTTTTGCCAACTCTGAACCACCTGTAAGAGTTAGCAGACGTTTGCCACAATGGCTTTTAAATACTTAGAACTTTTTGTTTAATTTTTCCATGTTTATTTGGAGTTCTGGCTGAGGGTGTGAAATTTTGTAAAATAATAGTAGTCATTTAGAGCTATTGCTAAAAGGATGGTTGTTTCTCAACTCGCTCCTCTCTTATTTGGTAGAGCGACGGTCCCAGTATGGCTAGGGGTTGTGAGTTCGAACCTCACTGTAGACTAGTTGTTTTTCTAGCCTGCCATCATTGATCGACAGATTTGGTGAGTACTAATGATATGTAAGTCATAATCGTTGGTCACAAAGCAGCTTCAGAGGGGCTAGATCACATTTGTTGAACACATATATGTGTGTGTATTTTTCATTGAATTACTTAAAGGACTAATACATGTTTTTTACAGTATACGGTTGTCAGTTAAACCTATTGACAGAAGCCAGTTTGCAAATTCAGTATGGTTTTTCCTAGCAGCCATATGTAGTGCTGTTTGCCGAGTACTGTCTTCAACTTCTACCATCTTGGATGTTGGAATATCAAGCTCCTTTGATCTTTCGAATAGCAGTTTCCCAATCTCAACATTGCCTAAGATAATAATCGCACATGATTGCCAAATAAAGAATTTCAATGTGATGCCAAATAAGTGATTAAAAATAATTTAAAATTTGAAGCAGTCGCTATATGACAACTTGGTTTGTTTATAATTTCATTTATTTAACAATTCACCGTGTTTCATAAATTACTGTTTAGAAATATTAAAGAAAAATCGAATACTGAGTATTCATTTCCTTGATTTATTCAATAATTTTTTTCTTGAATTATTTTTTTTTAATGTTTACCCTCCAATGCAGCATAGTGTAGTGGAGATTTGCCATATCTGTCTTGCAAAACTATGTCTGCACCAAATTCGATTAAAACTCTTGCAACCTGTGGAGTGTTATGCCATGCACATAAGTGCAATGCAGTCAAGCCGTGGTTGTCCTTTGCATTGAGAAGACTGTGGTTTGATTTGGCAAAACATTGTGAAAGATTCTACAAAAATGTTTCATTAATTTTTTTTTTAATTTGAACATTAGATTTGTAATTTTTACCACGAGTGCTGGCAATTTCCATTTTAATGGAGATCTTTTGGGTTGGAATAATAGCAGTTTGATTGCAGCGTCAATATTTCCCTTTCGCGCTGCCCAGTGTAGGGGCGTCATATCACATCTGTCTACCATCTAAAGATAATATTCAATTCTGGTTAAATGCTATTTAGCTTGTAGTACTTGTGGAGCCTCGTCAAATTCAGACTATAACAGCTAGATAATTCTGTATATACTATTCCTAATTTTTACAGAGAATTATTTGGCTTGGAAATTGCTAATCTTAATGTAAACTAATCAATGACATTCTCATTTCGAAATAAATTTAAATCTAAATAATTGCTGTAAATAGATTAAAGTTGGGCCTAGTTTATATTTTAGTTTAATTTTTAGTTTTTAAACTAAAAAGCTCAAAAAATTCTACTCTAATTTTGTAAAGTTGAAAAGACTAGTGTCCAGTTCTGTTTAAACCTGCCACTGTTATATTAATATATTGTTTTCCACCAAGATGTGATAAAATTCAATATTTAAACCTACTTCTTCAATCCTCCAATCTTCTCCCCAATCCAGAAGTTTTTTCACTGTTGTTTCTTTTTCCAGGCAAGTTGCAACAAACGATTCCAAACCTTTCTTGTCCTTAATCTGTCAAAAATGTTTTTGTGTTTAGCATGATTAAAAATGTTGAAAAAACTTTTGTATTCTGCTTATTTTTTCAGCATTTTTAGTTGGATTGGGATATGCTTCGCGTTATTTCAAAACTCATTATTGGAGTGTATTACAAAAGCACCGAGTAATTACCACTATATTGTTGTTGGAAGCGGGTAAAAATTGAAATATAGAAAATTGGGGCACTGGTCTAGAATCCTACTACAACGCATATTATTTGGGTTTGGGTGAGCTGAGCAATGTTATTAAATAAGAAATATAATAATACATGACCCACCCTCACCAAAACACTAACCGACCCCCTAACTCGCCGAAAATCGTATTCTTTCTTACATTTTTCGATTGTCTGCACCATTCTTGCGTTTGTGCTGACGACGATGCAAAGTGCAGTGGTGTGGCGTCCTCGTCATTTCTTGCCAATAGGTTTAGTTCAGAGTCTTCGATCAAGGCTAGATTGACCGCAACCTGGTCCATACAACCTGATGTTGTAGAGCATAATGGTTGGAGGCTGTAGTGAGGCGTAGTAAGAATATCAAAGACCATAGAAGTAGGTGGCATTTTGAACGTTTCGAATAACTCGATATTTATGCATGTTCAAAATGATGCCTAATTTCGTATGGGCTTTGATGTTTATACTACGTTATACATTACAAGTAACTGATAACACATATATTCTCTGTGTCTAATTCGGCAGCCCCGCAGCCCCGCACCCCCTTGGAAGAGTTCTCGCAACCCTGGTCAAGAAACCCCGCCCTTAAGTTTATAAGGGATCAGATCCGATCCGATATTATTAAACATCCCTACCGTACGGTCCCTGTATGACCAGAGGTCGTGAGTTCGAACCTCACTGCTGGCTAGTTGTTTTTTTAAGCCTGCCCTGCTTGCATCATTGATCGACAGATTCGGTGAGTCTGCGACGGCTTTAGGTGTACTAATGATACGTAAGCCGTAAGCGTCGGTCAAAAAGCAGCTTACGAAGGGCTAGCTCGCATTAGTTAAACACATATGTCCAAGGCCGGATTTAGGGTACTACCTAGGGCAGGGATGGCGAACCACTGACACCACACATACCACACATTTTTAGTGACCCACCTGTCTGTCTAGAAATACCGAAATGTTACCATTCATTTTCAGCAAAGGATAATGTAAAAAAAACAATTCTTAGTTAGATAGCGACTGCCTAATCTGTGGGTTGTGCAAAAGTGTCTTAAGGATGATGAGTAGTAGGCCTACTTTAACAAATGCGTGCAGAAAAGCAGACATCTGAAAGCATTTTCGCTGTAAAATGTGAAAGGTTTCGATCCTTTAGGAAAAATAAGGAGTTTGCAAACTAAAATATCTGAAAAACCTGGATATACCAAGCTGAAAAGCTTTCTGCTGAACTCCTGCAATCCTATTAAAAAACAGGGAACCAGGGCGATATTACTTATTTGGAAAATGGGCTAAAGGTCGTCCAAGAAAGGTTTACGACACATGGTGCTGGGCCGCGAACTGTTTTATAAACAAAATTTGAGCCACAGAATAAAAAAGTTTGGAAAACACTGGCCTAGGCAATAA
The DNA here is from genome assembly GCF_963924565.1 of Ascidiella aspersa. Taxonomy (NCBI): domain Eukaryota; kingdom Metazoa; phylum Chordata; class Ascidiacea; order Phlebobranchia; family Ascidiidae; genus Ascidiella; species Ascidiella aspersa. The sequence continues at coordinate 30,702,445 of NC_139450.1, forward strand.
CACTTAAAACGACGCAGCAGCAAAGTTTCGCGTAAAATTAGCATATAGGCCTAGTTAAAAATATATGACCCACTTGTGCATTTTGTAAGGATTAAACGTGTTTGTGACCCGCGCGAAGGACCTAATTTTGCAAACCAAGCTACAAAAAGTAATAAAAATACTCACACACAATGCACGTATTGACTCGAATCAGTCATTCATTTTTAAGCAAAAGCTGTGCTGTACTGGATCTGTACTATAAGCCAAAAAAATTTAGAAAATTTTTCCAGGGCCCAATCCTAAAGCCTTACTAGCGTAAAGGTTAACCCGGCACTACATAATGTGTGTATCTTTCATGGAATCTCTATAACTTACCCTTGTTTTTTGGCACCGAATAACGCATGAGGAGGTCGCATATATGGACGTGGTTGTGTTGGGCGGCGTAATGCAAGGCACTCATGTGTCGGTCGTCCTTCGCGTTCAGTCGAATGTGGAGGATCTTCCGGTAGTATTGCGTGCTCATGTGAGCGTCCGTGCTTTTGTGAATCAGCTTCAGCGCGCTTTCCAGTACACACGCGTCGCCCTGCTTCGCCGCCTGTGACGTAACAATAGGGTCGGGTAAAAAGACATAATTAGTCAGTGCGATATTGAACTTTTTTAAGTCGCAATGTAAATTTATACCGTAAGCGTAAACCTTTAAAATTGGAAGTGCCCGCCATCACCCAAAAATAATCACAAAGGTTTAATACGATAGAAAATTGCTTTATTTAAAAAACACATAAAATTGCCATTATCTATAGTCTTTCATGTTTTTGGTATTTTGCCAGGCTGTTGATGCTAATTTTGGCTTAACCATCGTATTCTGTCTGTGTTTTAAATAAAGTTTTTGATCTTTACGTAGGTATAACACCTGAAATAAACAATTATATTAATAATGTTGTTCTACCTCTTCCTTAGTTGAACCGTCGTATAATGAAACATAGTTTTGTAAATGCTGTCAAACTCTTTTTACCTGGTGAAACGACATAGCATGCTCGAATGTCCTTATTTCCTGTGTTTGGTCCCTTTGCAGAGTCAGTTCCAAATCGCCCCATCCGTGCGAAGCAAATGAAGCCTCCATTTTGCTACGTAGTATCAGGATACCACCAAGGCAAAACACCTATGTTTTATATCTTTCTTTAACCTTTATTAACCAATAAAACACATTTTAATGAACACAGAAAACAAAGTCTATCGAATCGACATATAGTGATTTATAATATCCGTTGTCCTACTTTATTTACCGAACACAACGCTCAACCAAATCGTGCGGCCTTTTAAGGAGCGAATTTGCTTAGCAAAATTTTGAACCTAAGTTATAAGCTTCTTTTTTGTTTACGAAGAGCAAAATATTTTACCTTTTAGCTAATCTTTCAACATCAGTATACGTTTAGCTAAAGCAACCAACTAAGCGTCCTGATAAAGGTTAAATACATTTTCTGTCGACTATGCGTCACTTAGTTTGCTAAGGTGCGTGAATAATTGTGGAATCATAACACTATCCCTGTACGACATGTTCGTTCGCCGTTCAGCCTCAAACGTATGCCGAGCACTAAAAAAAACATTGGTGTCAATGGTTAACATGGAACTATACAAACACAACATAAGCGCGTTTAAATTTATATTTTTATAATGTTTTCTAGAGGTGAAAATGAATGAAACACTTTAAAGCGGTAGTTTTCAAACGTTTTTAGTTTGCGGCACACTTTTGACAGAACAAAAAAACATAGTGACTTAACAATCGCCCTTAACACACGGCAAACTTTATTTAAATGTCTTAATACTATAAATTTTGTAATGACTGGTAACGTATTCATGTTTGAAATGTTTACGAGAATGCATATTTGTAACATAAAAAACTTATTTCTCAAAATTAGAAAGTTTCACGGGCACACTTAACAATCTTTGAGGGCACACTAATGTGCCGCGGCACACAGTTTAATGATCACTGGTGTCTTTAAAGCGCTTTTATCAAACAGTCTTCCATTATGTCCCGATTTTGTCCGACTGATTACTTCTTATTCTACCTAAAATGCACTTCTTTCAAATTGAGCCTTTTTACAGTTTCCAATGGTTACACACATATACTTCAAATTCTTTCTTCCATACTCTATTAACAACTTTGGTCACTACTTCCTGATATTTTGGCAGCAATATCCCAAGTCATAAAGAAAAACTTGAAAAAAAATAAACTTCAACGGATCTTTGTCAGTAGATGATTGACATTTCCTTGCAGCAGTAGCGGAATATTTTGTACGCGTTTTCAATATATATTGTTTGCTTTCCATCCTAGAGAGAAGGAGGCGGAACACACATTCATAATGTTATATAGGTATAAAATGCTGAAAAAATTGTTAAATATCTGTCAAAATTTGTGTCTCATATTTATGGCTATAACTTTCAACCCTAACGCACTTCCTTCTAACTGCACTCAAAATTTGTGAAACCTTGTGTCTCGTCTGGTAGAGATGCATTTAGGTATCAAAAGTATTGAGTGTTTGTAAAGCGTTCGTTGCAGCTGTGATTGGGCCTGAGCCAATATTAGTCTTGCAAACATTTTCATCTGTTGCACCACAACATATGCAATAGGCCAGTGAACAATAACCCCAGCACCTGCTCATTACTCGCCAGTAGTTCATATTTGCCTAACAGTGTTTTAGTGTGACAGTAAGGTCGTGTAAATAAGGTTCTATTGTGTTTAAATTCTGTTTCACCACAAAGGTAAATAAATTAGTGTAAACCGGACATCCCTAGTCACAACGATACTTAATTTTCAAATTCCTTTTAATACCGTCGCTCTACCAACTGAGCTACAAATGCTCAGAGAGGAGCGAGTCGAGAAACATCATTCGCCAATGCTTGCTACATTAAAAAAAGTCTAGACCAGTAGATCTCAAGTAATAATATTTGCCATACTGTTCGATGTACGTGGTGCTTTGGTAATTAAACCGTCTTCTATATACTCGTCTGTAGAACTCGCCCACCACCAAACTCCAGCCATCGTTGTGCTCTCTTTAACCTTGGGTAAATGCAATAAATTTAAACAAAACTTAAATACTAAAAAAATGCTGCATGTATTGAATGTAATAACGTTGGAGAAACGAAGGCTGAGGCAACTGAGAAAAAAACAAAAAGCTACTTTTCACGAATGAAGAATGTTTTTTCATGAATTAAGATTTTTTTTATGTGTGAAGCTATATGACCAATGGATTGCCATAAAACTCAGAACAAAATTAACTAAGAAATGCTAATAATTATTTGCCAAACTGTTCGATGTGTTTGGTCCCATGGTAATTAAGTTCTTATATACTCGTATACAGGAGCCGAGTTACTCGCCGACCACGAAACTTCAAAGGCTACTCACCGAGTCCAGAGAGATGGTTCAATGTCTGGAGAGCCAGGCAGCCCTTCCCTCCAAATCTTACGTTTCTCGGAACACCAACAGAAGAACCTACTAAGACATTTTTTGTGATTGACAAATTATGACAATAATGATGGCCAGCCGGCGTTTTCAATTATTTTACTAATCAGTAACCATATATGTTATCAATACCTTGCATCAAAGTTTTATCAAAACACGTTCTTCGACCTTTTGACCAAAACGCGTCAATTCGAATAAATCAGGGGTTCTTAAACTGGGGTCCATGGACCCATTGGGGGTCCGTGAGGGTCTGCGAAGGCCAAATTGAAATATTATTTTATATTGGTTTAATTAAAAATGAAACGTTTTTGCACTGAATGTATTTAGACTCTATTTTTCTTTGACATTTTGTGAACCAAAAAACTGTATTTCTAAAGTCTATTGTATTGTGACGTCAATTTATGACGTCATTGTAGAAAAAATTCTTGGGGTTCGCGATAAAAAAAGTATAAGAACCCCTGGAATAAATGGAAATTTAATTTAAAATACTTGGGTAAAGATTGATTCAACCGGCGTTGTAATTCGCCCATAGTTTTTGTTTTTCAGTACAATTTCATTTTACACGTTAAAGCAACATTATGGAGAGTAGAAAAAAGGCTTCTACATATCTCTTTATTTTGCTTCAGTTTTTTAAATGAATGTTTATAAGGCGACCGACAATTTAAATGGCTGCTTTGCAGGAAAACGTATGGTTTTTCAACAATTGTACCCCTAACGTTATATTGCTGTCGCTTGATGTCCAATCCGACCTAATCCGAATTGTTGTTTTAGCAATTGTAGACCGATATAGCCGGTAACGTGTTTATGTGGTGTTAAACAATATTTTTTATTGTCGAAAATGGTACAAATCCTGATTTGCGTTGTGTGTAATATTGAGCTATAATTTAAACAGGGCGTTATTAATTTTATTCATTTAATTTTTTTTTTCCAAAAACACTGTAGGCCTGTAAAACTGTGGCACCTTCTGAAGCTTTAATTTCGCCGACTCATTTGTATCGATGTCAATTTGCCACAGTATTACGTTTTCATTTTTTTAATAAAACCTATTGGGATCTGTTTTATTTCGCCGAAAGCCTTGCCAATTCTATATAAAGCTCAATGGTTCGAAACCTTTCCACCGCAAACAGGTTGAACATTAGTAAAATACGAAAAAGTTTAAGATCTCTAGGGTAAACTTTTTTGACTTCCATATTGATCCAGTAAATTCCGGTAAATCCCCAATAAAAATCGTCAAAAATCGAAAAAACACCCTTGCCAAATTTTCCAATTTTATCGAAAAACTTTTTTGCTTCTAATTGCCCCAAATTCTTGATTAAACCAGTTTAAGGCGGTTCTAACCGGTTTTTGTTGAAAATTCCAGTAAATCCCCCCAAAAAATAGGATTTTCTAAAAATCGATAAAACACCAAGGCTATATAAGCCTTGCCAAATTTTCCAATTTTACCGAAAAATTATTTTGCTTCTAATTGCCTAAAATTCTTGATGAAACCAGTTCCAGGCGGTTCTAACCGTTTTTTGTTGAAAATCCCGGCAAATCCCCGATAAAATTAGGATTATCTAAAAATCGTCAAAAATCGAAAAAACACCAAGGGTATAGCCTTGCCAAATTTTCCAATTTTACCGAAAAACTTTTTTGCTTCTAATTGCCCCAAATTCTTGATGAAACCAGTTTAAGGCGGTTCTAACCGGTTTTTGTTGAAAATTTCGGCAAATCCCCGATAAAATTAGGATTTTTTAAAAATCGTCAAAAATCGAAAAAACACCAAGGGTATAGCCTTGCCAAATTTTCCAATTTTACCGAAAAACTTTTTTGCTTCTAATTGCCCCAAATTCTTGATGAAACCAGATTAAGGCGGTTCCAACCGGTTTTTGTTGAAAATTCCGGCAAATCCCCGATAAAATTAGGATTTTTTAAAAATCGTCAAAAATCTAAAAAACACCAAGGCTATATAAGCCTTGCCAAATTTTCCAATTTTACCGAAAAACTTTTTTGCTTCTAATTGCCCAAAATGCTTGATGAAACCAGTTTAAGGCGGTTCTAACCGGTTTTTGTTGAAAATTCCGGTAAATCCCCGATAAAATTAGGATTATCTAAAAATCGTCAAAAATCGATAAAACACCAAGGCTATATAATAAGCCTTGCCAAATTTTCCAATTTTACCGAAAAACTTTTTTGCTTCTAATTGCCCCAAATTCTTGATGAAACCAGTTTAAGGCGGTTCTAACCGGTTTTTGTTGAAAATTCCAGTAAATCCCCCCAAAAAATAGGATTTTCTAAAAATCGTCAAAAATCGATAAAACACCAAGGCTATAGCCTTGCCAAATTTTCCAATTTTACCGAAAAATTATTTTGCTTCTAATTGCCTAAAATGCTTGATGAAACCAGTTTAAGGCGGTTCTAACCGGTTTTTGTTGAAAATTACGGCAAATCCCCGATAAAATTAGGATTTTTTAAAAATCGTCAAAAATCGATAAAACACCAAGGGTATAGCCTTGCCAAATTTTCCAATTTTACCGAAAAATTTTTTGCTTCTAATTGCCCCAAATTCTTGATGAAACCAGTTCCAGGCGGTTCTAACCGGTTTTTGTTGAAAATTCCAGTAAATCCCCCCAAAAAATAGGATTTTCTAAAAATCGTCAAAAATCGATAAAACACCAAGGCTATAAGCCTTGCCAAATTTTCCAATTTTACCGAAAAACTTTTTTGTTTCTAATTGCCTAAAATTTTTGATGAAACCAGTTTAAGGCGGTTCTAATCGGTTTTTGTTGAAAATTCCAGTAAATCCCCCCAAAAAATAGGATTTTCTAAAAATCGATAAAACACCAAGGCTATAAGCCTTGCCAAATTTTCCAATTTTACCGAAAAATTTTTTTGCTTCTAATTGCCTAAAATTCTTGATGAAACCAGTTCCAGGCGGTTCTAACCGTTTTTTGTTGAAAATCCCGGCAAATCCCCGATAAAATTAGGATTATCTAAAAATCGTCAAAAATCGATAAAACACCAAGGCTATAGCCTTGCCAAATTTTCCAATTTTACCGAAAAACTTTTTTGCTTCTAATTGCCCCAAATTCTTGATGAAACCAGTTTAAGGCGGTTCTAACCGGTTTTTATTGAAAATTCCGGTAAATCCCCGATAAAATTAGGATTATCTAAAAATCGTCAAAAATCGATAAAACACCAAGGGTATAGCCTTGCCAAATTTTCCAATTTTACCGAAAAACTTTTTTGCTTCTAATTGCCCCAAATTCTTGATGAAACCAGTTTAAGGCGGTTCTAACCGGTTTTTGTTGAAAATTCCAGTAAATCCCCCCAAAAAATAGGATTTTCTAAAAATCGTCAAAAATCTAAAAAACACCAAGGCTATAGCCTTGCCAAATTTTCCAATTTTACCGAAAAATTATTTTGCTTCTAATTGCCTAAAATGCTTGATGAAACCAGTTTAAGGCGGTTCTAACCGGTTTTTGTTGAAAATTCCAGTAAATTCCCGATAAAAATAGGATTTTCTAAAAATCGTCAAAAATCGATAAAACACCAAGGGTATAGCCTTGCCAAATTTTCCAATTTTACCGAAAAACTTTTTTGCTTCTAATTGCCCCAAATTCTTGATGAAACCAGTTTAAGGCGGTTCTAACCGGTTTTTGTTGAAAATTCCGGCAAATTCCCGATAAAATTAGGATTTTTTAAAAATCGTCAAAAATCTAAAAAACACCAAGGCTATATAAGCCTTGCCAAATTTTCCAATTTTACCGAAAAACTTTTTTGCTTCTAATTGCCCCAAATTCTTGATGAAACCAGTTTAAGGCGGTTCTAACCGGTTTTTGTTGAAAATTCCAGTAAATCCCCCCAAAAAATAGGATTTTCTAAAAATCGTCAAAAATCGATAAAACACCAAGGCTATAGCCTTGCCAAATTTTCCAATTTTACCGAAAAACTTTTTTGCTTCTAATTGCCTAAAATTTTTGATGAAACCAGTTTAAGGCGGTTCTAACCGGTTTTTGTTGAAAATTCCAGTAAATTCCCCATAAAAATAGGATTTTCTAAAAATCGTCAACAATCGATAAAACACCAAGGCTATAGCCTTGCCAAATTTTCCAATTTTACCGAAAAACTTTTTTGCTTCTAATTGCCCCAAATTCTTGATTAAACCAGTTTAAGGCGGTTCTAACCGGTTTTTGTTGAAAATTCCGCTAAAGTCCCCATAAATATAGGATTTTTTAAAAATCGAAAAAACACCAAGGCTATCGCCTTGCCAAATTTTCCAATTTTACCGAAAAATTATTTTGCTTCTAATTGCCTAAAATTCTTGATGAAACCAGTTTAAGGAGGTTCTAACCGGTTTTTATTGAAAATTGCGGTAAATCCCCGATAAAATTAGGATTTTCTAAAAATCGTCAAAAATCGATAAAACACCAAGGGTATAGCCTTGCCAAATTTTCCAATTTTACCGAAAAACTTTTTTGCTTCTAATTGCCCCAAATTCTTGATGAAACCAGTTTAAGGCGGTTCTAACCGGTTTTTGTTGAAAATTCCAGTAAATCCCCCCAAAAAATAGGATTTTCTAAAAATCGTCAAAAATCGATAAAACACCAAGGCTATTTATTAGCCTTGCCAAATTTTCCAATTTTACCGAAAAACTTTTTTGCTTCTAATTGCCCCAAATTCTTGATGAAACCAGTTTAAGGCGGTTCTAACCGGTTTTTGTTGAAAATTTCGCTAAAGTCCCCATAAATATAGGATTTTTTAAAAATCGAAAAAACACCAAGGCTATCGCCTTGCCAAATTTTCCAATTTTACCGAAAAATTATTTTGCTTCTAATTGCCTAAAATTCTTGATGAAACCAGTTTAAGGAGGTTCTAACCGGTTTTTATTGAAAATTCCAGTAAATCCCCCCAAAAAATAGGATTTTCTAAAAATCGTCAAAAATCGATAAAACACCAAGGCTGCCAAATTTTCCAATTTTACCGAAAAACTTTTTTGCTTCTAATTGCCCAAAATTCTTGATGAAACCAGTTTAAGGCGGTTCTAACCGGTTTTTGTTGAAAATTCCAGTAAATCCCCCCAAAAAATAGGATTTTCTAAAAATCGTCAAAAATCGATAAAACACCAAGGCTATATATAGCCTTGCCAAATTTTCCAATTTTACCGAAAAACTTTTTTGCTTCTAATTGCCTAAAATTTTTGATGAAACCAGTTTAAGGCGGTTCTAACCGGTTTTTATTGAAAATTCCAGTAAATCCCCGATAAAATTAGGATTTTCTAAACATCGTCAAAAATCGATAAAACACCAAGGGTATAGCCTTGCCAAATTTTCCAATTTTACCGAAAAACTTTTTTGCTTCTAATTGCCCCAAATCCTTGATGAAACCAGTTTAAGGCGGTTCTAACCGGTTTTTGTTGAAAATTCCAGTAAATCCCCCCAAAAAATAGGATTTTCTAAAAATCGTCAAAAATCGATAAAACACCAAGGCTGCCAAATTTTCCAATTTTACCGAAAAACTTTTTTGCTTCTAATTGCCCCAAATTCTTGATGAAACCAGTTTAAGGCGGTTCTAACCGGTTTTTGTTGAAAATTCCGGCAAATCCCCGATAAAATTAGGATTATCTAAAAATCGTCAAAAATCGATAAAACACCAAGGCTATAGCCTTGCCAAATTTTCCAATTTTACTGAAAAACTTATTTGCTTCTAATTGCCCCAAATTCTTGATGAAACCAGTTTAAGGCGGTTCTAACCGGTTTTTGTTGAAAATTCCAGTAAATCCCTCCAAAAAATAGGATTTTCTAAAAATCGTCAAAAATCGATAAAACACCAAGGCTATAGCCTTGCCAAAATTTCCAATTTTACCGAAAAACTTTTTGCTTCTAATTGCCCCAAATTCTTGATTAAACCAGTTTAAGGCGGTTCTAACCGGTTTTTGTTGAAAATTCCAGTAAAACCCCCAAAACATAGGATTTTCTAAAAATCGTCAAAAATCGATAAAACACCAAGGGTATAGCCTTGCCAAATTTTCCAATTTTACCGAAAAACTTTTTTGCTTCTAATTGCCCCAAATTCTTGATGAAACCAGTTTAAGGCGGTTCTAACCGGTTTTTGTTGAAAATTCCAGTAAAACCCCCAAAACATAGGATTTTCTAAAAATCGTCAAAAATCGATAAAACACCAAGGCTATAGCCTTGCCAAATTTTTCAATTTTACCGAAAAACTTTTTTGCTTCTAATTGCCTAAAATTTTTGATGAAACCAGTTTAAGGCGGTTCTAACCGGTTTTTGTTGAAAATTCCAGTAAATTCCCCATAAAAATAGGATTTTCTAAAAATCGTCAACAATCGATAAAACACCAAGGCTATAGCCTTGCCAAATTTTCCAATTTTACCGAAAAACTTTTTTGCTTCTAATTGCCCCAAATTCTTGATGAAACCAGTTTAAGGCGGTTCTAACCGGTTTTTGTTGAAAATTCCAGTAAAACCCCCAAAACATAGGATTTTCTAAAAATCGTCAAAAATCGATAAAACACCAAGGGTATTAGCCTTGCCAAATTTTCCAATTTTACCGAAAAACTTTTTTGCTTCTAATTGCCTAAAATTCTTGATGAAACCAGTTTAAGGCGGTTCTAACCGGTTTTTGTTGAAAATTCCAGTAAATCCCTCCAAAAAATAGGATTTTCTAAAAATCGTCAAAAATCGATAAAACACCAAGGCTATAGCCTTGCCAAAATTTTCCAATTTTACCGAAAAACTTTTTTGCTTCTAATTGCCCCAAATTCTTGATGAAACCAGTTTAAGGCGGTTCTAACCGGTTTTTGTTGAAAATTCCAGTAAATCCCCGATAAAATTAGGATTTTCTAAACATCGTCAAAAATCGATAAAACACCAAGGCTATATAGCCTTGCCAAATTTTCCAATTTTACCGAAAAACTTTTTTGCTTCTAATTGCCCCAAATTCTTGATGAAACCAGTTTAAGGCGGTTCTAACCGGTTTTTGTTGAAAATTCCGGCAAATCCCCGATAAAATTAGGATTTTTTAAAAATCGTCAAAAATCTAAAAAACACCAAGGCTATATAAGCCTTGCCAAATTTTCCAATTTTACCGAAAAACTTTTTTGCTTCTAATTGCCCCAAATTCTTGATGAAACCAGTTTAAGGCGGTTCTAACCGGTTTTTGTTGAAAATTCCAGTAAATCCCCCCAAAAAATAGGATTTTCTAAAAATCGTCAAAAATCGATAAAACACCAAGGCTATAGCCTTGCCAAATTTTCCAATTTTACCGAAAAACTTTTTTGCTTCTAATTGCCTAAAATTTTTGATGAAACCAGTTTAAGGCGGTTCTAACCGGTTTTTGTTGAAAATTCCAGTAAATTCCCCATAAAAATAGGATTTTCTAAAAATCGTCAACAATCGATAAAACACCAAGGCTATAGCCTTGCCAAATTTTCCAATTTTACCGAAAAACTTTTTTGCTTCTAATTGCCCCAAATTCTTGATTAAACCAGTTTAAGGCGGTTCTAACCGGTTTTTGTTGAAAATTCCGCTAAAGTCCCCATAAATATAGGATTTTTTAAAAATCGAAAAAACACCAAGGCTATCGCCTTGCCAAATTTTCCAATTTTACCGAAAAATTATTTTGCTTCTAATTGCCTAAAATTCTTGATGAAACCAGTTTAAGGAGGTTCTAACCGGTTTTTATTGAAAATTCCGGTAAATCCCCGATAAAATTAGGATTTTCTAAAAATCGTCAAAAATCGATAAAACACCAAGGGTATAGCCTTGCCAAATTTTCCAATTTTACCGAAAAACTTTTTTGCTTCTAATTGCCCCAAATTCTTGATGAAACCAGTTTAAGGCGGTTCTAACCGGTTTTTGTTGAAAATTCCAGTAAATCCCCCCAAAAAATAGGATTTTCTAAAAATCGTCAAAAATCGATAAAACACCAAGGCTATTAGCCTTGCCAAATTTTCCAATTTTACCGAAAAACTTTTTTGCTTCTAATTGCCCCAAATTCTTGATGAAACCAGTTTAAGGCGGTTCTAACCGGTTTTTGTTGAAAATTTCGCTAAAGTCCCCATAAATATAGGATTTTTTAAAAATCGAAAAAACACCAAGGCTATCGCCTTGCCAAATTTTCCAATTTTACCGAAAAATTATTTTGCTTCTAATTGCCTAAAATTCTTGATGAAACCAGTTTAAGGAGGTTCTAACCGGTTTTTATTGAAAATTCCAGTAAATCCCCCCAAAAAATAGGATTTTCTAAAAATCGTCAAAAATCGATAAAACACCAAGGCTGCCAAATTTTCCAATTTTACCGAAAAACTTTTTTGCTTCTAATTGCCCAAAATTCTTGATGAAACCAGTTTAAGGCGGTTCTAACCGGTTTTTGTTGAAAATTCCAGTAAATCCCCCCAAAAAATAGGATTTTCTAAAAATCGTCAAAAATCGATAAAACACCAAGGCTATATATAGCCTTGCCAAATTTTCCAATTTTACCGAAAAACTTTTTTGCTTCTAATTGCCTAAAATTTTTGATGAAACCAGTTTAAGGCGGTTCTAACCGGTTTTTATTGAAAATTCCAGTAAATCCCCGATAAAATTAGGATTTTCTAAACATCGTCAAAAATCGATAAAACACCAAGGGTATAGCCTTGCCAAATTTTCCAATTTTACCGAAAAACTTTTTTGCTTCTAATTGCCCCAAATCCTTGATGAAACCAGTTTAAGGCGGTTCTAACCGGTTTTTGTTGAAAATTCCAGTAAATCCCCCCAAAAAATAGGATTTTCTAAAAATCGTCAAAAATCGATAAAACACCAAGGCTGCCAAATTTTCCAATTTTACCGAAAAACTTTTTTGCTTCTAATTGCCCCAAATTCTTGATGAAACCAGTTTAAGGCGGTTCTAACCGGTTTTTGTTGAAAATTCCGGCAAATCCCCGATAAAATTAGGATTATCTAAAAATCGTCAAAAATCGATAAAACACCAAGGCTATAGCCTTGCCAAATTTTCCAATTTTACTGAAAAACTTATTTGCTTCTAATTGCCCCAAATTCTTGATGAAACCAGTTTAAGGCGGTTCTAACCGGTTTTTGTTGAAAATTCCAGTAAATCCCTCCAAAAAATAGGATTTTCTAAAAATCGTCAAAAATCGATAAAACACCAAGGCTATAGCCTTGCCAAAATTTCCAATTTTACCGAAAAACTTTTTGCTTCTAATTGCCCCAAATTCTTGATTAAACCAGTTTAAGGCGGTTCTAACCGGTTTTTGTTGAAAATTCCAGTAAAACCCCCAAAACATAGGATTTTCTAAAAATCGTCAAAAATCGATAAAACACCAAGGGTATAGCCTTGCCAAATTTTCCAATTTTACCGAAAAACTTTTTTGCTTCTAATTGCCCCAAATTCTTGATGAAACCAGTTTAAGGCGGTTCTAACCGGTTTTTGTTGAAAATTCCAGTAAAACCCCCAAAACATAGGATTTTCTAAAAATCGTCAAAAATCGATAAAACACCAAGGCTATAGCCTTGCCAAATTTTTCAATTTTACCGAAAAACTTTTTTGCTTCTAATTGCCTAAAATTTTTGATGAAACCAGTTTAAGGCGGTTCTAACCGGTTTTTGTTGAAAATTCCAGTAAATTCCCCATAAAAATAGGATTTTCTAAAAATCGTCAACAATCGATAAAACACCAAGGCTATAGCCTTGCCAAATTTTCCAATTTTACCGAAAAACTTTTTTGCTTCTAATTGCCCCAAATTCTTGATGAAACCAGTTTAAGGCGGTTCTAACCGGTTTTTGTTGAAAATTCCAGTAAAACCCCCAAAACATAGGATTTTCTAAAAATCGTCAAAAATCGATAAAACACCAAGGGTATTAGCCTTGCCAAATTTTCCAATTTGACCGAAAAACTTTTTTGCTTCTAATTGCCTAAAATTCTTGATGAAACCAGTTTAAGGCGGTTCTAACCGGTTTTTGTTGAAAATTCCAGTAAATCCCTCCAAAAAATAGGATTTTCTAAAAATCGTCAAAAATCGATAAAACACCAAGGCTATAGCCTTGCCAAAATTTTCCAATTTTACCGAAAAACTTTTTTGCTTCTAATTGCCCCAAATTCTTGATGAAACCAGTTTAAGGCGGTTCTAACCGGTTTTTGTTGAAAATTCCAGTAAATCCCCGATAAAATTAGGATTTTCTAAACATCGTCAAAAATCGATAAAACACCAAGGCTATATAGCCTTGCCAAATTTTCCAATTTTACCGAAAAACTTTTTTGCTTCTAATTGCCCCAAATTCTTGATGAAACCAGTTTAAGGCGGTTCTAACCGGTTTTTGTTGAAAATTCCGGCAAATCCCCGATAAAATTAGGATTTTTTAAAAATCGTCAAAAATCGATAAAACACCAAGGCTATAAAGCCTTGCCAAATTTTCCAATTTTACCGAAAAACTTTTTTGCTTCTAATTGCCCCAAATTATTGATGAAACCAGTTTAAGGCGGTTCTAACCGGTTTTTGTTGAAAATTCCAGTAAAACCCCCAAAATATAGGATTTTCTAAAAATCGTCAAAAATCGATAAAACACCAAGGCTATAGCCTTGCCAAATTTTCCAATTTTACCGAAAAACTTTTTTGCTTCTAATTGCCCCAAATTCTTGATGAAACCAGTTTAAGGCGGTTCTAACCGGTTTTTGTTGAAAATTCCAGTAAATCCCCCCAAAAAATAGGATTTTCTAAAAATCGTCAAAAATCGATAAAACACCAAGGCTATAGCCTTGCCAAATTTTCCAATTTTACCGAAAAACTTTTTTGCTTCTAATTGCCTAAAATTTTTGATGAAACCAGTTTAAGGCGGTTCTAACCGGTTTTTGTTGAAAATTCCGGCAAATCCCCGATAAAATTAGGATTATCTAAAAATCGTCAAAAATCGATAAAACACCAAGGGTATAAGCCTTGCCAAATTTTCCAATTTTACCGAAAAACTTTTTTGCTTCTAATTGCCTAAAATTCTTGATGAAACCAGTTTGGCGGTTCTAACCGGTTTTTGTTGAAAATCCCAGTAAATCCCCCCAAAAATAGGATTTTCTAAAAATCGTCAAAAATCGATAAAACACCAAGGCTATAGCCTTGCCAAATTTTCCAATTTTACCGAAAAATTATTTTGCTTCTAATTGCCCCAAATTCTTGATTAAACCAGTTTAAGGCGGTTCTAACCGGTTTTTGTTGAAAATTCCGGTAAATTCCCCATAAAATTAGGATTATCTAAAAATCGTCAAAAATCGATAAAACACCAAGGCTATAGCCTTGCCAAATTTTCCAATTTTACCGAAAAACTTTTTGCTTCTAATTGCCTAAAATTCTTGATGAAACCAGTTTAAGGCGGTTCTAACCGGTTTTTGTTGAAAACTGCGGTAAATCCCCCATAAAAATAGGATTTTCTAAAAATCGAAAAAACACCAAGGCTAGCCTATAGATATATATTCCTATATAGATATATATTCAATAACGTCGCTTGTGAATTTGTGATTAACGATCACATATTTCGTGATAAGATCTTGGGATAGTTGGAAAATATTATTAACACGCACATGTAACTTAACCAAACATGATTACGCACATCAAACTAAGCGCTCTTAATTTCCTTTACATTTGGCGCACAACATAACTGTCTTGTGTTCAGCCGCACAGATTAGTTCAATATTTAGTTTATCGCAGACAGAATGTATGCAAAGATTTTAAAGATTAAACTAAGTACAGAACATAGTAAAACGAAAATCAGTTTGTTTGGATGTTATATGATAAATATATTTCGCACCTATGAGCATCAATAGTATCTTATTTAAATAGAATTAATTAATATATTCATATGTATTTACATATTTATCATGCAACATTAAAACAAACTATTTTTGGTGTACTAAGTTCTGTACTTGGTTTAATCTTTATCATTGATGTGCAACCAGAATCGTTTGTTTTTCACCATTCGGATACAAGTAGATTCTGTTATTTGAAAGAAAATTCTGATGGTATAGATTTTGAAGCAGGAATTTTTTGCGTTTAAATGTTGTGGTATAGGTATCAGGGTTGGGTATCATTACGGAAACACACAATAAGACCTAAAACGCAACAACATACTAAATAAAGCAGTTAAGTATATAAAACCATAATCTTAAGACCAACGACATAATACAGTCAAATTAGCAGTAATATGCAGTAGAGAACAATATCAAAATCGTCTGAATAAGACCTAAATCTGCCTGAATGCGTCCTAAATTCATTTGAATAAGGCCTAAATCATGCCTAAAAACAACTTGCTTTATATTTTCATATGTTTTGCCCACCAAGGGTTCATTTTCAGCCTAAAGGCTTACAAAAGACAATTTCAGTCACAATTTGTTCGCGTTTATCTCGACCAGTAACATCTAGAACAGCGGTTCCCAAACTGGGTTCCGTGCAGCAGTTTCATAGGGTCCGCAATGAGAATTAGTCTTTAAGTTTATAAACATTAGGCTTCAGCGCATGTATATAAACTCTTTATTTTTTGGGGGGGATTAAAAATTACCTCAACAGCAGTATTGTTCATTCCAAGTTGATAGGAAACCAGACCCTGGTCGTACTTTAGGTTGTGAGCTGTCAATTCAGCTAAAGTTGCTTTCCACAATCGCTTCAGAGTAGCTTTTTCCTGATTAGAATGATTCATAAATTTTGTAGAGAGGCACAGTATATTGCTCAAGAAATATTTTGGGTCCGATTTGGGCTGTTTATCAATTTGTCTGTTTTAATTGTTCATTTTTTTGTATTTTGTCATACTGTTTGTTTTGTAAAGTTAATTTAGCAATAGAAACAAGTTTCCCGATTAGTTTGATAAAAATTATTAAATTCCTACTTTGAAAGCTTAATATTTTTTATTCCTGTAGTTGAAACTGCGTATATCGAATCAGCAGACCCCTTCAGCAAGCAAGGCCAGGCTAGGAAAATTTAAGGTGATGCTGAAACGAACTTGGTTATACTGGCCATAGCGGATGGAATGAAGTCGAGTCTTTTGCACAAATTAACAAAGTCCAAGTTACTATTAGAGAAAATCACATCAAGTCATTGGCATAAAAACAAAAAATGTGGTTAAACTATTAAAATTTGTAAACCCGTCCGATTTGAGCAACATCTCTTCTAAAAACTCAAAAAATCAACATGTAGCTATCAACTTGTTTTACGAGCACAAATTAAGACAGAAAAAAGATTAGTCATATTCTTAATGAAACCACTTAATTTCCACCAAAGGTATTTTACACAATGACTTAAGTTCAAGTCATTTGTCGATTCGACTCAGGTCAAGTCAATTCAGTTTGTCCAAGAGACTTTCAAGCTATTTAAAAACGGTGACTTGAGTGGACGAACATTGACTTAAGTCATTAAAACACTGAACGTTGGAGCAGTTAAATAGATGAAAATGTGGTTTGCTGGATTAAAAATTAGGAAAATATCTAGCTTTAAAGCAGGGGTGTCCAACTCAAACATGCCGACGGGCCAATTTTTATCTTGTGTCTGTATTTGGTATGCAATTCGCTCTTTAGATTAGCTAAGCAAAGCGGTCAATGTAAGATCAATGTCAAAGATTTTTAATACCACAGTAAAAAAGGTGTGTGTTGGTTTTGCGCCGTTTAAAAAATGTTTGAATTGAAATTTGCGGCGTAATGTTATCGCGTAAGGAACTGCGTTGTAAAAACGTATACATTTCTGTGTCGCCATTGGATGTAAAATGAGTTACACGTCCTTTGCAGATCCATTCCACCGCCATAATTTATGTGATCAGTACAATAGGTACGCTGCATTATAGCCACATGTCCATAAGTTTAAATTAACTAGTAATGCAGTATTAAGTATAGTTAAAATTTACGTCAATAACTTGACAACGACTTGAGACAACAAAAACTTGAGACAACAAAGACTTGAGACAAAGGCTTAGAACAATTGAGACAATGATTTGAAACAACAATTTAAGACAACGACTTAAGGCAACGACTTAAGACAAGGACTTAAGACAAGGACTTAAGACAAGGACTTAAGACAAGGACTTAAGACAACGACTTAAGACAATGACTTATGACAATGACTTATGACAACGACTTAAGACAATGACTTATGACAATGACTTATGACAATGACTTATGACAATGACTTATGACAATGACTTATGACAATGACTTATGACAATGACTTATGACAATGACTTATGACAATGACTTATGACAATGACTTATGACAATGACTTATGACAATGACTTATGACAATGACTTATGACAATGACTTAGGACAATGACTTAGGACAATGACTTGGGACAATGACTTGGGACAATGACTTGGGACAATGACTTGGGACAATGACTTGGGACAATGACTTGGGACAATGACTTGGGACAATGACTTGGGACAATGATTGGGACAATGACTTAAGACAATGACTTAGGACAATGACTTAATAAGACAACGACTTAAGACGACAACTTAAGACAAGTACGACTTAAAATAACGACTTAAGAAAAGGACTTAAGACAAGGAATTTGTCACTTAAATAACTGCTTTTAAATGGCTTGACTTAAAAAAAGTCTTTCGGGCGCATATGTGCCGCGAAATTAGACTTCGGTGTTCACATTAAACAATTCTGGTAATATTTGGTCAGCTTTAACCCATAAGTTCGGAGAAGTTTTTCTGGTTTAACAATGTTCTAATTTATACTGATGGCAATGCACCGATTGCAACTTAGGACTCTATTTTTCGGAACTTACTACACTTAACCCAAGTCTTTTAAAATGACTTGTTTACAACAATGTTACTATAAGGATGCCAAGTAATTGTAAGTTATACTAGTGTGGTATTGGTGCCGATCCGATAGCTTTTTAACAATTGCTTCTAATTTCAACAAGACTTTTAGGCTAGACGTTGTATTTATTTCCAAAAAATAGTGTAGCCATGAAACATGCTGAATTGCGGGTTTAAAAAAGGTTTTCCAACAAATTGCCCTACCAGCCCCACCTTCTTAAAATGGTTATTGCAAGCATAGCGCCAGAAAAATAGCAACCGAACCTCACATGTAAAAAGGCCAATTAATAAAGCAAAGGTGCGTGATTATTCACTTTAAAACGTAGGATTTTAAATCGTCACTTTTTATGAATCTTTCCGTAGCCACAGCAAAACCATAGCGCTCGCAACAAATAGCGCTCTAGTCGGCAGCAACACCAAATTTCCTATCGAAAACTGATTCGCGAATCCGAAATCAACCAAATATCCCGAAAATCAGCATAAAACAGCATTAAACTCAAACGTAACAATTCTACTTTCGTTTTACTTGCAGGCAAAAAAATGTCCTCTTTTTGGGTGGTGAAAATATGGTAGCTCTAGCTGCAATCCACTACTAATATATATATATATATATATAAATTGATTTGGTTGGGTCGCCGACTGCACTAGTTTTATATGGTTAGATATAATGAGATTGGTTTTAAATAAGATTTCTCCTATACTTGAAACTTGCTTTTGGAAAAAATTTTTAAACGAGTTTTAATTTGTCTTTGTCCTATAATCACGTTCTACTGTGGGGCACGAGATTTAATTTGTTTAGTTGAAGCTTCTGACTCTCGTTTTAAGTTTGCTTGAAGGTTGCGTGCGTATGACTCGTTAGCCAACCACAATACCTCTGGTGATTATTAATTGTATTATCTGATAAGCAAAACACCTAGTTGAAACTATAGAAGGCGGACAATCAACACTGTTGACAACACAGCGCTGTGAACCGCACAACACGTTAACTGAGAAGAGGTCCTGTTTCCAAGCGGATAGCGGCCTTAAGTAGCCACAGACAATCGAACTGCTGACCGCCGAGATAATCGCGGAACAGCACATTTTTAGCATTCACACTTTGGTGCGAGTAAACAATAAATCTGGGGCATAAGCCGTTACAGCGTAAATTGCACAATAAACACAAAATCTCTTAGTCAGTAAATAGCCGTGCGCTACACTACCACCAACAAAATATATAAATATATAGATAAATATGTTTTAAAATGATTTCTAATTTGTTTGTAAACGCAAAAACAATATATACATTATATACATATATATGTTTTACATATCTACTTCGTTACTTTTAAATATATTTTTTAAATAATCATGATGACACACAGATAATCATGATGTACTACCTTGCTAACAATAAACCACTCACCTATCAAGGTTACGTCTATCCCAAGTGGTCCCAAGTGATTGCCCACCTCATAACCTTAAGCTCGGTCAGTCTTATTCCAGGTTACGCAATCTTCCGTCTTTATATTTGCTGGAGAGAAAAAGGAGATTTCCGTCAGGTAGAAATAATTTTTCTTTTTTAAACACAAATAACTTTTCAAAGCATTTTAAATTTTATAACCGTATTTCTAAGTTTTTTAACCATAACAAAAATAGTATGCTAATTTTAAGGTTTAATATTACACGGCGCCTGAATGCCCAAAACACTGCCATGCTATAATGTGAACCATTCTCTAAAACGAATAATATACGCGCGAAGTGCAAAAACTTTTTCGCTTACATACAGTTAAAGTTGTCAAAAAATATAATTCGATAGGCTCTTACGACCACATTTGGCATGCGGGCCTGAACCATGCTAAGACAATATAATTCTTAGCCACATCAAATTTTAAAATACACTGCAACGAAAGTAGAGCTATACAGCGTCCCACAACTACATGATAACACTAAGTTATTCAAAACTAACTCGCGGCCCAATAAAAATGGCTCTGCGGCCCACATTTGGGCCGCGGCCCATAGTTTGGCGATCACTGATCTACAACGAATAATATACGCGCGGAGCGGGAAAAATTTTTCGCTTACATACAGTTAAAGTTGTCAAAAAATACAGTTCGATAGGCTCTTAGGACCACATTTAACACATGCAGAGACAATATAATTCTTAACCACACAAAATTTTAAAATACACTGCAAAGAAGGTACAGCTACCACGTGACCCACGACTACAGCATAACACTGAGCCATTCAAAAGTAATTCGCGGCCCACTAAAAATGGATTTGAGGCCCACAGTTTGCCGACCACTGCTGTAGCTGAATATTAACAATCGCGCAAAAAAAGTTTCGTATAAAGATTTCCAAGTGCGTTGTACCAAATTAATAATTTAAATTTAAAAATGTATACGCTTTTATGTAAAAAGAGTGTATGTCTTGCAATACAAACGATTTGCAGTTGCTGGATTCTTTTTTTGTATAAAGGTTAGTAATTATGCAAGTCCGACGTTTTTACCTGGAAAAATGGTTCTAAAACTGTTTTTGGGCGGACCAGAAAAAAATATTTTTTGGTCGTAGATCAGGGTCGACTTGAATTGTTTCAAAAATGACGTCATAAAACAGGGTGACCTACCGTACGAAAATTGCTGTTTTCGTTCAAACAAATGTTAAACTAAAATAGAGTCAAAACACATTTAAGGAAAAGGCGCCAGAGCGTTTTTCTCGTACCAAACTTTATTCATTTAAAAAAAATTCTAACTTGCCCTTATGGACCCCTAACCCTGGCTCATAGGGGCCAACGGACCTCAGTTTAAAATCCCCTAAACTAGAGGTAAGTAAATTTTTAGGGCTGAAGCAAAGTCCTATATGAATTAACAAATTATCAGAGTCAGCTTACAAAACTGTCGATAACAGGGCATAAGAAAAAAGTTTGTCGATATTTCGTTCAGCTGATTAAAGAAAAAACTCTTGGTAGTTAGTAATAAAAGAAAAAACTTGGTAGTTAGTATTAAAAGAAAAAACTCTTGGTAGTTAGTATTAAAAGAAAAAACTCTTGGTAGTTAGTATTAAAAGAAAAAACTTGGTAGTTAGTATTAAAAGAAAAAACTCTTGGTAGTTAGTATTAAAAGAAAAAACTTGGTAGTTAGTAATAAAAGAAAAAACTCTTGGTGGTTAGTAATCAAAAAGACGAAAAAAGTAGAAATACTTTTGTTATTTACCCAAAGGTCCACATAATGTAAGTACGATGGATTGCATTTTAGATTGCTAAAAGTTTCCAAAGGTTTTTGTTAACTGTCTAAACCAGGGGTTCTTGACCCTTTTTTGTATATTTTACCCTTTTAACAAAGATGAATATTAGATTTACCCCCAATATATAAAATGGTTCTATTTTTTTTTGAAACGAGTAGCAAATTATATAAGTTATGATGTAGGACAATAAAGTTACTAAGTGATAAGGATGTTGCAAATTCACTAAAATATCTATCATCGCGAAAAATAATGTTACCGACACAAGATGATAAAGAATTAATAGGCTACTTCGGGCTAACTTCGAATTAGCAGTTAATCTGAACTAGGAAAGTAGGCCACCAATACCTATGGCTTGCACACTTTTTCTGTCCTGTCAGCTGATGTGGATATTTTGATTGATAGCTCATTTACCCCTAAAACGAAATTTACCCCCTGGGGTAAATTTACCCCAGGTTAAGAAAGGCTGGTCTAAACGTTTTTTAGTATTGTCAGCGTTTTATCTGCAAGTAAGATAAGCTTAAAACGTAATCATTTAGGCCTAACATGCAAGATTTGGTGCATATTAGTATAATTTACGAATATCAAAATATTGCAAACAATACAAGTGTTGAGGAGAAATTTGAACTTAATATTTTGGAAAAAATTGGCATATTTCACACAAAACACTGCTGTTATTACATTTTTTCAAAGTCAATTTTTTCAATCGACAATCGTAATTAAAAACTCGTTAGCATACCTTATGGCCTTCTTCATTCTTATCTTTGTCTTTATCTTCGAAAGTATAAAGGTGTGAAAGGTGTGTATAAAGGTGTGCAAGACTTAAACGCTGACAGAACCAGATTTGAAACTTGGAGAACCAACTGTAAATGCAATGAACACGAGGCGGCGTTTACTGCTATTGATTTCACAGGCGCTGATTACAATTGAGGCTAGACTTGCTTGCCCCGGGTTCAAGCTTAATTGACTAATTGACAGTCACAGGTTCTGCAGAAGATGGAAATTGTAGACGTTTTTGTTTTCAGCCGCCTGATACAGAAAACCGATATCACTATCAAGACCAGTGGTTTCCAAAATTTTTAGGCTCGTGGCAACTAAAAAAATCTTAACCATTTCGCAGCACACTTTTACGGAACAACAATAGATTTTACAATCGCTCTTAACACACGACAAACTATATGTAAATGTCTCAACATTATAAATTCGTAGTCAATAGTTCGTATTTAAGTCTAAGATGCTTGCGGGTATACCTATTGGTAATACATATACTCTCTTTTCTGAAATTACAAAAAGTTTCGCGGCACACTTGACAATCGCTCGACGCACACTAGTGTGCCGCGGCACACAGTTTGGGAATCACTGATATAGATGATTAGGCGTTAGCAGTAGTGCACATCACGTATGCTGTATGGGCTCTTTCTAAGCATAAAGTGCATTTAATAACGCTCGAAAATAAATGATAGAAATTAAATAAACGACGAAACACAAGTCATAAATATTAATACTTTATGTGGCCTACCGGTCTTCTATCCACAATATCAGCGGCGTACATGTAGTGTGCTGCACAAAGTTGTTATTTTAATTGAGACGAATTTACACTTTTGTTATTGTATTTATTGTAATTTTACTTTGTTTACTAGATTGTCTCTTTGGTTTACTATGGATTGCGTTTGTTTTACTAGATTGCCGAAAAACCTTTTTGCTTCTAATTGCCACAAATTCTTGATTAAACCAGTTTAAAGCGGTTCTAACCGTTGTTTGTTAAAAAATGCAGTAAATTCCCCATAAAAATTTGGATAGTATAGAACAAGATAGGCTAGTTGTGTTCTTCACAGATAGTTAACGATTCTATTCTTGTAACACTGAACGCTATATTATTGACGTTTTGCAAGTTGTGAAAAATAATTTCGCTTTTTTACTACTGTATTGGAATAAGTAATGTATTAAGTTGTGTTTCGATGATCAAATTACGAACAGCGGTTATAACTTTAATTTACTTAAGTTGCAATAATTTAAATTACTTTTCTGCAATAGGAAATTACAAAAGTTATTAGGCTTTGCTTACGGTACTGCATCCCCAAAAGTCAACGCAAGTTATATGAACGTATTTCGGAACTTTTTCGTCAATTCGACATTTTTTTTTCATTTTTTAATAGGCCTAATACACATTTTTTAACTAAACCGTGTGTATACTTTCTATCGGAAATGATTACGAAAAAGCTTTCTTGAACGATATAGTCGGAAAAGGGCCAGGCACCACAACGACAGTAGTGATGTATTTCGTTGCGTTTCGATGATTAAAATACGAAGAGCGGTTATAACTTTAATTTACTCAAGTTGCAATAATTTAAATTTCTTTTCTTCAAAAGGAAATTACAAAAGTTATTAGGCTTTGCTTACGGTACTGCATCCCAAAAAGTCAACGTAAGTTCTATGAACGCATTTCGGAACTTTTTCGTCAATTCGACAGTTTTTTAATAGGCCTAATCCACATTTTTTATCTAAACCGTGTGTATACTTGTTATCGGAAATGATTACGGAAAAGCCTTCTTGAAAGATAGACAAACGATATAGTGGCCGTACACGGAAATACCAAAACTTTACAATAAGAATAGAACAAAGTGAAGATTTTAGCATGTCAGGTATTCAAGGCGCAGGCTTGGGTATTTGTGGAAGGTTTCCACTGTAAGTCTCCAGTAACGGGCGTCAACCGGGACAGGGAAGCGGTTGGTCTTGATGGTGTCGGTATCACTGTTTCCGAGAAATACCTGCATGAGAAAAAATGCGTTTTTTTTTTAAAAACATTATTTCCTAGGCATATTATGTCTTTTTTTACTTAACTTTTTTGGTTAGGTGAATCGTTACAAGAAGGAAACATCAAACGGTTTACCTTTTTTGGTGAAAAGAAACTACGACATTGTCAATTATTTGGGGAAACTCGAAATCGCTACTCTTTTTATTTGGGGTAAAACCGATAAATTGTTACTACTCTGGGGAAAATCCCGAAATCGTTCATTTTAAGGGAAACCCAGTAATCGTTACTTGTTTACGGAGTGGTTAAGCCCGAAATTTGTTTTGAGGGGGAAATTCACAGGTTGTTCCTCTTTTTGAGGGTGGGGATCCTCAAAATCGGTATTAAATCGTTGTTTATTTCTGAGAGGAAGGAGAAATCGTTACTTTATTGGCGAGAATCGAAAAAAAAAACGAAATCGTTGGTACTTAGAGAAAAACAATTAATAAGGGAGACTGACATGTTACTCGTGACTTTGAATTATCGAATAAAACGTGTATGCAATGTGTATATTATTGTATCTATTCGTGCCGAAGCTACATTACGTTACTTCCTTAAATGATAAAAACGGTCTCGTTCTGCGATTTTTAAAGGAAAGTTGTACTTTTGTCTCGGTCACTGCGGATGAAATGAACAATGGCTGCTACATTTCGCAGAAATCTTTTCACGTTTTAATTCACTTTGTTTAATTTTCAACAAATATGTTTAAGTATGTGCTACAGACGTGCAAAGCACAAACAAAATATTAAGGTGTCTCACTATTCTCGTGTGAAAAACTTTCGTTTAAATAGTAATATTGTGCAACACTACTAAGTTTTTCAACATTCTATATCACATATGGCTCATAAAAATTCGTACTTAAACACTACAATTGGTGTTTATGCATTACCGATTTCTTACTCAAAAGCCATATAGTCGACTAAAAAAACATTGCTTCATTAATATGACATCACTTTCCGAAAAGTGTAAAGAAGGATTATTACTTTATGACAGGTTTGGAAATCACTGGTTCTAATATTGTCCAATATTCCCAGCGTTTTCCAAAAATTCCATCTATACACCTACAAGTTAATTAGTTTTACGGGGCGGTCATAACCCTGGGTAAACGACTTACGATATCCTGGCCGACCGAGTTTTGAATATAGTGGAATGCCGTCCCATCGTTGGAATACGATACTTTGTAGCTGGTCACCCACTGGTCGTTCCCTCTCGGGTCTTTTTTGTTCGACCTTCCCTGGGTCACTACTCCGTAAATAGACAATTCCCTTCCAAAGTCGACTTGAAGCCACGCACCTGCTTTCTTTCCTACAAATAAAATATTAATTATTTAAATAAAATGTATTGCATACATCCATAAACGGATTTGATTCAAACTCAAATATTAGCTTTTCGTCGTTAAAATTGCTAACTGCTCTCCGCAATAATTGCATTACTTGTAAAGTACCAAGTCAAGCGAATAATTTAGGCGTGTAGGCGTAAGAACAAAATTTTAAACTTAACAGATGACTAAAAGTTTTAGAATCAAACTAAAATTTTAGTATTAATTCTAGTAATTTTTGCGGTTTTAACGTTGACGTATTGTGCCGTTGTACGCCAATAAACTTAAAAAAACAGTAGTTTGTTGGCCACTCAATGAATGTGACATTGCATTAGAACATCATAATTCGTGAAAAACAAAGTTAGGAAATCGGATAAATACAAGAGTTTTAAAAAAAATGCTTTTTAAGTACATACAAATACCTCCGAGGCCATTAGAAACTCACCCTTTCCAGCCCACGCAGCGGCATTAGAGCCAACGGGTATTTTGTTTAGACGTCCGTTGGGTGGGGCTAACGGTGGTCCCCAATTAGACGAAGCAGTCATTTGACCGTCGGTTACAGAGTCGTTGCTTACGCCCGAATAGCAAGTAGAAATATCTGTACAAAAATGGCGCTTGAACACAATGTTTCTTAAACCATGGGCCGCGAACAAAAATTGAATTGCGGCGCCGTTTGATCGCCGACTGCTGTAATTCATAGGTTAGATTTAGGGAGATTGTTTTTTAGCAAGATTGCTTAAAAATTTACAAAAACTCTATCAGCAATACGAATACATGGCTAATATTTATTAAATTTAAGCTTATTGGACAAATGTCTTAAGCTTTTTTGCCTTCCAATAAGAGAATTGGGTATGTCCTAAGCTTCGCTTAGTCTTAATGTTTGGATCCTAACGAAAACCAACGTTGAGGAACACTAAATGAACAACTCGCATCTGCGGCGCAATCGAAACTAGTTTTGATACGCATTTTACTCCTTGGGTATTTGTTTCGCGATGAATGTACAAAAATAAGTGTCCTGCCTAATCAAGCATGAGTTTCGTTTTACACAAGGTTTTCATGCAGATTTGTTACTAGAGGGGTTAATTACAATACCATGCAACCCTTTTTAATACCTAACAGTTTTCTATTTATTTGGTATGTAACATTAGTTAGGTTTCAGTACTTCTATGTTCGTTTGTTAGATAAAAATAGATATAAAGGATGTTTTCGATGCAGTGTTAAAGTATTACTCGTAATCGAGCGAGTCTACTAGTTTTAATAGTTTAACGTTTAATTTTAATGACAAGGACTATAGTTGGAATTGACTTGCCATATTTATGAATGGGACTTGACTTGTGATTTATTCAAAGCGACTTGACTTGGACTTAAGTCATTTTACAAATGACTTGACTTGGACTTAAGTAATTTCACAATCGACTTGACTTGGACTTAAGTAATTTCACAAATGACTTGACTGGGACTCAAGTCATTTCAACACGACTCATTTACAACATTTTTTTAGATATTTTTTTTTTTTTTTAGATAGATTTAAATTTATTTCGGAACAACGGTACCATGCATGCAAAATTTGAAATAATAAAGAAGCGTCCGTAGTTCCCAGGGGGCAGCGAAAGATTCATTATTTTTTCATATAAAAGAAAGAAAGCAATACGAATTAAGATAGGCTACAACAAAAAGGCTATTCGTAAATACAAAACCAAATACATTATATTAAACACAATTAGCTTTACATTTGAAAACTTATTGCAACTTACCTGCATTGCAGGTTTTTCCCGTAAACTGGTCGGAGCACTGGCAATGAAAATCGTTGGGTCCGTCACTGCACGTGCCATCGTTTAAGCACGGGTTGCTGCGGCAGGTGTTTGTATCTGCAAAACACAGAACCACTTGCAACAGGATTTCCTCCCAAAGCTGGTTAGCCGGCGTCACGCATCTTTGTATAATCGGTCACGAAAACTCGAACTAGCTGCCAGGTATTTGCGAGAAATCATATGGCGGGATTTCTTTAATTAGCGGCAATGTTTTGCGGAAACACATTTCAGTTGACGACTAGACACGATTGTTGTTATATTCATTTTAACCTACATTTAAAATAACATACACAGTGAAAACAATAGATTAGCCTGTTTTCGGTATGGTTTAGCATGAACAAGAGACAGTTTTCGTTAATTCTCACTAATACTGAGACAATTATTTGATATAAATAGTAAAAAAAACTGTAGCTGTGGTTTCGAGAGACCGTTGAAGAACTTTCAATTATCATTCCGATCCCTTAAACACCTTAAAAACACAAGTAACATTGCTTAAATTCATATATATCAAAAGTCAAAATCTCTCACCACCACTTTGTATAATCTTCGTCCTCCAATCCCAACTTAGCTTGCAAAACATTTTACTTAATAGTAGAGCTCTTACCGAACTGGCACAAGTCTCCGGCCATGTGTGGTGGACACGAGCAGTAAAATATGTTGACGTCGTCGATACAGGTTCCACCGTTCATGCAATGCGAGCTGTGGGTAGGACAGGTGTTTCTGTCTGTTAAAATGATAAAAAATGAAATTCACCAACTAAAAAAAATATCATGACCAGTGGTTCTCAACCTTTTTCCTTTCGTGGCCCATTTTCGTTGCACAAAAATTCTGTGGCCCAATAATGTTTACGAAAGAACAAACTATAAAAAAGGTTTAAAACAAAAAATAGAGGAGGATATAGCACAGATTATTTATTTAACCTTGCATTTGTGAGGTACTTGCTTCTGAACAATAAATTTACGTGCATTTACTTTCCTTCTCAATTCCTCCCCAATCCATTATTCCCGTAAAATTGATTATAGTGGTACAAATAAAACTAACTTTTTTAATAAATCTTTTTTAAATTGTTGTGTGGCCCACCAGTGAGTCATGGCCCACTGGTTGAAAACCGCTGCACTAAACAATGGGTTATTTACTTTTCTGGTCCCTAACAGTGGGAAAACATAAGATATGGGTGGCAATCATTTTAACAGCCTCGGTTTTTACGTTGTACAATGCACTGGTGAGTTTTTAGTGGTGATGTAAGAGTCACAGCTAAGTCAATTGCACACAAGTTAGGTCCAAATCACGTAATTTTTAAAACAATAAGTAATTCGAAGCAAGTAATTTATAAAACAGCGACAAGTAATTTAAGTCAAATCGTAACGCACATATAAGTGTGTGAAATCTTTACTCACTGTCTGGTATGCTTGCGGGATCTGTGCAATCTACCGGGCCGGCAGAGTCTGGTTTAAGATAGAATACTGTTGCTGACACTGATCCTGGAAATATAAAGCACTTGAAATGAAGCTTTCGAGTGTAACACTTGAAATATCCCCTGGTACTATGTTTTAAGTTTGAACTAGAAATGAACAATATTAAAGTATATGCAGTTTTTATGGATGACATTAGACGATAAACTTAATTTTACTCTGCCAATTGCGGTTTTTTAATATAATTCCTGCTAACAACAAAACTAAGACATTATATTATAAATATGCTACGGTTACCAGCTCTGCCTTAAACATTTCATTTTCCTTGAACTTATAAACGAGCTTGTTCAATTCACCAAGTCACAATGCCTATATAAAAAACGTGAGGTTTCGTTTGTCAATATACTTTTAAATTTGAAGTATGTTAATTGGGTACACTGTGCACGGATCTGCAACGTAGCTTGGTAATGAATTACAAAGCCAAATATCAAGTATATTAATTGCGAATTTGGGAACTTAAGTATAATTTGGGTATAAAAGGTAACATACGATTAAAGCGCTTTGCCGTGGTGCTTGAAATATTATTGCAAAAAAGGTTGGGAGGTACAAAGAAAGTTTACCCACCGATTAAAGAGAAGGATGGACCGTCTGATGTACAGGAGTCGCTCCTTATTCCGTGTTGCCATCCTCCTACGTAAGAACCTTGAACTGGGCCCCGATGAACAACGAACAGACCTCCGGCCTCTAAAACATATTTTTGTTAAATAAAACAAAAAATATTTTTTTTAAATAAAACTGAAAATTCTAAAGAACCGAAACACAGTGTTATAATGACTACAATGACTAGACTTAACTTCCATTTGACTTGACTTGACTTGACTTAAGACTTTTAGAAAAAAGACTTGACTTGGACTTAGATAATTGAGTAAAATGATTGGGTTGAAATTAAGTGTTTTCATTTAGCATTTTATTATAAAATTGAATTTGCACGTAAAAGCATTAAATTGTTACAAGCTGTTTTTTGTTATTTTGAAGTTGAACTATTGCTCATGATCGGACGAATTTACCAATTTTAATGGTTTATCGTTTTATTGTATATTAGTGGTTTGACTTGGAGATGACTTGCTCTAATAAGGACTTGACTTGGGCAACTGATGACTTGGACTGGGAATTGACTTGTTATTTTTAGAAAATACTTGACTTTGACTTAAATTATTTCACAAATCACTTGACTAGGACTTAAAACACTGCCGAAAAACAAGCACCATTTGCAAATCTGTGAGGAACAGTTAAGGTAAAAACATATCGACTAACTTTGAAGAGCGAAATGCATTTAGAATAAGAACCTGAGTTTTGATTTTATTCAGCTAATTGTGACAGTTTGTTAGTCGTTTTAAATCACGATCAAACTAACTTCTTTATTTAGAAAATGTATCTTGAATCATTCCAATTATATAAAAGTGTACCTTTTCTTATCTTTCCGTCGTAAATTGCGGCAACGCAGATTCTCGAAGAGTTGGTGAAGGTTGTTGTTCCACACAGCGGCGGCATTCTAATATTGCCGCAAGTGCTTGGACAAATCACTCTTGTAATTTCTGCCGACAGTTCTCCGAATGTCCAGCTGCAATCGACTGTCAATAAATAAAATTACAATGAAAACTATATTTTGTTTTATATAGGCCACGTTTTGCAAACTTTTTTTTTAGCTAGCGCACTTTAAAAATGACAAATCGTTTTACATCCCACCAAGACAATAGAATCAAACAAAACCACAGTTCCTTTATGTAAAGCAGTGGTTCCCAAACTTTTTCTTAAATATTTCGCGGCACACATTTAACAGAACAACAATAGAGTAATGTTACAATCGCCCTTAACACACGACAAATTTTTAATGGATAGTGCGTATTTAAGTATAAAATACTTGCGTGTATGCCTATTGGTAATAAAACTAAATTATTTCCGAAATTACAAAAAGTTTCGCGGCACATTTGACAATCTCTCGAGGCACACTAGTGTGCCGCCGCCCACAGTTTGGGAATCACTGATGTAATTTGCAAAGTCTGTATTTTGCATGTTATTCTGCATGACTATTTGTTATGCGAAAGCTATATTCGAAATTAAAAATAATTGCCGACAGAACAGTAGAAAAATTCCCACTTGTGCGCCACGGCATGCAGTTTGAAATCCACTGGCTTAGAACAAAAAATTATATTGATTGAATTTTGACTTACTTATCATGCCATCGCTAAATGAACACAAGATTACAAGACAGCAGAATATTGCAGCTATCTTCATTATGTGTCACTGCTGGTGTTGTTAGTTGCAAATCAAAGAATCTTGTGCAAATAGATTTAAACCAGCACAAACAGTTAAATAGTGCACATTTGTATTACTAAGAAGCTGTCAAACATACACAAGCAAAAATGCCGTACTCTGTAAGATTTACAACAAGCTTTTGCTCTTATTTACTAGTTTAACCAGGTATCAAGAAAGCCGCTTTACAAACCGCAAATTAGAAACACGCAATCTGTGTTTTAGACATGCCCTGTCGCAAATCTGACACAGATTTTCGGCTTAAATAGCGCCGTTGTATGTTTTCATCCGCTGGGCACGACTGTCAACAAATCGGTAAGTTGAAGCTTGATTTGTCGGTTTGTCGGCTTTACTAAATTGGCAAGTGGAAATGAGGCAATCGGTGGACAGGATTTACAGCTTAATTGGTGACGTATAACACAGATACGGAAACAGCCCTAGCTTTGAAATTGCTATTGGGGTTGCCTATATTTAGAACAGAGTTATTCAAATAACACGTTTAAATCAAAGTGGTTTTCACGCCAGAAACCTCCGTAGGTCGTTTGTTAATCGAATACCACACCCTTAAACTTTGAGTTTTAATAGAAGTGCTTTGGTAAAGTAATCGGTTTGAACATCGAAAATACATCAATAAACATGTTTTGTTCAGTAGGGTGATTAATGTCGATATAAATTACAAAAAATAAAAATAATGTACCCAAATATATCTAATTTTTTTATAAAAGTTATATTTTGAGATGAAACGAACGGAGGAATGTGAAACACAATTTTTGTGAAGAACCACTAATCTATATATTGTCGATATTTTAAAAAGATAAAAATATTGGTGCAATTCGAAGATTGCTTTGTAGATGTCAACCATAACAGACCATAACAGAGCTACAAGCTATTTAAAAATCAAATTATTTATTTATGAACGGTAGTAATATAATTATAAGTTTTACAAACGCATCAACAAAAGTGTAACGCTCAACAGTGATTATATATACAAAACAAATGCATAGTATATTAGCCTGAAAGCTAATGTATAAAACGATTTTTTCTTAATCGCAATTTTGGTATATTGATACCATAAATAAAACTTTATCAAAGCATAAATACAATGAGTGAAACACTATAGGAAGATTTGTTCTTGGGTATAAAAAAAAACAAGCTAGGAAAGGTCTTTTTTTAAAGATTTACAATGATCTGAAAAAGCAAAATGGCCGTTAGCAGGGCAACAGGGGCACGAAACGAAAAGGCGCTATTGCGGCAGCGGTAATACAATAATTCAAAATCGACGTTGCCAATCTTTTTCCCGGCCCGACTGTTTGGCTCGTAGCCTGGTATTTCTTCAGGTACGTATGGTTGCCCGGCGGGTCTGGTAGGCTTTCTGGTGGGAAACTGTGGCCTGGCTGGTCTTTTGGTTGGAAACTGTGGCCTGAATGGTCTTTTGGTTGGAAATTGTGGTCTATTGGGTCTTCTGGTTGGGAATTGTGGCCTTGATGGTCTATTTCCGCCTGAAGAGCAACCCGCATTGCTTCCTGGTTTGTTATTGGAGGTTTTTCCTCCACACGCCACTGTTAGTTGGCCGACACCGCGCCCCTTGAAGATAAAAACATGTGCGTTCAGCTGTATTGCAAAAGCAGGTTTTAATTAACTTTCTTTTTTAAGACATATTAAAGTTTTGTACCTTTTATAGAGTTTGTCACCAATATAAAGGAAAATTTATTTAGATGCTGGTTTTGGTCAGGTAACAGATGTCAATCGTGAAGTTAACAAATACTTAATAATGCATAAATGGTGCGATTTTGTGAGCAGCCTTTAAGATGACTGTAAAATATCTCGCTATATGAACTCCTACTTCCGTGTCATTGCAAAACCCGAGTGTTAAATCCGCGATTAAAATAGAGCAATTGATGCGAAACCGTAGGCGCATGACCTTATATGACCACTCTCTAAGCATCGTGAAATTAGTTTGGACTGTTGACATAAAAAGCTTGTGATGTGTTTCATTTCCAAATCACATGACTGAATCCAACTCGGTTCTAATTCGGTCAATCCGTATGACAAAATCTTT
Organism: Ascidiella aspersa; assembly: GCF_963924565.1. NCBI lineage: Eukaryota > Metazoa > Chordata > Ascidiacea > Phlebobranchia > Ascidiidae > Ascidiella > Ascidiella aspersa. The sequence continues at coordinate 30,735,598 of NC_139450.1, forward strand.
GGCTATAAACTGTTTTAAACTAATCTGCACTAAAGGATGGTTTTGAGAAGGTCCTTGCTCAACTAAGGCATTGAACTTGTGTCATAATATTAAAACTAACTCAATAATATGCACTATAAAGACCATCCCGCCGTTGTGAGACACAACGCGCTAAATCAGCGATACCGTAGGCTGCCGTTAAACTTGGATTTTGACCATCAACTGTGCTTTACAACACAAACTCAATGGTTTTGAAAGCAAAACAAAACGATAAATTGCTTTAAAACCTTGGAGCATAATGGTTGGAGGTTGTAGTAAGACCTAGTAAGAATTACAAAGCCCATGCAAAAATAGGTATCATTTTAAACGTTTCGAATAATTCTTTATTCATTTTCAACATCAAGATCTATAGACGTCAAAAGCACAGGATGTAGGAAGTGAATGAAGAGCTATTCGAAACGTACAAAATGACACGTACTTTGGGCTTTGATATTGCTATTACGACTTTAAAACCTACTATTTAATTTATGTCACAACATGATTTTGCACTAGAAAACAAGATACAGTCGGCGAAGTCAATTGAATGACTTTTATCGCTTTCCCAGCCCACCTTAAGTTTTGAGTCGCGAACCGCTTTGCTTCTAACCACTTCCACATCGAAACAGGTGGAGTAGACGTCATTGGCGCTGTTAAACTGCCAAATCCAAACGAAGGTGTAATTTCCTGTAATACAGGTGAATTCATTTTAGGCCCAGGGGTCCATGAAGGCCAAATTGAAATATTACTGCATATCTAAGAAGTAATCAATTTTTAAAGAAAAGAGTTTAATTAAAAATAAAACGTTTAAGCACTGTATTTAGTCTTCATTTTATCATCAGCATATTTAAGTTTGATTGTGACGTTAATTTATGACGTCATTTTTTTTAATGTCTTGCCTACCGTGGTCCACGCGAAGCAAAACAAATTAGGGGTCCGCGGTAAAAAACGTTAATAGGTTTAAACACATACATACTTCGGGCTTTTCAGGTTTTATTTCAGTAAAATTCAGCTGTAATACTGTAGTTGTACAGGGTTAAAATTTATTTGTTAGATGGGCAGTTCGACTCGATGACCGTAAGGTCATTTTGCTGTCCTTGTGTTATTCTTTATGCGATTCTTTTGAATGTTTGCAAATAAGAACAAAAATAAATTGAATCTTGAATCTTGTTAGATCAAATATTTTGACACTGGCTTTGACCGTGCGACCACAAAACATAACTCAGTGAGTTGTAACGCAATTTCTGTTGAATGCAGCAAAAAACTGTGGAATTGGTGTGTTTGTAATTCGACCAGTGGCAGACTGCGTTTTACAACAAATGTAAAAAAAACATTTTGATTCACAAAATGAAGCGGAAGTAGTGCTTTCCCAAAAAACAGTAGGCTAGAGGCTCCCTCAAACGATGCATTACAGAACATAGAAAAACTGCTTTACAATATTTTTTACAGCTTAATAACGAATATAGCCTAATTTGAAGGAATTTAAAAGGGTCAAATCACACAAAACACACATTTATTGTTCTTAACCACCAAACCAATGGGCGTGTGTTTTTTGAGATTTCAAGCGACAATACTAAAAAGTGTTTACCTGTTTTCAAGTTAAACGGAACGTTGAAACTGTACGTGCCCATCGCCCTGTCCGTGTTCTTACAAAAGTTGGGCGCATTTTGAAAACCTGGTTTCGGGTATTTGCTGGGACTCGTGTTGGCCGAACCGAAGAGGGAAATCCCCAAGTCGGCGACCGTGTGCTTTTTGTAGAAGTCCAGGTTCCGGTGGGTGTCGGTGCCGGGCCTTCCCCGGTAAAGGAAGTTGCCGTGGTCGGGAATATAAATGTTGGTGCAAGTGTCGGCGCCGTGGTTCTGGATAAAAGAATGTGTCGAACTTCTAAACCTGTTTCGCATTTTAATTTCAAGACCTATATCAGACATATTGTAGCGACGACATGCCAAACGTTTGTTACAAAAGTATTTTTTCTTGTCTTGCCCTTTTCCTTGTGTTTCGTTTACGTGTGTCGTTTACGTGTGTCGTTTTAGTGTGTCAAAGCTCAGTCTTAACTGGACACGCGGAATAAAAACATCTTCGCTACAATAGAACACTTAACTTGTAAAGTACATAAAATTATCATTTTAGACGGTTTCGTTTCGCATATTTCACTTAAACTCAACACTTAGAAACATTTATTACATGTTAAAAAATAACGCCTTTGCCTTTAAAGAGATTTTTTTTATATTTGATGTTCTAAAATTATTTATTATATATATATATATTTTTTCATTATATATATTATATATTATATATATATATATATATATATATTTTTTTTTTTATATTTTGTTTGTAACATGGATTATAGTTTTTTTGTCGTTTGTTTACAAAATTTACGAAATTATTTTTCTGCTGATGTATACTTCTCACATTAATATTTTTTTGCCGTTTGTTTAAAAAATTGAACAGAACCATTCTTTAATGCGCTGTGTTCGCAAACCATCTCACCTTCATGGGGTGTGCGAGTACGACTTGCTGACCTGGAAAATAAACCGCCTTTGGATACTCGCTGCTGTAACTCGAATCGGAGATGTCCGACTTGCAAGGCTTGCTGCCACTCCCGGGCCGCGTGTCGTATCCTATGTAAAACAAAGCCATTTTTTCTGACATTCTAAAGTTTTAAACTTTTTACTTTATGTATACTGTTTTCATATGTTTTTGAATTTTTTTTATAATTTTATTATTACTTTGCTATATATATGTAGTTTACGTTACTTATAGCAACTGACGATGCCAGTATAGGCGAAATATATATCCCGTGAAAAAATGTCTGTTTCTGGTTTTACTCGCGTTTTTAAACTTTAAGTTTTTGTAATTTTCGCATTTACCCAGTTAAAACAGCAAAAACAACAGAAATGGTCTCTTACCCATTTCGTAAAGGAGCTGGCGGGCCGTATGATATTCATTGGCGGCCCATCCCTGATTTAAACCTACAGACTTTTAAAAGCGACTTACCCGTATCTTGCCCGAAGCTGTTTTTTGGCGTGTACTTGGCCCCATCTCTGGGAAATCCCCTGCAGGCATTGGGGTCCCAGTCCCCGGCGTTCTTCACTGCGTAATCGGTGCAAGCTATCCAACTGTGGCCGATGATTTGCGTTGAAAGTGCGATTAAAAACAACATGAGCAGACTAAATTTCGCATCAAAGTTCATTTTCATGATTATTTACTCTTAACGTAGATATCGATTTTGAATTGGAAGCAACCAAATCCAAATACATTAAATAAGCAATTGACTGTACGGCGATGGCAGTAATGATTATACAAACAAATTTAACCAAAGTTTTACCAATACATCTATAGCTTTCTAAACTCCAATTCCTCGTCCTGGTGAAATTCGTTTGTTGAATTGCTTATAATTCTACAAATTTCGCATTTAATATAGTACCATCGGCAAGAAAGTTAGAGGAAACGAACCTTGTAACCTCTGCAGTGGAAATCGTGAAATTAGTTGGCCTAACGCCATGTTAAGCTTGTGATGTAATTGCTCGCCAAGTGACCTAGAAAAGTCAGCTTGGTTTTATTTCCGTGTAGTGACATAAATGCGTTTAACTCTTGGCCTCAACTTTTACCAAAAAAGGTATTTTTTGAATCCCACATGACCATCTTAGGTATCTCTGCAGCCCACTAACGCCTAATTATCGACTTAAATTTAATGACACCTTTGTCATCTGCGTATGTAAGCGTTACCTTATGTCTTACTCGACTTTTTGCCTGGAGATTTCTGCAGGAGCTAACGCACAATCTTTTAACTTCATCTTCAAATGTACCAAACTAACGATTGTTGCTAAGTTTTAGACTAAATTAATCTCGTAAAACGTACTTATAGCTAAAGTTCTTAAATTCATGTGTGGTTCATTTTGTTCCACGTCTATTTAACAATACAGTACGTATAGTCCGCTTTGTCTTTCACAGCTTGTGAAAAATGATAGCCTGTTTTAAAAAAAAACACGTTTTCAATCAGGCAATTACAAACTGTTTCTGCTTGAAACTAACATAACCAAGTGCGTTTCATCAGTATATGCTGTTTTTATAGCATCAAGCGTGGCGCTGTCCACGTAAGACTAAACTAGCCCGACATGTCATCATAAGTGTATTGCATTGCAACTATCAGAAATATGCCGTCAAAATGATTTTATCTTATTTACCAAAAACTAACCAAATAGGGCGCGCTAACAGTTTATCGACCATGAAACTCGTATTCATGTTGTGAATCATCAGTAAACCGGATGAAGTAAACATTTTAGTAGGGCCGTTTCAAAATAGCGAACTTTTTCATCAAGCGGGGTTAGTTCCGGTGATTGCGATTGCTTTTTATGGCGTCAAAATCGATAAGTTATTTGATGGTCCATATTTGAGGTAAATTCTGTTTTTAGTGGCTTTTTAGAATGCCTATACTTGTATGTTTATTTTGCCTATCAGACACAAGTCGAACTAAGTCCAAACCGGAACTTTATGAACCGGTTTTGGGCTATTTTTCCTAACCGTAAACGAACCAGAACCGTTTTTTTTACGATTTTAAGACCAACTGGAACTGTGTCAAATATTTTAAAAGGCGCAGAACCTTAACCTAACCCCAACCTGCCAAAACAGCGGCTCACTCCAGGATGACGTCACAGCGTGTAGTTCAAATCAGTGATTCTCAAATTTTGTAACTCTTTTGGACAAATGACAAGGGGGACTTGACTTGAAGTTGACTTGCTTTAAGTATGACTTGACTAGGACTTTCTTCAAAAGGCTTGACTTGGACTTACGGTATTTGATGAGTGACTTAACTGGGATTTTAAAAATTACTTGAGAGATTTACAGTTGTCTTCCGAAATTTTGTAATTTTAGAAAAAAATATAGAATTGCAATAAACAGGCAGGACGCATGTGAGACTTTAATAGAACACTATTTTTATATAACTGATAACGTTATAATATTTACTTGTTGCCTTGACGTAAAAGCATTAACATTAGCAGAATTATTTTTTTTTTGCAACTTAATGTAACAAGGATGTCGCGATTTTTTGTCTTTTTTAGTATGCCGCAAAATTGCGAGCCATCCAAATTTAATTACTTACTGGCAATGCAAAATAGTACGTAAAACATTACGCTTATGAATATGAGAATGAAGTAATTAATTTATTTTTGCGAGGGTTAGGTCATAGACTTTTCGATAAATAGGTTTGTCATAAATAGTTGGTGATTCAGCTAACGAAACGAGTTGTCAGCGCTTTACAAGAAGGACGAATAAGCTAATCCCCTATTTACTAATTACCAAGAAAAAAAGTTACCCATAAACGCTGTAGGCTAGGGGAAGGGACGAACACAATGACGACTTATATTACAGTGGATTTTGTAAACGGGAATGTAATTGAGCCACTTTCATTCTGTGTAATTCTAATTTGCTAAAATTTTGGCTCAATACATAGATAATGAGAAAATTGACGTTTCAATATTTTTGTTTGGGAGGCGATGAGATAAAGGAGCAATTGCAATTGAACTAAATTAATGAAATTGATCAAACTCTGCTGTACATGAAACGGTTGCTTAACCTGACAATATCTTTTATTACCAAAATAACATTGTAGAATTTACGCCTAAAAGGTGTTCATTTGTGTAAAAACAATATTAAAGAACAAATAAAAATTTGAATGTCGGTTTTCGACTGTCTATTCTTAGTAATGTTCTTACAAAAACTTCTGCCAATAGGTGGACTATCTCTCGCAAATAAAACTTACAAAACATTACACATGAACCAAGCAGTTTCTAGCAACAGATTGTATTGTTTGCTGTGCGCAATTTCGGAGAATTTAAACGCGAAAATAAGTTTAAAAACGAAACGCAATTTCCCCTTGCTGCGCGCGCACGTTCAGTGCGTCGTCATGGCGACAAGGAGAGAGTAAGAGAGGCGGGCGAGAGAAGGAGAGAAAAAGGCGCTTCCATTTTTTCGTCGTCGATTATAATAGCAATTACAGCTAGTTATTGCATCTATATACAAAGAGGGCTTTGAACGAAACAACGAGAATAAGAGAGAGCGAAAAAACGCAACCAACGGCTAGAATTAATTACTAAAATGTAATCACCGAACACGAAATAAAGAATAAGAAACGAAACTGGTAACGAAGCCAAAAACACATTTGCCGCTGGGCGATTTATTTAGAGCGGCGTGTAGAAGTCTTGTACTATATGTGCGATGATTAATTGCTTTTTTTTGCTTTGCTGATTAACGTCAACATATTGAACGCCAAAATGTGAAAGTAGGCGTGTGGCAAGGTTGTTATTACCACCGTACACCAATGGCCTGAATCAGTTCACGTTTTTCGGACGACCTTAAGTGTTGATATTGAGGTTAACACACATCGGTTTTGAGTTGGTATTTTTCGACGGTTTGTCACAATGTGTAATGCAGGCGCGCACGGGAAACGTTTTTCCGGCGAAATTGCTTTTATCGGCCGGAAAAGATTTTCTTAGAGTGAAAAGGGGTAAAAGAAAAAAAAAGAGAGAGCGGTACAATTCACCAGTGTAAAGCACATGCGTACGAGTATGATGAAACTTAACAAAACAAGAAAAATCCATCGGACACGTCATAGAATTTTGCCGAATTTGCGCCCGATTAAATTTCGGAAGTTTTTAGAAAGGCTGATAATGGGGGCTGGGGTATTTTTCGTCGGGGGTTGTTGTTTTGTTGCGTTATTAAAGTGCAGCGGTCGTTGGGCGAAACGACAAGGACAACATAACGCACAGGAGGATCAAGCAATAAAGCACAGTATATATGGGTAATGCGATAATGCGGGTAAACAGGGCGCGAAAACAACAACAATAACATCAACAACGAACAACGTTAAATGTGGCACCGGTCAGGTTCGCTACAATACGACGCACATATAGGAGGTGAACTTGAGTGTGGGGGGACGCACAACAACGACAGACAGAGCACACAGCCAAGACAAACGTGTCAATTTCCGTATGGTGCACTCAACAGTCTGGCGCCGCTGAGACGCAGAAAGGGCGACGCTCGTTTCTTCACAGCACACTCGCGTTACACCTTCTCCTTCACATTACGCTCCTAAGCCAAGCGTCACAACGTCGGTCTTCAATGAAACGAAGACGAAAACGATGTTCCTGACATACGGTTCCCGCTCGGGGCCTGCTGTTGTCCCTGCTGTCTGTAACGAACGGCGGCCTGTGGGACCTGTTGCCCCCCTAGGACCGCCGAGGTGCCCATCTTGGGGCTATTGCGGCCGTTGTAGGCTGACTGGTGCTGGTGAGCCGACGACTTGTCGACGAAGGTCTGTACACGCCGCACAGGGCTGCTCCTACCGGGCGCGGCAGTTAGCTGAGCGCCAGTTGATGTAGATGAGGTTGGATCGGCGCCGTCCAAGCTTCTCCCGGAGCGGCCGCGCTGGTGGCTGGCGCGGTGACTGTAGGGCGTCTGGGAGGGCAGCGATGACATGGAACCATGGTGGGACACCAACGCGGCGCCTGTTGAGCCTATAGCGCCGACGCCGCCGCTACGATCGTCCCTGTAGGGCAGTCGCGGCATCTGCTGCGGCTTCTTACCGTCCGACCAGTTGCTAGCGACGCGCTGCAGCATAGACGGCGAGCTTTCGTCCACTGCTAGGTTTCCAAGCCTCGGTGTAAGCATCGACGGGCTGCTGCGGCCGCTGTCACTTCCGTGGCTATCATTCGGGTCGAGAGTGCGCCGCGAAAGGCCCGGGCTCGACCGCGAGCTGTTATTTCGGTTCACGTTGGACGAGGCCGGGCGCGACTGGCTCTTCTGCGACATTGAGCGGAAACCGGCGCCGGCCGACGCCTGCCGCTGGTGGGCGTACTGCGCCGGCGAGGAGGAGCGGTTTTGCAGGTCGGAGTTAACGCGAGTGGTGCGGTGAGCGTAGGGAGACGAGTTGTCGTGCTGGTGGAGGCGGATGTTGCTGCCGCTGCTACTCCTCGGCATGTGTCCGTATCCTCCTCCTACAGGGGAGCTGCTGGATGACGAAGGAAGAGCGGAGGCGGATGCAGAGGGATGCATGTGGGGGTTTATCTGATGTCGTGCCGCCTCACCCTGCTGTTGCTGGTGCTGTTGGGGTCGGGAGTGGGTGTCGACGCAGACCTGCGTGCAACAACCCGGGGTCACGTCGGCCCCCGTTTACGTTGGAGACGGGGGTCGGGGGGTTTACCCTGCTGGGGTTACCGCATGCAAAGTGCCGCTCGCTCGCTCGCCTCACAGTTCGGTGGAAATCTGCGCGAAACTGCGAGTGAGCAAACACCGCGTGCAACAAGCATGACGTGCGCGTTGGTTCGTGACGTAACAGTGACGTAACATATGGCCAATTGACAACTAATTTTAAAACGCCAGTCTCCGTAACACGCATGCCAACTTAAACGATTTGCGGCTTTAATCTTATGGCGCATCTGCTGTTTAGTTGAGCGGCCGATTGTTGAATTATATTCGATGTCAGTATTTTGCTGCTCTTGTAAAACTTAAAATCATGCAAAATTAAGGCGTGTTTGTTTTGCTATGACTATGATTCTTCCCCAATTGGTGGAACGTGGAGAAAATCTTAAAATGACAATGTTGAAAATGAATAAAGAGTTACTCGAAACGTTCAAAATGATACCTACCTCTGTATGGGCTTTGATATTCTTAATACGAGGCAATAAATCATTGTAGACTTGTAAACTTTAGTCAATAATTGTGGTTTTAAACTTTCATTTAAAATCATTAAAACAAATTAACTCTACTTATATCCTGCATACTTGAAAAATTGCAGAACCACTTTGAATTTGCAATACCATTGTGTGAAAATTTAGTCAAAATCAGTTTGTTGAGTATTAGCGTTTTTTTGACAAGCAATTAGCATAAGGGATTACGGTCCATGACACATTCGATAGGCAAAATTGTAAAATGTTAACCAGATTTTGACGTGAGCTGGGAATTTCAAAGAAAACTTAAGCAGCCTTGGAAAAAAAACATGCGCTGTAAAATTTTAAACAGATATTCGCCCCGACTGAGTATAGAGTATATCGCAAACTCGTTTTAAATTTTGGCAATTTTCCAAAGTTATTTAATATTAGATAAAAATAGGTACCTTATTCGAATAAGACGCTTTAGAAAGTTACATTTTTAATAATACACCGCTGTTTAATTAATATTGGCTGATTAATAAAAATTGTAGGACTACATCTACATTAGGCGCATTTAATATTTCAAAAATTGTACCTACTAAAAAACAAATATAATACATCGCGCAGAGCCCGAATACACGTAATAGTCCAGTGATCCTATGAGAGGCGCCCCCCCCCAAACAAAACGACATGGATCCAAACACCAGAAGCCAACAAAAAACAAAACAGAAAACAACAGCAGGCATTTTCTCACCTGGTCGCCATAGTTAGTGATGACGACTGTGGTGAACCCCATACGAAGGCTCTCGGCATCGAAGGTTTCGATCTGACTTCCTTGCTGGTCAAGAAGCCCTCGGATTCGCTCGCTACGTTCGTTCTCAAGATGAACTGTGTCCTCCTCTTTCTGCGCAAGAGAGCGACACAAAAACGGTAAAAACGTGGCGAACTTGGCAGGATTGAAATACTGTGTTTTAAGTGATTTTAAATATCCTTTGCGTAGAATTATAGGGAAATATTTTTTTCCATGATGGGAGCAAGTTAAAAACTGATTTTTTTGAAAAAAAAATTGTTTTTTTCGTACCTTTGTTTATTCATTTGAATTGAAATACTTACATTGGAAATGAAATTGTGTGATGTAATAAGAATATCAAAGCCCATACAGAAGTCGGTATCATTTTAAACGTTTCAAATGTTGAAAATGAATAAAGACTTATTCGAAACGTTTAAAATGCTCCAAAATTTGTGTGATAATTTGACATAGTTGATTTCACTTTTTGATCAAATGTATTTAAATATTTAGGGATTATTGCATTTTCGTATTACACCAAATAAAAATACTCATGCTGCGATAGGTTTTGCATAGGCTTAAAAGCACAATTAACAAAACCGTAAAGTAACTGGCAGAGATTTTGAGATTGAAAAATAAGAAAAAAATAGTTTCGTTTAAACTAAACTTATATCGCAAAAAGGTAACCAGAAAAGCAAAGTTTAGAATTCTTTATTTTAGGAATAATTCAGGTTCCAACATAGATAGCAGTCAGTTTATCACCTTTTTCACCATTTTTCACCATTTTCCGGCATTATACATTTTTTACCTTTTACAAAATATTGCAAAACATCTCTCAAGAAACCGACAACTTCTACTCACCCTTTGCTCGAGCATTGCCCTCCGCAACGACACCTTCTGTTCGAGATCCTTTAGCTCCCTCTCGTGTTGGGCCTCGGTGACCTTCTTGACCTTGCTTTGGTAGGCGGTGAGCAGTTCGAGCTCCTGCTGGAGTTGGACCGACAACTGCGTTCGTTCCTTCTCTTGCGCGTCCGACAGCTTGCCCTGGACGTAAAGCTCACGTTTTTGAATGTACACAACTGGCGGTTAGCGCTTGTTACGTCACAGTGGCGTGTGGCACAGTAAGTGACAGGCTTGCGATAGGCAGGTTTACGTAAGCGTTTTAAACCCTAAACACTCTGAGAAATGGGCTTTTTGAGACTAATTGGTTTAGTATATACACGATTGTTCGATATGTGCTGATAATTGACAAAACAGGGTTTTTTACCAGATATTTATATCAGACAGTTTGCCGAAGCAGAGTTGGCCAGCTGAATTGAGCATTGAGATACATCTACTTTTCACACCCCTGAGAAGGTAGTCATTCTATATATATAGAATATATATATGTATATTTAGCTCCTTCTCTTGCGCGTCCGACAACTTGCCCTGGACGTAACAACGTTTGTCAACTCTCATTTTTGAATGTACATAATTGGCGAGACCAGACTTGGACAACTAGATAATTCTAGTTTTCTAATTCAAAGAATTAGAGCAAAATGCAGCTAATTTTAATTCTAATCTAATTTGTGTATTGCTTCTGTGCTCTGATTCTCAACCACTTTTTGGTTGGAACGACTTGTAATTTTCACAGTCTGAAAAACATAGGCTATGCTAAAAGGCATAAAATATAGCACATACGTATTTACTATAAACTTTTTATTTAAAAAAAAATTCGCGATTTAAATGAAATTAATTATGAATATTGAAATGTAATTCTAATTGAAATTATTTTTTTTAGGAATTCGGTAATTTTAATTATAATCTAATTTTAAAAAGCCAAAATAAATTTAGTTGTCCAAGTCTGGATGTAAGGCGGTCGGTAGTTTTACTCAAGCGTTTAAACCCTTAAACGCTCTCAGAAAGAGGAGACTTAATTTTCTATATGCATTATACAACAAATATTTAAATTTCACCGAAACTTGATCACCAATCTGTAAAAAGTGCCGAAAATGTTTGACCAAGTGGAAGACGGGCATGCCACCAATATACAACTCACTGTTTGCTTTTGGTTGAGATCCTGAATGGAGCGGTCGTACTGCTCAGCTAACAGCGCCAGCTTTCTCAGTTGCTCGTCTTTCATTCTTCTTAAGACCTGACACGATAAAACGCAACAATTCTTATAGATTTTTTCGAAAAAAAAGACTAAAAAGGGGGGCTACAAACAAAAAGGACTTCAATGGTAAAACCGTCCATTTTAAGGTTAGGGAAAATTTAAAGTTAAGGTTAGGGAAAATTTAAAATAATTTAATACACATAAAAAAACGATTATAGAGAAAAAGCCTCTTTGTCTAACAAATATAACAATATTGAAAACCATAATTTACCATCAAAAAAATTACGAGGCAAACTTTATCAACAAAATTGTGAAATTCTGCCAAGCCTTAACGACAGCAACAGCACGCCAAAAACATAAAAACACAACATACCTCCTTTTGTTCCTTTTTAGGCACGGTTTCGGAAACGTGGTGGCGCCAAGCCTTGTACTGTTTCTCCTGCACTTTAACGGTCTCGTGGAATTGCTTCTTGATCTGGCTTTCCTTGGACTAAAAGGAAAACAAGAAACGCTGCGGACTAGAAACACGCTCGCCTACCGACGCAATAAGAGCGTCGCTTGCGACCGAGTGTGTGCTTGCAACGCTAGTTAACGAATCTCCGACATTATACTCTTTTTAATAAAAAGATTAAAGCCTTTATATTCGATAAAATCCACATTTTGCTGTTACAAACGCTTTCAAAAATGTTTTAGCAAAACGTCGATTTATCGAATATGATGGCTTTAATCTTTTTATTAAAATTACTAAATAAAACCATGTATTGTATACCCTTTGATTTTCAGGGTTTAGTGAAACTGTTGTTTTTTTGAAGTTTGCTTTTTTCTAAATTTATGAAGCAATTTTTAAGCGACAATTGTCTGCGAAAAAAATTCGCTTTATGAGGTATTTTGTTAATTTTTTTCTTTTTTAAATCAGTTTTTACTATAAGTTGCTGCTGAAATGAACTCATCTTCGAGTCCTACGCAATCTCGGACATGTTGCTGCTACTGCAGTTGCCTTTCGTCAAACAAAAACGTGAAAAAAAATAGAATCCTGATCTAACTTTCGCCCGTTTAGCCACAGTACATTTTTTAGGGGAGTTTTGCGAAAAAAGCAGGGGCGGTAGCAGCAACACATACGTGCGTGTGTAATGTTTAGTGGGTAGGTCGTTCTATAGGATGCGTTGCAAACACACAATATCGACGAGTTGTTAGTAAAAAAATACGCTTTTAAACAGCTAAAAAAAACAACAACAGATAAAAAAATGTTTCTATAACACTACGAAGTTCACAGAAAGGCTAGGTAGAAACACGCAGGCACACATATTTAAGGACCGTTTACACTACAGCTGAGCTGGGTGTGAAATTGCGTTTGTACTATGGATGCGACAGTCTAAGCAAAATCACACTTCGATAGGAGTCGAGCAAAGCGTGAAAATCGCTCCAAAGCGTAAATTTTGAGTTTAGCAAAGCGTGAAACGCTCGTCACAATAGATATTAAATGTAAATTACGCTTTGCTCAGCTCAGCGCAGCTGTAGTGTAAACGGGCCTTTACGCAACGGCGTCAAAAAGTGGGCACTACACGGATATCAAAAAAACGCACGCACATATACGTTGCTGCCACGGCCGGGTGCGGGATTTCGTGTGCAAATAGAAACAGGCACAAATCAAGTTTAGAGAAAAGCAGAGTAACACAGTTAGTATTGGCGTGGCAACGGGCGGACTCAATCAATGGGGGTTAATGAGTTAGTTACAGCTACACACCGGAGTTAGAAAGGCTCCTATAAGGAAAGGAAGGGTTAGCTTTTCTTGCGACTGGTCTAAAAGTCCGTTTTTACCGAGTCTCGTAGCTCCGTCTTAGGCGAACTGTTTATTTGTGGCAATTACCAGGTGAGTGATGATGCAAAAAAAAAGGGAAAACAGATAGGGTGCTTATGGACAGCGCGTATGTCGTTCACATGCAAGCAACGACCACAACTAGAAATCAACGAAGGAAAAAACATGCAAGCGGCGGGCAAACGAACAATTACGTCACACTACGTCACTGATGACGTCATTTTTGATGGTTGGTGCGAAAAATTGGTAAGATAACGCCATTAGACGAGGAGTCAGCGATGGTGCAAATCCACCGTTTTTGCGGTCAACTACAGAAGTGAAGTGGCTTAAAGTAATTCAATCACGTGGTGATAAGTTAAAGAAAATCGGATTTTGTTTCAAATAATTACAAAAGACATTTCTACTACGAAGTTAAGTAACAAGAGCAATTTGTCATTACGACTAGTACGTGCACGTGAATACTACTGCGATTTTCTCAAAATTTAAAGAAAAAAAAAACAGTAAACAGGTTCCTTTCAGTAGGAATTGTAAAATTAAATAGCTACAAGAAGCGATGCCGTTAATCTGTGCGGCGCACACGTGAAGTACAAGTTTGAAAACGCTGGTTACTTTTAACTGCACAAATGCTCCGGTGAGATTACAAATGCAGGCTAACCAACGGGGACTGGTTGAATCTCGGATATTAAATACAACACTGCAAGGCACACGATCGCCTATCACAAAAACAAGTTCAAAAATCCCACAGCATGCGAACAAAGAACGGGAAAAAATTGGCGCGAGGCACCAAATTGAAGACACAAGGTCGGGAGTAATTTACACAGGGTTTGTACACCATAGGCGCCGAACTTTAAAAATCCCAGGGCGTTTCGTTAGCCAGAACAAAATGCTTTTTCACTAACAAAGCGTAACAGCTCTTGGAAACTAATATCGCGCTTAGTCATATTATTATTGGAAGGTAATTTCGCCAGAACAATTTGTTCTTTACGATTAATATGTTTATATGTTGTTTATATGTTTGTGGGTGCGAACCAACATTTTCGCAGATGGTACTTTACTACGCTGTAATTCAGGAAAAGAACGCACAATGTTAATGAACCTAAACTGTGTTACTGGCGGATTCTGCTTTTTCTTTTTTTAGTTTTTCCGCATGTAATCGGCCAAATGCCAGGTCTTCAAAAAACGCTTTACACACCCGCGTTCGGCGCCTATGTTGTACAGTGTACACACAGCAGCAGAAGTATAATTTACACAAGATAAAAGTTAGATACAGCAAAAGATTGATGGAAAGGCAGCAGAAGATAATGCGCAGAACACAGTTTTTTTTCACAGCACACACACCGAAACGGTAGAACACTGACTATTGCTGAAAAGGTCGGAAGAGGGCATAAACAACCACAAACAATTTCCAACACCCATACACAACGCAGTATGAACAAGGCGGATTTTAAGGCGCACAAGTTTTTTACATGTTTTCTGCAAACCTCGTTCGAAAAAGGAGCATTCCACAAACGCAACGGTCTCTCACACACAACTAAGTTTGCGAACCACACGTTCCGATTGCGAGCAAACCACGAGCAAATGTACAGATTGTATCAGGAAGAGGAACATAGGAAGACAGCACTCGTCAGTGATATTTGAAGGCACGATTGGTAGACTTTTTGGCAATTTTTACTGATAACTCGTTCACGAAAAAGTTTAAAATAAAACAACCTTAAAAGTCGCAAAAGGTTGTTAAAAAGAGAAAAACTTAAACAACTAAATGACCGTTTAGTTCTTGAAGAGATATAGTTGAAGTTAAAAACACCACTCCTGATGTTTGGCACACTGCCACAGATAAAATAATTTATAAACAGTGAAAGTATATGTAATAAATACTACAGGTAGCTGGACGTGTACTGTGTATAGGACAATTACAGTGAGATATTAAATTGTGGTTTCATTTGTAGAATTACAGAAGTTTTGTTTAATTTCACTTGATGAGAGAAGTACAGAGGGTTCGATGAGACAAAAATCATCGTATTTACAGCTTTTGAAATTGTGGATCCTAGAGATTATTGCTTCAAAATGCGATGGTGGCTACTATTTTATACATGATTGATTAGGCACTAAAAACTAAAATAACATTATGTTTTCAGGTTTCACTTGTTTAAAAAACTTAGTAGGTAATTTTCTGCGAGTTAACTATTGCGGCAGCTGGAAGCATTACAGTACTCTTGAGTATGAAGGCAACATAGGTAGAAGAAACAACTACACACACACGCACGCACGCACGCACGCACGCACGCACGCACGCACGCACGCACGCAGACACACCCACATACACATGTTTACATAACCAAAAAAAGTGAGCTAAAAACCGAGAAGACTTCTCAGATAATTAAAGAAGGAAGGCAAAACCACGACCAGAAAAGCGCTTATGATTGATTGGCCGGGAAACATCCAGATCAGAGAGAAAAGCAAGACGCAAGCGGTCGCAAGGTAATAGTTGCGCTGTTGGGAAGGAACCAAACCGCTCATGTAGTTGACGACAGACGCCATGAAAGAAGCTCTGTGAAGAACAAGGTCGCTGGATTTCTGCACATCGACTTTTATTCGCTGGAGAACATGTCGGAGTGCCAAGGAATTCATAGGAAGACAGCTCTTAACGCTAATAATGGCGCTTTTCCAGTGGACTTTACACAACGAGAGGTACAGCGATTTGGTTTCGGTTGCGGCAAAGACCGGAGTTTCAAGCCAGGATTTGGAACGGTATCTGGCACAAACTCCACGAAAGAGCGATTCTTTTCGGTTAAAGGAAACGCAGTGGCCCGCGATTCGAATGGCAAGTGCCCAAGCCGCCAGGTAAAAGACGGCAGAGTGCCAAGCCACAGATTGGACCTGCCTGACGACGAAATATGATCCGATTAAAAGAACAGCAATCAGGGTCAACGGCACAAGATGTGAGAAGTGGTCTTCCTCTTTAAAGCTAAGTCGCTTTTTCACTCCGGAGATCTTTTTTCCGCCTTTGCCGACTTTCTTGGAATGTTCAGCTTCCGCCGAGGCTTCACATTTATGCGGGACACTGCGCAGCCGATGGGAAACCGGAGAGTTGCGCATCGCCTCCTTGAGACGACAGACCTCGCATCCGGCGTAGTCCGACTGCGGCGTTTGGGATGAAGAGTAAGTGGCGGAGGAGATGCGCGACGTGGATGCGGGGACTCTTCCGAGAGGAGAAGCAGCCAAGGAGCTGTGTCGCGGCGCTGGAGTGTTACCGCAGCTCCTACTGTGATCTAGGACCTTCGAAAGGCCGCTCTGCAGGTCTTTGAGCTGCTCACGGTTCAGGCCGAGCTCGTGTTTTTTTGCTGCTTTCCGCACCAGAAATGGCTTGATGGTTGGTAGCTGCGCAACCGGGGCTATCGACTTGCCATAGCGCCAAGGAGGACGCTTGCCGTCGACTTTGGGAGTCGGGCGCGAATACACAATGCCATACTTGATGTCGTCCGAGAAGGCCTTGGACTTTTCCTGGATCGACTTGCTTACACTTTTGGTCTTTTTAAAGGTTTTTTCCGGCGACTTGGCCTCCTCGTTCTTTCGGCTCCACTCAGCGGCTCGAGTGAGCACCTTTTCCCGCAAGCCCTTTTTCTGCGCTTCGCCGCTTTCGGTTTTCGGCGTTGCGACCGAGAAAAACTTTGCCGGTTTGGCGGAGTGGCTCGATGGACGCCAGGGGGCCTTCTTTTGCTTGGATATCAAACTGGCGCTGGACGAGTGTTTCTGCAAAGCGGTCGGCGCCGACTTGCGCTCGCGTTTCTTCTTAGCGATTTCGGGAAGACTCTTACTCTTCACGGATAACGTCGGCTCTTTCATCCCCGTTTCAACGGTTTTTGATCGCGGCTTGTCGATGTCTCCATCCGATGTCTTCCTGATCGTTCGATCCCCGGCTGTTAGATAAGACTGGAAGCTGCTCGCCGGACATGTTCTACTCTTCTCAGGAGGCAAAACATCCAGTTCATCTTTCGCGCCGCTATCCACCACGTCATCTTCCGTCTCCTCATCAGAGTCTTTGTCCTCCACGAACTTGGATCTCAGCTTGATGACTATCTGCTCCTGAGTTCCGTGGTGGAGGGTCCGGAGGCCCTCGAGGAGGTCCTGTTGCTCTAAGTCATCCTGCTGAGTTTCTGCGGCAAGCTGGATAATGTCTTCCTCAGTTATGTCGACGGTGCTGAAGTTTGGCTCGATCTCTTCATCATTATCTGATCCCTGGCCACACACAAAGCTGACAGAGTCATCCCGACGCGTTTCTTCCGTTTTCTGTGGCTCCCGCTTTCCGTAGAGTCCCAGTTCGGTTAGGAGAAGGATTAAGTCGAGAAGATTAGCGACCAAGCTCCCGAAACACAACAAATCGCGCGCAGTCATGCTGTCCATAGCGGCACAAACGCAATCAACACACAAGCAACCCACAACGTATTCACGCACCACAACACCTACACCAACACTAGAACTAGCACCGTTTCTGCTGTTAGTAACACGTGATTTGACCCCGGCATGCGCGCCAGGCTGCTGCGTCCTGGCGACGGACGGCGAACTCACTTTTAGGCTCTTGGGCTGCTGGCGCATTGCGGCAACGTGCTTGCGTTTGAGTTCGCTCTCGCGCCGCTGCGAGTACTCGACCTGGTTGGAGAGCTCGGTCTGGTGCTGCGACCTGCAATTAGAAGGGGTTGGTGCTGTTGTTGTTTCGCTTTTCTGCTAAGGGTGTCGACAAAAAACTTTTTCATAATTTTTTTTCAAATTCGTTGTTTTGGTTTTACCGAACAGACCAGGACTGCGGAGCCGGAGTCGGGACTCGACGGAGTTGGTTTGTTTTCGAGTAGGGCACCGTACAACTACCCGAGTCCCGAGTCCCGAGTCCGACGTGCGCAGTACCAAATTTTAAAACTGATATGGCCGCCAACTGTAGATTGTAAAAGTGAAATAGCATCTGGTGGAATATTATTTTCCAACCATGTATTGTGAGTGAATGAATTATATGACACTCCGAATTTAAACGTTTATACAAAAATCTATTATTTAAAACACAGACACAACTTTTTAGAACAATACATTTTCGGTAAAGAGTTTCTCAATATTTTGGTAAAATAAAAAAATGAAAATACATACATACAGTCGTTTGACAAAAAAGTTTTTTTATATATTTGTATATTTTTTTATAAACCCTTCTGGCAGTTATGGAAAGGCGCAGTATTTTAGGCAAAGGGCGAAATGTTTTTGTTTTTTTACAGTACTCACTTAAGGTGCTCCATTCGCTGCTCCTGTATACTGTTCAGGTGCTTATATTCCAAGCTCTGAGTTGAATCATGTTGGGACAAAAGCATCTCGTGCTCCTTTTCCTTGTGCTTTTGCTTCATGTTTAGTTCCTGGGCGACAAAGCAAAAAAAATTGAAAAAAAAATCCAAAAAAGATATTAAAACAAAAATAAAAAAATGTCGACCAAAAGGTATATTGACGCAAAACTGTAAACTTACAAAAAAATTAGTGCAAGAC
The DNA here is from genome assembly GCF_963924565.1 of Ascidiella aspersa. Lineage (NCBI taxonomy): Eukaryota > Metazoa > Chordata > Ascidiacea > Phlebobranchia > Ascidiidae > Ascidiella > Ascidiella aspersa. The sequence continues at coordinate 30,754,482 of NC_139450.1, forward strand.
ACCTACACCTAATTGCAAACTCTAGTCAGTTACAACTGAGTTGGGAGCTGTGTTTCCTCTAAGAAAATTTTCTACTGAGCATATATTTTTTTGTGAGCAAGAATATTTTGAGGCTGAGTTAGCAGGGGCCCGGGGCAGATCACTGTTTTTTGTTTGGTGCGGGTCGTGAAAGTTTTTAAGATGACGTGACGTCATAAAACCAATATTCGAAAGAAAGTTCCTGAACTCGGAAATGTGTATCTGTGTTGCGCGCCTTAAGAGGGAACAATGCTTGGGAATTTGCTTTCTCAAAACTATTTAATTCAACCCACGTTTAAATGCCAAACATTTGCATTGCACCTGAAACTAGGCCTATGTACAACTTTTGGTAACTGGGAGATTGCGTCAGTGTTTTAAAAGTTTGTTTCACAAAAAAATTACAAAAACGGATTATGACGTATTTAAAGCAAGACTAAATTTTCAATAGCAATTTTCTGTCAAAAGCAATCTTCTAATGTCGTCACGAAACCTCTATTTGTTATTTATCCTCTTCATGACCCCAAAAATCCTTTATGGAATATGTAAACAAAGGTTTAACATTCACATATTAACAGCATAACATAAACATGGGAAAAATGTCAAAAAAACAAACCAGCGTGGTAAAAAGCCATTTTGGTCGTTCTTTCTCTTAAACCACCCTTTTAACACTAAGAGCCCTATACCTCTCGCAGTAAATCCTGTTCGAGGTTGTGCCTGGCGAGCAGCGCCCTCCTGCGGTACTTCCGCAGCTCTAGGTCGAGGTTCTGCTGATGTCTTTCCCTCAGTTGGTCCTCAGCTCGCGTGTGCATCTCGGTGAGGGCTGAGATCTCCCGCTGAAGCCAATCCTGCTTCATGTCCTTGGTTGCCGACTTCAGGTTGGTCGTATCCTGGGAAAAGGATAACGATGTGAATACTTTTGATGATGATATCAGGTTGAGGGCCAGGGCTGAGGAGCCACCGTAAAATATCATTGGATCCGAAGCCACCAAACACATATAAAATGGTTCCGGATCCAGCTCTGAAGCCACCAAACCAGTGTTGTGAACAAGTCATTTTAAAATGACTTAAGTCCAAGTCAAGTCATTCATAAAATAACTTAAAACCAACACAAGTCAAGTCATAAATATAACAAGTAAAAGCGTAAAATGTTAACGTTAAACTACTTAAATAAAGCATGTCGCTTTTAACGTCTATTTGGGCCGTTATTTTCACCATTAAACTTAAGAACAGATCCGTATATAGTGTTCTAAACTACTTAAATTGGTAAATGAGTTCGAGTTCAAGCAATAACTCAACTAAATCATTACAAAAAACGAAACATATAGCAAGAAAACTCTTAATGCAGAAAAAGTAGGATAAACCGAATTTTATCAAACAAAATGGTTAATAAAAATACACATTTTAACCAAAGTCATTTGTCCGCAATTAAGTCAAATTAAGTCATTTTTCCCAAAAGACATAAGTCAAGTGAAGAACGTTAACGAGATACTGAGTTTCAATGATTCCGATTTATTTTGATTCCAATGACAGTGACTTGACTTGACTTGCTATGGGAATGACCAGGACTCGGTTTTAACGCAACCTAATGACTTGGGAGTTGCTAAACAACTTATAAAATAACTGTTGTTCTGCGGTAAAAAGTATTTGCTGTAGGTTGCAAGTTAAAAGATAATAGGCCATTATTCCAGCTATTTAGTTAAAAAAAAACCACAGCAATACTTCAACATCCTGCTTAGTTTACCTCTTTCAGCTGTTCCTTCTTGGACTTGAACTCCTTCTTCTGCTGTGCGTGGAAGGACTTGATCTCCTGATCCTGCTGTTGAGAGATGTGTTTCTGGAACTTTCGATCGTCGCTCTGGGCCGACTTGGTCTCCTTGTCAAGTTCCTGCTGATGACGTTTGATCAGTCGGTCCAGCTCCTGGTTAAACTGGTTGCGCAAGCTGTCCAGCTCCTTGATCAGTTTCACGCTGAGGGGATAAATTGAATGGTTAAATTTATTGCGACGCCAACAACTCAGGAAGTCATTTATACTGGAAACTCACGTATAGTAAGTAGGAAAATTCAATGGTTAAGTTTATTGCGACGCGTACAACTAAGGAAGCAATTTATACTGGGCTGATTAGAAGTAAGTCACGTATATCGGGTCAATTACAAGCAGATATTAAATTAATGGCATTGAGGGTTCAAAGGGTGGTATTTCACGTTCAAGGTCAAAATATTGCGCAGTTGTGGGAAAGAAGCGTCGTGAACACTTCAGGAAAGAGCTTAGCGCCATTTATCGAGTTTTTTCGATGCCCGAGAGCTTTAGGCCTTTGGTAAAACTAACTGCTACGAAGCTTTACCAAAATAGTAAATGTTCCAGTGAAATAGCAGTCTCCATCTTTTAGTATACAACTATTCACGCAAAATAAAGCATCACTGCAGGCAATCACCTGTATTCGTCCATCTCATTCTTAAGCTTCTGCTCGAAGTTGATGAGCTGCTTCTGGTGCTGCTGTCGCATGCGCTTGTATCCCAGCAACTGCTCCCGATGTCGATTGTCCTCGTTGTGCTCGTAGATCTGACGATGGACAACCTGGGCTGAGCGGATCGTCGCAAACCTGGCAGTGGGTTAGAAGGAATTGTTATTCGTGCCTTTAACGTCGACCCGATTGCTTAGTTCAGTGATTTTCAACCTTTGATGGCTTACGGCACGAGTATTTTACTGAAATGTCAACATAAATGGAACCGGAACAACACAAACAACCTAAAACATGTAGAAAAATTTCGTTTGATATAATGGTCTCTAATCGTACACAAATAGTTGCATCAAGAAGCTTACCAATTGAGAAAAATCAGATTCCTAATCATTCTCAAATAACTAATGGCACCCTTAAGCATTACAAATGGCACACCAGGGCGCCGCAGCACACCGGCGGTTGAGAAGCACTGGCTTAGTTAGCGGGGGATTTTTTTTGCGACTAAATGCATTGGCCGAAATTTGAAGGAAAATTTGTGGTCAGATTATAAGTGCATTGTGTATAACAGGGGATTCTTAAACTTTTTTTACCGTGGGTTGGGAGGTATTATTATTCCTGCCTTCTAAAGTTGACCTAATTACTTAGTGAATTTTGCCTGTATTTAGGAACATTAAATGATCCTGATATAGTTATATTTATAACGCGTTAATATATTGGGTAGAACGTTATCTGTGTTATTTAGCACAAAGTACTTATTTTTTTAAATGTTTCGTTAAGTTCACTTATTTACATTCTATTTTGTGACACAATTAACTTCCCCGGTTAAAAATGCCTAAAATATATCAATTTTGTATTAACCGCATTGGCCAAGACTCGAAGGATTATAGTGTTGTAATGTGCATCGCAGGTATTCTTAAATTTTTTAGGGTTGGGAAGAATTGTTATTCCAGGCTTCAAACGTTTAACCTAATTTCTTAGTCAGGAGTGAATTTTGTCTGCGACTTAACGCATTGGCAGAAACTCAAAGAAAATTTTGCGGTCAGGTTATAGTGCAATGTGTATAGCAGGGGTTCTTTAGCTTTTATTACCGCGGACCCCTAAATTTTGTTTTTACTTCGCGTGGACCAAGGTAGGCAGGGAATTTTAAAGATGACGTCACACTACAATTAGACTTTAGAAATGTGCTATTTCGCGTCCAAGCATGTAGGAGTGAAATTAAGTCTAAATGTACATTCAGTGCTAAAATGTTTTATTTTTAATTTACTTTAAAAAAAATAGTAATTCAAGGGTTTTTTATCTTGACGTTTAGACACTAAAAATCGAAAGTAGAGGCAAATTTTGACCGAGTAACCCGAAAAACATTACCCTGTTGCAATGTCCACAATTTTGTTTGCAAGATAATGACGTCATTAGGTATCGGATATCCCAACTGGGCACTTCACACAAGAAAATGTTCTACTACTAGTTCTAAAGGGCTAATAGAATATTAAGGAAGAATATACATGGCAATTTTAAATTATGAAAGGCTAACGTTTGTATCGTATGTAAATATTCTAAATAAAAAGTATAATATCTGTATAAAAAAAAAATCAAAACGAAAAAAGCAAAGAACAATTCCGATCGAGGTGAAACTCATTTCCTTGAATCAAACACTGATTGAATCTGCATTAAAACGAAACTTGGCCTACAGAATCACAAAAATCTCTCAAATAACAAAAAAAAAACGAAAAAGAAAAAATCATATTGCAGAGATTGGCTAAATCCTCACTCGCTCGCCAAAGAAGTCTCGTAATCACATCAAGTCCTCATTTCAAAGAGCCAAAGCTCCCTCAGAACGATTTTCGAAGAACGAAAAAAGGAAAAGAAAAAATGAGGAACTGCATGCAGCAAAAACTGAGGGCAGAAAGTGTTCTGAAGAAAAGCTAACACAAGCTTTATACCCCGACGTCTCGTTTTGCGCCGCCTCAGTTCGCTGCTTTATCTGCTCTGGCGTCATTTTATCCTTGAGGTTGTAAATTTGCGGCGACTTATCGCCGGGGCTACAAGCGCACACAACAAAGTAAGTGGTGGTGTTACTCTCCTTTGAAATGGTTAATGGTACATGACAGTGAACTCGACAAAAAATAACATGAGGATGAAAATGTGCGTTTCGGAGGTGGGTCCATACAGTGGTAATGAGTATATTAATATATATGAACTGCTGCTGCCCGGTATACTAATATAAAACGAAAAACAGCTCTTCTGGTAATTGTAATTCTTTACCAACGTTTCGGCGACCTATGCAAGTCGCCTTCGTCAGGGTGAATGACACCTAACGTAGGCAATTTTCGTAGGTTGCCAAAACGTTCATAAGGAGTATATTAACATGATAAAAATACTTTTACACGCCTAACTGTAAAGCTTCGGAAAGAGTTTTTAAGGCGCCATATATACAATGTTGAAAAAACACATGACAACGAAACACTAGTGTGAGTCTGTAAGGTGAATCCACACAATGTTAATGAGTTTTTTAACAAGATAAAAATACTGTTACATGCTCAATTATACCTGGTTTGATCAATAAACAACATTGTGTATATGGCGCCAATTGTAAACAGCTATAAAGTTTATAAATGGTTGGAGACAATTGTAAAGGGTTGAAGACAGTTTTTAAGGGGCAAATGTTATTTATTGATCAAACCTAGTATACAGTCTCACAGTGTAACCACTTGTGGGTTAAAATGTTAACACCAAGTCCATACATCTCGTTATACAACTTACACATGGCAAAATGAATGTGTAAAATAGAAAGATATATTCCGGCCCTTTCACGTAAATGACCACAAATGGCAGCTAATATACTTTAGACTTTCTTATCTTGGTCAGTCATTCATTCATAATTTCTAGTCGTTAGCACAAAAAATCGAATTAAGAGACTGATGATGCCATATTTTGTTGCGAAATATATTTTTCTGTGACTAGAACTTATGAATAAATGACTTTGACTAAGACAGGAAAGTCTAAAGAATATTAAATTACACATGGGTCTTTGGAGCATAATGGTTTGAGGTTGTAGTAAGACGCAATAAGAAAACCAACGCCCATACAGAAGTATCTATCTTATTAACGTTTCGAATAACTTTTTATTCTTTTTTTTTATTACATGGGTCTTGTTTTGTAAGTAATTTTTTTGCCTCACCTGTCTCGTTGGTTCTTTGGTTTTCCGGCAACTTCCTTCGCGTCACCCGACGCTTGCGGTCTGTGCAGTGACGTAATAGAGGAACTTGATGACGTAGTCGAATCGGAGCGGTCGGCAGCCCTGGCCATAGCACTGGTCGACGCCTGGAAAGTCATAAAATGTGAATGTTGCAATCGTGTGAATCAGCGGTTCCCAAGTAGGGCGTGGTGCTGTCATGGCTTTTTTATTTATATTACATGGGCGTGGCAAGCTTACAAGTTCACCATTACAAGCCACCGCAGACTTACCGATAAATAATGCAAGCAAGACAGGCTAGAAAACAACTAGCCTGCAGTGAGGTTCGAACTCACGACCTCTGGTCAAGCCGGGACCGTCGCTCTACCAACTTAGCTGCACAGGCTCAAAATGGAGCGAGTCGAGAAACAACCATACGCCAATGCTCTCTACATTCTGTTAGTACAAGTAACATCTCATTGAAGGAGCATCTACAGTACCATATTATCACACAATGAAAAACGCATGTGTTCAATAACTGTGATGTAGCCCTTCTGAAGCGGTTGGACCAACGATGACCAACGGTTAGATCACAGTTAATAAACACATTATGTGTGTATCTTTCATTGAATGGTACCAGAAAAGTCACAGATTTAATTTTTCCCGACCCGGCTTCAATAACTGTGATGTAGCCCTTCGGAAGTGATTGGACCAACGATGACCAACGGTTTGATCACAGTTATTGAACACATGTGTGTGATTGTGTGTGTATCTTTCATTGAATGGCACCAGAAGACTCACAATTCGTATTTCTTCCGACCCTGGCTAAATTTTTAACCCGTTTCAAACTCAAAACGTTTAATAGCAAATAACTTACAACTTTGTGCGGCGGGTAGAGGGCAGTGGTCGCCGACGAATAAGAACTGGAACTAATGGAGCTGACTCGTGATGTCGACGGGCCTGACAGATCCACCTCAGATATTCCGCTACTTTCGCTGCTTGAGTCGCTCAAACGCTGTACGGGGGACAAGAGATGTGATTAAAAATGCAAGGCACTGTGCTGCTTTCAAAATAAACTTGCCGCCAACACTTGGCTGGTATTTTAATAATACGGGGGTTACAAATGTAAACTAAGCTCGATATAGACACAATATGTTTGTAGAGTTTGATTAAACAAACTGAAGTATTTAAGTTGGGAATTAGGCAGTCGACAGTTTGGTAGAAATATGCCCTTAGGCAAGGTGCTTGGCTTTTATATAACTGCTAGACGGGGATTACGTATATAAAATAAAATTTGACACAGACACAACCTAGAGGCCAACTTATGTTTTCCGCAGGGATCATCAAAATTTTGCGCTAAATCTGACGTCATAAAACGCACGTTAGACAGTTAAACAATCAATAGTTTGTTCGAAATATGCTGTTAAGCAAGATCACATTCTTATACAACTGCAATAAAATCATAAATAGGGAAGCTCCTTTTTGCGATTTTACACATTCAGTAAAACGTGTGTTAAATGATGAATTTGCCATAAAACTAATGGTAAGCTAGCTACGCTTTACCCTGATATAATGGATATTTAGTTAATTTGTAGTAGGCAAAAAGTACCAAGGAATATTGAATATGAACTTCAAAATTAGAAGTTCATGCAGCAAGAATATTTTAATGACTTAAACTCACTGAATCATTGAGGCTGTTTATGCTGTCACTCTTGGTGCTGCTTGCAATCGACACAAGGCTTGGGTTGCTTTGGAGTGAGTTGGCTCGACTGCTGGAGTCCTAAAGAAAGGTGGTATAATGTGGTAAGTAAAAGTATTATATTTTCTATTTCTTATAAAGTGGCTGTTACATCCTTTCAATTGTGGTCAGGGTCTCTTAACCAGGGGTTCTCACACCCGCAAGGGGTGCAAGAACTGTTCCAAGGGGTGCAGATGCTGAATCAAACACAGAAAATATATTACTGCAATTTATTTCTTTTCTGAGTTAACTGAAAAACTAACTCACATTTTGGTATCATGTTACTGTGTTATTAGTTACTTGTATGAAAATCAAATTACAATGGTTTTGTTATTTAGGCAAAGAAGGTGGTGCGTGAATTGGTTGGTGATTTTAAAGGGTTGTGCAAGGAAAATAGTTAAAACAGCTGCTTTAATGTCTTTATACCAATTATATTGACAGTTTAGATGTGAAAAAACAGCTACATCTGATGTGACCAGTTCAGGTGGCGTTTATTACAAAGTTTTGTTTTTAGAGTCTGGGCCTGTTATATTTGCGACTGTAAAATTGCAGCACTCTGGCCTAGGATTAAAATGCAATACAACCTAAACAAAATATAAGCATATTGTAATAATTCTAGCCTTAAACCGCAATGAAGCTTTAGAGCTCTGCATACAAAACGCCAAGAATTTGACCCTTCCACGAAAGTAAGAGAATTCTCCCTGCCTTTTATTTTTATGTTACATCAATTAGTTTCAACAACCGTACATATAAATTAATTAGTGTAATAAGTGTATTATCAGCATATTTTAGGGGTAGTAGTATTGCTGCTAATAAAAATGTTAAGTTTCATTTTATTGCAATCAGATTTAACATCATCTGTTTATAACATAAGTAGGATTCAAGTTTGACTAAAGATAAAGTAACCTTGTTTAAAGAAAGCCCTTGTTTCAAGCAAACTATACATAAAGGCAAACATTTCATGATTCACTTTCAGGTCTGTAAGGGCATAAAGTAAAGTCATTGTTTAAATGCAAATAGGCTTGGGCACAAAACAGTGTATCAATACAATAGGCTTGAGCACAAAAGATAATGGAAATATAGATAAAGAAACTTGAGAGTAGGTTAAACATTTTGAAATACAAAAATGGGTTAGAAATATTTTGTGAAAAGCTTCAGTGGAAATCCGGCATTTTAACTAAACAAGGTGGTCTCTTAGGCGAATGCTTGATTGCGCTAAAAGTGAACTGTATGAATAATGAAACAGCAAGTCCGATCGCAGAAAAGCAAAGATGGAAACTTCAAATGCATTTCTGCTCGGAATAGGTTTGCAAGGCAATTTTTTTAACATTTACCCATGTAAAGACCTGACTACACTTCTTCAGAGTGATCAAAATTAGGGAATGACGAAGTTCTTAAAATAGGCAAATTTATGCATGAAATTAAAATGAAATACAGTCGAACAGCATTACATAATCAGGTGTCCTACTCGTTTTGTAAATATCACTGCATGGGTATACTATGCACAGATCGGTAATGTAGCTTAAAAACGAATTACAAACCAAAAAGGTCGAGTAGATCGACATAATCTTGATTAAGAAGTTTTGATACAAGTTTGTATTATCTTCAGTTCATGGGACTAAGATGTAATTCAAGCATCACTTATAAAAGGTGGGATGCAATTGTTATCATTCTGAGTTTTTATAGTTGGAGCATAAATTAGCACCTTCAAGCACTAAATAATTTAAAAATTCCCAAAGCAGCAAAACACTAAAAAAAAAATTATTTTTGCATGTTGTGAATATGCAAAACGAGCACGACAGAAATGACCATTTGGTGGCCTGGCGAAAACAAGAGGTGGCCTAAAGTAGTGCATGACATGCAGTGGCAAAGTGAGACCACCGGGTCATTTATATATGAAATGAAAATGAAATACAGTCAAACAGCATTACATAAGCGGGTGTCCTACTTGTTTTGTAAATATCACTACATGATTTAAAAAAAGCCACAGTAAAAAAAAAATAAATTAAAATTTTTTTTTGCATGTTATAAATATGCAAAACAAGCATACCAAAAATGACCGTTTGTTGCAGAGGCCTAACGAAAACAAGAGGTGGCCTAAAGTAGTGCATGACACACAGCAGCAAAGTGAGACCAGCGAGTCACTGCACTCAAGCGCTTCCTGTCTTGAAGGATATAGCACAACAACACACAAAACACACAAGTGGCCAGTGCTACAACTGTTACTTGCTACTGCTTGTCATGCAGTTAGTCGACAGCAATATGAAAAGCTAGCCTGTCCATTTTTAGAGAACACTATTGTGTCAGGGTTGCACATACTTTTGTATAATAAACTTACATTTTTAGAAGGCTTTTTAGAAAATTTATAGATTTGAGTGGACTACAAATTAATAATTTGAATTAAATTCCGCACTAAACAGTGTTAATGCCATCGTCAACACAATAACAAACAGTTTAAATTTGTTGTTTTTACTGTGGCATTTTTACAAGACATAGCACACACTTTTATAAAATAAACTAACATTTAGGAGACTTTTCAATAAAAATTTATAGATTTTTAAGCACTGAAAATGGAACACATGACTCAGTTTGAATTGAATTTAGCATTAAACGATGTAAACGCCATGGGGTCAACACAATACCAAATAGTTTAAAATTTTGTTTTGTTATGGCATTTCACAAGACATAACTTAAGCTGCACATAAAATAAATTAAAAAAATTCAATAACTTTTGAACAAAACATGGGGAATTTTAAAAAGTTTTTAATAGGCAAATCAATTTAAAGATGTTTATAAATCAATACTTAGTGGTAACCCTGCTCTCTATTTGCCATGAAAGGCTTCAAAGACCTCATACTAGAAATACAGTGTACGTTCACAATCATACAGTTACTAAAACAAATTAGGACTGAGTTAATTCTTATTGGCAGGCTGATCTATATGATTGCTATTATGTCTTGCGTCACAGTCAATCCTATACCATTGATCAATAAACGCCTAAGCATATTTTCTTTAAGCAATATTACCTGTGATACTCTGTCATCGTCAATCTTTTCGTCAGCATTTGCTGCACTTGCATTTGACACAGCTTGCTGGCCAAGATTCTGTAATAAAAACCAAAACCAAAAGTTATTAAATGCTGCCACAGTTTTGTTCTTTAATGGGGTAACATGGTAAGTACAAGTTCTTCTTTAGGTTAGAACATTGTAGAGTAACATGCAATAACACAATAGATTGCGCTACTGTAACCAATGTTGTTACTAAATGTGTGTGGCTTAACTACACCTGATAGAAGTATATAACAATAGTAAACTCTGCGAGAAACGTCATTATTATTGTGGCAAAGTCAAATCAGAAAATAACCACATAAGCAGGTATTAAATGCTGCAACAGTTTTATTCTTTGGTTTTAGGGTAACATAGTAAGTACAATAGGTTCTTCTTGAAATTAAAACCTTTTGAGTACCAAGCAATAACACATTGTTTGCGCCATTGAAAACAATGCGGTTCCTAAATGAATGTGGTTTAACTAGACACAATAGTAATACACAACTGCTAGAATATTCATTATTACTGTGGCAAAATGAAATCCAAAAATGATAATACAACAAATTCTTCTTTAAATTAGAAACACATTTTTCCTAAATTAAGTGTGGTTTAACTACACACAAACTGCAAGAATCATCAAAATTATTGTGATAAAGTCAAATCAAAAGATGATCACATGATTATGGAACAACTACCCACCCTATGGCGATTTTCAGCAATCAAGATTTTCTTCATTTTTCTGTACTGTAGGTTGTCAAGGTCGCGAACAACGTTCTTGGTCCTCCTTATGAGGTCATAAACCACAGTGGCTGACCTTGGATTGGACATAAATGGGTGCTGCAAAGAAATATATAAAGATTTGGAAATAGTTCATGAAATAGAAGCCAAAAAGAGTAAAATATACTAGAAGTAAATGGTGCATTTTTAACCAAGAGTTTTCATTTAGTAAGTCAGGATTTTGTAAAGGTTTGCAACAGAAAATCGTTGTCAATTGATCTTTAGTGGTTCTCTCAATTTAGTCGAAACTAATTAAGCAGCAAAAATATGAGATTAAAATTTCGAGTTAAAAAATAACAAACCTGGAGGACTTCATTAGATGTTGGTCGGTCATCTGGTATTTTCTGTAGTAACGATGCGACAAAATCCCTTCATAAATAAAAAGTAGAGATTTAAACAAATGACAACAAATTTTGAATAAATCCTCGTGTTAACACTTGAAGTGACTATCATTTCATATTTACCAAAGCCCCAAAAAATTAAGCCTCTACCAAAATAAGGCAACAATATTTTACCAAAACGTGGCACTGACAGGTAAAGGGTGACAGAAATACCATATCAGTGAAAAAGCAACAAATTTTTTTTTTAATTTACCTGAAATCCTGTGACCATGTTCTTCTCTGGCCTGTATCTTCGTCGATATGGTCATCTAGAGTGGGAGGGTCGTTCTGTGCAATATGATAGAGCGCCGACATTGCATTCATATTGAACAGGGGCGGCTTCTTTTCGGCCAGCTCCAAACTGGTTATTCCCATCGACCAGATATCAGCTTTACCGTCGTACTGGCCTTCGTCCATTGCTAAGATTACTTCTGGCGCCATCCTAAATAAAAAAATATTGCTAGTAATCGTTATGGTAAAAAATAGTGGAATTTTATGCTACGTAAGGGTATAAGCAGTTTGCATATATTTTTACTACTTTCAAACAGGGGTGTGGAGTCGGATTCGGGACTGCACATAATGTTCGCAGCCCTGTCTTGTCAGAGCGGAACTTAGGATTCGACAAAAACGCACATTTTGTCGGAGTAGGACTCAAGTTTATTTTTTCGGTCGAAGTCGGACTCGGGTTATTTTTAATCAACTCCGCAGCACTGCTTTAAAACTACGATTTATGATAAATATCTTTAAAGACAGACAGAAACATGTAAAAGAATAATCTTTTGAATATTAAAAGCGTCATCAGTATCTTTTTCAAATATAATCAAATATTTCAATATGAAACTGATCATGCTTTTAGTAGCGAAATAAATTTACCAGACAACACCCAAACAAACTGATTTTCGGTTTACTAAGTTCTGTACTTATTATACGTTTAATCTTTATGAAACAGATAAAAAAGTTTACTTTTTTACTAACTTTTTTTTACAATTTTTCAACTGCAAAAAGTCAACGGAAATTTTATATCGTTAGATGCTGTATATGTAATTATATATATATACATACATAACACTGTAAACAATCAAACATTTGTATAAATGCATATTAAGCCACACATAAATAAATCACCAGTAAGGCGTGCCGACAAAAGAGTTAGCCGGTGACACAATTGACGCCGATCCGAAGTCGGCCAGCTTAACTTGGCCCTGGTCGGTGAGCAGGATATTGCCAGCTTTAATGTCTCTGTGGATCTTGTTGTGGCCATGCAAATAGTGGAGCCCCTGAAAAGAATAGTCAGTGGCACAATGCAAATAGAAGGTGATTGTTTTTGAGCGTGGCAGACATGACTAACCAAAATTTTAGACTAAAAGGGCGCCCGAAATAGGTACTTATGACCTTTTTAATCTTTAAATATCTGTTTTGCCCTTAGAATGATTCTCAGTAAAAACCATGAAAACCCTAGTGAAAGACAAACAGAGCTTGATTCGTCAAATATTAACCTTTTTTTTAAAAATAGCTGACAATGGGTAAAATACAACAAGGTTGCTATGGTTTTAATCAAAAGACATTTGATTTTCTCAAGAGGAAAGTGATTATCAATTAAACCTTTAAACTACTAAAATAAAAGCGTAAATTTTTTTTTAAGATGAACAAGATTGATTTTTTAAACAAACCGAAAAAACCAAAAAAAACCTGGCAGTGTTTTAACTGTGTCAATTTTAAGGATCTTATTTAACCAAATCTTGAGTGTTCAGGGTATTATATTTGTTTGTTTGTCAAAATAGCCACTTTAAAAAAGCAAAGTTAAGGTAAGTCTTAAAGAAGGCAATGGGCAACAACTAACCTGCATTGCATTAAAAATAATGCCAGATATTTCATCTTCTTCCAGCGGAGTTTTGTGTACTTCAACAAGATCGGAGGCGGAACCAATGCAGTACTCCATTGCCAACTGTAAAAATGGTTTATAGTTGTGTATTTTGTGACATGTGTATTGTTAACGGCTTAAGGCATAAAACCCAGGAATGCAATTAAAAGGTCAGTGAACTTTGCTATACTTTCAAGACATATATAATAAAGAAGGCGATTTGCATATAGTTGCCGAAATGCTGGTAAAGAATTACAGTTACCAAAGGGGCTGTTTTTTGTTTTAATTTTTACTATGCCTGGTAGCAACAGTTTGTACTTTTAATACAAATACAATAAGTTACCCATGCAGTGTGCTCCTTGAGATAGCAGCCTTTGTAATCGACAATGTTTGGATGATCAATCTGGGTTAGGAACTTCACTTCTTTGATAATATCTTGCCATTTCTATAACAACAAACCATACAAGAGTGGTCACTTAGTTCACCAGAACCATTTTTTTATTACTAAAATGGGGAGAAAAGATCTTACAAGGATGGCTATGTTGCATTAGGTATGTCAAACAAGTCAATCTGATTTTACTTCGACCAATATTTAATTGAAAGAACAACAAAACATATAACAATACAAGTCTTTCTTAAACAATGGCTGTTTTAAGGATTATACAATGTCTAGACTATTTATTGCCATTTTAACAAACAATGCACTGCATATAAGCTTAATAAAAACCTCTTACTTCAACAGATTGCTTTCCACTGTAGGACATTTTCTTGACAGCAACTGCTTCGTTGGTTTTAACATTTCTTGCCTAAAAAGAACAAAAAAGTTCAACTTAAATTAAAATAATAGGGTCGTACAGTATGTTTCAAAATAAATCATCTTGGGTAAATTTAAGTGGAAACAATAACTTGTAAATACAATTTATAAATTTAATTAAAATTAAGACTAGAGATAGACTGATATACCGGTATACCAGTTTACCGATAATATCGGCCAATATTTGGCTTCCACTGATATATCGCTATCGGCAAATGTAGGCCGATACTTTTGCGATATTTTAGGACGAAAATATGATATGACTCTCCTTCACAACAAACAACTTAAAAAAATTTGGTTTTAGCATCACGCCAAGTTAATATGCAAAATAATAGTTTAATAATTAATAAAGGTATATAATATACCTTTTATATATTAAAATGTTAATTGGCTTTTATTGTTAATTTGTTCAAGTTTTGAACATTTCCCAGGTATGTCAAAAAATTGGTATAGGTTTAGGTTGACAAAATTGAAAAAAAAAACAGGTATCGGTATCAGTCAAAAAATGATATTGGTTGATCTCTAATTAAGACTGAAAGAGTTATATAAACAATAATAGACTCACATAGTAAACGGCTCCAAAGCTGCCATGTCCGATTTCACGCAGGTCATCGAACAGCTTGTCTGGGTCCTCGGTAAAAAAGAGTTTGGAAATATCGGGATCTTTCAGACTTCCAGCTTTCTGGCTGTTGCCGCGTTCCGAAGGCATGCTTGCGCCGCACAGAGAAAGGTATGTGATGCGTTATGTCCTCTTTGATCCTTCGAAGTCTATCTACATTTTACCACCAGAGTCTTTGAGGCTAACCCAGACTTCCAACCGGCAACAACAACAAAGCTTCCAAGTTTTTGGCCGCTTATTGTTCGCATCAGATCGGAGTGGCTCTCAGTGGCACCCTTCAATGCTCTGAAAATAATCCGCTAGGGCAGAGCACACCACATTCTTTTTTAATTATTATCAACACCTGTAAAATAAAACCGAATTTAATATTTGGTTATCGTGCATGGGTCAAACATTAAAACAAATCCTGCAAATTGTGTCTACAAGTGTGGTGCTGACTAAGGATATTCTAAGGCATCATCCAAAGGTATAAGCATCAACAAAACAACAATAAAGAAAAACTAAAACTAAATTAATTGTGGTTTTCTCTCTGTATGACAAGAAAACTGCCTCAACATATTTCAAACCAAGTTTTCAATAAAGTAAAGTTAAAAAAAAAATATTTTATAGTTCTCCATGTATTGCAGTCAAAGCTTTCAGTATTAGAAGCTGCCAAGCACTTGAAATACTTTTCAGATTTCCCTTTTGACAATGGGAAAAAAATAAAGTTTTATTAAAGTTGCAAATAATATTTTAGGCTTTCCATGCATTTCAGTCACAACTTCCATTATTACAAGCTGCCAAGCTCCTAAACACTTTTTAGATTTCTCTGATTGACAATGGGAACGCATGCTGGGTTTGCTTCAAAGGCGCCAAATCGCGGAAATTGGCCGAACAAACAGAAGTGTTCAGCCACAACATCCATCAGCTTTCTATGCTTCAAGCAAAACTGAAAATTTGAAAGGTATATCACAAGCACTACGAAAAGGAAGTGTGAACAACGTGTGACAGCATAACCGAAGGCATCAACTACCTCACAACAGCAGCAATTAAAAAGCGCGAACAGGTGATTTGGACAACGCAAGTGGACCGCTTTAATTAAACACAATTTCGCACGCTTGGCATCTTTCGCCAAGCACTGTCGGCGATTTTGGCGCCGGTCTAGAATCCTACCACAGCGCCGAAACAATTTTTAAGCAACGTTGAATATTTAGGTTGTTAGGGTGTCGATTAGTGTTTGGGTGAGGGCGGGTGCTACGTGTTTATCAACACAGTAAACACCTAAATTGGTCAATTGGCATAAACCTATAGTCTCAAAGTGCCTATTTTTGTTAGGAATTATTACGAATTGTTAAATAGGGTTTTAGGACGGCGAACGTTCAAAAAAGTATTATTATTTAATAATTAGCTTAACCTACCCAAACGGTAACGCTAACTCGCGCCCTAACCCTAATTAATGTTCGTTGTGGTAGGATTGTAGACCAGCGTCGCGACTTATTTCGCCGGGCAGCACATAACGGCTAATTTGAGAGGTAGCCCTAATCGTGCGTGTACTGGTGCGCTGCGGACTTGCCTAATTTTTTTTCCGGACGAAATCGATCGGTTAAGTGAGCGATTTCGGCAATCGGGTCGATGTTGCACGCACCCGCCTAACTTTCCTAAAACACCTTCTCTAATGCATTATGCGTGCTGGAGTTAAGGAAAAAAACGGTAGTTTCCGCGTGTGTGACTTCAGAACGGGACTTTTATAAGCGGTGCTGTTCAAAACTAAGGCGGAAATGTCACTTTCGTTGATAATCCGGTTAAAAAGCGCTATCTGATAGCTGAAGAACTTCACTGAACTAATCATTATACACGTGTGATTTTCTCAGATCTAGACCTACTGAAGTCGCGATTACCAACACAAACCGCTTACTTAACGATAATCGTACACAGGGTGCCTTTTGGCATGACTGTATACTGCATTCCATAATTTGTGGCCGCCAAAGATTCACACTAAAATAATAATTTGTTTTTCGAAATTTTACACCATTTTGCGATATATACGTTAGAAACGCAATAATTTTCAATTTAAATTCACTAGGCCGGCGATGTTTTACGTCACTGGCGTACTTTTGGGCGTGAATTTCACGCAAAAGGTCTTATGGGGGGGGGGGGGGGGGGAGTAATGGAGTGCATTCGGTCCTTTGTGTAGGCCTACCGAAAAGTTTGAAGTTTGTTTATTTGCTGGCGAACAGATTAACGTGTTTCCCCAATATACGAGCCGAAATTGACACTAGCAGCAAACAAGACGACAAAAACAACTTGAGCTGTCGTCGGGATTAGGATAAGCCGACAACAACTAGACGAGCTCCGGTATAGGCACACCTCCCTTTTTTTCCTACAGCGTAACTTAATTACAAGCGACAGCAATTGGACGGGTATTTAACGCGCAACGGTGTCCGTACTTTAACCGCAGCGCAGAGCGAAAACGTTGGGCCGAGTATAGTTGCCGTTTTTTTTACGGTAAACATATAGAATTGAAATAAATTTAATCCAGAAACCATTTTTTATAGAAAAATCTAAAAAGTAAAATAATTTTTGAAAATAATACATTTTGATAAAAAAATCAACGTTTAAAGCGTAATGCCGTGTAAAATTGTATAAAGGGTCTTGCTTGGAGATTTACAACCAAGAGTTTCTGTTTTATAAAACATTTTACTGAACATGACCATCTACTGAAATCTCAAAATTTTATACCTCATTGTTTATTTTTCAATTCGTGAAAATTTTAAACTTTTGAAATCACTGGATTATCTATCCTCGATAGCGAATCTGTTTTTTGATTATACATTATTTTTTTATAATAATCCCCAAAAACATCGAACATCTGGATTGTTTAATCCTGCATCTATTCTAGAACCAAATCAAAAAAGCCAAATCAAGATTAAAATAATCTAGAATGGCAAATACTGGTCCGAGGCGTTAACTAACCTCCATCTGTCAAGCCAAATCGCTCAACGCGGTGTCACGCATGACCGCGCACCGGCTAAAGCACGGTTGTTTGAGCTGCTGCGGCAAAGGCAAATATGCAAGTCGGGCGCTGCTCTTGTAAAGCGTAGGATGAATGGCAAACGCACTGTGCGACCGGCTTGGCCAAGTTTTTATTCCTTGGCCAATTTTTTTTTTCAATTCAGATCGTGGCCCATCGCTTTTTTTTCACATCTAGTGATGACTAGGGCATATTGATAAACAAATGTTTTCCAACGTTAGAAGGATTATTATTCCTTGATAACATTTGTCTAACAACAAATGGAGCTTTGATAAGTTTCCTGTCTGCTGAAGTTGACCAACTCGCAGGCACAGTGTTCGCAGTCACAAGGTATTTTACATACGCCAACAACTATTTTAGTAAGACAAAATGTATAATTGCCATATTTGCAAATAGCTCTAAGTCCCACTTTAAAAAGTCTCATAGCCCACTACTGGGATATGGCCCACAGTTTGGAAGCACTGGCCTAAACGGTGTCGACGACCTTTTTGTTTTCGCGTTCGCATCGAACGAGTATGCAAATGTTTGTTACTGATATCTAGGCGGGACTTTAACAGGCTAATCCTCGTTATTCTGGAAGCTTTAATTCGCTGACAATACGCGGCTCTCTTGAACGGGACTGATTACGACAAACCCTGGCCTACAGTTGTTCGCTACACCTAAACCATCAATAATTGGCACAACTTTGTAACGCCATCACTGAAAATTTATTCAACTTACGCGGCCCGCGAAATTGCTTTATTTTTAATTTTGTGCCCATATAATAAAGAAAACATATTGCGGCCATCGCTTCAAACCAACCGCCTGAACTTATACACTTTTCCATTATTAGAGCAGATTTTATCCATAATAAAACGAGTAGAACGGAACTGATTACGACGAACCTTTTCGGGTTACATTTGTTCGCTTCAGCTAATCCGTCAATAACTGCGCGGCGAACTTATTCCGCACCAGAAAAACCTCAAAAAACCGGCAGCTACGCGTTTTGGGTAAGGTCTGATGATACCCGGCAGAAATCAAACTCGCATCGAAACGTCATGGCAATTAAAAGGGCGATCGGGCGGCATGATTGGAGATTGGAAGACGCCCGGGGCACTCAAGCAGCCGCAGCGATGCGAGATTTCACTTTTCTGGCATTTCGAGTCTGTTTCGGCAGAAAAAACGCGCAAGCCGGCCGGAGATTTTAGTGCCGGCGGTGCCTTAGGTCCGTGATAAGGTGAAATCGAGATTTTTTGCGTTTTGTGTGTTGCTTGGGCGGAGGGAGGTGAATTATTCATTGGTTGAACTCGAAGTATTCAATAAAAGATGCACACACAAGTCACACATATGTGTATTAACGACTGTGGTACCGGTATAGCCTTTCTGAAGCTGCTTTTTGACCAACGATTACGGCTTACGTATATCATTAGTACACCGAAAGCCATTGCAGACTCACCAAATCTCCGCTTAAGTGTGTAACACCTAAGTTGCACTTCGTAGCGTTGTGTTAAAACAAACTCAATTCATCAGGAAGTGAAATGACCCAAAACTTCGTTGAAAACGCAATACATCGTTTAGCAGCAATAATCGTTTTCTGTTAACTTAATTTTTCTGGTTGGCGTAGAAAAAAATAGTCCGGATTGGAATTTCGCATGTCAAATCTCAGTAACTAAACTTAACAACACAAAACGCTTTTAAGCTTTGTGTCAAAACAAACTGAACTCATCAGTTAGTAAAACTACCCAAAAAACTCGTTCAAAACCCATTACATCATTTCGCAGCGTTAATCGTTTTCTATTCCCTTTAGTTTTTTTGGTTGGCTCAAAAAAATATTACGGATTGGTATTCCGCATGTGGAAGCCCAATGACTGAATTTAACAATAACAAAAAGTTTATTTCAATATCATTTAACAAATATTTTGGCAATACCTCATGCCACCATCAGTGTAAAAATACAAGTTAATATAATATTGATAATTCGTTTTTATCTTCACTTGAATGTTTACACTGGTGATAGCATGAGATATTACCGAAACGTTTGTAAACAACCGAAATGACGATCTTATCGAATATCTAAGCTTAGGCATTTTCATTGAAATACCTGTAAAATAAAACGTGTATTGTGTTTCAAAACTCAACATACATGTTCCGCCTTCGAGCGTCTATAAATAGCAAAGCAGCGTTTTTCAGAACTTACTGCGACACAATTACTTTGTCGCCGTCGCAAGAACCAGCAGCGATGAAGCAAACTACACAAAAGAGGGGCCCGTCGCGAATTCGATTTTCGGGCACAAAAGGCGGCGAGGCCTCGTTGGCTGGCTGCGAGGGCAAGAAGGCGTTATCAAGTCTCCCCAAGGCTCGCCTACAATGAGGTAATTGCATCCCCAACACCGGGCCGCTTAATCAATATCGCCTCGCGTCAGCTTGGCGTTCGTTCGCGATCAACGACCGGTCGTGACAGTCGCTGGTTGAACACACAACTTTTTTGTGAACCAATGGTGAACCTAACTTAGAGAAAATACAGTTAGCTCAACCAGGCAACATATCAATACATAGAAATTGCTCCTAATTACGAGAAAGTAAAAGTACATAAAGTAAGGGTTGTAGGTTGGTTCTTCCCATTGGCCATGAAGGAGGCTGGAAATTTTTGAACAAGTCAGTGTTTTCGGAGCCTCGTCATCTGACAACATGTCTTAAGTTTTTTTGACCGCCAATGGTGGAATTAACTAAAAGAAAGTAAGAAAAAGTAAATAAAGTATGTAAGGGTCGTGGGGATGTGGCTCGTTTTTAACCATTGGCCAAGAAAACGTTAAGAAAGTAGGTAAGGGTTGGTTCTTCTCATTGGCAAAGAAAGAGGCCGGGGATTCCTGAACAAGTCGGTGGTTTTCTGAACCCAGTCCACTGACAACCTGTCTCCACTAGTTTTTTCACAAATGGTGAGCTTAACTTAGAGAAAGTAAGAATAAATAAATTAAGGGCTGTGGCTCGGTTCTCCCTATCGGCCAAGAAGAGGCCGTGAATTTCTGAGCAGGTCAGTAGTGGTCCGAGCCCAACCTATCTCCAATAGGAAGCAGGTGCCGCCACGGAGGTAGGACCGGAGTTGTAAAATGCGCAAGGCAGAAGATAAACATTTTAACCTTTTGTTTGTGGTGGTGGAAAAGTATGTATACTAGGCAAATATTGGGTAAATGTGTAGTTATTTTAAATATTTATGCTGCGCAAAAAAACTCCGGTTTCCCAAGGAAAAATGGCAGGATTCTACTGAATTACATAAGACTCGATAGGGAGCCAGTTACCTTATTCAAAAAGAGTGGTTAAAGTTGCACACACAAGCGTTAAAAAGCTCGTAAAAGACATGGCACAACGAAAGCGCGGCCGGTTAAAAGAGCGACCATCCTCGTTTCGGTTGCATAACGCGCCGTTGGCCGTCGGCCACTCTCCATATAGACAGGTCAAATAATTCTCGGCATAGTTTGGCGCGAGGCGACGCGGCAATGATTAACCCGGGGAGCCTGGCGGCGATAAGTGCCACGTCGGAGAGCAAACACAGTCAACTCCACACAGAATACAGGCCTCGGAATTGTTGCACCACGAGCAACTGAGGTTTAATAGGCTGGTTTTCGCTGTGTGTTATTAGTAAAAAGTTCTGGTTTATTTTTTAACCTATCAACTCCACTCCGAATACAGGCCTCGGAATTGTTGCACCATTAGAAACTTAGGCTCCATAGGATGTTTTTCGTTGGCACTATTGGTAAAAAAGTTCTTGTTCATTTTTTTAGCCTAAAAAAGTCCCCTGTGATCTCAAGCCAACAATTCAAACTGAATTGAATTTTATCTGGCAGGTTTGCCATATTATTTGGTTCGCATTTCCTTTATTAGCGCTTACGACTAAGGCAAGCGTAATAGGATGGTTTTCGCGCACTTTTAGTCAAAAAAACTTCTTGTTCATTATTTGGCCTAAAAAAGTACCCTTTCCTCTTAAACTGGCAATTCAAACTGAGTTGGGATTTTACCGGGCAGGTTCGCCCTATTCTCTGGTTCGCCTTCCCTTTATAAACTACGACCAGCTCAATAGGCTGGTTTCGCGGCTTCTTTTGGTGAGAAAGTTCTTGTTCATTTTTTGGCCTAAAAAAGTGGCCAGTTTTCTTAAGCCAACAATTCAAACTAAAATGAATTTTATCAGTCCGGTTCGCCCTATTTTCTGATTCGCCTTCCCTTGATGAGCGCTCACGACAAAGGCAAAAACTGCTCCACTTAGGGCGCGAGAATAAGCAACTTCTTATACAATTAAGTTCCAGTTCGAACTTCCAACGTACAGTGTTTTACACTTTTTTTGGCTCTGTTAACTTGCAGTGCACTTGATGATTGTGTGGACAGCATTATATATTTCAATTTCCCGAGTGAAAAAAATCGCAGAAGGTCACAAAACACCGCAAGAATTTTGCTCGAAATACTAAATCCCCGGCTTGTTTGTACATCCGAGCAAATTGCGGCATTATCTGGGCGCGACATGTGTGCCTTGGTTACACAGCGCGGCGCGCATATATTCACTGTGTGGTCTCGCATGTAGCAATAAACTATGGCGCACAACAGGAGCGAGATATGCAACGGAGGATAAACACACATACCTTGCCTTAAAAATGCGCCCTAAAAAAACTAACCGTCGCCCGTTAGCCAAATATTTCGACACTGGAATTAAGTCAACAACGAGTGCTGACCCGGCGCGGCAGTAGCTGCATTCTCTTTATGACTGATCGGCATTAAACGCTTTTTGAAAATAAACAGACGCAAAAAAACGCTGCGGGCGCGAACGGATTTTTTAAGTTGAAATTTAAAGCGTCTCGGCATCACACGGAAGGCCGATTCGGTTTAAAGGGTGCACACACTTTCCTAATACAATTTCATTCCTCTCATTTTTTCCCAGTTAACACTACAGCTTATTATAGTCAGCTGTGAAAATAGCGGCATGAAAACAGGACAGATAAAAAGAGGCTAATTTCTAAAGTTCCGAAGCGATTGAAACATTAGGCCAATTCTTTCAAGTTACCAGTACCGCTTAATAATAATAGTAAGCTGTACAAAAGCGGCACAAAAATAGGACGGACAAAAAACAGGCTGATTTTTAAAGGGACCCAGCGATTGAAACATTAAGCCAATATGTTCAAGTTACCATTACCGCCTAATAATAAAAGTCAGCTGTACAAACGTGGCACGAAAATTAGACAGAACAAACACGCTGCTTTTTAAAATGCGGTTGAAACGAAGGAATCCTTTTTGCGACCGACGTGCGTCGCAGCAGTAACAGGGCAGCAATGTTCGCCTTTCCTTACTGATGAGCAGTGGGCGCGCGCTGCTATCTGTCACACAGCGATTGAAAAAAGGCTGGCAAGCAAAGGCAGGGCCTGGCTACTTGACACAGTTGCTTAAGAACGGGCTGCTATTACTGCCGGGGCGGAGCAAGGTTCGATTAGAACACGCAATCGTTGAGGCATGCCGCTACCGCACAGACCGCACACATGAAGCCGGGCAACTCGCTACTGGCTATTTCCTTCACACAGCAGCAATATACAACTCTTACATTAAAGTAACTCTTTAAAACTTTCCACAAAACGAACCCTACGTGAGGGAACTTTGTTCCAGCCAATCAGATCGCTCCAAACCAAGTTTCAAACTCGATGTTGTTTTCAGATCTTCAGACCTTAAATAACCCTGTTTATCGCTGCATTGCACAGTAAGAGCGGACTAGTAGTTTTGTCTATGAGCGCGTTTTGCGCGAAGTTCTCACGTTTCCCTTTCTGTTCGTTTCCTACCAGCGGCGTCGAAACGCAGCCATTTGTGAGTGGGTTTTTACATTTACATGGAAAAAGAGGCGCACCCGAAAACCACTACTGGATGTCCGATAGAGAAACCGCGCGCGCTGGAGAACCCGCAGTCAGTGGCCTGTTTTGCCGAAATTTGGGGAAGGCGACGTCATGGCGTGGCCCTACGTGGGTACGAAACGGGCGCTCAAGGACATACAACCGCAAAAGGCTACAGTACACAACAACATGTACGACAGGCGTCGACGTGCAGCTATAGAGTGGCGTTTGTCGATTTGATTCGCTTTGGGCGCGAGTCGGATCAAATGCCTTCGATTTCGAATGACCCGAATGCTGGCAGTTCCAAGAAAAACCTGGATGGACGTGCAGCCGCGTGCGTAATCCGCAACCGTTGCCAGACAAAAATGACGTTTCCTTGTCCGATTTGCTGGCCCATGCACTCGGCAAATACGCGTGGATACTTTAGGCGACGAGTAGACGCCAAAAATTTCGAGCCCTGCGGGTAGGCTAAGCGATTTGGCCTTGTACATGGCTTACAACTGGACGTTGAAACGTGGCAATAGTTAGAAATCGCTCTTCTGGTGTAAACCAAGTATAAATCGACATTTCGGCAGCAGATAGCAGCTGACCTCATCAGGGTTAGTAATAAAAACAAGAAAGCGTTAGCCAACTTTTTGGCGTTGCAAGCTCAACTGTGGTGTTTTTTTAGTTTTTAAGTATATAAGCTGGCTAACGCCAAAAATGCGATTTCTATTTATTGATATGTTCCCTGGTGGAGGTTGAAACGTTTTCTGTTGGTTGGCGCCAAATCTGGCCAATGTGGTGCGGCTATTGGTTTCACCAGGTCTGGGTCAAACGGGTTTGAATTGCACCGGAAACACAGATGTGGGCAATTGCCTGTTCCACAAGATTCCTTGTGAAGGCGATTTTGTGGACAAAAATTTGGATTCTTCATAGTGCCACAATAATTTGAGGTCAGTTTAGCAAAAAGTAACTGTATGTAAGTGCAAATTTTTGGAAGGCTACTCAGTGGACGGGAGATTCTCACACTTGATGATTGTATATCACACTTTCACACAAAACAATCAGGGCTACAGGGATTTAAAGGCATGATTCTACATTTATATAAAACAACAATTTTAGGTTTAGATTTTGATAGTTTAGGTTTAACAATTTTTAGTCTTATTTGTCATAGTAAATTTACTTTCACCCTTGCAACTAGAAACCATGCTAAGTTTTTTTCATTTCACACTCCACATACTATTTTTGATGTTAATATTCAAACAAACAACTTTAAGTTCAACACAATATATTTATGCAATCTGGAGGCACATATCGACTAATATTCTAACCAATTACTTTCAATTCAAATGAAAATAGTGAAGCATAGTAACCTCATATAAGTTATTCAAACCCTCATACTGCCTGGCAAATTATACAGAAACTTGACATTTTGAAATTGCTACTGTCAATATTTTGAGAAAGACTATAAATATGATGGGACTACAAATAAATCAAATTTTAATAACTGCTTACTTTAATTAATAGTAAACAACTTCTTATTTTGAAGAAAGATTACTAGTAATTTTTTCAAGCTAAAACAATAGGCATACTTTTGCTATAACGCTTTTTTAACACATAACAATAGGATATCTACTTGAGAAAAACACCACACACTTAACCCCACAAACCAAAGCATATTCAACGATTCTCATTACACATCGGTCTAAACAAATCCCAAAGTTTAAGCCTGTTTCATGGAATCTCAACCACAAGAAGATCAAGCAATGTGACGTAGCGACAGTTTCTTATCCATTCTGATTATTTCCATTTGAGCTTTCTAAACACATTTAAAATAGCCCACAGATTGCATGAGAAATAAATAAAAATTTAAACTGAGACTTTGCATATAATACTTTTTTATAGTTTGTTGGTTAGAGAAATGTATAGCCTAATACTTGTTGCCCCTTCGTTTAATAAATTTTATCTATACCAATAAGTGTTAATAATCAAAATTAAGGACTTCCTATCTTGTATAATAATAAATTTGCATCTGTGTAACATGGAACATATTCTAGATTGTAACATTTGCGCCACAAATAAGGTTTTGATACAGTAACTTGACACCTCTAGCCTACAGCTTCCAGTATATCACAAAATCATTGTAAGCGAATGAAGTTGCAATAATATTTTGAATGCACTTTTCAAAAACAGGACCAAAAAGTATACGTGTTTTTACAAAACATAAAATTTTTTTTTTTGACTGATTCTTAGATAATAACAGCTTAAAAGTCATGTTCTTCAAATAAATTGTTCAAATAAGAAATAAACATGAACATGGATGAAAGCATTAAAGAAAGACGGCATAAACGAAAAATACCAAATTTGTATTATGTTTTTTCTATCTGTATGGCAGGGTTTTTGATAGAGAAAACCAATTAGAGAAGGTAAGAAAGTAAAACTTGGAGGATAAACAAACAAACTACATTGTTTAATATAAAATTATCCTTTACCTGAAGTGGTTAGTATTGCAATAACATAAGGTTGAGTACCAGGCCAACAGCTAATATGTTCAGTGGCAATAAAACAGGTATGAGTAAAGTTTACTACCTAAAAATACATGATTCAAAGCTAACCTATACCCTTTGGGAATATATCTTTACCACAAAATTGCACACTGCCTTTTTTTAACTCACAACAATGCAAAAATGACAGGTTAACAAAAAATTCCTTGTAAACAATGTTTATACATTACAAACTAATATAGTACAGCAAAGCAATAAATAGCAAAAGGTATCTTATGTTTAGAAAGCAAAAAGTCTTTCTTATTCTTATTGTGGCAGGTTATCACTTAGCTAATTACATCCCACATGGTCCCGAATTAAAACTATTTTGCTTAAATTAAAAAAAAAAATTATAGCACGATTTATGCAAATGCAACATTGCTGTACCTACATTAATTTCCAAACTTTGCTGAGACCAACTCTAATATCACTTCAAAGCTCTTGCGTAACAGTATGTGTTTCACAGTCAAGAATCACCAATATAAATTATACAAAAAAGGTGTTAAAGTTCCAATAAGAAGTATAATAAATAGATAAATATTTGTTCTGTCCAGTGGTGAATGAAAATTAATCTTAAACAATACAAGTAAAATGTAGTGAAATTTTCACAACTAAATTAAAAAAAAAAATTTTCTTAACTAGCCCATTTATAAAATATTGCAGACTTGGCCAAATTTTCACAAAAGAACGGTAATAAAAATAGGGGGTGATAGGATACACCAAAGATCAAAAGTGAACCCCGCTTGTATAACATAATTATAGGAAAATTGGCGAGTATATTTGATTTGTTTTGGGTTTGAGTATAAAAACTTGGTCTCGTCTAACATACTTCCATAGTGGTTAATTAGTTTCTAATTAAAAAAAAAATCAGTTTTTACCAAGTTCACATTCCATGGCAGGTGAGCATCCGATATGTGTGCACACCTGAATTTCACACTTAAATTTTATTATAATTACCAAAAAAATCTTTTTTGTCCAACGGAATTTTTAGTATCTCAGTCGAAAAACAGAATTTGAATTAAAACCCTTTGCTCGGAACGAATTGTGTGTAATTTTTGAAAAGGTTAAATTATGTTTTAGCATTTACATTCTTATGAGAATAATTTGCGGTTTAAATTAAATTCATTGCAAAAAAGAAATGTATAAGTCTAGTTCAAATTCGTTTTTATAATAATTGAATTAGTACATTTCACACTTGAATTTTTAAAAAAGTCTGATTTAAAGTGGTAAGATTTACAAATTTGGGTCGGCAAAAAACAAGATTGTACACCTTAAATTTTTGCACTGCTCTGCTCAACTGAGATCTCAGCATAAAGTGCCATAAAATGCAGACTGGGTTGTTACCTTACAAGCAAAACATCTACCTGGCGTTAGGAACTAACATTTAATACAACATTCAACAAACTACCTACACCGATACATTTTTAGTATTCTAATGGGATTATAAACTTTGGAGCATAATGGTTGGAGGTTGTAGTAAGACGTGATAAGAATATCAAAGCCCATACAGAAGTAGGTAGCATTTTAAACGTTTCGAATAACTCTTTATTCATTTTCAACACCTTATGTTTTAATGGAATTATATTACAGGATTTAGAAGTTTAAGTTTGAAAAATCAACCAACAGTATTACTTCCTTTAACATTCCTAAACAATTTGAGCGATGATTATAACATACTGCCAAGAAAAATAGAAACATAAAAAGTTTACCAATACACAGTTTAAATTATTTTCCTGAAAGCAATGATGATGTTAGGCAAGTCAATATGGCTAGCGTTCATAGAGTTATTGAAACTTTTTAATTTAAAATAGCATGCATTTTTTAAATTAAGTTGAAGAGAATTACTACTTGCATCACATTGTTTGACAGAAAATACAACAGGGCTAAATTAAACAAAAATATTTTTTTAACAAATCAATGCAAATGCAGAAAATTATATTTATTATTTAGTGAAATTGCGTAATAAGTTAATCACTAGATGTAGTTGTTCAATACATAAATTGTGAGCTAAGGTGAGAAATGAAGGATCAAACTTTTTATTTTTCAATAATTAAGATTATTATCAGTTTTCGTCAGTTAGTATTGTAAATTTAGTCACTTATCGTTGTAAGTTCAAATTACATATCTAAACATAATGCTAACTTCAGATTTAGAAACAGCACAAGGCATAACAACATTTCGAACAAAAACACAAGTGAAACCGAAAACAAATCTGACACCGTTTCGTTTTCAATAAATAAACTCACATTACAACCACTTTCTCATATGTCACTCATTATGGGACGCAGGCAAGTTAAAAAATAGGCCATTATTGCACATCGAAAATGAACCTAAAGCAACAGCGTTTCATTTCACATACATTCAAACTTTTACAGCTTAAACCTTCGCAGCGAACAAACATTTCCCTCAGCAGTTGTCGTGGGTTGGGCGTTTGCTCAGCGAGGTGTGAAATTTTTTTATGACGTCACAGTAACGTTTCGACGTTCTAAACTTGAAGGAACTTTTTCAAATAAAAACAACGCGGTTATATTTCTTTATTCATTGTATTCCGTGTGGGGATTGTAAGAAGGGTGTTCACAATGATGTTTTACAATTTATTAGAGTAAAATATTAATGTTTTTTAAAGAAAAACGAAACAGTCTAGTCTGGATTGTGGTAACATTTTCGCCACAGACCATTTCCGTTAACCTTTTTTAAAAATCACGATAGCTACTGAGTAAGGCTCATCAAATCAAAAGCACTTATTACTTCATCAAAACCATGATACTATATAATATTCTATCATTGTCAAAACCAAGCAAACAACCTTAGGTTTTGGTACTAAACCAGGTTATGTAGGTAAGGTAGCAGCTATATTGCTATTGTGCAATTTTTGGACAAACTTTAACAGGAACTTGGCAGTTATTACGGTACTAAGATTCTGAAAGGTAAATCTAAACTGAACCCAATATGCCGGGTTATCAAAACTTGGCGGGACACAAATCTGGTAAAAAAAGTTCTTTTGTTTGATGTATAAAGACATCCAAGTATGATAAAGTGTATTGCGTGGCAAACAAAACTAAAGATAGGAAATCAAAACGATACCGGTACCATTTATTGTTCATCTTTTCAGTTAAGTGATGTTCTTTATTGTTTAGGTAAATTATTTCATTAGTCTTCGTATGATAAACTAAAATTTTACTAAGCCACTTTGTGATTATAAACGATAAACATTTGATGACTGCCCAAATGAAAACTATGGAAAAATAACCGACTTTGAATTCGATTACAAATATACCATAATCAAAACCAAATACCGCGTTTTTTAAAACATGTCTAGTTGTCTACAAATTTCTGGTCTTAGCCTATATGCGTTTGGTGCAACGATATCAAGAAATTAAGAAGACGGAGTCATCCCTTACAAATCCTTAAAATTATCTGTTTTCGACTTTTTTTGATTAAATATACAAATCTGAACTGAATCCAATACTGAAACTGGTCTAAATCCGACCTAAAATCCGATAAAGAACCAATCGTGACCATATTTGTTAGTTGGTCGGGTTAGTTTTTTGACATAGGCCAGGCCTATATATGATAGGTTTGAAATCGAAATCGTTTTTTTTTTTTTTTACTGCGTGCTAATTTTGGCTACAGACCATTGCGAGTGCAATCATATACAGAAGAACAAAATGTTACAAAATACTTCTCTAACGTAATTAGATAGCTCACTTCCACTTTTTATTTTCTACCGTTAAAGTTGCCATAAAGTCACCGTTGTATTAATTTATGAATAACAAGACGTTCCTATAAAACTATCCGATGGCGTTTATTAGCAAAATAGACCGACCGTGATAAAAATTATGATTCTTGATTTAATATAGGCACAATAATGCAATTACAGACAAGACAAAATGGAGACGAAATAAAAGTATTACAGACAAAACATTTAAGCCACTATATATGTAATTAAAAAGCTATTCTCATTTTACAGAAATACAATCAACAGAAAGCACAATTAATAAAAGGTAGCAAACAAAACAAAACAATCCCAAAATGGTAAAATAAATTCTTCTTTAAGCTTTGAATCTGAAATATTTGTACGGCATTGTGACAGAGATCAAATTGAACAGTCAAAAGCTTAATATAGCGTAATGTTTTCAAAAAGGCATTTGCATTTAAAAATACATTTTCCTTGAGGAGTATAAATTTACAGTTTACAGAATTTCAAATGATTTTTCGCCTTTCGTTGTGTCCATCTAACTAAAAACTAAATCTCTGAAAACAAACAAAAGTTCATAAAAACTACACAAACTTTAAAATTGCGTTTACTACCAAAATGGCAGCAGGAACACAAGTTTGGCTTGCAGAGGTTTAAAACTTAAAACAAATAGATAAAAAATGCGAAAAGTTGCCCAAACACGAGAAACAAATTTCGGCAAATGCTTTACCCTGTAACCTATAGCTAAAAAGACACATATTACAGAAAATTAGCAGTGCCAGCCACGTAAAAATCGGCCTATATTACAGCAATACACTTTAGCGCGCTAAAACAGATACGAAGCAGGGATACATAGAATAGACGGAAAACACTGCGCTACGTATAAGCAATATAACAACCAAGAGCGCTTTATTCGGAATGTTATGGATCACATTTTCAAAAAGTACGTATCATACAGAGCTTGATGTTCGCTGTTATATTTTACTTACAGCGTTCTAAGGAAGCGATTTTATCAAAAACTCCCAGGTTTGCACAGTACAAGCAGCATAAAGGATAAAATAAAATAGCCACAGTTCCCCATATACAATCTAAAGATGTATTTAAAAGCCAGCCACACATCTTTAAAAGCTTGACACTTGGCGCTGCCCATTAATGACCCCCTCCCCCCAGCCCCCTAAAAAACGATCTGCAGTGCCTGTACACTGTCCATAAAACTGTAAACATACAACGGATTATCAAATTAGTGGTTCTCAAAATATGGAAAACCTTTTTGTAATGCCGTAAAATTGACCTTTTGGTTTTGCAATTTGTATTACAAATAGGCAGACGCGCAAGTATGCAAGACTTTAATGCGCACTATGCATTAATTAACCGATAAAACCAATCGTAGTAAGGATGGATGACTTTTAAAAAGTGTGATAACTTTTTTTCATTAATTTAGTGCGCCGCAAGCTAAAAACGTTCGAACCACTGGACTAGCATCTTCCCCGACGAAAAGGGCCTATAATACTAATGGAGAAAACACAACAAACGGCAACCCATATTTAGAAGATCTCCTCCAGATTGACCGGCTTCTCTGTGAAGATTCGGACCAGGTAACTGCCGCTCTTTGCAGGGTAGAAGGTTGAAGGCACAACCACGTAATTGCCAGGGCTCAGCAGGCTCGTGATCGCCACCTCCCGGCGGTTTATGTACGTGCCTGTGGTGAGCACGTCACGGTTTCGACTGAAGTAGCGAGCGTCCAGCTTTCTGCTGGGCTTGCTGCTCACCTGTACGTGAAAACGACGGGAAAAAAACATTGTGTAAGCCGTATTTTGCACTTGTTTTTTGTTAACTTTTTAAATAGGTTAAAAATTAGACGTATATGCATATGGTATACCTACTTCTGTATTGACTTTTACATCTTACTAAGTTTACTTACAATTTACAACGAGTATGCTCCGAGGTTTTAAATTTGTTAACGCAATCAGACACCGTAAACACCGCAGCACAGCAGTTTTTAAAGGTTCGAGTCAGTGTTGTAAACCAGTCATATTAAAATGACTTAAGTCCCAGTCAAGTCATTTGTGAAAAAATAACAAGTCTAGTCCCAGTCCAAGTAATGATATGCCCAAGTCATGTCCCAGTCAAGTCATTACTAGAGCAAGTCAAATCCAATTCAAGTCATGGACATAAAAATAAAGCGCAAAACTAATGAAATTGGCAAACTAGTCCGATTGTTATGGGCCATCACTCAACCAAAAATAATAAAAACGCCATATACAGTAAGCTAATGACTTGTCATTACAACACTGGTTCCAGTAAACCGTAATGCAATTGCTGTCAACAAAAGTCAAAAAAAAAAAAGAATTCGTCGTGAATTGACCCAGCTACAAGTTATCCGCCAGCATACGGCGATTTGGCAAACTTATAAGTACCCTTAGTGTATCATAGTTAGTTTTAAGCTTTAACGAAGAAGGTTATTTCCGTATTGCTACTCATATTTACCTTGTAAACGTTCAGACACAGATGTAGGTTCTCAACGCCCTTGGAGCGCTGCATTCTCCTGTATTCCTGCATCAATCCGACAACGATCGAACACTTGCCCTTTTCCTGCGGTTCGTCCTCGGCAGGATCAAAGTCGTCTGAAACGGTTTGTCAGTTAGAAACTTTCTCAGGGAAATTAAAACTTAGATTGCAATTTTAAGCGCCGTTTCAGCGCCGATGCACGACAAGGGGCAGAGAACTCAAGTTAAAAGAACTTAACTACAAGTTTTCAGTAAATGACAACTCAAGACCCAGTTAAGTCATAATTAGAGCAAGTCAATTTCAAGTCAAGTCCTTCACTGAACTAAAAAACTATAACAACACTGTATTTCAACCCAAGTCATTTATTCAAAAAACTTGTCAAGTCAATTCGTTTGTCAACAAAGTCTTAAGTCAAGTCATAATTAGAGCAAGTCAATTTCAAATTTTCAAGTCCTTGTCATAAAAATTAAACGTTAAACTATTAAAATCAGTAAATTAGTGCGATTTGAGCAATACCCTCCAGCCTACTAAAAATAACGAAAACCCAACATATTCTAAGCAACATGTTTTACGGGCACAGCTTAAGAAAAATAACTCAATTTTATAATTAAAAATGCTTGATGATAACACTTTATTTCAACACGGGTCATTAGTCCAAAAGACTCAAGTCAAGTCAAGTTATTGACTTAAGTTATAACAAAGTCGAAAATCTTAATAAAATTGCGGTAGGAGAGAAATGACTGTTGGGAAAAACAAAATTTGTATCGCGATGCCGAGTAGTTAAACCCTTTGTAGCAGTGCATATTTGTAAACGGAAAAAAAGCATGACTTACAAGAGAAGTTAGAGATACATTGCTGCTGAGAAACAAAATTTTCATTACAAGTCGTAAACATGAATTACGATAACTGGTCGTAAAATGGCATCACGAAACTAAGTAGTTTAATCAGCGTTTTGTACCAGGTTGCAGAAGTTGAAGATAATACTGCGGGTTGGTTTGATAAGAATATAGGTCGTTTCTGCAGCCTCCAGCCGTTTTGCCAGTCACCCATTCGCCGTGGATCTTGGACAAGTACCAGCTGCAAGTAAACAAAACAATATTAAAATAAAAATCCCCCGCAGTGAATGTCGTGCGCTGTCGCTGAATTGCTTCCTTTATGAAACGGTGACTTCAAAGAGCAATTTTGTCCATATATATATGCGACTGGTCTTTTGTTTCAGCTCGGGGCTTTCACTAGAAACCAGGAAGAATGGTTGGAAGTGAGTGAGGTTTGGTTGCGGGGTGCTTTCGTTTCCTGCAGTTCATCAAAGGTCTATGCGCTCAACGGCTTTCTTGATGGCAAGAGCATTGTTTGATGGCACATTGAATGTGGTCATTTTTTGATGAATAGATTTATTTAAAGGTAAGCATATACAAGCGTTGCTTTTTAATGAGGAAACGTTTAATATTCGCAGATTTGTCCATTCAGCATGTGATTATAAAAAAAAAAAAAAAAATTCATTGCTATGAAAATTTTATGTCGAATTTTCAGGCTGAAAAATTATTTACGACAAAAATTACTTTTTGGTTATAACGTTATATGGTAATTGGCAGATTCATTTGTTCAAAACCATGGGCTATAACACAATATAGCAATTTTACAAGGGCATAAAATGCAATAGGGACGAAGAGTCACTGTATGATGGATTGTTTTGTTTTGTTTAACCACGCAAAATTTAGGTAGATTTCGCAAATTATCGCGCTTAATGCAGGTGTAATTAATTTACATAGTCGGTTTAACTACATTAGTACATTATTAGTTAGGTTTTCTGTTACACATTTAAAAGCTTTATTTAACCTGGCCAACGCCAAATATTTTTTCTTATATATATATATTGAAAGCGAAAACGACAAAAGTTGAAATCAAAATTTTGTCTTAATATGGAAATATTCGTTTAAAAATATATACTTTTTATATTATTATGGAAGGTTTATGGTATATGGTTCGCGCGATGGATTCAGTTCATTTACATAAATAATGAAATAGACGCATCCTTAGAATTCTGACACACATAGGAATAATTGGCATAGTGATTATTGTATGGTTTTTCGTATTACGGTAATCATGTTCGTAAAAGCTATACGAAAAATATTAATTGGCATGCGCTGCGTAATCCTTTTATGTGGTTTTACCAAACACCGAATCGTGTAAACTAGATTCTAGATCCGTGTATATTTCTCACGTTTTAAATCGCCCGAAACAGTGCCTAACTTCCGCCATGAAAAATCATAGGAATGAATCATTTCCTTCGACACATGAATTATGGTAAACTGAATGTGTGAAATATGAAAAATCTCCTTGCCCTTACACGTAAATGACGACAATTGCATTCAAAGCAAATATTTTCAAACTTTCCTGTCCTGGTCAAAGTCAGTCATGTATAAGTTCTAGTCATTTAAAAGAGAAATATATTTCGCCACAAAATAAGGCATCATCAGTCTCTAATACGAAAAGTTCAAATAAATCCATTAAATAATATATTTCTCTTTTAAATGACTACAACTTATTATTGACTGATTTTGACCAAGACAGAAAAGTATAAAGCATGTTTAAACATAAATTATATTCTCACTATCTTATTTTGCGTGTGCATTGCTTCTGCATTGATGGGAAAGAAAAAATAAAACTTGAACTTAGAAGGAAGCATATTATTGTTGAAAATAAATAACGAGTTATTTGAAACGTTTAAAATGATACCTACTTCTGTATGGGTTTTGATATTCTTATTACGACCGGCAATGTACAAAAAATAGACACACTTATTAGAAATAACTACATTAGTATTTTCCAAGATACTGTACTCAAAAAAAAGCACAAGTCCTAAAAATAAGAACGGAATGGCAACCCTGCCCCTAACTGTGATGAAGTATTTGCGCTTTACCTCTCCAGGAACGGAAAAACATAACTGAAAACACGAACAACCTACTAAACCAGTGGTTCTCAACCGCCGGTCTGCGCCAGCTTTTCGGCCGGTCCGCCAAAAATATTACAGTTTTATATTTCAATTGCAAAATGCAAGATGTTGAAGGCTTGACCATCAAATTTAGAACTTCGCAAGTTCCGTAATTTGCAGCATTGTGACGTAACATAGAGTTAATGGGCTACTTTGGACTTTATCGTACGTCACAATGCTTCAAGTTTGGTACCAAACTGTTTAAAAGTAGGCTATAACTCTTTTATGTCTTAAAATTTAAGACCAGTTGTATATGCGAAAGCATACTTTTGTCATAATTACATTTTGGGTTGATTTTATATCTTGAAGGTCCACCAGTCTGCAAAATGCGTTTTTCAATTTGACCGGTCCGTCGTCTAAAAAAGGTTGAGAACCACTGCACTAAACCACACTTACCTGTCGCCGGTCGGGGCACCATCGCTGTCAAAGTCAGGTCCGACCGTGCATATCGTGATGTCGGTGAAGTTTCTCGTGAGGTCGTCGTAAGACATCCACCACTCCCCGTTGTCACTGTCCACGTGAAGTTCGCGCTTTACGTCGGCGCTCACGTAATCCCACGTCAGCGACCTGTCGGGAACATACAGGAGCTGGATCAGTCGTTATCAAAGTGAAGCCAGCGAATAAAAGTTATTAGCCTTCAGCGAAACTCTAAATCAGTGTTCCTTAACCTTTTTATCGCTCGTACCCTTTAGGCTTTCATTAAATTTTCTCGTATCTCCTACCTACAATGGCCGACATAAGTAAATTAAATCGTAACGATAGAATTTAAACTAAATATATTTATATCTTCCGTGTTGAATGCATGCGTTAAATACAGTCTTGTAAGTTCAACAATATTTACAACACACAAACAATAGGGCAATTTCCTAATGGCTTATTTGTTGTTGCTTTTCGTACTTGCCTAAATACAAATATGCCTAAAGAGCGCATAATTTCACACTGCATGTCGTACCCCCTGCTTGGTGCTTCATACCACCAAGGGTACACGTACCCCTGGTTAAGAACCCCTACTCAAAATGCATTACGTAGCAAGTGAACCCGCCTAAATGATCTTCGCTATTTATTAGATATAGTTTGATATGTTTTTACCTTGTTTTACATCAGTCCTTAAGTAATGACAGCTTTTTTTTAAATTAATTTATTTTTTTAAGGCCGCCATGTGAATTGCAACTTCTTACAATACCCAAAGGATAATCTGACATTAGTTTAATTTAATGTGTCTCCAAAAAAACATGTCATAATAATGGTTTAACGAAACATCGCGGTATTAAAATAAAAAAAAAATCTTCTCGATAATACGTCGGTACAAACCAAATAGCTGGACGTAAAAACACACAACAAAATCCACTGCCCAGTTAGAACAGAAGTCCTGTTTTTTTTTTGTCAATTAAAATATTCGATTTAAAAACCAAGGACCAGTTCAAATGAGTGAACCAGACCTATTCTGGAAACGGTTATACAGCATAGATAAGAACATTTATGCCTTGGTCCAGACTTCAGGACTAAAAACACACTAACTAACTAGCGGATTGGTTGGCAGTGTTGATGCGTTAAACACGTTTTTTAATTTTAAGTGGAGAATCCCCTTGGATTTCGTACACGATTTTCGCCAGTCAAATTGTAAGTTTTGGTGGAAAGCGCCATTAAACGCTGTGATGAATTTCGAATAAATTTGCCGGAAGAATCAAATGAACTGATGCTTAAACTTGTTACATGTTATTCGACGCACTGTACCTTCGCAACACCAGGTTTTCAAACGTTTTCACTTGAATGATGGATCGGCCGAAATAGACTTTCGGAAGTTAATGCGCTTCCGAAAACCTATTTCTTATGCCTTTGGATTCACTAAATGACATTTAGGGTAGTTCACATAACCACAAAGAAACGTGACAGCCCCTTGTTCAATTTTCTGCTTTTTAGTTAGTGTTTGGTTTGGGCACAAAGGCGTGAAAAATCCTCGGAAATCAGAATGGATTTACTAAAGCCGTAAAAAAAAATTTTTAACGGACCTATTGCTTTCTATTAAACTAAATTACGCGGGCCACTTCTTACATACCACTAAAGGGGGCTGCTCGTAATTTAATGATCGGCTAACAGCTATGCTTAGCGATCACAGACAGCTATAGGGTCAGCGATCAATACTTAAAAACTGAGGCATTACCAAGTATTTGTTCAAGCGTATTTTTAGATAAAGTTTTTTACATGCGCACCTAACTAATTTCGCATTGTTACTTATATAAAAGGGCGTATCGTTATGGAATCCAACACCACTGGTAGCAGGTTTTTGCCACTGTTCCGCCGATGCGTATATTAACAATAAAGCCTGTTAAAAAACCCGAATAAATCCAGTATTAGACATTTTTAAAGGAATATATATTTAGCCTATACTGACATCGTCGGTTCCTTAATTTTGAACGAACCGTCTTGATACCCTTGATTTTAAACGAGTAAACAAGCAAGCGCACAAGGGTGATTCATAGCTCGGTAAATCATTACCAAGACGCATATTAAATCGAATATGATGTTCAACATCCTTACGAAAGATATCTAAATTAAACAAACGCGTCGATTTAATGGTTAACGACTTAAGTGACAGTCGTAGGCGGATCTGAGTTCAACGCTGTATTTTAACAGGCTTATATGCCTATTTTGATATTAAATTGAAAAAAAGAAAAGAAAATGCGCTGATACTTTTTTCGTTAAGCTGGAGAAAAGGTAACACCCGATTGGAAAATTTAAATACAAATTTTGTATGTCGACCTACAGACTACATTTGTTTCTACTGACAAATTTCAACAATATCCCTGACTTATACATTGTGTTAGTTGTAATTGATTTTGAAAAAACAGTGTAGTAAACAAATAATTTTGAAATGACTGAAGTACCAGTTAAGTCATTTTGGCAAGAACTTAAGTCCAAGTCAAGTCATTTTGAATAACTGTATAACTGTTTATTTGATGCTACAATGCGAACACAGTAGCAAAGGATCAACGAAGAACCACAAAGTGATTATCGAGTCAGTTGACCCTGAATAAAATAACAAGTCAAGTCAAGTAATGATTAGAGCAAGTCTATTTCAAGTTGTCATAAAAACTAAACGTTAAACTATTAAACTTGGTAAACTGATCTGATTAAATTGTGAGCAGTAACTTAACTTAAAATAAAACAAAACCCAGCATACTGTATAGCAAGAAAGTCGTTTTATGTGGAAGATAAATCACCCAAATTCTTATGAAAGAAAAATGTCCAATAAAAAGCAATCCTTTCAACGTAAGTCATTGTCCAAAAGACGTAAGTGAAGTCATTTGAAAACAGTGACTTAAGTGCACTTCAGTCGAGTCACACTGGCATTAGGTTATAAAGTTAAATAATGTACACCTCGTGAAAAACTCGATGTAGACGCACGAGATTGACAGCTGTTCGACAGCGTTCATTCCGACAACCTCAACTGGGGGGCTTTGGCGCGGAAAGATAAACAAACAAACGGTCGACATTGAAACTTACTCGTCGCTCCAGTCGCCTCGCCACTCTGTGTGATTTCCCCACGGATTGCGCAACTTCACCAGGTAAATGTAGCTTCCCCTGTAAGAGACCTGTGACGTACAAAACATTCCTGTTGTAAACAAGTCATTTTGAAAGTAAGTCCCGGCCGAGTCATTTGTAAAAAACTTAAGACCAAGTCAAGTAGTTTTAAATACATAACAAGTCAAGTCCAATCTAAAATGACTTAAGTCACCGTCAATTGTTTCGTAAAAAACTTAAGTCGCAGTAAAGTCTTTTGTAAAAAAAACCTAAGTGCAAGTCAAGTGTTGTTGAATACATAACAAGTCAAGTCCATTCTAAAATGACTTAAATCACCCTCAAGTCTTTCGTAAAATAATTAAGTCGCAGTGAAGTCATTTGTAAAAAAAATTAAATTAAGACAAGTAATTTTAATAAATAACAACTTGAGTCCCAGTCAAGTCATAATTAAAGCAAGTCAATGCCAAGCCAAGTCCTTGTCATTGAAGTTAAACTTTTAAAATTGGTAAACTTTTCCGATTATGAGCAATTACTTAACTGAAAAATAACACAAAACGCTACTTACAGCAAGATTTTGTTTTAGATACACACATTGTGATAAATGAATCTATTTTACTAAAATATTGCTTAATACAAACGCTTCATTACAACCGAAGTCATTTGTCCGAAAGACTTGAGTCAAGTCAAGTCTTTAAACACAGTGACTTAGGTTGACTTAAGTCATTATAACATTGCAAAACACACATATAAAGAAACTTCTAATATGGTAAATGCCCGCGATATAATCTATTTGAAAAGTACGACAGGCGAGGTACACTGATGTGCATTTGAAGTGGTTAAATTGATAGGTGGACACTGCCACAGGACAGATAACAATTTCCTGGTAAACGTCCAATGAATGAGAGTTCAGCGAAATGAATGAGATTAATCCGGATATGGGCGCGAAAGATTGCAAAAATATAAGCGCATCAACGTACTTTTAAAAAGGCAGGAAACCGTTTTGGCAGCAGTATGTTCGAAGCACATTGTACAGAGCAACTGACAGAGTAAAATAGCAATTATAGGCTAAAGAATGTTGTAGCGCGGAGCTCAAACGCGCTTTCAATGACAGAGAAGGAAGTAACTCGGATTGGGCATAGTGACAGGTATATGAGTTAAAAAAAGTTTGTTGGCAGTGACAACCGCAAGTCAAGGAAGTAATGACTCTTAAATTTTTTAGAAAGGCCTCTGAACACGATTGCGGCCAAACTTTAGGTAATGTGCAAACTGAAAGTAGAGTTTTTCGATGGGACCCTTATGGTAAAATTGAACACTCAGTGTGACAATAAATAAAAAGGGCTAGGATTATCACACAAAAGAAATGTTAATCTTTAAAGACGGGGTTCTACGTTAGTACAAACGCGTAAATGATGTTTAAAATCTATGAAACTAACTTAAAATCTTTGAAGCATAGAGTTATTCGACACGTTCAAAATGATACCTATTTCTGTATGAGCTTTGATATTCATTCTAACTTGAAAAAAAAAATTGCGACCATTTAAAGGAAAAACTAGTCTTCACACCATTTAAAAGAGTACACCCAAAGCCATCGCAGACTCACCGAATATGTCA
Organism: Ascidiella aspersa; assembly: GCF_963924565.1. Taxonomy (NCBI): domain Eukaryota; kingdom Metazoa; phylum Chordata; class Ascidiacea; order Phlebobranchia; family Ascidiidae; genus Ascidiella; species Ascidiella aspersa. Next base: position 30,795,069 of record NC_139450.1, read on the forward strand.
ATCAATGAAGCAAGCAGGGAAGGCCAGCCTGCAGTGAGGTTCGAACTCACGACCTCCAGTCATACTGGGACATTCGCTCTACCAACCGAGCTACGCATTCATTTAAAAGAGTGTTCTATTTTAGTTTGTTTGTACGCAGGCACTCGTCATAAAATGGTTGGAGAAGTAGAAATAGTAAGAAAGTCAAATACGTAATTCTGTATGGGCTTTGATCTTCTTACTAATCAAAAATCGTTAACAAAGTCAAAACAAATTGCGACCATTTACAGGTAAAACTGGTGTTCGAACCATTTAAATGAGTTTTTATTTCAGTTTTTTCTTGAACAGCACTACTGGGGCCTGCGCGTGCGAGGACAGCACAACAAGACCACCGGACGAAGGGGTCGCACTATCGGTGTGTCCAAGAAGAAGTAGACACTGCTGCTCCTACATTTTCGGGCAGCGAAAAGAAACTCAGAATGATAACCAACTAAAACCGACCTTTGTTAGTTGCAGAACGGAATAGGCGTGGGCAGATACGAGGCCAGTCGACTGGTTGACCGACTCGGTCGTTCCTGTGATGCCGGTGCACGCGAAACTCTGATTCTTCATCGCCCTGTAAGTGGGTGAAAGTTGACGGTGAATCATTAACCTTCTTGAAGTGACAAGAAAGGCACTACTTGGAAATAGGTGCAGTGTGTGCTTAGCGAGGAACACGTGCGTTTATCTATGTCTATTTGTCCGGATTAAAAATGTCTCCAAAAAGGGTTAAAAAATGGGTCAACTGCTATCGAATTAGCTATAGGTAAACTTGAAGAGTTTTGGTCAAAGTTTTGTGTACCTGTCAGTGATGTAATGACTCAATATAATGCACTCAAGTAACAGTGTTTAAACGAATTGAAGTCTTTCATCTTAATTTTTTTACATAAAACAATCTGCCTGCTATATGTTAAGTTTTTGGGTTTTTTTCAGTTGAAATCTTGCTCGTTATCAAGGCGATTTATCAATTTTACTAGTTTAACGTTTAATTTTTCTAACAAGGACTTAACTTGGAATTAACTTAAAAAAAAGAAAAAAAGCTAAAATTATGACTTGACTGGGACTTGACTTATTTTACAAAAAAACATGACCTGGACATAAGTTATTTCACGAATGACTTGACTGGGACTTAATTCATTACAAAATAACGTGTTGACAACACTGGTATGCCTCTACCTGGCAGCAGTTTCGCCTTACTTTCTTAATATAGTGAGTAGGTCGGGTGGAGTGGACGGTCCGAGGTTGTACGAAAGAGCAATTCCACCAGTGAGATCTTCCATACCGTCCTGTGTGTGTCCGCCCTCGATCGCTTGGTACGAGTTGTGCAGTCTGCGAATGCATACGCCGTTCATTTACTACACTTTTGGAGGAAAATCGCCAAAATATCGTTAATATATAATATATATATATACCGTTAACAACGCCTAATATTGCTTGAAATTTGATTCTAAATAAAATAACATGAAATACCACATTTAGGAATTTATCGTCCATAGATCTCTACCGTTCTGGGAAAGTTTTAGATATGATTTATTTTCATAGGTTTAAAAATATATTATTTTTTTCATTTTTTTTTCACTAAATTATGTTTGGACGTCCAATTGACATGAACAGGATTTTAATTGAAAACACCGATAAAGCCCTTTTAAAACTTTTTATAGAATATAGGATTGAGGTTAAAATTGAAGCTAAGCCTTTGTTCTGACATTTAGTCAGTAAAATTTAATGCAACGTTTTCTAAACATCGTTTTATTTTACAGTCAACATTTTCCAACACACGCTTTGCTGGGTCAGTCACTATAACGCGCTTTGCGGGAGTTCTCGGCTTGACGTGTCGAATCTCTCAGCAGCCTCCCACGAATTTTGTTCGCAGTCCATAACATTGCGATTGTTGACCGCTAATCCCAGACGAAAACACATTCCCCGTAGCGCCAATATACGTGCTGGGGCGTCCTTGTTCAAATACAATGCCAGTTTGAAGAAAACAAAAATCGCACCATGTGGTCCAAGGACTCTAAAGACGCCTTGAAGACCAACTGGGGTTTTACTATAGTTATGTTTTACAACCCGCCGTGCCCTTGACATAATCCACTTTGGAGGTAAATGCAGCGTTCTATTGGCAAATCGTTTTTCTTAGAAACGGGGTTTAACAACTAATTTGAAAGTACTGTGGAGCAATCCAGCACAACATAGGGTCCGCTACATCTGTAAGGCGTTCAAGATTCGTAAAATCGCCAGCCATAACAAACATATGGCGATGAGCGCTAAATAATGCATACTTTTCCGACAATCTTACGCAGGCTTTTTTAAGTCGGTTTTCTTCTTGTCTGACAAAAAAAATGTTTTACAACGTTTTTCTGTTTTTGTCTAGTCAAATTTTTGCACAGTTGAAAGGGAATTACACGAAATCAGATTCATTTCATGTGCGAGACAAATTGAACAATAAAAAAATGGGGATATTCGACCATGTAAAAGGAACAAAAATACGGCCTTAAACAGCGGCGCCCAAACGGCGCCCCCAATGGTCCCTTCCCCCTACCCCAAACGGCGCCCCCAATGGTCCCTTCCCCCTACTTACAGTTTCAGGCATTATTTTGGACATTAAGACCTTCTTCCGGCAGATTTAGATCTTATTCAGACGATTAATTTTCTATTCTGTCGTGGATATTACTGCGTATTTGGCTTTATTATTTCGTTGGTCTTCATACTATGGTATTATAATAGATTTTTCATCTTTGAGTATTGTCGCCTTGTAGGTATTATTGTGTGTTCCCTCTCTGCTTTTGTCTAATTTTCGCACTGTTCAAAATGGAAATACATACAGTCAGATACTTTGAAAGGGCAAGACAAACTAAAAAATTAAAGAATTGGGCTAATCGACCAGTTCAAGGGACTTACAAGCAAAACGTACACAGAAAAAGGAGGCGGCGTAACAAAGAACCAACTTACTTGGAAAAAAAAATAATTTTGACAATGTTGCTCTGTTATTACCTAATTTTCTCACTGTTGGAAGTGAAAATATACGTAAAGTCAGACACTTAAAATTAAACAATCAAGGAATAGGGATATTCGATCAGGTAAAGCGACTTGCAACGTAAACTTACACAGAAAAAGGTGGTGGCGACCGACACTAGAAAATAATGATGGTGGTTAATAGACGTTACTTATTTCCGTAAAAATTTAGGAAATTTAGAGCCCGCTTCAAACTTTTTTGAAGTCTTTCACTGAAATCGAGTACCATCGTTTTAAATAAACCATTTTTTAAATAATTTTTTATTTGTTTTTTTTAAGGTGAAATAGTTAAAAATCCTGTTTCCACCGCTATCCAGTGATTTTAGATTATAAGGTCACACTTACTTGGCAAAGGCCTTCTCCAGCAGCGGTAACCAGAACTCGTTGCGGTCAGCCGAGTGTCCGAAGCACAACGAGCCGCTAACCGTTGGTAGGCTGTCGTCCACTATAACGTCCACCCACGAGCCAAAGCGCCAGAAGCGAAAGTGGAACATTCCGACGTAATCTGGCCCACTCATGGCCTGACCGTCCGGGATAACCTTTGACACAGAGGGGTCAAGGGTCAGTGAGATTACGGCGGTCACTCGTAAGAATGCTTTGATATAGCTATCGGTGATATATAGGTAATGTATCGGTAATTTGGCCTTTGCTGTTTAATGGCATGTGACCGCGAATTGGCGACAGCGTTGTAGGCCGCATTTGCTTCCTGATAAAGGAGGCGAATTGTATCCCTACAAGCCATTTCAGTGACTGTTCAGTTTGCTACTGTAAATGAGAATGATTTGGCTAAACTCTTTACTGATTTGTCCTTGCTTTGTGATTTATCGATGTAAATACGCCAAAACTTTGCCTTCCTTAATGAAGTTCAAAAACACGGTTAAAAAAAAAAGTCAGAATATCATATTGCGCTGGGAAATCAGAATCTCGCAGCATTTCGAGTTAAATGGGCCAGTCTTTGAACGTATATATGTAGCTTCTTATTAGGTGCAATCTATCTTTTATCTCTCGTGCGTCTTATTCATCCCCAGCGTAACATATTATAGCGTAATAAAAAAGGCGGATTGGCACAACCCTGTATTATTGGTAGGCGAATCGACCTACCATGCGAGTTTTTTTTGAATTACGACGGGAAATGGCAAGCGACAGCAGGCTTGCTGTATGTGATGAACATCCCGCCATTGGGAATTTGGGAATACAGTGCAAAATTGTCTTTTGGTGTATTAGTGTACTTGGTGTACAAAAGCAAGCCCAACACCAAAACGTAACATCCAAGTTTGAGGTTTCCGAACTAAATGGATTTTATTACTGAAATCGTGAAAGCGAAAATTGTTCATATTTCTGTGAAACAATCGATACGGAGTTACATAAATCACTCTCTAGTCTGGCTACTTGAAAATGCTCCCACACTCATTTTTTTAATTAAAACCCAAGTATCGGCAGCACGAATAGACAGCCGGTAAGCATTTTAGTCATGTGTGAATCAACCCAAGGCTTTAATTTTGATTATATTATTGGTATCCATTCATTATAATTTTGGAATAGCGAAAATAATTAATATTTCTGTAAAACAATCAAATTCAAAGTTACATAAATGACTGTTTAGTCTGGCTACTTCAGGGGTTCTTAAACTGGGGTCCATGGACCCCTTGGGGGTCCGTGAACTAGTTCTAGGGGGTCCATGAAGGTCTAATTGAAACATTAGTGTATATTTAAGCAGTAATCAATTTATTAAAGAAAACAATTTATTTAAAAATGAAAAGGTTTTGAACTAAATGTATTTAGACTCCATTTCACTTTCACATTTTCGGACCAAAATCAGCAAGTTGGTGAAGTCTATGCGTACTGTGACGTATTTTTTTGGCCTTCAGTGGTCCACGCGAGATGAAAGAAAATTTTAGGGGTCTGCAGAAAAAAAAAATTTAAGAACCCCTGGGCTACTTAAAAGTGTCCTATTCAATTTCTGAGTTTTAAAGCCTGAAAGTATATCGACAGCAGGTATACACCCCAAAAGTGTGAGCCATGTGTAAAATAACCCAAAACTTTTTTGTTCTAAATCTAATTAAAGTCATACGAAGACAAGCCTTACTTTTTTCATTTGTATCGGCGATCTGCAAATGGCGGCACACGAGGCGAGAAACCAGCAATCGCCCAACATGCCCTGCTCGATATCTTCGCTGCTGATTCCATCCTTTGTAAGTCGAGGAGCGCTAGAAAGATCCTACAACGAAAAAATAGCAATAGTTAATTAGAATTTTTATTCGCTTTAGACTTATATTGGGGCCCAAAAATGTACTTTCATATTGGGGTCGAAAAATGGCCATTTGTTTGAAATATATAGAATTGTGGCCAGTGTATTGAACAAACGAGAATTTTATCAGCAATCCGATTGAAACGCTTTTTAATTCACAGTTGTGTATAAAGGCAGAAAATATTTTCGAAACGCAGCGGAAACGGTAAATTGGCAATTGCATGGCCAGGCATCATCCCTAAACGCTTCAATACTGCGTATAACATATTCAAAAACTGTTTACCCAATTTCGCTTTGGACTTACATTGGGGAAAAAATGCACTATATTGTTTGAAATATATAGAATTGAAGCACAATAAATGTGTGGGTGTTCGTTGTATGACTAAAAACTTTAGCGGAATTGAATAACGAGCGATAGAATTTGCAATCTGATTTGAATACCTTTTAAAGCACCATTAATATTGTATACAGACAGAAAATATAACCGAAAAGCAGCGGAAACGGTAAATTAGCAAATGCACAGCCGGGCATCACCCCTTGAAGCTTAAATCCTGGTTATAGCATACTGTTAAAAACTGTTTACCTAATTTCGCGCCACACGCACAAGACATCAATTGTGGAAAATGAAATAGGCAGGGTGAAACTTTATACGACCAAAACAACCCGGGCAGATTTGAACGTCGCGGGTTATACTCAACGAACCGTTTCAACGTTTTTAAATATACAGCTTAATATAGTCGGTTAATTTATCACACATGCGTACAGGAGGGACATCAAAAGTTCGCGCGCGCCGCAGCAATTAATCACCAACAGCCAGCTTTTTTAACTTCACCAGTTCTTTCGCCAGGAAGACGAGCAACCCAAAAACCTGTAGCGCACAAAAGCACGTCGAGCCGAAATTAATGGTCGGCAAACAATTGCCGGTCAAAAGGGACGCTATTTTGGGGTGCTAGGCCAATAGACGAGAGGTGCACAAGCGGTTTTGAAAAAAAGACAAACTGTCACACCCTTTGCATATTTACCGTCGGACGTTTCCACTCTATTCGACTCCAGTTAGTGGGAGGGTACTTGGAGTAGTAGAGGGATTTGTTGTCGCTGGGAAAGTCGACGTCCCTGTAGACGTAGGCCTTGCCCGCCTCCTTTGCCCGTTTCTGGATCGCCGATCTTATTTCGTCGTATTCCTGCAAGCGACAAGTTTTTTTTTTAATATTTTAATAAAATGACCGCATGCAAAATAAACAATATGTATACTTCAAAGCCCATACAGAAGAAGATATCATTATTACTGTTTCGAATAGCTCTTTATTAGTTTTCAACATAGTGAAAAGGCACTGATTATTGTAATAAGTGTATATATACTGCTCAATATGTTGAAAATGAATGAAGAGTTATTTCGTCGTATTCCTGCCAAGCGATTAATTGATAAAAATAAACAAAATCCAAAGCGGTGTTTCGCGACCTTTTTGGCTTGCGGCACCCTACATGAATTATAAATAGTTAGCGGCACCCTTGCTCGTATTTTTGCTGAGTGTTAACTGTAACGGTGCAATAAACAGGATTGAAACAGCACATTAACTGTGCAACAAGGTTGAAAAAACTTTTTTTAATTATTTGCGCTATTATCGTTCGCAAAAATTATAGTGCCGCGGCACCCCGGTTGAGAACCACTGCTCTAAACTGTTAAAAGTCAAGACTTGTACAGAACTTATTAAACCGAAAAACAGTTTGTTTGGATGTCTTTTTTTATCCTATAACATCGTTATACCATATAGTGTGTGTTCTAAAGCGTCTTTAACCAAGCTACATTTTCTAAACGGGCCGCGCTGCACATTTAGCAGAATTTCCGGCCCCCTTTGGTTTGTCGATTTGTCAAAGAAAAGCTGCTAAACTGCAGCACTCCCAGTTTGCAACATGTAGCTTGCAGAAGAACGGTTAAAAAACAGAGCAAGATTAATACGGTTTCCCGCAGCGGCAGTACTGGCACCAATAAAGTAACGAAGTTAAACCGAACAAAACGCGCCTATATTTGCCCACGTAACATTCTGGCTAGCTTACAATGAAGTTGTTAAACCACGCTAACACACTGCAAACTGGGACCACTACACTACCAAGTACCGACTTGGGCCACTCACATAATCTGAAGTATTCGCACCAGTAGAGCTTGAGGGCGTACTGGATGCGTTTTAGTGATTTTTATAGCTTGTCTTGGCCGAGTTTTGACTATGGTTTATCTGATTGGCGATAGGCTTCTCATTCGCAGTACGTACATGCATAGGCGCCAAACTTTTAAAATTCCATGGCGGTATTTTCTAAATCTATCCAGTGCTAAATTGCCTATGAGTTTAATAAAAATCTGAGATCTTTGCGCTGTTGCATGTAAAACAAACTATTTCCTATTATAACAGTTTCTTACAGCGCCATCAGGCAGAAAAGTTTGCTATAAAATTGGCAAAATGTAACCTTAAATTTAAAAAAAATTTTTTGGAAAATTTTTTGGTTAACTAAAACTGTGCTACAGGAATTGATTTTGCACATTTACTCATAAATTGGTCAAATTCCAGATCGTTTGGACGCCCTGTCAGAAATCTAGGGCGTCCAAAAACGTAGCCTACACAACTTACCGACGTTACTTTGTATTCGGTATAGGTTGAACTCCCTTCAATGTTTTCGACGACATCTGGGTCCTCAACTTTGGGTTCTGGAGGAGAAGGGGCTTCGATTGTTGTGTCGTTAAAGTCGATGTCATTTTCTTCTTCTTTCGGTTCTGGGTCGGGGGTGCTACTGCTGCTGTTACCCATAGTATTTGCACTAGCTATACACACATATACACACCTAAACCATTAATACAGCAATAGTGGGTTTAAAACGCTACTTATTTGGCCTAATATCCTTGCTTTAACGACCTAATACTAACGATTAAACAATCGTAGGTTCTTAAAGTTGCTTAATTGACATTATATTCCTGCTTTAACGATCTATGATACGATTTTTATCACAACACAGTTTACCCCGCGGCCATGCGGTTATATAGTAATGACCGCGTGTCTCTAAAGGCTCCTTTCGCTTTAGAAGTTAATCTTTAATCTTGCAGCTGCTACCCTCGCCAGCTTACAGCTGAATGGCCATTTCACTGAGGCAAAAGTTTGCTATGGCAGCATGTTTATGCGCCGATACAAGCCAACAGTTAATAACAGTTGCCAAACAAACACTAAGTATACACGAAACGAAATTCCAGGCACCCATGACGAAAACTCAGCTCAACGTTTATAAAGCAAGCTAGATACTGATTAGATTTACACGGTCTTAACTGTGTTTATAGTTGCACATCTTTTAACAGTCAGTGCAATCCAATACATTAAGCAAGAGCTGGTAAGTACAACCTTTCGCCGAGGCGAAACACTGAACGTCTGACAACTGTTTAAATTCTAGCAACTGCAAGCTTGTTGTCTGGCCGGTCCATTCACTGGCCGAAAGGAAAAAGGGAATGTCGCGCTGTTGTAAATGCAGTTGTCCTCGGTCTGTTTCGTCACCGGCAAATGGCGGTATTCATTCAAGTAGTTTGAACACTTGATACCCTCTGTGCTTGAAATTTCACCATCGTTTTGTTCGGTAATTTGCCTGACACTTACACTTGCGAGTATAGCATTTCGAGTTGCAACTAAATTTGTCAGAATTTTTTTTAAACAATTGCGACATAGGGTTTTGTGTTACATTTTCAGTCGACCGCTGCCATGAACTTTAGCCGAAAACTCTGGTATCTTCGTTACGTCATAATGACGTCACCTCTATTGGAATTCAGAAAAATTACTTAAAAATATATTTCTGGAAACTTGCGATTGGTATGATAGCATAATAAACAGTGAGAAGGGAAACCTATATAGGACGCTGACCATTTTTTTTAATTGGAAAGTAGGTGGGATAAAAAAACATTTTTGAACATCAAACTGGCAAAGTTTGAGGGTAAAAGTAAAACCTTGTCGCAATCAGATGCCAGTTTTTTAACTGTGGCAAACATTTCTTCCATTGAATTGTCGGCATCAAAATTAAGACTATTGTTGTTAAAATAGCGTATACTGTATTGCAAAATATTGGCAAACAAGACGTACCAGCATTGGATCGACCAGCAGTAAAGAATTGTTCCACTCTTTTCAAACACATTGATATTTACTGCCTACTTTTCGTTTTAAAAACGAATATCTTCTACGAGGCTCATTACAAGCTGCTAGTGCTAGGTCACAATTGTGAATTGCTGGACAACTTTAACAATGATTCAAGTGACGAAACAATTAATTTAAATTTAGAAAAGGCAAAATCGTCTCCACTATACAGTAGTAGATTCGTACGTTTTAATACCTTTTGCATAAAAATCTAAAACCAAAGGCAAATTCGTGTATCAGTGTAGGATGGCAAAAGTTTGCGCGCTCATGTCTACTATGTATTCACATCGGTTAACAGCAAATTATAAAACAAGCTATGACGTCATTTTTTTAGTTAAAATAAACTGGCTACCCTCAGTTTAAGAACCCGTGATTTGGTTCTTCATGGAATTACGCGTAGATAGGTTTGAATGATAGACTCTTTCGTTCTAATTTTACCACAATAAAATTTAAATATTGACTTTAATAAGGCAAATACTTTTTATTTGATGAATCTGTGGACAGGTAAGGTATTTTTGCACTGCAATTTTACAGCTTTTTCCTGTGGAGCTGTATTTTGTTTATACAGTCGTTTTGTTCAGCGATATAACAGGTTAATTAAGACTACAAAAAAAACGATATCCTGAATGAAAAAAACAAGCATTTGTTATTTCTAAATACATTTAATATTTCAACTTGTAGTTGAAATAGTATGGCATCACGAAATCTAGAACGGGTAAAAATAACATCGCAAAACGCATCATAACAATAACTTGAAATACAGATTACTTGATCTTAGTTCATGCATAATACCGTTAAACAAAAAAATATAAATAATAGTATTACACTAAGTTCGTAGGAAGGATTTATACGTTTTGATTCTTTTATCGGGCTTAAACTTTAAGCACCACGCTATTATATAGGTGGCAAACAAAACAAAGAAATTTGTATTTAACCTTTGCGTTAACTACAGACGAAATTGGACAGATAATAATGTCACCCTCACTTTGTGACAGACTTAGCTTAAAAGCGAACAGTAAACGTGCTTATAGCTAAATAAAAAAAACTCACTAAAGCGACAACTTAAACTACAGTATGAAATCTTAAAAAAATCGATAAAAAAGATATGTGGGTCATCACAGTGTGGGAATGTGAAAATAAATGCAACCTTGAAGGTCAATATAGGCAAGGTGGTGGAACGAACATGGCCTTTAAAAGGCTCATTTAGAATGTATAATTGAAAATTTGCAACTGTTGGTCTGCATTATTTCATAAATAAAGTTTGACTCGTGAAGCAATTTCGTAGAACGCGTAAAAATAAAAAAAAGTTGTTGTATTTTGTGACCAGTGGTGTAGGTGTAGGTAATAAGCTGCATTTACGAGCTCAGCAAAAACAAATTCCTTATATTTTGTGACCGTTGGTGTATGTAATTCCGTACAGCTGCATGTAGAGCTATACAAGTTTATTGTCAACAGGGGTGGCAGTAGTCGTGATCAAAATGTTTTTGTTTATTTTTCTATGGTCGAAAGATCCAGTTTTCCTTGCCACTTGATGCCGCTAACAAAGCACTGTTGAAAACATAAAATTTTAATATTAAAGAAACTTAATAATGATAAAGCACAGTGAAAAAATAATATTAAACCGTTGCAGGACTATCTGCCAATGAAACTAACCTGTACCACAGAAATGGCTGTGCTTAAATAAATTTATACAAAATACTTCAAAGTACTGATTGCAACGCTTAAAAACAAGTAATTCGTAACTAAGTTTAACGTTCATAAACCTTGCTAATTGCAAGTTTTCAAACCTTAACCGTTTGTAAAACCAACAAGTGAGTTTTTAATTCACCAAAGGCCTATATAGTTCTTGTCACTTACAAACGTACTACATTGGAATGCTTAAAAAAAACAAGGCATAAGTCTGTCGGAATAGGTAATAAATTCATTGATATAAAGCCTAAATAGCCAACATAAAGCCTGAAACTGTAGGAAGATGTTATGGGACAGTCGGGGACCTGACACGGGCGCTTTGGTGACGTTTGGACACTCTAGTTTGAATGACGCCGCTAGGGCGCCGCTGTTTAGGCACTGTATTTTTTGTCCTGCTTTGCAAATTGTTGTTATATATATAAATTATAATGTTTTAAAAATATATATATATTTAAAAAAATAGTTCTAATATATTAAAATATGATATATTTAAAACACGCCTTGGTAATATTGGCAAACTAAACGACAATAACTCGGCCGCCGTTTGACTTGATTAGGTCGTCTATTGCAGTATTTTAATACTGTTAGATATTTTAAAATTGGTTCTAAGAATAATTTCTTCAAAATTTAGGGATATTTGAGAAGTAAAACGAAAATATGGCTCTTGTCAATTAAATTTGAACTTATAAGAAAGATTTTAAGTTTTTTCCCTTTCAAAAAGTTCAGTAATGAGAATTGCGTCGCCAAAGATTCGCTGTTATACTTTCATAGGCTACTTACGCTTAATATTTGGTCATTGGTGGGCTTAGAAAATGGATTAGGGTTGAAATGATTAGGAGAGAATAATGTATTCAATGAAACATGAACACAAATGTGTGTTAATAACTGAGATCTAGCCCTTCTGAAGTTGCTTTTTGACCAACGATTACGGCTTACGTATAATTAGTACACCGAAAGCCCTTACGGACTCACCAAATCTGTTGATCTATGATGCAAGCAGGGCAGGCTAGAAAAACAACTAGCCTGCAGTGAGGTTCGAACTCACGACCTCCGGTCAAGCCGGGACCGTCGCTCTACCAACTGAGCTATGCAGGCTCAGAGAGCAGCGGTTGTTTCTCGACTCGCTTCCTTTCGGCGGGTTTACGGCTTGTTTCGATTTACATGGTATTACGACTATTAGGTATTAGTCATATTTTGGTTTAATTTCGAACTGTGTTTTATTGTGACGTTGATGCTGTTTACCTGTTGCTCACTGTTCTGCGGACGAGTGTTGAATTTTCTCACTATGCCCGCTTTAAGATCGCACTGGCACAAATGCAGGTTTTCAACCTTTTGAAGGTTGTCAAACAAAATAGAGGCATCCTCTTGGCAGATTTGATTCATCGACAAATCTAGTGATTCCATCTGGAAAGCATATCGTGACATCTTTTTGCTTTGAAGAAGCAATACAAAAATGCTGTGTTCACTTTCAATGTGACCCGCGCAGAAGAAAACCAACAGTGCAAAATTTAATGAATATTTACACTGCTTGGTAAAACAAAGACTATACAACGCAAAAATATTCTTTAAAATAGCAGAAATGTTTCATATATTTCCCGCACAAAACAGGCAGTGTCAGTTATACATTAACTACAAAAAGGCCGAATATTCTTGTAAAAATTAAAAAATGCAAAATCGCCTTTTAAAGTAAACAGCTCACACTAAGCAAAACAATTAAAATACACAAGGAAAAATTTTCTGTTAATTTTTACCAATGATATATGTTTTGCTAACTTGAGAAAAAACTGATGAAAAAAGTAGCGTTACATTTATGAGCTCTCCTTTGTGGAAATACCCTATAGCGGAAATACCCTATACGAAACACTTACAGGGCTTTTCAGTTTGTCAAAGGGATTCTTTTTGTCGAACAAGCGACCGCCTTCCACCCCGCAGTTTGACATCTCTAGTTTCTTTATTTTGCCGACACACTTGAGCAAAGCCTTTCCTCCCTCTGATTCGATTCGGTTGTTGCTGATGCTCAACAGCTCCATCTAGCGAGAGTATGCGAAAACAACATTACACCTTCGTCGAAACACGGAAATACTTAAGAGTGACAAATCATCTTCTGATAAGGTGCCAAGCGTTATTTAACGATACTGCTTTTCGGTTCTTAGTGTGACATAACAACTGCAGCAAAATAATATTAAATTAATGGATGATCTTAAGACTGTTTATAAAAACAGGTATAAAACATAAAATAATTTCTTAAAATTTGACAGAAATATATATTTCGCCTTATTAATACTTAATAGGCATCATCAGATTCTGCACAAAAAGCAAACATTTATAAAATGGCAGTTAAAATGTATAAATTAATGAAGTTTTATTTTAACTTAGCCTTCTGTCGAATGTTTTTTGGCAAGGGTATATAACAAAAACAGTGTTAAATTTACCTTAATGTTTTATCTACAATAAAAATTATAATAGAATAAGACGTCTCGACGAAAGCAAATAATTCAGCTCTTGAACTCTATTGCGTGTATTTGCATCAAATTGTAAAAACTTTTAATTTAAAGATACGTGGGTTGCATGCTCTGGTTCAACGCCTGAGCCGTCCCTGTTGTTGACACGCATACATTCACTCCTTCGCGTCAATCCACACTTTAAAGAACAAATAAACGTGACACACCTTTCGCCCTTCGAGCAAACCTGTCGTCGATATACTAAAATTAGATTGAAGGTGGGTGTATATTAGAAGCCGCAAAATTCCTATTGAAAAGGTCTGCGGTACGATCCTATTTGCATACCGGTTTCTTAAGCTTCGCGAGAGATTTGCTCAGTTTCTGCGCTCCTCTGGTCGTCACGGCGCAGTGGTCGATTTCCAAACTTTTGACGAAAGTCAGCGCCTTGGCCAAACTGGACGCTGCCTCGTCTCCGCAACTGTTGTACTTCAGACTCAGTCGGTTCATCTGGAACAAATATACGTTTTTACAACCTGTGCCTTCTTACTATGTTGAAAATGAATAGAGAGTTATTCGAAACGTTCAAAATGATACCTATTCCTGTATGGGCTTTGATATTCTTATTATGTCTTACTACAACCTCAACCAATTATTCCAAAAAGTATATCTACGTTCGATAACCGGAAACTGACTCGGGACAAAACAGTTTTCGAGTTTTCGTGCTTCTAAAAAAATTGAAGAATAGTGCGGAAACGGCAATATTTTTTATAGTGGTATTGCGATAGTGCCCAGGTGCTTGGCGCAATTAGGGATTGGAGGCTGGAAATAATATGTTTTACAAACAACAAAGCTTAATGGGTATTACAACTTTAACTTGTACACCAAAAGCCTTCACCGAATCAAAAACAACTACCCTGTGGTGAGGTTCGAACTCACGACCTCTGGTCATACCGGGACCATCGCTCTACCAACTGAGCTGTGTGTGCATCTTTTCATAGAACTTTAAGTTCTTAATTTAAACCAAATCTGTAAAATCACCATGAACTCTTTGTCTTTTTGGCCGGCGAGAACCTTGGCAATCATCTCAATCCCGTCATCCCCGATATCACAATCGTCCAGAACCAGTTCGTTGACCTTTCCCATTCCAGGGGCGAGGTATTTTGCGCCCTGTGTGCCTATCGGGTTGCAATCCAATTCCAATTTCTCCATCCGATTCTACAAGAGGACGAATAACGACGCGCTTATTTTGGCAAAGTTTAAGGTTTTGTAACACGTAGAGATGTTAACAAAAAGTGCAACAAATTGTGAACCACGGCTTTGATTGAAATATATGCAAGGTTTAGGTCATTTAATCTAAGTTACGTAAAGTATAAAAAACCCAGCAACTCCTTATTGAAATATCTAAATATTAAAAAATCAACGTTTTACTTATTCAATATTCATATATTTTTCATAAAATTTCGAACATGGTGTAACTTGACTCTGTAAAATAGAAGACGTCAGGCTGGAGTGAACCGCTTTTATTTACAGGTTCGGGTTCGGTTAAGGTTCAGGTACTTTCAAATTATTCGGTTCAGTTCCGGTGAGGCTCCTTAAAATCTTATAAATACCGTTTCAGGTTCGGTTACGGTTCGGCTCCTTAAAATCTTACAAAAAAAACGGTTCTGGTTCGGTTACGGTTCGGACAAAATTGACCCAAAACCGGTTCATAATGTTCCGGTTCGGTTCCGGTTCGACTCCCTGATACAAAGATATAAAGTTCTATTAATTATTGTCAGTGTTGTAATGACTTAATTCAATGACTTGATTTAAGTGCACTTAAGACACTGTTTTAAATAAGTTGGGCCTGACTCAAGTCTTTTTGGACAATATGACTTTACTTGACTTAAGTCTTTTGACAGTGACTTCAGTTAAAATAAAGCGCTTTCATTAAGCATTTTTCATTACAAAATTGGGCTATTTATCTAAAGTTTTGTACGTAAAACAATTTTCTAGCTATATATTGTGTTTAGTGTTAATTTTCAGTTAAACTACTGCTCATAATCGGACAAGTTCCCAATTCTCATAGTTTAACGTTTAATTTTTATTACAAGGACTTGACTTTTAGTTGACTTCGCTTTAATTATGACTTGACTGGGACCCAACTTCTTTAAAAGATGACTTAACTCGGATTTAACTTGACTCAAAATGACTTGTTTACAACACTGATTATTCTACTTCAACTTGTTGTTTTGTTATATTACCCGCAGTGGTAATTTTTCCAGCGCTTTTCCCAATGGCTCCATATCTTTGGCACTCAGTTCGCACACGGCCAAGATGAGAGTTCTGATATTGCCCAGGCATTTTGATAGATCCTTGACTTCTTTGAATCCAAACTGGTTTCGTTTCAAGTGCAGGCGTTCAAGCTGTAACAAAAACTTAATGTAAAACCAGCAGGACTCGCTTAAATTGTTTGTAAAGCAAAATCGCCCCTAAAGGTTATTGGTTTTACAATAGTTATTTATAAATTTTCATTGTACAGCTCAAAAGGGAGCGACCGCCTACTGAAATATTAAACACGTAAGGCATAAAAGACGTAGCCTTGGTTCACTGACTATCTACAGGTTTAGTTTGGGAATAAAGTTTTGAAATATATTTAGATGACGAATCGAGCTGGTGTTTTGCAAAAGTTTGATCATATTTTGTTTAAAAGGTAGAGTTTGCAGATATGTTATGCCTTTCTGAATCTTAACGACAAGAACAAATACGTTCGAAATCCTTATCGCCTTTACGAAAAACTCGGACGCCGACAAACAGAGTTGGACAACTAGATTTATTTTAGCTTTTAAAAATTAGTTAAGATTCGAAATAAAATTAGATCATTTCAGTTTTTTAAACTAGATTCGAATTCGAATTAGGTTATCTTAGTTCTCTCAAATTAGATTAGGATTAGAATTACTAAATTCTTAAAAAACTTAAAAAAAAAAACTAAAATTTGAACTAGAATTACATTTAATCAAAGTAGCATTTTTGGTAAAATCCAAATTAGATTATAACTATAGGATTAGAGCACACAAGCAGTTCACAAATTAGGTTAGAATTAGAATTAGCCGCATTTTGCCCTAATTTATGGAATTAGAAAACTAGAATTATCTAGTTGTCCAAGTCTATCTACAAGGGCGGCACAAACGACACGCTCAAATAACTCTAGAATTCGACTGATACAAGTGCAACCTTGCGACAATTTACCGGTTCGCTGAGTTGGCCACAGGCTTCAGCGACGTGCAAGCAGCCCTCCGTTGACATGCCGGTTTGGCGCAAACCCACTCGTTTTGCATTGTGGAGACCAGAAGCGATCGCTTTGAAGCCAAGCTCGTCTATATGCTGGTCGGTGATGATCAAGCGTTCCAACTGTAAGGGTTACAACAACGTATTTAACGGATTTTAAGCCGGCGCCGACCCAGGATTTTTGTTAGGGGATGGGGCATGAATTATTTTATCCGACGTGACGTCAAAAAGTTACGTCAAAGCGCGTGACATCACAAAAGCAAGCGCCCCTCCTACCCTTTGCTGTGGCAAGGGGGGCAAAAGTGCCCTTTTCATGAAAAATGTTTTCTACGGAAAGCTACAGCAAAATGCAAAAAAATTCGTAAAATGACATGGTTGACATTTGTTAAAACATTTTTGGTATCATTTTAAGCCAATCTAGAGGGCGTGGCCGCAAAATTTTTTCCGGGGGAGTACACCCGGAACCCCAAATATTTCGGGTCGCTACGCCTGTCTGCTGTCTATGTTGCCCTTACCAAAAATGTCGCCCCCCTTGCCCTTAAATCGCACCGACGTCCCTGCTTATCGTCTGAATAAGACATAAACCTGTCGGAATTAGTCCTAAATTCATCGGAATACGGTCTAACTTTATCGAAATTAGACCCAAATGGCCAAAATAGCGCCCGAACCTGTGGGTAGAGGGTATGGGACGATCGGGGGCCATCGGTCTGGTATCGGCCGGTTTGGTGACTACGTTTGGACGCCCTAGTCTGACCGGCGCCGTCAGGGAGCCGCTGTTTTCGCACCGGATTTTTGACGGATTTAGGACTTATTCCGATTTAGACGGTGCTAATACTATTAGGTATAATAACTATTTTGGCCTTATCCGAACTGTGTTTTATTCTGACGTTGGTGTTGTTCTTATCTCGGTCTTATGGCTGGAGTCCGATTCAGGTTGCCAAAACAAAATCGAAAGTGTGATGAGACGAAGTCAAAATGGGCTACGTCTTGAGTAGACAATAGACATATACCAATTTAATCAAAACGCGAAAAGTTTGTTCGTTTACTTAAAATAGGCAAAAAATACAATTTGGCATTCGCCCAAGATTGTAGACAAGGTCCCTTGCGAAGTCATTTGCAAAATAACTCAAATCTAAACTAAGTATACTTTCGTTTTCAACTTGTCAGACATCAGTAAAAGTCTTCTTTAAAATGGAAATACATGTCATTGGACTTCTAAAAAAGCTTTACGCACCTAATTTAAATAAATTATTTTGATTGCAATAATATTTCGGACAAAAACGGTACGTTTACCAATTGCAATCAGTTTTTGTTTAATCATTTTATGAGCAACATCGGTGTCAACAAACGAATATAAAGCACTTAAGGTCAGTAAATCCTTCACAATTAACTCTTGAAATACCTATAGGCTACAGTTTAGCCAAGTTAATATCCAATGATTTAGATATTCAAGCCACTTGCAAAACCTAATTTTGTAGAGTACTTGGCTGATGTATGCCTACATTATTACAGAGCATACCACCAAAATGCTATAGATGTGCGTTTGTATAAACGCCCCTGTTATTAAACTATAAAAAGGTTGGATGACTATAAAAAATTAGAGGCTTGACTAAGGCTCAAGTCATTTCAAAATGGCTTGTTTACAACACTGGTGCTTTGCACTGATGAAGTTACAACTAGCTTTAATGTCATGCTGTTATGGATTCAGTTAAGTGGTGTAAAAGCTATCCTTTACATTGTCGAAAAGTGGATTTATAGCCGTACAGTTGCAATAAATGAATTTAATTTTAACTGCCTTACCTTGTCATTTCGCCTACGAACGCTTTCCATGACCGTTTCAATCTGAAAAGTTGAGATTTTGCAGTTTTGAAGAGCCAAGTGCTGACATCCTACGATCAGCGCTGGCAGCCTTTTTACCACTTCGTCCGTCAAAGGAAAATCGCCGAGAAATAGAAGATCCACTTTCAGCTGTGAACGCATTTCGAATTGAAACCGACATGGTATATAATGCTATAGGATATATGGGTAGTGGCCAATTTTGCTTTTGAGGCCCGTTTTATGAAACTTCTGTACTTGATAAATGACCTATTAAAAAAAGATTTGACAATATTGAGTTTCTAACAAAATGTTTTTCATTGGACTTTTTTCGGTTATTAGATTATTAAGCACCCCAGGCTTTTTGATAAAGTATGAATTTACGGACCAGTACCGCGGATCGGTGTTTGTCGACCAATATCTTAAACCACATATTCGCATCATGTTTTTAACGCTAAAAATAAACTTTGATCGCGACGCTTGTTCAACCCAAACGAAGTTATCCACGACTTTTAAAAGCTTACCGACTTGTTCACCAGCATTGCAGTCGTGACGTCATCCAGGAGCCGCTCCAGGCCGTCCTGGCGCCACTTGGCCACGCGTCTGATCTCCATGCGGTGCAGCTTGGGCGACTTGAGCAGCATCCGTCCAAAACTGGACACGTCATTGGGCAGGAAGGTGCCATCCAGAATCAGACGCTCTGGGAAAAAACGCATCAGCCTAGCAGTGACCTCGTCGTCAGCTGACTCGTACGCCCAGGAGGAAATAGTGATTATTGAGTTGCGGGATTTCTCCGCCAACTTGCCGGCCATTTCCAGGAGGGCTTTCTTCTTTTTTCGCTGAACCTCGTCGCTCTGAATTGCGTCTAGAAAGAACTTGAAGTCCTTGAGACGTGCAAAGCTGTAGCCGTTGCATATGCCGAAGGCGAAGCGCAGCACAACTTCCAGCCTACCGTCTTTCATATGCGCCTTTAGAGCCCTGTTTAACTGTCCAAGATCGGCGAAGACCATTAAGTGAAGGGCGGCGAAGAACTCCTGCCAGGTGAGATGGGAGAAGTTGCTGGTTTTGCCCAGGCCGTAGCCGCCGTCCATGATGCGCACACGGCGCGTTAGGCGCGAGTTCTTAGTGTCGAGAAATAGCTTGGTTGTGGCCGCAGAGACGCCATACTCGTCAATGTCGCTGTCGCTAAATACCACGCGTCGAGGTTCCGAGGTAAGGCCGGCATAGGCGAGACGCGAGATGCCAGATAAGCAACACTGCGATCTGTCGTCCGAGTTCTCTTCCCTTATCTTGATCAGCATCCGTTGGAGACAGTTCAGCATCACTTCAGTCATTGTGGTTATGCTTCTTACCTCTCCAGAGGCAATATCCTCGCTCAAGCAGTGGGCTGTTAGGATACAGTTGACTGGTACAAAGCAGAGTGCAGATAGTCCTGGCTGTTTTTTTAGCAGCTTCCAGACCTCGGTGAAGTGCTCGCCAGCGACCTGTTTAGCCAAGCTCTCCTGTGAGCTCTTACTCAGGCCCAGCACCTTTACGATAAAGGCGGGCGCGAAGTTGCGCCACATGTTCATGAGCACGCGAGGTCGCGAAGTTATCAGCTTATAGGCGTCTGGCCACAGGTCGCCGTTTAAAAGAGCTAACATCCAAACTCCAGCAGAACGCTTAGCGTCGGGGTCCAGCTTCTTACCACGCTCGTAGTTTAGCTCGCACAGATTCGCGCCTGCTTCGTCCAGGCCGTCAAATACCAGAAGCACACTGGACTGATTAATAACGCGAAACACCTTAAACTGGACGCCTGGGTTAAGCCCAACAGACAGCTGCAGAAACTCGTAAAAAGTGACTTTGGACGCGAAGTCGATAGCGCGTACGGCCAGGTAAAATATAAACTGCACGCCTAGCAGCAGCACCTTGTCCAGCACCTCTCTTACCAGCATCTTGCTCAAGGTAGTCTTGCCGATTCCGGCTTGGCCAACCGCCGACACGCAGCGCCTTTGCTTTCGCGCCGCCTCGCCGTCAAAGACCTGCCGCTTGTCAGCTGATTCAGCGGCTGATTTGAACAGCTGGTCCATCTTAATGTCCACTTTGGTCGTCTGCTCGTAGAACTCCTGACAGCGTTCGTAATGGACCTCGCTGGGGTCCTCGAAAAGGCCCCAACGCTGTTTGCGTTCGTCATCGGTTTCAAATTCGACCTCGTTGACACCCTGCATCACTTGTAAAGACACGGGGTCAATCGCCTTTTCTGTCTCGCACAGAGCCGGGATTTTGGTCACCTCTTCCGCTATTTCCCTCAGCTGAAGCTGCAGTTGCTCAAGCATATTATGGTGATCCATGCGTGGACGTTTTCCTAAAAAAACAGACTTGACGCTTGGGGCGGAATCGAAATGATCAGATCTTATTTATCCACCCTTTTTATCCTTATTTATCCACCTTTTATCAAGTCGTATAACTGTAAAAAAACATAGGTATAGAAATATTTTTGTAGCGGTTACGCGGTAAAGGTCCCTCCAAAAAGAAAGTGTCAGCCTGATAAAATAACCTTGAAACAGGATATTGTTACCCTCGACACAAATTTGTCTGCCGTCAGAGTAGTTATGCTTCTAAACTCAGGTTTTTACCAACAAACTACAAGCACGCGACAATTGTTTTTCGCTCATGACAAATCTATCACAGATTGCTTAAATTTATTGTACTTCATTCAAGTTCCACATTTGACTACAAACACCGGTGACAATAGTAAGTGTATTTAAAAAAGTATGGCTATTTTTTTCTCGTCAGGGTATAACGTTATTTAGCCCTTTCTGTATCTGCCAGTACTTTACTCACAAATGATTTTGCAATATGTTTAAAGTTTTAGTAAAAAACAATAATCTATAATAAGGACAAACGTGCCCTTGAGCGTTAACAGGTTTGTTTTAGCCAAGTGAGAATAGGTTTCGAACTGTGTACAATCCAAAATGGAAACCATTCAGTTGTCTGCCGTTTATACTTTACAGACACTGACATACTACGCCTCAATCAGCAGTTTTAGCTTAACAATATCAAAATTCAATTAACAAAGTTTATTAAAGATTTGAAGCAATTAAAGAATGAAACTGTCTGCAACTGAAAACTGAATACATGTCCCTTACCCTTTACCAACTGTTTTAAATGTATCTTAAACATCGCTTGAAACTAGCTTGGTTTGACTGGTATGAGAACACAATGAGTGTTCGACTATTTGTGGGCGCATTTCTGTGAAAACGTGACGCTCATTCGATACAGCAAATATGGCTTTACAAATAGTCACGTGCGCATTACTTCATTGTCAAAGAAGTTGGTAGCGTGTTGAGAATCTCTCTTACCTTTTAGCTCGGCGAGTGAAGGAAAACGACCCTCAAAGAACTTTGCAGCAAGTTGGTAAAATTCCTCTGGGGTTCTTCCTGGTAACACAAAACGACAACCAATTCACCACTTAGTACAGTGATTCCCAAACTAAATGCCGCTAGACTATACATTGTCAAGTGTGACGCGAAACTTTGTGATTTTGGAAATTAGGTTATTTGTATTACCAATGGGCATACATGCAAGCATTTTCGACTTAAATAGGCTCTATCCATTACAATTTAATAATATTGAGAAATTTACATACATTTTATCGTGTGGTAAAGGCGGTTGTAAAATTCTATATTGTTGTTATGGTAAAAGTGTGCCGCCAAATAGTTAAGATATTTTTAGTGTGCCGCGAGCTAAAAAAGTTTGAGAACCACTGAGTCTTAGTAACATATTTCAATAATTGCTTCTATTGTTCCTATGCATTTATTATTATCAGCTTTACTGATAAAAGTAAATCACATATTACAATTGAAATGTTTGGTCGGCAAGCAGTAAGATATGTCCGATAAGGATTAAAGTTGGTACTAAGTTGTAATATCGGCATCCATCCGATGACAGGGTGTGATCGGTGCTAAACGAAAGTATTTTTGTAAAATGGACCTTTCAAAAAATAAAAAAGTTTTTTTTTTAATTTTTTCATACATTTTTTGCACCAATTTATTTGGCTTTTCCGCTGATTTTTGGCCGACATAGCATTCTGCCATGCATGATGTATGAGACAAGATTATTTATTATATGAAAAAAGCGTCGCACATAAATCACCTGGTTTAGCTTTAAGCCAAGCCTTGGCCAGGTCATATTTCTCCTCTGCAGAATTGAAATGCTTTTGTATCGAATCTTCCTCGACCCCAGCTCTTCTCACTAGTTCTCTGCATTCGTCCACATGCAAGACATCTATGACTTTGTACACCAAATCGCTAGAAAACGACATTTTTCGCCTTAGGACAATTTACCAGCTACTAACACTGACAACAGTGTTGTCGTCTTACGACGCTGTTGTCCACGTATCTATAAAAAAACAAATATTCGATGACCCTTAGGAATTTTCAAGTAAAAGCGACGGTTCGTTATGCATTTTAGTTATATTATATAACAAAATTTCCGATTGAAATTTAAAGATAACCTTGAGGTTGTAAGCTACGTCTGAAACCCGTATTGCGGTAAAAGTTTCAATATTTATTTTCAAGGTACCAGCCTATTTACTTTATATTTACGCGACTAAAACGGTTTTAACATTTTATAAAATAGTCCAAAATTTGGTGGCTAAAGAGCAGGGGTTCTTAAACTGGGGTCCATGGACCCCTTGAGGTCCGCGAACTAGTTTTAGGGGGTCCATGAAGGCCTATTTAAAATATTAGTGTATATTTAAGAAGTAATCTTTTTTTAAAGAAAACTGTTTGATTAAAAATAAAACGGTTTTGCGCTGCAGATTTATAAAGTCCATTTGTACTGTGACGTCAATTTATGATGTCATTTTGGATCTTTTTTGCCGACCGTGGTCCACGCTAGGTTAAAACAAATTTTAGGGGTCCGCGGCAAAAAAAGTTTAAGAACCCCTGCATTAGAGTTACAAACAAGTTATTTCAAAAAATAACAAATCAAATATTACGTGCAAAACTTGAGATTAGTAGCTCAATTTTATAATGAAATGTTAAATGAAAACATTTAATTTTAACCCAATAGTTTGACTTAATGACTTGGGTCCAATAAAGTCATTTTACCAAAACAAATTAAGTCAAGTCCATTTATTTGAAAACAGTGAATTAAGTCATTACAACACTGCTATACTCATGACATAACTAGCAAAAATATGTCATGAAATGCTCTTTTACAGTACTCAAATGTAATTAACTGTGCTCAAATGAGTTTTATCACTGCTCTTAGCTGCACAGATTCGTGTCTGTTTTCCGTTGAGCTTGTCAGTGATCAAAATGGAAGCACTTGACTCTCTAACCTTGGGTAAAACCAGGCGGACCTAAAACAGACTAAGCCTAACTGGCGAAACGCCGAACGTGCAACTCCAAGCCTACGCTAACCCTCTTCCTGCTAATTGCGCCCACCGTTATGACTTCCGGCTGCTGCTGCTGCTGCTGCTGCTGCATCTTGGGTAAAACCAGGCGAACCTAAAATAGACTAAGCTTAACCGGCTAAACGCCGAACGTGCAATTTCCAGCCTACGCTAACCCTCTTTCTGCTGATTGCGCCCACCGTTATGACTTCCTGCTGCTGCTGCAATTCCATGTAAACCAGTCCAACAAGCAGTCACGTCTGGTTTTATGAAATTACTGTCATCCGTCAAGTGTGTCTGGCTGCTGTCAACATGTGTGCTACTACTACACCTAAAGACATTGTTTAAAAACTTTTTTAGGATGTAATACAAACCAGAAACAGTAAACTATAACACTGATGTTCGGTAGTTGCTAGCGCTGCGTATTGGAAGTGCTGCAGCCAGGGGCGGAACCACCTTTTTTCATTGAGGGAGGCATGAACATTTTTGGGGATGACGTCAAAAATTTACGTTATGGCGTAGCGTCATAAAACAATTAATCTTAAAACCACAGTTTGTTGTCGAGTTAACTCATGCGCAAATTGCAACTGAATCCAGTCAAAATCGAGAAAAAAATTGGTAAAACATTCAATTTAGTGGGTTAGGTGACTCATTACGAAAACAAAAGATTTATATAGTGCTCGAAATAACTGCATTTATAGTTAATTTAAAAAAATGCGCTATAGAGTTTATGAGTTAAAACTGCATAACAAGCAATAGTGTGCATAACGCTAATGGATAGAATAGATTTCCTTAAACTAGTACACCGAAAGCCATTGCAGACTCACCAAAATCGTCGATCATCCCCTTAAACTATATTTGTTTTGAACTTTGAAACGTTTTGTCCGCTTTAAGGGGCTCAATTTTAAGCGTCTTTAGCCTGATACCACCCTCGATCTGCTTTGTCTGCAGCCCATTGCGCCCTTGAAAGTCCTTGAACAAGTATGACTCACTGCTTTGTCGACACGTAAGGTGGCTACTACAGTTTAAGGCTGTGCTACAATACCGGCGTACCGTGGCAGCCGTTTTTCTTGGCAAACTTGTCACTTTAAAAACAAACCTAATTTTGCGGCGACCAGCGCGTTAAAACATCACTAAACATTCGCAAAATATGACAAAAGTTATATGTTTTTGGTCATTGTCATTTTAGTTTCATTTGTTTTCTAGAAAAGCTCAGATGATTACAGTTGCGTCCCACCTCTTATATGCAAAGCTTTGATTTTACTTCTCACATTAATTGAAGATGATACAAGTTCGTATCGAAACGTCTTGATCAAGATGCTGTCGATCTACTCGACCTTTTTTGGCTTTCGCTCATTGAAACATGATTTCACTGCGAGCTACACATTCTCTGACTTGTGCTAAACACCAAAAAGTTTTTGTTATGGTTGAACAGAACGGTCTCTACAAATCAAATTACGTGGGCTTTTCTGTTCACTGGACTGCGACAAGACAGTTTGTCGCCTGTATTAAATAACCCTTAAGCCTAGTTTCTTGTAGTTGTAGATCTGCATTTCTGCCATTTCAACAACACGTGGTGGTCTACTCTATTCTCTTATTGGGCTCAAAGTCCGCTAAGAATCCATGGGGCAAAATCAGCATAAAAAACCCTAACAAAGCATGGTCAGCAGAAAGCATTTCAATAGACCTAAAATACTGAGCGACGTCACTGCCGACTGAGAGTTGACAACGTAGTGCTAACTAGTATACAGTGTGCTATAGTGCAGTACACACAGATTAAAAAGCGACCTGTTGTTCTAGACTGGAATATAGACCGATCGAGTTCCTCATAATGGGAGCTGCTGATTCTGGGGAATTCCGCCTTGTCTATAGAAAAGACAACCACTATTTGGTTTTGCCATTACAAAAGAGACATCAAGTAAACCCTATCTCTATACAACAACAAAACATGTGTCGCGATTTTCCCAAACGGCCGAACAACGTTTATCAGCCAGTCAAGCAAAGCCAGGCTGACTGCTTGCTTGGCAGTTGGCTTCGTATTTCTGGGGAAAATCGTGTAGAACAGTGCTCTTCAACCGGTGTGCACGAAAAGGTATACAAGGGTGCATCACAAACTTATGAACCTTTGTTACTTGACTTCTAAAGTTTGTTTGAATGCTGTTTTATGACATGTAACAGTACTCGCAAGCAGCCTGCAGCCAATCGAACTCTCACCGACAGTGTATGGAACTTCGGTAGCTCCGCTTGGTTTAATTGACACGGTGGTATTGATATGCATAAAGATTTTTCATATCGCTTTTTACCGCAGTTTACCTTTTAAGTAAGCAAGGTGCATAAGTTCTTCATCAGAACGTGTAAGAGTTCACCAAACCAAAAAAGGTTTAAGAGCACTTGTGTAGAAGACTCGGTATAATTGTGCGCCAAATAATGAAATATGATGTCAACATTTGTCATCCTTTTGTAATATCGCAAAGGCAGGGGCGAATCCAGATGGGGCACATGGCCATGCCATCCCTCAAACGTATTTTTCTCAATTATGTGTCAGCTATATGTTTTTGCCGAAAGGGCGTCGTGCGTCTAATCGCACCCTCGCAAATTAAAGTTTTCACAACTTGAACATTATAAATCCCTTTTATAGTATTGCATAAACCGATGACATCTTTGTAATGTTGCCTTTGTATTGAAAGTAGTACATCTCCAATGTAAAATTTAACATACGAAAATAAACGAGCTGTGTGGTGTTCTTCAACTAACGTGTTATGACATCACCTTTAGATGTACCTCTGTAACTTATGACGTAACTGAAATCCCTGAAAAAAACATGCATGCCCAAAACTAAAAGTACTTATCCACGCCTGCTTAAAGTTGTAGGTAAGCTATTCATTGCCATTCCCATTAAAAGGAAAACGCTATTCCAACACTTTTCCATACTTCTAGTTATTTAGCTTTACAAACCACAGCAAAACAGTTCGGTACGGTATTGGTTTAGTAATCAAGACAAAAACAAAAGTGACGTTCACCAACCGTAAGGTTTTTGGCCCAAAACGGCACAGTAAATAAGTGTCACATATTTTGTAAATCAAGAGTTTTTTTTGCACAAAACTCTCAGGTGTTCTACAAAATGAAGGCATTGGCGGATCTAGCAAAACTAAGACTAGTAACTAGAAAGTTTTCTGGCCTGCTTACATCAGCCAAGCAGCTTTACTGTGTAAATTTAACACCTTTTGCTTATTTGTTACCTCTATTGCATATTGTTTGTAATTGAGGCTTCACACCGAACTTTTACTGTGTTTTCCTTATGACTATGACAGATTAATAAAAACCTATTGCGAACAAATTGTCTCCTATTCAACCAAAAAGCCTGTTTTAGTATAGCAGACTACCGGTAGTAGACGCTACGTGACTTACATTACGCTTCGCCGATTGAAGTAATCGGCAGCCGGCAGACTGCTGTTTTTAGTGGGCTGCTGGCGACGTCTGGCCTTCAGAGAATCGCTAAAACCAGATGTATTGCGTTTCAGGGCATACGTGCTCTCAGAATAAAAACTTACCTATGCTGTATAGCAGTGGTTTTTAAACTTTTTAGCTTGCGGCACACTAAAAAAATCTTAAGTATTTCGCGGCCCACTTTTAACAGAACAACAATAGAGTAATTTTACAATCGCCCTTAACATGCCACAAACTATATGTATATGTCTCAATATTACTAATTTGTAAAGGCTAGTGCGTATTTAGGTCTAAAACGCTTGCTTGGTATACCTATTGGTAATAAAAATATATATTTTTCAAAATTTACAAATAGTTTCGCTGCACACTTGACAATCTTTTGGGGCACACAATTTGCGAATCACTGCTGTATAGTGTTGTTTTGCTTTTGCCGCGGTTAAGGCAAATGTGGTTAGTTCGTAGAAAAGATGTTTTGAATGGTTGAATTCGTTTTAGCCCTTTCACTACTGACACTTTTTTGTACGTAGCAGTTTCGCCAACATACTTAGGCTACTATTTAGTAGGTTAGTAAATGGAATACTACTTCTTATGCATTCCACTTCAAACAATTTGTCATTCATAATTTTGCAAATAGTGGTTTATACCTAAGTGACACAAAGAAACACGTTAGTAGACGAGCCAAAGAAAAAAGTGATATAAAAAGCTTAGTAGATGGTTGTTTCAAATATTTTTTTATTTTTTGGGGTATTTGAAAACGTAATATTTCTTGACTTTTCCAATCATATGGACCAAAAAGACTTGGTAAAAAAAAGTTCCGAACTCGTTGGTAAAAAAATAATACGAAAATTCAGCTATAAATGTTTGAGTGGTGTGGTGATGTTTTTTTAGTGGGGAATTCCCCGACATTTTTGTCTTTTTATCTGTCGATCTTTGAGCGTCTATTGCGTTTAAGCAAAGAAGTATTTTTTATTTTAGTTTTTGCAGGAGTCGTTTATTCAGACCATATTATGGAAAAAAGGCCTTATAACCTTTACATCTTCAAAAAAAAAAATGTTTGTCAGTTTGAATAATTAATCATTCTTGTAGCCTAGTTTGATATAACATTTTTATCCCAAAAGGTTTCATGCGTTGGCTCGCAACTTGGAAAATGAACGGTTCGGCAGCCTGAACGATATAAAGGCGTGTTTTTGCTTCGCACGAAGCGCTGTAATGTAGTTTCTGTATTGGAAGTATATCTTAAAAAAAACCTAAAAAAAGAAACGTACTGTGTCGCTTCCTGAAATTACTTCTTCTATTATCACGCTTGACGTCACTTTATGGCGTAACTTTGTGACGCCATCTCTACAACAGAGTCGTTAACCTAAAATCCTTGATCCGCACCGTCGGAGAACCATAGCAAAAGTATGCCATGTATTTTGCAATATTGAAGTAAGTTTAATTTAAAAACAGCAATACCAGTGTATTCTATCCAACTTCCTGCTTAGCTTGTATATCAATCTATTTTCATTAGATAAGTTGGTAATGTGACTCAAACTGTAAAAAAATCTAGTTCATTCTTTGTACAGTAGGCTATATTTAATCTATATTCAGTATACCTATATTCATGCAATACGTAATTTGTCCAGTAATTTGATTTCCGCCTAAGTATAACATCCCTTTAATAGTGCGATTGTGATATATCATTAAAAAGCGGTAACCGAATTTGTAGGCTGCCATTTTCCCCCCAACGAAATTGGAATACAACAATACACATGAAAAAGCGATTTACGAATTAAGTATGCCGTAGCAACGAGTATATGTACGCCCGCCACAATTATATAGGCTACACGCAATTTATTGCAGGTTTTTATGCAATTCACCAGCCGATATTTGAAACTTTACGAGGCCTTTTGAACTTTAGTGTAGATGGGTTTAGGCAGATATACAACTATTGCAATTTTCAATATTGATAATGATATGTGCAGAACGCACTTGAACTAAAAGTAGTTATGACTACAATAATGATCAGGCTTGAACTTAAACTAATGATGAACATAGAATGAACTTATCTAGGAAAGTAAAACGTTTCCAATGGTATGTGCAGAACAGACTTGAACTAAAAGTAGTTATGAATATAGAATGCTTAAGGTTGAACTAAAATTAATTACGAATATAGAATGAACTTCTATGGAAATGTAAAACGTTTCCCAAAATGACAGAATTGGATTTGTTGTATAGGCGTACAGGCTTGCGGTATTTAACGGTTACCAAGTGCGCTTCATTTACGTTTGTACCACGTACACACGTACACTGGGTGCAACATGATTTCAAAGAGCCTATACTACGAATAAAACGGCGCTAAACTTCTTTTTCGTTGGAAGTTTCGCTGGACGAACGGTGACCAAGTAGCTCGTTAGACTCGGGAAATGAAGTCTTCTTTGATTTGAAGGAAAGCCAGCTGAAAAGAAACAACGTATTTCGGTATGACACTTGAGTGCAACTGAACCTCATGACACGAACTGCGAGTAAACGCCAATACAGTAAAAATTAAAATATGGGGAAAAGTAAAATTTTGGTATCAGCGAAAGAGAGTGCTTCTACTTCGTGCATTTTAATTGCCTTTATTTCCACTTTGACCTGATGAAGCACGGTTGTGCGAAAGCTTGTCAAGAATTCAATGCAATTTGTCTTTATATAGTGCCACCTGATTACGCTAAGCCAGTGGTTCTCAACCGGTGTGCCGTGGGGGTGCCATTTTTATCTCTCAAGGGTACCTAGAGATATTTCAAATTCTTTAGAATTTAATTTTTTGCTCTATTGGTAAGCTTCTTGATACCATTTTGTGTGTACGATAAAAGTGCCAAAAATATAAAGTTTTCTTTTTTTTTGAACAGTTAATGCGCTGTTTCAATCTCGTTTATTGTAACGTTGCAGTTAACCACTCGGCAAAAATACGGGCAAGGGTTCCCCGCGAACTATTTAGAATTTCTGTAGGGTGCCGCAAGCCAAAAAAAATTGCGAAATACTGCCCTAAGCGAAATAGAGAGTTAAACACTGGAGATAGAGACGTGCCAGTTTGACGCAATTTTTTCATGTTTGCAGTAGCTGAAGCGTTACATAGTATAGGTACACTTCCTATAGCAGTTTTGTTTGTTATATCAAATTTTTTCCGCGTTGCACCTTTACCATGTTGATAATGGTATAACTCACAAACAGCAATGCACGATAATAAAAAAATGACAAATAAATCAGTTGTTTGCTAAAGTGATTATATTGGTCTTATAACTGCAACAAAAGAGAGTAATTTCCCATAAGTTATGATGTTACCCTGTTACAGTTGAGATCGCACTTATACTGCCTAAACCTGTACCCTTCGTATACACTTTTAAGTTGTATACCCTAGCTTCATCTGGTATACACCTGGGTATACATCATAGCCGGTAAAATAGAACTGATACAAACCAATAAAAAGTGGATATCTTTTTGGCAGTTTTTACTGAGGTAACCCATAAGTAATGAATAAAAAACCGTAAAGAAACTTAACAGTCTATTATACTAAAATGGGAGACAAGTTCGTTTAAAGGGCCACTTTTAGGCTAGAAATTGATATCACATTGCACAAAATAAATAAAAGAGATGGCCCTAAAGCACCGTCGCAATTGATCACCTGCAATTTGTTAAAGGCCGACACAAACGTTTATTTGTATGTTTTGAGCCAGATTACTTTGCATGTAAGTTATTTGTATAACTTACGGGCGAAGCTGTTTAGCGTCGTGAAGGGAGTCGGGAAGGACCTGGTCTTTCGTTTCTGGTAAGACTAGAAGAGTCAAAATCGCAGAAGTGCAAGCCAATCCTCCCATCACCAGGAAGGGAAGGTACCGGTTGGTGGTCTCCCCTAAAAATAAACTCTTTTAGCTGTTAAAAAAAAACAAAAAAAAACACCAACTCATTGTTATAATTCACAAAACACATATACAAAGTGTACAGTCTGTAGGATACCGACATTTATTGCAACTGCAAAACTAACTGTTGCAAAACGGATCATTTCAAAATTGTCTAGTTTCTAGTTTCTGGATTAGAACTGTATGCAAGCGATACACTATATTGTGATCTACATATGAAAACCGGACATCCTATTGTCCACTGAAGGTTTACTGGTAGGCGTAAGGTTGTAAAAGGTTAAAGTACTTTTAGCCATATCACTTTTGAGACTAGCCCAGTTGTGGTTTCGTTTGGAGTCCTATTTAAAAAATGCAATATGGACTTTGCCGCACATCTTCATTAAATAAGCGAGTTTTTGGCAGAGACTAGCAAAATACTTTAATGTTTACTGGAAGAATATTGTAAAGTTGTTTTTATATACGAGAAACCAACTCCTGCCATATAAACAGGATTTTTTTAAACGCAATTCTTTACTGAAATCGTTGGGTTTGGAAAGCCAGAGCGTTTTCCTGTTCACTACAATTTTAATTCCTCTCTCTGCAACAATAAATCACTGCACCGGAAAAAATAGTCCCTTAAATCCCCCTGGATCAGGGGATTTGCAAAAGGCATAAAATTCAAAAACGGTTCCCTCGCTGTAGTCAAGTATAACAACGGTAAAGGAGAAAGTTCAAACCTAACAGGCAAACTAAAGTGCTGGCCCGACATTGAACTAGGAACTTATTGTTTGGTTTGGCGCAAGTTTTACGTCCATGATAATAACTTAACTATTTAATGTCTTGTTGACAAGTTTTAACGACAGTTTTGTCCAATATATTTATCTTGGTAAGTTTGTAGTAATCACAAGTTAAATGTCAGGCTTTCAAG
The DNA here is from genome assembly GCF_963924565.1 of Ascidiella aspersa. NCBI lineage: Eukaryota > Metazoa > Chordata > Ascidiacea > Phlebobranchia > Ascidiidae > Ascidiella > Ascidiella aspersa. The sequence goes on from NC_139450.1 coordinate 30,827,331, forward strand.
CGATTCGAACAGACATGTCCTTAAAACTAAATAACTAATGTACAGCCGTTTTTTTATTTTTTATATATTAAAACAACGTTTGGTAACCCAGTGGATTCTAGGACACGTTTACTCAATTTACAAAAACTTAATTGACTGGGAACAACTTTAAGGTTAGAGGTAAAAACAAAGAAACATAATTTCCGTATGAAAAAAGATTACGAAATGTCATTCAAAGCAGGGAACTTGTGCCCTAGAATTTCCTCTTTTACATGCAATATATTGTTATATGTGTAACTATACGAAGAATGATGTAATAACTTAATCTCTATTTCTCGGGTGTTAAAATGGACATTTCGTAAAGTAGCCAGCCCCTTCTTGAGACAGTCGGTTTATATCACAGCGTTTTACCTGTGACATAAACCGGCTTTGGAAGAAAGACGAAAACTAATACAACACAAAGAGAAATCAATTGTACAAATGTTCTTTCGGAAAAATTTTAATAAAGTGCCACGTTTCGACCACCTATTGGGGCAATCTTCTTCAGGTCAATATAATTGCAACTAAAGGCGAAAACATACATATATATATATACCACCAGGCAAAGAGAAAGCATTGGGTCATTGATCCTTACCTTCCCAATCACGCCAAGGTCTACAATGGACCGCGAAAGTGTCTTCTTTTTTCTAGAGGCGTTTTGACAACGACCAAGAGCATTTGAAGGCCTGGGAATCGCTGCCGTTTCGACAGACCAACCTCCAAACAGGTGGATTAGGTACACAAAAAAAATCACCAAAACAATAGGCTGCGCCGATCACGTTGGCTGTTTTTACGCGCTTTTAATTAGCGGGCTACGGACACACAGTTAACGTTAATTAAAATTTCATGCGATAATTAAATCGGGTCATGTATGTTGAATTTTATTGGGTTTTATATATTTCAATTTTGTTGAATTATAAGTTAAAACACTTTCGGAAATAAGGAATCTCCCGCAGACAATAAAATGTAAAAGAAAGATTCTTGCTTTCGTATCAGATGATGACAAGGCTGCTAGAAAACCAGGTATTAAACATAAAACAGTTTCTTGACGCCTATTCATTAGGCGGAATAAGTGTCTCTAGAAAAATTTAAGAAATGATTTTATGTTTTATACCTGTTTTCATGAACAACAGTCTTAACATAATCTGAATATGCTTTTGCTGCCAGGCACTGTTTGCAAAACTAATTGTAAAATTGTTCCGGAAACTTTTTATTAAAGTGCCAACGTTTCGGTTAACTGTTCGGGCAATCTTCTTCTCTTTGCCTTCTTTTTACTTAAATAAAATTTTGCCGGAAGAGCAATTTTACAATTGGAATAAACACCATCAGTCGATTGATATTTCTACCGTGTCTTTATGAACGCCGAAAATACTCAAAAACATTCCCTGCGCGAAACAGTCGCCAAGCATAATAGCGGTTGTACTTACCTAAAAACATTAGGTACGGCGCCGTAAAACTCCCAATTTTTCCGACGGCCGAAGTTATTCCGATCGAAGTGTTGCGGATCAGAGTGGGCGACATTTCGCCGGTGATGCTGAAATTGATGTAAAACGCTCCGATGATCGCAGTCTTTCCAATTAGGACCAGTGCGGTCATTAGGCCTCCGCTAACTAGAAATTTTTTTAAGTAGATTATGATTTCAGTTTAGAACACAGAAGCACGTAAAAAGTAATTAATTATTACAAAAAAATAGTTATTATAATCGGTTGTAAAGTATAACAAAAGGCTATACATGAAAAGGAAAATTGCGAGTCAACACAAGAAGAAAAATATAAATATCAGGGAAGAAAAGAAAATAAATTCGACTTGTAAAAATTCTGTTCTATATGTCTATGTCACATGTCAGACTTTTTAATATACTCGGATAAGTATGCTAAAAAACCTAATATAATATGTTTGTATTCAGAACTGGCGTTAGTTTAAACCAGGGATGTCCAACTTGCGGCCCGCCTGATATTTACGTGCGGCCCACCACTTATTGTCACTTTCAGTATAGCCTTTATTAAAAGCAATTGTTTGACTATCACAAAAACGTGTAGAACGCGCAGTATTTGATGTAGGCCTAATCTTATGTTTTTTCTGAGACCATAATCGAGTTTAATGTCGCATTTCAACATCCATCGAACACTTTGTGCACCCATCATTGCTGAGCAAGATGTGTGTTTTTGCAGACCGTTTTAAGGAAATGTATCAGCCCAAACCTGTAAAAATTCAAATTTTCGCTCTTCGCCATAATAAAAAAAATAAATAAGGTCGAGATTACTTGCATATTTGCGCACGAGTTCACTCTCGAAGAGCGGGTATTTATAAGTAAAGTTGTTTTATGACGTCACGATATGACGTAACATATGACGTCACCCCTTTAATTTGAGAGGTTTTGCGGCCTATCGAAATTTTTAAAGTGGCAATGCGGCCCATTCTGCTAAACGGTTGGACATCCCTGGTTTAAACGATAGCAGAACGATAGGTTTTACATTTATAACTGTTAATTTAAGTGGGTCAAACCTTGAAGGGTTATACTTGGGATGGAATATCATAAATCGGCAACGCGAAGAGGTTTCACAAGCAAAGCAATGACTTTGGGGATTTTAAGCGAAATTCTAGTTAATTTATGTGAATTTGTGCGTCGGTCGGGAAGTATTTAATTTTATACATATTAATCAAAAAAAGCTCGTCTAGTATTTGTAATTCTTAACCAACGCTTCGGCAACCCATTCAAATCGCCTTCGCCACGGTGAATGACACTGAACGCTCGTAGTACAATTATAATTTATTAGATTTATTATTATACTTTGTGATGAAACATGCGGGCGCTGCCACAAATTGCCAACTTTTATATGTTTCACAAACCAAGCAATCACTATAGGGATTAGGGATAATTTATGTGTAATGGTTTTATGTTTAGGTCGTGATTGTAACACGGAATGGTCAAATAAGGTATATGCTAAGGATGGAAAGACTTTGAATTTGGGCTGTCAAAAAAGTACGGCTGAGCGATCCGATAGGATTTATTCAAAACGGGGACATACGGTGCGTCTTCGCCATGTTGTGAGGCAACTAATCTGCTGTGTAATTTAAGGTTAAGGTTACCTCAGTTGCGTTTTCTGTGTGGACAATTAATAAAAAAAATTAAAACTATTCTGTTCTAAATAAATGAAAAATAAAACGCTTTGGGTCGGTAACCATGATTGAAGTACCTTGATAAACTTGGTCTGGGGTATTGGTATGTTACCGTATAACATCTGATACGCCACCGAACTTTCAATGCACATTTAAAGTGCTGACTAAGTATTAAATAGTTGCCGATTGTAGGGTTGTATATCCTGGCCGTACATCTTATACACAAGCCACATGCACCCTTTATAGCCTATCACAACCACAATTTGTACAGCCTTAAAAACACGCTCTATAGGACAGGGGTTCTAAAATTGGGGTCAACGGACCCCTTGGGGTGCGTGGACTAGTTTTTTTGCCACTTACAAAGATTTGTGTTTTATAAATCAAAACACAGCTCCTCTGCTAATTATAATTCGAATAACAATTACCAGAGGAATTCTTTTTCGATTTATATTACTATGCCTAGTAGCAACACTTAAAATATATTGGTATTTTAGTTACACACCTGCTTCTATAAACGGAGCCACGGCCAGACAAACTCCGCCCAGTCCCATAAGAATCGAAAGAGAGAGAGGTCTTCCTATCCACTGTATGACGAGAAAGCCAGTGATGATACCGGGATATTCAAGTACGCCAGAAATTGCAGCGTTCCAATAGCGGTCGCCGCTCAGAATGGAGACGTTCAAGGCCAGGCCATAGTAGACCATGTTGGTTACAATCCTGCACGTAAAGTCTAAACTTGGTCAATGGCTGTGCTGAATAGGCTCGTTGGCTTCGGGTGTTTTAATACGTCTATTGAAATACCCGAAAACGGAAGTTAGCATCCGTTTCATGCTGGCGTGTAGCACAGAACAATAGACGGAGCACTGTAAACATGCGAGCTACAAGGAACAAGGCGATGAATATGTAGTTAAAGGCATTTCAAATTTCAATTAGTGGTTTTAACTTGTTGGGGACGGCTTAATAAAAAGAAAAATACGAGTTATGCTTTAAGTTTGAATTAATTAATTTACTATAGCCGCAATAAAAAAAAATTTTCTATAATGTGCGCTGCCGCTACACATGTTCTAATTACAAATTTGTCGCGTTTTTTAAGGCCCTCTATGATTAAAAATGTAATTAGTAGAAATGTTTTTGCACATGTTGTAAAGATGAACTAGTGTAAGCGCTATTGGGACCTTGAAAATTAAAGGATACTGTGCACTTTACAAAAAAAAAAACATTCGTACTGTGTTAAGAGAACCTTCTTTCTGAATGGCAAAAATTGTGTTTATGCTCGTTATCTTATAGCTCTTACCAGGATAATCCAGCTACTGCCAATCTATTCCGGATGGTGGAACTGAAAACAATCATCTTCATGGTGGACGTTCCCTTATTCTTCGCTGCGCTCTTGTTAGTTTCTTTTGAAATTAGCTGGTCACTCTAAACCATATATATCATAATAAAGGAAGTTTTTTTAGACATCTTTTTTTTTAATTGAGTGAAAGTACATTTTAGCGCACTGGTGTTAACACACCTGTTAAGTGTTCATTGACATATTACAAACCTAAATCGATTAATTGCTGAGTTTTTATTATCACCAAGTTATTTTACGTATATATAAATATGATCTTGGATTAGGGCGTTTCAGCCGTCGCTTTATCAAATGTTTTTTCGGTTACATAAACAGTTAATCACCTTTCAACTACAAGAAGCAATAGGCGGTTGCACAGATTAGCTAGCGCGGAGCCGTATAGAATATTCATTTAAATATAGGTTGGTGATTCTCTAACTTTTTGACCCACTTTTGTTTATAAATTTATTTAGGTCTAACCAGAAATACTATACCCACCACAAAAGTATTTTTTTACCTTTTCATTTAAATAAAGCGTTGGCCATATTGCAAATTCAATAGTCACGTCAGGCATAATGAATACAGGGCTGCGAAGTCGGAGTCGGTTTGTTTTGCTGCAGTCGGACTCGGGACTGGAGTAAGACCACCTAAAACTATCCGAGTCCCGAGTTCCGAGTCCCGAGTTCCGAGTCCCGAGTCCGACATGCGCATGCGCAGTACCAAATTTATAACTGATAAGAACGCCAACTGTAAACTGTAAAGGCTGAATAGCATAAGGTGGTGGGTATTTTCCAACCATGTATATTGTGAGTGGATGATTCGTATGACCCCTATGAGGGAACTTCTGAAAATCCACCTGAATTTGATTATGTAAATAGGTAAAATACAGGCCGTAGAGTCGCAACCGGACTCGGGGCGCGCCGAAATCTCACATTTGGCCGGGTTTGTTGTAACCGACTCCGCAGCCCTGGTTTTCAGTAGGTTAGTTAAACATGGTTTTCTCGAAAAAGTACTTCGTTCTTTCCATTTATGTGCTTTAGGTATCGGAATATAATTGGAAAACGAGAGGATTCTAACTCCCTGGTGAACCACACCTAGAAGGTAGTGTTTAAAGAAAAACGACTATACTGATATTTTCTGCATATTTGTTGGGTATACATTCTGTTCAATGGAAACCTTACCTTCCTTTTAAACAGCGCCGTGTAGTTATTCTGTCCTTCATTTCCGTTGTAAGTCGCCACTTTTGCCAATTGCTTCGCTGCCCTCGCTTCGTTGCCAGAGGACAGAAGCCAGTAAGGCGATTCCGGGATAAGCCTTGAAAAACACAAGTGGTTTAACTACAGCAAAACCAAGTTTAAGTTTTAAGTTTTATTTTTCTCCCCATCCACGCTTAATACAATGCACATGCAAACAGAAAAGTAAATAACGTTACCAGATTTGGGGAAGGATCAGCATTGAACCACAAGGGGTTATACAAAGAGACCGACCCTTTCAATTTTAGCCTTATGTAAGTTTGAGAAAAACCAAAAGTTCGGCAGAGCCGATTTTTTCGAAACGTTTGATTGCTTTCTGCTTGAATACTAGTATTAGGCTAACTCGTATTTTTTCTTTTCGAAATTGGTATCGATTATTTAATTGGAACTTTACTTACGAATTGGAGAACTGGAGCTTTACTATACCTTTATATACAAAATGCAACTTAAGGCATTTATACAAAGACGACAGGAACACACAATCAGACCTAAAAAGCAACAATACCTAACGCAGAAAATCTATAAAATCATAGTATTAAGCTCAACGACATAATAAAGAGAAATACGCAGTAATATCCAGTACTACACATGCATAAGATCAAAATCGTCTGAATAAGACCTAAATCTGCCGGAATACGTCATAAATTCGTCGGAATAAGGCCTAAATGGTCGAAATACTGCCTTGAACTGTAGGTAGGGGGTATTGGATGATCGGTGGCCGCCGGTTCGTTTTGGTGTCGACATACGGACGCCCAAGTTTGACCGGCGCCGTTAGGGCGCCGCTGTTTCGGCACCGCACCTTTATCCCTTGAGGTTATTGGTGGGTAATGAGTGAGGTTAGAAAATGGGTTAATTTTAACCCAAGTCATCTGTCCGAAAGACTTAAGTGAAATCAAGTCAGGTCATTTGAAAACAGTGAATTAAGTGCACTTAAGTCAAGTCATCGACTTAATTCATTACAACACTTGAAAACACCGCATTAAGATTATATACAAACCAGTAGAAGGGGATGTACAGTATCCCGAGGAGACCGGTGAATCGCATCAGCCAATGCCAGTCCGGGAACACATAACCGAAAAGCGGGACGATTGCAGCTCCAAAGCAGTATCCCCCGTATACGCTGAACGAAACCTTGTTCCTGTGGTTGGTTCCCATAAGTTCGTTACCTGTGGCAGAAAAATGTTTTTTTAACAGTTTGGGGTTGTCCGGAATACTTATATGGGAATATATATATAGGAAAGAATATTTTACCGGGATTGGAATGTGTGTTGCTAAATAAAAATTATTTGGGTACACTATGCACGAATCTGTAATGTATAGCTTGATAAGCCAACAAGGTCGAATAGATCGACGTCATCTTGGTTAAGACGTTTCGATACGAGCTTGTATCATCTTTAGTTAATTTATCTTCTCATTCACATTAACTGAAGATGATACAAATTCATTTCAAAACGTCTTAATCAAGATGATGTCGATCTATTCGACCTTTTTTGCTTGCAATTTATTATAAAGCTAAAAATTTATTAAAATGAAAAATACATTTTTAAATGCAAGTACTAAAAATAAACGCAAGAGTCGCTTTGCCAAAATTTCAAATGTATGTCAAAAACTTTTTAGCTTTAGAAAGCATCAAATTCTAGCTAAAGCCAGTTTCGAATTGTTCCACTTAGCGTATAGGAAATACCATTTTATTGAAATTGGAATGTATAGTAATTTTTCTAAAGCACTAAACCTATAGTCATCAACGCTCACAACCTTGAAAAACAATCACAAAAAAGAAAATCTATTTGCTCTTTAGTTTCTTACCTAAAGTTAACGACGAAAATCGACTATAAGCTTCATACAATGTATATTGACCAGTTGTACGAATGCTCGAAGGGTGCGATCTCACAACATTAACTTTCAAAAAGTTTTTTTTTAATCAAATCAAATTCGAGTCAAGTCATTGTTAGAGCAAGTAATCTCCAACTGAAATAACTGATATCAGAATAAAACGATAAACCTTAAAAAATGGAAAACTCGTCCGTTTTGAAGCAATAAGTCAACTAAAAATATGAAAAACAACATTTAGCATACTATTCGTTTTACGTGTAACAATGGAGACAAATAGCAAAATTTTATGAAAAAAAAATAAAACATCTAATTTAAACCCAAGGTTTTTGACTAAATGACTCAAGTCCAAAATCAGGTCCTTGGTCCAAAATGACTTAAGTCTAGTGAAAAGTCAAGTCAAGTCATTCTAAAACCGTGTTAAGTGCACTTAAGTTACTGAGTGCAATTAAGTCATTGAGTAATTGACTTAAGTCTTTACAACACTGGGTCTTACCCAATACAAATGATGTTGTGTAGGACGCATAGATAAAAATTCCGGATATTGTCATGAGGCCGATGTACATTGGCACACTCGAACTGAATCCGATCGCGAAGAATGTAAGAAATTCAAAAAGTTTGGCAACCAGTAAGATCCGACGTCGTCCGATTCTGTAACATAGTCACAACAAGTTTAGCATAAATTGGCTAGAATTTGTTTGTTTGTTTGAGGTTGACAAGTGTTTTATTTAGCATTCATTAAACATTGTATACTTTTTCGAGAAATCTAACACAAATAAGCTTGATAATAAATTGCAAAGCCAAAAAGGTCGAGTAGATCGACATCGTCTTGATTAAGACGTTTCGATACGAGCTTGTATGATCTTCAGTTACTGTGATTGAGAAGTAAATCAATTATAAAGGGTGGGACGCAATTGTTATCATCTGAGTTTCTATAGTTCGTGCTTTATTTGAAACCTTTAGGTGTTGAACAGATACAGCGTTGTAGATTAGGTGTCGACGTTCAATGTTGTCGATCTACTCGACCGTTTTGACTTTGTTATTCATTATCAAGCTACATTACAGATCCGTGCATAGTGTACCTTACACAAATTATATATTGTGTTTTTTGCAAACAAGTTGTGTAAATCTGCTGCGCAAACCCAGCGTACAATTACCAAGCTGTGCCACTGGTATATTGTGTTATTGATCCGGCAGACGAAATATGCTTCCGGCAGACGAAATATGCTTTATAGTGTCAAATTTGACGCATTAAAATTTTACGAGGCTGCTTGCTGTCTGGCGGTCTCCGGGCAACCTGAGATATACCGTTTTAACAGTATGTTGTAAATGGGTTGCTAGAACGTCTTTCCTTACACAGCACGAAACAGAAGAAAACAGGACGTGTCCATTTTGTCGAAAATCTTTTAGCCGTATAAAATAGGCCTATGGCCCTCAATCGTAATCAAGAAAATGTTCGCCGTGACCGCAAAATGTTTGATTAACTTTGTCGCTGATTTGAGTTTTGGACAGAAGTTTTGCAATATTAGCCAATGCAAATTTAATTCAACGCCTACAAGAAGTCTGCAATTTAAAAGGTAATTTGACTGTTTTTTAGAAACTTTGATATTTTATGTACCCGAAATCGGAGATGTATAACTGTAACCAACAGCAAATCGTATGTTTATTTCTCCTTTCGAACGAACGCGTTTTAATTCAGGGCATAGGGTTCAAGACGTGTTTGTGTAGGAGGCACACGTCACAAAAGCTTTTCCAAAAAGTGTGGCTATGTTCCGCCTCGACGAAAGACCATAAGCCCCGGCAGCGTGTATTACCCTCCCCCTTAAATGATTTACCCCAATCCCCCTTGCTAGGGTGGGCGGTATTTGTTTCGCATGATGGCTTTAAATCCGATGAATGGTTGCGTGCTACTTTAAGGTTTTTAGTGTTGAAGTTCTGGCTTGGATTTTTAAAAACTGATCTTCCATAGCAAAACCTAAAATACTGTTTTGCGCCCAGCGCATTTAGGGGAAATAAACTCGTGTCAACCAAACTTTTATCTTTTTCAACTTGATTAACCCCAAGAAATTCACGTCTAGTCACTTTGTCCAAAAGACTTAAGTCAAGTTGCTTTGTCCAAATGACTTGAGTCAAGCTACTTTGTCCAAATGACTTGAGTCAATTCAAGTCACTTTGTCCAAAAGACTTAATTAAAGTTAAGTCACTTTGTCCAAAAGACTTAAGTCAACTCAAGTTATTATGTCCGAAAGACTTAGTCAAGTCAAGTCATTTAAAAACGTGACTTAAGTGCCCTTAAGTCAAGTTACTACAACACTCACGTGTCGGAGAGCGAACCGCCAACGAAGCTTCCGATCATTTCGCCGAACATGAAAAGCGAAACGGTGAGTGGCTTGTACCAGGCGGCTGAACAAACTAGGTCGAACTGAAAAAGCAACACGAAAAATCCGTTAAACAACTTTCCAATTGTCATTTATTTGGTAAAATTCTTTTTTATAACAATGTTCGTTATTGTAGATGAAGGCGTCACTGCGTTTCTAAGTTGTGCGACCCCCGAATATTAGTTAGTGTTGATTGACGTAGTAAGCAAGACGTAGTAAGCAAAACAAACCAAAAAACTACAAAAATTACAAAGGGCACATTTTGCATGCTTCAAATTTTTTTTTTGTTCCACAAGATTTTGGCCCGAATTTGGTAGGCTCCATCGTAGTGGCATTTTTTTTGTCGTGTATCTTTTAATATGTTTATTCATAAAAGTGGAAGCACCCAATTTGTAACTCTTATTTAGTTTTTCGTACTGCTTCGGTTTTACTAATATCGAGTAGTTTCCAGCATATAGCTTAAGTCTTTATAGCCACATAGTTTCATTAAACGTAAAGCCAGCAGTTAAAAGTATAAGTAGCACAATTACAAGCATCTATAGAAATTTGAAATGCAGTCTTCTCTTAAAGAGCTAAAACTACAAATATTGCCGACAATTTAATTTTAATCTTTGTAAATGGCCGTATTTGTCTAATTCTAAACAGGTTAATCTGGTGGCACTGTATAAAGACAAATTGTATTGACTTCTCGACAAGCTTTCGCACAACCGTGCTTCATCAGGTCACAGTAGAAAGAAAAAAATGCGATTTTCTACTTTAACCTGATGAAGCACTGTAGTGGGAAAGCTTTTCGAGATTTCAAAACAATTTGTCTTTATATAGTGCCAACCGATTACCCAATTCAATTTTATTATCTCAGTGCAGTTTTAACCGCAAACGTGTTCAACATTTCTTCAAAGAAACAACGTGACATCGCCCACCGAGTTCTACTTAATGCTGAAACAAGCGGTAAAGCTAAAAAAATTGAGGGAAACCATTGAACGACCTGTGTCACGACCGTCCGTATGCGAGGCTCGTCATAGCTCCAACCGCTTTGGCAAGGCTGTCCTGATGCGTTGGCGAAAGTGCTGTTGTACTGTATAAGCTCGTCACAACGCTGATCGTTCAATGACGTTTTGGGCGGGAAATCCAGCTTTTCAAACTGCGCATAAGCAGTCGGTTTAGTTGATAGCCGGCAAACATTCTTTATACTTTCCTGTTTTCCTGAATTGGTCAAAGTCGGTCATTTAAAAGTTCTAGTCATTTAAAAGAGAAATATATTTCGCCCTCAATAACACATTCAACCGAATTAAGAGACTGATGATGCCTTATTTTGTGGCCAAATATATTTTTCTTTTAGATGACTAAATGGCGTTTCAGTATGATTTATTTTTTTTTTTCCGAATGTTCAAGTCTAATTTATGGAGGATGTGTTGTTTCCTATTATAGCTATCAATTCGATAATAATAAGATTAAACAAAATCAATGGCTCCGGAATCATTGATTGTTCAATCGCTGCAGAATGAAACTATTGAAAAGAAATAAAGCATTGGGTGTTTTTTAGATAGATTTGCCAATATAAGGATTTTTCTGGTGTGGAATTTGGCCGATTTACGACAAAGTGTAAAAAAAAATAAAAAAAATATAAAAAAATTGCGTTTAATACAAAGGGTACTAAAAATTATTACATATAGAAATATTTTAAAACTTAAAGTTTAAAGAACAGAAGGACACATTCTACAAGTGGCAAGGTATGAATGATAAGTAACGAGATAGTTAGAAACAACTTCTCATTGCTTAACATTATTACATAATCACGTGTTAAAATTGCAGGGTTAACCTAAAATTCGGCCCCTCCGACTGTACACGACAACCGGAAAAATAAGGTGAATCACACTTCCACAATTTTTATAGTTGTCAATAAATGTTGCAATAACAATCATATCAAATAACGGCAATAACTTTCCATAATACTCAACGCTTTTTAACTAATGTGTAATTTTGGACTATATATAGATATATAAATATCTACCTTTTTGGCTTTGCAATTTATTATTACCAAGCTACATTACAGATTAGTGCACAGTGTACCCAAATATATAAATATATAATACAAAATTACACTCTTTGGTATATACACACATATATAAATATATTTGTACATAACATGTATATACACCTGAACTTTTGCAACAGGACAACCGCGCAAAGAATAGATGCCGTTGTAAACTTAAATATCAGTTTACTTGTAAATACTACTCTCACATTTACGAATATCGACACTACGACCGATATGATCGATCCAATACAGGGTGGGCCAAATATAGGCTTTCAGTTATTCCACAGCGTTGGCTTGGAAGAAGAGGTAGCATTGAATGGCCACCACGTTCAACTGACCTGACATCAATGGATTTCTTTTTGGGGGTGTGGTAAAGAACAATGTGTATGAGAAGAACCCCCAAAACAATAAATTTACTTTTAGAACCAAACCCCACTCTTTATAACTGTAAGCCTACTTTTGGCCCAGTCTGTATATAACCGTACATCCCAATGCTTACCCCTGTCGAAGAACTGAGATTGGCGGGAAGGTTGCAATGGTGGTCCGGGGCGTAGTGGGTAAAGATCATAGTGAGGGTTCCAAGGGCCGTTGTAAGGGTGCTGCAGAAAATGACAAAGCACAGGCGCTTCTGGTAGGCACCGAACGTACCCACACTTCTTAGCACGTCTTCGTATGTCATCCTTAAGTCCGCGCCGCTCGCAGTTCAAACAAAATATTGCTATGTTTACAACCTGGGAAAGAAAACGTTGCGGTGAGTTCGTACCAGGCTGTAAGAAGAAGACTGCTTGTCAGGGCTTTGGAGCAGGCGTAAATGTTAAACGGCTCCACCTCCAGCTCCGGAGCTCTGTTTTATCATAGGTTAGCTCCAGCTCCGGAGCTTATTGATACCACTGCTCCGGCTCCAGCTCCGGCTCCATTACGACAAGAACTGAAGTTTAAGGCTGAACGCTTAATTTGCAATATCTAGCGTTTTAAAATATTCACAAACGAAACACCACAATGGTTAGTTAAAAAAAGTGCGCCAAAGAGGCAACAATTCTTAATTTTGTGAACGGTTGCTGTTAAATTATGTGAATTCAGCTATTAGTGGAAGGCTAGTAGCATAGCATCTTATGGAATACATCGGAGCCGAAGCTATTTTTTAAACAACTGGCTCCAGCTCCTGCTCCAGCTCCATTTAAATTTCACGTAGAGCCCCGGCTCCAGCTCCGGCTCCAGCTCCGGCTCCGTTAAAAATGTACGGCTCCGGGGCTCCGGCTCCACGCTCCGGCTCCAAAGCCCTGCTGCTTGCGATATAGGAAACCAACCAATACAAAGCCTATATACGAAGCGTCAGTGTTGGAAACAAGCCATTTTGAAATGTCCCAGTCAAGTTATTTGTAAAATAACTTTAGTCTAGGTCAAGTCATATGTAAAATAACAAGTCAAGCCCCGGTCAAGTCATAAATAAAGCAAATCAATTCCAAGTCAAATCCTTGGCACAAAAAATACATGTTAAGCTTTTAAAATTGGTCAAACTTGTCCAATTATGAGCAATAACTTAACTAAAGAATACCAAAAAAGCGAAAAGAAAGAAAGAAAAGAAAAAAAAAAAGAAAATTGTTATATGTGCAAAAAATAGGATAAATAACCCAATTTTTAGAAAAAAGTTTATAGAAAACACTTTTAACCCAAGTAATTTGTCTAAAAGACTTAAATCAAGGGAAATAATTTTGCCCAAAAGACTTAAGTCAATTCAAGTCATTTGAAAACAGTGACTTAAGTCAAGTCATTTAGTTAAGTAATTATAACACTGCTAAGTGTTGTAAGACAATAATCAAATCGTATACAACATTGGTTCGCGGCACCTGCTATGCGTTACGTTACACTCCCCGAATATGGCTGGGCTGGAAAGCGGCGGCGCTTCCTGATTTGTGTGGGTTCACATTAGACATGTTAATTAATCGGTTATAGGTTAGAATTATCATCAATTGTCTTTAACTTTCACTGAGGAAGTGGGTTTATAGAAAACCCACTTCCTCAGTGAAAAGTGGGTTTATAGAAACGACATAGGCGCCAATAGTAAGTATAGTTTAGATTATAGATCGATTAATATGGCAAATACGGAATATAAATAGCTGCACATACAATAACACTACGCTTGCGTTAAATTTCCTAACTCTGCGCAAGTCCTGAATGGTGCTGACGTTCGACCAGAAGAGTCGCGTTCCAATATAATGTGAACCACAGGTTGAGGTCAATCGCTCTAAAATGTCGTCATCACAAGAAGCAGAGGCCAAAAGCAAACTTTTGTCAGTCGTTTAAAAAGTAAAGTCCTACACTGCCTAAACTCCCTGTTAAAACGTGATCTAAAAATCTCAACCTTGGGCGGAAAGGCCTCTTTTTGTGGGAGGGGGAACCTACGTCCTGCTGAGAATGACTGGTTTAAAAAAAGTAACAGCGCCTATTTCCTCCACACACTAATCTAGTCGAGAACATTGTGCCAGAATTAAGTGAACACAATAGAATCTCTGACAGGGGTGGCGTTGTTTCGCACAATCAGCGCAACATTTTAAAATGCCTTTAAAAATGTGCGCACCTTTTTTCAGAATGTACGCACATTTTGAAATGCTTTTAAAAGTATGTTCGCACATTTTGAGTTGGAGTTAGAATTGTGCCCATATCACCTATCTTAAAATATGCGCACATTTTCATTTGAAAATATGCGCAGACTTTAAAACGTGCGCACATATTCAAAGGCATTTTAAAATGTGCGCACAATGTTCAAATGATGTTCGCATCCCCTTCGTAGAATCGCTTAAAAAAAACACAAAACAAACATGCAGATCGTAACACGGAAAGTGATAGAGATAAAACCTCTTTGGTTCTTCTGTACAGTCTAAAAAAATTCAAACGAGAAGTGAAGTCCATAACAACAAAACACCGTAGACGTTATACCACAAGGAGCGCGAAAACGTGCGCACATTTTAAAATGCTTGTAAAAATGTGCGATTAGTTTTGAGTTGGAGTTAGAGTTGTGCCCGCATTACCTATCTTAAAATGTGCGCACCTTTTTCAAGGCACTTTAAAATTTGCGAAGCTTTTTAAAGGCATTTTAAAATGTGCGCACGTTTTTGCGCTCATTGTGCAAATAATGTTCGCATCCCCGCCTCAGAATCGCTTTACATTTTGAGCGTTTATAGCAATGACATCGATAAAATTTCATGTTTCCGCGTTTTTTTCCTTTTTGAGCCCTTTATATAAAACATTCCGACCACTACACGGAAAGTGACTGAAATAAAACCGTTTTGGTTCTTCTGTTCTGTCTCAATTCAATCGAGAAGTGAAATCCATAACAACAAAACACCGTCGACGTGATACCGTTGACATATACAAGGTCGTTGAGATGCGCCTCTAACAAATATCTCACATAAAAAACACCACCAATCATCTAAAGTGATGTAATTGCGGAACACTGTTTATTTCTAGCAGTGCTCTTGTCATGTTTTTCTGTGGTACACCGTAAACAAGTTATACTAATTTTATATTCAGTTAATTATTTTTTACAACTTTTATATTCAGTTAATCTTTTTTTACAACTTTTATAATCAGTTAATCATTTAAACGTCCAAACATCAAACCGTTATAAAGACCGATTATTACTTTGAAACACAGCTTCAAAAAATCATCAAAAAAAAAAATTTTATGATTTGGCACCGGCGCGTAGGAAGTGATACGGTTCAGGCGGAGGCGAAAAAGCGCTATATTTGATCAGACTCGGAACGTGCTTGCAACGTAACAACGCGGCAGCATCCTTTCGGCACGGGTTAAACCAGTTTACAATAACCAAAGGCTAATCTGCCGATAAGTTTTCTCTTGCTGTTTTAAATAATCTCAATTTTGTTTAGTTCGGCGGTACATTCTACGCTGTCAGGCTGTTAAAATTTCTATTTTGATCACAAAAATCAAGTTACTCGAGATTAAGCGTGGTTTTGCGTGGTAGAATGGTAATGACTATACTGTTGCCGCCAGGAATGTTTTAATTGTAAAATGGTTCTTCCTGCAAAACGTTATTAAAGTACCAACGTTTCGACCACCTATTCGGGCAATCTTCTTCAGGGCAATATAATTGCAAATGTAGGCGAACAAAAAAATTATATATATACCAGACAAACAATAAAGAAAAAATATAATGGGCCACGCTCTAAACCACGAGGGGAGAAAAACGAGATAAAAATACGCAATTAAGTAAAATTTTGACGGAAGAACAATTTTACAGTAGATTGTTAATGTTTTTTGTTGTGCCTTGACTCATAACAGGGCTGTGAAAGATAGGCAGCAGCATAGCAGGCTACAATATTCCAGTAGCGATTTACGCATGCCATGCACATCAGTAGGTTCGAATGTGAAGTTTATTTTACTTTGCATTTGCCAGTGCGAAAAAGTTACCGAAATATGCTTAAAACGTAAAATTATCTCCAATTGTGGTTCAACCTTTGGTTACACAGATTCACGGCATTCCTTCAACGCAATAAATTGACAGCTAGCAATTTATTTTCCCTGACCTTTTACACAAACACCACAAGCCTCGCGCGTAGCACATTCCAGTTTGAAGTTTTCACAAGAGTTTTTCGTTTAAGAACCACTGGTACACAAAGCCCTATTATTATTATTTTTTTTTTGCGGTACAATTATCAAAAAAATTAAAAAAGCGCGGCACATATTTTTACTCGGTATAGCAAAGGGTAACTACCATATAGTGTTAACAGTTATTTAAAAGATTAAGTCTGATGCTTTCTTGCATGCCATGTGTATTACGAATAGATATTTTTCAAAATTCCACAAAGTTCTGTCGCGCACTTTTATTCTTGTGGCAGTATAGTTTAACAATCGCTTTGTTATAACTTACAGCCTCTATGCGGTTCGTCCTAACAGTAAGGCGGTTTGGAATGTGGTGGGCTGCGACGTTGAAAGTGAAACGATTTACATCCACAATGGCAACAAACTTTAACGATAAAAAATTTCCAGAGGAAACAAATGTACAAAATTCTTCATGTACAAAGCTGTGCAATTCTCAGGTAAAAAATGCGAGTTGCCAGTCGCTAGAGTTCGGATCTGAAATACTGCGGTAAATTGACTGAAAAAAGGCTATCAGGCCTTGGCTCAATCTAAATTAAACATCTAACGCAAGGATTCTTAAACTGGGGTCCATGGACCCCTTAGGGGTACGTGAATTAGTTTTAGGGGCTCCATGAAGGTCTAATTGAAATATTAGTGTATATCCGAGAAGTAATCAATTTATTAAAGAAAACAATTTAATTAAAA
Source organism: Ascidiella aspersa (assembly GCF_963924565.1). Classification (NCBI taxonomy): domain Eukaryota; kingdom Metazoa; phylum Chordata; class Ascidiacea; order Phlebobranchia; family Ascidiidae; genus Ascidiella; species Ascidiella aspersa. Next base: position 30,844,602 of record NC_139450.1, read on the forward strand.
ATAAAACGGTTTTGCAGTGAATGTATATTTAACTCCATTTCACTTTCACATTTTTGGACCAAAATCAGCAAATTTATAAAGTCTATTTGTACTGTGACGTCCATTCATGACGTAATTTTTTAATTTTTTTGCCTACAGTGGTCCGCGCGAGATGAAAGAAAATTTTAGGGGTCCACGGTAAAAAAAGTTCAAGAACCCCTGGTCTAACGCAATTGCAAGCCTCTCACTTGTAAATGGTCACTTAAGCTTACACAGGGCACCATTTTCTGCCTTTTTATCGCTCTTCGAATAGAAAATTTGCGGTCGCAAGTTTAGATCTTAACGCTGCGCTAATCTAATAAAGCTATCAGTTTTTGAATTAAAACCAACGTCTTTCATCAGTGTTTCTCAACCTTTCTTTGCGGCGAAAAGCTTAAGTGTAATAGCATAGCTTTGGCGACCCAATTTATATTTACTGAAGATTTTGTAAGTTAAAGCGAACAAAACGCAAATAAGACAGTAGTATAAATAAGTTAGAGTTAAATTAACATGAGCCATTTATTCGTGCTGCTTCTGCATTATTTTAAATGAAAATAGATCGGCTCAGGACTAATATTTTAATAAATCTAACCATGTGAGTTGCACCAGTCGGCTACCCAACCAAATCGAATAGCAGCTCTATTCGGGTCGCGACCGATAGGTTGCAAGCCTCTCACTCCCTTAAGCCTACACAGTCCACCTTTTTCCGCCTTTTAATCGCGCTTAGCATAGAAAACCTGGCGCAAAACTTCACCGAAACACTGCGAACGTCCGAAAAAATCAGGGGCACGACAGCCCTGTTATATCTGTTTGGCCCCACGGCTTAAAACAAGCGCCATCCGTACGCTTATTTTTTCGAATGTCACAAGACAATCCGTACCAATCGTTTCCTGCTTGATATGCCTATCCGGCATTACGAAGCTTCTTTAAACGATTGTTTCATTAGGAACAAAAGCAAGCGGGCGCTAATACCGATAGGCTTATTAAACTGTAACCTATAGTTAAGCGAACTGTAGATGTAATGAGCTGTACCACGGCCATAGGCGCCGAACTTAGGTGTGCAAAGCGTTATTAGACGCCCTGGGATTCTCCTAGGGCAGGGGTGTCCAACTCAAACATGCCGGCGTGCCAATTTTTATCTTATAACTTCTTCCCGCGCCAAAGTTTAGTAATATAATTCGTTTTTTTACAAATAATAAAAACGTGTAGCAGTGCGCATTACTGCACCTAAGTGTCCATCGGTGAGCTCACTTTTGTTTTTTGTTTCTTCACACCAAACTTTATAGTTTTAGGGGGGCTTGCGTGCCATTTTTTATTTGGTCATGTGCCACATTTGGCACGCGTTCCGCTTGTTGGACACCCCTGGTCTAGGGCGTCGAAACGCCCTGGAATTGGACCAATTTATTAAAAAAAATTGCACAATAATTTCTGTGGCACAGTCGTAGTTAACCAAAAGTGATTAAAATTTTTCTGAATTACCATGTATAGGCACGAGGTTATATAATCAGGCAATTTTTTTTTCGAACTATTTCAATGAAAACTATTTTAGCCTAAAGGTGCGAATGTAAAGTTTTAAAAGGAGTAGTGTTTGGCTCAGGGATAACAGGCAACAGCACAAAAGCTATTATCTTTTTGTCACGAAGGTAAGCAAGCCAATTTTTTTTTACAAATTATGATATCCAGTCGTTTACTGGAGCTCAATCGGTCACTATTTTCCATTTTTTTCTCACTGTATTAGGCAAAGAAAATGTTAAAAGGTGCCCTAACTACTTTTATTCGAGGAACGTACGACCAACAAAATGACAAATTATTGTTACGTGCGAACAAAAAGTGACAAAGTTACCAAAGTAGCGTACTAACAAAGAAGTCCCTAAATTACTAGACGAGCAACGTACCAACAAAAATAGCTTAAACTATATACGAGCTACGTATACGACACAAAGTGACTAAAACAGGGGTCGGCAACCTACGGCCCGCCGGCCGGGTCCGGCCCGCCAGTAAAAATCATCCGGCCCGCCATTTTTCTCGATGACAAATAAAATCAATACAATTCTTAAACAAGCGAAAAAAATTAAAAGTTCAAAGGTATTTTTAAGGATGTTCAGCTTAAATTTTCCGAAAATGTTACGAAGTGTTACGAACCCCAAAGTTAATTTACCTTTTGTAAAAAATCGCCGCTTTGGTCACAAACCATATTTAAAACTTCTATATTAATTAGGAATCACTTGACATTACTACCACTTGGTATCGGGCATCGGCTCCGATCCGATATTATCGCCTTGGGGCAGATTATTTTTAAATCAGGATGGAAATTTGATACACAACAAACAAAAAACTGCAACTTTTTCAAACTGAACCCAAGGCGATGCCTCATTTAACTTTTTGAACCATACGAAAATGCAAAAAATGTTCTCGCTTCGCGCAAGTCTTGTTTCACTTTTAACTATATACATTTTCCTTTTGAGCGAGTCTAAGACCAAAGGCCGTGCGCATAAAAACTATTTAAGTGGAAACTATTCAGAGCATGGAACTCTTTAAAATAAGTTTTTCTACAACTTAATCAATATAATCTTTCCTCTGATGTATTTAGTCATTTATGATAAACGTATACACAAGGGTATCAGAAATGTGCTCATATTTCATTTTGTGTGTGCGCAATGCGTCACGTCTTTTTGCAAACTAAAAGGTTTGCCAATTTAAACAAAAAAAATACGCAATTTTTTCGCGTTTCGCGCGTCGTTTTTTTGGATGAAATACACATTTGTATTCAATTGCATAAAACATTTAGGTCGGTCCCGATCTAGAGTGCTTCACAACCACCTTTTTCTAACCAATTTTTTGGGGAAATTTAGTAGGCCTACGGCCCGCCGAGAACTTGCTGAGCTTGGTTTGACCCGCGACTAGCAAAAAGTTGCCGGCCTCTGGTCTAAAATGACCTTAATGGGAGCTATACGTATGACCCAAAAGTGATTTAGCCAAAAGAGTGAACTCAATTGGGAATTTAGATTTACTCGAGGGAAACCTATCCAGGAAAGCTTTCATCTGAGAATATAACACACCACGCCCAGCAAGCAAGTAAAAACTCTTTGATAAGTAGCCGAAACGTCCGACAAACAAATGACAACCAGAAGAACTTATTTCGGTAACTGTTACAACAGCTACAATAAACAGAGATTTTGCACCTCTGATAGAAATCGTCCAATAAAATGTCTGATTAGAATTTCGTCAAAATTAGCTAAATTTTGATTTGGCTTTTAAACTTTTAGCTTCTGTCGAACAACAAAAGTTAAATATTTTGTGTTTTTAGTGCATCAAGTAAGGTTAGATATATTCAACATATAGAGTTGATGTTTGTAAATCATACATGGCACATTAGACTTTACAACAAAGGAGTTTTTAGAGGCCTATACATCAATAAAAACTTTTCTGTTGAATACGGCTGCAATAATATTGACACAATATAAAGTAGTGTGTTGTTTTTTCAGTCCACATAGCCTACCTTGCGTACGCTTTACTTATCGCGTTCCCCCATCATTTACATTATGAAACAAACTGCCTTGCCTACATTAATAATTCACAATAGCCGCGTGTGGCCTTAGGCTTCACTTTTATGCAACCTGTTGAATACACACTAAACCACAGCAAAACAATACACATTTAACTGCTTTGCTTAAAATGCTGCTGCAATTAATGTAATACAAACCTTCTGGACATGTTAAACTAACTTGGTGGCCTTAATGAATAACTCTGTTTCCTTTTACAGTTTTGAACGTTTTGAAAATCAAATTTGCCAAGAAATATTAAACACTCATTTCGTGCAAAAACCTATTTTTTTTTAAGAATCAAAATTGATATGAACTCCGTTGAAAAACTTTGCGTAAGTGAGGATGTTCCACTGTGCTATTTGCGCCTTCCTAATTGTTGGTTGGTAATATGAAAAGCCTCAAAAAATTTCTCGTTACTACAAAGGATCAAACATGAAATTTCTTCCGATTACGAATCTTTCAAAGAAAAATGCAATCAACGCAGTCGATAGAGTCAGTGCTTACTTAGATTTGTGCCCAAGGTTTTTTAAATTTTACTTATTTTGAAGAACCCCGAAAGCACTGTTAAACTTTATTCATCAGAAACAAAGAATGGTTTTGTTGGCGTTTTATGCCTTATTACACTAAGGATTGGTTACAAAATAAGCGTTTCCGTTTAAAAAGTGGAAATGGTTTCAATAAATCAATTCTATAGGCCCAATACAACACTTTATCTAACCCTGAACCCCAACCCTAAGTACATCATTAACTCCCCTAATAATTTCAACCCTAACCCGTATTCTATAACCCCACCCATTACCCCAAACAGGACCGAAAATCCGGTGCCAAAACAGCAGACCGACGGCCCTCAATCGTCCCATACCATCTCCCTACAGTTTCAGGCGTTATTTTGGCCATTTAGGTCTTCGTCCCATGAATTTAGGACGTATTCCGGAAGATTTAGGTCTTATTCTGACAATTTCGACCTTATTCTGTACTAGATATTACTGCGTATTTGGCTGCATTATGTCGTTGGTGCGTTAAGTATTGCTGCTTTTTAGGTCTTATTGTGTGTTCTCGTTTATTTCTCTTGCTGATAAATGCACTATTCTCGCTTGACAATTGGGCTTAAAGTGTAGCTACGTAAAGGCTGTGTAAAAAGGAACTTGACCTCAGAAAGTAACAAAAATACTATACTAAACAAATTCTAATTTCCTTCTGCTATGTAAACGATTTAAAGCTTAAATAACCATCAGGCGTAAGTCTTTCATGATTTTACACAGGTGCTTGTTTTTTTATTCAGTAAAGAGTTTACCAACATAAAACTCTGCCCATGCCACACGACAAAAATAAAACCCTTGAAGATAACCTGAACTCCCTTCTTTTCGTTTTATCGTGGTCATAAGTTTATACTACACTTTAGGTAAATCAACACAACTGCAACGCTGACACAAAGTACCTTAAAATGTTGTTAAACCTAAAGACCGCCTTCGCGCCGCCACGGGCCAAATTGCCACGCGGTGAAGACGCGAATAAAAAAACGGAAAGGTTGTGTAACAAGATGTGCGCGGTGTTGGCACGTACGTATCTACACTATACCGCAGCGGTTCTCAACCTGGGTGCCACGGCACTCTGGGGTGCCATTTTTAACGCTCAAGGGTACCGCGAGATACTTTAAATTCTTGAGGATATCAATTTTTGTTCTATTGGTAAGCTTCTTGATACAATATTTTGTGTACGATAAAAGTGCAAAAATTAAAAAAAAAATTCAACCATGTTGCACAGTTAATGTCCTGGTTCAATCTCGTTCATTGTAACGTTTTAACCACTTGGGAAAAATACGAGCAAGGATGCCGCGAACTATTTATCATTTCTGTAGGGCGCCAGAAGCCAAAAAAGGATGCGAAACCGCGTTATGCAGTGTGTGCTGCCCGGGGCAAATTTTTGTTTCCAATCGCATGACTGACTTCGCCAGGTCACTGTAAGCATATTGCGTACTTTTATCGTAATATATATTACTACTTTAATATTTTTATATTAATATTTTTTTTTTTATAATAGACGAAACATGTGCAATGAAAAGCAAAAAAATATTTTTGTTTGGCAAAAGACTGCGATAAATTGTTATGATCTATATATTTAGCAACTAGGACAACGCGGCAACGTAAACTAACAACAGCACTCAAGTGAATTTTGTGAACAAATTAGACTTTGAAATGATTTTGATCTAAGGCTTTAACGTTTTACTTTTTTGATAAGCCAAACAAAAAATCGCCATTACGAAGGTATTCAATGACAAGCACTTATACAAAATACGTTTCTCTTAGTCCTAATCCATTCACGTTCAATGCTAAACAGGGAAAACGTCAAGGCCAAATTTAACACTAAGCCACAGGGCGCTACGAATATAACTTTAGCGTCTCCAAAGCTTGTTGTGTCACGCGGTTACTTTGTCCCTCGAGATTGAATATATTTGCCGCACCGCCAAGGGCTCAACGCTGCACGTTACGAAACCCATAATGTGCCCGCTATTTGTGAATTACTTTGACGCTCACACAGTCTGTACCAGAAAGTTTGGCGCTGGTCTAGAATCCTACCAAAACGCACATTATTTGGGTGAGGGTGCGGGTTAGCGTTTTGGGTTAGGGTGGGTCAAGTATTGTTATTAAATACAATAATACTTGACCCACCCACAAATTTCTTGCCGGGCAGTGTCAAAAGAGGGGATCTCGAATACACATTATACAACGTTTAATTCCTTTTAAAAGAATTTTTAAATAGCCTTGTCTTGACAAGCTGGTAAGAGTAGTAACAGGTGAGGATGTCTTACAAGAGTAATGTATTCAATAAAATATTCTGAAATAAATAAATAAAATGTTAAGGCTTGTTTCTGCCTAAAAAAGTTGTATTGAAAATGAGTCGCGGGCCGGATTTTATTGCTTGGCGTAGTTTGCCCAAGTCTGGTCTGTAGGCAATGTTGTCATCGGCATATACCCCTAAAGAAGGACAATCAGAAAGTTAAATTTCCATAGAACGAACCAGGTTTTTAAACAAATCTTTGCATTTATACGAGCCATGGCATATCACATTTTATGAAAAATGGTTTGTCGAATGGCATTTTTGGTCATAAACCTAATCCATTGTAAACAATTAAACGTAATTCTGGTTTAATTTTTTGTTTGTATTTAGGTTTTCAAGCATTTAGTAATTCTAGTGATAATCTAATTCGAGAAAATTTTTACAGACCTCTCTGTTTGCTGTTGTTTTGCCTGAAGACGATATTATTATTATACGAAGACTTCTTCGCTTCGGGTTCTCATTAATTCTCAAAAAAAGTTTTTGTATTTATTAAAAATAACACAAAACAAGGACTCAAGTCAAAAAGAAGGCCATTTCTTATGAATTCGGTCAATTTTTTTTTCTAAGACACTGCCTTTTAAAATAAGGACAATTATCTTACAAATAAGGACGGTATGGCAACCCTGGCTATAGGCTTGGTTTTGACGGTAACAAAATCACACAAAAAACAGTTTTTCGCATGCTACTATTCATACTCTGGAATGACCTCGGGTTACATATAGCAGATTCACCCCACATTCAAACTTTTAATGGGCTAACATGTTACAACTTGTTAACAGTGCAGCAAATTCGTTTAAACTTTAAAAAACGAACAAATCCTTGAAACGGTATATTTTAAAATTCTTTACAGTTAAGCTAACAATTGATTTCCTTGTACAGACTGAATAGTATATCGAATACAACTATTAATCTGTGTTAACTGGATGTGTAATCTCACTATGTTCGATTTCCTCACAGAAATACAGTAAGGGTATATTGTCTGGTTAAAGATTTCCACAACTGCACTTAACCAACAGAATTAACAGACAAGCTTTCTTATAACAGTAATAAATTCGATACGCTTTTAATCTATAAGCACTAGGCTGCAAAAGTATTTTTCTTGTGATTTACCACAAAATATAGCTTTAGGCACAGTCAATTAGGCCTTTGGCCGTAGAGCAGCGCCTTTATGACATCACAGTAACATATGGCACTTGTGTAAAGTATATTCGAGCTTTTAGGCCAGCGGTTCTCAACCAGTGGGCCATGGCTAACTGGTGGGCCCTAAGAACATTTGAGGTGGGCCACAGACCAATTTAAAAACCTAGATTTAGTTTCATTTGTGTCATTATACTTAATTTTGCAGGAATAATGGCTTGGGGAGGAATTAAAAAGGAATGTAAATTTATTGTTCAGCCGCAAGTATCTCACTAATGCACAGTTGTGTAAATAATCTGTTTTGAAATATGTTCTGCTGTGTTTTGTTCTAACCCTATTTTAAAGTTTTTTCTTTCATAAAAATTCTATTGGGCCACAGAATTTTTTTTTTTTGCAATGCAGGCTAAATAGGCCACGAAACAAAAAAGGTTGAGAACCACTGTTTTAGACTTAAGAGGGAACAACAAAACCCAATGACAAAAACACGATTAGCTAATAAAAACAGTTAAACAGAAGTTTAATCCGATGGTAAGGCATTACCACACCTGAAATAAAACAAGCAATATTAAGGCTGGCAAAGAAAGTAGGCTACTTAGCTGAGATGTCGCAATTCACTTCGACTATACTTAAAATAGTGAAATCACAATTACATAAGCTTCAGCTAAACGTGAAATTTCGTAAAATCGCAATTAGTTTTCGTAAAAAACTAATTGTACAACCGGAAAACGATTAACAACTATAGCTTTCCTATAAATTTCTTGAGACAGGTCTTAAAGCCATTTCAACCTATACATTCAACACTTCGCACCCTTACACATCCGTTCAATAGTCTTTTGACATTGCTTGCGCTTTCAAAGGTTGTGTTGCGTGGACAGACTTTATTATTACTATGTATGGCGACTCCTATGTAACTAACCAGCCTAGCTTCGTGGTTTTGCATTTTGCTTCAAGTATGTAAAACAAAATTCTCACCACTGACCAACTTTTCAAGTGGCACTTCGGGGACTGGACATTGTCACGATTGTAGTCCTATTTTAAACTATCAGTACCGGTACAATAAGTTATGTTTTAAGTTGTGTGGCTTCGTTTTAAATTTGTTTTGTTGCACTTAGAGTTAGACCCTATCAAAAAGGAATAAATTTCAGTATTCTGTCAGAAATGCCAGGTGTTTTTTTGGTGAAAAATGGTCGACTGCCGTTTAATCCGATTTTTAATGACGCCCCTGGCATGGTCAAATAAAAACATGTAAAGTGTAGTTATGTAGGTTGAAACGCCTAAATTTGCTTTATTTTATGGGGGGTGTCCTTCGGTTGCTAATTGATTGACCAAAATTACCCTTTAAAGCAGTTCTTCCCAACTCTTTTCTGTTCGCGTCTCACAGTGAGATATAACCAAACAAATAAAGTTACATGAAACCTGCATCTTTACTACTGACGTACGGACTGAAATAGGTAATGCGACACAACACATCTAATTGTTACGTATTTGTGATATTGTTGCATATATGTTACGTAATGATAATGCAATGATTTCCCGATCTATTAGAAAACTAAAACATTTAGAAATGCTTTGCGTCTCACCTGAAATAGCTTCGCGACCCACTGGTTGGGAAGCACCGCTTTAAAGCATAAACTAGCGCGTTGGTTTGCCAACCATGGCTAAAACATTAGCTAACACCGATGCCTGTAGCAACGGAAAAGTACCGGCTTACGTTTCGACAGACGTTTATTGGTAAGATAGTTGAGCAAAATTGCCCAAGACCTAATACAATTTGTCTTGTCACTGTACACTATAGCAATAAGGAAGTTTATCACGGCCCTCCTTTAAAGATTACATTCAAGCTACATGCCGAAGTCTGTTTATTTCCGTCTCAATATGCTACTACTTCACGGTCTACGTTCAATCCATTCAACTACTTCCCTTTCATCGAATAGCGCATTTATTAATAGATTAACCTGACGTTCACACCTAATATTTCCCACATTATCGATAAAGCTTGCTGTATTTCTATTATACTCTTTATGAAAGTTGGTTAAAGTTTTATTTTTTTTATAATTGATTTACAAAATGTATTTTTATGCATATATTTTCGTAGATGCATATTTTTATTTTATTTTATTTTTTTCATTATTGTGAGTTTATCTATACCAGCTCTCTCTAAACCAGGGTTTCTCAACCGTAGCCCTCGCCCCCCTGGGGAGCTACGGAGCTGTCATTGGGGGGCCACGAGCATAAGTCTGTAGCAATGTCGTGGTATTGCAAAACCGTGTCACTATTTTGAATTTTTTAGTTAAACTCAAACTTGTAGCGTTAAATCTTCTTTGACCTATTGTAACGCATTTTTTCTTACACGTTACTACTTGCTATTCGTAAAAAGTTTTGCAACACTCGACGTCAAGCTTATAATTCCTTATCTGCTCGCCTAATTGCCAATCTTTGTTACGTCACATACAACCAACATTTGTGTTTATCCTGTTTGCTCAGTTTTTCTTAGGAACGTTTAACCAGCATTTTATTAGTTTGTAACCGCAAGTTGGAATGAGAGTAAAACGAAAAGCAGTTGAACATTTTTTTTCACAAAATGATTGTTGTTGTTCCATTGATTAAATTTTGTGGTAAAATTAATTGGGTTAAGTGGTCAAAGCAAGCTTAACAGAGCGAAGGATAGTTGATTTGAACATACTTTCAAAGAAGCTTACTATTGAAAATACGTTTTTACACGAAGCTTAAACAAGGTTTTTTGTTTTCAAATGTCGAAAACTCACAAATGGTGCGAGAGTTACGTCTCTTTTGGCTTCACAAAAGTTAGACGAGACGGCCATAATTGTGCAAAGTGTCTGCACTGGCTCGGTTGTGATGTCAAATGCGTCAAAACTAAAGAAGCATCCCCGAAGAAAGAATGACGATGCCAGTGTTATTTCTGTCAAAAGAATGCGATTCGACCAGGAAGCGACGTTACCTTATTTTGAATTTTAAGTGTATTTATTCATCGGCTTTCGTTCAATCGAAGTGTTTTTAGTAACGTGGTGAAATAAAATAAGTAAAAACACGTTAAACACAATTTTAGAGTTTTTTATAATTGAGGGGGTGCACGAGGATTAAAAGCCTTTCGAAGGGGCCACGATGCATAAAAGGTTGAGAACCACTGCTTTAAACTAAAAATCGAAAAACATTTTTTTGAAACTTTCTATTTTTTTGACATTTGAGAAAAAAAAGTTTTAATGAAAAGCTCCAACTTACTTTTTGAAAGGCTCAAAGCTACAGTCGCAATGCACATCAACAGAAATCGACGTTGTTGTAGAGCAGGTTCATAACCTTTTGTTCTCGCGACCCCCCAATGAGAAGTACGACACAAATAGAGGGTAGGTTTGACTCCATTTTTAAAATAATTTCGAACTGAACTAAATATTAAAAAAACAACCATATTTAAACGAGAAACAAAATTGAAAAGAATGAAAATAGAAAAGTAAAAAGTAAAAAGCAGCAACAGCGTGACACTAAGGAAAGTATAGCGTACGCATAAGGAAATAGGCGTTTTCTACGGTAGCAGGTTGCGGATAGAATAAAGTCAACGAAGCAGTGTGACACAACGGATATTATTAAGTCTGAGGAAATCTGGGGCTTGATAACACCCGGTGTTTTCATAAAAGAGGAAACGCTTTTTCAAAACTGACCGGCGTTTTTCTCCATATTCAGTCATGGTTTTTGAAACAAAAAATCCTTGCGTAAACAATATTTTGATATGTACCAGTATATACTGTTGCTACCAGGCATAGTAATAACAATCAAAAACAGATCCTCTAGTAATTGTTAGCCAACGTGTCGGCAACCTATTCAAATCGCCATCATGACACCCTGAAAAGGCGATTTAAATAGGTTGCCGAAACGGTGGTTAGTAATTACAATTACCAGAGGTACTGCTTTTGATTATTATTATTATTTTGACATTTTTAGGCAATTATCCGTGCGGAGGATTAATCGTTTTGGCCCTCCTGTTGCCTGAAACGTTTTTAATGACCTAAACTCGTCTGGGGTCAATTTATTAGCTGCAGAGTGCTCACTTTAAGCAAGTAATCTAGTACTATATGACACCAATTTAAATCAAGTCATTGCAGGACGCCTTTTGCCTAAAGGTTACAATAAATGCAACAAACCAAATCACAATATAAATTATACTTTATTTGGCAGTGCATACTTGTTAATTCGGCGATTCTTGTCATGTTTCGAAATATTCGAAAATGGTAAATTTACGCCAAGACAAACAAACAGACATAGCTTACTTTATCGTTACATTAAGTATTGTCGTATTTGGAAAAAATTGCCAACAGATAGACATACTGCGAGTCACATTAAGCATTTACTCTGTTGTAAACTTACTGTGCTACCTGAACCTGACGAGTTTAATAAACTCTGACAGTAACTCAGCTCTTCTATTTCAGTCGTTCCTAGACCCCTTGGGAAAACCCAAACAGATTGGTGGCAAGTCAGTAAAGAGAACACGCAACCGGGCAGTAATAGCAAAATGCTGTCACTTTTTGCGGTAAAGAAATGCATTAGGGAAGAGCAGTCCTTAAATGCTACAAAGTAGCCTAACGCAGGTTTGTAAAGTTGCGCCTATAATTTAAGCTTTCTATCTCTGGTTAAAACCAAGTAGAAAATTTTAAGCTGCCAGGGTTACAGAGTTTACGCGATAAAAAACGAAGACTGCATGGTACCATAGTGGGAAAAATCAATGCTCAATACCCACCAAATTATATTTGTACCTAATTTGATATAAAATACGTCTAAGCCAGTAGTGGGAAATGCGGAACGACATTTTTTGTGTCAGGATCATATTGATGTGTAGGACACTTGCAACTAGTAAAGCCAAACTAATGTAGCCTATTATTAAATGTTTGACAAACATATGCCTAATCCTAATGTAAACTATAAATGTTGAACAACAATAGCTCCACTGGTAACTATTTGTATTCTTCACCGCTTCGATGAATTAAACAAGTCGCCTTCTTTAGATTAATATATATAGGCCTTCTTATATCACAAAAGGAGCATTTTTGCATATTATTTTTTAATACAAGAACTAAGCAGAAGCCAAACATAGTAAGAATATCAAAACCCTTGAAAAAAAGGTAGCCTTCGAACGTTTCGAATAATTCTTTTTTTTTTCAATGCTGACCTTTGGTGAACTTGCAGTTATATCTACTCGCTAGCTAACCGGAAAATATCTTAACATAAAAGACTCATTCCCTGAGACAGGTTTGACTGCTTCATCTATCTTGAGAGGGACACATTGGTGCTAAACGCAGCTGGGCGGCAAAAAAATAGCACCAATGTGCACTTTGAAACTAATTTAAAATAGTAAAACGGGTACATTGCATTTTACTGAATGTTGTATCCAAGAGATGTTTGGCTCTTAAACCTGATTGATGCGCTTATGCGTTTTTTCTAAGCGGAAACGATTGGTGGGGTAGGTATTTCACGTGGAAGGCAGTTATGATTAAAGTCCTTAATTTAACTTTTGACTAATCGCATGTCTTCATCACCAATCTAAATTCTGCAGTTACGTCTAATCTGAGCTCTTCATTATCAGGCTGGTTGCATTGTAAGCCTCTTGGTTATGAGGGCAACTAAAGGCGTTAAGTTTGGTTTAAATGCAACGAGATTATGTTACTCTTTATTTAAATTATTTCTTTAAATCGCATATGTCGAAATTTGAAAGAAATGTCCTTTTTTGCCTTGCCTCATGTTTTGTTTGTTGAGGTATAGATTATTTTTTCCATGACGCCGTATTACTAATTAAGAAACGTCAAGTGTTCGCAAAAACTTTTACTCTTTTCAGTCTGAATATAAGTTAATTTTTGCGTCGACTGATCTGTTAAGGTTAAACATATACGAACCTCCCGATTTACGATTTTGGGAAACTTTAATGGCCATCTCTGCAAAATAATTGTTTAGGGCAAATATTTTATTTTGTATAAATATTTTACAACTTAATGCTTTATTTGTTTGTTGAATGGAATACGGCAAGCAACCAAGCCACGCTTAATTATTTGCAATCGTCCCAGTGGCGTAACCAGTCGAAATTTTTTTTTTGGGGGGGGTGGCAAAAAGTTTAAACTTTTTTGTTTAGCTTTTGTAATTGTATTAACTGTCGTAACGAACACAAATAACAATGCTAGCAAACCGTTTCGAGCAGCAACTGACTGAGTGTTAACGTAATACTTAAAAATCAGTCAAAGAGCAAAAACTGTCTAAAAGTAGTAAAACTACATTAACGTATAGCAAACGTAATAACTACATCGTTTGTGACGTAACAGTGCATGACAAATGAAGGTGTGGCATGTCTGTGATCGACTGTTGTGGTACTGCTCATAAATGCTAAAAAAACAAATTATTAAGAATAAAATATTCATAAATTTTTTGGGGGGCATGGCCCATCAGCCCCCCCCCCCCTGGCTACGTGGCTACGCCTATGCATCGTCCACACATTATATTGAGTTTTATCAAACAAAAGTAATGTGAAATTTGTTCCATTTTAGTTTAGCAAGAACCAGCAGGTACAAGGTGACCCAGAACTTGAATTGCATTTAAACAGAACAGACTTGGGCAACTATAGGTAATTCTAGCTTTGTAGTTCATCGAATTAGAGCAAAATGCGGCTAATTCTAATAGTTTGTGAATTGCTTGTGTGCTCCAAATTCTAGTTCTAATCTAATTCGAATTTTATCAAGAATCCTACTTTGTCCAGTAGGATTTTGTTTTTAGTCTCCCAGTCGAAACAAAGATTTTGAAAATTTGGTCGGAATGACTTGAAGGTGATTTTTACAATCTGAAAAGCATAGACTATTCTAAAACAGATAAGAATTAGCGCACAAAAAATTACCATTTGCATTTTCCTAAGAATAAATTGTCATTAAATTAAATTGATTGTAAATAATAAAATTAAATGTAATTCTAGTTTAAATTTTGGTTTTGAATAATTCGCTAATTCTAGTTCGAATCTAATTTTCACAAAGGGAAATGCTCCAATTTTATTTCTAATCTAATTTTAAAAAGCTAAAATAAATCAAAGTTTGAAACAGAGGCAGTCCCGAATCTTGCAGTTTCACTTGTACTGTATATTATAACTCGTCAAGCATAATGAAGATATAATATTCGTGTCTGCGAAACTTGCGCAAGCACACGTTTTTACTACACATGTTTTTCTTTCGTAAAAAAGCGTTACCATTATAGCAATTTGCAAGCGATTGTCTTTTACTTTATTGATAGGCAGGTTTTTTTTAAGGTTTGGTTTGGGTGATCGCTAAGTAGTTTTAACGACCGCAAGTGTTTCATTTAAATACCAAAAAGTTGCAAGTCCAAAATTTGGGAAACCGCTGGAGAAATCCCAAAACACCTTAAAAAACACTGTACCTAAAATGCTTGGGCTTTAAACTATACATTTATTGTCTTAAATTGAGATTTAGACAGCAAACAAATAAATCTGATTTTTCAGTTACACAACTACATTTAGCGTCAGGTGAAAAAAAAGCGTAAAAAGGGTTAGCTGAGTTATGTGGCCTTGTAGATTTTATGTACATTCTCTCAGGAATATAGATTCCATCATCTGACGAGCGTCAAACACGTCCGCAACTCGGACACCGTACTTTGCTAAAAACAAAAAAACACATTATGATGTACACTTATGTGACAAAATGCGATACAAGTGTAGCACTTGAAATTTAACTTTCAAAAATCCTCCAGGAGGCTCACGGACGAAACAGTTTGGCGTCTGAACAATCCTCTGATGCACTTTGTTTTATAATCTACGACGACGGGCCTTGTGAGTGATTCGAGCTCTGCGCATGAACTGCGCCCATAAGGAAACAACATCTACTAGCGCAGAGCTCGAAATGATAATTACGAAGAACGATAATGGTGTGGTATAAGGTAGGTAAGGACAAACTTAAAGCGTGGTACGCCGTGTAAAGATAAATCTGACCAGCGAAAGTTTCTATGAATTATTTTGGACATCGGAACATACTGTATGAAGTTGTACTTGTGCGAAAATCAACCTTATACTTACGGACGAAGTAGTTTGGCGTCTTTTATCGAATCCGGAAGAACCTTGCCTTTTGTTTCCGGTAGAACAAGAAGCGTTGCTAGCGATGAGGCACAAGCCAGGCCTCCCATGATCAGAAACGGCAAATAGCGTTCATAAGTGTCGCCTTAACAGAAATTTATTGATATGATTCGATCTGTGCCAGAAAAGGCTAACCCACGGCCAGGGTTGGATTAAGGGTACTGTAGGCCTAAGGCTGTTTACTAGAGATGTGCCTAATTTTGCAAACCAAGCCACAAAACCTTTTTATCTGCGCACCCTTTTATCTATTGTTTTTGCGACGTTTGTGTCGCACCTTTTTATCATTCCTTTGTGCGACTAAAGTGTATATAAACGGGTGTAACTGATGTGGCCTTTATATCACTGATGATGGCATGAGCATTTCGCTTTTTACGTCTATTTGGGCCGTTATTATCACCATTAAACTGATGAACAGATCCGTATATAGTGTTCCAAAGTCACAAAAAATTAAAAAAAGACATCCATAGAAAATTGAAATTATTTACTGCAAAATAAAATAAACGTAACATAAAAACATGTATTAAATGTAACTAAATGTCAAAGACTCATAGTGAGTTACAATATATAAAAAATTAGCGGTATTAGTTTTTCTGAGCAGAAGGCTAAAGCCTTAGTAGCCTAATGCTTAATCGTTCATAAGTGTCGCCTTAACAGAAATAATGAGATTTTGTGTGTCAGGAAAGGCTAACCCACGGTTCGAGAGCTGTATGCGACTCGTTTAAGATTAGATCATCTTTCTTTGGATAGACTACAATATTCATAGATATTACTGGCAGTGTTGTAAAGTCATTTTGAAATGATTTAAGTCAAGTCATAATTAGGGCAAGTCATCTTAATTTCAATCATTGATATATTCATGCAACGATAAACCATTAAAATTGATATACTCGTCCGATTATTAGCAATAATTCAAATAAAAACGACAACAACAAAAAACATGTAGTGATCTAATCGATTTACGTACAAAACTTGATAAATAGCTCAAATTTATAATAAAATGCAAAATGAAAATACTTTATTTTAACTTAACTAATTTGACATGAATTAAGTCCAAAAAAAAAAACTAAGGTAAAGTCATTCTAAAACAGTGACTTAGGAGGACTTAAGACAAGTCATTGACTTGAGTCATTACAATACTGATTTATTAGAAGCCGGAAGAGCGTGATTGCATTAAAACGTTTACAACGACCTATAATGACTAACGATTCGCATCCTGTAAATTGTTGTTGTGTAACATTTCCAAAAGGTCTAGCGAAAAGTCTGTTTGTAAGTGAAGAAGAAATGGGTTAATAGTTATTTCTGTGCAAATGAAAGTTGTGGCTTGGAGCATAATTATTGGAGGTTGTGGTAATACTTAATAAGAATATCAAAGCTCAAGTATAGGTATCATTTTGAACGTTTCGAAAAACTCTTTATTCATTTTCAAAATCTAAGTTGTGACTCTTTGCGATAAACTCATCAAGTTCAATTAAGAAATAAGCCTTTTGTTCTTCGAACGGTAGGACATATGTGTTATACATTGGCAAAGGTTTAGTCGTCAAACTTAAACAAGACAACGAGTTGTGACAAATCTTACCCAGGAACATGAGGTACGGGGCTGTGAAGCTTCCGACCTTTCCAAGGGCCGACGTTATTCCGATCGAAGTGTTGCGGATCAGAGTGGGCGACATTTCCCCGGTGATGCTGAAATTGATGTAAAACGCTCCGATGATCGCAGTTTTTCCGATTAGGACCAGCGCGGTCATTAGGCCTCCGCTGACTAAAAAATAGTTTAAAAGTGGATTTAAACTTAAGCTCAAAAGTACGTAAAAAATGTATAAAAAAAACGCTACATCAAAAAGTTAGTTATACAAATACGAGTCAACACATAATAATAATAATAATATTAATGGCCGCAACAGAAGAAGAAATAAAATAAAATATCACAAAAAATATTTGACTTAATTCTGTTCGGGTATGTCTGTGCCACATGTCACCTTTCATATATAATTGGATAAGTATGCTGAAAACCTAAAATAATATGTTGCATTTAGAATATAACGGCTCCCGATCGTGAAATAATAATATGTTGCATTAAGCGATAACGGCTCCCGATCGTGAAATACAAGATATCTCGTTGGACAATGGGCTTCCTACTATATACAAATCGTACTGCGAATATGTGAAATAACTTCATGTTCCCCATGAGCGTCGTAATCGTTTAAAAGCGCATTAAGAATAGCCTAATTGCATTTGCTTAGTTAATGTTTTATGCAAAAACAATTTAACCTGGGTACACTCTGCACGGATATGTAATGTAGCTTGCTAATAAATTGCAAAGCCAAAAAGGTCGGGTAGATCGACATCATCTTGATTAAGACGTTTGACGAAGATGATACAAGCTCGTATCGAAACGTCTTAATCGGGATGATGTCGATCTACTCGATCTTTTTGGCTTTGCAATTTATTATCGAGCTAGAATTTAACCTGCTTCAATAAAGGGAGCCACGGCCAGACAAACTCCGCCCAATCCCATTAGAATTGAAAGAGAAAGAGGCCTTCCTATCCACTGGATGATCAAGAATCCGACGATAATTCCAGGGAACTCAAGAAGACCGGACAAAGCCATGTTCCAGAAGCGATCTCCGCTGAGGACAGAAACGTTGAGGGCCAAGGCGTAGTAAACCATGTTGGTGACAATCCTGCGAGTTATTGATAGGATGTAAAATGTTAAAAGGGACTCCAGCCACAAGGCCTATATAAGAAAAATATTAACGTCGGGATAAAACACAGTTCCGGATAAGACCAAAACAGGATTAATACCTAATAGTCGTAATAACGTCTAAATCGGAAAAAGTCCTATTTCCGTCTGAATAAGCCCTAAATGGTTAGAATTAAGCCTACACAACACTCACCTAACCACAAACCCCACCCCTAGGTACATAACGAACTCTCGTAATAATTTCAACCCTAACCCATTTTCTAGCCCCTACGATTGCCCCCTTAATCACCCCAAACAGTGCCAACAATCCGGTGCCAAAAGAGCGGCGCCCAAACGTCGACACCAAAGCGGCCAATGTCAGACCGACGACCCCCGATCGTCCCATACCCTCTGCCTACAGTTCCAGGCGTTATATTGGCCTTTCAGGCTTTATTACGATGTATTTATGACGTTTTCCGACAGGTTTATGTGTTATGCAGGCGATTTAGATGGTATTATGTCGTGGATGTTACTTTATGTATTGTGGCTTTATTGTGTCGTTGGTCTTAATACCATGGTGTTATAGATTAACCTGCTTTAGATATTGTTGCCTTGTATAGGTATTGTTGGGTGTTCCCGTTGAAAGAATTAGTATTCGCTTTTACATTGGTAACAGTTTAAGGATAGAATTTCGTGAAAAGCGCCTATATAGTTTTCGTTCGTTACACCAACATTTACTGGGCATACCAAGAAAAAGATGATATGATGATTCGATTTCGAACAACAGTACTCGTAAGAATAATCTTTATGTTCGAGACCCGGCGTTCTTCTTGTTTTTCGTCGGCAATTAGATTTTCCTCTTTCTAAATAAGGTAAAAACAAATGATATTGCTTAACCGGAGGCTACAACCGTGAATGTAGTATTCAGACAAGATAAAACAAAAAACACGATAGGGTTCTAGAATCGCATGGATAAATAAAGTTATTTATAAAAATACATTCGACATTAAAAAAAATCTGGTTAAAGTAAAACCATTCTTTGACAAAAGTGTTTAAAACCATTAAAAATTCAATTTGATATTTAATATTTTAGCAAAAAATGCAAATTTAAAACAAAAACAATATTCTAAAGAGGGGTCAGACTTCGCGTTCCTAACAGTTTCTTGTTGTTAGATTAGAAAATTATGAAAAAAAGTAAAGGTTAGGTGCTGAACCTTTTTATGAAAAAGTGAAACAGCATCTTTTTCAGACGAAGATTGTCCGTTTGTTAGCGCTATTTTCGTTAAAAGTTGGTCGGCTTCTTTAGTTCTAGCAGTGGATAAAAGCCAGTATGGAGATTCCGGAATAAACCTGAGAAAAACGCAGCGAAAAGTTGGCAAAAAATGATAATATTCAGTATTTTCGCCGAATCGCCCCAAAACATAACTTTATCTACATAGGCCGACGCCATCATTTCCACTATAATTACACGATAAACAACGTATAATTTCTATCCCATTCTCTGTCTCAAATAGAAACAAGGGGCGTTGCCAAAACTGATTTCGGGGCGTACACAAGTGACAAAATAGCGCAAAGCAACATTACACTAGGAGTCCCTTCTTTTTCGTATAGAACGTCAACAGTAAAATCGTATAGCCCTATCGCAACGACACTACACATCATTTCATTAAACTGCTAAAAAACATATGAAGACCACCGCCTGGTCTTGTTTTTCTAAAGGTCGATATTTTTAAGCCGAACCCACAGCAGACATGCTATACAGTGGCGTCGCAAGCCGAAAAAATTGGGAGGGGGGGGCAAAAAGTTTGGACTTTTTGTTTAGCTTTTTCCATTGTATGAACTGCCGTAATGAACAAAAATTAAGAAAGTAGTAAGACTACATTAATAAGTATAACAAACGTAATAATCACTACATAGTTTGTAACGTAACAGTGCATGAAATTTAAGATGTGGCATGCCTGTGATCGCCTGTGGTACTGCACATAAATGTCACAAAACAAATAGGAGTACAATATTTATAATGTTTTGGGGGGAAGGGGGTCATGGCCATTATGCCCTCCCTGGTTACGCCTATAATGCTATATAAATTTATTCAACAGTTTGTTACACAGTTGCTCTCGCTGTACTCACCAATACAGAGGAATGTACAGGATTCCAACCAGTCCAGTAAACCGGCACAACCAAAGCCAATCCGGGAACAGATAGCCGAAAACGGGAATGATAGACGCGCCGAAGCAGTAACCTCCATAGAGACTGAACGAAACTTTGTTTCTATGGTTGGTTCCCATCAGTTCGTTAGCTTCAAATAGCAAAAGTCATTTTGGGTAACAGTTTGACCTAAGCTTTTTGTTCTTTACAACACCTCGCTTCAAACGGTAATTACTCCACCATTAAATCTTTAAAAAGTCATATATATCTTTTTTTTTAAATCGCCACCAATACTCAAAATTAAATTTTCTAGAAGACAGCGAACGTGAGTTTTGCTCCGTACATTCGAGAACCAATGAAAGAATATTGGTCAAACATGCTTACCCGAATGCAATTATTTCATTGAAAACATAATCTATCAGTCGTAATAAGAATATCAAAACCCATACAGAAGTAAGTGTCATTTTGAACGTTTCGAATAACTCTTTATTCATTTTCAACATCATTTTCAACATGTTCTTGAAAATAAATAAAGAGTTATTCGAAACGTCCAAAATGATACCTACTTCTATATGGGTTTTGATATTCTAATTAGGTCTTACCACAACCTCCAACCATTATGCTCCATATTCTATGAGGTTAAAGTAATTCTATGTCGGGTAGGATGAAGCTTTGTTCAATTGATGCATGTTACTAGGGTTTAGGATAAAAAATAGTAAATACAACGATTCTTTTGGACGATATCAAAAACGTTAACTTCGTTCAAATACCGAACCAAACAGTTTCACTGATTTCATTCAAACAAACCAGTGATGAATGCTATTCGAAACGTTCAAAACGATACCTACTTCTGTATTTGATATTCCTATTAAGTGATATATTTCAACAACAACAAAAACCATGTG
This sequence comes from Ascidiella aspersa, assembly GCF_963924565.1. Classification (NCBI taxonomy): domain Eukaryota; kingdom Metazoa; phylum Chordata; class Ascidiacea; order Phlebobranchia; family Ascidiidae; genus Ascidiella; species Ascidiella aspersa. The sequence goes on from NC_139450.1 coordinate 30,865,995, forward strand.
TTAAGGCTACAAAGTTTCACCCAACACAAATGCGGTGGTGTAGCTGGTGTATATTCCGAATCCGTTCAAGCCCAGCATTACAGCGAAGGTAACGACGTTCCACGAAAAACTCGTGGCGAAGTAGGACACGAACTGCACCGAAAGACCGATGAGAACCACTCGTCGCCTGCCAAACCTGAAGGGCAAATTTTGATGCACAAGTTTAATATGTGAGCAGTAGCGGCCCAAACATGGCGGATTTTTTGCTTACTTGATTCTACCAAAGGGAAGTACGCAGTTCGAAATTCTTTGCGTAATATCTCCGGAAGTAAACAAGATATCGATCAGAAATTTTTACACATTACTCAAAGCAACCTAAGCTAGCCAGCGATTAGACTTTAAAAAAACATTAAAATACTAATATTCATATTTATGAATATTAATATTTAGTTATATTCGGCCCTAAAATTAAAATGTGCCCTAAGTAACTTTCATAGGGTGACATCTACGATTCTACTCTTCAAAATGAGATATGACTCGACCGCCAATTATTCAGGAATCAGTTATTAATAATTTTTCAAAAATTCATAAACGTCGATAATTTCAAATCGGGCAAAAAAGCCCATAACTCGAGAAATAAAGAAGATTTTCAGTCAAAATTTTTAAATATCACTCAAAGCAACCTAACTTAGTAATCAGACTTTTAAAAAATATATATTTGATTTCTCTATTTTAAGCCGTGTTCTATACTAAAATGTTCGTAAACGAAAATAGAAAAATAGTTTTTTGCACTAATCGTCCAACTTTTTGTACTGTGGTATACTAGGTGAACAACTGTAGGCAACTAAACTTCGCCAAATCATTTTGTTGCCCAAGAACGTTTGAATTTCGCCTATTTGGGGAGTTTGAGCATAATAATGACGTCATTCGGTATCGGTACGTATCGCGGAACTGTTTTGTCCAAAATATTCATTGCGTTTAAAAAGTAGCTTATATATATTAAAAGGTTGTAAATAAGTATTTCAAAGTGTGGATAAAGCTTAGGATCTAAGGTTCTATCTTTCGAATTCAATAACACAGAACCCACCTGTCCGACAACCAACCCGCACTGAATCCGCCAACCATTTCTCCCACCATGAACATAGAAATCGACATTGGCTTGAGCCAGGCGCGGTTGCAAACAATAGAAAACTGTAAGGGAAAGAAGTGCACCAGCTGGGTTTGTAATTTTAGTTATCACCAGATTAAGTTAAAAACAATACTGTATTTGTACAGTTGCAGTAACAACATGGTTTCGAAGCTTAATGTCCGAAACAATAAGTTCCTAAAATTAAATTTGATTGTCTCGTTTTTATACCATCCATCATATCGAACAAATACCAATCGTATTTCGTTTTTTTTTTAGCTAGCGCCTCTGTCACGAAAGATGTCAGAACGACCTTAATATTGGCCGTTCGTTGTATTAAAAATCTGTGTTAACTTCTAATCAAAAGAAGATAACAATTTCAAACGTTGCGCGAACCTTAGTGACGGCGCTGCTGAATTGCTTGTCGTCGAAATTCCACCCGTTTTGACATCGGTTTTCCGTGACATCGACGTGGGTTGAGTTGACCCTCACTATCTCGTTGCAACTACGTTCGTTTAAGGTGTGGTTAAGCGACAAAGCCAATTGTGTCGTATTTTTCTGTTGAAGTAGATTAAAAATATCAGAATAAAAATGTAACAAATAAATAAAAATAGAGACACAAAAGAGTTGGTCACTTAAACTTAAGTGACTTTAAGTGATGGTCACTCCTTAAGTATTACACACAGCAAATATAGATAAAGATTAAGTACAGTATTTCGTAAAACGAAAAGCAGTAGTAGCTCTTTTAGTAGCGAAATAATTTTTTTATATAAATCATCCAAACAAACTGATTATCGAACAAACTGAGTTGGTGGAGATTGAAGTTGGATTAAAAATATCATATTAAAAAAATCAGAAACTACAGCGACACAATACAGCTTAGCAGTGTTGTAAATAAGTCATTTTAAATGTTCCAGTCAAGTCTGTTTTAAAATAACTTACAACAGACGTAAAATAAATAGTCAAGTCCTAGTCCAAGTCATCAGTTGCCCAAGTCAAGTCCCGGTCAAGTCATTATTGGAGCAAGTCAACTTCAAGTAAAACCACCAATTTAAAAATTAGGCGTTAAACTATTGAAAATGGTAAACTCGTCCGATTATTATGAGGAATAAATCAAGTAAAAACTTGCAAATACCCGACATTATATATAGTACGCTAATCGTTTTAGGTGCAAAAATTGAGATAAATAGTAAATGAAAACACTTAATTTTAACCAACTTCATTTGACTCAATGACTTAAGTCCAAGTCAAGTCATTTGTTTAAAATACTTAAGTCAAGTTATTTTTGCCAAAACAACCTAAGTCAAGTTAAGTCATTTGAAATCAGTGACTCAAGTGCACTAGCCATTACAACACTGGCTATTTAGAACACACCTTGAATATTACAAAAAAAAATCTTTACAGAAGAAAGACTATTATAAGTTTTTTCAGCGTAAGATTTAGTTCGACGATACCATGTTTCACAAAACGGGACGCGATTAAGCGTGTCTTACTTGGTCGGTGATGTTTGCTTGCAGTTTACAAATGTGTTCAGGTTTGTAGAGAGTAAAGTTCATCGACAGGGTGCCAAGACAAGCAGCTACTCCGACGAGAAAACAGATCAAGCAAAAGCGCTTCTGGTAGGTGCCGAAAGTACCCACCTTTTTCAAAACATCCTCATAAGTCATATTGCCTCTAATATTCTGTTCAATTTTTTTATAACACACAGATATACCGATCGCAAATTGGAATATCTATTTCGGCCTTAACACAATACAAGCCATGTTATGTTACATTTTTTAACGAAATTTATTATATTAATATTCATCGTTCTCTAACACGTCTGATTCAGTTTTCTGTTTATGAAAAATTCTGATCTCCTTCAGCGGCCAATGTAAGACACTTAAACCCACAATTCCTTGCAAACTCTTAAAGCACAGCTCTTTATATGCCCTCGGAAATAACTACAAATAGATAAATGACATTCAGAGGCACAGAATAATCTTAGCCACAGTTACACCATGATTGGTTCTGTTGTATTATTTTCTCTTGCCACAAACCTGTGTACAGCTAAACTATTATTCTGATAAAAACAGCAGCAATAATATGAATTTAGTGTGCGTCTGCTCTTGTTTTCAATGCAACTGCTCTTGTTTTCAGTCAATATGGTTGGTTTTGAAAATACCATCTAATTATATTGAATGAAAAAAGGTCTTGACCGACTTAAGCATATTTAGAATGAATATAAAAGTCAATACAGATGTTTCGAATAATTCTTTATTTATTGTGAATTCAGAATAAAGATTTATTCGAAATGTTCACAAAATTCTGCCTACTTCTGTAAGGGCTTTGATATTTGTTCTATACGTCTAACTACAACGTCCAGCCATTATCTTAAGGCTTGTTTGAAACGTTCACAATACGTTTTAATACTGCACAATCACAAGTTTTTTTGGTTAACGCTGATCAAAATGTACATTTTATGTCACATTTTTCGTCAAACGCATGACACTAACTTTAAAATCCAGTTTATAAACGCTCATGTAGTTTTACCTCTTGGTGCGCTACTTTCAAACAAAAACGCACCGGTTCGGCTGAGTAACGGAAAAAAAAACACAAATGCCTTTTTCACCAATAACCACATCATAGCGAAACACTATGCAGCGTGACAAACACCGCGTTATTTAATCCAGAGGTTGTCAACCTTTTGAGCTGATGCACAATGCTGCAAATTACGGGACTGGAAAAGGTAATGGGAAAGCCTTCAACATCTTGCATTTTGTAATAGAGAAATTGTAAGATAATTGGCGAAATTGTAAGATATTTGGCGCACAGCGGTTGAGAACTACTGGTTGTCCAATCCCACAACCTACGTCACCCATACTTTAAGTTCGCGACCCACCTGAAATCGCAACCTCTAAATCTGAACAAACTATATGTTGCAATGGTGTATTAGCTGTTTTTTAAGGCGTTAAAACAAGTTATTAGTCGAATCTTCATATACTATTATGGTTCCTGTCGAATTTAGCCTGTAAAAAGTTACTTGTACAAACGCTACCCTCGGCACTTTACTAGAGGGCAGACTTGGACATCTAAATAATTAGTTTTCTAAGAGAAAAATACAGCTAATTCTGATCTAATTTGTGAACTGCCTTTGTGTTTTAATTCTAGTTCTAATTTAATTTGGATTTTACCAAAAATGCTACTTTGCCCAGCGGCTTTTCGGTCTACAAGTCGAAACAAAGATTTTGAATTAACATTCTTGTTCCAAACCACTTGTTAGTGATTTTTTCAGCCAGAAAATCATAAGCTATGCTATAATATATTAAAATTAGCACACAAATATATACCATTCGTATTATTATGTGAATAAATTGCGATTTAAATGTAATTTACTGTAAAGAATTAATGGAGTTCTAGTTTAATTCTAATTCTAATCTAATTTGAGAAAACAAAAATGATCTAATTATTATCTAATTTGGAAAAACTGAAATCATCTTATTCTAATCTAATTTGAGAAAACAAAAATGATCTAATTATTATCTAATTTGGAAAAACTGAAATAATCTTATTCTAATCTAATTTGAGAAAACAAAAATGATCCAATTATTATCTAATTTGGAAAAACTGAAATAATCTTATTCTAATCTAATTGAAAAAAAAAACTGAAATGGAAAAATTTTAAAAAGCTGAAATAAATCTAGTTGTCCAGTTCTGCTAAAGTGCGTAGGACAACTGCGGCCAGTCAGGCACTTTTCAGCTTTAAGACCACACACCCGCAAGCATAAACAGCACGCCAATAGGATTCCTAAAGCAGTGCGGTTTAGTTTAAGTCGCCTTCCCAAACTGCTGACAAAACGACCAAGTCGGCAAGTCGGCATTCGTCACAATTGTGCTTGTATTGCCAGCACTGTCGGGCATTGTGATTTCATTGACCGTGCCGGACTTGCGCTTTATGTACAAATGTCTCGGCTAACTTTTAGTAACAAGCCCTTTTGCCCTTGTTTTCATTGGCGATTTAGAAGCCTAGTTTTTGTCTAGATTACATATGATTTGAACGCAAGTCGAGAAGTCATTCGAATTAGGATTTAAAGCACAACTAATAATAAAAATTTGCGTAACTAGTATTCTGCTTTTATTGAATAAAGCTGTTTTAGATATTTTTTATTACCTTTGAGGTTTTGTTTAGATCTTACGATATGAATTAAATATCAACTTGGATTGTCTGCGAAATGTGCTCAATCCAGAAAACAATGTATGATGTCGTTCATAGGCAAGACATAATATGAAATAATTAGGAATATATTGTTGAAATTAAATAAACAGTTATTCGAAACGTTCAAAATGGTACCTACTTCAGTATGGGCTTTGATATTCTTACTACGTCTTGCTACAACCTCCAACCATTATGTTCCCAAGGGAAGTATTGTTTTAAAATAATTGCGAGGCATACGCGTTTTTGCAGAAAAACATTTTTACCTCTCAGATGTAGGCTACAGCTGTGAAACAAGTGCACAATAAAGATTGCTTCCGTCGTTGAACTTATCCAACCGGGCCAAAGCGCAAAGCACATTGCCTTTAATAATTCTGCTACTGCATTTCGGGCTATACATTGTAACACAAACACTCGACTCGGCAATAAGCCGAAACCACTTGAGGTTGTCGTTTATACAACCTTGTTTCACATTTACGTAATAAGAATATCAAAGCCCATACAGAAGTGGATAGCATTTTGAACGTTTCGAATAACTCTTCAGTTATTGGCTTTGATATTGTTACTACGTCTTACTGCAACATCCAACCCTTATCTTACGATTTATTCGAAACGTTCAAAATGAAACCTACCTCTGTATGGGCTTTGATATTCTTATTACGTCTTACTCCAACCTCCAAACATTATGCTGAAACGTTTTACCTTTAAAAGCAAAAATCTCCAACAATACAGCTTAACTGAAATAACAATCGCCCTATTTAATTGCAACAAAATTTATCGGTAATAATTTGAAATAAAAAAATGTTGAGCTGTCATTCGGCATATACTTTTCATGTTTTGTTTATTGGGCGGCAAATCAATGTAGGCCGCGGAAAAAAACGATAATAGTATTGCACAAACGATCAACGTAATCACAGAAAATAACGTAGGGCTTCAATTGTTGCTAGTCGAACTTTTCAAGAGCTGACCAAACTTCGGCATGTACTGTTTGATTAACATTACAGCCAACTGCAAGAAAGGACTTACCAATCAAAATTTACTACATTCAACCAATTAAACGGTCAACATCCAAACAAAACCACAAGGTGATAAAAAGTTCTAAAACAACTTTGTTCAAAACAGCAGAATTCTATAGTTACGGTTCTATGTGAATAAATAGATTCTATTTGAAAAAGATTCTAAGCAGAAATGATGATGCAAATTGGCGTAACTACAGTATTCTGCTTTTATTGAACAAAGTTGTTTTAGATCTTTTTATAACCTTTGTGGTTTGGTTTGGATCTTACGATATAGATAAAATATCAACAACTAGAAGTGTTGGAACAGGCTTAGATCCCAATATAAACAATGAAAATAATATTATTATTATAATTTTATCAAGAATTAAACTGTCAACACTTAAGCCTACCTCGCACAGAATAACTTGGCGCTGCGCTGCCCAGAAAGGCAACTGCCTTTGCCCCGAGCATTCTCAGAAAAAAATAAACAGCAAGTATGTGTGAAAACGACGCCTACTATTAAAGTATAGGCGAACGACCGATAGTAAGTCGGCTCTATCGCTTAAGACGCGACCGCTATAACAACTTTTGCCGTTCCAAAACTCCAAACGCAATCGCATTGCTTGTACGCACGCTGGAGTCAAATTGTTAAGCCGCAACTGCAGTACTTGGTTCGAATTGGCCTTAAACGTGGTGCGACAAGCCGGAGCGAAATTGATGCCCTATTCCAGTGCTTCTCAACTTTTTCAGGTCGCGACCCACTTTTAATGCAAGTTTTAATGTGCGACCACAATGAGATATAACCAACCAAATAAAGTTACATAAAACCTGCGTCTTTACTACTGGCGTACGCGTACTGAAATAGTTAATTCAACACAACACATCTAATTGTTACGTAATATAATGTTGTTGCATAAATGTTACTTAATGGTACGTAGGTAATTTCCAGAATAATTTCCAGATGTAGAAAACTGTAACATTTAGAAATTCTTCGCGACCCACTGGTTGGGAAGCACTGCCCTATTCTATACAGGGCTGGAGTCGGACTCGGGGGTAAGACTACAGAAAACTACCCGAGTCCCGAGTTCGACTGCGCAGTACCAAATTTTAAAAGTAATTTAACCACCAACTGCTAATTGTAAAGGTGGAATAGCATATGGCGGATATTTTCTATAAGTGTATTGCTGAATATTCACCGTAGTTACGTAAAATGGCGGAATATACTCGGGACTCTACGAAATGGCAGATTTGACGGGAGTCGGACTCGGATTATTTAACCGGTATACCTAGTACAAAAGACCACTTTCGAGCATTGGCCAAATGCGGTGCTTTACCGAATATTGTAGTAATTTGTCTACTTTTCTAGCTGATGAATGTATATTTGTCCATTTTAGAGATCTGTAACTTGTGAATTGTATTAAATTCATCAAATAGGGGACAAATATTTAATCAAAATCAACCTAAAATCGATTTGTTTAGATTAAATTCTCAGTTAAAAAAAATTAGCGATTTTTGTATGATCCGAATCCTGAAAATAATAAACTTATGAAATTAAACTATACAAAGATCATACGTGAAAGCGAAGACAGGCGGACTTTGTCTTCCATTACAGTACAAAAAATCCGCGATTTTGCAAAACCATGTCCCGCGAACCGACCGTAACAATCGCAGCAGCGAAATCGCAAGTGCCCCGTGTGCTCTCATGACGTCATGCATTACGTCATCAGTCAGGTTCGACCAGGGCCTTGAGCAGCAGGCTTCCGTTGACGATGGAGGTGCTGGCCACCACGTACTCATGGCCGTCGTTGAGCGAGGAAAGATAGCGTAGAGCTGATATCTCGGCGTAGGTGACACCGCCCACGTAGAAGACAAGGGTTACTGTTGAAGTAGAACTCCCGTCGCTGCTAGTGCTCCCCTGGTGCTGCCCTGCGATGTGGTGTTCAGTTTGAATTAGAGATTATATATTGGTTTAGCGATAATATCGGCCGATATTTGGCTTCTACCGATATATCGCTATCGGTAAATGTAGGCCGATACTTTGGCCGATATTTTAGTACTTTTCCTGTACAATCAAAGTTTTCTTTCGAATACCAAAACAAACAAACTCCCGTACAACAAATAACTTACCATTATTTTATAAAAATAAATTGGGTTTTAGCATCACGCAAAGGTAATATGCAAAATAATAGTTTATAATTAATAAAGGTATATAAACTTAACGTTTTTTGGATTTTATTTTCAATTAATTCAAGTTTTGAACAATTCCAGGTATATATATAAATCAGTATCGGTATCGTGTATCGGTTGACAAAATTGTAAAAAATCGGGTATCGGTCCAAAAAAGTGATGTCGGTCAATCTCTAGTTTGAATGCTAGGTAACTTACGAAATCGATCCTAATCCCGAGCACCCAAAGTTTCTTCTATGTTCGTTCGGAGCAACCTAAGCACCCCAAACTCGGCGTCCATGATTTAAACCAATTTAAAGGCCGTCACGGACTTTGCGATTAAAGTTCAGACGCCCAACAATCGTCTAGCTAGTCACTCACATTTCTTTTTGGGCTCTCCCTGTTGCATCCCGTTGACGGTTGGACCCGGGATGAGTTTGAGAACCTCCTCAATGCTTCTCCATCCGGGCCGCGAGAGGATCTGGGCGAGTCGGACACTGAGGGGAGCGTAGCCGCTGTACACGTACGCGATATCTTGTGGATCCTGCGTTTAAGGGACCGTCAAGGGAGGATTTAATGGGCGCTGCGAAAACGCCTTGTCATTTTGCTTTTTTTTAAACAAAAAAGGAAAACGTAAGATTTAGGGAAAAATGAACTTAACGGGAAGGAATGAAAAAGATTGCGCCGTTGGTGCCTTTTTATCAAGAAAAGTAGCTGAGAAGCATGAGCTGTCATGAATTACGGGTGCTGCCACAAGTCACAACCACAAATACTAAACTGCATGGCTAAAGGGAATCAAATGAACCTTTTTTGGTTGTAATTTTTTCTACTTTTTTGCCAATAATATAAATTAAAATGTTAAGTAAGGGGAAAATGTGTGGTGGCTGTAGTCTTCCCATAAAATAGGCCAAAAAGTAGGCCGGGAATATCCAAAGTGTCAATAGGTATTCAGACCCATATATGAGTCCTCTGTACAGTTTTTACCTAAGAAACCAAAACATAAAATTTAACGTTATTTAGATTATCTTTACTTGCCAAAAAAGTCAACATTTACACGTGAAGTCAAAATTTGTCAGTTATTTCAAGTCAAAATAGTTTAAAAAAATACACAAACATTGTTTACAAAATTAACAAAAACTGTAGTAAGCCAAAACAATGTTTCATCCTGGTGATTATACACAATTGTCTGTCAATTATTGTCTACTAAGCACATGTCTCAAAAGCAGGGTTGTAATTTGACTGAAGTCAATGACTTGACTTAAATGCACTTAAGTGACTGTTTTTAATGACTTGACTTAACTCGACTGAAGTATTTCGGACAAATGAATGGGGTTGAATTGAAGTGTTTTATTTAAATATTTTTTTTTAAATTGAGTTATTTACTCAAACTTTTGCACATAAAACAATTTGCTATATGTTGCTTTTCCTATTTTTTAGTTCAGTTATTGCTCATAATCGTACGAGTTTAAAAATTATAATAGTTTAAAATTCTGTTTATGACAAGGACTTGACTTGAGGTTGCCTAGCTCAAATTATGACTTGACCGGGATTTGACTTGGACTTAAATTATTTTACAAATGACTTGACTTGGACTTAAATTATTTTACAAATGACTTGACTTGGACTTAAATTATTTTACAAATGACTTGACTTGGACTTAAATTATTTTACAAATGACTCGATTGAGACTTAACATTTCAAGATGACTTGTTTACAACACTGCACAAACATTGTTTACAAAACAACAAAAACAATAAAAGTAATCGTTGGTCATAAAGCAACTTCCGAGGGGCTAGATCACAGATGTTATTAAACACATGTTTGTGTGTGTCTTTCATTGATTGATACGGACTGATGATCCCCCAGTGTGAAGTTGCTTGTACTAACAAAATGTGCAAGTATTGGCGCATGGTTGTTTCTCGACTCGCTCCTCTCTGAGCCTGCATAGCTCAGTTGGTAGAGCGACGGTCCCGGCTTGACCGGAGGTCGTGAGTTCGAACCTCACTGCAGGCCAGTTGTTTTTCTGGCTTGCTCTGCTTGCATCATAGATCGACAGATTCGGCGAGTCTGCGATGGCTTTTCGGTGTACTAACAAAAACAATAGTAAGCCAAAACAATATAATCGCCATAGTGATTTCACCCTAATTATGCACAATTGTCTTGTCAATTTTTGTCAACTAAACACATGTCTTAATAGCATTGCTTACCTTCTCGTTAACATCTTCGACAACCAACTGCAGTGACTTTCTGATCGTGTTGTAATTCCACGCGGTGGCGGGGCGGAGCAGCCCGCATTTCTCGAGCTTATGAAGCGTGACGAGATGCCGGTAGCCGTAAGTCTGACAACACAGTACAACCCAATAAACTCATATTTAAAAACAAAACAAAACAGGATTACACGTTTTGTTTAAGGAAAATATATTTCGCCAAGTGGCATCGTCACTTCCTGTAAGAGTACAAATAAATAAATAAAATCAGAACGCAGCCATCAACAAACCAATAAAAGTAAACAACAAAATATTGAAGCAGGACAATAGACTAAAAAAGGTATATAAAACAAAAAAACTCATGTTTTTAATAATTGAGTTTTTACCAGCGGAAATGCCGGCGGTTTTGGATTCCATAGAGATACATCCCTAATATCTGCCAACACAGATTTCGACGTTAGCTTAGAAATCGGCCGTCGAGCAATTTGAGCTAATCACGTTGTTTTTTGGCGCCTTGCAAATTCCCTGTCGCCGTTTAACGAAACAATTGTCTAGGACTTAAAAAGCGGTAATTTTACTGTGAAAACTTTAATGAACACACATGATAACATTAGCGTGGGATAACATCAGCGTTGCAACAAACTTTTAAGAAAAACATTTAAAGATCAAAGAATTGAAATTAGATCGCTTGAGTTTTTTTTTTAATATAATATGAAAACAAAACAGTATAAATGCCATGGCCATCGTCAACATAATACAAAATACGTAAAAAAATATTTATTTTAATTGCACTTACTAAACACATAACTTGAAGCTACACATAAAAAAATCTCACCCCTTAAAAAAAAAAAAAAAATTAGGTTATTTTTACGAATCGCCTACGCCTTACATATAATTAGGCGCGATATTAAAAAAAACGATATTCGTATGGTGTTTTACATAGCAAGTTGTCGAAATTATATTTTTTGGAATGCGCTAACAAACGGGCCGTCGCCAATTTGTCGCACACACACGCATCCACGCGCGCACACACACACACGCTAACACGCACCTGTAGAATCTCGCGCTTGTAATAGTCGTAGACCTTGGGCTTGAAACCGTTGTTGGTGAGGCATTGGAGGCAGAGCAGGCGTAACACTTGGACGATCGGGCGCTTCTGGAAAAGACAGTCCTCTATGAAGGGGTTTACCTTGTCTGTGCCTATGCCGCTGCGAAACTCCTGCTCCACAGAAAGACTGTCCAGGAAGTCGCTCTCGTCTGTTGCAAGAAGAGGCCCGTGTAGGTAAGGTTTGAGAAAAAAAGGAAAGCGTGTCGAAAAAATGGAAAAAGGGGGTAGGGATTTTCCACTTGTGGGAATTTTGCGTAATAAAGATTTCGAAGTTTGAAAAGGTGATATTCTCTTGTGTTCAGATGTAATTGTTAAAGTGCTATTTAAAAACTAGTTTTTAAGAGGGATTTAGCTTTGAATAACAGTTGATGTGTCCCAGGCATAAACAAGGTTTATGACCACTGCCTTACAAAAGGTGGTCGGTATATATAACCTTTCGACGATAGTAGTGATTGGAATGCTTTAATAGACTAAAACCGCGCCTATTTATTAAATGTTTCTCTAAATAGACGAATAATTTGAGTTTTTCGGCAAGTACCAACGCCACTCGGTAAAACAAACTTTTTAGACAAAATGTTTACTTTTATTCCGACGTGTTTAGGACTTTAGGTATTAGTCCTATTTTGGTCTTATTTTGAAATTTGTTTTATCCCGACATTAATGTTGTTCTCATTTCGGTCCTATAGCCGAAGTCCCTCATCTCACCTGTATGTTCCTTGATAAGCTCTGCGATACTTGTGTGGATGGCAAGGGCTGCTTTGGCTTGCTGCATTTGGGGAATATGGGAGACGAAGGTCTTCATTTCGCCAACCGTCTTTGCCGCGTGACGCTCCTGAATTGAAAGAACTTCTCGTAAAAATAACAGCACCATGCCTTCACCAATGACCTATTATGTCGTTTTTTTTAACTGGGGTCTATGGACCCCTCGGGGGTACTTGGACTAGGTTTACAAGATCCATAAAGGCCCAATTAAATCTCTGTGTATAGCTAAATTAACTTTTTCATGAGAAAAATATATATAATGACAAAAATGGTTTGGTGCCTTCTCCTTAAATTTAATTGGACTTTTGAAATACGTACAAAATCACGCAAGGTTGAATCTCACCAACATACTTTATTTCTTACTAACTTAAAAGTTAATTTGAATTCGCATTTAGTAGTTTAGTGAATCAGTTTAGTGAAAAAGGTAATTACTTCAATTTTTTCTGAAATTTTCTGAGCTTGTTTCTTCAGTGTTGGACCGACTGCGTTGAAATTGCAATTGCGAAGTTGCGCGAAAAGTTCGTCCTTGGAAGTGAGTACCACCTTCTTCTTCTCTGTGGCAAGATCTTCAGATTTCGACGCCTTTGAGAATTTGTCCGGAGGAAAAGAAGCGGTGGCTAAAAAATAAAAAGTGACATGAGGGATTTTTTTGTAAAGCCAAACAAGAGTAGATAGACATCATATTGATTAAGACCTTTCGGTACGAGTTTGTATCATCTTTGGTTAACGTAACTACAAGTGAAACCCCAAGTTTTTGTTTGGGGTGTGCGGAGCAACTCTTTAGTTAAATAATATAGAAAAAAAATTGAAAGCCCATTTAGAAGTAGGTAACATTTTGAACATTTACAACACCACGTTCTTAACTGTATCTAATTTCAAAGCCTTTCTTACTGTTTACAATGCCAAAAATCTCGTCAATTAATCCCTCGTAGGTAAGCTGAGTAGCGAGTGGTGTTAGGAGATCAGCGCTTCTGTCGATTATGAGAAGACGGTCGATTTGCGACTGCTCGTCCTCCGATTGTTCACCAACCTCCTCCCACATCTTTCGTATCAGGCCACACAGATTCTGTTTTTTTATTTAAATAAAATTGTTTTAGAAAAAGCACCTTATTTCTGTGCTTTCTCACTGTGTTGATATTTTTTGGTGAATCTAATACACAATGTTCGAAAAAAAAAGGAGAATACTACAGTCTTTTCCACTTTCGCACTTTTTCAACGATGAACATGTTTTAATTTTTTCTTGATATTGTTTACTGATTCAGTATAAAGCTATCTCACACCTAGCTTAATTGAAAATAAGAACCAATGAACACTTTATGAAAATAAAACTTTTAAACCCGGTTTAGAGAGGAGATAGCATTTTGGTTAAGTGGCTGACTGCACAGAGCAAAAGTACTGGTGTAACTTAGCACTCAATAGGCACACCAAAAATGATTGCTTATCAGGTGAGGTAAACATAAAACATAATTTACAAATCATTTCTGTTGGCATAAGTTGTATGTATTGTTATTTAAGTCTAAGACATTGTAGTTATCCGCATTTTTTTAATGATATTGCTTTGTTGAGACAGTATATATGTTTTGTATTAACTGAACATGTAGCACCAGTTTAAGGTTGATTCATCTCAATAATCCTTGCAAGTTTGTATTTACTCTGTGCTACTTTTTTACCAAAATAAGTTGAATAAAAAATAAATTTAATCATTGTGGCAATATCAGGGAGAAAATGGAGTATATAATGTTTAAATGTGACAGAACATTACACCCTACCTTACAGCATTTTCCTTTTCCATATACCAAGGGTATTACTCCATACTGCTTTTGTATGGTCACAATAGCTTTAGCAGCCAGGTACAAAGGAGTCATATCCTCGTCAATGTTGATATCATAAAAAGCATTGCGATTTTCCATGGAAAGGATGTCAGAATCAAGTGCAATTACATCCAAACGGTATTCTTCAATGTTGGTAAGGGTTCCATAAACACCAAGCTCCTAAATTCACATAAAGTACAAATTTATAATGTGCTATTGAATGACTAATATGTTGAAACAATATATATATATTTTTTTATCCAAGAAAACAAAGGGGGATATTAAGTTGTGAGCTTTGTGTTTATTTTAATATTTTTTGTTTTAATTCACATATATATAACATGTAATTATGAATATGTTGTTGCTGCCAGACATTGTTTCAATTGTAAAATTGTTCTTTCGGCAAAATTTTATTGAAACCTTATTCTTTTTGTAAACAAAATTTTGTAAAATTGTTCTTTTCGGCAAATTTTTTTTTTAGTGCCAACGTTTCGATTACCTATTTGGGCAATCTTCTTAAGGGCAAGATATTTTTTTTTTAAATTATGTATATAACACTTTTAAAACAGCTTTAAACCTCAAGCTTCTGAATGCAGAGAAAACTCTTCCAGGGCACAAAGAAAATATGATATTCCTTCCTTCCCGAGCCGTCTTCTTCTTCCTTTCTGATGTTAGTAGCAACCTGGTCCATCAAAGAAGGGACAGGACGGGTGACAAAGACAATGTGCTGGACGTTTGACTTGGGTAGTCTAGTGGGGCGCAGAGGAAACATGCGATCCACTTCATACTCCTTGAGCAATGAATACTCAGCAATGAGCCCAAATTGCTCGGTTAATTCAGGGTCCCACACCAAAGCCTGTAAGGAATAGGGAAAAGTACAATTCGCTTAGTGCTTTTGCTTCCTTTATATAATTGATATTTTGCAAACCATATATAAAAAAGTACACATTTTAGAAATAAAATTTAAGTCTTAAACTATACAAAATGGATTTTTTAAGCAGAATTCAAATATTAATAATGCTATGTTTAACACTAAGACTACCTTTATGTTAATCATTTTATAAGCTGTAACTTTACATTAAATCAGGGGTTCCCAACCTGTGGAAGGTTTTTCAGATGGTACGCGAGTAGCTTCCGGTTATTTCACAAAAACGTGGATTCACAACTTTTATACTGTTTTTTTCACAAAAAAAAAATCCTGAAAACTATTCATTGTTACAAACTATCCCTGCTGTTTCGTACCATTACAATTTAAAAAATACAGGTCATTTCATATGTCAACAAGGAGCACATCAGTTGCTTTCAAAAGCCACACAACGCTGTGGGACAGTGGGCGTTAATTATGTCAAATGGTTGCCCTTAATATATATCATCTACTGTGCTGTTTTATAGCTTAATCTACAAATAGCTTTGAATAATGCAAAATAGTTGTTCTTAATCGGGGGGCGCCAAAGAATTCTTAGTTGGGCGCAAGCTTTACTCCAATATTTAACTTTTTATAACGATTTTAGCAGTTCCATTTTGCGTTAGTTGTTAAATCTGCTTGTATGCTGCCCTATGCATAACATCAAAATTACACATGTTGAGAAAAGTAATTGAAGAAAAATGATTCATAGTTGTGCGATTTGCGAACTTTGAGCCAATACAAACCAAATAAATGCAATTTGTTTCGCGCATCGCGCCACGAAGAGTTAACTTTTCTATTTTTATGCTGTCTGATTGTTCTGTATTTGAAAAACACCAAATTTATTTTAGTATTATTGTTTAATATACAAGGGGGCGCAGGGCACAGGGCAATTACCAAAGGGGTCGCGCGGTAAAAGGTTAAGAACCACTGCTCTAAAAGAAGTGGTACGCGTGGCAGTACAGAGTGTCCAAGTGGTACGAGATCGTAAGAAGGTTGGGAACCCCTGCATTAAATAGTAAGCAGTCAAACAAACTACCACAATAATTTTAACAAGCAAAAACACCTTGATTTTATCAAGGGGGCAAATTGCTATTGTAATTTGGGTTAGCATGCATGTTAGCGTTTGGGTGGTTCAAGTATTATTATTATATTTATTTACCCATATTCATTTCTTCTTTCAATTTCAATTTGGCCAACTTATTTTGGTACTCAAAACAAAGTGCTAGGATTCTAGATTGGTGCCAAATTAGAGTACAATGCCTGTTATGCAAACAAAACTCAGATATTTTTTACCTTACTACCGGCACACTTGTCCAGAAGGTGAAGCAATTCCCTCCTTGAATCATCACGAATCAATCCCAGTGAAATGCATCCGTTGGTTAAGTGTGGAGCGCTGGATGCTACACTCGTCATGGGTAACCTTTGTGCCAAAACCTACACAATTGATATAAATCCTACCAATAGTTGGTTGTAGAGCTCTAACAAAGTACAAATAGGTTACAACTGTGAGGGTACTGGTCTAAAATCCTACCGCATTTTTTTATGTAAAGTAACAAAACCAGTTAAATATATTAATATTCATGTTGATGAAATAACATTAGGGTTCATCTTTTTCCCGGAATTTTTCAGTACCGGGAAACGGGATTGAAAAATAAAAATTCCCGGGATCCCGATGAAAAAATTATACCTAAAATTTCGTCATTATGACGTTTAAAATTATTTTATATTAGCTCTAAAGATTTAATGAAGCTCATTTATGTTTTGTAGTCTTGCTTCTGCAATCTTACAAGACCTTCTCGTAATAAAGTCAGCACCGTTTTTTGTTTATATTTTAAAAAACGCATTTTTTTAGTAGAATAAATTTAATTAGGTTTTTGCGCTGGTAAGCGCAAATAAAGCAACTTAGGCAACGACTTTAGCAGGGTTGGTAATATCTTTTTCTTTATATCATTCAAAAACGACAATTTTTTTTTTAAGTTTTGCTATGTTGCCGAATACCCGGGATTAAAAAAAAATCCCGGGATTCGGGATTGTTAATTCGCGGGAAATCCCGGGAATTTCGTGTCGTAACATTCCCGAAGAGAAACATTTCCCTTTCTGGCTGAACTTTTCAGAATAAAAAAACAACGCATATTCTCCAAAAAGAGCCATCACTTGTAATTGATATAGATGGGGCTATAGTTTATTATGCGATCAAAAATTCATAACTGCTTAAGTTTGACATACGGCCATTTTATTGCAAAGTCCCTAACAGCATCAGGTGTGCACCTGCCAATGCCATTGCCACAGAATGCAGACTGGGCGCGATATTTTCAAAGGTTTGTTGCTTGCATTTTTTCAAAGGTACATTTTTATTGTAGACTTAACACAAAAATATACACTGAAACAAGCAATTTTACTGCATACAATAATCCAGGTGCAACTTTTTAAACTTTGGGTGTAATATTTATGCTTTTTTCAAACTGTTGATACAATCCAAAAGTAGTTCAAACTGACATATGATCACTAACGGGTACAAGCTTAAAAGAGCGATCCTGTCAAATAGCCTATTTGCCCGGCTACAAAGTAATTTAAATCTATTTTCCTAAAATCATTGAAATTATGCAAAATTTGGAAAATTAAATCCAATACTACCGGTAACACTCCCCCAAACTCAGAAGCTAACCCAAACCCTAACCAAATCAATAAATAATCACGTATTGATGCAGGCGTAAAAGAGCGATCCTAAAAAGTTTTTTTGACAAACTCAGCTAAAATGCAAATATTATGTAACTATGATTTTGACTATTTTTAACAAAAAGGAATCTATACACTTAGTCTTGGTTGGGAGCCCATTCAAAAATTAAAAAAAGGGGTTTTAAATTCTCAATATGGGGAATTATCCATATCGTCAGATCGCAATGACGTCAGAACATAGGGAAACACCCCAATTAGAAACAGCCAAAAATGGTATGAGCATAGAATTTAGTATTTTATGGTATAAGGGTCGCAACACACAAAAAAAATGAAAGACACACACAAACATATGTGTTTAATAACATCTGTGATCTAGCCCCTCGGAAGTTGCTTTATGACCAACGATTACGGCTTCCGTATCAATAGTACACCGAAAAGCCATCGCAGACTCGCCGAATCTGTCGATCTATGATGCAAGCAGAGCAAGCCAGAAAAACAACTGGCCTGCAGTGAGGTTCGAACTCACGACCTCCGGTCAAGCCGGGACCGTCGCTCTACCAACTGAGCTATGCAGGCTCAGAGAGGAGCGAGTCGAGAAACAACCATGCGCCAATACTTGCACATTTTGTTAGTACAAGCAACTTCACACTGGGGGATCATCAGTCCGTATCAATCAATGAAAGACACACACAAACATATGTGTTTAATAACATCTGTGATCTAGCCCCTCGGAAGTTGCTTTATGACCAACGATTACGGCTTCCGTATCAATAGTACACCGAAAAGCCATCGCAGACTCGCCGAATCTGTCGATCTATGATGCAAGCAGAGCAAGCCAGAAAAACAACTGGCCTGCAGTGAGGTTCGAACTCACGACCTCCGGTCAAGCCGGGACCGTCGCTCTACCAACTGAGCTATGCAGGCTCAGAGAGGAGCGAGTCGAGAAACAACCATGCGCCAATACTTGCACATTTTGTTAGTACAAGCAACTTCACACTGGGGGATCATCAGTCCGTATCAATCAATGAAAGACACACACAAACATATGTGTTTAATAACATCTGTGATCGTTGGTCATAAAGCAACTTCCGAGGGGCTAGATCACAGATGTTATTAAACACATATGTTT